>NC_136073.1:86555971-89542007 GCF_964261635.1 Lissotriton helveticus | reverse complement strand
ATGGCCTTTTGAGGCGAGATCTGTCCAGGTCTTACCCAGATGCGCCAATAGCCTATACATGATATGGTCATTGACCTTGCCATAAAGACACACGGGGCCTTATTTTTGGTACTCCCCCTTTCTTGTCAACTAGGAGTTGCCGCCAGGCTGTTTTATACGCTGTATAAATTGTTAAAAAAAAATTTTTGCATCATTGCGAGGGCGTCACGATAATTTGCGTGCTGACGCCGGTTTTGTGTGTAGAAAATCTGAGGAGTCTATGAGACCTTTAAGTCCCTATACAAGAGATAGGTTTAAACAGAGTACACACGAGGGTTTCAAACCACTAAGCCCATAGTTCCTCGCGTGACGCGTCCGCGTCACGCTCCGCGCCAACCAATCGTAATACTCCTCTGGCATACCCGGAAGAGGACAGACTGACGCTAGCAGCAAGGAGCGGGGCAGCGCGTCCGCGTTTCACGGTATGTGCCGGTAGGCTCATAAGATCTATAGCCTATTTAAGTAACAGGACTCCTACCGCCGGTACCTCCCACAGACAGCCCAGTTGGACGTCTGGAGTACCGACGGATAGGTGAGTCAACAGACAGAACAGGCGCCTCTGTAAGCCACGCTATATCGAGTGGCCTGCCTTGACCTTACAGTACTTCCTTTAATTGATTCTTGTTTTATATGTGTTTGTGATTCATACAGAGCGGGGCTCCGCAGTACCTGAGCTAATGCCGGGTGAGGTGGGGCAGCATTCTCCATAATATGGGGTGAGTGTGTTTTTGTACTCAAGTGGCAATCTGGCTCTTTTGGGAATAGCTGTTATCTCAAAATACGTGTGGAAAGAAATGGATTATAAACCATTAATTGCGAGACCATGCTTTGTATTCGAGTCTCGCCCAGAGAGCTTTTGCTAATAGGCTTGTTCTCGTTTTCTTTTTCCTTTTTATGTGTGTGTGCTGTCTTGCGAAATCCACTGGTTCCTCCATCAGGAGAATCTAAGGTGACATTTATTTCATTTAAGTTTCCTTGTTTATTATGCACTAATTAAGCAGTAGCAGGATAGGTCCTGAAGAAGCAGCAAGTGACCCCGGGGCACAGGTAAAAGCTGCAGAAACATGTCGACCGTGACTTTATAAACTGTCGAGGTAGTAATTTGCTTACACTACCTTTTTGCACTGTTTTTAGAGAGTGGGAGTTGAAGGTTGCTAATAAATCTATTTTCCTTCTACTACCCCTTTTTAACATCACCACTTTTTTGAAAAATTTTATTTTCATTATTTAGCACTGCTTATTGGTTACATCCTGCCACCGACCTGTCATAACTTCATTGGGCATTGTTTTCCACCATGCTGTGCCTAATCGTATATGGGGTTTCCCTGTGTACTTATGGTGGTCTTCCCAAATGATGAAGGGCGGTACAGGATGGAACTCTGATGGGAACACTGTAACTATCGGAAGGGTGTCCCGTCATTGATTTTGCAAACAGCACACGCAATCTTCCAACCCTCATTTCTGAGCAGGTTTTTGACTGAGTGTTACTTGTTAGTTGGTGTCTAGTACTTATGAGGGACGTAGCACTCCTGGTCATTAAACTTTCCCTCTGACCCTCCCTAGTGAAGTTTGTAGTTTGAGCAGCCGCATGGCTGCGGGTCATTATTAATTTTCTTCTTTTTTAGTAGACAGTGTGTACATGTATAGTTCATGATCACTAGTCATACATACACGTAGCTAGACGAGATTGAAGTTGAGGTACAACATTGGTTGAGGCTGTAGGCCTTGAGACAACGTGGCCTTTAAGAGAAATGGCAATGAATTTAGGCTTAGCCTTTAATGAATGAGGATATTCCTTGGATGTCACTCAAGAGTTAGAGGCACAAGATAATCAGTGCTTTTACATTAATGAATGATATGCCCGGAAAGAGGTATATCTGTTACTTCCCATGAGTATGAGTACCTGATGATCATATGGTATGTGTGGCATGTGGGCTGTGAGTATCACTCCCATATCGCGATAGGGTAACAGATGGGCCCTCTCGACAGTAGATATCAGGAAAGATGCGTGTAACACATGTTGTGTTCAGATTAATGAGACTGGTGGAGAGGCTGTAGATAGAGCACCGCCAGCCTGCTGATTAAGGGAGATAGAACATTTCTCTGCCTGGGTGCATGGATGCTCAGGAGTTTTGTTGTCCAGCACAATGGATACAGCGCAGGAGTAGCGCGGTTATAATGGCCTTTTGAGGCGAGATCTGTCCAGGTCTTACCCAGATGCGCCAATAGCCTATACATGATATGGTCATTGACCTTGCCATAAAGACACACGGGGCCTTATTTTTGGTACTCCCCCTTTCTTGTCAACTAGGAGTTGCCGCCAGGCTGTTTTATACGCTGTATAAATTGTTAAAAAAAATTTTTTGCATCATTGCGAGGGCGTCACGATAATTTGCGTGCTGACGCCGGTTTTGTGTGTAGAAAATCTGAGGAGTCTATGAGACCTTTAAGTCCCTATACAAGAGATAGGTTTAAACAGAGTACACACGAGGGTTTCAAACCACTAAGCCCATAGTTCCTCGCGTGACGCGTCCGCGTCACGCTCCGCGCCAACCAATCGTAATACTCCTCTGGCATACCCGGAAGAGGACAGACTGACGCTAGCAGCAAGGAGCGGGGCAGCGCGTCCGCGTTTCACGGTATGTGCCGGTAGGCTCATAAGATCTATAGCCTATTTAAGTAACAGGACTCCTACCGCCGGTACCTCCCACAGACAGCCCAGTTGGACGTCTGGAGTACCGACGGATAGGTGAGTCAACAGACAGAACAGGCGCCTCTGTAAGCCACGCTATATCGAGTGGCCTGCCTTGACCTTACAGTACTTCCTTTAATTGATTCTTGTTTTATATGTGTTTGTGATTCATACAGAGCGGGGCTCCGCAGTACCTGAGCTAATGCCGGGTGAGGTGGGGCAGCATTCTCCATAATATGGGGTGAGTGTGTTTTTGTACTCAAGTGGCAATCTGGCTCTTTTGGGAATAGCTGTTATCTCAAAATACGTGTGGAAAGAAATGGATTATAAACCATTAATTGCGAGACCATGCTTTGTATTCGAGTCTCGCCCAGAGAGCTTTTGCTAATAGGCTTGTTCTCGTTTTCTTTTTCCTTTTTATGTGTGTGTGCTGTCTTGCGAAATCCACTGGTTCCTCCATCAGGAGAATCTAAGGTGACATTTATTTCATTTAAGTTTCCTTGTTTATTATGCACTAATTAAGCAGTAGCAGGATAGGTCCTGAAGAAGCAGCAAGTGACCCCGGGGCACAGGTAAAAGCTGCAGAAACATGTCGACCGTGACTTTATAAACTGTCGAGGTAGTAATTTGCTTACACTACCTTTTTGCACTGTTTTTAGAGAGTGGGAGTTGAAGGTTGCTAATAAATCTATTTTCCTTCTACTACCCCTTTTTAACATCACCACTTTTTTGAAAAATTTTATTTTCATTATTTAGCACTGCTTATTGGTTACATCCTGCCACCGACCTGTCATAACTTCATTGGGCATTGTTTTCCACCATGCTGTGCCTAATCGTATATGGGGTTTCCCTGTGTACTTATGGTGGTCTTCCCAAATGATGAAGGGCGGTACAGGATGGAACTCTGATGGGAACACTGTAACTATCGGAAGGGTGTCCCGTCATTGATTTTGCAAACAGCACACGCAATCTTCCAACCCTCATTTCTGAGCAGGTTTTTGACTGAGTGTTACTTGTTAGTTGGTGTCTAGTACTTATGAGGGACGTAGCACTCCTGGTCATTAAACTTTCCCTCTGACCCTCCCTAGTGAAGTTTGTCATGTGAAAGGTAGGACATGCCCTGGAGTGTGTGGCATGTCCTGATAATGAAATACTGTCAATATTGTTTTTCACTTTTGTAAGGCTAAATTTCCCCATAGAATAGAATGTAGAGTTTTTTTTATAACATCTTATAAACATAAATAACCCTGGGAACAAGATAGGTAAATAACGTTTAGTATGCCTGGACTCTGAATGTTAAAATGCATCTTTTAGTGACCGTGATTTTTGCATTCTGGGTTTGAAAATACCACTTTTAGAAAGTAGGTATTTTCTTGCATGACCTTCCAGTGTGCCTCTGCTAGGATGTGGATTGACTGTTTGGCTTTGCTGGGGAGGTGCAATGACTCCATAGAGTCTGGATGAGTCAGGGCTGGGCTGAGCAGACCTGCGCTGCATTTAGAGTAGGGGAAGGAGATTTACTTTCACCTTAATGGGCCTGGCCTGCCTCCCACAATGCTATCTCCACCTCCTGCGAGGAAGCTGCACCAGTGAGGACGGAACTGGTTTTGGCTGAGCACAGACACACTCTGCCTTCAGAGAACAAAGAGATTTAATGTATAAAAAGAGGGGCCCAGACCCCAGACTTTTAGATCACTTCTGGGAAATCAAGAGTAACCTTTGCCAATGAGAAGATCTGGAGAAACTGAGGAGGAATACTGCCCCTGTCCTGTTTGCTGTCTAGGGTTGACCTACAGTGGCTACTTTCTACCAAGGAAAGTGAAAAGGACTTTGCTGTTTGATGTGTCCCCTGCTTGAGGAAGATCTCCATGGGCTTGAAGAAGTGCTTGCCTCCTGTTCTGATGTCTCAGGGACACAAATACTCCACTACCAGCTCCCGTGAACTTCCTTGCTGGGTAGCTGACCTGCTAAGAGGTGCCTACTGTAGTTTTGGACCTCCAGAGGTTGTTTGCCGCTGGGAGCAATAAAAGTAATGTGACTTTGAGAAGCGTGATGCATTCGCACCTGTTTCAGATGCATCGCCAAAGAAATCGTTGCAGCGCCTGCCAGCGGCTTGAGGAATCGCAGCACGCCACATCAAGTGCACCGATCTCCGAAGTCTGAGATCACTGCACCGATCCCAATGCAAGCCCTGCTGTTTGGATGCAAGAACGCATGTATCTTCTCGGATCGTCTCATCGCCTCAAGGCGCCAAGTCTGTAGCATTGTTGGGAGAAGCAGTAAGAAACCGATGCATCACCTCCTCCCTGGTAAGGAACCAACACATCACCTCCCCTGCACAGCAGTAAGGAACTGAAGCATCACCTCCCCCCGAGCAAGGAACTGACGCAACAACTCAACTCAGTGTAAGGAACCAACGCCTCACCTTCCCTGCAACCCTTTTTGTTTACGTTCACAATGCATCCAAGGTACTTTGTGTCCAATGTGTTGTATCTGCAATTTAAATTGAACTGAACTATTTCTACCATTTGAAAATCATATTTTTAATACTGTATTAAAGATTTTTGTTGTTTTGGTCTTGTTGGGTTTAGATAAAGATTACTTATTTTTCTAAACTGGTGTGATGTCCATTTGCAATGTTTTCACTGTATTACTGTAAGTGTTCACAAATGCTTTACACACTGCTTCTGAGATAAGCCTGTCTGCTTGTTCCAAGCTACCAAGGGCGTGAGCAGGGTCCCCCTTACCATGACTAGGAACAAAGGTACCTACCTCTACCAACTAGAGACCCCTTTTTCTAATAAGGGGAAAATCTGTTTTTGTAACACATCCTAAGTATGGGGAGGATTCTTGTGCATTGCAATCTTTATTCTACGGAATCAATGGATCAGTTTTAGGAGCAGTATGATCATGTTTTGTGTCTTTGAATAAATGCAAAATCAGCAACCTAATTTTATAAACTAAGTACATTTGTGTAGAAACTTGTATAATTTGTTTCAGTAATGCAGTAATAAGTATGTATCATCATGACTTGAGATCTTGACAGCTCCGCCCACTGGAGACCAGCAATTATGTTATGAGAAAGCACATTTGGGAATTAAATTCATCGACAAATAATGAGGCAAAGAATATGTTTGACTTGAATGTTAGACGAGGTACTACTCTTTTCTGCAAGGTTTAGGTAATTTTAATCTTAGGCTGATTATTACAGTATCATTCCTTAATCAGGCCTTAAGTCAAGGTGACATTCTCTTTTCTTCTACAGTCTATCCCTGGCGCCGGGAAACCCATTGTGGGTAGCTGTGCGCGGTACAAGCTTAAATAAATAAATAAAATAAATCATTCAATTTCGGTGCCAGTTATAATTTTGGATAAACACAGATGCATTTAATTTGACCATGAGTAACTATAACCACAGCTTTCTGTAATCATGGGATGGTTCATAGTCAGGTGACTTTGATATTTAATGTGTGTATTTCTGAAAAATGTTGGGGTGGTACATTTACCCTAAAACAGTGTTTCCACTAAAAGAGTAATCTGGATGATTTAGTCCTGCCCTTCATAGGAGTAAATCTCTGAATATTTCAGAGTAGAAGTTTGTGAATACCCAGCCTCATGGACTTTGGATTGGAAATGCTCAAGCTTTGAAAGCAAACACTCTAAAATGCCCTCTCAGTACCCTAAATGGGATAATCCTCAAACACAAGTTTGCATAATGATAAGGTAAGATTGCACATGAACAAAACAAGTTGATGAGTTCAAAAAAACTTTTCTGAATTCCATGGAATTGTAAATGTGAGCCTTTCAGCAAATAGAAGTGGTTTTATGAATAGGCACTTCACTAGTCAATACGAATGTATGGGTTTAAGGCTTAAAAATCTATTTGGTTGTTTTTTTATGAAAAACCAAAAAGCATTTTCAAGCATGTAGACAATATTATTGAGAATTACTTACACACCCTGAGCCCTTTGCTCACTGTTTACTCTGTTAGGGAACAGTGTTGCGTGCATTGGACAGGATTATACCTGAGAAGCTTTCTTTTATTTATTTACAGATTAGCTACTTTTCAACAAACTCACTTCTGAGTGACCGGAACCAGTTCCCTTCCTTCTTCCGGACCATCCCCAGCGATGATGTTCAGTTTCGTGGGCTGGCCCAGTTGGTCTTACACTTTCATTGGACCTGGGTGGGTCTCCTTGCTGAGGACAATGATTATGGCCAACACGGCATCCAGGTACTACAGGAAGAGCTCCACAGGGCAGGGGCGTGCGTGGCCTACTTGGAGTACATTGTCCTCAGCCGACCAGACAGGAATACAAACCATATTGTACAGGTGATACAAAACTCAACTGCCAATGCCATTGTCATATTTAGTCTTGATTCTCAAATGATGCTATTGCTGGATGAGCTTGTGAAACAGAATTTAATTGGAAAGGTCTTCATCGCCAGTGAAGCATGGTCATCATCAGCACTTTTGTCTGTAGAGAAGTATCTGAACATCCTCTCTGGCACAATTGGTTTTACAATTTATAGTGGTGAGATGCCAGGCTTTACAGAACATTTCAACAGGGTATATCCTACAAATTTCTCCAATGACATTTACCTGCAGGAGTTTTGGGAAGCAGCTTTTCACTGTGAGTGGCAAGATCATGAAGTTTTGCTAGGCTCGTGGAACGGGCAAACTAAACGTTGCACTGGTGCTGAGAGAGTGGAGAGCATCCCTGGGATCTACAGTGACATTATCAGTCCAAGAGTCACCTATGCTGTCTACAGGGCAGTGTATGCCATTGTTTTGGCTCTGAAGAATATGCATTCATGCCAGACAGGAAGAGGTCCCTTCAACCATCAAAACTGTTCCAGTATTTTAGATTTCCAACCTTGGCAAGTAAGATTTTATTTGGTGCCTTTCTATAGGTAGAAGAGAAAAATGCACTTTCAGGGGCATCAAGTACTTTCTTAAATTATGCGCAGCTTGCTTTTTTCGGTCTTGATGGAGAATGCCCCAACTGTCTGTCACAAGAAGCACTGTATTCAATACTCCAAGAAATCAACAGTGCTCAAGATTCAATGACTTTCCTATACCTCTCAGTTCCCCCGCTTTTTCTTGGTGTCTTTGCTCCATATTCTGCATTATCGCTCATCTGGAACAAAGCTGTATCACCCTTGCATTCAGCCTACGGTGTGTAGCCTTCCATTGTTTTGTTTTTTCCCTAATGTCATAATTTATCATTCCATGTTCTATCCTTCTCTATGTTGTCTTCCACTGTCCCTTTTTTGTCCCAGAATAGTTTTCTCCTAACCCCTCCTGACTGTTCTCAACTCCTTCTGATGATCTCAGCCCCACCCCTTCCTCATCAAGCCCTTCCCCACTTTCCTAGCCATTTCCAACAGCTCAATATTTCTCATTTATTTATTTATTTTAGTTTTGCCAGTAAGTGGCAAGATTCAAATTTGGGTGGCCACACTCAGGCAGACGCAAAAGAGTCTCAGTTTTTTTCTCCTATGGCTGTAGCAAATAATGAGAGCAGAGGGGGTTGGTTATTTTTCACTTTGAGAGAGGAATACTTTTGTCCACTAAATAATCTGTTTCATTTGTTTAATCTTGCTCTTACTGGTCTTTGACTTTGTGTTTGATTGAGGATTTATATTGTAATAAATCATGAAGGCAGAATTGGAAGGAGTTTGTTTATTATCACACCATCAGCTCTTTAGCCAGAGCAACTGTCACCATCTGAATGTTCACTGAGCAGCGGTGCTCACAACTATAAGGAAGATTCCATAGAAACAGAGGAAGGAGGAGGAAACGTGACAGGAAGGATAAAGCAGAATCTTGTGAGTTGGAACAATCCAAAACTGAAGTCAGGTGAATCACAACACATCTGCTTATCAATAATTCAAAAGTTGAGAAAACTAATAATACTCATAAGAACTATACACAAACAATTATGCTATAATACATTTTAAGGAGTACTGTAGACTTCTAGCCTAAGAGGAAAAAAAATATTGTAAAAGACAGAGTAAGCTAAATTTTACATAGTATATGAAAGGTTTTTAAAACATTTTGAAATCCTTGTACTACATAGATATCTTTCTTACTCTTTTAATTGTATGTGTTTCTTGGTCGTTGTTATTTGCCGTATGCCGTTTAGGCTTCGATGATATGGAGTTTTTTTTTCCATACCCTATGTCTCGCCATTTTCTAATTTGTTCATACACACTTTATTCTCATGGGTTTGGACAATTGACTGCCCTCCATTATTCTGTTTTCTGATAGTTTGATTTTCACCCAATCACGCTTCTTAAAGGTGAAACTCACAGTGCAGTTTTTCTTATCATATCTTCTTTTATGTTTATTTGAATGACTTTGAATTCTATCCATCACATGTTCTCTTGGGCTGAAACTTGTTTCTCATTTTTATGTCAATTAGCAGATAGTTTGATTTTCGGTCTATTCCTTTAAACGATACAAAAATTGATGCAACAGTGATCGTGTTAGGGGTGGTACAGTATGCCCAATTGGTTTCATGGAGTGCTTTGACAATGGGAACATGATTTATTTCTGCTTTTTGCATACTTTCTTTAATCATGAAGCTCATTCATTCTACCATGCCATTTGCTCTGGGACAACAGAGGGAAGTTTTCTTGTGTTGCAAGGAAAATTTTTCTAAGAATTACTGCATTTGCTGCTAAGTATATTGCATACCATTGTCAGTTATAAGAACATCCGAGGTTCATTCTTAAAAAAAGAAATTGTTCAAAAACCTTATTCGTGTATTAGTTGTATTTTGGTAAACACACTTGGTTAAAACCCAACGTGTATGGTAGTCAATTAGAACTAATATGCATCGTTGAGTGATTTGCAGTTAAGGGGATCAATTATATCCAGGGCTATCTCAGACCATGACTTGTTTGGAATTTTTCCAGGAGAGTGGGGTTGCATGTACTTAAGACCTTGTCACTGATAGCACATTCTCTGCAATTCTTTATTAGATTTTCTACCTTGTGACTTGGAACAATCTCAAATCAGGAGATCTACAACATTTTCATCATCGACTCCATGGCCAAACCCAGTCCCCTACTTGTTTGTTGCAAGCCACCAAGTCCCTGCTGCACTCAAAATGTAATTATTCGTCAACCTGAATCAGCAGTGATTCCAAAATTACACATATAAAAGTGTTTTTTGTTTTGCCAATAACATTGACGCTGCTTGAAGAATCTTCAGAAATATTACACAAAACTACTATTTTTGGGGGTTCAGCTGATATGTTGTAATTTTCGGGGTGATTTGTCAAGCAGGCCCGAGAAAAAAGGGGGGTCCCAAAACACGTTTTCACTATGTTATGTCTATCGGGTTTTTCATTTCTTGAACATGACTACAGCTCGAACCGCTTAACAGAATTACATCAAATTTAGCAGAAAGCTAGATGTTGGTTCAGAAAGCGTGGATTTTTTGATTTAGTGTAAATCCGTTCAGTAATTTCAGAGATATTTTAGTTTAAAAAACTTAGATATCTGGGAGGCCAAAATCCTATTGAAATCCTACTGAAATTTGATTGGCTGACAACACTTTAACCAGGAAGTATTGGGACCAATATATATGATTGAACCCAATTGAAATGCATTGTAGTGCATGGCAGGTTTTGAGAGTCGCAAAAAGGAGAACATATAAAGGGTGATAACGGATTTTAGTTACTGAGTGAATCCTTTGTTGATAGAACAATGCTAATTGTGTTGTGTTCTAAGGTAATTTTACCCTGTGGAAAAAAAAGCCTTCTGCTGGGATTTAATGAATCATGTTTGAGCGAAAACTGTTTTCATGATTTCCCCATAGAGGTTATGGAAGGTGCTCCAGAATCTAAAATGATAGCATATTTTCTGTAAATTCACACTATCTTTCTCAGCCATTTGAAAATGAAGTCTGACAGTTAATTCCCTTGTGTTTTAAAGAACAACTAGAGCACTAACGGTGTTACTTTTGACAAAAGTATGGCACACGTGGAGCCATGTTGAATGAATTAAATATGTAAATCTTAAAACATTTCATTTAGAAAGGAACTAAAAGAGAGGGTTCCGCTTGGGATAGAAAGTATAGTTAGTGCTGTAAAAGAAAAATTAGGACACATTTTAAGTAAGTTTAAAATATCTTCCTCTTCTATTTCAATAAAAAATTCTGAAATGCAGACTAAAACATGCAGATTGAAACATGCACTTTCCACACATGCACTCATGCAGACTGAAAGATGCACTTTCAACACCAGCAGCAGACTGCAGAGACCGATTAGCTTTAAAACCAACAAACAGCTCTCCAAAGGTGCTCCCGGCCTCAACCGATCTGCTAGAGCAAAAACATCACACAAGCATTCTAAAAAGTAAACTAAATAAGTTGCAACGATCCAATGCGAAAAATGAAAGTGAATATAAGGCTCTGAAGAGTGACATATCAGCCACTAGAAAAGACTATAGGAAGGCAAGGTTCACCTTAAAGAAACTGAAAGAAGAGCACCACTGGGCAATAGCCTTCGACATCATAAAATCCAAAGATCATAGAAAATTCTGGAACTGGGTAAATAAGGCCACAAAAGCGACTAAACCTTCCACCGCAACCAATATCTCTTCTGCCGAATGGGAGGCTTACGTCAAAACTCTCTACACTGCACCACTCGCTTCCACCAGCAGCAGCCTCCCCATCCTCGACCAATTAATCCCCCAGGATGACACAAGCCTCCCTGTCATGATAACCACAGAAGAAATAACGGGAATAATAAAGAAAATGCACTCAGGTGGGGCCCCCGGACCTAATGGATTCCCCACCCAAATATTTAAAGTCTCTGCCCAGAAATGGGCTTCGATGCTGACTCCCCTTTTCAAGGCCGCAACATTGGGTGGCCCTATCCCGGTTTCCTGGCAAGGATCACTACTCGTTCCTTTCCATAAAAAAGGCTCGCGCTCCAATCCTGACAATTACCGGTTGATAGCCCTCCTTGACGTGGACGGGAAGGCATACGCCAGCGTCCTTTTATCAGCGCTTACAAAGTGGGTGGAAAATAACAACTTGATTCCCTTCACCCAAACCGGATTCCTAAGAGGCTGTCACATCGAAGATAATTTGATCTGTTTAGCCCACTTGATGGAAACCACACTAGCCGCAAAAGGCAAATCGCTATACTTGGGGTTTATAGACTTTCGTAAAGCCTTTGACAGTGTGATCCGAGCAAAACTCTGGGAAAAACTGGCAAGATGGGGCATCCCTTGGAAGCTATTGAAAGCATTAATATCCCTATATTCAGACACCTGGGTAAAAGTGAGAGTTACATCGAAATGGTCTACTTCTAACAAAATCTACACTAGCAGAGGTCTAAAACAGGGTTGCACCCTGGCCCCTTTACTTTTCAATCTGTACCTCGCAGACCTCCCTGAATGGCTGTCCCTCTCTTGTGCCTTTCCGCCAGGTATCGACCAAAGAAAAATCCAAACCCTGCAATACGCAGACGATACCATTCTCTTAGACCAAACCCCGTTGGGCCTCCTAAGACTGTTCGACTCCCTTGCCCAGTACTGTAATACCAACATGTTAGAGATAAATGCCACTAAGACCAAAGTAATGGCAATTTCCTCCGTGAAACCCAAAAAGACCACGTGGTTTATTGAAGGGAAGCCATTGGAAACAGTCACAGCATACAAGTATCTGGGCGTCTGGATCGATCATAAAGGGAGACCTTCTGTGCACACAACAGAAATGCAGGCAGTTGCACGTAGCCTGGAGGGGGCTTTTATAAGAACAAAGAGAGCTCTCCACTCCCAGGACTTTGTCCCGCTAACAAAATTGATTGCTGCTAAATTGCTTCCTACAATTTCCTTTGGTGCAATAATCTTCAGAGACAAAATGAACAATTGGCTAGACAGAGCACAATCATCGTGCTACCGTAGGGTTTTCCAACTGCCAAATTCGAAAGGAATTTTCTTTATCTTCCCAGCGATGGACCATGAGCACAAGATTCATCGCCTACTCCCTAAAAACGAAGGAAGCCAGACCTCAGACACTAAAAAGCTGTATATGGTCTCTGCTCAGTAACCCCAAAACATCGTGGAATAAATACTTGATCTTCTGCCTCGAATTCCCCCAAGCACAGGACATATGGTCTACCTCGCTGCCTATTGAGGTGAAATCGAAACTTCTTTCTAAACAGGCAAAAATCCTATCAAATGACCATGATTTGCAACATGTAGTACAGCTCTTCCATGGCTCTTGGGCCTCCAAGCTATACGCCCCGAAAACTTTACCGCCCTACCTCGCATCCTCTATGAAATCTCATGTAAAACTCCAACTAATGAGATTTCGTTTTGGCTTAATTCCGCTGAAGGCATATAAGTTTGGCCAAGGATACAAGAAAGAAGCTTCCTCCCAATGTCGCTTCTGTAACCAGGAAGAGGAAAATCTCACTCACATTTTGTGTATTTGTCAACGTTTATATGCCCAAAGAATCTTCTGGCTTCGCCCAATTTGGGTTTCTCTTAACATCAGGACATGCCAAGAAGCACTTGATGCATGCATGAGGGGCGACTCACCTCAGATGGCGACGCACTTTGTCAAATTCATTACAGAAATTAATTCCTTGATTTTACCATCCGATTAAGAATGAGTCTAGCCCCCCAAAAGTGACATTTCTCTTTACCTTTTCATTTCACAAATTTCCAGACTTTTTTTCGATTCTGAAAATCGTCTTTTGTTAATGGTCAATCATGAGTGTGTAGATTGCAATGATTTTAATTAATTGTGCAAATAAATTTTACTTACTCCTTGGTGATCAGTAGTTTTACTATAGTGTTCTAATGAGCAACTAGATTGCTAACATTCTAAATTCATGTGAATTCATGTGGCACATATGAACACCATCTTGATGTATTGAAATTAGAAAACTGAAAGCATTTCCTACTGAGTATTCTGCAGTAAAAGATTAAATAAGGAAGCTTCATAACAAATAAGTCTCCTAAGGTGGCCACCAAAGAAAAAAAAGCCCATAATATAGCAAAATATCACCCAATTGTAGCCCAAGTATAGTCCAAAGACAAAAGTATGCAAAACACTAAGTTATTTTGTTTGTTTGCAGCTAAATACAGCACAGACTTGACCCAAAGGTATATGAGTGCTTTACATGAGCATCAGTTACATTACACAAGGACAAAGTCATTATGTTTTTAGGCGTGGGTAGGTTAAGTGATTTGCCCAGAATCACAGGATGTCGAGCTGATGCTGAAACTCGATCCTGGTTCCCCAGTTGCAAAGTCGGCAGCTCTGGCTGTAATGCCACTTCCTCTCCCTTAAGAGTATCATATAATCAAGTGATCAACAGAATACAAAAAAATAAAGATAGCAAATTATTTGAAAGTGCTTTGTTGCTATTTGAGAACTCAGAAAATATGTCCTCATTTTAGTTGCTTGGAGCACTAACCATAATGTCCATGGGAATAAGACCTTCTCATGAAGGGGGCTGCAAAGTCAGCAAGTCGAGCACACTGAGCCTGTGGGGGGGCAGTGGCAGCACTACTAACCATGGAGGGCAGGGGCAATAAACCAACCATGCAGTACAGACCAGAGAGGCTGTGGCAATATAAAAGATCATTGAGGTCAGAAGGAAGAGGCAGTGGCAGTACAACCATACCTGACAAAAGAACAGATTCAGACAGGAGACTCCCGATGCTTTTACGCCCAAAAGGCCTTTATTTTATTTGTCTCCTGCCTAAAATCTCTTCTTTTTCAATGTAATTCAATGAGAAAAATCAATTCCCCAGGTTTTATTTTCAAAATCTCCCTCTTACAAGTTAAAAATGTTTACAAGTTTGGTACATTGGATCATGGAGGGCAGGAGGGTAGATGGGCAGGGGCACCAAACAGACCATACAGGGTATGCATCAGGGGTTGCAGCAGTCCATACATCACACAGGGCAAGTAGGACGGCAGTGCAGCAAATGGACAATAGAACACAATAGGGAAGGAACAGGGCTGTGCACATGGACAACAGAGAGCAGAGGGGAAGACGGGAGGGCAATTGCAGCATAACAGAGCATAGAGGGCAGGAGGGAGGGGGCAGGTGAATGAGAGTGGACCAACCAATGCAGGAGGGAGAGGATAGAGATCAGCTCATGGAAAACGGAAGGCATGAGACAAGGGGGCAAAGCTGGAGAAGGAAGCTGACCATGGGTTGGTGGGATGGGTACTGGAAGCACAGCACTTGAGGGTAACAGTTAGACTATAATGGCATAGGGGTGTGCAGTTCCTAGTGGAAAGGGAGGGGAAAGGGAGGATTTTCTTCATGATGCCCTCCCACACCCCGAAGGATGTCATGCTTCATGATTGGGCCAAGCTCCTCATTGGGCTAGCGTTGCAATGCCCAACGGGCTCCTGTAACCGGGTTTTTTTGTGGAGATCTTTTGAAGAAGCTATAGGGTGCGTGTGGGTGTGAGGGCAGGGTAGTGCACAGGAAGTGAGTTAAAATAAGTCTAGAATTGTCCTACTGTCATATGTTTTATTCCTGTGGTAGCTCAGCCTTGATTAAAATATGAGGGAGCCCAACAAGGATGTCATGTTACTATAGGGCTGAGGTGGTGTAGTGGGTCAACATGTTTTGTGCCTGCTTAGCCCCTAAAGGGTCTGGTGGCACTTCATCAGGACCAAGTAAAACAAAAAGTGAGTGGTGCACTACCGCTGGTCTGGTTCTCGAATTTGTATCTGATGGCCAGGTGCAGTAGTGTGACGCCTAGTAGACTTATACCGGGATAGGAGACCTAGGGAAAGAGATAAAAAGGGGGGAGAGAGACAACCAATGTAGGGTGAAAACAAGCGAAATACACCTTTAAAACTGTGCTCTTTTTGCAGGCTTACAAATAATTAGTGATGTGAAAAGGTGCTACAGGGAGGGTGCGTGAGCATTCATTCTTAACTTGGTAACAGACTTAGAAACTCAGGATTTACTATGGCAAGGCGTTTTGTTGTGCCAAGAGATGTGGTAGCACATATCCACGAAGAAAGACCTCCCGTTCCCCTCCCCTCCCAATAGGAACTGCACACCTCTTTAATAAACAATTCGGCCCGGAGCTTGTGTGCAGGATCTGCTTAAATATAGCTCCTAGTCCCCCTTGTTTTTTATATACTATTATGACATACACAGAGACAATGGAGGGAAGGTGGGAGGGGGTCAGGGTAGCAAGCTGACCACACTAGGTAGGTAGGGGAGCAGTGGCAGCACAGAAGACCATTAATGGCAAGTGAAAGCGTTAGTGCAGCCCAATGGCCATGTTGGGCAAGCGAACGGGGGCAGGGGCATGCACAAAAGAGCATAGAGGGTAGAAGGGAGTGGTAGGGGCTGGACACAGACAAAGAAGGGCAGTGGAATGGACTTAACAACAGACCAGGCAAGGCAGACAGGGGGAGCAGTTGTAGCACAACACAGCATGGAGGGCAGAATAGACTGGCAGCAAATCAATGGAAGACAGGTGAGAAGGGATAGGGACATGGAACTTGGACAGGCAGGGTGGGAGTGGGAGGCACAAGTGGCAGCCATCTGACCATCATGTGCTGGTGGGAGGTGCAGTGGCAGCTCAACAAAATATTCGGATTAGAAAGGAGGGTTGCAGGTTCATGGAATATGGTGTGGAGAAAGGAGGGGGCCAAGGCATAAACACAGACATCGTAGGGCAGAGGGAAGGAGAGTAGGGACAGGAAGCTAAACACAGAAGCTAAGCTGGAGGACAATGACACTGCCTATAATTGGGGAACAGAGTGCAGGTGAAGTGGGCAGGCACATCGAACTAAATGAAAGGCAGTAGCAGCACATCAGGCCAAGCAGGGCAGGAGGAAGGGGCTGGTGCATGGACAACAGAGGGTAGAGTGGAGGTAGAAGGGGCAGCAAGTAGACTGTTTAGGGCAGTGGCAGAACAATAGCTACACATGGCTGTAATGAGGGAGAAGGGTCATGGTCATGGACATGGAGAAAGGATTGCAAGGAGGAGTGGGGCAGGAACAGCAAGCTTGGGTGGGGACCGATAAATGACAGGCCAGGTCTGGCGTTCAACCCAACCCCAACCATGCATTGCGCATCCTACTTCATATTAAAAAACCCTTAGGAGTTTACTGATAACTTTAGAAATTCACTGAAAAGACCAAAGCTTACAGGAACATTACAAGTAGGCTTAGATTTCACTCATACAAAACCAGTGAAATTCAGCAGATATATTTAGCTTTGCTATTTGGAATTCGCACACTGAAATGCACTACATATGATCTCAAATATCACTCATGATTAGGTCAATGACATCACTAATGACAACTCAAGACTAAAGTCCAATAATGGCCCAGAAAGGGGGCCTTAGGACCCCCCTGTGGTCCCTGTGGGCTCTCCACCTCCTGCAGGAGCCGAAATTGCTTTTACACATCGGGAGCTGCTGACATGCAGCTTCCTGTGTGTAAAAACAAAGTGCTCCGCGTTAAGCAAAATGCTCTTGCTTGCTCAAAGCAGAGCACACTGTTTACTATGGTATGGCTCAGGCCAAGCCACATAAAACTGCAATGTCCTGGGGTAGTCACCCCAGGACTTGCTGGAGCCGGCCCTGGGGGGTGGTGGTTCCCTGGGCCATGTAGGGTTCCTGGAGGGGAGCCACACAGCCCACCTCCTCTGTTCACATTTGCCCCGGGAATGTACTTACATGAGTGCATGAGTAGAGCCTGAGTGTTTCTTCAGTGCACACATGTGCCTCAGTATTTCAATGATTGCATGGGTTGTATGTGGGTGTTTAGATGGCTGCATAGGTTGTGCACAAATGTTATAATAATTGCATATTTACAGCCTTGTTAATTGCATAAGTCAATAGTTAATAAACAAGGTGATTAAATGAATGTATACGTAGTGCCTGCATAATTCAATGACTACATAATTTCTGCCTGCCTGATTGTAAGAGTACATGTGTAGTTTCTGGATAAATTAATAACTCCATAGATAGTGAAGCACTGATTTGTTGACTGTCTGAGTAGTGGTTGGGTGATTCCATGAGTTCCTGATCACTTCCTAGCTGACTGAGAAAGTACCTTTATTGGTGTTAGATACATAACAGTTGTCTCTATAGCTCTGACTTATTAGTTATCTCCTTCTGTCAATATCCCACTACCTATTTTACTGTATACATGCTTTTCTATTGAGCTATGTGTGAGCGAAATCTAGGTATCACACTTGATATGTGATTGCATACATGACCCTCTAGAAAGATATACTGATTTGTTATTGAGCATACACATGCATCAGTATGTTTCTAAAACGGAAAACAACATTTTGAAAAATTTCAAAGCACAAAATGTCTTTGAATGGCATACCTACTTAGTTTTTGTGTGGAGTTTTATATAGTGCGAACTAGTCCAAGAGATATCAGAGCACTTTACATGAGCACCATTTACGTTACATTTATACTTAATTTCTTAAATACTTCTTCTGCTTCTAAAACATATTTCATGATATCTGAAACAAAAGTTACACTCGAAATGAAGGTAGCACAGCAGTCTTGAGGCATTCTCCGCTATTAATCTTTCTCAATTTTAAACAATTCTTGTTTAAAGAAAAATACTATCCTCACCATATACATGAAGTTTTCATCAGCCTTACTGAACATAGATCACCATGTAAACATATATGTGATTTCCTCATAGATGTACACCTTCAAGCCACAGTTCCCAAAATATATACCTCTATGCATCTTTAAGCAAACTCAAAAGTCCCACTGTATATATAACTAGGTGTGAGCACAAAAAACATATCTCACCATTGGAGCCTATGCAGTGTGGTTAAATAAGTTAAAAACACATTGATAAACACTTCACAATACATACCAAGCAAGTATTACTTCTTTCTAAGTCACATACTGGCAATATGTTCTCATCTTTTATTTCTAAATACACTATTCCTGTATTATAATGTTACTAAAAGTACTACAACCTATAGAATGCAAATAACAGATGTATTGATTCTGCACATGTTGATTAGAGATTTAAAACATCCTTAGTTCCTCATTGCAACTTTCAACAAGACTTTAATCTTATTTTTCAATAAAATACACAATGTAATTAAGGCACTAATTCATTTTTGTGTTACTTTCCAAAACATTCACAACTAGCCTCTTAAACACACACCCTCTAATACATACAGTCCATCTGATATATTGTTCTCATCACTGTGATACTCCTTTTAATCAAACTCCCATATACATCTTCATTTATAATGTACATTTTTAAAATAATTACAAAGTTATATACATACCACTAAATTCAGTTTGTAGATGATATTGTTGTTTTAGCTCCTTCTGCATAGCTTTGACACTGTTAAGATTTGTAAAACTAAGCACAAGAATGGTACACCATTCTCATTCAAAGCAACTATAAAATGGCATGCTCTTCAATCTACTGCTCTATTGTCATGAGAAAAGCAGCAAATGAAACCATGTATTTCAATTTAGACTACTGCATCTCTAGTTGTGAATGGTTAGCATCTGTTAACATTTCCCTCGCTTTCAAAATGAGGTTCCTGTCAGCGCATTTTCGCAATGTTTCTGCGATCATCATGGAATAATCGCAGAAATTAACGGGCGTTGAAACCTATATCTAGCTTCAGTTTTATGAAATTTAAACACAATACAACAATTTATTACATAGTCCTGGGTTAGAAATTAGAAATTGCCATTACTTACATTGTGTCATCACTCCTCAACTTTAAAAAAAAATGTTCTGTCTCTTTAATACCCTTTCCCCCCATACAGTCTTAACTCAGTGTACCTACCAACCCAGTGGAACCAGTAGGTCACAAGTTCACAGCACATTCTAGAAGGGACATTTCAATGTCTGCTTTACATCTCTTTTTTAAACAACAACCAATAATAAGACTTCTTTCTAAGCCACCCAACACACTACCTAATTGTATTCACTTTCATGCTGACAGCATCCAATGAGAGGTATTGACAGGAACTTGGGTTTGCCAAATGTGCTGATTACTTGGTTTGTCCAGAAAGGGTTAAAGTTTTATCAGTCACTGGCTTTGGTTAAAACCATTTTGGATTCCCAAGCTCATCGCCTCATCATCGTGCACTGTGGTGGCAATGACATTGGTACATTGACTGGGATACAGCTGGGAATCCTAGTGATGGAAACCTTTGCAGAACTGATGTCACTTTTCGCTCACACTGTCTTTGTGTACTCTAATATATGCCAATTACAGAAAGGGAAGTGCTCAAATCAATTTTGTTCACAGATTGACAAAGCCAGGAAACATGTATTTCTCTGTCGAGGCAGAGCGGGTCCGGGTGAGACTGTCCCGAGAAAGAGGCCAGTTATCGGTCTCTTCGATGAACTCGACGCTGCTGTCGATTGCGCCTGCTCCCAGGCAGGTCGCTCCCCACACCGCAACAGCACCACCTGTTGTGCCTGTGTCTCAGCTTGCTGCGGCTCCCTGTGTCACGAGTTCGAGGCCTGGGTTTCCTCCCTTTTTTCTGGATTGCTTGTCTTGTTTTTTGCACTGCTTTGTCTTGTTGTCTTGCCTTCATTTCCTGTTTTTCCTACTAGTATTGTCTGTGCCCCTTTTAGCCTTCTGTTCCCTCCGCCGTCCTCGCCCGTTTTTTCCCACTGCTGTGTCCCTGTAGCCCTGCCCTCCTGCTTGCCCATTCGCTGCCCGCTCCCACCTCCCAGCTGCTCCTCCCTCCCACATTCCCTTATATGGCGGCCGCTGCACGGTGAAAGGAACGACCCTTGACCCTGCTCCCAGGCAGTTTGCTCCCCACGCCGCAACAGCACAACCTGCTGTGCCTGTTTCTGAGCTTGTTGCGGCTGCCTGTGTCACAAGTTAAAGGCCTGGGTTTGCTCCCTTGTTTCTGAATTGTTTGTATTGATTTTTTGCACTGCTTTTTCTTGTTGTTTTGCGTAATTTCTTGTTTTTCCTCTGAGTATTTTCTGTGCCCCTTTTTGCCTTCTGTTCCCTCCACTGTTCCTCGCCTGTTTTTTCCCACCGCTGCGTCCCTGTGGCCCCGCCCCATGCTCGCCCATTTGCCGCCCCGCTCCCATCTCCCAGCTGCTCCTCCCGCCCACCTTCCCTTAATTGGCGGCCTCGGCGCGGTGAAAGGAGTGATCCTTGACCCTGCTCCCAGGCAGGTCGTTTCCCACGGTGCAAGAGCACCACCTGTTGTGCCCGTGTCTCAGCTCGCTGCGGCTGCCTCTGTCGCGAGTTTGAGGCCTAGGTTTGCTCCCTTGGTAATGAATTGCTTCTTGTTTTTTGTACGGTTTTGTCTTGTTATTTTGCCTTAATTTTCTGTTTTTCCTCCTAGTATTGTCTGTGCCCATTTTTGCCTTCTGTTCCCTCCACCGTTCCTTGCCCGGTTTTTCCCGCTGTCGCGTCCCTGCAGCCCGCCCCTCTGCTCACCCACTACCGCCCTACTCCCACCTCCCAGCTGCTCCTCCCTCCCACCTTCCCTTATATAGCGGCCGCTGGCGCGCCGAAGGGGTGCCGATGGCACTCCTAAGGCAAGCCCATCTGTGCCAGAACCCCTGGCCCCCGCAAACACCAAGACTACTGTGTCCGCAATGAAGCCAGCAACCTCCACCTACTCAACGCCGGACAAACTCACACCTGCTTCCTGGCCGCACCGAAGCGCACCCATGGACCGTTCACCTGCCAGAACTGCAACTTCACCAGCATCCAACCCGCCATTCCACCCCACAAGACAGATTGCAACCACCTCAGATGCATACTCCTGAACACCCGCTCTGCACACAAACACACCGTCGAACCCTGCTCAACACATACTCCCCGGAAGTCGCCTTCCTGACTGAGACCTGGATGAACGATTCCTCAGCACCCAACATCGCCATAGCCATCCTGGATGGCTACAAGATCACCCGCAGAGACTGCACCAATGAAGTAGGATGGGGGATCGCCATCATCCACAAGTCCACCCTCAAGGTCTCGACCAACTCCTACGACACCCTCCGCACCGCCAAACACCTGCACTCTCTGATCCACACCGATCTCAACACCACCCTCATAGGAACTCTGATTTCCAGACCCCCCGGACCCTGACCACATTTCAGCAACGCCATCCCTTCCTCAGACTAAATCCTCCTCGGAGACCTGAACTTTTTTCTTGAGAACAACAACGATACCAACTCCACCACCTTGATCAACAACCTCACCACTGAACCCTCGCTGCATCCACTTCACTTTCCGGAAACCCACAATGCACAACTCTACCAAACAGATCCCCTACCACAGCTGGAGCAAAATCACTGAAGACCAGCTAAACACCACCCTCGCCAGGAGCTCGCCCTCTGATGCCACCAACCCAGACGCCGCCTCCAACAACCTCAAAAGCTGGATCAATGACAGCGCCAACACCCTCGACCGATCAAGAATCCCTCCAACAGATGCACCAACAAGAATGCCAGATGGTTCACCGCAGACCTCCAGACCTCCAAACAAAACTGCCAAAACTGGAGAGGAAATGGCGCCACAAACAGACACCAGAGAACCAAACAGCCCACAAGAACGCAATGCACCAACACCATCACCACATCAGATCCGCCAAAAAGACCTCCTTCAAGGACCGCCTAGACAACAATGCACACAACAGCAAATAGCTCTTCAACATTGTGAAGGAACTCTCCAACACCAGCTCCAACACCAACAACATCCCAAAATCGCAAGACCTGTGCAACTCCCTCGCCTCCTTCTACCACCGCAAGATCGCAGACATCCACGAAAGCCAGACCAACAGGGCACCCAACGACACCTCAGACCCGAACCACCACCTACAGCGACCGCCTGCTCACCTGGACTAACATCAACAACGACGACACCATCAAGATCATGAGCACCATCCACTCCGGCTCACCGTAAGACCAGTGGCCCCACTACATTTTTGGTACAAAAGGGGGTGATGATGGACGGAGCATTTGAACCAATCAAACACTCACACCCAGTAAAAAGATCTGGGTTTGATCCATCACCGTTCTTTAGCCCACTCGGCCACCCCAGTTCAGACATGGCTATATGCAAATCAGTCTGACCCTGTGCCTCATGGGAACAGTCCAGCCCGAACTGCCAAGCCATGCCTTCCCTGGACCGGAAACAAGCTTCCGAGGACCGGTTTCTAGCATTACAGCCGTCGTCAGCCCGGCTTGCTTGAATCCAGTGGCAAAGTGAGCAAGGGACTCACGTCTGAGCATACCCTGCCACACTTATGGCGGCCAAAGCGGTACAAAAGGGGGTGGTGATGGACGGAGCATCTGACCCAATAAAACACTCACACCCAGTCAAAAGATCTGGGTTTGATCCATCACCGTTCTTTAGCCCACTCTGCACCCCAGTTCAGACATGGCTATATGCAAATCAGTGTGACCCTGTGCCTCATGGGAACAGTCCAGCCCGAACTGCCAAGCCATGCCTTCCCTGGACCGGAAACAAGTTTCCAAGGACCAGTTTCTGGCATTACAGCCGTCGTCAGACCGGCTTGCTTGAATCCAGTGGCAAAGTGAGCAAGGGACTCACGTCTGAGCATACCCTGCCACACTTATGGCGGCCAAAGCGGTACAAAAGGGGGTGGTGATAGACGGAGCATCTTAACCAATCAAACACTCACACCCAGTCAAAAGATCTGGGTTAGATCCATCACCGTTCTTTAGCCCACTCTTCCACCCCAGTTCAGACATGGCTATATGCAAATCTGTCTGACCCTGTGCCTCATGGGAACAGTCCAGCCCGAACTGCCAAGCCAGGCCTTCCCTGGACCGGAAACAAGCTTCCGAGGACCGGTTTCTGTCATTACAGCCGTTGTCAGCCCAGCTTGCTTGAATCCAGTGGCAAAGTGAACAAGGGACTCACGTCTGAGCATACCCTGCCACACTTATGGCGGCCAAAGGGTACAACAGGGCCAGCGCCACCATTGCACCCCATCTCCGCAAGGCCATCAACATCTCCTTCAAGACCATGAACTTCCCAGACAGCTGGACGCACGCCGAGATCAACACCTTACTGAAGAAACCCAAGGCGGATCTGAGGAACCTCAAGAACTTCCGACCCATCTCCCTGCTTCCGTTCCCGGTGAAGGTCATCTAGAAGAACGTCAACAGACAGCTGACCCGCTACTTCGAGGAGATGAACATCATGGATCCATCCCAGTCTGGGCTCCGCAGCAACTACAGCACCAAAACGGCCCACATCGCCACCACCGATGACATCAGTGCCCTGCTGGACAATGGGGAAACCACGGCACTCATCCTCCTGGACCTGTCAGCAGGCTTCGATACTGTCTGCCCCCGCATCCTACGCACTCGATTCCATGATACAGGAGTCTGAAGAAAAGCACTGGACTGGACCACCTCCTTCCTCTGCGGCAGATCACAGTGCATCCGCCTCCTCCCTTCTGATCCAAAGCCTCAAGATCATCTGCGGCGTACCCCAAGGATCATCACTCAGCCCGGCACTGTTCAACATCTACTTAGCCCCACTCACCCACGTCACCAGACTACACAACCTCAACATCATCTCCTACGCCGACGACACACCGCTGATCCTCTCCCTCACCAAGGACCCACTCACTGTCAAAACCAACTTCCACGGAGGAATGAAAGCCGTCGCAGAAAGGATGAAGAACAGCTGTCTCAAGCTGAACTAAGACAAGACAGAGGTCCTCATCCTCAGCTCCACCTCCTCAGCCTGGGACGATTCCTGGTGGCCGACTTCCCCGTGAGCCGCACCGATGCCCATGACCACGCACTCAACATGGGATTCATCCTCGACTCAACACTCTCCATGACCAAGCAAGTCAACCCCATCTCGTCCTCCTGTTTCAACATACTCCGCATGCTCTGAAAGATCTACAGGTGGATCCCCACGACACAAGAAAAACGGTCACCCCGGCCCTCATCCGCAGCAGGCTGGACTACGAAAACGCCCTCTACGCGGGAGCCCCGGCCAAACTGCTGAAACAATTGCAATGCATACAGACCGCCTCTGCGCATTTGATCCTCGAAATCCCTCGCCAAAGCCACATCACACCCCACCTGAGAGACCTACACTGGCTTCCCGTCAACAAGAGCATCCCCTTCAAGCACCTCACCCCCGCACAAAAGGCACTCTACGACACCAGACCAGCATACCTCAATAGATGACTCACCTTTTGCACCCCAAACCGCTAGCTCCGCTCCACCGACCACGCCCTGGCTACCGTTCCCCGCTTCTGAAGAGCAACCACCGGGGTCAGATCCTTCTCCTACCTCGCCGCCAAATCCTGGAACACCCTCCTCATCCTCCTACGGCAGACCGAAGACCTATTAACCTTCAGGAGGTTACTCAAGACCTAGCTCGTCGAGCAGAAGCAGCACCCCCTCCACCAGCGCCTTTAGACCCTCACGGGTGAGTGGCGCGCTCTACAGATGTAATGATTGATTGATTGATTGAATAAAACTATTTCTGCATTCCTCACAGACCATAGCATAGACTATATCTGTGACAGCAATCTGCGTTTTAGAAATGATGGATTGCACTTTTCAGATGACGGCAACAGGGTGTTTCTAAGTAACCTGAAACTCTGCATACGATCTCATGAATAGCAGCCAAACACACATAACCAACGCAATGGCTCTTGTCAGAGCCACTAGTACCTGAAATATTGTGAAGTTTTTCTTCTAAAGACTTTTTTTTTTTTAGTTTTTGGGGATCCTTGCAATGACATCAGGATCCCCGCCGACACGTCACAAAAACAGAAAGCAAAAGCAGACATTGAATGGCTACCAACACATTCAAAAATAATATGTAAAAAAATCCATTCTGAACATTGCCCTACACACATTACTATATACATGCTTCTATCAAAGCATTGTCAATCTCATATTTTTGTACTAAGTTTCTTTAAAAACCATTTTCAGACCTATTTCCTGTTTTCAAGATTATTCGGGACTTCGTGATGGCGTTGTTAACCGTGACGATTGCGCTTTCCCATAAAGTGAAAACACATATATTGCCACACATTACAGTATTCTACACACTAGAGGCTTATTACTGTATCCTTCAAACTCATTTTTTTACTGTATATATGAAACAACCATCTCTAAAGCCCATTTTCCATTTTGGTAGTGAGGCCGAAGATCGCAATGACGTCGGTCATCGTGATCCCCGCAGGCACGTTGCAAAAACGGGAAGCAATAGCAGGAATTTAATAGCCACCACCACATAATGAAATTAGAACTATATAATTAATTCTAACCATCACAGTAGATAACTCACCATATAAATAAAACTATAAAAACATTTAGAAATATCTCTATAGCAATGCATACTAATGATTAATTTATATATTTTTAAAATATTTCCACCAATATTCATGATGAAGTTGATAGTCTCGGTGTCCCCTCGATGGTACGGGGGAGTTCGCTGGGGGTCACGTCATCATCATTGCAAACACTGAGCATGATTAAAAAATCAACTCTTGTCATATAAATACTGCCACTAACACCTCCATTTCTCAACCATGGGGTCAGATTATCCCCACCTTGAGCCCTTAGGTGAGCTTTCACACAGATTTTAAGCCCTGAGAACCATTCATGAGCAATAAAATGGCAGCTGCAACTTTCTGTCCAGGTTTCATGCAGTCAATCAGAGTATTTCCATTGGTGCGTGCATTTGCGAATCATCAGGAATCCTTCACGAAATATCCACTACCAGAGATATCACTATAATTTTAAACTCAACTTTTTCAAAATCTACTGAATGGATTCACACCACATGAGCAAAAGGGACTTCCTAGAACAAACATCTACCCCCTGCCAAATTTGTTGTAAGTCTGTTCAGCAGTTTGGGCTGTAGAGATGGCTAAAGGTTACTTTCAAAATTACCATTACAAATGCAACCATATTTTGCACCCCAAATTCTCAGTCCCCTCTACACGGATCAACCCCAAACTTTCCCACTCAATAGTACCCGCTGTGACACTTTTTTGGCAAAGTTTCATGCAGATGGGTTAAACAGCTCCAAGGTTATAGCCAAGTCAAAAAAAGCTTTTCATATGGAAACTAGGTCCTAACTATAACTACCTACTGGTGTCTGCCAGTAGGTTATATATACATATGTGTGTGTGTGTGTGTGTGTGTGTATGTGTGTGTTGTGGATTCGGTTGTTGTGTACATAGACCTTTAAGTCTAGAAACTAGACCTCACTTTTACTAATGTTACTAGTAAATGCTAAATTCAGGTTTTAACATTAAGCCGATCCACAAAGGCCCTAGCTGATTCAAAGGACCCTTTCCAGAGCACAAAGAGGTAATCGATATACCATGACCAGAGGACCATGTTCTCAGTCCATTCTTCTGAAAATTCTGAGGTGAGCACCAGCCTATGTCCAAGATTGCATAGCAGGGGGCAATGCAGGTGCCCATCGCAGTTCCTTGTATCTGTTTGATACAGAGGCTTATCAAACAGAAAACAATTGTGGTCCAAACACCACTCCATCATTTGAAGCAGCATGATGGTGTATTGATATGAACTGATGAATCTGGCACCTAGAAAATGTTTAGTGGCTCTTAGTCCTTGTGCATGTCTTATACTGGTGTACAAAGATGAAACATCTAAGGCCATGAAGACATAGGAATCAGTTAGGCCTGGGCAGTAAAATCCGTTCTGCCGCGGAATTTGCGAAATTTGGGTAATTTCGCGCTCCGCGGAGAACGCGAAATTGCCCAAAATTCTGCGTTCCACGACTTCGCAAAATTTTTGCTTGTTCGTGTTCCCAAAATGTGTGTTCGCGAGATATTTTCCCCCAGCACGCAAGCAGTGATTGCAAACATTAAAAAAGCATTGCGAACAAGCAATTCAGCGTGTTCGAGGAATTTTTGCTTGTTCACGGAGATTTTTTACCATTTCGCAGAGATTTGCGTAACGCGATTAAGCAAATTCCACCCACCCCTAGAATCAGTATCATAAATCTTTTTAAGGAAATCACCATGTCAAGTATGAAAGATGGTAGGTTCCTGACAGAGTGCTGAAGGAAATGGTCAATATAAATTGAAGGTTGTTTCAAACAACCCTCCTATGGCTGATATAATGGGTCTCCCGGGGGTTTGGTAGCATGTTTGTGTATTTTAGGAATTCGGTATAGCACATGGATAACTGAATGTGTAATTGTAAGATATTTCAAATCATCATTTAGCAACCCCTTGCTACAGCACCTCAACAACTGATTATGAAACCTCTCCTTGATCAAGTTGTAGCTATTGGGGGACATTTTGCTGTAGAACTGTTTGTCATTCTGTTGTGAATATGCTTGAGCCTTGTACATAGACAAGGGCCACAATGCAATATTTCCCCTTTTGTCGGACTTCTGGACCACAATATCATTTCTAGGGGAAATCTTCCGCATGACAGCATTATACTCAAGCAACCGGCCTGCATTGTCAATACTAAATTGTTTGCTAGAATCAATTGGTAGTCTCTTTAGGTCAATGGTTACCAGTTCAGAAACTACGACCAAGCCATCTCTAGGCATAGCTGGTGTGAACACCGAATTGGGCTTAAAAGGTGAATGAACCCTGCACCCAAGATCAACCCCCCAGTTAATTTCAAGATGTCTGTTGTCAGTGTGGCTCTCTCTTTCTAGTTGGTCTAAATCTTGGAGAAGTTCCAAATCCGCCACTTGCAAATTTGCTGACAGATTTGTGGCCTCATTACGGACCTCAGTTCCTGGGATATGAGAATGGAAATATTTCTGTAATTTAAGCTTCCTTACATATTTTAACAATTCTATTTTTTTCTGCACCAAGACCCACGTCAAACCAACAGCCATAAACCCGCCCAAGACCACTGTGCAAAAATCTGCCCTTTGGTCAGTATCGACATCTACGGTGGAACTACAGTGACATCACTAACTATAAACAACAAGCAGTTTCACTCTTTTCTAAACTGAAGGAGCGGTGATATCCTGACAAAGTCATCCGTGTGGCAAATAAACACGCATGAAGTTAAAAAAGAGAGAGTTTGTTGGAAGTAACAAGGTAGTCATCTACATCCATGCCGCTCATATGTGTGACCAATTACATTACAATCTCTAATCTCTGTCTCTACTAGGTGTGTTTCTCGGAGAATACAAATTTTGTTCTGGAACATCTTTTAAATACTGAAATATCCTTTCCATCTTCTGTTTTACCCTCAACTCATTTAGGTTCCATGTCAACACCTTCAAAAGTTTCGCAAAATCAGCTGGAGTTTATGTAACAGTAAAAGCTGGATTAAGGAGGTTATTTGCACCACACAGCAAACAACAACGAAGGGTGTAGCAATAATCATAAAGAAACATCCTGCCGTATCAGTAGAGTGGGTTAAAGTGGACAAGATGGGGAGATGGGCCATAGCAAACATAAGGTTTTACTCGCACAAATTTACGATAGCAGGCTATTATGGTCCCACTTTAGACGATCCGGCCCCATTAAAAAATCTGTGTGCTGAGCTACTGCCATTTCGAGACCCCTTAATACTCGCAGGACACTTTAGCCAAGTTTTGGATCCTGTGTTGGACCGGTCTCTAAAAAGTAAAACTCCACAGAATTATAAAATAAGATCTCTATTGAAAAATACGATGAAGCTACTAGGTTGGACGGATATATGGAGAGAAAGAGAGGGAGGAAGAAGAGGCTACACGTTCCATAATAAGAAACACAGCCACAGGTCCAGGTTAGATTCTTTTTTAATTAGTGGGACGTTGAGGTTATGGGTAATAGAAACAAAACATCTTGGGGGACACTTATCGGACCATGGGGCTGTAACGCTAATGTTGAAGCTTTCCAATAGTCTAATAAATTTAAGATGGACATTAGGTCGAGCCATCTTGACAGAGGAAGAGACAATAGCAAGATTCGCCGCAGAAACTGAGGCCTATTTTTTAACTAATCTTGACAGTGCTTCTATAGAAATAGTTTAGGACTCTAACAAAGATTTCGTAGGGGATGTATAACGTCCATTCAAATTGCTAGACAGAAGTACAAAAAAGAGATACAAGAAATAGAGGGCAACATTCAAGAGTTAGAACAACACCTCATGGTGCAAGAAGATGATACAGAAGAAAATATTACTAACAGATTACTTTCTCTTAGAAGGGATTTGGCAGCGATATTAGATGCAAGGTTGCAAAAGAGGTGGGAGATGAGCAAGATGGCACATTTTGAATATTGGGAAGGTTCTGGCAAGCTTCTTGCCTGGAAAACTAAACAAGAAGTAGCAAGAAATAACATACAGGAAGTAGTATGCCACTGTACCGGAAAAATATGCCTGACTCCGGTAGACATTGAAGAAGCTTTTTGAAAACATTTTGAAGCAGTCTACAGGGAAGAATTAACCCACAGGGAAGCACAATAGAATCTTGGTTTCAGCGTTATCCCTCAAAAACACTGAGTGATGAGACCTCCAGTAACTTCAAAAAACCTATATCTCAGTATGAGATTAAGAAAGCAATAGAATCTGGCAAGAAAGGCAAAGCACAAGGAGCAGACGGCCTACCGGCCGAGCTACATAAATCTTTAGATGAAGTTTTGATCCCAGTAATGGATAAACGGTTCTCCCATATTTTAGAAAAAGTTGGGACTATGCCTCCCTCTTGGGGTCAGGCTATGGTGGCCTTGATATTATAACCATATAAGCCTGCAAATCAGTGTGATTCGTACAGATAGATCTTTCTGCTTAACCTTGATAATAAAATCTTTGTTAAGGTCTTAGCTGAGAGGTTGAATGGTATTATGAGTGGTTTGTTACTTCAGAACCAAAATGGCTTTGTGAGAGGGAGAGGGATTAAAGATTTAATTTAAAATCTGATTGGCGCTATTGATCTTGCAACTCTACATAAACTACCATTAGCTATTATTACGCTGGACGCCACAAAAGCATTTAATCGGGTTAATTGGGCATATTTAAATAAGGTATTAGAGAAATATAATTTTGGGGAAAACTTTTCTAGAGTTATCTCAGCAATCTATAAAGCTCCAACAGTCAGAATATTCATAAATGGTAACCTCTCTTCTCCTATGCAAGTGCAAAGAGGCGCAAGGCAGGGATGCCCCCTGTCGTCAATGCTTTTTAATTTATAGATAGAGTATTTTGCAGAAAGTATCAGCACACACGAGGATATACTTCATTTGAGATTTGGTATTTGGGAGAAGAAAGTTCCACTGTAGGCCGATGACATCATGGTATATACATCAGATCCTGAAAAAACTATCCCATTTTATATAGCCTAGCTCAACAATTTGTTAATATCTCAGGATATGAGATTAATCAGTCAAAAACTGAGTGCATGGCTTGGAATGCCACTGTTTGCTCCCTTCAACTAAAAAGAGAAATGAGATATTTGGGAATAAAAATGACTCAGGACATCAATGACATACCTAACATAAATTTGCGTAAAATCAACAAGGACATTTCTGATTCCCTAAAAAGCTGGTCTTATTTACCCTTCACACTAATAGGAAGGGTTAATTTGGTTAAAATTATTCTATTACCTAAACTGATTTTGTTATTCCAAAATATACCACTAGCTTTTAAAGAAGAAAGCTTGAGGAAAATTCAGTCAAAAAAATGAATTCATTTATATGGGCTTCCAAGGGCACTAGAAAAGAAACTTCGAAGAAGAAAGAACAAAGGAGGCTTCTGTGCACCTGATATATCTATTTATGCATGGGTCTTCCTAATGAAGGCAGGAAAAATGCTCATGAATGAACCCAACTTCTCAGAAAATGTTTAGGAAAAAGCTGAAAGACACAAAAGGAGACAAATATGCTTATCTATACAAGTTTGGAGATCCACGCTTCTTCAAGAAAGTCCGATTGACAGTTTTAAAGGACCTAGCAATCACCAGGAGTAAAATCAGAAAGTTGTCAAAAATCAGCTATCATAGCGCTACACCTGGTTCACCTGAGTGGACTAAATATTCCTTAGTGATACCTTTAAAATCTGCTGGTGTAAATTGTTGGGCCTAACTTTTTCCAGAGGGATGTTTGATATCTTGGGAAGACCTGAAGCTTATGGTGGACATCCAGTTATCTAAATTTAAGTATTTACAAATAAAAAGTTGGTCTCAAAGGGTTGGTATACCAATTGGCTTTACAAATGATCTAGAGACAGCTTTGAGAATCAGACAACAAAACAAGAAGGAAGTGACAAATCTTTACTGGCTCCTGATTGATTCGGCACACGAGGACTTTACACTTCCAGCACGGCTGTGGGCCGAGTACTTGCCAGGTGTCAAGACAGAAACATTATGGCAAGTATCTTTTGACTTACTATATGTCACAGTCCAAGCTGCCAATTTTAGGAGAAATCATCTCTTCTCTCTTCACAGAGTTTATTGGTCTCCTTTAAAATGATCTAAGTTTGCAAAGGGTACTATTCCATGTTGTCCAAAGTGCCGGAAGGAAAAAGCTAATAACAAGCATATGTTTGTAAGCTGCCCGATAATACAGAAATGTTGGGTATTAAAAGGAATGGAAGGAATATTTGGGTATGATATACAGGTGAGCATTTCTCTATTCTTTTTTGGTCTCTTCCCTAATTATGAACTGTTACCTTTAGATTCCAATGAGTTGTGTTTTTATCTTATTCTACTAACTCGTAGAGAAATCTGTAAATGTTGCATTAAATGTAACCCCGACCTTTTTAGATTGGGTAAATGAGATTAAATATGTAATGACATTCAATGTAGCTACAAGAAGAGAGAATAGCGAGAAGAGGGCCTTTTGGACACCAGGTATAGATTGGCTGGACAATCACTAAACTAAATTGGGGGTATATGAGTCCAATGATTATGCCTCTGCATGGAATTACTTCACCACTTGGGTCAGTTCCTGGGCCTCACAGATAGAAGAGTGGAACAAACCAATTTTGAGAGGTTCTGTGTAAAGCGCAAACCAGTAAGATCAGAGTTATCTTGCTGGTGCCAACAAGAAGGGGGACAGCAGAGGAAATCAATATAGCATTGGGAAGTTCGAATAGTGTATGACAAAAAATAAAAATACAATCTCTAATCAAGTGTCTAAAATCATACAAACAAACTGGAGGATCCTGGGAACCAGAAAACTTTAATGGGATAAACCCTTGTTCTCTTATAAAAGAGCACAGAACCTCAAGGACAATCTGGTGACTACACGTCCAGGAACACAGGAACCCCCTACCTGCACTGTTCTTAATGCATGCAGTTTACCCAGCGTGCTGGGCCATTTTCCTTGTCGTAACTGCAGTGTTTGTCATCTCACTAAGCCAAAAAAATCTCCAAACCTGGAACCTGAAAAGTCTTGACAGATTACCAGACATACCAACAGCAGTTCCTGCAACGTGATTTACCTGATCTCTTGCCATTGAGGTCTCTGTGATGTCGGTATGACAGTCGCAAAATAAAAGTTTGCATTTGCTAACATAGGAGCAACAACAGATGCAAACAGAGTATAACCAGTATGACCAACCATTTTTTAGAGGCAGGACACTCCACTAACGATATGAATTGGTTGGCCATTGAACAACTAGATACCAATACCCCCAATCTCCAGAATTGTCTCTTCGAGAAAGAGCAATATTGGGTCTATCGCCTGCCTACCAACAAAAATGGCCTCAATGACAACATTCCTTGGAATGTACTTAACTAACTTCTGAATTAGTCAGTTTCATCCTATTGGTGGCAACACTTGATTACCATCATCTTTGTACACATTTTGTCACCAATAGCAAGATGGCCTATGCAAGCCTGTCCAGCAATACGCTGCCCCCATTTTTGACACCCAGATGGTTTTTGCAACTACTCATGTCAGCTTATACATTTTGGGGTCTCCTGACTACATTTCCCTTCACATAGCCGTTTCCTTACTGAGTGTTCCGGTATGACCTTTTTCCCTTCACATAGCTGTTTCTTTACCGAGTGTTCCAGTATGATTAATTTCATTTTCTTTCAAGCAAAACACTCTGGCCTCATGATCCCCTTTTTTAATTTTCAAATCCACACAGGCTTCATGAGCTTTTGTCATCCTGCAGCTAGACACTGCCTCACTTACGCTGCGCACACTGGTAATACCTGTCTCGCACTAGTGCTCCATCAAGGAACACGATCTCACGCAACCGCGTCACCTGACCTTACGCAGGGCTTGACCACACCCCCAGCCTCCAAGGAAGCGACTTTTAAAACCGGAACACTGCCAGTCTTCGATACCACCGAGATCTGATGCAGGACCACACTAGGGGCCTCATTTATGAGAAATGACGCATCGCTGCGTGAAAGCAGCGATGCGTCACTTCTCAGCGTGCACTCCTTGCGACATACCTGATGCATCATATTTAATGTATGACACATCATGTCGCAAGGAGTTACAGATACGTCAGTATTTCTGACGTATCTGTAAGCGCAAAAGGGACGCATTGCTGGAGACGCAACTCCAGCAATGCTTCCTTTCACATGGGGCAAGCCCCATGTAAAAGGGCTTGCGTCAGTCTTACGCCTGCTGTGAGGCAGGCACAAGATTTTGACGCAACAGTGTCCTAGAAGTGACGCAGTGAAATCGCATAGATTTCACTGCGTCACTTCTACAAAGCTTTTTGCGGGGAAACGCCCCCCCTGCATGCATTATACCTGACGCAGGTATAATGTAGCGCAGGGGTTTACAAAGTGACGCATCTGCTTAGATGCGTCACTTTGTAAATAGAGCGCAACAGGAGGCATGCTTTACGCCGCCGATGCGTCACAAAAAGTGACGCATCGGAAGCGCAAAATTGAAGCAAGGCCTCACAAATGAGGCCCCCGGTATCATAGGCAGACGCCCATCCTTGACAAAGTGAGTGTCTTCAGGCAGCATTTTAGGGCTACTCTTAACCCCGGCCCGCTGAACATTTTTTTGTCCCAAAGGCTTACTCGTCTCCACCTTTCTCCCGCAGTGTGTGAGTACAGGAGTCCACCCCCTCCAGGATCATTAATGGCTACATATCCCCTGTAGCTCTCGTAAGCCCTTTTTCTCTTGCTATTCGGTGATGTATATATGCCAACTTCTGCAGCATAATTTTCTTTTACAACTGCCCCAACCAACATGTTTAAATTTAGGCTAGATTTTATTAATAGACAGATAGATTAATCAAAAGATGGAATAACTTCTCTTGTCATCTTTACTAGCTCCTCCAGTACCTCAAGGATGTAAGCTTCAATGATTCAGTTGACACAAGGGCTTTTTTTAATAGTTTTGGAAGTCCCCAGCCTCAATATGATGTTGTACAGTGGCAGCTTGGGACAGACAGAACAATCCAGCACAGGACAGTGGGTTACTATGATTCGAGTGCTTACTCAGCAGAAAGCCTCAAAATACAGCCTGGTGCAGTGAAATGGGAAAGAACCCAACAGGTAGGTGAGGATGTTATATTTCCAAAGCCTACATCTTCTCCATGCTATGTATGTATCTAGTTATGTATGTGTGTGTAATACAAATATATTTACTAAGCAATGAACTAAAGAATATGTTTGGGATGCACATGGGTCATGTATGTAGCTTGTGATTAGGCAAGGAAGAAAGTAAAGGCTAAGGTAGGTAAAGCTAAAGTACGCAATTTAGAGTAAGAAGATCCTTATTTGAGCAATGATAGGTGGGTATTGCAATCTGGATACAGGGAGTAAAGTAAAACAATAGGAGTCAGGATTGGATACAGGAATTGTAATTGTGGGACGTTTGAGTGAAGATGTGGAGAAAAATGGTGGTTAGAGACTGCTGTGTAGGATGTTTATTTTTGAAGCACCATTTATTGAAAAACTCTTTTTTGGATATTGAGAAATAATGGCACATGTCAAATCTAAACTAGGATGGAATTTATAAATCTGATAATAGCAAAAGTCTATTTGCTTATCTTCTCCTTTCAGGCTGTTCCCATTCTACATCCATTATTGTCCTATGTGCTTGTTGTAAATATTCCACAGGAGATCTTTGCCTGGGTTTCTAAGTATGTGGGGTGTATAATTTAACTTACCAAATGGCTGCAGCTGGTTATGCATCTGATATGGACAGGGTGTGGCTGTTTGTGGAGTTTTCTGAATGAGAAAACAATTTATCATAAAAAGATGTTTGATGTGCAATCTAATGCATGGTCAGCAAGGCCCGGATTATATTCCATGCAGACTGTTGGATGACATGATGACTGGTACCATATCATTTCCTCTAACAAGATGGAATAGTGCCAGTAACTGGATAGCTATTATGAAGTTAGTTTGTGTTAGGGATTACCTTATTCTTTGCAGTTAGGTCCCCCTAGTGGCTGGTGATCATTGTCTAGTGGGAAGTGTGTTTCTTAAATCTAAGGTTGCTATTTCTGGAAGCCCATAGACATTGCACTGTCAACAAGGTTTAGAGTGAAGCCACATACACTGATCTCAGAAAGACAGTCTGCCACCTGATAGCAGGGGGGTAATGGTTAAAACCCCTACAATGGTGATCAGCTCTAAGAAGGCATTAGACCTCCTTGCTTGGATAGTGATGAGGTAGTCACCCAAAGCTTACTGTTATGGCCACAGGAGACTCAGGTTCATCTGGGGTCATCCATGTATTAGTAAAATTAATATTTCCACCAGCAAGTTGAGCTCTCAGTGCTTCCATATAGTGGTTGAATATCACTCCTAAGAGAATGATGGGTGCCAAAGGTGGCAGAGGTGGCTTTGCCTCTTGAGGATAGAATCTAGGCAAGATAATGTCTGTTCAGGTAAAACATTGTGAAACAATTGATTGGCAGCATATTTGAAGTGAAAAGGGGCTGTGTAGTACTTGGTGAGGAATGGTGTTCAATGCTGCTGTAAATTAGAATAGGACAACGAGACATTGATTGATCACTGCTGTCAGAAATCAGAAAAGCATCACCAATCGTTTAGATGGTGGCAATCTCTCTACTGCATTGTAGGTTGATTGCCAACTGGTATTATTACAGCAGGGCCTTGCTTTTCTCCTTCTTGTGCACCCTAAATGCAACATCCATCTCAATAATTTGCCCAAGAAATGGCAGGGTCTTCTTTAGACTGTCTGGATGATGGATGTTAAGGAAGGCACCTTGAGCAATTGATGCATTGATGTAGCAATGACAAGGCTTATACACACATCTTTCTAATTTTCATTAACAGGATGACATTGCCTTTCAGTGTGGTCAACTAAATGAGTGCCAAAACATACTCTAAGGTCGAATAATAAAAATCCCTTTACACGATGGGAGTGAATATGTGTCTTCTAAATTCAGAGTATTGTCCCCTCAGCATAGGAACTAACAATTATTGGGGACCTACTGGTCACTACCTTAGAAATGCATTATTACCAGTTAACGTTTTGCATGTAGACCCATTTTAATGACATTTTAGTCTGCTTCAGCGCTCATTACATACTGAACTGCAAAATCTTTTATGCAAATTGAATACCCTCTAAATGCCAATGCCATGACGAAATGGTAATTTACAGGTACACAATGTGGACATCACGTTTGCATGAGGTTTGAATCACAAAATGAAGCTAATGTGCAAATTGCACGCTTCTCCCTCTCAAAAGTGCACAGTTTTGTGTAATTTGCCAAACAAGATGTTTGTCATGTAGAACCCAGCAAAATGCTTGTGAGCAAATAGTGCACAGTTCTCAACGTGCATCCAGCTTGAAATGCCATTTTGGATTTAAAGGTTGCATCAGAAACTGGATTAGTGTGAGGGCTTGAGTGAAGTGTGTCTTGATTGAGATGATATTGAAAAAGTTCAGTTTACAGTGTTCTACGAGATCCATATATATATAGCTTTATATTCATGTGCAAAACGTTGCATTCCTTGGATGTCATTGGTTTAAACGGCTTAAAAAATGTAAGTATCAATATGAGACGAATAATTTCTTGACAGAAAGAACATAGATTGGCCTTCTGACAATCCACATATTAGGAAAGAGGGGCTGAAAATAGTAAAATATTATGACAACACCTAGAGGCTAACATGATGCAGTCTCCTTTATTACTCACAGCAGCCTCTTTAGAGAATTATGAGCACTGTAAAGATTCTATTCATTCAATAAAAGGAGAGAGCCCCCAGCCAGCTTCATTCTTTTTTGCTGCTGCTTGCTCAATATACTGGGCCTCATTAATGAGGCCTTGCGTCAGTTTTGCGCTTCCAATGCGTCACTTTTTGTGACGCATCGGTGGCGTAAAACATGCCTCCTGTTGCGCACTATTTACAAAGTGGCGCATCTAAGCAGATGCTTCACTTTGGGAGAGGTGTGGCGCCGCGGCCAGGGCGACTGACGCTGGAATCTGGGGACCACGGTTCGATCCCCGGCTCCGGCTGCAGGTTAGCCCAGCACCATGTGACTCTGGGCAATAGCTCGCTTAATCTTCCCGACGGCCCCCCAGCGCCTAGAGACCCTTACGGGTGATTGTGCGCTTTACAAATGTGGACTTTACTTTACTTTACTTTTTGTAAACCCCTGCACTCCATTATACCTGCGTCAGGTATAATGTATGCAGGGGGGGCGATCCCCCGCAAAAAGCCTTGTAATAGTGACGCAGTGAAACCTATGAGATTTCACTGCGTCACTTTTAGGATGCTGTTGCGTCAAACTATTGCGCCTGCCTCACAGCAGGCGTAAGACTGACGCAAGCCCTTTCACATGGGGCTTTCCCTACGTGAAAAGACGCATTGCTGGAGTTGCGTCACTTTTGTGACACATCCCAGATACGTCAGAAATACTGACGTATCTGCAACTCCTTACAACATGATGCGTCATACATTAAATATTACGCATCAGGTATGCCGCAAGGAGTGCGCACTGAGAAGTCACGCATCGCTGCTTTCACGCAGCGATGCGTCATTTCTCATAAATGAGGCCCACAGTTTTTAGGCTGTATATTTGGTGTGAATGTAGGTTAGGGAGATGTGATCAAATATAACGATTTTAATGTGAGTAAAGATATATTATCAAAAATTACTTTGCTTTTTGAAAGGTTTAGTGTGTTTATTTGTCTTTATATTAGCGTGAAATGTATGGGTGTTTGTATTTCAAAGCTTTATTTAAGAGTAGTATTTGAACTGAATTAGAGTGCTACCTGCTTTTGTTTCGTTTCTACATTTATATAGCTTTTTGGCTTGAATAACGAACTACCTGCTTGCGAGTCTTGAGCAGGGGCTATTAGCTCCTTATGATGAATGTATACACCAGAGTTCTCGCGTGTTCTTTTGCAAGGAGCACCATGCGAGGCGAATCGTGCGGGTGTCCCTTACCGAAGTCGAATACTACATTTAGTGGTTAACCTGTCTTTTCATAGCATTCGAAGACTAATTTATGCCAATTTTAGTATTCAATAGTGTTCTTTTTGGGAAGGCTAGTGCATGAAGACTACTGATATGTGAGTGGTACTTCTCGAATACTAACAGAATACTAAGCACATACTTATTTGTAATCCCATAGTCTTCAGGTACAATGCAGAACATTTAGTGAATACAAACAATTTGAATACTACTGCACTTTACCCAGACTAATATTAACATTCTATTCAATCTGCGTGCTGAATGGTATATCAGTGCCTTGTTTATTATACTGTTTTATGCCTTATTTATTATACTATTGTGGTGTTTGTGTAGTGTAGGGTAGTGTTTTAGGGTTTAGGGTAGTGTTGTGGGATCGTGCAGGGTAGTGATTGAGTGTAGGGACCGGACTGGGGGTAGGGGGAGGGTCGTGCTGGGGGAAGTGTTTCATGGTTTAGGGTAGTGTTGTGGTGTTTATGTAGTGTAGGGTAGTGTTTTAGGTTTTAGGGTAGTGCTTGGGGTTCGTGCAGGGCAGTGTTTGAGTGTGGTGACTGGACTGGAGGTCTGGGGAGGGTTGTGCTGAGGTAGTGTTTTAGGGTATAGGGTAGTGTTGTGGTGTTTGCGTAGTGTAGGGTAGTGTTTTAGGGTTTAGGGTAGTGCTGGGGCGTCATGCAGGGTAGTGTTTGAGTGTGGGGACCGGACTGGAGGTCGGGGGAGGGTCGTGCTGGGGGTAGTGTTTTAGGGTTTAGGGTAGTGTTGTGGTGTTTGTGTAGTGTAGATTAGTGTTTTAGGGTTTAGGGTAGTGCTGGGGGGGTCGTGCAGGGTAGTGTTTGCTTGTAGGGACCAGACTGGGGTCGTGCTGGGGGTAGTGTTTTAGAGTTTAGGGTAGTGTTGTGGTGTTTGTGTAGTGTAGGTTAGTGTTTTAGGGTTTAGGGTAGTGTTGGGGGGTCGTGCAGGGTAGTGTTTGAGTGTAGGGACCGGACTGGGGGTCGGGGTGTCATGCTGGGGGGTAGTGTTTTAGGGTGTAGGGTAGTGTTGTGGTGTTTGTGCAGTGTCGGGGAGGGTCCACTGGGGGTAGTATTTGAGGTTTTAGGGTAGTGCTGGGGGTCATGCAGGGTACTGTTTGAGTGTGGGGACCGGACTAGGGGTTGGGTGAGGGTCGTGCTGGGGGTAGTGTTTTAGGGTTTATGGTAGTGTTGTGGTGTTTGTGTAGTGTAGGATAGTGTTTTAGGGTTTAGGGCAGTGCTGGGCGGTCGTGCAGGGTAGTGTTTGAGTGTGGGGACCGGACTGAGGGTCGAGGGAGGGTCGTGCTGGGGGTAGTGTTTTAGGGTTTAGGATAGTGTTGTGGTATTTGTGTAGTGTAGGGTAGTGTTTTAGGGTTTAGGGTAGTGCTGAGGGGTTGTGCAGGGTAGTGCTTGAGTGTGGGGCCCGGACTGGGGTCTGGGGGAGGGCTGAGCTTGGGGAAGTATTTTAGGGTGTTTTCAACTCTGCAATTAAACCTCCAGTGGGAACCCCCCTCCATCCCCGACGCGCGAACCCCCCCCCAATCCCCGGCACCCAAACCCACCCCCCAATCCCAGTCGCATGAACCCCCCCTGCGAACCACCCCAGCGCGTGAAGGAGCTGGCACAGCCTACCTGTCTAGCTCGCTTGCTTCCTCTGACTGAGGCTTTCTGCAAAGAATTGAGGAGTTTCTTCACAGATTAAATAACCAAGACTTATTGTTCTTTTGAGACCCAACCTTTTCAGAGGAAGTTCCCAGAGTTACTACTGGCCCTCCTCCTCCACATGCCATGGAGCATATAGGAGCATTTCAATACTTCATGGAAAAACAGTACTCAAAGTTGATGACAGAGAGAGATGGCTGCTACTCTCTGCAATTTTACTCAGATTTGTAATCATTCCCTTGATCAGGATAATTTTCCAGAGGTTTGGAAGCAAGCAATACTCTTATGTCTGGCCAGAAAAACAGGACTCGAGCCCTCCATCCTCTCCAACTTTCGACCTATATCATTCTACACTTTTATTTTAAAAATCCTGTAAAAATTGGTGAACAGGAAAATGACACATGTTCTAATAAGCAATATTCTCTTAGACACATCTCATACTGGTTTTCGAGCCAACAACAGTACTGAGTCCACGTTGCTAGGTGTTCTGGATGACATCAGGCTTATGGTTGACCAGAACAAGGCAGTGACCCGGATCCTATTAGAGGTATGTGCAGTGCTTGACAAGTTGTCACATAACTTGTTGATTAGTAAACTTTACAATATCAGTGAACACTCTAAAGACCTTAAATGTTTGGGCTCTTTTCTGGAGAAGAGGTCATTTTCAATCCAACTTGGCACTTTCAGATCCTGATCTCACAATTCTGAATGCAAAGTTCCACAGGGCTTGTCTTTGAGTCCTACTTTTTTAAAATGTTTATGTGGCTCCACTATAAAACATTTTAAGGAAATGTCGCTATGATGGCTGTTCATATGCCGATGATACCCAGTTGATCATTTCGGTGAGCAAGAAATCAAATGAAACCCAGTGAGATCTATGTGAGTGAGTCAGTGCCATAAATTGCTTGGGACTTTCCCTTTTCGTCTTCATGGCATGCTCTCTAAAGTTACTAGGGATGTATTTGGGGTATGCAGCATAAGCGATATGAATGAATGAATAATGAATGAATAACTTTATTGTGTGGTTACTTAAAACCATTACATTAAGACCAAAGTATAAAATTACAAAGGTTAAAATCGAGAATATTTCTGCAGGCAGACATTTATGAAAAGTTCACAGGGTTCCGAAGGGCGCACACAGTCGCGAACCTGGGAGGGCCACCCAGTGTCCTGCCGCAAAGTCTCTAGTCCTGAGCACCCTTGGCTGCCATCAACTCAGTCCGGGTCTGTTGTATAAACTTTCCGAACAAGGCCATCTGTTTTACTGTACTCAGGGTGTATAATTGATGGATTGCCTCCTTGGCTGTGCGTGACCCCACATCCCTAAGGATAGGCCTGAGGCAGAGGGTGCGGGGTGCACGTAGGGCAGGGCAGCAGAATAGTAAATGGGCCAATGACTCACGTTTGTATTTGCAGAGTCTACATTCCCGAACTCCCGTGCCAGCATTTCCCGGATGATATAGTTCTTTGAGGGGGAGAGGGTGCAGTCTGTAGGCTAGGATCTTGTGGAGGTCTGGAAGGCCCACGGCCTGCATAAGATGGTTTCGAGGGTTATACGCGGTGTGTGGCAAGCATAGGGACTCATGAAAGGCTCTTTTCGCAAGAGACTCAAGGTCCAAGTCTCGGGAGCGAGCACGCACTTGCTTTTTGATCGCATATTTTATGGTCGTGTAGTTGACAAGATCTGGGTTCCACGACTCGATCGCAAGGTTAAGTTGGGTCTTAGCTGATTCAATGGTAGCTGACCAAGGGTTCCCGGGTTCCATGAAGATGTGTTTCAGAACGGCCTTCAGTGTGTTATCACGTGCCGCTGTTGTAAGGAAATAAAATTTGCTTAGGGCTGCCATCTCTTCCAGAATATGTTGGTTAAGTGAAAATTCCAGGCGTATTAAAGTGTTTCTTATACATTTTGGTAGATGGTACAGTCTCTTATATGCCCCGCATTGAATTTTTTCCAACGCCTTGTTCAGTTTACCCGGGTACGCCTGTTGTGCGTAATTGAGGGCCGGCATTAACTTGGCCTTGAGGACTCTTTGAATAGCCATTGTTGATGGGCTGTGTAAGGAGGCTTGTAGTTTGCATAGGGCGAAGGTGATGGTCTTCCCTTTACCCTGAATTTTCTTTAGGTGGGTGCCACACAACCCCGATTCATGGTAGCAGACCCCCAGATACGTGTATTTCTGTGTGCTGTCCAAGGTCAAATGGCCGAGTCTCCATTTTGCTCTTTTTTTTTAGGGTTGTGTCCGAAGATGACTATTTTTGACTTGGTCGGGTTAGCTACCAGCTTGTTTTTGTTGTTGTATATTGCCAGGGCGGTAAGTACCTTTTGAAGCCCTGTTTTTGTATGATCCAGGATTACAAGGTCATCCGCGTATTGCATGAAGTGGATTTTGGTTGCCCCGATCTTTGGCGTTGCTAAGGCGGCCCCCAACAGGGCTATCTCCATGTCTGCTGTGTATAAATTAAACAGCAGGGGCGCCAACACGCACCCTTGTTTTAAGCCACGGTTCGTGTCAATCTTGTCAGTTGCAGAGTCACTTGAGAGTTTAATTCTTACCCAGGTGTTTTGATACAAAGATTGTATCGCTCTTAGCAAAGAGGGGTCGATGTTCCAATGGACCAGTTTTCTCCATAGGATTGTGCGATCTACTCCATCGAACGCAGCTGAGTAATCGATGAAACAGGCGAACAATGGGAGACTTTTACGCAGCCGAGCACGATTAGCTAGGTAAGAAAGTGCAGTGATATTGTCTACAGTCGAAGACCCTGGTCTAAAGCCAGTTTGACAGAAAGGCAGGAGGTTTTCTTCGCTTGCCCAGTTCGAAAGGTCCGTCAAGATGGCACTGGCGTAGGCTTTGCCCTCGATGTCCAAGAGGGCGATCATGCGGTAGTTCGTTGGGTCCGATTTGGTCCCTTTCTTGTGGATTGGGTGCAGGAGCGATCCTCGCCATGAGTCAGGCACATCCCCCGTTGACCAGCAATCAGTGTATAAATAGGTCAGATTTTCGGACCAAAATTCAATGTTTGATTTGAACAGATGCGATATGATTGACAGACGAATTTGGAGGTGATCCCCTTTCCTTCTCCTGCCCTTCTGGGCTAATACAAGGAGGTGCCAGGTGGACAACAATCAATGGCTGACCAGTTCTTACCACCTGAAGAGATAGTCTATGTTTTGTGATCTCAATCTCTTTGTTCGGGACATGAGCTCCCCTCACCAGGAAGGAATTGAGGGTATTTATGATTTCCCCCTCATTACTTATTCGCTTGTCCCTTTTCTTTCCCATCTTTCTTGTTGGTGGCATTTGTCATGCAATGGACGTTAGGGAGATGGCCCAGCCATCCTCTTCTGAGCAATGATTGACACGGGAACTAGCTTAAGAGCGCAACAGATAAATAGCACATTCAGGGGCTGATGGGTAATGTAGTCCCCCAGCAGTGCAATGCAGGAGTTTTGGCACGGGTCGCCTTCCGTGATGCTGATGGGCTTGCAGCTTTTATTTATTTTCACACATAGTATCCTGGGTTACTGATGTCAAAATGTCTAATTTCCTCCTTTCTTCTTGAAGGTTCTGCAGGGAATCTTGACAACCTGGAGCACTAACTTTAAATTGCCCTCAAGAACAAATAGTAGCACAGGTAAATGTTTGCTTCACACTTAAACACCTTTTGGGTATAGGCTGCATGGGGCAATCACCATGTTTAATTCAACCTTCACCCAGTGTTTATTCATTGACATGGTTCCCATGTAAGAAATCTCTGGGAATGCGTCTTGGTGGGTGCTATTATTCAATAATACCAGCGCAATGTCGGCTTGTCTCACACTCTCTCCCACCCCCGGCTAAGGCCCATTTACGGGCATATACCTGCAAATGCCACACCAGAGTGTGAGGGGAGTCTTTTTCTGGTCGTTGATGACCTGGCATCCTCCTGCTTGACTAGGATCATCTGGCTCCTGTGGTCTTTTGGCATTTCTACTTCTCTTGCTATGTAAATGGACACTTCTGTCTCATATCCTTGTTCTCCTTATGGCAATCTGCTTGTCTTCTCCTCGACACGTTTTTCAACTCTGGCTTCACTAACTGATTTCCAGCATGCATAACTGAAGCTCAGTGTCGTTAGGGCTGTGGACACTGACAAACTAGCAACACTGTCTAGAGGACTGCGCTTACCAAGCTGCGGTCGGCGATAGGGGCAGGGCTTGTTCGGCTCACTGGTACTTTAGTTTCACAATGTACCTGTAAGTTCTTAACCATAAGGCTCCATAGCAAAGAGAAACTGTCTCTGATTTGTCCCCTCGCATTCCACTGAGATTGCAGGATGGATTGACCAATCAGTGTCTAAAATTAAACTCAGATAAAACAGAGATCCTGTTTTGCTGAGTCTCCGTCTATCTAGGATGTATCTTGGTGTCCAGACTCTTTAGGGGTAAATTACCACTAAGAAATTGTCCAAGAATTTAGGGATAATGATGGACGATGGTCTATCCATGCAAGAACAGGTCAAAGTCACTTGTGGTAAGTCCTTTGGCATTCTTAAGCTTCTTAGAAGGTTGTTTAAGTGGATATCGATTGCATAGCGCAAAACCAGGCTTCAATTACCAGAGTTTGGACTATGACAATGCCCATTTTGTGGGCATGGCCGATAACATTTTTACCAACCTTCAGATAATTCATAACTCCGCTGCTAAGATAATCTGCAATGTGGACAGGTTAGTTCTGCTTCAGACTTTTAGACATCTTCTCATTGTATTCCTGTGTGGAAAAGACTAGTCTTAAACGTTTATGCCATGCTCACAAGGCCTTGTATAACACTGGACCCAAAATCTTACGAACCAGAATCCAAATTTACAAAACTTGATCTGACTTAAGATCCAGCCGCCTAGCCCTAGACAAGACCATACGTATTAGGAGTACAAGGACTGGTGTATGTTCTTTTTCGTATTTGGTGTTAGGTATGCCGTAGTCAGGAATTTAACAGACGCTAAATTCCTGAGTTAAGGCAGAGTTAGCGTGATTTAAATAATCGCTACGCCTTGTTGTTAATATTGCGAAGCTGCCTTCGCGATATTTTCCCATGTTGTTTTCACAGCCACGCCTACTTTGCATCTTATTATCGATGCGAGGCATGTGACAAACAGGAGCTAAGTCAAGGAAACACGCGCTAGCGTGTCCTTGTAAATAATGCAATATAATTATCGCCGCTTTGCACCCGAAAACTGGACGCTAAAGCGTTGATAATTGTATCGCTGGCCCTTGGTAATATGCCCCTAAGTATTTTGTAGTAATTATGAGATATTCGGTGACAAGAAATTGTGTGAAATTGGGCTCTCATAAAATAATTTACATCACTTTATATTCCTTCAAATGTATGTTTTCATAATGGATTTCATAGTATATTTGACACCACCTATCAAATTAAAGCAACTTACCATTATCATTTAAAATAATGTTGTCTGAACTGATTGTCCTACTCCTTGTATATTTCAATAAGAATATTCTAACTTTAATTAATTCTCTGAAGAAAATAAAAAGGTTTGAGTACATATATCATTACTTTTCTTGCGCCGAAGTCCTCTATGAAACTGAACATAGAAAGGAATGAAGGCAATTCATGAGTTAGACAAATCATACCCATAACCATAAATTTAAAAGGTTTCAGTTCAATGTGAGGCACTCTATCATCACATCAACTCCTGAATATCCATCTGTTTTTTTAGACCCTTCTAAGATTTTCCAAATACAAAACTTCATGTATAAGCTTCCATGCTGATTTTACTCATATTTTTTTCTTACTTAGATTCAATTGTGCTGTATTGCTCTGTACTTAGGTAACACATATTCTAAGGGTCTACTGTACAGGCTAAAAACGACAAATGCATATTGCAAAACAGCTGGTCACGTTCTGCACTCACATTTATACTGCTCTCTGTGAAATTGCCCAACAGATTTTCTTAGAAAGAGATCCCATGGAGGACGGGTACAGTGTGGGAAAACAACCGCGTGTTCCCTTCAATTATATGTGGAAGTCGCGGTTGAAGTTTTAAAGTTTGAGGGCCCTTCCCATTGGACTTCGAAGAAACCCTTTGGGAGTTATGAGGTTGGAGAGCCACCCCACCCGTGGATACCATAGTACCAGAGTAATCCAGTGGAGCCGGGTGCATAGTTCTGAAGTGGTGTCAGAAACCGCTGTTGATCTCAGTGGAGTACTTTGGAGAAGAGCCACTGCTGGAAGGAAGAACAGTGTCCATTGGAATCCAAAGGTGGATTCTAGTCGAAGAGTACCTGAAAGCAGAGGGGACAGAGTCTGGGTCACTACAGAGTGACCAGGGGCTCAGTAGATGAATGTCCACCGATGCGGGGTGCTTCAGGTGTGTTGAGGGGGTTCTTGACTCTGTAGCCAGGGGGACCAGGAGACATCGAGGATGACCAGGAGCTGGATACGAGCTGTCCCACAAAGGTTGTTGCGTGCTCAGGGGTTGGTGTCCAGTGGGAGAACCAACAAGCCATGGCAATGGCAACCCATGCAGAAGGTCAGGGAAGGTTACGGTTCAGACCGGAAACATCCAGGAGACTCTCCAAAGCAAGGGAAGTCAGGGCAGGCCTAGAGCAAACAGGGGAGACCACAAAAAGCAAGGTTGACCCTCACGTGGACTCACAGGCTGGAGGCACAGGAGCCAGAAGAGGACCGTGAGCGATTTCACCAAACATCAGCCCACAGAGCACTTTTTGTGAGGAGGTTGGAGTTCTTGGTAGGAAATAGTGCCAGAGGTTTTGGCTACTCAGCAATAGCAAGAAATTGGGACCCCCTCTATTGAATTCTTTTGGCAAGGGAAAAGAGAGGACAATATAAACAAAACCAAGAGAAATTCCTTTATGACCTTATACTTTCATATCCGACATAGTTCAAAATATATTTCACAGTAAAAGAGTCCTTCTAATCACCACAGATAACATAGATGTATATCTTTTTCATTATTTTCTTTTATTTTTTTATATACAAACAGACTTATTTCTTTTTTCTTTTTTGTTGGATACTTTCATCATATCATGGGTTATTTTTCAAATTTTATAAACATTTAAAAATTCAATACATTATTCATATATCAAAAAACCAAGCAAGTCCTTTGAAAAGACCCTGCTAACCACACAAACAACAACTAACACTACCTATTCATATATACTCCATAACATCCTACACTCAACATCCAATACATCCATTCATTTCTGTGTTTGAGGTAGTCCAGATGATGTAGGTGACTAAATACGCGAGGTCCACGCGTTTCTGTAATAATAAATGTAAATTCATGTATCTGTGGCTAATTATTGAATAAACAGGACAATAAATACACTACACAATATTTTTGTTTAAAATTATTTTCGATTGCCCAGAATGCACAGAATGCACCCGCTTATCACTCAGCCGAGGAAGTAGTAGCATGCATCAACTTTATACTTATACTTAGAGCCAATTGAGCCTAATAAGTACTATCCCTATAGTTTACCAACTTAACTTATCTTTTAGTCGAATTACCAGAAGAACAAGATAGGAAGATTAAAACTGAAAGAACGCTTTATTATCTAAAAAGGTTCGTATAGTGGTTTCTAATTAAAATAAGTTCATCTGAAATGGGATTTTTCACGAGTATGACTGTTATATTTAAACATTGCAGTACTGCAGCCATAACCAAGGATACCATCCTGTAAAAGCCACAACGCCCCCGCTACCTTGCCAAGATATCTAAATGATCTCTAGATAAGGTTAGTATGAACAGGAAATCGTCATAATAGTACGCAATTAGATTCGAATTAAAGACTTATTTAATTAAACGTACTACTATACTTAATTTTATGTAATAAGGACTTATCCTTGTACAAAGAAAACTTAATAAAAGTGGTTGAATCCGAAAGTCCTTGCATCAGCTGTTCTCATACAAGGTAATATCCCTACTTTTTTTGACTGACCAGGAAAACCTATAATGCAATATGTAGTTAACTGATATGATAAAACATATGTTTCCTAGGATGCAGCCGACAAACAACTTACTAATCTGACTGATGTCCTTGAGCTATGCCTGTCATGATTCGATTTCTGGAGCGCCTGTTGAGTTAGTTTTGGTTCCATAAGAAGTTATGCACTACAAGGACCAGAATGCTCAGCAAGCTGGGAGGGGTTATCATCTATATATGTCTCCACCTGCTGGGGCGCTGTGTACATGATTTTGCACCTTGAACTTGTTTGTGCTGGTTCCCATGTTTGAACCGCGTTTGGCAGAGAGCCGACAAAAAGCGGAGTTCTTTGAACTACTCAGCGGCGTTGCTGTAGCTGTTGTTTGCCCGTGAGAGTGATTATTCCAGGATTGGTGTTAGCTGGCCAAGGGGAGCCCTCTTCGAGGAAGAACGGCGAGAGGCGCCCGCCGTGAGAGTGAGTGACCTGTTCTTGGAATATTCCCCCTCTACGTCCCGGCCGGGGCTGGAGGTTGCGCATTGCTTCGTGAAGCATAGAGGGGGAAGTGGCTGCAATCCAGGCGGCCGCTTTGGAAGGTTTTGATTCTCTCGGCTGAGAGGGACAAACAAGCAGGGAGCGGCGGCTTCCTGTTCAGGCGTTCAGCGGCTGCTGAACGCGGGTCAAGCATCGTCTGGTGTTTGTTCCTTTGGGGACACTGAAGGTAAGCGTCTTCGAGGAGGCGCCTATTTGTACTTTTATGTGCGCACTGAACTTCGGAGAATCTCCTACGTACATTTTTGGGTGCGCATTGAACTTTGTAAAACTCTGCTACTATTGGGAGTTCCTTTGAAACCACGGATATCTGGATTGTGGAACTGTGTATTATTTTGGCGAATACCTTTTTGGGAATCCTGAATGACTATGTTAGTCCTCGTTATGGGACTTTAATCCTCTGATGGTTAAGAGGAAATACCCAATGGATTTAGTTGAATAATTTCTACCCAGGAAGGCTGGAAGGTATGCAATGCATGGTAGGTGGTGTCCTAGCGAGAAATACTAAGAGTAGTCAGCATTGTGTACCTATTAACATTTGTGTGTCTTTGCTTTTCTCGTTTCAGCCTCCCTTCCCGTTCCAGTCCCTTCCTGACCTTTCCCTCGCCTGATTTCCTTAGGCTCTGTGTGGTTTGATATTCAGAGCTTAGGGCAGTCTGGAGGTGGACCCCTATATAGCATCGCCCTGATCCTGAGGATACACGGTCGTGACAGAATCACGTACCCAAGAAAAGGTTTCCTCCCGGTTAGGGGGTGCTGTATAGATGGCCTCTCTGGATGATGTGCTGCATGCGTTGAGTGTGGTTCAACATGAGTTAGAGGCATCTAGAGCTGAAACAGCGGCATTGAAAGAACGGTTCGATAGACAAACACGCAATCCGTTCGATGCGAATGTCAGCGGTTCCCCTATACAGGTTACTGTGTCCCCTCCTATACCTTTGGCTACCCCGGAAAGGTACTCGGGGGATCCGGATAAAATACAGACCTTCTTGACTCAGATCACTCTACACTTCTCGTGTAGACCAGCCTCCTTTCCTTCCAATCTGTCTCGGGTGGCTTTTGCAATTTCGTATTTGACAGGTGATGCAGCTAATTGGGCTGTGCCTCTAGTGCGAACTGACGATGCTCCTTTGTCTGACTGGGACGAATTCCGTACGGAGTTCGAAAGAGTGTTTGATAGACGTGCCACAACGCTTAGTGCTGATAAGGAGTTGTTAGGGTTGCGTCAGGGTAGGAAGGATCTCATTACCTACATGACTGCTTTCAATAGGTTAGTGGTGGAGACGTCCTGGCCTGAGGATAAACGGATGGCTTTGTATTATCAAGGTTTGAACGAGAAACTCAAGGATGTATTAGCACAGATAGACCCCCAACCTAAGACCTGCATTGACTTGATCAATCTCACCTTACGATTGGATCACCGTATGACAGATAGAGGTGGTGATAATAAGAGAGGTGAAAGAGATGGGAGCGGGCAGTCTTTAGTGGAGCATTCTAGTGGGAAGGACACGGACCCAGAACCTATGGAAATAGGGGCGATCCGACCTCCTCTAACGAAGGCAGAAAGAGAGAGCAGAAGGTCTTTGGGTCTCTGCATGTACTGCGGAAAAAAGGGGCATTATGTCCGGGAATGCAGTATGAGGCCGAGAAAAATGAATGGTTATTCTCCAGCTAAACAGTTAGCAGTTACTAACGTAGGAGCTAGTCAAGTAGGTCTTCCTAGTGGTAGAGATACCTTATTCGAGTATAAACCTCCTCTGGAGTGGAAAGTGCCTTTATTGGAGGTGTCCACGTGTAAGAACACCGAATCCCACCTGGAGTTGTCCATGATTCTGAACACTGACCATCAAAGCCACCCTGTGGTGTCCATAATTGATTCTGGAGCTACAGGCAATTTTATAGATCAGGGGTTGGTAGAGAGATGAGGTTTGGTGAGGGTGCCCATCGGGAAACCAGAACTTGTTAGGGCAGTAGATGGCACACAATCAATGTCTGGCCCGGTTACAGCCCATACTGAGGAGGTAGAATTAGTCATACCTGGGGTGGTGTGTAATCATCGAGAAAGGATTGTGTTTAACATCATTGAGGCTCCCCATCATGAGATAATACTTGGGATGCCGTGGTTGAGGCAACACAACCCCTCTATTAATTGGAGAGCGAGAACCGTGGGATTTGAGACTGAAGAGTGTATGAATTGTTGCTTGTTTTCCCCTGAACCCTGTGTGTCTTCTGTAGCCCAGGGGTGCATGTCAGCCTCTGTAGTAAAAGAAAAGGATGGATTGCTACAGGAGGTTGCTTGTTGTTCTAATCTGAGGAGGGTGGGTGAGGAGGTAAAGTTACCCTCGCTCAGGGAGAATGAGGTATGTTGTATTTTGGATTCACGATTCCGACGGAGGAAGCTATGGTTTCTGGTTTCCTGGAGGGGGTATGCTACGGATGCAGATTCATGGGAGCAGAGTTCTGAGGTTCATGATCCTGTTGCGATACGCCGCTTTTTTGCTAGTCAGCCGGGTAAGCCTGGGGCTGGTAGGCGCTGGTAAGGAGGGATATACTGTCATGATTCGATTTCTGGAGCGCCTGTTGAGTTAGTTTTGGTTCCATAAGAAGTTATGCACTACAAGGACCAGAATGCTCAGCAAGCTGGGAGGGGTTATCATCTATATATGTCTCCACCTGCTGGGGCGCTGTGTACGTGATTTTGCACCTTGAACCTGTTTGTGCTGGTTCCCATGTTTGAACCGCGTTTGGCAGAGAGCCGACAAAAAGCGGAGTTCTTTGAACTACTCAGCGGCGTTGCTGTAGCTGTTGTTTGCCCGTGAGAGTGATTATTCCAGGATTGGTGTTAGCTGGCCAAGGGGAGCCCTCTTCGAGGAAGAACGGCGAGAGGCGCCCGCCGTGAGAGTGAGTGACCTGTTCTTGGAATATTCCCCCTCTACGTCCCGGCCGGGGCTGGAGGTTGCGCATTGCTTCGTGAAGCATAGAGGGGGAAGTGGCTGCAATCCAGGCGGCCGCTTTGGAAGGTTTTGATTCTCTCGGCTGAGAGGGACAAACAAGCAGGGAGCGGCGGCTTCCTGTTCAGGCGTTCAGCGGCTGCTGAACGCGGGTCAAGCACCGGCTGGTGTTTGTTCCTTTGGGGACACTGAAGGTAAGCGTCTTCGAGGAGGCGCCTATTTGTACTTTTATGTGCGCACTGAACTTCGGAGAATCTCCTACGTACATTTTTGGGTGCGCATTGAACTTTGTAAAACTCTGCTACTATTGGGAGTTCCTTTGAAACCACGGATATCTGGATTGTGGAACTGTGTATTATTTTGGCGAATACCTTTTTGGGAATCCTGAATGACTATGTTAGTCCTCGTTATGGGACTTTAATCCTCTGATGGTTAAGAGGAAATACCCAATGGATTTAGTTGAATAATTTCTACCCAGGAAGGCTGGAAGGTATGCATGGTAGGTGGTGTCCTAGCGAGAAATACTAAGAGTAGTCAGCATTGTGTACCTATTAACATTTGTGTGTCTTTGCTTTTCTCGTTTCAGCCTCCCTTCCCGTTCCAGTCCCTTCCTGACCTTTCCCTCGCCTGATTTCCTTAGGCTCTGTGTGGTTTGATATTCAGAGCTTAGGGCAGTCTGGAGGTGGACCCCTATATAGCATCGCCCTGATCCTGAGGATACACGGTCGTGACAATGCCCGTATCTCTGTTCATTATCAGTTTTCAAACAATAAAGGTATATAACAATGTCTGTGTAACACCTAAAATGTGCGTATTCACTAAGAAATCCCTTTACTAGGCTCTTTTGCTGTTGAAATCCGGATATTCTGTTAAGTAACTCCACTTCACTGTGAAGAAACAAACCTTCTTTTATATAACGCTCCGGGGTTTGCATCTTTGGTAAATGATCCCTTGTAAATCTCTTAGTCAACACTCAACAGAAATCGGCTCTAAGTATAAGTATAAAGTTAATGCATGCTGCTACTTCCTCGGCTGAGTGATAAGCGGGTGCATTCTGTGCATTCTGGGCAATCGAAAATAATTTTAAACAAAAATATTGTGTAGTGTATTTATTGTCCTGTTTATTCAATAATTAGCCACAGATACATAAATTTACATTTTTTATTACAGATACCCTGTACCCACAAGAATTAGAGGAAAAATTCTGTTGGTCCTGAGGAAGGTGGTACTAACCCACCGAAACGCATTGACCTGGCGTATTTAGTCACCTACATCATCTGGACTACCTCAAACACAGAAATGAATGGATGTATTGGATGTTGAGTGTAGGATGTTATGGAGTATGTATGAATAGGGAGCGTTAGTTTTTGTTTGTGTGGTTAGCAGGGTCTTTTCAAAGGACTTGCTTGGTTTTTTGATATATGAATAATGTATTGAATTTTTAAATGTTTATAAAATTTGAAAAATAACCCATGATATGATGAAAGTATCCAACAAAAAAGAAAAAAGAAATAAGTCTGTTTGTATATAAAAAAATAAAAGAAAATAATGAAAAAGATATAAATCTATGTTATCTGTGGTGATTAGAAGGACTCTTTTACTGTGAAATATATTTTGAACTATGTCTGATATGAAAGTATAAGCTCATAGGGGAATTTCTCTTGGTTTTGTGGCTACTCAGCATCCAGTGCACTTCTTTGGGAAACGCCAATAAACATGCACTTGCAAATGTTCGCGGAGCACAGGGGTTAGGGGTTCGGGGTTTGCAGCCCCCACGAGGGATTCTGACCTCAACCTTGGTGAGAGGGCAGCTTGGACCTCAAGGGACATAGAAACCCAACTGCTGTGTTGCTGGAGCCTTGAGTTTAAAGGAGCTCAGGATCAGCAGACCTGACCATTGTGATGTGATGCCTGCAGATGCAGGGGAGTGACTCCTTCACCCCAAGGTAGATATCTTCAGTTGTCCTTGTTGCATTACATGTCTTGCACAGAGCCTGTATGGTGCATAGGCACAGACGATGCTTTGGACTGAGAGGGAGACAAAGTTGGGCCCTAACGATATCCAGCAAATTCCAGAGTGTCCAGACGGTCGCAGTTCAGTGGTTTCTGGTGCAGAATCTTTTCCACGTCAAATCTAGGATCCATCAGCCAGGTAAGCCCTTTTGTACTCACGTGAGAGAGTAGGATAGATTCAGGGGACCCTCCCAGGGGCGGGTATGGGCAGTGGGGAGATTACTCCTATGTCCTTTGTCCAGTTCCGCACCAGAGCAGGAGTTAACAGCTCCCTGGACTGGTTTGAACTGGACTATGCATACTGACAGCAAATGTGCCCTTCATGCAGACTTTCAGTCACTGGCAAGCGCACCCACCAAGGTCTAATACTCTAAATCCTGTCTGCGAGGTGGTCACACCTCCCTGTGACAGGATGCCTATTGTACCCCCTTCCCCTGCTTGAGCTTGGCTCAGCAGCAGGAGGGAGGAAATGTGTCTCTGGTTGGCAGCAACCATTTTGTGCTGTCCAGGACTAGAAGGCTGGAACAGGGAACACCAAGGGACCCTCCGAAGCTCACGTCTGATGGGTGGAATCATACCTCCCACACCAGTTGTGAGTGGCATGATTCCAACATGATTCACATCAAACACCATAGGGTTTGTTTCATCCATTTTAGAGTTAGTCATCACACGGTGCATAATGCAACTCTATATGTCGTAAATGGCTGCTTCACTAACAACCTGGGAAAATGGACTCCGTAGGCTGCAGGGGTGTCCTGCTCATGCAGGGGCACCCTCTCACTTAGAACCAATCACCCTGCTTTCAGAATTCTCAAGACATGCTATAGGGGTGACTGATAGGTTTTAAGTGTAGTGACCCTTAGATAGAGTAAACCTATATCTTAAGTAAGTGGTGCATGCAAGAACATACACAGGCTACTATGGCAGGCCAATAGTTCCATTTTGCATGGCCTCCCATCGGTGGCATAATGTATAATTTAGTCCACGGGAGGCCTCTGGGGTAGCTATGCCCTGGGTACATGGGTACCATATACTAGGGACTGACAAGGGTACCCCACCATCCAATCTGGAGTGTACCTAAGTATATACATTAACAGTTTAGGAGGAAAGTAGATAGACTGGTGTCCTGATTAGCATGATCCCAATCAGACTAGTCAAAAACAGTATCACATTTAGCAAAAAGTGGGGTAACCATAAGAAGCAGATCCTACTTTTCTATAAAAATCCTGTGGATTACATTAAGGTGTTGCTGAATGGAATCAGGAGATGTCCACTTTTTTACTCTCTACAAAAATATCTCACCATATCCATCTCGAAAGTCTCACTTACGAGTTTGGTAGTAAATAACACCAAACTTGCAGGTAGGGTAAATACAGATTCTGAAGGGTTTGCTGAATAATGCATGTTAAATTACACTGATTCCGACTTATTAAAATGTACATCAAATCGTTATTTAGTGCATGTGTTAAAAACTGAATGTGTGTTATTTGGTGCATGCCGTACATTTCACACCCAATAAATAGCACGTGTCAAAACATTAGCACGTGCAGGTTGTCAGGCATAGGAAGTTATCAATTTATTTCCTAGTGAACACAAATATATCAGCATTTCCTAGTGAACACAAATAAATCAACATATACAAGAACCTAGGACACCCCATAATATAGCAATAATGTCTTCCAGCAAGCATTCCTTTTGTGTGTACAAAAAACCTTGGAACAAGACAACCAGAACCCACTCCCATTCTCTGATCGCACTCAATCATCGCAAACAGAAATCTTTCAGACTGTTCCATTATCAACCCAGGCAGGGAAAGGAATGTGTTGGATATTGAGCTGGAGGTCATGTCAAAGGAGGCGGTAAGACACCATGACCATCTAATGTAGCATCTTACACTGAGGATGCCACCAAAGCAAACAAAAACATTCCTGTGAAAGGAGATGACAGACACAATGTAATACTGGATCAGCATATTCACATGATGTTGAGAACATTAAAAATAGATTCCATATTTTGAAATTCCCTGTACTTAAGTGAGTTTCTAAGCATTAGCACTAAAGCATGGCAACTGGTGGTAGTTCTACACCTCATCTCTACTTCAAGCTGTGGAAAGAAATATTTATGACCATCTTCAACATGTTTTGAATGGAAGACATGAAAAAAAGTCTTGAGGATAGTGGAATCCGAGGTAAGAGTCAAAAGAGTTGTAATGGAAGTACATATGGTTGTTAAAAAGTTAGCCTTGCTTGAGAATCATCATGATTGTATAGAATGACTGATGTAATTTGTTACACATATTGACATTGATCCATGTACGTGATGTCACAGATGCTAGAAACTCTATAATGGTACTGCTGACATTTATTGAGATTGGACTGCAACAATCATAATGCATTGTAATCTTCATGATGAAAACTTGATTTGTCTCCCCAGTAGCTTACTGGTGAAGTGTCTCTGCAGTATGACTAATGGTGTTAATTAAAGGAGCATCAGAACATCCTCACTGGGATGTTGAAGAAAGCCCTCACTCACCACCTAGTGATGACATGCTTCATCATCGGGCCCCACCAAAGAGACCGAATGTCTCTTTGGTGTGCTGCAACGCCAGAATTACTGCGGAGCGGGATGGTGAGTAGAGGGCGTGTTGTGTGCAAAATTATACTAGTGAGTGATGGAGGATAAAAAATGTCAGTAGTGTATCAAAGAAAAACTTTATTAAATGATCACTAAAGACAATAAAATTAAAAAATATGTGAGGGACCAGTCCACTTTAATTGAGTGGTGGGTTCCTACAATGTTGTCGACATGTTTCTTGCCATTGAAACGGTGTTAATTTACCCGGCAATTCTTCAGGACTGGGTGTGTGATAAACCCCGGCGGTATGAGCACGCTAAGGCCCACCCTAACCTAGGGACGTGAAAGTGAAAAAATTAAATCAAATGGTGTCAAAAAGTGCAAAAAATTAGGAATAGAGACTTATCCCTAATTACTCCTGGTTTAGGAGGCTTCTACTGATCGTTTCTGCACCTAGAAGAAAGAAGGACAGAGACAAACACATAGAAAAAGACAGACACTTAGAATTACTTATGACTGTCATAAGTTCAGTGGTGAAAAAAGTGCTCCAAAAGGTGAAGGCATTCTAGCTGTGGTCGAATAGCGCTATGGTTAACACCACCTGATAGCCCCGGGTTCGTAGGAACTAGGAGAAGTGGGGTGTACTATTCGTGGTACGAACTAGAGGTGACTAAGGATTAAAATAAGTGAAAACCTTCATAGAAGATCGTCAATATCGCGATCAATACATAAATCTATGGAGATCGCCATCAGTTAAAAATTGTCTCACTTTCTGGGTGTTATGAATAAACACCATGGGTCTCAGGAGGGGGGTGGAAGCGTATTCGGCACACCCTAGAACATGGCAAGGTAAGGGAAAACAAACACGGAGTTAATGCTCACCATCCCGCTCCGCAGTAATTCTGGCGTTGCAGCACACCAAAGAGACATTCGGTCTCTTTGGTGGGGCCCGATGATGAAGCATGTCATCACTAGGTGGTGAGTGAGGGCTTTCTTCAACATCCCAGTGAGGATGTTCTGATGCTCCTGGGATTGGCTCAGTCCTCTCTTCATGGACACTCTTCTTTTGTTTATGAAATATTGACCGGGGAACAAGAGTGTCCGCATACTCTCCCTGTCTCTCTTTTTGTAATACGTAATGGTGTTAATTGTCAGGATCATGGCATTATTGTTTTGTACAAATCACTTAACACAGCAGTTCAGTATTGTTACAGTGTGAAAAAACTCCCAATACTGGAACAAACAGGCAGACTCTTCTTGGCAATACAAAGGCAACATTTACCAAATGTTGCCACAGGGAGAAAGCACTATGGACTGCTCCACAGCAATGCTCAAGTGAACTCGGAGTTTTTCCTCAAATGCTTGTTCGCAGACATTAACACAGTACTGTATTGCACACAGTAAATAAAAGTTGACTCATAAGTTGCAGATTTAAGATGGGAAACCACTTGAAAACATGTGATGTCATACTCCTTAATTCTGTACTTCACCAGAGCATCTTTTTTCTGCATCTAAAATGTTCTAATAGAGTGTTTTCTATGTGTGAAAGTAAGATGAGTAAGAGTGTCAAACAGTCTTTCATACTTTCATTGTCTATTGTGAGCCTTCTATTTTTGTGGGCTTGCTGTCTCTGTTGTGGGCCACGTTGTGGCTGCCTGCCTTAGTAACTTAGCACACAATCCCAGTAACTCTTATTCTATTGATACTGTAAATAAATTGCCATAGTATGTACTTGTTGTGTACTGTTTTATTAGATATCATTAGGCCTGGGCGGTAAATTCCGTTCTGCTTGCGGATTCTGGGTAATTTGCGTTCCGTGGATAACGCAAAATTGCCCAAAATTCTGCGTTCCGCGACTTTGCAACCTTTTTAGCTTGTTCGCGTTCTCAAAATGCGTGTTCGCGAGATATTCCCCCCCCCGAGCACGCAAACAGCGATTGCAAACAGTAAAAAAGCATTGCGAACAAGCAATCCTGCGCGTTGGCGGAATTTCTGCGTATTCGCAGAGATTTTTTACCGTTTCGCAGAGATTTGCGTAATGCGATTACGCAAATTCCGCCAGATTTTCACCCTTTACAATCATTCAAATTAATGAATACTAAGGCATGCAAAGTAGTCCGTTTTGGAGGGGAAGATTATGATCCTCTATAAAAAATGGTGAATACCCTAAATATCGATTCCAAAATATTGAATGGACAGAATATTGAATCATTAATACAGAATGGACAGAATATCAAATAGGAATTTTTGTTTATATGTATTGATAATTAATTTGTTGATAATTATTTATTAATTGGTAATTAAATGTATAAATTGGTGAATCATTTTTATGCATTTATTAATTGATAATTCTGTTAATTGTATTTTTTATTATTAGGAGCGGGTTGTGGGTTTATAGGGGAATAGGGTGGGAAGTAATTTAATTATAGTAAAGTAAATATTACATTTTATTTATATGTATTAATAATAATTAATTGATAATTAATTATTAATTGGTAATGACGTTTTATAAATTGGTAATTAATTTTTATTAATTGATTAGTTGATAATTATGCTAATTGTATTTTTAATATTAGGAGCGGGTTGTGGGTTTACAGGGGAATTGGGTGGGAAGTAATTTAATTGTAATAAAGTTAATATGTATTTTTATTTATATGTATCGATAATTAATTGATAATTAATTATGTTTTGGTAATTAATTTATTATTTGGTCATAATGTTCTTTAATTGGTAACTAATGGTTATTATTGGTCATTATTTTAACTAAGGTTTTATTGGTATGGATAATTAATGTAATCATATTTTAATATTAAATCATTTCTTTCCCTACTGTTGCGCTCTCTGGAGTGGGAATAGCAATGTTTACCCCTACGCTATCCAATGCTTTCCCTACTGTTGCACTCTCTGGAGTGGGAATAGTAATTGTTGCCCCTATGCTTTCCAACGCTTTCTCTACTGTTGCACTCACTGGAGTGGGAATAGTAAATTTTTACCCCTACGCTATCCAACGCTTTACCTACTGTTGCACTCGCTGGAGTGGGAATAGTAATTTTTGCCCCTATGCTTTCCAACGCTTTCCCTACTGTTGCACTCACTGGAGTGGGAGTAGTAATTTTTACCCCTACGCTATCCAATGCTTTCCCTACTGTTGCACTCACTGCAGTGGGAATAGTAATTTTTACCCCTATGCTATCCAACGCTTTCCCTACTGTTGTAATCTCTGGAGTGGGAATAGTAATTTATGCCCCTATGCTTTCCAACGCTTTCCCTACTGTTGCACTCACTGGAGTGGGAGTAGTAATTTTTACCCCTACGCTATCCAATGCTTTCCCTACTGTTGCACTCACTGCAGTGGGAATAGTAATTTTTACCCCTATGCTATCCAACGCTTTCCCTACTGTTGTAATCTCTGGAGTGGGAATAGTAATTTATGCCCCTATGCTTTCCAACGCTTTCCCTACTGTTGCACTCACTGGAGTGGGAATAGAAATTTTTACCCCTACCCTATCCAATGCTTTCCCTACTGTTGCACCCGCTGGAGTGGGAATAGTAATGTTTACCCCTGAAGTATCCAACGCTTTCCCTACTGTTGCACTCTCTGGAGTGGGAATAGTAATTTTTGCCCTCCCGCTATCCAATGCTTTCCCTACTGCTGCACTCTCTGAAGTAGGAATAGTAATTTTTTCCCCTACGCTATCCAACATTTTCACTACTGTTGCACTCATTATTAATTACCATAACATTTTTTATTTTAATTAATTTAATTATTATATTTTATTTATTTGTATATTTATATAATATGTTTATTTATATATTTATGTTGATGTATGTGTATTAATGTTCTAAATATGTTATAATGAAGATTAATAATTATTTTATAATTTCATTAAGTACATTTATGTTAAAAAATGTTTTACATTTCATTTATTATTTTTACATTTTACGTTTTTTTACATTATTTTAATTATGTTTCATTTAATTATGTTCATTATTTAATTACATTTCTATTATTTTTAATACATTGAAAAAAATTGATATTTTAGTTAACTATATTTTGACATTCTATATTTTGGAATCGATATTTTAGTGCTTACCTGTTTGTAGATAGGCATTCTATATTCTGTCCCTTGATATTTTGGCGTCGATATTTTGATAATACCATATTTTGTCCCTCGATATTTCAATACTGATCCATAAAAAATATTGTATATTTTTCATAGTTCACAATATTTACACTATACCACCTCCATTTGGCTTGTCCACATCTACCCAGAGTGTCAGAGAGACTTATCGATGTCTTCATTTGACTGTTGAGTCAGGTAACCACAGCACTGGTTCCTAGGGCCTGCAGCATGCTTGGTGTTGGAATTAGCCCTTCTGGCAGGATCACCCCCAGATGTTTACCTTCACTCCTCCCATTTTGGCTGAATTCGTTTATTTATTGGCTTTAGGACTCTGTACATTTTACCAGTTCTAACAAAAGCTAACGTGCTTGTGCTCTCTCCTCTAAACAGGGTAACATTGGCTCATACTGGATTGGCATATTTAATTTATTTATGGGTCCCAAGTAAAGTCGTACTACATGTACCCAGGGCCTGAAAATTAAATGCAGCATTAAATGTGAGATTTTGACCTGGCAAAATAAAACTTTTGCCAGGAACAACCCTGCTCTTTTTACACATATAATTTAATTATAGTAAATTAAATATTACATTTTATTTATATGTATTAATAATAATTAATTGATAATTAATTATTAATTGGTAATGACGTTTTATAAATTGGTAATTAATTTTTATTAATTGATTAGTTGATAATTATGCTAATTGTATTTTTAATATTAGGAGCGGGTTGTGGGTTTATAGGGGAATTGGGTGGGAAGTAATTTAATTGTAATAAAGTTAATATGTATTTTTATTTATATGTATCGATAATTAATTGATAATTAATTATGTTTTGGTAATTAATTTATTATTTGGTCATAATGTTCTTTAATTGGTAACTAATGGTTATTATTGGTCATTATTTTAACTAAGGTTTTATTGGTAGTTCTAGCAACAAGGAAGAACTTTGGATACAACAAAAGCAACAAGGTCCCTGTAGGTTCCAAATCAAAAAGATAGCCAACTAGCTTCAAAGAAGCACCAGCATATATTTTGAACACCAGGCAGCTGGGTACCTGTAACTGCAAGTGTCCAATTTAAAATGGTCAGGCAAGTAGGCTGTGTCAGTCTTTACCTCCTCAGGTTTGGAATCAAGGGAGAAAAAGGGGCTTTGGGGGTTCTCCCCCAAAGAAAATTCAAGAAGTAGTGCCAATTTTATGCATTCTACAGCACAATTGTCATTATATATTCAATTGTATTAGCTTTTAAATCATTGGAAATGATGACCTTACAGTGCACCTGGATACACAAATCTTTTTATGGGCAATTGAATGATTCCCTCACTGTCACTCTCCAACAGTGTCCCTCATCTCTACATAGGCCTTCTCTCACATATATTTAATTTGTTTTGTAATATCCTTAATACCAGTGGAGGGTGTTGGAAAACTTTACATGACACATGGGCATACAGAGACAATGAATCACACGTGTAATCAGTGTATAGAAAATGCTACGTAAGGCAAAGGGGACTGCAAGGAGTAGGGCTCAGATGTCATCCATACTGGTAGAGGTCTTTTAAGAGTGATTGATCTGTAGAAGCTGGAACTCCATATTCAGAACATAACACTACCAAAACAAAACCTTTTTAGCATCATTAGAATAATGGAAGACTGGGAAAAACATAATATTCTAAAATGCACCATACACTTTGAATGCAACATTTTGATGGCAGTTCATAGTTCACTATGCTAGATTACGATCATAATTCATGAATAGCATAGGAACAAAAATGATCTCTTTAACAAAAGCAGTAGCCCACTGATCTAAGCACATACATTACTGTTCTGTGATCTGCATGGTACCTGTTCTTTGCAGAAGGCATATTAACTCTATGAGCTACCTTTGATGAGTCAAACTGCTACTAGACAAAACTTCAATCTCTCTCCAGCAGGTACATTAATCACCTACATTATTTTTTAATGTTGCCTGAATACTGCTGGATACAATAGGAACTCTGCAGCGAGTGCTTTTAAAACTGCTGTACTGCTACAAAACCGGGCCCCAGTAGCAAAAAAGACCCCTCCACTTTTTCAGCCTCATGGGGAAACATGCTATGCCCAGTGTGGCCAGTCAGTCCTTGATGAGCCCTCTAGTCTGCATTGGCCTCATTTTTGTATCTTACTCTAAAGTATATATGTTTGTGAATACTCATGTCTAACCTTACCAATTGCTACACCATAAATGTATGCAAATAATCTCACCATAGCTCACTTGTTCTATTGTTTTCAAAGGTTAGTCACATCAGCAAGGACACAATGTCCACCAACATAGATTTTGTTTAAAAATTATCAAAATACCACTATATGCTCCAAAATATTGGAAATAATTTAAACAAGGAAGCCAGGAACCAACTCCTGTAGGCGCCACTAGGCATTTTACACTCTGCTTGTATACTGCCAACAGCTATGCACTGTGAAAATATCCTTGTGGCAGAGACCCCCTTGAGATACAAGGGGAGTCAATTGAACGCTGTCCTCATTCTTGGGTTCATCATGGGGGTTCCTTAGAAGCACCATGTCTGAATTTTGTGAAGTTCCTAGGGAACAAAGGCCTCACAAACTAGCCAATGAAGCTAAATCTAGGGCAACATTAAATGGTAAAGACAAAGTGGCATTGATGTTACAGCTGCAGGATTGATCTAGACACTCTTCAGAATTGGCCACCCGTCCAATTATTGCCTCTCATCCTAGGGGTGCCCGGGTTTTTGAAAGCCTCATCCAAAATCCTTAGTGAGAATCAGGTCCCTGTACTATGGAGCTAGCCACACAGTACCACAAGGCACCAATACAACTTCTAATGCCAGGTACATCCACTATGAACGGCATTGGCCTTCTGAGCAGTGTTAAGACACTGGAGAGCAAGGTACTTAGGCCAATACCCATTTTGAACACTTCTTGCTTTGTGATCTTGATGATTGACTCATCTCAGGAACAGTACATGTTTGAAGAAGTGAGGTTACCGGGTGTATGGTGGCAGAATGGGTCATGGATACATGATTCCCAGCAATTGCTCTGGGGCTGGTTCTCAATGCATTTAATAATGAGGTTGATTTCATTTCAAGACTGGAGACTACCATTATGCATTTCTTTCTTTAATGCCACTCCTGCAGCACTTTCAAAGAACCTTACAATAAAATAAGTCTAGAAGTAGGCCCATGTAGTCCATAAATATCCCCTTCTCTGAACATTCCTCCTCTTTTAAATGATGCTCCTGGAAAGATAAGTACCTTTATTTTTATATGTGAGTGTTGTATATAAGATCATTAGTTACAGTAATAAATCCGGTATTTGTAAGGCGCAAAGTAAGTAGAGAAATTTTATATGATTGTTGGTGGTGAATGTGGTTATAGAAGTTAAGCTTCTAATTTATGGACACAGGTTCACATAATTTGAGCTTTATGTAATACAAGGAACACCAAGCTTTGCATCTGGAGCAAGTGTTGACTGTTTGTGACAGATTGATAAGAAGAATGGTGCAGATAGGCATAGCACAAAATAAGGGATAGTTTTCAGGAAATACAATGAGGCTCAATGAAGATTTCTTAAAACCAGTACATAGGTTACCAGTGACTTGAAGAGCTTTTTGGGATGTTAATCATGACTTGCGGCTGACACGCAGAGACATTCTGTGTTCCGATGCGGGGTACTGCAGCAGGAGTGCACAAGTCTGTATGAGCGCTGTAATCGCTCGTGGATCATGTCAGTTCCTCATGGCAGCTTGTGCTGTGGCAGCGCAAACAAACAGATTATCGCAGGAGCTCTTGCAAGATAAAGGCACCATTTTGGAAAGGGCAGATGCATGTAGCAATAAAAGGGAAATATGCTAGTGCAGGTTTGGAATTGTGGATTCGTTAAATTTAACAAACTCTATGGACATTTTTGTTTACATGGAGGAAGGTTGGTAGCCAATAATATTAGACTTGTGAGTTTGTTATTTTGGGGCAGTTTGGTGAGCAAAGTAGAAAATTCTGTCAGTTTGGTCTAATATGGATCCTGACCAAGGAAGTAGTTTGGAGATTACTGGCACATTGATTAATGAGGAAGTGGTAAAAAGGTTAATTCAAAATGAGATGAGAAATCAAGTTTAGGAGACAATAGAAAGTATTTTGAAAAGCTAGAAAAGAAAGTATTTGGAGTCTTGAGAGGAATTTCATTCATTATCTGAGAAAGAGGGTAGGAGTGGTGAATTAGGAAGGAAATAAACAAGGAAGACAAGTCATGTGTAAGACATTTTGATGTCTAAAAAAGGGAAAAGATGCCTGAATGCCATTACTAAGAAAGATGTCCTTAGCGTCATACAAAAAAATGTTGTCCCTGGCACACAAGAGGAAGAAGACTTCGAAGGAGACATGGGTCATATGCCTTTCATAGGAAATGAAAAGGAATATGATGAACACTTACTGCAAGATGATGAATTCTATGATGAGTTTAACAATTACGTTTTGGCTTACTCATCAGAGGCAATTCAAGATCCATTTGGAGAAGAAATGTATCTCCTTTAAACATTAGACATCCTAGAAGTGGTCACTGGTGGCCTATGGACCATGTGGAAAAATTCATAAAACAATGGATGAGTGATGAGGGCACAGTCAGTGCAGTTCGCCTGGGCAATCTAGTGGGCACCAAGCAAGCCGTCACATGCGGTGTACCCCAGGGCTCGTCCCTATCACCACACCTGTTTAACCTCTACATCTCCCCTCTAATCCAGGCTCTTAGAAAGAAACAGGTTACGGTGCTGAACTATGCGGACGACTTACAGCTCCTATTTACAATTGACAACTCAGAAACGTCCATCTCCTTTTTCCAGTCAACAATGAGGTTCATCCAAGCTTGGATGAACCAAAATCATCTGAAACTGAACCCAGGGAAAACCGAGCTGGTCCTGACTGGGGACAGTGTTAAATACTGGGGCCCACACTATTGGCCAACAAACATGGGTCAAGCCCCGACTCCCTCACCATCGGCAAAGACGCTTGGCATCACCTTAAACAGCGGCCTCTCACTTAAAACGCAAGTAGGTCAGGTGGTCTCCGAATGTCTTTTCCAATTGAGGAAAATCCGGAAGGTTCGTCGCCTTCTGACTCGCGAAGCCCTGACACAGGCTGTGATCGCTACTGTGTTTTCCCACATAGATTACGCCAACTCGATCTATTTGGGTCTCCCTCAGTTCCTATTGAAACGACTTCAGATGGTGCAGAATCATGCAGCAAGACTGATTCTAAGCCAGCCTAGATGGCACCCAGCCACCCCTCCTCTGGAAACACTTCACTGGCTCCCGGTGGCCCAGCGCTGCACCTTCAAGGTCAGCTGCGTGATCTTTAAAGCACTCTATTGTAAAAGTCTCAAATTTACTTCCAAACTTATCATAAAATATGCCCCATCCCGAAGCCTACGTTCGGCACATCACTGTCTCCTACAAACACCCTCCTTCAAACGTAAGCGCACGGGCTGATGCAGATTTGGCACCCTGGCACCTCGCTTATGGAATGCCCTTCCCCTCGAGATCAGGCTATGTCCTGACCTCATGTCATTCAGGAAATCCCTAAAGACCTGGCTTTACCAATAAGCATACCACTAACTCCATAAGCTTTCAACTCTGACCACTCTCTGTCTTTTACAGCGCCAGGAAACCAACCGGTGACAGTGCGCTATACAAATCATTGTTAACATAACATAACATAACATAACATGAGGGCACAGTCCTCCAGGCCAGTCTTTGAGGAGAAGGAGTGCAAATCCCAAATTAATCCATTTTCTGTTCCTTGAATGCAGGAATCCTAGAAAGGGTCAGGAACACTCCTTGAAAGTTTGCCAAGACAATGCTTTGGATGCCTTGGACCCCTTGGCCAGGATTTTGGGCATGGGAGAGGAAGTAAATGTCAACGAAGAGCCAGTTGAAATAGATTTCTCAGAGGATGGGTCTAGAGGGCTCTGGTCATGTTAGGGAATGCTAATGCCGGGGTGCACAGAGGAGAAAGGCAATCCTGATGAAGGTAAGGCCCAAATTGGTGGACATGGCACAGAAGGAGATTAGTAAGGTTGCTGTTACGTAATGGCCTGGTTAAGAGTTCTGAATAGTATGTTTCTACTTTTACGGGCTTGAATAAGCCAGAAAGAGGAGACCAATTACTGGCTGAGGGAATCAAAGGTTCCAGTACAATAATCAATACAGGAACTAATATAGAGGAAGATGATTTTAGTCTACTTCAGGTTTCTACCCAAACAGAGGAAGGATGGCCAGACCAGGGAGAGGGAGCCAGTGGTTGAAGCCATTCTCAACCCAGTGGTCAAAGTGAGTACAGAGATTATTTTTGGTTCTACCCTACAAAAAGTAGGTGGACTTTTGAGACATTTAAAAAAAGAATGGGAAACATTATCACAAGATCCCTGGGTGATAGAAACAATACAAGGTTTTACAATAGAGTCTGCAGATTTTCTTCAACACAAGAGATCAAAGGAAGATAAAGGTTTTAGAGGAATAGAAGCTAATAGCGAATTCGGAAATAGAATAATTGATATAGAAAGGTGTTGTAGTGCACATAGAAGAAACAGCAAAGTGCTTTGTAAGCAATATATTTTTAGTGCAAAAGATGGAGGCCAGTCATAAATCTCAGAAAGTCCAAAAGATAGAGGCAAGTCATAAATATCAGAAAGCTGAACACATATGTGATATACAGACATTTCAAGATGGATGGAATCCATTGTTTGATGGATTTATTGATGGAGAAGGATTGCATAGTGAAATTGCCCTGCAACTCTAATTACTGGGGCGCGCAGTATTGTAGCTCTAATGTGTGTCCTGTATGCAAGTCAGGGGAAGGAACTCTGCATCACCTTGCCTTTTTTTGCCCAGCCTACAATAGACCATGAAAACATTTGATTAGGCCACTGTGTAACATTTAAGGCTTTCCCCACTATGCCCACGCACTACGCACTTTAAGATCAGACACGAGAGAGGTAATTGTTGTTGGGGTGACAAAATATGTGCAAGCTGACTTGCTTACTTGCATGTACACGGCCAAGTTCTCAAGCAAAGATACCTAATAGCATACCTTCCTACATTAATTACACTCCAGGTGCCGCTTTTTCTCTCTTAAAATCTCGTCTTTTATTTTCTATCATACTTTTCCTTTATTTTCTTTTTTTCTCAAATGTTATTGTAAGACAAGGTTTTATGAGATTGGTGTTTTATGAGAAGTTGAACATATTGATGTTTTTTTATGTGTTGTTATCTATTTACTTGATGTACTGTGTTTTATGGAGGTTTGCATCTGAAATAAACATTTTATACAAGACAATACAAATTTGGATATAAAGGATACTTACTTCACAGAACCTATGGGGAAGGAGAGTCAAACATTTTTGCAATTCAGATGGAAGGAATGTTTATACCCATTTCAGTGCCTTCCATTTGGCCTATATACAGCACCTTAGTGTTTTACGAAGGTGATGAGAGTGGTCATAGTTTATTTCTGAAAGTGGGGAAGATGTATGTTAGTTTATTTAGACACCATTTTAATAATGTGACAGGATTTGGAAGAGTTGAGGAAGGATTTGACACAGGTGTTGAAGATTTTAAAAGATTTTGGTATTTTTTGTGAACAAGGAGAAATCAGTATTTGTACCTTCACAAATCATGGAGTTTTTACTATTCCAGGTCGATACAGTAGAGAGTATGTTAGAGCTACCAGAGAGGAAGATAAAGATGATAAAGAAGGAGTTCCTTCATGTTCTGAAAAGAGAGTCTCTAACACTGAGAGAACTTGCATAGATAGTAGGTTTGCTCACGTCTTCAATACAGGCCATATTTCCAAGAATCCTTCAATACTGTGCAAACGAGAGGTTGAAGGGAGATGCTCTGAGGAAAGGGTTATGATATGAAGAGAAAATATTGTTGGATTGGTGGATGTACAATATGGAGGCCTGGAATAGTAAAGCAATGTTTGGATGTGCTCCACAATTTGTGCTGGAGACACATGCAAGTGGGGAGCACATCTAGGAGAACAGCAGACAGGTGGAGTTTGGACAAGGAATGAGACGTTAAATCACATGAACTGTTTAGAGTTGACAGCTGGGTTGTATGCCCTGGAGAGTTTCAGGAGGAATGTAGAAGGTCGATCGGTGCTGATGAAGTTGGACAATGTTTCAGCTGTTGTTTATATAAACAGATTAGGGGTATGAGATCCTGTTGATTGACAGAGCTAGTGAAGGAGTTTTGGGATTTTGGCCTAGAACAGAGGATAGCAGTGAAAGAACAATTCTTACCAGGGGTTATGAAATTGGCAGCGGATTGGTGTTTGGGACATTTATGATTACAGTGACTGGAAGTTGGATCAGATTTGTTTATGGAGGAAAGATGAAACTTGGGGTCTATTGGAGTTGGCTAACCTATCAGCTACTGAATGCAATGATTCAAAGAGTGCTTTTGAAGTTGAGACAATAGAGATGTCAAATACTGTTGGTAACACCATCTTGGGTTTCACAGATTTGGTTCCCAACCGTGATGGAGTTAGCATGTGTGGTACCTTTGTTAATTCCAGCAAGGGAAGGTCTAATAAAGAATAAAGAAAGTGAAGAACATCCTTTGACTCAGAACAAGGTGCTGAGCCTTCTTGTTTGGATGGTGTCAGGAGATCTAGCTGTTTCAAGGGACTTTTGAGTAGGGCTTCAGAGTTGCTGGAGGAGTCCTGGGCTCCAGGAATTAGAAGAATATGTAAGGGGATATGGAGAGTTTGGGCATGCTGGAGCATGGAAATGAGTCTGGATCTCATAGAGGTTCCTATAGTAGAAGTGATAGGTGTTTTGGGTTGAAGAAATTGAGAAAGGTTTGGGATATAGGACTATGACTATATATTGTTACAGGTCAGCAATTTCCTCAGGTCATGCGCATGTGGAAGGTAGATTGGTAGGTAGAAATATTTTTGTGTGCTAGCTTGTAAAAAGTATGGGATTAAGAAGTCTACCAAATACACAATAAAGTGAGTTATGGTATGTCAACACAGTGTTGTCATTTGTTTTTAAATGGCCTGTAAGTAAGAACATGGACTAAAAGAGACTTTCTGGAAAATTAGCATCTTTATTATGTTTAATTTCATGCAGAGAGTTTAGTATGTGAAGGTGTTAGAGGATGGTAACAAGGTTATTGGTCCAGATTGAGTGTATTTTGAAGTTGTGTGTGGTGGATTATATGAATGAATGTGGGAATAGATTATTGGAATTTAGAAAACATGGACCGCTCTGAAACGAACTGCACCTGGCACTTTACCACAGTCCCTGACCCCTAACAAGTACTCCTGCACTTTTGACCCGCTCCCTGGAGGACGCTACAAAGGAATAGAGCCGGTCCCGCAATGCGGTAGACCGCTCTATAACGAACGGCACCTGGCACTTTACCGCAGTCCCTGACCCCTAACAAGTACTCCTGCACTTTTGGCCCACTCCCTGGAGGACGCTACATAGGAACAGAGCCGGTCCCGCAACGCGGGACGCGCGCGGGCTCAGCACAGGTGAACACCGGGCCAAGACGGGCCCGTCTTAGCCCGTCAGAGTCCGGAGGAGGCTGGGCTGGGCCAGGTCCCTTAGCTCGAACTGTATGTATGCTTTTTGAGCCCCTGAAATTACCAGAGAGAACAACAAACGTTTAATTGTTTGATTCTGCTTGACTTTGTCCTCTTTTAGTAATCAAAACGGAAGGGGGTGCAATCTCTGCTGCTGTAGATTAGATTAATCCTGTTAATAGTAGACAGTTATTGTGCACCGAGTAGCGGAAAGTGTATATCTGTAGTTTAACCATAAGAGGCAGCATAATGGGAAGAGAAAGCTACAAAACGCGAGCTCTGGGCAACCTGGTGGCAAATCAGCAGATGTGAATAAGTCCATTTTGAACTATCTTAAAGGGGCGGTCGGAGCACTAGATAAGCAAATATCTACGGTCGAGGAGTCCCTAAAAGGGAACCCCCAGGACGTAGTTACTACATATAAGACTATTATTTCACAACAGACGCAGATCGAGGAGGTTATGGAGAAGGGGCTTTTAGGAAACCCTAACGGGGAGCACCATAAATGGTTGCATCCAGGTTACTGGTGAAGAGATCATCGATCCACCAGCGATCTGGATGCGGAGTCATCCCCCCCACCCAAAAGGTGTTGTATGCCGAAACCAAAAGAAGGGCCTAGTAGCCCACAGGTCTTGATTCATAATGCTCCACCTGAGCCCACCCTGCAGATACCTGCAGCAAAAAATAAACAGGGGAATGGTAATTTGATACAATCTAAAAATAAAGGTCCGGCCAGGAAAACTAAAAGAAGGGGGCAAGGGAATCATGACGCAGAAACAAATAGTATAGGGAACGAACTAGCTGATTTAAGTAAATACGTCAAACAAACGTTTTCCGCCGTAGAATCAAGATTAGTTAAGATAGAGCTGAGCTTGGCATCCTTGGCAGAGAATCGAGATAGGCTCCCTTCAGTGGACAACAAGGGTAATCAAAAAGAAGTAGAGAAAAAGGGAGACACTCTTAACCGACGTCGCCTGAATACAATAGATAACACTGTGTCTCCAGAGGAATATGGAAGAAAAAAGGACCACATTACAATGGCTATAGGCCCCAAAAAATTACTTAACCCCTTCACTGCGGCGGCTATTCCGCCGCAGTGCTAAGGGGGCGGTGCGGCCGCGCGGCGGCCGCATGCTAGTGACGGAACTGCTCCGTCACCAGCGTCGGTTGAGCTGTGCTCGTGATGGAGCGGTTCCGTCACGGCCCGCCCCGCTCAATAGAACGCTCAGCGCAGGCGTGGAATTCGCGCCGCGCATGAGCATTCTATCGAGCTGGGCGGGCCATGACGGAACCGCTCCGTCATCAGCACAGCTCAACCGCGGCTGATGAAGGAGCGGTTCCGTCATCAGCATGGGAGGGGTTAATGTCGATTATACCAGAGATTTTGGGAATGTTAGTGAATTGCCAGAAAAGAGCACTGATAGGATGGACAATCACCAGGATAATAGACATCAGAGGGAATTGGGCCCAAATATAGGGAATGATGAGATTAATTAACCTGAGCAGTTAGAGAAATGTCAAATCTTAAACTTACCCCCTGCGGCGCTACCATATACAGTGGTGCTGACAAACGTTCCCCCACTACTCGAAGGGGGAAACGAAACATGGGACACACTGAGGAATAGGACAATTCATTGCTTGGGAACTAGAACATGTCTAACCGGGGATATGTTTTTAGCCTTTAAGATGGTTAGACGGGTCCCCTGAATGGGGACAATTGGAAAATGTGCGCAAGGGGACTGCGTAGTCCTCTCTCTATTAAGCCCAACTTTGGTCTGGGAAATTTTCAGAAGGACGGGTAATAACAGATGCAACTTGGAAGTAGGCATAAAGGTTTTTTCCTTAAGTTACTTCTATGAATCAGGCCCTGTTAAATGGATTAGGGATAGGTATTCCCATTCACAGGCATATAGTATAGAGGTTTCCAATAGTGTTATGCCGCTTAAATCCTTGGACGAGAACGATTGACTCCCCGTTAATGGAAATGAGCATAACAGTGTTGATAAAGTAGCACCCACAGAATCGAGTGCGATTATACTAGAGAGTGATACTGGGTGGTGTAACTTTGCCCCCAGCGTGATAAAGGATAATAGTGAGGAAGCGAATAATGTAGTGAAGGTTGATATCAGTGTTGGACGTCCAACAAACGTCATTGATGGTAGCGGGACCAATGCACATACCAAAGGAACCATCACCCCTGATAGCCCAAATGTTTATGTTTCTGACGGAATACGCGTGCTCTTTTGGAATATTGCTGGTCTAAATTCAAAAGTACATAATTCCATCTGGATAGATTTTACATATAGTTTTGACATCCTGGGGCAGATTTACAAGCCCCTTGCACCACTTTTGTGTCACTTTTTCCATGTTAAAAATTACTCAAAAGTGGTGCAAGGGCCTTGTACATCTGCTCCCCGTGTTTTCAGGAGACCTGGTTACTGAAGGATATCAATCTAGATGGCTATAAGACCTTTCGTATACCTGCTGTTAGATCTATGCATGGAAGACATAAAGGAGGTTTGTGTGTATATATCTCGAATTTGATCAAGGTTAGAAAAATAGAAAAGCTTTGTTCTACGAGTTACTATCAAATGCTGGGCATCCATTTGAACTCTTCTGTAGTACTATGTATAGTGAATTTTTATAATAACATGGAACAGTGTGAATTGGGCAAAATCATAAACTCACTTAGTGATGAAATGTACAAAATAAGGGTACCAAATGACATTGATGTGATCTTTCTAAGAGGTGGGGATTTCAATACTGGTATTTGCGGTAATATTGAAAATGGGCAGTGTGGGGTACTTGACAAACTAAATGCACATACCCCACAATTTACACACAATGCAAGGGGAGAAATGTTTAATGATTTTATGGCAGGGCATGATTTGGGTTTGGTACATTTTCTGTGTTTTCCTTGTGTTGATTTTACACTTACGTTCATTGGTAGAGGTTTAGCCTCATTGATAGATTTTATAATCATTCCCAATTGATACGCAACTTGGTTTGATAATTTTAAAACTCACTCCAACACCCTTAGCGAACATTTGCCCCTGAGCATCAGCTTAATTATCCACAAATTAGTTGAACAACTAAATAGTAGCTATCTGGCATTGTCATAAAACATTACTTTAACACACCAGAACAGCTATTCCTAACGTTGGGTCAAAATAAAGGCCGAAGAAGTGACGAAACAAATTATAGTTAATGCAAATGATCATCTGGCGGGATGTCTCCAAGAGAGTGCAGACTATAACGATATTTTGAGGGCCTATTTATCTATTACAATTGAGATTCAACACTCACTAAGAGCCCGATAAGAAGGTATCCCCAATAAGGACTAATGGATGGTTCAATGCTAAATGTACGAAAGCATATAACCTGCTGAAGGTCGCCCTCCATAAAACCGTGAGAAACCAGGAGGAAATTAGTACATGTAGAAAGAATTAAAAAATGGTCGGAAAAAATAGAAAAAAGAACAAAAAGAACAGGCCTGGGATTTACTTCAGGAGGCCTTACAAATAAAGGATTTTACTATGTTTTGGAGGGCAGTAAATGCCCCTTTCTTTGCATACAATGAGGGACCTAGGATTGAAGTTGGTATAGACGAGTCTTGGATTACATTTTTCTCAAGCGTTTATAGCGCTAATGGAGCTGAAGAACTCATAACTGACACTTATCACCAGGTACAAGGCAGGGCGGATAGCTTTGTGTCTTTAGGGCTAAATGCCACACTAGACGAAGTTACGGCAGCTATTAATGAAAGCAAGGGTGGTAAGGTTCCTGGGCCATATGGCGTGCCCATGGATCCATTTAAGAACATTCCTGCACTCTGGTCCCCTTTGCTGACACAGGTATTGAAGGTCTGCTGTGAGAAGGACTTTATCAAGATGTGGTCTGAATCTGTGATTATTCCAATTTTTAAAAAGGGAGAACGCGACAACCCCGCGTGTTATCGCCCGATCTCTCTTTTGGACTCCCTGGTTAAGGTAGTAGGCAGAATAGTCCTGAACAGACTACAAACCTGGGCCGAGGTTAATAACATTTTATGTAAAGTGCAGTATGGTTTTAGACAGGGGCTAGGGACTATTGAGCAGGTGTTGAATTTTATAATGATATAAGGGAAATATACCCAAGCTGAAGAAGGGAAAATATACGTAGCGTTTGTGGACCTTACAACCACTTTTGACTGCGTTAATCATAATGGAATTCGGGATATTTTGCGAGACTTAAAAGTAGACCCAATTTTAGTCCAGTTTTTGAGGCAACTGTATACTGGGGCTTCAGCAAAAGTGAGACACGGAATAGGGGGCGAATGCACTGCGTCGCTGGCGGTGGAGAAGGGTGTAAGGCAGGGGTGTGTCCTGGCTCCGTTTCTCTTCTCCCTATATACCAACGCTCTAGAAGAAGAATTAACGGCCAGGACAAAAGACCCTCCCTACTATAACAACAAGCCCATAGTATCACTTCTCTATGCGGATGACACAGAGCTTATGGCTAGAACTTAGCTGGGTCTCCAGAGTGCCCTTAAAACATACACTGACTTCATGGACAGCCGGGGTCTAAAACTCAATGTCAAGAATACATATTAGATGACATGTGGGAAGGGGAGAAATAGCTGCAAAAGCCTTCCCCTAGGGAAGGTTAGGATTGATGCGACCAACACATTCTCCTATTTGGGTGTCTTACTTGATCATTCTGGGTCATGGATCGCAGCGGTTAAGAGTAGAACTCTTCTTTTCAAAAGGTCAATTAGGGCACTGATGAATTTTTCTAATAAACTGGGCAAAAGACCCCCGGGGATCCTCCTTAAAATTTATAAAGCAAAATGCTTGAGTGTAGCGATGTATGGGGCTGGTGTCTGGAGATACGAGGATGTAGCCATATTACAAAAAGAGGAAAATACGTTTTTACGGTTTATACTAGCAGTACCACAGAGCACATCCATTTACAACTGCCACAACGAATTGGGGATTCCTTATATCTCCGATTTGATTAAGATGCAGCCTCTGTTGTTATGGCATAGAGTTTGTATGTCTAATAATACAGAGCTAAACAGAGACATTATTAGAGATGCCATGAGTTTAACCCACCCAAACAAGATTATCTTGCTAAAGTACATTAGAAGATTTTTACCAGACGTGGGTAAACCAGTTATTGATTTCTTACGGTGCAGTAAGCACAGTGACAATATCAAGATGGGTGAAGAAGGAGGTATTGGTGTAAGCATGTTTAAGCCACAGTGATTATGAGGGGCTATGTTGAGTAAGTTGTATTTGTCTGGTGGCCGTTTGGAAGAAATTAAAAAAGCATCTGACTGGACAAATGCTAGTACTTTTGCAAAGCATTATATTAGACCATGAAGCATGTATCAAATGTGGTGTTGAAGGGTTTACAACATTCATAATAGTAGAGAAAGGAACAGGGTCGGATGGCTGGGTGATAGTTTGCGCTAGGTGGTGAAGAGAGAGTCCTTATGTATGCAAACAGGTAAGCTCTAAGGATAAGGAGATGGCCATCCACCATCAACCAAAAACCTGTATTGATAAATCAATACCGTTTATGCAACAAAATCACAGTATATCCTGAGCTAAGACACAAATAATAAGTACATTCAAGCACAACACTTTTAGAATTCTTTGTTTCTTCTTTTATTCACAAATGTGTAATCTTCCAAAACACAGTCTAGTCGCCAACACTTGTTTCGTCTATTGTGGTTCTCGCCACAGACTTCTTCAGGGCTATAGCTTGTCTACCAATATATTGTCATCCTATGGAAGTTGTTACGTAATTGAAGTTGCTCTTCTTTTCGATTTAAAATAATTATCAAGCCAGGTTCCAACACTAAATTTCTTAATTTCTTGACTGAGCATCAATATCATGGAATAGCCCAAAAATGACCTCTGACCGAGTACGGCTCAACAGAATATGCACGAGAAAACGCCGGTATCTCGTGCATACTCTGTTGATCTGTACTCGGTCAGAGGTCATTTTTGGGCTAATCCATGATATTGAAGCTCAGTGAAGAAATTAAGAAATTCAGTGTTGGAACCTGGCTTAATAATTATTTTAAATCAAAAAGAAGAGCAACTTCAATTATGTAACAACTTCCATAAGATGACAATATAACGGTAGACTAGCTATAGCCCTGAAGAATTCTGTGGCGAGAACCACAATAGACTAAACACGTGTTGGCGGCTAGACTGTGTTTTGGAAGATTACACATTTGTGAATAAAAGAAGAAACAAAGAATTCTAACATTTTTTAGCTTGAATGTACTTAATATTTGTGTCTTAGCTCAGGATATACTGTGATTTCATTCATAATAGTAGCCTGCAGTCTTGAAATGGATTGGTGATTCTACTAATAAAATGAATAGAGAATCAAGTTTTCATTAAAGATACAGAGTCTAACATTATCCTGCTATGCGAAACCCTCAAGAAGTCAACAATATGAATAATATGAATGTATGCATTTTATATGTATGTAGATATTGTGTATGCCAAAGGATGGTTCACAGGAAAGTATTTGTGTTGGTACAAGGTATAATTTAGAAAATATAATGTTGGTGATCGGTTCGGTGTTTTTTCCCACAGAATAACCAGGAAGGAAAAGGATGTCAAGGAGGACATGGCAGATAGCAGGAAGAAAATGTTGCATAGGAGGAATGATGATTTGTTGCATTAAAAGAGGTGGAATTGTCATTGAAGGACATATTTATGGACCACATGGTTCTAGAGCTATTTTTATGTTGTAATGTTGTTTGAAGGTGCCGCATAAGTGGTATTAAAGAAAGTAATGCATAATGTTAGCCTCCATTTCATTATTTAAATCTCTATGCTCTATTCATTTCATTGGGAGAATCGTTATTCCAGTATATATAACAACATCATCTAATGACTAAATAAAATGCACTTTATCTTTTAAGGTCCCTGTCTCTGTGTGCAACCCCAGTTGTAGTCCTGGATTTAGACAAGCTGCCAAAGAAGGAGAGCCAGTCTGCTGCTTTCTATGTGTGACATGTCCTCAGGGAGAAATATCGAACCAAACTGGTGAGTGTATTATCTGGACAGGAATGTATCTCATAATATAATCTACGGAAATATTGTCTGTAATGAACATTGTTCACAAAAATATCATCCCTTTGGGTGTAAGTTTTTTATTATTAACTCCAATAGGACTATAGTTTTGTACACCATATCAGATTATGTCAGTCAGTATTGTGACAACAATATTCTGTTATTACAAACTGTAAAGATGTCGGGCCACCATGAGACCGGTGATATAAATTACTTCATAATGTTTCCTTATTTTATGTTTCAGATTCTACTGAATGTTTCAAGTGTCCTTGGGATCAATGGCCCAATTTAAAACTAGACCGATGTGTCCTGAAGCCCATTGAGTTTCTTTCCTATGAAGATCCTTTAGGTGCCACATTAGCAAGCATCAGCATTTTTTTCTCAGCAATTCCAGCAGCCATCCTGGGACTTTTCATTCATTCAAGGGATACACCCATTGTCAAAGCCAACAATTGCTCACTCAGCTACCTCCTGCTCCTTTCTCTCACTCTCAGCTTCCTCTGTGTCATGCCTCGAGGTCCGCAGACGGGCGGTCCCTTTAAGAAACCCCTACATAAGCAGTTAGAGCCCTTGGAGCGACGCTTTACGTCCTTGCGTCAAGCTCCCGTTTCTGCGTTTCCTGTCCTGTTTCCTGATTTCCGGTTATTCTTGTTGTGAACTGGCTCGCCTCGGTTCCTTTGCATTGAGGCGTTCTCCTTGTTCCTGCTGTGGTTCCGTATTCTGGAACTTATTCCTTGAGCCTCGTTTGTTTACAGACTGCTCCGCCCGACGGCCGGGTTTTCCTCCGTCGTCTGGCCGGGCAGAGTGTCAGTGTCCCCCTTGGTCTTGCTGGCTCCGCCCGACGGCCGGGTCTTGCTCCGTCGTCTGGCCGGGCAGTGTGCTGACCTCTCCTCTTTTCCCTTGGCTCCGCCCGACGGCCGGGTTTATACTCCGCCGTCTGGCCGGGCTGCTGCTTCCCCTTCATTTCCATTACCTGCTCCGCATTACAGCCGGGCTTGTTTTCCCCGCTGCCTTGCAGTGGATGCTTTAGGTATTTAGCCGTATCAATTCATCCCTCCACCCGGCGGCCAGGCTTAGTCTCCGCCATCCGGTGGTTCCCTTTACCCGTCATTTGTTTTCTTCTTGGTCCTATCATCTTCCCTTACCTCGTGAGTTCCTGGCCATACTCTGTGTGTGGGTACTGCACTTGCGTGGACTCGCTAAAGATACATCTCCACATCTCTCAGAAGCACGGTAACAGCGCAGTGCGCTATTCTTATGTTATTATCTCTAAGGCCATTCTTGAACTTAATGTATGTTTGTTTTGCATCTCAAACAGTTAGTTCTACGTGAATGTTCTGATTCTGGGGTGCTCTACTGCGATACAGATGTTGGTTTAAGAGTCTTCTACATGTCATCAAGTAAGACTAACATAATCTTGAACAGTGTTATACAATTGCACAGTACACCTTGAGTAATCACTATTGTGTTTCTTGTTTGTACCTCCACCTTAGCTCAACCAAACCCCTGTCAAGTATCCACAGTTATATGCCAGCACAGTATAATTACTCTTGGTATGTAGTACACATAGCTTGTAGAGGTTACTGTTGTTATTTTGTGTATGATATTGAAGTTTAGTAATTCCTGTTTTGGTTTTAGCCCCTACACCCATCAGAGGTCCAGGCCAGGTGCATGTCCATCCACTCAGAAGTCTACAACCAAGAAGAATATTTTTTCCCCGCCTTTCCTTGTTTTGTCTCCCTGTTTTCCCCTGGCGAGCCTCTCGGTACTCTAGTGCTTGATAGAGTCGGAAGGCCGTAGGGGAAGGCTGTGGAATATACATCGGATCCTTGGCGCTCCTGTGGAACCTGCCTGAGAACCATTACACTCTGCTCCTTGGCTTTCATTGGTTTTCCAATCCCAGGAAAATGCCTACTCCAGCAGACAGTCTTTGGAATTACTTTTGCTTTTTGTGTCTCTTGTATCTTGGCGAAAACCATTATGGTGGTGATTGCATTCAATGCCACCAAACCCAATAGTGAACTGAAGAGATGGATTGGACCGAAATTGTCCTATTTAGTTGTGAGTGTCTGTACGCTTATTCAGTTTTTTCTATGTGCCTGCTGGTTGTCTCCCTCTCCTCCCTTCTCAGAACATAATATTGATACTCAACCTGGTATAATCATAGTTCAATGCAATGAGGGTTCTCCCATTGCTTTCTGGAGCATGTTGGGATATCTTGGCCTTCTGGCCTCCATCAGTTTCATTATGGCCTTCCTAGCCAGAAAACTGCCCGACAGTTTCAATGAGGCTAAATTTATCACTTTTAGCATGCTTGCATTCATTAGTGTTTGGATTTCATTTTTTCCAGCCTACCTTAGCACAAAAGGAAAGTACATGGTGGCCATGGAAATATTTGGTTTCCTGTATTTTTTTCCGAAAGTGTTACATCATCCTGCTCAGACCACAAATGAATTCAAAGGAATATCTGATGGGAAAATAACCTGGCAAGAAGTGCCCAATTATAGCAGCTTAAACACATAAATCAGATTCTTCTACCAGAATATTACTTATGTTATTAAATGTATAATTATCTGGCCATACTGGTAATACTGGCAATACGGGTTGGAAATGAATTGTTTGGTGCAAACCGGGGTTTATGTTCTTATGTGTTTGCAGTTTCTGAGGTGTTGTTTTAACCTTTTGAGATTTTAAAAATATTTAGAAAATTATTCCAGTCTTTTGCTTGGAGTAGGACTGTTGGGTAGGTTAGTTGATGGTTATTACTTTCTCTCTCCCGCTCTTGTTACACCTAGAGGCAACATTTTGTTAGGGCTGACTCTTCAATGAGATGAGCTTCTCCTATAAACAGATGCTCATTGTGCGGATGTGCATTTGTCGGCTGCAGTGGAGGTGCAGCAGACACGTGCAGTGGGCGTGCCATTGGTGTGCCAAGGGTAAGCCTGTCTGCGTAAGTCTGCATCCCATCCATGGCCAGCAGCAGCCACCATGCCAGTTTTAATTCAAAGGGCAGCACATGGGTTGCTTATTCCGCAGCAGAGCTTTTGGAACTTAGGGATTTTAATGTTTAAGTGTATGTAATTTGGTCCTATTAAAATACATGTACTAGATGTAAGCATTCACTAAAAATCTAGAATACCTGTGTAAAGAGGTATATTGATTCTATAGGATGCCAGATTACATTAAAAGCAGCCTTCTTAAATATCTACCCTTTCACAAACATGCATTAGATATTTTTAACCTTTAAGGTGAGTCTCAACTTGATGTTCCACTTATGACTGAAACATGAATAAGAGAGGATTCATGCCCTGACTTACAACTTCAGGAGAACTATGTGTGTGTGGATAGAGCTGGAAAATGAGGTGGGGTATTGGCTATTATGTTCAGTAACACTACTACATGTTCCACATTTCAGTAGGAAGATTTGAAAGGTATGGAAGGTTCGGGCATCTGTATGTCCTCCTCTGCACAATATTCATCCTCTATGGTTTTACTCTTTCGGCCCCCTGGCTATGCAGGAGAACGTATTAACTCCCCAGGCCAGGCTTTAATACCTGCAATAGTGAATGATGCTAATGCTATGGACTTAGGAGACCCAATGTTGATGACACTGATGATTTTTTTGGCCAATGTTTTCATGGAGATTTTGGCTGATCTCAAATTAACACTGATACCTTCTGAATCTACCCACATGGTGGGACAAATGATTGATTTAGTATTGTCAAACATCCATATTCTTATGGAAGACCCTCTGAAGGTAATCTGGTCTGACCATTGTCTAATGTCTTTCTCTTGGCCTCGTCCAAGGCAGAGGGGGGGAAATCTATTGCACCCGTCTTTTCAGTCCAATCCTGGAACACGGTTGTGACATCTGATCTGCAGGAGGTCTTAAAATCCTCTAGCCCTATATTATCGGGAGAGTGCAGTGAGTCAGTGGCTCTGCCGTGGCAAATGTCATGTCCCGGAGAAAACCTAATGACACAGAGACACACTCCATGCGTTTTTCCATGAGCTCTGCTTAGAAAAGAAAAATTGTGAAAGGTTAGAAAGAACCTCGAAAAGAAATTATAAGGATTACTATTAGCTGTCTCACAAACAAGATTTAAGAAAATAATGTAAGGATCTAAAACGTGCTACGAGTAAATTCTGCTCTTAGAAGATAAATGAGGCAAGCAATATTCCTGAATTGATATTTAAAATTGTATCACACTTCATGGAAGCTAATTTATTCGTCTGCCTCTTGATGATAACTTGAACTTATGCTCTAGGTTGGGTGACTTTTTGGAGACAAAATTATTAGGATACAGAGGAATCTATTGTAATAAAGCTCTGGTTCTACCATCAAGCCATCCCCTAATTCTATGACACTGTACAGAAGGTAACCTTTTACAACCTTAGCCACCTGACGAGGAGGAGCTAAAAGCTTGTTTACTGAATTGTAAATCAGATGCCCTGTAAAATCCATGTCCCTCATACATTTTGAGACAGGTTGTTCATACTATCTGCCCAGTTTATCTCAATTTGATTAGTTACTCCTTGCAGATGGGCCATGTTCTGAAAGCCTGGAAGAGGGCAAGTGTTATTCCGCTCTTTAACCAAAAAAACAACTTCAGATATTTCAGTTCTGTCTTTCTATCAATTTTTCTCCTACCAGCTGCATCAAAAATTCTACAAAAAATTGTTAATACTCATTTCTCAGAGTTCTTAGAGACTTTCAAACCTTTAAATCCCTCTAAATCCGGGGTTTCAGTCATGCCATAGTACAGAATATGCCCTGTTAGAAATAACAGAATCAATTCAATTAATATGACCTTAGATCTTAGTCATAATGCTACCTTGATCTTATTAGATGTTTCAGTGGTTTTTGACCCTGTATCCCAAGATATCTAACTCCAAAGCTTCGCAGCAATCGAGATGGGATGATCGGCTTTGATGTGATTTAGGGCCAGATGTAGGTTCGTCCAATACCAGTCGGTAACGGCCGAAATTACCAAATTTCGGCTGTTACCGACCGGTATTGGGCATTTGGGATGTAGGTGGCCTAAATTGCAAATTAGGTAATTTACCGATTCTGTATTTTAAGGAATCTGTAAATTACCGATTCCTTAAAATACCGAATCGGTAAATTACCGAATTTGCAATGTAGGGAGCACTCAAATGAGTGCTTTTCCCATTTTAGGATTCGTTATTTTCCACCAACTATAAGTTGGTGGTAAATAAGGAATACCTTTGAAAATGCAAATCTGTGCATTTTCAACTGTCCCATGTGGCAGATATACATGCACGTAGGGCATGTATGTGTGCCACATCTGCACACAAGCACGATTCAGGGGTGCAACAGGGTGTCAAAGTAACACCCTGGCACCCTTGAATGTTTCCCCCATTCTACCGAATCGGTATTTACCGATTCGGTAATTGCCATTCATTCCTATGGGCCTCCAGGCCCTTAGGAATGTATGGCAATTACAGAATCAGTAAATACCGATTCGGTAATTTTTACCGAAAATGTATCTACATCCCATTTACCTATTCTTAAATGCCGAATCGGTAAAATTCGGTATTTAAGAATAGGTAAATTGGGATTGCCTACATCTGGCCCTAATAAGTTCCTTTTTGAATCTCACAGAGCAGACAGTTTGGATGAACCCCTATCTTTCGGATGTCAAGATTCTAAAGTGTGGAGGGCTTCAGGGGTTGGCACTAAGTATCATCCTATTCCACACCTATATGTCCCGATTTGCTTTTTTAGTGGAACCTTATGGCACTAAAATCATCTCTTATGCAGATGATACTCAATTGCTGCTCTCTTATGAGGGAAATTCTGCCTCAGAATGGGAGACTTTATCAGTCGGTATGGTAGCAGTGATGAATTGGCTGAGAAAGAACAATCTGCAATGTAATCTGGACAAGACAGAAATTCAACTTTTTTTCTCCAATTCATTACCTGGATGGACTGGATGTTGTTTGTGGGAAAATTCGTCTCTCACTTCTCAAACAAATGTCACTAGGAATTTTAGGGGTGCTGTTTGATGGTCATCTTTCGTTTAAGGCTGCAGTTTCTTCGGTAGTGAAGATGTGTTTTTGGACAATGAAAGCACTGAAAACGTTTTTTGCCTTGCTCCCTTGGGAGGCACAGAAATAATTGTCCAAGCAATAATTTTATCTAGATTGTATTTTTCTAGTATTTTGCATCTGGGTCTACCCGACTACTTAATTCAGTGATTGCAAATTGTGCAAAATGCAGAAGACTGTCTACAATTTAAAATTACTTTGCAGAACCCCACGTTCTAGTACTTAGGACAGCTTTACTGGCTTCCGGTTGGCAAGAGAATTGTATTCAAGGCTTTAGTTTCAGCTTACTGAACCTTTCACGGAAAGGGACCACAGTAAATCAATATGAGGATACAGCAACAATGTCCTCTCAGGGCACGTGGGGGGATGCACGATTGATAATGGTCTCTCATTTTAAAATGCTGAGATGAGGAGGATCCTGCATCTCTGTCCATGTCACCTCTATTTGGAATCATTTTCCATTTCAATCGAGAAATGTATCTATTAAGACTTTGTTTCGCATATCGTTAAAAACCCATCTGTTAGAAATTGGGTTTCTGCTTGGCAGAGATATGCACACTGTCCAAGAAGGTAACACACTCCTAGTCATGGTAGGCTACAACACAACCAATTATCCTTGCTCACCTTGTAGTAGCCTGGCACAGAGCAGTCAGGCTTAACTTAAGAGGCAAAGTGTAAAGTAATTGTGAAATACTTCATAGAACAACACAGTGAAAATGCTACAAGAAAACTCCACGCTAGGTTAGAAGAAAAGTTTATCATTTTATAAATAAAACAAAACCAAAAAAACACAAATCCATCCAGTTGAAGTGAGGATATGAAGGTTTAACTATTAAATACAAAATATCGCCCATAGAAGCAAGCAGTGCATAAGGTGTTAATTGGTTGCACAAAGTCATGAGTTCAGGCCAACCACAATAGAGCAGGGGTCAGATATAGGACCCAAGCACGCCCCGGAGCAAATGTATTTTGATCCTAGTCTCAACAGCAGCATAAGTTGGTGATTCCCATGCAGTTGAGGTGTTGCACAGATTTTCCCAATGCAACTGTGGTGAGGCGGTGGATCTATGAACAAAGCATAATTTCTGAAGTATGACTATTCCGAATGTGATGTGCTTGGTTTTCCAACACAGTGGCGGTGATGCGCTGGTTCCGAAGCAGTGGCTCCGAGTGTGATGTGCTGTTCCTGTTACTGCAACAGTGTTGATGTATTGATTCTGCTCTTGAAGTAGAAAATGTGTCGATTCCACTCGAGCAAACACCTGGGTCCACTCCAACAGACCAGGACTGGGGTGGCACCTCCTGGACTGACAAACTCACAAGCAGATCAGCTGAAGGGTTGGAACAGGAAGTTTCTAAGTCTTTTGTGTCCCTGAGCCTTAGGCAACAGGAGGCAACCCAGCAAGTCCTTGGAGTCATTCTGGGTTCAAGTGATGCAGGTCAAGTCCGTCTTACCCAAGCAGAGAACGCAGCAGGCAGCAGGGCAACAGAGCAAAGCAGGAGTACAGTAAACAGCAGTTCCAGCAAAGTGGCAGTTTTTTGGCATCCCAGCAGATCTTCTTCTTCCTAGCAAAGTGGTCATAGATCCAGAAGTGTACTGATTCGGCAGTGCCAGAGGTCCAGTACTTATACCCAGTGGTGCCTTTGATCTGGAACAGACTTGAAAGAAAGCTTTCAAGTACACAGAGGCTATATCTTCCAACTATGAATCCAGACATACTACAGGGGGGTAACAAATCCTTTATGTGGGAACAGGACATTGCGCTTTTAGGTGTAAGTGTCAGCTCCTCCATCCCATTCTGCTCAGGATGGTCCATCTGCATACAAATGACAACTCAGGCATAACTACCCTTCCTTTGTGTGTGACTGTCTAGAGGGTATGCAGGAAGCCAGCTGTCACCCACACAAGATGTGTATTCCCGAGACAGGAAGAAGGCACCAAATGGCTAAAGTAAGTTAATGCCAGCTTTGTCAAAGTTACGTTTGCTAAACTGGAATGTAAAACCCAACTTCACCATAAGTAGTGATTTTAAATTGTGAACTTCAATTTCTTCACAAGTGGGAGTTATACTTAAAGGATGTAATAAGGTAATCTCAATATTATCCTGCTGGCTCAGTGGGTGCAGAGCAGGAATATCGACGGAGAAATATCGTCTGACATAAATATCCCCGCAGAAATATCGATTTGAAGAAATATCGACAACAAAAATATAGTTTCACCAGAATATCGACTGACAGGTAAGTAATATCGATAACAATAATATAGTTATAATAAATATCGTTTAGAAAAATATAGTTTACAAAAATATCGATTTTTAATAATGTTATGTATTTTAGTGTTTTTAAGGAGAATTGTTTGTCATTTTATTATATGTTCTAGAATTTTATTAGTTATTAATGTATATTATGTTGAATTTTGTGTTATTAGTTCCGTAGCGGGTTGTGGGTTTATAGGGGAATAGGGTGGGAAGTAATTTAAATATATAAAAGAGATTGATTAATTAATGTGTTAATTTATTAATAAATGTTTAATAATTATTTGTTAATTAATTTCAATTAGTCAATTATTAATTATTGATGTTAATTAATTAATTATGTTAATTAATTATGTTAATTGTTTAATTAATTTTAGGTGTGTGTAGTGGAGTTTATATGTGTAAATGGTGTGAAGTAATTAAATTGTTACTGAATAATTATTAAATACTTTATAAATTAATTACCATTAATTAATTAGTAATTATTAATTGTAAATGTGTAATTAATTTTAGGTTTGTGTTGTGGTGTTTATAAGTGTATATGGTGTGAAAGCTGTCAAATAATTAATTAATTAATTAATTAAAAAAATAATGTGTAATTAAATATTTTTTTATTATATTTGTTAATATTAATATATTTAAATGTATATATTAATTATGTTTATATTGGAAATTAAATTGAATAAAAAATGTGATAGTTTCTTTTTTTATTGTTTTGGGTTCCAGCGCTTTCCCTACTGTTGTACCCTGTGGAGTGGGAATAGTAATTTTCACCCCTACGCTATCCAACGCTTTCCCTACTGTTGCACTCTCTGGAGTGGGAATAGTAATTTTTACCCCTATGCTATCCAACGCTTTCCCTACTGTTGCACTCACTGGAGTGGGAATAGTAATTTTTACCCCTACGCTATCCAATGCTTTCCCTACTGTTGCACCCTCTGGAGTGGGAATAGTAATTTTTACTCCTATGCTATCCAACGCTTTCTCTACTGTTGCACCCTCTGGAGTGGGAATAGTATTTTTTACCCCTACGCTATCCAGCGCTTTCCCTACTGTTGCACCCTTTGGAGTGGGAATAGTAATTTTTACCTCTACGCTATCCAACGATTTCCCTACTGTTGCACTCACTGGAGTTGGAATAGTAATTTTTACCCCTACGCTATCCAACGCATTCCCTACTGTTGCACTCCCTGGAGTCGGAATAGTAATTTTTACCCCTACCCTATCCAACGCTTTCCCTACTGTTGCACCCTCTGGAGTGGGAATAGTAATTTTTATCCCTACGCTATCCAACGCTTTCCCTACTGTTTCACCCTCTGGAGTGGGAATAGTAATTTTTACCCCTACACTATCCAACGCTTTCTCTACTGTTGAACCCTCTGGAGTGGGAATAGTAATTTTTACCCCTACGCTATCCAGAGCTTTCCCTACTTTGCACCCTTTGGAGTGGGAATAGTAATTTTTACCCCTTCGCTATAAAATGTTTTAACTACTAATGTTTTAATTTTGTTATTAAATGTATGTATTATTATTTTTAAATACTTTTATGTGTTAATTAAATATAGAAAATGTTATTTTATTCAAAATGTTTTATATATGTTTTTATTTTATTTTTATATCATTATTAAAGTTTATAAATTAAATAAAGATAATAATAAAATGTATTTAAGAAAATATATGTATATGTACACATTTATTACGTTTATATTGATTAAATTAAGTTTATTTGTTATAAATAGTTAAAATATAAATGTAATGTAATTTATTTTGTTAATAATATTAATATTATTTAAATATTTAATTTAAGTTATAATATTTTTAAAGTATATATTTCTTACATCTATATTTTTTACATCTATATTTTTGAGTCAATATTATTGTACTTACCTGTTTAAGTATAGGGAGTTGATATTTTTGAAAACGATATTTTTACATCTATATTTTTGTAAACTATATTTTTTTAATCGATATTTAAACATGGAACCGGCTCAGTGGACTAATTGCGTCCATTGCAGGGGCCTGTGTTCGACCTCATGGTCACAGGTTAAAATCCCGGTGGGTCCACTCAGCCTTTCGTCCATCTAAGGTCTATAAAATGAGTACCATTGAGTTGGGTAACAATGAACATCTGTTATACAGCGCCAAGAGACCTCTGGGGGAATGTGCCCTTTACAAATACACATGTTATGTTATGTTGGAGAGATAGGCCTTGCGGTAGTGAGTAATGAAATTGGGAGGTGTTCACTACCACAGCATGTAAAGTTTTAGATTACATACCCTGCCTTTTAAATACAGGGCACCCATGCCCTATGGGTTATACAGGGTCAACCTAAGGGGTGACTTGTATGTATAAATGGAAACTTCGGATCTAGCATGAGGGTTTACTGGCCAGGTGTATGCGGCAGTTCAAAACTGTGGCACTGTTGTGCTTTGCCGTTCGTGGGACAGCCGGTCAGAGAACAGAGAGAGGGCCTCAAAGCACCTCCTCTCCTAGGTACTTCTATTGCATCAGATTTGCAGATTGTTTGGTGCTTTGCATCTTCACCTGCATTGCCTCTCAGGAAGCCTAACACAGTCTATGGATGCAGGACACAGAGCAGAGCTGCAGAGCAGTGGCGAAGCGGAGCAGTGGCAGAGGAGCGGTAGAGCTAAGCACAGGGAAATAGAGGGGGGAGCCCACGATGGCTGACAACAGGGGTCGGGCTTCAAACAAAGAAGGAGCAAGCATGCCCGGGAGAAAGGAACACACCAGCAACAGCAATCCCAGAGTTTGTGAATCAGCTTTGGAGGGCTGGCTCAGCCCCCACCACCACATAAAGGGGAGTCGACCTGAGGAGGCGATCTCCAACAAGACAAGGTTTGTGAGCTGCAGCTGTTGTAGCAGCCACTGAGTGAAAACATGGGCCCCTGGTTAAGTGGCCCCGCCAGAACTTGTTGCAGCTTGCCGGCGGCCTGGAGTATGCCTGCTTAGGGCCTCTGCGCAGGCGTGGGAAGCTTTGCTTTCGGAGTCAGTGGCCTGAACCAAATCTGCAATGTGAGCCCTGACCCCACCTTCTGCCATTGGGGAAACCAGCCTCAGTCTCCGGTCTTTGGCGGCTCGGGCCCAACAACCAGGCAATGCCTGTACTCAACCAACAATGTGTGACAAGACAAGGTATCCGAGCTGCGGCAGTAGTAACTGCCAGCCACAGAGTGTGAACCCGGGCCCCGTCAGAGGTGATGCAGCTAGGCCTGGGGGCAGCTTGTGAGTGGACCAGAGAGTTCCAGCTCAGGACTTTCGTCAATCTGAGGATTAGACTACTGAATGTTATCAAGCTGCCACACCCTTGACTCCTCATCACTGCATCTGTAAATGAGCGCACCTGCTCAGCCATTATTAAACAAAGTCAAATTCACTATTCCAGGGTGTGGGAGTGACTTGGCACCAGCTTTAACCCACACTCTCCAGTGACATCCTAGCTAGTCTAAACGAGCAATCAAACTAGCCGCCCAGCAGCTGCAAACTAGCAAAAGCACAGGTAACCATTCCCGCTATCCCCAGCCCGCAGTGGCACTTCAGATATTATAAGATCGGGCTAGAATAGAGTAGGAGCTAAAATGACAAAAATACCTGTCTCAAAGAACAAAGCCAAGGCACTCAAAGCACCAGAAAATGATAATCATATTTCATACATCCACAGAGGTCTTGTTGGGCCACAGACGCAACATATCAAAAAAAATTCTGTAACCTTACCGCTAGAGCGGTCAACCTTGCAGCTGGGGTACCAGGTTTGAGTCTCCACAGCAACGCTCATTATCATGTGATTCTGGGCAAATCACTGGGGGCAGATTCACAATCACCATGCATAACTTTTGCGCCGCTGTTGTGTCACTTTTGTGACGCAACAGTTGCGTATATGTTGCGCCCCATTTTCAACGTGACACATCTAGGGAGATGCGTCACGTTGTAAGGCCCTTGTGTCACATTATACCTGCGCCAGGTATAATGTATGCAGGATGGGCTTTCCCAAGCAAAAGCCATGTAGAACTGATGCAGTGAAATCTACAAGATTTCATTGTGTCACTCTAAGCCTTCACAGGGTCAAAATCCCTACGCATGTTAAGACCAGGCGTAAGGAATGACGCAGGGCTTTTTGAATGGGACTCACCCATCTATTGTGGCGCTTTGTTGGAGTTGCGTCATTTTTATGAGCAACTCCAGCAATGCGTCACTTTGGCGCCAACAGAATTTCTGATTCATCTGTTAATCTTTGCGCCATGGAGCACTGTATTGTAAATACAGCACAACCATAGTGGCACAAGGACATTCGGCGCTGACGCAGGGAAACTGACGCATCTATGCAGATGCGACAGTTCCTTGTAAATCTACCCCTTAATCTTCCTGTGCCCAACAACATTTTTTTTAAAAGAATGTGTCATCTGTAAAGAAACTGGTGCTCATGTAAAGCGCTCTGATACCTGATGTCTTGGGTCTAGTTTGCGCTATATAAAACTAAAAAAATATATAAATCATGTAGGAGGGCAAAAACTATCTAATACCTCCAAGACCTCACGGTGCAGTTTCAGCAAGATTTTGTCCTCCTTTCCCTTTGTCAGACAAGTCCATTGATAACACTAACTATCTATCAGTAGTCAACGTGCAAGTTCATGACCTAGAATCAGACCAGCAAACTGGGGAGTTGCCACTCTGTCGCCTCTCAGACAACACAGCAGAAGGACTACGACACAGCTCCCAAAGGGTTGCTTCTCACCGACCTACACCACACAAGATTCCCTACTGGAGATTCAAGTTGACTTATTCAATCAAGCAATCAATCAATCAATCAGTCTTTATTGTGCAATGTTTCTACAGCATATAAAGTACAGAAATATAGAAATACATATCTAACAAAATGCCACATGTGGCCACATTAAAAAAAGGCTAATACAATCCAAAGAGAAAAAGCAAAGCAATCACCACAAAAGTTTGAAGTGCATTACACCTTTGCTCATGGTCACCCCATGGAATATAAAGCACACTGTGCCTTCGGACGTTAGTCATCACAATAATATAAAGTGCAATCTATCCTCAAACTAGGTAGTGATAATTCCCATTGTGCTTCACCAATCCAATCTGACAAGTCTATCTTGTAATCAAATATTAAAAACTAAATAGATATACAAAGCATTGTTTAAAATTAAGTTTTCACAGACTGGGAGGATGAACCTTTTCCTGTGTGAGATAGAAAACCCAAAAAACAATAATATGTGGAGATCAGACTAAGCAAATATTTCATCACATGGACATTCTGGGAGATTATTTAATGTGTAAATATCCTTGGGAAAACCCATCATTAATGGGATATAATTCATGCAAAATGTAGTAACTGTGTTTGGTGGTTTGTCACAAATATCAAATAGGACTCATCTGCCTGGGTGCGGAGGGGGCAAGTGAGGTATAACATTACTGACTTTTTAGTGCAACTAGCCTCTGCTCTGCTGCTTGCTGACTTCTCCAGAGATATTTGTTTGATTCTTTCTTTAGACATGGTTCTACAACTGGGAGGGTTAGCAAATAGACCGCTCACTACAGGCTCCCCAGTTCTGCTTTCAGATATTGCAACCAGGCAACCTGATGTACATTGTCGAGGGCCAGGCAGTCCTTAATAATATTTTGAGTAACACTTACAATGTCTCTCTTCGAGATCGAGGGCCAAAACATAATTGGTGCAAGTCTCACTACATATGAAATGTACAAGGTGTCTAGTTCAGTGTGGCAGATATAATGTACACTGATACTTGGGTGGGCAAACAGTCTTTACAAAAATCTGTCCTTTAGTCTTTGAGATGATCAATTTCCACCATTCCCCAGACCCTTCCTCCCAAAGATGCTACAGTGACAGATTTTGCAATTTACACCTTTTTTATTACATCAATCCTCTTAGAACCTAGCTTCTTTGTGAAGCTAAAAATGGCACTAACACTTTTCTCCATGGCTTGGACCCTATTTCCCACCATGTTTGACCAGGAGTATTTCCTATCAAATACAACCCCCAAGTATGTAAAGCATAACCATCTTACCAGATGTAAAACCTCCGACCTTTCCACTCCCACCCAGTATACCATCCTAGAAAGGTTGACTAAGTCAGCTTCCTTAACGCTAATTCCACTGCCCGAGAATGGAAGACATGGCACACAGGGCAGTGAGGTGAAACAAATTATCATTATCATTAGAAGACATGCAATTAGCAATAACACCACCCAAATAGTCAACCCCGGATGGACTCACACCATTAGTACACCAGCAGTGACATTCCTTAACCCAAAGGTAGCTCAAGAGTCTCAGGAACGCGAGGAAACAAAAAGTCAACAAGACGAACAGTCCAGAAACAAACCTTGTTCCACAATTCTCCAAATATCTAAGAGCACACCAAAAACTCAAAGGAAACCATACCCCAGCAGGGGGCAGAGGTCTACCCCCTATTTAAAAAAAAGGGAGTGCCTCCCATCAAGATAAAGCACAAGGATGATAAACTTTCTAACCATAGGAAAAAGGGACCAGATATCTCATACAGAACAGATCCTTCACTCCCCTTTGTTAGACCGTTTTCTGAGAAGAGTTGCACATCAGCTGGTTTATATCCACTAATCACTCGCGATTGTTGCCCCCAGAATATAGGGATTGTGAAGAAGGTTACAACTGCTCCGGCATTTACTCGCTGAGACGGGCCAATTCAAGTCACACCCAATGGCACCCGCCCTGAGCCAAATCTCACTGACATTCCTACAAAACAATTGAGGTCAGGCAGCCCAGCCCTTTCATTGAGGGCACCAAGCAGTAATCCAAGGCTACCCAAACAAACAAAGTTACTCTAAACTAGTGAGAAAGGCCAAACGTGGACACAAGAGCAATCCTCCCCATGACAACAAATTCACACAATCTCGCCAAGTTCAAAGACCAGGCTACTCTCGACTCAAAGTCAGCTAGACCAAGCAAAGCAATTCAAAGTAAAGAGAAGGGTCACATGTGGACACAATATCAACCCCTTTTATGACCATTGAACCACTTATTCTCACCAAAACCAACCAGTACATTTCTCCCAACCTACCAAAACCAAACAGCAAGAGACATGTAATACACTCAAATGGTCCCAAATGTAACAGGCTGTGCACCGCCACCCATAACAGATCCAACCCAATTCCAGTCAACTTCCAAAATTCAAAAACGGGCAGAGTTTTCTTTTGGCCAAGAGGCTCATCCATATACTGAAGTCCCCACCTGGAAAGAACAAGCAAAACATGAACTGATTCCATGCTACACGTTCAGAGGGCAACACAATATGTTAAACAGAAGCATCATATTAACACAATTGTTACATTAGGACACTTGAATACCCACCACATTGAAGGCATTGAGTTCAAACTCAATCCTGAAGTGATGGGTAGAGAAGCAATGTGGTGTCCTGGGCCAATTAAAAAATAGGTTTAATGATCAAAGGAGAGAGAGAGGAACCGGAGAGGCTAGTTTGTTTCCCCATGGATATCGTAGCTAAACAACAAGAACTAGCTTTGTAGGTGTGCTATGTGTCTTTGTGGAAAACCATATGGTTTTTTATGAAGACCCTCACTCACCAACCTAGTTGGTGGCATGCTTCATCATCGGGCCCCACCCGAGGCACCGGGTGTGCCTCAGGTGTGCTGCGACGCCAGATTACTGCAGAATGGGTTTTATTAAAATTGAAAAATAGCCATGGAGGTATGGCACCACAGGGAATGCTTCATAAAATGGGACATAGAATTAAAAAGAACAGAATTTGAGCATTATCCCATCTTTTATGCCCCAGTCTGAATATTCTATCAATCAACACAGTGGCCTCGGGTGGAGTACTCAGGAGAGCGATAGGCCCTGAAGAAAAATTACTTAATTCCCAACAAAATTTAAGCATTCATCACACTAGCCCCAGGAGCTTCGAGCTATTGAGGCAGGTTTCTCTACCATCACAGTGGGGTCCAACTGAAGAGCGGCATGATTGCAACAGTAGACAGCTCAAAAAAATAGCCCATTAAAATTGTGCTCATGGATTATCAATGACCTTAGTAGCAAGGTGGGGGAGACTGACTATATCTCCTTTCAGGAAGGTTTCGACATCTTACTACTCCAGGAAACATGGTCCAAGCAACCGCTGCTAATCACAGGCTTCAAGGAGTACCAGCAGGGCACGTTAAAAAGAAAAAAGCGCAGACGCTCTGACTGTCTTTCATTATTCATAGCATCCCATCTAAGATGGCAACAAGAACAGGTGGATCTGGATCTAACATTGACACAATGTATTAAACGGTTAGCTTGGCATGAACAAACAATGCATAGATACAGCTGTAAAGACAGTCTCATAATTTGTAACATGTATATCTACCCATGCCAGAAGACCAAAGCAGAAAAATAGTCATTAATATCAATCTTAAAATCTCTATAATACATCTTTCCTCAAGCAGGTATAATACTGTCAGGAGATTTTAATATGCACTTACTACAAACTAAAAATGATACCGCAAATGAAGACCACAAGCAAGCAATACAATACATATCCCCAGTTATAGCCAATTATCACAGAACAGACTGCCAAAGGAAGGAATTAATTGCAGCCCCCACATTCATAGGCAGGTTTACGCTTAATGGCCTTCCTCCAAAAGACCAACTGGCAGCTACCACAAGAACATCCAACACAGCTCACATCTTCTGGAGTATACATTAGTAGATACAGAAATGTTCCAATTGATCACAAGCTACCATATAACACCCAGAGTAGAGAGTGACTACTTCCAGCAGCTTGCCGAACTCCAAATATGTCCGACAAGAGCACCAAAAAAAACGTCTTGATTGTTTCACCCAGTGTCTGCAAATTGAAATGGCTCTCTTGGAATGGAATGGTGGCAGTAACCATAATTAATTTCATAATTAGTTTTTCCACCAAAACGTTTGATACTCACCAGTGTCTATTGTAAAAATGGTAGATGCCCTTAACTACGACACTGATAACCAACTTCTCACCAAACCAATTACCAAATTTCAATACATCCAGTACACAAGCAACCTTGTTTACCAAATCCCTTTTATGGAAAAAAAGAGAACTAATAAGGAGATCATGAAACTGTGTTAAGGGACCCATTGCTTAATTTTTCAACTAAGCAACAAATTATCAACCTAAGGAAAAAATACAAAAAGGTAATTTGGTTGGCCAAAAAAACTTACCAAATAACTATTTGGACAAAGCTTCTGCACACAGGTAAAATAAATAACAATTAGCAGTTCTGGGCAGAAATAAATACTCTGGCCAATGGCAGCTATCGACAATGCAATGCTGATATATGAGAAGCATACTGAATAAACAATATTGAAGTGGCTAATGCACAAGCTATGAATACCTCAAATGAGACATATACAATCACAATGATTCTAATGTCTCAGGACATCCCCTGAAGGTCAGTGGTATTAAGAAACCAAAGTCTGGAAATTTCTAAAGAGACTAAGATCAGATGGGATGCCTGGACTAAATAGCTTGCAAACTCTCTGTTTAAGTATGATCAACCGTTTTGGGCAAGGCATCTCACCCCGCTTTCAATCATGTGTTTACCACCAATATCCTTCCAACTTCCTGGAGAGGCAGTGTGCTCCACCCTATATTCAAATTATGAAAAGACAGGAGACCCAAATAAAGTCAGTCGGGGACCTTTGGGTAATTGAACTATTTCTAAAGACAGTGTTCCCTAGACAGAAAATAAGTTGTGAGCAATGAGTATAGACCCAGTCAGTACTAAATTGCAGGGATCTGTGCAGCTGGGCAGATATTTAATATGCAGTCAGGTACAATAGTTACAAACAATGAACACAAAACAATTACAGGGGGACACAAGCCAGCATCCAACTTGGCACGAAAAACGTACAACATGGAGAAAGGGGTTCAGGCAAGGCAAGTTTTTTGTTTCAAACTCATTTCTTATAGAACAAACAAAATACAATATGAAAGCAGGCACGTGAAAATAATTTGCAGTGAAAATCTCTAAACAGAGTGATGTGAAATGATAGAAAAATGAAGAAGGATTGAAGCGAAATCTGATGAAAGTGTTGGAGGAGTGAAACTACCTCTCCTACTAATACACAATTCACGGGCTTGTGTATTATAGTCAGTTTTTTGGCTGCAGTTTCTTTTGATTCTTAAAAACTGGCTATACGGCAGGTTGTCTCTAAGAGAAAGGAAGTCTAGCTTCAATCCTCCCAATGCTCTCATACCAGTTGAGATCCAAACATTTGAACAGGCTATTATGAAGGGCATAGATGAAATGAATTTGGATCCCAGTAAGACTTTCCAAAATCTCACAAGGAACGAACAGAGAGCCCTGGAATCATTGCGAGGGAATGACAAGATTGTCATAAAACCCGCGTACAAGGGTGGAGGAATCGTCGTTTTGGGAAAAGAAGGTTACAAACAACAGTGCCTGAGCCTTCTAGCAGATGAAAGGTTCTACACCAAAATAATTATCGATCCCACACCACGGCTCCAGAACACGATCGCTATGATGGTTTATGAAGCAGAATCACATATGTGGATATCAAAGAAGGAGGCAGACTACTTGATCATAAAAGAACCAAAGACCCCGTTTTTCTACTCATTACCCAAAACGCATAAGAATAAGTCACCACCCCCTGGACGACCGATAGTATCGGGGATAGGCTCGGTGCTTGAGCCTTTGTCTCAATTTGCAGATCACTTTCTGAAACCTATTGTTCAAGGTACTCCCACGTACCTAAAAGACACAAGGGATCTTTTGAATCAGATTTTAGAAATGCCATTTGATGAGACCACGATGTTACTAGTGGGACTAGACGTCGAATCATTATATACCAGCTTACCGCAGAAAGAGACTCTACAAATGCTTGAAGACACTTTATTCATTAAGGAATGGAACTACCAAACACCTCGCCACTTTGTGCTTGAATGCTGTCGGTTGGCTCTAACTGAGAACTATTTTGAATTTGATGGAAGCCTATACTTACAAAAACATGGAACATCTATGGGCAGTGCATTTGCTCCATCGGTGGCAGGCCTGTATGTCAGCCAATTGGAAGCAGACAAAATTTTTGTGGACATCAACCCTTTCGTTTCCAGTATTCTTTACTGGAAACGATATATTGATGATGTCCTTATGATTTGGAATAAAGGAAAAGATCTCAATCTTTTTGTAGAATGGTTGAACACAAAAGATGAGTGCCTGAAGTTTACATTTACAGCAGATGAGACAAGCATAGACTTCCTAGACCTCACAATTTTTGTGAAGAACGGGCAGTTGGAAACAAAGACCTTCACAAAGCCGACAGCAAAAAACAGCTTGCTGTCGTATAAGAGTTTCCACCCACAGCCTCTTAGAGACAACCTGCCGTATAGCCAGTTTTTAAGAATCAAAAGAAACTGCAGCCAAAAAACTGACTATAATACACAAGCCCGTGAATTGAGCCAACAACTCTTATATCGGGATTACAAGAAAACAACGATTTCAAAATGTCAAAAAAGAGCCAAAAATCAACCAAGGCTATCCCTACTTGAAACCAATCATAAAGCACCTGTTCCAAACTTGGTAACTTGTGTAACCACATACTGCCCAGCTACCTACATGGTCCAGAAAATAGTGAATAAAAATTGGCGTATATTGAACTCAGGTAATCTAGAATGGCCCAAGCCAAGATTTGCCAATCGGAGAACACGAAATCTGAAGGATTTATTAGTCCATACACGCCCCAAGAAACATCTAACAAATAGGATAGAAAGAAACATCAACATGACATCTATCAGAGGACATTATCCTTGTGGCAACTGCCGAGTATGTAACTCCACAACTATGACGAGAACATTGCAATTAACTGAGACACTGCTGTGGACCCAGAGACAGCATACAAATTGCAACTCATCACATGTGATCTATATGATCACATGTCCATGTGGAAGCAGATACATAGGGATGACTTGCAGAAAGATAAAACTAAGGATTGGAGAACACAAAAGTAATATACGACTAAAGTAGAACAATACAAAACTATGTACTCATTTCGTGGAAACAGGCCATACGGCAGAAGAACTGAAATGGACTGTTATAGAAATGTTGACGGATAAAACTGGCAATGCAGAGAGAGTTCTATATGAACGAGAACAGAGGTGGGTCGACCGTTTGAAAACCCACATTACTGGTTTGAATGATGTTGTCCCCTGGCACCAGTTTGCATAAAGTTCGATCCCATAAGTCTGTAAATCTCTCAGGTAATTGCTTTGTAATTAACTATAAGTGTGTTGTCTTAAGAGTTGAAGGTGATATATCTGCACCTATAACACTATCCTATATTAGAAAGATAACGCTGCAAGATGTTTACGAACAGAGAGATAAAATATCAAAATATCATTGTCCAACGAGACAATAGGCTAACTCCCTGTATCTCCGCTCTAAAGTCTGTTTTCTATTTCTATCTCTACTTTTATTCCTTTTTTTTTTCAAACGATGAAAAATAGAATTAATTAAAAACCGTGGTAATGAATGTACAATACAACACTCTTGGAGGCCGCCAGGTCTCCAATAGACATTCTACCGTTCAAAAGAGTGAATGTCTTCACGTTACGAGGTAGTCTTAAGATTAAATTCCTAGTCCGTTATTTATTTTCATTAGGGAAGTACTTGGAGAATACAAAAACGGGATTCAAATGTGTTTCCGCGTCCGGGGGCAGTGCCAGCACCAGACGCGGAACACGTGTATCATTGCGGGTAAGAACTCGTAATGGGCAGTGTGAAACTCTTACCGCCTGCTTGTTTATTGCCTAGAAAACTCTCACCCTTTGTTTGTTTAGTCAGTTTGAGTGACGTGAAACCATTTGTTTCCCCCTTTTTCACTCCAGCCTGAGACTAGTAGTCTTTTTACCCCCGAAGCGGCAATCCTTCGTTTCAGACCGAGGTAAATGTAAAGATCTTTTCACTACTAACTAGCAGGATTTTGAAAACGTTGCAGTTACTTTTTTACTATCTCTTATGACAAACGCTGATGACAATGTGATGAAATGTAAAGCGATATCGTAAATAATGTATAGTTTACTCGTTTTCCAACGTGCCACCATCTCTTACACTGTATTGACTCCTTAAGAGTAATTCGCCTTTTACTGTTTACCCATTTTTGCTTAACCCAAAAATCTTGGATGAATTGTTTATGATGCAAAAAATGCGATATTAATTGTGCATATATGCTGAGGTATAACACTATTCCAGTACTAATCTGTGATTCTTTACAGGTAACTTAAACCTCAAACTAACAATTTGGTGGGTAAGAAATACCACTACAAAATACTACACAAGAGGTGTGAGTATATTTTAAATTGTTTTGTCCTGACGAAAGCCCCACAGACCCGGCTGGGCCAGAGGGGGCTGAAACATGTTGACTGTATGTATGTTCTAATTGATATACTGAGATCCAGTAACGTGATCAAAGAGTATACCTAATTGGTGTTTTTAATAACAAATCACACCTTTTCAGAATAAAAATACAAAATGGGTGAGGTTTGTTTCTTATCATAACCAAACCTTCAGTGTGGTGATACATATACCTCATCTCTGGACACTGCTACGTTGTTCCAGAGTAGTCCTCAGGATTGAGGCTGGCATAAAGCACTATAGATCACCCGATGATACATGCCACAAACGTTTATGTGGGGCGGAGAACATAATACACCGCATTTACGAACAAACATAACGTTTATGAGGGTTTTTCTATACTACTTGGCGGAACGTAGTTACAAGTGTCCTAGTCTATTTTGATTTTGCACACCATGTGTGTAGCCAGTCACAGCACTGGGCGAGCCGGGAGAAGGCAGTTTTTAAGGATTCATTCTATTGGGAACAGTGGGTCAGGTGACCAGGATTAGTAGAGATGGAAGAAAGACTAGTAATTGCCAAAAACGTGGCCATCTTGGAATATGAAGAGGTTCATGTGTATGATAGAGAGTGGTTGAGAGGAGAGTGATCAGAAGTGGCAAATCTAGCCACCGTAAATTACAAATACAGCAAAATGAAACTCAGTAGATTCCGACAGAAGCAAAATCTGTGATAAAATTAAGAGACATAAATGAAAAGAAACACATAAAACAATAAAAACGGGAGCAGAGCAGGGCAATTAAAATAGTAATCGTCTGTGTTGAGGACCAAAGTTTTTTTTCTTTTCCCGATAACTTTGGCGCCGGTTGATGGAACTTCGCGAAATTTTCAAAACTTATGGCCAGCTCCCGTCAGCTCGTATTTTGCATGTTTTGGGGTGATTTGGCAAGCGGGGGCAGAGAAAAAAAGGGATCCCAAAACGCGTTTTTTCCATGGTATTTTCCATAGGAAACATTAGACACGGCTACAGCCGAAACTGCTGAACGGAATTACACCAAATTTGGCAAAAAGGTAGCGCTTTTTTCAGATAGAACTTTTTTTGTTAAATAGTTTCAATCAATCAATCAATCATGCCATTTGTATAGCGCACTACTCACCTGGGAGGGTCTCAAGGCGCTTGGGGGAGGGGTATGCTACTGCTCGAACAGCCAGGTCTTGAGTTGTTTCCTGAAGGCGAGATGGTCCTGGGTCAGCCGAAGGTGGATGGGGAGGGAGTTCCAAGTCTTGGCAGCCAGGTAAGAGAAGGATCTTCTGCGTGGTACGGCTGCAAGGGCGAGGCTGGTGGACCGTAGCTGGCGGGTGGCCGTGTAGAAGGTCAGGCGGTCGTTGAGGTACTTGGGGCCCAGGTCGAGGAGAGACTTGTGTGCATGGGTGAGGAGCCGGAACATGATCCTCTTGTCGACGGGGAGCCAGTGCAGGTTCCTCAGGTGGCTGAAGATGTGGCTGCGTCGGGGGACATCCAGGATGAGTCGGGCGGAGGCGTTCTGGATGCGCTGGAGTCTTTTCTTTAGCTTGGCTGTGGTTCCGGCGTAGAGGGCGTTTCCATAGTCCAGTCGGCTGGTGACGAGTGCCTGGGTGACAGTCTTCCTGGTCTCGGTAGGGATCCAGCGGAAGATCTTGCGAAGCATACGCAGGGTGTTGAAGCACGATGAGGAGACGGCGTTGACTTGTCTGGTCATCGAGAGGGAGGGGTCCAGGATGAAGCCCAGGTTGCGTGCGTGGTCGGTTGGCTTGGGTGCGTTGCCCAGGGCTGGGGGCCACCAGGAGTCGTCCCAGGTGGAGGAGAGTTTAAATCTGTTCAGTAGTTCCTGAGAAATTAAAAAAAAGAGGTCAAAAAAAGCATTTCCCATAGGAAACTTTAGACACGGCTACAGCTTGAACTGCTGAACGGAACAGGTGGATCTGGGTCTAACATTGACACAATGTATTAAACGGTTATCTTGGCATGAACAAACAATGCATAGAAACAGCTGTGAAGACAGTCACATCATTTGTAACATGTATATGTACCCATGCCAGAAGACCAAAGCAGAAAAATAGTCATTAATGTCAATCTTAAAAGAGTAATCGTCTGTGTTGAGGACCAAAGAATGCGAAATTACTCAAAAGAAAATTGGATTCAGATTAATGAAGTCCAGTCCTCCAGAAGGTTGAGGCCTGTATGAATACTTTCAGTCCTCAATATCCATTTTAGTTCTTCCTTTTTAAGGAGCTGTGCAATATCAGCACCCCTTGGTGGTGGCTTTATCACGCTGATGATTGTCCAACGTATGGCATCTTCAGTGTGACCCGCTGCCTGAAAGTGTTCCACAAGAGGTGCATTTGGGGTATTGCAGCGTTTTCTGCTGCAGTGCTGGCAAATCCATATCTGAGCCTTTTGCATGGGCTGTCTGATGTTTATTTTGTTGCAAGGGCACAGAATGGCATAAATCACGCTGTTGGTGTTACAATTTGAAAAGATTTTTAATTCAATCTTTATTTTATCAAAGATAAATTCTTTACCTTCAATTGTGAACTGGCAAACAATACAATCACCTAATATGGCATGTCCTGTTAGGGCCGGTAAGCCCCAAAGCTCGTTGAGGATTCCTGTACTTTTGGTAGATGGTAGTGCCGCCCGTACTATATGATGTTTTATGCTTTTGCTTTGCAGAATGTGAACAGGGGGCGCTCTAAATTCAGTGTACCTGCATTTAAAATCTCCCAGTCTTTGATGCCATGTCAGAATGTCAGAAGCCGAGGAACGGGTCTCTGCCTTAGAGGATACAGTGGAGACCTTTCAACAGGAGATTAAGCAGAGAAAGCAAAGTAAAGGGGCTTTGTAGTCTAAGCTTCAAGACTTGGAGAAATACAATAGACACTCAAATCTCTGCTTGGTGGTGGTTACAGAATCACTTGAAGGATCCCAAGTACAGAATTAGGTAAAATCCCTCCTGGAAAAAGCTACCCCAGAGCTAACAGGGGATATAACGGTTACAAGAGCACATAGGGTACCCTCTCAGCATCTCACTAATGCAAAATACACTCAAACAATTTTAGTTAATTTTGCCGATTTTCGAGTGCGAGAGAAAATATTGACTAGAACCATTTAAAAAGATCCTTCACAACACAAACAGTTTCTCAATTTAAATTTTTTTCAGATATGACTGCATTAGCTGAAAAAAGGAGCAGAGATTTTGTGCGGATGATTGACTCTTTCAAAACAAAGGGGGGGCATGCAACCATTGTGCAGCAATCAAAGTTGTAAGTTCTTGCCAATGGCAAATTGCATATATTTGATGATGTAGGGAAAGCACAGGGTCTCCTACAGCAGCTTTTGATCTCATTATAAAATCGATATATGTTGGCTGTAAAGTATTGCTGTCTGTAGCCTTCAGTGGCATCTATGGGTGTGTTTGGTGATGGGGCTTCTTCAGAACACATTTGAGGTAGTTGTTCCACAAAAGCACAGAGGTGGCGGTGCGAATGCACATCTATATTACAAATTAGCCAGAAAGACGTATGAGTGTCTATGCAGTACAATGTGGTGCTCTCAAAGCAATAAGTTTCCATCCACCCTCAAATGCACATTTGCAGAGGCACACATAATTTAGTCCATATTGTAATATAGGCAGTAACCAATGCATTAATCACAGGGAGTCCATTAAGGGATATCTTTCTCTTTAGTCTTGTATTCTCTTATTCTTTTCTTCTTCTAGGTCCATATAAAAAAACACTGGCAGTAAACATGTGTTTTGTCCAATGGATGTTATCAAGGCTAGGAGACATAGGCAAAGAAATCCGGCAAACCCAATGCACAGCATACCGGTAGTAAATGCAAAGATGCTGAATATCTGTAAACAGATGTCGAATTTTGAAACAGTTATGCGTTCCTTCACTATCTATGCCGGATCTCACAATTTGTGTTTTGTCAAAGTCTCCAACCGCAGTTTCAACAACGAATACATGAACCTGCAGATACACACAATGTAACGTGAAACTTGAACGTTGAGTCAATCTCTGGCTTGTAGCTCCAACAAAAGACAGACCACACCTGCAGGAAATCCCAATATAACGTAGAGGTATGTCACAAAATAAAGTACTGTCAGTTCCACCTGTGAATTGTCATGGTGACAGACTAAACACAGAGCCCTGATAAGCCTGGAAGGAAAGAGAACCGGCATGCATCCAGCCTTCAATGAGAGAGTGGCCTGGAGCCAAAGGATAGTGTGTTTCTTCAGCAGCCAGGGTCACATAATCATAGGTGCAAAGCCATGGCACCGAGGGCACTTAGTGGGATTTGGGAGAAGGTGTGGGCTAATCTCCTAAAGGGCACATGGGGAAGCAATAGGGTGCATGAGATGAGTATGGGTAAGTTGGGGCACCGGGTGTTTCTATGGGATAAAAAGTGGAGAGTGCATCAGGAGAGGCATCTTCCTTTAAATATTTATTCATAGTAATAGGTGTCTACGCACTATGGTTAGGCTCAGGTTTTGCTCTTAAAAAACAAGTGAAATTCAGCAGCTAATTGTAGCTCGTGCCCCCCACAATGCCCCGATTATGACCTCATATATTACATCACTCTTGACATGGTTAGTGACATGACTGATGTATCTCAAATGAAATCACTGATGGCATCACTGATTACATCATCCATTGACTGTGAATATTTGTAAAAGGTTTATGAGTGTTAAATATATATATGAAGGAGTATTGGTGAATCAGCGGGTATATGAGTGCCTGTATTGATGATTCAGTGCATGTGTGACTCTATAAGTGGGTAATTAGGTGTCTCAGTGGATGTATGGGTGAGTGACTGGTTGTGTGAATGTCTATGTGTCTGTCAGTCAGTGTATATGTGGTTGCATAGGTGTGTGAGTGGGTATGTGTGTGGCTGTATTGGTGAGTGTTCGTTTGTCTGAGTACCTGTATGGTTGTCCGAGTGACTGTGTGAGTGGGTGTGTGACTGCCTGTATGGATGAGTGAGTCAGTGGCTGTATGAGTAAACTTGGATTTTAATAACCATACTCAGCTGTGAGCAAGGCTTGACGCCGAAACACATAATGGAGTTAAGGAGTTGGTGTGATGCTGCCACGCAAAAGGAGACAAAAAAAATTGCCAGCCTGTCAGTAAGTAGGATTGTGGGCTCTCTGTTTTCTTCGTCTTTAATCAACAGGATTCTCCGTTCTTGTTTTAAATAGCCTTCCCTGCAGAGTTGGGGCCCCCGGTAAAATGAAGCATCTGTGAGAGGATCAAATGGAGGGGGAATGACTCACTTGTCGAACGCACCAGCCAAAGGACTGCCATGGCTATTCGGTGTTGGGAGAGAGAAAGGGAAATGAGAGAGGTTACACTCTTTCTCTGGTAATTCCGCAGTTCAGGCAAACAACGAATGTGTGGCTGCTTCAATATGTACTTTTCTGCAAATTTATGTTTACCAGTAAGCACCCTGAAGGATGACAGAAATGATTGTGACATTGGCCATTTGAAACGCTATTGTAGCAGAAAGGAACAGTGCGCTGTGACACGTTGCATTATTTGAATAAAGGTGCATTCTGGGGCCAGTAGTTGGAACTGCTGGTCACATGACCTCTTGGATTTTAATAAACATACTCACCTATGAGCAAGGCTTGACGCTGAAAGGCATACGGGATTTAAGGAGTTAGTGTGATGCTGTCGCGCAAAAGAAGACAGATAAAATTGCCAGTCGGATTGTGGGCTCTCTGTTTTCTTCATATATGTATATATATATATATATATATTCACTGAAAAAACCATAGGTTTCACACCAGTAATAGTTAGGAATTAGCATTTAAAAAACCTATTAAATTCACTGAAAAAACCATAGGTTTCACTCCAGTTATAGTTAGCTGGAAATTTTACTTGCATAAAACCATTGAAATTCCCACGTTATAGTTAGTTGGACTCACTAAACTTGCGCGTGCAATGCACTGCTGATGATGTCACATATTACATCACTCATGACATGGTCAGTGACATCACTCATGACATCACTGATGACACCATCCAGTGAATGTGTGTCTTTTTAAAAAATAAATATGCGTTATATATGTATATGTAAAAGTTGATGGAAGAATAAATGTTTAAATAAGTGTTTACATGGATGTTTTCTTTTAAAAAAATTGATTGGTTAACTGGTTTATTAAGTGTACCTTAGTGAATATATATATATATTAGAGAGTAATGTGTAAATATTTAAATATATGTATTAGTGTTTCACTTTGTGTGTAAGTGGCTGCATGGGTTGGTGAGTAGCTACATGTGTATGTACATGGGTAATTTGATGTTTTTTTAGTTTCAGTATGAGTGTTTGTATGGTTTGGTGGGGATATTACTTAGCACATATATGCATGAATGACTGACTCTCTCTTTGTATGTGTTTTGAAGACAGCATATGTGCAGGACTTTATGGGTGGATGAGTGTCTATATGTGTGTGTTAGTGAGTGAATGACTGTCTCACTAGTGTCTTTATCAGTAACTACATATGTTGTAATCTAGTATGTGTGAATATTGATGTATATAAGTGAGTATATGTGAGAGTGAGGGATTGTAAGAGTTCCTGTTTAAATTAGTATGTGTTTTATAAGTGATTGTTTAAGAGAATAAGGAAGTGTAAGTTTCCTTAGAAGTAAAGTGGTAGTGTGTGTATAGCTGTATATGCAAATAAATGGATGTTTAATAGTTTATTTGCATGTGTGAGTATGTGTGAGAGTATCTTTTGGATGACTGTTGGTGTGTAACAGGATGTATAGGTGTATCACTACATATGATGAGTGAGTATATGTATGAGTGACTATATAGAACTGTTGGTGAATGAGTGGATGTGTATATAGATGGTGGAATTATTGAATTGGTTGTTGTAACTGGTATGGGTATCTCCATTTTTTTTTAAATTGTAGTTTCTATTTTTGAATATGTGTTTCAAGGGTTACATTACAGTGAAAGGAGGTCTGTCACTCTGTCACAAGGATGGTGTCATCAGTGATGTCATGAGTGATGTCACTGACCATGTCATGAGTGATGTAATATGTGACGTCATCAGCAGTGCATTGCACGCGCAAGTTATATTGAGTCCAACTAACTATAACGTGGGAATTTCAATGGTTTTATGCGAGTAAAATTTCCAGCTAACTATAACTGGTGTAAAACCTATGGTTTTTTTCAGTGAATTTAATAGGTTTTTTAAATGCTAATTCCTAACTATAACTGGTGTGAAACCTATGGTTTTTTCAGTGAATTTCAAAGGTTTTTTAATAGCACATCTCTATAGGTATGAAATGTAATATTTTTTTATAACAAATGTTATATTGTATAATTATGTAATAGTTTTTCTTTTTTTAAATTTATTTATTTATTTTTTTTGCCCTGGAGCGCTCCCGGGGCGCGTACCGATGCGCTCACCGGTAAGCGCAGTGTTACGGCGCGCCCCGGGGCGTGTACGGGTGAGCGTCCAGTTAGCGCTATTGCCGCGAACGAAAACAACATCGTGACGTATCGCGTAGCCGCGTGATGCGTCATATGACACACTGCGTAAGCGCACCCGGAAGCACGTGAGCGCATATGATTGCGCCACGTCCAGACGCGCTTACGCAACAACACCCCGGGGCGCGCACCGGGGCGCGACTACGGGCGCGCCCCGGGGCGCGTAGCGTAAGCGCGTCTGGTCATGTGATCTGAAAATAACACTTTTCATTGGTGCAGATCAGTTTTGGTTTCCAAATGATGAAAGCCCGGATCATGTGACTTGAAAATAACACTTTTCATTGGTCCAGAACACTTTTGTTTTCCAAATGATGAAAGCCCCCACCTTTTTTCCTTATTCTGACTTTGTCCTTTGACTGAGGAAGACCTGTTTGGAGATCTGTCTCTAATCTTTTCTACTTTAAAATGGTTACAGTAGCAGCAGCACCTGGAGCATCTGCACCACCACCAACACCACCACCATCAAAAAGACCACCAGAAGATTACATTGGTAGTCAAGAAGAAGAGGAGGAGGATGATGAAGAGGAGGAACAGACCAGGCATTTCCTGCCTGAAGAAAATCACCCCTACAAACCTAAAGAGCACTTCATATGGGAATTTTACAAAATCCGAAGGGGTTTCAAAAAAGTCAACGCTGCGAAGGTGACTTGTCTGATTTGTGGTGCTGTGCTGTCCAGGGGGAACCCTAACAAAAAATATTCCTTTGGGAATCATACTATGATTCGGCACATGATGCGTTTGCACCCAAACAACTATTCTGCTGCAGAGGTAAGGGACCTCTGCAGTAACCTACCCCATCAACATCTAGACCCTCAACATGGAAAGAAAGAACCCACTCCATCGGGTCCAGAGGCAAGAGAGGCGATGCCTACTATTCAACCCAAGTTTGCCGATCATGTGCAAATATTGTGGAAAGACACTTTGCTATGGTGAGCAAAGTATAAAACTTATCATCTGTGCTGGTGATAACCACAAGTGTCCAAAAAAAAACTAATTTTTTCCTGCTTTTTTTTGCTCCAGTTGAGCCATTTACAATTCCCTGTTTTTTGTTTCTCCCCATAAAAAATAAAAAAATAAAAATAAAACTGTTCAGAAAAGCCAAAAAAAGTAAAAAATGTTCTCAAAAACAATAAAAAAATAAAACAACAAAAAGAATAAAAAAAAAAAAAAAATAATGTAGGAGTGAGCATGAGGGAAGAACACAGAGATAGTAATGTTAGGAGAAAGAGAGCTAGAGGGAGCAACACAGAGGGATTGTTTATTACATAGTAAAAAACAGAGAAGGTGTGATAGGGTGTAATTGAGAAAAGGAAAATGAATAAGGGAGCGAAAGAAGGGAAGAAAGTGGAAGAAGACTAAAGTAGAGGTACTGGGAGAATGTGAGTGGGTGTTGAAAGTAAAAGGAAGGACATGCCTCACCTCATCTGCACAATCCACTTCCTAATTTGAGGAAACACAGGTAACATACATTCCTACCAAGCATTACCAAAAAATGACACAAACCAACAGCAAAGAAGCTCAGTGTCCTTCCTAATCTGATGTAACACAGGTGACATGATTGTGAAAGGTTCAAATACTTTTATTTAATCATGCACACACTATTTATTCCTTCTCAAAAATATAAAAGCCATTGATTTGCCCGCAAATTGTATTTTGAAAAACATTTTAGAAACAGAGCGCAGGTCCTATGTACAAGCATACCATTTCACTACTGAAACCTCACTATTTTACAAAATACATTTCGTCTCTCTTGCAAACATTCCTACCAAGCATTATCAAAAAGCATGACACAAACCAACAGCAAAGAAGCTCAGTCTGCTTCCTATTCTGAGGTAACACAGGTGACATGATTGTGAAAGGTTCTAATATTTTTATGTAATCATGCACACACTATTTATTCCTTCTTAAAAATGTAAAAGCCATTCATTTGCCCCAAAATCGTTTTTTCAATAACATTTTAGAAACCGAACGCAGGTCCTATCTACAAGCATTCAATTTCACTACTGAAACTCATTCATTTGACCTAAAATCGTTTTTTAAATAACATTTTAGAAACAGAGCGCAGGTCCTATGTACAAGCATACGATTTCACTACTGAAACCCATTGATTTGCCCTAAAATCGTTTTTTAATTGACATTTTAGAAACAGAGCGCAGGTCCTATGTACAAACATTCAATTTCACTACTATAACCTCACTATTTCACAAAATATAAATCCTCTATCTTGCAAATATTAAAACCATGCATTTTCAAAAAGCATCACACAAACCAACAGCAAACAAGCTCAATGTGCTTCTTAATCTGAACTCTCTATCTATATTGCATGAATCATAACTCACCTTTACAAATGCTTTGGGAGACTGAGAACAGTGTCAGATACACACACCAATATTTCTTTAGCAGAGCAAAAGGTATGTTCTCCAGGCACTGCAACCATTAATGGCACAGAAAACCTCTAATTCTACACACATATCCCATTTTTGTTAACCAATTAAAACTCTTCCCTCTCTATTTTCAAACCAACACCCTCCCCCCCTCAGCCCTTTCTACCTGTTACCATAGCAACTCCCTCCTCACTGAGCTCTCAGGGTTAAAAGTTTATTCTACAATGTTGCAAATGAACTCAGCAAGGATGTTTGACCTCTCAATACACCAGCTTATGAGGTGCAATGTTTCTTTAAATGACTTTTTCTTAACCATTCAAATAACTTCTTTCACAGAACAGAACCATGCACCCTAACTTTCAGTTTTCAACTTTCTGAATCCACCAATCATTGCTTGTGATTCAAGAGCACTGAAATTCCACAGTTTTTTTTTTTGCAAACTCCTACTGTTCCAACTGCCATTTTATTCCTACACTTCATCTGACTGCACCAGAACCTCCTCTCACCATGTATTCTGTCTGGATTATTGGACATAGCTACATCCACTGGGCTCAAAGGTATGCAGCTCTCAGAAATGTTCACAAATTTGATTTACCAAATGTGCACATCAAATGGATTGGCCAAAGAGGATTGAGATGTCATCAATTGATATCATTGGTGAAAACCTTTCACCATCTGCCACACCCTGACCTTATACTTTTGCACTGTGGTGGAAATGACCTAGGCACTTTGACTGGGGTAGGTCTGGAAATGGTTTTAAAGGACACCTTTGGGCAATTGATGACACTTTTTCCACAAACTGCCTTGGTATATTCCAATATATGCCAAAGACAGAAATGGAAGTGGTCCAACCAATTTTGTCCACAATTTGAGAAAGCACGGAAACATGTGAATAAATCTGTTTCTGCTTACATGAGAGACTATGGAATGGGTTCAATATACAACAATAACTTGCGTTACAACATATCTACAGAGGAGATGGTGTGCACTTCTCAGATGAGGGGAATAGAATAGTCCTCCTGAATTAAAGACTGTGCATTGGTATTATGTTTTTCTAACTTTTTTCACTATTTTTCACCAAAGTACGCTCCCCAGTACGCTCCCCGGTGCGCGTACCGGGCGCTCCCCCCGCGAAAAATATATATATTTTTTTGGGGCGATATATGTACCTCCTAAGACCCCCTCAGAAAACCTAGGGGGCCAGGGGGTGTCTACCATGCCCCCTTTTACCCATTCCCAACGTTGTTTATCCTCCATCTTGTGTCTCAATTCTTCCGAAACACAAGATGGAGGACTCCCGTTGCACTTACCGGTACGCGTACCGGGGCGCTCACCGGTAAGCGCTCCCAAAAAAATGTAAAAGTTAATTTATATAAAAACCTTTGTAGAGATGTTCACCAAATATAGAAAAGGCCATACTACATACAAGTCCCTACCATTTTCCCAAATTTGAAGGAATTCCATTGAGCCATTTGGCCTGTAGCCCTGTCTAAATATCCTGAGATAAATTACATGACAAAAACACATCTGAAGTGTTAGAATTTACAACCAATTAAAATGTTACTTTCATTTTCTACTATTATTTCCTGACATTTGATTGGTTATGTACATGAGTATATATATAAAAAAAAGAGAGGGAAACACAGCCATTTTGACTACTACTTCCTGAAGTACATTTGAAAAGGATTTTCACTGAGAACTTCAACTTCTTTCACAAAGGTAAGTTGTTATTTTGGAAAGTAAAGTATGTTGTGCACTTTAAGTTAATTTGGGAAAACATTTTCTGATAGTTATATACTATCCCTATGTAATAGTTATAGATTGAGATAGGTTTCTCTGTTATAGTTATGGATTGAGTTAGGCTTCTCCTGTATAATTATGAATTTACTTAGGCTTCATCACATGCTCTTTTTAATAGTTCTACTTCCTACCTGAAACCATACACTGCCGAAAATGTACTTCACTGTTAAAAACTCAGAAATACCTGTCTGAAGTTAAACCCCAAAGTACCCTAACTCAACTGATAAAGTTATTTTATATGCAATTTACAGAAAGAAAATGGAACAAAATCAACAATCAAATGTTATTTCTTTCGAAGTAAAGATTGAAAACAATCCAGATGAAAACAAAGATGTTTTGAATTTTATGGATGACTCTTTAGACCAACAATTAATTGACTGTTTGGAACAAATTGAATCATGCAATGATAATTATGAGGAAATTCCAGACAATATAATGTTAGAAGTTTTATTAAATTTTGAAAAAGAATCACAAGAATACATTTATATATATTAATCAAAAATTGTTTGAGACATTATTCATTTATATATGTAATTCATGAAGTAGTACCAAAATGATTATATTTATATTATAATATAAAGTGAGACTTACAGTATACTGTGCAATTTTAAAACATCATAAGGGAGCAGGATAGACTACACATGATCCCCTAGGTCTTCTCAGGCAGTGCTTAAAGTATCTATTTCTGTTTTCCTGACAGACTATGATATGGATTCCATATACCACAATAACTTCTGTAACAACATGCAAGATATCTACAGAGGAAACGGTGTACATTAAATTTAAGACTCAGCATTGGTACCTACATGTTGGTACTTAATACACCCAAACAACACAACAACTCTATTCAGAGCTACCCTACCTCTAAGCACTTTAAATTATTATTTTACTGTTTCACTGGGTTTTCCCCATGGTACGCTCCCCGGTACGCTCCCCGGTGCGCGTACCGGGCGCTTCCCCCGCGAAAATCGAATTTTTTTTTTTTTTTTTTGTCCCGCGGGACCCTTTTATGGCCCCCACATCAAACCTAGGGGGTCAGGGGGAGTCTACTCTACCCCCTTATGGTCATTTCCCCCTTTGTTTTTGCCACCTCTTGTGTCTCAATCCTACCGAGACACAAGATGGCGGCTGCTCCGGACTGTTTGGAATGTTTACAGACACCCAAGAGCCAATCAGCTTTCCACGCGCGAACTCGCGTAGCGCGCTGGTAAGCGCCCCGATGCGCGTACCGGGGCGCGCTTATAGATATATATATTTTTTTGAACCTAAATTACTCAAAATCCACTGGAGCACATACCTTGAGACATAGCAAAGGCACATCGGGCTACCAGTCCCTACAATTTTGCCAAGTTTGGTGGAAATCCATTCAGCCGTTCGGGCTAAAAGTGAGTCCAAACGCCCTATGGAAATTAACATGGGGAAAACACATTTTGGGACCCCGCTTTTATCTCGGCCCCCACTTAACGAATCCCCCCAAAACTTTCAGGAAAGGAGCGGAGCAGAGCGGGCCATCTTCTTTGAGAAATTCACGAAGATTCGTCCACCGGCGCCAAAGTTATTCCCAATAGAATGTTGCGGATTTCCTATGGAAAGTAGATCCTAACTATCCCTACCTACTGGCGACCGCCAGTAGGTAATATATATATATATATATATATATCATTCAATGTTCGTCCCGATCTCGGGGAAGCACTCCATCACAGGCGAACTCTCAAAATCCTTTTCATTAGGGGAACCGGCAGTTGCATTGCTGAGTTCGTTCACGGCCTAACATGTTTCAGAGCCCCCAGCTCCTTTCTCAAAGGCAAGCCTCAACATCGCGCAAACAATCAATGTGCACACGTTTTTTCGCTCATTTAAATACGTTTAATAGGTTGCAGGTGGATCATTTCACTAAGGATTCTGGTATCCGTAGTGCACAATGAATTAGTTTCAACCCTCCAGTGGGTGTTGCACGACTGAGGATATTTTCAAAAGTATTTCAACCCTCCAGTGGGCCCCAGTAACTCAATTGCACGGTTCAAATTAAAGCACTGTGATGTCGCATGCAGGCAAAGTCCAGTCTTCACCATGCGCCCCATTCCCTTTCTGGGCGGTGCTGTCCCCCACGGCCTGGACTGCCGTGGACGAACTCAGTAATGCAACTGCCGGTTCCCCTAATGAAAAGGATTTTGAGAGTTCGCCTGTGATGGAGTGCTTCCCCGAGATCGGGACGAACTTTGAATGATGTTTTACACGGCGGTCCAGGCCGTGGGGGACAGCACCGCCCAGAAAGGGAATGGGGCGCATGGTGAAGACTGGACTTTGCCTGCATGCGACATCACAGTGCTTTAATTTGAACCGTGCAATTGAGTTACTGGGGCCCACTGGAGGGTTGAAATACTTTTGAAAATATCCTTAGTCGTGCAACACCCACTGGAGGGTTGAAACTAATTCATTGTGCACTACGGATACCAGAATCCTTAGTGAAATGATCCACCTGCAACCTATTAAAGGTATTTAAATGAGCGAAAAAACGTGTGCACATTGATTGTTTGCGCGATGTTGAGGCTTGCCTTTGAGAAAGGAGCTGGGGGCTCTGAAACATGTTAGGCCGTGAACGAACTCGGCAATGCAACTGCCGGTTCCCCTAATGAAAAGGATTTTGAGAGTTCGCCTGTGATGGAGTGCTTCCCCGAGATCGGGACGAACTTTGAATGATGTTTTACACGGCGGTCCAGGCCGTGGGGGACAGCACCGCCCAGAAAGGGAATGGGGCGCATGGTGAAGACTGGACTTTGCCTGCATGCGACATCACAGTGCTTTAATTTGAACCGTGCAATTGAGTTACTGGGGCCCACTGGAGGGTTGAAATACTTTTGAAAATATCCTCAGTCGTGCAACACCCACTGGAGGGTTGAAACTAATTCATTGTGCACTACGGATACCAGAATCCTTAGTGAAATGATCCACCTGCAACCTATTAAAGGTATTTAAATGAGCGAAAAAACGTGTGCACATTGATTGTTTGCGCGATGTTGAGGCTTGCCTTTGAGAAAGGAGCTGGGGGCTCTGAAACATGTTGGGCCGTGAACGAACTCAGCAATGCAACTGCCGGTTCCCCTAATGAAAAGGATTTTGAGAGTTCGCCTGTGATGGAGTGCTTCCCCGAGATCGGGACGAACTTTGAATGATATATATATATATATATATATATATATATATTCTTCCCACCACCGCTGGTTAGGAGTAAACTGGCATGGGCGGTCTCGTTGCAGCCACCAGCTGGCTGTATGAATTCACTCCGATACCATCGTAATATTTACCGATGAAAAACGAGACACCCAGGGCTGCAATCCTCAAGGAGTTTATTAGGCAAGTGAAGAAAGTTCAGCGACGCGTTTCGCCATTACGGCTTTGTCACGCTCGTCTAGTAGCATTCAATCACGTTATTTAAACACCACCCTAGTGCACATAGAAAATATTCGTGAAATGGCGGCGGCCATTTTGTAATATGCAAACAACCAATATATCAATGCAATTTTAGATTCAATCAACTTTAGTCTGTTACTAGGTCATAAGTCCTTATACCTAATCAAAGTGAATGTTGCGGGAACACATATATTGTATTGCCTTATCGTTCACCACCCTAATCCATCTTACGCGATTCTTAGTTTGCAGGGTGTCATTTAAAGCTAGTAATTTAAGCATATTATTGTATTTGCGGTTAACGTGTACAGATCCTGATATCCTGTAACATGCTCTCGACAAATATTACAAAACCGGCAAGGGACTCCGCCCCTACACACGTCATGGTTTGTTTACTTCCTCATGCGCAAATGTCATATGATACAAGCTGGGAGCACAATCATGTTTTACCGATCTGCCACTTATGTACAGTAATGCCCCAGTGGGCCCGCAAAAAAGAAATACATAATTTAGACAACCCAACCAAATGTAGTCTGAGCATATTATGAGCATTTTTCTCCCCGTCTGCAGACGTTGATTACCCTTATGCCCGACGAGAATATTATTGTCATATTCTCCTACATATAACGCCCCAGTGGGCACTATTTTACAGATAAATCATCTCAATCAATGTCATCATGAATCCGATTCAAATTCACTGAAGAAAGGGGTGGTTTAAAGTCTCACTGTGAAATCAATGTTCAAAGTTCAGTATATTGACCCATAAGTTCAGAAGTGCATATTGGTTGGATCAAATCCATACTGGTCCGCCACCACGTGAAGTGTCAATTCCTGAAAATAAAATACATAATATTAAAATCAAAGAAGCTGCGGAAAGTTGTCAGAACTTATTCATACAGGTGGACTCCTAATTCTTCAGTCACATTCAATCCCTTAGGAATTAAACATTCAAAATCCACAATGTACTTGGACTCAAGTTTTCTGAGTGATAATTCTTGGTTGCCACCCCTTGGCCCCAACTCAACACTGTCAATCACAACCAATTGCACCAATTGTTCATTTTGCATGTGCATTTCAAAAAAGTGTCTGGCCACCGGATAAAGTTTGTTATTGTTGTGAATAGCTCGTAGGTGTTCCAGTACTCTTTTTTTCGCCGTATGTTTGGTACTGCCCACATACCATTTGTTACATGGGCAGATCAAGATGTATACACTGTAAGTGGTATTGCATGTTAAATGTTTCCGAATCGTAAATATCCTTTTACTATTTGGTACCATCAGTGTTTTAACATCTTTACTGAATTTGCAAGCCTTGCATTTTCTACAACACTTGAACCCCACATCCATATTATTCAAAACAGTTTTAGAAGTCACATTGTTGTGACTAAGTTCATCTCTGAGCGATTTGCCTTTTCTAAAAGTGATTTGTGGGTTATCAGAGAGATATTTCTTCAAGTGATCATCCGTTTGTAGAACATGCCAGTGTTTTTGGAGAATCTTACGCACATTATACGATTGTTCAGAATATGTGGTAATAAATCTGATTTTCTCAGTCTCTTCTCTATTGGTCCGTGGGATCAGTAACTCTTCTCTTTTCTTAATGGCTACTCTGTCTATGGCAGCATTGATTACTTTAGAGCTGTACCCTCTTTTACGAAATCTTTCACACATGGTGTTTTCTTCCTCCTGGTATGTGTCAGTGTCACTGCAGTTGCGTTTGGCACGCAGTAGTTCCCCATAGGGTATACTATTAATTAGACTGCGTGGATGGCAGCTCGTCACATTCAAGATGCTGTTACCTGCTGTTTTTTTGCGGTATAGTTTGGTGTTCAGTAAGTTGTTCTTCACCGCCACCCGCACATCCAGAAATTCCACCTCTGTGGTACTGTAATTACCAGTAAGTGCAAGGTTCAAATCATTCACATTCAATTTATCAATGAATGATTGTAATGAGACAGTGTCCCCACGCCAAATAAAAAAGATGTCGTCTATGTATCGCAGCCACAGGGCCACTTGATCGAATTCTGCCATTTCCCTGACGACCTGCTCCTCCCACCAGCCCATGAAAAGATTAGCATAGCTGGGAGCGAAGCAGGTCCCCATGGCCGTGCCCTGTGACTGACGATACAAGACTTCATCAAAATAAAAGAAATTGTTGGCAAGACAGAATTCGATCATCTCCACCAACATTACTGAATGTTGAAAAAAGGAGGCAGATCTAGTTCTGAAAAAGTGTCTTACAGCATCTAATCCATCCCGGTGTACTATGCTAGTATATAGGCTGCTAACATCCAGTGTAGCAAGCATGAAGTCTTCTTCCCAAAAAATGTCGTTTATAGCTGTGAGGAAGTGGGTTGTATCCTTAATATAAGAAGGAAGAGCCATTACATACGGCCTCAAAAAATAGTCAATATATTTCGAGGTACATTCCATCAGTGAGCCTATTGAGGACACAATAGGACGACCCGGGGGATTTTTGGGGTCTTTGTGCAACTTTGGAAGTAGATAAAGTACTGGTGTTCTCGGATGTGCACAGTAGAGGTATTGATATTCCTCTTGTTCAATTAAACCTTTATCCTTCCAATCAAAGAGTAATTCCCTATATTTGGTAATAGAGCTCAATAATTCCTCCTTGTTGCTCTTACAGTAACACTTCTCATCACTCAATTGGCGATAGCCTTCCTCTAGATATTTTATTTTATCCAGTATGACCACGTTGCCTCCCTTGTCACTTTCTCTAATAACAATAGTGTTATCATTCTTCAATTGTTCAAGGGCAACAATTTGGTCTGGAGTTAAGTTTTTTTTGGATTGTGCGATTTTTTGATATCTCATTTTGATTAGATCTTTCCCAACTCCTCTTTCAAAAACATCGATTGCATCACATTGTACATTAGGTAGGAAGATCGATTTAGGTTTGAAATGGGATCCTGGATTGATTCCCAAATCCGTCCCCAGTACATCCAGGTCTGTAACATTGGTGGGATCAGAGCTTAATACATTAATAAACGCAGCATCATTCACGTCAAGATTGCAAATAGTTGTGGAAGTACTCACAGTTTTTTGTGTCTTCGGTTTGGTCGCAAACCATTTCTTAATTTTCAGTTTTCGTGAGAACAGGAATAGATCAATCCTAGTTTCAGCGAAATTCATGTTGTTCGAGGGGCAGAACGATAATCCTAGGGCCAGTGTTTTCTCTTCTTCTTCACTCATTGGCCTTTGTGAGAGGTTGACAACTGTCATATTCATTTTTGATTCTTTGCGCTCCTCGTCATCATTCCCATGGAAGCTTTGTTGCCGTTTGCGCCACCTCTTTTTGGCTTGTTTGTTCCGCCGGTTCCGCCTCTGTGCCCGCGACCTCGACCTCTTGCTGGACTTCCGGTCTGATATGTGTCGTTTCGTGTCTTGCTGATCATCTGAAACTGGAGTAAAAAATTGGGGTTTTTTGAGGGGCCCTCAATGGCTTCCTGAATGGTTTCCACAGTCGAAGCATCCGAGATGTTCCCATCGGAGATATCGCTTTCTGTTATATCTTGATTGGTTCGGGTATGACCTACTGTTGTTATAGCTGCTCCTGTTTTCTTGTCAAATAGATGGTCATATTTCTTGTGGAAGGTTAGTGTTCTACCCGCCTGATAGTCTCTGTAGTCTCTTAAAAACTTCCTCTGTTTTTTGGCGGTAATTTCTTCTTCTAATTTTTCCATTCTTACGTTTAGTTTCTTAAGAAATTCTTCCAGCGCCTCCTTAGTCATGAGTTGACCAATTTCTCCTGTTAGCTTATCGATCTCAGCCAGTATTTTCGCCCTATCCTTAAAGGCATATTTCACCAGGATTCGCATCATTATGCTGGAGCACGCAGCGGAATTATCCGACCATTCCTGGAGCATCTCCAAATCCGGGTCCTCATATGTGGGAACTGTAAACACCCGCAGTCCCCTCGGGACTCTCTTGACATCAATGTAGCGTTGTAGTGACTCTGCTTCCCACCATTTGCCTAATTCCTTTTTATATAGTTTCTCCAAAGTCACTAGTTTGGCTTGCAAGCTTGTATCTCTACTGCTGATGGTAGCTACTATGGTTTCACCGACAGCGTTGTTGGGGTCAGTCATAAACAGCTTGTCCGCAGCTTTCTTTCGACGAGCATCTAATTCACCCGCCATGTTGTTAAAAATGAAATAAACTCCTGTGCAGCTCTGTGCGCACCGTGTAAATTTTGCACAGATATTTGTTTAGCAAACAGTGCGCTCCCCGCCTCTGGAATATGCGCAATCAATTTCGCAGTAAGTGAGGGTTACCGTCAGTATTCCGTGACCGTCGGCTCCACACCGCTCCCGATGGGTCCCGCGGTCCTTTTCCTGCTGGTCACTCCTCAGTCATGTACCTGCGCAGATTTGCAAGTATTCGTCCGTCCCTGATCTTGACATGAAAGTCGCCAGATCATACAATGTCCGGGGTATTTAAAGTTCGCTTCCCCTGATAAACGGAACGGCGTGTCTTTGAATCCAGTGGGTCAGCTTACTCCTCTGACTTAAATTCTTCCCACCACCGCTGGTTAGGAGTAAACTGGCATGGGCGGTCTCGTTGCAGCCACCAGCTGGCTGTATGAATTCACTCCGATACCATCGTAATATTTACCGATGAAAAACGAGACACCCAGGGCTGCAATCCTCAAGGAGTTTATTAGGCAAGTGAAGAAAGTTCAGCGACGCGTTTCGCCATTACGGCTTTGTCACGCTCGTCTAGTAGCATTCAATCACGTTATTTAAACACCACCCTAGTGCACATAGAAAATATTCGTGAAATGGCGGCGGCCATTTTGTAATATGCAAAATATATATGTGTGTATATATATATATATATGTGTGTATGTATATATATATATATATATATATATATATATATATATATATATATATTCACTGAAAAAACCATAGGTTATAGACCATATATAGTTAGGAATTAGCATTTAAAAAACCTTATTTTACTCACACAAAACCATTGAAATTCCATATATAGTTAGTTGCACTAACTATATATGGCGCACCCGCAATCCACTGCTGATCATGTCACATATTACATCATTCATGACATGGTCAGTGACATCACTGATGACATCACTGATGACATCTCAAATGACATCACTGATGACATCACTGATGACAACATCCAGTGACTGTATTTTTCTGTAAAGTTAAAATATGTCTTGAGTGGATGTATAAGTGTCTGGATGAAGGATTTAGTAGGTGCATGACTGACTGTATGAGTGAGTGATTAAATGTGTCTCACTGAATGCATGGGTTAGTGACTAAACTGTCTTAATTTGTGCATCATTATGTCTGTTGTTCTGTAAACTGCTGCATGTGTTGATCATTAGCTATACGAGAGGCTATATGTGTTATTAATTGGTTGCCCAAGTATTTCTATGGGAGATTGAGTTTGTGTGGGGGTGGCTGGAAGGTGTGAGACTCTATGCATAGATGTGTGAGCAGTTTATTCACTAGGTGTATGAGTTCAAGAGTGCATGTGGAAACAGCTACATGGGCAGTTGACTGTGTGCATGAGTGTATTGATGAGTGAATGGATATCTCAATGCTACATGTCATAGTAAGTACATATGTAAAACACAGTACATGTGAGAGTTGGCATATATAAATAACTGTGCATGAGAGCCACTGAATGAGTGAGTGGTTGTATCGATCATTGTGAACTTGTATCAGGGATTGTATAAGAGAGTAAATATGTGTTAGTATATGTTTCAATAAGTAAGGTGTGTTTAACTGTATAGTTGAAGAAATGGAGGTGAGATTGTTTCTTTGCATGACTGACTGGGTGTGTGAGTAACTCCATGGATGAGTGGCAGTGTGTGAGTGTCTGTATACACTGAGTGTATCTAAGGTTATATTAGAGTCTGAAGAGGTTTATCGTATTAGCACAAGAATGATGTCAAATGAGATGTCATCAGTGATGTCATCAGTGATGTCATTTGAGATGTCATCAGTGATGTCATCAGTGATGTCACTGACCATGTCATGAATGATGTAATATGTGACATGATCAGCAGTGGATTGCGGGTGCGCCATATATAGTTAGTGCAACTAACTATATATGGAATTTCAATGGTTTTGTGTGAGTAAAATAAGGTTTTTTAAATGCTAATTCCTAACTATATATGGTCTATAACCTATGGTTTTTTCAGTGAATTTTCAAGGTTTTGTAAATGCTAATTCCTAACTATATATGGTCTATAACCTATGGTTTTTTCAGTGAATTTCAATGGTTTTTTAATAGCAAATATCATAAGCTGTCGAATGTCAAGTACGTGGTAAGTAAAAACATTTTCGTGTTTATGCACACTGATCTGCTTTGAATGCTGCCCCCCACCCCTCATTTCTATTAGGAGTACTCTCTCTTTGCAGATAGTGAAGGGTAGTTAACGCAGCCCTTTGCCCCCTTTGTAATCCGTCGTGCCTGCTTCTCTCTCCATTTGATTGATTGTTCTCTTTGGTTCATTCTCTATTTACAAACAAGCACAGAGTCGCAATACTCTGTTTAGTCTTTGCAGATAGCGAAAAATCGTGTAAAAAAACAAAAGGAATCGAGCAAAATCAGTAGGCCACTAATGGGATCTCTTTTTGACCTCGCTAAAATAGAAACATTAGGAACAACCTGTTGAAAATAGCAATGCGTATGTACATAAGCGGCGTTCATTTGTGTTCACAGTACCCCTTGTTGATTGTTTCAATCGAGCATTGAATTGTTCGATGTTAATTCTCTTAAGGATCTTCTCTACCTGCAAACGAGGAAGAATAGGAATATTCTCTCTCCCTTTGCAGATAGTGAAGGGTAGGTAACGCAAGCCTTTAACACGTCGTACCTATTTCATTCCTCATTGATTGATTGATTGTCCGAACATTGACTGTTTGGGAATTAGTTCTTTTTGGAGGTATTCCCTGTTTGCAAATAAACGTAGGAAAATCTTTGCAAGTAGTGAAAGGGTACGTAATGCGGACCTTTCTCCCCCGTTGTAATCTGTCATGCCTATCTACTCCCCACTGATTGATGCACCTGTTTCACCCGGACCATTTACTAGACATACGTCATCTGGCCCGACCAGAGAGCACCCCTAGTGAAAAGGACATATGCAATAATAACGAAGTGATCACTGTATCCTGTTAACAGAAACTTTAGCATGAAACAACCTGGAAAGAAAAGAATAGGAAAACGAAAATCAGTAGGCCACTGATGAACATGAACTTTTATTAAACAACGAACAAAGAAACGATAACATAACGTAATGATAAAACCTATTAATGTCCTAGAAACAAGAAAACGTTAAAATATGCCAGTGGTGAGAGACCAGAAAAACAGTAAGAGAAACCAAATCACCCCTCGCTGTCCCACCGCCTGCCACGCCAAAAAAATCGATAGACTAGGGAAAATGCAAGTCAGTAGAACATCCGCCCCCACTCTGGAAACTTCCAAGGTGGGGCAGGGTTCCGGCTACGCCCAGCCGGGAGCAGCCCATATAAGGCAGGTCCTGCTGCCACGCCTCGGCCAGGAGATCCTAACGTAGGGTGTAGCCGGAGGAGAGGCCGAGACCAACGGGACCCGGCCAGGGGATTGCCTTTACAACGCTGAACAGTTGCAGGGGGGGGGAATGTCTCCTCGACCCTCCCCTCTCTCTCCCAGTCCGGCCGCGGTGGCCCTTGAGAGTTGCAGGTAGTCCCGCCACATGCTCTTCCGGTCCGGCCACCAACGGTCGGGGGGCCGAGGCCGACGGAATCCGGCTGCAGCCGATAAACCAAGAAACCCGTTCATGGGGCCAGAGCCAGGGGCGTCCGGCCGACATCTACCGGAAGCCCGGCCCGAAGACGGACGGGACACTTCTTCTTTCTTGTATAATTGCTGCAACAACCCTGGGGGGGGATGTCTTGCACATGCCTCCGACCCCCCCCCCTCGTCCTCATCGCCTGGTCCGGCCATAACAAATCTCAAGCGAGACGCCGTGGGGTGCACTGGGAGGGAGAGACGGTGCGAACAGGCCTCTCCCGCCTCCCCAGTGGAGGCTTCCCAGCTGCACCCTCAGCGGTCCAGGCGCCCGGAAAAGAGTTCTTCCACTGTGGCCATGCTGCAACGTCTCGCCCGGCAGGGTGGAGCCCGTCCGCTCATTTGACCCCGCGATCGCCAGTAGCTACCGAACTCTCAAAATGGCGGTCGACCTGGCAAGAGCGGGCCCAGCATAAAGAAATGGCCCGGTCACTGGTTGACTCCACCACCGTAGTCCTCCACGACCTTGAAGATTCTAGAGGAGCCGCGGGAGTCTCCGACCCCCGATGGGGAATGACTGCCATGATCACCCGTGGAGTGACGAAACTGTATCCGCGGGACGTCGGCGCCAGCCTCACTTTGAATTACTAGAATCCTGCAGACCTCACTTCCGGTGAAAGCACAGTGTGACCCGGTAGGAAAAATTGTTGCACCCCCTCCCCTTTTTGACTGATAGTTCAAACCACCGATCCTTTCCTTTGCCCTTTTAACGGAACTTTGGACTGCCTCCCCCTCTTTTACATTTTCTAGAGAAAACAAAACATTAACCACTACATTAGCATAGCAGTTGACACCAGAACTGTTTTCAAATTGAAAACCAACAACATCTTCAACAGAATCCTTTTTGTTTCTGCTGTGACCCTGCTCCAGCACAGGCATTGTCCCCAGCAGTAATTCTGCAATGCCGGTAAGAATAGCTGTGGTGCCTACTGGACTCACTCACCCCCGCGGCGCCCCACGCCGTTATTTGCTGGGCGGCAACTTGCTAGACATCACCTTCGTGACATCCAGATTTCAGCGCGTTCTGCTGCCTTGGAACTATTCGCACAACAGACCGCTACTGACAAGAATATTTCATTATTGGTGCTGTCAATTTCAATAAATCTATTGGATAATTCAAAAGAAATTGCCACGGTCTCTTCGTTGTTTAAATGTTTTTACTGTTTTTGTTTTGTTGTATATATTTATATGTTATTAAAGTTTTATATTCCTACTACTTTGTTGGAGTGCTATATATTTTTTATGTGACACATAATTGTAAAAACTTTGATGTACAAAGAGTCATTCCTGGAATCTTCCGCTTCAGGCTCGGTCCCCTCCCCTCCCCAATCACAATACAGGATAGTTTTCAGATAGTAGGAACACGTGTGGTGTGACGGATCTCATCGGGTGTGGGCCTTGATCTACTATAACTCCTTTGAAGAGGGGTGATTCTTTACAGCTGGGGCCATAAACTACATCTGCAGGGCTAGCTGATAGCCTGGACAATCGGACACAGAGGAAGAGGAGTGTCACAGGGTGCGGTAGTGAATAGGGCGAAAGGGAGGTGTCGGGCGGGCACAGTGTGATTCTCAGGGAAGAGCAGCGCAGATGGGGGGAGGTTTATTGCCCATGCATAAGACAGAGAGCGGGGGTGACCAGTGCCTGGGGAAGATGCTTGCGAGGGTGAGGAGCCATGCTACGAATCGACAGCGTGCAGAGAGTGGGTCTGGTCAAGACATCTAAAATGGCTGCCGTGCACGACAAAAGTGTGGCATTTCAAAAAAGGCAAGATGGCGCAGACAATGTTTTTCAACACTTCCTCATTTCCTTCGAATCGAACGTTAACAGACGTTGGGGCATATTACCAAAGTTAAGCGATATTTATCGCTAACGATGCTTACCAACCAATTTTTTACCACTAAGCATCGTCAGAAATTATCGAAGATAAACCTTACTATTATCAAGGTTTATCGCAAATGCGATAATAAACGGCCGCAATGCATGAATATCGCTAAAAACTCAGCGATATTCATGCATTACCGAGCTAATACTCTTAGCCATGTTATCCACCTCCCATTGGATAACATGGCTAAGAACTGCTCAGGGCAGGTGTTACTTTTTGGAGATATTCGCGCTTAGCGCGAATATCTCCAAAAGTTGGTAATAGGAGATAGATATCTTGCATGTTGTAATGCAAGTTATTGTGGTATATGGAACTCATACCATAATCTCTCAGGAAAGCAGAAACTGATCCTTTTGGGACCGCCTAAAAAGGCCTAGGGGGTGAGGAGTACTCTACTTTGCCCCCTTTTCACGTTCCGAACTATTTTATTTTACTCTCTTCTGTAATTACACAAAATACCAGCGATAAGATGCATCGGAGACACACAGTGAGAGAAAGGAGGCCGGAGATGAAGAAGACATGTCAAATACACATTGGAGATAATATAGTGGCAGAAGGGAAGTAAATATGAGTAAACTTACCATGTAACATAAAAATGTTGCACTCTATACTATAAGTCTCATTTTATACTACAATCACTTCGCTACAACCTCATAAATTAAAAATAAAAATAAATAATGTCTCAAACAATTTTTGATTTCTAAATATAAATTTATTCTTCAGAATTTTCTAAATTTGAAACAACTAGTAACATGTCCTCATCAGTAATTTCCTCTTCAATCATCTCATCTGGAATCTCCTCATTAAAAGTCTGCAATGATGATTCTTGTAACTCTATGGTCTCCAAACACTCGATAAATTCGCCATCAAGAGATTGATCAAAAAAATCATTCAAGTCATCTCCTCCTTCTGACAATATTTCATTATTGGTGCTGTCCATTTCAATCAATGTAGTGGAATCATTCAAGTCATCTCCTCGTGACAATATTTCATTATTGGTGCTCTCAATTTCAATCAATGTAGTGGAATCATTCAAGTCATCTCCTCCTTGTGACAATATTTCATTATTGGTGCTGTCCATTTCAATCAATCTAATGGAATCATACAAGCCATCTCCTCCTTGTGACAATATTTCATTATTGGTGCTCTCAATTTCAATCAATGTAGTGGAATCATTCAAGTCATCTCCTTGTGACAATATTTCATTCTTGGTGCTGTCCATTTCAATCAATCTAATGGAATCATACAAGTCATGTCCTCCTTGTGACAATATTTCATTATTGGTGCTCTCAATTTCAATCAATGTAGTGGACAATTCAAAAGAAATTGCCACGGTCTCTTCATTGTGAGCCATTTTATTTTGAAATTGCTTGCTGTAAATTGCAGAAAAAAATAATCACTTTCATTTATCGTTTTTAGTAATACATAATATAAAACTAACTTCATCAAGTATTTAGTATAACAGAAGGACTGCAAATAAATAACAGAAAACATTTTTCAAATTATCTTCAAGTGTACAACATAGTTCCCCTTACAAATTAACAACTCACCTTTTTAAAAGTAGCAGAAGTGTTAGTACTGTGTAAATCAAACACCAGAAATTCACCACCAAAAATTCCTCACAAATGTACCTCAGACAGTAGTATCACAAAATGGCTGTGGTTTCCTCTCATTTGACATATATACATAACCAATTAACTTTCATCACACACAAATACAAAACCAAAGTAACATTTTAATTGGTTCTAAATTTCAACACTTTCAAATGTGTTTTCCCCATGCAATTTTCCATAGGACATTTACATACGTCTACAGCCTGAATGGCTGAACGGAATTACACCAAACTTGGCAAAATGGTACATCAAACCTAAGAGGTCAGGAAGGATCTACTATGCCCCCTTATGGTCATTTCCCCCTTCGCTTTGGCCTCCTCTTGTCTCTCAATCCTACCGAGAGACAAGATGGCGGCCGCTACGGACTGTTTGGAATGTTGACAGACGCCGGAGAACCAATCAGCTTCGCAAAGCTCCGTAACGCGAAAAGTACGCGAAGCGGAGCGCTGTTACAGATATATATCTTTTTTTGAACGTTAATTTCTCAAAATCCACTGGAGCACATATATTGAGACCTAGCAAAGGCACATCGGGCTACCAGTCCCTAATATTTTACCAAGTTTCGTGCAAATCCATTCAGCCGTTCGATTATTATTATTATTATTTTTTTTTGCCCCGCGGGGCCCTTTTAAAACCTCCACATCAAACCTAGGGGGTCAGCGAGGATCTACTATTCCCCCTTATGGTCATTTGCCCCTTCGCTTTCGCCTCCTCTTGTCTCTCGATCCTACCGAGAGACAAGATGGCGGCCGCTACGGACTGTTTGGAATGTTGACAGACGCCGGAGAACCAATCAGCTTCGCTTCACAAAGCTCCGTTGCGCGAAAAGTACGCGTCCTGGGACGCTGCCCGGTCCGCTGTTACAGATATATATCTTTTTTTAAACGTTAATTTCTCAAAATCCACTGGAGCACATATATTGAGACCTACAAAAGGCACATCGGGCTACCAGTCCCTACAATTTTGCCAAGTTTCGTGCAAATCCATTCAGCCGTTCGGGCTAAAAGTGAGGCCAACCGCCCTATGGAAAACTCAATGTTAAAAACACGTTTTGGGACCCCCCTTTTTTCTCGGCCCCCACTGGACGAACCCCCCCCAAATTTTCAAGGGCTGCTCAGAAACAAAATGTGCCATTTTCCTGAAAATTTCAGCCAATTCCGTCCACAAACGCCAAAGTTATTAGACATAGAATTTTCAAAAAACCCATAGAGAAAAAATCCTAACTATATATACCTACTGGCGACCGCCAGTAGGTAATATGTATATATATATATATATATATATTCACTGAAAAAACCATAGGTTATACACCATATATAGTTAGGAATTAGCATTTACAAAACCTTATTTTACTCACACAAAACCATTGAAATTCGCATATATATTACCAGACACTTAGAAATCCACTCATTCTTCAATATGTAAGACATATTTTAACTTTACAGAAACATACAGTCACTGGATGTTGTCATCAGTGATGTCATCAGTGATGTCATTTGAGATGTCATCAGTGATGTCATCAGTGATGTCATTTGAGATGTCATCAGTGATGTCATCAGTGATGTCACTGACCATGTCATGAATGATGTAATATGTGACATGATCAGCAGTGGATTGCGGGTGCGCGATATATAGTTAGTGCAACTAACTATATATGCGAATTTCAATGGTTTTGTGTGAGTAAAATAAGGTTTTGTAAATGCTAATTCCTAACTATATATGGTGTATAACCTATGGTTTTTTCAGTGAATTTTCAAGGTTTTGTAAATGCTAATTCCTAACTATATATGGTCTATAACCTATGGTTTTTTCAGTGAATTTCAATGGTTTTTTAATAGCAAATATCAAAAGCTTTAAAATGTATTCTTCTTTAAATCGAAAAATATATTTTATATGTTTTTAATACAATTTTTTATGTATATATATTTTTTTTTTAATTTTTTGTTTCGCTACCGGGTAGCTTCCCGTTAGCTCAATTTGGTGCCGCGACCCGGTCCGCAAACCGGTAAACGTTCCGTTTGCGCAACTGCCGCGTTAGAAAACAACATCGTGACGCGTCGCGTAAGCGCAACGTATCGTGTTGTCGCGTAATGCTTCTTATGACGCGCCGCGTTAGCGCACCCGGAAGTGTACCGCGCGAAAATTTGAAATTTTTATTTTTTTGGGGACATATATGGGTCCCCTCATCCACCCTCACAAAACCTAGGGGGTCAGGATATGTCTCCCTTGCCCCCTTTTACACAATCCCAGCATTGTTTAGCATCCATCTTGTGTCCAAATTAGACCTTAACGCAAGATGGCGGACTCCCGTTACGCTACCGGTAAGCTACCCGGTTCGCGTACCGGGTAGCGCTTCAACCGCGAAAAATCGAAAACATGTTTTGTTTTTTTTTGCCCCGCGGGGCCCTTCAATAGGCCCCACATCAATCCTAGGGGTCAGGAGGGGTCTACCTTGCCCCCTTTTATTCATTTCCCCCTTCGTTTATTTCCACCTCTTGTCTCTCGATCCTACCGAGAGACAAGATGGCGGCCGCACCGGACTGTTTAGAATGTTGACAGTCACCAGAGAGCCAATACACTTCTCCTCGCAAAGTTCCGTTACGCGTCAGGTACGCGAACCGGGGCGCTAAATGGGACGCTGTCACAGATATATATATTTTTTTGAACGTTAATTTCTCAAAATCCACTGGAGCACATATCTTGAGACCTAGCAAAGGCACATCGGGCAAACAGTCTCTACAATTTTACCAAGTTTCATAGAAATCCATTCAGCCGTTCGAGCTAAAAGTGAGTCCAACCTCCCTATGGATATCTCAATGTTAAAAACACGTTATGGGACCCCCCTTTTTTCTCGGCCCCTGCTTGACGAAACGCCCCCAAACTTTCAAGGGACGCTCAGGAACAAAATGTGCCATGTTCCTGAATATTACAGCCAATTCCGTCCATCAACGCCAAAGTTATTCAACATAGAATTTTCAGAAATCCCTATTCAAAAAAATCCTAACTATATATACCTACTGGCGACCGCCAGTAGGTAATATATATGTATATATATATAATTTGCCACAAAGGACCAGCACTTCGGAGATCACACAACTTCCAAACTTTTGTTGCACACTGGCTCAAATTCCCTCGGGTAGATTAACTGTTGCCTTACGCGTTTCGGAGCCCTTGTGCTCCTTGGTCACAGGCTGTCACGGAGGCACGGAAATGAGGAAGGCACCCATTGGACACGTGAATTTATTTGTGTCATTAATTAGAAACCCCTTCTGTTGCATTTTGGTATTTTAAGTTCGTTTTCTTCCTTTAGTAGGCTGGGGCGACCTCTCTTTTCCAATTCTCGTGGCATTTAATTAATTTTCCATCGCCATTAGTGGGCCCCCAGGGCAAAGTGAACCGGCAAGGATGCTGTTTGAAAGTTCCAAAAGGAAAACGTGGCATAGTCCAGTTGTTTTCATGGCCCTATTTTCAGGTGGTGCTTCTACACGACACGGACTGCCGTTAATTAATTTTCTCACAAAGGACCAGCACTTCGGAGATCACACAACTTCCAAACTTTTGTTGCACACTGGCTCAAATTCCCTCAGGTAGATTAACTGTTGCCTTACGCGTTTCAGAGCCCTTGTGCTCCTTGGTCACAGGCTGTCACGGAGGCACGGAAATGAGGAAGGCACCCATTGGACACGTGAATTTATTTGTGTCATTAATTAGAAACCACGTGGCCCCACTCCACTCCCAAAAAAAAAAAGAAAAATAAAAGAGGCACAGTCCCAGGGGATGGGGTCCCCGGGGCTAATAATAGAGGCCTCAGGAGAGGGGGCCACGCAGCCACCCCTCCTAGATTTAAAAAAAATAGAACAATTATGGCCATGCCGCAGGAGATGGAGTCTGCTGGACGAAATTGGCCTCAGGAAGGGGGCCACACGGCCCCCTTCCCATTTCATTTTTTTTCATTTTTTTTTAAAAAAGCGGCAAGGCCCTCGGTGGTGGGGTCCCCAGAGCCCAAAAATGGGAAGAGGAGGGGAGCCACACAGACCCCCTTCTTAAAAAAATAAATGTAAAAAATAGCTGTATCTCTGCTAGGTCCCGCCCCCTCCCTGCAACACTCAGCAAACACGCCCCCTGGTGCATTGTAGGTTGGGGGAATAATTCCCCTTGAATACTGAGGGCCCCTGGGGGCCAACTAGCCAACCAGGTACCTCCAGTATGCGCCAGGGAGCAGTGTTGCAGAGAGGTGTTGAGAGGCCACGCCCCATTTTACACCTCTCTGCAAGGCAGCTCTTTGGAGCTTACTGGAGGTACCTGGTGGGCTAGTTGTACCCCAGGTACCCTCAGGATTCAAGGGGACTCAATCCCCCAACTTAAAATGCAGCACGGGGCGCGCTTGTACATTAGTGAAGGGAGGGTGCGGTGCCTGAGGTAACATGTCTGCAAACACGCCCGGTGGCATATTTTAAGTTGGGGGATTAAGTCACCTTGAATCCTGAGGGTCCCTGGTGTCCAACTTTTACAGGAGGTGAGTCGAAGACAGTAGGCCCAGCCCGTCCTCTTCTTGTCGATGACAGGCGAAGACGGCACCACTCTTGGCCCGGTCTTCACTGGGGTACGTCCCGCGTGCTGTGGAAAGTTCACACCCCTAATAAGCACCTCTGGGCATGGAAAGGTTGCAGCTGTTGGTGCTAGATTACCTTGGGCTTGAAGTCCTGCCGCCAGCAAGACGGGCGTGTCCCATGCTGCGGGAAGCCCCCATGCCTAATAAGCATCTGTGGGGGTGGAAATTATGTGGGTGTTGGTGCTAGGTTCCCTGGGGCTTGAAATTCTGCCACCAGCATGAGAGAGTATCATCAGCAAGACCCAGGCAGGGATTATGGCTCGAATGTAGATTACATCTGTTGTGAGAGGCGGGGGCCCCGGGACATACAGAATTCACAGCCACTTGGGGGAGGCACACCAAAGGGGGGAGAATGATCAGCATAGATGTCTTCACCTAACAGTGTGCAGCATTGCATTGGGGAAACCTCCCCTGCAAAGACTGATGGGCCCACATCAGGCAGGCAATCACACAAGTCCACTCAGTTAATCCAGGTGTTATGGGCCCCAGTGAAGCTATAACAGCACACTACCAATTTTATTCTCTGATGTTGTCTTGAAGTGGGTCAACAGGGCAGGAATTTCCTCCGTCAGACCCTCAGAGGGGTCAGCGGATGCAGGGTACCTGTGCCTACATACAGGCATCACAGGATGCGGAGCTAGGCAGAAGTGGGCCATTCCGGGTATACCAAACCCAGTTGTGGTCTTCCCTAGTTCTCTGATAGCCCCAGGGGTGGGGGGTAATGGGCAGGCACATAGGTAAGTGCTGAGGCCCAGTAGATAACTACGCGCCATGTACAGGGACTTTATACTTAGGCTTAAATATCACATGCACAAAACTAGAGAAATTCAGCAGTTATAGTTAGGTGAGCTTACTATAACTCGCTCCCATGCAAAGTACTGCTTACAACCTCACATATTACATCACTCATGACACTCATGAAACAGTTTAGGAATGCCTCTTCTTCGTCCTCACTGTTCTGCTGGCTCCCGGTAGCACCCAGGCTCCCTTAAGCCAATCACAACGCTGCTGTCACGATGATAGCAGCCTTGTGATTGATCTGAGCACCATGGTTTGGCACTCAGATGGGAACTGACAGCCTGTGCATGTTCTCCACCCAGGCTGTGCATTACAGCCCGGAGGAGAACATGAAAAGTGCACATGACGGTTTGGCCAATATAAGAAAGACGGCCAAACCATTATGCGCACCTAAGTTACAGCAACCACTACCCTACCCAACCTAGATCCAACATACTAAAAATACATTTATACTAACGTCTGTTATTATCATTTTATTTTTCCTTTTAAACTGCTCCGAGAGCATTGAAGCGACACTCCTCTGCCTCAGCGGAGCAGTTACCACTGACAGCCACACACTACAACTGTTTATAAAATATTGGAAAGACAATATCTTTGGCATAGGTGAAACCTATTGGATTTGCCAATGCTTTATTTAAAAAGCAAAGAAAATGTTGACTTCATGAAGTTCCTGAAGTTGATGGGCTTTAACAAAATTATCACAAAGTGGACAGAAGCAAAGTTTCACAAATTCTCACATCCTGAATTGCAATTACACACCTAAAAAAAACCCTGCAGGCCTATTGGCGTACCTACACTTGTGGTTTTGGGAGGATTTGTGGGATGCTTGTAATTGACCTTGTCAGACTTGAAAAGCAGGAGCATAGCTAGCATTAGTGTGTGGTGTGCAGTTGCACCAGGAATCAGTGGTGTGATGGCCCAGTGCACCAATTTATGGCTGCCTTTCTACTCATCTGGGGCATAAGGAAGCTCATTTGCGTTGTTTGCAGTAAGGCCTATGGCATCTTTGACATGCTCACCTGTACTCTTTCTCAATTGGGTACAAGGACACAGTGATCTTAGGAGTACACTGATGATGTCTCATTAAATGTAAAGATCTCTGCACCTGTGCTAACACTCTCTGTTGCTGCCTGCTAAGTCGGGATGAATGCAGATAGTACTGAAGAATGGATGGAATTTGCTGTTCGTTGATCTCTAAGAGTCCATCTTGACATTTAAGATGGGCCTCTGAAGGCCATCTTGAATGTGAGTGTTGTATCTGGTTGCATCCATCATTAACCCCTTCCATGCTCATGACGAGCTGGGCTCGTCATGAGGTAGCCTCCTCGCACGCTCATGACGAGCCCAGCTCGTCATGTAAAGTGCGGTTTTGAAAATCTCAGCGTGCGAGCGGAATTCCGCCCGCACGCATGCGGTTAAGAAGGGACCACAGGATACCCTTATTGGGTCTTGTGCAGGGTGCCTGTGCACATCAGGAGTACAGTACTGGCACAGGTGCACCCCTGTCTGGTAGGGGGCCAGTTGAAATGTCCTTGAGGGCAGATTGAGCAGTACAGAAGGAGTCTTGCACCCTTACCCGAAGGCCCAGCCGCTGGGACAGTGTGCTGTAACATAAACCACCACAATCTGTGCGGTGCGGGTTGGGGCACTGAGCATGAGATGGTCCCCTGGAGCACTGTGCACAGAGGGAAGACCTCTGGCCTAAGAGTTATTGACTGGATTCGCAAGGATGGGCTCCATGTACTTTGCAGGGGAGCCCCGTCAAGTTTCATTATGCCACCGAGGGAGGCACTTAGAACAGCAGAATACGCCCATAGGGAGTTAAACTAATGGCTCTCTCTCTGGGCTCCTAGCTGGGGGAAAGAGTCACAATAATCTTAATGGGACCTCTTTGCACAACTCTTTCCATGCTGTAAGTAAAATGATATAATCATGTTAATTTAAATTCCCTTGTGTGCCTGGGTAATAAGGTAAAAGGGTTACAACTGCTTTACTGCTCATCAGAGCTCTTTTATAAGCAAGATAGCATCAGAGTGACTGCAGCTGGCTGGAGGATGAGAAAGACACAAAGTAGTCCATCCGCAGACGCAGAGGTGTACCAGTATCTGATGCAAGAACACACTAAGGCTCCTCCAGTTCAGCTGAGGACCAGCCAATCCTAACCCAAAGCTAAAAACTATGATGAGGTTCTGCCTAGTGATTGGAAGGGTCGTTGTCCATGTGATCAAAGACATCTGGTTAAGAAACCACGTCAAACCTCCTCTGCGGGGTCATGTGATCTGGTTCCTGCTGCTGCCCTGTTTGATGCCCGAGTGTGTTGGACTGTGGTCCACATCTCAGTGCAGTCTTCAGAGCCCAGAGGTGACCGGGCTGGTTATGGCTGGAGATGTTCTGATTGGAGGGCTCTTCCCACTCCACGTCGACCGAGCTACGTCACAAACTTCTTTCGATGTAAAGCCGCCACCAATATCCTGTCGAACGTAAGACATGCTTCTTGGTTGATGTTTCTATTTTTTGTCCTTTGATTTAAATTTGACGTCAACCTTTATCTATGACAGAGTAGTAGGAAATATAAAATCATAGCGTTTACCCTGGAACAAAGTGAGCAATATTTTCGATCTCAGTTGAACTGCATAAAAAAAAATCGTTTTCCGATTAACCCCTGAAAAACAGAACAACTACGTGCTATTTTGGTTTAACCTTTAACCTTGAAGGAAAAAGAGCAGGCAGTCCAGGTTTGAAAATTATATTTAATCACAAAACTAAAGTGTCAATGTTTCATGGAATATTTTATTCACCACAAATTATGAAACTCTGGTTCAAAATGTACATTTACTTCTAAGATATTTGGACTATTTATTGTATTTCATTTGATGTATGTTTGGTATTGTCCTATAGTCCTACTCATCTCTGTGACCTCTGAGGTCACCAGAAAGCCAGGCGATATCATGAGCCAATCAAAGTAATCTGAAGTAGTCGCATGGTCACATCTAGGTGTCTAGACAAAATAAACAAACACACACAATAATTAATGGACCGTCTTTCACCTTTGGGTGCAAAATAAATCTGGGTCAATTTTGACTTGAGAAAGATTTGATAGAATGTTTCGAATTTGAATGGTAGAAACACAAGCATCTCATCTCTTTAGTTTCTATGAAAATGTAACTTCCAAGAATCCTGTACTCCACTGGTCTCTAAAGTAATATCGGGTTTAAATGATAGATTTGTATGCATGGTGTGGGCGAAGGGCAGGGCGTTTTTAATCTTTGTCAGGCAGTCCTGCAGAGACAGAGGACTGAAATGGATGAAAACTCACATCTTCGAGAGTGATTTCTGTCACAATAAAGCATTGCAGCCTACAGCCCAGATGTATCAAAAAGAACCGAAAGTTGCAGCGCTAGGTAGCATGAAAAGGAGCGAGCAGAAGAGCGCTATATCTACTAAAATGTAAAGATGTTTTCTTGCTCCTTGCACCGGTGCAACGTATAACATTACTATATAAACCTCAGGCTCTGCCCTCACTCCGCAGAGAGTTCACCATTGCTGAATTCCCAGTCTCCAGAAAACAAACATTAGACATTCTAACCAGGGAGTCAGGTTCACAAGAATACATGCACTAGTATAGTAGTACACATGAATGTTGACTATTTTTTGTTGTTTGTATAAAAGGGAATGGAACAAACAGAAGCTTCTCCAGTTCACATTCCCTAATCATTTTCGCATCAGGGTGAAAATATTGAGAAATGATTCTGCATGATTTTTGCATATTTATACGTTGAGAACCAAGCAGTATATTTATCCCCAATTTTGAAAATGATGAAAATAAAACTATGCTCAATACATATTCAGTTTTAAGCAACAACAAAAAATGCAAAATCAGTTAGCTTAACTTTTTCAAAATAATTGTGGACTAAACTTTTATTTTACAACCTTTGTTATGCATGGATCTCATAAAGAGCCTCTATCGTTTATTTCTTTTTCTGAATCTCATAACTGGCTGCTATGAACCAGCAACTGCTGTCCCTACTGGTGTTAAGTCATAACGGCCTTCCATCCCAGACTGACAGAGATCCCTGAGAGTCATTGCAGCTCTGCTTTAGTGTCTGGTTTGCCTGTATGCAGGAATCACAGCTGCAGGAGGGGGAGGGAAAGTGGAGAAAGTGCTGGGGGTGCTTAAGGATAGCAGGTAAGGTATTTATTTTGTACACTTGGGTCAGCGAGGGAAGGCTATCTTATGTATTGTTCCTTGTTATACCTCTTACTCTGCACAACAGATGAAAGCAGGGGCCTATGATTTCTGGGGCCATATATCACTTCGGGTTCTGATTGACATCTCAAGCTTCACTCTTGACTATTGGAAGTCACTCAGAACCCCTCAGTGTACAACATCCTTGTAGTTCACTGCTACACTTCTATAATGATATTTAGAACATTGGAATGTTGGGAGCTCCATTGAAAACAATGGAGTGCTCGGGGCTTATAGTGGCTGGTATAAGCCTGGAGCTCCAGCATTCCAATGTTTCTTTGTTCACAGCTCTGGCTGTGAACAAAGGCTTCAGGGAGCCTGAGGGGATTTCAATCCCCTCACGCTTCCAAAAGGCTTTGTTTTTTTGTTAGAACATTCTGTCCTCTAGTGACAGAATGTTCTAATAGCCTTATAGCCCTTCGTAGATGGGCTATACCGCTATTAAAGTCCCTCTCCCTTGTTAAAGGCCCTCGCCTTTGGCTCGGGGCCTTTAACGCTGGAGAGGGCCTTTAATAGCCGGTATAGCTCTCTACGGCGGGCTATAAGGCTATAATATATTGCCCCAATAAAATTACCAGTACGTAGTGATGGTGAACTCTAATGTGAATTCACTGAAAACCACACACACAACTGCTTGCATTTGTATGTAACGAGTGTGCATTATTGGATTAGAAGCCAATGGCTGTTGCTGGAGGAACCGTCCTGTGGCACTCTTGTCCCTTCTGCTCAACCTCCTAGTCCCCTTCACTAATTGCCTTGACTTTGTGTGAATGTTGGTAATTGGCCAGTGTGGGACTGTAGTCAGAAGCTGGGTTACTCACTGTGAGTGCTGGAGGAGCCTCCCAGTGAAATACATGAGATAAAAACGTCAACATCACCTGTGTGGACAAAGAAGTTCCAAGACATGTATTTACCTAGAGGAAGGATGATTATGTGCTGGTGGTCTATTGGAATCTCACCATTGCATTCATGGCTTGTATGTTTTTTTGTGTGTGTTTGGTTGCTCTTGCATGCATGTGTGTGTGCACATGCATGAGTGTGTGTGTGTCTGTGTGCATGTATGTGTGTGTGTGTGTGTGTGTGTGTGTGTGTGTGTATGACTGCACACACAAAAATGTTGACATCATTGTGATTGTGTGAATAGTGGCTGCTCCAGGAATTATGAAGTGACTTGTTGAAGCAAATCTTCCCAGAATCTCCTTTGGCTACCCATGAAGGTCTCAAACCCAAATGAAAAACCTGAGTGAGAAATCCTAAGCATCTCCTTTTGTGAAACATTACTAGCTAGGAGGTCACTGGTTGAATTTAACAAAGCTCATCCACTGTTTTTTGTTGTTGTTTTTTTTACATATCTTTATTGGTCTTTTTTTCTCCATAGTATTCCATTCTCTTACAATACATGGCAAAATAAAATGAAAGCTCATCCACTGTTGACCCTGAATACAGACAAAACTAAATCTCATGGAGCAGTGCAAAACAGTTATTTGTTTTTGAAATGTCGAAGTTTCTAATAAAGCAATTTAAAAGATATCAATCTTCTTTTTGTTACTGTGGGCCTGATTTGGAGTTTGGCAGACAGGATACCTCACCACAACCTTGGTCTGCTCACCGAATTGTGAGATGGGCAGATCACTAGGTTTACTGTGACAGAGTATAATTTATTCCATTGGCATACTAAGGGATTACGGGCCACCAGAGGCAAGTTGTCTGATTAAAAGTGGGTGAAGAGATGTGTTTTATTTATTTATTTTTAATTTTAGGTTACCATCAGAAATATCCTGGTGGTAAGGGACAAAAAAATGCCCTCACACCATTGGATAAACTTTGCACTGTGGTGGGGCCATTGTTTTTCACTTTTCCAAAATCATGCTTGCACTTTGGGTGTTTGTTTTTGAAAAAGTAAAAACATCTAAAAGGGTGATTTAAGTATTCATCACCAATGACGGGGACCCAGTATACTTTTAATTGATTTTGCATGAGAAGCAGTCACGTCCCATTGCGTTCACCGCAAACCCGTCTGTGAACTTTGCATTTGGTGGGTGGAGTAAAGGGAGGTTGGTGGACATAAGTCCTCCATCTCCCTAGCTGCGTTTATTATGTCGGACAAACTCTAAGGGCTCCATTACGATGGCAGGCGGACAAAGTCTGCCGCCACCGCAACGGAATGCGGGACCATCCGCAAGGGGTGTGGCGGTCCCGCACCTGAAATTAGGATGCTACCGTGGTGGTGGGAAACCCTATTCCTAGCATTGTGGTGGGCAGTCCTCACAGCACCGCCCACCAGAATGCTGAGAATGCACATAGTTTTTCGAATTTTGATTGTGATTTAAAATTCTATTTCACCATTAAAGAGAGGCTTACATTACAATTCTTTAGAGACACAACTTGACTTTCCTACTGTCTAATTGAAAGTTATCATTTATTATTAAATGTAATAAGGTAACCCATTGTTATCTCATGGGAGAGGTAGGTCTTGCAGTAGTAAAATAAAAATTAAGTGTTGTTCACTACCAGGAAAAATAAAAGGTCAAAGTAAATGTTCAACCTTTCAAATTCACTGCACCCTGCCCTTTGGGCTGTTTAGTAGTTAGGTAACTGTAATGGGTGGAGAAATATGGCTTTTTGTGCTACAGTTGTCAGAGCCCAATCTTAGCGGTGGCACGTTCTTCACAAATGGCTACACCCAAGAGCCATTATAGGGTAAGTTTAGAGAAGGATGGAGGTTTGTGCCTTTTCAATTTGTATGTAGTTATGTAGAATGATTTCCAAGAATTATATGGTGATTTTCAACTGCGTTTTATTTATTTATTTTCTAATTTTCTCTTCTTGGAAATCATTCCACATAACTACATACAAATTGAAAAGGCACAAACCTCCATCCTTCTATACGTTTAGTAGTTAGGGCCTACCCTAGAATCAAGTCAAGTCAAAGTCAAAAGATCTTTATTCGGAATAAAATACATCCATAAAAGTACATAACAAATGCAAATGGCAAGTAATGCAGTACAAGAATGATCAACCAGAAATGTAGTCTGTCTAAACCACAGTAACACAAATACATGTTAAAAAGGGGATAATATTTACAGTTTTAAAATTTTTAAAAATGTATGTAAAAATAGCGACAAAATCAGACAGATGTATATGCGAATTACAAATGTACAAAATGATAAAAATATAAAGTGCAATGGCAATGTGCAAATTCTTAAGAATCAATGTGCAAAGTAGCTCGTGAGCGAACTGCAGCTTTGAAGAAACAACTCACTCTAAATATAACTTCATCTGTACCTAACATCAGTAGGTTCCTCATCGCTATCTTATAATCTAGCAGATCATGTTTCCGACAATACGGCATTAAATAGTGCACCGTAAACAATTTATAAAAATCACAGAAAAACATAAAATGCATAAGGCTTTGTTTCATGTTCGGATTACATGGGCAACCTAAGGTTTCCAGATGTTTAATGTAACCCAAGGGGAAATTTAATAAATTTACAATACTCCCCTCCCGGAAGCGGAACAGCAAACTTCTATTCCATCTGCCGAGGTTTAAACGTAAGTATTTCTGGGGCCGGGCAGGGGGGCTATAAGAGGGCTCTAAATGGCCCATATACTTTGCGACTGTACACTTTGAAAGGTTTATCCTTTCTCGTTCTTCACTATAGTGATTATACAAAGCCCTTTGGATACATTTCTTATGTGTGCGATCTATAAGGTTTGGAGATGTAAACAAATGCCCTTGCGCTACACATATTAGGCATTCATTTACTGCTTTCAACCATGGTATACAATGAGCTCTGTCACATTTCAAACAGTCTAAAATTATATCTTGAGTCAATTTAGCTGCCGGGTTCATCCATATTTTTAACCTGAAAAGGGGAGGCCTTGATCTAATAAAATCCTCAATATATGGTATGTTTAATTCACTGTGACATATATAGTTTGATGCACAGATAACGCCACCCAACACCTTCCGGCAGAATCTGTTTTCTTCTGTCTGGATGTGGAGACAATTTGAATGACCCCATACCTCTGCGCCATAAGTACCTGTAGGGATGCATTGTGTTTGATAAATCTTTAGTAAAGGCGTAATTACATCCGCATGGGTAGGTTGGCGTAGAGAAATTATTGAGTTGTTCGATTTACCCAATTTATTCCTCGCATGGGAAACATGTGGTTGCCAAGAACCAGTGTTTGAAAACAGTAGCCCCAAATATGGAAAAGTGCAAGTGCTTTTTAAAACATTTTTCCCTGAGTTAATCTCAATGATTTTATACCTTTTTGGGCCGCAGGTCATAATGAGGGATTTTTTAAAATTAGTAGTTAAACCTAGGTCAGCCATAAAACTAACAAAGCCAGAAATTAAAATACGCAGTGCCTGTGGGGTGCGGCCCATTAGGACCGCATCGTCTGCGTAAAGTAGGGTAGGTATGGGGGTACCATTTACATACGGTACATCTTTTGTTCGGGTACTCAGTGAGCTACTCAGTTCATTAATATACAAGATAAAAAGCAGAGGGGCCAGAACACAACCCTGTCTGACCCCCCTGCCAATTAAGATATCACCAGAGACTTCGCCAGTGCAATTAATACGCACACGGGCTCTTAAGTCGCTATGAAGATAAGATAAGAAATTGACCAAATAATCATATAAGCCATAATTAAGTAGGACGGACCATAAACGGGAGCGGTTTACAAAATCAAAAGCAGAACTCAAATCCATAAAACCAAAATATAAGGGGGATTTTTTTGCGATGGTATATTTGGCCATTATCAAATTTAGATTTAGGCATTGTTCAACCGTCCCCACTCTACTGCGGAAACCTAGCTGGCTCGGGTGTAAGATGGAACTTTCCTCCGCCCAGGTTCTAATTCTTTTAAAAATTACCCTACCCAGGACTTTTAAGGTGTTATCAATTAGTGATATTGGGCGGTAACACCCGGGATCCAGCCTGTCCCCTTTTTTGAAAATGGGGACGATAGTACTATTAGACCATGTTTCGGGGATAGATTCATATGTTAGGTTGTTGAATACATTGCACAGCAGCGGGGCCCAAAAGTTAATTTCACATTTTAATTGGTCGATGGAAAGACCATCTGGGCCAGGAGCTTTATTACCGGCAGATTCTGTTATAGCATCCTCTACCTCAAGCAATGTGATGTTCAGAGGAGATGGAGAAGGCAGGGTTACTGCAGAATAACCAGAGGCAGCATAGATTTTTGTAAAGTGGTCAACCCACACAGGTCCGGCAATATTACAGTCAATTGGTGTTATATTTGAACCGAGAGATCTTAGGTTCTTTACCTCCCTCCAGAACCCTGGGGTGACTTTTAGGGTGGCTGTACGTACAAGAGATTCCCAATGATTTATAACTAATTCATTGGATCTAATACGTAAGGTGGATTTATACCTAGCTCTCAGAAGCCTTACCCTGGAAATATCCCGCGGTTTGGCCATGAGTGCAACCCTCAGATCCCGGTTTGCCTTCGAGCAGGAGGCATCAAACCATTTTGGGGTTTCCTCAACTTTCCTGGATGCTGGCTTGGAAATTTCGCTTTTTATTGCGGAGCAAAGTTCACAAAAAGATTTAATCATATTGCCCCCGCTACTGTCAATGGCAAGACAATTCGTGATCAGTACCGGGTGTTTTCTAATCACGTTGGCCAAAACTTCCTTGTTAGCCACCCCCCTCCAAACAACCCTTAATCTATCCGTAGAAGCCTCCAAATTTGCTGCCCCAATTTCGCTAAGTCTTGATTGTCCCCCTGACAATTTTAGGTAGATCACGATTGGGTAGTGATCACTATATACGTTGCACACTACCTCAGCTTTTGATAAGACATCAGCAAGGGAAGGTGAAACAAACATATAATCAATAGTTGTTGCACGCCCATGGCCAATGTAAGTTGGAGCCGGGGCAGAACATGTATCATTACCTGCAAACTCCATAGAGTTTACGAGTTCTCTAGTTGCAAGGAGATCAGATAATTCTGCACCTCTCCTGCAAGGGGGATTCCTTGGGTGAATATGTGCATTGAAATCCCCACCTAGACAAATACCGTCAAACTTCCCGTATTTACGTCCCTCCACTATATCATCAATAAAATTAAACAAATCTAGAAAATTACAATTAGGGTAAGATAAAAAATCATTGTTATAAAAATTGATCAGACATAATTTTACATCTCTAGTGTATGACAATGCCATAAAACTTGGGGTATTGATTTGTATTATTTCTGTTGTTACCTCTGCAGTTATCTTTACCCAAATCAATAAACCCCCACTAGGACGACCTAGTGGTGGAATCGGTACAATCCTGTTGTGGCAAATATACCCATCAAATAACAGATGGGATGTACTCCAGGTTTCCTGAAACATTAAAACATCATGACAGTTTACCCAGTCTTTCCAGGCTTTGATTTCCAATTTTGCCTTCAGCCCAGCAATATTCCAGCTTATAATGGTCAAGTTCGCGTTAGGCTGTGGGCAGACTTCATAAACGGACACCCTGGCAATGGCTGTCGAATTGGCCAGTTGATCACATAGAGAGTTTGCCAACAAAGAAAGGTCGGGTGGTGTCAAAGCCACCTCAGGCTCTACAATCTGTGGAGATTCGACATTGGGCACCGCTGCAACTGGGTCTTCCTGAATTACTGGCAGTCAGTCTAAAGTGCACTGGTCTGATAATGCTGAAAATCTATTATGTAACGGAAACATGGGAGGTGGTTGCAACAATCTATGTGGGGGTCTGTAAAAGTAACTCAGAGGTAAGGGGGTCACCACGGTGGTTGTACCATGTTGAATATGCTTCCTGTTTAATAAAAATTTTACTGTGCCTGGGTTCTTAAAGTTGATTGTGATGCAATCCCCGTTAATGTTTTTAAACAGGGGTCCAACCCAGGTCACCCGGCGTGTAGAAAGAATTTCATTTGATATATCGTAGCCGACCCCCTTATGTTTAGTTAACCAGTCGATGCATTTGTTGTTTAACTGGACCCAAGATTCACCTTGACCCTCCCTAAGCGGTGGTATACCGGCCAGAACCAAAACATATGGGCAGGACTCAGGAGGAAGATGTAAAGCAGGACCTTGATGTTTTATCGGCCTGTTGTCCTCAGGCTGTCCGTTATGCTGGCCTGGCCTGGGAGGTACTTTCTGCTTGGCTGTACCACTGGAGGGGTTACTCTTCTTGGTGTTGTTTATAATACTAGATGAATCAGAAGATGATGAAGCAATCAGAGGTGGAATTGTAGGAGAGTGATTTTGCCTTATATTAGCTTCAACCGATGGTTGTGTAGTTATAGAGAGGGTACCAGCACTCGTTTCCCCTATAACACCTTTAGCTGTAGCTGGAATACTGTTTTTGTTGGTCTCTACTCTAGATAGGGTGCTAGTAATAGACTCTAAGTCTTTTAACAGGCGATCACCTCTAATTTGGTCAAGGCAAACCATCCCTTTCCTCTTAGCGTCATCATTTTTCACGAGGGATTCCAGTCTATCAAGCCTCTTAAAAACAATATTAAATTGTTTGATCATTTGACATTCAAGTTGTTTAAAAATGGTATCGGTAATGGTCTCTATGAGATTTCCCTGTGGTTTAGATAGGTGGGCTTTTTCGCTAGGGAAATCAGTCTGTGTACAAATTGAGTTTGTGCCCTCATTTATTATAACAATATCAGTATCACAGAGATCCCCAATATCAGAGCTAACTGTTGGGACCTCAGTTTGACGCTTCTTCTCCCTGGACCACATGCTCTGCGGGGTTGGCTGGTTATTACTCCTAGGGGGCTGCTTCCTTTTATTTAATACAGTCTTAGAAGGGCCCCTTTTACGTTTTGCTCCAGTGGTCTCAATGTTTGTGGACGGAAGTGCTAATGGCGACACAGAATCACAGGAAGCGGTAGTAGCTATGATGGGCATATTTCCCTCTTGAGGTAGATCGGACGAGCTGATCACAGGAATAGGTTTCACTACAATAACCTCTGGGAGTAGAGGTGTCGGATGTTTAGGATTAACAGTGATAGTTGGTTGACTGTTATGTAGGGAAACCAATGAAAACCTTCTTTCAGTCTCTGCAATCTCATTAAAGGCGTTATCCAAAAGACTCTCAAAAGAGAGTTGGAGAGATGCAGGCACTTCAGTGGCCTGTGTGTCTACGTTAGTGGTTGTAATGGTGGTAATATTACGTTTCTCCATGATAGTGACAGCTGGCTCACCTTACAGAGGGGGTTAGATAAATGGCCCGCCCGACCACTGATGACCTCTGAGGGCCTCAGAGGGCCCGCCCTTTGCCCGGGCTTCGCCCGGCGGCGTCCGCGACGCGGAGGAAGCTGTCCGACTTTATGCGCCTCCGTGCGCGGTCAATTCCAGGAAGTGGGTGTGTCCGCCGAGGAGTCTGGGAGCTGTAGTCTTCCCCCGCTGCGGCCCCGCGATGGTGCTTGCGGTGGCGGCAGAGAAGACCAACAGCGTCAAGGCCCCAGACTGGTGTGGATAACTAGCGGCAACAGCAACCCTCCAGCGAGTAAGTAGAAGCGGCGTTTGTCCCCCGCTCCTCAGTGGAAGCTGTCCGACTTTATGCGCCTCCGTGCGCGGTCAATTCCAGGAAGTGGGTGTGTCCGCCGAGGAGTCTGGGAGCTGTAGTCTTCCCCCGCTGCTGCCCCGCGATGGTGCTTGCGGTTGCGGCTGAGAAGACCAACAGCGTCAGGGCCCCAGACTGGTGTGGATAACTAGCGGCAACAGCAACCCTCCAGCGAGTAAGTAGAAGCGGCGTTTGTCCCCCGCTCCTCAGTGGAAGCTGTCCGACTTTATGCGCCTCCGTGCGCGGTCAATTCCAGGAAGTGGGTGTGTCCGCCGAGGAGTCTGGGAGCTGTAGTCTTCCCCCGCTGCGACCCCGCGATGGTGCTTGCGGTGGCGGCAGAGAAGACCAACAGCGTCAGGGCCCCAGACTGGTGTGGATAACTAGCGGCAACAGCAACACTCCAGCGAGTAAGTAGAAACGGCGTTTGTCCCCCCTAGAATCGACTTTGGTGTATTAAAAACAGAGGTTTAGGCCCTGGCAAAAGGTTTATTTTGCCAGTTTGAAATTACAGTTTGAAACTGCACAAACATGCTGCAATGGTATGACTAAGAAGGCTACTTAAGTGGGTGGCATATTAAGTGCTGTGGGTTCACCAGTAGCATTTAATTTACCGGCCCTGGGTATGTGTAGTTCCACTTTACTAGGGACTTACAAGTAAATTAAATATGGCAATTGGGAGTAGGCCAATGTTACCATGTTTTAGTGAGAGAGTACAAACATTTTAGCACTGGTTGGCAGTGGTAAATTGCACGGAGTCCTGAAAGCCCACAAAACAGGTTCTGAAAACAGAAGGGTGAGGCCAAAGGTTTGGGGATGACCCTGAAAAGAGGGCCAAGTTCAACATTCATTCTTTTATAAGAGGATTCCTCTCTCTGTGGGATGCAGCTGAAACTGTAGGCTCTGCCACGGTACTGAAGGCCTGATAAGCATTTGGGGTTTCTCACTGAGAATGTTCTAAGTGCTCAGACTTAGGTGTTTTTTTGGTCCTGCAGAGATCTCAGTTAGGGATGAAGTGGAAATCCAATCCAAAATTATGAAACTGCCATTCAGATACTTTTCCCAGGGGGTACTGCTGAAGCTCTGAAGGAAATGTTTTCAAAAGTTTCTACATTTTCTTTGGGTTCCCAAACGAAACACAGAAAGCACTAGAGTCACTGGGGCCTCAGGGGAAGTCATCCAGTCACAGTCCAGCTGCCACTTGTCCAATGTGATTGGAATTCTTCATAGAAATATCCTGCTCTGTTTTTTGTATGTTCCCAGAGCCACGGAGGGCACATTCTAGGGCATCAGCCTTTCGATCCTTGGAGATATTCCTGTCCTTGGAGTTCAAGTGCATTGGGATCCAAACTCCTATGGTTCTTCTTACTAGTCACAGATGTCAAGAGCAGCAGGTTCAGTGCAGCTGATATCCTTTCAAAAGTCTTGGAGTGTTCTGAGAAAGGTTGGGTGACAGTCCAGCATTGTAGGGTTCACTAGCCTGTGGTTTGAGGCCAACCTGCGGCACTTCTAATTTCTCTAGGACCAATGGAGTAAATGTTCACTTGCCCTCACACTACTTTTTATTCAGTAGTTCCCATTTTCCTTATTGCAAACAGGACAAAAATTCTATGAATCAGGGTCAACGCAAGACACCCATTAAATGCAGCCACACTAGAATTGGACTTTGAGACCTGGGTGGTGTGTGTAGGAGTGTACTATGGACACTAAAGTGTCCTCTTACATCTAACACCAAAATAATGTTTGAAGCAGGTTCTTGACCCACAACAAAAAAACTTAGACAGATATCTAGTGAGTCAAAGCATGGTCCTTCAGTTACCGGAAAGAAGTTAGGTAAAAATTGTGATCTGGGCTTGTTTGACCCCTTACAAAAGTGTAAAAGGTTTACATGTGCCACAGACAAGCCTGTCAAGAAGGATTTGACACTTCTGTGCCAACAGGAGTGGCAGCGGCTCTCACCCTGGATATTTTGTTAAGCTCAGATGAGTCATTCCTGCCCAATCAAGTCGAGATGTCAATAGACTGACCAGGCATCCGGGATTTGCTGGAACAGTGTCGGTTTTTGATCATCTGTCCTGGCAGATTTAACTAAAGTCAGCAATTGTCCTGGTTTGAGAGAAGGTCAACTGAATAAGCATGCATTTGTTACAGTGCAGGATTAAGTTCCCATCCTTTTCAGAAATATATTTAATTAGCATTTATGTTAACCTGTGTTTTTTACATAGGTGAGTGTGATCTTTTAAGTCATGCTGCACTCCTCTGTCGATGTGAAATTATAGTCCTACTTCTATTTTTATAAAATGGTTAGATTTTTGGTTTTAAAAGTCTGGTTACCCTACCTGTTATCCAAAGTCGTCCATTGTGTGGCTCCTGGGAGGAACGTCTCACCTCATTACAGGCAAGGCAGCAGTTGCAATATAAGGCTAATTAGCTTGTGGTGGTTCAGGAAAGTAAATATAACGTTTCTCAAACTAATCTTTTTTTTTTTTATAAACTTTGTTTATTGATTTTTTAACACAGAACAACACAAGGGTTGGTATTGTGGTTCAAATTGGAAACACCTGGAGCATATAGCATTGACAGATCATGGCAAGTCAACAGCATCATACAGCGAAAGATGGTCATCAGGGTAAAAAAAAATTGTATGTCAATTAAGGACTGAGTCACCTTGTCATTATACAGTATAAGAGTGTCATTCTTCAGCCCATCGCGAGGGTGTTTAAAGGGTAGTATCTGGTCTTTTATGCATAGAAATATTAAACATTGTCAAGTTATGCTAGTCGTTAGGTCATACAATCACTTATGCAGCACATGTTCATAATCTTAAGCCACCTGTTGATAGCACCACATGTCAGTTCAGTCACATCCTACCTGGTCATTACCACCAGTTTGAATCCCACTCCCATCCGGATCCTCATCCCCATCTCCCTGAGCTAGCAGATACGTGACTAGTGGGCCCCAAATGTCATTAGGCCTGCTGGGAATCGGAAGCGTTTCAGCAAAAATTGCATGTTGTTCCTGACAATGAGTCATGTCTGCAAGCCAGTCTCTAAACTTTGGGGCCCTGCCACGACCCCATCTACATGCAACGCGCCATTTTGCAAGAAGCAGAGCAATATCTAAGAATTTCCTGCAGGTCTTAGGGATGTGTGGCGTGTGCCCCAGGAGCATTAGTAATGGATTAAGATTTATGGATTCTCCAACCATTGATTCAAGGGCACGATGCACCTGTTGCCAGTAGGCATGAACAGAAGGGCATTCCCAAGCGAGGTGTAGGAAACCAGTGCGTTCCTCGCGGCAGCGCTCGCATCTATCATCAGTGGACAAACAGAACTTGTATTTTTTGACCGGTGTATAGTACATCCGCTGCAAGAACTTAAAGTGGATCATCTTGAGCCTACTGGTGGCCGATATCCGAGCCGTAAGGTTACAGCAGTATAGCCACTGCTCATCAGTGACCTCTGTTGCCAGGTCAGCAGCCCAATGCATTCAGGCCGTGCTCTCCGGTCCCGGGCTGCACGCCCTGATGTGGCGGTACATGCCCGACACCAGGTGTGAACCGTCCTGTGAGCATAACAGGAAGTGTAGTGGAGGTAGGACCTCTGGTTCATTGGGAAAGCCAGGCAAAATTTCCTTTATCCCCTGGCGCAGTCGTATGTAATAGAACCTATCGAGTGGTGTAGGGTCGTAAGAAGTAAAAAACAAAGTCGCAGATTTGAACTGGCCATTGGAGAAGAGGTCGCCCCAACAGTTGACTTGCAGGCGCCGACAGAGCAACCGGAAGCCATGCTCCTGTAGGAGTTCAAGCTTAGGGTGGTATGCCAGTGGTAGCCGAGGAGAGTATGGCAAGCTGCAGTCTAGCCTCTTTGCCATGCGGCGCCAGGCATCCATGGTGCACGTGACGGAAGTGTGAGGTGTTTCTATGGACGTCACTGGGTAAATGCAGGAGACCATTGAGGGGAAGGGGGTTCGGGATCCAGTCCTCGACTGCCAGTTGAGGCATGAACGGAGTGGGGACCATCCAGTGATACGCGTAATGCGCTTGAGCACATAGCACATGGGTAATAAGCCTCAAAATCGGGTACATCGAAGCCCCCCTTATCATAGGGTTGAATCAGCATTGACCATCGCAGCCGTGGGTGCCTACCCCCCCAGAACAAACGACACAGCTCCGACTTTAATGTCTTAAAAAAAACGCACCAGGGTAGTAAGGGATAGTAAGGAAAAGATACCGAAATCGGGGCAGCACCATCATTTTGATAAGCGATGCCCTCCCCGCCATGGAGAGGGGAAGGGAGATCCAACGATCTACTGATGCAGTAAGTTTCGTGACCGCTACACCGTATGTCAGCGGCAATGTTTCATCTTTATCGCATGAAATCTGGATACCAAGGTAACGCAAGTCCGAGCGACACCACTCCAAAGGAAAGTCAAGTGGGATATCAGGAACCGCATCTGTAAGAGGGTAGAATTGTGACTTGGCCCAGTTTATGTGCACTCCAGACAGTCTACCGAAGACAACAAACTCCCTAAGTAAGGGATTTAAATTTTGTGACGGATCTTTGACAAATAGCGTCATGTCATCCGCATATAACGACACGCCAAATCTGACACTGGAAGCATCGAACCGCGCCCTCTCGGTGTAGTTAATGGAGCCTGCAAGCCAGCGGCTCGATGGCTATCGCGAATAGGAGAGGGGATAGTGGGCATCCCTGTCGAGTGCCCCTTGTGATTGCAATGGAGGGAGAATTAATCAGGACTTTCGCTGTTGGTTGCGTATACAGCAATCGGACCCAAGGGATGAATAATTTAGGAACCCCATATGCGCCAGGATGGTGAACAAGTATGGCCATTCGACGGAATCGAAGGCCTTAGTGGCATCCAGAAAAAACGCTGCAACTGGGAGATCAGGGTGCACTGTGCGGAGCAGAGAAAACAATGTTCGTAGGTTATGGGAGGTGGATCGACCAGGGACAAACCCAGACTGGTCGGGCAATACGATCCGGGTCATCAGAAGGGACAGTCTGGTGGCCAGCACCTTCGCTAGTATTTTTACATCACAATTCAAGAGCGAAAGCGGGCGATAGGAGTCACAAGCGTTGGGGCTTTTGCCAAGTTTCAATAGTGCATTGAGCAGGGAAGGACCCCGTCAGCCAGAGACTCCACGAAGATCTCGCGGAGGACAGGGGCCATAATGTCTATATATGCCTTATAAAACTCGGCTGGGATCCCGTCTAGGCCGGGTGCTTTTCCATTTTTGAGTGACATAATAGCATCCCTAATTTCGTCCAATTCGAAAGGGGCGGCCAGGAAGGCCCTATCTCCGTCACTGAGCCAGCAGAGAGCTACATCACCAAGGAAATCATTATACGACACGTCAGTGGACGTGGCCGTGGTGTACAGCGCATCATAATGAGACCTGAACAGAGTCAATATGTCATATGCGTCTCTGACTGTCTGTCTCTGGTCGCCCACCACCTCTAGAACTGTATTTTGATTGTGCGGGGTGCGTGTCAACACTGCCAAGGCCTTGCCAGGTCTGTCTCCCTCACAGTATCTTCTTGCCTGCCAATGTTTCCTTTTAAACTTGGCCTCCCTGTTCGCTTCATCCTCGTATCGTGTCAGTTTATCTCTAAACTCTGCGTGTGTTGCAGTGTTATCCCCCGCTACCATCCGAGCCTCCAAGTCCTTCAGTTCGCTTCAAGTATGTGAATTGTGCGTTGAATGTCACGCAAAACCGCGAAGCTTTTCGATATGCAATAGGTGACCTTGAATGCCTGCCAAATGTGTTTGACCGAGTCTACAGACCCCTTGTTTCGAGGGAAGAAAGCAGCAATCTCTTCACCAAGTTCGGTGCGGAACACGGTGTCTAATAGGGCCGCTGTCTGCAGCGTCCAGTGTGGTCTAGGGTTGTCCCAACCAGGCACCCGTAGGTGTACCAGGATCGGACTATGGTCAGAGTATGTCCTCGGGAGGTGCACCGCCCCGGTCACCCCCGCACTAACCTCTCTAGACATAAAAAGGTAGGCCAGTCGCGCCCATGTACCTGTCAGTGATGTAAAATGTGTGCCCTCCTTCCGGAAAGGGTGTAAGTAGCGCCAACTATCCACTAAATTGCTCTCCGATATCACACCCATCAGAGCCTCTCTGGACCTAGGCTTGTAATGCGTCACTCCGTCTGCCCTATCCAGGTGGGGCGCCAGCGCTAAGTTAAAATCGCCCCCCCAAATAACGTGTCGGGACCCCACGTCTATAATTTTGCCCCACCTATAATTTTGTGGTAAAAAAGATGGGCATATCCACATTAGGTGCGTAACAGTTTACTAACGTGATGGTGTCACGGCCTAGGCGTCCCTATATCAGAGCAAAGCGGCCTTCTGTGTCTGACAGTTCCCCACACACTTGAAATGGCACAGTTCGCCTAATCAGGATAGCAACCCCCCTCGCATAAGTGGAATAAGATGAAAAAACACGGGCGCTTGCCCATTTGCTTGCGAAGTTAGTACGTGTTTGCGGTGATATGTGTGTTTCTTGCAACATGGCTACCTGAACTTGGTGGCGGTCCAAGTATGCAATCACATTTCGACATTTCTTGGCATTATTAAGACCCCTTATATTCCATGACATACAACTCAATTGTGCATCGGACCCTGATCCCGCCATAAGCTAAAGAACATCTTAGAATTGCAGCATGCCATAGTAGTCTCTGTAGAGCCATCTCTCCTCAGGTGATGCAAAATACCACAAGTTTCAAACAGCCGCCTTCCCACCCTGTAAAACAAAGTTCCCTTCTCAACAGTACTCCTTCCCCCTCCCACTACTGCATCCCAATCATGCCAGCAGCCACCCGTTCCCACCCTACCCCTCCCCCTTCCCCCCGCAACTGCCATAACTTGTTCCCATGATTGGGGTATACCCGTAGGGGAAACAACATCAAGAGCGCACAGCCACCTCTCTCCCCGTTAGCCTCCTGTTCTGTACTACCCTCGGTGGAGGCCAAGGCAGGGATAGTGGTCCCTGGAATACTTTACCACTGGACGATTGCAATAGTCCCCAACTGCAGAATGAAGTCCGATCATCGGAAATAATGTTCCCAGGCTCCAGCCAATCCGGATAGGGCCCGCGTTGCCTAGTCTATTGGAGGCGCTCTGCATCAGTTATCTTCGTCCGCTACCGGTGGGTCGTCCTCGAGGTCTGCATTGCCGCCCCGACCATCTCTCTGTGCTTTCCGGACCGCTTTCAAGTAATCTTCTGCTTTTTGCGGGTTCGTGAAAAATCGCTGCTTTCCTTGGTGTGTCACCCGCAGCTTCGCCGGGTAGAGCAATGCGTAGTCTAGCTGGGCATCGCGCAATTATTTTTAACATTCAGGAATTTGCGTCTTTCCTCCTGCACTAGGGGGGTGAAATCAGGATAGATAGAAAAGGTGACGCCATTGTAGTTCAGGTTCTGCTTGGTTCGGGCTGCTCTCAGTGCGATGTCCTGATCACGATAATTCAGTAGGCGAGCGATGATAGGCCTTGTCGGTTTTCCGGGCTTTGGGACGGGGGCCAACGATCTATGCGCCCTCTCGACGATGAACTGAGGCGCGAAGGAATCCTCCCCCACCGATGCTCTAAGGAGTTTCTCCACATACAGTTCCATCCTGCCTGTGTCTGTGGATTTCGGAATGCCCGTAACGCGAATGTTGTTGCGCCTGCTACGGGCTTCCAAATCCTCATTTTTGGCCGCTAAAACCCGCAGTAGGTTATCCATCCGGGCCAGTTGAGATGTATGTGAGGCGGTGATGTCGTCATTGTCCGAGATCCGTTTTTCTGTTGTAGTTATCCGCTCTTCCTTCATGCTGGTCTACTTTATGCACAAGGGCGTCCATCCTGGAGGACATTCTGTCCACTTTCTCCACCACAGTGGCAAATCCTTGTCGCATCTCCTGTAGTAGATGGTGCATGTCTAGCTCTTTAGAAGGAGAGGCTGCGCCGGTAGTATCCGCACCACTAGGTCCTGGGTCAGCCGGTACTGTCTTCGACCCTTTCTTCGCATTTTCAAAATTTATTTTCGGTTGGCGATTTTCTGGACGCACCATCGTGCTTTTGCGCCTCTCACTGCCCGCCACCTTGGGGTCCAATGATACTATAGTGTGCCCCTTCTGGCCGAATGTGGAGTCACGATGCCTGCTAGCTCGTCTTGAAGCAGGGTATTACTTCAGTTCTGTGTCTCGTGCCTCCTCGCGCTGTGGAACCATCAACAGTTTAGAAGCTACACAGTGTTCCGCTCAGTTAGGGTGTAGGTACCGGGGGGGTCACGTGTATCAAGGACGCCCCACCGGTCTCTACTATTAGCAGGTTCAGGCCAATCTGGTCTATCGCCCATCTCTTAGCATTATGCTTAGCTTGTTCTGTTGGTTAATCAGCCATGGTCAAGCACTTTGAAATGTTGGAACCTCCGTGTGCTTAGGACGTATCTGCTGTAGGCGCCTCTCTTTGACCAACAACCCAGACACAGCCAGCCTCTCCCCAGTCCCAGGCGGCAGCGGGGCAACGAAGCAGGTCCCCGCAGAATCCCGTGGCAGGTAGCAGCCGCCCGCGCAGCCTCCCCTATGCCTCCACCAACTCCAGGCAAGCCGGCCTCAGTTTTCCACCTTAGGGTCGTGGGGCTTGCAATCCCACCGGCGCAGCGTTCGGCACACCAGCGATAAAATAGTTCGAGTGCCAACCGCACTCAATCTACGACGGGATCGGAAACCACCACACGGTCGGACCGATCCTCACAGCCTCCAACAACAGTCAGTCCGAGCTGGCTCACCTTTAGCTTTAGCGTTACCAGCGGGGGTCGAGGCAGGATTAATGACGCTCTCGGCGGCAGTCGCAGCACACCGCTGCGCCCGTATGGAGCCGCCGCAGTCCTCTCGGCCAGCACCAGGCCCCTCACAGGACGTCAGGCTGCGGCCGCAGATGCATGCCCTCTACGCCAAGGCAGATTAGTCCAACATATATAGGCCTCCAGGCGTCAGGACTCCGAGGGGTCTCTCATCAGGCAGGTGAAGGGGCCAAACGCCACACCGAGAGCAACGGATACAGCGGTCACCACCGCCTGGGCCTGCAGTCAAGGCCCGCCACCTCGCGGCAAGCACCGGTCTTGCGTGGTAGCCGGCACCAGGCCCCGCGTCTCGCCAGCTCCAGTAGCGCCACGGGGGATTTCGGTAGGCTCGTTTTCTCGGTCCCAGTTGCACCGAGAGGTCCACGAGTTGGACCCAGCGTGGGCGACCACACGCTGCACCAAAACAGCTGTGTTTGGGGATTCTCACCCTCCAGTAGGGTAGGATTAATTTAGGATAAGTTCTCCAGGGAACGGGAGCCTCACAGTTAGGCGACCATTCCGTGTGCATGCCCTCTAGCGCCCCCTTCTCAAACTAATCTCTTCTACCTAGTTAGAAAATGTCTGACTACACTAAAAATTAGATTTTAAAGCAATTAGGACACTATCTTGAACTTTTTCTAGAGATGTTTTGTACTGGATATTGCAGAAATAGTGATTGGACCAGTATTTGTTATGGGAACAGCTAAACCCAATATAGTGAAAATAGCTTTTGGTGATCTTCAATCTAGGTACATACTAACATTAATTTAGGCATGTTCCACTTCTAGGTACTATGCACCCTAGCTTATGAGAAATTAAGTCATTTTAGGGGTAATTTATTAAGTGTTTAGAAGCAGGTTTTTAGGGAAGTCAAAGAGTTTATTTCTACATGTCTTTCTGCAGACACGAAAGCTTGCAGGATGAGGGGACCAGTCCAATGTGGATGGCACAGTGTAGTCCTTCGTCCACATGTGAACTTTAATTATCTATGCCATAGGGGTAATTGATACACCATATTCAATGCCCCTATAGTAAAATTAAATACACCAAATGGAGTTTTAATCCTATTCTTACTTTGTTATAGGGGCCAGAGCACATGCACTAAGCACTGGATAGCAGTGTCCCTGTGTTAGAGCTCAAAAATACTAGCTGGGTAATCCCACAATAGTTGAAAACCTAAAGCTGACCAACAAAAAAGGAGTCAATTTGCAACATATTTGAGAATACTAAGCAATTGTTCTCTGAAAATATTTAAATTTGAATTTAAAAAAATAGACACAAATTAGAAATATGCCTCTCATAACCACACCCCAGGAAGGACATTGCTTGTGAAAATATCTAACTTTGAATCTAACAAACATTTTACAAAAACGTATTCATTTGTCATTATGCAGATTAAGGAGCTTTCTGTTGTATTTAAATTATGGATTAGAAATAATTCATGATTTTAGTAAATCTGTTTTTCTAAATTGTATTTATGTTCTTTATTGCATTACTTTTTTTTCAATCCATGCTTACTTTGTATAGCAGGTTGTCAGTCAAACATCTTTCTTTCGGCAATTTGCAATGAAAAGCATAACAACCTGACAGAGTATATTAACATAAATACATTTGGGACTAAACAGTAATTGTCATTGTTAAAACATTAAAAAGCTTACATTTAAAATAATATTTACAAGCAGAAACAACGATAAAATTAACCATTTAATAAGAGGTTTACATACTCATAACAGTTTCTAATCTGAATTGCTTTTCTGATAAGGCTTAAGACTGAAAAACACATGTCTATCTTGTGTAATCTTTGTAAAAATTCCATTGCTACCTGAAAATGATTAATTTCTACCTCCCACAGCAAAGGAGCCAAAAAGGTGCTCTTCCTTTCTGAATATAAAGGACAAAATAAAATAATGTGTCTTGTGTGTTCTGCTTTGTGACATTATTACAATGAGATAGTGGTGAATCCCGCAGCCACACGCGTTGTTTAGGAAAAGCTACTGCAAAGTGGATTAGGTTTAATCTAATATATAATAAAAGAAGACGGTCTTGCGCATTTTCAATCCAACCCAAATATGGTTCAATAAATTTAACAATTGACATTTGCAGGTAATGCTCAACTATTTTCATGTTTGAGGCCCCCCTTAGCCTCTCCTCCAAACAATAGTCCACATGGCGAGATTTAACAATAGACTTAGCAATTGACGGCATATTACTCAGGGATGCAAACATCTCTTTTAGGCCTAATTCATGAAAAGAAGATTTTAGGTAAATGAGCCAGGGTATCTTGTTTGTGTTATCCAAAGATAAGAAGTTTAACATGCATACTCTCACCACACTTGCTTCCAGGTTTTGCCAATACTTTATCCATAATAGGAGTTGGGACAATTGTTATCTGGTCCCCTCCTCATAGCATATAACATTTGCGGACTTTTTTTGGAACTTAGAGTATCCTGTGTTTGAAACCATTTTCTATTAATTGGAGCATATCTGCTTTTTAGTAACCCCCTACCTCTGCCCCATATAGAGCGGCAGAGATGCATTTAGATTTATACAAAGCTATCATCTCCCCAAGAGGTTCCTTGCAAAATGGGAAATGACCTCCACGTCCCTTCACATTTGCTGTCCTTTTGAGGATACATGGGTTTTCCATTTTAATGATGAATTTAAATCGATTCCAAAATAAAAATATGTAAAATCATTTATTCCTTTTGAAATTGAACTACCCATTCTAAAGTGCCAATGTTTTGTGCATAGTGGCACATGTAATCCGTGATATAATCTATCAAATTTGGTAATGCTTTTGGGGTGTGGCCAAGTAAAACAACATTGTCTAAGTTGAAGAGTATGAGCACAGAAAGAGGCTCCATCTTTGAGACGCCCACCACTTACTGAAGTGAATGCTCCGCAATTAATGTAAACCAATAGCAGGAAAGGGGCTAAAACACATCCCGGTCTTACACCTCTCAGAGACTCTATTTTAGTGGACAATTTCTCTTGTGGGCTGTAATGTACTGACTATTTAGGATCATGATGGAGGTATTTTGTTATGGTAAGTAAGTTTCGTTTCACTCCCAGTTTCTGTATTAAATCGCACAATTTATTTCTACTTACTAAGTCAAAGGCACTTGAGAAAACAATAAAAGCCTTGTAAATGCCCCCCCCCCCCTTTGCCTTTACATGTTTACTAGAGATAAGGTGAAGATTTAATATTTGGCCTTTGGTGCGTATGCCGGGCCTGAACCCGAACCAGAGGGGTGTTAAGACTCTATTCTATTCTCTTCTGCCCATGTCTCTAAGCAGGCCAAAATCTCTCAGCCCAGGAGTTTTAGGGTCACATATATAATGGATATAGGCCTATAACAGGCTGTGGCTAATTTGTCTCCCTTTTTGAAGATAGGTATAAGGATGGTGTATGTCCATGACTCTGGGATTTCTCACCACAAGGCACTTCTTAAAACATTCATTAAAACCCAGCCTCATAAATCAGTGTTTGTCTTGAAGAGGTCCACTGGTACCCCATCTGGGTTGGGCCCCTTTCCAGAGGGGTAGCACTACCTCTTTCACTTCAATTGGGTTTTTGGAGGTGCTGGGGCTGGATCTACCCGGGGAAAGCATGTTAGGTCATTGGTTTTTGATTAATCTCTGTCAATGGGTTGGAAAATATCCCTGAATTGTGTTACCTACTGATCATCCGGAATTATGGCCTCCACCTTGGGGGTATCAAGGTCAGGGGAAAAGGGATGATTTATAATTTACCGGAATCTAGTGTTATTTCCTAAAGAGGCGGCCATGGCCAGTTCTTCCCATGCATCTTCTCTTGTTTCCCACTTGCTTTCCTTTACTGTACTCTGATATTCTAGTCTGGCCCTCTTGATATCCTTGGGAATGCGGGGTATTTGTTTAAGTGCCGTTTTTAAGTGCTAATGTGCCATGGAATGAGTTGTATTGAACCATCTATGCTGAGCAACCTCTGGGTGGATTCTAGCATGACCAGGCTACCTGAAATTGATTCACTTAGCCTTCTGAATTCTGTCAAAACCAGGGTGTGGGGGGGATTATCTTCCAGGCACGTCGTGATGAACCTCATGTTATCATTAACAATATTCTGCGTAAATCTAGATGGGTCCACTTTTGCCCTTTTAATTTCGTAGGCCTTTTTTGTTTTGTAAAACAAACGTCATGCTCTTTAGTTATAGGATTTGTACACGTTTTTAAAACCAATCACTCTTGCTCCCTCTGTGAATGTTGGAGTTAGCTTAACAGTGTTTAGCTGGGGCTCACACAAAGTAACATCATATTTCAAAACGAACATATTCAGCGTGTCCCCCAATCTGGATTGTTTAAAATGTACTCTGTCCATGCGTTCAACTCCCAGAAAGCAACATACATGATTATTAAATGCATAGTATAGTGTGATATTAAAATCCCCTAACCTTAAGAGGAAAACTCTCTTGGTCAAGTGAAGAAAAAAGTAATCTAAAAAATCATCCAGGTTGTTAACTCCTTTATATGCTTCTTCTTGATTAAAGATGTTGCTATAATAATTTATCAGCCGGATATCATGATCCTCTGTTATTAATAATAATAATAATAATCCACATTTGTAAAGCGCACAATCACCCATAAGGGTCTCTAGGCGCTGGGGGCCGTCGGGAAGATTAAGCAAGCTATTGCCCAGAGTCACATGGTGCTGGGCTAACCAGCCGCCGGAGCCGGGGATCGAATCCTGATCCCCAGATTCCAGCGTCAGTCGCCCTGGCCGCGGCGCCACACCTCTCCCTACTGGTATTAAAATCAAGGACACCAAGAATTCGGGAAAGGATCATTTACCTACAACTTTAACCTTTGTTATGGGGACGAAACAAAAGTTGAAAGCCCCCCTTTCACTGCTGTGCATGCAAGTGTAGGTTGGAAAAGCGGGGAGAAACCATCTATATAGAGTGTACTGGAATGGACTGAGGACATGGGGCTTACACAGTACCACCAATAAGCTGCTTCATATGCGGACTGAAAATGACATTGCAAGATGAATGACCTCTGGAAATAACTGCACATGGATATTCTTGTGCACAGATACTTAACCCCCATCCTCATGACACTGTTGGACATTGGGGTGTCGTGCACACTAGAGAACCAGAGATATGGAGATCCTTAGAGCCTATGGGTTGGAATTATCACAGTGAGCAAAAGTACAACATATCATTCTATGAGCCCTGAAGCAGTTGTGGGACTTGATACCCGATAGTGACGAAACACGTGTTGATTGAGAGTGGTGCAACTACGAAAGAAGAAGAATAAAGTAAGGGACACTAGTGCAGAGGAGCCGCATTGGACGGCATTGGATTGCTGAAGTCTCTCTGTTTTCCGGACACCGGGCTGTTCTTCTACCTCGCCGGACCCGCTACGCGGGTCCCGCAGCGCGGTAGTTTTTAAAGGGGCTGCTGACTCTGGGCTGTTCTGCGGACCGGCAGGGTTGCGAGCAAAGCAGGGACTCCGTGGACCAGGAGCCCCTGCGTGCCCTATCACCATCAGCTGGGCTGCTCTCCCTGCCGGCCGCGCCCCCGCCCACGGAGTTCAAACAGGCGGGATCTCCCGCGCTCTAACGGGACACTAGTGCAGAGGAGCCGCATTGGACGGCATTGGATTGCTGAAGTCTCTCTGTTTTCCGGACACCGGGCTGTTCTTCTACCTCGCCGGACCCGCTACGCGGGTCCCGCAGCGCGGTAGTTTTTAAAGGGGCTGCTGACTCTGGGCTGTTCTGCGGACCGGCAGGGTTGCGAGCAAAGCAGGGACTCCGTGGACCAGGAGCCCCTGCGTGCCCTATCACCATCAGCTGGGCTGCTCTCCCTGCCGGCCGCGCCCCCGCCCACGGAGTTCAAACAGGCGGGATCTCCCGCGCTCTAACGGGACACTAGTGCAGAGGAGCCGCATTGGACGGCATTGGATTGCTGAAGTCTCTCTGTTTTCCGGACACCGGGCTGTTCTTCTACCTCGCCGGACCCGCTACGCGGGTCCCGCAGCGCGGTAGTTTTTAAAGGGGCTGCTGACTCTGGGCTGTTCTGCGGACCGGCAGGGTTGCGAGCAAAGCAGGGACTCCGTGGACCAGGAGCCCCTGCGTGCCCTATCACCATCAGCTGGGCTGCTCTCCCTGCCGGCCGCGCCCCCGCCCACGGAGTTCAAACAGGCGGGATCTCCCGCGCTCTAACGGGACACTAGTGCAGAGGAGCCGCATTGGACGGCATTGGATTGCTGAAGTCTCTCTGTTTTCCGGACACCGGGCTGTTCTTCTACCTCGCCGGACCCGCTACGCGGGTCCCGCAGCGCGATAGTTTTTAAAGGGGCTGCTGACTCTGGGCTGTTCTGCGGACCGGCAGGGTTGCGAGCAAAGCAGGGACTCCGTGGACCAGGAGCCCCTGCGTGCCCTATCACCATCAGCTGGGCTGCTCTCCCTGCCGGCCGCGACCCCGCCCATAACGCTAACTGGTACTTTAAGATCTTAGCATTCCCGCTGCGCGGGAGCGCGCGGGAGCGTCCCGGGAGAAGCCCGGGACAAGGGCGGGGCCGTTCTAGGCCGTTAGAGGCCGGAAGAGACCGGACCGGGCCATCCCTCTGACTCCTGGCCTCTTCCGATACCTGCCCTTGCTTGCTCAGTTTGCCCTTCCTGCTTGAATCCCCTCCATGGCTTTCAGAGGATCCCGGAGTAAGTCTGCCCAACAGCATGCTAACACTCTTGAAAATTTCTTCCCCAAGGCTAGCGCTGCGGCCAAGAAAAATTCCACAGTGACAGACACACTGCTTGAGGCGAATACCGAAAATCTGTCTCAGGAAATCCTGGTTTCTCCGTCAAATGATGCCAGTACTCCAATAATCCTCCATAACACTCATCTATCACTCCTGGATAGCATTGATGAGACAATTGAGTCAGTGCTCCAACAACTTAGGACCCCGACAACTCAGCCAAGGGACAGTCAGCCCTTGTGTCCTTCCGGGGTAGTGGAAACCACTCCGTATGTGAACTGTGTGGAATCAATTGAGTCAATGGAAGAGGGCCAGGCCTTACTGGCAACAGACTCTGTAGGGCGTAGAAGGTCTCACCCACCGAAAAGGAAAAGGTCAAGAGAGATAACAGGGTCAAAAAGGGCTAAAGTGGATACGACAACTCCAATACTGGATGCCAGCACGGACATGTCGGCATCTTCTGATAGTATTGGCTTGGGCTTTGAGTCTGACCAACCAGATTCACCTCATGTCACAGCTGAACCAGGGTGCTTGGGGCCATTCATATTTGGGGGGCCCCCACCCAACCCTTCAGATGCTCTAATTAGTTCACTTACGGTCATTTTCAAGAACTTGTTGGAACCGTTATCTATAAAATTAGACTCTATAGACGCGAGACTCACAGCTATAGAAAATGCGCATATGCGAAACACTTCTGGTGGGGGGCTGGGTGCAAGCGCACAGCGGGCTCCTCGAGAATCTGGGGGGAATGGTCCTCTTACTGTTGAAACATGCACACAGGCCCAGACTGGGGTACTACATAGCACTACAGTCAACCATGTCCCCCCACTTCCTCCTTCACAAACCCGTAGGCCCCCTATCCCCGCACCAAGAAGATCTAAGCCACCAGCAGCACCTGAACCAAGGAGTGTGGGGCGCGACACTAATGTACCTTCTGGTCACACTACCAGTCCTAACACCAGGCGTAGGGTGGTTAATCTGCCCCCGGAGGCAGTGCCCTATACGGCAATAATGGTGGGAGTTCCTGAGCTCACTGGTGGCACCAGAGAGCCACAGGACTCACTTCGTAATAAGGTAATTAGTTGGCTCAATATTAACAGACCCCTCCCCCCCAATATCAAAGGAGATGTTCTAATGGTTAGAAGGATTCCATGGATTGGAGTCACTCCCAAGAATAAGGCTGGGGACTGTGTTATAATTAGCTTTAAAAGCCCACTAGTTGCTCCCTACATCTGCAACTGGCTGGTAAGGCCGGATAAGTCCAATATAGATCTAGTGCCCCTCTCAGATTTCTATCCACATGTGACCAACTTACCCACGGGGAGGGAGCAGAGCTGGACTAGAGTGGGCTTCGCTATTGATGGCTCACGGTACAGACCCAAGCATAACTCAATCCCCGCTCTTGGTAACTTTGTTCACCAGAACAGATTTTCTTGCCTGGACCATGTTGATTGACCACAATGGGGAGCTATACCAAAACACTCTGTAAAATCTCCCCATGCGGTCTCAGTTAGAGGGGTGGACTTTCCCCATCCTGTAGCTGAGGTAAAGATCCAGGCTCTTCCCAATGAGGGGGGGATCTCTGAGGGATGTACCCAAGTGCAAGTACAGGAACCATTCTACTCAAGCTCGGTCCCCATACCGCAACAGGAGGAGCGTGCTGTACTATCCATCTTGCAGCCCACCACACCCGGGTTGGGCGATTTGGCAATGCACATATGCGATACTGTGCCCGCACTAAGCGAAGTTTCCCTCCAACCCCAGGGCTTAGCACTAAGTGAAGTCTCCCCGCAACCCCGAGGCTCAGGGCTGGTTATTCTGTCATGGAACGTGGCGGGCATTATGAATAAGGTGGGTACTCCGGAGTGGGAGACCCTGGTCGATGGGAGTGACATTCTTCTCCTACAGGAGACGTGGGCAAGGGAACCGCATTTTATGAGGGGGTACGATATTTATGAAATCCCGGCAAAGTGGAATGGCAGGGGGAGACCTTCGGGCGGTTTGGCAATCTGGGTGGCGAGCCACATTGGGTGTCAGGTGGAAAGTATGGATACTCTCTCCCAGGACATCCAGTGTGTCCGCCTCAACTGGCCTGGTAAAGGGTCCTGGGCAATTGTAAATGTCTACTCCCGACCAGTTGCTGTGGGCAATGAATCTTCCACCTTAGTTGAACTCTCATCCTTTCTAGGTCAACTACCAGCTGACCTGAAATTAGTGATGGGAGGGGACTTCAATTGCCACTTTGAACCACTCGAGGGTCTAATGGAGGGACCATTCACAGCTGAGGATGATTATTGGGGAGTTCCCCCCTCCTCCTCACCTCACCCTAAAGCATGGTCCCCGTTGGCAATACAACTCACCTCCCTCACTTTGAACTTCGCACTGAGGGCGTGTAATGGGCGCACTCCCTCCAATACTCCATCGGTGTGCACATTTAATAGAAAGGGGCATGAGTCCAGGCTGGATTATATTTTTATTGATATATCCTTATGGCCCAAAGTGCAAGACTTTAAAGTGGTATCAAGAACAGATAGCGATCATAATTCTCTTTTCTTGGAAATTCAGCACCCAACCTCTGCTGTAGGGCTGGCAACCATTGACGCCGGAGGTGACCAGGGGGACATACTCCTCACTACAAGTAGGCGACGGGTGAAATGGGGGAAGCTGGTCAATAATGAAAATGCCATGAATAAGTTATATGGTATAGCACTCCCCATGTTTCAGGAGGTGGATGCTCTCATTAGTCAACCCAGAGTTACCCGTATTGCGACTTGGTATACTCCTACCTGTAGGAAAATCAAATCCGATCTACTTTCAGCCATCAAAGAAGGTAGTGATAGGGAGAGGGTTGCAACCCTGAGGAGGGAGTACAAGTCAGCAGTGGCCAGCGCTAGGGCTGAGTGGGATTGGAACCACTGGCAGGAACTGTTTGAAGCCCTGAAGTGCAGAGACTCTAGGAAGTTCTGGGCTCTGGTTAATAACGGTACAGGGGTGCTCACGTCTGCTGTAGAGCCTAATATTGCCCCCTCTGTTTGGGAGGCCCACTTCGGAGCACTATACCATGCAACCACACTATGGCCCGATGGGCTGGCGGCGGAGTTTCCCTGTCCCTCAGACACGACCCTGGAATTTTCTCTAGGCGAGGTGAAGACAGCACTGGAGTGTCTGGCCTTGGGGAAGGCACCGGGGTTGGACAAGCTACCCGGTGATCTGTTTAGGCACCATCCTGATATCTGGGCCCCGTACCTTCTCATTTTATTTAACGCTATACTAGGAGGTATGGTGGTTCCTCCCTCTTGGTTAGGGGCCGAAATTGTGCCAATCCACAAGAAAGGCTCCCCTCTGAACCCAACAAATTATAGGCCAATCAGCCTTATAGACGTCCCCCAAAAGCTCTTTGCGCGTCTTATTTTGAACCATCTATTAGACTGGGTAGAGGACAATGACATCCTGAGTCCTCTGCAGGCTGGCTTCAGGAAGAACACGTCGACCATGGACCAGATCTTCCGCCTCGTCCTCCTTTACTGGAAGACCGTGATGATCGAGGGGGGAAGACTGTACATGGTCTTCGTGGACCTGAGGTCAGCCTTTGACCTAGTCCCGCGCAGAAAGCTGTGGGAGGTGCTGGCAAAGCTAGGAGTTCCCCCCAGCTACTTAACATTTTAGTCAGGCTGCATGAGAACAACTATGCGCAGGTCAGGTGTGGGAAAGATGGCAAATTGTCATCTAGGTTCCCCGTTTCTCGAGGGGTGAGGCAGGGTTGTGTCTTGGCACCAACCCTGTTTTGTTTGTACATCAACCATGTCATCTCCCACCTGGAAAGTGTCAATAACAACGACGCCCCTTGCCTGGCAGGAAGGAGGGTACCGGCAATTATGTTTGCCGACGATACCCTCCTTCTTTCCAAATCCCCCATGGGGATTCAGAGGATCCTGGATGGATTTGGACTTTTCTGTGCTCAGCATGGGTTGGAGATAAACACAGAAAAGACAAAGTACATGATTTTTAATCCACCCACTAAAACAAGACCTAATCCTACCCTGGGGACAGTCAGCCTCGAGAGGGTGTCCACCTTCATATATCTGGGGGTAACATTACAGGAACACTTATCTTGGGACCACCAGATAGCACGCTCAAGGGTAAAACTGTCTCAACTGACCGGTGCAATTCTGAAGGTGGCCAATTCTTCGTCCTTTAAGCCTGTGAGCCCGGCCCTCGAAACCTATAGGTCCCAGGCCAAGGCAGCGGCCATTTATGGCAGTGAACTTTGGGGGCATAAAGCGGCGAAGGACTTGTCTACAGTTGAAAATAGTTTTTTAAGGCGCTTATTGGCTCTTCCACGTGCAACGCCACTTTTGCCCTTGAGAATGGACCTGGGGCTCCCCCCTATTGCAGAGGAGCTTGTGTCCAAACCAGTGAAGTTCTGGCACAGGCTCTGGTCTACGAATGATCTGCACCATTATAGGGAGGACCTTACCAACGTCATGAGCCTTAATTGTGGTGGAAAAATTCCTTGGCTTGTCTCTGTGAAAAACGAACTGATTGCAATGAATCTCCGTGACCTTTGGGAGGACCCAGCGCGAGGCTGCCAAGCAATCTCGCGCAAAGCCCTGTCAAAATTTTTTAAGGACAGGTCTCTTGCACTTTTGGTAAATGCCCAACACAGTGGCACCCTTACTTTGCGATTTTTAGAATCCAAAAATTCATATACTTTTGAACCTTTTATGGATCTTATTTTTCCCATCCTGGCGAGAAAACTCTTTGTCCAATGGAGGCTTGGCACACTGCCTACTAAAACTTTCACATCCAAGTGGTCTAACACGGCCGATAAATCTTGTCCCTGCTGTAAAACCCACTTGGAAGTCGACCTTCACATCTTGTTTGTGTGCCTCGCCTACCAAAGGCCCAGGAAACGCTGGATAGCACCACTTTGTAAAAACCTAGGGTTCAGAGAGTATGCTCAGGCTTACAGGATTCTGAAAACCAATACCTTGGGTCACATCGTGTTTGCCGTCTCGAAATTTCTTATGGCTATATGGCTGATCAGGAAAAAAAATATCTGCTGACCCTCTTGAGCTTTTAGTGTTTTAAATATTCCCACGCCGGGATGGAGTATTTTATAATATGTATTTCTCTTAAATATAATGTGTATTTTATTGTATGTGTTGTTTTTTATTGTCTCTTTTATGGTCTATATGACCGAAATAAAGAATTTTTGGATTGGAATAAAGTAATTGATGCTTTTGTTGAAGCAGACCTATGATTTACCATGTGAAAAACATTAATCATGTGCTGGGCAATTGGATAGATTAACTGGGTGGTCTAGGACACATTCCAGGGAGAGGAGTGGTTTTCCCTACCTTGAGATCACTGCACCATAGACATTGGGTATTCGGATAAGTTGTACTTTCCCTAGAGGGGGCCGCTACCCTGACACTAATACCCCCACAATCAAGCATCTATATAGAGTGGTTTGGTCATCCAGGTTTCTTGAGCACAGAAAATGTCAAAAGATGAAACCCCCAATCCAGATATATTCGTTTTTGGCAGGCAGCTGCAATATTCCATGTGGCCGATATTTACCCTTCCCAATGAGAATTTGGCTTTCCTGCTACTTCAAGAGCTGGCATTAAGTTCCCCATTTCTTGGTTGGGTGACGTTATAGCCTCCATGGCGTATTTTTTTTTTTATGTACAAGTAGATTCAGGCAGACCCATGAGGCAAACTCCCCAAAGGTTGCATTGATAGGCAGCAGTTCAATGGCTCAGGGAAATCAGGAGTGTTCATAACGGAATTGAGCCTGTTATAGGCATTAGATGTAGCCCCCCCCGACCACAGCTCTCAGGTTGTGAACAAGCTCCCCTTTATAATGTTAGTCGATATCTTCTAAATCAACGAGGGGCAAGAATCTGTTTCCCCATCGGGACTTGCTATTCTGGGAGCTCAGGGATTATTCTGATGTTTGTGGCGAAGGGCATTATTATTCCACAGTATTGGCAGATTATATAATAATTATAGAAAAAGTCCAAAGGCTGAATTTTATTTTACTAGGTTGTTTTTTGTGTGATGCTGGTGATTGTTGTTGTAGCTAATTGATTCATTTTCCAAACTATGCATTGTTTTTTTTCATTTTCAATGTAGACTCATATTGGGTGAAATTGCACACATTTGTCACATGTTGAAGTGCTCAATTTGGGTCACAATGTATCCAGTTCACTTTTAGCAGTGTCAGACCCATTTGGGGAGATCACTGCCCCTCAACTGTGAGTATTTAGGTTATTTGCTTCTGATGTGACTGGATCCATCCTACATGGAGCTATAATACTAGGCTAAGTACAACCCATTAAGCTCAAGATATAGCAGTGGCAAGCAAATACAGGAGGAGAGGTGGGACTGGAGTGTTTGAGCTAATCACACAACAGCATAATAAATGATTGTCCAACTCAGTGCTTTACTGCATTTTTTTATTTTTAACATATTTTAACATGTCTGTTTATTCCAGTAAAATATTCCTAAAAACATATGCAGCATGAACATATATGGCGTGACATCTTTCTGCCGATACTATCGGGGAATCCACAAACAAAATAAGCACATAGTTCACAGAAAAAAGTTATAAACTGTTTATTCAGTATACATTTTAAACAGTCCATCAACAGGAAACTGAATCCACAGAGCCAGATGACCACCAACCCCTGTCTCATTAGAAAAATACCATGTAAAATGTGCAATACACAAGAAACCCCTGTGGGCCGTGCAGTAGAGTAAACCTATGAGGGTGCATTCTTGAATAAAGAAGTGCCTATAACAGGAATAACACTGTCAGTAAAATCCACAATCTTTCATCTGAAGACACAACCCGGTCAAGGTTAAGTCCTGTCTAATGTCAATTGCATTCTGATTGACCAGTCAATTCAGAGTTATAGGTCCACATTCGCCATATGTCTCATAAAGCGGGTGTCAAGAGCTCCATCTGCCTATGTGTTTGCCTGTGCTATATGGATCAGTCCTAATATGCGTGTGAAGAATTAAAGCCATGTTGCATTGAGGCATTATGGCATGCACAGTGTAAACAGTATCAGTTTGTCAAAGAGGGGGTGATTAAGTTGGAGATGTGAATATGTCCTGTGGCCAAGGAATTACCCCATATCCTCTCAAATTTTTCCATCTGGTCATTTATTGTATATGTGACTTGTTTATTAGCAGCTGTATTGTGCATTTCATGATGCTATGTATAAATACATGGGGCAACATGGGATCTCCAAAGGTATAGAAGAAACAACTTGGCCACTGCCAAGGCTGTGGCAAAACATTGTTTACATTGGTAGGTGACCTCTATGTAGGATGCGTCATCATTCAAGAGAGCTGCCTGTCATGTCAATTGTTTCTGGATCCCCAGGTTGTTGTTCATGAATGGCCAAATGTCCACCCAGTACATTGCTTTGGAGGGACAATCCCACTGAATATGTTATGTGTCACAATTAGAGGCAGTGCACCTCCAGCATGTTACTCCTGGTAGGAGACCCATGTTGTGTGATCATTTTGGGGACCAATGCACCTGTAAGAAATGTTGTTGTAACTCATTTTCAGGCACAAATTCCTCAGTGCATTATCATATCCTACCAAGAGCTGTTCGCAGTCTTCGTCCATGTATTCAAGTTGGAGTCATTGAGCCCACCACTTCTTATGTCGGGATATGGAGGAAGAGCCTCCCGCCCTCAAAAGCCCTACCACCCCCACGGACCACGCACACAACCTGGGAGCTCAAAATGGACCGCCAGAACAACTCTGTCTCATCCTCCTGCTTCCCCATGCTACGCCTCCTATGTAAGACCTTCAAATGGATCCCCCTCGAACACAGAAAGACCATCACTCACGCCCTGGTCACCAGCAAACTCGACTACATCAACGCACTCTACGCCTGCATAAACAAAAACCTCACCCACAAGCTACAGAACATCGAAAGTGCTTCTGCAAGACTGGTCCTCCACCTGCCAAGACACTTCCACATCTCCCAGCACCTGGGCACACTCTACTGGCTCCCCATCAAAGCAAGAGTCACCTTCAAGATGCTAACCCACGCTCACAAGGCCCTCCACGACACCAGAACAGCATACCTGAACAGCAGACTCAAATTCCACGCACCCCGAAGGACCCTATAATCAGCTCAGCTCTCCTACGCCATGGTCCCCGTGCAAGAAAGACAAGATCAGGAGGCTGCCATTTCTCCTTCCTAACGGCCAGAGCCTGAAACAACCTTTCGCTCCACCTCAGACAGACAACATTGCTCCCCATCTTCGCAAGAAACCTCAAAACCTGGCTCTTTGACAAACCCCCTCCTTGATTGACTTGAACCAGCGACCCCCCCCGTTGCATTGAGACCCTTAAAGATGAGTAGTTGTGCCTAAAAAACACCTGATTGATTGATCTTGGTGAGTATATTATATATTCCTAAACTATCCCCTTGAATGTACTTATGGTGCAAGCGGTGCCCTCATAGGGACAAAGTTATAGCGTGATTAGGCCTAGGTGAATAATAACCGCATGAATCTACATCAGTCCATCAGAGTTCACATGTTCTCACTCAATGGGACTTGTTCAGTTTGGGATGGGGATCAACACAATTGGAAGCCAACTGGCATCTTTTCCACTCGCCCGATGTCCCGGAACGACCCTTCAGTTCAGACAGGGCCTCTTCTGCAGTCATGAATTTGAAAACGCAGCTGTAGCACATCTTCTGATGGCTGGATTGCTACTTGAGGATTGGGATGGCAGCTTCTGGAAGGATCTGGATCACACACAGTGCAGGTGCGCAGTTGCTGTAGGATTGTTGGTAACCCAATGAGCCAATCACGTTCTTGTCAGCAGCCATACAAAAGCCTTTCCAGGGATGGTGCAGCCACGTATAGAATGATCCCAGAAAGATACTAAGGCCCCTCACTGGCTTCACTCTCTGGCAATGCAACATGAGTAGGCTGTGTGTTTTAAGAAACTGTACCTTGCCTCAGGGCACACTACAGTTTCTTCTTTAACTCAGTGGCTGAGGTCATGCAGCAAGTTTTCTATTGGCACAGCAGCTCAGGTTATGCCACAATTTCTTCTTGGGCACGCCAGCTCATGTCAGCCTGCCTAGGATCAGAGGCATGACTTTGCACCACAGTCATTCGGTTAGATTGCACAGTTGCTGTCAGAAGCATTATGTATAGAAGCTGGAGGCAGCCATCTTCTCCTAGAACACCTCAAAATACTGGGGTCATGCTGCACCTCTCTATTCCAGGATAATCATGCCTGCTACAGGGCTGCCAGGATTCATTTATCTCTCAGCAGGCAATATGGCTTCCAGGTTTTTCAGTCAGATAAACAGTTTTTCCAGGAAAGGATAGACTCCATTGATCTTCTCACAAACCTAGGGAACTGACTGTCAAGCAGACCTCAGCGCTGATTGCACATTAGTCCTCAGGCTACTCTGTGGTGCACCCTTCATTGATCGTAGAAAGCATGGATCTGGAACAACAAGTTGGTCAATTGGTCCTACTTTTATACTGCAAAACCATACAGGAGATTTGGATCCACTGTCAGAACCGGTTTGTGTTAGTTCTTATTTCAAGCCTACATTCCAGACTGTTTTCCAGATACAGCCTGTCAATAGAGGAATGCTTCTACTGCAGGAGGTTCTTCAGTCTGGAGCACACATAGAGAGGCACAAAGAGGTGAGAGTTTCTGCACCTAGCTGTCATCAGCCAGGCCAGACTGAAAGAGAGATCAGGAACATACAAAAGGCTGTGCCTCATCGCTCACCTTCACCTTGCATACCAGAGCCTATAGTCCTATCTTTCACCCCCACAATCTTCCAAATGGAAATCAAAGGTCAGAAAGACTAATCAGCAACTACATGTCAACAAAACACCTAATCCAATCTCTAAAGGAGCCTTGTTTCTTCTCCTCTCACTCCAGTGGCTAATTCTTCTCCTTCCAGGCTCAACAAGTCAGCAATGCACTTCCACTCTCTAAGAAAACAACCACACCTCCGCTTTGTATTAAGGCCAAGTCAGTGGCATTCAAAATGGATTCCAAAGACCTTGTTTATTCTGCTTCACTCACACATGTAACGTGCAGGCCACACACATGCACAACATTTACTTGGGATGTTAGCTCTGTTATATGGGCAAGCGTGCAGAAGCAGAACTTTACATTTGTGGGCCAGCCAGCATTCACTCCAGTGACACAGATACAAATGTCTCAGTATCTATGGGTTCACAAAACACTGTATGCTGTGAACACTGCTCTAGGTTCTAAAGCAATAACAGGGGCAGTACCCCACTGTAAATTCGATGATGGCATGATTGGTAGACCTCTACAGGTCATGAACAGGACTATGGACTCACTCAAGTTTGAGGACAGGCCCTGGCCTGTGCACATATGCCTGATTAGCATGAACCCAAAGCAAATATTTAAAATCAGGTTTTACCAGATGCACGCAGTCGGGTACTAGAAGCATCAGAGCATGGGAATATGACTGTACACCATGCAGTAGATATTCTTTTCCAAACAGGTAGATTACATTTGCTTGTCTCTGCCTAGGAGTAATAATACTTCCAAGGATGAATGCATCTTGAAGACACTTTACCATAGGCCTGACGTGCATTAACCCTCAAATCATACGTCATGAGAAATATTTCATATTCAAATACAGTGAATAATATTTTTGCTTAGGTTGTAGTGGCATGGGAATTATCCCCAGAATACAGTTCCAGTTGTGATTAGGATTAACAAAGCATACATTATCATGAGGATAATACCACCACAACAATACTATTGTATCAGGAGATAGAATGGATCCAGGCAATTTATCACAAGTATTCTTAAGAATATGGCTACAGCAGATAGTGCAACCTATATATTCTGGTGGGAGGAGGTGCACTCTATGGGCTTCTTTACTAACAATTCACGCAACGCAGTGCAGCAAGATACGTTGTTGTGCTGCATTGCGTGGGTGGGAGAGAGGTGAAAAGCACCATATTTACTAAGATATGACTCTTCTGCTCTCTTCCTGCGCTGGCACACTTGTGGCTGACTAGTGCCAATGCAGGCACTCTTGCATGATAGTGCAACAGTGCCAACGTTATTGACAGGACTGCTTTTATGCTTCCTGCACAAAAACAATCTTTAAAGACATATTCTTCTTTCAGTGTGGACTACAGAATTCAGCACACATAGAAAGTGGAAATAATAAGGAAAAATAAAGATATTTTTCCTCGATATGGCGGGTTCAGGGAGGCAAAGCTTTTTGTGGCATTCCCAGGTTAACAAATCTTTGTAAATCTGGAAATGCACCAAAATCCATGGGAGAATTCATGGAAATGCCCATGCTACAGCCATGTAATGCCTCATCAATGCAAAGTAAGGCAAGGCAGCTCATTGCACTGCCTTGCATTACTTTGTATTTACTAAACCATGCAAAGCCCGCACCCTGACTTTTCCTGGCTTAGAAGGTGCTGATCAGGGTTTTACATTGGGACTGCACCAAATAAGTGATGTAACTCCTTGCAAAACATTAATAAACGTACCCCTTAAGTGTATATCTGATGCTTTTTGCAACTGTAATGAACCATGTTCCTGGTGTGATCCTTTAAATGCTGGTGTCCATTGTTTTAGTGTGGTTGAAGCATACGTTTACAAGGAAGGTTATTTATAATCCAAAGTGAAAAGACAGAATACACATGAAAAAGATGCACAGAAGATGTAAATTTACTGAGAAAAAGATCTTTAAAAATATATAGCCTAAACTGGCACTTTAAATTTTTGAGTAGCTACAAACAAACGCAGGCCATTGTATGTTACTGACCTTTCTGTGAATTGCTTGTTCTAGGTTTGTCTTTCAGAATTACCAATGGCTTCAGGCCATGATGTTCGCCATTGAGGAGATTAATGGAAGCCATGACTTCTTGCCCAATGTCACCCTAGGCCTGCAGATCTATGATTCATGTGTAGAACCAACAGAGGCCCTCCTGGGGACCCTGTGGATGTTGACTGGAAACCAAAGGCATATTCTGAACTATCAGTGCCAGAGGGACGGTCGCCTTGCTGGAATTGTTGGGGATGCTGGCTCCTCGTGTTCAGTCCTTGTGGCGCATGTCCTGGGCCTCTATCGATACCCTCAGGTATGCACCCCGTCAAAATGAGCATATTCATGTAGACTTAACACCAGATTTGAGCTCTTAAGTTGAACATATGTATGGAATATCCTTCATTTAGGAAAGTAAACACTCACTTCTAAATCAAAAACATGAATGTATAATTGTGAGGGCATTTTCTCACATGTCCAATTACTAAGTGCAAATAATTTCATTAAAACCTGCCCAGAAGTATAAGACGTTAGCATTTAAAAGGGCGAACCCCTCAGTAATTAGGTATTTGTGAAAGTTTATGGGAACTCACAAATTGTCAACAGGCACATTACCACTTTGAATATGGTAAAGAGCAATGGTTTTCCAGGGCAGAAATGCAGAGGTATCCCGCACCTCCCCCCTCCCCCCCCCAAACTGGTTAGGATGTAGTGCAAAAGGTTATTCCCTGAGAAAAAACTATATTACACATAGTGAAGCAAACAGTTGTAATTTGCAATGCACATAGGCTTGCGTAAATGCACACAAGTTATATTTGCTCAGACATAACGATCTATGCATGTAAGTACTCATGGAATGGAATTGTCTCCAAAACACTCATAGAATTCACCATAAATTCCAACAGACTAGAAATTTACTACAAATGTTGATGTCTTTCTACTGGGTTTTATCAATGACTAGCCCCACAGCCATTAATTCAATCAGTTCTTTTTTCTACATTGAGTCTGTCTGCTACATTCCACTAAACCTATATTAAGCTGAGTTAAGACGCACTCAATGGATGCTACTGATTTAATAAAAAAAAACTCACAAAAGTCGCAACATAGATGCTAATATTGCTGCAGTCTTCAGAGTGAAACTTGTTTCCATAGTGTAGAAAAAGAATACATTATATAAGTTCTGCTGAAAACTCTGGCCTTTGTCTCCTATCAAAGAGTCTTCTGTTTACACCACATTGAACGAGAAGATTGTCTTCTGTAAGCCCCCATCTCTCAACCAATATTTGAAGGTCATTACAACTGTAAAGCCATCCATAATGTGGTGGTCTAGCTGGCTGTCATGCAAGAAAAAAATATGCAGTCCAGATCGAGGCTAAGGGTGTGTGGAACTCGCGGAGTTTCACTCCAAGGAATTTCTCTGAGTGCCACTTTTCTGGGAGTTACAAAAACTCAGCGAAATTCAATGGAATTCCACCAATGGGCAGTAAGTATGCACCTTGCACTGCTCATGCTACAATTTAGTGCCAGTGGTGCGAGCAGCTCTGAAAAATCAGCACTAAGGGTATCATGCCTTGGGCAAGAGCGGGCGCCATAAAAGTTGATTTTGTTACCATTTGAGTAAAAATCTACTCCAGGGGCATCAAATCTACTTAACAGGTAGCCCTCTGACCACGGCCAATCATTAGAAAATCACACTAACTGATTCCAAATCTCCCTCATGCTCACCAGATCGTATTTTCTGGATCCTTGCGGGAGAAAAAGTCCACCATGAGCTGATTGGCGGAATTTGTTCATAACTCTGCATTAAAGTGTAACTTAGAGTGACAGAAATTCTGCAAATCCTGCAAGCAGAACAAAACATTCCTCCCACCCCTAATCGAGAATCAAACACCGGCCTGATCAGTATGTTCATGCCAACAAGTGGAAATCAATGAGAACAGTCACTGAAATCTGGTCATTTTACATTTGAAATGCAAACTAAAAGCTACAAATGCAAGATGTAAACATGTCAAAATAACTTTGTTATTAGAGTGCTTTCACTTAGATAATCTGCATGATAGTGGCACCCAGTTTCAGAGTTGAGGGCGGCGTTAAGCTCAAGAATAGATGAGGCATTGTGTCCCTAGGGACACACTTAAAAAAAGCATTGCAAACATACAATGAGAAAAGAAAAGAGTTTCTCAAAAGGGAGTTCACGTTCAGTAATTTAGAGAAAAATATGAAGGTGTATTGAAGTATTAAAGTACAATACACAATGCTAACATATAGTTCAGTTCAACAAATCAATTACAGGATATAGAAAATCAATTTGATGAAGGCACTCAGTGATACAAATGCCTGCAAAAATGAACAAAATCAGAAAAACACGACTGAGGGCCTCAATAAAATGTCGGTCGGAAGGTTTTCCGACCGAATCTGTGTCGGAATCGTAGGGGAGTCTGACTGACCGATTACGATGTTTCTGAGCCCCGTTCGGTCAGTCTCCCTTTGAATTCAATGGGAGCCTGTGTTCCGACAGACAACACTGGCTCTCCTTGCAAAACGGGGCGGTTGCGGAGAACCATGAACCTTGTGGCGGGCACTCCATTGTGCCTGCCACACCGTGCTTGGGTGGAAAGAGGGAACACACGGGTAAAAAATAGTCAGGCTCCACCCCAAATTTGAGGGTCTTTTATACTTAATGTCTCCATAGAAAGCAATGAAGAATTGCACAGTCAGCATAAGACGAACAAATATATATTTTCACTAGCAGCCCGTCCCGACGTTGTCCGGGGTTGAAAATGTATTTGTATTCACTTTGTTGCTGATGTGTTTGTGTGCCTTTCTGATGGCTGTTTTTATTCGCTGCTTGTTCACTGTATTTGTATGTCCTTGTTTGTGCCTGCACGTTGTCCGTTTTTGTATTTGTGTGCCATCAATGTGCGTTGTCGAGTGCCTGTTACACTGCCTCAGCGTAGTTGTTAGTTAGTGTTGAATGTAGAAATGTAAATTATTGCATGCGTGACTGTTTGCTTGTGCTTGTTTTAATGTTATCAATTTCTCCTTTTCCTTGCTACTCTGGCTGCCTCGGTTTAGCCGTGTGACTGAGCCGTTATGTGTAACTCTGCAAGTGTTTACCTCAGCATTAAAATGTTCCGGTCCGGGCTTATCGTCCATATTTCAGTAATCCGCCGATTTTTTTCTCACCTTCCTACTATTGCAAGTCCGTCAGCGTAAGATGACGCATCGAATTAGGACGCGTCCAATAACGCGAAGGCTGTTGTTAGCCGCACCCCTTTTAATGTGAAAGTAAGTACGCGCAGATTTTTATGGGCATATGACGAAACTTGTGGCTGAATGATTGTTTGGACATCGTTGTATGGTAATGTTAGTACGCGGCAGGCCATTTATCCGGCAATATTACTGATGCGCACGATATTGACGGCCACAATAGAATGTAGTTGTAGTGCACCATAACGCCATGATGCACCCACTGTAGTGAAGGTGGCGAAGTTTGAGGTCGATGAGACAGCACACACCACGCCCCCCAATGACGCCGACGACACGCCCATGCACCATAAAGCCACGACATACATGATCCGCTCACTGTAGTGAAGGTGTAGAAGTTTGAGGTCGATGAGACAGCACACGCCACGCCCCCCAATCACGCCCACTACACGCCCACTGTCGTTTACACCGCCCAGAAGGGACTACTTTACCCCCCTATGTTCTTTTACCTTTCTAATGTATATGGTGCCCAGATGTATAGCCTATGTCCATCTGCTTTCACTCCCCATTACAATGGTGTATTGGGTGTTATGATTGGTGCTGTACTTCTTGAGTTTACCCGCCTCAAAGGTTCCCAGTTCTCTCTTTATAATAGTAGTATAGATTAACAAATCACAATTCAGTATTATAATAAATGTCATATCAACCAACCAATTTAGCACTATCCCCTAGAATGGCTATATTAAACTCTTTCTGACATAATGTGTTATGTTATGTTATGTTATAGGCTGATTTGTATTGCGCACTGTTAGTCGAGACTGTCCTGGCGCGTAGAGGAAACAAAGACTGCATATACCGGAGATCTAAAAGGCTTGTTTAAACAGATTTGTTTTTAATAGTTGTTTAAAACTGGTCAGATCCGTAGTGTGTCGTAGTTGGTTTGGCAGAGCGTTCCACATATTAGCCGCTCTAACCGCCAAGGATTTGCCCCCTAGGCGAGTTTTCCGAAACCTAGGGACAACCAGGCTTCCAAGTGATGCCGAGCGTAGTTGACGCACCGGCTGATAGAACATAAACCTAGCCCTCAAATAGGCTGGACAGGGGCCGTGGAGGGCTTTATGGGCCAGGACCAGGGCCTTGTAACATACTCTTTGGGGCACCGGGAGCCAATGAAGGTCGCATAGTTGTTTGCGGACACTTAGTCTCCTAGGGATGTCAAAAAGGAGCCTAACACCCGCGTTTTGTACCACCTGCAGTTTCCCTAAAAGAAACTCAGGAGAGCCAATATACAGAGCATTGGCATAGTCCAGGTGCGAGAGTATGAGAGCCCTGGCCATTGCCTCTCTGGCAGCTTGAGGGAGGAGGGGAAAGAATTTCCTTAGGGTTGTAAGGGTGTCAAAACAGGCTCCCACCAATCTTGTGATCTGTTCTCGGAAGCACATATCCGCCCCAAACCAAATCCCTAAGTTTTTTGCTATACCACAGTCACCCTTTGGGCAGGGTGATCCTGTGGGCCACAATGATTCTTTGAAACCTATAGGGAATTGTCCGTAGAGGAGTATTTCGCATTTCTCCTCATTACATTTCAGACTGGCCTGGGCCAGCCAGGCAAATACTGACGACAGACAGTGCTGGGCTTTCTCGGTCTGTGAATCATTATCTTTCCAGGTGAAGAGAAGTTGGGTGTCGTCGGCGTAGGCCATAATTTTAGCACCCAACCTTTCTGCCAGATAAATCAGGGGGGTCATATAAACATTGAAGAGTAGAGGGCTGAGTGTAGAGCCCTGTGGGACCCCAGTTTCCACTTTGTTATCAGACGAGTGGAATGGAGGCAGCCATACTTGTTGGAAACGATCTTTAAGAAATGATTCCACCCAACTAAGTGCCGCGTCTGCAATCCCGATGACCGACAACCTGGAGAGGAGCTTAAGATGGGGAACAGTATCGAACGCGGCAGGGAGGTCCAATAAAATTAGAGCCGCTCTGCCGCCCCCATCAAGACATTCTTTGATAGCCTCCGAGACCTCTACAGGAGCTGTCTCGGTGCTAAAGGATGATCTGAAGCCAGATTGAGCAGGGTGCAGAGCCCCTGAGGCATCCACAAATTTCTCCAGTTGCCTAAATGCCACCTTCTCGCAGACCTTAGCAAGAGCTGGGAGAAGGGAAATGGGGCGATAGTTTGAAGGGAGCATTGGATCAGCCGTAGGCTTTTCGATCAGGGGGAGAAGTTTAGCGTGTTTCCACTGAGAGGGCATCGCACCTGATTGCAGAGACTCATTAATCAAAGTCGCTACTATAGGAGCGACTACATCAGCCACCCCACTGAGGACCCTAGCTGGGCAGGGATCTGTTGGGGATCCTGACTTTAGGGATTTAAGTATGGCCGCCACATTCTTCACTTCCACTCTATCAAAGCCAGAAAGAAACTGGGTAGGCTCGATGTCATCCTGAAATATCCAGGTAGTAGATAGGTTGGTAGGGGCGGGAAGCTTAAGGCTGGCCTGTATCTTTTGAATTTTATCAATAAAGAAAGTGGACAGCTTTTCACACCAACTGGGGGAAGTGGGCGTGGAAGAGGCCTCTGCTACTGGAGAAGTAAAGCTCCGCACAATAGCAAAGATTTCTCTGCTATTGTTCTTAGTTCTAGAAATTCTCTCGGCAAAGAAATCACCCTTTGCCAACTTAATGGCAGCATAGTACTCACATTGAGCCTTGCGTAATTTCGCCTTAGCTATGGAGCAGTACTCCTGTCGCCATGCCCGCTCAAGCTCTTTACAACCTAACTTCAGGATTTTTAGGCGATCAGTGTACCATGGATAGGATGGAGAGGCTCGTGGGCGATTATTTCTTGAACGGATGGGGGGCGTCTTTATAGCAGTGCTCATCCATTCCGAGAAATTTTCCACTGCCCCCTCCAAGGGACAGGCGCTAGCAGGGCGGGACTGTGCTAGAGCGGTGGATAGGGCAGGAATATTAATTTTTGCTTGGGGTGGGCCGTGGTTCCCAGCCCCCGGTTTACGCTGGCTACCCAAATCCCAGGAGAAACAGATAAGATGGTGGTCTGACAATGTGACAGGGCGGGAGGTCACCGGAGCTATGGAAAAGTTGGAACAGACCAGGTCAAGACAGTGACCTCCTGAGTGGGTAGAATCAGAGACCTGTTGTGAGAGGAGGGTTGCGTCACACAGATCCAGTAGATCCCTTGTCCCTGGGGCTACCGGATTGTCTATATGGATATTAAAATCATCCAGCAGCATGAATTTTGAGAACCTCAATGCTCTTTGTGTGACTACCTCCTCCAGAGATTTGAGGAAGGTACCTGGGGGACCTGGGGGACGGTATACCAATATCCCGCCTAAGGTAAAGTGGGGGGAAAGGGCTAAAGAGAATTCCATAACTTCCCCACCTAGAATGCCCCCTGTGGATTCCTTTGTTAAAATCCAGTTGTCCCTATAAATCATAGCAATGCCCCCGCCTCTGCCTGTATTACGATCGAGCTTGGCTATCCTGTACCCTCGTGGAGTGGCTAACTCGATCACTGGAGCGCAGAATTCATTCAGCCAGGTCTCCGTAATGAACAGGATGTCGAGGCACTCGTCCACTATCAGCTCATGAACTGCCTCCGAGTGTTTGACCATCGAGCGGGCATTAATAAGTGCCGCTCGAATGTTGGTATGATGATCAATCCTACACGGAGAGGCGGATGAGTGATCCGTGAACTGAAACCGGCAAGCGGGGCAGTAACGTGTCATAGAATATAATACTTCCCACTGTTTGAAGCTGTTGCATGGGACTTTGTTATTTAGTGCGAGCAAAGTCTTGTGGAAAAGTAAATTTTGCCATGTTCTGTGTCCCTACGTGTTCCCCATCTTATGATTATGTGTGCATGATTAATATGCATATGTATCCCCATGATCGATTAAAGACGCAATTACAGTTGTGTCCATCTCTAGTATGCCAGTTCCCAGTTTTCGTGAATACAACGAATATCAGGCCTATGTAAAGCTACGTTGCCACGTTTCACAGTGTGCACGTTATTTCATTGTAAAGTCTCCGTTTCTAGGCCTAAAAAGGGCCCGGACTCAGATTCAGCTCCTGTCTTCTGAACCCTCGCTGAGGAGCGATACAGCCCCCACCTGTATCCCTGACCCTTCACTTACTTCCTGTCTCACAGTGCCCGGCTCGTCCTGGCTCTGCCTGCCAGTCTGCCAAGAGTATGTTATGATTCTAGTTATCAGTTCAGCTCTCCTTCTCTGCATTCCTAAGCTACTGAATCGCATCAATAGTTTCAGTCACAGTCTAGCCTTTACGTCTCCATGTAAGAGAAATACTGTATTTATGGTCATTTAATATTCCTCAACACACACTACATGTAGAATAATTCATGCACCAGTTTTAGTGTCTGTTAGCCTTTGCCCTGAAAACTTTTGGATTCTATCAACATGTTCTCTAAACATCAGATACTAGATAGTGTTTAGGTACATGTCGCTCTGACTCTCCAGACTTTCGTCTCTCCTTCTAGCTCAGAAGTCATAGCCCCCAGCTTCTCCCTAGTTACACGTCATTGCCAGCTTGCGCGCACCACTAGGTTAGAGGTCCCGGCTCCTCAGGTAGCCCCCTCCATGTTTCCGCCCCATTTATGACATATTCTGTTACGTCTACATCACATGTCTATGTATACGCCTCCTGTTACACCCACTTTCATCCTTATCTTTCGCGACTGTTGCTAACTCCACCCACTGTCACACCTACTGTATGTACTGTAATGCAATTGTTTTAGTATATATACTTGTGTACTGTTATTAAAAGTCAGCGCGCTCATTCCAGATCCTGCCCGACAGCTGTCGGGGCCCCCTGTTGGCTAGCCATCCCAGATCTTGCCCGTGCAGGTTGTCCTGTTCCTGTCCTTATGCTGTATTAAACCTGCAAACTCCTACTACCTCGAATCTTGACTCTTATTTATTGAGCTATCTGTTATTGTTATATCCAGTCAAAAATAGAGGTATTATTTATTTATTTACCACATAATGGCGCCCGAACAGGGACTTGCCCTTTCCCCACGCGCCGGAGAAGCCACGCAAGCCCCCTGATCCTCTGCAGTCGTGACGGAACCATCCTGCGCAGTGGCAGATATTTCTGCTTCAAGTATCCCTCAGGCCCACGGAGGAGACGGAGGTTGCGGTCCAGCATCCAGACGAGGCGGTGGAGGAACGCGGCGAGTCCCGACCAGAGCCCAAGCCGAGAGTACAAGGTCCGAGGTATCCGGAGGCCCACCCGTAACTGAAGTCCGAAGTTCGTCCGTCCGGCGTCGTAGCAGTCCAGTCCAGTCCGAGGCCTTCCGTTCTTGCTGCCCGGTGAGTACCGTTGCTGGGGTAGTATCTAGACAGGGTCAATTGTATTGTCTCTGGTCCGTGGGTTTGGGGTACACAGATCCAACACGAAGTGTCCACTTAGGTGGGTGCGGGTCCTGACGTGTCTCTTTATGAGACCGGTAAGTTTCGTACTGTTTTAGCAGTGCATCTAGTTTCTGTTCTAGTCTGTTCTGTTCTCGAGAAATTCATGTATTCTGTTTTCAGTATTCCAGGTGGAATTTTGTCCGAACTGTTATTTTAAAATGTCATTCATGTATTTCAATGTCGTGGTATGAAAGTGGTGTAAATATTGTGTTTATTGTGTATTGTATTGTGTCTAGGCTCCAGCCCAGTCATGCCTTTGTTTTCCAAATTACGTCAGTTAAGAACTAGGAAAGGTCTGTTAGAAGAAGCAGTTCCTGTCCCGCCTAGGGACAGTCCAGGTCATTTTATGTATCAGAAGCATGGCATAAGCGCCATATTATATCTAGATTTATGGGTGGAGTACACCAAGAACTTAGAGGAAAAGTATAGATGGCCCGTATCAGGTACGTGGGATGCCGAGTGCATCATGCGAGTAGAAGAAGTATTATGGAAAAAGAAAGCCAGACAGTCACAGAAAGATGCCATCGAGTTATGGCGCAAAGAATCTCATAAAAGAACCGAAAAAGAAATCAGAAAGTCAGAATTAAGTAGAGAATCCTCAGAAAGAGCCCAAGAAAGGGAACTAATCGAGATAGGTGAACGAGTTAAAACCGAACAGTCAGACAGACAGAGAAATGCCCTTATTAAGGGTATGTACCCTCTTCTTGCCGAGGGCTTGCCAAAAGCAACCCCGGAAGCATCCAGTATTCTTCCGCCACCTTTAGTCCCGACCAAGTTACGTCACAAACCGACCGCAGCTGATATTTTTCTCTCGTCCTATTTGGACGACACAGTCCCAGAATATGCAAATCCTGTTCCACCAGCTCCTGTAAATAATGTAAATCCTGCTCCTCCAGTCACCGGGGCACCTCTTGCAGTACCTGCTACGGTACCCCCGGTCCAGCCCGTAGTACAAATTCCCGCCACATCAGTCACTCTGCCAGCTCGAAGAGTATCAGTCGACGATTCCAGTTTAGGGGCCGCGGGAGGAGGTCCTCCTGGTACCCCGCCGCCAAGTAGACGTCTAGGGGCAGTCGAGTTACATGAACGTGCGTTACAGCGTACGCCCAAATATAAGTCTATTGCAGAGATCAGACGAGCTCTTACTGAATGCGGTTATGATCCAGTTCCAGGCGAGGATAGTATGGTTCTATATTCCATACGTATAAGGCAGGTGTCCGAGTATTTGGTCACCCTACCGAATATGAAAGAAGATCTAGACAGAATGTATCGTTTCATTCGTACAGGACAAGATCCAGAAAGTATTGGTGAAGTCATGTCTCTCAGAAAAGCTGAGATCCAGTTGATGTTATTAAAGTTTCTGATCAATTGTTTAATACGGGAACAAGATTCCCCGACTAAAGATCCGACCGAAATGAAAGTCCTGACAAGGTGGAGTGATAATATAGCCGAGGGTAAGCACAAGACACTCAATAGTATAGAGAGTATGTACAAGAAAATACGTAAAGAAATAATAAGGTTACACGAACAACGCAGAGAAGCACAAGTAAGCGAGAAAGAAAATGACTCTTCTACTGAAGAGGTAGACGACGAGAATACCGCCAGAATAGCGTATGTAGGTAAATTTAGATTTCCAGACCGACATTTACGCCTAGAACACAAGAAAGTCTTCCATCTTCCAGCACCGGAACAAGGCTCTCTAGAACAAGTATTTCAAGCTACCGATCAAATTCTGAAATCACGAATCGGTTATAGTGAATTAAGTACCATGCATGAACAAGAACTAGCCCGATCAGCAGTCCGATGGATTACTGATTCTACCACTTTTCCAGACGAAATAGTGGCACAAATGTTTCTGAAACTGCCCCCAGCCGAGCAGCGACTGGTGGGTATGTATATGATCCAACACCTCATTACACTGTATGAGGGTCAACATTCTGATCCAGGTCCGTTACATGATATCCTGAACGAGTTACTCCAGTATAGATGGAAAGGTTTAGGTACCGATTTAATTAGTGTCATTCTAGAACAGCGCCATAAATATAGAACGTTCCTAAATCCGCATTTTGTTCATGTCTCACCTCCAGAAAGTAAACCGTGTTACATAGACAGACAGAATCCGTTACGAGAAGTACACCCAGTTAGGACAGCGGGTGGTGAAATGCAACGAGTATTTGTTTACACCCCAGTTACCAAGATGGAACTCTTAGAAATGAAGAAATTAATTCCCTGTCACGACAAAGATCCAGCAGGGTTCCACCGAGAATTAAAGGACATGCTCCGTATGGGAGAATATACGTATCCAGATATTATTAAAATGCTAAAAGTCCTGTTGCCTGCGGGCATATACGAAAAACTCAAGGAAAAAGATTGGGAGGTGGGAGAGAAAAAGATAGATTGGACAGCTCTAGAAGCTGAAGAAAATACACGTGTACCAGGTACCGGTCTAGGAGGTAAATGTAAAGAATTACCTGAACTATTAATACAAGTTTTGCCAAGATTATTAGCCACTGAAAAGGAAGACTGGGATGCAATCTCAGCCTGTAAACAGAAACAAGACGAAGACAATAGTGATTTTTATTCTAGATTCGAGAAATACTTTAGCATTAACAGTGGTCTCAAGACAAGTAGTGAGTCATACCCTCATCTTTTTGTTACTAAACTAGTCGAGAATTCAAGTCCACAAGTTAAAAATCGAGTTTTGAAAGTCGAAAGTACTTGGCAAGCTAGTACCCCGTCCCAAATGCTCCAGATGCTCCAGTATCACCAGAATAGAATCAGAGAAGAGCAAGATCATGAAAGGAAACGTATGAAAGACACGAAAATGAAAGTACTAGTTGCACAATCTGTTCCTCAAGACAGTCAGAAGAGGGGTCCGAATCAAGTCAGTCATCCTGCAGCTCCCGTTAAAGGGACATGCAATTATTGTAAACAGCCAGGTCATTTTATAAACGAGTGTGCAGTTCTGAAACACAACATAGCCACTGGTAAAACTAAAGAAAGACCACGTCCGCCTAGACAAGAACAAGTTTCACAGACTTCTCAGCCACAGAATGCACAACAGACAGTTCCAGCATCGCAGCCTATCGCTGCAACACAGCATGTTACACAGCAGATGTACCAGTATGCACAGACAGAGTATCCAGAGTATCAAGCGTATTCATGAAACAGCCTAGAGAGGGAGGTAGGCTTGCCTCTCATCGAGATTCCTGTAGATCAAGAAGGTCCCTATGTTCACAGTCAAGTATTAGGGAAAGACAGAAAGTTTCTGATTGATACAGGGGCAAGTAGGACGACTATTAGTCACGACGAGGTTCCAGGGGCTCCGATCTCAGGCTCAAGAAATGTTTCCCTTGGATTTTCAGGAAAGCCTATTGTAAACGAGATATCAAAGCCAGTTACTCTAGAAGTAGGTCCATTGTCCCGAACTACTGGTCTGTTACTTACTAAGTCATGTCCAGAAAATGTGTTAGGCATTAAGACACTGAAAGAATTAGGTGCAGTTATTTGCTGCTCCCCAGAGGGAATACGTTTGTTTTTACGTGACTTCAAGGGTCACTATGTTTTACGAGATTTTGATCCGAGATTGTCTAATGTTCCGCAGCATCTATGGGCGCAAGGTCCAACTGATGTTGGCTTCATGCAAATCACACCCCATCGTGTGACTCTCAAGCAAGGTATAGTCTTGCCACGAATCAGACAGTACAGATTGCCACCTGAGGCTGTAGCAGCCTTATCCAAAATTATTGACGAGCTCATGGCTCAAGGAGTAGTTGTAGAAACTGACTCCAATGTATGTAATTCTCCGATCATTCCAGTCATGAAACGTACTGATCCAAATGCACCCCCGGTATATCGATTAGTGATTGACCTTCGAGAACTCAATAAATGTATCATTCCCCAGTACCCAGTTGTTCCAGATATTTCTTCCCTATTGACAGCCATTGATTCTGAAGCCACATTTTTTACAGTCATAGACCTCAAGAACGCATTTTTCAGTGTCCCCATTCATCCAGATAGCCAGTACCTTTTCGGTTTTTGTTTAAATGGAAGGAGCTATAAATTCACACGAGCTCCTCAAGGTTTCACAGAAAGTCCTAGTATTTACAGTCAAGCACTTAAAAGACAACTAGACAATATTCACATGCCAGCTGACACTGCCCTGCTCCAGTATGTCGATGATCTACTGATCACAGCCCGTTCTGAACGTGCTTGCGAGCGAGCATCACTTACAGTCCTGTATTTCCTAGCCGAGATGGGGCACAAGGTGTCCCCTTCGAAGCTTCAATTCTGTGTCCAGCAAGTGATCTACTTAGGCCACTTACTGTCCAAGTGGGGTAGGCAGTTGACACCTGACCGTATCCAGTTAATAGCGAGTCTTCCACAGCCTAAGACACAGAAGGAGGTACGTGCTTTTATCGGCCTTACTTCTTATTGCAGACAATGGATTCCTCAGTATGCATTTCTAGCCAAGCCACTGATACAGTTAACGACACAGGAGGCAGCCGTATCGACTGTCCTCCCTTGGACATCTGAACATACACTTAGTTTTAATGAGCTAAAGAAAGCTTTATGCCAAGCACCTGTTCTAGCTACACCGAACTACAGTAAGCCTTTTACACTTTTTGTCACAGAACGTAATGGTACAGCATTATCTGTTCTTACACAAGATCAAGCAGGACAATACAAGCCCTGTGCTTATTTTTCGAGCACACTAGATCCAGTAGCCCAGGCTCTGCCTGCGTGCCTCAAGTCAGTTGCAGCCACAGCACTAGCTATCAGACAAAGTGATTCCATAGTATTAGGACATTCCTTGACAGTACAAGTTCCACACTCCGTGGAAGTTCTTCTAAACCGAACACAGACTCAACACTTGACAATTGCACGTTTAACAGGTTATGAATTGACACTGTTCCAGCCACACATAGAAATCAGACGCTGCAATGTTCTGAATCCTGCTACACTGTTACCGTCAGTTACTTCCAGTCCTGCCACACATGACTGTGTGGAAGTAGTTAACACCATGACCAAGCCAAGACAAGACCTGACAGATATTCCATTACCAGATCCCGACCTGACACTTTATGTGGATGGTTCATGTATGAGAACAAGTACAGGAGAACTAGTAGCCGCGTATGCAGTGACCACTGACACTAAAGTTATTGAGACGCACCGTATTGACACTCTGTCTGCTCAAGCAGCAGAGCTAGTTGCTCTGACTCAAGCCTGCATACACGCCAAGAACCTGAAAGTTAATATTTACACAGATTCACGTTACGCATTCGGAGTCGTACACGACTTTGGAGTGCTCTGGCAGGAGAGAGGTTTCATGACTTCTCATGGAACCAAGATTCAGCATGGTTTCCTGATTCAAGCTCTGTTAGATGCAATACATTTACCGACAGCTATCGCTATCATGAAGTGCAAAGCACATACGAAAGTTACTGACATTATTTCCCAAGGTAATGATCTAGCGGATCGAACAGCCAAGCTTACAGCACAGACACCAGACATACCAATTAACAAGACAACGACATCCATTCTAGAACAGACTACTTGTATGACAGTTAAGGACCCTACTCAAGATGTCATAGATATCCAGATACATGCCACTCCCGATGAAATCAAGAAATGGTCCGAACAAGGAGGGGTCCAGACAGATCAAGGATGGTTGACGAAGGGAAAAGCCACATGGTTTCTCCCCGACTCAATGGTTCAAGTCATTATCAATACCGCACATAGTCCTGCACATTTAGGAGAAAAAGCCATGTTAGACAGTATCCAGAACATTTGGTTTAACAAGCATTTACGAGCTGCAGCCAAGCAGAAAGTCCGTACTTGTATGATATGTTGCCAGTTCAATCCAGGTAAAAGTGTCCCGGTGGAACAAGGTGGGTTCCAGCCCCCTGACCACCCTTTTGAAGTCCTCCAGATGGATTATATTCAGATGGAGCGATGTCGAGGTTTCAAGTATGTCCTTGTAGTTGTATGCGCTTTGTCCAGGTGGACAGAGGCATATCCAGTCCCAGATTACACAGCCGCGACCACTGCCAAGCAGCTGGTTCGTGAATTCTTCCCCCGTTATGGACTCCCAAGGGTCGTATATTCTGATAACGGCCAGCCATTCTCATCCGAACTAATGAAGCACGTGTCCCTGTTGTTAGGGTACCAGTGGAAGTTCCATTGTGTACGCCATCCTGAAGCAGCCGGTCTCGTAGAGAGACATAATCAAACCTTGAAAATCCGTATTGCCAAAGTATGCAAAGAGAAAGGTGTAGACTGGTTAGTTGCCCTGCCAGTCGCTCTGTTCTATATGCGCATGGTCGCACATTCCAGATCAGGTCTGTCCCCTTATGAGGTCGTATTCGGCCGTCCCCCGAACGTGTGGGGTACACCCAGACCCCGAAGTATTACAGATGTTTCCAGTAATATGCTGACAGATTACCTAGCTTCCTTGATGTCTGCCCTCCACTCTTGTCGTTCACAGGTTGCCGCCGCATTTCCAGACAATACCGAGGTGAAACCACATGAAATTGTTCCAGGAAGCTTGGTCCTCGTCCGCAATTTTGATCGTTCAAGTCCGCTGGAGCCTCGCTGGAAGGAGCCGAAGTTGGTCCTCTTAACCACCCGTACTGCCGTCAAGTTGGAAGGCAGGAAGGGGTGGGTCCATTTGTCTCATGTTAAGAAATTTCACGGACCCCGACTACAAACTGTTTCCAAGAACTTTTCCAAGGATTGTCAAGATTTTAAAGACTGCCAAAATACTATTCTCAAGGACTGTCCCGCAAATGACATTGATACCAAGCCTCCCCTGTTAGAGAAAACTCCACAGCAGGAGTATAAAAGTAAGCTACGGTCTAGTAAAATAAGTCAGCCAGTTTAATTGTCTAAGTCCTCCCCTAGGTGAAACGGTTAGACAGGTATCTGACATGTATGAAATAGACCCCCATAGTGAGAGAGTTAGTCAAAACTCTATCCGATGTATCGTTTTTCTAAGTTTTATATTGTTTTTAAGCTTAATGATTACCTGCACGAGTTATGCATTTCATTTATGTTTTCCAATTTCTCATGTAAATAAGTCTTCTAATGCTACAGTAGAGCACACGTTTAGTGATCTGCCTCCTCATGAACTATCTTATCGTCTTATAGCAATGCCCCCGCCTCTGCCTGTATTACGATCGAGCTTGGCTATCCTGTACCCTCGTGGAGTGGCTAACTCGATCACTGGAGCGCAGAATTCATTCAGCCAGGTCTCCGTAATGAACAGGATGTCGAGGCACTCGTCCACTATCAGCTCATGAACTGCCTCCGAGTGTTTGACCATCGAGCGGGCATTAATAAGTGCCGCTCGAATGTTGGTATGATGGTATGGTGATCAATCCTACACGGAGAGGCGGATGAGTGATCCGTGAACTGAAACCGGCAAGCGGGGCAGTAACGTGTCATAGAATATAATACTTCCCACTGTTTGAAGCTGTTGCATGGGACTTTGTTATTTAGTGCGAGCAAAGTCTTGTGGAAAAGTAAATTTTGCCATGTTCTGTGTCCCTACGTGTTCCCCATCTTATGATTATGTGTGCATGATTAATATGCATATGTATCCCCATGATCGATTAAAGACGCAATTACAGTTGTGTCCATCTCTAGTATGCCAGTTCCCAGTTTTCGTGAATACAACGAATATCAGGCCTATGTAAAGCTACGTTGCCACGTTTCACAGTGTGCACGTTATTTCATTGTAAAGTCTCCGTTTCTAGGCCTAAAAAGGGCCCGGACTCAGATTCAGCTCCTGTCTTCTGAACCCTCGCTGAGGAGCGATACAGCCCCCACCTGTATCCCTGACCCTTCACTTACTTCCTGTCTCACAGTGCCCGGCTCGTCCTGGCTCTGCCTGCCAGTCTGCCAAGAGTATGTTATGATTCTAGTTATCAGTTCAGCTCTCCTTCTCTGCATTCCTAAGCTACTGAATCGCATCAATAGTTTCAGTCACAGTCTAGCCTTTACGTCTCCATGTAAGAGAAATACTGTATTTATGGTCATTTAATATTCCTCAACACACACTACATGTAGAATAATTCATGCACCAGTTTTAGTGTCTGTTAGCCTTTGCCCTGATAACTTTTGGATTCTATCAACATGTTCTCTAAACATCAGATACTAGATAGTGTTTAGGTACATGTCGCTCTGACTCTCCAGACTTTCGTCTCTCCTTCTAGCTCAGAAGTCATAGCCCCCAGCTTCTCCCTAGTTACACGTCATTGCCAGCTTGCGCGCACCACTAGGTTAGAGGTCCCGGCTCCTCAGGTAGCCCCCTCCATGTTTCCGCCCCATTTATGACATATTCTGTTACGTCTACATCACATGTCTATGTATACGCCTCCTGTTACACCCACTTTCATCCTTATCTTTCGCGACTGTTGCTAACTCCACCCACTGTCACACCTACTGTATGTACTGTAATGCAATTGTTTTAGTATATATACTTGTGTACTGTTATTAAAAGTCAGCGCGCTCATTCCAGATCCTGCCCGACAGCTGTCGGGGCCCCCTGTTGGCTAGCCATCCCAGATCTTGCCCGTGCAGGTTGTCCTGTTCCTGTCCTTATGCTGTATTAAACCTGCAAACTCCTACTACCTCGAATCTTGACTCTTATTTATTGAGCTATCTGTTATTGTTATATCCAGTCAAAAATAGAGGTATTATTTATTTATTTACCACATAATGGCGCCCGAACAGGGACTTGCCCTTTCCCCACGCGCCGGAGAAGCCACGCAAGCCCCCTGATCCTCTGCAGTCGTGACGGAACCATCCTGCGCAGTGGCAGATATTTCTGCTTCAAGTATCCCTCAGGCCCACGGAGGAGACAGAGGTTGCGGTCCAGCATCCAGACGAGGCGGTGGAGGAACGCGGCGAGTCCCGACCAGAGCCCAAGCCGAGAGTACAAGGTCCGAGGTATCCGGAGGCCCACCCGTAACTGAAGTCCGAAGTTCGTCCGTCCGGCGTCGTAGCAGTCCAGTCCAGTCCGAGGCCTTCCGTTCTTGCTGCCCGGTGAGTACCGTTGCTGGGGTAGTATCTAGACAGGGTCAATTGTATTGTCTCTGGTCCGTGGGTTTGGGGTACACAGATCCAACACGAAGTGTCCACTTAGGTGGGTGCGGGTCCTGACGTGTCTCTTTATGAGACCGGTAAGTTTCGTACTGTTTTAGCAGTGCATCTAGTTTCTGTTCTAGTCTGTTCTGTTCTCGAGAAATTCATGTATTCTGTTTTCAGTATTCCAGGTGGAATTTTGTCCGAACTGTTATTTTAAAATGTCATTCATGTATTTCAATGTCGTGGTATGAAAGTGGTGTAAATATTGTGTTTATTGTGTATTGTATTGTGTCTAGGCTCCAGCCCAGTCATGCCTTTGTTTTCCAAATTACGTCAGTTAAGAACTAGGAAAGGTCTGTTAGAAGAAGCAGTTCCTGTCCCGCCTAGGGACAGTCCAGGTCATTTTATGTATCAGAAGCATGGCATAAGCGCCATATTATATCTAGATTTATGGGTGGAGTACACCAAGAACTTAGAGGAAAAGTATAGATGGCCCGTATCAGGTACGTGGGATGCCGAGTGCATCATGCGAGTAGAAGAAGTATTATGGAAAAAGAAAGCCAGACAGTCACAGAAAGATGCCATCGAGTTATGGCGCAAAGAATCTCATAAAAGAACCGAAAAAGAAATCAGAAAGTCAGAATTAAGTAGAGAATCCTCAGAAAGAGCCCAAGAAAGGGAACTAATCGAGATAGGTGAACGAGTTAAAACCGAACAGTCAGACAGACAGAGAAATGCCCTTATTAAGGGTATGTACCCTCTTCTTGCCGAGGGCTTGCCAAAAGCAACCCCGGAAGCATCCAGTATTCTTCCGCCACCTTTAGTCCCGACCAAGTTACGTCACAAACCGACCGCAGCTGATATTTTTCTCTCGTCCTATTTGGACGACACAGTCCCAGAATATGCAAATCCTGTTCCACCAGCTCCTGTAAATAATGTAAATCCTGCTCCTCCAGTCACCGGGGCACCTCTTGCAGTACCTGCTACGGTACCCCCGGTCCAGCCCGTAGTACAAATTCCCGCCACATCAGTCACTCTGCCAGCTCGAAGAGTATCAGTCGACGATTCCAGTTTAGGGGCCGCGGGAGGAGGTCCTCCTGGTACCCCGCCGCCAAGTAGACGTCTAGGGGCAGTCGAGTTACATGAACGTGCGTTACAGCGTACGCCCAAATATAAGTCTATTGCAGAGATCAGACGAGCTCTTACTGAATGCGGTTATGATCCAGTTCCAGGCGAGGATAGTATGGTTCTATATTCCATACGTATAAGGCAGGTGTCCGAGTATTTGGTCACCCTACCGAATATGAAAGAAGATCTAGACAGAATGTATCGTTTCATTCGTACAGGACAAGATCCAGAAAGTATTGGTGAAGTCATGTCTCTCAGAAAAGCTGAGATCCAGTTGATGTTATTAAAGTTTCTGATCAATTGTTTAATACGGGAACAAGATTCCCCGACTAAAGATCCGACCGAAATGAAAGTCCTGACAAGGTGGAGTGATAATATAGCCGAGGGTAAGCACAAGACACTCAATAGTATAGAGAGTATGTACAAGAAAATACGTAAAGAAATAATAAGGTTACACGAACAACGCAGAGAAGCACAAGTAAGCGAGAAAGAAAATGACTCTTCTACTGAAGAGGTAGACGACGAGAATACCGCCAGAATAGCGTATGTAGGTAAATCTAGATTTCCAGACCGACATTTACGCCTAGAACACAAGAAAGTCTTCCATCTTCCAGCACCGGAACAAGGCTCTCTAGAACAAGTATTTCAAGCTACCGATCAAATTCTGAAATCACGAATCGGTTATAGTGAATTAAGTACCATGCATGAACAAGAACTAGCCCGATCAGCAGTCCGATGGATTACTGATTCTACCACTTTTCCAGACGAAATAGTGGCACAAATGTTTCTGAAACTGCCCCCAGCCGAGCAGCGACTGGTGGGTATGTATATGATCCAACACCTCATTACACTGTATGAGGGTCAACATTCTGATCCAGGTCCGTTACATGATATCCTGAACGAGTTACTCCAGTATAGATGGAAAGGTTTAGGTACCGATTTAATTAGTGTCATTCTAGAACAGCGCCATAAATATAGAACGTTCCTAAATCCGCATTTTGTTCATGTCTCACCTCCAGAAAGTAAACCGTGTTACATAGACAGACAGAATCCGTTACGAGAAGTACACCCAGTTAGGACAGCGGGTGGTGAAATGCAACGAGTATTTGTTTACACCCCAGTTACCAAGATGGAACTCTTAGAAATGAAGAAATTAATTCCCTGTCACGACAAAGATCCAGCAGGGTTCCACCGAGAATTAAAGGACATGCTCCGTATGGGAGAATATACGTATCCAGATATTATTAAAATGCTAAAAGTCCTGTTGCCTGCGGGCATATACGAAAAACTCAAGGAAAAAGATTGGGAGGTGGGAGAGAAAAAGATAGATTGGACAGCTCTAGAAGCTGAAGAAAATACACGTGTACCAGGTACCGGTCTAGGAGGTAAATGTAAAGAATTACCTGAACTATTAATACAAGTTTTGCCAAGATTATTAGCCACTGAAAAGGAAGACTGGGATGCAATCTCAGCCTGTAAACAGAAACAAGACGAAGACACTAGTGATTTTTATTCTAGATTCGAGAAATGCTTTAGCATTAACAGTGGTCTCAAGACAAGTAGTGAGTCATACCCTCATCTTTTTGTTACTAAACTAGTCGAGAATTCAAGTCCACAAGTTAAAAATCGAGTTTTGAAAGTCGAAAGTACTTGGCAAGCTAGTACCCCGTCCCAAATGCTCCAGATGCTCCAGTATCACCAGAATAGAATCAGAGAAGAGCAAGATCATGAAAGGAAACGTATGAAAGACACGAAAATGAAAGTACTAGTTGCACAATCTGTTCCTCAAGACAGTCAGAAGAGGGGTCCGAATCAAGCCAGTCATCCTGCAGCTCCCGTTAAAGGGACATGCAATTATTGTAAACAGCCAGGTCATTTTATAAACGAGTGTGCAGTTCTGAAACACAACATAGCCACTGGTAAAACTAAAGAAAGACCACGTCCGCCTAGACAAGAACAAGTTTCACAGACTTCTCAGCCACAGAATGCACAACAGACAGTTCCAGCATCGCAGCCTATCGCTGCAACACAGCATGTTACACAGCAGATGTACCAGTATGCACAGACAGAGTATCCAGAGTATCAAGCGTATTCATGAAACAGCCTAGAGAGGGAGGTAGGCTTGCCTCTCATCGAGATTCCTGTAGATCAAGAAGGTCCCTATGTTCACAGTCAAGTATTAGGGAAAGACAGAAAGTTTCTGATTGATACAGGGGCAAGTAGGACGACTATTAGTCACGACGAGGTTCCAGGGGCTCCGATCTCAGGCTCAAGAAATGTTTCCCTTGGATTTTCAGGAAAGCCTATTGTAAACGAGATATCAAAGCCAGTTACTCTAGAAGTAGGTCCATTGTCCCGAACTACTGATCTGTTACTTACTAAGTCATGTCCAGAAAATGTGTTAGGCATTAAGACACTGAAAGAATTAGGTGCAGTTATTTGCTGCTCCCCAGAGGGAATACGTTTGTTTTTACGTGACTTCAAGGGTCACTATGTTTTACGAGATTTTGATCCGAGATTGTCTAATGTTCCGCAGCATCTATGGGCGCAAGGTCCAACTGATGTTGGCTTCATGCAAATCACACCCCATCGTGTGACTCTCAAGCAAGGTATAGTCTTGCCACGAATCAGACAGTACAGATTGCCACCTGAGGCTGTAGCAGCCTTATCCAAAATTATTGACGAGCTCATGGCTCAAGGAGTAGTTGTAGAAACTGACTCCAATGTATGTAATTCTCCGATCATTCCAGTCATGAAACGTACTGATCCAAATGCACCCCCGGTATATCGATTAGTGATTGACCTTCGAGAACTCAATAAATGTATCATTCCCCAGTACCCAGTTGTTCCAGATATTTCTTCCCTATTGACAGCCATTGATTCTGAAGCCACATTTTTTACAGTCATAGACCTCAAGAACGCATTTTTCAGTGTCCCCATTCATCCAGATAGCCAGTACCTTTTCGGTTTTTGTTTAAATGGAAGGAGCTATAAATTCACACGAGCTCCTCAAGGTTTCACAGAAAGTCCTAGTATTTACAGTCAAGCACTTAAAAGACAACTAGACAATATTCACATGCCAGCTGACACTGCCCTGCTCCAGTATGTCGATGATCTACTGATCACAGCCCGTTCTGAACGTGCTTGCGAGCGAGCATCACTTACAGTCCTGTATTTCCTAGCCGAGATGGGGCACAAGGTGTCCCCTTCGAAGCTTCAATTCTGTGTCCAGCAAGTGATCTACTTAGGCCACTTACTGTCCAAGTGGGGTAGGCAGTTGACACCTGACCGTATCCAGTTAATAGCGAGTCTTCCACAGCCTAAGACACAGAAGGAGGTACGTGCTTTTATCGGCCTTACTTCTTATTGCAGACAATGGATTCCTCAGTATGCATTTCTAGCCAAGCCACTGATACAGTTAACGACACAGGAGGCAGCCGTATCGACTGTCCTCCCTTGGACATCTGAACATACACTTAGTTTTAATGAGCTAAAGAAAGCTTTATGCCAAGCACCTGTTCTAGCTACACCGAACTACAGTAAGCCTTTTACACTTTTTGTCACAGAACGTAATGGTACAGCATTATCTGTTCTTACACAAGATCAAGCAGGACAATACAAGCCCTGTGCTTATTTTTCGAGCACACTAGATCCAGTAGCCCAGGCTCTGCCTGCGTGCCTCAAGTCAGTTGCAGCCACAGCACTAGCTATCAGACAAAGTGATTCCATAGTATTAGGACATTCCTTGACAGTACAAGTTCCACACTCCGTGGAAGTTCTTCTAAACCGAACACAGACTCAACACTTGACAATTGCACGTTTAACAGGTTATGAATTGACACTGTTCCAGCCACACATAGAAATCAGACGCTGCAATGTTCTGAATCCTGCTACACTGTTACCGTCAGTTACTTCCAGTCCTGCCACACATGACTGTGTGGAAGTAGTTAACACCATGACCAAGCCAAGACAAGACCTGACAGATATTTCATTACCAGATCCCGACCTGACACTTTATGTGGATGGTTCATGTATGAGAACAAGTACAGGAGAACTAGTAGCCGCGTATGCAGTGACCACTGACACTAAAGTTATTGAGACGCACCGTATTGACACTCTGTCTGCTCAAGCAGCAGAGCTAGTTGCTCTGACTCAAGCCTGCATACACGCCAAGAACCTGAAAGTTAATATTTACACAGATTCACGTTACGCATTCGGAGTCGTACACGACTTTGGAGTGCTCTGGCAGGAGAGAGGTTTCATGACTTCTCATGGAACCAAGATTCAGCATGGTTTCCTGATTCAAGCTCTGTTAGATGCAATACATTTACCGACAGCTATCGCTATCATGAAGTGCAAAGCACATACGAAAGTTACTGACATTATTTCCCAAGGTAATGATCTAGCGGATCGAACAGCCAAGCTTACAGCACAGACACCAGACATACCAATTAACAAGACAACGACATCCATTCTAGAACAGACTACTTGTATGACAGTTAAGGACCCTACTCAAGATGTCATAGATATCCAGTTACATGCCACTCCCGATGAAATCAAGAAATGGTCCGAACAAGGAGGGGTCCAGACAGATCAAGGATGGTTGACGAAGGGAAAAGCCACATGGTTTCTCCCTGACTCAATGGTTCAAGTCATTATCAATACCGCACATAGTCCTGCACATTTAGGAGAAAAAGCCATGTTAGACAGTATCCAGAACATTTGGTTTAACAAGCATTTACGAGCTGCAGCCAAGCAGAAAGTCCGTACTTGTATGATATGTTGCCAGTTCAATCCAGGTAAAAGTGTCCCGGTGGAACAAGGTGGGTTCCAGCCCCCTGACCACCCTTTTGAAGTCCTCCAGATGGATTATATTCAGATGGAGCGATGTCGAGGTTTCAAGTATGTCCTTGTAGTTGTATGCGCTTTGTCCAGGTGGACAGAGGCATATCCAGTCCCAGATTACACAGCCGCGACCACTGCCAAGCAGCTGGTTCGTGAATTCTTCCCCCGTTATGGACTCCCAAGGGTCGTATATTCTGATAACGGCCAGCCATTCTCATCCGAACTAATGAAGCACGTGTCCCTGTTGTTAGGGTACCAGTGGAAGTTCCATTGTGTACGCCATCCTGAAGCAGCCGGTCTCGTAGAGAGACATAATCAAACCTTGAAAATCCGTATTGCCAAAGTATGCAAAGAGAAAGGTGTAGACTGGTTAGTTGCCCTGCCAGTCGCTCTGTTCTATATGCGCATGGTCGCACATTCCAGATCAGGTCTGTCCCCTTATGAGGTCGTATTCGGCCGTCCCCCGAACGTGTGGGGTACACCCAGACCCCGAAGTATTACAGATGTTTCCAGTAATATGCTGACAGATTACCTAGCTTCCTTGATGTCTGCCCTCCACTCTTGTCGTTCACAGGTTGCCGCCGCATTTCCAGACAATACCGAGGTGAAACCACATGAAATCGTTCCAGGAAGCTTGGTCCTCGTCCGCAATTTTGATCGTTCAAGTCCGCTGGAGCCTCGCTGGAAGGAGCCGAAGTTGGTCCTCTTAACCACCCGTACTGCCGTCAAGTTGGAAGGCAGGAAGGGGTGGGTCCATTTGTCTCATGTTAAGAAATTTCACGGACCCCGACTACAAACTGTTTCCAAGAACTTTTCCAAGGATTGTCAAGATTTTAAAGACTGCCAAAATACTATTCTCAAGGACTGTCCCGCAAATGACATTGATACCAAGCCTCCCCTGTTAGAGAAAACTCCACAGCAGGAGTATAAAAGTAAGCTACGGTCTAGTAAAATAAGTCAGCCAGTTTAATTGTCTAAGTCCTCCCCTAGGTGAAACGGTTAGACAGGTATCTGACATGTATGAAATAGACCCCCATAGTGAGAGAGTTAGTCAAAACTCTATCCGATGTATCGTTTTTCTAAGTTTTATATTGTTTTTAAGCTTAATGATTACCTGCACGAGTTATGCATTTCATTTATGTTTTCCAATTTCTCATGTAAATAAGTCTTCTAATGCTACAGTAGAGCACACGTTTAGTGATCTGCCTCCTCATGAACTATCTTATCGTCTCGCTATGCGCAACAATTCATTTATCCGTATGTTACATTATTCACACCAGACCAGCAATGCCACAAATTGTTGGGTGTGTGGTCGACTCCCCCCTTTCCAGACACCGAAGGGAGTTCTGCCACTGTTTCCTTATCCATTTTCACATAATGGCTCATGTGGAGCCTGGTCCATGTTAACGTCATCCTCAACTGATATGTCCTTTCTGAACAGTACATGTTTTCCAGACAAGCAAGGTCTTCCCCACAGAACAGGGTTAGATCTAGAAAATGAAGTTTATAATTTGGGTAATTATTCTTCGAATTTCATGGTCCTGAATGTTCAGTCTGATCCTACTCCAGACTTACCTGCTATTTCAGTACTACCAGTCAAAGGCGAATTATGTGTCTGAAATAATGGTTCCGTACATGTAGGACATAGTGATTGTACTACTATTGTCGAGTATAGTGACAGTGGGAAATCTATTTTTAAAGCTTCACGTCATTCTTATTTTGTTTGTGGTCAGACCGCATATGTTCGTCTGCCCCTCGATTGGGAGGGAACCTGTTACATTGCCTTCCTACTGCCACCAGTCTTCCTAGCCCCATCTGATTATCATAGAAACACACATCTAGTACACATTAGACATAGAAGGGAGATCGAGTCCCCGATTGTCGATCAAACTGAAACTGCTCTAGAACAATATACGGATTTCAATAGAGGATTCTTCTTCTTTATAGGCCCTATCCAGAATAGTAAGTTAATACGTAGATTAACCAGAACCCTTGAAGCAGTAGTTAATGAGACTGCCTCTGCCCTAGGTAACTTAACCGAGGAGCAATCTGCTATGAGATTTGTCGTGCTCCAAAATCGTCTCGTTCTTGACGTCATACTGGCCGATAGAGGAGGAGCATGTAGAGTCATCGGATCTAGTTGCTGCATTTTCATTCCTAATAACGCGCCGTCTGTTTATTCAGCTATAACCAGACTTCATAAAATTGCCCATCAGTTACACCAGAATCCAGGCACCTGGACATGGTCCGGTTGGTTCTGGAGTATAATTTCTGCCTGGGGATGGAAAGTATTGTCCTTTCTAGGTATTGCAGTAGCGATCATATTCAGTTGCTGCCTCTGTATACAATGTGGCCCTGCGATTTGCGGCATTTGTGCTACCTCTTGTATTCCTAGTCCCAAGTCCCGTCCTAAATCCCGTTCCAATAAATTTCGAGACGAGCAAATGATACTGTATGAAATGATAGATGGTATCATGAATATTGATGTTTCCTGATGGAAACGTAGTGACAAGGAGGGAATGTGGAAAAGTAAATTTTGCCATGTTCTGTGTCCCTACGTGTTCCCCATCTTATGATTATGTGTGCATGATTAATATGCATATGTATCCCCATGATCGATTAAAGACGCAATTACAGTTGTGTCCATCTCTAGTATGCCAGTTCCCAGTTTTCGTGAATACAACGAATATCAGGCCTATGTAAAGCTACGTTGCCACGTTTCACAGTGTGCACGTTATTTCATTGTAAAGTCTCCGTTTCTAGGCCTAAAAAGGGCCCGGACTCAGATTCAGCTCCTGTCTTCTGAACCCTCGCTGAGGAGCGATACAGCCCCCACCTGTATCCCTGACCCTTCACTTACTTCCTGTCTCACAGTGCCCGGCTCGTCCTGGCTCTGCCTGCCAGTCTGCCAAGAGTATGTTATGATTCTAGTTATCAGTTCAGCTCTCCTTCTCTGCATTCCTAAGCTACTGAATCGCATCAATAGTTTCAGTCACAGTCTAGCCTTTACGTCTCCATGTAAGAGAAATACTGTATTTATGGTCATTTAATATTCCTCAACACACACTACATGTAGAATAATTCATGCACCAGTTTTAGTTTCTGTTAGCCTTTTCCCTGATAACTTTTGGATTCTATCAACATGTTCTCTAAACATCAGATACTAGATAGTGTTTAGGTACATGTCGCTCTGACTCTCCAGACTTTCGTCTCTCCTTCTAGCTCAGAAGTCATAGCCCCCAGCTTCTCCCTAGTTACACGTCATTGCCAGCTTGCGCGCACCACTAGGTTAGAGGTCCCGGCTCCTCAGGTAGCCCCCTCCATGTTTCTGCCCCATTTATGACATATTCTGTTACGTCTACATCACATGTCTATGTATACGCCTCCTGTTACACCCACTTTCATCCTTATCTTTCGCGACTGTTGCTAACTCCACCCACTGTCACACCTACTGTATGTACTGTAATGCAATTGTTTTAGTATATATACTTGTGTACTGTTATTAAAAGTCAGCGCGCTCATTCCAGATCCTGCCCGACAGCTGTCGGGGCCCCCTGTTGGCTAGCCATCCCAGATCTTGCCCGTGCAGGTTGTCCTGTTCCTGTCCTTATGCTGTATTAAACCTGCAAACTCCTACTACCTCGAATCTTGACTCTTATTTATTGAGCTATCTGTTATTGTTATATCCAGTCAAAAATAGAGGTATTATTTATTTATTTACCACAGTCTCGCGACTGTACATCAATGTTTCATCACCAGGCTCTGCCTCCCCAGCACCAGCGTTCCTGGCCCTGTGCGCCGACGGGGCGCGGACGGGCGCAGACGGGCTTACCTTAGGCACACCTTCGGCGCGCCATCGTCGCTCCCGCTGCGCTCGTCCGTTGCGCGGCCGAGGACACATGTGCAATTTATGTCCTGCCTCCCCAGGTAAGCTAGACCGCTAACTCCGGCCCAACCTAGCTCTGGGAAACACAAGATGGTGCCTCGCCCTCCACACAATCGGCACAGTCAGCCGCGGTGGAACGGGGCGAGGGAGGCCACAAGAAGAACCAAGATCCTCTAGTTCTGCCTGCTCATTAAAACAGTGCTCGAAATTGGTGAGTGATATTTTTAGAAATGAAAAATCGGCACCAGCATCTAAATCATGCCAGTGCTCACAGCGCGATCTCAGTGAGTAATTAAATGTTTTATGCAAGCCCCAAGAGTATAGCTGCACATGCTGTCAATGAAACCCCCAGCGAACCTCAGGAGCTGCCACCACCCAATAAGTTCACAGAGAGCCCTGCGCAGCCTGTCAATTTATGTCCTGCCTCCCCAGGTAAGCTAGACCGCTAACTCCGGCCCAACCTAGCTCTGGGAAACACAAGATGGCGCCTCGCCCTCCACACAATCGGCACAGTCAGCCGCGGTGGAATGGGGCGAGGGAGGCTATAAGAAGAACCAAGATCCTCTAGTTCTGCCTGCTCATTAAAACAGTGCTCGAAATTGATGAGTGATATTTTTTAAAATGAAAAATCGGCGCCAGCATCTAAATCATGCCAGTGCTCACAGCGCGATCTCAGTGAGTAATTAAAAGGTTTATGCAAGCCCCAAGAGTATAGCTGCACACGCTGTCAATGAAACCCCCAGCGAACCTCAGGAGCTGCCAACACCCAATAAGTTCATTGGAGGTGGCAAAGTAAATGTGTAACAACAAACAATGGAAAGAGTCATAGATGTATTTACAGGGTACAAGCGGGAAGGGCCTTAAAAGTAGCAAACAAAATGACATTACAAAACAAAAAGTGCATTTTTTGCTGCATGCGGAGTTGGCATGAGACAAATAAACACACTATGACTATTTGGAGACAGCAGCCATATTCTTCAAGATGGGCATGGGCCCTTTGGTGTAGGCATAGTCCAGAAAATGAATTTCTAACCATTTCAGTATTTTCATTTTTCATATAAATTTGAACCTATAATTATAATCAGAAAATAGTTACCTCCCTGCCTACACTCTTCAGAGGATTTTAAACAAGCTGCTATTTGAGAGCTGGAGCCTGGCTCTACCAGAACCCGTAAATACATGAACGTGACTGAGAAAGATGGCACGTCTATCAATAGGCAGTTATTCATCTAGGCCTTGTTTCTCCAAACGTATTCCTTAAGTGCCGGATTCATGCCAGATTTTTGGCATATCCATATTTAGATGAATGTAGCTACCTTAGAAACCTGGCACCCTCCAGGACTGATATTGGAGAACCCTTACATAGGCAGATGAAATTACCTTCTGCAACACCCTCTTCCAAAACCAAGTCCCTGTTCTACAGAAGAGTGTTAAAAATATTTGGGGCCTGTTAACAATGGTAACGTTGGTCTACAATGTACCTTTATGGCCACACTTACCTTTAATACCCCAGTCAGAAATTACAAAGAGATTGCTGAGTGTTTGCCCAAATGCATTTAATAGTGCAGATTTCTCTGCCACAAGTGTGGAGAAATGCATAACGATAAATCTCGCTGAAAGTTGCTAAGTCAGGCGGCTAAGGCATGGTTTCGTTGAAATTGGGAACATCCAGAAACGTGCATTTGTGAGCATTCTCATCCAGTAGGGTTTTTTTTAACAACAAGCCTCTTGTTGTTATAATATGGAGAAGTTTTTCTGAGCTTGATGTCAGTAATGCATACTGACCTGACAAACCTTACGATCAAAAGCAATACATTTGAACAATTGGGGATCAAGGCTAAAATGCTTGCACCGGTGCTAAAATTACCCAGTGTAAATGCCTGATATAGTGAAGGTGCAAGTGGCCTCGAACATAATCCCCTATGTCCTATTAGTGAGAGAAGTGAAACAGATCTCCCACTTCCTCAACAAATATATGCGCAAATGCCCTGCACCCTTCAAATGTTTAGCACAATCCTTTTGTCAAAATCATCACACTGTTCACAACATTACAATGTTAAAATCGTTTTCCCAAGAAATTCAGGTGAATACTCTTCAACATTACAATGTTAAAATCGTTTTCCCAAGAAGTTCAGGTGAATACTCTTCAATTTAAAAATTGTTTCTTTTATTCAAATTTCTTTACACAATGGATAGCCAACGCGTTTCGTCCATTACCGGACTTCTTCAGGGCTTTCGACTTCCTTATAGCGGTCAATTTCAGATCCTTATATTCTATCCTGGTTTACATGTGGTCATCTGGCGGAAACCAGATGACAACATGTAAACCAGGACGCTGACATTCGCGGATCTCCACGTTCTGTTGTGAAAGTATTCTTGAACCTTAGAAACGCCACAGAAGCGTGTATGCCACTCTCTTTGAAATTGACTGAGTTTTTTTTAACAATACAATATAAGGATCTGAAATGGACCGCTATAAGGAAGTCGAAAGCCCTGAAGAAGTCCGGTAATGGACGAAATGGTGTTGGCTATCCATTGTGTAAAGAGATTTGAATAAAAGACACACCTGAACTTCTTGGGAAAACGATTTTAACATTGTAATGTTGTGAACAGTGTGATGATTCTGACAAAAGGATTGTGCTAAACATTTGAAGGGTGCAGGGCATTTGTGCAAAAGCAATAAATGTATATCAAGTGTGCATACAATGACAATTATAGCGGTTTCTATGCAAAGTCCTTAAATAATTATGACCTTTATATTTAATACAGATCAGTTATTTTTCAACAATTCCACTGCTCAGTGACTGCAGCCAGTTCCCCTCCTTTTTCCGGACAATCCCTAGTGATGACTCCCAGTTCCGTGGGCTGGCCCAACTGTTGAGGCTCTTTGATTGGAACTGGGTGGGCCTTCTAGCAACAGACAATGAGTATGCCCAAAATGGAGCTCAGATATTAAAAGCAGAGCTTAAGAAGGCAGGTGCTTGTGTGGCCTTCTCTGAAATTGTTATCCTCACTCGACCAGACAGGAATGCACCCCATATCGCCCAAGTGATCAGAAACTCAATAGCGAATGCAATAGCCATCATCTCTCTTGATTCACACCTAGTACCTTTGCTGAATGAACTAGTGAGACAGAACATAACTGGGAAGGTATTCATTGCCAGTGAAGCCTGGTCAACATCAGTACTTCTGTCTGTGAAGAAGTATACAGAAGTCCTCTCTGGCACAATCGGTTTTGCAATCCACAGTGGAGAAATGGCAGGCTTCAAAGGACATCTCAACAGGGTTCATCCTTTAAATTTCCCCAGTGATATTTTCATCAAGGAATTCTGGGAAGCAGCTTTTGGCTGTGAGTGGCAAGATTATGAAGCAAAGCAAGGCACATGGAACACTACCACAAATATATGCACAGGGGTGGAGAGGCTGGACAATCTCTTTGGCTTCTACAATGATGTCACCAGTCCAAGAATCACATACAATGTCTACAGGGCAGTTTATGCTGTTGCCCTGGCTTTACAGGATCTCCAGTCCTGCAGGCATGGAAGAGGCCCCTTCCAACATGGAACTTGTGCCAACATCTCACATTTTCAAAGCTGGCAAGTAAGATAAGATCTTTAAGTCAATGGTTATTTGATAATTGTAGAAAAGTATTGTGCCAAAGAAAAATATATCAATATTCCCCTTACTGTTTTCTGTATCATTTTCCAATTGTACAGGAAGGGCACCAGAAACTGCTGTGAGCCAGCCTATACATACAAGGGAGATAAACACTGGGAGAAACTATCAATTGTGTAGAGTATATACAATGGATTGTGGCACCCTGAGTACTCAAAAGAGAAAGCAAAATACAAGGGACAAGGAAGTCACGGTCCAGTGGAAAAAGACTTTGGAAAATTTCAGATACACTGGTAGCTTCTTGCATAGTGTAAGAAATTTAATGGTTCACAATTTTAGACATGTGGGCCTAGATTTATAAATGTAATACTTTTTTGATACAGACTCAATGCAAAATCCAGGTTGCCATTTACAAAATAACGCAAATGGAATTTGCATTGGTTTGCAACCAAAAGCATCATAACTCACCGCAATGGGTTGCCTTGTGTTACATGTGTCAAAGGGACATTCAATGGGTTTTGCATCCATCCATGGATTTTATGCAATCTAAGAATTGTAGACATGGATGTGTGCCAAAATTCTTTTCAGCCCTATAGCTAGTGTAATGAGGAGAAATATATTTACATCTTTGCATGCATGCTGCATTTTGCAGCACACATTCAAATAGAAAATTGCCTTCAAGAATAATTTTGCATTGTGATCAGCATAGTTGCTGTTGCTGTGTACCTTCCTGCACAGCAACTATGATGATCACAATGCAGACACCCTTTAACTATGGCACAAGAGTGCCTTCATTGGTTTACGGCTGCTGAAAGTGATGCAGCAGGGAGACAGCAGAAATGTGACACTTCTTTGTAGATATGGCACAGTTCTCCTGTCTTCCATTCATGCAACGCAGAGCAGCACACTTTATTTGCTTTCTTGTTTTGCATCAAGAGACTAATATCGAGCCACAGAAGAATCCTGGTTCAGGCACAAAAAGGAGCTAGTTTAGTGGCAAATATTGTACATAACCAGTTTTCCCTGGACACATTCAACATGATAAAACCTGATGAAGTCTGCCTTACTAAATGGTTGAAAAGAGACAAAACATACATAATTGGATGTGCACATTCCAATACTGTATTATATGCTTCATTAGAATTTACAGAACTCAAAAACAGGTGGAAAATATCATACTTGGTAAATAATGCACCCTTGAAGTATTCTTGCTTACGGGGTAAGCTATTTGCTACCTACAATTCTGCCACAGTCTTAATGAGAAAATATGTGAACAAAAATTGCTAGATACAAGTGGGAAGGCTGTTTGAATAATCTTATATTGGCCTAAGGCTCTTTTTCTCTGCCTCAGAATCACTGTACTTAGCCTTTTCAGCCCTCCTCATTTCCTGGGACATTCCAATCAGCCACAATTCCAGGTCACGGTCACTATAATACTTAAATGACCTATCTTTCTTCTGAACATGGATCTCCTACAAGCCTATTCAATCACTAAACCACGTTTTTTCTGTCCAACTTTATCAACCTTTCAAAACCATCATTAATAGAATATTGGAAAAACAAATAACCTTAACCAAAGTTAAACAAACTTCCTTCACTATATGTATAGCAGTTAAAAGTTGCTGTTGGCCTGAGGCAGATTTGAACTCACAAACAATATCAGCAATCCCAGGTATTACAGATTGAAAAAAGATCCCAGAAATTCAAACTAAAACATGGCAAATTATATATCATCCCTTCCTGTAAGAGGTAGGGTAATGAGGCAGAGCCAATGGGATACAGTAAGGCATATGAAGAAGAAATATAACCAATGTGTCCCTCTCAAGATCGAAACAGGCAGATATCAACTTCCACAGAGTCAAAAAATGTTTAGGCAGTGAATGATCATGCAAGCTTCCACATCATCAGTCCTCAAATGCTCCATGCAGATCACCAAGCTTCTTGAAAAATGTTCTTGTGCCATATAAGGCCTGCTAGGAAACAAGGATTTTGTTGGCACAATTTAGAGATGAGGTCCATTTAGAGTTCAGCTTAATCTTCTTGTCCAGGGTCTTCCTTGTTAGGGGCCTGGTTCACTCCACAAAACTGCAATGATGTGTCCTTCCCTCCAGGTCTTTCTTCAAGATCCAAGGCTTGCACCCAGTCTTCTGTAAGAACCTATCCTTTCTGATGTAGGAAAATCTTCTTTTCTGTCAGTAAAAGGTACAACTGCTTGTTTGATTTGGGAAATCTTTATTCTGCTTTGGGCATACTGAGAGGAAACCAGCGCCAATCACAGTTCAACCTTTCTTGAAAAGATAAGTACCCCTCCCAACCATGGCAAGTTTATCACAATTTTCTTTCTTCTTAGGCTTCTGGTACAGCAGTGAGGATCTTGGTGTCAGCTGTAAAATAATACACAATGGTTCTTGGGTTGGTGGGAATTGCCCAGCACATTTTCAAAGAGGGAATAATAGCTCATGAATTATTGCATGTTAGATGATGTGTGGCAGGATGTAGTGTATATAGCCCTATGCTCACACATCTTTAGGACATCTGGTGGAGGGAAGAGAACACAGATATCAATATATATGCTGCAACATACACATCCTGAAGAAGAGTCTACAGTTTGAATAGTGCTCACTGGTCCTTGTTAGAACATCATTGACCCTGCACATCATGTTTGATTACATCACAAATAACCTACTACACACAGGACACCTCAAGCTCACACTGTAGATGAAAATAAGGGTCACATTAAATGGGGAGTGAATGGATTTTATCAGGGTTAACAATAGAGTGCCTCCGCAGGCAGAATACTGATGCAAGGAACTAAGTCATACACTAGAACACATAGCCACCAGCCAGAAACACCACCACATTCTGGTATGAGTGGACAGACACTACTTTTACTGTGGATAGGATTGGGCACTCTTCTCAGGACTACATACAAACATGGAACACCTCAAATAACCTCATCAGCTGTTAGAGGCTAGGGCGCTCGACCTCGGACCAGAGGATCGGGGTTCGAGTCTCGGTAACGACGCCAAACATCCTGTTATTCTGGGCAAATCACTTAATCTCCCCGTGCCTAACAAAAATGAATGTGTGTTCTCATGTAACGTAATTGGTGCTATGTAAAGCACTCTGATACCCGATTCGGTTTGGGTCAAGTTCGCGCTATATAAAACTCTGCAAAATGAAAAAATTAAAAAAACAAAGCGGCCAGAAGCTAGCAAATATCAACATGACAGCATAATCTCCACAGTCATCTTCCCACTAACTCCAGTGGCTATTTCCATGTCCAACATGGCCAGATATGTTCTTTATAAGCTGTGCCAACACATCTATCACTGTTATTAAAGCTGATCTTACCCTATTAAGAACAAGTGCACTTAAATATGCCTGGCAGCTTAACTTTGGTGTGCCTGCATTTGAACAATGTAACTCTTTTTGTGTGTAGAACCCTGATGCATCTCAGTCCAAATCCTCCAATTTCCGTTACTGGCTACATGATCTCTAACCCCACTCCACCTCAACAAAGATGTAACTATTTTCCCTTAATATTATTTTATATTATATTATATTATATTATATTATATTATATTATATTATATTATATTATATTATATCATTTTATATTGTATTATATTATAATATATTATATTATATTTGTAGGAACATGCCCCTTTCTGCGTGGTCACTCCCAGTTTTTGCTAAATGTTTCTGTTGGTCTTTGGGCTTTGCAAATTGGGATACAACTGTCCAGTGGCCAGTGTGTGTGCTCTGACCCCTAAAAACATGTTGAATTGGTATACCCCTAATTGGCATATGTTACTTACCTAAAAATCCCTAGTATATGTGACAAAGTGTACCCAGTGTCTGTAAGTTAAATGTCACAAGTGGACAGCAACACACATTGCGTCACCACTACAGTGACAATGCAAACTATGCCTGCAGGCCTGCCGCCAGTAAATCTAATTTGCTGGTTTATACTGCAAATTTGACCTGCCAAATAGTCCCTTTAGACAGGCCTATACCTCCTTTTAAATATTAATAGGTACCCCTAAGTAGGCCTTAAATGCCCGTAAGGCAGGGTACACAGTATTTAAAAGTAGGACATGTACATTTTAAATGTTAAACATGTTCTTACATAAATAAAGTCCTAGAAAATATTTTCACTTGAGCACAGGTAGTTGTTTCATAGCGAAGCATTGCAAGGTAGCATTGAAATTAAACATTTTTTTCTCGGCATAAGAACAGATAAAAGTAAAATGTTCATCTTATTAAAATATTTATTATGAATCCAATTAATTGATAAAGTCAGATTTGTAAAACATTCTTACAAAAGGTCACCTTTTACTTGCCTAAGGAGTCTTGTAGTCCTTTTGCATAGACATCTAACCTTCAGCCAAGTATGAAATAACTGCTTAATTAGGTGTGAATTTGTTAATAGAACTGGGACAAAGGTGTGGGGAGGTGTCCTGTTCCTCTGACAGGATGACCATCTGTGTAGTCCCCAGGAGATAATTATCTTCAAAGGGGCCTGAAATGTTGCAGGTAGATCTAGTTCACTCCTGGACCTGCCCCTTTTATGGTTTTTCTAGCCATAATACCACCATTCCATGTGGGGGAGGAGATCCCCCAGAATAATTTTTGAGTGACTGCAGGGGAAGATTTGCTAATTTTCTTGGCCACAACTCTGCGAGAAGCTCATTTAACTTGAAGTGCCCTGCTGAACGGTTCTAATTGGACCTGCCCTGTTGGTAGGCTTCCGATGGAGTGAGTTTGAAATGTTGTTCCTGAGGTCCTGGGACCCTTGACTGTGCCAATATATACTCCTCCTAACATCCTGGAAACCTGGAACTTCAAAGACTTCCGGAGGACTGGGTCAAACCTGTCAAGTCGTTCTGACAAATGAGAATTTCTGCTAGTCAAAGGATTCAGGCTGCTCCCACTTGGAGCTTTTCTGCAACATCAAACCTGTTTCAGCTGGATGTTGCCATGCACTCACCTAGTCCCAGCGGCGGAGACAAGACTGGAACCAATGCTGGACCACCTATCGCTCCAGAGGACAGCACATGTCAAGAAGCCGAAACCTTAGATCTCACACTGTCTCTGGGGGCAGGGAAGTTTGGAATACAATAATAAAAGAGAGACTTGTGGTTTTGGATCTGTTCAGTGTCTGTGCAATACCGCATCACAGGATTTGTCACTTTTGACAACATCTGTGTTTGGGAGGTAGACGTGCACTGAAAAAGAACCTCTGGTTTTTCCATGATATGGAGCACTGGAAATAACAAGAAGAGGCAATTACCATAAGTACACTAACAGGTGTCTGCATACAACGAACATGCACTATTGTCAGTGACATACATTTACAGGTTTCCTCAGCAGCATGACATTAGAGCAGAATAACTAAAATCACAGACTGGAGTGTGCCACTCCCAGGGATAAACCCGTAACACAGGTTGGAGTTAATTGCGCTCCCAAGGAGAAACTCGGAGCACAGGTTGGAGTTACTTGCACTCCCAAGGATAAGTTTAGAACAAAGGTTGGAGTTACTTACACTTCCAAGTATAAACTCAGAAAAAAGGTTGGAGTTAATTGCGCTGCCAAGGATACACTCAGAACACAGGATGAAGTTACTTGCATGCCCAAGTATAAACTTGAAACAAAGTTTGGAGTTACTTACTCTACCAAAGATAAACTCAGAACAAAGGTTTGAGTTACTTGCACTCCCAAGGATACACTCAGAACACAGGTTGGGGTAAAAGATTCCTCCATATATTAAAGAATCTAAAGCAGGGGTGTCTCTTTCACAATGGCGGATAACTGTCGCCTCACTGAGTCTGTCAGAGAAAAATAAAATGATAATAAAATATTAATTTTATTTTGTCTGCTGACTGACTGAGCCAGGGAATCTTGGGCGGGGAAAGTTCTGGCCATGGCAGAGAGGAGGAGTGGTAGGTGCATTGTGAAGTGCGTACATTGGTTTGGCTGCTGTTTCTTAGGCTGGTCAAAAAGACATGTGCACAAAGGTTTCTCCAACCAAACTGTGCTGCACAGCCAGTTTGGACGAACAGCACAGACTCCCAGTCACTGTGAGTGGCAAACCAGGCAACTCAGATCAAGCTTGGCACTACTCTCATGCTAGACCTAGCATGAGAGCAGCACCAGGACTGGAAGCAAAACCTGTGCTGGAGTCCCAGGGCCTGCTGGAACACCATCAGGAGCAGGAGAGAAGAGGAGCACGAGGTGGCCAGCAGAGTCGGCAGCAGGACAGGTACATTTTTCATAATTATTTCTCAAATCGCCTGTTTCCCTGCACCCCAACTTGAGTTTTGTTGTGGCCACCACTGCTCTGAAGTGCATTCTCTTTGCACTACAGTTCATCAAAGAAAGAAGGGGTTAACATTGTTAATCCTTGTGTTAACATTGTTAATCCTTGTGTAGTAACTTTGTTAGCACCAAGGTTGCAGGAAGGGTCAGGAATATAAACACACAGGAAGGGCTGGAGTAAATCACAGACAGGGCATGGAGGAATAGTTTATAGACTTTGAAGATACTCGTAGTTGGGCCTGCTTACTACTATAGGAGGATTAGTGCGCACTAATTTGGCATCAAGTTGCCTAGTTCTTCCACTAGACTGAAGTTCAAAGAAGATCTTGAGGCTTTGACTCAGGGAGTCACAGGGACTCCAGAGTAGCTGTGCAGGAGGTAGATAGGAAGAAGACATCAAGGGAGCTGGAGCCACAGGAACCATTGGTTCACTTGGACTTATAGGAGACTGCAGTATTTCTTGGTTCCAATAGGATTCTTCAGGTGAGTGGGAAGGGTGAAGCTTGATCCACAGGGAGCGAGGCTAAGCCATGACTCTGGGTTGGGTGGGGTTTAAAATAACCTCTGCAACATTCAATGGATATCGCTAGATCACCTGTGGCATTTGAGTAAGTATGGGCCGAAAATTCGTTCCGCTCGCGGAATTTGCGGATTTTCCGCAATTTCACGATCTGCGAATCTTGCGAAATTGCGGCAAAATCCGCGAATCCGCGAGCGGGACGAATTTTGTTCAGAAAGCACTTACAGGGTTACAGCAGGTGCCCAAGTTGAAGCTAATTTCTTTGTAACCATTTACAAATGGGTTACAAAGAAATTAACTTCAACTTGGGCACCTGCTGTAACCCTGTAAGTGCTTCCTAAGCGGCGCCTCGTTGCCTACTTGCAACTATTCTCTGACCCTTCTCTGACCCTCGAAGCAGAGTCAGAGAATAGTTACACTTAGGCAAGGAGGCTCCTGTCACAAAAAGTAAACTTCAGCAGGAAGCACTTACAGATATAAATAAAGCAGGTGCCCGAGTTGAAGTTCAAATTCAGTAACGCATTGATAATCAGCCCAAGAATCTAGTGAGCACGGTCGATGCTAGGCAGCTATGCTTTCTCCCCAAATTTACCGTCTACAAATAGCTGTAATCCATGATGGAGGTCTAGGCATCCACGAGTTTCTCGAGCGCAATCCCCCTGTACTTCCAGTGACCAGGAGGCTGCTTTTCCCTCATCTGCTGCGCTGATCTGTCTCTGACCTTTATAAACAAGACGCATGTGAACTCGCACAGAAGCCCGGCCCCACATGCACTAGGCTATGAAACCTCTTCCCGCCCTTTCCCCCACTGTGATGGACAGCTCACTCGAGGGACCTCGGCACCTATGGGCGCGGTGGCAAAGTTACAGACACACGGGGTCACTGGAGACAGATCTTCTGGGCATTTACGCAGCTGTAGTGTAGGAAAAGCACAATACATATACCCAACGAGGTAGCACTTACTTATTAGCCAGTAGAAAGTACTCCAGTTGAGTATAGTGCAATTGCCCAAAAATCCGCGTTTTCGCAGGGAAATCCGCGAATTCGCAGATTTTTTTGCGAATTCGCAAATCGCGAAATTGCCAATTCGCCCATACTTACAATTGAGGCACATGGCTGTTTCGAATTTTCTTGACAGAATGGGCAGGTACATCTTGATGAACATTGGTCCCAGTAACAGCAGGAGCAAACTTGCCAATGGCTCATAGGATGGATTCTGGGGAAGGGTTTCAGGGATTCAATGGAAAACAAACCCGAAGGCCCAAGAAACAGCAGGTGCGGATAATCTATTTGGTCATAGGTTCTGGAGGATGCTTGCAAGGGTTCATGTGCACTGCAACTATGGGTCTGGCGAACATCAGTAACTGTATCATAGTGTGCCATACAGTGCCACAAGGAGAATAGAACATGAGCTCTCCATGCTAGGCCACAACGCAGGGGTTGCATGAAGGGGTTGTGAAAGAGAGGCTGCAGGAGAGAGTTGTTACACAGAGGGCGCAAGAGGCAGTCATGGCATACCTCATAGAGAGGCTATCCAGCTCGTGGAGCCCTATTCAACTACAGCTTTGAACCTTGCCCCACTAGAGGAGTCTGAGGTCCAAAAAGTCCCTTACTTAGAAATTGGCACAAAGAGTACTCCAGCGCCACCATGATAGAGTACCATTTCCACCAAACTGAAGCTCAGTTCACCTCATTTATATTTGGGAAGGCCTTCGATGTATGAACAGTGGAGACTACTCAATCTCTGCCACCTATACAAGTCTCTGACATCCTGACAGATTACTAGCCCTCAAATATATACATATATCAATATATATATTACCTGGTTATAGTTAGGAATTTTCAAAACTAATCGCCCGCTCACTTCAGCTGCTGTGTTGAAAGTTTCGGAGTGATTCGTCAAGTGGGGGCCGAGAAAAAGGTGGGTCTCAAAACACTTTTCCTCCATGTTAATTTCTATTGGAAAGTGTTGACGCAGCTACAGCCCGATCTGCTGAATGGAATTACACCAAATCTGGCGGAAAGCTAGCTCTGGTCCAGCAGGCCCTTTGTTTGTTAAATGGTGTAAATCCGTACCGTAGTTTTTGAGAACATTTCATTTTTACAGATATCCAACTGTGGCCGTGGAAGGTCCAAAAACTCTCCTGATCTCCTGCCTGAAATCTGATTGACTGCCAACACTTCAAATCTGGAAGTGTTGGTAGTCATCTTGTGACTCGGTTGAACCAAGTCATATGGAAAAGGGTTCAACAACATTAAAAATTGAGAAATGGGGGGCAAGGTAGAAACACCCTGACCCCCTAGGCCTGCTCAGGGAGTCCCACAGGGAACCTGATGGTCAAAAGAAGCATTTTTAAAGATGTTTTTGTTTCTTTTAAGCCCCCGGGTGACTTAGAATTAATATTAAAAAATATAAATTGAAAGTTAACCTTGAAGAGTGAAATGTGTTGTAGTACAATGAATTAGGGCTTTTGTTTTGTGAATTTGCGACGGGTTTGTGAATCCGTAAAATATTTAAAACGAGTTTGTATGTTAAAAAATATATAACTGTCACTGTTGGTTTATAATGTGGCTCCAACAAGAGCTGTATGAGTGCTTGTATGGGTGAGTGAATGGATGTGTATGTAGACCTATGAATCAGTGAGTGGAGATGCATGTACTGGTATTGGTGTATCAATGGTTTCAAGAATGGTAGTCTGAAATTTGAAGTGGGTGTATGATAGGTTATATAGGGGTGTGAGTTAGTGCATAATTGATTATGTGGATGATGTCATCAGTGATGTCTGTCATTTGAGATATCATCAGGGATGTAATCAGTGATGTCATTGAACATGTCATGAGTGAATTAATATGTGACGTCATCAGCAGTGCATTGCTGGGGGGCGAGTTATAGTTAACTCAGCTAACCATACCAGCTGAATTTCGCTAGTTTTGTGCAAGTGAAATGTCAGCCAACTATAATGTCTGTGTAACCTTGGTTTTTTATGAATATATATATATATTTTTTTTTTTGCGAGGAAATCAACCTCAAGAGGCAAACATGGTTGAGAGAAGGGACCGGACGCCCCCCGGATTAACAACCACCAAAAGCAAATGCTCCAAGAGGAGGGGCGGTAGAAAACCCTGGAAGTGGAACAAGGCCAACCAGAAGTTGGAGTTGCCGGACTTACAAAGACTAGAAGACAACTTAACAATTGTTATGTTATGTTATGTTATTTTTATGCTTCTATAGCGCACGGCCACTCCATGGAGCATCCCGGCAATTGTCAACCTTTCTCCAAAAGAATTGACACCAGATGAAGAGACTGTACTTAAACTAGGTTTAACTTTCTGCCCTACAAGCAGTTACGAATACACCTAGACACGAATAGATTTTTTCAAATTCATTGGCAAAATTAAGCTATTCAAGTTTTTCAAATTGAGAACCCCTTGAGAACAACCTGCAAGGGGTGCCATAATGAGACCAACAGGAACACAAGAACAAGGAATAGTGAGTATTCGGGACCTAGACACTCTGGCAATTCTGGAGGAATTAAGGGATGAGAACAGTACCCAATCAGTGTTGTCAAAAGACAATGCCATAAGAGCAGCAGAGATGGGAGTAACACAAGTTGGAGAGAAAAGTCCATTTAAACCACCATCCCAATTCTGTCCCCAACTACCTACCGACGCAATTGACATTTTCTCGGATACTGTAATTCAAGAACTCCAAACTCTAAGAACGAAGGAGGAGAAATCAAAACGAAAGATAAAATGGAATCTGCCATTTAGTAAGAGAAAAGCCATGCAGAATTTAGAACGAGACGAATCCATCATAATAAAACCATCGGACAAGGGTGGCAATGTTGTCCTACAAACCCGAGACAACTATTGTAAAGAAGCCAAACGACAACTCCATGACAAAGACAATCATGCCTTCACTACTGAAGAGGATTATAACAAGAGCATCCAAGACTATGCAAATCTCATCTACAAATGGTACGGTAGAGGTACACTATCAAGAGAAGAACTGCTGTTCTTACAGAACAAACATCTGAAAATCCCAACCTTTTACCATCTACCTAAAGTCCACAAGGATGCCACTAGACCACCAGTAAGACCGATGGTGTCGTCGATAGGAGGATTGACGGAAAACATGTCTAAATGTATTTACTATTTTCTCACACCCTTTGTCACACAATTGAGTTCCTATACAAAGGACACTAAAGATTTCCTAAAACAGATCCAAGATATAGGATGGGAAACTGACATTGTAATGATCGCGCTTGATATTTGTAATCTTAATACAAGCATAAGACACCAAGATGGTCTGATGTCAGTAAAGAACTTTTTGGGACACCGGCCAGTTAGGTACATGGAACACAGTGAGATGTTGTCAGCGTTCATCTCGTTTTGTTTGAATAATAACATTTTCATTTTTCAGGGCCAGAGGTACCGGCAAATACAAGGTACGGCGATGGGCACCTGCAGATGGCCTGGGCCGATGACAAGAGTGAGTGGGTGGAAAAAGTGATTTGTTGGCAGAGATATATTGATGACCTGTTCATTATCTGGAGGGAATCAAAAACATCAGCTGAACGATATATCTCCACCCTCAATAACATGGATCTGAACCTAAAATTCACAAGTGAGTTGAGTACTGATGAAGTGAATTTTTTGGATTTAAAGGTTTTTGTGAGTACTGGTGTTATCCAAACAGCATTGTACCGAAAAAACACGGCAGGTAACTCTGTTTTACATGGACACAGTAGCCATCCAGCAACCCTTTTAAGGAGTTTCCCCTATGAGGAATTATTTTGTATGAAAAGGAACAGCTCACAAACAGCTGATTATGAGAAAGCGGATGATGTCAGTATAAAACGATTTAAATCGAGAGCCTACTCGCAAAAAACTTTACAGTTAGCTAGGGAAAAAGGCAAACCAAAGGAGAGACATACCCTACTGAGAGACAAAGATACACGCAGTTCAGGAGAAGACACAGGGAATCTGAGACTAATCACTAGTTATTCATCAGTAGCCAGTAAAATAAGAACTATACTAAACAAAAACTGTAAAATACTAAAATCTGATAATGTGGTGGGGAAAGAACTGCTGGATTATCCTAGCATATCTTTTAGGAGATCAAGATCCATAAAAGATCATCTGGTTCAAAGTCATCTCCCTAAATCTACAACAGTCACGGGCTTGCAGAGCCTTCATGGTTCATTTCCATGTGCAAAGCATGCAGTTCCAGTACAAGAATCCTGATGTACCAGATCCCTGGGTGCCAGTCACATAAAAAGATCCCTAAATTCATGACTTGCTCCACGACACATGTTGTGTACTGCCTGGAATGCCCATGTGGCCATCGCTACGTGGGCAGTACAGTCAATTCAGTCAAAATGCGAGTGCTCGAACACCAAAGGGCTACTGCTAACAGGGATGAGAATTACCTTGTAGCATGCCATTTTGCCAGCCATCATTACAGCAACAGAACACTTCTTCAATTATTCTGTCTAGACTGCATTCCCAATGACATCAGGGGCGGAGATAGAGAGAAGAGCTTACGACGTCAGGAGTCGAGATATATTATCAAACTCCAGACCAAGTTTCCTAATGGGCTAAATGCTGGAGAGGAACTGATAACCCACCTATAACAAGTAACAACTTACACAGCACGTTTAGGTGTCATGGAAAGAGATTGAAGGACTGTAATAAGGAAAGGAACAGTCTAATACAACCTTAGGAAGGGAGATTAAGAACAAAGATACATATGTGTCTGCCCATCCAGGGCTAACTAACACTGAGTCATGACTGATAACATTAAATCATGAATAATGTGCATATTGTAAATATAATTATGAAAAAATTATTAAATTCATGCATTGAGTATTTAAATGATGAATCGGTTGAATAATGAACTGTTTATAATGATTTAGAACTAATGAATTACATTTATGTCTATTTGCTCATTCCAATATGGTGTTTATGAACTTGTATGTATAGTCCTTCATTTATTTTTGTTGGAATTTTGTGAATATTAACTTCCACTTCCAAAAAGCCAGCTGACACTGATGAAAGCTACGGCTGAAACGCGTCTATTTTGTTGATTTTGTGCACGGAATAAATCCCTATCGGATTTGAAAACGAACGTGAGTGCTGGTCCTTTCTGCCCTTGCAAAGCAGCGGAGCGTGATATATATATATATATATATATACATACATATATTTATTCAGCTCAAAAGAGCAGTGAACAATGGAAATATAACAATATATATTAAAACAATTAGCAAATAAAAACATTCAGAAATTCACACAATATACCCTAGGGCACAAGGGCAATTTCCCTTTAAGAGCACATAAACAAGGGCTAAAAGCAGTTCAACGTGCCATCCAGGGTTTAAAAAAAATAACAGAGAATATTTCAAAGTCCCAAGACATAAGAGCAGATAAAAATGCAGATAGGAATTTCACTAAGATGAACTACAAATTCATAATCAGAGTGCGTAGCATAGAATCATCAAATCAACCAATCAGTAACCCTGGGTGGACAACTATTATTATTATTATTATTTATTATTAGCGAATTTTATATAGCGCCCGGTTACCCTTGGGCATCCCCGCGCTGATCCAAAGGAAGACACTGCCACTGAAACACAAGAACTAGACAGTAAATAAATGGGTTTTTAAAAGCTTACGGAAGCGAAGAAGACTCGTTTCCGAGCGTAGGTACAAAGGCAGAGAATTCCATAACGTGGCCACATTCACGGAGAATCTTCTACCCCCAGTTCTTGCCTTCTTCACCCTCGCAACCTGCAGCAGGCATTGATGGTCTGAACGAAGGGAACGAGAGGCCTTATACGGCTTATACGCTGGCAAAGTTTGCGTAATTTGTGCTACTTCGCGCTACGCAAATTGCACGTAGCACAGTGCAAAACCACGTAATGTAGTGTAGTTGCCATTTTTCGCGGTCCTCAACGTCAAGTTGGCAACCGCGAGCGAGCAAAATGACATCTCCTCGTTCGCGATCAGCAACATCAAGTTGCCGATAGCGAGCGTGGAAAATAAAACTCCCGGCAAGATTCTCAACGCGGGGAGGTCAGGTTTATCATTGTGAGTGGTGTGTATGCTCACGACCGCTCGCAGTGAGAAACTAACAGTCCACGTTGAGAAAGCTGTCGCTCGAGTATAAATCTACTCAAGCCTCAGAAAACGAGATGCCGTTTTCAATGATTTCACAGTGCAGGCAAATATCCAGCACTGTGCAATCATCCCGAACAGCGTACTACGCAGTTCGCGTAGCGCTACGCGTATCTTGTGTAGTGCAAAGTGAACTTCGCGTAGCTATGGGTAGAGCTACTACGCGAACTATGCCCAGGGTTACCAATCAGCCTCTTCCTGATCCTAAGAGCCCCTTTCAGGAAACTAGCTATGTTAAAACATGAGGGGGCTTGTTAACATTTGTAAGTAGACCAAGGCCAGTCTTACTTGCTCGAAAGGTTGGTTCTTAAATAAAAGCAGTATGTAACAAAACCAAGGCTCTGTAATAATTCTTAGTAATTAATAAACAATAGCTACTTACTTACTCGTATTTATATTGGGCAGACACTTGAACAGTCTTTACTGCCTACCACTGCCAGGAAAATTGTACCAGTAAAGGGCTAAAAACTTTCAAATAATCCTGACATGATAGGAGAATGCCAGATTGCAAGAGGGGTCATTTTATTTTATTTTAAAAAAAGGAAACCCTGATTTGTGATTTTGTTTTTGAAAATAAAAATAAAAAGTTGTACGTTTGATGTATGGTTCTGTCATGTTGGCTTTTAGGTATTGATGCACATTTGCTCGCTAACCAGTGTTAAATTGTTTGTGCTTTCCCTTGAACACACAGTACAATTGGCCTACAAGTGATTGGTATATTTAATTTATTGTTAAGTCCTAGTAAATGATTCTACATGTGCTGATGACCTGTAAACTAAATACTACTGGTGGGCTGTAGCACTCATTGAAACACCTACATAAGTGGCTTTTTAAAACATGTTTCAGGCCTGCCACTGCATCCTGTAGAGCAGTTATAAACTGCCTTTTTGACCTAGCAATATAAACATTTGGCCAGGCCAAAATCTTAGTTTTTATTACTTATACGTCACCCCTAAGGTAGGCTAAATAACCACTCTGAGGGCATGGTAGCTAAAAAGTAGTACCTGTGTATTTAAATTGTACATGTCCTGATAGTGAAAAATTCCTAAAGTAATTTTTCATTGTTGTAAGGCTATCTATCCTATAGACTAACAATGGATTACGTTATTACTCTTAATAAATGTTAACTTCTGTTTGGGAATAGATGGAAGAGTACTTCTTCTACTCATTTGAATTGTGATTTTAAATCCTATTTAATGGTAAAGTCAGATTATAAGGTACTTTTCTGAAAATGCTACATTTAGAAAGTTGTCATTTTTCTGCTTAAGCCAAACATGCCTCTCTGCTGGTGTCCAGGGTTGCTTGACTGTGTATGGTTCTCCTGCTGTTTTTTGTATTTCTTTCAGACATGGGGAGAAAAGAGGCGCAGGTGTGGAGAGAGAGGGTCTTCCTGACAGGATGGCTGAGGAGGAGCTGTGCCTGCCCTGATTGCACTTCAAAGGAATCTGCCTGCAGCACAAGCAAAAGAACCTGACACCAGGCTTGTCCATTACTTTTTCACCTTAGACAGTTTAGTGCAAGACCCAAGGGAGGGTAGAGAACTGAACAGAAGCAGCTTAGGAAGAAGCTTAGGATTTCGCCCAAACAAAGACTGGCACCAGGTATAAATGTAGCAACTTCAGAACCTCTCATCAGAACACTCCTGGGCCTGTGGTAGATTCAGAAGAAGGACTGACCTGCTGTCTGAAGAAGGAAGATTGGACCTGCTTGCCAGGTCTCCAGAAGTGACTCCATAGTTAGATCTCAAATCTCCTGTTTGAGCTTCACACAACAATCTTCCAGAGAACTCTCTACAACTGCCCTGCTGACCAGCACCACCTGGACCTGCCTTAGCCCTGCTACTGCCACCTCAAATTCTATCTTTTCTGACTCCCTGAGGGTGGGACTCTCAACATATGATTAAACAGCACAACACTGAAACTAAATAACAATCATTAAAAAAATATATGTATTGGAAAAAATTATTTAAATTCAGACACAATAACCGAACAACTTATTTGACATACACAACAAATACAGGTGATTATTTATAATAGTGGCATACAAAGGTGACATATTGTGACTGTACACATCATGGTACTACAAAATGAATAAAAAAAACCATGAAACATCAATTTTTCTTTATGATTGTGGTAAATTCCTAGCAACAAAAAAACCTTTAGAAAGACCATCTATATTTTATGGGTCTTGTTGAGCAACAATACTACATCAAGAACGTTTACTTCTCAACCACTGGTTACGTGTGCACGTCAATACCATCACTGTGGGCTCTTCTTCAGGACAAAGAATCAGTTGTGGATGCCCTATTCGGAAAAAAGAAGACATACAGATATTTTTAGATATTAGTGTGTGCATGATAAAAATAGATACATGGAGCCAAGTGAATAAGCTCATCTTCAGAAGTGACTCAAGAAGCACAATGGAATGCTCGGTTTACTAAGTCAAGGAGCCCATACGGGCTTGGAAGGATTCCAAATGTGCCAGAGGTATCTTGCTCCTAACATAAATCATGAACACCTTTTAGTGATGTGTTACATAAACAGGTCCATAAGGATGAAGATCATAGAGATTTGGATCCTACCTGCAGTGCCAAGAGTCTCATGGATTCAGTAGAGTTTATTGAATAAATTCTCCAATATTCAGGGGCAAACTGGATCCCCATGAATCTGTGTACAAAAGATAATTCATTTGTGAAGGAACAATAAGGTAAAACCTGTGTCACCAAATCACCACCGTGCAAAAACATCGGCTTTGAGTTGTAAAAAATCACTCACCACCGGCGTACCTGGTACGGGCTAATTCTGCCTACAATTTGTAATTTGTCACAAATCACAAAGACCTGGTCCTGCCCAAGGTCTGATTATACCAATATTTCCAAGGTTATAAGGTCCAAATCTGTATACATGCAGAAATAAATGGATTTAATTAAAATTAATATATGGAGTGTGTTGCTCATAAGCTCCACTCCCCACAATCTGGTGAAGAAAACTTACCTCTGGCATGTCAGTTTGGAGTCATAGATGAGAGCACGCTGGCAGCTGCATCTCTCACATTCAAATAGAGATCCGCGTACACGCAGGTTCGTACGGAATGCTGAGTCGGTACACGTTGCTAGGGAAACCGAGACACAGGCTTCTAAGAAATGCAGAAAGCCGAGCTAGATTTACAGCTCACCGCATTGCAATGAAAGCCTGGCTGAAAAGAAAGGGCACGCCGATTGAGCCTTCCTGCTCTCTAGCGTGCATCATATTAGACTAGTGGGTACAATACCTTTGTATTCAGACCCCACCAGAATATAAACGGTAATCAGTGAATGACCTTGGAGGAAAAGTAAATCTAGTAGGGGAAATCCGAATCTACTTGGGATAGTTGATCCTCCTTGGAGGAAAACAGGGTGTTGGAACATCCCTCGAAAACAATCAGGAATTATTGAAAAAAGATAAAAAATCTAAAAATTACTACACTGATAAATATTTTGTCTATAGGGGGAAAATCTGTTCTATTGAGACCAAGGAGACCCTAATCCTAGCGTACTTAACCAGGCATGAGTCCAGTATCAGTGTATTGATGTATGGATAAACATACTGCTCCATAAATGTAAATGTCATAGGACATATCAACAGGCTACATCCCAGTCATTGAACAGTTGGGAAAATGTCAAAATAGAGGCAAATATGATCCGAACCTAAATAAGTGATGTGTTATTGTAGGAAAACCATTCCATACATACATATATACATACAATATGTAACCACAATTGTTAATTCCTTAAAGGAGTCAACGATACTCCAGGTGCAGGATTTTTCAAGTAACCTTATTGATAATATAACTTGCCAGGCATGAACACTGTGTCTTGTATTGTATGTTAAGAGTCCCATCCTCACGGGGATAGAAAAGATACATTTTTAGGTTGCAGAACCACTGTTCATATACCGTACCTATCCCCAGGCTCTGCACATTACTGGGTTACCCCATTGAGATAATCAATTTAGCCCTGCTACTGTCCTCTGCTTGGATGAATCCTGAGCCGCAAAAGGTGCAGCTTAGGCACTGGACCCTTGGCTGGAATCAGAGTATACTCCTTCGGAACTTAAGGTGAAAATACAGATGTTTTGGTCTTCTAACCAGCCATGGTGGCCTGTAATGCAAAGCTGCACCGAGACTGGCACATCACACTGACAGCGACATCCTGCGGGGACCGTGAACGCAAGGTTGTAGGGACTGTCTCCTCTACCCTTAAACAGCAACAGTCTGAGATGCGCAACCTGCTCCTTGCACTAACAGCGACCTAATCTTTGCTCTTGCCAATGGAAACAGCAGCTCCTCATGCAGACACGAGAAGGTAACTCTTCAGTGAGACAAAAATGGCCCCAGTACCAGACTCACACTCCATCATGGTCCGCCTGGACTTGTGGCTTTGACCTTGTCTAGCGCGACCTGGTGACTGCAAGTGGCACTTTGTGCTTTTAGGAACTATTTTCATTAAAACAACTTTAAAAATGCATATCTCCAGTTCTACTGATTGGATTATTATCATTGTAGTGTAATTTTTTCGTTATTAAAATGTCCAAGTACAGTCTGTAGACTTTCTACTCCTTGGGGCGTTAACACACTGCAAACCCTTTGCTAACTTCAAACCAGAAGGTTCTCAGAATGTAGCCAGGTATTTTAACAACACATTTGAGAACAAACATTATGCATGCTCTATTGGAGGTGGCCCAGAATGTTAATTTCGTCTTGGATCAGTGCATCCTATTAAAATAAAAAATGAAATTTAAAAGCTCTTGACTATCATTATCTTGCAACATAAAAAAATTATTTGTTCTGCTACTTGATTTAGGTGTTTGTAGATTAAACAGAAAGTATTATTTAAAAACCAATGTTATCTAATCTTTGATGTATATAATTGCATGCCATGTTTTGTCTCTCCCACACCGTCTATTAATTCTGTGACAAGTAAAATCAACACACATGTTGTGTGTGTGTGTGAGTGTGTGTGAGAGAGAGAGAGAGAGAGAGTGAGAACGAGAGAGAGAGAAAGAGAAAGAGTCTGTGTGTGTATATTATTTGTACTACAGATGTCCAGATACAATTCTTAACATATATTATCTATATCTCAGTGTATGAGTAGCCATGCTTAGAATGTACCACTTTGACTGATCCTGACCTCAAGGTCAATTTTGACTTTGGCCAAAACAATAAGCATTGCAAATTAAAACTTTAATTCTTTCTCTGAGATATCTCATTTGTGTATCTGCACATAAAATGTCAGCATAGAGTGTGTTGAATTACAAATCACTCTGTTTCTAAAATATTACTGCCTACCCAAATAGTACTAATGTAATAATGTATTCAATTCACCTTTCCCAGCTTCTCCACTATATCAAGAACGTAAAGCATACAGATGAAAGACAAATTATGTTTGATGCTTCTGGTAACGTCTTACCCCATTATGACATTGTACACTGGCAGATAGTAGAAGATGGTACAATGCAGCACAGGCTGGTGGGCCATTATACTAACAGAGCCCTATTAGAGGAGAGCCTCAATATCAACGCCAGTGCACTTAAGTGGAAAGGAAACACTGAGGTAAGAAACTCAATAAAAAACTTATTTCCACATCAACCGTTGCTTTGGAGAGAGTCCCATAATCACTGCATCCTTTCATGTTTCTTTAATATCCTAGTTTTACCATTTAAACTCATATGCATTTGTGCAGATGCTGCCTTCTTCCTGGGCTTAGTTCCTGCACATAAAGAGGTAACACATACCACCTACAGGAGGAGGATGAGTGGAGTATTCGATGATCTTTTACCTTTGTTGTCTTAGGTTCCAATTTCTGTGTGCAGTTCCAGCTGTCCGCTTGGATTTAGGAAGTCTTCTAAACAAGGAGAGCCGACATGTTGCTTCCAGTGTGTTGTGTGTCCAGCAGGGGAGATTTCTAACCAATCTGGTAAATCAAGGAGTAGTCTTACAACTTACCTAAAAACAACACACATAAAGTACACCAAGTACATGAATAGAACGTTCAACTTATTTATTTTCTCAATTTACCTTTTTCAGGTTCTACAGAATGTTTAAAGTGCCCTTCTGATCAATGGCCTAATGTCAGACAGGATCACTGCATTCTGAAGTCCATTGAGTTCCTTGCTTACGAAGAAGCTCTAGGAGCCATCTTGGGCATAACTAGCATTTTACTATCACTTATTCCTGTAGCAATCTTAGGACTCTTCCTCTATTACAGGAACACACCAATTGTCAAAGCCAACAACCGCAGCCTCAGTTACCTCCTGCTCCTGTCTCTTGCACTGACCTTTCTTTCCGCATTGGCTTTCATTGGCTACCCTACTTCAGAGAAATGCCTTGTCCGCCAGGTGGCCTTTGGAATATCATTTACTCTCTGTGTCTCCTGCATCTTGGCCAAAACATTAATGGTGGTGATTGCCTTCAGGGCCACCAAACCTAATAGTGGCTTGAAGAAATGGATTGGACCTCATTTTTCATACATAATTATTGGTCTCTGTACATTTTTTCAGACGTTGCTTTGTGTGCTATGGCTAATTTTCTCTCCTCCATTTTCTGAATACAATACTCACACACTGCCTGGAAAAATAATTATTGAATGCAATGAGGGATCATTGCTTGCTTTCTGGTGCATGTTGGGTTATCTTGGGCTTCTAGCCTTTGTCAGTTTCATAGTTGCATTTTTTGCCCGAAAACTGCCAGACAGCTTTAATGAGGCTCAAATCATCACTTTCAGTATGTTTGCCTTCCTCTGTGTTTGGCTTTCTTTCATTCCAGCCTATCTCAGCACAAGAGGCAAGTACACTGTAGCACTGGAGAGTTTTGCTATCTTGATTTCTAGTTCTGCATTGGTTTCTTGCTTATTCCTACTAAAGAGTTACTTGATCCTAGTTAAGTCAGAGAGGAATACAAAACACTACCTGATGGGAAGGGATTGCAGGTGATACAAAATACTTTGACACATAGCCTACTCTATTTAGGTTTTATTGGTCAGCTTGGGTCTTTTTAACAAATATCTATGTTCACTCTTTACATTTTTACAGTTGTCCATCCATCTTGTCTAACACCATTCATAATACCAAAAACCAAATTATACTCTGCTAATAAGCTGGTAAACGCCCTTTTATTAGCATCACTACCTTTTAAAAAAGAACACAGTGTAAAATTCCTTATGAGTTTACTATCTTGGACAATATTTGAAGAGCTACCCTTCCAAATATACCAGCAAATAAATGTTGTTTCTTCTTGGTCATCTATAGCATTACAGTAAGTTACTTTGTAGCAAGATTCCATCTGATAGGTTTTTAGAATACCTACATTTTTTTCATTACAAAAGGCACAGCATCAGCCTTATTTTGTTCCCATATATTCAGTTGCTTTAGATATAGGCTCTACATGTTATTCTTGAATCTATAACAGAATATCGAGGTTTAAAATATCGACAGACAAAATATCGACGCTGGAATATCGAAGGCAAGTATATCGACACCCTATCTACAACATGGTAAGTACAAAAATATCGAAAATAAAATATCGATGTCAAAAATATCGTAATTAAAAATATCAGTTTTTTTCTGTAAAAAAAAAGGTTAAATTAGGTAAATAATACTTATATATAATTTAAACTTATTTGAAAATGTGTTATAATGTTTAAAAAGAATAAATAATACATATTTAATATTAAACATTTAATTAAAATTAAACATACAATATATAATATATACTTAATTAATAATATATATATATATTTTTTAATTAATTAAAACATATTAACAAATACCACAAATTAAAAATACATCAACACTCATAAAATAATAATATAAATAATAATGAATAATTATATTTAATAAATAGCAACAATTAAATATACTTTCAATATTTTAAAAATTAATTAAATACAACATTATGTAACATATTAAATACATAAATAAATAATATTGAATGGCATAAGGGTAAAAATTACTATTCAAACTCCAGAGGGTGCAACAGTAGGCAAAGCGTTGGATAGCGTAAGGTTAAAAATTACTATTCCAACTCCAAAGGATGCAACAGTAGGGTAAGCGTTGGATAGCCTAGAGGGATAAATTACTATTCCAACTCCAAAGGATGCACCAGTAGGGATAGCGTTGGATAGCGTAGAGGGAGAAATTACTATTCCCACTCCAGAGAGTGCAACAGCAGGGAAAGTGTTGGATAGCGGAGAGGAAAACATTACTATTCCCACTCCAGTGAGTGCAACAGTAGGGAAAGCGTTGGATCACGGGTATGTAAAAATGACTATTCCCACTCCAATGAGTGCAACATTAGGGAAAGCGTTGGATAGCGTAAGAGTAAAAATTACTATTCCCAATCCAGAGAGTGCAACAGTAGGGAAAGCGTTGGATAGCGGGTGGGTAAAAATAACTATTCTCAATCCAGTGAGTGGAACAGTAGGGAAAGCATTAGATAGCGTATGGGTAAAAATTACTATTCCAACTCCAAAGGGTGCAACAGTAAGAAAAGCGTTGGATAGCGTAAAAAGAAAAATTAATATTCCAACTCCAAAGGGTGCAACAGTAGGGAAAGCGTTGGATAGCATAGTTGGAAAAATTACTATTCCAACTCCAGAGGGTGCAACAGTAGGGAAAACGTTGGATAGCGTAAGGGTAAAAATTACTATTCCAACTCCAAAGGATGCAACAGTAGGGAAAGCGTTGGATAGCGTAGAGGGAAAAATTACTATTCCCACTACAGAGAGTGCAACAGTAGGGAAAGCGTTGGATAGTGTAGAGGAAAAAATGACTATTCCCACTCTAGTGAGTGCAACAGTAGGGAAAGCTTTGGCTCGCATGTATGTAAAAATGACTATTCCTACTCCAGAGAGTGCAACAGTAGGGAAAGCGTTGGATAGCGGGTGGATAAAAATTACTATTCCCACTCCAGTGAGTGCAACAGTAGGGAAATAATTAATATTCCAACTTCAAAGGGTGCAACAGTATGGAAAGCGTTGGATAGCGTAGGTGGGAAAATTACTATTCCAACTCCAGAGGGTGCAACAGTAGGGAAAACGTTGGATAGCGTAGGGGGGACAATTACTATTCCCACTCCAGAGAGTGCAACAGTAGGGAAAGCATTGGATAGCATAGGAACAAAAATTACTATTCCCACTCCAATGAGTGCAACATTAGGGAAAGCATTGGATAGCGTAAAGGTAAAAATTACTATTCCAACTCCAAAGGGTGCAACAGTAGAGAAAGAGTTGGATAGCGTAGGGGGGGAAATTACTATTCCCACTCCAGAGAGTGCAACAGTAGGGAAAGCGTTGGATAGCAGGTGGGTCAAAATTACTATTCCCACTCCAGTGAGTGCAACAGTAGGGAAAGCTTTGGATAGCGTAGGGGGAAAAATTACTATTCCAACTCCAAAGGGTGCAACAGTAGGGAAAGCGTTTAATAGTGTAGAATTTAATTTTAACATACTTATAAATAATGTTTTTATTAGAAATAATGTATAATTAATTTTTAAAATACATCAACATCTATAAAAAACAATTAATAAATAATAAAACCAATTACATTTGAATAATTAATTGACAATAAATTAACAACAAACACAAATAAGTAATAATTATTAAATATTACTCACCAAATAATAACTATAAAAAAGAAACTATTTATCATAAAAATATTTTTTTTTTATTTAAATCACAATTAAAATTTAAGAAACAATATACAAAATATAAATACATTTAAAAAAATGTTACCAATTAATTAATGAATTTTTCTAGTTAATAAAAAATAACTACGAATTAAAAATATTAATTGCCAATTAAATAAATTATTTGTTTAAAAAAATAATATTTGCCAAATTAATAATTATTTAATACATTAATTATCCCTAACAAAAAAATGTATAAATAATTAAATATTTACAATTAAATTACTTCCCACCCAATACCCCTATAAACCCACAACACGCTCCAGTACTAAAACATAACATTTAATAAAAATTAACATTAATTACCTATTAAATAATTAATTTATAAATTAAAATAATTAATTGCCAATTAATAAATAATTACAAAATATATTATGCATACATTTTTTTTATTAATTACAATTAAATTACTTCCCACCCTATTCCCCTATAAACCCACAACCCGCTCTGGTACTAAAACATAACATTTACTGAAAATTAACATGAATTACCAATTAAATAATTAATTTATCAATTAAAATAATTAATTGCCAATTAATAATTAAATAAAAAATTAATTAATTACAATTAAATTACTTCCCACCCTATTTCCCTATAAACCCACAACCCGCTCCGGTACTAAAACATATAGTTTACTTAAAAATTAATTTATTAATATATAAAAATAATGCACATATAATATAAATAAATTTAAATACTTAACAAAAACATATAACACATACATAATAAAAAACATAAAAATAATACAAATATCGATATTAGTGACATCGAAATTAGTTACATCGATATATATGCTATCGATATTACTAACTTCGATATTACTTACATCGATATAAATAAATTCGATATTACTTACCTTAGGGTCGCTATTCTGTCCTACGATATTCTTGACATCGATATTCTGTACCTTCGAAATTTCAAACACGATATTTTGGTAGGTTGAAATTTTAAACTCGATATTTTGACTGTGTACCGTTATTCTTACACATGGTTTACATATCTAAGATTGCTGCACAACATCCCATTCCGAAAGCAGGTGGCCAGATAAATAAAGGGGCACAAATGTCCATTTTGTCACAGTGTGGCTATGCCCTGATTTATACAGAAAAGTGATGGATGGAATGTTTGAATTAATCTCAGCCACTGGTAATTACTTAGGCTGCTTCTAAATCGATTGTTATTTTGCATACTATGTCACATCAGTTTGGACCTAGCTATATGTAAATCAGTGTTGACTTTGCTCCAGTTGGAACAGTCCAGCCCAAACTGCCAAACAAGGTCCTTCCTAAACCAGAACACAAGAAACACAGAACTGTTTTACCCCTAGTTGTGGGCTCATCAGCCGTGTCTAGCTTGGTTCCAGTGACACAGTGCACACGGGACGCACGTCCGGGCATACTCATCCCACTTAAGGCGACACACTAAAGTATACAAAAAAAGTGATGAATGGAATGATTGAAATAATCTCAGCCACTGGTAATTACTTGTGTCACATTCCAGTCCATCGTTATTTCACACACCATGTCACCACAGTTTGGAGTATGGTTCCGGTCTGCCCTGGATAAATTCAGGGCATATGAAACACACAAAAAAAGATGTGAAGAATACTTGCAATTTGTCTAACCATTGGCAATTACTCTGGGTATCATACCAACCCATCGATCTTTTGATAACCATGCCACCTAACTCTGAACCCAGCCATGGGCAAATCAGTCTTGACCCTGCTCATCATGGGAGCAGTTCAGCCCGAGCTGCCAGGCCAGGTCCTGCCTAAGCTGGATAACAAGCAACAAAGGTGCCGGTTTTGCCCTAGTTATGGATTCATCAGCTGGGTACACCTTGGTCCCATTGACACAGTGTGTACAGGACGGATATACCCGTCCCAGTTGCGGTGACAAAATAATGAATACAAAAAAGTGATGGATCCCAATCCATTACAGCTTAGTCCCTGTGACACAGTGAGCATGGCACCCACATCTGAGTACACATGTCCTTGCTTGCATTTGTTCTGCACACCCAGCAACATTTTCATTTGTGGGTTTTCACAAAATTCTATCTGGCCTTTTTCCACCCTGTAAAAGATTGCAGAATTACTCATGTAAAAAGCAAGTGTATATTTCGGTCCACGCCGGGAATGAGATTGAAACACTCCAAAAATGAGTGGATGCACAGATAAATGGTTTCTTCACAGGAACAACTCATTTTCCCATTGCAAAAAAATATATTAAAGAAATTGCAATGCCCAAATGCAATGGTATTCGTCACGTTCTATTGTTCTCTTTAAGTGCACAGGAGCAAATGCCTCTTTTTAATCACATTCACTAATTCACAAATGGTTTCAAGGATTATAGCTGAGAATCTATGACTGTTAAAGGTTTGCAGGCTTAACTTGGAAAACCACAACATTAAAAAAATTTAAAAAATCTACACTGATGTAAGTTTACAACCTTTAGGTTTAGACATGCTCAGTTATTTTGAAAAAGGCCCACTGTGTAAATTAAGTTTAAATTGTATCATGGCTTTGAATGACTATTCACTACCTGGCTCACTTTTACTAGTTTGGCTGTCAAATGTTCTTCAATGTATCACATCCCTGGGTGGGCGATTTGGCAATTGTATTATGACACCTTTTTGTGTTCCTCACTTAAAAGCCTGCAGGTCTCTCTCTTAGTTAAAAGGTGACATTTCCACTATGATTGTGCCAGGACGTGCGGGATGTGCTTACCCCTGTGTGCCAGACCCTTGCAGAGACGTACTACTCTGAATCTCCTAGACAAATGATTCTTCTGGAGCAGAAGACAATGGAAAGGTACATAACGTGTCGCCCCACCTAGAAAGAAGCTTCACTTTTCAGATGGACATATTCGGCTAAATACATACATGTACCATTGAGCCACTGGAGTTCCACAAGGCTTACACATGGCGATAGCCATCTTGAATGGAGAAAACAGTTCCATGTGCTCCATAGTGTTCTCTCCAGGCAATCATGATACACAGTTGATGCATCCAGGACTTGTTTTTCAGAGGTTTGGAATCCTTGCAGTCTGTTACTTTTTGGAAGTCAATAAAAGAAAACCCAGGACTCCGTAAAGTACTGCACCAGCACTAGTGTAAAACAGAACAGACTTTGCAATTGAACATTAGTCCAGGAATTTTTTATTAAGCCTGTGAAATGTTTGTACTTGTTTGTTTGTTTGAAGGAGTCATTTGTTAGAATTACAAACACTACTTTTTACTTGTTAGTTTACTCAGGGAGTCACCCATTAACATTACAAATTCTTTATTGTAGCTAATTTGTTTCTACAAGTGGTATGGGAGGCATCTCATCTCGCACAGACTTTGTATCTTTATTTTATATCTTTATTACGACACGTGATACTCGTATTGTTTTGAATGGGTATGCTCTTGCTAGTTGTTTAAACAAACTATGTGATATCAATGAAGAATGCTTTTCATATTAGTTATTGGTTACCTGGACAATCATCAGAACCACAGAATGTTATCACTTAATAATAAAGGTATCTTTTTTTTTAGCAAACTAGATATAATTGCTCTATTCAGAATTATTCTATCAAAACTAATTGTGTTACAGCTCCCAGAAACTATCAGGTTTCATTCCAATCAGAGATGGAAGTACCCATCTTATAAGGACGTATATAATATACAATATCAGAAATTAAATGCAGAAGCATAGCAATAATAAAAGTATTTTCTTTTCTTTAAGTATTGTTGCAGGACATGGTATTTACTTTTAAAACACTTTAATAATAATGTGAATAAGATTACATTTAAATAAAACAAATGCTAAATACAAAATTCATAGTAAAAAAACATACTTAGTCTAGAGCTATTTTAAAATACCCTGACTGTTGATGCCATGTTGGATGGAAAATAATGCAATCAAGAAAAGGCCTGTTTTTCATATCGAATAGCTGTTTGTGCAAGATGTTTTTCTTTTCTCTGCTGCATATGTTGCAACTTCAGAAGCCTACTGTTAGTGACTAGACACTTGTTTTGTATTAGGCAACTAATAGTAAGGCTCTTGCTCAGAGGAGATGAAAAGATAGGAAGAATGATTCGTGGGACGAATTTATGGACCACAAGAAACAACATTGTGACTTTCCAAGGAAAAGAGTCTGAAAATCTATTATATTCTGATGAGAAAACTGGAAGTTTGCTTATTCCAAGGATTTGCTCATATTCAATTGGTGGATGAAGAAATGTTGCAACATAGAATTTGTGTGTTTATATTATTGCGTGTTTCTAGAGTAGGGCAGATTCTTTCCCCAACTTTCTGGCTGGAGACTCCTCCCTGATCTTCTAGACTTTCTTTACATTTCTGATGATTTATGACTGCAAAACAAATCCCAGCTTTATGCTTTGTGCATTGATCTCTCTATTATTAGAACTGTTCACTGGGTTTCCACAGTGACACCTTTTCTCTCTTAATCTCAATCTTATTTAGTGTAGGGAGTTTCCTTTATGGAATATGCTTGTTACATTATTAGTATTTTGATTATGATTTTAGCAAACATTGTGGTCTATTTTATAACCAAATATTAATTAATTTTGATGCTGAAATCTAAGGATTAATCGCTAATGAATAAACAGATGAAAAACTAAAAGACGTTCTCCCGGGACAATGGGTGGAGCATTTTAGAGGTCTTTATAACCGTACAAATTATGAGGCACAGTCTAATGAGGAGGGAATGGGGAGGTGGAACGTAACACTCAAATTCACCCTAGAGGAGATCACTGTTGGAATCTTAGGCCTCACCAAAAATAAGGCACCAGGTCCGGATGTAATTCCGCCGGACCTGTTCTTAAGTAAGGTGGAATTGTGGGCCCCAATTCTAACAAGAGTGTTAAATGCTGCTATAGCCACAGGGCTCCCACGTTCGTGGTCGACTGCCACAATATTGCCAATATTCAAAAAGGGGAACAGAGATAATCCCCATTGTTATCGCCCCATCTCCTTAATAGATGTCTCTGCCAAAATCCTGGGACGAGTGGTCCTAAACCGTCTGATGAATTGGGCCGAGGACCAACAGATTATTACTGATATCCAGTACGGTTTCAGGGCTAACAGATCTACAATAGATCAATGCATAAATGTATATCTTTTGGTGGCTAACTATACCGTTGCTAATAATGAAACGAACTATTTAGCATTTATGGATCTCACCGCAGCCTTTGACTGTGCTAACAGGGAGAAGCTGTGGGCCCAATTGAGTAATTTAGGAGTAGATCAGGATCTTATAAAAATACTAAAAGCCTTGCACTGGAACACCTCGGCCAATGTCAGGTACAACTTAGAGGGTGGATATACCGAGTCTTTCACCTGTACCAGTGGTGTGCGACAGAGGTGTATCTTGGCGCCGTTTCTGTTTTCCTTGTACATAAATGGCCTTGAACAAGCCCGGTTAAGCCTAAATGTGGACTCTCCTAGAGTAGGCAGAAGAGTAATCCCTGTCTTGCTCTATGCTGATGACGCAGTATTGCTGGCACGGACGCCGTGGGGCCTACAGACTCTAATAGGCGGCTTTGTGGATTTTATGAATCAACTAGACCTGTCGGCTAATCTGACCAAGTCATACGTGATAGAAGCTAGGTTGACACAACGGAAATGTTTTAATTATAGAATAGGAAAACACAAATTAGAGAAGGTGAAGTCCTTTTCCTATTTGGGCATTTTAATTGATGGGCAACTAAAGTTTAATCAAAAGGTTGTGTATGCATGAACCATGCTCCTACATCCCCACAGGTGGCACACCGAATAAAGAGTACTTCAATGAAAGATTATCCACTTTATCGTGTTTATTGAGGCAAAGTTCATCCTCAAAAATGGTTTGATATTGAATTCATATCAATCATATATTCATTACTTTTCAAATGAGGAACGATCAGAAAATGCAACTCCAATGCATTTCGGGCGGAGCCCTTTGTCAAGGAGTGCTGCAAAGAAGAAGACGGGTGAAGATAAGGTCAGATGTAATCAAACAAACAAAGGAGAAAGAACGCGCAAAACGTTGGTCACGTGTAGTGACTGCAACTGACAAAAAACCGTTAAAGTGCCGATCAAAGGGTGAATAACTGTGAATATTAGCTCATCACTGAAGGCTGGTGAAGGATCGTGACTAGTGGAATGAAAATGGCAAAAAGAGTGCTCTTAATAATTACGGACGTGAAGGGCAGTGTCAGCACTCAGAAAAGTGCAGTCCTTAAACTTACTTGAAGTTCGAAATAACGCAGCGCGTTACTAGCCGGTTCAGGATCATGCCAAGAACGCTGGAGCGAGATCTCGGAAGTGGCGACAGGAAATATGGAAGGTGTCGAAATAGAAAACAGATTCAACAGGGAGATGGGAATGGGAGTTTAAGCGCCATGTTGGAGTGGTAAAGATAGGGAAATACACCGAAAAGTGAGAGTTCTAAAAGACGCAGTTACATAAAGAGGATGAAAGGATAAAAAAGAAAAATAATAATAGGGAATCAAAGAATAAAAAAGATAGGAAAATTAAAGGAAAATTTAAAGACACACGCAGCAAATAAGCAATGTGGCATCATGCTGGCATTATAAATAGCAACTGAATTGAAAACGATCATTTAAGCCGAAAGGCTTTTGAGTCTGCAAACGGTAAATCCATTCCAATTCTCTTTTCAAGAGAAGTTTATTGTTGTCTGTTCCTTCTTTTTTGTTGACCATTTCCAGGATGATGTATTGCAATTGTGCAATGGAGTGACGAGCTTCGTCGAAGTGAATGGCAATGTTGGACTTTACATTTTTTAGTCGAATGTTCGATTTGTGCTCATTTAAACGTGTCTTTATTTTTCTTTCGGTTTTCCCCACATATAATTTGCCACACGGGCATTTCAAAGCGTATATTAGATTCGAAGAGTCACATGTGGCGTTAACTCGAAGCTTGATGATTTTGCCTTTCATGGGATGGTGGATGGAGTTGCCTTTAATGATGCAGTTACAATGTCTACAGTTGAGACAAGGCTGGGTGCCTTTGTATTGTTGACTTGTGGTTGTGGGTTTAGTCAATATTTCTTTGATGTTTCGACTTCGTGTGTGGGCAAACAAAGGTGTGGATCTGAACATTTCATCAAAGTCTGGTTCAATTTGTAGAATAGGCCAATGTTTAAGTATGATCTTCTTATATACCTTGCTTACAGTTGAGTACTTAGAGACCAGGACGTTGCGTTGTTGTTCTGAAGTGGGTTATTTGGTCGAAGCCATTTGTCTGGTAATTTGTGCCACACGGGTTTGTGCCTCATTTAGAACCTGTGACGGGTAACCTCTGTCGAGAAATCGTTTCTGCATTTCATTCATGCGAATTTCCATAGTATGTTCGTCTGAAACAATACGCTTGACTCTCAATAGTTGAGAAAACGGCAAATGTCTTTTTAGTGACTCTTGATGATGACTTTTATAGTGTAGGGTATTGTTGCGATCAGTGTTTTTCCTGTGAAGATCAGTGGTGAATCCATTAGTGGTGATTTTTATGTTGACATCTAGAAATGTGATTTCAGAGTCGCTGATCTCCCATGTTAATTTTATTCGATCATCCTTGGAATTGAGTTGACAAAGGAATTGTTCAAGGGAGTCTTTGGAGTCCGTCCAGATGAAAAATAAATCATCAATATATCTGACGTACATTTTTATTTTTCCTTGATTGATACAGTCACCATATATGTATGATTTTTCAAAGTTTTCCATATAGATGTTAGCGTATGAGGGGGCCGCACAATTTCCCATAGCCATTCCAGAAAGCTGCAGGAACCACTCATTTTGAACTTGAAAGTAGCTATGATATAGGGTATATACCATCAACTCCATGAGGAAAGCTTGCATGGGAACGTCAATGTCACTGTTGAGTAAAGCTTGTTCGATAGCTTCAATGCCTCCCTGGTGAGGGATGGATGTATACAAAGAGCTGACATCAGCGGTGCACATTATGTACTTGTAGTCATGGTCTATTTGAATGTTGGATAATTTGGTCAAAAATTCAGTTGTATCCTTGATGTAACTATTCGCTCTGGTGACAATGGGTTGCAGATATTTGTCGATCAGTTTGCCTGAGGACTCATGGACTGAACCTTTAGTGGACACAATAGGCCGAAAAGGTGGATTGTAGAGATCTTTATGAATTTTAGGACTCATATGCAAGGTCGGGCTCTTGGGATGTTGCGGTAGAAGAAAGGTCTTGGTACGTTCTTGTATGATGTTGTTTTGAAAAGCTCTCATGACAATGTCTTGGAGAGTGTTGTAAAATTCTCTTGTTGGATTATTGTCAAGTTGCATATACAAAGAAGTATCACGTATGTGTTCTTGTAGTCGCAAGGTATACATGGAATTGTCGAGGATGACGAGTGCTCCTCCCTTGTCGGCTTTCATGCATCTGATTTCATTATTGTTGGCCAAAGATTGCAGAACATCACGATCCTTAGTAGTGAGGTTTTGGCGCCGGTTGTGGCGCTGAAAATTGATTTTGGACACGTCATTGCGAACCAATTTTTCAAATAAATCAATTGACTTGTGGCTGCAGGGAGCTTGGAATGTGCTTGGAGGTCTCAGCCCTTTGAGTTCATCAGGTTTATTATCAATGGTAGATGGTAAAACCTTCTCGAAAAAATGACGTAATCTGAGTTTCCTTACAAATTTGAAGGTGCTGACCTCAAGTTCCAATAGGTTGGTGTGAGCAGTAGGAATGAATGATGTGCCTTTTTCTAGTATGTTCATCTGATGTGGAGTGATAGGAGTGTTCGAAATATTAATGACTAGATGTTCTTTTTTGGTTTGGGATCTTTCGTTGTAGCTTTGCTCCTGGTGGTGGGAGCAGTCGAATCTTTTTCTTTTGCTCTGGCTCCTCCTGAGTCTTCGACGTTGTCCATATCTACCTCTAAAAAATGAACCGCAGAGGTTTGGTTTTGTGAAGTAGCAGAGGTGCTTGCGGATTCATGAGTTGGTGGAGTAGGTAAGGTGTGGCGGGGTGGTCGAGTTGAGGTGTCGCTACCAGAAGATGATGTGTCGGTCTGTGCATTGGTTGGTCGATTACGTCGTCGTTGGGCGTATATGTCTGCCCAAGAGTAGACTTCGTCAAGCTTGTAATCAAGCGTATCACGGCGGAATTTCCTGATTTTTCTCTCGTTGATTTCTTTCTGGTGTTTGTCTAAAGTCATTTTTAAATCAGCCAATGTATTTGAAAGCTCTTCTGGGGTTGACATTTCTTTGAGTTCTTGATCAATTTCTTTGATTTCCTGTTCGAGTTCTTTTAGGATATCGGAGAGTTCTTCAACGATTAACAGGATGAGATCCAGGCTGCATTTATTCAATATTCTTTCCCATTTGTCTTTAAATACCTTCGAATTCTTACACAATGAGGGTTTCAAGGCGATCCGTAAACCGCGAGGGATTCTGAGTGCCCTGTGATATTTGAGTAGCGTGCTCGCATGGAGCTTTTGGTTTATATGTCTCTTAGATAGGTATAATAATTGTAACCAGCAATAGCACGCTACTCAAATATCACAGGGCACTCAGAATCCCTCGCGGTTTACGGATCGCCTTGAAACCCTCATTGTGTAAGAATTCGAAGGTATTTAAAGACAAATGGGAAAGAATATTGAATAAATGCAGCCTGGATCTCATCCTGTTAATCGTTGAAGAACTCTCCGATATCCTAAAAGAACTCGAACAGGAAATCAAAGAAATTGATCAAGAACTCAAAGAAATTTCAACCCCAGAAGAGCATTCAAATACATTGGCTGATTTAAAAATTACTTTAGACAAACACCAGAAAGAAATCAACGAGAGAAAAATCAGGAAATTCCGCCGTGATACGCTTGATTACAAGCTTGACGAAGTCTACTCTTGGGCAGACATATACGCCCAACGACGACGTAATCGACCAACCAATGCACAGACCGACACATCATCTTCTGGTAGCGACACCTCAACTCGACCACCCCGCCACACCTTACCTCCTCGACCAACTCATGAATCCGCAAGCACCTCTGCTACTTCACAAAACCAAACCTCTGCGGTTCATTTTTTAGAGGTAGATATGGACAACGTCGAAGACTCAGGAGGAGCCAGAGCAAAAGAAAAAGATTCGACTGCTCCCACCACCAGGAGCAAAGCTACAACGAAAGATCCCAAACCAAAAAAGAACATCTAGTCATTAATATTTCGAACACTCCTATCACTCCACATCAGATGAACATACTAGAAAAAGGCACATCATTCATTCCTACTGCTCACACCAACCTATTGGAACTTGAGGTCAGCACCTTCAAATTTGTAAGGAAACTCAGATTACGTCATTTTTTCGAGAAGGTTTTACCATCTACCATTGATAATAAACCTGATGAACTCAAAGGGCTGAGACCTCCAAGCACATTCCAAGCTCCCTGCAGCCACAAGTCAATTGATTTATTTGAAAAATTGGTTCGCAATGACGTGTCTAAAATCAATTTTCAGCGCCACAACCGGCGCCAAAACCTCACTACTAAGGATCGTGATGTTCTGCAATCTTTGGCCAACAATAATGAAATCAGATGCATGAAAGCCGACAAGGGAGGAGCACTCGTCATCCTCGACAATTCCATGTATACCTTGCGACTACAAGAACACATACGTGATACTTCTTTGTATATGCAACTTGACAATAATCCAACAAGAGAATTTTACAACACTCTCCAAGACATTGTCATGAGAGCTTTTCAAAACAACATCATACAAGAACGTACCAAGACCTTTCTTCTACCGCAACATCCCAAGAGCCCGACCTTGCATATGAGTCCTAAAATTCATAAAGATCTCTACAATCCACCTTTTCGGCCTATTGTGTCCACTAAAGGTTCAGTCCATGAGTCCTCAGGCAAACTGATCGACAAATATCTGCAACCCATTGTCACCAGAGCGAATAGTTACATCAAGGATACAACTGAATTTTTGACCAAATTATCCAACATTCAAATAGACCATGACTACAAGTACATAATGTGCACCGCTGATGTCAGCTCTTTGTATACATCCATCCCTCACCAGGGAGGCATTGAAGCTATCGAACAAGCTTTACTCAACAGTGACATTGACGTTCCCATGCAAGCTTTCCTCATGGAGTTGATGGTATATACCCTATATCATAGCTACTTTCAAGTTCAAAATGAGTGGTTCCTGCAGCTTTCTGGAATGGCTATGGGAAATTGTGCGGCCCCCTCATACGCTAACATCTATATGGAAAACTTTGAAAAATCATACATATATGGTGACTGTATCAATCAAGGAAAAATAAAAATGTACGTCAGATATATTGACGATTTATTTTTCATCTGGACGGACTCCAAAGACTCCCTTGAACAATTCCTTTGTCAACTCAATTCCAAGGATGATCGAATAAAATTAACATGGGAGATCAGCGACTCTGAAATCACATTTCTAGATGTCAACATAAAAATCACCACTAATGGATTCACCACTGATCTTCACAGGAAAAACACTGATCGCAACAATACCCTACACTATAAAAGTCATCATCAAGAGTCACTAAAAAGACATTTGCCGTTTTCTCAACTATTGAGAGTCAAGCGTATTGTTTCAGACGAACATACTATGGAAATTCGCATGAATGAAATGCAGAAACGATTTCTCGACAGAGGTTACCCGTCACAGGTTCTAAATGAGGCACAAACCCGTGTGGCACAAATTACCAGACAAATGGCTTTGACCAAAAAACCCACTTCAGAACAACAACGCAACGTCCTGGTCTCTAAGTACTCAACTGTAAGCAAGGTATATAAGAAGATCATACTTAAACATTGGCCTATTCTACAAATTGAACCAGACTTTGATGAAATGTTCAGATCCACACCTTTGTTTGCCCACACACGAAGTCGAAACATCAAAGAAATATTGACTAATCCCACAACCACAAGTCAACAATACAAAGGCACCCAGCCTTGTCTCAACTGTAGACATTGTAACTGCATCATTAAAGGCAACTCCATCCACCATCCCATGAAAGGCAAAATCATCAAGCTTCGAGTTAACGCCACATGTGACTCTTCGAATCTAATATACGCTTTGAAATGCCCGTGTGGCAAATTATATGTGGGGAAAACCGAAGGAAAAATAAAGACACGTTTAAATGAGCACAAATCGAACATTCGACTAAAAAATGTAAAGTCCAACATTGCCATTCACTTCGACGAAGCTCGTCACTCCATTGCACAATTGCAATACATCATCCTGGAAATGGTCAACAAAAAAGAAGGAACAGACAACAATAAACTTCTCTTGAAAAGAGAATTGGAATGGATTTACCGTTTGCAGACTCAAAAGCCTTTCGGCTTAAATGATCGTTTTGAATTCAGTTGCTATTTATAATGCCAGCATGATGCCACATTGCTTATTTGCTGCGTGTGTCTTTAAATTTTCCTTTAATTTTCCTATCTTTTTTATTCTTTGATTCTCTATTATTATTTTTCTTTTTTATCCTTTCATCCTCTTTAGGTAACTGTGTCTTTTAGAACCCTCACTTTTTTGGTGTATTTCCCTATCTTTACCACTCCAACATGGCGCTTAAACTCCCATTCCCATCTCCCTGTTGAGTCTGTTTTCTATTTCGACACCTTCCATATTTCCTGTCGCCACTTCTGAGATCTCGCTCCAGCGTTCTTGGCATGATCCTGAACCGGCTAGTAACGCGCTGCGTTATTTCGAACTTCAAGTAAGTTTAAGGACTGCACTTTTCTGAGTGCTGACACTGCCCTTCACGTCCGTAATTATTAAGAGCACTCTTTTTGCCATTTTCATTCCACTAGTCACGATCCTTCACCAGCCTTCAGTGATGAGCTAATATTCACAGTTATTCACCCTTTGATCGGCACTTTAACGTTTTTTTGTCAGTTGCAGTCACTACACGTGACCAACGTTTTGCGCGTTCTTTCTCCTTTGTTTGTTTGATTACATCTGACCTTATCTTCACCCGTCTTCTTCTTTGCAGCACTCCTTGACAAAGGGCTCCGCCCGAAATGCATTGGAGTTGCATTTTCTGATCGTTCCTCATTTGAAAAGTAATGAATATATGATTGATATGAATTCAATATCAAACCATTTTTGAGGATGAACTTTGCCTCAATAAACACGATAAAGTGGATAATCTTTCATTGAAGTACTCTTTATTCGGTGTGCCACCTGTTGGGATGTAGTAGCATGGTTCATGCATACACAACCTTTTGATTATTCCCATTTGTGTTTCGGACGGAGACACTACCCACGTGTGCACCCAAGACTTTCTCCAACCTTACCCTAACTGTTCTATAACAGTCGCTGTGCATCACCCTTCACCATTTATCAACTAAAGTTTAAAGCACTACTTGAAGAGCGTTGTAATAAGTTAGTGTCCTACACAGGGGCAATGATGATTTTTGGCCGCCGCTGGGGCCGTTGGTCCCCGGAGCAAATGAAGATTCTATATAACTTAGTTTGCTGCTCTAAGGTGTTATATGGAGCGGAACTCTGGGGGATCGCCAATCCCGATAATCTGCAGGTGGAGGAGAACAAATATATGAGGAGGCTCCTCAAGGTCCCGCAGGGTGTTCCCGCGTATATTGCTCATGAAGAATTGGGTGAGGCCTTTATAGAGGATAAGTTACATGTCAGACCCCTGTTAGCTTGGTTAAAGATCTGGGAGAACCCGGAGGTAACGTTGACCAGGCAAATAATCATGGACTGCCTTGATAGGGATAAAGGTATGGACATTCCTTGGCTGAAATATCTGAAATCTTTACTTGGAAAAATAGGCTCCAAAGATCTCTTCCCTGACCCGACGGGTAGACTAGGTCGGGACAAGGATAGTGTGAGAAAGAGGTTTATTTTCTATAAAACCACCTCTAGAGAAGAAAGGGAATGGGGCAAACAGTCAGTTAGAGTATATGGCCAAGTGAGGTCAAATGAAGGAATGGAACCATACCTAGCCCTTATCCACAACGCTCACGACAGATTTTTATTGACACGTTTTAGGCTCAACCTTTTACATTATTTATTAGCCAAACCGGCAGGTTTTACTAATGCTGAGCCAAAGGGACCCTGCGGCTGCGATCAACAATCGCCGTAGGATACCCTTCATTTTGTATTACTGTGCCCTTTATATTCACTGCCCAGGCGCTTGTACCTAATTAGTCTTCTGCGAATGGCCCTAGACCCCTGACCTTGCTTTTTATCACGATTTTTCTTAGAATAGCATTCAAACTGAGAGGATTGAGAGGTTTGGCGGGAGGGAACGGGGATTGAGGGGGGAAGAATGATATGAATTGGAATGAATTGTAAAAAATGTCCCGGTAGCTTCTCTTTATAGTCTGTTTGGGTTTTTTTTTTGCATTTCTTCTATCCCGCTGCAAAGTAAATAATGTATGTATTTTGAGCATTTTAAATTGCACTTTTATGGTGTTTTGTACAACATTGAATGAAGATAATATTGATTGATTGGCTGCAAAGAAATCCCAGTCTGATTTGCAAAAAGCTTTATGCTTTGGCAATTGATCTCTCTATTATTAGAACTGTTCGTTGGGTTTCCGCAGTGACACCCTTTCTCTCTTAATCTCAATTTTATTTAGTGTAGGGAGTTTCCTTTATGGAATATGCTTTTTATAATATTAGTATTTTGATTATGATTTTAGCAAACATTGTGGTCTATTTCATAACCAAATATTAATTAATTTTTGATGCTGAAATCTAAGTATTAATGGCTAATGAATAAACAGATGAAAAACTAAAAGATTTGAAAATAAAACCCTTTTAACATATTCTAACTCTCCTCATTGACTGAACTATATAGACTTTAATGATTCATTGGTTTTGTAGATGATTGCTCGTCATTTCTTTTAGTTGACGAACAATGGTCCAAACAACCAGTCGCAAGTGTTATTCAATGATTACACATGGAGACGTATATATAAAACTCTGCTTCCTCAAGTGGCAGCCAGAGGATGGTTTGTGTCATGAGAGGCAGGAAATGAATTACTTTACCCAATCTAAAATTGCCATTGTCCCTTAGATTATGTGCCGAGAAAGACAAGCTAAATTAAGTTACCCCAGTCTAGAATTGATCATGTCCTTTAAGCCCAAAGCCCGAACTCTAAGATGGAAGGAGTGGTGGTATTGAAGATGGTTGCAGTAGTTGAGGTGCGAGTATCAATAGGGTTATGATTCACTATTGTCTTTTGTGATTACGTCCTTATGTTGAGATTATGTGTTTTGTGAAATAGTGGTGTTTATGCTTAGATGTGAACAGCTGAAGTTGTTATCCAACTTGAAGTAGTCTAAGATCCATGGATAAGTTGAAAAATAAAAGGTGTTATTTGTCTGCGCAAGATTTGAGGTGCAGATTCATGACGTAACATTCACTGCACAACTGAGATAGGGGCCATAATGATTTGTTGTGATTGTACTAATATTGATTGGTGTTAGTGAAACCAATTGTGCAAAGGGGTGATTTATAGAATTGGAGGAAGGAATTGATGTGTATGGAATTATAAACAGAACAAACAGAAGGAAAACCAAAGGAAAAAACAGACACTGATAGTCATTCAGGGGATGCCATTTTATAAGCTTTGTTGTCCTATCGTCCACCTCCATATGTGGCTCCTACAACAAATAGAGATGGTGTTAGGACCTTTAGTGCTACGGTGGCTACAGCCTCTGTTGATCTAAGTACATCTCAGATTGAGAGACCACCTCCAGCACTTCTGACTATTTCTGCACCTAGTGAAGCAGCTCTTATTATAATAATAATATTATGTTAATATATATATATATAATTACAGCTCTTACTGTAATTGCTCCAGGTGTCACTGTGTTAAATATGACTGTTCCTGCCCCAGTATCACAAGTGGTAAAAACACAGACATTGGCAGTTCCAGCTGCTACTGCACCAGTAAATATTGCTCTTAACACTGTTGCTTAAGGTACTTTAGGAGAAGTGACTGCAACGGGGTTCATCCCAACATCTCAGAATTCACAGAGTGCTGCCTGGACACCATCACAAAAGCCCCAATCATTGAGAGAAGGAAGGAGAATTGTTTTTCAAATCACCCATTGCACAGGGAGAAACAGGATAATTTGATGATTGGATTTTACCTCCATGGTTTCAGTAGACCTCAAGAATAAGAGAGTAGGAGAAACAGAGAGACTGTCTACTAGCCAGGAAAAGTTGAGACAATTGATGTGCCTAAATTGAAGGTTGTATTAGAAGAAATTATTAGAGGGTGCTTAGATATTTCACATCTTAATTAACATCAAGAAAATGAACTGATATATTTAAGTAAACAAACTACAAGACATGCTGCTGCCACTCATGATAAATCAACTAAATTGGAGAGAAAATATGAGGTGTCCCCGTACAGAAAAGCTTTAGGACACAGCTAGTTGATGAAGCTGTTGTTACAATGAGGTCTTCAGGGATGAGATCAGACTGTTCAGAATTAGTCAAATGCATCCAGAAAAATGAAGTTATCTTGACAGGTTAAAGAGTAAGCGGGCAAAGAAACAGGGAAAGAAAAAACAACCACCGAAAAAAATGGTAAGCCACTACCAGTACCCCAGATGAAGATGAAGCTTTAGCGTTCCCTATGTGGGAACCACCAAGTAGAGGGTTTGTTCTGTTCTGTGGCGTAGTGGAGATCCTGCAACATTTATGAACAATTTTCCAAAGTTGAGAGACAATCCTGCACAGTGTTATATACAAGTTGACAGATTTGTAAAAAGTTAGAATTTTTTGTGGACAGATTTGTATACCTTCTTTGATATAGTGGTATCAAGTGATCTGTTGGACAAAACCAAGATAGCTGTGCAATGGCCATAATCTTAAATTCCAAGAGATGCTTATACTCGTGCACCTTCACCTGTGGTGGTGACTAAATTTGATGAGCTGATTACCTTTTTGAAAGGAAAAGTGCAAGCAAGCGATATTGATTGGTTAAACATTAATAGAACTACAAAAGAAGCTAAAGTATCAGTGCATGCTCATTATGAACGATTGTTGCAGGTATATACAACAGACAAAAAAATTCTGAAGAGGGACATTTCTGTAGTTTTGTGTTACAGTTTGTTTTTGGGTGACAACCAGAGATTAGTATGTTATGTTATTTTATGTTATGTTATAGATTATTTGTATAGCGCCTATCACCGCCGGTCTCTAAGCGCTTAACAGAAGAACATAGCATAACTGTTACCCCGAGCCCTCAGCTGTCCCCCAATTAAGCCGGAGTCATTGCCTTTCTGAATAGGTGAGTTTTCAGTTTTTTCCTGAAGGGTGGTAGCTGTGATTCTTCCTTCAGAGTGGCCGGAAGCTCATTCTACAGTTGCGGGAGAATCACGGACAGGGCCCTGCCCCCTCTGGTTTTTAGTTTAAATCTGGGTTGGATCAGATTGGAAGTTTTACCTGAGCGCAGGGATCTACCAGTAACATATCTCTTCAGACGTTGCTTAATGTACTCTGGGGCTTTCCCAAAGAGTGCTTTGTGGGCCACACAGAGACACTTAAACTGAACTCTGAATTTCACAGGTAGCCAGTGCAGCTTCTGGAGCAGAGGGGTTGCGGGCGAATTTCTGGGCACGGAGTAGATCAGCCTTGCTGCGTCGTTCTGTACCACTTGCAGCTTCCTCAACAGCTTCTGCGACAGGCCGAGATATAAGGCATTGCCATAGTCTAGTCTTGAGATAACTGTGGCAGATACGATCGATTGCAGGGTAGAGGCTGATAAGATGGGGACCAGCTTTCGTAATTGCCTCAGCATACCCGTGCAAGAGCCAACCACAGCTGAGACTTGAGGGGCCATCAAGAGGTCTGCATCGATCTTCAGTCCCAGACTTTTTACCACCATCCCAGGGGTAGGGGTTGTTCCTAGGTCTGGGGGCCAATACAGGTCACACCAGGGATTCCCTCGATTGGTGATCACCAGCACCTCCGTTTTCTCAGCATTCACTTTCAACAGATTGTTAGTCATCCAGTTGACCGTGAAACTGAGCAGGTTTCTCACTGATTCCTGAGCCTCCTTAGTGTCTTCCAGCTGAACCAATAGCTGGGTATCGTCTGCGTAATTAAAGATTTCGCAGTTTCTACGCATAAGCTCCTCCACCAGCGGTTGTAAATAAATGTTAAAGAGCAAGGGGGATAGTGCCGACCCCTGGGGCACACCCCATGTCACGTCACTAATCCCAGACAACTGGTCTCCCAGCTGCACCCTCTGAGTTCGTCCTGACAGGAAGGATTCCAGCCACTTAAGCGCATGGCCTGTGATCCCCAGCTTCGCGATACGCTCCAGCAGGATGGTATGGCTGATCGTATCAAAAGCCGCCGACAAGTCTAAGAGAATCAGGGCGGATGGCTGTTTATTGTCTGCTCTGACTCTCAGCTCGTCGGCGACGGAGGCCATCACTAGTTCTGTGCTGTGTTGGGGCCGAAAACCAGCCTGCCTAGCATGAAGTAGATGGTGTTCCTCCAGGTGACCGGCTAATGTGCCCAGGACGTGTTTTTCTAGAATCTTACTCAAGAATGGCAGCTGCGAGATAGGCCTACAGTTTTTTAGAGCCTTCGTGTCAGTTCCTGCTTTCTTTAAAAGTGGGGAGACCCTAGCTTCCTTCATCTGGGTTGGGAGATAACCTGCTTCCAGTGAGTTGTTCAGTAGGCTCAGCACCTGGGGCTGGATGCCTGGCAAGGCCATCTTAAAGATTCTCGGGGGGCAAGGATCAGTGTTAGAGCCAGATTTAATGTGTCCAACAAGCTCTGCTAAGCGCTTGTCGTTGATGGCCAGGAAACTGTTCATAGTCCTTGACGGCGCCTGAACCACCGGACTGGGCAGCATAGTTGTGACTGAGCGTGCATTGATATCAGTAATAATATCCTGTACTTTCTGCAGAAAGTAACTTTGGAAAGTGTCACAGTCTGGTTGGTCGCTCACAGAGATTTTTCCACCCAGCTGCGTGAGTTCCCTTAGTATCACAAAGGTCTCTTGTTGTATGTTAGTCGCCTCCCTAATTCTTCCCTCATAGAAAGCTGGCTTTGTCTCCAAGATGTCCGCCTTATATTTTGAGAGTAGAGTTTTAAAGGATTCAGCCTCTGTTTGACAGTAATTGAGGGGCATATTATCAAGGGGGTTTATCTCCGCTTTTTTGGCTTTAAAAGCCAAGAAAGCGGAGATAAAATTATCTCCCTATTACCAAGCTGTCGCTAACACCAGTTAGCGTCAGCTAATAGGAGATAGCGACCATCTTGGGCCCCGCTTTGCATGTCAGTGATATTTATCACTAATGACATGCAAAGTGGGCGTGCCAAGATGTTAGCGACTGGAAACAGTCGCTAACATCGCTATCTCCTATTACCAACTTTTGGAGATATTCGCGCTAAGCGCGAATATCTCCAAAAGCTAACACCTGCCATGAGCAGTTCTTCACCATGTTATCCAATGGGAGGTGGATAACATGGCTAAGAGCATTTGCTCGATAATGCATGAATATCGCTGACTTTTCAGCGATATTCATGCATTGCGGCCGTTTTTTATCGCATTTGCGATAAACCTTGCTAATAGCAAGGTTTATCTGCGATAAAAATCGCCGATGTGCGGCGATAATATTTGTCTCTAAACAAGTTAGAGACAAAAATTATCGCTAGTTGTTGGTAATATGCCCCTGAGTCTCCACCTTCTCTCCGCCTTGCGGAGGACTCGCTTCTTCTCTTTCAGTGAAGCATCAAACCATGGTGCTCCCTTCCCTTTAGATCTAGTCCTCTCCATCCGCTCAGGGGCTAGTTTATCTAGAGCGGCGAGCATCCAGGTCTTTAATACAGTAGCATCCTGATCCAAGTTTATGCCACTCGTTTTAGGGGGGGCGGAGGAGAGCAGGGCCGCGATTAGAGAGTTAGCCTCAATCTTCTTCCAGGGCCGAACTTTCCTCCACAACTGATTTGGGACAGCCAGTACGGGGTCACCTGGAACCCAACACTTAATCATGAAGTGGTCCGACCAAATGCAAGGACTGACCTCAATTAATTCTGTCTTAGGCAGCGAGGACCAAATAAGGTCCAAAGTGTGGCCCTTCACATGAGTAGGACCCACTACTAGCTGTTGCAGGTTAAGCGCCGAGAGATTGGCTTCAAACTCTGTCTCAGTAGGCTCTCTAGGTACCTTGTCTCAGTGGTAGTTGAAATCACCTACCACCAAAAGGGACTTGTATCTGGAGGCCAAATCCGTCAGAAGCTCAAAAAAGATATCATTAAAATCCGGGGAGCTCTGCGGCGGGCGATATACTACCAGCATCGCAACGCATGAGGATTTAGGTGAGATTTTTATCCCCAGCAGCTCCGCACAGGCACAATTTTCCGCTATGATCTGTGTTACTGTAAGACTTTTTTTAAACAAAATGGCAACACCCCCCTCCTCTACAGCCATTGGGGCGGTTATGGCACAACGCATCATACTCAGGGGGTAGAGCGGCCAGAATGTCCGGCGTTGATGCCGTACCGAGCCATGTCTCTGAGAGGGCTAGGATATCTATTTCACCATCAGCTAGTAAAGAAAAGACCTCTAAATGATGCTTGTGCAATGAGCGCGTATTGAGTGTCGCTATTGTTAGGCCATGAGACTGACGGGGAATGATTGTAGGGTTAATCTGGAACGAAATCAAATTCCGTTTACAAAGGAATTTGATTTCTTGGCAGACAAAATCTTTAGATGAGATCCTAAGGTATGCAAAATACTGTACTGATGAGAAAGAAATAAAGCAGAAAAAACGTAAGGAGATGTTAAGCTTGCACAGACACAGTTGCCTCTAAAAGGCTTTCAGAATTATTCATATATGGAGGAAATGTTGGTGAAATGCAATGTGTTGGTTTACAGGCGCGAGGTCATATGGCACAAGGTTGAGTTGGTATTTCACAGGGTAGAGGTCAAAGTGTTTTGGTTGATGCGAATTCAGTAATTGATATTTCAAGGTGGAAGGAAATAATTCATTGTTATTTTTCTGACAGCCTCTGGCATTTGAAGAATGTACACAGAATCCAAATCAAGCCACTCAATCAATAAAACAGGATTTGTATAGCACTGCTCATTACCCGTGAGGATATCCAGGCGCTAGGGGGTTGCAGCTGCTGAGAGACATTAGTCGAGTTATCAGGGTTTTAGGCTTTTCCTGAAATCCTGCAGTTGAAGGCTGATCAAAGGTGAATGGGGAGGCTTTTCCAGGATTTTTCAGCCAAGTAAGAGAAGTCATTGTCACCACTTCCGCTTCTATGGTTGCGGGCATATGGGCTAGGAAGAGGGAAACAGAGCATACATTTCTGACAAGTTGGTGTTAATTCACTCTGTGTTTCAGGTAGGCCAGTCTCTTGTTGTGCAGTACCTTTTAGCCATTGGCATGCAGTTTGAATGGCATGGTTTGCTGATTGCGAGCTAGTGCAGAAGCTTGAGGTGAGAGGTGATGTGGGTCCACCTTAGAAGATCAAGTATGAGCCTGTCTGCTGAGTTTTGATTGTCTGAAGTCTGTTTAGGAGTCATGAGGTGATACCTATGTAGAGGGAGTTGTCTTTTTCCAGATGACTGGTGATGATGGCCTGGGTGATGGTGTGTCTGGTGCTGATTGGGAGCCATTGAAGATCATCCTGAGCATGCGTAGAGGGAGGAAGCAGGAAGATGAGAGGACATTTATCTGTTATTACATAGTGAGCTTGCTATCGAGTATGATACGAAGGTTCCATGCGGGTTCTGTGGGTATGGGTGAGGGGCCAAGGACAGTTGGCCACCAAGGGTTGTCCCATAGGGAGGTGTTGCTCCTGAGTATGAGTATCTCTGTTTGAGTCAATGTGGAGCTTGAAGTACCTGTTCCTCATCCAGCTGATAATGCTGGCCATGCACCTGTGGAAGGGGGCTTTAGTGTTAGTAAACTCCGAAGATAGGGAGGGAATTAGCTGAATAACGTCATCATAAGAGATGATGTTCATTCCATAGGCTTTGCCCAGAGTGGTCAGAGAGGTCATGTATATGTTGAACAGGTTTGAGTTTAGGGAGAACCCTTTGAGAATGTCACAGATGGTGTTCGTTGGGCCCGAGGTGTAGGGAGGTTTTTGGGAATTGTAAGATTTTTTTTTTCCTTTTTATTTTTTTTCCCTTTTATTAATACAACATAAAATAATCATAATTACAAATGACATACCGAGAACAGTGAAATATACAATCTTACAAAATTATAATACACACTTAGAATTAATCAAATAATAGCAGACAATTAACTAAAGTCAATAAGTTATACCCAAATCAATATTAAATGACATTCTCCAATTAAAGGAATGAGGATCACAACAATGTAGAGGAAGCATCACACCATGTCTGATTCATAGGCCAAGAAAAAAGAAAAGTAGAATGGGGGTCTCAGGGGAATTAGTTTACCGACCCTGACATCTCAGTACCCCTATTCAATTATGGCAACAAAAGAAGAAGAGATGTCCGGTCTCGAGGAGGAGAACTATGTGTACTGTACTGGATACTAAAAAAAACTAGGAATAAAAAAGAAACCAGAAGAGGTAACACCAGGCTGAGAAACTCCCATCAGCCCACCCTTCTGGCAGAGCATCATCATGTGGGATTTAGATGGTAAATCCAAACCTCGCCCAATCCATCAATTGATGGTGCAAAGATGGATATCAAAGGTAAACTCTAGCCAGAGTGTTTCTCAAGTGGTGCTGATAAGGTGCAGTGCTGTGGAAAAAAGTGAGTGAGAGTCTAAAAATGACTACTAGGGCAAAAAATGTGTTTAATCAGGATTGTCCTAGTGTCAAGGTTAAAATAACGCCTGGTGGTCTGAAATTATAACTACACAATGGCGCTGTGCAGGAAGGTCAACATGTTTCAGCCAAAACGGAAACTACTGTCCCACTTTCTTCAGGATCAAAAAAGATGGAAAAGCTACTGCAAATGTGGAAAAGAAATGTGTAAAAGTGCATTTATTAAGATTCATTTCATCCTACCAGGAACTTGGATCCCCAATGTGCTCTGGTAATAATGAATATGTTGTTCTTTCCTAAAAAATAGAAAGAGAAAAATGCACAAATGCATAATATGGTTGCTTACATATATCCACGTGATCATAAAGAAACAGTACAGAAAACACACAAGCGAAGGGAAAATCCACTTCGCTGGACAGAAGTAGATTTAGCTTCTGTTCTCATCAATATTTTCAATTTAAATAGATTGTGAAATGTATTACTCACCCAGCGTTATGTGGGAGATAGCCTCACCTCACCCGGCAACCGCTCGGGAATATGAGTATGAATATGAATATTAGCTGTAATTCACTGCTTTTCAACATTGTCAACAGGTTATTGAGATTAATAGCGGGCCATTGAAAGTGATACTCCGCTAGTTCCGCTCATGCATGCGCTGTAGATCAGACACTGAGCCCGATGCAGAGTAGCCATGCCCAAGTTTTGCTTCAAACACTTTTAGAATCTCGCTTGAGTGCAATATATCCTGGCTCACCACAAGAACAAATGCGCCGTTCGTTGATGTGAACATTGCGATACTGCGCATGAGCATTTAACGCACAAGACTCCTAATTCTGAAATGCATACATTATTTGCGCGACGTTTACAAACGCATGCGCAGCTTGATCAGCGGCATGACCTCTGCGCATTCACACTGATAGATATGACGCGAGTCTATTGCATTGACCAACGAGGCATTTATTGATTTAATTACCCAATTAAATTCAGTATAAAAAGCGTAACGACGTGCCCTACCATCACCTCCACTTCCTCTCGGACGCCAGAGAGGGGAACCGACGGATAGGTAGGTCCAGGGTTCTTTCTTGGATAAACGCTCATACAAGGAGAATGTAGTCTTTTGTTTTATTTTCTTCGGGAAAGGAGGTCTCCTTAGTCCTTTATCATTTAGGACCCGGATACCTTGATAAAATACTTGATTCTATTCATGTTTGTGTTACTTTATATTTCTGTTTTGAGTAATGTTTCAAAACATCACAGGGGTCTTTTGACAACTTTCCCTCATCCATAGTGTAGATTTTTCTGCACCATCAGCGAATCCCTGTCGTAAGTCAACCCCCTAGGTCATTATACGGGTGTCCTTTTCAAATGACTGGGTTATTTAAATGTGAAGAAACTTGAGCGATTATGCTAGGCACAATAACAAAATGTATTGATTATGTCCATATTTTACTCTTCACATAATAGAGCGGGCCTCATATTCCCGAGCGGTTGCCGGGAGAGGTGAGGCTATCTCCCACATAACGCTGGGTGAGTAATACATTTCACAATCTATTTAAATTGAAAAGATTGATGAGAACAGAAGCTAAATCTACTTCTGTCCAGCGAAGTGGATTTTCCCTTCGCTTGTGTGTTTTCTGTACTGTTTCTTTATGATCACGTGGATATATGTAAGCAACCATATTATGCATTTGTGCATTTCTCTCTTTCTCTTTTTTAGGAAAGAACAACATATTCATTATTACCAGAGCACATTGGGGATCCAAGTTCCTGGTAGGATGAAATGAATCTTAATACATGCACTTTTACACATTTCTTTTCCACATTTGCAGTAGCTTTTCCATCTTTTTTGGTCCTGAAGAAAGCCGGACAGTAGTTTCCGTTTTGGCTGAAACATGTTGACCTTCCTGCACAGCGCCATTGTGTAATTATAATTTCAGACTACCAGGCGTTATTTTAATCTTGACACTAGGACAATCCTGATTAAACTAATATTTTGCCCTAGTAGTCATTTTTAGACTCTCACTCACTTTTTTCCACAGCACTGCACTTATCAGCACCACTTGAGAAACACTCTGGCTAGAGTTTACCTTTGCTATCCATCTTTGCACCATCAATTGATGGATTGGGCGAGGTTTGGATTTACCATCTAAATCACACATGATGATGCTCCGCCAGAAGGGTGGGCTGATTCATAGGCCTGCCATGGGTATTCCAATACCAGTGGGAGCTATCATGGCTGGAAAACAACCTTTACAACGAACCTTTTACAACGCACTACCATTACAATGAAACCTTTACAACGCAACATCCATTACATTGCATGTCATTACAATGCAACCATTACAATGCATGACACTACAATGCATACCACTACAACGCATGTCATTACAACGCATACCATTACAACGCATAACATTACAACGCATAGTACCCTTACCCTATCCAACACTTACCCTACTGTTGCACCCCCTGGAGTTAGAATAGTATTTTTTACCCCTACACTATCCAATACATACCATACATGCAATGTAATGTTAGGCGTTGTAATGGTATGCTTTGTAAAGGTAGCATGCGTTGTAATGGAATGCGTTGTAAAGGTAGTTTTTAAAAATTCGTTGTAATGGCATGCGTTGTAATGGAATGCATTGTAATGGATGTTGCATTGTAAAAAATGTGTTGTAAAGATATGCGTTGTAAAAGTATGCGTTGTAACGTCATACATCCTCATGGCTATTGTGACCCTTCTATGGTGGTAGGTGGGGGGGCGGCTCTCGAGCCCAAGCGTCAATGTAGGTAGTGTATATACTCCAGAAGTTCTTTGGCTGATCCCGAGGGGGTAGTAATTCACTATTCGCTTCTGTTTGTGTGTTACAGTACATCATATCTCTAGTCCATTGTGTTAGTGAGGGGGGCCGTGGGACCAGTGCATTGCAAGAACACGTTTAGCGACTAGCAGGGCCATGTCAACTAGGCATCTGATGGGTTTCAGCAATTTTTGGGAATCGCCGAGTAGGGCTAGCAGCCGGTCGTGGTTGTCACTTCTTGTGTGACTACACTTATTTTGGCAAAGACTTGTAGCCAGAAGGTCGCAATAGTGGGGCAAAGCCACGCCAGGTGTATAAAGTCAGCCTCACTCCTCCCATATCTCTCACAATCGGCCATGTCACTTAGCCCAAATCTGCGCAACTGTACAGGTGTATGATAGGTTCTGTTAAGACATTTAAACGGTATGAGGCGGTGCCGAACATTAAGAGAGATGCGCTTGGTGGCCTCGCAGCAATATGTCCACATGCTATCATCTATGGTGAGCTCTAAGTCGGTCTGCCACTCAAGCCTGGTTTTGACATTGTGATTACGGCTCCGTTCCTGTGTCTTAGAGTATATTTGTGATACCAGTCTCTTCTGGGAGTTTGCTCATAGCAGAGCTGAAAAATAGTGCACCTCAGGGTGTTCCTGTAAATCGGCCCCAAGTAAATACTGCAGTGTGTTTTGGGCCCTAAAATAGTGAAATGTGGTTAAAGAGGTTGGTGGAGGTTTGACCAATAAAAAGCTGTCCCCGTCCCTACCCACCCCATCATCAAAGAAATCACCTATTATGTCCAATCCCAGGGAGTGTAGTGCCGCTATCATTTCTAGAGTGGTAAGGGTCGGAAGCCACTCACACCAAGCAATGGGGGTAATGGGAGAATATAATATGGAGAGTGCTTGTCGATTAAGGAGGTTATGCCAAGCATGTGCCTTGGCGTTAATCAATTCTAGGATCCCAGTGGTGCGGTGCGGTGTGTGGAACAATATCATTGCTAAATGAGCAGGGGCCTGCGACAGTTGCTCTATGTGTAGGTGCGGACGAGGCGACTGCTGATGCAGCCAGTAATATGCATGCGAGGCCTGGGCGGCCCGGTAGTATAGGTCGAGCTCTGGTGCTCCCAGCCCTCCCATGGAGTACGGTAAGACAAGCATCTTCCAACTCGCCCGCGGCTGTTTGTCGGCCCAGACCAGCTTAATCAGCAGCCTTGTAAGAGATTAGAAGAAGTGTGCCGGTAATACCATAGGAATACTGAGAAACAGAAATAAAGATCTGGGAGGACCACCATTTTCATGAGAGATATTCTGACTAATAGGAAGAGGGGGAGACAGATCTACCTTGCAATATCTTCTTCAAGTTTAGTGATAGCACGGCCGTAATTCTCTCTGAACAGTAGCTCAGGGTCTGTGTGTATCTGATTTCCCAAATAGCATACCTGGTCGGTGGACCACTGTTGGGGAAAGTCCAAGTACTCAGGGAGCATAACCCGGGTGAGAGGGAATATTACCGATTTCTCTCAGTTACTTTTCGATTCCTGAAAATTCACCAAATATCACTACTTCATGCAGGACGGGGGACACATTTTGGGCTGGATCATGAATACATAGAAGGGTATAGTCTGCATACGCCAAAATGATGAGGTTGTACCCGGGAAACCAGATCCCCCTGTGGCTATAGTATTCCCGCAGCAAGCAGGCTAACGGTTCCGCCACTAGTGCGTATAGGAATGGGGAGACTGGACAACCCTGTCGAGTGCCTCTGGATATCCTCAGAGGAGCAGTGACCGTATCCCCCACCAACACTCGGGCCACAGGGTCCGTATATAATGTGCTGACCACACGTAAGAAGACATCTCTCAACCCCATTCCTTCTAGGGTCAATAACATAAAATTCCACTCCACGGAGTCGAATGCTTTTTCAGCATCCAGGAAAACTGCAGCAGCCTTAATGTCTGGTTTTGTATGTTGGATTGTTCCAAAGACTGTGCATAAATTGTGCATAAGTGTGCGTCCTGGTATGAAACCGGCCTGTTCCATTCCCTCAATAGGTGGCATCAGGGGGATAAAGTCTATTCGCTAGTACTTTAGCAAAGGTTTTTGTGTCCACGTTCAATAATGAAAGTGGTCGATAAGATGAGCAGTGTTGCAGGGGTTTCCCGGGCTTCAGGAGGACAACCAAGAGTGCATCTCTCATCGAGGGAGGCAAAGAGTCTCCTTCGGCCAACTCCTCAAATAGTGTTAATAAATATGGGATTAGGAGTTCCTGGAATTCCTTATAGAATCCCAAAGTGAGCCTATCATGACCTGGGGCACTGCCAGAGCACATAGTAGACAGGGCAGAGTGTATTTCCCATGCCTCAAGGGGACACATCAAGTATTCTCTGTTGGAGTCTAACAACCAGGGCAGCTTAATGTACTCTAGGTATTCCTGCATGTCCGAGGGTGCATTGTGAGACCTAGCTTTGTATAGGTCAGCATAGTACAGCCAGAACTGCTCCGCAACACCGTCACTGTCCTCAATTTTTTCGTTTCGCCCTCAACAGTAGTCAACTCTGTGCGATGAGAAGCTGCTTGGCACCCTTTCATGAGGTTCGCCAGGGTCGTGCCTGTCGCTCCCCCTCTCCGTATACCCTTACAATTGCGTATCTACCCATTAGCTTGACCTCTCTCTCCGACTCAGTATGATATTCCTCCAGTGTTCCCTTAAGGGTGGCCAGAATTAAAGGGTCATTGGTTTCTAGCGTGTCTCTTCCTAGTTTAGCCAGTTTTTGTTCTATGAAGGCCAGCCTTCCCCTAATTTATTTCAGAACTCCTGAACGTTTAGAAATGCCAATGCCACGGATGTACACCTGGAAAGTCTCTCAGATTGTGGTAAAGTGCGGAACGGAGTCCAGGTTGGTAATAAAAAATGTTTTCATTGCCTCCAACGGTTCCTCCCTGAAGGCCTCATCTAATAATGCATATAGGGAAAGCGCCATGTGAATGAATGGGGCGCTTGGTGGAAGTAGCCAATGTCAGCAGCAAGGGGGAGTGGTCTGAATAAGTGCGGGGAAAGACCTTGCATTCACGCACGTTGCCTCTAAGCGATCCTGCCAGGAACCAATAGTCTATCCTGGTATGGAGATTATGAGGCGCCAAATAATGCGTATAGCTGCCGGCAGCCACTGGGAGCAAGAGCCATACATCTACCATATTCAACTCCATCAGAGCATCTAAAATAGCCACTGACGCCTGTGAACGCCGCCGCCACAGCCCCCCAGATCGATCCAGGTCAGGGTTGAGAGTGCAATTAAAATCCTCCCATGTCTGTGGAATATCAGGTAGTCGCTGTGTTAAAGTGAACAGATCATGAAAAAACTGCAGACAGTCATGATTACGGCCATACACATTGACAATGATGCACTTCAAACCTTTCCCCCTGCATCTAGATACCACTATCTACCACTGACATCTGTGTGTAACTCTTCGTGAGTGAGACGGGCCGTGGGGTTAATCCAGATGAGGACTCCCCGTGAGTGAGTGGTGAAGCCTGCGGCATGGAACATGCCACAAATCCTGCCTCGAGTCTGCGGGAGGTTCGCTACAGGGAGGTGTGTTTCGTGCAAGAGTGCAATGTCTATGTGGTGCCTAGTGAGGTACGATATGACTTTCCTGATCTTCCTTTGATCATTGAGGCCTCCAACGTTCCAGGACAAGAACCTCAGCCTATTCTTCATTTCCTAAGGTGGTGAAATTAAGTCAAAGCGGCTAAGGTTGCCTCAACAGCCTCTGGCGAGCTTGCCAAATATGTGGTGATGTCGTCAAGCATTACTCGTGTGTGCATCTCATACAATAGTGCCAAAACAAAAACAAAAACAAAAATAAAAATAAATAAGCAAAAAGCCACAACAATCCCCTTCACCCCCTCCCTCGCCATGCCCCCCAATCATAGCACAGTCAGATCTAACCTTCCCCAACCCTACCACTAGGTAAGTATGGCAACTAGCCATGTAGTGTGTAACACACAGGGGCGGATGTTACCTAAGCACTACGAGTAACCATCAGCACTTAACCACGTAATACTAAAAGTAACTAGGCATCAGTTATTAGAGAAGATCAACTGAAAAAGGCAAGCATAAAAATGGTACAGTGCAATTAACAATGCCCATTGAATCATAGACTACCTCCCAGAAGTTATCACCAAGACACAAAAAGTACAATAATCAAGCAATAAAGCATATCCTGCTCCCCAACAGCCATGCAGAACACAAATACTTGCAGAGAGTTTCTCTGGGCGATCGGTCCCGAGGACTCTTGGTGCATGGGGAGTGGTCTCAGCGCCTCGAGAGTCAATAGGCGAAATTCACTGTCAAGGTGGAGCTGTGGGATGAGTCTCAGATGAGCCGGAGCACCACTTATCTAGATGTTCTAGTCATTGTTCTTGAGGGGGCATTCCTGTGATCCACCTGTCGCCGCCGCCAAATTCCTCCTGCGCCGCCTTCCATTTTGACTTCTTGAGTATGTCTTTCAGAGCCTTTTGCAGTGTTTTCGGGTCTGTGAAGATGTGTGAGGAGCCCTCCAGATTCTCCCTCAGTTTGGCCGGGTATAATATGGTGTAAGTGATATTATGGTTATGGAGTTGTCGTTTGAGGGGATTAAAAAGGTGCTGTTCTTTGCTGTAAAGTCTGGGTAGAGTGATATTGCTGAGCCCTCATATCAAAGTTCCCCCAGTTCTCTGGCTCATCGCAAGGCTGAGTCCCGATCCCGATAGTTCAGAAGCTTGGCTATCATGGAGCGAGGTTAGGCACCTGGACGTGGCCGCTCTTCCGATCACAAACATGTCCGAGAAGGTGTCACGCCCCAGTAAGGAGATAAGTAGCTTCTATTTGAATTGCACCACGTTACCCATTGGGTTTGACTCTGATAGACCTGTTATACGAATGTTGCTGCAGCGGGATCAGGTTGCCAAATCCTCTGCCTTATCTTCCAGGATGGCGATGGTTTTAGCCATTTGTTTCAGTACCTAGTCCTTCTCGGTCTGGGCCTCTTCGACCTCCGTGATCCTGCGTTCGGCCATGTTGGTGCGTTCTGCTTGTTTATCTAGGTGCTCCGACATCCTGTCCATTCGATATACCAGAGAGTCAATCTACCCGTCCATCGCCAACATGCTTTTCTGTATGGTTGCAAACATCTGCTTGACCTCATTTGGATCATCCTCCAAGTGGTCCGCTCTATAGTCTGCAGAGCGAGCCCTCTCTGTCTCCTTAGTTTTGGTACCTTTCGCGTCAAATAGGAGTTTGGTTTGGGTCTTGTCTATCCTACACATGCCTCCTTCTGACCAGGAAGGGGTGAGTGAGACAGTCCTCCAAGATTGAAGGTGGTGAGCGAGGCAGCTGAACACAATGCGCTCCTTTGTCTTCCCAGCTCTCTGATCAGATCAGGCCAGGGGCCCACCACTCAAAGGACAGTGTTCAGGGAACACGTGGTCAGGACACCCTGAGGGGAATCGCAGAGTCGTTCCACACAGAAATCCCCTCCAAACCTGTTTACAATGGGGAGGCAGGGCGCAGTGCCACCAGCAGTAGCTGGAGCGCGCCCCCCGTCAAGGGTCGCCCAATTTACAAAACAAACGGGGTGTTGCAGCATCCCCACGCCTCTAGGCGCACACTCCGGGCCCCCTCACCTGACAAGGCGCCGCAGGGAATCTAGGGAAGTCATCCGCCAAGCAAGCCAGCTCAGAATGGTGATGGATGTGAAGCCTTTATGTCTCCCACTGCGGGCCTGTAGATAATGTCATGTGGGCCGCGTCGCCGCCATCCAGCTATAGGGCCTCATTTCCTATTGTGGGCCACAGTAGGGGCAGGCACCGCCCTGCGTGCACATGGTGACAGGAAAGCCGATGGTGAAAATCAGAAGGCCCAGCTCCACAGATCATAAGGCCCAGGGGGGTCCGTCCACCCTCCCCGATCGCTTGTCTGTGCAGGGCCCTCCCCACCAGGAATGAAGCACACAGCCCCCTCGCAGGCCGCAGATGGAGTCATCAGTTCAGTGCCTGTGGCGTAAGGAGCTACAGTGCTGCCTCCCAGGGGTCCCCGCTTGGTGCCCGGTGGGTCTCGCAACAGCGCAATGTACCTGCGCACCACGTTCAGGCCTGTAGGCCGCAGGATTTCACGCTGGCAGCAAGAGACACCCTGCGGCAGCCGGGAGTGGGCATCTTGGATGACTGGCAGTGTTGAAAGATCCCTGGAGCTCTCAGGTCACAGTTTCAATTGCGACGCCTCGACCCTGCCTCCGGCGCCGCAAGTAGCTGCTCAGCGGGTGTGGCTTGCCGCGTGCTCCCGGTGTTCCACGGCATCAACCCTCACAGAAATGGCATTGATCGGTGGCTCTATTCTAGCAGCAGTTTAATGTCGTAATTGCCAGGATTCATGCATCGTGGTGCCGACGGCTTGCGGAGCTCTTTCTCTACACAGCCATCTTGTGCTGCGGCAATCTCCGCCCGTAGGAATTTAAAGATTAGGGACCCTTCCATGTAGACCTTGAGGAAAACCTATGGAAGACAGAAGGTTGGAGAGCCACCCCACCCATGGATACCGAAGTACCCCAGTTACCTAACCAAGGGAAGCTGGGTGCATAGGTATGAAGTGGCGTTGGAAACCACCGTTGAACCCAATGGAGGACTTTGAGGAAGTGTCGCTGCTGGAAGAGGAGAAATTCAAGCTATCCTGGCTGAAGACGGCTGATAGCCAGAAACCGGTCCTAGGATGCCTAATTCCAGTCTAGGGAAGACATGGCTTGGCAGTTCGGTCTGGACTGTTCCCATAAGGCACAGGGTCAAGACTGATTTGCATATGGCCATGTCTGAACTGGGGTGGCTTGGTGAGCAAAATAACGATGGATTAAACCCAGATCTGTGACTGGGGATGAGTGTCTTGCCATTGTACAACATTCCGTCCATCATCTTGTGTGTTTTGCTGTTCACCCTCTTTGGGAAGGGTATGCCCAGACGTGGGTCCCGTGATCACTACGCCACTGGAGTGAAGCTATCCTGGCTGAAGATGGCTGATAGCCAGAAACCGGTCCTAGGATGCTTGATTCCGATCCAGGGAAGACATGTCTTGGCAGTTTGGGTTGGACTGTTCCCATGAGGCACAGGGTCAAGACTGATTTGCATATGGCCATGTCTGAACTGGGGTGGTGTGGTGAGCGAAATAACGATGGATTAAACCTAGATCAGTGACTGGGGGTGAATGTTTTGCCATTGTGCAACATTCCGTCCATCAATTGTTATTTTTGCATTTGTCACGGCTGAATTCCCGGTAGAGCGCGGGGTGCGCCAAGGCTGTGCTATGGCCCCCACGCTCTTCTCTTTGTACATCAACGGGATAGTGGAACGAATGCTGCAGGAATGCACTGATGCCCCTACCCTGGGGGGCGCAAAAACCCCTATACTACTTTTTGCAGATGACACGCTCATCATTTCCAAAACTCCAAGCGGTCTGCAGAGAGCCATGAACATTTTTGAGGTCTTTTGTGCTGACCACGGGCTGGAAGTTAATATTGCAAAAACGAAGCTCATGGCATTCAACCCGCACCGTGGTTTTAAAGGGAATTTTGTTATGAATGGCCAAAAGGTGGAAATGGTGTCGGATTTTCTCTATTTGGGCATCCATCTGGACAAGGGGATCAAATGGGGTAAACACACTGAATTGGCAGCATTAAAACTTCGCCAAAATGCGGGAGCAATATCTGTAGAGCACAGCAAATCCCTCACCAAACCCATCCAGCTAGCCCTTCGTCTGTATGAGGCAAAAGCCTTATGTTCGGCACTGTACGGTGCAGAGATATGGGGTTACGATAATTTAACGTCACTAACGTTTGTTGAAAACAAGTTTTTCCGTAACCTTGTGGGTCTCCCCAAAAGCACTCCGATGAAACCATTGCGGTGCGATTTGGGGAGAAAAGCATTAGCTGATGTGGTCAGATTACGACCTATTTTATATTGGCGGAGAATCTGGGTCACCCCGGAACTCGCTCAATATGCCCAGGGTTTTTTTGAGGTAATTAAAATGGACACATTTCACAAGATAGTGTGGTTGAAGGAGTTGAGTAAAGCCCTGGGGGAAATGGGGTTGAAGGGGCTGTGGTAAAACCCGGAGCTAGCCCACCTCCCATCGAAAAACAACTTAAAGGAAAAATACTGGGAAATGGTCGCCCATCGAAATTGGAATGCCACTGACCCTTCTACCATGGAGGGCCGTTTTCTGGAAATTAAGGCTTCTCCTAGTTTTGAGCCATTTTGGGACTGTATTACAAAACCTAGGGATAGGAAGCTTTATTTCCAGTTCAGAGTGGGGTCTCTCCCAATAAGAGCATTTACGGGGAGATGGGCGGCTGGCAATTCAAATATGTGCCCGGCCTGCAACAACGAAAAAGAGACTACTGCACATATTATTTTTGTATGCAGGGCCTACGCTACTCTAAGACAAGTTTGGCTCAAAGCAATGTGTAAGTTGCTAGGCACTAGGGATAGTAGGATGGCATTTAGATTAATTTCCACCAGCACCCTACCTGTCATCACATTTGCTGTTGCAAAGTTCCTGTGCTGGATGTGGACCATCAGAAATGAATTTCTTTCAACTGAATGATATTTTGTCCTGGGTGATGTGTGAATTTATTTTGTATAATAATGTTTTTAACATACCAGTGTTTTATGGGTATTTTAAATTTAACTGATCAAAATGCTTTTTTATATAAATGATAAACCTTGCTTTTAATAGAACTGTTAAAACAGCTACTGTAACTATGGTGCAGTAACAATGTTATGTCTGTATTGATGCTTTTATGAGTTTTTTACCTTGAATAAAGCTAAATTTGAGCTTGAGCATTTGTCACCCCGAGTGGGACGGGTATGCTCAGACGGGAGTCCCGTGCTCTTCATGCCATTGGAATCAAGCTATCCTGGTCTTGTGTGTTTTCCTGATGACGGCTGATAGCCAGAATCCGGTCCTAGGATGCTTGACTCCGGTCCAGGGAAGACATGGATTGGCAGTTCGGGCTGGACTGTTCCCATGAGGCACAGGGCCAAGACTGGTTTGCATATGGCATGTCTGACCTGGGGTGGCTTGGTGAGAAAAATAACGATGGATTAAACCCAGATCTGTGACTGGGGGTGAATGTTATGCCATTGTGCAACATTCCGTCCATCATCTTGTGTGTTTTGGTATTGGTTTCATGGCATATGCTCCTGTACTTGGTGTGCTAGCTCAGTGGGATGTATGTACGGCTGCACATGATTTCCTGCAATGGAGTTACATCGAGTACTACGCAAGTTGCCCTGCTACGGTGCTGGAAGCACCAATAATCAATAAGCACGTTTGCTCCTTTGAATTGCTCAATTGGATGGCATCTACTTTTTCAGACAAAAATAATGATTTCCTATTGGAAGCTGTTGCAACTTATTGCTCTTACACACTGATGGATTAATTTGGCTGTGCCACATGTTTATTTTCCTCTCTCACCTTGGTATTATTACATTTTTCTCTTTTCAACACTGTTGACATTCTTTGCCTACTTCATTTTCCTATATTTGATATTAGCTCTTCTTGGCTCAGAATTTTTGTACTCTGTGTTCTACTTTGCTCACTGTGTGTTGGACCTCCCAAAGGGGAGGGTGTTGTTGGGGTTAGGAGGTGCCAACAAACGTTGCCAACTTAGCATGAGTTCGTAGCTTCCATCACAGCCATTTTAGCCGCTTTTTCTACACAACTCTAAATGCATTGGTTCTCGGAAATGTTGTATGTAAATGTTGTAGTACTTGTATAGCGCCCGAATCACCCCACATGGGGTCTCTCCGGCGCTTGTACGCACACCGCTGTGGAACCCTTCCTGGCTTTTTCCCTGTGAGGCGCCAACTCCTGGGTAACCCCAAGGTGCAGCCAGGCATCCTAGCGCTGTTGGGGTCGTTCTGGAGATTAAGCAAGCTATTGCCCAGAGTTGCAGAGTGGGACCCATGATTAGAATAGGCACCGAGGCGAGAATTATCAGGTCCGAGGAAATTGAGCCCAAGACCCGTCGAGGCGGGAATTGAACCCTGGTCCCAGGCCAGACCTCTGCATCAGGGTCTGCCGCTCTAACCATTGAGTCACACTTCTGTTTTCGCTGCTCCGCATGGGAACTGTCTGCCTTTCACTATTTCTGCTGTGCACTGAGTACTCGTCTGTATGCCGTGTTCAAGAGCAGAAAGTGACATTGCTTGTTATTCAGCTTTGGCCCGTCCCTCGCACATATAGACATAACATAGAACAGACATCCGCTTCTGAAATTTTGAGTGCTTTTAATAGTGCACAGGATGCAAATTACACACACTTGGAGAACAATCTTTCCCGAGGAAGAGCTGTGCTTGTCCGGAAATGTAAATCCTATCTTATAAGACTTGAGGTAGGGGGTTCCGCTGTCCAAGCCCAGAGGTCTTCAGCTAATATAATAAACATAACTCGTAGCATCGGGAGGGTGGTAACAACTATGTGGCTTAATCAACTGACATTATAATATACTTTCCCCATTTGTACTTTCTGCAATTGTAACTATGTTAATTGTATTGTTTACATGCATTTCTTTCCTCACCTAAGCATGTGTACTACATTACAGAGCTTGTTAGTTGAATTAAACATTTTAAACTATACAAAGTCTCTGGTTACTCACATTGTCAACATGTATGAGTGTCTAAGCGAAATAGTGTCTTGTTACCATGAATTCTGAGAGGAAATGAGTCGCATTGTTCTAGGATATCTAATCATTGGTAGCTCTGCTGTAGTACGGAGAACGAATGAGCGAGAGGTCTTCCACTGATATAAAAAACATAGGTCGTAGCATGGTGAGGGTGTTAAACGCTATTTGGCTTAATCCACTGACATTATAATATGCTTTCCCCATTCGTACTTTATGCAATTGTAACTATGCTGATTGTATTATTTACATGCATTTCTTTGCCCACCTTAGCACATGTACTACATTACACAGCTTGTTAGTTGAAATAAACATTTTAAACTGTACAAAATCTCTGGATACTCACATTGTGAACAGGTATGAGTGTCTAAGCGAAAGAGTGTCTTGTTCCCATGAATTCTGAGAGGACCTGAGTCGCATTGTTCTAGGATATCTAATCATTGGTAGCTCCGCTGTAGTACGGACAACTGATGACATACAATAGCTTGCTGGATAGGGGTTTCTGTGCAGTGAGGCGTGTTTTTCATACACCACAACATACCGATGTCCTGGTTTCCTATGACAGGGGGGGCGAGCCGCGAGCCGGTGATGTGGGGAGAGGGACCGTGAAAAGGGTATCTCGCACAGACAGAGCTGCGGTATATTTTCAGTGTTGCCTCGCAGGGATAGAACTACGGACCCAATGACTTGTAGATGGAGAGATGGGAGCTGACGGACTGAATCACAAAATGGCTAGCGACACTTCCTAGTTTCAACCATTCACAGCCAATCAGCTGCAAGCTTGTGCTCGTAACCCCTCAGCCAATCAGATGCCAGAATTTCCAAATACCGATATCTGTCAAATTTGATATTTCTCAAACATTTCTGAACGGATTTACACTATTTAACAAAGCGTGCTTTCTGGACCAAGACCTTTCTCGCTGCCAAATGTGGCGTAATTCCATTCAGCAGTTTTTGACCTGTAGCCTTCTCTAAAGTTTCCAATGGAGAATGCATTGAGAAAACACGTTTGGGACCCCCATTTTTTCTCAACCAACCTTGACCAATCACCCCCAAACTTTCAAGATAAGAGTTGATCAAAAAGGGAAACTTTTTGGTAAATTACGTCAAGATCCGTCAAACTAAGCCAAAGTTATAAGCACATGGAGGGCTACAGGAGGGGGGCCGAGCAAACCCCCCTCCCAACATGAGTGAAACCACAGGGCTGCGGGTGCCCCAGCGGGCTCCCGAATCTCTGGGAGCCTCCGCAATTATTTTTTAAGAAATGTCCCCGGAACATAGCCCACCCAGAGGCCTCATTAAAATAAAACGCGAGAACCTGAGACCCCAGCGTGAATTGCACAGAATGTTGTTTTTTTTAATGCTTTTTTTGGCTCTGGGAGTCCTTCTGGGACCCCCTGAGCAGGCCTAAGGGGTCAGGGGGTTTCTACCCTGCCCCCTTCTTTTGTTTTATACCTTTGTTTCTCTGTTTTCTGGTGACTCGCTTCTACCGAGCCACAAGATGGCTGCCAACACTTCCTGGTTTGGAGTGTTGGCAGCCAATCACAGTTAAGCTCGTGCTCGAAACTTAGGCTCCGCCCAGATATCGGAACTTTGATTCTTCTAATTTCTCGGCGACTACTGAACGGATTTACACCATTTAAAAAAAGGTCTCTTTCTGATCGAAGCACTACCTTTCTGCCAAATTTGGGGTAATTCCGTTCAGTAGTTTCGGCTGTAGCCTTGCTCAAAGTTTCCAATAGGAAATTGATTTTTTGGCTCTTTTTTTTTTAAATTCTCAAAAACTTCTTAATGGATTTACACCATTTAAAAAAAAGGTCACTTTCTGAACCAAGCTCTACCTTTTTGCCAAACTTGGGGTAATTCCGTTTAGCAGTTCGGGCTGTAGCTCGTCGCAAAATTTCCTATGGAAATTAACATAGGAAAACGCGTTTTGGAACCCCCCTTTTTTCTCCACTTTTTTCCCCGCTTTACGAATCACCCCCAAACTTCCAGGATAGGAGTTGACCTGGATAGATTTTTTTTATGAGAATTTCGCAAGATTCATCAAACGACTCCAAAGGTATTAGCAAATTAAAAAATGCTTTTCCTAAGGAAACCAAGTTCTAACTATAACTACCTACTGGCGTCCGCCACTAGGTAATATATATATACACACATATGTGTATTAGAGCTTCAACAGTCTCTTCTGTTAACAAAAAGAAGACTCAAGCATATGTGTATTACACCACAATTTCTATGATTTACAAAATACCAGGACTCTCTGGGATGTTTAAATAACTCATTTGAAAAAAAAGGCTTTGTACCCGTGCGTTTCGCCTTTCGGCTTCATCACGGTGTAGCTCGAGAGCTGTTTGTTGCAATTACATACACATACATACAGCCATCAACAGTAAAAAAGGTCTAAAAAAGTGCATAGTGCAGTAGTAGATCACCATAATTCTTGCCATCTTGGTATATCTGATGAGCATTTCTGAATACATTGATCGCAGTAAGAATCATGTCCCCAATAACATGCTAAATTAATATCATGTTACATGATTCAGTACATATACAAGATATAGTTCTGCAATTGAATCTTCCTCATTGCAAAAGAAGACTGCAAAATCATCCTTGTTAGTAATATCTCAAACGCTGTCCTGGTTACACACCCCGTAGATGCATACTTCTGTGGGTTAACAGTTTACTCGCAATTCATTATTGCCAAACTGAATATTCTGGCAATACATTCACAATAGAGATTACATGGTATAGCAGAGGAATCCCACAATGGTGCCTGATAAACATAGCACCACGGTTCCTAGTGAACACTTCCTCCCACTAGTCAATCATTGAATTACCCGCTCAGGATGCCACTCCCTTCCGTCTAGCCCATGTGGGCATTGTGTTACAAAGAAACCCTTTCCTATCAAAACACTGTTGACACAAAAAGAAAAAAGTTATTTTTGTACACAGGACAATTCCTAAATCTGTGTGCAGCAATACCAATTATCTAAATTCCTAAATACTTACATTTTTGTCATATTTGCTTCCCTGCCATGTTTGTTTTAATTGCTGTCTTGCCAGATAGGATTGTGATGTCACTCCTCCTAAGTTGGCTGAACTGACGATCTCACTGCTACAAATACAGTGTTCATCTTGCTACTCTCCATAACCCAACTGTGCTCATACCTATGTGCACACACAAAACGAGAAAAATAAAAAAATAAACAAAATTAATTTGAAATAGAATCATAGCTTATACAGGAAATCACCTAAAAAACACATGTCAATTTTAGTATTTAAAATTCTAAAGACATATGGTAAATCTCGGCTAAAGCACATGCCTAGTTGTCATTTAAAATCTGAAAAACCTTAAAAAGCTCCTCATATCAATTCTCAGACAGTGCTAAGCCATCAAGCATCCTGAATTTTCATTGAGATGCATTCAGTTTTCACAGGCTCTGGATGCTTGTATCAAGTTACATTCTGCCCTAGATGTATGCCAAACTCCTCACTTAAATTTAAACCTGTAGGGGTCAGTCTCTCAAAATCTATTGTATATTTGGATTCAAGACCCCTAAGTTGTCGTTCTCTATCACACCCCCCCCCCATTTCCTGTGGTTTAACTGAGTCCAAGACTACAAAGGTTAGAACTTTCTCATTTTGACTATGTTTTTCACTAAAATAATGAGCCACTGGATATTATTCATCATTCTGCCTTACTGCTCACTTGTGTTCCTAGCACCCTCGCTTGTTTTACATTAGCTTTGTGTATGGTGCTCCCTATGTAGTACTTACCAAAAGGGCATTGGGCTGCTAATGACGATAGGGAGCAACAGGACAAACCAATCGGCATGGTTCTAGAGAAAGACGCAAATTCGGTCAGCTACAGACTACAAATACCTAGGTGTGATAATTGACAAAGCAGGCAACTTTGTGCAACAAAGTGACACCATAAAAAGGAAAGGCATGACACTAGCAGTGTCACAAAAGAGTCTAAAATCAAAATTAAATGGGCCATCATCCTCCTCTCTTCCTGGGTAATCCACATCAAACTGCTGAAAACAATAATATACGGCAGCAAGCCCTAAAGATTCAGGGATATCAATAACCTAGACAGTACACAAGTGAAAGCATACAGGATAATCTTCAGCCTACCCAAGTACAATGCACCAGCACAAATCAGATTGGAGTTCTGTCTCCGGGATCAGTCCCTGGCAAGGCAAAGAGCTTTCATCTAACTCTGGGCAAAATCAGGAAAGCGTCTCCCAGCATTCTTAACCACTATCTACGGTAGAAGCTCCAACAGAGGGACTCACCGACTGCCAGAACATATCTGAAGGATGCCCTTGCCAGGACCGGGTTGAATCAGTTATTTTAAACTTGAAGCACCCCCTCATTGTTAAAAAAAACAGTGTGGAAATAAACTAAACTTCTCTCTGTGATAGAAGACAAGGCGGAATTCTCGGCTAAAGCACATGCCTAGTTGTCAATAAACACCTACACTGCACCACGACCCAGAAATACCATAGCTTAGGCTTCTCTAGATCCATCAAGGAGCTATTTCTGAAAAACAGTCTGGGGCTGCTGCTCTGCATACCCTATCTTTCCCATTGGCTGAGAGTACCCATAATACAGGATATACCAGTTGTGTGGCAATGACACTGAGGATATACCACACCTGCTATGAACTTGTGAAGATCTGATGGAGGAAAGAAGACACATTCTGGAAGCTCCATTTAACCACAGAGGGATTTGCTAATGGAAACAGGCTGTATTGGCCTGCTTTGCTCCTGACAAACCACAGCTGAACTGTTGACTGGTAAAGTTCCTCAGGTTGGTGCACAGTAAACTGCCAAAAGTTACATTATGCTGAGAAGACGCTCATCTTTCTGGCTTGATGCAAGGACACTGGGCGAGGGCCTCCAGCTACCACTCCAGGTGAAGCAGCCCCTGACTAAGTCCTGCCAAACTCATCTTCTGATCTCCATTTCTTTTTGCACATGGGCATTGAACTCAAGTCCACTCCAGATGAAGCAGCCCAGACTAAGAACCGCCTAATTCCCAATTCTATTTTTTGCACATACGTTCTAATCTTCCTCACTTCTTGCACATGGGTATTGAACTCAAGCTGGACAGAGGTCTATGGACTTAACCTCGTACGAAGCTGCCTCTAACCAGATCCCCCTGACTTTCAGTCTCAGACTTTGCATACAGCACTTTCTGCCTTGAAACTCTGTCATTCTACGGTTTATTTTAGCATGATTATTAGAATATTTAACTCTTTTTAAGTTGTTACAGTATATGAGAATCTTTTATTCTAATACATGCAAAAAAAGTACCTATCAAAAATGTAACATAGTATTTTGTGTATTTTTACTGTTTTATTGCTGTTGTTAATATTACAGTGGTTTTAAGTAACTGTGCGAAAATAAAATACACTTTAACTTGAAACTTAAAGCTACAAGAGTAGCCCATCATCAAACTTATCAAGCCAGAACCAAGAAACAAAAGTGCACACTCAAAACCTTGAAATACAAATATAAACAAGACATTTGGAGAGCAAAAAGGGCACACCATGAGTTGATATTGGCTAAGCCACACTATTCCAGTAAGACCAACAATATAAAGATGTTTTGAGGCAATATCAACAAATTGGATAATGGTGGCTGTAGGGCCAACAGTACTAATATTAAAGTATATGGCTGGGAAACTGTTATTTCCGGTCTGTACGGAGAGTGCCCTAAACCCAAAATAGATGACGACATACAGTGGGCAATACCACCTTTAAATGTGCAAAGTGCCCAACATCACTCTTTCAAGGGGATCGGGTATCCACACACAGACATGTCCTCATCAATCAAACAAATATGTGAGGAATCAATTATCATCTCCTAACGCAGTATCAAATCAAGCGGAGGGCCAAGACCCAATAGCCTTACCAACATGGTTTTTAAAGAAAAATCTGAACAGTGGGCACTAATGCTGACTCCACTATAAAATGGGATCTTATCTACAAGGCTAATCCTGGAATAATGGCAAGGGAGAAATTTGTAACCTATTTATAAGCATGACCTTCCAGAAAATCCTGCTAATTACTGGCTAATTGCTCTAACCGATGTTGAGGCAAAGGTTTTTGCATTATGTTTACTCAAGAAGCTAGATGCGTGGGCTTCATTGACCACTATAATTTATATCTATCAGTCGAGTTTTCAAAAACGCCAGCCAAGTTCTATAAATTTAGTGTCTCTTACCATAATGGCGGAGAAAGCAGTTTATAAAAGACAAACATTATTCATCCACTTTGTTCAAGCAATAGCAACAGCCCCTGACCTGCCTCCCCCAGCAAGTACTCTATGCACCAAGGATTTGTTTTTTTTGTAAACATGGGGGTGGGACTGCCACAAATAGGTATGCCAATTCCCTACCCCCCCCCAAAATTCAAAGGACTGTAGTTTCAACCCCTGGGGGGGGGCAGATTGGGTAATTACCCTCAATCTTACCCTGAGGGCAGAAAGCGCATTAGGCACCAGGGTCATTGTTCATTAAAAAAGAGCAGTGGGGGCCGCCCATAATTTGCATGCCCCTGTGGTGGCAGATGGGGGTTATTACCCTTGAGCTGCCCTACAGAAAGGACAGAAAGCCAGCAAGGAACCAGGGATTCTTTTTTTAATGCATAGGAGTAGGGACTGCCCAAAGTGAGCATGCCAATGCCCCACCCCAAACACAAAATGGATGGTCTTTCTGCCCTTGAGGGGGAGATGCGGTTAGTATGTTTTTATTTAATAAATGAGCAGTGGGGGCTGCCCAGAATGGGCATGCCAATACCCCGATCCCAAATAAAATGGGCACAGTCTTCCTGCCCCCTCTGGGTATTTGGGGGCAATGGCCCCCAATCTGCCCCCTTTTGGGCAGAAAGTCCACTAGGCACCAGGAACCATTTTTCCCTTGTGCAGCATTGGGGGATGCCCTGAAGTGGCATGCCGATGCCCCCACCCCTCCATAAAAAATGGGCACAGTTTTTCTGCCCTCCAGGAGGCATATTGCAGCAATAGTCCCCGATCTCTCCCCGGGGGGGGGGGGGCAGAAAGTCCACTAGGCACCTGGGACTAATGTATTCCTTGTGCAGAGGTGGGGCTGCAGTGAAGGGGAAATTCAATGCCAATCCCACTCAACAAATGGGTACAGTCTTTTTGCCCCCTCCCGGGGGCAGATATGGGTAACAGCTGCCGATCTACCCATGTATAGCAGCATTAAGCCCACTAGACACCACGGATGATGTTTACTTTGTGTAGGGGTGGGCTGCACTTAATGGGCATGCCTATGCCCCCCTCAAAAAAGAATTGGCACAGTCTTTCTGCCCCCAGGGGGGCAGATGGTAGTTATTACATCTGATCTGTCACCCCAAGTAGGGGCAGAACGCCCACTAGGCACCAGGGATATGCTTATGGGCATGTCAGGGAGCAGTCCCATAGTCAAGAGTCTCTTCCCTTTTTGTGGGCACACATTTTAGCTGTTTTTTAGGAGGCAGATCAGTCATATGTTTAGGCTCATCTGCCCGCAAGGAGGGGCAAAAAACCAGTAGATACCGGGCAAATTTTGTGTGAGTGTAGGTGTGTGCGCAAAGTGCTGTTTGGCTGACAGTCTGCATGCACTGATGTTTGGCTGGCTGTGTATTGGCATTTTGCAGGCAATGTGTGTGGACTTTCACTTGGCTGGTGGTGTGGGTGGACTATCACTTGGCTGGCGGTATGGCTTGCTTGCATCCCCCAGCATTTTCTTACTAAGAATCCACTGCAAACAAAGCTAAAAAGTCACAATTTCCGAACATGTCTGTGTGGGAATCTTGAAGGATCACCACACCGCCACACATTTCCTACCACCTAGCATTCCACTTGATTTCCTGATAAAACTGATGCCTCGCTTGTGTGGGTGTCCAAAGCAGAGTCAGCCTCAAAATTTACTTATAAAACTGCTCTTATGGGAACACTTTGGTTCGCCCTCAGTTTGTCATTTTATACGTTTTTAGGATGACTCTGCTTTGGGCACCCACGCAAGTGAGGTATTGATTTTATCGGGAAACAGTGGGGAATGCTAGGTGGTAGGAAATTTGTGCCTGCATGTTGATTCCACACAGAAGTGTGAGAAAACAACAGTTACCTCAATGCTCTCAGATCTTCAATATTATACTATATTTGAAAGTGAAGATCTGTACCTTAATTCTTCTAACTATTGAGACATGTTTTGTTATAATCATTTTGCACATCATTATTTACACAGCGCTAGTGTTCAACGTACAGTTTTCAATTTTACACAATGGGAACATTGCCCGATTCCCCCAGTGAGAAGCCCTAAAACATAAATGGACAAGTTTGCATATTTTTCCAGTAAAAATTCTTTAGACCCAGTTTCCTTTTATTTTATACTTACCCCCTCACAAGCAAAGAAAAATATGCTGACCCAAACAAAATTAATGTATTCTGATTCATTCATTTCCCAATTGGCCCTTAATGGCTTTGACTATTGGAAATTCACTTTCAATCAATGTAAAATCAGTTTGAGCAACAACACACTGACAAGTGCAGGCACCAAACACTTTATTTAGGGCCTGCTTGAACCAAAAACATATGATTTTCTTTAATAAAACAGTACAGTAAACTACTTGCATTGCCCAATATTTCCTTAATTGGCAGTTTTGACAATTGGCAACACTTAATAAATTACACTGAGGAACAGTTCAATAGTATTGTACAAAACAGCACATACAATTCTACACTTTCAGGTCCTAGCGGGTGGTTATTGTGGGAGGTGGGCACAAATTGTTGTCATACATGTTTTTTTTAACTCTACACATGGATTTAAAGCCAGCAGACTAGACCTTTGTTGCATTCAGTCTCAACACTCAGGATTGATTATTATCTATGTGGTTTGAAAGTTATGCCAGCAAAGGTTGCAATATTTCACTTTGTCTGCAGTGAAATAACATCTTCTCTTCTTCCATATGACATGGATTTGCAATATTTCTTGTTGGGTCCTAGGTCATCACATTCTAAAAGGTTCATTTATGATACCTAATATGAATTTTGGAAATTATCACAAGCAAAAGCTGCTATAAGGCAAATAGATCAACTTCATTTGGAAAAAGCACTTGCTGTTGTGGATAATGGCATGAATACATTGTCACCTCGCTTTTACAGTTTGAATGACATTGTTCCTCTGCAATTGACATTATATAAATGTACATGTCTTCATTTTACCATGGGCAGAGTCAGCTGAGGTCGATTATGCAGTTGAGCTGGACACTGCAAGTTTTAAAACGTCGCCATGTGCCATGGAAATACCTGAAAATTGTTCTTACCTTTTAATTGAACATGTAGGCAACAAATAATGGCAAAGAAAGACACTACCTACATAATGTTAAACGTCGAGAAGTTAGAACAGTTAATGTGACAGTAACCTCTACACCTTCATCAGTATGGTTAATACACAGTGACCTCATTACCAATTACAACGTTACATTCCACAACTTGCTTGAATCATTTTCCAGTAATCAGATATGAGTATGTAGGTGAGAGTTTTGTCCATGAATTGTGGTCATCGCCCTTCGATTACAAGTGTGGAGAATGAGAAGTGTTCCTTAGAAGAAAAAAATTGAATCTTTGTTAGACCACTCACTGATATGTAAAGAGATGGCACTGCACGGGGTGTTCAATGCTTCAATGGCCTATCTGGCATGTTACTTGAAGGGCGTACTTGTTTTCTCAACTCGTCCAGTCATGAGATTACTTTCAATTAAAGTTATTTGATGTTGAACAATCAGTGTTGCTGTGGGATGAGAGCAGGTGTCCCATATGTAGTTTTGGTCTCTCGGATACTAACAAGTTGCAATTCTGTGCTATTTCCTCCAGTCCACATGGTAACAGAAGTTGGCTTTGGCCTTGCAATCCAACTGCCAAGGTTAGCTTTGACAAACTGAGCAGACTAAATGCCTTATTGTTTCAGAAGGATGTCGCTCTTACATCTGCCTGTGAAACCTTTGAACTTCAAATAGCAAGGTTTCCCTACATAATTCAGTAACTGCTGTGCACAAACCTGCCTCAGCATTTTGTTGAACTTGTGCATTGCATATTTACTGTTTCTAACACTGTGGGTTGGCACAATTTTGTAAAGCAGTTGACTCTGGCTTTGTCAGCACATTTCACACCATTTTTGGAGTGATACAGTCCTTCATACTTTCTATGTTTTTAACTGTTTTGGAGGAATAACACTTGTGCTATTCCTGATCTGTGGTGTTTTGGTCCTATTTTTATTGCTCTGCAATGGATGTTCCACCTCGAGGCCAAATAGTGATGGATCTATTGCAGATCCTGCTGTGTCATGAACGCATGATAAAGTTCTTAGGAGTGTCTTCACTTCATGAACTGTCCTTCACACCAGTGTGGTTTACCTGTGTGCAGCCTGGCTTCTGTTGCCTCTGGTGCCTTTTCGTGTGTGCACTCGACATTTTCCTTGCAATGCAATTGGTACAATCTATGGACATAGATCTGCTAATGCATCTGATGACGATCCAATTTCTTAGTTATCCCTTGAGACTGCCATTGCTTCAGAATGTTTTCTAGGGACCAATCTTCTCCTTGGTATGGATACTTTGGCTACAGAGTTCTTGGTTCCTGGTTCTTAGAATGCAGGCACATTGCACTATGGCACCCCTTCAACATGGGCTGAGGATGCTGACAATGTTTTTTCTTTAGAACTCATTAACAGGGCCCTTCTGGACATGTCAACTGTGGATGCAGAGTCTACCTTGGATTCCTTTGACACTAAAAACATGGAATATATCTTGGGAGCCTCCTTTGAATTTTAGTTTGCCCCTTGTTTTTATAAGTAGTTTTTGATGGTTATGCTTTTGTAGCACATTTTTACTGGAATATTGTCAGATGGCTTCTGTTTGTTGTGGGGATTCTGCACAAACACAGAACTATGCGAAGGAAAACAGGAACTTGGTGTGTGGGGCTAATCCTTCCTACCACCTCAGTTCCCAAAATCCCAGAACAGACTAGCTATAGTGTATCATTTGTTCTCTTACATAAACTCGAAGCTTCAAATGATTAGACAACCCAGAACACAACACTCCCGACTCTCTCAGGAATTGCGGTAGCAAGACGTACCCTTTCGCTCACTCGCTCGGACTTGTCCACAATAAGAATAGACAGAGTCGCTGTTATAGTTCAAAATGTTTATTTTAAATATAGTGCTCTGTAATGCAGTATTTGAGCCACTACCAGCAGCAAACTGCATACACCTAAAACAGTTAGCATTGAAGCAAGTCCATATACTATGAAAGGGGAAGTCATCATATACAGATAGTGTATAAAGGACTATAAGGCCTAACCGCCCTCCCCTTGGAAATAAGTTTTATTATATAAAGGAAGATCTCTGGGCTGTTTTTCAGCAGACCCCATATCTTAGTGCCTAGATTGTAGTTTTTACATCATAGGAACAGCATAGCTCTTCTCCCTGGAAAGATCCTTCTCCAAGAGTGAGTTAAACCAACGTGCAATCCCATAATACCAAAGCACAAGTTTCTAGCAGCTGCAGCTGTGTAGCATGTTGTGTCTAAGTGCTAGCGACTGACTAGAACAGAATAACAAGGGGCATTGTTTATCGACCTTGCATGGTGTGTTCAGACTAAACTCCAGGAACAGGCAGAGAATGCAAAAAGCAGACAGTTCTCATGTGAGAGGCACAAATAGAGTCTTGCATAATAAAGCCATGTAGTAACGTGCGCAAAAGCAGAATCATGGCTGCGGAGCTCATGCTAACTTAGCAATGTCCACAATGTCCCCAACGGCCATACTACAGTTTGCTTAGAGTGTGAACATTACTATTTTTAATTAATGGTTGCCTTTTTTATTGTAGTTTTATATAGAAGCATTGACTTTTCATGGCCAAGGTGAGGGTGTTGTGAGGCCTTCTTGGGCCCATTTTGGTTAACCATTTTAACGTTACATTTGACCTGTTTAGGCAGACATCTCTTTAGCAATGTTGTTCTATAAGTTTATGCTAGCCCAACATAATTCTGTGAAGATGTTGTACATGCTGCTTGGTTTTAGAAAGCATTTCTCGCTATATAATCTGTAAACCCCTTTCAAGGCTAGGAACACAGAACATGAATATCCTAGTGCTTGTTTTGCCTGTTCGGAGACAGCTTCTAACATCTAAACATATAATTGCATCAGAGCTGTACCTCTAACACAGTGTGGTTTTTATTATTTAAATGGTGTACTGCCTTTGTATGGGCCAGAGGCTCATGCCGGGTATGACTGTCCTGAAATTATGTGTGCGTTTAATACTGCTGTGTATTTATTGATGAATATTGAGGAAGTGTTGTTTTTATGCACTTTCAAGGCATTCTGTCTTTGTGTTGAAAAAGAGTTTAAGAAAGAATCCTGTTTGACATGGAGCTTAGCTGTAGCAGATCTTCTATTCTGCAGAGTGAGGTTCTGTAAATTTCGAATTTGTTCGTGCTCAGCCTCCATTTTGTAGTCGCCGCCATTTTGTTGCCCTCACTCAGGCAGTGCGGCGAACGCGATGTTTTTGTCGTTTCTGCATTTACGTGTCAGGTGGCTTCTTTGCCTGTGTTTACTAACTAGTGTCAGGGTCTGGCCGAGTGCACTAATTCCTGTCTGAGCTGATTAATCCCCGTCCGGACTATTTGTTGGTTCACACCATTCTTTCCTCTGAGTGATCTTATCTGCTATCCTTCGCAACATGTCTCTTGCATTCTCCTGTTTCACGATTGTCCTTCCACAACATGCAGCTGTGTTTTCTCTACTCATAAATTGGATTGTGTGGATTCCATTGTAATTTACTCAAGGGGTCGAGTGACAAACATAACCGGGAAACTTGAGTTGCATTAGACTTAAAGTATTGTTTATAATGTTTGCCCATGTCTCATTCTCTTGTGTGACTGCATTTTGCATTGTATTGTATCGTATATAAACCTGTGCGCCACGGAGTTAAGTGGCAGTCTCTTTTGAACCTCGTTTTTACCAACGACTTCTAAGACCACTGTACTAGCTGCAGTTAATAAATACTATCTTCTACGCCAGGCGAAGAGTCTGTGTCTCTGTTTCTGACAAGGCAGGTGAATCCATGGGATTTCAGGCGTACCCTGCGCCGCCGAGCCTTAAGGCTACGGTTCTCCAACTGGCACCCAACATGGGGCGACTTCAACGGTAGCAGTTGCGCCCAAGGGTCGTGAGGAGCCCCGCAAGAAAATTCCGGAGGAAGCGCACCACGTGATCGACCCCTGTATTTTGGAAGTGGACCGACGGTCTTTGACAGCGCGGCTACTCCTCTCCGACGGCTGCTGATGACTGCTGCCCTGACTGTCGCCCTGCCTTGGACCCTTCTGATGATGTTTGGTAAAGCGAGACGATAGTCGGACCTTCGCTGGTGTAGGACGATCCTTAGTTAAGTATTTGGTGGGTCGCTCCCACAAAACTTTGTTTTGTTTTGGTTTTTGAGTTTTTGTTCAGGAATTGCAATACCCGAAGCCAAGGGGTAAGTACGTTTGTACTGTCTCATTGATTTACACCCCTTGTTGTTTGTGAACAGTCTAGAGAAGTAAAGATGCCTGGAGTGAGTAAGTTCAAAAGAATTTGTTGTTTAGGTTGTACGAGGGATTCCCAGTTGGAGGAATCATGTCCGATCCCTCCAGTTGGAACTCCCACTAATGAGCTCTATTCGAAACATGGTATTGGTCCCATTACCTTTAACGAGACATGGGTCCGATACACGAAAAATAGTGGAGTTTTGAGATGGCCCCAAAATGGTAGTTTTGATCCGGCCATACTAGATAATTTGGAAACGATTCTGTTTAAAAGAAAAGCCCGGCCGGCAACGTTTGACTCTTTTCGCCTTTGGCGTAAGGAAGCCAAACAGAAGGAAATTAAACAAGCAAAAAAGGATAAGAAAGCGCAAAATATGTCAATTATAGAGGCTACTCAGCAGTTCAAAAATAATGAAGTGGGCGGTGCGAATGAAATCTTAGAGAGACAACATCGCATGGCAATAGATAGATGCTATCCGATGCTGCCTACTTCATCGTCAGATAAAAGTAAGGAATTATAAGAAGATTCCCTAATGTCTTGTTTATTGAATTCACCTCTGCCCTATGCCCAAAATCCTAATGCACCTCTGTTACCCCCTCCTATTGCTCAACCAATGGATGCTCCATTGCCGATTGTTCAGCAACCGGCTCACCCTATTAATGCTTCCCTGCCTGCCTCTGCTCCGTCTTTACAGCTTGTAATTCAGCCCCCACCTCCTCTCCAATCCCCCGCTCTTGTTACTCAGTTGTCTACGTTCCAGGCCCCGTTGCCTTCTGTGTCTGTAAGGACTCCTATTCTCTCAAGGGATTCCCCTACCTCACACAGGAGACTAGCAGACGCTGTTTTGACTTTCTTTTCTCCTCTTCTTGGGTCTTTGAACCTGTCTCAAGCTTTCTCTGGACGACAATCTCGTTGTCAACTTCCTCTCACGGATGATAAAGTAGTTTTGGGTTCCCTAGCTCGTAAATGGATTAAGAATGGACTAGACTATAGTACAGGGGACATTATGAGTTCCTTTCATCAATGGGCAGAGCCCACACAAAGATATGTCTTCGATGTTATGTGTCAGACTCTTATCAATGGTTGGGAAGATATGGAGTTGTATACAGTTCCTTCGGATTTATTAAAATTACAAGCCGATTTTGATAAATGTTTTATTGTAGGGCCACAAGTTGAAGAGGCGGTGAATAAACTCGTTGCATTCCGAACAATGTTTTTGTCCTTGTCCGTTTCCGAGATTGATGCTTCCAAAAACAAAGGCATTAAGAATTATCCGATGCGTGAAGTTCCCCCAGTATGGAGGGAAGCGGTGACTGGTCCGCCTGCTGTCCCTGCTCATTTCCAGCCTATATGGGTTCACGAGCCCTGGACAAGGTCTGAAGTATTGGCGCAAACTCTTCCGGATCCTCGTAAAAATATCATGTTGGTGAATTAGGTGGTGATTGGGCTGCTATTAGAGCCGTTGACGCAAATCAAGTGGGTGGTGCGAAGCCTGAGGATCTGATTACGGCCCTACCAGGCAGAATAATTGAATTGATGAAAACTATGATGCCTGTGGTGCGAGTTAATTGGGATAAGCTGGCTGCATGCAAGCAAAAGAAAGACGAAAGCGTCTCGGATTTCTTCACTCGTTTTGAAGAGACGTTTATTGATCATAGTGGTCAGGATTTGAGTGTAGAGGGTGGTCAGCGATTGTTTGTGGATAAGTTTGTATACAACTTGCTTCCTAAATTGTCAAATAAACTGAAGAGTTCTGAAAGTGCATGGGCTGTCTCTTCCCCTGCTAAAATACTGGCTACCGCACAGTATTATGAGAATAGAGATAAGGAGGAGAAAGAGAAACAGGAGAAGAAAAATAAAGATTTGAAAACGAAGGTTCTTTTACAACAAGCTTATCCTCCACGTTCTACACAGCCTCAGTTTTCTCAACCCCCACAGTTTCAGAAAGTGCTCCAGAAACCTGAGTACTTCGCACCACGTCCTTCGTTGGGTCCTAATCAATGTGCGTATTGTAGAGAAGAGGGACATTATAAGAATAGTTGTCCGGTTTTATTACAGCGTAATAATGGGATGTCTGCTCCACGGGGTCGTGGTACTGCCCAGAAAGGATCTGGAGGGAGAAGACGAGGTGTGTCCTCTCAGGAGCAGCGTTCTTTTCCTACATCTACTACGAATTATTTTGATCAGCAGAGAGTTCAGTCCACGCAGTATTATAATGACGATTATTATGAAGAAAGGGCTTACGATTTTCAGATCGAATAGGACAGCCATGGACGAAGTGAGGGAGTTGTGTCGATTCCAGTAGATCAAAATGGGCCATATGTCACTATCAATACTATGGATGTTTCAGAACCTTTCCTTACGGATACTGGTGCAATGAGAAGTTCTATTGTGCATACTAAACTCCCTGGGGCACCTTTGTCTGGCTTAATAAATACTTCAGTAGGATTTTCTGGTGCCCCAGTCCGTTATCCAGTTCCTTGTCCCTTGCCCGTTTCGATTGGTCCCTATGATTTGAATGCTCCACTTATTCTGACAACTGGTTGCGGCGAGAACTTGCTGGGTCTGGATTTATTGAAAAGGCTACATGCAACATTGTATTGTTCTCCTTCTGGTGTGCATCTAACGTTGGGGAAGAAATTGACGTCTTCCACGTATCTATCTCGAGATCAGTTCCCACCCGAGTTGCTTTCTCTTCCTGAAAGTCTTTGGGCTACAGGCCCGAATGACGTGGGTTGTCTTGCAATTCCACCGTATGTAGTCACTATTAAAGAGAATGTGAGAATGCCACGCATTCCCCAATACCGTATCTCTACTGATGGAGAGAGAGCACTTTTGGCTATTGTCGATGATTTTATTCAGAAGGGTGTGGTTGAAGAAACGAGAGACAACGTTTGTAACAGCCCTGTTCTTCCGATCCTCAAAGGGACGCATCCTTCACAACCTCCTGTTTATCGATTTGTTATTGACCTTAGAGAGGTTAACAAAATTGTTGTGCCACAGTTTCCTGTTGTTCCAGATATTACAGCTTTGTTGACAATGATTCCTGCTTCGGCAGCTTGGTTTTCGGTCATAGACCTTAAAAACGCTTTCTTCAGTATTCCTATTGCTGAAGAAAGTAGGGACATCTTTGGTTTCTCTTTAGGTGGCTGAAGTTTTAGATTTAAAAGAGCACCCAAGGCTATTGCGAAAGTCCCTCTATCTATAGCAAGGCTCTTAAGTCACAACTTGATGCTTTCTCTTTGCCCCCAGGTGCCACGCTTATTCAGTATGTGGATGATTTGCTGGTGGCTGCTGATACGGAAGATGTATGTAAGAATGTGACTGTTGCGTTGTTGCATCATTTGTCTGCTTTACATCATAAGGTGTCTCCCTCTAAGCTGCAATATGCCCGCCAAGAAGTGACCTATTTAGGTCATCTCTTGTCGAAGGAGGGAAGGCGATTGATCCCAGAACCCATTCATGCTATTTCACAGATGTCTGTACCCACCACGCAGAGAGAAGTGCGTGCCTTCTTGGTTATCACTTCCTACTGTAGACAGTGGATTCCCAATTTTTCACTTTTAGCTAAACCACTGTTGGCGCTAACGCTGAAAGATACGCCACATCCGCTCCCTTGGACGGATGAATGTCAGAAAAGCTTTGTTGACCTACGTACTGCTTTGTGTTCTGCTCCAGTGTTGGGTACCCCAGATTATAGCAAGTCCTTTACACTGTACGTTCACGAAAGAGAGGGTTGAGCATTGTCAGTTTTGACACAGAAATTTGGAATTAAGCAGAGGCCATGTGCCTATTTCTCCGCTACACTAGACCCAGTAGCTAAAGCTTTGCCCAGTTGTCTCAGAGCTGCAGCAGCTGCGGCAATTTCTATTAGACTGTCTGCCGGATTAGTGTTGGATAACACACTTGTTGTTATGGTTCCACATGCAGTGGATACCCTGTTGAATAGGACAAGAACACAACACCTTACGAGTGCTCGTTTGTCTGGATATGAACTGACACTTCTAGCGAGTCATGTACATATCAACAGATGTAATACGTTAAATCCAGCTACACAGTTGCCACTCCCAGAGGAGAAAGACGCTCAGGAAAAACATGATTGTTTTCTTCGAACGGAAGAAGAAACAAAGGGTAGGATTGATTTAAAGGACACTCCGCTCAAGGACCCGGATGGGATCCTGTGGGTGGATTGTTTTTGTTTCAAGCTTCCAAATGGGGAGACTACTTCTGCTTATGCTGTTACCACCTTATGCACAATTGTTGAGACAGCACGTATTGGACATATTTCAGCCCAAGCAGCTGAATTGGTAGCCTTGACTAGAGCGTGTGTGTTGTCAAAGGGAAAGAGAGTGAATGTGTATACAGATACTCAGTATGCTTTTGGCGTTGCACATAGTTTTGGTAAGCTTTGGAGGGAGAGAGGATTTTTTACCTCTCACGGAACAAAGATCCAACATGGTGAGTTAGTGACTGATCTTCTTGAGTCACTTACCTTACCTGCACAGATAGCGATCATAAAGTGCAGCGCACATAAGAAAGTCACAGACGACGTGGGTCGTGGAAATGCATTTGCAGATAAGGTAGCAAGAACTACAGCTACAGATACTGCTCGTCGAATGTATGTGGCAGGTCCTGCAAACTGGGTTAGGGAAATTGGAATGCGTGAAGATACGATTGAGAGTGTGAAAACGATTCAAGGAGAGGCTACTGAGAAGGAATTGAAAACGTGGAAGGAAAGTACAGGGAATGTTAGACTCAAAGGGTTGTTGGACGGAATTGTCAGAACATCAGCGATGGTTATTACTGGATGCTTATGTGCTGCCGGTTGTTACTGCGGCTCATGGTCCAGCTCACATTAGTGCGAAAGGCATTTGTAAGCTGTTGGCCCCTGTCTGGCAGAATGAAGGAATTTCGAAATGTGCAGAGAATGTGGTTAAGCATTGTATTGTTTGTCTAATGCATAACCCAGGAAAGGGTACCCCAACTCCGGCAGGTCATTTTGCTCCTCCGTCATATCCTTTTGAGGTGTTGCAGATCGATTACATTCATATCGATCGATGTAACAACCTTAAGTATGTTCTGGTGGTGGTATGTGCCTTTTCCCGCTGGATAGAAGCCTACCCCTTGAAAGATAACACTGCTCTGTCAACTGCTAAAGTGTTGCTTAAGGAGTTCTTCCCCAGGTTTGGTTTGCCGCAAATTGTCTGGAGTGACAATGGAAGTGAATTTGTGGGTCAAATCATGCAGAAAGTCTGTTCTGGTCTTGGTATTAGACAGAAGTTCCATGCGGCAAACCATCCACAGTCAGCGGGTTTGGTTGAGTGTTATAATGGTACACTCACGCTTAACCCCTCCCATGCTGGTGACGAACCCCAGCCATCATGCCCCGCGGTGGGCATGTGCGGATGACGGCTGGGGTTCGTCACGGCCCCACCCTGTTCTTTTGTTTACCGCACAGCGGAAAAATCGCGGCCGCAGCGAAGGGGTTACACTAGCTAAGATTCAAGCCAGCACGGGTCTTGCTTGGCCAGACGCCTTGCCCTTAGCTCTCTTGTCAACCAGAACTACTGTACACTCTTGTATGGGACTTAGCCCATATGAAGTGGTATTCGGACGCCCAGCCAATATTTGGGGTGTCCCTCGTCTCAAGAAATACTCTGACATACCATATCCTTTATTAATTGATTATTTGATGACTTGACTACTAAATTAAGTATTATTCGTCAACAGGTACAAAGTGCTTTGCCAGAGGCCTCCACAGACCCGGGTCACACCATCTTGCCTTGTGACTGGGTCTGCGTCAAAAAATTTTAACGTACCAAGAATCTGGATACCCGCTGGTCCACACCTACGCAAGTCCTGCTTGTCACCCGCACAGCTGTGAAGGTGGTCGGCAAACAAAATTGGGTGCATGGTGTGCACTGCAAGAAGATGCCATTGCCATTACCCTTCGACCATTGGATTCGCAGTGGTGTAAGGGAATCGGATACTGCAGCGGTTCCTTGTTTTGTGCCTTTCAGTGATGCTCAAATTTATGGGACTCAGTCTGAGAAAGCAGATGACGATATTCTTGAAGCCGCTGTGCCTGCGCATCTTTGAATAGACACTACAAATCCAAAAACCCTGTTCAAGGCCCGGACGGTGCCAAGAAAAACCCGCTACAATCTGAGGTCGAGAACTGGCCAAAGGAACTGAACACTTTGAACATTTTCCTTTTTCTTATTGATCAAAGACATTTTTTTTATAATATTTAGTATTAGATGTGCCATCCGTCTCCGTCGCAGGGTCACGGTAGGAGACTCAGACTGTAACCTGGTGGCCGGAAGCCCTCGGAAAAGCACCCATCCCGACTGACCACGCACGGAACCTAGGCGTCATCCTGGATTCTTCACTCTCAATGAACAGACAAGTCAGCGCCGTATCCTCTTCCTGCTTCAACATTCTTCGCATGCTCAGAAAAACATTTCGCTGGATCCCCTCCGAAACAAGGAAAATAGTCACCCACGCTCTGGTCACGAGCCGACTGGACTACGGAAACACCCTCTACGCAGGCACTACCGCAAAACTCCAGAAGAAACTCCAACGAATCCAAAACGCCTCAGCCAGACTCATATTAGACATCCCACGCAACGATCACATCTGTGGTCACCTTAAAGACCTCCACTGGCTACCCGTCAATAAGAGGATCACATTCCGACTGCTTACCCACGCACACAAATCACTCTACGACATCGGTCCAGAATGCCTCAACTCACGACTGTCCTTCTACACCCCCTCCCGCCAACTACGCTCTTCCAGCCAAGCCCTCGCCACTGTACCTCGCATCAACAAGACCACCATGGGAGGCAGATCCTTTTCATACCTGGCTGCTAAAACATGGAACTCTCTCCCCGCTTACCTTCGCCTTACCCAGAACCACCTAGCATTCAGAAAGCAACTTAAAACGTGGATATTTGACAAGTAATTCTCCTCCCCTTCCTAAGCGCCTTGAAACCCTCCGGGTATGTAGTGCGCTATATAAATCTTTTGACTTGACTTGACTTGACCTGGTTTTTGTTCTTTTAGTAGGTGGCTAGTGCCTCAGGATATACAGAAGTACGTAGCTGAGTGATTGAGGAAGATTGCCGTGAGCGACATTTTTTTTTTGATAAAGATGGATGGTACTACAACCATAGGTAGGGAAAATAGGAAGCAGGAAATGTGATTGAAATATTGTAAATTATTGCGTAGTCGATTTGGCGTAACATTGTGTGTTTTCATGTTTTTGTGTATTTTAATAGCCTGCATAGGTTGGTTAGTACATGCTCTACACCCGAGAAATGTGGCTAACTTTACAACTTCTTTGCCCTCTCGCCTTTCTGTCTTTTCACATAAAATGCATACTCTACCCCCTCATGAACAGATAAGGAGAGCTGAATATATGAATAATACGTTTATTCAATTGTTGCACCAACACCAGTTGGCTATTAATATGACTGACTGTTGGGTATGCGGTCTTATGCCACACAATACACGAAAGGGGATGCCATATTTGGTTCTTCCCTTCTCATATGAAGGTTCAGCTTGGGCTTACCTGACTATGTTTTCGGCTGCATACCACAACAGACTTCGAAGCCCTGTAAAAACTTCTGGTAATGGATTGGATTTCAGCCATAGCTGTCTGATAAAAGGTATAGTGATGATGGCTAAGATTGTAGAGAAGAATAAGATTCCGTTAGATGAGAAGGAAGCTTATGAAGGATGGAATGTTACCCACTATGTTTCTATCCTTGGTGACAAAACTAGAAAGAGTGAGTCTTCTCCTGTATGGACTGTACCCCATCAAGGTAATTTTTGTCTCCAAATTAACAGTAAAAAAACTGACGTTAAGCCGAATTGTTTACGCACCTACATTTCCTCGTCCCTTGATTTCCCTTCGTTGGTTCCGTCTCAAGGAACCTATTTTGTCTGTAAAGATATAGCTTAAACATGGCTCCCTTTCAACTTTTCTGGAACCTGTTATATAGCTTTCCTTCTTCCCCCTACATATACAGCTCCGAAAGACCACCACAGAGTTAGATATAGCCGAGGTATATTTGATGTCAAGTACATGGCAGAACAAGAGGGAGGAGACTTCCTTAAAGGATTCCTTCCCTTTTGCGGCCCGATGGTCAACAGCAGAAACATCAGGCAATTGGTGCGAGTGGTTGAGACCACTATTAATGTTACTGCAGGTGCAATAGGTAACTTTACCGCAGAGCTTCAGGCTGACCGTCTTATGACGTTACAGAATCGAATTGCGCTAGATGTGATCCTAGCAGACCGAGGAGGCGTCTGTAGATTGATCGGATCCAGTTGCTGCATTTATATTCCAGACGATGCTCCGGCAGTATACCAAGCCATTTCCAAATTGCATACCATCTCCGAGTCGATTCATCAAGACGAAGGGGATTGGTCTTTTATGGGATGGTTTTGGGGACTATTGTCAACTTGGGGATGGAAGATCCTAATGTTCCTTGGAGCAATTTTGGCCGTCATATTCTCTTGTTGTCTGTGTGTTCAGTGTAGTCCTGCAGTATGTGGCCTGCTGGCTACTTTATGCGTTCCACGTCCTGGGGCTCAGAGGACAGAGAATATTAGGATGATGGTACAGCAGCAGCTTGAGGATTTTATGAACATCGATGCTGATTCCGACTCAGATTAACATGAGTTGATTTGTTTTTTGCCTGAGTAATGGCAAAAGGAGGGACTGCGGTTCTGTAAATTACGAATTCGTTCGTGCTCAGCCTCCATTTTGTAGTCGCCGCCATTTTGTTGCCCTCACTCAGGCAGCGCGGCGAACACAATGTTTTTGTCGTTTCTGCATTTACGTGTCAGGTGGCTTCTTTGCCTGTGTTTACTAACTAGTGTCAGGGTCTGGCCGAGTACACTAATTCCTGTCTGAGCTGATTAATCCCTGTCCGGACTATTTGTTGGTTCACACCATTCTTTCCTCTGAGTTATCTTATCTGCTATCCTTCGCAACATGTCTCTTGCATTCTCCTGTTTCACGATTGTCCTTCCACAACATTCAGCTGTGTTTTCTCTTCTCATAAATTGGATTGTGTGGATTCACTTGTAATTTACTCAAGGGGTCGAGTGACAAACATAACCGGGAAACTTGAGTTGCATTAGACTTAAAGTATTGTTTATAACGTTTGCCCATGTCTCATTCTCTTGTGTGACTGCATTTTGCATTGTATTGTATCGTATATAAACCAGTGCGCCACGGAGTTAAATGGCAGTCTCTTTTGAACCTCGTTTTTACCAATGACTTCTAAGACCACTGTACTAGATGCAGCTAATAAATACTATCTTCTACGCCAGACGAAGAGTCCGTGTCTCTGTTTCTGACAAGGCAGGTGAATCCAGGGGATTCCAGGCGTACCCTGCGCCGCCGAGCCTTAAGGCTACGGTTCTCCAAGAGAAGGATTGTCAATCGTACTTCAGGTTGATTCCATGGCCAAGTTGTCTAGGTATGGGGGCTTGGGCTAACTTCAAAGATCCGGCACGGGGAACCCCCACTATACTCTCAGAGTAGGGGTAGTTATAGGTAGAAATATAAAGAAATCACACTGCCATGGCTGGACTGTTTATTCCTTTCATCATGTTCATAATGCTGGTTACATAACTTTGTTTTGTGTCACAGCTCATTCTTTCCATGCAAGGCTACAGTAGTTTCATTAAATATTTTAAAAACTTTATTTGTATATTTCTTGTGTTTACCATGGGCATGAATAAGTAAACAATGACCGGTAAGTTCTGTTTTCACTATAACTTTACCTTTAGGGATAAGAGTGAGATGTTTGAGGTTGACAAAATCTTCTGATGCCCCAGGAAGGTTAGGGGTTCGGATGAGGCACTGTGAGCTCGTCAGGAATTGGGCTGACATTCTCTGATGGTGTGGATGGACTTAGTCATCAGAATATGCAGTTCTACCTTTTTAGCGGGAGCCATATACCAATGTGAAAGAGAGAGCAAACCTGCACCATATTTTCAAAGAAATGGTGCAGTTCTACTCTGTCCATGTGGCTAACTAGCGCCAATGCAGGGACCCTTGTATCATGTTGCCAGGGTGACTGCATTGTAGTCAGTATACTTTTTTCTGGTGGAAATACCAGGTAGATAAACAGTTTGCTAGGTTGATAGATGGATAGTTAGATAGACCTACAAGTAGTTAGTTAAACATACAGGTAGAACGTTAAATAGACTGGTAGATGGCCCAACAAACATGTGGGTAGACAGACACAGTACTAGATAGAGATGCTTACATAGGTAGATAGCTAGATAGAGAGGGTTGCATGTATAGAGGGGTTGTGCTGATAGATAGATCGATAGGTAGATTATGGATGGATAGAAAGGTAGATAGATAGATAGATAGATAGATAGATAGATAGATAGATAGATAGATAGATAGATAGATAGATAGATAGATAGATAGATAGATAGATAGATAGATAGATAGATAGATAGATAGATAGATAGATAGATAGATAGATAGATAGATAGATAGATAGATAGGTAGATAGATAGGTAGATAGGTAGATAGATAGGTAGATAGGTAGATAGATGGATAGATAGATAGATAGATAGATAGATAGATAGATAGATAGATAGATAGATAGATAGATAGATAGATAGATAGATAGATAGATAGATAGATAGATAGATAGATAGATAGATAGAAAGATAAATAGAAAGATAAATAGATAGATAGATAGATAGATAGATAGATAGATAGATAGATAGATAGATAGATAGATAGATAGATAGATAGATAGATAGATAGATAGATAGATAGATAGATAGATAGATAGATAGATAGATAGATAGATAGATAGATAGATAGATAGATAGATAGATAGATAGATAGATAGATAGACATGGAATAAATATCACTATTTTAATAAGTAAAGTAATAGTTGAATGTCTATATGAGCACAGCATAAAAGAGAACTGAAAGCAAGCTAGAAAGACATACAAGCAGGGAATACAGTCTAAATTGGTTTACAGGTATAACTGTAGTCCTTAATTAAAATATATACTAGCATGGCATGCAAGGTTGAGTAACACATGTTCTTCACTGCTTGCATAGTAAAAGGAGGTTGCATTTATAAAGAACTGTTTCAAATTATCACAACCTTGTATAGTGTGAAATACTAGCTGTCAGCTAGACAATGCCACTCCAGGGTGGAATGTGTCCTGTGCTGACATCAAAAGTTAATTGAAAAGCAGGCAGAAAGCATCCTGCTATCACACCAGGCTCTAAACATAAAGACAACAATAAAGTAATAATTAACCGCTTCGCCGCGGAACAAATTCGGCCGCGGTGTGGGCGAATATGAAGCGTGCGCAGGTCGGACGGCCGTCCGACGCCACACCCACCGTGACGTTGGACAGCTGGGGGCCGTCCGACGAATGGAAGCGGTTAAGCAAACAAAGAACACAGATACCGAAAATAACTGGCCTGTGTGTGGATTTTCTCCTAGTGAAAGAACAAAATGCAGTCACTCAAAGTGAAGGTAACCAGTAGCTGAACTAGGCTGAACCACTGCCCCAAGCTGTATGCTGTAGTTTGTGGAAACAAAATGTGAATGGCAGAACGACAGACCAATGCGTGATTAAGGCTGGCTGGAAGCCCCTTTAAGTATGCATATTGTTAGAAATGGGGTTTCTGGTTGGCAGAGATATGCACCCTATCCAAGCAGAAACCACATTTTTAGTCAGGGCAAGTCAGGAAAACACCATCAGATAAGCTGTGCTCTAGCTAGGCACAATACATGCAGGCATAATTTAAGAGACAATGTGTAAAGTTTTGTGCAACACAACACACAGAACCACAATGAAAACATCACAAAACGACTCCACACCAGGTTAGAACAAAATATGATTTTTAATAATAAAATAGATGAAAATGACAAAACTACAATCAGTAAAAGTCGTGATAATAATTTTTCAAGTCTGAATGTTAAAACATTGCTTAGAAGCAATAAGCTCCTACTGGGGCTATCTGATCATGCTGGACCGGGAAAAAGTCAAGAGTTCAAGTGGACCACGATAGAGCAGAGGCCAGATACAGGATCCATGCAAGGCCCTCTGAACAAAACACCTTGATCGTGGTCGCAACAGCCAGATGTGAGGTGCAGCCGAGTGATGTGTTGGAGTCCATACCCAATTTGAGATGAAGCATCAATTTTCTTCACACAGTGACGGCCATGCACCGGTTCCAAAGACAATGCCCATATCCAAAAGACATTGATTCCATAGATGATGCACTGGGTTTCTCTACACAGCCAATGGGATGCATTGAACTCTCCACACTGCAGTGATGGTGATGCGTTGGTTCTGATGTGCCAATTCTTTAAGGCGAAGCACTGGTTCAGAGTGCAATGCGCCTATTCTGCTTCTGAAACAGTGATGATGCATCAGGTCTGCTACACACAGACAAGAGCTGTGTCGGTTTGACTTGAGCATGCACCTGGGCCCACTTCCAATGGACCAGGCACAGGCGCAGGTGGTGAGACTTTGATATCCCTGAGTCTCAGACACAGGATGCAGGCCAACAAGCTCTGGAAGATCACTCTGGATTCAAACAGAGTCCAGTTCTTCCTCCCCAGGTTCACAGTGTAGCAGGCAGCATGGCAGTACAACTGAAAAGCAGATCTTCCAGAGCACCTGTCCAGCACAGTGACAGTCCTTGTAGTAGCACAGAAGTCCATCCTCCTAAAGGACTATTTTACATGTCCGAAAGTGTCTGATTTGGTGGCATCATAGACCCAGTACTTGTACCCAGATGTGCCTTTGAAGTGGGGGTTTGTAAAAGAAAGGGGTTTGGCACAAATGGAAGAGGATAGGTAGGGCCTATAAACAACAGAATTCAAAATATACCTAAACCTCCAATTATTTGAATGTGTATCTAATACAAAAACATAAACGAAAATCAATACGTTTATCCTGGCCATCAACGTTGCCAAATTCAATTTTAATTATTCATTATATTAGATTAAATTAAAAAAAGAACACATAATCTGCTAAACAGACAATCTCATTATAGACAATCTCATTAATGCTACATACAATGATACATAAAGACTCAACTAAAAAATATCACACAATACATGAATAAAAATTACACAAATATAATCACAATCAATCAGTGAAAAAACAAACAGTGAAAAAAAACAATTGTAATATGTGAATAAATCAGTGAAAAAACAGTTGTAATATGTGGCTTCAAATCACATTTTTCGCATTTAAACGACACATAATAATCCCCACATTTAAGGAGATAAATATTTACAAGACTCTAAATGTCCAAAGGATCAAACTACACTTTTTTGTAGTGGGGGTGACATCTAAGAAGGGTCTTTTAAGTGCACAGAGGTCCTTCTTTCCAGCCTTGGCACCAGAGTCACTTTATGAGTGTGATCAATCCTCTGTGTGGGGACATGACAGCCTGTGCAGGTGTGTCAGCTCCTCCCTCCCATCCTGCCATGTATTAGCTATCAGAATGCAGATAGGCACTCAGACACACCTATCCTCCTTTGTGTGTGGCTGTCTAAAGGGAATGCACAAAGTTGATCTGTCACCCACCCCTCACATATACTGGAGACAGGCTACAGGTATACATAGCAGAGACATGTCCACTTTCTAAAAGTGGTATTTCTAAAATAATAAAGTTAAATCTAACAATACCAATAAAGAGGATTTATCAATGCCATTCCAAAGATACAAAACATGACAGAGCTCCTCCTTCTAAAGTAGGAATTACAGGTTGGAAGTGCAATAAGGAATTTCCAATCCTAACCTATGAGAGGAGTAGGCCTAACAGTATTGAAAAACAAATGTAGGTGCTTTTTAATACTAGGACATGCAAAATGTAAAAGTACATGTCCTACATTTCACTTACACAGCACCCTGCCCAATGGGCAACCTAGGGCCTACTTTAGGAGTAACTCATGTGTAATACAATGGGAGTTTAATGCTTGGCAAAGGGTTTTAAATGCCAAGTCAACCAGGCAGTAAAGCTGCACCCAGAGGATCTTCAGTAGCTGGCCTGAGAAATGTTTAAAGGGCTACTTGTGTGGTTGGTACAATGTGTGCAGCAGGACCACTATTATCATTTAAATTACAAGCCCTGGGCACATATGGTGCAGTCTACAAGATGCTGACAGATAAATTACGTTTCCCAATTGCAGATAAACTAATGTAACCATGTTTTGGGGAGAGAGCAGTAGAGTGCCCAGAATCCCAAAGTAAACACAAACTAGGCCAGGACATGGGGAGGATGAAGGCAAAATGTTTGGGGGCGACCCTGCAGAAAGGCCATTTCCAGCACATATTATATGTATCATTTTAGGAAAATCAAAATTGAGGCGAAATAAAGATATTTCTCCTCATTACACTTGTTGCAGTTAGGTGCACCATTTTGGTGCAAACCTATATGTACAGGTCCGTAAATATGGGTTTCCGTCAAAATACATGGGTGGATTCATGGGAACGCCCACTTGATGCAAAGCACCGGAACATACTTTTTTGTATTACAAAGCCACGCACAGCCATCCAAATTAGGATTAGTGTGGCTGTGGGAATCCAAAATTGGATTGTGTGTCAGGGCTGCATCAAAAAAGTGATGGAAGCCCAATGTAAAATGTCAGTAAATCTCAGACTGAGGGACACATGTACGACCGTCAGGTTTTGCGACCTGCAAATTTCGACTTTTAGTGACTCTCAAGTTGCAAAACCTAATGTACATCAATCTGTCAGATACTGTTTACAATTTCCAAATGGGTTGCAAGGGACCTACCCCATTAATATTTAAGAGGCAGATCGCAATTAGTGACTCATTGGGAATGGCCGGCACTCACTGAGATGGTGGCCTGCTGGGGTGAGCAAAGCACCACGTGTGTGAATGCTTTTTAAATAAAGCTGTTTTCTTTTTTTTTTCTTTTTAAAATGGAGCCAAATGGAATGCATTTCAAAAATAAATATGAAAAGTTTTCTTTGAATTTTTTTACAGTGGGTAGTAGTCCGTGGGACTACGGCCTGCTCTGAAAAAATGTTGGAGCCCCCATTTGCAAAGGGGAAGGGGTCTCTTGGGGACCTCTTCCCAATTTAAAATTTGTGGCAATCTGCGAATGTTTTGTGACCACATTCCCGGTCGCCAAACATTCATAGATATCGGTGCTACTCGTTATTAGGAAGGGATGCCCTTTATACACCATTCCTAATAGTGACTTGCAAACCCTATTTTGCGAGCAAGTAATAGGTTACCGACTCACACAATATAGTATATTTTACTGGACACAACCGGGACTGGTGAAATCTGGCATACATCTGGCACATACAGCCAGATTCATGAAGCAAAAATCGGCTCCCTTTGCGAGCGCTTTTTTTGCATTTGGGATTCATCATCCCAAATGCAAAAATCGCAAATTTCAAAATTGCTAAATTGCGAGGAATTGCATTTAAGGAATCTCTATTTGAGATTCCTTAAATGCAATTCATGAACCAATTTAGAATTGCGAATTCGCAATTTTGGGCCGCTATTTACCGCGAAGTCTGACTTTGTGGTAAATAGCGAAAACTTAGAAAAATGCACTTTAGTGCATTTTTCTAAGTTGTATGTTACACACACACACACGTCCTTTGGACATGTGTGTGCGCAACACCAGTGTAAATCACCATTTCAGGGGTGCACAGGATACCCTGGCATCCTTGAAATCGCTTCCTTATTTGCGATTCGCTAATTGCTAATCGCCAATAAGGATTGACTCCCCATTCATTCTGTGGGCCCATAGGAATGACTGGGGAGTCATTCCTTATTTGCGATTAGCAATTAGTGAATCGCAAATAAGGAAGCAGTAGAAATCGCTATATATTTTGCGATTTCTACATGCATCCCGTTTTGCGAGTCTTTAATAGCGATTCCTTAATAATCGCTATTAAGGACTCGCAAACGAGGAGCATGATGAATCTGGGGGTAAGTTCTTGAGAGTTTATATCTCATTGATTTGCCACTCATAGACCATGGTTCTTGAAATATACTTTCTTTCTAATCAGCTCTGCTTTATTAGATAGGTCTGTTGGTCAATAGGTCTAATGGCTGTTGTCATGAATAATCAAAGAGTCAAGGTCAGATGCCCCCTTCCTAAAGGATTCAAAGTCTCAGATGGTGCTGACCTGCAAAGAAACTCCCATGAGGAAATGTCATTTTATTTAATTAAAAAAGATGAGGCAATCACTCCAGCCAGCAGCCTGCTTCCCGGCTGCAATCTTCGTTGTGCCCCCTAGAGCATGGCAGGACAGCATAAAGGCACATGGAGACCAGCAGTGGTATCATCATCAGCTGAGCCGTGTGAGGAATGCCAGCACACTGACAAAAAAATGTGACTGCCATTTTGAACCGCGATGTAACAGATTTGAAGCTTAAGCCCCTTTTGCCTTCATCCTTGACTTTCTCTAGAATAGGAATTCTTCATTGCCACGCGTTCTTTGTATGAGGTTACTAATATTGTTCTCTATTGCAGTTAATATTAAAAAGAGCTGCGCTCAGTATTTGGTTTAAAATAATAGGAGCCAAATTGTTTTGAAAATGCTTTCATCCTTCATGTGGACTTCTTAATTTAAATACCTAGAGTAAAAACCTCGATCTGATTATAATTTGGAATTTCTTACAGAAACTTTTTCAAAATTCTAATTTTCCTTTTCTCCAATTGAGCAGTTAGCATACAAGAAATGGAGGCCTATATTTGATGAAAAAACAGAAAGTCCCTTAGGAACCAGTATAGTCGAATAGACTTTACTCGAACAAACTCATCATTCACTTAATTCACACCACTCAATCACCTTATCAGTTCATTCCAAGATTAAGCCACCAAATGCAAAGGAAAAATGCTACACTACTGAATTAAAAAGTATATACCATAAATGTATTTAACCTATTACAGAATCTTCTCCAGTTAAAAACACAACGAAATACTAACCGTTGTTGCACAGTATTAAAACGATTTAGTTTACAATTCATAATTACTAGATTTGATTAAATTTTAGAATATCTTGCATAAAAGTTTTCAAAAAGCAAATTCTCTTTTCTTCTCCAATTGAGCATTTAACATAACAGGAACAGTTCTGTTAAAGTCGTGTGCAGAGAACCTTGGTATTGGGCTCACCTCTGGCGGCCAAATGACGTCATTGAGTTGCTGCCTGGACCGTCTCCAGTTGCAGAGAGCTCTGCCCTTCTTCCTTGCCTGCTGCCTGGTTCTTGGCCAGGGTGTGATGCCCCAGTGCCGGATTCCTAGCACCCAAGTGTCCGGAATCTCTACAAAGGCAGATATCCAGATCGGAGGGATCATTCCCCTCCACATGCCGAATGCCTCCCCGGTTGCCACATTCAGCGTTCAGCCTGCCCCGGTTGCTTGTGCGGGGTAAGAGATTCATAAATTATCCTCCCCACTGTCATTTTGTTGGTGCGGTCTGTGTTTGAGCACGTACGTCATTCGAGACAGCAAGCAGGTTAGGTTGTGTAAGTGGTGGAGTGTGGTTGGATTCAACGTAGCTTGAATGAAGAGAATTGGTAATGGGGCCAGTAAAGCCCTGGAAAAAAAATAGGAATCTATAACGCTGGTGGCGCCCCGTGCGACTATTTTTTCTTATTTGACGCCCCCCCCCCCACCCACCTCTCCCCATGACCACCTCCTCGAATTTCCTCACTACCACCGATCCCTTCTGTCACATACATGTTATATGTTTTAAAGGACTGGTAAAGGCTGGCTTTACTAATAACAATATGTATCTGCCCAAACAAACCCTTTTTAGCAACACCTCCATAGATATGAGGAGCATTGGCAGTTCTATTTTTATTAGGATATCAATCAACAGTTCGCCTACATTAGGAGCAAGATCTTGATGGTATATAATTAGCATAAATAATGTTGATTTGTATGCTCATTCACGAGCATACTTTTCTGTGACCGAGCTACTTAAACTATTCTTTCCACTCCAAAAAGTGTACAGGTACATTCAATGAACTTACATTGACATTTCCTCAAAAAAAGATGTTAATAGTCACATATTAGATTATTTTCAATTCATTTTTTTAGCCTCCATCATATTTGGTCCGTACTTTGATTGTCACCCAACTTTCATCTCTCATCAACTGACGCCGCAACTCTTACCTTCTCTATGCAGTTATTAACACAAGTTTGTTTTCTGTGGCCAGTGCCTCGTGACCCGTTACTTCTGTAATGGGGTGCCCAGGCGCTGTGCTGACACGCCTTCCAACAATGCTCCCACTGTATCCATTTAACCTATGTTACCGTTTCGAATCCGAATACAGCTCACCCCTGAAGCCGACCACCTGTTGCACCTGTTCTAACACCCTTTACATCAGCTTAGTCCTAAACATGTGATGATGATCTGTTTCCTGTATAGACAGAGGCAATTGTTAGGCCGCATAAGTCTCTGTTGGATGTTAAACATTGACTTAAATACGTACTAGAAAGTGGAGAGTTTTTTCCTAATTCCTCCTTTCTATTTCTTCGACCTAACTATATTATTGCATCAGATTTACTATAGAACATTTCATAGAACATTATTTTAAAGTTCCTTTTGGTTCTCTTCTAAGCAGTTAAGCAGTGGGCAATTGAATCACAAAAGTCTGAGCATACTTTTTTTTTCTTTCGCTATGTAAGTTGGGGTAGGGGGTGGCGTAAAGCCTGGCGCCCTCCACCACAGAATGCAAAACGCTAAGTGAAAAAATAAAAATACATTCTTTATGAGGAGATTTGAATAGGAACCTCAGATCACTTTTGCACTCCCAAGTAAATTTGTAAACCCTAAACACATTACATTTTCTTTACATCTCTCTATTTCGATTTCTTGAGAAATTGCCCACTTTTAGTGGCGTCTTGCAAGGCCTGGCTTTGCACACCTAACCTTTGCACTGACCACTCAAGCTTCGATATAGGGCCGTCCTTAGGGCGATGCGGGCGCATTGCGCGCTGACTTGGCGGGGCAATGGGGGCACTGACCTCAGTGGGGGCACTGTCTTTAGAGACATTGTAGAATTTAAAAGCACCTACTGCAGTGTTCCTTGTGCATTCAGTTACTAGGCAGCAATACAAATGGAATGTATGATAACTGTTGTGATTAAGGTTCCTGCTAGAGACAGAGATTAGAGTTTGGTCTAGTGGCACTTTTGACTCGCCATAAATTAGCTCAGAGGGTTAATATGCATGTTTCTTTATGTGGATAGCTGTGTGGATTAGTACGGCCATCCATTGCCAGCGCTTTAAAATGAGTGGAGCGTATTTGAAAGAGGGGCTATGCAGGGATGAGGGGCACTTTTGCAGGGTGGTAGTGAGGGAATACAAGGAGGTCGTATGGTGGAGGGCGCCAAAAAAGATTGTCGCACTAGGTGCCACCAGCGCTAATGCGGCCATTGCATACCCTACAGTCCAGCCTACATGTCAGAGGTCTCTCTATACTATAGAGTCTATAGGGTGGCAGAGAACAGGCATGAGAGGTGCATTTTTAGACCTGCAAGTGTGCTTTATTCTTATTCTATGAAGGTAAAATTAGTGCTGCAGCAAACGCGCCTAGAGAAATCTTTAGGATAGCTAAGTCCCTCATTTCAGCTCCGGCTGAGCGTCCTTCTGTTGAAGGGGCACAAGACCGCTGTAATGAGCTAGCTGCCTTTTTTTCCAAGAAAATCTCGACCATATATTCATCTTTTAGTAATCCTACAGTCAACACCCCCTCCATCCCTCCTATGCCAGCTGACTCCTCGGCTCCCTGCAAACTGGACACAATTCTGCTTCTTGATGCCGCCAGCCTGGATTGATTAATCTCCAAAGTTTCTTCTGGCTCCCCCAATGACCCGGCACCCCCCCGGATCCTTGTCAAGGCACTGGACGTTATTCGTCCTGTGATCCTGGAAGCTTTAAACACCTCCATTGTGTCCAGGTCGGTCCCACTCGCTTGGAAGTGTGCCATGGTGAGGGCGCTTCTCAAGAAACCCTCCCTGGACCAGAACAACCTGTCCAATTACCGCCCCATTTCGTTGCTTCCCTGGTTGAGTAAACTGCTGGAGAGGCACACCAACAATATCTTAACAGACTATCTGGAGTCCAACTGTCTGTTGCGTGCCTCCCAGACAGGTTTTCGCCCTCAACATGGCACAGAAACTGCCATGTTGGCGGTCACAGAGGAAGCAAGAACGACTTTGGATCGGGGAGGAAAGGTGGCCATTATCCTGTTAGACCTTAGTGCCGCGTTCGACACGGTGAACCATGCCAAGCTAGTATACCGACTGGCGGGCATGGGCGTGTCGGGCGCGGCTCTGGACTGGCTCACCTCCTTTTTGAGTGAGCGCTTTTTCCGGGTCTTTGAGGGTGAGACAGTCTCTCCTAAACATCCTCTCAGGTGTGGGGTCCCTCAGGGCTCCTCCCTGAGCCCGACCCTCTTTAACGCCTACATGGAACCTCTGGACAGGATAGTCCATCCCTTTGGTGTGCGTATAGTCACCTACGCGGATTATACGCAGCTGGTGGTCTCGTTAGACCACGCAGATGGATCATCCAACACCTTAGGCCCCTGTCTAGAGGCTGTTGCCAGTTGGATGCAAGCCTCCTGTCTCAAGCTTAACGGGGAGAAGACAGACATCATTCTCCTTGGAAATCCCTCCCCGTCTGCTCTTGCACCCGTCTGGCCACCATGTCTTGGCGCTCCTCCTGCGCCCAAGTCCCAGATAAAGAGCCTCGGGATCTGGCTTGACACTGCCCTTGATTTCTCTGTCCAGGCTACTAAGACTGCTGCCACTTGCTTCGGACTAATGAGGATGCTCCGGCGGGTGCTCCCTTTGCTCCCTTTCCAGGCGAGGAGGATCATGGTCCAGGCCCTCATTCTCTCTCGCCTGGATTACGGGAACGCTCTCTACCTGGGAGCACCGGCTTCGATCCTTCAGAGGCTCCAGGTCACACAAAACAGTGCGGCCCGCCTATTGTTCAATCTGTCCCGTCGGCAGTCGGCGAGGAAGGCTCTGAAAGACCTCCATTGGCTCCCAATGGCTGCCAGAGTGCAGTTCAAAGCTCTGTGCATCATGCACAAATCCTTCCACCGTGTAGGCCCAGCGATTCTGCACCCTCTGGTTACGCCTTATGTCCCAACACGCCCCCTTCGGTCTGGTACCATGCAGCTGGCCACCTCCTCTAAAATTAACAAAGCCCGTTGGGGTGGCCGCTCTTTTTCCCATTCGGCGACCAGACTCTGGATTGCCCTCCCCTTTGCCATCCGGGGTAACAGCAACCTCCTCTCGTTCAGAAAGGCCCTAAAAACGCATTTGTTTGCTAAATCTCGCTGATCTGCCCCGAGCCTGCGCTAAAACCATTTTATCTTCAAGCGCTGCGAGGCCCCAGGGCAGTTATGCGCTATACAAATGCAATTTTTCATTTAATTTCATTTCATTTCATTTCATTTTCATTTCATTTCAAAACGTTTTAATATAGCGCTTCTTAAAACCAGAGTGTGCCAGGGAGATTTACAAGGTGAGAAAGATGGCGCAGGATACGCCTGCCAAGGAATGCAGAGTAACATTTGTACCAAGATATAATGAATTATATTATTAGCCTCGAGGCACAGTGAACGTTTAGGGTGGTCCCCTGGCAAAAAGGCAGCTGTGGTTCAGCGTGCCACAAATTACATTCAAGCTACGATAAGGGGCATGAATTAAAATACACGCTGCATGCAAAATTGTAAACATAGGAAGGGGCATAAAGGAGTAAGTTTGTGAGCAGAGAAATTGCGCAGGGGCTAATAAATAATTGATAGATAACTAGGAGGTAAAGTGTAATATACTGTATAGTCCTTACTGTTTTGTGATGTATCGTTTCAATATTTTGTTTTGCTACAATGTGATCTGTTACTTTTGTGGTCCTTACTTTTTGGCTTGTTATATGTTGATCACTGTGGTGCTGGTGTTTTTTTAGGTTGGTGTGTAATGTTGGTGCATTAGCGTGTTGTACTTGTGTTCTTTTTGTTATTAAGTCGGGCTGATGTGCTGTTGAATTGTGACCGTGTGGCGTATTGTCACGTGTTCTATGTGTGTCGTGGTCTGATTTTGAGTTACATTATGTTAATATGCTGTGTGTTTTTTTTGTGTTACTCTATTTGGTTTCTGATGTGTTATTATGGTGCAGTATTACTACAGTAATTGTGTGTGTTGTTTTTGTGCTATTTAATTTGTTCGCCATAAATGCTCACATTTACTTTCTGTACAACAAAATATGTCTCTTTTTATGTTCTATTACCAGTTTAACAAATACGTTGATCTATAAAAATCTTATTTATAAAAATGTCTTTGCAGGCATCTGAGTCTACATCTATCAAATCAGAATCTTGGAAAAGCCACTCGGACATCTCTCTACCCAATCCTGTCTGATGACAGTCACTTTTGGGCTCATATTTGCTTGCACGCTCTAAACGAAATAAAATGTATCAGTGCAGTTTCCTCTCAAACCTGTTAATGCAGCATTTCAGCTACACAATAATTTCTATTGACTTCAGCAGGACATGGCTGATATATCTCAATGTATGCTTCTTGTGGGCAGATTTTCCACCCTATCATGACTTAGGGCAGGTATACCAGTAAAGTGTTCTCTTAAATTTGTTGAGGCAGCTTTTCGGCCACTCAAACATTTCCATAACCTTTATCATGACTCAGTTACTACAGCTCATTTGATTCTTTTTTTATGGGAAGTTTTTCCACTCCATCAAGGCTTAGGGCAATCATACCCTCATTAAGGGCTGTTTTTTTTCTCCCTGCACTGTGTAAAAAGGGAGAAGGCTCGAAGGGCAATATCTATCACAAACTGCTGCCTAGTGCCAATGCAGGCAGCCTATACTACATGCAAGATTGTTTTTGTGCAGGAACAAACACATTCTGGCACAAAAACAATCCCTTGAGGCTGTTTTCTCTTTCTACATTTGCTGCAAAATGCAGCACACATAGAAAAAGGAAAAAACGAGGAGAAATAAAGATATTTCGTATCATTACGCATTCCCTGGGAAGGCATTGCATTCTGATGCATGTCCGTCTACCAGTATTGGTACACTTGAGAATGCTTCACAATCAATGGGCGGATGCATGTGAACACCTAGGCTCCACCCGCGGATTGCGTGCCGCGGGCAGAGTATTGCAAGGCACCGGCTTGCACTGCTTTGTATTAGCCCAGGTTTACAAAGCCACATAGGGCCATATAAGGTGGTCTTGTGTTACTTAGTAAATCAAATTACAGGTTATGCTTCACCCTGAACCCCCTTGCTAGGTGCAAGGACACAAAACATGTGATAAATATGCCCCTAAAACTTTAAAGAGAACATGCTGTCTTCAGGTATATGAATACACTGTTACACAAACATATCCATGGATTTGAGAGAAAACTGTACTGGCACAGCCAAATGTGAAAGTGATAAGTCAGGACAGGGTAGAAAGATGCCTGAGTGAAATTCCGAGATTCTGATCCGATCTCTGTAGACCTCAAGTAGTGAGTTGTTTAGAAATTAGTACTTTTTTAAATAGATTTTTAAATATGAATGTATTTGTTAAACTGATAGTAATAAATACAAATAGGCATATGGGATTGGAGCACTGGGTGATAGGCTTTTGGTAAACAAAATAGCTGCACAGAGGTTTCATTGATAATTAAAGGGATAGCCCCCGCCTCATCGGGTTCTTTGGGGGAATGCCCATTTTCTGTTATCAATTGTGAACTTGGTGATATAAAAAACTATTGAAAGGTAATCAAGGGGGTTTGGAGACTTCTTGTTGAACAGGCAATAAATAAAATGAGCATTTGGCACATGTATCAAGGTACAACGTAATAGGAAGCCACAATTTCGTACGTTTCATCGCCATGTGGAGAGGATAAGCAAAAGCAGTGTCCAGTCTGTGATTGTGACATACATTGTACCACCATGCTCTAAAGGAGATGTTTGAAAAGTTTTTCCCTTGATTACCTTTGATATTCCTTATTTCTTCATTATTCCTCCTGTCTCCATACTATTATATTGATTCACAGTTATGATCATCTTATCATTTTGTGTTTCGCTTTAAAGTCCGCTTTTAGGTATGTATTATTGCTTCTGATGTATTTTTTTGTTTAATTATTTTCAGGTCTTTCCTATGTTTGATTTGCATTTTGTATTGACACCCTATTTTTGATTAATAAACTTCTTCTTGAACTGAAAAAAACTATTGAAAGCCTACGCCATGTGCCAGTGGCTTAAATATGTTTGTTACATGGCTAAGATGTTTGTAAATGTTTATTTTACTACAAACTCTTCCAAATTTAATGACATTAAATATGGATCCCTGTTTCTCACAAACTAGGGTTGGACAGCAGTTCTATCAGTGGCTCCAAGCCATGCTCTTTACCACAGCAGAGATAAATCGAAACCCAGATCTTTTACCAAATGTCACCTTGGGGTTTGAGATTTACGACTGCTGCTTTGCCCCGCAACTGGCCCTCGAGGGAACGCTGAGGATACTGACTGGACAAAGATTTTCAGCTGCTAATTATCGGTGTCTAAAACAAAAGCCACTAGCAGGGATTGTGGGTGATGCTGGCTCTACGCGATCAATCCTCATGGCTCATGTTTTGGGTCTATACAGGATGCCTCAGGCAAGTGCAGCACAAAGTCTGCATCTCTCAAAGTTATTCTTTCCTTACATATCCTATGTGTTTAGGAACTGGAAATACATAGGAACAATTATGGATATTGTGTGCATATATTTTTATCCATAATTTCATAACACACATCCTTCTGATTTTGTGCATCTACGATTAACTGTCCCCCATTCTTCCCTGCGCCATTTAGCATTTCTGTTGTAATAAACTGCCTGATGTAGGTCCGAAATGCTTCCTTTGACGATGGATCTCTGTTGGCTCACTTTCAGTTGTAAATTGGAAAATAAAAGCCCCACGCTCACCTTTGATAGGGTATTTTATCCCTATGAAGTTTCTAAAGGGTTACTGTGGTGCAAATTCTCCTCCCTCGTTTCCTTTAATCTCATGCTCTTCTCTGTTCCAGATCACCGTTTCTTCCCCAATGTGCCTGATCTCCTCTGGGTATAAACAATGGCTTATGCAGCTACTTCAAAATAATGAGACACTCGTAATTGAGGTCTTAATGATGGAGAAAGTTGAGATTTTAATACTAGGAACAACTTTACCATTAAAAAATATAAAAGTCAATATACCTGTTTTCAGAGTCGGAGCTGCAAAATTAAAGCCTAATGAGTAAGGGCCTAATTACGAGTACGGCGGTCGACAGGACCACTTTGCTCGTGGTGGCGGTCTGAACACTGCCAAACTATGGGTCCATCCACCTGCAGTATTCTGAGTGTGGTTGTCAGACTGCCACAGGACTGCTGTGTCCGCCGTGATCCAGAATCCCCCAGGGGTGGCAGAGCGGTCAGGAGCTGTAATATGCTGGTGGTCCCACTGTGGCACTGCAGAGCATATTATGAGTTGCCTTTCCACCGCCCATAATATGGCAGTGAGCCCACCATGATAAGGCTGGTGAAAGAGGCAACTGAGGAGACACTTAAAGGTCCCCCTGCCACTCCTGGGCATGCATGCAGGGGGGCATATGTTGTGCGTCCCTGGAATTGCACCTGTGTTTCTGCACGGTGTTGCATGCATGACATGATGTATGCCACACCGTGCAGGAATGTGCTACAGATGCTATCACAGCGACAGTCTGCTGTTAAGTCTCTCCTATGACCATTAAAAAGCCGCCGCCTTGTGACTACTGCAGCACCAGACACCCGATCTAGATTCAACTCTGAACCTGGCAAGTGGGCGCACCACCGCTTGGTGCCCTCCTGTGGATGGACAGGTGGCGGGCCACAGGAGGACCACCAAAGTCCTAACGAGGCACAAAGTAAAAACACTAGGGATCGGTTCTGAAGAAAAATTCTATTACCAGATGAATATATCAATAATTCTGCAGCATCCACTGATTACTAACATCAGATCAAATAATCTTCGTAAGAACAAAAAGAGCGCTACTATAGCCAGTGGCAGATTCTCCACTGGGGTTATGGGACTGAACCCCTTTGAAATTCTTACCTTCTTAACTCAAAAGATATTAATCATATCTATAAACAAATCTATGTATTTGAGTCTGTGCTGTTTGTCCCAGGCTGCATGTATAAAGCAGAAGACAGAGGTCAGGCAGTAAATCATCTTTCTGAAATTGTGACGCACAACGCAGGGCTTAGCTTTTTTAAAGCCCTTCATTGCAATTATAGTATATGGTGGTATCCACTGTAGGTCAATGACACTGTCAGCATCACTGTTTCTGGCATTGATGTCTGATCCCTGTGAAGTCAGACATCTGTCATTCAAAGGCATAGAACCCACCCTTTCACTTTTATCTTGTGGTATGACTGGATACATGCATGTGTGGTTTGGCGACTGTCCTCTGTAATGGTAAGTGTTATAATGCTAATCGTGTGTTATGTAGTGAAGAGGAGAGCCCTGGTCACACCAGCCTCCACCACTGTGACATCCCAGGCCCTGGCGTCAGGTCGCTGGCCCCTTTTGAAGTGCAGCTGATGCATTTGTTCCCCTGCAAGATTGATCTAAAACACGAGCAGGGTTCTTCCCTGATAAAGGTGATCCAAATATCCGATTCAAGTGCAAAGGAGGAAAAATGTGCATATAGTAAAGACAGTTACATGCTGTATAGTGTTAAAACTGGCCCTATCGTAATGCCATTAACATTAATGAAAACATGAACTGATTTAGGAACAATATATGTTAATAAAAGTTAAGGTAATGGATGTCAGCGATTTAGTTCCTATTTTATTTTTAGATGTTTTGCATAATCTTGTATTCCCCAAGTTACCTATTTCCTCTTGTTATGTTTCTGTATGTTTTTGTGCATCTTATTACTCTTGTATAGTGCATACTTTGAGGCTTGCCAGGAGTTTATGAGGGTCTTTGATTGAGAGTTTTGGCGCTGAGTTTGTAGGGAAATCAAAGTGTCTGTTAGTGGGTTTTCCTCACTGCAGAGCACACAGAACAATGGTCATGTAGTGCAGTTGCAATTGGAATTTTTTGTAAATGTATGTGAAGGGGTACACAGATGTCAAAATATTTACAAAATAAAAGTAAAAGAAAATAAAGTGCTTAAATGTGAGTGAGTGCAGTGTGTGTTTGGCGTGGTGAACTGGTGGAGAGGCAAGAAGTACATTTGGGTGAGAGTAAAACATGGGTCTGAAGAGGAAGGATATGAGGTTGAAGATCTGCATATGGCTGAGGTGTGCAAAGAAAAAGGGCATACAGATCTAACATAAATCACACATAACTGAAAGCCAATACTCCTGCCACAGGCCTTCAAGAATATTTAATTTACAGTTTCACAATTTCAGAATATAATTATTTCCGATGCTAATTATTTATACCACATCATTCTTGTTACTCATTTATATTAAACATCTAAAATTCATTGAAAAAGCCAATAGAACTGGCAGGCCTTTGGTGTATGTCAGTTGTTGTGGTATATATCTGGATGCAATAGCATCTCAAAGAAAACCCATATCCCCGGTCTGGTGGCACACTTTGGAAAATCCATACATTTATTTTACAGGATCTCTTTTGGAGAGCTTCCAATTTTTTCATCCCTCTTATTGACCTGTCTGCACATATTTCTATATGACTGCTTGCAGCCAGAGGCTGTAAGTGCTTTCCGAAGCCTGGTTAGAGCATTTCTTTACCAAAGTCGATGCTGTATGCAGTGCAAAACACTGAGCAAGCGCACACTGTAAAGGGCCTGAAGTTGTCATGCTGTAAATTTTTTACATTACAGTGTCTGCTAAGCATATTAATACAGTAGGATATGGGGCAGTTTTTAATGTGTTTAATATTTCAAGACTATGAATTCCCACTACTTTATAAACATTACTTTCTCACTAAACTCATTGGCATCAAAATGCACCATTTGGCAATCTTTATTCAATTTTGTTTCTTGGGAGAGGCCCCCTCGGATCCCACATTTGTCCTTTAAGATTTGTTTGCTTCACTTTCTACATAAACGTCTCAACGACTTTTACGCCATACCACTTTCAGATGTCACCAGCCGCCACTGACAGCACCCATGATAATACTTGGAAACAAACTTGATGATGTACCTCACTACTTCTAGGGACCACTGCATGCGACATTAGAAAGTGCAGATCTTACAAAATGCACCAGCAAAGGCATCAAAAGGAACAGTTATGCCAATCATCAGAGATATGCACTGACGTAAGTCAAAAACAGAGTTCATTAGAAAAAACACCAACATAATTTCCAATAAGTATAATGTCCAGACAGAATCGACTTTCTTTAAATAAACACAATTGTTCTGTTTATTTTGACATGTATATGTTGGTACAGTTGCACAGTTCAAAAAATTACAAAACACTACTGTGTAATATAAAACACAGACTTTATTCATGTCGAGATGTTCAGAAGAAACATAGCCAACACTCGGTTTGTCATCTTGTGTCAAGGCTGAAAAATATTTGCAGATTTGACTGTCATCTGGTACATAAGTGCTTGTTTGTAGATGTAAAAATAACCAGAAGAGAAAGAGAACAAGAAAAAAACGTAAGAACAGAAAGAAAAAGAAAAAGGATGCCTCTGAAAATGGTGAAAAAACAGTATTAGGTGAATGAGCCAGTGGTCCAGCTAGATCATTGCCACCAACCAGGTTAAAAAAGAAATGCACTATACAGTGAAAAAGACAAGAGTGAAAATGAAGAGACTGAATAAAGTGAACCCATACAATAAAGTGCCAATGAAACCCATGGATACTGGCTAAAATAATTTAAAAGTCCACAAACCTGCCTCATAAATGGTAGTGAGGATAATACAGTCCTACTACTTGTCCACAGCAGGTTGGAGTAAATGATCACATTGCCACAAATTTGCAGCAAAAATAAAGAGCTCCTCAGGTACCGAGAATGGTCAAAAATAGTTTGGAAGGGTCAGGGATGAGTGAGAGAAAAATAGAGCAATATGTAAGCCCAAAAAACTCCAAAGATGTAGATACTCGCCAACATTTGTACAGAAGAATGTCTGCTTACGATGTGTCCCAAGCAGAAAATTAAACATTTTCCTCAAGAAATAGAGTGCCAGATGTACGGCGGTTTTTAGCGTGCACAAACAGGCTTTAATACATATATGCCTTTGTGTTTCTTCCTCGGGCTTACTAATGCCCAGGGGACTATAACCTCCTTGGAACTTCTTTTGAAAAAAAATGTGGGGAGGTCCATACAGCCTCCTCTGCTGCCTCCGGGACCACCGTCTCCCAGAGGCTTATTTATTTATATAAATGGAGGCCTCTTAGAGCCCCAACCCCAGGGACTGCCACCTTCCCTGGACTGTATCTATAAATAAAGAGAGGGTCCACTTGGACCCCGCAGCCAGGCTGACCACCACCTCTCTTGGGAAAAATTAAAGCAAAGCAGGGGACACAGATGGCCCTAAGGATTGTCACCCCCAGGTGCTATTTCTCGGGGTGCCGGGGAAATAGCTGTTTGCTATGGCTTGGCGGGAGCTTTACGGCTCCCATCAAGGCATAGCAAAATGGGCTTAGCTTATAGAAAGTGTGAGCCTGTCATCCCCATCAGTGTTGGGTAGATGTGTGGAACCGGGGCACACACAATTGAGACCGGGCCCTTGGGTATGGGGTGTCCGGGGCTGTAAATTGGCCCAGGAGGGAGGCTGTGTAGCTTACCTCCCTTTAATTTATAACAAATGTTTTTTGAAGAAGGCTGTGCCCCAGGGGATGCGGTCTGAAGAGCCAAAATCTGCTGTGGATGGGGGCCACTTGGCCCCCCTCCCTTTATTTAAACAATAAAAAAGGCCAGGCCCATCCCCTTTCACCACCACTCTGCAAACGTGCCTCCTGGCACACAACTGGTTGAGAGATGAAGTCCCCCTAGCTGCAGAAGGCCTCCATTAAACCCAAACAGCGGAATTGCTGAGAGAAATTCAGAGGGCACGCAACTTTTCTCCACCACTCTGAAAACTCACCATCTGTTGTTTGGGGTATGAAGTCCCCTTGGATGCTGAGGGTCCTTAAGGGCCAACAAGCCCAACTGTTACCTCCAATATGTCCCACACAGTGTTATTGCTGAGAGGTCTTTGGAGGCAATGCACCCTTTCTCCATCACTCTGCAAACATGCCTCCTGGCACACTACTGGTTGGGGGATGAAGTCCTCTTGGATGCTGAGGGTTCTTGGGGGCCCAGGTGCCCTTTTGTTACTTCCAGTAAGTCTGACACAGCAGGATTCCTGAAAACGTTTTGGGGGCCCACCCCCTTTCTCCATCATTCTGCAAAGCAAATACGATCACCAGTTAGAAAAATAGAAATTTACTTAAAAAAGCAAAGGTTAAAGGGACTTTGGGCTAGATGTAGGTAATAGCAAATTACCGAATGGTAAATACCGAATTTTACTGATTCGGTATTTACTAATCGGTAATTGCTATGTAGGAAAATAAATCGGTAAAAATACCGAATCAGTAAGATTCGGTAATTACCGATTCGGTAATTACCGAATCAGTATTTGCCATTGATTCCTATGAAGCCCATAGGAATCAATAGCAAATACAGATTTGGTAATTACCGAATCGGTAAAAATACCGATTTTCCAAGGGGGACAGGGTGTCACTTTAACACCCTGTTGCACCCCTGTTTCTGGCTTGTGTGCCATGTGTGCCATGTGACACGCATACATGCCCTTCGGGCATGTATGTGTGCCACATGGCACAGGTGTACATGCACAGATGTGCATGTACATAGAAATTCGTAATTTACCACCCAATAGTTTTGGGTGGTAAATAACGAATTTCTAAGGGCCTGTAGCACTGTAAACTGTGCCACCTACATATTGAATTACAGAATCGGTATATTTACTAATGCGGTATTTTACAAAATCGGTAAATTTACAGATTCAGTAAATATACCGATTCTGTAATTTTCTAGCCCCCTACATTACAAAACCCAAATACCGGTCGGTAACGGCCGAAATCGGCAGTTACCGACCGGTATTTGGGCTCCTACATCTGGCCCTTTATAGTTAAGAAATAAAACCCAAAAAACTTACAAATTCACAGAAAAAAACAAAGGTTACATGGACGTCATAGTTAGGCTCAGATTTCACTCATACAAGACCAGTGAAAATCATCCACAGAACCACTCACATGCCCACTCACAACCCCATACAACATCTAGTATGTCCACTCACACAACCACTCAGATACCCATTTACAGAACCATACCAGTACTCATATACCCAGTCACTCCACCATATAGGTATTCACACACCCACTCACTCACTTGCCCAGCCACTCACACAACCATTCTCTCACCCATACAACCAGTCACTCACCATACAGCCATTCATATAGCCAAACACTCACAGATATATCTATTCAAACACCACTTATATACTTACACAGACAGTCACACACCAACTCACTCACCCATATAGCCTCTCAACACAGCCACTCACTCACCCATACTAGCACTGACACATTCATAAACATACCCACACAACCACTTACATACCCATCCAAACATCCATGTAAGCATAGCCATTCCCTTAGACATGTACTCTCTAACATCCCACTCATATACCATCTCACCTAATCAAACATCCACTCAAACCTCCACTCTCTCACCCATACAGCTACTTACACACACAGTCACTCACACATACAGCCATTCAGACATCCACCCACTCACCCATATAGTCGCTACACACCCGCTTACCCACCTATAGAGCCACTCATACAGCCAATCACACCACCACTCACCCATACAGCCACTGAAGCACCCACTCACTCACCAATACCACCACTCACACAGCATCTCACTCATCCACATAGCTACTAACATTCTGATTTATACACCCGCCAAACCACCAACCAGAAAACCCAACCACCTCCGTTGCATCCTCCTCAACACCCGCTCCGCTCGCAAGCACACCATCGAACTTTGGGACCTCCTAGATTCTACCGCCCCCGACGTCGTCTTCCTGACGGAGACCTGGGTGAACGCCACCTCAGCACCAGACATCGCCATAGCCATCCCACAAGGCTACAAGATCTCCCGCAGAGACCGCACCAACGGAGTTGGAGGGTTTGTTTTTTTTGTATTTATTTTATTTTGTATTGCACAGTTACTTAAAACCATCTGCAATATAACTTACATGCGATTTTAAAAGCAAATTGAAACAATTGTTTTAAAAATACATTCTTATAAAATGAAAGAACATTGGGTTTACTTGCAACCGTGTAAATACTGAGTAAGAAGATATATTATATACATTTAAAAAGTCTGCGAATGATTGTCAGCTCGTTGTCGGTTCGGCCTTGTTGGAAAATACTGGTTTAACAGACCAAGTTGCCTTTTATAATGCCTGGCCCCTCTTATTCCATAAGCCTAAGACGCAGCTCGGCCATGTATCTCCCAAATCTGTCCAAGTCCTGTGGTGTAGTACAGGAAAAGAGAACCGAAGTTGCTTTTTTCACTGTCCGTACCCCGTTGCGGAGCCATATTTGTTTTAAAAGGATCCTACGGGACTGCGACATACCGGGGCAACAACAAATCAAGTGTAGCAAAGATTCAAATTGATAATCACAGATTCCTCATCTGATTCTATGTTCTAGAGATCTCCACCCAGGATTTAATTCCTTAATGGTTAGTGGCACCAGTCTGGCCCATACAATGTTTTTTAGTGCTTTCCTTCCCAGAGCTTGCTTCAGATATGGCTGGATTTTACTCCCGGCAAATGATTTTATCAGCCAAGGTGAGCCTCTTCCTGTTGAGTGTTCTGCTAGATCACTTTCGTGCGACAGTTGATAACATTGTTTATTGATTGAATTTTTGATGACCGGATAGTTTACCGTTCCCTGATACCAATTTTCCGTTGCTAATCCCAGTGTTTCCAGTGCTTCCTCTGTGTAACGATGCCACGGGTTAATTAACGCCCCAAAAATTGGCTTCAGCATGCTCTTTAGGGTTCCAGCTGGAGCTGTTAGGACTTGGTAGTAGTATTTCACATGCGTTCCCAAGCATTCTTTACTTTGTTGCTTCAGACCGAATTCTAGACGAATTAGGCTGTTGCGTGTGTATTTGGGCAGTTTGAAAATGCGTTTGTTGGCCTGGCATTGTGCTTTGTCTAACATTAATTCCATTTTACCCGGGAATGCCTGCTGTGCGTAACCAGCAGTTGCCCTGATTTTTGCTTCTATTACTTTCCTAATCGGAACAGTTGTTGGGCTTTGCATTATCTCATTTAGTTTACATAAGGAAAGTTAGAGGGGGTATCGCCATCGTCCACAAAGACACCCTCAGAGTCTTGACCAACACCGACGAAACCCTCACCACTGCCGAGCACATGCACTTCCAGATCCACACCTACCCCAACGTGACCCTGAGAGGAACACTCATCTACAGACCACTCGGACCACAACCACATTTCAGGGACACCATCGCTGACCTCGTCAGCACCCACGCCCTCACCTCCATGGACTACAACCTCCTCGGGGACCTCAACTTCCACCTCGAGAACAACAAAGACGCCAACTCCACCGCCCTGATCGACAATCTCGCCAACCTCTGACTCAAACAGCTTGTGACAACACCCACCCACGCCGCTGGACACACGCTGGACCCCGTCTTCTCCGCAAGCCCCCACGTCTCCTTCAACCACACCACCGAACCCCACTGGACCGACCACAGATGCGTCCACTTCACCTTCAGGAAACCTACCACACACCTCCGCACCCAACAGTTGCCACGCCGATGCTGGGGCAAGATCACCAAGGACCAACTGACCACCACCCTCGCCATGAGACCACCCGCCGACCCCATCGACACCGACTCCGCCGCTACCAACCTCAAACAGTGGATCAGCGACTGCGCCAACACCCTCTCCCCTCTCAAGATCTCCACAACCAACCACACCAACAAGAAAGCCGCCTGGTTCACCGAAGACCTCCGGACCTCCAAGCAAACCTGTCGGAAGCTGGAGAAGAAATGGCTCCGCGACTGATCACCAGACAGCCTCACAGCCCACAAGAATGCCACACGCAGACACCACCAACTCATCAGGACCTCCAAAAGGACCGCCTTCAAGGACCGCCTAGACAACAACGCACACAACACCATAGAGCTCTTCAACATGTGAAAGAACTCTCCAACCCCAGCTCCACACCAACGACATCCCACCTTCACAAGACCTGTGCGACTCCCTGGCCACCTTCTTTCACCGCAAGATCACCGACATCTACGACAGCTTCAACTGTGACACCCCCGCACCCACCACCAAGACCACCATCCCCGCGACCTCCGCCTGACCACCTGGTCCAACGTCAGCGACGAAGACACCATCAAAACCATGAACTCCATCCACTCTGGATCCCCATCCGACCCATGCCCTCACCACGTTTTCAACATAGCCAGCACAACCATCGCACCCCACCTCCGGAAAACAATCAACATCTCCTTCGAGACAGCATCCTTCCCGGAAAGCTGAAAGAACGCCGAGATCAACGCCCTCCTGAAGAAACCCAAGGAGGACCCCAAGGACCTCAAGAACTTCCGGCCCATCTCCGTGCTCCCGTTCCCGGTGAAAGTGACAGAGAAGATTATCAACAAACAGCTAACCCGCTACCTCAAAGACAACAACATCCTGGACCCATCACAGTCCGGATTCCGCAGCAACCACAGCACAGAGACCGCTCTCAACGCTGCCACCGATGACATCAGAATCCTGATGGACAAAGGAGAAACAGCCGCCCTCATCCTCCTGGACCTGTCAGCTGCTTTCGACATGGTCTGCCACCGCACCCTATCAGCGCGCCTCCATGACGCCGGAATTCAAGAGAAGGCCCTGGCCTGGGCTACATCCTTCCTACCTGGCAGAACCCATAGTGTCCGCCTCCCACCCTTCCGCTCAAAAACCACCAAGATAATCTGCGGCGTCCCACAGGGATCCTCCCTTAGCCCGAAGCTGTTCAACATCTACATGGCACCCCTTGCCCACGTCGCACGACAGCACAACCTCAACATCATCTCCAACGCCGACGACACCCAGCTGATCATATCCCTCACTGAAGACCCTCACACCGCCAAAGCCAACCTCCACAGAGGAATGAAGGCCGTCGCTGACTGGATGAAGGACAGCAGACTGAAGCTGAATTCAGACAAAGACGGAGGTCCTCATCCTCGGACCCACCCCATCAGCCTGGGATGACTCCTGGTGGCCCACATCGCTGGGCACAGCCACAGAACCCACCGACCATGCACGCAACCTGGGGTTCATCCTCGACTCCACCCTCTACATGACCAAGCAAGTCTACGCCGTCTCCGCGTACTGCTTCAACACCCTCCGAATGCTCCGCAGGTCTTCAAATGGATCCCTCCAGACACGAGAAAAACCGTCACCCAGGCCCTCATCACCAGCAGACTCGACTACGGGAACGCCCTCTACTCAGGAACACAACCAAGCTCCTAAGACGACTACAACGAATCCAGAACGCCTCGGCACGACTGATCCTCGACGTCCCCCGACGCAGCCACATCACACTAGACCTGAGAGGCCTACAATGGCTCCCCATCAACAAGAGAATCACCTTAAAACTCCTTACCCACGCATACAAAGCGATGCACAACACCGGACCAACAAACCTCAAAAACCGACTCAGCTTCCACACCCCCACCCGCAACCTCCGCTCTGCCACCCTCGCCACAGTTCCTCGTATCTGGAAAACCACCGCCGGCGGCAGATACTTCTCCTACCTCGCCACCAAGACCTGGAACTCTCTCCCTACCAGCCTACGATAGACCCAGGACCTGCTGGTCTTCAGAAGACTTCTCCAAACCTGGCTCTTTGATCAGTAGAAGCCCCCCCCTATTCTAGCGCCTTGAGACCCTCACGGGTATGTAGCGCGCTTTACAAATGCATTGATTGATTGATATATACAGATTGATAAAGGCTGCTATGCAGCTGAAAAGCATCACTTTAGCCCCATGGTCGTGGGATACCCAAGAAAATAAAGAAGCCGAATACCTACAACCTCGAGTACGTACCTTCTTCTTTGTTGGAGCAGGATTGTGCTATAATATATATAGCAGGTGATCAAGGCTGCTTGGACGGCCGAAATGCGTCTTGACTTGTTAAAAAAATAAAATAAAGCTGGCACAAAAAGTTAGTCTGCGCACGTGATTCCGCGTCTAAGCGGTGTTCGTTGCGAGCTGTTACAGATACATATAAATATATATATATATATAGAGTAAACTTCTTGCGCCTTCTCTCCTCTCAGTGCTTCAAGAACGGAGGACGGAGCACAGGTACATGCAACAAAGTTTATTCTGCTCCCTTGTACCACATCACCAGCATGACGTGTTTTGATCCTTTAGAGATCTTGATCACTGAAAAAACATAGTTTACAGGCGTTGTAGTTAGGCTCATATTTTACTTGTACAAAACCAGTGGAATTCAGTCTTCATAGTTATTGAGTTGACTATAACTTGTGCCCCTGGAATGCACTGCATATGACCACACATATTACATCACTCATGACATGGTCAGTGACATCACTGATGACATCACTGATAACATCTCAAATTACTTTACTGAGTAAGTGGGTGTATGAGTGGTTGTATGGGTAAGTGAGTGGATGTATGTGTTGATCTATGAATCCGTGAATGGCTGTGTAAGTACTGGTATGGGTATGCAAGTGGCTTTGAGAATCGGAGTGTGGTAGATGGAGTGGGTGTAAGAAAGGTTATATTGACGTGCAAGTGGGTATATCAGAGATTTTGTGGATGATTTCATCAGTGATGTCATTTGATATATCATCACTGTTCTCACTGATCATGTCATGGGTTAAGTAATATGTGATATCATAGGCAGAGCATTGCTGGGGCACGAGTTATTGGTCACGCAGGTAACTCCATCAGGAGTAAGGTTGATGTCATCCTCCAAAGAAAACTGCACCAGGAGCAGTGTTTGCACAGTGGAGGAGAGAATGGGTGTGGCCTCTGAACACCTCTTAGCAGTCCCACTGTGTGGGACTTGCTGCAGGTAACAGAAGGGGTAGTTGATCCCCAAGGATGCCCTTGTGATCCAACTACCCCTGCTGTTATTTCCTGTAAGTCACATACAGAAGGATTGCTGAGAGGTTGTCAGAGGCCACTCCCCCTTTCTCCACCACTCTGCAAATGCACCTCCTGGCGCACTAGTAGTTGGGAAATGAAGTCCTCTTGGCTCTTGAGAGTCCTTGGGGCCAATTACCCCTCCTGTTACCTCCAGTAGGTCCCACACGATGGGCTTGCAGAGAGGTTTTCGTGGCCTTGCCCCCTTTCTGCACCTCTCTGCAACTGTGCCTCCTGGCACACTACTAGTTAGGGGATGAAGACCCCTTGGCTCTTGAGGATCCATGTGGGCCAACATGCCCAACCTGTTATGTCCAGTAAGTACAACACAGCAGGATTGCTGAGAGGTTGTTGGAGGCCGCTTTCCCTTTCTATCTGTATGAGTAAGTGAGTGTACGTGTGATTATATGGGTAAGTGGCTGTGTATTTGACAGTATGAGTGAAAGAATAGTTGTGTGAGTAGCTCTAGGGGTGACTGACTCGGTGCATAACTAGCTGTACGGGTGTATGAGGGGATATGTAATTGGCTGTAATCGTGAGTAAGTGGGTGTATGAGTGGCTGTATGGGTAAGTGAGTGGATGTATGTGTTGATCTATGAATCAGTGAATGGATGTGTAAGTATTGGTATGGGTGTGCAAGTGGGTTTGAGAATCATAGTGTGGTAGATGAAGTGGGTGTATGAAAGGTTATTTTGGCGTGCGAGTGTGTACATCAGAGATTTTGTGGATGATTTCATCAGTGATGTCATTTGATATATCATCACTGTTCTCACTGACCATGTCATGAGTTAGATGATATGTGATATCATAAGCATTGCATTGCTGGGGCACAAGTTATTGGTAGCCAAGGTAACTATAACAGCTGAATTTAACTTTTGTACAAGTGAAACCTGAGCCTTACTATAAAGCCCTATAACGTTTCTTTTTTTCAGTGAATTTCCATGTTTTTTCAAGTAGTAGTCTTGTTTGTGCAGTGGTGGTGAAAGTGGGCAGGCCTGCTCTTAGGAATCCTGCTGTGTAGGACTTACAGGAGGTACCAAGAGGGATTGTTGGGCCCTAAGCTTCATCAGGAGGAAGGTGGATGTCATCCTCCAACGAAAACTGCACCAGGAGCAGTGTTTGCACCGTGGAGGAGAGAATGGGTGTGGCATCTGAAGACCTCTTAGCAGTCCCACTCTGTGGGACTTACTGGAGCTAACAGGAGGGGTAGTTGATACCCAAGGACGCCCTTGTGATCCAACTGCCCCTCCTGTTACCGCCAGTAAGTCACATACAGCAGGATTGCTGAGAGGTTGTCAGAGGCCACTCCCCCTTTCTCCACCACTCTGCAAATGCGCCTTCTGGCACACTAGTAGTTGGGAGGCGAAGTCCTCTTGGCTCTTGAGAGTCCTTGGGGGCCAATTACCCATCCTGTTACCTCCAGTAAGTCACACATGATGGGATTGCAGAGAGGTTTTCGTGGCCATGCCCCCTTTCTGCACTACTCTGCAACTGTGCCTCCTGGCACTCTACTAGTTAGGGGATGAAGTCCCTTTGGCTGTTGAAGGTCCATGTGGGCCAACTACGCAACCTGTTACGTCCAGTAAGCACAACACAGCAGGATTGCTGAGAGGTTGTTGGAGGCCGCTTTCCCTTTCTCCACCACTCTGTAAATGCATCTCCTGGTGCTCCACTAGTTGGGGAATGAAATCCTCTTGGCTCTTGAGGGTCCTTGGGTACCAGCTACCGCTCCTGTCACTGCCAGTAAGACCCACTCCTGTATTGCTGAGAGGTCATCAGAGGCCACGTCACCTTTCTCCGCCACTCTGCAAACACGTTTCCTGGCACACTACTGGTTGAGGTAAGGGGAGATCCTCCCCTCTCTAGCTGTTCATCCAGAGGCACATTTGCTAAGCGCTGGAGAAAGGGGCCATGGCCTCTGACAACCTCTCAGCAATCCAACTGTGTGGGATTCACACAAGCTAACCTAATGTCTTGCTGGCCACTAAAGACCATCAGCAGCCAATGGGAATTCATTCTCTAACCAGCAGCACTCCAGCAGATGGGATTGCAGAGTGGTGTAGAAAGGGGGCTGGCCCTCTGGCATAGTGCCAGTAGCATTTTATTTTTTCTAGATTATAAATTAGAGGGCCAACTTCTCTAGGCCGATTATGGCCCTGGGCACCCCATCCCTGGGTCCTGGTGGTTTTAAAAATATATATTTTTTAGTCAAACAAAAGGGGGTGTGCTTGGCCCCTGGATCAATTTGTTTCCCAGGGAACCAGTCCCCCCGGGGCCTGCCCTTTATTTCATTAAAAAATATATATATAGCAAGATAGGGGGGCACCAAATCCACCTCCTGGGCCACTTATGGCCCCGGGACCCTGTCCCCCAGGGCATAGCCAAAATACTAGGTACCCGGGTCCCACCCAGGGCCCCCAGTTTTTTCATGTTGGGGACCTCAGGGGCAGACTAAAGGCCTCCGCAGTTCCTGTTTGCTCCCGGTGTCCCGGGGAGCTGGTATTGCTTTTGGATATAGGGGCGTTCTAACATGCAGCTCTCTCTGATGAAAAGGAATTCTGCTCTGCTGTCAGCTAGTAAGAACATTTTGTGTGCTCTTACTTGCTGAGACAAGCAGGGAGACATGTCATTTCAGCTTGGCTTTCTACTTAAGTGCTGAGCTGTCTGACACTCATTACCACTCAGTACTTTGAGAAAACTTGTAAAACCTAGCACTTGCCTATACTAAAGGCCCTAAGCTAGTTCACCAGCAAAGTGGTTTTAAAGCAGCATAGCTGCCTGCACTTTTTGTAAAGACACTCATTATCCAGTCAGATAATGACTTGTCCTCGCTATACACCACAGTAGTTCCTCAAAACTACCTCAACACTACCGCGCTTACATATATCACTCATTTTAAAATGCTAATACATCTAAAAACTCCTACCCTTTTCAAATTCAACTACAAAATGAATTATCTGTTCAAGAAAATCCTCAATCCTGCTGAAATTAATCCTAATGCGTCTTTGCTCTCACTGAAATGAATGTAAAATGCATTGGATTTCAAGTGCGTTTTGAGACCTACCCTTTACCAAACACTGGAATACCTTCAATCCTCTGACAATGTAATGTGTGCAACAGGTCTGCTAAGTTTCATAGAGATTTTCAAAATGGGGGCAAAGTTATTAAGGAAATCCCTATCTCTGGTAACCCTAACTACCACCACTCTGTAAGATATATGTATTTCAATGTATATATAATTAACAACAAAAGTTTCTTCCCTTGCATTGGCAGAAGGAACAAAGATGAGACATTCCAAATAGTTTTAGTGCTGTTCAGTATAACTTGCGTGTGTTCATTATTTAAATACAAAATATTGAAAATAAAAAACAACTATTCTTCCCCATACAAACCACCCGTTTCATATCTAAAAATGTAGTGGCAGATTCAAAATAACCGGCGCATCCCTGCAGATCAGCAGGGATGCGCCAGTTATTTTGAGTGACGTTAGGAACCCCTTGCCCCACCATGGATGCGCCGCATTTACAATGCAAGGAGAGACAGATGCGTGACGCATCTGTCAGTGTGTAGGTGACGCAGTGCTGGAGTTGTGTCGCAAGCGCTATGCAACTGTGGCACTGCTCAAGGGCATCCTATACTTGCAATGCTGAATCACTCCTTACGCCTGCTACAAGCAGGCGTAAGGCATTTACACAGCATGGACTTAAAAGTGACTCAGTGAAATCCTGTAGCTTTCACTGCGTCACTTTTACAGGGCTTCCTTGCGATGGAACACCCACCCTGCATACATTAAATCTGCCGCATAGTGTGCATGGTTTACGATGCCGCTGCGTCACAGAAGTGATGCAACGGTGTTGTAAAGATGACGCAAGGGGCTTGTAAATTTGCCCCAAAATGTTTCTTCCCTTCTGCTGGTGGAAGGAACAAAGACAAGCCACTCCAAATAGTTGCATTGCTGTTTAATATAACTTGTGTTCATTATATAAATACAAGTACAAACAAAATGCTATGCTTCCCAATATATACCACCCAATTTTCATTTATAGTAATGTAAATGTGTTACTAAAAAACAAAGTAAACAAATGATAATATGCATATTCCGTGTATAAGCACTTTAAAAAAATGTTTATCTCTGTTCCCATAGTTTCAATACTATATAGTTGTAACCGCTTGCACTAGTCCACTCAGGGTCACAACCACCTTACTCTCAATAATTTATGCACTAGTGGCAACTCTGTTGTCTGAACCCATCATCATCATTGCTTATGTCACCACTACTAAAGTAGCCTATAATATTAATCATCTTCATCGTGTACTAACATGATTATATGACATTTATTCTGTCTTATTCCAAAACAAAGATCAACAGTGTCCCATTCTTTCTTAATCTGCTTCTGTTCAAAGCATAGTAAAGTATTAATCATACATTACATATATATATATATATATATACATGCAAAGACACCTCAAAACACAATCATCTGTTAAATGCATCACCTTTTACTTTGTAAATAAAACACTCTGTTACCAACATGAGGCCAGACTTTACTATCATGACTCAATCATAGGTGTACAAATAATTTATCATCCACATTCAAAGACACTGGGACCAAAAATCATGCCTCTAAAATATATTTAGATTATAATCAATGAAGGGACAGTACTCTATCACCTCCCCTTTGGTGTTTGCGTACACACTAAATTCCTAAATATTTTTCAATCCATAAGCTGCGGGCCATGTTATAGTTTGTGTCAAAGTTGGTGATGGCCCTAATGTATCCAAATATGCAGTTATTCCCTGAAAAAGTGGTAATTTCTATGTACCATTTTCTGCAAGGACAGGTGATAACATATATCGCATAGTCAGTTTTACAAGTCGTGCTCCTTTTGAGCTTACATTTATCTATATTTTGAGGCAACTCAAATTATTTCCTACTAGAACTGAATGTACATCCTTTACATTGCCAGCATCTATTGAAACGTGTTGGCTGTTTAAGAAATCTGGTTTCCCTGGGGTTAGAAAGCTATGTACCAGCATGTCTCTAAGTGGTGTGTTTCTCTTAAAAGTTATAGCTGGATTCTCATTGATCTCTCCCTAAAGCTGTCTAATCTTGCAATAACATACCCCATCTCCTGTGTAGGATGCCTCTTAATGTGTCTGCTTGTCAGTGTATTTATGTTATGAAATGGAAAGGTTCTTTATTTTTCTCTTTTTCTCTTTTTTATTATATCTATACAGGATTATGTCTCTGTTTACTTTATCTGCCCTTTCTCTTGACTGTTTAAGCATATTGATAGTGTAACCTCACATCTTCAAACTCTGAATCATATCATCCCTAAAAGCCTTGTAACTTTCTTCTGAGCTGTAATTTATTTCAGCTCTTAAGAATCTACTACAGGGGATACTCCACCTAAAGTTAGGAGGGAGATTACTGTTAGCATGCAAGATGGAATTCCCTGCCGTAGGTTTCCTAAATAGCATTGTTTCCATTGAATTCTATAGTTTAATTTTGATGTAAAACTGTTAACAAATGTTCCAGTGTAACTTCTTGTCCATTCAAAATGCAATATACATTGTTGATGTATCTCAACCAAGATACCACTTTGTCTGTGAGGTGTTCTAATTCTGCGGATCAGAGCATTTGTCCTCCCACCAGCCCATGACCAAACTGGCATAGCTGGGTGCAAAATAGGTGCCCACCACTGTCCCTTGTAGTTGCTTAAAGTATCCACTGTTAAACATAAAGAAATTCTGACTCAGACAGATATATATATATACTCGAGTAGCATGTGGAAATGTTCAGGTAAATTGATCCCCCTTGCCCTATATATTCTGAAACACTAGATAATATTGTTTAATCATCTGATTACATTCACTATTATTCAATTCGAATGGCACAACAGTAATTGATATCATCAATGATGGCATTTGAAGTGTCATCAGTGATGTCATAAATGATGTCCTAGACCATGTCATGAGTGATGTCATATGTGAGGATGTAAGCAGTGCATATCGGTGGCACAAGTTATGCTAACTGAATGTTTTGTGTTTTTTTAATTCAAAACAATAATGTCACTGAAAAAATTCACCCACATATACCATTACTTTATACTTTTTCAGTGAATTTCAAAAGTATTTTTAAACTATAACATACCTTTTTACTACACGTAACTATAACATTACTTTAGCCTTTGTTTTTTTCAGTGAATCTCTTGGTTTTGTGTAACATAAAGTAATACTTATGGCCTTATTACAATAATGGCAGTTGCACTGCTGGACAGCTATTGCAGCAGTCAGGAAGTTCACCGTTAAGCATGTGATGGTCCGACTGCTGTCACATGATTGGACCACTGGGCTGGCGGTCCGAAGTCCATATTACCAAGGCAGGGGCATGCCGTGTCCTTTGAAAAGGGCTGCAGCAGATGATGTCACTGTGGAGCACCTCCTTCACATCTGTGCACTGTGTTGCATGCACCATGTCTTGCATGGCCAACAGTGCATGAATGACTGTGCGATGGAAGGGGGCATTACATGTGTCACCAGGCACATTTATTTCTGGGCTGCGATGCCCAGGGGCCTTATTTGCAGCACCCTTCCTACCCTTTCCAACAACCTTTTCATGACAGTTTCCCCACCATGAAAAGGTTATCCAAAAGGCAAATCGTAAACACGATGGTGGTGCCAGCCTCAGCACTGTCGTCATTCTCTATCATCACCCCAACAACCGCACCGTTGGGATCCAAGATCCCGGTGGTGGCGGAGGTGTTGTGTCGGGATGTTGTCGGTATGACCTCCTGAATTCAAATACAGTGGTCAGATAGGTGGACTGTTGGTTGTCGGACCACCACTGATGGTCTGGCAGTGGTCCAACCACTGTTATTATAATCAGGTTCTTAATCTCCATATATATACAGAAATGCAAGAAGGTGACTGGAGGGCCTGGCCTCTAGTAGGCAGGGAGGAACTGCCCTCTCCTACCAGACCTCTCTTTTAGGTGACAAGTCTGCATAGTAGTGAATGAGAAGGGACTGTCTTCTCCATTCAGCTCTCTTTCCTAAAACATGGATGAATATTGAAGGCTGTGTGAATGGACTGGCTGCTCCTTTGAGACTTCTATCTCAGATGACATATGTGCATAGTCGTTTGTATGGAGAGACTGGCCTCTCCTTTGAGACTTCTCTGTCAGATGATGGGTGTGCCTAGTATGGTGTGTGGAAGGACTGGCCTCTCCTTCCAGACCTTTCTCTTAGATGATGGGTATGCGTGGTAGGATGTATGTGGAAGGATTGCCCTCTTCACTGCTACCTCTCTATTGTATAATGGGTGTGGGTAGTTGAAGGTGGGGAGAGACTTAACTATACTCAGAGCTCTGCTCAACCTAATGTTCATAAATAGTAGGTTTATATTCACACCACATTCACTAACACTCCTTTCTACAACGTTTATACCAGAGTGTACTTTTGCATGATCCTGCCATAGTTTCACAATACTGTACAATTTACTAAAAAAAGAATTAATCTTGTATTAATCACAGTACTTAAGTCTTACCTACGTCCTCTCAATAATAAGCATTACAATATGCATTTCTACTAGTAGAGTGTACTGAGAACTCACCTACTCCTTTTTACTATTCACAATCCTGCGAGAGTCTCACACATTGTAATTTGTTTTTCAAAACAATATACATTTATTTCAATCACAGTAGTTATTACTTAGAGACCTCCTCTCTAAATCTAGTGGACAGGGTGCTTTCTGCTTGACCAAAATGTAACTTTTTTACTTCATTTCCACAACACCAGCAATTCTTTATAGTAAATAATAAAGGCAGCAATTTAATAAAACAAAATCTAACAGGCAGCCAATCAGAACACTCACAGGACGCTCTTGTTCCGGCTAGAAGGCTCAAGGGGAAAGCAGGCCTTTCAACCAATCAGAAGGCTCTATTTCTGATTTTGCGTTCTTCTGGGACAACTGAAAAGACTCTTGTGAGCCAAACTGCCACAATATACCATATTTTTTACCCTTAATTTCCCAAAATCTACTGAAGTTGGGGCTGAGAAAATGGGGGGGGTCAAAAACATGTGTTTCCCATGTTTATTCACATAGAACCTCTAGATATGGCTACAGACCGAAATGCTGAACAGAAATTCACCACGTTCGTCAGGAAGGTAGATGGTCCTGGAAGTGCTGAGGGGCCGTCATCCCCCAACTAGTAGTGCACCATGAGTGGCATGTGCAGAGTGGTGGAGAAAGGGGCATGGCCACTGAAAACCTCTCAGCAAACCAACTGTGTGGTACTTTTTGTGGGTAACAGGACGGGTAGTTGGCCCCCAAGGATGTCCTTGGGGGCAATCTAGTACCTTTGCTACCTCCAGCAAGACACACACAGTGAGGTTAAAGACACTCACAGTCACCGGATGATGTAATCAGTGATGTCATCTGAGATATCATCAGTGATGTCATCTGTGATGTTACTGAACATGTCACGAGTGGTGTAATATGTGAGGTCAGGAGCAGTGCATTGCGGGGGCACAAGTTATAGTTAGCTCAGGTACCTGTAACTACTGCATTTCTCTGTTTTTGTTGTGTGAGTGGCCTGGTCCTAACTATAGCATCCTGATAAATTGGAGCTTAGAGGGAAAAGCATAGGACCCAGGTTGCCCTCCACTCACAGTATACTCAACAAGTATAACCTGGTCCTAATCAATATAGGCAATCATTTTATCATCAACTGTGATAGTCACTAATAAAGAGTTACTTAAATCTAATAGTGATATTCTTTCTATCAACAGAGTGTGCCTTCTTCATATCTTCTAAAAACCCACTATGTGTCTATATGTGCCTGCTTGAGTATCATACAGGCAATCTACTAGATGTAGAAAAAATGTGTGAGAGGAAGGAAGGAACCTCACGGGAGCAACCACCAGGGAACTACTGACTGGTACTCGTCAGTTTGTTCCTCTTATCATCATTGGCTCCTTCCAACCAGAAATGAGAAGAAATTGCAAAGAATGATGTAAAAGGAAAATAATTATAAACAACTCAAAACGTGATGATACCTAATTACATACATGTGCACCTCAACCCCCAACGGTGTGAGAGCCGCTATCCGGCATTCTACCAATGCTAAAAACTGGGTTAGGTATCCCTAGCTATCTGATACTCTTTATTCTGTGCTGGGTACCTACTCCTATTAAAACCTACACTCTACAGTTGTGCTTCGTTTTAATATATAGCATCCCTGTAACCTTTCTTTTTCAGTCCACAAAGTACATTCAGACTGTATTTTCCAGTTAGACTCCATACATGGATATTTTCTGCAATTTATATTTATCTTGGGGTCTTAGTGCATTTCAGATTTTAAAAAGCCTTTAGCACACATCAGCCACCATTGACAAAATGTATATATGGTTTGTCATCATCATGTGATTACATGTCACCACTGAAAGAGTAAACACACTATGTAGATTATACATTGGTAATTTACACATTATTAGTGTTTCCTTTCTGCTTGGAACTCACCTCTGGTTTTTAATTAGTTTGCTGCATATGCTTTGTCAAGTCTCATACTTTTATTAGGTAATTTCATTAGTTTGTGTGGCTTGATTTAAAAAATAGATGTTTACAGACATGTCAAATGCTCAAAATTGTTCTCAGATGAGCAACTGAAATATCTAACAATATGGCTAAACCATTTAGGTATTTGGTAACCATTCACTTAATTGAAGTGTTGTACATTGATGCTTACGTTTATGTGACCCCAAACTGCTTTGTGAACATCCTTAGCATAATCTAATTGTATACTTCAAACACATCTAATCTGCATTTTGTATTTCAATTCATTGCTCATGAGAACCCCTGATTATTCATATCAGCATGATTTATTGTTGCTCAAAATTGTGCCCAGGTGTGCAATAAAAACATTTTCTTCACAGTCTAGGTGCAACATTTCAGTTGTTGGTGACCTTACCATGTAAAGTGTATACATTGATACTATCTGGTATTTGACCCAACAGTTCCATATAAACCATTGGCTATCTCAAAAAAGCCATGTCAAGTGTGGAAAAGAGAGATAAATAAGTGTGTTTTTGGAAATTCAAGCTATTATACAAAGACACTTGAAAATGTAAAATGACAACTTATGGTAATGGCTTGAATGTAATGCCAAATGTTTTTGGTTTCAACTTTGATAATACATTTCTTCATCCATATTTAACCCCAGGGAAGCCTAATATGTAGCTAAAGTCTAGTTTTCTCAAGGTTTTTCTCGATCACCTTCCCTTATGATATTGGGTACCCTGTCAATGACATATTATTTCATTCGTCTATCCAAATTGTTGTGAGTGGATGCAAAATGTTGTGCTACTGGATATGTGGTGCCAATATTTACTTAGTACTTTGAGTATGAAAATGTGCTGTCTGCTGTAACGTGTGATGAATCTCAATTTGGAATTCTCCAGACCCTTCTCATGTTTCTTCTGATGTGGTTTAAGTAGTATTGTTCCATGTTTTCAGCTACTGGTCTTGTGGATTGTTCTTTCTACCACACACAGACACACACCCGCACACACCCCCCTCCCCCCCCCACACACACACACACATATATATATATATATATATATATATATATATATATATATATTCAGGGAAAAAACAAAGGTTACAGGGACGTTATAATTAGGCTGACATTTCACTCATAAAAAACCAGGGAAATTCAGCCGTGTAGTTAGCTGAGTTACATCACTCATGACATGGTCAGTGACATCACAGATGACATCACTGATGACATCATCCACTGACTGTGAGTGTTTTAAACGTTTATGAGTGTTAAATATATATACCGAGGTGGATTAGTGAATCAGTGGGTGTATGAGTGACAGTATGGATAACTCAGTGGGTGTGTGACTGACTGTATAAGTGAGTGACTAGGTGTCTCAGTGAATATATGGGTGAGTGACTGGTTGTGTGAATGTGTGTATCTGTCCATCAGGTAATGTCTAAGTGGGTGTATGAGTGTGTTAGTGGGTACATGAATGGCTATATGGGCGATTGATTAGTTGTCTATGTCTATGGTTGTCTGGGTATAGTGTTTGTGGGTGAGGAGTTGTTTGACTGCCTGTACGGATCAGTGAGTGAGTGAGTGGCTTTATGGGGTACCGGTGCATGTGTAAAACATTGTATGTGTGAGTGAGTGTCTGCATGGCTGTTTCAGTGATTGAGTGCATATGTAAGTATGGGTGAGTAACTGAGTATGTGAAAGACAGTATGCGTGAGTGACGGGTTCCATGAGTGACTTATGCGTGAGTGAGTGAATGTGAGAGTGGCTATATAGATGTAGAGATGCTTTTGTCAGTAACTGTATAGCTGCGAGAGTATGTGTTACTATTTATATGAGTGAGTAAGTGGGTGGGTGTGTAACTGTTAGGGTGGGTAAGTGGCTGTATGATTGACTGTATGGGTGAGTGTTTATTTATTTATTTAGTTAAGAAGTTTTATATAGCACTGGCTAGACTTGGCAGTATCAGAGCGCTTTACATACAGTAAGCATTTTTTACATAGTTAAATCAGTTATATTTGTACATAGTTACAACAGTTACAAGAACCAAGTCAAGGCATGGAGAAAAGCCGAGTTACATAGTTACTTCCAATACTAGAGCCTTAAATATCATGGAAAATAGGTCCAATGGTCATCGAGGGGGGGTAGAGGGGAGTCGGAATATAGAACAGAACTAGGCATGGAAGTTCGAACATCAGGGGAACACCTCAAGTTAGGGTAAGCGAGTAGAAAAAACCCCAGAAAATGTAAAAGAATTAGCACCATCCAGAGCCGGACCCCTCGCTGCACCTGGTCGGATTAGAAATGGGAAGGTACGGGTAGGGTGGAGGGGGAGAAAGGGAGCATAATGGTGACCAAACAAGTAATGTGGTGTGCAGGAGTTCAAGTGGGAAGATCAGTTTAGGCAATGGTCAAACAGGAGCGCACAAGGCATTAACAGGAGGAAAGAATCAAATTAAGAAAACTGGAGACCGCAAGATGGAGGATCAAGGAATGAACCCCCTTAATTTAATGACAAAATGGCAGGAGAACACAAATCCGGTCAACAAGCCCATAAGGGAACCTACCCCCGGAGGAGGGCTGAAAGGGGAAGGTAGTCAACCAGATTTGGCAGTGAAGGCTGTAGTTCGTCAATCGTTCTAAGGTTGTACAGGCTCGGTGGTACAGGGCAGCAGTGATTGTGGCATTCTTGTTGTTGCTGACGGGGGAACTAGAGTCATGCATCCAGCTGCAGTCCCAAAGAGGTGAAGCAGGACCACATTCAGCTGTTGCTCAGGCCCGGGAGGCAGGCAAAATGGCCGGAGAGGATGTTCCCCAGTCAGATTGCCAGCAACCACCAGGGCAGCTCAGCCGGGTGTCATCAGCCACAAAGGAGTATCTGCCATCGTTATGCCCTTGGGGTTCCTCAAATGGTGAGGGGAGGAGGAGGACGAGACGGGAGAGGCGGGAAACAGAGCCCAGGTCAAGAGGAAATGTGGCGGCTGAGGGAGATCCGCAGCCTGTCTTGTTTGTGCATAGCGGATTTCCAGGCAGCCATGTGTCAAGTCAGGAAGGCAGGAGAAGGAAACGGAAAGGTCCAGAATTGCAGGATAACCTCTTCACTGCAGAATGAATTCCGTGGCAGCCCTGGACATTCCAATCGCGGGCATGGTCATGACAGCTCCCGGCCCCATGAGCAGACACCCACCAGGAGTCATGATAGCCGGGAGCCATCATGAGCATGGAAGAGAATAAACGGCTGGAGGGTTGAGCCCCATCACCTTCCCTTAACAGCTACCAGTCATTTCCATGGGGCAACATGGTGTGCAGAATTGGAGTCAGCCATCGGAAGAGCCCCGGGGCGCTGTTGTAAAGGTGGGGGAAGTAGATGTGCCAAGCGGAGAGACAAAGTAAAGTGTGCCAAAGGCCGGCTGGGTAGGTGATGGTCGTGGGGAGGCCCAGTGCCAATCTCCCCTGAAGCTACTTGGGTAGCTCCACCGGTCCTTGGCCATGACGCTGGGTCTCAGTGGTCGCGAAACACTCACGATTCTTCAGAGGTAGCAGGAGCTGGGCTTGAAGTTCAATTGCGGGAACTTGGAGAGTCAGAAGGACCGCAGTTCAAGGAAGGCCCAGTTGAGTAAAGACGCCCACGGAGGGGGTAGATTTCTGGGGATTTCACCCAAAAAGGCGATCTCTTAGCCGGGAGCTCACGGCCTGAGCTCCTCACCAGACGGCCATTTTGAAGTCTAGGTGTGTGAGTAGTTCTATGGGTGACTCACTCAGTGTGTGAGCACCTGTATGGCTATATGAGTGGATATGTCAATGGCTGTATTAGTGAGTGAGTAGGGTATGAGTAGCAGTATAGGGGATCGAGTGAATGTGTGTACAGATAAATGAATCAGTGAGTGAGTGTTGTGAATGGTTGTGTGGGAGGGGCAGTGGGTGTATAAATATTCTACAGGTGTGTGAGTGGGTATGTCAGAGATGCTGTGGATGATGTAATCACTGATGTCATCAGTGATGTAATTTGAGATATCATCAGTGATGTCACTGACCATGTCATGAGTGATGTAAAATGTGAGGTCATAAGCAGTGCATTGGGGGGCGCGAGCTATACTTAGCTTAGCTACTAATTTCTAAGGTTTTTTAAATGCTAATTGCTAACTATAACGTCCCTGAAACCTGTGTTTTTTCCAGTGAATTTCTATGTTTTTGTAATTGCTTATTTCTAACTATAGAGTCCCTGAAAACAGTGTTTTTTTCAATGAATTTCTAGAGTTGTTTAAGCAGTCACATTTGCAGAGTGGTGGAGAATGGAGTCTGGGCATCCGACCAGCTCTCAGGAATTCCATTGCGTAGGACTTACTGGAGGTACCAGGAGGGCTGCTTAGTCCATAAGGTCCCTCCGGAGTAAAGTGGACTTCATCCCCCAACCAGTAGTGCACCAGGAGGCATGTTTGCAAAGTGGTAGAGAAAGGGGGCTTGGCCTCCGAAGCCCTCTTAGCAATCCCACTATGTGGTACTTATTGAAGTTAACATGAGGGATAGATGGCTCTCACAGACGTCCTTGGGGGTCAACTACCCCTCCAATTACCTCCTGTAAGTCCCACACAGCAGGATTTCTGAGTTCTACTATCAGGCCATGCCCCCTTTGGCCACCACTCTGCAAATACCCTTCCTCACATGCTCTAGGATGAAGGCCCCATCACTGCTAGGGATCCTTAAAGGCCAACTAGCCTACCTATTACCCCCAGTAGGCCCAACAGAGTGGGATTGCTAAGAGGTGGTCGCAGGCCATTCTGCCTTTCTCAACCACTCCGCAAATGAGCCTCCTTTGCCCACCAGTCTGCAAACGCGCTTGTCAGCGCGCTCTTGGATGGGTATAAAAGTCCCCATCTATGCTGGGGGTCCTTAGAGGCCAACTAGCCTACCTGACACCTCCAGTAAGCCTCAGATAGTAGGGTTGGTGAGACGTGAAAACAGGCCACGCCCCCTTTCACCACAACTCTGCAAAAGCTTCTCCAGGCGTGCTCTTGGATGTAGGATCACGTCCCTTGCCTCTTGAGGGTCCCTGGGGGCCAACTAGCCCTCCTGTTACCTCCAGTAAGCCCCACACAGCGGTATTTCTGAGAGGTGGTCAGAGGCCATGCCCCCTTTCTCAACCACTTTGCAAACGGGCCTCCTGGTGCACTGCTGTGCTTAGGGGACAAAGTCAACTGTAGTCCTGAGGCCCTCAGGATGCAAGGGGATCGTATCGCCCCACCAGCAGTGCACCAAGTGGCAGGTTTGCAGAGTGGTGTAAAAAAGGACATGGCTTTTGACCACCTCTCAGCAAACCCACTGTGTGGGGCTTACTGGAGGTACCAGGTGGGCTAGTTGGCCACTAAGGACCCTCCACAGCCATGGGGACTTTATCCCCCAACCAAGAACCCGCAAGAAGGTAAGTTTGCAGAGTAGTACAGAAAGGTGGCAGAGCTTCCATGGAGATGCTGAATTCATATTTGTTTTATATAGGAAAAGGAGCTGTGTGGCCCTCCTTCCTCTGGTGCTTTTTGGCCCCACCCCTCAGCGCCTGGCCTATTTTTTTATTTCTATTTAAATAAAAATGGAGGGGGCTGCGCTGCCTCTGTTGAATTGAGTCCTGGGGAGGTGGGTGTCCTTGGGGGCGGTGGGGGGCCATGTGGCCCCCGCATTTAACATAATTATCCCTGAATAGGGTGGCAGTCCCCAGGGCGCTTATCTATTTTTCATCATTGCCCCAGGGACCTGGCCCACCTAAGGGCTTAAAGAAAACTAAGTGAGGGAGTCCATGCTTCATTATTGTTTTAAATGTTGCCCACATGTGCGGATCCAACATGAATCCCACTGAATTTTTTCCCCCAAATGTTTATATTTGGCCCTTGGGGGTTCTTGTGGGACCCCCTGAGCTGGCCTAGGGGGTCAGGGCATTTCTACCATGCCCCCTTTTATTTTTATTGATTTTTGACCTTTTTACTTGTGATTTGGTTCAACCAAGTCACAAGATGGCTGCCAACACTTCTTGGTTTGAAGTGTTGGCAGCCAATCAGATCTCTGGCACAAGATCGGGAGGGTTCATGGATAAACTGCTGCCATATTAGTATAGGGGAGAAATCTGTACAATTCTCATGAACTACTTAACTGATTTACACCACATAACAAAAAGAGTGGACTCTCGACCAAGAACTACCTTTCTGCCAAATTTGGTGTAATTCCATTCAACAGTTTGGGCTGTAGCTGCGTCAATAGTTTCCTATGGAAATCAACATGGAGAAAAAAACATTTTGGCACCCCCCCTTTTGTTCACCGCTCTCGTCAAGCCATAGCAAACACTGCTCCGCTTCATGGAAGAGAGAGCATTTTTGATCCTGATTCCTTAAAGCAGAGCAAAATTTATTTTGGACAAAGGGAGCTGCATGTCAGCAGCTCACATGTCCAAAAGCAATGACGGCTCCTGGAGCGCAGGGAGCACGGGAGACTTTAGGCTTCACCATGGTCCCAACAAGGTGGCCATGCCCTGTGGGATGGGTCCCTAGGGCTATATGGGCCCGGGAAGGGGAGCCATGCAGGCCTCGCTCCCCATTTAAAAAAAAAAAGATGAAGGCCTGTTCCCAGGCACTGGGGCCCCCGGGGCCAAAATAGGCTTAAAACATAAATAAAGGCCTGGCCCCAGGGAATACGGTCCTGAGGCCAAAATTGGCCCAGAGAAGGGGGGCCACGCAGCCCCCTTCTTTTATTTAACTATTTTTTTTAAAAAAGGCCGAGCCCTGGGGCCCCTGGGGCAGTAATCGGCTGTGGGAAGGAGGCCACGCAGACCCTTCCCCATTTAAAAAATAAAGACTGCCCCCTATTCCTAAAAGAAAATTTAATTAAAAAACTCTGTCAAAGTCTCCAGACCCACACCTCCTGCACCACTACTCTACAAACGCACCTCCTGGCACAGTGGTGGTTGGGGAATGAAATCCCCCAACTAGTAGTGTGCCAGGAGGTGCGTTTGCAGATTGGTGGAGAACGGGGGCATGGCCACCGAACATCTCTCAACAAACCCACTTTGTGGGACTTACTAGAGTTAACAGGACGGGAAGTAGGCCACCAGGATCCTATGGAGCCAAGGGGATGATATACTCCTACTAATAGTGGCCATGGAGGCGTGTTTTCACAGTGGTGTAGAAAGGAGGCGTGGGCCTCTGACAACCTGACAGCATTCATACTGTGTGGGACTTCCTGGAGGTAACAGGATGGGTAATTGGCCCTCAAGGACATCCTTGAGGGACATCTACCCCTCCTGTTACCTTCACTCGGTACCACACAGCGGGATTGCGAAGAGGTCTTTGGTGGCCACTCCCCATTTCTCCACCACTCAGTAAACTGGGTTTGACTTGTGATGTCATCAGTGATGTCATTTGATTTGTCATCCGAGATGTCATCAGTGATGTCACTGATCATGTCAAGAGTGATGTAAGACGTAACAGTGCATTGGGCGTTAGATATATTTAGCTCATCTAACTATAACTGCTGAATTTATCTGGTTTTGTACAATTGAAATCTTAGTTTTTTCCAGTGAATATATATATATATATATATATATATATATATATATATATATATATATATTACAAACAAAGGGTAGCCCCAAGGAGAGAAGCCGCAGGCAGGTAGATTTCATTCGTATTTATTCTCATTCTGCAGCTTGCGAACAGAAGGACAGCATAACTGGCAACGCCGCAGTGTAGGTAGCCAGACGCGTTTCAGGAAACAGAATTCCTTTCTTCAGTGGCTTAAAGTGCTATGAGCGCCAGAGCAGAATATCGAGCGCACCTGTGTTCAAAAGTTTCAGCCTCAGTGGGCGTGGCCGCAAGGCCTTCTGGTTATCGTAGTGCCTCGAAGTTTTTCACCAAGTGGGCTGCCCTGTGTGCCCCAAAATTAAAGCATTGTTGAAACCCCAGTGGGTTGGTGACAGTTTCTGCTGTACAATCTGTCCCGCTTTGTAGCTGCAGAATTACGAACATGCTGGCGGCACAGGAATAGCGCCGTCATGCTGCCTCCCGAAGTGCAAACTCCACCGAGGAACTCAGCACAGGCCCGCCAGGAACAGCAGTGAGCATCTCTCCGCGGCTGGCAAAGCCGCTCAACATTACAAACAAAGGGTAGCCCCAAGGAGAGAAGCCGCAGGCAGGTAGATTTCATTCGTATTTATTCTCATTCTGCAGCTTGCAAACAGAAGGACAGCATAACTGGCAACGCCGCAGTGTAGGTAGCCAGACGCGTTTCAGGAAACAGAATTCCTTTCTTCAGTGGCTTAAAGTGCTATGAGCGCCAGAGCAGAATATCGAGCGCACCTGTGTTCAAAAGTTTCAGCCTCAGTGGGCGTGGCCGCAAGGCCTTCTGGTTATCGTAGTGCCTCGAAGTTTTTCACCAAGTGGGCTGCCCTGTGTGCCCCAAAATTAAAGCATTGTTGAAACCCCAGTGGGTTGGTGACAGTTTCTGCTGTACAATCTGTCCCGCTTTGTAGCTGCAGAATTACGAACATGCTGGCGGCACAGGAATAGCGCCGTCATGCTGCCTCCCGAAGTGCAAACTCCACCGAGGAACTCAGCACAGGCCCGCCAGGAACAGCAGTGAGCATCTCTCCGCGGCTGGCAAAGCCGCTCAACATTACAAACAAAGGGTAGCCCCAAGGAGAGAAGCCGCAGGCAGGTAGATTTCATTCGTATTTATTCTCATTCTGCAGCTTGCAAACAGAAGGACAGCATAACTGGCAACGCCGCAGTGTAGGTAGCCAGACGCGTTTCAGGAAACAGAATTCCTTTCTTCAGTGGCTTAAAGTGCTATGAGCGCCAGAGCAGAATATCGAGCGCACCTGTGTTCAAAAGTTTCAGCCTCAGTGGGCGTGGCCGCAAGGCCTTCTGGTTATCGTAGTGCCTCGAAGTTTTTCACCAAGTGGGCTGCCCTGTGTGCCCCAAAATTAAAGCATTGTTGAAACCCCAGTGGGTTGGTGACAGTTTCTGCTGTACAATCTGTCCCGCTTTGTAGCTGCAGAATTACGAACATGCTGGCGGCACAGGAATAGCGCCGTCATGCTGCCTCCCGAAGTGCAAACTCCACCGTGGAACTCAGCACAGGCCCGCCAGGAACAGCAGTGAGCATCTCTCCGCGGCTGGCAAAGCCGCTCAACATTACAAACAAAGGGTAGCCCCAAGGAGAGAAGCCGCAGGCAGGTAGATTTCATTCGTATTTATTCTCATTCTGCAGCTTGCAAACAGAAGGACAGCATAACTGGCAACGCCGCAGTGTAGGTAGCCAGACGCGTTTCAGGAAACAGAATTCCTTTCTTCAGTGGCTTAAAGTGCTATGAGCGCCAGAGCAGAATATCGAGCGCACCTGTGTTCAAAAGTTTCAGCCTCAGTGGGCGTGGCCGCAAGGCCTTCTGGTTATCGTAGTGCCTCGAAGTTTTTCACCAAGTGGGCTGCCCTGTGTGCCCCAAAATTAAAGCATTGTTGAAACCCCAGTGGGTTGGTGACAGTTTCTGCTGTACAATCTGTCCCGCTTTGTAGCTGCAGAATTACGAACATGCTGGCGGCACAGGAATTGCGCCGTCATGCTGCCTCCCGAAGTGCAAACTCCACCGTGGAACTCAGCACAGGCCCGCCAGGAACAGCAGTGAGCATCTCTCCGCGGCTGGCAAAGCCGCTCAACATTACAAACAAAGGGTAGCCCCAAGGAGAGAAGCCGCAGGCAGGTAGATTTCATTCGTATTTATTCTCATTCTGCAGCTTGCAAACAGAAGGACAGCATAACTGGCAACGCCGCAGTGTAGGTAGCCAGACGCGTTTCAGGAAACAGAATTCCTTTCTTCAGTGGCTTAAAGTGCTATGAGCGCCAGAGCAGAATATCGAGCGCACCTGTGTTCAAAAAATTCAGCCTCAGTGGGCGTGGCCGCAAGGCCTTCTGGTTATCGTAGTGCCTCGAAGTTTTTCACCAAGTGGGCTGCCCTGTGTGCCCCAAAATGAAAGCATTGTTGAAACCCCAGTGGGTTGGTGACAGTTTCTGCTGTACAATCTGTCCCGCTTTGTAGCTGCAGAATTACGAACATGCTGGCGGCACAGGAATAGCGCCGTCATGCTGCATCCCGAAGTGCAAACTCCACCGTGGAACTCAGCACAGGCCCGCCAGGAACAGCAGTGAGCATCTCTCCGCGGCTGGCAAAGCACAGGCCCGCATAAATACGAATGAAATCTACCTGCCTGCGGCTTCTCTCCTTGGGGCTACCCTTTGTTTGTAATGTTGAGCGGCTTTGCCAGCCGCGGAGAGATGCTCACTGCTGTTCCTGGCGGGCCTGTGCTGAGTTCCACGGTGGAGTTTGCACTTCGGGAGGCAGCATGACGGCGCTATTCCTGTGCCGCCAGCATGTTCGTAATTCTGCAGCTACAAAGCGGGACAGATTGTACAGCAGAAACTGTCACCAACCCACTGGGGTTTCAACAATGCTTTAATTTTGGGGCACACAGGGCAGCCCACTTGGTGAAAAACTTCGAGGCACTACGATAACCAGAAGGCCTTGCGGCCACGCCCACTGAGGCTGAAACTTTTGAACACAGGTGCGCTCGATATTCTGCTCTGGCGCTCATAGCACTTTAAGCCACTGAAGAAAGGAATTCTGTTTCCTGAAACGCGTCTGGCTACCTACACTGCGGCGTTGCCAGTTATGCTGTCCTTCTGTTTGCAAGCTGCAGAATGAGAATAAATACGAATGAAATCTACCTGCCTGCGGCTTCTCTCCTTGGGGCTACCCTTTGTTTGTAATGTTGAGCGGCTTTGCCAGCCGCGGAGAGATGCTCACTGCTGTTCCTGGCGGGCCTGTGCTGAGTTCCACGGTGGAGTTTGCACTTCGGGAGGCAGCATGACGGCGCTATTCCTGTGCCGCCAGCATGTTCGTAATTCTGCAGCTACAAAGCGGGACAGATTGTACAGCAGAAACTGTCACCAACGCACTGGGGTTTCAACAATGCTTTAATTTTGGGGCACACAGGGCAGCCCACTTGGTGAAAAACTTCGAGGCACTACGATAACCAGAAGGCCTTGCGGCCACGCCCACTGAGGCTGAAACTTTTGAACACAGGTGCGCTCGATATTCTGCTCTGGCGCTCATAGCACTTTAAGCCACTGAAGAAAGGAATTCTGTTTCCTGAAACGCGTCTGGCTACCTACACTGCGGCGTTGCCAGTTATGCTGTCCTTCTGTTTGCAAGCTGCAGAATGAGAATAAATACGAATGAAATCTACCTGCCTGCGGCTTCTCTCCTTGGGGCTACCCTTTGTTTGTAATGTTGAGTGGCTTTGCCAGCCGCGGAGAGATGCTCACTGCTGTTCCTGGCGGGCCTGTGCTGAGTTCCACGGTGGAGTTTGCACTTTGGGAGGCAGCATGACGGCGCTATTCCTGTGCCGCCAGCATGTTCGTAATTCTGCAGCTACAAAGCGGGACAGATTGTACAGCAGAAACTGTCACCAACGCACTGGGGTTTCAACAATGCTTTAATTTTGGGGCACACAGGGCAGCCCACTTGGTGAAAAACTTCGAGGCACTACGATAACCAGAAGGCCTTGCGGCCACGCCCACTGAGGCTGAAACTTTTGAACACAGGTGCGCTCGATATTCTGCTCTGGCGCTCATAGCACTTTAAGCCACTGAAGAAAGGAAATCTGTTTCCTGAAACGCGTCTGGCTACCTACACTGCGGCGTTGCCAGTTATGCTGTCCTTCTGTTTGCAAGCTGCAGAATGAGAATAAATACGAATGAAATCTACCTGCCTGCGGCTTCTCTCCTTGGGGCTACCCTTTGTTTGTAATGTTGAGCGGCTTTGCCAGCCGCGGAGAGATGCTCACTGCTGTTCCTGGCGGGCCTGTGCTGAGTTCCACGGTGGAGTTTGCACTTCGGGAGGCAGCATGACGGCGCTATTCCTGTGCCGCCAGCATGTTCGTAATTCTGCAGCTACAAAGCGGGACAGATTGTACAGCAGAAACTGTCACCAACCCACTGGGGTTTCAACAATGCTTTAATTTTGGGGCACACAGGGCAGCCCACTTGGTGAAAAACTTCGAGGCACTACGATAACCAGAAGGCCTTGCGGCCACGCCCACTGAGGCTGAAACTTTTGAACACAGGTGCGCTCGATATTCTGCTCTGGCGCTCATAGCACTTTAAGCCACTGAAGAAAGGAATTCTGTTTCCTGAAACGCGTCTGGCTACCTACACTGCGGCGTTGCCAGTTATGCTGTCCTTCTGTTTGCAAGCTGCAGAATGAGAATAAATACGAATGAAATCTACCTGCCTGCGGCTTCTCTCCTTGGGGCTACCCTTTGTTTGTAATGTTGAGCGGCTTTGCCAGCCGCGGAGAGATGCTCACTGCTGTTCCTGGCGGGCCTGTGCTGAGTTCCACGGTGGAGTTTGCACTTCGGGATGCAGCATGACGGCGCTATTCCTGTGCCGCCAGCATGTTCGTAATTCTGCAGCTACAAAGCGGGACAGATTGTACAGCAGAAACTGTCACCAACCCACTGGGGTTTCAACAATGCTTTAATTTTGGGGCACACAGGGCAGCCCACTTGGTGAAAAACTTCGAGGCACTACGATAACCAGAAGGCCTTGCGGCCACGCCCACTGAGGCTGAAACTTTTGAACACAGGTGCGCTCGATATTCTGCTCTGGCGCTCATAGCACTTTAAGCCACTGAAGAAAGGAATTCTGTTTCCTGAAACGCGTCTGGCTACCTACACTGCGGCGTTGCCAGTTATGCTGTCCTTCTGTTTGCAAGCTGCAGAATGAGAATAAATACGAATGAAATCTACCTGCCTGCGGCTTCTCTCCTTGGGGCTACCCTTTGTTTGTAATGTTGAGCGGCTTTGCCAGCCGCGGAGAGATGCTCACTGCTGTTCCTGGCGGGCCTGTGCTGAGTTCCACGGTGGAGTTTGCACTTCGGGAGGCAGCATGACGGCGCTATTCCTGTGCCGCCAGCATGTTCGTAATTCTGCAGCTACAAAGCGGGACAGATTGTACAGCAGAAACTGTCACCAACCCACTGGGGTTTCAACAATGCTTTAATTTTGGGGCACACAGGGCAGCCCACTTGGTGAAAAACTTCGAGGCACTACGATAACCAGAAGGCCTTGCGGCCACGCCCACTGAGGCTGAAACTTTTGAACACAGGTGCGCTCGATATTCTGCTCTGGCGCTCATAGCACTTTAAGCCACTGAAGAAAGGAATTCTGTTTCCTGAAACGCATCTGGCTACCTACACTGCGGCGTTGCCAGTTATGCTGTCCTTCTGTTTGCAAGCTGCAGAATGAGAATAAATACGAATGAAATCTACCTGCCTGCGGCTTCTCTCCTTGGGGCTACCCTTTGTTTGTAATATATATATATATATATATATATATATATCACAAAAATGCTCTTTGTCTCCAAACAGAAGCAGCTTCATCCCAAATTCTTATCAGCGTGATTATTTATTTAACAAAATACATGTCAAACACATCACCCGACGCGTTTCGGTGCAGCCGCACCTTGGTCACGGGTAAAGTTCATTACTACATGCATTTCTTTTAAAGTGCTCGAAACATAAACATAAAAATTGGACTACTCGTCCCAACACCATTTAGATAATACGAGAATGGCAGACATTTTGAAGTGTTCAAATGCTCTGGCTGATTATATTCTTTGAGAAAGAAAGAAAATCATGATTATAGTGCCCCAGTGGGCTTGTTGTCCACATGCGATTTCAATCAAGCCCTTGTGGGCAAAGTATATAGTCTTTCAAGAAAATCCCCGAATTGGTTTGCCCCAGTGGGCTAATATTCAGCAACATTTCAAACTGATTATTAAAGTTGCCATCTGAATATGTTCGTCCCACGGTGTGCGGACTACTCTGTCTCCTACAACAAAAAAAAAATATGCAATCACTTCAGTGTTCAGTGCAGTTAAAAACAGTACTTCAACATTACAGGCATAGTTAAATGGCATCCTGGTAGCAATCTGCAAAGTTCTCCTACCCCAAATGTACTGCCATCTCTTCATCTTTATTCAAACCATTTGGATAAACAGTGTCGTACTTAATCATGAATCTAGACTCCAGTTGACAAAGTTGTCTAATTCTGTCACCACCTCTTTCAGAATGGGGGACCCTATCTAGGGCACGGAACCGCAATTGTCCTATGTCTTTATTGTAGCATTCTTTGAAGTGTTTAGCAATGGGGTAATTTTTATCCTCATTGGTGATGGCCCTGGTGTGTTCCAAAATTCTCTTTTTGACTTGGTGCTTCGTGCTACCAATGTATTTTAATGGGCACGAATATCTCAGGGCGTAGACACAGTAATCTGAATTACATGTTAAGTGTTTATGTATAATAAACGGTTTTTGTGTCCTTATCAATTGTGAATCTCAATTCTCTTTACCATCCAGCACTCGGTCGCAATACAATTCACTACATTAGCTGCTATGAGGGAGGGTGGGGGTTGTGAATAGTTACTCTCCAGTAAACAAAACATTCAATTGGCCTACCTTAAAAAGCTCCAAGGACTTGAGAATCGCTTTACATTTTGCACAGTTCCTAAACCAATACTTTTTGAGAAATAATTTAATCGATCCTAAACGCACGAAAGGACACTACTTTTGGAGTTCTCTGTACAGTGATGAATGCTCTGAAGTAACAGGAAAAAGACAACATAATTGAACTGCTACAAGGGTGTTTGGTTTTGATTAGTGTTAGTTATATTTGGTGTTCATTTTTCTGTTTGGTGTGAGCTTTATCTTATCTGTCACTAAATCCATTGAAAACATGATAACATTTCTCAGCAGGTCAGCTACTTTGCATCAAGTCCACTCTTGAGTGACCGGACCCAGTTTCCCTCCTTTTACCGGACCATCCCAAGTGATGATTCCCACTGCTCGTGGCCTGGCCAAATTGGTGATGCACTTTGGTTGGACTTGGGTTGGTCTCCTGGCTGTAGACAATGATTATGGGAAACAGGTGATCTACATTTTACAACAAGAGCTCATTCAGGGTGGGGTCTGCATTGCCTTCTCTGATAGCATCCTTACTAACCTAGCAGACAGAAATGCTCTTCAGATTGTTCAAGTGATCAAAAAATCATTAGCAGTGGCCATTGTTGTAATTTCCTCAGACTACGACATGGAACCTGTTTTGGTTGAAATGATGAAACAGAACATTAGTGGCAAAGTCTGGATAGGCAGTGAGAGCTGGTCCACCTCTACATTCTTTCCCATGGAGAAGTATGCAGATTCCTTGCTCGGATCCCTTGGCTTTGCGATATACAGTAGTGAAATATTGGGCTTTCAGGACTACCTCACCAGTGTCCAGCCTTTACAATATCCTGGTGACACACTGATTAGAAGCTTTTGGGAAGAAGTTTTTGGCTGCAAATGGCTCGATGAGGAAAGCATGTTGAACTCTTGGAATAACAACACTGCCCCATGCACAGGATCTGAGAAATTTGTTAACCTTAAAGTCAATTACAATGAAATCACTGATCTGAGAGTTACCTACAATATTTACTCTGCTGTCTATGCCATTGCTTTGGCATTGCAGGACGTGATCAACTGCCATCCAGGGGACAGCCCTTTTCTCCATCAGGCCTGTGCAGACATGTTCGATATCCAGCCTTGGCAAGTAAGACTTATTGTTAATTCTAGTAGCCAAACCGTTCAAAGCAATTTTATTCCGTAGATTTAGCACTTGCATCAGCCTCTTCCAGCAAATGGTGATCCAGAAACACACTATGTTGTATGAAGGTGAAGTGATAATTTTTTCTTGAATTAGGCCACATCTGAGGCCATCTAAATATGTGTTCACAGGGTCACACTATAACATAAACAATATATCTGTTTATTGTTTGCAGATTAGACATGATTCTATGGTTTAGGATTATGTATTGTAATACAGTTTATTACTATTCTAAAACCAAACTTACTGTTCTGATCTCTTTTAGATCATATTTACTGTTCTCTTTTTTTGGATATCCTTTATAGCATGTCTTACATTTACAACATTACAGCATAATATTGCAATAAATATATATATATATATGTTATATATTATTTGGAAATTAAATGTGTGGCTAGACAAACATTTTATCAAATGGCTATGGCTATGGCTATTTTAGTTTGATTTGCAATTAAATGTTTACCTGAAGATGGTTTTTCCTGATACTCTTCAGCATTTGCAAAAAACAAAAAGGAAACATAAGCATTAGTAAATGCAAAAGATTTGATATTTTGAGAAGTTATATTTTTAAATTGTTTTTATTTGGGTATTGCAAAAATGACTAACTATTTGGTCATGAGAAAGTTATTAATGTTTGGGAAATTGTGATGATTATTGATTTAGTAAGTGTATGTTTTGAAGTGTGTTTGCTTTAAGGAATTTGTTGAGTAAGCATGCTAAAGGATAATTGGCTAAAAGACTATGGGAGTAAACAAATAAAGTAGGCAGTTATTTTTAAAGTTGCCAGTATTGAATATGTAACAATTGTTTTAAATGGAAAACATTATTTAGATTTAGAAGAATGTCAATTATGATTGAAAAAGCATTGCTTGAAAAATAGAAATAAACAATAGTTTTTTTATATTCATAAATTATTTGTATTATTTATGTACATACCAGGTTTAATTTGTGTGAAATATATTAATTTTTATTTTTTATTTTCTCTAAAGCAGTCAAAGTTTTTTCTGGAAATTTCTAACAACCATTGTGCAAAGCACTCACAGTATAGAGCTATTTTTGTATTGATTGTTGCTGGACGTATTGATAAGATGAAGAGTGTTAGACCTGACATCATTGGCATGAGTCTCTCCTCCATTTTTTCTGTTTGCCTCCTCTGTTTACAATGTTTTTGCTGGTATATGCTTTGGGCACTGTGCCACTGCTGATCAGTGCCACAGTGCAAGTGCTCCCTATGTGAAATTGCTGTATTGATTGAATTCCATGTTTGGCTTATTTGGTTTACTGTCAGTCCCTAGTAGAGTGCACAAGGAGTGCCAGGGCTTGTAAATACAAATGCTGCTAGTGGGCTTGCAGCACGTGTTGTGCCACCCACAAGAGCGGCCTAGTAAAAGTATGTCTGAAGGTCTACCATTGCTAGACCACGTGCAGCCTGACTGTCACGAGGACTGCGCAAGTACAGCTACTTGCCAGTCCCTAAACCTTCCCTTAACTTCATGTTAGTCACCCCTATGGTAGGCCCGAGGGCAGGGTGCATTGTAAGCATAAGGTAGGACAAGCCTGACAAGGTTGGCATGTCCTGATAGTGAATTACAGCCATATTCGTTTTTCACTATTGTAAGGTAACCTGCTCTCCATCAGTTAGAATGGGCTGTCAGGATTATTAATGCTATAATCCTAGCGGGCTCGGGGAGCATGGTGCAATGTCGAGTTTGGTATCCCTGAACTCAGGGTTTAATAACGCATCCGTTTGGGTGGATGGTTTTTAGACTCTGTGTTTGAAAATAGCACTTTTAGAAAGTAGCTATTTTCTTGTCTAACTGTCTACCGGTCTCTGCTGGTTCTGGTGTGCGTGTGACAGGAGCTGGGTGGCTCCAGAGGTCTGAAGGAGTCAGTGTGGGGTGAGTGGGGCATTTGCATTGTGAGTAGGGGAAGAGTAGCTCCTGATAGCCTGCCCTGCCTGATACAATGCTGGCTCCGCCCCCCTGCCAGGCGACTGATGACTCTGTGCCTGCCAGGGACTTTCCTGGCCCCCCTCCTGCCGGGCAACTGATGGCCCTGCCCCTGCCAGTGACAATGCTGGCTCCGCTCCTGCTGGGCGGCTGAGGACTCTGCCCTGCACAGTGAATAGGCCAGGTGCCTAGGCCTGGCAACACCCACAACAAACCCAGTGTTGTATGCTGCTTGCGTGTGTCCCAGCACGCAAGCTTCTAGAATGTGGAATGTTCATACGCTGTTATGGGTCAGTTGGAGCTGGACTGTCCTGTTGGGCAGTTGGTGGTTGTCTAAGCTGTTCCTTGTCTACAAATAAACCTATCAGATGAAGACTAAACCTTGTGTGGATACTTCATGCTTTACAACATACTGGCGACAGCGGGAGCAACCCTAGAAGGAAACGAGTCTTCAGGTTCAAAAAGGAAACAGCGTTCACGTCGGTTCTGACAAAAAGTAAGACTTTACATTTTATTTCATGTATGCGCACTGAAAGCGCCAGCGGCAGGTTTAAATAAAAACCCTTGTGCCTTGAAAGCACCTGCGGCAGTGTGGGACCTTCGCCTCAGTTTAAATATTGTGCGAGCGCAAGCATTCTGCGTGTCTCTGCTCAGCGGCGGTTTATGTCTGTGCACTTGATGGCACCCGCGGCTGATATTTAAGCGCGGAAACACGAAGGACTACTCAAACGAAGGGAAATTGAACTTTAAGATTAAACGTTTGACTTTGGGAAAACGTTGTGGTATTCAAGGCCACTTACGCGAGCGCACTGTAATTCCAACTGCGCAGTAGAACGTCGAGGTCCACCATTCTCTCCCTCTGCTGCACTGACGTCAGGGTCATATCGCAGTGCATTCTGGGAGTGAAGGTTCACATCTCCTTTATGGTTCGGCCATCTTGGTTAGGGAGAGTTCAACGAGCATATTGAGGAAAATATATAGAAAGACTGACAATACACTAATTTTTTTTTCACAAGTACAATATTTTGTGCAAAATAATATAATTATTAAAAAAAAAAAAAAAAAAAGTTATTTTTTCTGGAAAATAGATATTAACCTACTTTAAGGGACATTTATTGTATTAATTGGATTTTAACCCTAAAAGCCATGTCTAATATTATGGTTCCACCACATTTTTTACCAGTGGCAGGAGAACCGAAAATGGATTGGGATTTGTGGTATCCCATGTTTCTGGCCTATGTCAGTGTTTTAGAGGAGGAAGGTTGTTCGGCCAAAAGAAAATTAGATTCATTACGCTTGTCATTAGGTGGACAAGGACTAAAGGAGTTATCTGATTTGCCTCCTTTGGAAGATTCTGACTCTGAAACAGATGTTTTTGAAATTGCAGTCAAGCAACTTATCATCAGATTTGGGAAAAAAGTAAACACAGTAATGGAACGTTTTAAATTTTACTCAAGGGCGCAAAAGGAAAATGAAACTATAGAGAACTACATTTCTGCGTTACGTGCTCTTGCTGGTTCCTGTGCCTTCGACACAATTAATTATGAACAGGTGCTTAGGGACCAGATAATGATGAAGACAAAGAGCAAGAAGATACAGGAAAGATTGTGGCTGGGGACTGAAACTTCACTAAAAGCAGTAGTCAATATAGCCAAAGGGATCGAACAGTCAGAAAAGTTCGTGTCTGAAATTAGAGGTCAGAGTCAGGGCATTTCAGTCAAGATCCAAGAAGCCGTACCTGAAGTTTCCGTTGTCAGAAGTCAAGCATTTCAAAAGAAACCTGTTGCATCCAATTTTAAAAGAGAAGGTTTTACGAGAGATAACAGGTCTAATGAAGGTTTCACGAAAGAAAATAGGTTCAACAGTAGACGCTCTTTCATAATCTGTTACAGATGTGGAAGCTTTGAGCATATGGGGAATTTTAAAAGTTGTCCTGCTTTGAATAAGATCTGTGTTAAATGTAAAAAGACTGGTCATTTTGGGAAGATGTGTCGTTCACCACAAAAAGTTAATTGTATTTCTGTAGACGAAGAAGAGTTTGATGCAGAATTTAGTGAGTTCAACTGTATTTCTTGTGTATCCTCTGATGAATGCAAAAGTTTTCCTTCTGCTTTATTTCACATAGACGGAAAAGAGATTTCCATGCTAGTAGATTCATGTGCCTGGTATTCAATAATTGGGAGAGATTTGTTTGAAGAATTGTGGCCAAATAGAGAATTCACGAGTCCTGATATCAAACCTGGCAGCTATTCTGGCCACAAGATTGAATTAATTGGTTTCTTTTGGGCAAAGGTTGAATTTAAAGACAGGTTCACTCAAGCTAAAATATATATTGCCAATAAAGGGGAATCACTTTTAGGCTGGCCCCATCAGAAAGAGATGGGCATTAAGCTAGATCCCAATGCCTCACCCCCTGTATATATTGACCCCACCATTCCATGGCCAGTTTGCATGGTAGCCCCGAATGACAGTGAATTTGTAGATAGCATCAAGAAAGAATTCCCAAAAGTATTTGAGGAGAAGTTAGGCGAGTATGCCCAATTCAAACATCCTTAAGGACAATGCGGTACCTGTAAGGCATAGGGTTAGGAATGTACCTTTAGCCTATCGAAGCAAAATGAAAGGGATCCTTGATGATCTAGTTAAATCCAACATCATCGAACCTATTGAGTCTTCTCCTTGGGTCTCCCCTATTGTTTTATCTTTAAAGGCCAATGGCGAGCTCCGCTTATGTGTGGATCTTCGAAGCCTTAATAAGGAGATATGGTCTGACATGCATCCCCTACCCAAAATCAATGAGCTTATTTCCACCCTCTCTGGTGCAAGCGTTTTCTCAACATTAGATCTTGCTAGTGCATATCACCAGGTTGTCTTGCATGAGGATTCTAGGAATCTAACAGCCTTTGTCACGCCTGAGGGTATGTTTCGCTACTTACGGATGCCGTTTGGCCTTGCCAGTGCTGCATCAGTGTTTCAGCGCTTAATGAAGGAGGTGTTGAATGAATGTGAAGGGGCTATTGCATTCCAGGACGATATCTTGGTTTTTGGCAATAATGTTCTGGAACACGATAAGAATCTCAAAGCTGTGTTGGTAGGGATACAATCTAAAGGGTTGACCCTCAAGTTGGCTAAGTGCAAATTCAGACAGGAGAAGGTAGATTATTTGGGACATGAGATCTCCAAGGAAGGAATAAGACCCAAATTTGATCATGTGTCCAGTATTTCAAAGGCTCCTCCTCCTACCAATAGGGATCAATTGTTTTCTTTCCTTGGTTTAACTGAATATTTTAGCAAGTTTGTGAAGAACTATGCTTCCAAAGTGGCTGCTCTTCGACTGTTACTTAAAAAAGGTGCAAAATTTGTATGGGGAAACGAACAGCAACAACAATTTGATGTGTTAAAGAAGGAAATTTGTTCTGCTCCTTTCTTGAAACCATTTGTTGTGGGTAAAGAATGTATTGTTTCTGTTGATGCGTGTAATACTGGATTGGGTGCAGTTCTGATGCAGAAAGGTATGGGTGAAGAAAGTATTGTTTCGTATGCTTCAAGGACATTGAAAGGTGCTGAGTGTAACTATTCGACGATTGAAAAGGAGCTATTAGCGTGCACTTGGGCAGCCCAGCACTTCTGGCAGTTTTTGTGGGGCACAAAATTTGTGCTTAGAACCGACCACAAGCCGCTAGTGAGTATGTTGGCTGCGGGTGGTGGAAGGATTCTTACAGCCCGATTGGCCAGATTGGCGGCCAAACTACAGGAGTATCGATGCACGGTGGAGTATATCCCTGGTAGACTCAATGTGCATGCCGACTGCATGTCAAGGTTAGCTTTACCTCATCACGAAGTTGAACAATCTGATGAGTGTGACGTAGCGTACACCATGAAAGACATTAATGTGGATGTTTCAGAGGTCATCAGTGAAGATCATTGGGTGGAGGCAATGTCTGAGGATAATACTATGAGTTTAGTCAAAACTTATCTTAAATGTGGGTGGCCTGAAGAAAGGAAGTTGTCGGGTGATTTAAGTTCATTTTTTAAGGTTAAGGATGAGCTCATGTGTTTTAACAACATTATCACCAGGGGTGACAAAATCATTCCTCCTTTGTCAGTCAGGGAGAAATTAATTAAGATTGCTCACGAGGGTCATATGGGCATGTCCACCACCAAGAGGAGGTTAAGGGAATACTATTGGTGGCCTTCTTTAGATGCTGTTGTGGATAGATGGGTCAGGAATTGCGTTTCTTGTTCCAACAGTGACAAGAGTGTGAAACCATTGTCCTCCTCGATCACTCCCATTGAGTATGCTGAAGGACCTTGGAGAAGGTTAGGCATTGACATCATTGGTCCTTTAAATTTGCCTGGCTGCAAGGAAGTCTATGGATTAGTTTTAATAGACTATTTTTCGAAATGGCCAGAGGTCAAAATTGTTGAAAGAATCACCTCCAGGCAGGTCATTGACTTTCTTAACAATGTTTTCTGTCGGGAGGGCCTCCCTTCTGAGGTTATATCAGATAATGGAACGCAGTTTACTAGTGTTGAGATTGAAACATTTTTTAAAGATCATGGCATATCTCACAAGAGGGTTTCCAATTATAATCCTCAAGCCAATGGCCAGACCGAGCGCTTTAATAGAGTGGTTAAGGAATCTATTCAGTTAGCGGTCAGGAACGATTTGAATTGGAAAAGAGCATTAAGTGCCACCTTGCTCACATATCGTACATCACCCAATTCGGTGACGGGGTGTTCCCCTTTCGAATTGTTAAGAGGTCGCAAACCTGGATCTAGGTTGCTACCTTGGTGGTTGAAATCCAGTGGCCCCAGTGTGTCTGTTTTCAACGCCAAGGAAATGGAAGAACGAATCAAGATTTATCAAGAAAAAATGGGCAAACGTTCTGTGGAAAGTGTTTCACGCCACAAGGTCAAGGTTGGCGATTTGGTGCGTGTGAAATTTGGAAGTTCGTCTGTTAGGAATTGGGCTAAGTGGTCGGATCCTGTCAGAGTGCTTGAGGTATTTAGTAAGGCTGTACGTGTTGAAGGGGGGAAAATTTGGAATTTCAGACGTGTCTCTGTTGTTAGATCTGACAAATTGTTGATGGATCCTAGGAAATGTCTTACTCACTCTTATGCTGAGGATAATGTTCAATTGTTTTTGGATGATTTCAAAACTGTGCAAAACTCTCAGGTGTCTTTGCCTATGAATTCTGGTGTACCTGTTGTCACCACCCTTGGCCCGCAGGAGATTTTCAATGACTCAGATGGCTTAGTTGATGTCGTTGAATTGGCACCTGTGGTTCAAGATGAGTCTGTGCAAAGAAATGCAGACGTGGTACCCAGAAGGAGTGTGCGTGTCTCGCGGCCACCTGAAAAAATGAAAGATTATGTTTGTTCTTAGTTTTTTTTTTGGTGTTTTGGGGGGGGGAGGTGTGTTGTATGCTGCTTGCGTGTGTCCCAGCACGCAAGCTTCTAGAATGTGGAATGTTCATACGCTGTTATGGGTCAGTTGGAGCTGGACTGTCCTGTTGGGCAGTTGGTGGTTGTCTAAGCTGTTCCTTGTCTACAAATAAACCTATCAGATGAAGACTAAACCTTGTGTGGATACTTCATGCTTTACAACACCCAGGATGGGGGGAAATTCCCCTGCATGGACAAAGGGATCAAAGCCAAAAAAAGGGTATAAGAGAAGGACCCCTGAACCAAGAATTTAGATCACTTCTGACAAGGAAACCTGAACCAAGGACAAGAAGCCTGCTGATCCAAGGACTGCCTACCCCTTCTGCCTGAGTGCTGTTTGTTGGGGGAATCCTGCAGTTGCTTCTTTATTTTTGCCAAGGAACCAGGAGAGAGGAACTGAGTGTGTACTCTCAAACTTGCTAAGAAAATCTCCAAGGGCTGGAAGAAGTGCCAGCCTCCTGTTGAAGTCACAGGGTCAAAGGACTTCATTTGGTTGCTGAAAGTGCTTGTTGCTGGAACCTGAAATCCAGCACCTCTGAAGAATCCAGCAATCTCGACGCCAACGGACGTCGCCGAATCCAGCTTGACATCGTGAGTAACGGCTCCAGTGTCCCGCACCTTCGACGCCGGCCGCCGGGCCCGATCGACGCCAGTAGCGACGCCAGTGAGTAGCGAGTTCGGCTCCAGCTCCAAGTGACCCTGTGTTGACGCCGCCGCTGATCGCATCGACGCCGAGCCCTATCGACGCCGTGAGCGCTGCTCACTCTTGCAACATCGACATCGATGACGCCGTATCCTGCTTCACCTCGTGAGCGCTGCTCCTGCCCGACATCGGTCGACGCCGCTGCAGATCGCCCCGACTCTGAGGCCCGATCGACGCCGAAGACGCGATGCCGGACATCTCGACGCCGCTGATCATCGAGTGCTTCACTTTTCCAAGGTACTGTGTTGTGGGGGTCTGTGCGACTCCGGGCTCGACGTAGCGCTCCTCGCGGTCGACGCCGAACCTTTGGATTAACTTTGCCTCGACGTCGTGTGACTCCCGTGTGGGTTACATTGTTGCCAAGAACTGTGTTTTTAAAGAAGAAGAGTTGCTTTTGTTACTAAAGACTTTTGTGCTAAGAAGAAACCGTCCTTGAACTATTATTTTTCCTTCCAAGAGTATTTATTAAGATTGTGGTATATTTTTGTCGTTATTTGGTCTTGTGCTAAGCCTTATATAAACATTCTTATTTTTATAATACTACTGTGTCGTGTCTATTTGTAGTGTATTCACTTTATTACTGTATGTGGTAATAAATGCTTAACGCACTGCCTCTGAGATAAGCCTGTCTGCTTTGCCAAGCTACCAAGGGGGTGAGCAGGGGTTATCTAAGTGTGTGATCCCCTTGCCCTGACTAGAAAAGGTGTGTCCCTATTTGTCAGAAGTGTATACCTCTGCCAACTAGAGACAGCCGCTTCTAACAAAGAGGAACCAGTCACAAATAATAAACTAAGCAATAGAACAGAGAAGGCTTAAACAACTAAGCACATTTAAAGGTCCCTTTGAACCTAAGGGGTGGGGTGGGGGGGCTCAGGGCCTTTAAACACCATCCAAGTCTGCCATAAATAGGAGTGTGCTAAATTCTCATAATTTGCATCAGTGTAATTAGGCAAACCGTTGGGAAAATTATGCAAAGTTATGCATAATTCCACAAAATGCAAAACCTGCTTATGACTCTCTATTAGTATGATAAACATCCTAGTAGCCATTTTTGTTGCAAGTACGTATTCTGTGTTAGAAAAACATAGTGTTAAAAATACAAGCATCACAATCAGCAGATGCTTGCATTCTGGTTGTTTACATTGCTACTTTTTTACACTTGTGAGACAACAATACATGATGAGGCATCATATTGTAATTTCTGGAATTGCTGTTAGGACACAAGATCACATCACTGACAGGTCACTCTACAATTACTCTAATGTGAGCCTGTGTCAAGCAACTGTCACAATTCCTTACAGAGTGAACCACAAAAGGGTTACAAAAATAACCAGTGCATATTCCTGGGTAACTTGTCAGAAACAGCAGTCAGGCTTAACTTAGAGGCATGCGTACAGAATTTATGCAGCACACTGACAATAGTTAAGTTAAACACAACTCACAAAAAATCGCCAAACAATTTAGAAAAATAGGGTCTGTTTTAATAAAGTATCTTACACCAAAATTACATAATATCCAATCAGAAGAACCAGTATTATGAAAGTTTTAAGTATTTAGTGAATATTTGCAACTACAAAATCAAAGCGTTTAATTCAGACATGCATTGCCGTAGATTGGGTCAAAGTAGAAAAATATGGCCAACCACGATGGAGTGTGGTATGGTCAGCGCTTACTTCCAGACTTAGCCAAAATTCTGGGAAAACGTGTAAGAGAAGATAAAGTTTATTGGTGCAAGGCTGCATTAGGTGTTCAAGGAGGTTGTTGAATGGCCTTGAGTCAAAGCTGCGGTGAAGATTTCTATGGTCAGACATAGCCTCTGAAATGGAAGTATAACATCTCCAGTGGGACGAGGCAGAGGGCTGTAGGCAAAGACACTTCCATGAGGCTGGATACCCCTTTGGAGAAGGACCACTGAAAAGGATTTGATGCAGCAGAGAAGAACATAGCTGGAGAAGGTATGAAGTGAATCTGCCCAGCAATGCATCCTGAGTGGAAAAGCGATCATGTTGGTGCTGGTCACCTCTTGGTTCTCAGAGCCGTTTTTAGACAAACATTTTGGGAGCTGGGCAACTTTAGCACCCCTTTCAAGGGTCCCATACTGGAGGGGCACCACTTAGGCTCGGTCTAGGTGCCGGTTCAATATGGAATAAATATTTGTGGGCCCGTGGCTTTAGTCATGAGACTGGCAATTTAGCCTTGTGAATTACTCTGGAGGTCCTGAGACAGTTGAAAATCCAGTCCTTGGTCCCAGTTAGAATGTAGCAAAGCAACAGGGCAACGGGGCAGTAATCCAGCAGGGCTGCAGTCCTTCAGGTAGCAGTCCAGAAGAGTGGCAGTCCTTACAGCAACACAGCAGTCCTTCTTCCTGGCAGAGTACCCACAGGTCCAGAAGTGTACTGAAGAGTTGGTGTCTGAGGTCCAACACCCATACCCTGGGGTCCTGGTTATAGAAGGTGGGAGAAGCTTCTATACAGTGGCTTTGAAATGCATGGACGTTCCTGACTCCCCGCCCTGGCTTCAAGCTGGCTTTAGTGACAATGATGGGTTGTTGGCTCCTTTTTGTGGAGGCAGAGGACACCGTATGGGTTCATCAGTTGGGTAAAGCTTGATTCCAGTAACACAGTGTGCACTGGACCTATGTTTCGGCATACTCACCCCACGTAGCGCGACACACTAAAGTATACAACAAAGTATACAAAAAAGTGATGGATGTGTTCGGGTTGATTTTAGGCTCCAATGGCAGGCCTGAAAGATGTTTTCAATGGGTCGCACAACAAATGATGTTGACCCACTCATAGCATATCATTCACATTCCTTGTATATGTGGTATATCACTTTACAAGGGACATGCAGGTATATTAAATATTACAACTGGGTGTAAGCCAATGTAACCATGTTTTAGCGAGAGAGCACTAGCATATTAGCACTGTTTGGCAGCAGTTCAGTGCTTAGAGTCCTCATGTAAAAAAATAAAGCTGCAACAAGTGGAGGACAAAAGGCAAATAAATAGCACACCTTCCAAATTCCAGAGAGTGAAAGATTTGCCCAAGAGCAGCGGTTTCATAATAACTACCACCTGTTATGATTCCCTGTACAAGTATCCAATCTGTATCAACAGCAGTACACAAATCCATGATACACATAGCTAACAAACTTTTATTCACCAATAATTTCACTACACATTTTGTTATTCCCAAACATGGCACGGCCACATCAAAGTGACAGTCCCTCACTTCCCTTACAAGAAAGAAAAATCTATGGCATTAAATGTACCAACCCCTATTTAACAATACATCCATCACTTAGGATTTTACCCAAGACCTGGGACAGAAGAGACCCCCCTCACAAATAGTCACAAATATAAGTTCCCAGGAAATCTATCATCTGTCCTCTCTCACTCACAATATTAAACATAACAGTCTTATTTTCAGGGGATCTTTTCATATAGGAATCTGCCACAAAGTAATTCAGTTGTTCAGCTCACCTGTAGCATACAGTATACTCCAGTGTTCCATCCCAAAACCACTGAGGTTTTATCTCTTCATGGAGCCCCTTATAGCCACACAGAGGATCTCTACCAAAATAATATCCTGATGACACACAGATTTACCTTAAAATGACAATTTGACTCATTGGAATTCCATGGAAGTACAACAAAACTCCACAAGATTCTGCAGAGTTCTACCAATGGGCAGAAACAGGCATGTTGTGCTGTTCGTGCTGTGATTTACCTTCAGGAGTGTGCAGTTGCTTCAGTTGATTTTGCTTCAAACTAAATACATTTTCTATTTGAGCAGCAACCTACTGACCGCAAATAATTCCAAACGCCCAAGTTGGAAAAATCTTGCCTGATGGCCTTTCAGCGAAAATAAATCATGCTGTAGACGCCAAATTTCACTTCCCAAATTACCATTTGGACATGTGCGTGAGAAAACATTCTGCCATGTGGTGATTGGCAGAATCTGGCCTGAACTCACGGTACAAGAGTAACCCAATGTCAACAAAATGCCACCAATTCCGAGGACAGAATGCAGGACATTTCACCGACCCCTAGTCTCAACATTCACTGTTTAGTTTAATTTAAAGCCCACCACCAACAATAATTTTAGCAACTAGTAGTGATCACAACCCATAACTCTAAATGCTGACTCAGTGCAGTGGCATTGATGGCTCTGTGAACTCAATCAAAGTCCATGTAAGCTCCTTGACTTTCCATACACCTGCCCTTCAAAACCCATCTCAGCTTCTTTTGTAACAAACATAAAGAACATAAATGCACTAATTGGATACCTTCACATCAGTTTAGCCCCTCTAAAAGCCCCATTTCTTTTCTCACCCCACTAAATAAAAGAACATATCTACTAACGTACTTGCCCTCTCTACAGCCAGGATCTTGGCCAAACATACTACACCATGTACACCTCATTCCAGGTTATTACTGACATTGTTTCCAGGCCTGAACATTTATGTGCTAACCTCATGCATTCTGTAATATTACATTTTTGCTTTGTTTCCATTGATTTCTTTAGAATAACATACCAGAAAACAGTGATTTGTAGGTGAAAAGGTGAGGAAGGAAGAGCATGTCCATAATGAGCTAGAGTAATTGGAGCACTTCAATTTGCATTGCTGTCAACACCAATAAATAAGAATATAAAGCATATTAACCAGCAGATCCTGGGTAAACTTGCATAACCATACTGAATAATTGGCTGGGTAGAAAATCCACAACTTGCTCCAAAGAGAAGGTTTGCTGATATGCTGTCTCTATTTTGTAAATTATGACATGATTACCCGAAGTGCCATAGATTTATTCCACTACTCTTGAACTTCTGATAGATCTAAAGGCGTGCATGTTAATCTTCTACCTGCCTCCCTCTCTGAATCACACAATGACCTCTCGATTTTACCTTTTGTTTATCCTGAATCTATTTTTGTAGATAACTTGAGTAATTTCTCCAGCCACTCACCTGTATTGATCTGTATGCTCCCATGTGATCAAATAAATATGCGTATGGTTATGCTCATGTATTCAAAAAGTCTACTTGTATAACTACATTTGCCCACTGCTTTTCTAATATTTCTAATATTAACAGAAGGTTAAAATACCACAATATTGGTTTATAATCGCCCTTCATTATAGCTCATTCTCGCAAGGAAACCTGAATTTGTCTAAATAGCAGTGCTTTCTCTAAAACTAAAGATCTTTATATGTATAATAAGATTATAATGTGAGCGGAACTATGGGGCTCATTACGATTGCGGGCAGACCTGAGTCCGCACGCCATCGTGGAGGTGTTTGGAACTTCCCACCAGACATGCGGCAGTCCCACACTGCAATTAGGGTGCCCCCATCACACTAGTGGGTGCATCCAGGGCCTTTAACATTGTGGACGGTGGTGCTGGCTGCAGCACTGTACGCAATGTTAAAATGGCATGCACTGCATTTCCATTCACTATGTGGCAGGCACCATGCGGAGCCTGCTGCGCAGTGCAGGGAAATGCTTGCAGGCACAGGCAGAAAGGGATTTCGTAATCCCAATGGCAGTGCCTACAAGGCACCGCTGCAATGCTGCCCTATCTTCTGGTTCCGCAAGGCAGGTGGAAAAGGACCAACTTGCGGAACCATGGCGAAGGGTCTTTGCATCCACCACGCTGCCCTGAGGTCCCCCCCCCCCCCCCGCCATCATAATCTGGCGGGGGAACATTGCTGCCAGATGGCGGAGGGCCTGCCACCACACGGCTGATGGTGGCGGTTCCTCTGCCATCGTAATGAGCCCCTATGTATTTAGTAGTAGAAAACATTATAACATGTGTTGGCCTTGTGAAAAATTAATTGTATTTAGACAATTTGTGCTTAGAGTAGGTTTAATTAATTTAGCTTAACCAGGCCACATTAGGCCACATTATGAAAAGTGCATGTTTAAAAATGGAGCGTAAGCATTGATTCATTTAGATTTTTAGGAAACTATTGAAATTCAACTGCAGCTACAGACACTCTCTATAAGTAACATTTTCCTAGCTTCATCAGCAGAAGGTTTGAACTCTTGAAATCTTAGAACACCATTTGCTAAACCTGCAGTAAGTTTCATTTCTTTATTTCCGCCCAATGAAAATAGTTTGCAAGTAGGTGCTTTGAATATTGACAGTCTTATTAGTTTACTGTTCTAGTAACATTATAAGTGCTGCCTTTATATATAATCATTGAGGGACAAATATGTTCCCAAAGATCTAATAATATGTATCCATTTTCAGTGTTACATTTTAGAACATGCCTTTCATAATATGCTGTAGCTATGACCTGACATGGCACACAAGGATGAATGTCAATATAATGTTTTCATATTTTATACATATATGTTTTTATGGTATTGTGAGTAGAAGGATGGTATCATATACAATGTTTTGTGGCATGCTGGTATTTGAAAGATAACAATGACATCAAGTGAAAAACATACTATATGACCAGACCTGTCTTCTCTTTGTGAATGCATAATTTCATACCAATAACAGATATGTGGTAGCTCAGTGACTAAAAAACTAAAGCCAAATAATGTATAATAGTCATAAGATGGCAACCTAAGATATGACCAAAGAACGTGTCTGCCTTTAAAGAAGTTTAGGATCAATGGGGGTAATTTCAAACTGTTAAAAAGTGAATTGAACCCAGCCCCTTACACCCTGAACAGGATAATTCCTCATCCTGACGGACACGCCTTTTACTTAATGTCATGCCATGAAACTGTATAGTGTCTTTAAATCTGTGAATGTTACATCATAGATCAGATCCTTGCTTTAGACAGCCAATAATGTTTTACTTTAGGCTTTGCACATTTTAAAACTCTGCTTTATTATAGAGAGACATTGCTCAAATGAATATTCATTCTGATTTTGTAACCATGCTGTTGAACCAAATAGGGCTGCTATTCTTATTATGACTATTTTCTAGTGTACTGTTGCTACTTTGGGCCTGATTTAGACCTTGGATGTCTTACCCTTGGCCCACCGTGGTGGCGATCCCAAGTACTCCATCGAGTTGATGGCGGCTTACCTGCCATATTTACATGTTTCAACAATAGGTAGGAGATGTGGTAGCGGTCTTCCTTGCTGGCTAGCAGTACTCTGTCACTGAGGGCTGTGGGATCCCACTTAGCCAATTTAGATGTTCCTGTTGTTCTGGCTGCAGAGCCATGAATTAGTGGGGAATGGTGGCATGGAGACAGGTAAGTACTACTTATCAATCCACATATATGTTGCATATATGGCAATATGAATATGTGCATGTAAGTAGTGTGTACGCACCATTGACTGTACATGCACACCCACTGCAAAAGCCAAAATTAGAATCACGCAACATCGGGGTGGCTGAGCATGATGGTCAGGTATCGCAGGAACAGAGAGGAACTGACAATGGCGCTGAAGATGGAATTGGTAGTTGGACAGCGGAAAAAGGTGAGTATTCAGCTTCTCCATTTTTCTTCATTACTGCCAACCCAAGCTTGGAGGTTTCCCTGCACAAGTTTCCTCACCGGAAAGGCACTTCATAATCTGAATGGTGGGAATCTCAGCTGGACTCCCTCCAAGAGCCATTCCAGCCTCTGATGACATTGATGTGGGAGAGAAATCCTGGCAGAGTAGGCAGGACCACTGTGTTTTCCCTCAAGTGCCAAGTCAACATCTAAATTGGTCAGTTGGACCGCCTATGCAGCAGGTGGGAAGACCAGTCCCACCAAGATCTCGGCCTTTAGTTTTTTAATGGCACATTGGCATTATTGCATTTATTATTTAATTAGTTTCTGAGACTAGCTAACTTTTTTGCTTTCTTGTTAAGCAAGACATCCTTGGTTCGATCCTCCGCCATAATTTGAGCCTTCACCACTCCTGTTTCTGATTTAGTTTTTGTTGGCATACGGGCTTTGTGCACTTTACCACTGCTAACCAGTGCTGGAGTGCTTGTGTTCACTCCCTAAAACATGATACACTTGGCTTACACTTGATTCACATATTTAACTTAGTTACCCATCCCCTGGGTCATTTGATTGTGTCAACCACTTAAGTAGCACTTTAAAACAAGTCTCAGGTCTGACATTAAAACTGTATTTTTGGCCTGGTAGAATACAACTCTAGTCAGCCTTAAACCTTCCTTATATATATAAAAGTCAACCCTAAGTTAAGCCCTGAAGGCTCATAGGGCAGGGTGTACATGAGGGGTTAGGTTTTAAATGTCCTGGTAGTGAAAAACTCCTACATTTATTTTTCAGTTTTGAAAGGCCTAGCTCTCCCGTTGGATTACATTGGGATTATGTTATTACATTTACGAATTGCTAACTTTGATCGTGGCATGTAGGAATGCTGTGTTTGCTTTAGACTCAAATTAATTGAAATTTAAAATCCTCTTTAATGGTAAAGTTGGATTTTAAGTCGCAATACTGAAAATGCTTGTAGAAAGTTGGCATGTTTCTTTCCTAATCATGTGTGCCAGATGTCCTGGGTCACATGACTGTGAATGGCATACTTTTGGGCTTTGTGATTTCCTTTGTGATTTCCTCTCAGACAATGAGACAAAAGGGGAGTAGTTGTTGGCAGGATAGGCCATCCTGCCCGGACAGTTGTGGTGGAGATGTTCCTTGCCCCACTAACATTCTAATGGGATTGCCACTAGCACACAATATGGAAACAGACACTAGCCTTTTGTCATCCTAGTTTTTTTATTGCCTTGGCAGGGAAACAAAAGAACTTTCCAGAACCAGCAATGGGGGTAGCCCAAATGTCCTGCCACTTCAAAGGCTGCTGCCTGGTATAAATATTGGAACTTCAGAAAAACCCCCTATTGCACTCCGGGACATGGGGCAGACTTCAGAAGGCCTGCCCTGTTCTTCAGAGGAATGCCCTGGTGCTTACAGCCTGCCCTGATTCCCAGAGATCCACCCTGCTGTTTGAAGTCCTGTCTTGCTGCTTGTACAAAATCTGGACCATCTCCTTAAACCCAGGGCTACCAGAAGTGACATCCATGGCCAGGAAGTCCAGCTTTCCTCAGGCAGACTTTTTACTGCCATTGTCAACTGTTTGTCTAGGGGCTTCCTAAATAACACCTCATTAGAAACAGCCTCTTGCTCCACTCAACTCTATCTTCTCCTGGACTTTTCTTCAGAAAAGTTTCCAAAGGTAGGCCAAGACCTGGCAAAATGTACCCCTTGTAACTGACCCATGCCCCATCCTGCTTACTTTTCTTTGACTTTGCTCCTGTATCTTGTGTCCAAATACCCGCGGTTGGCACTTTGATCTTTTAGGTGCTAGATTTCTCCCCCAAAAAAAATCATAACTCCGATTCTACTGGTTGGATTTCATTAATTTCCGTACCATTTTATTTATTAAATTGATCTGTTTTAAATTCGTTTGGTATTTTATTGTGTTGTGTTTTCACTGTGTTACTGTTGTGTGCTTCATAAACACATTACACCATGCCTATATTTTCAGGCTGATTGCGTTTGTGCCAAGCTAAGAGAGGATTAGGCACAGGTTTATTTAGTGACTTTTGTGGTTCCCCCTGACAAGGATTTGGTTGTTGAGTGAGTGGGTCTTCCACCCCCTTCAAACAATAACCCAATTTCTTACGTTTCTCTAATGTATAATTTGACATGTAAGTGAATCTACAAACAGAAAACTGGAAGAAGCCCAATTGTGCTTATTTTTTAGCAATGAGTAATGGTTACATTACAAGGTTACAACTTTGAGGACAAATTGAAGGCATTAAGCTCAACTAGGATCGGAAGTGTAGTGCTGCTTGAGGTGATCTACAAGAAACTGCACTATGCTTTTGAAAGGATCTTTTGAAACACCTCTTCTGTAATGTTTTTTTTAAATGTTAATACCTAATAAAAATATGTTTGCCAAAAAAGATAATCATGAAAAAACTCATGCCTTCTATTTCTCTTTCACCACTAGTTACTTCATTATGTCAAGAATGTACGTTTCAAAACTGAAGCCTTCTTTGACAAGAATGGTAACCCACCAGCAAGGTATGACATTGTAAACTGGCAACTGGGTCCTCAGGGCACTGTTCAGCATGTGAAGGTGGGCACTTATGATCCCAGTGCCCCTCCAGGCCAGCACCTCCTTGTCAATGCCAGCCTGATACAGTGGCCTGGTAAGGTGAACCAGGTAAAGTTCTGCAACCAAAACAAACTTGTGGCATTTTAGACAGTAACATGGAACTATATAGTGATAGCTGTGACTGTTGTAAGGTTCTGAGGATAATGTGAAGTTAAAAATAGTAAATCTATACTTACCTATACATATGTATGTTCGCTTTTTTTAATTTCATTTTGTGTTTTATAAAGCGTGCAGATGACCTAGGGATATCAGAGTGCTGTTGTGTAACTTGTCCTTCTTGGTGCTATGAAATGTATCTCCAATTTCACAGTGCAACCCATCAGCATGGTGAATGGTGAGGTCAAATTCAAACACCCAGTGCTGGAAATCCCATTTGTGCAAGCATAAGAGGGATTTCCTTTAGAGAAACTCATGACATACTTCGACTACAGCTTTGTGTTAAAATATTATTCATGCATGCTTTAAAACCGTTTGTTTTTGCATTGTTCAGTTAGAAGTACTGCAAGTAGGAATGTGGCCAGCAGGCCCCCAGTAGCACTACTAGCCCCTGCCACAATGAAACTGGCCCTTATCCCACCAGTCCCCCAAAACTCCCAGTAACCATCCAGGCCCTGCCTGTACATGTCAAATTATGGGTCTGAAAAATATTTCCCCTGCATTTATGTGACAAATATTGGTTGAACTTCCAGTCAATGGTAAAACCTTTATTTCCCTACATTTCACATGTCTCTTGAGTAAAGCATTATCCCTCATGTATGGGTGGCCCTAACTTATATATAGTTTTTTCCTGTTTTCAGTTTCTATTTTTGGTAAATTCTGGTGGGGTTTTTTCAGTTTTTTCAATACCTTAAAAAAGAGTGGTTATCAGTGCTTACATATTTTCACGCCATTAAATACAACAGAAACAGTGTTTTTCCAGTGTTTATTGAATTTTAATTTATTTTTCATTATTGCTTGCTTTCTGCACTGATAGTACATGTGTGTAGATAGGGTGTGCACAGGGCATATGAGGTCCAAATACATTTTTTCAAATCCAACTTATTGTAGTGCACCATACAATACTTCTTTAGTGAGCTTATGGTCATGCGCACTTGCTCTTTCCTTCCCATGTAAAGTTATCTGTGAAAAGGCCTTCTCAACATTGGCACTTGAGACGGGCAATGCCAAAACAGCCGGTACCAAATTTGCTAACTCCGCCCAATGACATAGCTTTCCATGCCAATGCTGTTGCACCTGAAGAATGTGATTCTCTAGGACATGTTCTGGCACATATGTGTTGAATTGGGCACATTTGCCCTTAGTTATTGAAGCGGTCAAAAATGAAGAAGTAATTTTCAAAGTCTGTAGAAAATTTGGAAGGGCTCTAGAACTTGCGCAGAGTACGTCAGTGAGGCTTCTTTAACTTCAAATGCCATGGTTAGTGAAGGGACATTTCTATGCAACATTGCAAACCATTTTGCATAGACTGTAAAATAACATGTCCTGAATTGCTCCTCAACATTTATTTGCTTACCAAGTGGCAAGAATTCTAACATGGAGCATGTTGCAGTCCCAAAGTCACTAAAAGTCACTAAAAGTGTCGCCCAGCGTACTCTCACATCTACACCAAGTACGTGGAACACTTGGTAGACAATGGTGTTTTCAGACTCTAGTATTTTGATTATATCCACTAAAGCAGTCACATTTTCCTGTAAAAACCTAAGCATGCAGTAGACTGTACTTTTTTCACATCACTATCAATATGTGACCGAAAATCATCACATTTCTTGCCATTGGAATCATTACTAAGCAAACATTTTGTAAATGGTCGCCACATGGATAATATAGCATTCACAGCCTCTAGGACTGAGAACCATGGGCTGAATGACACAGCTAGTATGCCACAAAAAGCACACAATTAGAAATATTTGCATTTTAGTTCCCGGGCATAACAAAACAGTGCACTAGAATGGACTAAAAAATCAATAGCATTCCTCATTAACTCTGTAAATTGTAAAGCTGCGTTTAGCAAACCATTTAGCAAGTGGCAAGGATCTCTAACAGGGAAGCACTTTCGCTCAGGTATCGATTTTGACAGGCCATCATACAACTTTTTCATATACATAGCTGAATTACTGCAAATACAAACAATATCACTCCAATCTTTATTAAACTTGGTAGGAACTTTTTTCAGCAGCATTCCAAGTAACACTGCGTTCCATGTTTACCAAACGTCTGGTGTCATGTTTTCACCACTATCTCAGATGCTTGGTGACAACATTCTTTTCCCATATACCTGTCACTACACCTTGCATTGAATGTTTAAAACCTTGGGTGTTTGGCAATTCACTTACAATCAATACTGACTAGCTAGAAAAGGGGACTGATGTATCAAAGGATTTCAACCATTCTCTTTCTTTGGGTGAATGTTATTGTACAAATTGGGAAAGATTTTATGAAACCCACCCTTTAATCCTATCAGTTAAATCAAATGTAGCCAAAATACCATATATGATATTGATATTTTCAGATTCTCTACAGTTTATAAAATAATTAAATACGACTTAAAACATGCTTCTAAACATTGCATCTTTAAACCAAAGACCACAAATCTGAAAAAAGCAGAAGGAAGGAGAGACAATGTTTTAGTGACATCCTTAAACAACAAAACTCAAGCAGAATAATGCTAGCCCAGTCTTTCTTGCTGCTGCCTTATATAACAAAGTTACATTGTATTGGCCCCTACAGAAAGAAATATAAATGACTCTTTCACTCATCTTTTCCTTTCTTTGAATCACACTTAGTTTCTAGTTGTGAAGGTGTTTTTTCAGTGTGTATAATTTTACACCAGTGATGGATATTTTCCTTTCAGTGCGGTTTTATCAGTTATTATAGGTTTAAACCTAAAACCAGATAGCCTACTTATATGATAGGAAAGGATCAACGTTTGGAAAGCAGTAGGAACAACACTGTTCTTACATTGACTTCACATGGTACAAGTTATGACTGATTCAGGTCTGATATAATATACCCTGCTTACTGACAATGTTTACATCAAAAATGTAGAAAAGCAAGATGGTATGCTTTTGGCAGCAAGTTCCAGTGTTTCCTGTCACTTCATGATGCAGAAAATATTTTTTTTCATAAATATCATGACCTGGGCACAGCATTCTGGGTATGGAAATGTTAGGGAATCCAATCAGCACATTCAACCCAGGATTTCCATTAGATGCGAGTTTTCATAAATATAAGGGGTTGATAGGTTTTGCTGTTTGATGGTTGCCTCACGCCAAAGAATGCAGCCAACCCGCATGAAAAGTTAGTAGAAATTTTAATTTTAGGAAGAGTTATGATATTTAAGTGGCACTGTCAGTATGTAAAACCTAGAGGGATCCACACAAGCAACATCGTCCTGTATTTACCTGTGTGTCTAGCTTTCGAAAACACCTAGGATTCATAAGGTTTTATGCTCGCCTATCATGAGACCAAATACTGTAGCCACCCCCATGAAAACTGAGAGGATATCTATTAAAAAAAAAATAGTTATGACATTTGCAAGGCATTCTAGGTGAAAAAATATACTGCGATCAGGGCACCCCACACCAGCCTCAATTCTCCTTGTTTTCTTTTTTTCATACTAACCCTTGATTAGTAAACTTCCCATGGTGCCGACTAACCATAAAAGCAAATGCTTCAGTTACCAACAACCAAAGATTGTATGTCAGTTCGAAACAAAATTCTGATATTCCCATTGTTCGTTTTTAGGGCTTTTCCTGTCACATTTGGTAGGTCCAGTCACACACATGGGATAGCTTTCTTATTAAGAGGTGTCTGGAAACACTGGATGGTAGGATGTTTGTGTTTCCTCCCAGTTTGCACCATTCCCTCAAAGAAATGAGTGGAAAGTGTGTGGTTTTATGATTTTGAGTTTACCGGGTATTCTCTTTAAGAAAATGTAGTGGCATTAATGGAAACCTGAAACTATGTACGCATGCAGGTGTCTGGTTTTCAGGAATGTCTTGAGTTTCCAGGTTTCCCTGGGTGGAGGCTGACCATGGAGCCAAATAACGCAGCTACAATATCTCACAAATAACTAATTCAGAGCAAAAATCTTGATGTTTCCACATTCCACATTCCAATTTAAGGCATTTCTAGACTTTGGCGATAGGTCCACCAGTATAAGAGTGGAGTACTGTATTTATTGGTAGAACAGTTAAAAGGTGTTGGACTTTTATTGTTCCTCTTAAATAATAGATCTCTCAATCACAAAAATGTGTTAAAATTCTGTGATTTTAATCTAAGGTATGCAAGGCATTCTAGTTAAGAACATATAGGAGAATCATGAAAAGCAGCAACACCCAGTACTCCCAGAGGTTTCTAAATGTCAGAAACACCTATAGTTGGTAAGTTTCAATGGGTGCCAGTGAATTCTTGGCTTAAATATGGTGAACAGCTACCATCATTACAGTGTGTCATATGCAAACATCATTTCCTCTCTTCCCTTGGCCCTGTTTTTGGACCTTTCCTATCATGTGTGATAGTCCCACTGATACATGTGAGGAACTACTTTTATCAGTAGAAGTGTGGGAATGCAGAATGGTAATACATTTGGTATTGAATTTTTCATTATTATTGGCATCCAAATATGTCAGTGGCCATAAAAATCACATTTTGCAAATATGTCATCAGAAATAACTTATATTATTGTTAATCCCAGTTTCAAAATTGTCAGAATGAATCGAATTTGTAACCTTAGACTCTACTAACTACATAGCTTTACTTCATAGCTATTTGCGTTCATTTAGATTTTTCCTTATGAATTGGTGCAGGCTCAAAACACAACATTGTAGGGTGCAGCTCAGGTGATGGCTTTGAGTATTGCGTGTTTTTGGACAATCTAAATCTGTGACCGGAGGAGACAGGCGGATGCAATGGTATCATTTTTGGGGGGATCAGCCTTCAGTAAATAAACTTACAGATGAAAACTTTGTCACTCTTAATTCCTACTTAGCAACACTGTCTTTTTATTTCAACAATTACTTTAATAATTATAATAATATTCGTAACAATAACATATTTTTTAAAGCGCGTAGCTACCTCAAATGAGGTGTCCCAGAACAAGCTACAGATATTTAAAATGCCATAATACAGCTGTTAAACTCCCATAAATCCCAAACAAAAAAATCGGATTTTGAGTTTTTTTTCCGAAAACACTTTCTGAATGGGCCTGATGAACTGTTAGGGACAGACCATTCCACTATTTTTGCCCTAAAGAGCTGAAAGATCCCCCACCTACGCAAATTTTCCTTACTTTGGGAACAATTGCTAACATCTACCCTGCTGACCATTAATTACTTGATGGTACATATGGTCTGACAAAAGATTGAAGGTACTGTGGACCTTTGTTAGCAAATGCCTTGTAAAATCAGATAATAATTTAAAAGTGAATCTTTGCTTCACCAGCATCCAATGAAGCTTCTTAAGCACCTCCCAAGTCAGGTACTGTAAAAGATATACAGTAGTCAATATGTTAAAGAAGAATAACTACTTTTAGTGGTCCAGTATAAGAGCTAAGTTATTAAAGTAAATTCTATCATTCGAATGTTATATGTTAAACTCATTAGACATTAGACTTTACAATTTGGGCCATGACTTATTTTAATTCCTCTCATTTGATTTTGTGTAATCCAGGATTCTTTCTTTCTGTTCTTTATTGAAGTACTATAATGGAGAATGTATTCTGGGAATGCAAAATTTGAAGATTACCTTTTTTTTTTTTTTTTTTTTTTTCTGCATTCCAATTGCTTTATTGTTCTGTATACATAGTTTTTTTTTTTAATTTTTTTTATTAGCATTGTGCAACACAGAGTCATGACATTAACAGCATCAATAATCCAATACAGTATCATTTACGGTACAGTCAGCGGACAAACATCATCGTTACAAGGGCTGGAACAGTGTAAATATATCCCCTCAACATCCCGGAACAAGAGGTCACTCTACCTGAATCACTCCCTCCACCCACATAGCGGGGCAAATAGTGGGGAGACCATCTCACCCCCGTATTCAAGTATCGCCGCAGGCAGGGAGGAGAGCTACCTCCGGAACCACCGGCCCATGGTCGTCCTAGCCCCAACCGGTTTCCCAGCTATGGCACCCGGTAAATTAGAGTGTCATCTGTGTGTCAAGTGAGAGTGGCTCCGCTTAGCCTTCCAGTGGGCCGTCCGTGGGAGGACAGTTAGGAGCGGAGTACAGCGGGTCAAGGCCCGTCCTATCGTGTGAAATACAGTATGGCGAGAGTGGTGTAAAGCGCCTATAAATGCTCACAGGCCCGGTATCGGCTCGTCATCTCCAGAGGAGTCACTGTGGGCCGCTTGAGACATCCAGTATACCTGTAAGGGGGACCAAAAGTCACTGGGTTTGCAGCGGGCAGGTAACAGTTCTGCATAAACGCCGTGCTGGTCCTGGCAATATGTGAGATCGTCCAGCCATTCCTTAAATTTTGGTGCCCTGCCCCTCCCCCACCTGCAAGCAATCCTCCTTTTTGCAAGTAGCAGCGCTATATCCACAACTTTGCGGTCTGACTTGGGTAAGTTTTTGGTATATCCCAGTAGCATCACCACCGGTTCAATGGAAAGAGGGCCATCGATCATCACCTGGAGCGCAGCATGTACCTGCTCCCAGTATTCCTGTATCACGCCACACTCCCAGGCCAGGTGGAGGAAACCCGCGCCCTCTGCACGGCATCTCGCACATCTGTCGTCTTCCGAGAGTTGAAATCGCAGCTTCCTGACTGGGGTATAATAATATCTCTGTACGAACTTATAGTGGATAATTTTCAGTCGGCAGCTAGAGGAGACTCTGGCAGTGACCGAGCAGCAATATCTCCACTGTTCGTCAGTGAGTGCAGTGGGTAGGTCTGAGTCCCAGTCAGTTCGTGCCTTGGACAGAGCAAGAGGGCGTTGCTCCCGAATGGCTGTATACAACTTCGACACCAAGTGTCTGCCGTCCGACACGAGCATGACGTGTAATGGCAACACTGTGCCCGGTTCCTCCGGGAAGCTAGGGATTATCTCCTTCATACCCTGACGGAGTCGGATGTAATAGAACACCTCCATTGGCGACGGGGGAGTAGCCCGGAAGATCTGATCCTTTGTACGGAACAGTCTCTCCTGAAACAAATCACCCCAGGTATGAAGGTGGACGCGGTTGCACATGGATCGAAATCCATTTTCCATTAAAAGCGATAGTTTCGGGTGGTACGCAAGGGGCAGCGCCGGTGAGTAGAGCATAGGGGCTCCAAGGAGTTTGGTCACTCTCCGCCATGAGTCCATGGTGCAGGTAACAGTTGTAGCAGGCGTCTCGACATCACCAACCAGGCCCATCAACATGCCCTTGAGCGGCAGCGGGTGCACGATCCAATCCTCAGCAGCAACCTGAGGCATAAAGGGAGCGGGGTTAGCCCAGTAGTAAGCATGTTGAGCCTGAGCACTGAGGTAGTACACCTCCAGATCTGGTACGTCGAATCCGCCCTGGTCATATGGCAGTGTCAAGACCTTCCAACTGAGGCGCGGTTGTTTTCCGCCCCAGAAAAGGCGAAGCAGTTCAGATCGGAGTCTTTTAAAGAAATAGGCTCCCGGGTAATAGGGTATATTTTGAAAAAGGTATAGGAAACGTGGAAGGATGACCATTTTTATCAGGGAGGCTCTGCCCGCCATCGACAGCGGTAGGGCTAACCAGCGGGTCACATTGTCGGCCAATTGGGAGATGGCTACCCCATAGTTCAGTCGAACCGTGTCCTCCTTATCGAGCAATACCACTATGCCCAAGTATTTCAAGTCAGTACTGCACCACTTTAATGGGTAATCAAGCGGGAAATGGGCTACTGAGGGCGTGAGGGGGAAGAATTGCGACTTTTTCCAATTGATGTGCACTCCGGAAATGCCACCAAACTATACAAATTCTCTCAAAAGTGGGTTGAGGTGTTCTTGTGGGTGTCGCACATACAAAGTAACGTCGTCTGCATAGACGGAAATGCCAATCTGCCTTTGATTGCAATTAAAGGCGCTGGCCTTATGTAATTGCCGGATCCTGCAAGCCAGCGGCTCAATTGCCAGGGCGAATAGCAGGGGTGACAGGGGGCAGCCCTGTCTAGTCCCCCTCGTGATCGGCATCTGCGCCGACAGCCCACCGTTGACTACGACCCTGGCAACTGGAGAGGTATAAAGCAATGTCACCCAGGCGATGAATATCCGGGGGAAACCCATTCTGCTTAAGATGGCCAATAGGTAACCCCACTCAACCGAATCGAACGCCTTGGTGGCGTCTAAGAACACAGCAGCGACTGGCAGGTCTGGCGAGATGGTAGGTATGAGGGAGAACAGGGTGCGGAGGTTATGAGACGTGGCTCTCCCTGGGACAAATCCAGATTGATCCGGCAGCACCAGGGTAGTCATAAGTAGGGACAGTCTAGTCGCGAGCACCTTTGCAAGAATCTTTGCATCGCAGTTTAGCAGCGATAAGGGCCTATAGGCATCAGTATCCGTCGGGTCTTTCCCTGGCTTGAGAAGCGAAGTGATCGCCACCTCTCTCATAGAGCCCGGCAGTATCCCCACCTCTAACGACTCTTCGAATACCTCCTTCAGTACTGGTGCCATTATGTCGATGTAGCATTTATAAAATTCGGCCGGTAGGCCGTCCAGTCCTGCAGCTTTGCCGTTACTGAGTGACATGATCACTTCCCGGATTTCATCGATCTCGAAAGGGCATCCCAAGAATGCCCTATCGCCATCGCTCAGCCAGCACAGTGCTATGTCGTCCAGGAAATTCTCGAGCTCCACCTCACCAGTCTGCTGTGTGGTATATAGCCGTTTATAGTGCTGCAGGAAGGTTTCCTGTATCCCTTTAGAGTCCTGGTAGGTCCTGCCTGCACCATCAGAGATTTCTAATACGTGTGTGGCAAACCGCTGGTGCCTTGTGAGTGCCGCTAAGACTTTTCCCGGCCTATCTCCCTCGCAGTAACGCCTAGCCGTCCAGTATTTGCCGCGGAATTTTGCTTCCCTGGCCGCTTCCTCCTCATAAGTTGACAGTTTGGCCCTGAATGCCATCGCTAGGTCAGGGCAAGGATTACCGACCATCTCCGCCTCTAACGCCTTAAGTTCCGCTTCAAGGCTTGCTAATGTGCGTACAATGTCCCTGAGCACGCCACAGCTCTTAGATATTGTAACACCCCGCACAGTCACTTTAAAAGCTTCCCATACCGTTTCGACCTTATCAACAGACCCCTTATTCCTAGGGAAGAAGGCCTCAATTTCCTCACCAAGTTCCTGCTTAAAGACCGGATCAAGGAGGGCCGAGGGGAAGAGCCGCCACGGCGGATGTACTCTTGCATAGCCAGGCATATCCAGAACAGTCAATACAGGGCAATGGTCCGAGTAGGTGGGAGGCAGATGTTTCACCGTAACGACTCCACCAGCTAAACCTCGTGAGATAAAGCAGTAATCGATCCTGGCCCATGAGCGTGCGTGTGTGGTGAAGTGGGTGCCTTCCCTAGCTGCCGGGTGTAAATGCCTCCAGCTGTCCAATAATCCCGCCTCCGTCAGTATGCCCTGAAGCGTGTCCCTAGCTCTCGTGTTGTACTGTCCGCTAACATCTGATCTGTCCGCCCCCGGGTGTAATGAGAGGTTGAAGTCCCCCCCCCAGACTACGTGTGTGGCCTCGACCTCCAGTGCATGTCCCCATAATGCCAAGAAGAACCCAGGTGTGTCAATATTAGGTGCATAGCAATTTTATAAGCATTATCACATCAGCGCCCAGTCTCCCCCAAAGGATCACGTATCTCCCCTCGTTATCCGCCCGAACTCCCAGCTTCTGGAACGCCAGTCTTTTATTGACCAAAATGACCGTACCCCTGGAATAGGTGGAATAGGAAGAAAACTCTCTCACAGTCGCGCATCTACTTGCAAACTGAGGGGCACAACGCAGGTTCAGGTGGGTTTCCTGGAGCATAGCTATCTGTACCTGGTGTCTATCTAAATATGCTAGTACATTCCTGCATTTCCGTGGGTTATTAAGGCCTCGAACATTCCAGGACAATATAGATACAGTAGTCAAGGCGTGATCACCCGTGCTCATTCCCACATCCCTGTAACCAGCAAATGCAGAGTGCCTCAGCCCTCTGCAGGCCCGCATCATGTATCACCATCCTCACTGTACAGTACCGTCGGTTCTTTCGATCATTCATGCTGATACAAACCGTAATTCCAGTCCTAACATACATGCCATGAACACCATCCGCACAATCATTTCCTCTTACAACAATTCCCACCCCAACAAACAAACATCCCCCCGTACTCCACGCACAGCAACACAAACCCCGTTCCACTAGTCCTCCCCCAACCCACTGAAGCAACCCAAACTTGCCAGTACTATGACCCCTCCCCCCACCCCAAACCCCGTACTCAATAACCATAGAAAAACCATGTGGGGAATCCCCTCCTGGGGGCAACAGAGGTACACACCCATTCACCCCAACACTTCCCTCCCGTCCCGCATGTATCATACGGGGAAGACAGAGAAGAAGGGGTGGTGCCTGGCAGTCATAAGCCCTGCAGGTTTAAGCCTATTCATTAATCCACAGCACCGAACCCGCCACCCCTCAATCACAGAAGACATCAATGAGTTCAGGCGTACCGCCCAAATACCAGCTGTTGCTTGCAATGTCACCTGTAATGCCACCAGATCGTGCAATCCAAGTACCAACCAATCAGCGGGGTAGATCATACCAGCATGGCCTTCAGTCTGCTGCAGGTCTATGGTGCAGGAGAGCAGCCATCCATGTCTCCTCATGTAGGATAGAACTGCCCCAGTGCAAACAGGGCATAGAGTCCAAATAAAACGCCAGCAGTTCGACCAGGGGCCAGTAAGCAAATGTTCACAGTGACCATGTCTCATCACTGCTCCCACAGGCAGACCAGGCGTTGATCAATGTAGACGGAGCGCCTACACGTCTGCTGTCGCCCATATTGTTACCCGCACCGTTGCATATGTGCTCAATCCCAGCACCACACCAGCAGCGAAGCAGGGCGCGCAGAGTCAGTTATCACACAGTGATGGATTCAAAATACCGAAAAACAACTATCTATGCCTCCACAGGTAGGGCTGGGTAGCTACAGCTCAGGTAGGGCTCAATATCCAGAACATGCACCAGAAGTTTGATAGGGCACAAGTGATCAAGTTATCATAAGGGTACCTTTAAGATTCATCGTGCTCAGCAGGATTCCCTCCTGCTACGTCCTCCTCCGCATTGCGCCTGTCCCTTCTATCAGTGCGGAGTTTCTTAACATAATCCTCAGCGTGCTGCGGGTTCGTAAAGAAATGTTGTTTGCCCTGATGGGTCACCCGGAGCCGCGCCGGGTACAGAAGTGCGTAATCCACCTGCATGTCTCTCAGTTTCTTTTTCACATCCAAGAATTTCCTCCATTGGTCTTGCACCATGGGCGTGAAATCTGGGTATAGGGAGAACTGCACACCGTCACAGGACAAATTCCGGTGTGTTCGAGCTGCGCGTAGCGCCACATCCCGATCGCGGTAGTTAAGCAACCGGGCAATGATAGGCCGCGGTTGCGCCCCTGGCTTGGGGATCGGGCCCAAAGAGCGGTGCGCCCTTTCAATGATAAATTGATTTGAGAAGGCCTCCTTACCCACCGCAGTTAGTAGTATGCGTTCAACATAGTCCTCCATGCGTCCAGTGTTGGTGGACTCCGGAACCCCCGTGACGCGTATGTTATTGCGTCTACTCCTCGCCTCCAACTCCTCATTCTTCGCCGCTATCACTCTGAGGATATTATCCATGCGGGTGAGGCGCGTTTCATGTGTCGTGGAAGTATCTTCCGCAGTGGAAATGCGTCGCTCTGCCTCTGACAGCCGTTCTTCGTGGACCTCCAGTTTTTGCACGACACCATCCATCCTGGAGGACAATCGATCCACCTTATCCACAACAGTGGCGAAACCCTGTCGCATCTCTTCTATGATCAGGCGCAGCTCAGGTGTCATGAGCGCAGGAGGCGGTTCAGCGCTTGATGATCCCGAGGAGCTGCCGGCCCCCATCGTGCCACGTGTCGGTTTTTTGGCGGTCGTGGGTTCGAAGGACAGTTTGGGTTGTTTGGCATCGTTTTTGCCCATCGTGCCCTATCTGCGGGCGCCCAGTGGTGTCAGTGAATGAAGGAAACACACGTTCTCCTCCTTCTTCAAATTAGAGTGCTCGCTCCGATCATTCCCCACGTGGCGGCCTCTCTAGAGTCAAGGACAGCAATGTGGATAGGTAGATCAGCGGTGCCTAATATGCCTCTCGCTCCCCCTCGCATACCATCGTGGTAGATCAAGGCCACTCGGGAGCACACACGCTGGCAGGTGGGCCGCCACCCTCCGGGGCACAGCCCAGCAGTCCTCGGCAGCGGGAGCACCCGGGGTGATGAAGGGCAGTGGGGCGGGGTGAGGATTGATATGCCCCCGCAGCAGTCGCAAGAAGGACACCACCGACGTTTTCTAACGGTCGCCGGTTTCGCCCTAGGCCGCTATATCTGGATGCAGCGGTTTCGCTTATGTGTCCCGGGGGATCAGCGGGGAGACGCGTAGTGTGGTCGGGGAGGCTGCCAGTGTCCCTCGTAGAGTCTAAGTGAAGGATGCTCCCTCCTGTCCGCTGTCACAGTAAGGGCACTGGTGCAGTGAACAGCCTCTCCCCCTTTTGCAACGTCCCTAGGGGGTGAGACTCACCTCCGCTTGCCGCCGGTGATCCCTCAGCAGGCCGCCCACCTTTCAGGCCGAGTTACGCGACCTCGAGGCCTGGCCGCCTCGTGGGAAGCCGCGGTCTCTCGTTGCACAGCGCCCGGTCCGTCTCAGCAGCTCTCCGCAGCGGCGCCTCCCGGGGAATGTTCACAGCGTCGCCGCTCATGCGCCGGACCTCGGATCTCCACCGGATTTGAACAGGCTCTGCAGCTCAGGTGTGACTAGCATCGGCGCTGTTTTCAGGCGTCAATCTGCAGGTGAAGCGGATAAATGAAGGATGTTTCTGGCCAGGCAGCCAGAGCCTTCACAGAAGTGCGGCCATTAGCTTGTGCGCCCTCTAGCGCCCCAAATTTGAAGATTACCTTTATCACATTTAGTGTACTTCCTTTGTTCTGCAAAATGATATGCTGGGTTGGGAAAACACATTTATTTTTGCAATCTTTAGGCTGCAAATGCATTGTGCTGATGAAGTAGACAGAAAGGTATAATACACTGGGCCTGATTTAGATCTTGGCGGTTTTACCTCTGTCCAACTGTGGCAGGGGACCCAAGTACTCGGTTAAGCAGATGGTGGTCTGCCTGTCATAATTTGATGTTGCAGCTAGGGACAAAAGGCCGCCACCACCTTGGTCTTCCCTGTTGTCTCACAGTAATCCTTCGGCATCAGGCCGGCAGGATTGCGCCAAGACAATTTAGATTATTTTCGCTGTGCTGGAGGTGTCCAGGTGGTGGGGACCTAATGGAGTGAGGTTCATGGAGACATGGAGACAGGTAAGTACAACTTATTTACGTCTCAATTCACATAACTGTTGTGTATATGCCAATATGTACATGTAGGTAATGTGTACTGGCCATTGTTGCACCAACACCAAGCCCACACCATTGACTACATGCACACCCACAGGAACAGCCTAGCTTACAATCTGGCAACAATGGAGTGGCTAGTATCGTAATGAAATAGCAGCAAGGACCTGGACAATAATGTTGAAAATGGAATTGGTGGTGGGACCCAGAAAAAAGGTCAGTTCTCACCCTTTTTTGTGGCCTTGATGGAAAGATACTTTGTAATCTGGATGGCGTGAATCTCGACAGGACTCCCTCAACTAGCCACTTCAGCCTCTGCCGTCATTAATGCAGGTACAAGGTCATAGGCGAGTCGGCAGGACCACAGTTGTCTTCCCCCCAGTGCCAAGTCAACATGGAGAGCGTACCATCAAAGCAGCAGGCAGGAAGATTGCCCAAAAAGTGACGGCAGGACCAGTCCCGCCAAGATTTAAAGAGGGCCCTTAGATAGTGCAAGGCTCTGCTAGATCAATTTTCAGATATTGCTTTCATAAAAAGTCAATTTTTCTAGATGTATCCCCCACACATTTTATCATGAGGATTCCCCAACTAAGTCAGCTTCTGGGCACATTTTTTCTGAAATACATGGAACTTCATTTGAATTCCCCTTTAGTTGTGAATATTTAAAATGAGCCTTGATCTAAACGGCACATGTTTTTTGGAAGGTAGAACTGATTACCCCCAGCAATCATTATTGACAGGCTATGGGTAATCAGTTTGGTTCCTCCTTTATCTTTTTCCCTAAATTATGTGATTCTCATGACCCAAAGAGAGAGAAAGATGAGATTGTGTCATAGTGGGACACATTTCTATAAATAGAGACAGATGTGCACGTTTTACAGGTGCCCGAATCTGCTAAGTGCAAGTTGGAGTGGATCAAGCGTGAACCAGTCTTATGCATGTGCAAGGAGCCGGAATAGCTGAGCTAAAACAGAAGTTTACCAAGACTTACAAAGATGGCAGATGCAAGAATCAGCTACGATCAGTTTTCAGTCATTAACTGTTCATTCTGGGTACCAGCATATATATACATATGACTCCACTGATCCTAATGAAGCCAAGGGGTAGAATTGTGAAAGCTTTTATTTAGTTATGATAAAAAGAGTCCGCGGACAGATCTACACAAGTGAGTGGGTCTATAACCCACTCGCTGATAAATCATGCACCATCAGGTTTTCAACTATGCTGCTATTTGTTGATTATATCTCCCACAGTTAGAGAACATTCGGCTAGGGAGTTGGTGATATGTCCATTGTTTCTTCATCTCAGTGTCATCCATTGTATTATTATTTTTTACTTGCAGTAGCACAAATATTATATGGAATATGCAGCACTGGTTCATTCATACTAGGCCGAGGCAAATTTAACAATAAGTGTAACATTTTAAAGTACCACAACTATTTAACAAACATATTGTAAAAATCATTAAATATAACAATTTTTCTCAATGCAATTACAAGCAAAACTAACAATGATATACTTACCTTTTATATGTATCTCCACTATATTTTGAACATCACAATATTCCTGCAATTATATTTTTGTATGAAAATATCTTTTTTTTCAATATTCTGTCCAAACACCCTTGAAATTGTCACTGCCATCTATGAATCCTATGGTCTCTTATCCTTTTATCCATAGTAGCAATTTTGGCAGCTGGGAATTTGGGATGGCAATGCAAATCATTGTTGCAGGAATTCTGCTCAGTCACAGAACTGTGCACAGAGACTCAGGACCTCAGTGAATTAGGGTTTGCCAAAACTCACCTTAGTACCCAAAATCCCCTACCAGACTAGCATCTGTGCCACATTATCTCTTCATCCCATAGCAAAGAGAAAAGCCAGAACATGCGACTTAGGATACCTCAGGTAAGGTGGGAAACATGAGCACTCATTCGTTATACTCTCATGCCAGTCCAGAACAGGGAGTAAAGGGAGACACGAGCAAGTTAAGAATATTTATTTCAACGCTGTGATCTCAGGTGCAGCATCTTAGCTAATACAAGCAGACATATGATAAGAAATAAGATTGTCAGCATACGAATGTCACATTGAAGGACATAATCACGTGTCTGTTTATACAGTCCCCGCCACAAAAAGAGAAGTTGTAGCTGAGATACAGAAGCCGAAACGCCCGCTTGTGCAGACGCAACACCTTAATGGGCAGCTGTAATCAGCGCTGATCTGTGGTCCGCGTTGGGAATCAGTCTGTCACCAACATCTGGTATTTTCACATAAGGAACTTTATCAGGACTTGGATGATAAGAATACTTAGAAGGAAACCCCTTAGGATATTTACTTCCCTTCTCAGTAGCAGCAATTGCCGCCAAGATGTCATCATCAATCTTACTTTTGGAACATGTAACTGCTGCAACCAAATATGTCGAAACTGCTGCAAACTATTGCCAACAGCGTGAACTCCCACACACTGATGACCAAGAGTATGAATTACATACACAAGTGGCAGGTGCTCTTTAAGTTCAGCCACTCGAACCCAGATCATTTTGTGTTTTATTGTGCTACCTTTGGAGTCCCGATAGTCGTTCTGAGTCCAAAAGAACAGATTGTCATTGTAAGACTGGACACAGTAGTAAGAGTCACTCACAATAAGAGTAGTCACACCAGGGTCTGCGTACTCCAATGCAAGCATCAGAGCACGGATCTCGGCTAACTGGGTGGTACAGTACCCTAATATCTGTGTATGCACAACATCGGATTTTAATTCTCCATCCACCATGGTACCAACCATAATAGCGCAAGCTGAGACGTATGCATGCTTAGAACCATGCGCAACTTGCGCAGAACCATCAGTGTAAATGATACAATGGAAATCCTCCAAAGGGCGCTTAGTTAAAGGAACTGGATGAACAAATTCATACCGCAAATACTCCTGGGACCGTAAGGAGGTATCAAAAATAAACGTGACATCCGGAGACGTCAATGATGTTGCCCATTGTATCCACCGTGGGTGCAAAGCTTTAGAATTTGGTACACTGGCTTTCTTCACTGCCTTCAAGGCAGGATACAGCGTAACAACCAACATGCATTTTCCCTGTGACAGTGCGCGTTCCTTTAGAATCGCCATTTGCACTGCTGTCAAAATGTTTTGCCACAGTGGAAAACCACATTTCAGCTGAAGTGTACAAGTGTGACTTGTGAGCAATAGGTACTGTGTCACCTTCGTTAAAAGTAAGGTACGTGAAATCCACCGCCCCAGGGACGATTCTTATCACCAGATTGCTGTGGTTATCACAAGTCAGCAAGAATTTAGATTCTAGCAGATCAGCCTGCAAACATTGCAAAATGGCTGAATGTTCAGGCAGCTAGCACGATTTGGTAAAAGTAGGTTGTATTAAAGCATATAAAGGCTTGATACACTGGGCATATTCGGGAATGTAGGTATGCCCAAAATTAAAAAATCCCAGCAAGCATTGCAATTTTTTCAGTGTTTTAGGAGCGAGCAGTTGTGTGCATATCTCCAAGAAGTGAGGAGCCAAACCTCGACCCTCATGGTTGAGCTCATGGCCCAGGAACAACACTGTGTACTCTGCAATGTGAGACTTTGCAAAGTTAAACTTGTAACGGAAGTCCTCAAAATTGCAAATTATGCGGTCAACGCGGCACAGATACGCCTATATCTCGTCGTCTGTGAGATAAATGTCATCCACATATGAACACGCATCTGGGTCGATTCTCTCTGAAAGAGAAACAATACGGGCAGCAAACACACCTGCACTATTCTTATAACCCATTGTCAATCGTCTGAATTTTTTCTGTGTGCCACCACTGGTAAAAGCAGTCCATTGAATACTTAAATCCGAAAGATTGTGGGCAAAAAAAACATTGGATTTGTCAAGTGTGGTTTTAAAACCGTTTACACACAAGACCGTCCACAAGGGCAGAGTCTTGGGTATTCTGTACTGTACAGGTACGGCAATGCGGGTTAAGATGCCTGTAATCCAATACCAAACGGTATGAACCACCAGGTTTGGTCACAGTAAAAGAGGGTAATTCATAAGAGACACACAAGTTTCAATTACACCTTGATATTCCAATTGTTCAAGGATTTCCGCGACCGTAGCTTTCGCTTCACGCCATATGGGATATTGAGGTTGAAGCTGTGGCATAGACAACAAGGGAATCTCGTGTTGGGGAAAGAATTTATCCCAACCAGATTGAGTACAGTACAAAGCAGGTGCAAGGGCCTTATCCCACTCTTCTGCAAAATTCAGCGCATGCTCCTTTGACACTGTGTGCGTGAAACTAGGGAGGATTACCTCCTCCCCTCTCGGAGCTGCGAGAACTCAATGTGGGGGCCAGTGAGCCTCTGCTAACAAAATATCATATGTAGTTGTAAGATTTTCCCAAAATACCCCTCTTATGGTACGTTGTATATCACCTTCAATTAAAAGGCTGATTTCAAATAACCTATCAGGGGGAGCTACTCTAGTATCAGCTGTTTCAACAACAACAAATTTGTCAGTCGCTGTCACCTTCAGTAGTGGACGCAGGGCCTCTTGCACTATGGTAATCTCTGCCGCGCTGTCCAACAGCGTCATCGTCCACATCTGATTCTGAAGCTGCGTTCTCACTATCTGTGGCATATCTCGCTGTTAAAGCAGCAACTTTCTTTTACTGAAACTGGGGTATTTTTTGTAAAGAATCGTCCTGCTTGCCTTTTCCGTCCTTTGGGCGGGGCTGGTCGCGAATCTGCTGGCCACCCCTTCCTCTGCCGATGCCTCCACAAACGGACAATGAGGCCGATGTGTGCAGTAAAGAATGAGGAGAACGTTGATCAGGAACCTGAAAACGATCAGGTGACTTAATCATAGCGCGGTTGCGCAAATAATAGGAGCGCTCAGTAGACACAGGCACTGGTGACGCAGGTCAGGACTCCTGTTTCTGTTGTTGTTGTTTTACCTGTTTTTTGTTTTTGTTCCAATTTGGTTTTGGAGCTTTGGGTTGATCGTCTTAATCAGATTTCGACCCCTGAGTCTGTTTTTTATCTTTAGCAGAAAAGTGTTTGACACCTAAACTATTACGGCCTATGGTCTTATAAGCCGCTGTAATAATTCTCGGTAAATGACGGGGTTTATCGACATCGGGGACCTCGCACAAGGCATTAGACACTTGGAAGTTCACCGCATCTCCCTTTATATTAGAAAGGACGAGATCGGAAACTACATCAAATGAGCCAACGAGTCTCATTCCAAATTCAACTGCAGCATCAGGTCCGTGTTCATTCCGAACGCATTTGATGACCGTCGGCAGGACAGCAATTGACGGAGTGCCGAAGCACCATGTGTACACTGCCTCAAGAATTCTACCTCATGACTCGCACTCACCGGCTTCAGGCACCAAGTCCTTGGGTAAACTAATTGTAAGAATTCTGTGTTTTTCTACAGGACTCAAATTAGGAAAAACTGCTTCCAGCAGGTTAAATTTTTCAGCAAGCCGAAAGGCATATCATCCTTATCCTGGGGACACCTGCCCATAACCGCATTAACCATCACGGGACTAAGCTTAATCTCACTTGGTCCAGCTGGGAGCGCCGCAACACCAGGGGCCCCGCCCTGGGAATTGCAGGGAATATATTGAACCAACGCCCTAATAACTCCAATTGTTGAGTTGTTTAGGGGCCTCAACTCAGCAACAGGGACTGTCCCCGCACGAGGATGCAGGGTAAATCCAGCCAAAACAGGACAAGAAGTGCCTGGAATGGACAAATGACCTAATCTAATCACCGTTAAACTGTGGGGAAGGGCGCCATGAAACCAAACACGGTGCTGCCATGAAGAAATCTGAATTTTCTGTGTCCTATAAGGAACATATTCCACGGGCACGACTGTGTGAGTGTGAGTGTTAAACACCAGAGTTGCTGCATCCACTGCTGGAAATGTCACCCATGATTAGAAGATCTTGAATGGGTAAGATACCTCAGCACTCACCACCAAAATACCTGCCATGCCCTCCAAGCCAACGTTATAAGCCTACAAATTATTGCGGAACGCAATGTGACTTTGCTGCGGTATGTCAACGTCAGCCATAATGACACAGTGAAGAAAGATACAATGCAAAACAATGTAGCACAACTGGATAGTAATTGAAAAAGAACCCGTTTTGAAAGATGCAAGCTTGAAAAGACCTATGTAACTATAGGTAGGTTTGTCCATCACCACTGTTAACCGGAAACAATAGTGAGGGGTTTAAGGACTGATATAAGCACTATTCAAGCGTCATGAAATAAGGCCACCAACGTATGGGCGCCATGTTGCAGCGATTCTGCTCAGTCACAGAACTGTGCACAGAGACTCAGGACCTCAGTGAATTAGGGTGTGCCAAAACTCACATTAGTACCCAAAATCCCCTACCAGATTAGCATCAGTGTCACATTAGCTCTTCGACCTATAGCAAAGTCACCAATGATTAGACAACCCAGATCATGCGACTTAGGATACCTCAGGTAAGGTGGGAAACATGAGCACTCTTTCGCTATACTTTCATACCAGTCCAGAACAGGGAGTAAAGGGAGACACAAGCAAGTTTAAAATATTTATTTCAACGCTGTGATCTCAGCATCTTAGCTAATACAAGCAGATATATGATAAGAAATAATATTGTCAGCATAGTTACTATTCCATAAAATACAAACGGAGAAAGCATGTTATAATTCTAAATGGAAACAGGTTAAATATATACCTATATTTCGTCCTACCTTTGCTGATAGGTTATTTTATAACTACACAAGGTCTCTTAGGCTTGCATAGGCGTCCCCATACCTCAGAGTTTATCAGGAGTGAATCACACCGAGTTCAGCACAAGCTGCCAGCATACAAATGTTCTCCAAGTGTGTTCAATCATGCCTACACAGTGTATTAGTAAAGGCACCAGTATCTGAGCTGTCCGCAGCTGCATATATGTTATGTCTAGAATGTGCGCTGATCAGTTCGAACAAAAGCAACAGTGTTGATAACCTTGAAGCCTCAGAACTCACTGTTCAGACTATGCTTACGAGGCAAGTCTAGCAATGTGGAAAACCAAGTTATTCTCATGTGAAGCAAAACTCTCAGCCTAGCATAAAAGAATAACTAACGTGTGTGTTGTGTGCAAAAGAAATCAAAAAAGTAAAATGGTGGTTAAACTTCTAATAAACTCATGCTAACTTAACACTGTAGAAATGCAAGGCCCAGCCCCACTACATCATGTCCTGTTTCATGTCAGACTGCACTGATGGCCTTTTGGGAATAACCAAAGAAAAAGAGTGTCAGGATAAAGTTTAAGCTGCATACAGTTTTGTGTCATGCTTACATGAGTAACTGCTACCATATAAGATATCCATGAAAGCTAGGATTTTGAATGCACAGCATTGTAGATAAACCTCATAAAGTGAAGCACTCTGATCTGGAAGAAATCCGATGGATTAATTGAGACTAAATGTGTTTCAACAGAGGGGCCAGTTACTGGCAGAATATAATGATTTTTTGTGATTTGTATTGACATGTTAACTTTAAAACATTGCTATGGCATAGTTATGCATTAGTCATAAGAGCTTCTTCCATTTGTTAAGTAATGTATGCCAAGCTTTAAAGAATTTATTAGGAAGACATTAAGTAAGGGGAGTGCAATGTATTTACTGCACTGTGGCCATGGTGATGTCAGGCATTGCTTTTTACATTTGTGTGACTTCTTGCGAGGCAAAGTAGTTATACCCAGTCCAAAAACGTTGATGATTTCCTGAAACATGATGTCCTGTATTCAGGATATCCTGTAGAAGGAACTTGTGAGCTTGCAACACTCCTACATGTAGTATAAAAGGAGTGAGAAATATTTTTTCTTGCAAAGGTACATATGGATTGGTACAGCATGGTAAGAGATGGTGTGTTGGTGTGGTATAAGGTATCAGAACAAATGTGGCTCTTTGGCAGGCAGTGGGGGAACAGAACAGATGATTGGCTACTAACTGCCATGCATCCACCATCATTCCTTTGCTGCAGTGGGAAGGCACTCCCACTGCCACAAAGGGCCAGTACAATGTAAGTGGCTTTTGTTATCTTGACATACTTCAACTTCATGAAATTCTCCAAGTTTAAAAAAATGGTGAAGCTGCTAGTATCAAGGCATTACATTTTTATTCATGGACACTGTTGAAATATGAACTAGGACCGGAAAATGTATCATACATACTGTACATAAAGTCATATCATGCAAGTTTCACTGAACCATCAGGATTCTAAAGCTCCCTGTTATATAAAGGGTTTTTATTGCTAATCACCAGGTCCCTGCCTCTGTGTGTAGTCCCAGCTGCCCGCCTGGCTTCAGAAAAACTGCTATGCCAGGAAAGCCCATTTGCTGTTTCCAATGCACTCCTTGTCCTCTTGGAGAGATATCAAATAACACTGGTAAGTGGAGGTAATAAGCATTATGAGTCAAAAGTAAACAATGTTCTTAACTAACAGTATTCACAGTTGCAATATTGAGTTAATTTAACTAACAGTAGCGTGAAAACAATTTAACAATTGAATGCCCTCAATATTTTTTTTATTTTGTGTCCTCGTACTTACCCAATTTGTATATCCATACTTGAAGATCTAGGTGTTCACCAGATCACTCAGTTTCAATAGGTATAAATTCCAATGTTATTGGGTGACTTCCTGAACCCGAGTTGTACACAATTTATTATAGCACTACTCCTTTAGAACTAAAACATTCTTGGAAAGAGGCCCATATCTTTGATCTCCAAACATAGCCATAGTGTGTCTGTTAGACCTGGTACAATGGCGTGGGTCTCCCTTCCATTTTTTGCTGTTGCCTCATGTGTTTCTTTAGATCTATTTATCAGATGAAGGGGCGCTACCCCAATTCACTCAATACTGATTTACACTCTGGATAACCACACCAAATAGCACAACAACATTAATGCAGAAAGGCTCATGCTTCCTAGCTGTTATTCCTAGCAACAATAAATCATTCAACACCTCAATCTTTTTCACTTTTCCCCAACTCCTTAAATGGCTCAAGAACCCCGTGGTCTTATTCACAAAAGTACCAAACACATTTGAGTAATTTATAATTTTGAATATATTTACTTATTTTTGGCTAGTCCTAAAATCTGAGGGTAAATTCTCTCCAAAGGTTAACTTGTGCTCAGATTAGTGAACAGCCAAAAATGAGTAAACTTACTCAAAAGTGTAAATTACTTAAAAGGGCAAGTTGCCTTTGTGACTCAGGCCCACATATTGTAATCATGTGCGTAAGTTGACAAATGTATGCATGTTTTCAACACTATGTTACTTACATCTAGGACACAGACAGGGGAACTCAGGATTCAGAATTGTCCTATGATCCAGAGACCAATCACACCTGTCTGTGCTGAATAAATGTTTTCCTTTGTACAAAGCTAGCTGTAAAGAAGAGAGTACAAATAATTTCGATTTTTCCAGACATCTACCAACTCTGCAATGCGTAACCTTTGCAGCCAGAGCTTGCATGCTAGGTCAATGCTGAGATGTTTCAAGTCTATAAATCTTTCAATAATTCTTGCACCTGCAACCTTGGTGTGAACAAAGATACATTTATCTTTACTGTTTGTATAGTATAATACATCCCAGAGTACCATTCACCAAACCTCCTTGAGTGTTTTAAGGTTAAAAAGATTTAGGAGGGCAGCATTGAGTTCAATTAAATCCTATATTTCAACATCTTCTAAGATGGCACAAGTACTTTGGGGATGCAGGGTAAAGTATCACTGGACGAAAGAGTTACTTTTAAGTAGCCATACAGAGAGCACAAATCTGATAGCAAAACCTTTGTTTTTAAAATGAGTACCTTTAGTAAACTTCCATGGAGACAGTTGTATGTGCCTCTCTTCCAGCTAGTAGTCCTGTGGAAGTAGAACTCTAGAGGTCATATGGAACTACTCAGTTGCATCCTGTAGATATGTTTTTGTAACTGAAGTGGGCAGCAGAGTGCAGGTGAGTACATGTAGAGAGATGAAACTTCTTTTGCTGTGAATGATGGTGTGGAGTACTGAAGTGGGGGATGTCATGAGGAATTATCTTACACTGGCTTGGTAGACTAATTGTAAATTATGGAGCATCTCACAAAGACAAAGGTTGACTGGAGAGCTCCTACTGCAACTTGTGTTTGCACATATTAACTAAAAGGGAACAAAGTAAGAAAGTACAGTAAAGATGCTTTGGAGTATATTCGGGTATTGTGTCGGATATATTTTCTCCAGTGTGTGTGTTGTCTAGTTGTCTTGGTCTCCTATGTGTGGTGCTTGTCCTGTGATATGTGTTGATCTTGCATTATTCCAGTAATTCCACAGTAAATTCTGGTTCACAATTGTTGTGGACCAAATTCAAGTTGATTGTAAGTCCACTGCTATTTTTTTCTGATATTTCTAAGGGATCTACATAGAAAAGGGGCACCAAAAACGGCATATGGAATTAGAATGGATGACTGTCACTCAAAAGTGATGAGCTACATCCTTCAGGTGGGGTTCAGTAACTGAAGGGGGCAGCAACCTGGTGATGTGGAACTTTCAGGAGAATAATTAAACTTCTCTTCCTGTGACATATACCTCATTTTGAGAAATATTGAGTTGACATTTCTAGAGAGATCTTTTTATTAAATCTTGACAAAGAAGTGTGAATATTTACGATAAAAAATTACAGGTTGGCCAGTCGTATTTAATGAAAACGCTTAGATAAGCATTTTAACAGTAAAAGGCTAAAGACAAGCTTGGCTCCAAATAGAACAAAGAAATCGAAGAAAACATATAAGAGAGAAGCAGTCCAGTATGTTCCTGTCTTCTTATAAACATTTAGAGAGTGCTTAATAAAGCATAGCAGCATCACAGTCATTTAAAAGAGGGTAATTTTAAAATTTGCAAGTGCCCAACTAGAAGAGAATTCTACGTTATGTAATATAATAATAATACAAGTTTTGTTTAATATGAAATTCCTGTTAACTGTCGAACTTCATCTCCTTTAGCTACATCAATTACAATTGGTCTAGATTTGAAACCAGCTTTAGTGATTTGAAACATATTAGACACAATGTGACTATTGGCTGTTATCACCAAACAGGACACATCTGCTCTGTTTTATTTTGTTCTTTCTTGAATTGTGCCTCAGATTCCACAAGCTGCTTTCACTGTAAATGGGACCAGTGGCCGAATAGCAGACAAGACCAATGCATCCCGATGATCAAGGAATTCCTTTCCTTCCAGGATCCTTTAGGAGCCATCCTGGCATCAATCAGCATCTTCTTATCAACAGTTCCTATCGTCATCTTGGGACTTTTTCACCATCACAGGAGAACACCTATAGTAAAAGCCAACAACAGGTCCATCAGCTACCTGCTACTCCTGTGCCTCTCACTTTGTTTGCTGTGTGCCTTGAGTTTTATAGGTTACCCCACCCATGTGAAGTGTCTCCTCCGTCAAGCAGTCTTTGGAATAATTTTTTCTCTTTGTATCTCCTGTGTATTAGCTAAGACCATCATGGTAGTTATTGCCTTTAAAGCAACCAAACCAAACAGTGATATCAGGCGATGGGGTGGGCACCAGGTAGTGTACAAAGTCATCAGTGTCTGTTTAATCCTTCAGGTTTGTCTTTGCATCTCATGGTTATGTGTCTCTCCTCCTTTCTCACAATTTAACACCAACACTGAAACTGGAAAGATAATAATTGAATGCAACGAAGGATCTTCCATTGCTTTCTGGTGCATGCTGGGATATCTGGGGCTTCTGGCCTTTATCTGCTTTATAGTAGCATTCCTGGCAAGACAACTTCCGGATAGCTTTAACGAGGCTAAATTTATTACATTCAGCATGCTCGCCTTCCTCAGCGTATGGTTGTCATTCATCCCATCCTACTTAAGCACCAAGGGCAAGTACATGGTGGCCATGGAGATTTTCGCCATCTTGTCATCTAGCGCTGCACTGTTGTTTTGCATTTTTTTGCCTAAGTGTTACATCCTCCTTCTGAGGCCAGAGATGAACTCCAAGCAGTACTTAATGGGCAGGCAATTGGGTGACAAGAATAAAGCCAAATCCTCTTAGGATCCACAGTTTAATTTGGCCCAAAACAATGCTCCTGCTATTGGATATGCTGCCATAATTTTGAATCAGTTTTGAAAAAACCTAACGCATAGTTAAGCACACATTGGCCGTCACGTCAGTATGAATGGTCAATAATCCCCAATGGAACTTCTAACAGGCATGTTACGTTCCCTATTGGAAATCATGAAGTTACAAACTAACTGTGGGCCTGTTCTGTATACCCTAGGGATTTTGTCTGTTGAAAACAGACACATCTATGGGTAAAACGTTTGTGGTAATGGGGAACTACCAGGGAAATCTGAGCTATTATTACTCACAGGAGTCTCAGGGTACAACTTGAAATCCCTGGTAGCTTTACATTACCTTTGTTGATAGGACCCCAGCATCTTTAACCCCAGGGCATGCAATTAACAGTAAGAAGGAAAGTTTGGAAAATGGACAAGGAAAGATTAATAAAAGCGTAGGAACAGAAATGGAAGAGTTGCACAGATCCATAGGTTGTACCCTTTAGGACATAATTAAATCAAATTCATACTTGATTACCTAATCAAGACTACCGTTTCAGTTAAGGCTGGTAGTGTTTCTGATTGGGAATATCAAATCTTGCGGTTAAAACAATAGAGATTTATATTTGCATAGTGACATGATGCATTAAGCTGTAAGACAATTGACTGCAAAAGCAATCTGAATTTATCATTTTAGACTTAAAACGGTCAGCTCTACCAACGATCAACATGAACATAAGGTCCACAGTTATGGTGACTTCATCTTATAAATGTATAACCAAATGTCAAATGGAACAAGAATGTATTTCTTTAACAGTTAATATTAGCCGAGTGTGAAACTAATGCTCAGTCTTGGATAGTAATTTGAAATCCAATAATTGTTACCTGATGAGGGGAGAAATTCAGTATTTCAGGAACAATGAAAACATACTGGGCCAGGCCAAAAAATTTAAACGTGACATCAGAAATGTACATTTTTTCCTGATTAAACTTTCACATTTTCTTTAATTCATAAATACTTCCAAAAGTACGCCTGGAAGGCTGTGTCATTCTCAGGTTTCCAGCCTTTTATGTCTTGAATGTCATTTGACATTTCCTGTGGGCTTAATATTTTTGTACTACCCCTTAGGGAAACATTGCTCCTGGTGCAGAATACCCTTCTCTACACCCAGGTGTATGAAAATGCCCCTTTTTGCATGATCATACCAATTTTTTTATACTTATGCTGTTGGTATTTTGGACTCTGAACACTGGGACCAGGCCCAGGCTTACTAACCAGGTCCTAGTGCATGTGTTCTGACAAATAACTTGTCAAATTGGTCGGAAATCCTAATAGGCACATTTAACTTGCCTTTAAGTCTCTAGTATGTGGGATTTAGTATCAGTGTATCACTTCACTTTGGCTAAACCTAAAACCACAATTCAAAGACTAAAATCAATAGAAATTCAAAATCCAATCTAATTGTCGAGTCAGGTTTTTAACCCCTTGGCTGCTAGCCCCAGTGCTAAGCCTATTTTGGCTATTTCAGTTAGTGGTAGAAATGTTATGTTCCATTGTGTTAATTCATTTTCTAAAGTGCTTTAATACCAGAGGGTTTCCTAAGCACAGGGATGTTATAGTTAGGCTCAGATCTGGGTCTAAAACCAATGGTGGATCCCGAAAACCTATACATTTCTGAAAAGTAGACCTAATTCTTAATTCAGCAAGGAGTCATTTGTGTAGATCCTTCAAGGTTTTCCTATCGAAAGTAACTGTTGAAATGGGAAAATATTGAAATTGAGTTGAAAAAAAGGAGCCATTTATGTCTAAGTTTTCATTTGTAACTTATTTTAAGTACGGCAGATTTTTAAAAGCAGCATACTGTTACATCAGCAAGACCCTTCTGGTTGTAGGGAAATATAGGGCTTGTAGGTTCAAGAAGTCGAGGTACCCAGAGACAATAACTGAGCTGTACCTTGCAATGGTTCTTCATTGTGTACCGTGTATAGAAAAATGTATCTGGTAAAATATAAGGAGTGTTAAATAGGTCTCAAGGAAACCTATGTATTTCTGAAATGTGCAGAAGACTTGGAGTTTAGAAGCAGTGGTTATTTGCACCTGTGAATTTGTTGGTAACCCTATAAACATGTGAATTACAGGGCATTTTTCAAAATTACTTCTTTCTTACACAGTCTTACATTTGGAAGGTGCAAATTCAGAGTAAGACAATTGGTAATAATACTACTAATATCTACTATTCTGTATTCCCCTAAGTCTCCCAATAAAAATGCTACCTTACTTCTGTGGTTAGGCCTAGTGCTCGCAACGAAAAATGGCCGAAAACACAACATGGATGTAATGCATTTTCCCATTGAAAAATGAACCTTTTCCCCATGTGGGTAGCTCTGAATTTGGACCCCAGCTTAGCCGGTACCTATGGAAACCTAACCAACCTACACTTTTTTTTAAACTAGGCATGTAGGGGTATCCAGGGTGGGCTGACTTGCATGGTTTTCACCACATTTGTTACCCAGAACCCTTGCACACCTTAAACTGTGACCAAAAAATCAATTCTCCTCGCATTTCTGCAAAGAAAAAATAGTGAATTTCTGAGGAGCAACAAACTTCCAAACATCCAGCATTTCCCCAAGCCTCCCGATAAAAATGTTACCTCACTTGTGTGGGCAGGCTTAGTGCCTGTGGCATGAAATGGCCCAAAATGCAACATGGAAAAACATTCAATTTTTCCACTGAAAACTGAGCCTTTTTTCTAATTTTGGGTAGCTATAGATTTTGGACCTTAGCAGACTTGTCACCTATGGAAACCTAGCCAACCTGTAAATCTTGAAAAACTAGATACCTAGGAGCAGACTTTCATGGCTCTCACCATGTTTTCATACCCAGAATCCCTTGCAAATCTCAAACTTTGATTGAAAAAAAAATGTTATGCACATTTCTGTGATGGAAGGTTTCTTGTGAGGGTAGGGCTAGTGCCCACATCAGGAAATGACACAAAACACAACATGGATGCATCTAATTCTTCCACTGAAAATTGAGCCTTTTTTTCCAATGCCAGTAGCTCTAGAATTTGGACCCTAGCTCAGCAGGCACCTAGGTAAACCTAACCAACCTGTACATTTTTTAAAACTAGATACCTAGGGGTAACCAGGGTGGGCTGACTTGCATGGCTTTTACCACATATTTTACCCAGAATCCCTGGCAAACCTTAAACTTTGACTAAAAAAACATGTTTTCCTCAAAGTTCTTTGATGGAATGTTCAGGAATCTGTGGGGAACCATACATTTCCATCCACCTGGCATTCCCCCAAGTCTCCTGGCAAAAACAGTACCTCACTTGTGTGGGGGAGACCCAGTGTCGGTAATAGGAAATGACCCAAAACGCAACATGAAAGCATTGCATTTTTCAACCAAAAACTGGGTCTTTTTTTCCCAATGTGGGCAGTTCTAGATTTTAAACCCTAGCTCAGCCGGCAATTATGGAAACCTACCTAATCTGTACATTTTTAAAAACTAGACTCCTATGGGTATCCAGTGTGTGCTAACTTGCATGGCTCTCACTAGGGTTTTTTTACCAGAATCCCCTGCAAAGCTCAAACTTTGCCCTAAAAACAAATTTTCTTTGCATTTCTGTGAGGACAAGTCCTGGAATCTGCATGCTCCTACGTCATCAGATTGCAGACAGCGGCTTGGGGGTAGCAGCAGAAATGCTTCCCCTGCCATCCCTGGTGGCTGTTTCAAAGGAGCAACCCACAGGGGAAGCGCCAGTGCTACCCCTTGGGTAAAAGCGAAGTCTGAACGGTTCCATCATCAGCACATGCCCACAGCAGCTGAGGATAGACCAATTTTGTCCTCAGAACACAAAGTGTTGATTACTGTTTTGAAAATGCCACATTTAGATAATTGAAATTCCTGGACACTGTCCAGGACACTGATGCACTGCGATAATCACTCGTAATGAGTGTAAATCTGGAGTTTAAGTGAAGTCAAATCAGTTCAACTTAGAGTCATTACAAATAAACATAGTTATCATGCATAGTGCAACGTTTCAAAACATTTTCGTTTAATTCAATTTTTAGTTCATTGAGAATTTTGAAAAATCATTCTATGATGTTGTTAACAATTCACAAGCATCTACATTAAGCAACGCTGTTATTTAGAGCATCCCAATGCATTTCGGGCAGAGTATTGTGCCCTTCATCAGGGGAATCTGCGGAATGATACAATATAGTATAAGTGTCTGTTAGCGACAGAGTATACAGGGTTACATTGAGGGGGATCAGGATTAGGAAAACGAAACAATCTGAGTACACAATATAGCTTGCCCAAGCGTAAATACTGAATGAACATCAAAAAAAGGAGTGGATAAAAAAAGGAAAGGAGGGAGTGCCCCATGGTTCTGCCCTTATGGAGAAATAGATCGCGCTAACTCCAAATTAACTAACCAATCGGTGGAAGAGGTCGGCTTTACCCGTGACGTGAATTTCATGCCATGCGTTTAAATTTGTACGTAATTGCGAGTGGTTGCCGAGTGTCATGCAAACCATTATTTAATTGAAAAATTGAGCCCCACGAGTGAGGGAACATGTCGAAAGCGTACGTGTGGTGAAACATGCGTACTCTGGGGAATCTTACTTCAATACGCCAGTGGCGTTTAGGATATCAAACGATACCCTTCCGTTCTAGGAAACCTGTGGAGGGTAGATAAAGCCTCAAGGTTATAATCTGCACTCTAATGTGTGCTCACCCAAGTTGATTAGGAGCTAAAAAACGCGGTTTACCGTTTAGCGTCCTCCGGTGCCTCTCTGCGAAAAACAAAGGGTACGGGTCAGTTAACCGTCGCGTACTAGTTGGAATAATTGTCGCTGTGATTAAACCAAGGCGGTGCTCTTACCGTAATGTGTATTTGCGGGTGCTTCTACGGGTGCTCAAAAGTGCCGGTGTAGTGGAAGGCTAACCGGAAGTGTCTCACTATGAAGCAATAGTGGACACAAAAAAGGGACTATGTGTTGGGCGCGCCATATTGAAGAGAGTAAAAATAAACGTAAAATAAACGTAAAAATGAACATGTCACAGCAGAATAAACAAACTCACTGTCATATGACGAAACATTAATCATGAGAAGACACTAATGTACAGGATGTGTCAGTTTAGGTTACAATAAGTCAAAATCGGCAATTACAGAAGCTTTTTGATAGAATCTGCCACTGTAGGTGTGCACAATCTATTTGGGAGAATCAAATATGATTCTTATTACATGAAGCATGACAATTCAAACTTATCATTAAGCCCTGTCGGTGTCAAGGTTTGTAAATACCAGATCCAGTGAGACTCCCGCTGGGACAGGATCTTGGCTCGGTCATGTTCTGTGTGTGGTTCAATGGCTTGAAGGACCCCGAATTTTAATTGGGATATGTTATGTTTGTGTGAAACCCAATGTGTTGCCAAAGGAGAGGTTGTATTCTGTGTGCGTATGCGACTTTTATGCTCTGTGATTCTTGTGCGCACACTGCGTTCTGTCTTCCCAACATAGTAAAGGTCACAAGGACATTTGATGTAGTAAACAACGAAGTCGCTGTTACAATTTGTTGTGTGTGAAAAGGTGATGGTTTTGCACGATGTTTATTGTAGTACAAACCATTATAACAATAGACTATCCAGATTACTGAGTGCAAACGCTGCTGCGTCAATTACCACATTTAGATAATTGACATTCTTCTGCCTAGTTCCAGTAGTATACTTTTCAGAGTTAATCTCCAATTGTCACCTGGCAGCCTGGTAGGAGGTGTGAATAGCTCACAGGAAAGAGGTAAACCGGCCTCCTCTGGAAGGCTCCTCCTGACAGGATAGCCTAGGGGATTTGCCCACCAACGATAAAAGCGTCAAAGGACATTCCCTGTCGCAGTAATATGTAACTCACACCCAGGTCTATCCCAGCCATTATCCAAGTAGCCAGAATGACAACATTTGCAGTGGGGGAAAAAGCTGTTCCAGAACTGGTTTGCAGGGGGCGCTCTCCCTTTCCCTAGATACACTCAGGTTTGTGCCCAGAGATCTAACAAGGGGAAATAAAGTTTCTGCCATGTTAGGTTTTGGCAGAGCAGGGCAGTGTGGGATTGTTCGGGGCCAAACCCCCAGGAAATTATGTCAAATTGGGTGGGATATCCCTGAAACTATTTCCTTATTTACCAGTGTGTTTCCCTCACACACAAGCTTGTGCCAAGCAGAAAAGTGGGACCCCTAGGTAGCTTCTTCAGAACACCTCTTGACCGGTGAAAGACGGAAGAAGGACTGCATCTGCTGTTGAACCTGTGGGGAGAAACCCCAATGGTTGATCCTGCTCCCCACTTGTACCCAGGACTGAGAAATGGACTCCAAGAACTAGTTGGCTAGCCTTCTGTTAAGCTAAAGGAAAACAAACGCTTGAAGAAGGTCAATGGCAACATTTTCCTGGGCTTAATCTTTGGAATTTGCCTGCTTGTAGTGTTCTTGCCTTTGATTTTGAGAGCCTTCAACTGCATACCAACACTAAAGCCCACTGAGGTCCTGCACTGTAGTTGGTTACCAGAAATGAGTCGCTCTTTGGATCCATCTGGCTCTCCAATCCACAAACTGCCTCATCTACTGGGATCTTTCTCCAAGCTAAAGAAGGTAAACTTTAAGCTTGACCAATCCTGGTCCCCGTATGCAACCCATGCTCCATCTCTTTCAGCCTCAACTTTTAGCTTTGTTCTGGTCTTGTGCAACCAGAAACTTTCAGTTGAACATCTAAAACTATGAAAAATCACATCTCCGGTTTACTTTACTCACTTGGAGTTTTCTGCGGTCAACAATGACCACCCCACCTTTCAAGCCAACCTGAACTTTTGACTGGGGACTAGGACTTTGTCAGTCTGCTGTCAATTCACTATTCTTCAGATCTAGCCTGCAACGCAACCCTTTCGATGACACTGTCAATAATAATATTTGTCCAAGAAAATGACTAAGGGGCAGATTTACAAGCCCCCTGTGCGGCCAGTATGCCACTTTTTGTGACGTACTGGTGGTGTATTTTACTACTCCATATTTGCAAGGACAGGAAAAGCTACCCTGCGTGGCTTTTCTTGTCCTTGTAAATATGGCCCCTTTACACGCAGCACTTTGCGTGAAAATGGCGTTCCATGGGTATTGCTGTGGGTGTTCCCATGCAACACCCATGGAACCAGACACATTTCCAGATATGAGAGGAATCGTAAATCTGGAAATGAGTCTGAAAGCTATGCCTCCCCAGGGGAGGTGCAACGAGGAGAAATTTTTTCATTTCTCTTCGTTTTTTCCCTCTTTCAATGCGTGCTGCATTCTACAGCACGCATTGGCAGAGAAAAATGCCTGTAATGATTGTTTTTGTGCAGGAAGTGGCCCCTTCCTGCACAAAAACAATCTCCCCATGACCGAGGATGGGTGCCTGCACCAGTGCATGACAGCTGTTTGTGCGCCTGCGAAGGGCAGAGCACAGGAATGTGAATATTATTGTAAATATGTTGCATTCCTGTGCCTTGGAAGTGCCTGAGCATGGCGCAGCCTAAGTGCTTGCCTTGCCACGCTTCGGCACTTCCTCATAAATCAGCCCCTAATAGCCTAAGTACGTGTTTGGCAGTGCGGCCCTCGGTTCGCCGTGCCACTGCACTGCCAATCACGTGGTCGGGCCACCTGCCAGATTATGCGTATTTCTCATGTCTAGTGGGCTTTTTTTTAAGTTGCCACAGCAGAGCCCTAAAAATGGGCACCGCAATGGGTACAGTAAAAACAGTTCTTGGATGGCATTGACTGTAAAGTCAATACCATGCAGGAACTGTAATGCATGCCAACAGGGGGGCACATATTGTGCCCCCCCTGCATGCACACTATGGCACAGAGTCACTAGGGAAACCTGTAGGGCCCGTCTGATTCCTCTCCACCACGATTTTCATTGAGGAGGAACCGCCATGAAAACCGTGGTGAAAAGGAAACTTGTAATATGCTTGGCGGGACCACTGTGGTCCATCCAACCATATTGCAGCCTCTTGATCACTGCAACACTGACAGGGAATTGTAATAGGGCAGTTGGAAGTCTGTCACCTCAGCTCCCACACAAGTCTGGCGGTACGTAGACCACCAGATTTGTAATTAGGCCCCAAGTCAGAAGGTTAATGTTCCACCGGAACAAACCTGGTCACAGTAGCCAACCTGCTCTCCATCAGAGTCATCTTTAACTTCTGACTTTGACCAGGTCTGGCACAACCATATAGCTGCGTTTGGCATTTTGCGCTATTTGATGCCATTAACATACAAAATCCTGGGGAGGAATGGGACTCTTTCCTCCTCCGGGTTTCTTTTTGTAGACTAGTTTAATGTTAGGGTGACAGGCACACTGCAAGTTGGGGTGGCTTTCGCGTCTAACGCAGGGGTGCAGGGTGGGGGTGTGTGTTTCGGGTATTTATTGGGGGGTGGGGGAGGGTTTGGACTTGTTTTATTTCGTTTCAAGGCAACGCATTGTTTTACGTCTGGATCTGGGTCTTACTTTTGGGATGGGGTAGGGGGTGGAAGATATTGTGTTGGAATGTTAACGGGTGGGGGGATAGGATAAAACGTGGAGTAGTGTTGCAGCTATTCAGACGCCTCTCTCCTGATGTAGTTTTGTTACAAGAGACGCATCAGATCGGAAACACATGCCAAGCTATGAATCGGCGAGGATACCGCCTAATTGTACACTCTGGTTTCACCACTGGTTCTAGAGGGTTTGGTATCCTAGTTAAGAGCTCCCGCCCCCTGGAGGAGATGACATAATCCTTGACGATAGGGGACGCTATACCGCTCTCACTGGCAGGTGGGAGGGGAAGATTGTTTCATTGCTTTCTGTGTACGTTCCACCTGGCCTGCAGACTACGACCTTCACTGACTTGGGGAGAGTAGTTCTGGGGCTTCCTGACGGCATTTTGGTTGTGGGTGGGGATTTCAACTCTGTTGTTTCTGGTAGGGAGGACCGTTACCCCCCCAAGGACCTCACGAGATCACAGTCTTGGTTGGGTGGCATCCTGGAGACGCTGGGACTGGTAGATAGTTGGAGGCTACTACACCCGGGACAGAGGCAATACACCTTGCACTCTGGTGCTCACGGTAGTCTCTCTAGACTTGATTATATATTGATGCTGGCAGCACAAGTCTCTTCAATTAGGGAAGTTAGACACCTGGCCAGAGGTATTTCACATCACTACCCACTGTGGCTTTTGATGGACATGAAGCTGGGTGCTGAGGGTCGAGTAACCCCCATTAATCCTTGGTATCTCCGTAACCCCAAAACCCGAGTGGAGTTGGTCAAGTCTCTGGATTGTTATTTTGCTGAAAATGTCGGAAATGTGTCCTCGTCTGTTTCGTTGTGGGAGGCTTTTAAGATTGTTATCCGGGGACAGGCATTATCATTAATCACTGGCGCCAAGAAAAGCAAAAACGAGGCGGTAGTACGCCTCGAGACCGAAATAGCTGAGCTGGAAGGGGATTTGGAATTGGGTCTCACCCATGTCAAAGTTCATGTCCTAGTCTAAAACAACTTGAGTATAGGGCACTGGTTACAGACGCTGCTAAAGTAGAGTAGAGAGCAGCAGGGACGGCTGTATGATGTGGGAGACAAGGCTGGGAAGCTGATTAGTTGGTTAGACAGAAAGGAGAGAGCGAGTCGTGTGGTCCCGGTGAGAGCTGATGGAGTGCGAGTGACTGATTCCGTCGAGATTGTGGAGTGTTTTGCTGAACATTTCCGAGATGTATATTCTCCGGTTTCCGATAGACCGGAGGAAGACTCGCATCTGCTATTGAGAGACATTGCGTTGCTTTGCCTTTCGGACCTGGACAGGGATTTACTTGATACAGCTTTTTCTGTTGACGATGTTGCAATGGCTATTTATTCTGTCCATTCGGGTAAAGCTATGTGCCCTAATGGTCTCCCCATCGAGCTTTACAAGCTGCGTCCTGACAAAATGGCGCCGTATCTCCGCGACATGTTCATGGAATCGCGAGACATCGTCTCCCTTCCTCGTGATCAGCGTCTTGCGACCATTGTGGTGATTCATAAGGAGGGGAAGCCGCGGGATCGCTGCACATCCTATAGGCCTATTTAGCTCCTGAACGCGGAGCCCAATATCCTTGCAAAATTGTTGGCAAATCGCTTGATAAAGGTGATTGGTGAACTGATCCACCCGGATCAATCTGGTTTCATTCCGCATCGTAATACAGCTTTGAACTTGCGACGCCTACATGACGTCCTTGCGAGGGCTGCATCATTGCGTGAACCGGCCATCTTGGTTTCCTTGGGTGCTACGATGGCCTTTGATACCGTCGAATGGCCGTATCTTTGGGCTGCTCTTGCAAAGTTTGGTTTTGGTCCTGGCTTCATTGGCTGGGTAAAACTTCTGTATGAGAAACCATTGGCTCAGATTGTGGTGAATGGTCGGGTTTCTAACTCCTTTGTTCTTGGAAGGGGCACGCGACAGGGGTGTCCGTTATCTCCATTACTTTTCGCCCTCGCTTTAGAACCCCTGGCTGCTTGGCTGCGGTGGGAACCACCGATGAAAGGTATTCAGTGGACCCCTGACTTTGAGGATCGCATATCACTCTATGCAGATGACATTCTGTTGTATCTTACGTCGCCTTGAAAGTTGTTGAATGTGCTTATTGATGTACTGAACTCATTTGGGAGGAACTCCGGCCTAGTGATTAATTGGGCTAAGTCCTGTATTTATGCACTCTCTGGTGACGCTCCCTCTTTGCCGCGCGGCTGCCCCATACAAGTTACGTGGACGGGATTTAAATATTTGGGAGTCTTTATTACACTAGACCCCGTTGTCCGTTATAATCGTAACATACTTCCTCCGCTCCTGCGGTTAAAATCCAATGTCGTAGCCAGGAGTAGACTGCCACTGTCCCCCCTTGGGCGTGCTGCTCTTTTCAAAATGATGTCACTGCCGCGGTTTTTGTATGCCCTTCAGACCACGTTTGTGTTAATTATTCCGGCGAGTTATTTCCGTGAGGTAGAGCACTTGCAGAGGCGGCTGATATGGAGTGTGCGCTTTCGTATCGCCCTCGCTAAGCTGCAGCTTCCCTGGTATGACGGCGGTATAGCACTTCCGGATATCAGGCGGTACTATTGGGCCTCCCAGCTTGGAGCGATCAATCATGGGATGTACGGACCTGCGTTAAACCCTGCGTTAGAGATGGATAAGTAGCAGCTACCAGGTGGAGATTATAATAGGACGCTTTATTCTAGGCTTTCCGGCAGGGAACTTTTGGGACCCACTAAGGTAGCGGTACGAGTGTGGCATTCTGCCAATGCGGCAATGGGGGGGCGGGTCGTTTGACCCGGGCGACTCCGCTCTATGCATCGGAGAGATTGGGTAGCTTGTGGAGGACGAAAGGCTTTGTGAAATAGGATATGATCGGTATTTGCAAGGTGGGTGACCTTTATGACAAGGGCAGGATTAAGACCTTCGAGGAGTTGAAGGTAGAGTATGAACTGAGTGACAAGGAGTTTTTCCGTTACGTACAAATCCGCCACGCGTTGAGTTCTGTTTTTCCTGCAAAGGTTGTCATCCCGGAATCGTCCCCTCTCGAAGACCGGGTGCTTGACGGGTATGTTCCGGACAGCACCATTCCTTTGATATATAAGAAATTGATAAACGATCGTGTTGACCTATTAGTGCACCTTAGAGAGCTCTGGACCAATGACGGTCTGGAGTTGGATGATGAGGACTGGCAGTCCGCGATATCCTCTCCCAAGGAGGTCGCGATTCCGGCCCGTCTCCGACTCGTGCAGCTTAAGATCCTGCATCGGATTTACGTAACTGGCCCTCGTCTGATTCGGATGGGTTATTCTGTGGATGGGTTGTGTAAGCGTGGATGTGGCTTGCTTGGTACTTTCCTACACATAATTTGGGAGTGCCCGGAAGTGGTGGTGTTTTGGAATCGAGCGCATGCAGTGATGGCTGAGGTCACGGGTGTTCTGTTGCTGCCCGAAGCTAGGCGTTGTTTGTTGAATGTGTGGGAACCGACAGATTATAATGTGGCGCAGACTCGATGGGCGACCCTTGGGAATATGGTCGCCAAGAGAGATATAGCGCAATTATGGGGCTCCATGAGACCGCCCACTGTTTCGGCTTGGAAGGAGAACATGGATTGGTGTATGTTTAGAGAGAAAACGGTGTATGTGGCACGTGGCAGACCGAGGAAGTGGGGCACGATCTGGGGCCAGTGGAACTCGTACCGAGGTGATATCTGTACGCCTCCCCTCACTGATATTCTGGATGTCCCTCTATCCCCCTGACCCGACATTCCTAGTATTATCTGAGTTTCAATGCACTGTGACTTTGTTCTCCTGCCTGCCCCCCCCTCTTATTGCACTAATAATTTGCATTACATGGGGTTGCACCTTCCTCCCTCCTTGAACACATATCCAGCTGTATTGTTCTTTATTGCCTTGTTTTGTTTATGTTTTATGTTTAATAAAAAGAGTTATAAAAAAATAAACATACAAAATCCTATCTCCAGTTCACCATATCTGGTTTCTGCCATTTTGCTGTCTATTTGTTCATTGATAATTTCTCTATTTTTATAAACTGGAGTGATAATTGTATTGTGTTGTGGTTTCTACTTATGAAATGTTTGGGAACTGATAAATGTGGTACACATTTCTCCTACGTTAAGACTGCAGGCTCTGTGCTAGAGCTACCAAAGGTTGTGCTCAGGTTTAGATTACTGAGACCTAACTGGACCTAGAAAGGAATAGAAAGGAATAGTGCCATTATTACTTGAGGAGGACTGCAATCCACTACAACTAATAATCCACTTTCTCACAGCAGGTATCCATGTCTTGAGTGAAGGGGCTTTTATTTCCATGATATATATTCTCAGGTAAAGTTAAAACTGGGAATTTAGGACAGCTTTCGACTCACCTGGCTCAAGTACATAGCACACGTGGCTACCTGTTTGTTTCAGATGGGTCTTTATTTATTGAGAGACATGGCATTTTCTGTTATTTCTTAGCCACACACACTCAGAGAGGGAACCTGTCAAAGAATTTCAAACTTCCTACCTGAAGCTATGCTATTCTGGTTTGTTGAAGGCATAGAACCTATCATACGTGAGTTACAATTCTCTCCAGAGACTCTTACTAACTGACTGTAGACTGGGTTTGTTGGCGGGCTAAGTAAGCGTCCCTAAAATGTGGGTTCTGCAGGCAAATGTGTCTTTTGTTCTTGTGACCACTACAGTGAATTATATAAGTTAGGATAAACAATCTGCAATAAAAGTCCCTGAAAATGTGACTTCCGGGAGTATTGTTACTGAGGGTTGAAACTGAAACAATAAGAGTTGTTTCAAGACAATTCTCTGACAAACAGCAGTTAGAACCAACTTTGTGTCCACTTGTTTTAACAACTGGAAAAACATAAACTAAGTGATGCCTCACCTCTTCAGCCAGCCACTGTCAAAACTAGAGTGCTTCCAATTTACACTATCCTAGACTTGACCTCTCTGTGAATTAGAACCACAACAGAAAAAGTTTAGTCAGTATGAGAAGAACTGTCACCGTTCTGCCATGCTTGTCTGACAGTCCATCATCACACATGGTGGTGACATATACATAGACTGCAAACTTTCTGAGTGAAGTCAACAATTACCTGCACCCACCTTGATTGTACATGTGGATTCCAATGCCATGAACCACTGTTAGATTTTAATGGGGATAATCATTACCAAATTGTACATGTAACCACAATAATCTACACAAGCCACAATAATGTTCTAATCATTGGCTGAGCATTGTGTGTTTTCTTTCATCTTGATGGCTTTAGCACCCTCATGGCATTTGCTGTAATAAAAAGCAACTACCAGGTCTTAGGTCTTGGTATCAGTGCTTAAGGTAAAAATGTGGTTCAGTAATTGACTTTAGATTTGTAATTGTATGCCTTTTTCAAAGGTGAAAAATCATGCTTAGATACCAAAAGCTACAAAGACATGTACCATTTCCATCACCATATCAACCAATATGATACCTAAGGTGAGCTCCATACTTTCACACAAAGGAAGTCAATCAATCAATTAATCGGGGATTTATAAAGCATGCTACTCACCCATGGGGGTCTCAAGGCTCTGGGTAAAGGGGGGGTGCAGCTCCATTTCAGTTGAAGAGACAGTTCTTGGGGGGGGAGGGGCAGCTCTGGTTCAGTTGAGGAGCCAAGCATTGAGTTCTTCCTGAAGGTGTGGAGGGTGGGGGAGCATCTGATGTCAACAGGAAGCTTGTTCGCTGTGACATAGGAGGAAGCTCTTCCGCATGCTCTGGTTCTGCAAATGCAGGGGTTTTCTGCGAGGGTGAGGTCTGTGGAACGAAGGTTCCTCTTGGGTATGTGGAAGGAGACTCTCTCATTGAGGTATTTGGGTCCGATGCTGTGGAGTGATTTGTAGGCGTGGGTATTGCCGTAGTCCAGTCTGCTGGTTATGAGAGCGTGGGTGATGGTTTTACTGTATTCTGGGGGTATCCATTTGAAGGTCTTGCGGAGTATTTAAAGGCAGTTGAAGCTGGTGGAGGCGATGGATTTGATCTGGTGGGTCATGGTGAGGGAGGAGTCGAGGATGATGCCGAGGATCCGTGTGTGGTCTGTCGGGGTGGGCGGACTCCCGAGGGCGGAGGGCCACCAGGTGTTGTTCCAGGCCGAGGTATAGGATCCGATGATGAGGACCCCGGCCTTCTCCGAGTTGAGCTTCAGGCAGCTGCTTTTCAGCCAGACAGCTACGTCCCTCATTCCTTACTGGAAGCAGGGTCTGGTGTCTTCGGGGTGTTTTGTGAGGGAGAGGATGACCTGGGTGTCATCGGCATATGATGCTATGCTGACCCCATGTTTTCTGACGATAGCAGCGAGGGGGGCCATGCAGATGTCGAAGAGCGTAGGGCTGAGCGATGATCCTTGGGGTAAGCCTCAGTTGATCTGTGTGGGTTCAGAGACGAATGGAGGGAGTCTGATCCTTTGGGTTCTGACGGAGAGAAAGGATCGGATCCAGGAGAGGGCTGTTCCTCGTATCCCAGCGTCATGGAGTCTGTCTTCGAGAGTGCGATGTGAGACGGTGTCAAAGGTGGCGGAGACGTCTAATAGGATAAGGGCTGCGGTGTGTCCCTGGTCTAATAGCATGCAGATGTCATTGGTGGCAGCTAGGAGGGCTGTCTCAGTGTTGTGGTTGCCGCGGAATCCGGACTGGGAGGCGTCTAGGATGGGGTTCTCTTCAATGAAGTCGGTCAGTTGGGTGTTTATGAGTCTCTCTGTGACTTTGGCTGTGAATGAGAGGAGAGAGATGGGCCGGTAGTTTTTCAGGTCTGGCCGTATGCTTCTTGATGAGGGGTGTGACCTCCGCACGTTTCCAGTCATTGGGCAAGATGCCGGATTCAAAAGAGGCATTGATGGTACGTTCTAGTTCAGGTGCGATGGCGCTGTGGTATATGTGCGCTGGGCAGGGGTCCGTGGGAGCTCCTGAGTGGGTGTTCTTCATGGTCATTGTAGTGTGTTCACCGGTGGATGGATTCCAGATTGTGATGATCAGCTCTTTGTCGATGGTGGTGGTGAGTGGGGGGGTGTCCGGGTTCTGTTTGCTGAAGTTGTGGTAGAGGGCCTTGATCTTCAGATGGAAGTTGGAGCTGAGCTGGTTGCAGAGTTCCTGGATTGGTGTGATGTCCATGGCTTCACTAGGGGGTTTGGGGAATTGCTGTATGATGCTGAAGAGTTCTTTAGCATTGGTCGCGTTGGTGTGGATCTTGTTTTTGATGAAAGTCCGCTTGGTGTCTTTTAGGTGCTGGTGGTATTCCTTCAGGGAGTCTCAGTAGCTTTTCATATCTTCCTTGGTTTTCCAGTTTTGCCAGGTTTTTTCGAGGCGTCTGCAGGAGTGCCTGGCTATTTGGAGTTCGGTGGTGAACAAGGCTGCTTTCAGGGGTCGTCATTTGCCATGGTGGCAGAGGGGTGCTAACTTCTCGGTGCAGCTGGAGATCCAGCGATGAAATTCCTTGGCTGCGGAGTTGGCATCGGTCATGGCTCAGGGTGGGTCTAGGAGGAGGGAGTTGTTAAGGTGCTCCTTTGTGATCTTGTTCCAGTTCCTATGAGGTGGGCGGGGGGTGTTTGGGTCCAGTGGAAGTGTTGAAGGTGAAGTGTACGCACCGGTGGTCTGTCCATGGGGGCTGCGAGGTATGGCTGAACTGGATGTTCGACCCCCCTGTGAAGATGGGGTTGAGGGTGTCCTGCTCTGTGCGTGGGAGTGGTGACGAGCTGCTTCACTTCGAGGTTGGAGAGGTTGTCAAGAACGGTGATGTAGTCGGGGTTGCTGCGGTTGTCGAGGTGGAAATTGAGGTCTCCAAGTAGAATGTAGTCCATGGATGTGATGGAGTGGGGTGCGACGAGGTCAGCAATGGTGGTTGCGGAGTGGCTGAGCGGTCCAGGGGGTCTGTTGGCGAGGGTGCCTCATAGGGTGGTCCTGGGGTTGGTCTGGACCTGGAAGTGGAGGTATTCTGTGTTGGAGTGGTAGTCGCTCAAGTTGGAGGTGGAGAGTCGCAGGGAGGTCTTGTGAGCAATGGCGAGTCCACCACCAGAGTGGTGGGGCAGTCCCTTCTCTGGACCTTGTATCCGTCAGGGATGGCGGTGCCGATGTCAAGGCCGGAGGTGGCGTTTGCTCAGGTTTCTGTGAGGAAGGTGAAGTCAGGCGAGAGGGTACCGAGCAGGTCCCAGATCTCTAAGGCATGTCTGTGTAGGGAGTGTACGTTGAGGAGGATGCATATCAGGGCTCCGGTGGTGTGGGCGTCCGGCAAATGTCGGCGGTCTTGGGGGGCAGTCGATGGTAGAGGATCATCGGCAGCGTCTGCAAGAGAACAGTCCTTGGGTGGTGTTCAGTGTTGCTCTATGGCAGTCGTTGTGTCTTCCGGGGTTGAGTGCGTAGTGGGCGGCTGAGATGTATGAGCAGAGTTCCGGAGATCCAGGGTTCCTGGTGCTGGCCGCGGTGGGGTCGCGGACGGGTGCAGACGGGCTTGCCTTAGGCACACCTTTGGCGTGCCAGCGGTGGACCCGCTGCGCGGAGCCGCCATTAAGTTGGGGAGAGGGGCGGGACTGGAGGTAGGGAGGCTGGAGCAGGGGCTATGTCGGGGGAGGGGATGCAGTGGGAGCAGCGGCAGGAACCGGCGGGTTGCAGGGAAAGAAAAAATAAAATTAAAAAACACCAGGGGAATGATACCTGTGGGCAGCTGGAGGGAAAATGAAAAAATACAGAAGAAGGCAACAAGTAGCAGGCTAGGGAGGGAGCACTCTGTTCACCTCTGCAAAGGAGTGGGCTGCAGGTGCGAACCCTGACCTGGGGAGGCGCTCTGGGTTCAGGCAATGGGGCAGAGAAAGCGGAGCAGCTGAGAGAGTGCTGGCCTGGACCGAAGAGTATTGTGCAGCACCATATACTGATAATACACATTAATTCAATGTAATATTTCTTTAGTGCAACCAGACACAGTTTGAGTGTGTATATATATTTGAAAGTTCATTAGATGTTAGCTTATGTTTTAGAAGGCCTTAAGTCATTTAGTCCCTTAAAATATCTAGTTAGTCAAAGAGATGTATTTAAACAATTCCGGTTAAATGTACATGGTTTAATGATTCATGGCGAAATCATATGAAATTTCTTGCATGCATGCATATGACAGACCTAATTTTCCTAAAAAATTCAGTAGTGTATATCTATTTTTCTCAACCCTTAGCACCTCATGGGAATTATTATTATTATTATTTTTTTTTTTGGTTAAAAACTTTGAGCAACAAAATTATGTTTACAGAAATGGGCCTACAACCGCACGGGCTGGCCGCTAAAAATCGGAGCATAATGTGATATAAAACAGTGGTCTCCACCCCGGCGGTCTGGCACGAACCGGATACAAAATGCCGCCCATAATATGAAACAGGATAGGACAATTTTCTTATTTTAAATCACAACCAAAAGTAACAAACACCAAAAACAAGGCGAAGGAGTAACACACCGAGTCAGCCCTAGAGGGGGGGGGGAAACCCACTAATCAGGAATACAGAGTTATAATCAGTAGGATGAGTCAAGGGGGGGGGACAGCGGGGAGGTCAATCAAGCCAAAGGACAGTATACGAACTTTCAGGAACGCCAACCTAGGGTGATAAGGGAACATCAGGGGTCTCTACCAGGGGAGGAGTACAAATATCCCCGCGATAGTCGTTCCACTGACACCAGATCTTCGTCCATGCCCTAGGTCTGCCCCTAGCTGTGTACACAGTCTTTTTGCGGAACATAGACCAGTCCATATTTTCTTCCCACACAGACACAGTGGGAGGCCTGTGCGAGCACCAAAGTTGGGCTATGTCCCGCTTCGCAACCATATACCCCAGGGTCGCCCATCTGGTCTGGGCCGCCGTATAGTCGGTGGGTTCCCACACGTTCAACAAGCATCTCCGGGCCTCCGGCACCAAGGCAATTCTAGTCACATCAGCCATCACCGCAAGCACCCCTGTCCAATAAGCAGCCACCCTCGGACACTCCCAAATAATGTGAATAAACGTAGCACTCATCCCACACCCACGCTTGCATAGGCCATCCGGGGAAAAACCCATTGCAACCAAACGAGGACCAGTGACATACACCCGGTGGAAGATCTTGAGCTGAACCAGACGGAGACGGGCCGGAATGGCGACCTCTTTCGGAGAAGATAGAGCCGACTGCCAATCCTCGTCATCCAGTTCCAGCCCGTCTCCGACCCATGCCTCTCTAAGTCGAACGAGCAAGTCTGCGCGATTGTTAATCAGCTTCTTATAAGTCAGGGAGATAGTGCTATCAGGGAGATGACCATCCAGGACACGATCCTCAAGGGGGGAGGACTCGGGGAGGGTGGCACCAGAAAGCAGAACAGAAGTAAGGGCATGACGGACCTGTAAATATCTAAAAAATTCCCTATCACTCAGGTCATAGTCATTCCGAAGGGCCTCGAAGGACTTCACCGCTCCATTCGCCCACACGTCACCCACTCTACTGATTCCAATAATGTCCCAGCGGTCAAATCCCTTCGTTGCCCAAAGACATCCCAGACGCTCAGATGCATAAAGCGGAGTCGCCAGCGTAACCCGTTCATCCCATCCCATGCTCACATTCGCAGCGCGCCACACACTAACCGCAATCCTAGTCGGTCCCGTAAGGTGAAGCCCAGCCGACCTAGAGTAAAGCACTCTATTAAAGTCTCCACCCGGCAGTTGGAGATTGTCCATTTCAAAAGCTGGATCCGGACCCGGGGAGTACATCAAGTGGTTAATGGCGGACAGCTGAGTAGCCCAATAATATCTCCTAATATCAGGAAGTGCCATGCCCCCGTCATACCAAGGGATGGTGAGCTTTGCGAGGGCAATACGTGGACGCCCGTCCCAAATCAGCTGTCTCTGTAAACTCTCGACCTCCCGGAAATAAGTAGTAGGGATATCATCATAGGAATTCTGGAGTGCGTAAAGGAATCGCGGTAAGGACATCATCTTGAAAAGGGCGGCCCTGCCCAGCGGCGACAAGGGTAATTTACGCCAGCGAGCCACGTCCAGCCTCAATCTATGAAGCGGGGGAAGGAGATTACGTTCAAACCGGAGCGACGAATCCAGCGTAATAAAAATCCCCAAGTACTTGAAACCTGACTGAACAACCTGGATGGGAAATCTACTCGGCAACGGGGGCAGACCACCCGAGATAACATAAACACAGGATTTAGCCCAATTTATAATCAAACCAGAATTCTTGCCGAACGAGGTGAGAACGTCGAAAAGGACATTTAAAGATTTACGCGGGGAAGTAAGGTAAAGAAGAATGTCGTCCGCGTAAAGCGAGACACGATCCTCAAAATCCGGGGACCAACGTATACCCTTGATAGACGGCTCCCATCGGATCCATGCAGCTAGTGGCTCCAGTGCGAGAGCAAAAAGTAGTGGAGACAAGGGGCACCCCTGTCTGGTCCCCCTACCAAGGGAAAAGGGAGCCGACACTCGACCGTTAACCACGACCTGTGCCAGGGGTTCGGTATACAGCAATTTTACCCATCCGATGAACCCCGGGCCAAAACCAAACTTCTCAAGAGCCGCCCAAAGGTAGGGCCACTCTATCGTGTCGAAGGCCATCGAGGCGTCCAACGAAGCCAAAATGGCCGGCTCCGTCAGAAGCCCCGCCCTCGCGAGGGCTCCATGAAGGCGCCGCAGATTAAGAGCTCTGTTACGGTGCGGGATAAATCCGGATTGATCCGGATGAATCAAGTCACTAATGACCGTGAGGAGACGAGTAGCCAAGATCTTGGCAAGAACCTTAGGCTCAACATTTAACAGGGAGATGGGTCTATACGACGCACAAAGATCCCGGGGCTTACCATCTTTAGGAATTACCACAATCGTGGCCAGGCGCTGGTCATAAGGGAGAGCACCCCGATCACGGGACTCCCGAAACATTGCTCGAAGATAGGGCGCAATCTTATCAGGACGCAGTTTGTATAACTCAATTGGCAAACCGTTCGGGCCCAAAGCCTTGCCCGAACGGAGAGAGCGAATTGCAGTCGCTATTTCGTCCGTCGAGAACGGGGCCTCCATAGAGACCCGCTCCAAATCGGAGAGGCAGGGCAAAGCTATGTTGCGCAGCAAGAGGCGAGAGTCGTCTTCATCCCTCTCCGACACCGGGGAGTAAACCGCACGAAAATAGTCCGCAAAACATTCCACTATTCCAACCGGGTCAGTCACTCTCACACCATTCAAAGTCTGAATCACAGGCACTACTCGATTCGCCCTCTCCTTCTTGTCCAACCAGGCAAGCAATTTACCCGCTTTGTCCCCAACATCATACAGACGGCCCTGTTGCTCTCTAAACATCATCTTGGCCGCATCTGTGACCAGGGACTCATAGGCAAATTGCTTCAGACCCAGGGCATGGAGTTTGTCACGAGTGACACCCGATTCCAGGTCAGCCTCCATCTCAAGTATTGCCATCTCAAGGTCCACCACCTCCCGAATTCTCGCCTTTTTGCTGTCAGCAATGAGAGACAGGGCCTGCCCACGAATTACAGTCTTAAAAGCCTCCCATAGGGACACTGCAGAAGAGACAGACCCCTCGTTTTCCAGAAAATAGTGATCCAGGGACTTAATCAATTGACCACGGGTCTCAGGGGAGCTCAGGTACCAAGGGTTGATAGGGGCCACCCGACCTGCCGCCTCCACCCCCACATCAAAACAGAGCCAGAGTGGAGAATGGTCCGAGATGCCCCGGGGGAGGTGTCTAATCTCCCGGATAGCCGATGACTGTTCAGCTGGCATGAGGAAGTAATCCAGTCTGGACAAACTCCCATGAGCCCCGGAGTGGAAGGTATACTGAAGCTGAGTGGGGTGCATAAGTCTCCAGCAGTCCACCAAACCAAAGGTATCCAAAAAGCCACCCAGCCATAATTGGGCCGAAGGAGTATCCCTAGGGGGGTAACGATCACTCAGACCCGAGAGGACCGAATTAAAGTCACCAGCCATGAAAAGAGCACCATCAGGGAGTCCCAACAGAACCCGGCCCACATTAGAGAAGGTAGAGGTCTGCAGGCCGGGGGGCACATAGACGGTGAACAGGGAAAGGGTCCTGCCCTCATATCGTCCCACGAGGACGGCGTAACGCCCTCGATCATCGAGGAGTACATCATCTATCGCAAGGGGAAGGGAAGACCGGACAAGGATGCCCACCCCCCTGGAACCCGTTGTAAACCCTGAGTGTGCAACAAGACGATAGCCCCACCTATTCATCGCGCGACAAGTATTGCCCACTAGGTGCGTCTCTTGCAGAAAGACAATATCTGGAGACAAACGTCGCAGGCATCGCAACACCACCCCCGCTTTATACGATCCCCTAGACCATTGACATTCCATGAAATAAACCTCAACCCGCTACCCCCCATCCCACGAAGTAATGCAGGAACCACCCCACAATGAGCATGACACTGAGAATACAATTATCAATATAGAATCGCCTTGAAAAAACAAAACACAAACCACAAACACCCCAACATCCCACCCCCCAACACCCAAGGAAACACCCCCCACCCTGCACCCCTGCAGTAGACAAAGAAGCCACCCCAACATGCAGTGTGCCTGTCGCCCGAACAACCCCTTTCTACAGAAAGACCCCGGAGGAGGAAAAGGGCCCTGTCCCACCCGCCACCCCGACAGAGGCAAAGGGGGGAGAGAATACACAGAAAATATAGGCGCTCAAGTACAGAACCCAGGAAGAAATTACATGATACGGAGACAGGGGCCTAGATAACAAAGTCAGCTCTCCACGCCACCCTCGGCACCACCCGGGTGCTCGGTGGGATCAGTCAGGTTAGGCCGGTCCGGCAGAGAGTCCAGCCAATCATTTACTGATTCAGGTCGATCAAAGAAAAAGGTTCGTTCACCGTGCTCAACTCGTAGCCTGGTAGGAAAAAGCATGGAGTATCTCAGACCCAAGTCTCTGAGACGCTTCTTGACTCCACGGAAGCCCATTCGCTGTCTCTGCACAAGCTGAGAGAAGTCCGGGTAAAAGTTCACCGTGGCATTTTCGAAGGCCACCGGGCCCTTAACTCTCGAGGCCTGCAGGATAGCGTCACGGTCCCTATAATGAAAAAGTTTTGCAACAATGTGCCTCGGCGGGGCGCCCGGATTGCCCCGGCCACAATGTGCCTCGGCGGGGCGCCCGGATTGCCCCGGCCACCCGGAACACGATGGGCACGTTCCACCGCAAAGAATTTGCTCAATCCAGATGGAGAAAGGTAGTTTTGTACCAAGTCCTCAACCAGGAGATCAACAGAATGTGGATCAGGATTTTCCGGAACGCCGATCACACGCACGTTACAACGCCGTGCCCTGTTTTCAAAATCCTCCAAATGCTGAGTCATAAAGTCGTTCGCCTTTCTGAGGTTGCCGATCTCCGTTTGTATCTCCGAGATGTCGGCCGTGAGGCTGGATGACTTGAGGTCCAATGACTTCACCTTCTCATTGGTTTTAGATAAGTCAGCCCGAATCAGGTTCACATCAATGGCCACAGTATCAATTTTGTGGGCCAGAGCTTCATACTGTTGGCCGATGGTTTCTCTCATGCCAGAGATGGCGCCCATGATGTCCTGTAGGGACGGCTCCGCTGAAGCCTCCAAAGGGTTTCCCACTGCACTCGGGCCAGGCAAAGCGGCACCGGGGGACACCTTCGACTTCGTGTACCGGTCCATGATATTAGACTGGACCGGGCCCCCGCGAAGGGGCGTCTTGGTCTTACGTTTCTCTTGGTCCCCTCTGCCAGCCATAGCGGAGACCGAGTCCCCAAGGGACCCACGCGACCTGGTGAAAATGGCCGCAGGAAAACAGGGTGCCGGAGCCAAAAGCCAGTAGCGAGGGCAAGTCGAGGTGTGAACTGGTCTGGAAGGACACGAAGCAGGCGAAAGGTGCCTCTGCGATCCAGCGCCGCTGGACTCAGCACCGGCCAGACACCTCCGTTGAAAGACGTAGTCTGAGTCAGAATCGAAACCGAAAGTTAAGAGGGGGACCCATGAGTCGAGTCCCCCTGCCGCTGTTGTTCAACTCAGACACAGCAACAGAGCCTCACCAAGACCCGGGCGCGCCACCAAGGCGGGCCCGGAAAGTTCGAGTCGACGTAGTTTCGGTGCCCCTGGTCCAATTCGAAATCCGAAAACAATATTAAGATCAGCCCAGGTTCCTCTTCATTAGCCCTTATTAGAAGTCAGGATATGTTCAGGATATCATGCCGGGAGTGGCGGGGGTCCGCTAAGCTCCTCCCTCCTCATGGGAATTATTAATGATTTTTATACTGGTACTAGGGCAGGGAGTTTGTGAGAAAGGGCCTCAAGAATGAGTTATGAGCAAGAGCTTTTCGTGAACCCTGTATGCCCCAAAGGATGCAGCACTTTGGCTGTTTCTGACAGCTAACAGTGCTGAACACACTCAAAAACAATGCTTGGCTCCTTCACTGATCAATCATACAAGATACACGCTTGTCACTATTAAAATACATAAGGCCTGATTTAAATCTTGGTGGTCTGACCATCATCCTGCCGTGGTGGTGGGACTGAGTACTCCACCGAGCTAACGGTCTTCTGCCCACGGTATTTAGAAGTATAAGCCAAACACAGAAGACTGTTGCAGCAGTAGTCCTCTGCACTGGTAAACTGCCTGCTGCCGCAATCTCTAAGGCGTGGTCCCACCGGGCAAACTTGGATGTTCCTGTTAGGCTGGCTATGTCCTGACGGTGGAGTACTGATGGGGGGTGACCATGGTTGTGAGGAGATAGCTAAGTGAAATGTTGTTAATTATGTATAATACAAATATGTTGTGTATTTGTACAGATGTGTATGTAGGTTATTTGTAGTGAGCATATTTTGTACATTCTGCATTGCACCCCAGCAAACTGCAAACAATTCAATTCATACCAGCACACCTACCTTTGGGCTACTCAAAACGGGATGCTTGTCCATCTTGTCCATCATGGTCAGGGTGTAGCACATAAGGGGAGACCTAGGCGAAATAGAAAATGACAAAATCATAGGCCGTACTCAAAAAAAGGTGAGTTTTCACCACGTCATCCCATTCTACCAACTCTAAGTAGGAGGGATTCCTGCCAGAATTCATTTTGAAAACATCCTAATCTGGAGGGCGGGAATCCTGGCTGGAGTCCGGTCGCCACCTGCTGCAGTCCATCCCGCCAAAGGGGTAGGGAGCAAAGTCCTGGCAGAGTTGGTGGCACTGCAGTAGTCTTCTGTCCCATTGCCATCTGGTTTCTAAATTGGGCGGGCGGACTGCCAGGTCGGCAGATGGAAAACTCCCAAAAAAAGACCACTCCGTTGTGGTCCTGCCAACATCTAAATCAGGCCAATAGTCTTGGTGGATTCCGATAATTATGGGTGATTCAATTAAATCACATTTGCAACAACTCACTCAAGTTGAAAAACCTCACTCATTTTCTTTCAAGTCAGCAGCCCTTAGTTAAACACAAACACAACCTAAAAAGTCTTCTGTCAATTTGATGAGTGACAGATTTGCTGCACATACACAAATGGAATCTGCAATATATATCCTTCAAATTAATAAACAAAACACATAGCACATATTTAATATGATTAGCGACAGTAGGCAGTCAATAATGAAAAATATGTACACAGTGACTCAAATATGTCCTTCGGTACTTACTATTCAGACCCACCAGAATTTTGCGGTTTGCCATGAAATCGGCACTTTTGTAAAAATGCTGCAATTTTTACAAAAGTGCCTGCGAAATCGGCACTTTTGTAAAAATTCCACGATTTTTTAAAAAGTTCCCGCAAAATTGAAGGAATGCAGGGAAAACCAAACAGCACAAAACATGAAGAAAACGAAACTAAATACCATCAATGGTAACTTGGACAACAAGTTGCATGATTGTTTACAGACACCGTGGTAAGTATGTGTTAAATACATGACAGACTGTATTTCCTTATAAAAGTCAATGTCTGATGTTGAGAGCACTCAACGGAGTACTGTGCTACTTCTCTGCAAATTGCTTCAGCTCCTTGTCAAGGGTAGTAAACGCTACATAAATGCTATTTACCTTGCTATACCATGATTAGTTATAGTGTGATCTATTGAGTCGAATCCTTAAAGGAGCTCTTGACTCTATAGGGCAGATTTACAATTACTGGCGCATCCCTGCAAATTAGAAGGGATGCGCCAGTAATTGTACGCCGCATCTCCGCCACACATGATGCACCACAATTACAATGCGGCGCACCATGGGGCAAAAACGGCACAGATGCGTGACGCATCTGTGCCGTAAAGGCGGCACATTGCTGGAGTTGCGTCGCAAGCACGACACAGCTCTAGCAATGCTCTGGGGGGCCTATTCTTCCAATGCTGCGTCAAGCCTTACGCCTGCTTCAAGCAGGCGCAGGGTTTTGATGCAGCATTGGCCTAAAAGTGACTGAGTGAAATCTTGTAGATTTCACTCAGCCACTTTAAGGAGGCGTTCCTGCGCAGGAACGCCCCCCCCCTGCGCCGGAACGCCTCCGTATGGCGCAGGGCTTTACAGCATGACACATCTCCCAGATGCGTCACGCTGTAAATACCCCGCACCATGGCGCATCTTTTGCACCGCCGCTGTGTCACAAAAGTGATGCATCAGCGGCTTTAAAGAGGCGCAAGGGGCTTGTAAATCTGCCCCTCTGTCCTTTTCGGTGTTGCAAAACATTTGCATTGTACTCACAGTCAAAAAAGAATCAGGGGCCTAGATCTGCGCAGGCACAAAGTAATGCAAATTACTGAGGAATGTAAAAGGTGCTTTGGGCTCGAAAGGTGCCCTTTTATCAGTGCAAACACTGCTGTGGAGTGTTGCTTTGCATCTTGGGAGCATTACTGTGGTGGGACAGCACAAGCGCCCAAAGGTTTTGACACAAAGCTTTAATCTGCAGTGCAGCCAGATTAAGCCTTGTGTCAAAAACCAAGGCCTACTTGAAACAGGTATAAACAAGAGGAAATGTGTTCATTTCTTGACACATTCCACAGAAATATATATTGGAAGGTTAGGGGTTCGAATACAAATTCTACGGTAGACAGCACACGCCGTCTGAACAATACTATGGGTGGCGTCACTGGCGGGTAACACAAGGCGACATTGCTAGAGCACCCACACAGGGGATGACGCGCTGGTAGCCCAGTCCTAGGACCTGCCTACCCCACCACCCCCTGCTCGTGTAATTCATTGTACAGACCCTCCAGGATTTAAGGCTGAGAATGAATGCTTATGAGTAAAATAAAGTGCCTCAAAAATGCAACTAAAATTCCATATTTGTGCTGCAAAATTTCCATATTTGTGCCGCTAAATTTGCGAATCCATGCCGCAATATCCTGGGGGGTCTGACTATTGTACAAGGAGATGTAGGTTCTCTTTGAAAAGAGCAGCTACTAACGGAGCTATATAAGAGTTGTCGGAGAGGGCACTCTCTTGCAACGATAATGGAGTACCCTCTTTGACAAACTCAAGGTTTGTCTGCCTCATTTAGAGTTGAGTAGACTTTAAGAAAGTTGATGGTTGAGACTACTATATATCCACAACTGACATACACCTCTGGCAGGCTGTCAGCCTAAAAGCGTAAGGGTCATCTGAGGTTTGGCCATGTCTCAGCCTGTCCTATTTCGAGTGGGTGGACGAATGACTGATTATTCACTGACAATCGCCACTACAAAAAACCTTGGAGTAAGGCACAGCGAAAACTGTAAAATGACACCCACACCATAGGAGAAAACTCCCATGGCAACTGTGATGGCAGTTCCTTTAAATGCAAGATGTGTCCCCTAGGCCTGTAGGCATCTCAAAAGTTGGCAGGCCGGGAACTCCCTCAAGATGACGGAGTACTTTATTCCATTGCCCTGACAGAGTAAACTCATGTCTATCAAACTCTAAACCAGGCTCTTAGTTTCTCTTGGACCTGACTTAACAACCTTGCTATCGTTGCACTAAAAAGTTGCCTCATACGCACTGTAAAAATTGAGTCAGGTATTGCCCACTGTTTCTAGAGGAGCCTGGGTACAGTGGATACATAGAAAACAGTAGTCAGCAAGGATAAATCTGCATGAAACTGTTCTTTAATACAAGGTACGTTTGCCCCATGTGTCTGGTTTGGTAAGTGATCGACAAAGACCCCCAAGGGTGAATCTGGCATACACACCAACATATGAACCAAGGCAAAGTAACACAAAGTAATTCAGTTAAGGTGTGAAAAAAACACTCATATTTAAAAAAATTTGTTTGTGTCAATTAATTGCTGATGTGGAGTATGCAGTAAAACAATGAGCAGGAGTGAAAATAGAAGAATGAAAAACATGTGGTCCTTGCTGGATCCGATTCTTGGCATAGAGTCAACGAATGGTCAGTACAAACTGAGGATTCATTTCTGTCATTGATGTCAATGTTTTGACTCTGTAAGGCAAGCTGTCATAGTGTCTCTTTACGACAAAGCACACTAGAGTACAAGCTAAGAATAAAAAAGTGGTAAAGTGATATCTTCACATGAACACACCTAAAAGGAGCCGGAACTGTGGGGACTGAATTTACTCAATCAGGAATGTATCTATCAGTCAATATCACACCATAGATGAAGTAACCTTATTGGATACATTAATTAAACACAAAGAAAGTAACTATAATCTTCCTTTTGTAAACATCAGCCTTGGGAAACACATTACTACTCTACAGCAGCCATCACCCATGGTGACTCAGAGATGTGAGGGTGGGATGTCTCTTGACTTGGATTGTACTACATTAAATTATCTACACCTGACAGTAGGATGACCAGGTGAACAGTCTCTCAGTAATAAAACTAACTGGAGGGACACAAGGTGCATTGCAATAATGCAGCATGGGGGCAACATTTTTGGGGATGCCCATGAAGGTCTCAGAACCTGAGCATTGTGCTCTATTGCATAGACAAGGAGTCTGATGTGTTATTTGTCTTGTATTGTGTTGTAATTGCATTTATATAGTGCTTACTACCCCTGTTGAGTCATTGTCGGTGATTCCATAGTGCAAGGGCTACAGCAGTACGAGCTCAGGGGGGAGCTGTGCTCTTCCTCCATGCCCGGATTTTGGCATGGAGGTAAGAGGGGGCACTTGTTTTGGAGGCTGTAATCGCGGATCTTGAGTACATCTAGTCTAGGGTCATTGTAGCTAGGACCAGCACAAACAATGTTGATATCACGGTAACAGAGGGGGATGCTGGTTTTGAAGCCATTGGGAGCTCATTCACTAGCCACAGCTGCAAGCTGAGCTCATTGCAGTGAGTTACTTCCTCAAGTTAAAAGTCCCTCCCACTGTGGATAAAGCAAGCCAGGAGATCCAGCTGCTGAAAGGGGCTCTCACCAAACTCCCAAGCATGCAGACTTTGAATCTGGACGTGGGCGTTGAGCACTCCAATAACTCTGTCTCCTGTCATGACTTATTGGACTTCTTGCACCTGATCCCAAGAGCCACACTAGGGCCTTCAAACATGAAATGTCCATGAACCTGCTGGAGGAAACACTGCTCTTGTTTGACACCCTAGTATTTCACTCCCCCTTCTCTCTATGTATGTGGGTTGCCTTAGGGTCTGATGTTTAGCACATAATCTAACTCTGATATGTTTACACTCTACATCTGGTTTGCTTTCAACTGGTATATACATGCCATGCATCTCCTTCACATCTTCTGAGGATTGCTTCTGTTTTGATATTTAGCAGTCATTGGTTCTGTTACACTCCATACATCAGATTGCTCTCAGTTCTTGCAGTTATGCCTTGCAACGCCCTCCGGTCTCCCCTTACTCTACCCTCTTCTCTCTTTTCTTCCTCTTATGTTCTTATGCACGCTACCTTTCAGACTCCCTATTTCTCTGCTTGCCTTCCTCCTTTTCCTCTCTCGGTTTTTTCTCCTTCTTCACACCTATGTTTCGATCTTCTGATGTTGTCAATATCAGATAACAATTACAAGATAGTTGTATTACTTTTATCGAAATGCTCCCCTTTCTTGTAACAAGGTCGTGCATCTTTGTTGTTCAAATATAGAGTACACTGATATCATGTCTTAAAGTGCACTTTAGAAAAAATAAAAAAATAAAAAATAAAAATACTGCCTGTTCGAGCAGCTTCCAAACTTTGAGTTAAAACGTATTTTCTCGTATTTTTTAGATATTGGCAGATCTAGCTCATCTAGCCTAACAACATTGTTGCCACAATAGCCATCTGAGCAAACTAAAAGATGCTTTAATAGTGTGTGTAGGAGGGCCAGGTGAGAGCTCTGGAGGGCTCTGGTGACGTTTTTGTGATATAAAGAGGGTGATCACCTGAAAATGTTGATTTTTTAGAGAATTGTGAATGCCAGAAAGAGGGACCTTTTGTTGGTGCATGGAATATGTTGGGTGAATCTTGTTAATTGTTTGAGATGAGTGGTTGTCGGCAGCGTGTGATGAAGAATATATATGACTCGCCTCCCATGCCACATAGTGCCACATATGAAAGTGCAGGAAAGTACTCTTTCTCAAATAAAGAACTTCTATCTCTACACCCTGTGAGTTAACCCATTAGTCACCAGTCCTAAAATATATCGAAAAAAATGACTGTCATACCATACACACAGTTCTTCTCCGTATTTTAAGGATGAGGGTATTGTTAAGGAAGTTGACTCTTACTCTTCTAACATAATATTAACTCGCTCTAACTCCCGTTGGGTTATTTACCTGAACAAGGGCCCTTCAGTGAAACATAAATCAGGGATATTCCATTCACTTACCACTGAAAGCCCTTATATACTTTCACTCTCGGAAATTGGCTAACAGATGAATCCACTCCACACATTGTGTCCGCCTTACCCTACCACGATTATATATTTTACTCTAACAGCCTTGCAAAGCGGGTGGGGGTGTAGCGGTTATTTTTCCGAGGCATAATACATTGCCCCTTTTAAAATGTGATCATATCCTAGATACTGAGGGGTCGATTAGGATCGCGGACGGACTTGAGTCCGTCCGCGACCCCTGAGGAGGAGGGAACGTCCGCATGGGCTGCGGCGTTCCCTCCGATCTGATTAGGATGTGACCGCCAGGGTGGCGGTCACATCCTCTATCTCTAACATTGCGGCGGGTGCAGCTTCAAGCTGCACCCGCCCCAATGTAAAAAATGCATGCACAGCATTTGCGTGCACAAAGCGGCAGGCACCGCGCGGTGCCTGCTGCATTGTGCACGCAAATGCAGGGGGGTACCATAGGTACCCCCCATGTGCACCCCCCACCACCCCTTCACCCAGGGGGCCCGCAACGGGCCCCCGAAGTGAAGGTCCGTATGCTTTTTCACGGCGGCTTTTCCGCCGTGGAAAAGCATAGAATTGCAGACATCCTAATATGCCTGGCGGTGTCTGCTAGACACCGCCAGCCATGTTAGTGCTTTTCCGCCGTGGTCGCCTTCCGACCGCGGCGGAAAAGCGGCGGACAGATTGTGAGACCCACCAGCCATCCTGATTTGGCGGTGGGTCTTTCAGGCCTCCTCGGCGGATTTCCCGCATACTCCGGGCCGGCGGTGGCTTCCGCCGGCCCGGAGTATGCGGAAAATCCGCCATCATAATGACCCCCTGAGTGTTGGAACCTAAAGTTGTCAGGTCACCTAGGGTAGCCTGGCCTAGGGTAAGACAATCTCTAATAGAGGCACATGTGTGAAGATTGCACACCACCCAGCAGTAACTCAAGGAAATTCCACTCAAAAATGACACTACACCAATCTTTGTGTAAAAATACAAGCTGTTTTATGAAAAATATACTTGTTGTTTACTCTCTTTCTCTCAGTAGTTTACAAATAGGTATACTGTGCAATATTTATCAGATCTTCCCACATTTCAATTAACATTAAGAGAAATCAATCCAGCAATGTTAAATCCTTCCACATTACCTAAAAGTTATGCATGTACTTTTTCTCAGCTTAAGAAGATACAGATACACAGGCTTAATGACAGATTGACGGTTACTAGAATCTCCCAGAGGGATTTCGACCTTGGCTAAAAGGCTTCCTACCACCTTCTTCTCTAGGCAGCTGACACAGACCTTGATTTCTCTAGAAATTAGCAGTTAACATATTCTCTATTACTCAGTGTGAACCTTAATCGTTTCTCCTGCAGGAACTTGGCATGAGAAAGTTCCGCTTCCTACTGTACCTTCTACCTCAGTTCGCCTACTCAACTCTTCCTGAGGCTTCCCCAGTACGTTTTACCCCCAGGCCCAGTTGGAGACTGACAGAGGGGCCTGAGTTCCGATCGGGTGTCTAATGATCGCTTGACCCCTACTTCCCACTTCAGGACACTGTCAATCTGCTATGCCCCAACAGGTCTCTTCCGGACTTCTCGGCAGTGTCAATTCCGGGAGGCAGCGCCGCACACTCTGAATGGAGCCAGGCTCCGCTAGGCACTCACCACAAGCAGTCCCCGCCGAACAGCTCTCTGATCAGGTACAGGCTCACAAAGCAATCGCCTATGCCGGAGCCGCCCCGCCCTACTCACCTCAGCGCTCCGCAGGGACGGTGGCCTCACAACGCCGCCCGGTGCCTTCCTCCAGATCGACACCAGCGGACCTGCGCACTGATTCAGGACACCGAGGCGCCACTTCCGACGCCTCCTCACACAGCGGCTGATACTGCGCACGCTCCGTTAGGGAGACACTGCTCCCGCCGCGCACCCACCGCTACTGGGCCTGCGCTCTGTACGTTGTGAAGACACTTCCTTTGACGCTCCTCTCCGAGCAGTTTCTTCCACGGGGCTCTCACTCCCTGAAGAGCCCACCTCTTCCGATGAGCTTCCTCAGATGTCGCTCTCCCGTCCTTGGCTAACCACAAGATAATTCAGCGCCAGGCAGGACGCCCACCGGCACACTAGACCCCCGGTCCAGGGAGACCACAACGAGAGTACAGCATGCTGCAGACCACAAGATGGGGTTCAATTGAGGCCCATCGCTTTCAGGTTTGGTCCTACCGGATTGAGGGAGGAGGTGGTTTTCTTTTTCCCTCGACGATGACACTTCAGTCACAATCACCTGGGTCTATTACCTTATAGTCTCTAAGGGGTTGTTCAGGAGTTTCCAGGTGGGGTCTTTTATGGCAGGGATCGGTCAGCACTGGATAGGGATGGGTCAGTACAGGAGATCAGCTGGCCCACAAGTCAATCCTGCTCTCTGTAAGCTCTATCCTTGTGAGAAGTTGGCCTGATGTGCAGTGCTCACTATTCTAGTGATCACTATATATCAGTCCAAACAACCCTTATTGATGATTGGTTGTAAGTCAACCTTATAGACCAGCTATCCTAGTAGCATGGATACGAGCAGTCTAAGGCTAAGACTCTAGAGGGCGTGTTAAGCCAGCTGTTTTACCATCACATTACCCCTTGAACACCCAGTGAAAGGACACCACACAAGTGTTATGAAAATAAACAATGTATTTATTAGAATCACAACAACCCTGTACTCTTTATGAGGACAGGGTGCTAAGCACACAACAAAACTCTTACGAAAATACTTTTAAGTTAGCACGTTACACAAATGCCCGAGGGGCACGAAAAACCATATACACTAAAAGTGGAATGCGAATTACTAGCAGGTAAGTAACAGTTCTAATAGGCTTTGGAATCGCTAGGACTGGACTAGGGAATCGTTAGATTACTACTAGGAGGCCCAGGGGACTCGGGTGCAGAGTGTGCACTCTCACGCGGGATGCGGGACAAAGTCTATGGAGGCTAGTAAAGGCAAAGTTAGTGTTCACGGGCGAACCCGACCTGGTAGGAAGAAAATGACAGTGGATCCTGACCCTTGGATAGTGAGGCTATGCTGGGACACCGAAGTGCCGAAGTTACCTAGCCCAGGGGCTGCAGCTGCATAGGTCTGAAAAGGCGTCGGGGATCTCGTTGCCGGACCGGGAGCCTGGAAGGAAGAAGTTGCTGGCAGGCGACCAGTGAAGGAAAGTTCGATGGATCCAAGCCTGGATCAAGGAAGAAGAAACCTGAAAGCAGAGGGGACCAAGTTCTTGAATCACTAGCCAGTGATTAAGTGGGCACCAGGATGGCACCGGGCGAAGTCACCGCAGTCAGGTGAGTGGGCGCTGCTGGGCTCTGCAGTCTCTCGGACCAGGAGGCGTTGTCGGCGACCAGGATGGAGGTGCGAGCTGTCCCACGAAGGATGAAGTCGTCGGCGTCGAAGTTACCCAGGATTGGGCAACAAGCCTTGGCTAATTCAAGCCCACGCGGTGGACTCAAAATGGCGTCTTGAGTGGACCAGGAGGGTCCAGGGTGCTCCTCTTCTGGGAGGGAGCAAGGGCCAGTCTGGAGCAACCAGACTAGCAGCAGAAATGTCGTCGGGCGTCGTCAGGGAGGCCACAAGCCAACGGGCTAGTAGCCAAACAACGCGGTGAGCAGCGGAAAGCAGAAGGGCCCCACGCAGATCGTGGAGATGCTGGGGGGCTGCACTTCGGAGCTGGAGCTGCTCAGAGTCGGGGCTTCTCGGACCCCAAAGCACTCACCAGTGGAATACTCGGCTGGCTTGCTGTGCAGAAGTCGTGCAGTCTTGGCGATGGCCGGTCCCTCGAGGTCTCGTCGCACCCACGGTTCTCAGCTGTGCTGTAGAGGTGGGTAGAGGTCAGAGGTGCCAGGGAAGCCGGGTCTCGTCGAGCTGGGCAGTCGGATTCCGGAGGAAGGACGTGCAGCAGACCGCAGTGTTCTGTAGATGGTGCCTGCGGGTGCAGGGTGACTACTCCTTAGTCACAAGGGAGAAATCTTAGGAAGAAGTCTTGAGTTCCTTTCGCAGAAAGTAGTTTCAGGATTCAAAGATGATCTGATTTGGAAGGGGGCCAGTCTCTACCTTTATCCTGTAAAAAGGGGCTGGCACGCGACTAAGTCCTGCCCTATGGGTGGGACTAGGAGGGGGGTGGTTACACCCACTTCCTTGGCGGGCTTTTCCCCAGCACAGGGTCTGGAGTGACCCTGGAACTGGTTCAAGCCGGCCTATGCACAGTGAGCACCGGGGTGCTACTTGCAGTCACCTTCCTCTAAAGCCCTGCCTACCTACAATACACAAAACCCTGTCTGGGACGGTGCTGGCACCGCCCCTGGCAGGAAACCCTTTGTCCTTATCTCCTGCTCTGGGAGGACTCCCAGCAGCAGGAGGGCAGACTTGTGTCTCGGTGGCAGCATCCATTTTGTGGATGCTAAGGCTCTGTCTGACTTTTAACCGGGTTATAGGTTACAGGCATGTCGTGTCCCTCTAGAAGGGTGGAATGCTAACCCCGTCGCCAGAATTGGCGAGGGGTTAGTATTCCAATTCGTATGACACCTTACTCGACATGTTTTGATAAAGCGATACCAGAGTTGGCACATAACCGCGAGGATTATAATGCACTTAAGAGTATATGGTATGCGATATCATGGAAACGGCTAAGGGATAGATCCCAAAAGCCGCAGACAGGCTCAGCTCATGCCAGAGCACCATCTCACACGATTCCAAGCACTCTGCCTTCAGGATTGTTAAGGCCTGCCATAGGAGTGACTGATAGGAGATCTGTGTGTCCATTTTAGGGTTAGATATAGGTATACTATACCTAAAGCAAAGGGTGAGTACACCACCTTGCCCCAGCTGTCGTGCAGCCAGTTGTGTCAGATTTAGGTAGTCAATCCAGGGGTGGCACAATACGTGCTTCAGCCCCTGGGAGACCTCTGGGTGCACCTCAGCCCTGGGTACAGGGACTTGGAGAGGGCCCAGTGCCAATTCAGTACCTGGGTACAATTTGGATAGAGAGAACAGCTAGGCTGTGGGTCTGATTAGCAGGCCCACAGCCAGGGAAAGTCGTAAACCAGTGCAGCAAAAAGCAAAAATCTGGGTGATCATAGGATTGCAGACCCTACTCTCCTACATGACCCCCCCCCAAACTTTGGGACAATAAACTAACCTTGACCAGGTGAGTCTTCTTGCTCTAAGTGGAAATACCTGGAGAGCCCATCAGCATTGCTGTGATCAGTCCCAGGTCTATGCTCCACTGTAAAATCCATCCCCTGTAGGGAAATGGACCACCTAAGCAGTTTGGGGTTTTCACCCTTCATCTGATTTAGCCACAAGAGGGGCTTATGGTCTGTCTGAATGGTGAAGTGAGTGCCAAACAAGTAGGCCCTCAGCTTCTTCAGGGCCCAGACCACAGCAAAGGCCTCCCTCTCAATAGCTGACCAATTTTTCTCTCTGGGTGTCAACCTCCTACTAATGAAAGCAATAGGCTGATCATTACCATCAAAATTCAGTTGAGACAGAACAGCTCCCACACCCAACTCAGAAGCATCTGTTTGGACAATGAATGGCTTGGAGTAATCTGGACTCTTGAGGATAGGTGCTGTGCACATGGCCTGCTTTAGGTCATTGAATGCTTTCTGACAGCTTGCTGTCCACTGAACTTTCTTTGGCATCTTTTTGCTTGTCAGGTCATTAAGGGGGGTCACTATGGACCCATAATTTCTGACAAACTTCCTATAGTACCCAGTCAGGCCCAAGAAAGCTCGAACCTGAGTCTGGGTGATTGGAGGAGTCCAGTCCTTGATGGCCTGTATCTTACTCTCCAGTGGCTGAACCTGGCCTCCACCTACAAGGTGGCCCAGGTATACAACCTGTGACTGCCCTATCTGGCACTTTGTGGCCTTGATAGTGAGGCCTGCCTTTTGCAGGGCCTCTAACACTTTCCTCAGGTGGACCAGGTGATCCTCCCAGGTGGAGCTAAAGACAGCAATATCGTCAAGATAAGCTGCACAGAAGTCATCCAGCCCAGTGAGGACTTGATTCACCAACCTTTGGAAGGTGGCAGGTGCATTTTTCAGTCCAAAGGGCATTACCACAAATTGATAATGCCCTCCAGGGGTAGAAAATGCTGTCTTAGGTTTGGCTTCCTCAGCTAACCTGATTTGCCAATACCCAGCTGTCAAATCAAATGTGCTTAAGAAGTTGGCAGAAGCCAATCTATCTATAAGCTCATCTGCTCTTGGTATTGGGTGGGCATCAGTCTTAGTGACTGCATTGAGGCCTCTGTAGTCTACGCAAAACCTCATCTCTCTCTTACCACCCTGGGTGTGAGGCTTTGGCACTAGAACTACTGGGCTAGCCCAAGGGCTATCTGAGGGCTCAATGACTCCCAGTTCCAACATTTTCTGCACTTCAGTTTTGATGCAGTCTCTAACATGATCAGGCTGCCTGTAGATTTTACTCTTGACAGGCAGACTGTCTCCAGTGTCAACATCATGGGTGCACCAATCAGTTTGGCTGGGTGTCAGAGAGAACATATGTCGAAAGGATTGCAGAACTTGCCTGCAATCCTGTTGCTGATGTTCAGTGAGGCTGCCACAAAAGACAACACCATCAACTGACCCATCATCAGGGTTCTGAGTGAGCAGGTCTGGGAGAGGGTCACTCTCTTCCTCCTGTCCCTCATCTGTGGCCATGAGCAAGCTCATGTCCTTCCTGTCAACATATGCTTTGAGCCTGTTAACATGGAGCACTCTGAGAGGGCTCCTGGGAGTTCCAAGGTCCACCAAGTAGGTAACCTCTCCCTTTTGCTCAATGATGGTGTGGGGCCCAGACCATTTGTCTTTCAGAGCTGCTGGGGCCACTGGCTCCAGCACCCACACCTTCTGTCCTGGCTGGTACACAGTCAGTACAGCCTTTTGGTCATGCCAAGCTTTTTGAAGTTCCTGGCTGGCCTCAAGGTTTTTAGATGCCTTCTCCATATACTCAGCCATCCTGGAGCGGAGACCAAGTACATAGTCCACTATGTTGGTTGCAGGCTTTTTGAGAGGTCTCTCCCATCCTTCCTTCACCAAACACAGGGGTCCTCTTACAGGATGCCCATACAGAAGCTCAAAAGGGCTGTAACCAACCCCCTTCTGTGGGACCTCTCTGTAAGCAAACAGGAGGCAGGGGATCAGGACATCCCATCTTCTCCTAAGAGGTTCAGGTAGTCCATGAATCATCCCTTTCAGGGTCCTGTTGAATCTCTCAACAAGCCCATTGCATTGTGGATGATAGGGTGTGGTGAACTTGTAGTTCACACCACACTCCTTCCACATGGCAGTCAGATATCCTGACATGAAGTTTGTACCTCTGTCAGAAACGACCTCCTTAGGGAAACCCACTCTGGAGAACACTCCAACTAGGGCTCTTGCCACTACAGGGGCTGTAGTGGTCCTAAGGGGAATAGCCTCAGGATACCTGGTGGCATGGTCCACCACCACCAGTATAAACTTGTGTCCTGATGCTGTCTGGGGTTCCATTGGACCAACAATGTCAATCCCCACTCTTTCAAAGGGAACCCCCACCACAGGTAGTGGTATGAGGGGGGCCTTTGTTGTGCCACCTGACTTGCCACTGGCTTGGCAAGTGACACATGAGCGACAAAACTCCTTGGTATTCTCATTCATATGGGGCCAGTGAAAGTGTGAGACAAGCCTGTCCCAAGTCTTTGTCTGACCTAAATGACCTGCAAGGGGAATCTCATGGGCCAAGGTGAGAAGGAAACCTCTCAGAGACAAGGGGATGACCAGCCTCCTGGTTGCACCAGGCTTGGGGTCTCTTGACTCAGAGTACAGGAGTCCATCTTCCCAGTATACCCTGTGGGCACCTGTGGCATTCCCTGCAGCCTCAGCAGCAGCCTGCTGTCTGAGGGGTTCAAGGGAAGGGCAGCTCAACTGTTCCTTCCCCAGGTCTGCTCTGGAGGGTCCCCCTGAGCCCAGAAACTCAACTTGATCAAGTTCAAGCTCTTTAGGCTCAGTTTCCCTCAGCTCTGCTAGATCAGCCTCCTCAGAGACTTGATCCTCAACCTGGGGCAAGGGGGAAGGCAAAGCCTTACCCTTACTGCTCTTCTTCTTGGGAGGTGTCTGGTCCATAATTTCAGGATCCAGCACCTGTTCAGTGGGGCATCTTCTGGCCTGTGACCTAGTCACAGCAAGCACATGTGCTGGCAAGCCTAACATCTCCATGTGAGTCCTCTGCTCCACTTCTGACCATTGTGATGACTCCAAATCATTGCCCAACAAACAATCAACTGGGAGGTCTGAACTGACTACAACTTTCTTTTGTCCCTTCACTCCACCCCAGGAGAAAGCTACAATTGCCACACTATGACTAGTAGTGACATTGCTGGCATTGGTCACCAGGAAATCAGTACCTGGCATGATCTGTCCAGGGTCCACAAAGTTAGGTGTCACCATGGTGACACTGGCACAAGTGTCCCTATAGGCCTGAGCCATTTTGCCATTAATCAAAGGTGTCTGCCTGTATTTGCCCAAAGTATTGGGACTTATTTCAGGGGACATATCCATATCCCCTGTACAGACAAGGACAGCCTGAGTGAGTGTGCCAACTAAGTTGTCAGACCCCTCAGTACCCAAGGTTAACCCAACTAATGCCTTGGGAGTGACACTACCACTACTGACTGTACTAGGGGGTGCAGTTGCTTTAGGAGCTGTAGTGGCAGGAGTTTGTCCTCCTCCTCTTTTGGTGCACTCACTAAACCAGTGAGATTTACTTTTGCAGTACTGGCACCACCTTTTGGACTGGCCTTCTTGAGTCTTCTTCTTCTGGGAAGCCTGACCCCCACCCTCTTTGGTTTGTTGGGGACCTGGTGAAGACTTCTGGTCATTTTGCTCATTCTTAACATTACCCTTCTGGTCTGCTTTCTTCTGACCACCCTGGTTCTGGTTCTGGTTCTGCTTGATCCTTGTCCTGACCCATTTGTCTGCCTTCTTTCCCAATTCTTGGGGAGAGGTCAGATCTGAATCAACAAGGTGCTGGTGCAGCAACTGGTTCTGACAATTGTTCAAAATTTGTTCTCTCATCATTAGATTATACAATCCTGTGTAATCTGTAACCTTGCTACCCAGCAACCAGCCCTCCAAAGCCTTAGTGGCACAATCCACAAAATCAGACCAGTCCTGAGACTGAGTTTTCTGGGTGTCTCTGAACAGCAACCTGTACTGCTCAGTGGTTAAACCAAACCCATCAACCAGTGTATTCTTCAGGACCTGGTAATTGTTAGCATCCTCCACTCTTGTAGTGAGGAGCTTATCTCTACCTTTACCATCAAAGGAGAGCCACAGTATAGCTGCCCACTGACTCTGGGGAATGTTCTGCACAGTGCAGGCCCTCTCCAGAGCAGCCATCCATTTCTGGATGTCATCCCCTTGCTTAAAGGGGGGCACTATTTTAGTCAGGTGTTTAGTATCTAAACCCTTCTCTCTATCTCTTGGGAGATTGCTGCCACCAGTGGGAGCTAGCCCACTCATCTGCTGCTCTCTTGCCAGGGCAAGCTTCTCTTTGGCCAGGGCAATTTCTTCCCTTTCAATCCTCAGTTCAGCTTGTCTCATCCTAGCTTCATGCTCCTTTCTCTGAGGGGAAGTAAATCTCCTCTGTGGAGGATTCCTTCTCCCCTGAGAAGAGGCATTAGAGTGCAGAGATCTATTGGAGTCCCTAGAAAGAGATCTATCTCTCCTAACTCCAAGGTTAGGCCCACTTCGGGTTAGTACTGGGGGGCCCCCAGATCCTAGCCCAAGTAAGTCTAAGTTGGTCCTAGTTAGCCTTCTGACTACCTCAAGACCCTTGTCTACCTCATCCCCAGAGAGTACCTCCTCATCCTCCTCCTCAACTGCTGAATCAGTGTTGGGGAGGTCTGGATCCCCAGAGGTTCCCTCTAAGGCTGGCATGCTCTCATGTAACTGAGAGAGCTTTCTGGCATCATATGTCTCTAAGAGACCTATCAGAAAGGGTAGGGTGGGGTTAGACCCCTGTTTCAGTTTCCTGGAGACACAGAGTTGCCTCATCTCCTGAAAATTGAGAGCTGCATATCTTGAAGTGACCTGTGGAGGGTCAACACTGACCAGGGGAGTCTCAGCAGAGTCCCCCTGAGTCGACATGCTTTTCTAGTGAGGTGTAAGTGGTGCACTTACCTACACTATATGTTTGCCTACTGATCCCTTGCTAGAGTTGTAGTTTAGGGTGTGCTAGGCCCTAGGAGCTACAACAGCTGGTTCAGTAGAACTCAGAGTATTCTAAGCTAAGTTATATGTACCTTTAGTACTTATGTGATCTTTCACAAGATATTCTTAGGGCATGTGTGGTAAAACAACAGCAAGCTCAAATCCCAACCGCTGCTCACCAATGTGAGAAGTTGGCCTGATGTGCAGTGCTCACTATTCTAGTGATCACTATATATCAGTCCAAACAACCCTTATTGATGATTGGTTGTAAGTCAACCTTATAGACCAGCTATCCTAGTAGCATGGATACGAGCAGTCTAAGGCTAAGACTCTAGAGGGCGTGTTAAGCCAGCTGTTTTACCATCACATTACCCCTTGAACACCCAGTGAAAGGACACCACACAAGTGTTATGAAAATAAACAATGTATTTATTAGAATCACAACAACCCTGTACTCTTTATGAGGACAGGGTGCTAAGCACACAACAAAACTCTTACGAAAATACTTTTAAGTTAGCACGTTACACAAATGCCCGAGGGGCACGAAAAACCATATACACTAAAAGTGGAATGCGAATTACTAGCAGGTAAGTAACAGTTCTAATAGGCTTTGGAATCGCTAGGACTGGACTAGGGAATCGTTAGATTACTACTAGGAGGCCCAGGGGACTCGGGTGCAGAGTGTGCACTCTCACGCGGGATGCGGGACAAAGTCTATGGAGGCTAGTAAAGGCAAAGTTAGTGTTCACGGGCGAACCCGACCTGGTAGGAAGAAAATGACAGTGGATCCTGACCCTTGGATAGTGAGGCTATGCTGGGACACCGAAGTGCCGAAGTTACCTAGCCCAGGGGCTGCAGCTGCATAGGTCTGAAAAGGCGTCGGGGATCTCGTTGCCGGACCGGGAGCCTGGAAGGAAGAAGTTGCTGGCAGGCGACCAGTGAAGGAAAGTTCGATGGATCCAAGCCTGGATCAAGGAAGAAGAAACCTGAAAGCAGAGGGGACCAAGTTCTTGAATCACTAGCCAGTGATTAAGTGGGCACCAGGATGGCACCGGGCGAAGTCACCGCAGTCAGGTGAGTGGGCGCTGCTGGGCTCTGCAGTCTCTCGGACCAGGAGGCGTTGTCGGCGACCAGGATGGAGGTGCGAGCTGTCCCACGAAGGATGAAGTCGTCGGCGTCGAAGTTACCCAGGATTGGGCAACAAGCCTTGGCTAATTCAAGCCCACGCGGTGGACTCAAAATGGCGTCTTGAGTGGACCAGGAGGGTCCAGGGTGCTCCTCTTCTGGGAGGGAGCAAGGGCCAGTCTGGAGCAACCAGACTAGCAGCAGAAATGTCGTCGGGCGTCGTCAGGGAGGCCACAAGCCAACGGGCTAGTAGCCAAACAACGCGGTGAGCAGCGGAAAGCAGAAGGGCCCCACGCAGATCGTGGAGATGCTGGGGGGCTGCACTTCGGAGCTGGAGCTGCTCAGAGTCGGGGCTTCTCGGACCCCAAAGCACTCACCAGTGGAATACTCGGCGGGCTTGCTGTGCAGAAGTCGTGCAGTCTTGGCGATGGCCGGTCCCTCGAGGTCTCGTCGCACCCACGGTTCTCAGCTGTGCTGTAGAGGTGGGTAGAGGTCAGAGGTGCCAGGGAAGCCGGGTCTCGTCGAGCTGGGCAGTCGGATTCCGGAGGAAGGACGTGCAGCAGACCGCAGTGTTCTGTAGATGGTGCCTGCGGGTGCAGGGTGACTACTCCTTAGTCACAAGGGAGAAATCTTAGGAAGAAGTCTTGAGTTCCTTTCGCAGAAAGTAGTTTCAGGATTCAAAGATGATCTGATTTGGAAGGGGGCCAGTCTCTACCTTTATCCTGTAAAAAGGGGCTGGCACGCGACTAAGTCCTGCCCTATGGGTGGGACTAGGAGGGGGGTGGTTACACCCACTTCCTTGGCGGGCTTTTCCCCAGCACAGGGTCTGGAGTGACCCTGGAACTGGTTCAAGCCGGCCTATGCACAGTGAGCACCGGGGTGCTACTTGCAGTCACCTTCCTCTAAAGCCCTGCCTACCTACAATACACAAAACCCTGTCTGGGACGGTGCTGGCACCGCCCCTGGCAGGAAACCCTTTGTCCTTATCTCCTGCTCTGGGAGGACTCCCAGCAGCAGGAGGGCAGACTTGTGTCTCGGTGGCAGCATCCATTTTGTGGATGCTAAGGCTCTGTCTGACTTTTAACCGGGTTATAGGTTACAGGCATGTCGTGTCCCTCTAGAAGGGTGGAATGCTAACCCCGTCGCCAGAATTGGCGAGGGGTTAGTATTCCAATTCGTATGACACCTTACTCGACATGTTTTGATAAAGCGATACCAGAGTTGGCACATAACCGCGAGGATTATAATGCACTTAAGAGTATATGGTATGCGATATCATGGAAACGGCTAAGGGATAGATCCCAAAAGCCGCAGACAGGCTCAGCTCATGCCAGAGCACCATCTCACACGATTCCAAGCACTCTGCCTTCAGGATTGTTAAGGCCTGCCATAGGAGTGACTGATAGGAGATCTGTGTGTCCATTTTAGGGTTAGATATAGGTATACTATACCTAAAGCAAAGGGTGAGTACACCACCTTGCCCCAGCTGTCGTGCAGCCAGTTGTGTCAGATTTAGGTAGTCAATCCAGGGGTGGCACAATACGTGCTTCAGCCCCTGGGAGACCTCTGGGTGCACCTCAGCCCTGGGTACAGGGACTTGGAGAGGGCCCAGTGCCAATTCAGTACCTGGGTACAATTTGGATAGAGAGAACAGCTAGGCTGTGGGTCTGATTAGCAGGCCCACAGCCAGGGAAAGTCGTAAACCAGTGCAGCAAAAAGCAAAAATCTGGGTGATCATAGGATTGCAGACCCTACTCTCCTACAATCCTCCACCTCAGATTTGCCTCACTCCACACCAGTCCCACCTCACAGAACACTGGGTACCAACAACATGGCTGACTAGCATTCCGCCTTTTATAGGCTGACCCTCTGAGGTCCAGACGGGGCCAGAAGGTTCTGGAATGCTCCTATTCTGACATATGGGTCAGGTCTAGGCAGTGGCAGTTATGGCAGTTGTTAACCACCATTTTGTGGATCTGGATAAATTCCTGTCAGGAAAGGCACCTAGGCCTGAGGTGAAAAATCATGAGGGCAAAAGAGCATCCAACCCCCAGGCCAACATATAAAAATCTGGTGAGGTCAAAAAGATATAAAGGTATGAGGGGCAAAAAGGGGACAAAATAAATAAATAATAGGAGGAGCCACCCAAAAGGCCAGACAGGTCTAACACGCGTCCCCAACCCCTTGGGAGTCCTCATCACTAAGGCGGAAATACCTAGAGAGACCGTCTGCATTGGCGTGGTCCACTCCAGGCCGATGTTCCACCCGGAAGTCCATTCCCTGTAGGGAGATGGACCATCTCAGCAACTTGGGATTCTCCCCCTTCATCTGCATCAGCCAACGAAGGGGTCGGTGGTCAGTCTGAACCAGGAAGTGCGAGCCAAACAGGTATGGCCGCAACTTCTTCAGAGCCCACACCACCGCAAAAGCTTCCCTCTCAATTGCACTCCACTTCTGTTCCCTGGGAAGCAGTCTCCTGGATAGGAAAACTACAGGCTGATCCAGGCCCTCTTCATTCAGTTGCGATAACACTGCTCCAATGCCATGTTCTGATGCATCTGTCTGGACAATGAACTCCTTGGAGAAGTCTGGGGCCCTCAGGACCGGTGCTGCACACATTGCCTGCTTCAACTTTTCAAAGGCTTGCTGACAAGCCTCTGTCCAAACTACCCGTCGAGGTTGTTTCTTTGAGGTAAGCTCTGTGAGGGGCGCTACAATAGTGCCATACCCCTTCACAAAGCGACGGTAGTAGCCTGTGAGGCCCAGGAAAGCTCGGACCTCAGTCTGGGTCTTGGGGGGTTCCCAGGCTATGATTGCCTCAATCTTTGCCTGAAGGGGCTGCACTGTTCCCCTACCCACCAAGTGTCCAAGGTACACAACCGACCCCTGCCCAATCTGACATTTGCTGGCCTTGATTGTCAATCAAGCTTGCTTCAGGGCCTGGAGAACTGCTTGGAAATGTTGCAAATGGTCCTCCCAACTGCTACTGAAGACAGCAATGTCATCCAGATAAGCTGCGGAGAAACCCTCCATTCCGGAGAGGACCTGATTCACCAGCCGCTAAAAAGTGGCAGGGGCATTCTTGAGCCCAAAGGGCAACACACAAAATTGGAAGTGTCCCTCATGCGTGGAGAAGGCTGACCTTTCCTTTGCTCCATCTGTCAGGGAGATCTGCCAGTACCCCGAAGTGAGGTCAAAGGTACTTAGATATTGGGCAGCTCCCAGCCGGTCAATTAATTCATCCGCCCTAGGGATCAGATGAGCATCAGTTTTTGTGACTGAATTCAGTCCCCGGTAATCCACACAGAACCTCAGTTCTGGAGTGATGCCTGGTGGAGCGGCTTTTGGCACTAGAACCACCGGACTGGACCATGGGCTGTTGGAAGGTTCTATAACTCCTAGCTCCAGCATCTTGGTAACCTCTCCATGGATGCTAGTCTTCACCTTGTCTGACAGCCGGTAGGTCTTTGACTTCACTGGTGGGCTGTCTCCTGTGTCCACATCATGGGTACACAGGTGGGTCCTTCCCGGTACAAGGGAGAACAACGTAGAGTACTACTCCAGTATCTGGCGGCAGTCCTCCCGCTGTTCAGGAGTTAGGGATGGGGAGAGAATCACTCCCTCCACTGACCCATCCTTTTCTTGAGACGAGAACAAGTCTGGGAGAGGTTCGCTTTCCGCTTCCTCTCCTCCATCAGTCACCATCATTAGGATGACCTCGGGCCTCTCATGGTGGGGTTTGAGTCGGTTAGCATGTAGCACCCGTAGGGGCTGTCGAGGGGTCTTAAGGTCCACCAGGTATGTGGCCTTACCCTTCTTTTCTAACACCTCAAAGGGGCCTGTCCAGCGATCCTGGAGGGCACTTAGCTCTCCAGGCTCCATCACCCACACTTTCTGGCCAGGCTCCAATTCCACCTGGTGAGCGTTGTGGTCATACCACTCCTTCATCACTGCCTGGCTGGCCTCCAAGTTGTCCGAAGCTTGCTTCCACAACTTCACCATTTGGCTCCTGAAGGCCAGCATGTAGCTCACCACATCCTGGGGGGGTTTCCTGGGAGACTTTTCCCATCCATCCTTCACCAGGCTGAGAGGACCGCGTACAGGGTGCCCATAGAGAAGCTCAAAGGGGCTGAAGCCCACTCCCTTCTGTGGCACTTCCCTGTAGGAGAATAGCAAACAGGGTAGGAGGACGTCCCACTTCCTCCGCAGGCTTTCAGGCAGACTTCTGATCATGCCCTTCAAGGTCTTGTTGAACCTTTCTACCAGTCCATTGGACTGGGGGTGATAGGGAGTGGTGAACCGGTAGATCACTCCACACTCCTTCCACATTGCCCGCATGTACGCTGATATAAAGTTGGTCCCCCTGTCGGACACTACTTCCTTGGGGAATCCCACTCGGGTAAAGATCCCCATCAGGGCCCTAGCCACCACAGGTGCAATGACAGTCCTCAGAGGAATTGCCTCTGGGTACCGTGTATTTAACAACAACAAGGGACCCCAAAATGAGTCAGCAGGGACCATGGGGAACATACTTTTTACACAACAACATCGGTCCCCAACATTGAGGAATTTCAACACACGAATAAAATATAGACAGAGTCAATCTATATTTTTAGAAAGGCATGTCCAGCCGGACAGTGGTCTTTCAGAGATTTTACTCAGAATTTATGTATTCAGATCACATAAAGATACCTTCCAACAATCAACCCGTGTGGACCACAAGCCTGTGTCCAGTACTAACAGAGCAGGTACAAGGGGTTGATGTAGACAGCAAAGAAGGGCTTTGTAAGGCGAAAACACATTACTCTATCAACAGTACAATTGTCCAGAGTATTACATTCATGCACTTGACATTAAGTAGTAATCACAATTAGGTTCCAGTGCATTTTAAAGTCGACGGCGTTTCGGACCCCTACTAAATCTCAGGGACCATCATCAGGACAGTTACAATGAAAAGCCTTAGGGTGATTTAAGCCTCTAAATGCCTGAAGGGGGAAAAGGAAATATTTACATTAAGTACATGAACAACGTAGTAGGATAAAAAACATTGTGAGGAACCAGTGACTTAAGTAAGACCAGTGAGTGGCGCAGTACCAGTCAGACAAGGCACGTGAACTATGACGCTCAGTGCATGAGAATTCATAAGGTCAAGACCGTGATCAGGGCGGAAGTACAATAAACACGACAGTGAAAGTGTCCAGTGAAGTCGAAAAAGCTGGCGGAAGTACAGTAAACACAATGGTGAAGGTGTCCAGTGAAGTCGATAAAACAATCTATCCCGTCGTGTCACAGAACCCGCGAGGACTGAATGGAGAATATCACGCAGTAAGGGAGTAACGACTGGTAACAGGAGAGCAGGTGCTATCTGAACAGAGATACGTGATGGTATAAGGATTCACGGAGTGGGCGGCGGGAGTCAGAATGGGACCAACGCTCACCGGGGCACCTCAAGGTATAGAGGCTTGCTCCTCTGGTAGCTTGATGGCACACGTTCACCCTGAAAAAGCGGAGGAATTAGTGAACAGTAGCGTAACAATAAATGCCAGTGCGCGGGAGTCTCCGGGAAGGGAGTGTCTCTCTTACCAGAATCGGGTGGCGGGAGCCGCGGAATAGAGTGAAGTCCGTCGGCTGCCAGGGTACCTAGTGGAAGGGGAACGGGTTACCAAACTGTGTCATGGACGGTGGTAACCACAATAAGGGCGGATAAGGTAAACTGCTTACCGGTTCAGTCGGTCTGGATAACCACTTCCTGGCGTGCTCAGAGCGGAATGCTCCTGCAAGCCATATGTAAGCTTCTGATTGGTCCCAGAGTGGGGCATGAAAATCGATGACGGACTCCCATACGCGCCATCTTAGGACAGTGGGTGTGAGGGGTACAGGTGATGACGTGAAGGAAAATGACGTGATAAAAAAGAAGGCCTGTGATTAGTGCAGTTAAATGGCATATTTACAGTGGAATACGAATAGAACTAGAGACAGCACCAAGTTCTTGATAATTGACATGCTAAAAGAGAAAGCACACAGGTACTGCAATTAAGATACATATTTACAACAGAAGAAGCCTGGTATTTACTACAGAAAGATAGGAAAATAGGTTTGACTCCAACCAGCTCCAAGTATCAAATGAGGGCAGTCCATTCATCTTGAAGATTAAGCCCAGAGTTAAGACTGTCAGTCTTCAAAATCCATTTAAGTTCCTCCCTGTTCAGGAGGCGTGTGAGATCACCACCCCTGGGTGAGATGATGATCTGTGAGATCACAGTCCAGCGGATATCATTCTCCGAGTGTCCTTTCTCCAAGAAATGCTCAACCAAGGGGGCGTTGGGTGTTTTACACCTGATGCGGCTTCGATGTTGAGAAATCCTCAGCTTGACCTTCTGCTTAGTTTGGCCCACGTATATCATGTTGCAGGGGCAGAAGATGGCATATACAATGTTCTGACTGTTACAGTTGGTAAATGTTTTAAGTGCATTTTTTACATTGTTATACACAAATTCCTTGCCATCAATTGAAAACTCACAGACAACACATGAGCCACAGCGGGCATGCCCACGAAGTGGGGGTAATTGCCAGTGATCGTGAAGGGTTACATTTCTGGTAGAAGGTAGTGCTGCCCTCACCAATTGGTCCTTTAGATTTTTGTTCTTCTTAAAGGCAAACATGGGAGTATCCAAATTCAATCCCCCCGAATTTAGAATGTGCCAGTTCTTTTTAACACATTGTCTAACCCGGCTGGAAACTGGGGAGTAGGTAGTAACACATACCAATTTTTCAGTTGATTGTTTAGGTTTAGGTTCAAGGAGGGTTTCGCGTGGGCAGTACCAAGCTCTCTTCATAGAGTTCTTAATTAAGCGCCGTGGGTACCCTCTGCACTGGAGTTTACCCGAAAGTATGTTAGCCTCATAAAAATAGTCTTCCTTTTTATAGCAATTTCTTCTCAGCCTTAAGAACTGGGAATATGGCAGACTGTCCCTCAGAGGCCTGGGTGACAGCTGTCATAACGTAGCAACGTGTTTCTTTCCGTGGGTTTGCGGAAAAGGGAGGTGTATAGGATGCCCTCATGATGTTGAATATTTAAATCAAGAAAGGAGATATTACTACGGTTGTGAGTAAGCGTGAAGGTAAGGCCATTGCAATTTTGGTTAAGCCAGTGCAGGAAACCATCAAGTTCAGGGATAGTTCCGCCCCAGATTAAGAAAATGTCGTCTATATATCTCTTCCAATTTTTTATTCCCTGGTGAAAGGGGTTTGTTGGGGACAAGATAGTGTTTGTCTCCAACCAGTCCATGTACAGAATTGCTAGGGTGGGGGCAAAGACAGCCCCCATAGATGTACCCCGCACCTGTTGATAGTACTGTGAATCGTACATAAAGAAATTCTGGGTGAGACAGATTTCTAAGAGTTGAATAATGAATATAATAGGAACTCTGTGGGGGCTAGGGCGGGTGTTAAGAATGCTCTCCATCACCAACAGTGAATCCCTCTGGGGTATGTTTGTGTACAAAGACTCGACGTCTAATGTACAGAGGGTCTCAGTTTCAGGGTCAAAGGCATGGTTTTCTATGATGTTTATCATATGCATGCTATCTCTTATATAGCACTGGGTTGTTGGTACAAAGTCCTTTAGAAAATGGTTGACATAAAGGCCCAGTGGCTCTAAAACTGAGCAGCAGCCAGAAACAATAGGTCTGCCTGGGGGTTTGTCCAGTCTTTTGTGGATTTTGGGTAACGTGTAGATAACTGGTATTCTGGGATTGGAGGTGTTGAGGAAGTTATATTCATGCTGGCTAAGGATGCCTTTAGACATTGCGTCTGTTGTAACATCCCTGATCAGAGGATCACTCCACACTCCTTCCACATTGCCCGCATGTACGCTGACATAAAGTTGGTCCCCCTGTCGGACACTACTTCCTTGGGGAATCCCACTCGGGTAAAGATCCCCATCAGGGCCCTAGCCACCACAGGTGCAATGACAGTCCTCAGAGGAATTGCCTCTGGGTACCGTGTGGCATGATCCACCAGAACCAGGATGAACCTGTGACCAGCTGTTGTTGGTGGATTCAATGGCCCTACAATGTCGATGCCCACCCTTTCAAACGGGGTGCTAACGACAGGAAGTGGTTCCAGGGGAGCTTTCAGCTTCACCCCTGTTTTCCCACTGGCTTGGCAGGTTACACACGTCCGACAGTAGGTGTTAGACGCCACTTTCATCTGAGGCCAGTAAAAGTGGGGGACAAGCCGAGCAAAGGTCTTGCCCTGACCTAAGTGTCCTGCCAAGGGAATTTCATGAGCCAATTCCAGCAGAAAGGCTCGGTACCATTGCGGGACTACCAAGGCCCTTGATGTACCAGGTAAGGGTACCTTGGGTTCACTGTAGAGGAGTCCATCCTCCCAGTAAATGTGGTAGTGTCCCGCAACGTCCCCTGCTGCCAGGGCTTCAGCCTGTTGCCTCAGTCCCTCAAGGGTAGGGCACTCCTTCTGGCCCTTACAGAACTCTTCTCTGGTAGGCCCCCCCTCCACATGCCACTCAGCAGGGAGGGGCAGGTCCTCCAGAGAAACTACTCCCCCCTCCACGGACTCCTGGTCCACCACCGCAGGTGGCCGATCTGCGACATGGGGTGTGGAAGCCGAAGCAGGCTTCTCCTGTCTTCGGGTCTGTCCCTTTTTGGCAGCGGGTTGGGCCATTGTTCCAGGCTCCAACCCAGGCGAACTCCCTCTTCGGGCAGTCGCAGACCTTGTGCTTACACAGGCCCAGTCAGGTGTACCTAGCATCGCTGAATGCGTCCGGTATTCCACCTCTCTCCAAGCATTGTGCTCCATGTCATTCCCCAACAGACAATCAACTGGCACGGCACGGCTTACGGCAACTCGAAGTGAACCTGCAACCCCTTCCCACTCAAAGGGAACCTCGGCCACGGGGTAGTGGCCCATTCTGCCGTCAGCCATCGCGGCGGGGTGGAGTACATTGGGAATCACCTGCTCTGGAGACACCAGATGACTTCTCACCATAATCATACTGGCTCCTGTATCTCTCAGAGCCTCCCCTCTCTGGCCATTGATGGTGATCCACTGCCCATACTTGGTAGTATTTGGGGGCACCTGGATCTTAGGAACCATCTCCCGTTCTCCCAGGGACACTAAGGTGACACCCGCCCACTCACCTCCCTTATCTAAGGGCAACTCCTCCCCGAGCACTACACTAGCTACTCCCGGGGCTTTTCCTCCGGTGGGACGGGGTGGTCTCTTTGGGCATCTGACATCTCCCTTATAATGTCCAACACCACCACACTCAAAACAGTGGACAACCCTTGGCTGCTGGCTTTGGCCAGGATGAGGGTTTCTGGGCGGGTTAGTCTTAGGGGTGAAACCTGTTCCCTTTCCCTGGAAACTGTTTTGGGGACCTTTAGAGAACTCCCGCTTTTTATCTCCCCCCTCCTTCTTCTGAGGGGTGCCCTGTCCGGCCTTTTGGGAATCCCCTCCAGTCCCCTTACCCGGGTACTTGCCCAGATGTCCGCCTCCTCTGCAAGCTTCCGGGGGTTGGTCAGCTTGCTGTCCACCAGGTGCTGGCACAGCTCGGGAAAACATTTCTCGAGTAGATGCTCCTTCAAAAAAAGATTATACAACCCCTCATAATCCTTCACCTCGCTGCCCTGTACCCAGCCCTCCAATGCCTTCCTTGCATAATCTAGGAAGTCCACCCAGTTCTGGGTGCTTAACTTGTGGCTCCGCCTGAACTTCTGGCGATACTTTTCTGGGGTTAACCCAAACTTCCTGATCAATGCTAGCTTCATGGTGGGGTAGTTAGTCTGCTCCTCTGGCTCTAAGGCTAACAAGGTGTCTCGACCAGTGGGAGGCATATACTTATACAACCCACCCCCCCTGTGCTTTTCCTGGATCCCATGGGCTCTTAAGGAGACCTCATAGGCAGCCAGCCATTTGGCTATATCATCCCCCTGACTATAGCTGGCAACTATGTCCTTAGGCAAGTAGGGTCTGGACTCCCTGGTTGGTTCTCTGGTTTCGCTGCCACCATTTGGAGAGTTGGCGAGTCCTAACTGTAGAGCCTTGAGTTCTAGCTCTTTTAGTCTAAACTCATGAGTCATCCTCTGTTCCCCCTTCTCCTGTTCTAACCTGGCTAACTCCCACTTCAGCTTCCTTTTTTCCCTCCTGTCTGTGAGTTCCGCTTCGGTCAAGCTTCCCCCGGAGACACTACTGACCCCCTAGAGGAGGTCATTGGTCCTGGGAATAGGTTTCCCACCTCAGGGTGGAATAATCCCTCTACCTCTATGACCGTGTCCCGGTCTGTCCCCTCATCCTCCTCCTTCCCTTCACTGTGCGCTTCCACCCAAGCCCTCAAACTGGTCTGGAGTTCCCCCTTCTTGGCACCACGCTTAAAGAACACCCCCATTTGTTGACAGAAGTCCTTTAGCTGGGCCACAGAATAAGTGTCCAGTTCTTCCAGTGCAAATTCCATTTTGCAAGTGGCAATTCAGGGTCAAACACACAAAAAGATTAGAGTTACAAGGGCAACCTGAAGCTACCTCCACCCCACCACCAGGAATAAATTTGGAAAAAGCAAAAGTAAAAATTAGGAAGGCCGCCAGGAGAAAACTCCAGGTGTAGGTTAGTGGATTTCACTTAGTTACTGCAGAGTAGTCGCAACCACAGTTTACATCCCACCGCTGGACACCAATATGTTGGAACCTAAAGTTGTCAGGTCACCTAGGGTAGCCTGGCCTAGGGTAAGACAATCTCTAATAGAGGCACACGTGTGAAGATTGCACACCACCCAGCAGTAACTCAAGGAAATTCCACAAAAAAATGACACTACACCAATCTTTGTGTAAAAATACGAGCTGTTTTATGAAAAATATACCTGTTGTTTACTCTCTTTCTCTCAGTAGTTTACAAATAGGTTTACTGTGCAATATTTATCAGATCTTTCCACATTTCAATTAACATTAAGAGAAATCAATCCAGCAATGTTAAATCCTTCCACATTACCTAAAAGTTATGCATGTACTTTTTCTCAGCTTAAGAAGATACAGATACACAGGCTTAATGACAGATTGAAGGTTACTAGAATCTCCCAGAGGGATTTCCACCTTGGCTAAAAGGCTTCCTACCACCTTCTTCTCTAGGCAGCTGACACAGACCTTGATTTCTCTAGAAATTAGCAGTTAACATATTCTCTATTACTCAGTGTGAACCTTAATCGTTTCTCCTGCAGGAACTTGGCATGAAAAAGTTCTGCTTCCTACTGTACCTTCTACCTCAGTTCGCCTACTCAACTCTTCCTGAGGCTTCCCCAGTACGTTTTACCCCCAGGCCCAGTTGGAGACCGACAGAGGGGCCTGAGTTCCGATCGGGTGTCTAATGATCGCTTGACCCCTACTTCCCACTTCAGGACACTGTCAATCTGCTGTGCCCCAACAGGTCTCTTCCGGACTTCTCAGCAGTGTCAATTCCGGGAGGCAGCGCCGCACACTCTGAATGGAGCCAGGCTCCGCTAGGCACTCACCACAAGCAGTCCCCGCCGAACAGCTCTCTGATCAGGTACAGGCTCACAAAGCAATCGCCTATGCCGGAGCCGCCCCGCCCTTCTCACCTCAGCGCTCCGCAGGGACGGTGGCCTCACAACGCCGCCCGGTGCCTTCCTCCAGATCGACACCAGCGGACCTGCGCACTGATTCAGGACACCAAGGCGCCACTTCCGACGCCTCCTCACACAGCGGCTGATACTGCGCACGCTCCGTTAGGGAGACACTGCTCCCGCCGTGCACCCACCGCTACTGGGCCTGCGCTCTGTACGTTGTGAAGACACTTCCTGTGACGCTCCTCTCCGAGCAGTTTCTTCCACGGGGCTCTCACTCCCTGAAGAGCCCGCCTCTTCCGATGAGCTTCCTCAGATGTCGCTCTCCCGTCCTTGGCTAACCACAAGATAATTCAGCGCCAGGCAGGATGCCCACCGGCACACTAGACCCCCGGTCCAGGGAGACCACAACGAGAGTCCAGTATGCTGCAGACCACAAGATGGGGTTCAATTGAGGCCCACCGCTTTCAGGTTTGGTCCTACCGGATTGAGGGAGGAGGTGGTTTTCTTTTTCCCTCGACGATGACACTTCAGTCACAATCACCTGGGTCTATTACCTTAGAGTCTCTAAGGGGTTGTTCAGGAGTTTCCAGGTGGGGACTTTTATGGCAGGGATCGGTCAGCACTGGATAGGGATGGGTCAGTACAGGAGATCAGCTGGCCCACAAGTCAATCCTGCTCTCTGTAAGCTCTATCCTCCACCTCAGATTTGCCTCACTCCACACCAGTCCCACCTCACAGAACACTGGGTACCAACAACATGGCTGACTAGCATTCCGCCTTTTATAGGCTGACCCTCTGAGGTCCAGAAGGGGCCAGAAAGTTCTGGAATGCTCCTATTCTGACATATGGATCAGGTCTAGGCAGTGGCAGTTATGGCAGTTGTTAACCACCATTTTGTGGATCTGGATTAATTCCTGTCAGGAAGGGCACCTAGGCCTGAGGTGAAAAATCATGAGGGCAAAAGAGCATCCAACCCCCAGGCCAACATATAAAAATCTGGTGAGGTCAAAAAGATATAAAGGTATGAGGGGCAAAAAGGGGACAAAATAAATAAATAATTGGAGGAGCCACGCAAAAGGCCAGACAGGTCTAACACTGAGGTTTTGGTTCCAAAAAAGAGAGCAGTTAAACTAGTCCTTTAGCTGCATAATTGTTAACCGACTTCATCTTTTTATGCCATCCATCCCCTTGCTGATCTTTGAACCAATGTATTAGCTTTTGGTTGATTGCTCAAACCTTATCGCTGTTCGGGACTTCAACTATTGGATTAATGATTATTCTATGTGCAAAGAGTCTTAGGACTTTTAGAACTTCTTCAGAGTCTTAACTTAGAGCAGCATATCTCCGTCCCCACACATATTAAAGATCACACCCTCGGTGAGGTGAGGACAGTAAAGCTTTTGTTAACAAGGTTATAAATACTACTTTGCATATAGTTTGATCATTTCTCATAAAATCCAGTATTATTGCAGGACTTCAAAATCCGAAAATGGGTTCTGATATGCATCATTGCTTCCTATACTGGTGCCGGGTCAATAAGGACAACTTTGATATCACACTCCATGACTCCATGCTCCTTTTACGTAAAGATGTGTCCTCCTTAGATAGGGTCATTACTAATAGGCTGCTTAGAGCCTGAGATAAACACGCTTCTTAGTAACTTTAAGTGTTATGTTTTATACCTTGAAGTGACAGGCATATTCCCAGTAGTTCTCTGAAGAATTAGACCTTGCCAAATTGAAGAGTCTCTTGCATCCCTTACATTTACAGACCCCACCGTCAGATCAGTTCCTGGAAATGCAATGAAAGTCTGCCTTACTGCCCAGTCAACATGACAGCAGCACACTTTCAGTTTCATTTTTGACCCACTTACCATGGCACCATACTGTTACATAGCACCACATTTTAGGAGTTGTTTTTTAAAGTAAAGCCTGGCTATGTGTCTGCCCACCCTAAATTGGATGAGTGGCCATGTTGTATCTTGAGCAGCAGGACAGCTGCTCCTGATGGGGTTATCATTATATCTTATTATCTAACATCTTAACTTAAATAAAGTAACTTGCTTAATCTACATGGAAGTCCCAGCTTCTTTCTGATTACATCAGGCCACACGGCCAAACATTCAACAGCCCTTACTCTATTGGACTTTTGGAGGGGTATGGAGGCAGCAGAGAGCAAGTAGTCTCCACCATCCATACGGACTGTCTGCCCATCTGTAAATCAGACAAGAGGACCTTCAGGTTGGTGAAAAGAGTATTCGGTTGCCAGTGCGATGGACTCCCTGGCGACCACCATCTAATTCATACCCCAAGTCTCAGTAATGTCTGCCACTGTCACACCACCAAAGGCAATGGAGCCATTGTAGTCTCTTGGACCACATTTAGTGCTGATGCTCAATTTAGAAGACAAAGTGGTGTCAGCAGGACACAAAGGAGCAAATGGTAGTATGAAATTTGCCCTGTCAAGCAAAGGTAAATAAGCCACCTTAATTTATCAAATACAGAGCAGAAACATCTGGAGTATATTTATGAAGTACATTCTTTGTCCATTTGGAAAAAGTAATTTTATTTCCAAGGAGACATCTCAGCCTGAAGTAACATTCAAGATGCAAGTAAAGTCTGCTTTAATGATAGAAAATGATGTTGTCTTTAATGACCTCCCTTGCTGATTCTGGTTAAAAGGCTATAAAGCGCCGGCACCTGGTTTCTCTTCATAGGTGTCTCTTCAGAATGCAGAGGAGCTTTTCATGAGAGTTTAATGGGCAGAAAGAGTCAGCTCCAGATCTTAATTTTATCGGACACGTTGAAGAATTGTTTTCTGGCATGTCGGTGACTCCATCATGCGGCGTCTATTCCACTGGAACAGATTGAGTGTGGCGGAACTAGAGTCCTTTGCAGAGTGCAGTCTTCCCCAGTGAATGTTTGTGAATCTTATCCTGCACAGCAGGGTGCAAGGGGGACTCTAACTTTCTGTTCCTCAAGGTCAGCTCTAGTGCCACCTGTAGTGGTCCTACGACAGAGACAGTGGACCAAAGACCAGAAGTCAGAGTCTGTTGCTGTGAAATAATAAGCATCTTCTGATTCAAGTTCTTCACCCACCTCAGCAGGTCAACAGACCCCAACCCGTAGATCAGACCATGATCACCTCCTGTTCACCAACCAAGGCAGTCTTGATTCTGGCAGCCAGCGGTGTTTCTTTGCCCAGATTTGTTAAACCTCTTCACATGTGCCACTTGGCTCGCTCCTTCCTGTTGGCTTGCTTGATGCCACAATGCATTGGGCAGTGGGTGGCACCTGGGTGTCAGCTTGACAGTACTGAGGTGACCGGTGTGTCCAGGCCTGGAGATATCCTGATCGGAGGGTTCTTCCCACTCCACGTCGACCGGGTAACCTCTCAAGCCACATTTGAAGCATTTGAGGAAAAGCCACTGATGATCACCGGCCGAATGTAAGACACCCAGTTGTAAGGTCCCTGGCTGTATGTTAATATTTCTTTTGCGGGTCCGAAAGATTAGCTGTAGAAGTTTCATCTATGCCAATAAAATCACTTGCTAAGGCAGTATGTCTGGCTTTAATGTGCTAACGCGTGACAACAGCATTTGTGCATGTTTGTGTTTGAGAGCTTGGCCAAGCCAGACTTATTGGAAAACCATTTTTTACATGAACACATACAAAATGAAGAATAATGGAGAGGAAACAGAGAAAAAGGTAGGACAATTAATAGAGGGACTGCAGTGGGAGATAAATAAGCAAAGTCAATAGGAAAGACAGAGTTTAAATAACAAAGGAAAAGGTGGACAGCTAAAAACATACACGACTCCTAACTAAAATATATATTTTTAAGCATGCTAGGGAAAAAGCTGAAAGAAAATGATGTATTTCTGTCAACAATGCATGAATAAGATCAAGAATCAAAAGTGTGATGATTAAGTGTACAGGCCTTAATTTCTACCTGTGCTGTCAAGCCAGACCTAAAAACAAATCAGTTATGTACTAATAGCAGACTCAAGGAAGATGAAAAATACACACTGTACTTTGAAAAGTGCCTCGAATGTAATATTAATGCAATAAAAAGTGCAGGAACTGAGAACATAAATTAAAACGCAGAGTCTCAGGAACAAAATAAAAAGCCTACCATATATTAATCTCTCTCTCATAAAGTTGGCATGTACATACAAGCACTTGCCCCAAAATATACTAGGAGGTTAGAATAGTAAGAAAAACAAAGTTTAATCACAGGTAGGAAGTGGGATTGTTCTAGTTCGAGGAATTTACATCGCTCGATTTTTTTTGTTTTTTGAATGCCCCTGAATGAGAAATATTTGGCAACTGGCGTTTTTACGTCTACGTTGATCTGTGTTTAAGCCTGCAAGTCACCGCTAAATCTGTGGCGAGGACGTTATAAGATTTGACCAATTAATAATCAAAATCTGCTTGAAATTACTAATGTTTGCAGAATGGGATGCACGAGCTCTGCCTCACATATGACTGATCCATTGATCAGTACAACCAGAAAGCAGACTTAGATTATTAATCGGATTAAGCATCCCACATGTCATTGACAGTTATGGATGTGGAGAGTTGAGTAAAAGTGAACAACTGGCTATGAATATGGAACTAGGACGAAAAGCCTCCAGGCTTTTGTGCAAAGTGGTACAGTGCCCTTTATTAACCTGTGTTCGGAGGCAGTGAGCCCCCAGAATACTGCACCAGATGCCTTTATTGTGCTGTATCGTCCTCTTCTTCCACAAGAAAGAAGGTTTGAGAGAGGTTGTGGCCTTACGGTCCGAGCTGTGGAACCAGGTTCGAGCCTCGGCTCAACTTCCTGTGATTCTGGGAAAATCACTGAGGGGCAGATCTACAAGAAAGTGCTGCAGCGTGGCACCGCAAGACCTTTGGCTGCGCTCAGTTGCGGCACTTTCAGAGCACAGGAATGCGACATATCTACAATGATATGTCACATTCCTGTGCTTTCCCCTGCGCTGGTGCAGAAACAGCTGCCATGCGCCGGTGCAGGCACCCTTGCACCTTGGTGCAAGGATGCCTGCTCCTAGGGGAGATTGCTTTTGTGCAGGAAGGGGCCCCTTCCTCCACAAAAGCAATCACTGCAGGTATTTTCCTCTTTCAATGCGTGCTGTAGAATGCAGCACGCATTGAAAGAGGAAAAAACGAGGAGAAATTAAAACATTTCTCCTCGTTTCGTTTGGCTACGCCACCCCTAGGGTGGCATAGCAAACTGACGCATTTCCAGGTTTACGATTTCTCGTAAATCTGGAAATGCATCAGTGGACATGGGTGTTGAGTGGGAACACCCAAAGCAACACCAATGTCCCACCCCTAACACACAAAGTGTTGCGTGAACAGGGGCGATATTTACAAGCACAGGTTAAGTCACGCAGGGTAACTGTATCTGTGCTTGTAAATATCCCTTAGCAGGCTGCGCCACCGATGCGTCACGCAACGTGATATTCCGGCGGCGCAAGGGGCTAGTAAATTTGCCGCTAAATCTCCCCGTGCCTACCAAAAAAGTGAATGTGCCCTTGTGTAAGGAACTGGTGCTCATGTACCAATACCTTTGGGTCGTGTTCTTGCTATATAAATCTGCAAAAAAAATAATACTGCACTCGCAGGAATAAAGAGAGAATATTGTTCCAAGTGGATACACATGTATAATAAACCTGTGCTAGAGGAGTGTTGGTCGTGCAATAAAACATCCGGTGGAAATATCCCAGAATGCTGTGCCATAGCAGAGCATAAACTCCCAAGATAATGACGCCAGTGTCAACAAAGGCGGGTGCAGGAGTACAGGGAAGCAGAAATGCTGTGCATGTTAGCTCTCCGGGGTGATTATCCGTGAAAATGCACCAGTGCAAAATTGTGCACATTCTAAATGGATTAACAAAGATGTTGTCAATTTGTTTTCCACCAAATATTCCAGATATGTTTACCGTAGAAGCTGTTGGAGGTATGAAAAAAAACATAAATTTTAAACGCAAAGCGAAAAGGTACAAAGGTGAGGAATTCCAAAGTGATCCTGCATTTCTCTCAGAATGACTCCAACACCAGCCGTTTTTGCAGTATTGTCCCACTTTTGCAATGTCAGACCCGAGTTCTGCACCTGGTTGGTGTGGAACGCCAAATGTGCAGCTTTTGGTATCTGACAGTAGACAGTGCTGAAGAACGCTCACCAATTTGATGTGAAATGAAACAAAGTTGTTATGTTATGTTAAAACAATTTCTATAGCGCACTAATACCCATGGATGTCTAGGCGCTTGCGTATCGTATACTATGTCAGAGAAACTAATTCGTAAAAAGATGTCTTGAGGTGTTTCCTAAATTCAAACAGGGATGAAAATCTCCTGAGAGAGAGCGGAAGAGAGTTCCTTATCCTGATAGTGCTGTGTCTGAAACTCCCCTCCAGTTCAACCTTTTGACTCTAGAGGCGGGCATCAGGAAAGCACTGGCCGAGCGTAGCGATCTGCTAGGAGAGTACCAACTAAAGGCATTCCATAGAAATTGTGGACTTTCTCTGTAAAGTGCCTTATGTGCAATACTAGTGCTTTGAATTTTACGCGCTGGCCGACAGGCAGCCAATGCAGCTTCCGTATCCCAGCCCTAATAGGACCTTTCCTCCTAAACCTATAGTCTTCAATCATTCTATCAGCAAGGTGTGGCCCACGTTATCAAATCCTGCAGACAGGTCTAGGAGGAAAAAAGCTGCCGACCCTCCGCCATCTAGTGCAGGCTTTATTTATTTATTTATGGTTTTTGTAAAGCGCGACACTCGTCCCAAGGGACATCACGGCGCTGAAAATCAAAGGAAACTGCTGAGGACTGAATTGGGGAGTTAGTTTTTGGGGAAAAGGTGAGTTTTAAGTTTTTGGCGGAATTGAAGGTAGTTTGTGGTGAGTCTGAGGTCTACAGGTAGCTCATTCCATCTTTTGGCAGCCAGGTATGAGAAGGCGCGACCGCCAGTTCGCGCTTTGTAGATGCGTTTGGATTTAGCCAGCGCCAGGTGGTTTGATCTTAGGTTCCTGCTGGGGATGTAAAACTCAATTTTCTCTTGAAGAATGAGGGGGCCCGTTTTATGAAGAGCTCTGTGTGCATGACAGAGTAGTTTGAAGGTGGCCCTCTGACGCATTGGTAGCCAATGGAGTCTTTTGAGACATGCGGATGCCGAGTCTCGCCTGCCTTTGTTACATACCAGTTTGGCCGCCTGGTTTTGGAGGATCTGTAGGCGGGAGAACAGGTGTTCGTTCATCCCTTCGAACAGGGCATTTCCGTAGTCCAGGCGGCTAACTAGAAGGGCTTGAGTGACAGTGCGTCGACAGTCCAGGGGTATCCAGGAAAAGATTTTTGCCAGGAGTTTAAGTATTGCGAATCCCTTGCCCCATAATGAACGGATGTGGTCCTTCATGGACACGACATCGTCCATAATGATGCCGAGATTCCTGGCATGCTGTTTTGGAGTGGGAGCCGATCCCAGTGAGGATGGCCACCATGTGGCATTCCATGTGAGTTTAGCTCCTCCAAACAGAAGTATCTCTGATTTGCCGGCATTTAGCTTTAAGCAATGGGTGCGCATCCAGCTAGCCATTTCAGAGAGACAGCCGTGTAGCTTTTCTTTTGCTGTCTCTGGTCCCTCATCCATTTTCACCATCAGCTGTGTGTCGTCGGCATATGAACATATGCCGATGCCCCACTTTCTTGCAATGTCCGCCAGAGATGATACGTAGACATTAAAGAGAGTGGGGCTCAGTGAGGCCCCTTGTGGGACTCCACAGCTGATGTGGTAGGGTTTTGAGTGGAATTGGCCCATATGGACTGATTGGCTGCGATTGCTGAGAAACGATTTAATCCAGCCCAAAGCTGTGGCTTGCACTCCTTTGCTTAGGAGGATGTTTAAAAGGCGGTCGTGTGACACCGTGTCAAACGCCGCTGACAGGTCGAGCAGTATCAGAGCCACAGATCCCCCTTGATCTGTGATGCATCTCACACTGTCCGACACTGCCAGCAGCGTTGCCTCGGTACTATTGTTGGCTCTAAAGCCGGTCTGGGTGGGGTCCAGGAGTGAATTCTCCTCCAGATATCTGGACAATTGGGTATTAACCAGTTTTTCCAAAGCCTTGGAGAGGTAGGGGAGCTGGGAGATGGGCCTGTAGTTTTCAGGATTAGTGATGTCGGATCCGGCTTTTTTCAGAAGGGGGATCACGGATGCGTGCTTCCAAGTTTCAGGAAAGGATGCGGAGGTGAGTGACTGGTTAAAAAGTTTGGTAATAAGTGGGCAGAGCGTTGGTGCGATTGCGGAGAACACAAAGTGGGGGCATGGGTCTGCAGGAGAGCCAGATTTGATTGTTTGTAGTACAGATAGTACCTCGGTTTCAGAGACTGGTTGAAAACTTGTTAGGCTTGTTAGATTGCCTGTGTCTTGTTGGGAGTTGCTGTTGTCTGATGCTGGTGAGTTCTTGTCAGGGTTGTCGTGCGAATGAAGGGAGTGTGGGGGGGTGAAGGTGGAGTATATTTTGTTAATTTTGTCCATGAAAAAGGTGCTAATGCGGTCGCAGGCCTCAGTTGACGGAGTGAGGGTTTGTGAGGTACTAGAGGGATTGCTGAGTTCCTTTACAATTTTAAACAGTTCTTTTGTGGAGTTTTGGTTATCAAGGATTCGTTGACTAAGGTATGCTTTTTTTGCGGCTCGGATGGCTGAGATGTATTGTTTCCGTTTGGTGACATAGTTAACTCTGGTTTCCGAATCCTTTATTTGTCTCCATCGATGTTCGGTTTTTTGACATTCCCTTTTGAGACTTTTGAGGAGAGGAGTGTACCATTTTTCCCTGGTGGCAGTTTTTTCCCTTATCGCTCGTAGGGGCGCCAGTGTGTCTAGTGTTCGGCGAATTCCCGTTTCTAGGAGAGTGACGTTGGTACCGATGGAGGCGTCATCCTTAAGGATGATGTTTGTGTCAGGGAAATGTTTGTGAAAGTTGGAGTCGTTAATGAGTCTCCAGGCTCTGTTGGTGGTGGGTGGAATAAGTTTGGGATTCATGGGTTTACCGGGAAGTTTGAATGAGAAGGATATCATGGAGTGATCAGACCAGGACAGGGGGAGGATATCATTCATAATGGTAGACTCAATATTCGTGAAGAGGAGGTCCAGGGTGTGCCCTGCTGAATGCGTAGGGCCCTCGACCCACTGTTTAAGCTGTAGGAGTTCCATGTCGTATTTCAGCTGAGCGGATCCGGGGGCAATCATGCTTTCATAATGGACGTTGAAATCTCCTATGACCATGTAGTTGTTACGTTTTAGGCAGGATGGTAGTAGTTGGTTTAGTAATTTGGCACTAACACAAGTTGGTTGTCCTGGGGGGTTATAGACAACAGCACCCGCTAGTATAATAAGGCCCTCTAGAGAAATATTGAATGGTAATGTTTCAAGTTCGGGGTATGTGGTTATTGTTTCCGTGAGACAAGTTAGGTGATCTCTGAAAATCACGGCAACTCCGCCTCCTTTTTTTTTCCCTGGTCTGTTTTGTGTGATTATTTTGTATTTGGAGGGGAGGGCATTAGCTAGATCTGGGGCGCTGGAATCGGTTAGCCAGGTTTCCGTAATAAAAACTAGGTCGGGGGTCATGGATATCAGCTTTCCTCCGTAGCCTTTATCAGAGCTGTCTCGGTACTGTGACCTTCCCTAAATCCAAACTGACTTTGGTCTAAAATGTGGTTATCTAAAATATAGGTAAAAAGTTCCACATTTACAATTTTGGCCACTATTTTCACAGGAAGCCGAAGCCGTACAATAGGTCGGTAATTAGCCAGGTCCATTATATCCAGATTGGTTTAAAGCCAAAATGCAGGCCTGTTTCCACATAGTTGGAAATAGTCCTTGTGCAATCATCTGATTAAATATGTTAGATACTTCTGGGCTAATAAGATGGTTAATCATGTGGAGGATCTTTGGGGGGCAGGGATCGTCAGGAGACCCAGATTTGGTCCTGGAAAGAAGGGTGGCTATTTGCACCAAGGAAGTCAGAGTAAAACTTAAGAGAGGGGTTACAGTCTTATCTTCCTGTTCTGTAACATTGGTATTTGATTTATTTATGGCAAACTGACCCTAATTTTGATCAACCTTTGATTTAAAACCCGGGCCAGAGTGGCATTGAAGTCTTGAGTGCAGTTGGCAGCATCATCCTTTTTAACTGTTGTCAAACTCTTTATGGTCTTAAAAAGTTCCTTGCTGGATTTGCTAGCCTTCTCTATTTTCAACGTATAGTATTCGCGCTTCTCAGCAATTATTTTTTTCTTATCATTTGCTAGCATTCATTTGTAGTGATCTTTCTCATCTGCTTCATAATTTGTTCCCCAAATTCTTTCCTGCCTTCTTCAGGCTTGCTTGTCTAATCTAAGACAAGAGTTGTCAGTGTGTTGTGAGGCCTACAGTAGCCCTGTGGGATGTACCCTCGTACAGAACCATGGCTGTGCAGAGGTGCTTGCCAGGGGGCCAGCGATTGTTACCTATGACATGGACTGGCTGCAGCACAAAAGGCATTCTGTATACCATGAGTACTCACAAACATTTTCGTAGGATCGTAAAGTTTGGTCTGTGATGTGACCGATGGCCACATCTATAATAGCAAGGTGGCAATCCCTGGGCGGGGTGGATAGGAGAGGAACTCAGTAAGGTGCGTATAGGGGAAGCAAAGCATATACATCAAGTGGCTGAATTGCACAATTAGAAACCAAAAAGCCTGGTATTACTCACAGCTTCCCCACTTTACAACATTGTGTGATCCTAGGGAATTGTTTAATTTCAGGTTCCCTTCATTTTCATTTATTATCACATATTAGAGGACATCGAAATACATAAGTTCAGGATGTGTGCTGTACAAAATCTCCTGTATTTGATTTAATAAACTATAGGGTTGTTCATGTGTAATAGTAGGCCACCCTAAGAGTGCAAATAACATCTGACTTACCTCTTAGATAAATATTGGCATTGTCAGTGTGGGGGAAGAATGTATGGTTCTAAAATTATACTCGAACATTTTCACTTTAAGGAATACTTCTCAATGCACTAATATAATCTGATGTACTAAGGTGAAATGGTTCTGCACGTCAATGAAAATGAAGGTGTTCCTACAGTTTAGTGCTGCAGGACAACCTAGTTACTTCCTTTATTTACGTGAATCAACCTTTAAATAAAGGCTTGGCTGTATATTTAACATCTTTTTAATGTTAGTGCTGAGTGGAGTAAACAGCAGCCCAGTACTCCGGTTGATCAGGGAGCTGCATGTAAAGGTCAGGAGGGCCGCACTTTGAGTATCACTGCTGTATATTCTATGGGTCTCTACCCCTCCACTTGTTCACTACAAAGTTGACCAACACCCAGAGATTGGACGACTGGCGGTGCCTGACCTGTGGCGCCCACAAAGAGATGCTAGAATGTATTGTTTTTCTGCTCGGTCTATAAGAATATTAGGCACTGCTGTATACTTCCAGTATTTTGGAATTTGGGCAATAGAGACTATAAACCTGCATTAAAGATGTCAAAAACAGACTCCAGCAGGCCACTTATTTTTGCACATACCTGTTATTTGTGGGATATGTGGAGAGCTAGGGCAAAGATACGTGCTTCCATGAGAACCAACCAGCGCTCCTGTGTTGATATGTGAGACACCATGATTATAATTTGTACAGTCATTCCTGCCAAGATTTTTGACTGACTTCCGTTATCCTTCCCTTTCCTCAAGTATACATATTAAATGTAAACAGTTCTTAAAGTTTGTACGATGTATACTTGACTGTTCTCCAAAGGCTGTTTTTATCCATGAGTTTTAGCACTATGTTTCCCATAGCATTTAACCATTGTGTCTCATCTATATTCTACTGTTTTTCTATGAGCTTTTATGGCCACTGAGCTGAAATAAAGGTCTTTGAACTGAACTTAGCTAAATCAGGAGTATACACACCTGCTTTGGAAGGCCCTTAAGTAGTAGGAGACAGCTCTCAGAATAGTTAAGCCAGCCCACTGACATTTATTTGCCAGTCAAAATGAAAGACAAGCTCATTTCTGAGGCCCCTTATAGTGTATTGTCTTGCAGCATTTACATAGCACTTACTACTCCTATGTGCAGCACTGAAACACTTGCCTGCATGTGTCGCCCACTGCACTGTGTTGGTTGTGTAGCTGATAGGAGGTTGCCTTTTTCCTGATCCTATGTTGGAAGTGTTTACATGTTTTACTTGATGATCACAGGGAGGTAATTATTGCACAGTGGGATGCAGCGCTTTTCAGTGTGTGGATGATGAAGTGTGAGAGACAGACACACAGTTGTACGGGATTCAGTATGCAGTATGCTGGTATCTTTGAACAGCTCTGCACGTCCCTTTGTTGTATTTCTTATGACATAGTTTGCTTAGCTGGTTTTTGCACAGGATTGTCTAGTTTGAGATTTTGGCCCACATTTTTGTGTTGGGGTTGCAGTACTATTGTAATGCAGACGTGACACAAAAATCTATTTCTAGATTTAGTAAGCAACGCAAGCCCAAAATTGGGTGGCCGTGCATGTCTTATTTGAAAAAAAGTAATGCAAGGCAGTACACCACTTCCTGGTGTTACTTTGTGTGGGGCTCCTGCCATGTATGGAGAATGAGCATTCCCATGCATCCATTCATGGAAAATGACACAAACCAAAATTTCCTGAAGGCAGTAACCTGGGTTTGTACCAAAATGGTGTGCCTACCCGAGGCTGGCACAACAAAGAGATATGTCTTAATTACCTCATTACTTATTCTTTCTATGTTTGCTGTTCTGCAGGACACATAAAAAGAGAAGGCCTCTAAGAAGGCCTCTAAGGCCTCTAAGGATTGTTTCTGTGAAGGAAAGTGTTCCTTTCTGCACATAAACAATCTTGTCTCTAATGCATGCACCCTTGCATCATAGAGCAAGAGGAAACAACCTTTACAATGCAACTTTTACAACGCACTACCATTACAACAAAACTTTTACAACGCAACATCCATTACATCGCATGCCATTACAATGCAACCATTACAACGCATGACACTACAACGCATACCACTACAACACATGTGATTACAACGCATACCATTACAACGCATAACATTACAACGCATAGTACCCTTACACCATCCAACACTTACCCTACTGTTGCACCCCCTGGAGTTAGAATAGTAATTTTTACCCCTACACTATCCAACACTTACCCTACTGTTGCACCCCCCTGGAGTTAGAATAGTAATTTTTACCCCTACACTATCCAATACTTACCATACATGCAATGTAATGTTATGCGTTGTATTGGAATGCGTTGTAAAGGTAGTATGCATTGACTGGAATGCGTTGTAAAGGTAGTTTTTAAAAATTTGTTGTAATGGCATGCGTTGTAAAATTATGCGTTGTAACGTCATACATCCAAGAGCAAGGGTGCCTGTATTGGCGCCAGTCTGACTGAAGTCTACCCCTGCTATGAGAAAGCAGAAATGCAGCATATCTTTTAGGGTGTTTGGCATAATATTGGAAAAAAATATTGTGCTAGAAAAATATTTTGTCATGAACATCAGGACATCAAAAATTTGTGGACTGGAATATCGTAGGTACACTATCACTTTTAGGGGCCGACCGACTCAGTCGGTTGCAGTCCAACCACCTGATTATGATGTCGATGGTCGGAATGTACACCGGCCAGTCATTCTGACTTGGTTCCGACTAACTATCGGAGTCTACCAGCCAGTCAGGAGCAAACCAAAATCCATTATAGACGGCGTGGATTACAATGTCAGATTCAGCATTTCCCTGCCGGCCTTTTTGACATGGGAACACTGTCGGGGAGTGACTTAGCAGGTCCCCCTTACTCCCGCTGCCTACGGTTGGTGGCTGAGGGGATACCCCCCTTAAAACCCTGCACTGTGTGGCAGGCACCATGTGATGACTGTGACAGGGTGCAAGGATTTACATGACCCCATTTCTCTATAGGAGCCTGTATCATGGCCTGTTTATGGCCGTGACACAAGCTCCCATACAGAACAATGTGAATCCGACTGAACAGTGTTCAGTCGCATCATTATCTTATGGTCCTAAGAGGCTGATTATGATGTCAGTCAGAATTGCCTCCAACCGACACCGTCTCGGACTCGGGACCAACCTGACCACCTGATAACAATGCAACCAAACACTGTTTGGTCGGATTCCTATTGTTATCGGCCACGGTCACATGTCATTTGAGATGTAATCAATGATGTCATCAGTGATGTCACTGACCATGTCATGTATGATGTAATATGTGACGTCATCAGCAGTGAATTGTGGGGGCGCAAGTTATAGTTAGCTGAACTAACTATAACAGGGGAATTTCTATGGTTTTGTACGGGAGAAATGTCCAACTAACTATAACGTCCCTGAAACCTATGTTTTTTTCTGTGAATTTCTAAGGTTTTTTAAATGCTAATTTCTAACTATAACATGCCTGAAACCTATGGTTTTTTCAGTGAATTACAAAGGTTTTTTAAATTATAATTATAATTATAATGTTCATTAAACCTATGGTTTTTTCAGTAAATTTGATTATGTTTTTGTGACATTTTGTAACTTTAATATCCTAAAAATAGTAATTCTTTTGTTTGTTATGAAAGTAATATAATGTCTTCTATCTTCTTAAACATTAATATATATATATATATATATATATATATATATATTTTTTTTTTTAGAAAAAAGTGGAGTTGCACACCCGTTGTATACCTATCTTGGTGGCTCTGTGGATTTAAACCGCCATATTGGTAAAGTCATGAAGGAAGTGCGTTTCATCCAGCCCACTCTGCTTACGCTTACAGGGAGGGAACTACAACACTACATGTCCCGGGTCGCCTCTGTAGTCATCTGCTGATCACAGGTCTAGTTGTCAGCATGCCACAGCCACTCTCTCATGGCTGGTTTACACCCATACCACACCCATGCCGCACAGGCGTCACAGGACATGTGACCCTGCCAATAAAAAGGGCCGGGCGCACATGCTCGATGACATTCCACTCTCTATTAGGCTGTATCCCTGTGGTTAATATGTTGGTGGAAGCCAAGGCACTTTGGCCGACATGGGCCTCCCACAACAAGGCGATGACTTGAGGTGCACAGAGTTTGTGGCAGCGAAGCACTTTGCCCGACACTGGCCTCCTGCCACGTGGCGATGACTTGAGTTGCACAGATTTGGTGTCAGCTGAGGCATTTTGGCCAACACGGGCGTCCCGCCACGTGGCTATGACTTGAGCTGCACTGAGTTAGTGCCACCAGAGCTGAGCGGGTGTGCAGCCTGCGAGGATGAGTAGGCCTCGATACACCATCTTGGCAATCAAGACTCGATTTAAATTGTAAGCTCGGCTGGACCTCGTGTAGGCCAAAAGCAGCTTGCTGTACAAACATGACTCCTTGGCGTGGTGTAGCAGGATGTGCTGGGGGCCTGTGCCACGGAATCCAGCGATGGTTGAGGAGGAAGCTCCAGCATGTGGTGGGCCCTCTTGGAGACACGCCGGTGGTGGCAGGTGAGCATTGAGGTCTAGGTGCGCAGGGTCGGGCAGTCATCGCTGGGCAGTTGACTGGTCTGGGGGACCAGGGCTGGGATGCCTGCGAAAGATGTAGGAATCATGTACACTGCCTGAGAAGTTTGCAACAAGATTAGCGTACAGGCCCCGGTAGTCCAGTTTTGCTTGCAAATTATTGGAATGCGTGTGGTTTCTGTTGTAGTGATTGTGTGCAGTGTCGGTAGGGGGCACAAGTAGTACATGTGTGCAGTCAATTGCCCCCAACACATGCAGGAAGCCTGCTATGGTGTGGTTCCCTTGCTTTGTCTCCAGCTATTCCTGCACAGTGTGGGTGAAGTGAACATGCAGGTGTATCAAGCTGAAACGAGCTGTGATGCTTACAGGTATGATAAATCCTGCATAATGAGACCGTAACAGAAGTTTGTGTGGTTGTAATGTTCCTTTTCTTTCCTACGAAGGTTATGACCACACAAACTTCTGTTTTGATCATTTTGTGCAGGATTGATCATACCTGTAAGCATTCCGGTTTGTCCAAGTGCAATACATTGTTCCATGTTACGTTTGTGACCATACTAACACTTGACCATTGCCTTTATTTAGCCAACAGGTTTCTGAAGACAACGTTTTGGGATTTCCAGGACGATCTACAGTTATTTCGATTCACAAGTTGATGTTGTTTAATGTTTTTGTGTTGTTAATTTATGTTGTTCTAATAAAGTTCTGTTTTTCCACTACTGTTGACTACTAGACTTCATGACCTTGCACACCCCATATCAGTGACTACAATCTTGGATCTGAAGCACAGAGGTGTCATGCAATGGCTGGGGTGGGGTTGGTTGTGCAGGAATACTAAGAATGGGGATGAGCGGGTGGTGCGGATACAGGGGCCCTATGTTGCTTTTGTAGACATGCATCCAAGACATGTGAGGAAGTTTAATTGAGCTGGCTGTAAGACTCCTCCGACTCTCCCAGTTGTTAGTTGGGAGGTACCAGAGGCCAACAGGTGCAGCACAGCCAGAAGCTTTGTCTGCAAAAGGATGTTGATTGTCCGCTGTGTTGGTACCGTCAGCTTGTGGGCAATGTGGCAGTGTGCACCAACTTGATAATGGGGCGATAATTCTTTTGCCACTTTTGCTGCGCTAAAGTGCTGACAATTTGGCAATATGTCCACACTGTTGGGTTATAGGGTGACTTTAAAATGAGCCCTTGTGTTTAATAGGACTGTGTTGGAGCTACATGTGAATCACAAGAAAAAAGATGAAAAAACAAGAAAAGTGGGCAGGGTACAAACACTCTGACCCCCTAGGCCTGCTCAGGGGATTTCACAAAAAGCCAAAGGGACAAAAAATGAATACTATTTCTTTTTAAGGCAACGGGGTGCACAAATCCGGATGAAAAAATAAAAAAAACAATGGGGCGTATTTTCAAGGACTTATCGCGGAGTTATCAGTACTTTAGCACAGCAAAAGTGGTAAAAGAATTATCATCCCGTTCTCAATCTGGTGAAAACTGCTGATATCGCCCATTTTCCAGAGATATCTTCCATAAAAAACATTGCCATGAATGTAAGCGACTACTAATGCGAATGATATGCAGAGTAGGCATTCCTGTGCAAATAAAACACGAAAACCGCACTTCCTGATATTTTCAATAACCATCCAAATCTGCGATGCAATCCAAAAACAGGCGATAATCCACGTTAGCCGTAAGAATTTAACATCTGCCTTTTACTGGTATAAAGCAGCATGACTACCTACAGTATGAAAGGGAGCCCAGCCCAGAGCAACATCTGAAGACCAACACATGTCATAGAGCTACTGATCATGCAGCTGCAACTCCCACGAATGCCACAACACCCACCAACACCACCCCCAGGACCTCCCCCGTACCAGCCCCCCTACTACCACTGAGGCAGCGCTGAACAGGACAGCGGACCTTCCCAAAACGGCATGGCCCCTCAGCCACAGAATAGCTGAATGTTGGGAGACATGGGAACCAAGTATGTGTGAAGGAGTCAAGTCACCTATCAATAACATTGCACACAATGCCAAGCGTAACAGTGATGTGCTGGACAGACCTCACTATGCAGAGCACATACCTCTCCATGTGTACATATACTGCTGGTGCTTGTAGTGTTTTGGACAATGGTCGCAACCATGTTACCTCTGCCAGTGGGGAAGATCTCGGTCATGCAGCTGTGTCGTCTCCCTCTGTATGTGGAAGCGGAAGCGGAGTGGGCTGGTCCAACGTACGCCACTCCAGCATAGGATTGTGAATAAATAAGCTGGGGCTCTGGGAGTGGTTCACTTCTAGGAAAGCCAATGTGTCTGCCAGAGCAGTGGCCCTCACCCTGGCACGAGACCACCGCTGTGACTACCGGCCTCCTCGACAGAGGCTCCCTGCTAACCCAGCTGCACAGCATCGCAGAGTTATGTCTGTACAGACTACTGCCTTTGATGTACACTGCCGACAACAGGGCTCACAATTCAGATCGAGTCGCAATTGCAGATGACACAGGCCAGTAGGCAACAGACATTGCACCACTGCTGCCCACCCGGACCACAAATCCTCACTGGCTGCTCACACACTGAGTGCTTCTGGTGGCACTAACTCAGTGCACCACAAGTCACTGCTACGTAGCCTTATTAAGGCAGAATTATTTAGGCAAAAGACATTGCTCCCAGTGAGGCCCGCCTGGACCAGGCATCATGGCAGGCTCCGCACATGCTGAGTGCTTCAGGTGCCACTAACTGTGCATCTCAACTCAACGCCACGTGGCTGTGGGCCCTTGCTGACCACTGCCTCCAGCCTACACTGCAGACAGCAGGGCTCACAATTCAGATTGAGTCGGGATTGCAGATGGCGCAGTTCAGTAGGCAACAGACATTGCTACCAGTGCATCCCACTGGACCATGCATCATCAGTGGCTGCACACACGCTGAGTGCTTTAGGTGCCACTAACTCTGTGCAGCTCAAGTGAATGCCACATGGATGTTGGCCCTTGCTGACCACTGCCTACGGCCTACACTGCGGCCCGCAGGGCTGACTCCCATCTGACTTGATTTGTTCATAAGGTTTCCCATTCTAACAGTTGAAGGACCCCACCCAGTTTAGTCATTCTCTCTGCAGCTTTACAGGAGAGATACCTGTTGTGTTTTGCAGCTAGTCTGTAATTATTTTGGGTGTTTTTTGGAAAGATTTGAAACTATTGCTGTAGAGAAAGAGGAAACTGAACCTGTAGTTATTCTAGCTAATGGTGTTCTTACAAAGAGTCGAAAAATATGGCAAGAATTAGAAGATGTCAGCAAAGTGTAAAAGGCTACGTTATATCTCACAAAAACAATGTTTACTACAAAAATGTGTATGTGGAAGAAGAAGAAAGTTAATAATAGCTGATGTTGATGATAGCGAAATTTCAAGTGGTTAAATTGAAAAAGTGGACGTCTCCAAAAGTGAAGAAATTTATGAACATTATAGCGTATATCTTTTACATTCAAAGGAAGTAATTGGAAATACTATTGAATCATTCCAAATGAAGAAAGCGATGGGAACTCCCATGAGTGTTGGCAAAGAAGTTTGGAAGCTCATTGTTTTCCACAGATCTTCCCCACTGGAAAAGGTGGACGATATGACAAATGACCAGTACAGATTCCAGCATCAGAATGTCGTATAACAAGATTGTACTCAGAAGATCGAATATTTTGACAATTTATTTATAATGTTTTATATAGCGCGAACTAGATCCCATAGGATATCAGAGCGCTTTACATTAGGAAGGGAAGGAGGACAATAATGCAATACATTAACAGGTAGAGATAAAACAAACATGATCACAGATTACACGACAAATGCCTCAGGGAGGTTATATTAAACAATTGTACAAGGGTAGCGAAGGAGGGGCAAATATCGCGTAAAGAAACGTAGTAGAAAATGATGGTACAATGGGAGTAGGAACAAAATCATCGGGGAGGGGAGCCTAGCCCACTTATGGAAGGAATTTATTCATAAGGAGTCTTTTGACAATGTATTCCATAGTTATTTAATCTTTTGTTCCATACGCCTACACTGCGGTCAGCAGCGCTCCCAATTCAAATTCAGTCTTGATTAATTAATTGCTGAGTGCTTCAGGTGCCACTAACTCTGTGCAGCTCAAGTCAATGCCATGTGGCTGTGTGCCCTTCCTGGCCGCTGCCTCCGGCCTACACTGCGATCAGTAGGGCTCACAATTAAAATTGACTCTTCATTTATCAATTGCAGAGTCCAGTCGGCAACAGACATTGCATTCAGTGTGCCGGACAACACATCATCAGTGGATGCACACAGGCTGAGCTCTTTAGGTGCCACGAACTCTGTACATCTCCACTCATGGACCCTTTATGATTGACTTTTGTGCTGTAGACACCGAACGCAACACTGTCACCTAAGCCAGCAGGAATATCCCAAAGGTACATTAACAATTTCTTCACATGAGCACGCTCATCTCTGGTGTCCCTATCTCAGTGCACTACAAGTCATTGACCCTTTACGATACAATATTTTGTGTGTGATTCAAGATCTGGTGCTGCTACGTTAGTGCATCCCAAGTCATGGACCCTTTATGATTGAATCTCTGTGTGTGATCCGATTATCACTGTTATAGTTGTTGCCAGTACCAACCATTCCCTGAGGGCTGGTTTACACTACCCTTACATTCATCCAGCACAAGCATCACTGGACATGTGACCCTGGTAGGAAAAAGGCACCAGGTGCATGGGCCCGTAGCCAGTTTCACTATCTATCTAACTGTGTCCGTGTGTTCATTATGTATGCATGATGGCCCTGGGCCCTACAACATTACATTGTGCTGTTGACTGTGCATGTAGCCATGTTACCTCTGGCAGTGGGGAAGACCTTTGGTTATGTAACTTTGTCTGCGTCATTCTATGAGTACATGGATAGAGACTGGATGATTAGAGTACTCCAAGGGGAGTGTATAGTGAATTTATAAGTGCTTGGGGATTGGCGGAGAGATTGGATAAGTACATATGTTGACGGAGTCTAACCCCCGAGCATGAGCTTGGTTCTAATTGGCTGCCAACCAGTGGCAACCCGGGCGGAGTGTCAGGATTGCAAACCAAGCCTCAGGAGAGCCAACGCTACACACGGAGCGTGAATAGGTACTGTGCCATTTCCTGAGGTACCTACCTTCTTTGCTACAGGATCCCCACCGCCTTTGCTCTCATACCCTGGGTTCCCGCTCACTAAAATCCGGGCCACTGGCTAGCAGGAATATTGCATGGATGCCTGGGAACTGAGTCCAGGAGCTTGGAATTCTCATTGTGGTATACTGCATTCTCATTCAATGGATACCCTCCCAGGTCGTTGATCTCTTGATCAAGGAATTTTGACTGTTGGATCCCGGAGTCCCTTCCACGAGATCCCCTAAAGCGAGCTGCTGGGTCCGTGGAGCACCGATAATAAAAGGCCCAGAATCCTGTCTGCAAGATATTCCCAGCCCCACAGCTGGATCACTGACATACAGCAGATAGAATTTACGGAATTCTTTCAGCTTAAACGGAGTCGGCAGAGCTGGTGTACCCCAGTCAGGGGTGCAACTAGATCCAAATTTTGTGGGAGGCTGATAAACATTTCGGGGGGGGGGATAATTCTTCCTGTCATAGGCAGAGTGGAGATGCAGGGGCTCTAAGAAGGGGTGAAAACACAATAAAGCCTCATTAACACGTAAATGGTCTTTTAAAGACCTGTGAAGTACTCAGGTGTGGTGCTGAGAGCCGCGCAACCAGCGCATTCACATTAGGGGGCCGAAAACTCAGCACATTCACACTAGGGGGCGACACTGAGAGCTGCGCACCCAGCGGATTCAGACTAGGGCGTCGTGCTGAGAGCCGCGCAACAAGCACGTTCACACTGGGGGGCCTTGTTGACCGCCACCTTAGGATCGCCCCTCCAAACTTTTTGAAAAAAATGGTCCATTTTCATTAATTTATATCTGCCCTGAGGACCCCATCCCCCAGAGCATGCCCAATTCTTAAATGTTTTTATTAATCTTTAGGATGGGAGGCTACATGGTCCCCCTTTCCTAGTCCACATCTGGTTCTGGGGACCCCATACCCCGGGGCTGGCCCTATCCATTGTGGACTGTGGGGGGAGTCCCAATGCCCCCACAGTACTGCCGGCTCCCCACCTCCTGCAGGAACTGGCATTGCTTTTGGGCAATGGGAATTGCTAACATGCAGCTCCCCTTGCCCAAAAGCAATCCGGCTTTGCTTCATAGAAGCGAGAGCATGTTTTCCTCCTCTCGCTTCAATAAAGCAAACCAGTGTTTGCAATGACAGGGCAGGGAGACGTGCTTCCACCCTGTCATAGCAAACAACAATGTCCCAGGGGTGGGCTCCCTGGGACATTGCATTAGCTGGCCCTAGGGGCTGGCAACCCCCAATAACTACAAAACAAGCCCTGGGGTGGCGGTGGTCCACAGGGCTGTGGGAGGACTGTGTGCCCTCCTGCACCTAATTTACATAGCCCAGGGACGTGACAGTCCACGGGTCTGCGGAAGCCCCGCAGGCCCCGCAACATAATTATAGGATCGCCCCCGGAACCTGGCCCACCTAGGAGCTCACTTAAATGAAGTGGGGGAGCCCCCGCTTCATTTTTTTACATTTCCATCTGAATTCCTGCACCCAGTAATCAATTGGACTTGTAAAAAAATAATAATAATAATTTGGGGTGAGCTGGACTAGGGGGTCAGTGTGTGTCTACCCTGCCCCCTTTTCTTCCTTTATAATCTTTTTTTGACTGTTTTCTTGTGACTCCGTTCTACAGAGTCACAAGATGGCTGCCAACACTTCCTGGTTTGGAGTGTTGGCAGCCAATCACAGTGAAGCTCATGGTCGGGAGGGTACCCAAGCCCACTGCTGCCGCAGATATCGAAACTTTTATTTTTTTATTTTCTCAGCAACTACTAAATGGATATACACCATTTAAAACAGAGTCACTTTATGAATCAAGCATTACCTTTTTGCCAAATTTGGTGTAATTCCGTTCAACAGTTCAGGCTGTAGCCTTGGCTAAAGTTTCCTATTGGAAATTTATTTGTTTTAATCTTTTTTCAATTTCTCAACAACTACTGAACGGATTTACACAATTTAATAAAAAGGTCACTTTCTGAACCAAGCTCTACCTTTTTGACAAATTTGGGCTACTTCCGTTCAGCAGTTCGGGCTGTAGCTCATCGCTAAATTTCCTATGGATATTAACATGGGGAAAATGCGTTTTGGGGCCCCCCTTTTTCTCAGGCCCAGCTTTACAAATCACCCCAAAAACTTTCAGGATAGGAGCTAACCTGGATGGATTTTTGGGGGGAGAATTTTGCAAAGATTCGTCAAACGACGCCAAAGTTAGTAGCAAATCAAAAAATGCTTTTCCTATGGAAACTAGGTTCTAACTATAACTACCTACTGGCGACCGCCAATAGGTAATAAACATATATATATATATATATATATATATATATATATATATATATATATATATATATATCAAACACGGTTTGTTTTTGCTGCCAATTAAAATTTCGAGCACAGCAACTCCTGGTGTGTCGTTTACTTGTTTTCCTGATGGGAGAATGGTTGGATGAATATATATATATATACTGAAAAACCCATAGGTATAGGTTTTAGGGAAAGTTATAGTTAGTTGGACATTTCACTCGCATAAAACCGTAGAAATTCCCCCGTTATAGTTAGTTCAGCTAACTATAACTCATGCCCCTGCAATGCACTGCTGATGACTTCACATATTACATCACTCATGGCATGGTCAGTGACATCACTGATGACATCAATGATGACATCTCAAATGACATCACAGATGACATTACTGATGTGTTTCTGTAAAGTTTAAATATCTTTAATATATAAAAATTTCAACAGAAGGAGCGCCGTTTTTTCTCACAAAAAGATTTTCAGGTTAAAATTTTGATTTCCACAGTTCTTCATTGTAGCAAAGTTCATCAAATATTAGCGACAAGGATTCCGATTCATCAAAGTAAATAGTTCCAAAGTAAATAGTTCAAAGTCAATCCAAAGTCATGAAATGTATAGAGATCATTACAGCTACTTGGGCCCCCTGACCGACGCCGGGGACTCGGAACTTTACCACAATAAAGAACTGTGGAAATCAACATTTGAACCTGAAAAATGTTTTGAGAGAAAAAATGGCACTCCTTCTGTTGAAATTTTGATTGGCTGGATTATTTAGGGCCCTGACGGTAGACCCCTGGAAGTTGAGTGCACGGACTCTTTGTACTCGTTGGACATTACAAGCGTTTATATTTTTCTCTGCTCTTTTTTTTTTCACCTATACCGTATTTTTCTAGAATTGCATCTTTAATATATATATAGGGAAAGGCGTATTGAAGAATGAGTGGGTGTATAAGTGTCTGAAAGGATAATTTACTAGATGCGTGACTGACTCTATAAGTGAGTGATTAAACGTATCTTACTGAATGCTGGAGTTAGTGACTAAACTGTGTGAATGTCTGTATACGCCTGTCTGTTGGTGTGTTAGCGGTTGCATGGGTTTGTGAATAACTACATGAGTGTCTAGATGGGTTATTGATTGGTTGTCTGAGTATCTGTCTGGGTGCCTGAGTGTTTGTGTGGGTGGGGGGGGTGTGACTTTGTGCATAGATATGTGAGTGTGTGTGCTAATTTCTAACTATAACGTGCCTTAAACCTATGATTTTTGAAAGTGAATTTGAAAGGTTTTTTAAATGCTAGTTTCTAACTATGCCTACCGAGGTAGGACATGTGAAGAGAGAAGAAAAACCACACAGAATAAAGCAAAAGAACTGCAGAAAGAAGCAACAGAAATCCACAAAGATGAAGAAAAGTGCAGGAAGAAACAAGACATGGGCAGAAAGAACCAACAGAGGAGCAGAAAGAGGCCTTGTTGCAAAGTCATCCTGTGCCCACAACTTTTTCAGACGGGTACTTGTGGTAACTGACTCTGACTAACCAGGTCTAGAGCCAGTGCTATGCTAAAAGACACTTAGAATACAGTGAAAAACCTACATACACTAGGGAACACTATGTGTTGGGGTACCCCTGTGATTAGCATGACCTCCTCTGTAAGGCCCTAGTACATAATAGGGGTGGGGTATTAAAACTACCTCTAAGTCAGAGGTGCAGAAATATGCTACTTTAACTAGTAGTCGTGTTTTCAGAGTGGTGGTGAAAGGGTGCTGGGTGTCCAACCAATGCTCAGGAATTCCACTGCGTAGGACTTACAGGAGGTACCAGGAGGGATTCTCGGCCCAAAAACTCCCTCAGGACTAAATTTGACTTTATCCCCATCCCGTAGTCTGCCACGAGCCACGTTTGCAGAGTGGTAGAGAAAGGGGACCATGGCCTCCAAAGATGTCTTAGCTATCCCACACTGTGGGACTTACTGGAGGTAACAAGAGGGGTAGTTGGCCCCCAAGGACATCCTTGCAGGCCAACTACCCCTCCTATTACCTCCAGTCAGTCCCACACAGCAACATTGGTAAGTACTCGTACCAGGACACGCCCACTTTGCCCACTAACTCTACAGTGATCCTACATCAGACCAATGCTGTTCAACGTCTACATGGTGCCTCTCGCATGCATCGCCCGACACCATGACCTCAACATATTCTCCTACGCCGAGGACACGTAACTGATCCTCACCCTCACCAAGGACCCCCTCACTGCCAAATCCAACCTCCACCAGGGAATGAAGGCCGTTGCCGACTGAATGGAGAATAGCCGCCTTACGCTGAACACGGACAAGATGGAGATCCTCATCCTCGGGCCCAACCCCTCAGCATTGGACGACTCCTGGTGGCCCGCGTCCCTGGGGACACCCCCACACCCACCAACCATGCACACAACCTGGGAGTCATCCTCGACTCGAAACGCACCATGACCAAACAAGTCAACGCTGTCTCCTCCACCTGCTTCAACACCCTACGTATGCTCCGCAAGATCTACAGATGGATCCCGACAGACACAAGGAAAACAGTCACCCAGGCCTTAGTCAGCAGCAGACTTGACTACAGAAACGCCCTCTAAGCCGGAGCCCCGACCAAGCTCATCAACAGACTGCAAAGAATCCAGAATGCCTCCACATGCCTGATCCTCGACGTCCATGCCGCGACCACATCACTCCCCACCTGAGGAACCTGCACTGGCTCCCTGTCCGCAAAAGAATCTCCTTCAAGCTCATGATCCACACACACAAGGCACTCCAAAAGACCGGCCCAGCTTATCTCAACAGCCGTCTCTCCTTCTACGTACCCAACAGGAAACTCCGCTCCGCAGACCTCTCCCTGGCTACCGTCCCACGCATCCGTAGAACCACAGACGGAGGCAAATCCTTCTCCCATAACGCCACCAAGACCTGGAACACCCTCCCCCTCATCCTATGACAAACCGAAGACCTTCTAGCCTTCAGGAGACAACTCAAGATCTGGCTGTTCGACCAATATGTGCCTGTAGTTAGATTAGTAAATTCACACTCTATTACAGTTTATGGCCGGGCCTACCCTAATACTGAGGACCTAATTCACAAAGGTAAAGTTACACTTTTGTGTGAGCTTGCAAATGTTTGCTATTCACATAGGTATTATACTAGTCCTTTCTTTATGACTGCAGAGACTCTGCACATAAATAGATAGGACCGTCCTATCTTTTTGTGTGTGGTGAATCTGCATTTGTAGAGATACCACCCATGTGGATTCTGAAGATTGTTGTGAACTCTACGAGATAGATGGAAGAAGAAACAATTAGGGCCTAATTATGATGTTGGGTGGACTTAAGTCCTCCCGACACCATCTCGGTCATGGGACCAACCGACCTTCGGTCGGTGGTCCAGACCACCTAATTGGTATGTGAATGAACACTGTTCAGTCGCATTCCTACATTTCACAATGGGAGCATTCATTACAGGCGTAATCCCGGCAGCCCGTGGCAGGCACCTTGCGGTGCCTGCCACGGGGTGCAGGGATTAACCTCAGCCCCAAACTGGACGCCGCATACACAAGGGAGCCCGGCTGGGGGCCCCCAAACACGTTTTGCAACATGGTTTCCATGTCAGGCAGGCTGGCATGAAAACCATGCCAGAAACTGGGCATCATAATCCTAAGGGCGGAAAGGCCCACTGTTTGGAATTATGAGCCAGCTCTGACTAGCCAACGGCTCCTTGAGCCCATCGAATCGAGTCACAATGACGAGCCGGTTTCAATTCCAATTGGCTGATAAATAATCAGCCGGTAGGAATTGAAATCAACGATGTGAGTCAGAAAGCCTCCGACCAAAGCTCGTAGACTTTCTGACCTCCATCGTAATCGGGCCCTATGTCTAGAAGACCTTGTGGGATGAAAGGTGGGTCAGACTTACCAGCACTCGGTAACTGAACCAGTGTTTAAAGATAATCATTAGCCCACAGTTAACCAGTGAAGATTGAGTGGGATGAGATCAAGAAATGTGCCACTAGACCAACTGATAGTCTGGCAGCCAAGTTTGACTCTTGTTGACCGTCAAGAAGTTCATTTTTCCAAATCTGTATGATGAGCTGTTGACATTCATGTCAATGATTTTGCCTGGAAAAGGGAGTACTGAGAATGGTCTTTAACTATATAGAGTGGTGACTTCAGCCGAAGGAGCGATGTGCTGTGATTTACAAACAGATAGTACTTGACCAATAGAGAGAGAAATTGGCTGAGTAAGGGTCATGGATGATCCTGACTGGATGGACCAAGACAAAGCTAAAGTATCTGACATATTAAAAGGTGAAAACAGAAACAAGATAAGGGGGGGCAATTTTAAAGGTCAGATCAGGGGTTTGATGTAAATAAGTGGAAGAAGTGCAGAAGGGGTCGTGAGTGTCTTGAATCTAATTATAAAAAACGGGCAAATAAATGAAAATTCTTCAGAAAGTTGAATGACCTACACTGTGGCATGGGTTTTGAGGTGGGTTTTAACAATGTTAAATACTTCCTAAGAATAATTATTTGCATTGACTAAACAAGCTGAATAGAATGATGCATTGACTCCCTAATGTTTTTGTAGGGTTTCCCTCTCATGTAGGAGTCACCATGAGCCTCAGAATTGTAGTGCTTTCACTACAGTTATTTTAGTGTATTGCAATGATGTTTAGCCTTTGTTAGGTCACTAGTATGTCTAGCGGCAGAAGGTATGATACATCAGAGCACCTCAATGTATGAGGAGTAACCTTATTAAGGGAAGAGGTGACCCAAAAATGGATGTGACTGGCATTGTTGTCTATACTAGAAATTACTGAGGAATTGGGAGGGTGACCTCAAAAAAATGTAGTGGCTGTAATTCACCAAGCGAGTATAAGGAATGGTGCATGGGTAACAGACAGAGGACTGTTAAGGGACGATGGACAAAAAAGATATCTTATAATGATCCAAAGAGGGAGTGGGGAGAGGAGTAGATACTATAATGAGAGAATTTGTGGGCAAACATGTGATCTAGTATTTGACCTGCAGATTGGGTAAGTAGGTGACTAATGACTGGAGGCCAAAAATAGACAGCTTGGAGGACTTATTTTGTGGTCAGTCCAACCAGCTATTAAGGTCACCTAAGATCATACAGTACGCCAATTTAATTATAAAATATTCAATGGTGCTACTGGAATTGATTGAGAGTTTGGAGGAGCAGTAAATAAGAAGTCCAGCTTTGGAGAGTGAGGGGTTTAGATGAATGGAGAGTAGAGGAGAATCTGTATGTGTGAAGGAGTTCATGTCCAACATAGTAAAGGGTACATTTTCTTTAAAAACCATGGTGAGACTTGAAAAGTTTTACTGAGAAAATCTCTGAAGATCATTTTGTATCCATTGAGTAGGACAATGGATTGGTCATTGCTGGATGGATCCTGTAACCATGTTTCTATTAGACACATGATGTCAAGCCTGGAGCATTTGATAATTAGCTATTTACTGTTGAGTCCCATAAGAGGGAGTGCCTACTGGAGAGAAGACAGCTTATGGAACTAGATGTACAAGACTGAGTGTGGCCGAACTGATGGAAAACTTGCATATTTGAGGTACACTGAGGCAGTGATATAAAGGACATGAAAGGTGAGTTAAAGTTGGGTAGATCTCAAGGACATAGAGCTTTCCCAGTGTATTAGAAATCCCAGATGTAAAAGAGCCAATGGTCTGGTGCTGCTGGGTACAGACAAGGCAGAATCAGCCGGAGATGAGTTTGGCGCTCCAGCTAGGCGCCGGCCTTTCATGGCCATGCGTGCAATGGCCTTAAATGCCCCTTATGTGGCAGCATTGAACAGACTCAGTGATTGCTAAGCAACATTGGCATCAAGGAAAAATGTAGATTAAATGGACAAACAGAAGATATATGGAGGCCATTTGCTCCGTGTGAGCATGATGGGCTCCCCTGCCGTAGACAGCTGCTTAGAAATTTATTTTAGAGAAATGAAACCTGAAAAATGTAACCAACAAAATTAAAATGATCTTAGTTAAACTGTGTACTAGGTTGAGGGTCCACAGTACAGGGGCCCCAGGACTGCTGAATCAAAAGACCCAGGTTGTCTTGACTGAGGCCTAGTAACTTCTGATTGTTTCAAACCCCTCTGAACCATAGTTCTCGAAGCCGCTGCCTTCATCTAAATGTGGATATTTATGGGTCCTTGCTAGTGTGGCAGATGAGTCACTGTCATAATCACAGTTTGGCAATCAGGCAGCTAATCCATGACGGAGCCCCATAGTACCATTTGCATACACCTTGAACATGCCAGTGGGTAAAGTATCAGTAAATCGCACAAATGGTAAGTCTTAAAATTATAAACCTATTTAATCCTCAGGTAGTTTTGGGCTATGAACAGTGATCAGGAAACCCGTCCCCACATAATTTACACTGAAACCGACCCAGCACCACATGCACTCCTCAGAATGTGCAAGCTGATCCTCCAGCACAAACTCAAAGTGCACTCATGACTCTAAGGGCAACTAGCCATAATGAAACAGGGACTGAGGATGCAGAGAGACCCACATGCAAGCTGAATGGTGAGCAGTACCACCAGTGAACTTCATGGGGCCTCTTAACGTGTAAGGTTATTTCACCCTGTCAGAAGTGAGTCATGTCCTGGCATTATCTGTTTGGAAAACTCCAGAGCAGATCATTCCAGGCCCAGAAGACACTGTGCCGGTAGGACTTGCTGCAGGGGCTATGAATGGCAAGCAGCACTGCCCCCCCCCCACTACAACACCAGCAGGAGGTCTAAGGAGTAGACATTTCTCCCCTTGGACAGACACAAATATGCCTAAACCTCTGGCCCTAACCCCCCACCGGCAATGCAGAGACACTTAATGCAACTGGACATGTGGAAAGGGTGAACATCTGCCCTGTAAATCCGGGTCTGAAGAGTTATTCCCCATTGCATGGAAAAAAATATACTGGCCAGACTATAGTCTGCTGCAAAATTTGGCAGTAATAAGGTTTCTTCAAAAGGAAATGAAAGTGTCTAGTATATTTCTACTGTTAAAGGGGCGATAATGCGGAGGTACAAAGAGCACATACAGGGCTGCTGTCTTAACATAAAAGCCCGGAATCAAAAAAGTTTTACATCAGCGGTAAAGTGACCTGAAGTGATGCAAAGTGATATAAAGCTGTGCATGATGTGCAGTATTCGGCATACAGGGTGTTTTGCACGGGGTAGATCTCTTTTCACAGCACAGAAATGCTTTGCACCACTTTGCATGAATGAGGCAAAAATTAGGTGGATCAACGCAAGTGCCCATAGGTAATAACATAAAACCTGATCTACTATGGAAATCAGACCATGCATTTTTCAAAATCTGATACCAATCTAAAGAAGGCATAAGCCAGAGAATATTTTAATTCCTCCACCCTAAATAATACTTATTGCATGTTTGATTACCCAACCCTAAATACTGCTTGTTGTGTGTTTTATTCAAGGCAATGCAAGGGAATCTTCCGAGTTTGTCAGAATATATGATTTTGTGTTTATGCTTTGTAAAGCGCATGACTACCCGAAGGCTTCCTCGCGCTGGTGAGTACTATGCTGAGAGTAGGGGCTATGGTACATTAACTGGGAAACAGCCATGTCTTAAGTTTTTTGCTGAAGAAAAGTTCATTTTCAATATAGTTCAAAATGGGAGTTGGGATTGTTGTGGAAGGGTATACATTCATCACAGATCTTATGCCAGACAGAATACGCCCACCTCTGTACCATGGAGTCTGGCTGTGCACCACGTCACAAAGGTTTGTTGAGCGCCATAGAAGGCAATGGCTCCAGCAGCAGACAGATGTTTGTATATATATATATAAACCACTGTATTATCCCCCTTACGCAAGGCGGCACTGCAAATATGGTGATGTAAAATATTGTGTGAATAAAGGAGTAAGTCTGGGCCTACATTTCCTCTACTTCCCTTCGGAATAAAATTCCAATGGTTGATTCTTCTCTAGGAAGAAAAGGTTATGCAATGTTTAAGAAAAATGCTAAACTGAATCCATATGTCTCCTGGAATACATCTTGTCACAAGGGCAGAGTTAACAGACCCTCTGTGTTTTTACATGTAACACAGTATGGCATGTAGCAGTGGTACACATTTTGGGTGCCTTAAAAAGGCACTGGTGGTGTTAACTTCATACATGATCATTGGTAACAGCATTATAAGACCTGCTCAGCTCCTATGAGAATAGGGGCAGACCTATACAGGTAGTGAGAAGGGGCAAGGGTGGGGATGGTGCAGCAGAGCAGAGACTTCTGTAGTATTGGAGCATGAAAAGAGCAGCAGTTCTGAGATGCAGGTAGGGGAGTTGTGCAATTACTCGTCCCTGGGCACCTCCCTTGCAGAAAATACCACTGACACGTCTCTGGCAGCACATTTGGGCAAATAACTTATCCTTTAATTATGTAAAATGCTGCCATTATTGTAAAGTGATTGCCCTAAAGGCCCTGGCAAATATGATTTAAGAGTCTTACAATGGTACTGAAGCTTTCCAGCTCTAACAGTGGTAACAGGAAACAGGAGAGTGAGAGCTAAGAAGACATAAGTCTACTGTTGAGGTATAACTAGATTCCATATCCTAACAAATGACCGGTCATATCAAACTTACCATTGCAAACCACAATGAACTCAGTCATCAAGAACATATTGCTCCTGGCAAACAAGAACATCTCATTAAGAACATATATCCAACATCTGTGGCGCGCGGTCTGGTACCTGCAGGCATCCAGCCTGGTACTAGTGTGCGCCGGACAGTGGATGGCGCCCGGGTGCCAGCTTCACAGCCCAGAGACCACCGGGGTTTCAAGAGATGGAGATGTTTTGATTGGCGGAATCTTTCTTCTGCATGTTGACACGGTCAGTTCTCGAACTTCTTTCGAAGAGAAACCTGTGCCTATAAGCTGTCAAACGTAAGGAAAACTTCCAATATTTTTTGTTATTGTCTTTCATTTTTTCAACATGGTTGATCAATTTTTCAGAATGTGAAACGTGAATTAATGTCCTTTGTGTCCTTTGGAACTATGATCGACTAAAACTTGCACTGGGCAAAATGAAGAATGAATTTCCTCCATTTTTAGGCTTACTAAATGATAGAAAGATCTAACCAAATTTCCCTTACAATTTACTTGTAAACAATCAAGGCCATTCCACCACCAGAAAGCAGCAGAATTAAAGGCAGCCCAATCTGGAAACATGATTAATCGAGAACAGAGACAACATCATTTCAACTAGTTCTTCGATTATTTTTATAGAATTAGTGCATTGTGCACCTGTGCAAATTTTATTTGGGTATAGATATAGGCGATGGTGAAAAAGGATTCAGTGGGATGCTGCAGCACCCTGCAAAAAAAGGGGCTGGATTTCAGAAGACCAAAATCAATAAAGAAGCCTTTAATTATCTGGTGACATTTTCTGTGCTTCAACGATAGAGGTTAAATGTCATGCTCTGGCTTCTCACAATTGATGCTTATTATTGTAACTGGAAGTTGGTGTACACTTTTCTTTTTCTGACTACAAAGTGAAAGCATTTTGTAAAGTGAACTATGTGAAGATCCCACTGGGTCATAGGGAGTGTGAAAGGAAAGACTTTAGGATGTAGGTACTATAGAAAAACTGCACACATATTTTAAAATATCAGCAATTAGGAGAGCACAAATGGAACAAAGTTTTACTAACTCAGGATTGTGATGGAAGCAAAGATTTGAATAGGGTCCAAACAAATCAAGACACGTTGGGCCCGATTAGGATCGCGAACGAACTTGAGTCCGCCCGCGACTCCTGAGGAGGAGGGAACGTCTGCAGGGGCTGCGGCATGCTCTCCGAGCAGATTAGGATGTGACCGCCAGGGTGGCGGTCACATCCTCTATCTTTAACATTGCGGCGGGTGCAGCTTCAAGCTGCACCCACCGCAAGGTTAAAAATGCATGCATCGCATTTGCATGCACGAAGCGGCAGGCACCGCGCAGTGCCTGCTGCTTTGTGCACGCAAATGCAGGGGGTACCATAGGTACCCCCCATGTGCACCCCCCACCCCCCTTCACCCAGGGGGCCCGCAACATGAAGGGCCCCCGAAGTGAAAGTCTGTATGCTTTTCCACGGCGGAAAAGCCGCTGCGGAAAACCATGTCTTTCCCACCATCCTAATATGGCTGGCGGTGTCTGTCAGACACCGCCACCATATTAGGGCTATTCCGCCGCGGTTGTAATGCGACCACGGCTGAATAGCGGCGGACGGAATTCCAGACCCACCAGCCATCCTAACATGGCGGTGGGTCTTTGGAGGCTCCGCAGCAGTTTTTCCGCATCCTCCGGGCCGCCGGAAGCCACCGCCGGCCCGGAGGATGCGGAAAAACCGCAATCATAATCGGCCCCTTTGTTTGGGGATGTGCAAATGATAAATAATCACAGAAACTCAGTTACCACACCTCATTATTTGCACTATAAAGTTTTATCAAAAATTTGCAAATCTAGTGATCATGTCAATTGAAAATGTGCTATCTATAAATGGCAGGGTGCTACCACTCTGTGCTTTAATAATATATTTGCAACAGTTTGCTACAAAGTGCACCAGGCACACACTATACTTAACCATTCTCTGCTTGGGTCAGCAGACGACCTTGTCTCTGATTGCTTTTAAATAAAGCAGTATTATTTTTTAATGCAGCCCATTTTCCTAAAAGGAAGCTATGTTTTACATTACATTACATTATATGTTGCCATTACAGTAATTTATTTTTAGGGGCAGTCAGTGCTCCCATGGACCACTGCCTTCTCCTAGAAAATATTATTGTTCTGATTCACCAAAATTAAGGGGTTTCTAAGTGATGGGAGGTGGTCGTCAAAATATAAATATTTTGCAACTGGATTTTGGGCTCAAAACATTACCGCATAACATAGTGAATCAATATGTGGAATTTTAGAAGCCTTTAACATGCTCCTACCAAATACTGATTCCTTATGGTTTCCCAAACGTATTTAATGCCTCGGAAAACGTTTCAGAGAGTTTGTGAACTCAAAACCCTTAGCCAAGGACATGAGAGTAGCTCACAACAGACACAGACTATGTTACATGTTTAATTATTGTATCAAATGTGTTATGCACTTTTTTAACCTTAGAGATATATGTGTCAAATATGTATTATATTCAACCTTTTTCACTTAAAAAAAAAAATAGAATAAAAGAAATATTCATGTTTTAATTTTTGTGTTGTGTTTTGCACGGAGCCAGGGTTATCACCCGTTTTTCTAATGTCTGACCAGCCAGCATGTTAATTGTATCCTAATTACTGCCTAGGAATTTGTTACATTGCATTATTGCCCTGTCCTAGGAGTATTCCAAACCTAACAGGGGGTCCCTATTTGTTGCCTTTACATGTTTTTATCAGCACAGGAAGATTTGCTGGGATTGTTGGGATGCTCAACACTCAAACCTGGTTCCCCTTATTACATGGTCGGCAGCTGCAGCGACAAGGCCACATTGCTCCCTTGAAGGTTCCGTTCATTTTGGGCACACCTTGAGCTGATTCAGAGGCAGCCATCTGGCTTGAGCCCGACTCAAACTTTTAGTGGTCCAACCACATCTATGTCTGCAATGTTGATTTATTTCACAGTGTTCTTTCATTCCCTCTCAGTCCAGCAGTGCGCTATATTTTGTGCCAGTCTCCTCTGAATGTGCTCTCTTCTACCTGCACCAGGCCCGTAGTGGCCTGGCACAGAGGGAGAAGGAGAAGCATGCCAGCAGAAAAGAAAATAGGTGGTAGCTGAAGAAAAAGACTGCCCCCCCATCCCCACTATGAGAGACTGCAGCAACAGAGAAATTGTTACACAGGTATGTTGCATGCAAGTGAGGGAAAGATCTGTGATTTGCCTAGTCAGTGTTTTGCCTCATGATATACTAGCATAGAGGGCAAACATTCCAGATGGGGAGCAGAAACTGTGATATGCAGATCACAAAATAGTGCATGTTGATAGCCCAGTGGTTATTGCTTTTGTCACAGAAATCCTTTTGTTACTTGGAATTTTTGGGATACAGACCTTTTATGGAGTCACTCCCAAATATTTTGCTTTCCTTCTACCTTTTGCTGAATTCGATGTTGCTGGCCTTAGGACTCTGGACACTTTACCACTGCTAATCAGTGCTAAAGTGCATATGCTCTCTCCTTTACACGTGATAATGTTGGCTTATTTCCAACTGAAATTATTAATTTACTTATAGGATCCCTAGTAAAGTGGCACTAAATTGAATGCCACTAGTGGGCCTGTAGAACCGATTGTGAAACCCACTCAAGTAGCCCTTTCTACATGACTAAGGTCTGCTATAGCAGAGCCTGTATGTGCGGTTCAAACTGTTATTTTGACCTGGCAAAAAAACATTTTGCTTTATTTTTAGAAAGAAAAGGGGCCCCTACCTAAAAGGATAAACCCTAGTAGGGATAATACAATTTTTTTAGAAAAAATCGACCTGTACACCGGGTTATGTGTATGCTTCTTATACTCTATCACATATTGCAGAATGATATAAATTGAAATGCCGTGATATGTGTGTTTGAAAAACTTCTATTTAATGATTATTATTTTTTGGCTTTTTCCACACTTTTTGTAACAATTTTTGCAATAAGTCACTTTTTTACATATATCTACATTACAATTGATATACTTATTATACAATTCAAAACAACAGTAGCATATCTTTGCCCATTACAAAACTAGATCCAACGCGTTTCGGCGGCTGGCCTTCATCAGGAGTTTTGTATTCTGCTATGTCGGTTTGATACTTTTAGATCTTCAGGGCTTTATGTGTATGGTGAATATGTGCAGAATCGTGGTGGGGGCACGGGATGCAGTTCTTCAACAGGTATAAAATCTGTGTTATGAACTTTTCAAATGGCGGTCTGGTAATTCAATGGTGCATGGAGTAAAGCCGTCAATTTTCAAGCACTCCCCAGAGCTCAGATACTGACGAAATGGACACAATTTTGTGGCTTTCTTATATAGATGATGCAGTTCAGGTCGGCTCTGTGCCCTCAGAGATTGATGCAGAAACGGATGCTGCTAAAAATCGACGGAGGATTGTGTACACCTGTAGAATAGGGAAATGCCGTGAAGGGATCGTGCTGGATATCACGATGAGGCTGTTTGTCGTCCGAGATTGGCGCAGAAGCAAATGCTGCTGATAGTCGGCTGAGTGATGTGGTCAAGCGGCAATGGTGTAATCCTATTTCAGATGTGACCGATACGAGGTTCCGTCATGCCCGAACTGCTACATCATGTAGCAGTTCGGGCATGACGGAACCTCGTATCGGTCACATCTGAAATAGGATTACACCATTGCCGCTTGACCACATCCCGTCATCCAGCAGGACCTCTCCACGTCTTGTTCAATATAGAGCAGCGCATACATCACTCAGCCGACTATCAGCAGCATTTGCTTCTGCGCCAATCTCGGACGACAAACAGCTCATCGTGATATCCAGCACGATCCCTTCACGGCATTTCCCTATTCTACAGGTGTACACAATCCTCCGTCGATTTTTAGCAGCATCCGTTTCTGCATCAATCTCTGAGGGCACAGAGCCGACCTGAACTGCATCATCTATATAAGAAAGCCACAAAATTGTGTCCATTTCGTCAGTATCTGAGCTCTGGGGAGTGCTTGAAAATTGACGGCTTTACTCCATGCACCATTGAATTACCAGACCGCCATTTGAAAAGTTCATAACACAGATTTTATACCTGTTGAAGAACTGCATCCCGTGCCCCCACCACGATTCTGCACATATTCACCATACACATAAAGCCCTGAAGATCTAAAAGTATCAAACCGACATAGCAGAATACAAAACTCCTGATGAAGGCCAGCCGCCGAAACGCGTTGGATCTAGTTTTGTAATGGGCAAAGATATGCTACTGTTGTTTTGAATTGTATAATAAGTATATCAATTGTAATGTAGATATATGTAAAAAAGTGATTTATTGCAAAAATTGTTACAAAAAGTGTGGAAAAAGCCAAAAAATAATAATCATTAAATAGAAGTTTTTCAAACACACATATCACGGCATTTCAATTTATATCATTCTGCAATATGTGATAGAGTATAAGAAGCATACACATAACCCGGTGTACAGGTCGATTTTTTCTAAAAAAAAACAAAAAAAAAAAAAACATTTTGCCACACGAAATTTTCCTTTTTAATATATATAAGTCACCCCTAGGATAGGCTCTGGATAGCCCAGAGGACAGATTGCAATGTATTTTAAAAGCAGGAAATTTACTTTTAAGTTTACATGTCCTGCTAGTGAAAAACTCCTAAATTAGTTTTTTACTACTGTAGGGCTTGTATCTCCCACAGGAAAACATTGGAATCGCCTTATTGATTTTTATACGTGTAATTTCCAAATGAAAAGTGTTTTAAGTTTGGTGTCTCTGAAATACTCATTTTAAATCTTCGCTTAAGGTAAAGTCCGATTTTAAATTACAGTTTTAAAAATGCCTCTTTCAGATAGTTGGACATTTCTTAACTTACCCATTTGGTGTCTGCAGCCTGTCTGTACTCACATGACTAGTGTAGTTGGCAGTTGAGCTTTGTGTATACCTCCTAGACGGTCACATTAGGTGCTTTCGTGTGTCTTAATGGGGCAACAAAGCCAGTATGGGAGGGAGGAGCAGAGCACAACCTAACTTACTCCTCGATAGTAAACCTGGGCAAAGCACTACGCTACACTCACGTAGTTTGCAAAGTTTGCACAACTTCGCACTACGCGAGCGTAGCGTAGCACAGTGCAAACATGCGTAGCGTAGTGCAGCGGTCATATTTTGCTTGCTCGCGGTCCTCAACGTCAAGTTGGCGACCGCGAGCAAGCAAAATGACATCCTTGCAAGACTTTTTCCTTGTTCGCGATCAGCAAACATCAAGTTGCCGATCGCGAGCATGGAAAATAAACCTCCCGGCGAGATTCTCAACACCGGGAGGTCAGGTTTCTCATTGCGAGTGGTCGCGCATGCTCGCGGCCGCTCGCGATGAGAAACTCTTAGTCCGCGTTGAGCACTGTGCAAGATGCTGTTTTAAATGATTGTACAGTGCCGGATGCTTGTCCGCACTGTGCAATCATTGAAAACGATATTTTGCACAGTGCGAACATGCTACTACGCAGTTCGCGTAGTGCTACACGTAGCTCGCGTAGTGCGAAGAGCACTTCGCGTAGCTACACGTAGCGCTATTTCGCGAACTACGCCCACCCCTACGAGTCGATATGCTGTGTCCAGACACCACACAAAGGGTTGCATGCCACCTGCATTTAGTCTAAAGCCAGAGCACGGCAGGCAGGACCTCTGTGCACATCAAAGGCATGTCTTTTGAAGTCTCCCCCTCTTCAATGGCATCATTGTGTATATATATTGGACCTCAGACACCACCACATCGGTACACTTCTGGACCTGTCAATACTCTACCAGGAAGAAGGGCTGTTGTGTTGAAGAAGGACTGTCACTCTACTGGGACTGCACTTTGTTGAAAACAGTTTTGCTGTGCTGATGTGATGCCTGGTGGTATCTTGCCTGAGTGGGAAGGACAAGTCCTGCATGTCTTGACCCCATACCCTAGAGTGACTCCAAGAGCTAATTGGCTGGCCTCCTGATGAGTAGCCTCAGGGGCATAAAGGGATTCCAACCCCTGCACCTAGACTCTGCCATCTGGGGGATTTACCCTGTCAATTAGTGCCACCCAGTCCATGACCCTTGGAAGTGGGCCTAAGGTGCTTGCCAGCAGAACCGATGCAGAACCAGGGATTCAGGTACTCTGCTCAGGCTCGGGCCTCACTGGGTCCTTGTAGCATACCAGCACCCCATCACAGTTAGTCTAAAGTTGTGACTTTTTCCCGGTCCGTCACAGTCAGATATCCCTAATAGTGCTTTGTGCTTTTTAATGCTCTTTCTCACTATATACTTTAAAATTCAATAACTCCAGTTCAATTGACTGGATTTTTGACATTTTGGCGTCAAATAATTTGTTACGGTTTACTCTATTTTTTATTATTGTTTTGGGATTTTTCTTGTGTTATTTTCTTACATTATTACTGTTTGTGTGCTGCATAAATACTTTACACTTTGCCTCTAAGTTAGTCCTGACTTTTCTTTTGTGCCAAGGCACCAAGGGTTAAGCACAGATAAATGTTCTGACTTTTTGTGGTTCAAGGGATTATGGCTGTTGCTTTACCAGGGCTCACACCCCAGTCAACTAAAAACCCAATTTAATACATAATTGATAAGTAACCATTGGTCTAATATAGCACATTGATCTATGACCTTGCAGCAAAGTGCTAAATGCATATTGAAAGGCATGGCTTTAGAACCTTTTTGTTTTTTCCCTCTCAATCTTTTAATATTTTGTTGCTGAAAGGAGCTCCTTTTAAAAGCAATGCAATTGTATTTGTATGACACCCCCATTGTGTAATGTATATGGGCTAGATTTACTAAAACCGTGTGCCTGGTTTTTATCTCAAAAATGATGTAAACTTAGTAAAAGTGTTTTTGTTGTGCTTGTTTTCCAGCACAAATCCCCAATTATTTTGGACAGCGCTGTGTGCTAATTTACTTGGGAACAAAAGGGGTTAGGTCCTTTATGTGGTGAGGGCTAGACCTAATACCATTAGTAAACAACACAAAATGCCCAAACCACAGTTACTCAATACAATTTTTTGATATAGGGGAAGAAACACTTTATTCCAATCCAAACATTCTTTATTTCGGTCAATAAGACCATAAAAGATACATGAATATACATTTTAACAACCTTTTAAAAAAAAAGGGATACAATTCTACAGACACATTACATAAAATGAGTGCGGGTCGTTCCAAACATGATGGGAGAAAGAGGGAACATTCCCTGATCAGGGAAGAAACATACATGAATTGATTAAAAACCACAATCCAGATTTTAAAAACAAATTCATGGTTTAAGGTTTTATGTAATTAACAATTTTCTCCTGATGTGCCACATAGCCATGATGAATTTAGCCACAGCAAAGACTATGTGAGGCAGAGTACTAGTTCTTAAAACTCTGTAAGCATCTTTATGGCTCCTGAAACCCAAATTCCTGCACACGGGGGCCAGCCAGTATTTCCTTGGGCTGTAGTATGCAGGACAAAAGAAAAAAAGGTGGGTTTCTTCCTCATCATGGGAATTACAACCCGGGCAGGTCTTATCTTCCCTATGTAGCCATTTTGAGGTAAAAGTTTTAATAGGTAAAGTACCAAACCTCCACTGAATAAACAGTTTTCTGGCTTGAATTGGGAAAATAATGTCCATAGGACGCAAGATCTTCCAGGGTAGGTGATTCCTTAGCCACACTGACCGGACGAGAATATACATTTATAATTGCCAATTTTACTGCATTGGGCCACCCAAGAAGTACACACTGGATGTCCTCCGAGAGCGTGGGAATGCTCTCCGCAGTACAGCCAGTGTGGCTGGCTACCCAAATCGCCAGGCCCCCCGAAGGTCTCCCTTTTCCGCTCCATTTAGCCTGAATTTCAAAAACTGCAAAGCCCGCATTGCTCACAGAGTCCCTAGCCCACGTCTCCTGGTACTTATTAGAAGGTCCCAGTCTGCTGTGTGTATTTTGTTTGCAATACCTGCCACATTCCAGTAGAGGACCTTTAGAATTTCAGAGGTCAATTTGGGAGGGGGCCCTTCAATTGTTTCAAGTATAGTACCCGTGGATGGAGACACGGGGAGGCCATCTTGCATTCCCAGGGTGAGTTTAGCAGTAGATGTTAAATTTAAGGCGCAAAGCGCTTGAGGGGATGAAGTGCCAACCATTTGTCTCGGCAATACAGTATCAGCAGAAGCCTCAAGGCCAGGGGATTTCAGACCACCGCCCTGGGGTAAGACCAGTTCTCTATTCAAGATGTCAATCCCTTCAGTTTCCATCCCCTGTCCCAAAGGGCCACTTTCATTGACTTGGTAAGGTTCTACGGGAAGGCCCCCTCGAAGTCAATCTACTTCATCTAGCCAATTAAACCTGTTGGGGTGTGCATAATTTACAATGGCAGAATGGGTATTGAACCTAGGCCTATATCTGGATCCATCTACAGCAAAACCCACCTTTGTCCATCCTTCGTCCCTTCTCATAGATGACTTACTAGAATTAGGATAGAAATATGAGAGAGGGACGAGTTCGATCGATGTACTGGCGGTGTTGCCAAACCAATTACAGATATAGAAAACAACCTGGGGATTCTTAAAGCTAACAATTACACAGTCCCCCTCACTTTTCTTGGCGGTGTAGCCGACCCACATAACCCTTCTAACCATGAGAACTTCTCCTTTCAAGCTGGATGGGAGGGGCCTTTGTATGTTTAGCCAGCTGATTACCTTATTACGTAAGGATTCAAAAGACTCTGTTACACCACTAGCCAGTTCAGGTACCCCCATCAGTATAACGGTATACCCGCTGCCTCAGGGGGCAGGTTCACTGCCCTGCGCCGTGTTTTGGGGCTGGCCTGGTGGATAGAACTATTAATTAGCGTGTTTGGTGGAATCCCCTGTGTGGGTGGGTTAGCCTGTACTAATTGCTTCGACCTCCTAGGAGGAGGAACCGGTGGCAGTAACCTGGGCAGTGGTACTGGTGCGATTTGAGGCACAGGTGCTGTTCTATGATTACTATTTTCCCCATTGGAAGTTGTAGAAGATGGGGGAACATGGGTTGTGAGGACCGGAGAAGGATGTAAAACTCTCGGTCCCCCCACGGATGACCCATCTGTACTTGCTCCTGGCCCAGACTGTCCCCTGGTACCCACACTTAAACTCTCAATTGCTGCCAATCTTGACTCTATCGAATCCAGTTTAAAAAAAAGAGGACTCAATAGACTTTTGAAGACAGCAGTGAGTGAAGCAATAAGGGAATCTGTAACATTAGGGCTGGCTCCACCAAAAATAAAGGGCTGGGTAAGTACGGGAGTGGATGCAGAAATAGGAGCACTTAACAATACCCTCTCTTTCCCCAAACTTAAAATGTCATGTGGATCCGGTCTTTCACCTATGGTTGGTGGAACAGAATCGATTTTGACCCTTTTAGCGACTTGGGGCTTTCTGGGTCTTTTCCTTTTCATTACACGATCTTCTATTGAGACCGTACACTCCGGCAAGATATCAACCACACCCTGATCCCCATGTGGTGCTAACTCTGCAACAGGGGAATGAGCCACATCACTAGTAATACTTGGAGTGTCTCTAACCCTTAACAGAGATGATGGTGTCCTTAGCTGTTGGAGTACGGACTCTATTGCTTGGTCTATACTATCCATTATGGATAGGTGGGTGGCGTCAAGCAAGGGCGATGTACTAGTAATCGTTGTAGTACCTGGCGAGGATAAGCAACAATTTTCCACACCCTGGTCATTTGTTTAGTCTAGTACTGCGGTGTCCTTAGCAGTCACTAGATTGGCCTTGCATAAAAATGTATCCATGGTACCAGTAACTGCAGTGACAGCCTTACTTCTCGTTTTTCTGGTTGCCATGGCGTGAGGTTCAGCCTAGGTAAACCACAGGATGGAAATGGGAACGGAAGAGGGATGGTCCGGTCCGGTCTCTCCCATTCTCTAACGGCCTCAAACGGCCCGCCCTTTGCCCGGGCTTAGCCCGGCGGCCGCCCGCGCGCGTCCCGCGATGCGCGTGTGTGGGCATGATGATATGGCTGCACAGGGTGGGGAGGCGTGGCCAGCCGGGAAGAGTCTCCAGGTGCGGCGTCTCAGCAGCCGCTTGGAAACCTGGGACTCGCAGTCCCGCTGCGCTGCTGGTGGTAATGTCTCTGCCCTTTGAAGCCCCTCCGCAACCTTCCTCAGATGGGGGACAGTCAATCCTGATTCCTGCAACCTCGAGCGGCACCTGCGGAGCGGGGGCCGCTAGTCGCGGTTTTGACCGCTCAGGGCGGGGAGGCGTGGCCAGCCGGGAAGAGTCTCCAGGTGCGGCGTCTCAGCAGCCGCTTGGAAACCTGGGACTCGCAGTCCCGCTGCGCCGCTGGTGGTAATGTCTCTGCCCTTTGAAGCACCTCCGCAACCTTCCTCAGATGGGGGACAGTCAATCCTGATTCCTGCAACCTCGAGCGGCACATTTAGAGATCATTAGAGCAGCCTTGATACAAGATACATACAGCCCTGATGACAGACCAGTGACTCCAGTCTGGTCTAGAAACGCGTCGGCAGTATTGGTTGGGAGATATAAAGTATTACTGTTGCACTAAAGCTAGGACCGGCTGGTCCAGCACTAAAATATACAAGATATTTAATCATTTATCTTCCCAACCCCTAGTTTCTCTCATTCAGTGTTTGTTAGCTTTTTGTTGTTCGTAATTAATATGTTTGTATTATTATTTTTTCAATAATGTCTGATGTGAGAATATTTTCCATTGTGTGTTCTAATGATTTCTAAATGTGTAAATGGTCTTTGCCCTTAATGTTTGCTAACATTAGTCCAGCCTTGTAAATATTTGTAAATATTTGCAATCAATGTCTTTTTTCTGTCAGCAATTTTTTCAAAGTATAGAAAATGATTGACACAAAATAATGGTGTCCAGGGAAGCGATAATAAAGTGTTTCTTACCCTATATCAAAAAATTGTATTGAGTAACTGTGGTTTGGGCATTTTGTGTTGTTTACTAAGTGTGCTAATTTACAGCATAACGGCATAACATTTGTGACACATAGATGTTCATATGCACTTACATATTGATTGTGATCCTAAGCCCTATCTACTAACGTTGGTAAAAAGGGAATGACATCAAAAGAATTATGCCACTTCAAGGCAGGTGTAAAGGTGCAGAAAGAAATTATGTACTCCAAACCATTCTAACGTTTCATGTGTTCTGCATAGTACAGAACACATAAATAGTGGCAAAGTGTTAAAAATTGTCAAAGCATAGAATATTGTGCTCGAAAGGTACCCTTCCTTTATGATACCCAAGCTTGATCTCACACAAGCACACTTGCACTATGGTGCAAGGGTGTGATTATTGGCCAAGGCAGTTTAAGATACACCAGCACTAGAGGAAAGAACAACATCATTATCATAGATATGGTGCTATTCTGCTATCTCATTTTCACCCAATGCAAAGCATCCAACGTTGGTTACTGTCCACAGGGAAAACTGTTATTCTGCCACTTTATTTTTCCAACTTCTAAAATATATTTTATATTAGTACGGATGACATGTGACACCTACACCTTGTTGTTGTCATTGTCTTAAGCAACATGTCCTATACACTGACTTATACACTTGTATGAAAAAGTGGCTCTGTATAATATGTTTGTGATGTAAAGCACTTCAACAGTTTACTTTGGGATGAATAGTGCTATAAAATAATAAAATGTGAGAGAGGGGATAAGGAGAGATTAGGGGCACCATTGGTGTGTGGTAATGAGGGAATCCAAGAAGAAGGAGGTGAGGTCACAACAAAGATTGTTGCTCCAGGCGCAACCAATGCTAAAGCTGGTTGGAGTTAGCAGTGAACTAATATAATAGCATGGGCCTTCATGCCCATGCCTGGAAATTTGTCTCTGGCCTATGTGATTGTTAGTGACATGGAGAGCAGCAGTGTAGTTTAACTAGTTAGGACATTGAAAATGCAAATTCAAAATCACATCTCGGTTGCCTGTTGTAGGTGGAGCCATCAGTTTTATCAGTGTCACCGAGTATGACTCACCTAAAAATCACTTCTAGAGATGCCACTGTCTCGAGTTTAGGAACAAACATGACATTGGCTTTCTCCATTAAAGCAGGAATATTTACAGGGACTGAAAAATTACTAAAGAGTAACAACAAGCTGTGTATGTATGTCATTTTTGTATAGAGCAAACCTAGCCAAAATGGAGCATAACACTGTACAGGGTCAAAGATGCAGTGAACATATTATTGGCATAAGGGATCATTTCTCTATATTTGGATGACATGACTTTATACCTCGGAGAGACGCAGTCAAGTCTGATTTAGATCTTAGTGTGACTCCAACCGTCCCTCCATGGCACAGTTTACCAGTACTTCAATGAGCTGATGGATTCCCATTCATCATATTTAGATGTGGGCTGGATGGACCATTGCCCATACTAACAAAGTATTTTCCGTCGCATAAGCAGCTGACTACTGTTTACGCAGCAGACTCCTCTGCTGACTAACATTACTTTGTCACTGTCAGGGTAGCGGCATTGCTATTTAGATTTCACAGTTGTGCTGTTTCTTGTGCATTTTTTTTAAAATTATTTTCTTGTGGGTTAATGTATTTAAGTTTATTAATTCATCATGGCAGGGAGAAGAAGTCCATGTTATCCTGAGGGAGAATCGTCAGTCATGGTGGATGAAATTATTAGAGTAGAGCCACAATTATTAGGAGCCCACAGTACAAAATACAACTATAGTTCAGAAAAGGCAAATGTGGGCCAGGATAGTTGACAGAGTAAATGCTGTAGTAAACAACCTGCACACACAGGAGGAAATAAGGAAGAGGTAAAATGACCTGTGGGGGAGAGTGCGTTTCCTGGCCTCCAAGAGGACCTGAGGTCCCTGAGAGCTGGTGGAGGTTCTCCCAGTCCCCCCTTGCAACTTTATCCCTGGGAGGAGATGGTCTTGCAGATCCTACATCCTGAAGGCTTTACAGGAATTCCAAGTGGAGTGGGGACTGGTAAGCTATACATTTGAATGTTTAATCCTCAATGTTGATTTTGCTTTTAATTTACCTATTGCTAATCTTTGTTGCTTCCTTTTTCAACATGTGCACCCATATATAAAAAAAAATCTCATTTTTATTTGGGAAATTTGTATCATTGTCGTTTCTCTTTTTTTACTAATTCTTTATATGTGTTGTCAATATGTGTGCTTTTCTACATTTTTTTGCCTTTATTTGGTTGAATGTTTTTGTGGTCCTAAAGTTTACGCTTTTCAATCTCCATTTTATTTCACAGGATGCTATGGTGCTTGTACGTGATTTTTCCCCAAATACCATATTTCATATATGTGTTCCATATTGTAAATGACTGTTCATTTTTATTGAATTTATTGTACTAGGTATGTTCAATGTACAAATTTGCAAGCGTTGTTAATGTTTAATCGAAATGACTACAACTACCATGATGCCTGTTTTTATTGTCTTAAGTATTTTCACATATGTTATATAGGTATGTATTTAACAATCCCTATGTTATGCTGTGTACTAAAAAAAATGTTTTTGTATCATTCTTTATGTTGTCACTTTCTTGTTATTCAATTGAATTGATGTTATTTGCATCCCAAATCAAAGTATGTTGAATGACAACTTTTAGTCTATGTTCTGTTGTATGCTGAGTAAAATGGTATTGGTAATAAATGTACTATGCAGTGTTTATACGATGACTAATGATATTTATCCTTCTAGGTTGTTGCAGTTTTGGAAGTTTATTCTGTTAGGCCTTGGAATGCTTTATTTCACATTTCTCCTCTCTTCTGTATTCTGTTGAATGTTTGCTAAATTTTATGTATACTTCCTAATTTTGTTTTTCATTTCATGACATCATTTTACAGGCTCCTTAGAAGTAGTTTTGCTTGTAATTTAAACTGTTTTATAATTTATCTTAATACTAATGAAAGGTATAATCATTATATTAAATCACTTTTTCCTTTTACGCTGCTTCATTTTTTGCTACAAACTCACTTGATGTATTATTCAGATTATTAAATTAATGTATATTTTAATTTATAATAGGTCCAACACCCAGAGTATGTGGACAACCATCTGCCACTGCTACTGACAATACCTCCACTCCAGACCAGAAACAAGCCTTCAGTCAGGAATCCACTCCTGCAAATCCAGTTGATGAGGAGTAGGCTGGTCCATCTGGCCTGCCTTGACAGGTACCTATACCTCCTACCCCAGCTGTTATGACACCTCAGCCTCTGGATACGTCCACGTTCTGTGCCCAAAGGAAAATTACCCTAATCTTTCGCCATACAGTCATTGCTGCTGTAGATCCAAAGCCACCACCACCAGCTCCAGTTTATCCTGGAGCCTGTGGGATGAGGCACAAGGTGTCTAGTGCACAGGGTAATACCGGTAGGGATCATGGAAGGGAATCTGTGGGCCAGAAAAGTGAGGCAATAGGGTTCGTTGTCACCCTGGCCACCATCGACCATGTCTTGGGGTCACTCAGTCAGTTATAAAACACGATGGGCCAGGTCCTTACAGAGGGCTGGGAGATGAAGCAGTTGCAGGGGGAGCATAAAGTTCAGATGGAAAATCTAAACTCAAATTTAGGCTCCCTGACTGGGATTCTGCATGATTTGTTACCCATATGTGCTGGCCTTTTCCAGACACATCTTCCTCTTTCTGTGGTCCAACAATGTATGTGCCTACTACATCTGCCTTAGTCACAGAAAGGGAGGCTCTGCCATAAGAGGAAACACCTGCACCCACCACAGTCCCTATAATGGTGGATTCATCGGACTGCCTCAGGCGGGGATGTTCATGCAGATCGCCAGGAGAGGATGGCAAGACCTCCACCACCACCAGCAAGAGACTCAGAACCTAATTTCCTCCAATAGGTGATTAACATTCACTCTGTGGACTACTGTCTTGGCACATTTACCTTTTTGATGCCAGTTGTATTACAATGTAGCCTCTTCAATATTAGTTTCATTCACAGTTAATTGGCATATCATGTTTTTTGTATTTTTTGTATCCATCCTGTTTTAGTTTAAAATCAGAGACTGGTGTTAAACTTCTTTTCCCAATGTTGTAATTTTTAAATTTTGTCATCATACATTTTGAAAAGATAAAATTAAAAATATTGTTTATTCACAAATACATTCCATTTTTGTATTGCTTTTCACATTTTTAAAAAAATTCCAAAAAAGAACATAAAGCAATAATCAGTATATGATTTAATTGGAATAAAGAAATGTACTTCTTATTTTCCTAACACACTAGAACCCATGCATACTCCAAAAATGTCATGCTACAGTTCTAGACCTTGCCACCATGCAGGAAAAGTATATAATCTAAAAAAGTCAGAATAAATAGTCAAACATTTATTGATTAATGTCAATAGCTGGAGCCAGATCTTCTGCCTCACAATAGGAAACCCACATCAATAAAATCAGTAGAGAAACAATGGCAGTACTCCCTTTTGTGGCCACAGATTAAATCGAATACACTGTTGCAGTATCTGGTGAAATGTCACAACAACTTTATGTGGTGTGCTACAAGAAGTTCTTTCTCCAATGATGAGACACAACAAAAGCTTCATACAATTAACACAAAAAGTGGATTTTGCTTATGTGAAGGAAGATTTGTATTCTTTGCGTCACCTACCACATGTGGTTTGAGCAATTTAGTGCACACACATTGCTTTGGTGCGACCACATGACAGAGAACCCAAACAAACAACAAGTCACATATTTTTATTTAATTTATTGTATCTATGCAGGTCAACTCTCATCAGAAAAAGGAGATATGTAAGGCCATCATCAAGTAGGTCTGTAAGCAGCGCAGGATCCACTGCATTCAATGGTCGGAGGAACTAGGTTGCTGGTCCTAAAAGTCAGCAGAAGTCCAGCTCATCAGTTCTTCTAGCATTTGAATCATGCACACCACACCCTGACCACCACCTGCATATGTGGGGGTCCTATATCAAGCTGGATGGGCAGATGAGAGAAAGACAGCAGCATGAAGGGGTAAGTTGTTTTTTGAGTTTTTCATTTTAAATATGTGTTTTTGTTATAGAAACAAACTTTGGGATAAAATTAAAGGTTGATGCATGACCAATGCACAAGAAGAGTTCTTGAAGGTGTAAGTTTTGCACAAGGTGTATCATGATGTGTTTTTAATATACATTTTTGGAAAAAGATACCAAAATATTTTTAATTCTTTCAAAGGACTGTTTTGAGCAGACACATGCCTGCCTAAAAAAATGAAACATCAATTTGTTTGATGTTATAAGGGACAGTTGTACTAAATCAGCTCATATTTCGTCATGTGTAATGCTCTATCACAAGTTTGAAGGATGTTTTGTTACCCCTATTACAAGAAACATAAAATAAGATGCAGTAATGATACCTTGCATGTTCCAAACATCACATGTGTCAGTTAATAGTATAATTAAACAATAGTAAACATGTCAGCCAAAATGACTAGAAACATAAGATTAAATGACAAAATGTTGTATTTAAAACATATTACAATTATCTTCTTAATAACAAAAACATTTGAATTTACGTTAAAATGACAGATTTGCATGATGCCTTACCCATTCACAAATGTGCATGAAGCCAGTATGTTTATTAAAGATTTATTATGATAGCCATACGTAAAAAAATAAAAATAGAGACAGGAATGCGAACAAATTAGTGACAGAGTAACACATACCCAAGAACAATAACGTTATGTACTTTTTTATGTTCAGATGATAAATCAATAATGAACAAAAAAAGATTACTTAAAGCGAATTTTGCAGATGGAATGTTCAAGCACATATATGATGGAGTATCACATCTGCAAAACTCAAAATCCGGCAAAAATAAAGACTCATTAGGAAATATTTAAAATGCATCAAAGTGGAATTTTTTTAATTTGTAAATTGCTTTTTGATTTTTACATTTAAAAATGTATATGAATCAATGTATTTTAATTGTAATGTTGTACGAATTTTTTAATAAACTGAAAGCCAGATTTTTTAAAACTTTATTTTCACAATGGTAAAATAATTTAAGCTATGTTTGAAGTAAAATTTATTATTTATTTATATCTCTACTAACATGGATTACAATGGATTAAATATGTATCAAGCTCTCTGTATGTATTTATGCTGTAGACTTAATTTGAACCTACCCCAAAAATTATTTTGGGATTTCTTCAACAACAACTACAAATGGCATGATACATAAATAAGCAACTGAAGTACAGAATCCATAACATTATTTTTAACATCTAAAAAATAAATACAAAAGTAAATATTAGTATTATGTGTTTGCAAGTGCAACCAAGTCTTGCGATTTATTAAGATGCATTGTGTCTATCAATTGAACTGCACTATGCGTTTTATGACTATCTAGTAGTTTGGTAATTTTACCAGCAGCGTTATTCGATATGGTGTCAGGAATATGTTTTTACATTTGTAAGAATGTGTTGCATTTATTCATTTCTGATTCGTAATAGTATTTCCTTGATGTTTACTAGTGCCTTCAAGGGGGGGGAGGGCTATATATACTTACAGGGGCAGGGCGCCAATCAGATTGATGAAGGCTTCTGTGAAGCCGAAACGATCTCTCTAGCCATGGGGTCGTGCGAGACCTGTTTTATTAAAGAAAGCAATACCTGACATCTGCGAGTACGTACCTTCTTCTTTGCCGGAGTGGGATGGAGTATATATATATTTTATGTATATATATGACCCACAGGGCAAGATCTTCAATGTGGAGGACACTATCACATGCAAAACCACATATTTGGTATACATGCTAACATGTGCATGTGGTAAAAATTATATTGGAATGACAACTTGTCCGTTACATAAAAGGATTCTTGAACACATCAGGGCCATTCAGAATGGCGACATGTCCTACGCAATAGCTAAACATATGTCTAAACATACAGGAAAAACATGAAAAGATGTTCGCTATAGCGGATTGGTGACCATCCCTCCAAATGAAAGAGGAGGGAATAGAAAACAACAACTGAGACGACTGGAGTCACGCCTGATTATCAGATTTCAAACTAAAACGCCGAGGGGACTAAATATGGACGAAGAAATGCACGTCCACCTGTGAACTGAATATGAAAGGGACATGATTAACACTGTAATTGATTGCTCGATAAACCATTGATGCCTGAATTGTTGCAAAAAGGTCACAACCATAGACTCTAAAGGCACTAAGCCAATACTAAGAAGTATGATCCAATTGGCATTAAATAGGAATCCCAAGGGCATTTAGCCCACACTAAATATTACATTATAATGAATAGTAAATGCATTTCAACTGATGAATGTATTACTTTTTGAATATAAGTCGTTTTAAAATCCTTACAATGGTTAAATAGGAAATTCCTATTGTGGTAAGCGACAAAGATTGGTAATAGGATCTTATTTTTACAATTGGGAGTCTTGAACTATTCATATGGTGACCGCAATGATTACAAACTGTGTATCAATTTTCTGAAACAAACGTTTAAATTTCCAATTGTTATTATAAACTACCTCACCCATAATGCACCATTATATGCAAATGGACAGGAAGGTATATAACTTAGAAAGAAATGATGGACTAGTGGCAACACTGTGAACATGACCTGCAGTCGAAACGCGTAGGTCAAGGGGACTGTTTTGTAGTCTCTTGTTAATAAACCCAATCTTTCGTATTGAGCGAGTGCGGACATTAATTTTTTCTTGGGGAACAATATATATATATATATATATATATATATATATTTCTTGGATTCTTCTCGCCCCTCAGCTCGGCAATTGAAGTCACGGCACAGCAACAGGTAGGTTTGAACAAAGATTTATTTACACACCATGTGCAAAAATAATAGTGCAACGATTAGGACGGCCTACGCGTTTCGGCTACTACAAGCCTTCCACTGGACCATAGAGTCCTTTCTGTCTAGACCATTTATAAAGTGCAATGTGCAGTAAAGAAGTAAGTCCCCTCTTCCATTTCCATTAAAAGTCTAGGCTGTCAACCTTGTATTTTTAGAAATGAAAATTGTCGCCATTTTGGTCAGTTTAAGAGTGTGTTGTACAATATATATATATATATATATATATATATATATATATATATATATATATATATATATATATATATATATTACCTACTGGCGGTCGCCAGTAGGTATATATAGTTAGGATTTTTTCTCTATGGGTTTTTTGAAAATTCTATGTCTAATAACTTTGGCGTTTGTGGACGGAATTGGCTGAAATTTTCAGGAAAATGGCACATTCTGTTTCTGAGCAGCCCCTGAAAATTTTGGGGGGGTTCGTCAAGGGTGGGCCGAGAAAAAAGGGGGGTCCCAAAACGCGTTTTTCCCATGTTAATTTCCATAGGGCGGTTGGCCTCACTTTTAGCCCGAACGGCTGAATGGATTTGCACGAAACTTGGCAAAATTGTAGGGACTGGTAGCCCGATGTGCCTTTTGTAGGTCTCAATATATGTGCTTCAGTGGATTTTGAGAAATTAATGTTCAAAAAAAGATATATATCTGTAGCAGCGGACTGGGCAGCGCTCCGCTACGCGTACTTTTCGCGCAACGGAGCTTTGTGAAGCGAAGCTGATTGGTTCTCCGGCGTCTGTCAACATTCCAAACAGTCCGTAGCGGCCGCCATCTTGTCTCTCGGTAGGATCGAGAGACAAGAGGAGGCCAAAGCGAAGGGGCAAATGACCATAAGGGGGCATAGTACATTGTCGCTCACCCCCTAGGTTTGATGTGGAGGTTTTAAAAGGGCCCCGCGGGGCAAAAAAAAATAAACATAATAATAATCGAACAGCTGAATGGATTTGCACGAAACTTGGCAAAATTGTAGGGACTGGTAGCCCGATGTGCCTTTGCTAGATCTCAATATATGTGCTCCAGTGGATTTTGAGAAATTAACGTTCAAAAAAAGGTATATATCTGTAACAGCGCACCGCTTCGCGTACTTTTTGCGTTACGGAGCTTTGCGAAGCGAAGCTGATTGGCTCTCCGGTGTCTGTAAACATTCCAAACAGTCCGTAGCGGCCGCCATCTTGTCTCTCGGTAGGATCGAACAGCTGAATGGATTTGCACGAAACTTGGCAAAATTGTAGGGACTGGTAGCCCGATGTGCCTTTGCTAGGTCTCAATATATGTGCTTCAGTGCATTTTGAGAAATTAACGTTCAGAAACAAGATATATATCTGTAACAGCGCTCCGCTTCGCGGAGATAAAATTATATGTGTATTACCTAGCTGTTGCTAACACCAGTTAGCGACGGCTAGTAGAAGATAGCGACCATCTTGGGCCCCACTTTGCATGTGAGTGATATTTATCACTAATGACATGCAAAGTGGGCATGCCAAGATGTTAGCGACTGGAAACAGTCGCTAACATCGCTATCTCCTATTATCAACTTTTGGAAATATTCGAGATAAGGGCGAATATCTCCAAAAGCTACCACCTGCCCTGAGCAGTTCTTAGCCATGTTATCCAATGGGAGGTGGATAACATGGCTAAGAGCATTAGCTCGGTAATGCATGAATATCGCTGAGTTTTCAGCGATATTAATGCATTGCGGTCGTTTTTTATCGTATTTCCGATAAACCTTGATAATAGCAAGGTTTATCTGCGATAATTTCTGACGGTAAAAAAATCGTTGCTAAGCATCGTTAGGGATAAATATCGCTTAACTTTGGTAATATGCCCCAACGTCTGTTAATGTTCGATTCGAAGGAAATCAGGAAGTGTTGAAAAACATTGTCTGCGCCATCTTGTCTTTTTTCAAATGACACACTTTTGTCGTGCACGGCAGCCATTTTAGATGCCTTGACCAGACCCACTCTGTGCACGCTGTCGATCCTTAGCATGGCTCCCCACCCTCGCAAGCATCTCCCCCAGGCAGTGGTCACCCCCGCTCTCTGTCTTATGCATGGGTAATAAACCTCCCCCATCTGCGCTGCTGTTCCCTGAGAATCACACCCTGTGCCCGCCCGACACCTCCCTTTCGCCCTATTCCCTACCGCACCCTCTGACACTCCTTTTCCTCTGTGTCCGATTGTCCAGGCCGGTCCTAGGCTATCAGCTAGCCCTGCAGATGTAGTTTATGGCCACAGCTGTAAAGAATCACCCCTCTTCAAAGGAGTTATAGTAGATCAAGGCCCACACTCGATGAGATCCGTCACAGCAGAAGCGTTGCTATTATCTGAAAACCATCCTGTATTGTGATTGGGGAGGGGACCGAGCCTGAAGCGGAAGATTCCAGGGATGACTGTTTGTACATCAAAGTTTTTACAATTATGTGTCACATTAAAAATATATAGCACTCCGACAAAGTAGTAAGATTATAAAACTTTAATAATTTATAAATATATACAAGAAAACAAAAATAGTAATAACATATAAACATTTTTAGGGAAAAACAACGAAGTAGCGGTCGGCTGTGCGAATAGTCCCAACGCAGCACAACGTCCAGATTTCCAGCGTGGGGCGTCGCGGGGGGTGGGTCATCAGTAGCAAACTGTTGTGCGAATAGTTCCAAGGCAGCAGAACGCGCCGAAATCTAGATGACACGAAAGTGATGTCTAGTAAGTTGCCACCCAGCAAATAACGGCATGGGGCATCGCGGGGGGTGGGTCATCAGTAGCAAACTGTTGCGCGAATAGTTCCAAGGCAGCAGAACGATGGCACCAAGGTGATGTCCAGTAAGTTGCCGCACTGGTTTTGGTATCCTACAATGCTGCTCCGAATAACGGCGTGGAGCGCCCCGGGGGAGGCGGCGTGAACGGGCCTCTCCAGGTGGAGTGTCATCTGTTGTAGTGGGGCGCCCCTTTACCGTTTCAGTTGCCATTCCGTCCGTTTTTGGTCCACTGTGTCAAAAGCCGCAATTCAGCTGAGTTGCGCCCACTCTTGCGGTGCAGCGATAGGCGGCTGTCACAGGACTCTCAAAATGGCGGCAGGCTGTTTCCTTTTTGGGCCTGGTCCACTGAAATGGCCCTGGGACACCTTGGAAATCGGACGCTTGTCTGCTAGGTCTTGGACCCCATTCTCGAAAGCGTCCCCTCCGCCTTGAGAATTCATCAAAAGTTTTGGGGGCTCCGACTCCTGCAGGCTTCTGGTGGGGAGCGGCTGCCATGATTGCTCGCGGAATGACCACGACGGAGCTACGAGATGGTGGTGCTCTCATGCTGACGCCAGTTTCAGTCTGAAACATCCAGAAACAAGGTGGGGCTTTCATCGTTTGGGAAAAAAAAAAAAGTTTTCATCCTATGAAAAGTGTTGTTTTTAGGTCACATGATCATGCCTTCCATCATTAGGAAACCAAAAGTAAAATGAACCAATGAAAAGTTTTATAAACAAGTCACATGACCTGTTATGCGGCATAGGGTATAAAATGCGGAGAAAATACGTTGGCACGTGAGGCGGCGTCAGTAGCGGACCGATGTGCGAATAGGCCGAAGGCAACACAACGCGCCAAGATCCGGATGGCACCGAGGTGGTGTCCAGCAAGTTGCAGCACTGGTGTGGCCATCCTACAATGCTGAAAGTCGGCGTGGGGCGCCCCGTTGGCCTGTGAGTTTGCGTCAGTAGCGGACCGATGTGCGAATAGGCCGAAGGCAGCACAACGCGCCAAGATCCGGATGGCACCGAGGTGGTGTCTAGTAAGTTGCCGCACTGGTGTGGCCATCCAACAATGCTGAAAGTCGGCGTGGGGCGCCCCGTTGGCCTGTGAGTTTGCGTCAGTAGCGGACCGATGTGCGAATAGGCCGAAGGCAGCACAACGCGCCAAGATCCGGATGGCACCGAGGTGGTGTCTAGTAAGTTGCCGCACTGGTGTGGCCATCCTACAATGCTGAAAGTCGGCGTGGGGCGCCCCGTTGGCCTGTGAGATGGCGTCAGTAGCGGACCGATGTGTGAATGGGGCCGAAGGCAGCGCAACAATATTTTCTACTATATTTCCGGAGTAGAAGACACCACAAGGCGCTGAGATGCCAAGATCCGGATGGCACCGAGGTGGTGTCTAGCAAGTTGTGGCACTGGTGTGGCCATCGTACAATGGTAAAAGTCGGCGTGGGGCGCCCTGTTGGCCTGTGAGATGGTGTCAGTAGCGGACTGATGTGTGAATGGGGCCAAAGGCAGCGCAACAATATTTTCTACTATATTTTCGGAGTAGAAGACACCACAAGGCGCTGAGATGCCAAGATCCGGATGGCACCGAGGTGATGTGTAAGTTGCGGACCGATGTGCGAATGGGGCCAAAGGCAGCTCAACAAAATTTTCTGAAGAGAATACACCACAAGGCGCTGAGATGCCAAGATCCGGATGGCACCGAGGTGATGTCTAAGTTGCGGACCGATGTGCGAATGGGGCCAAAGGTAGCGTAACAAAATTTTCTGTATGGAAGATACCACTAGGCGTTGAGATGCCAAGATTCGGATGGCACCGAGGTGATGTCTAGCAAGTTGTGCCACTGGTGTGGCCATCGTACAATGGTAAAAGTCGGCGTGGGGCGCCCTATTGGCCTGTGAGATGGTGTCAGTAGCGGACTGATGTGCGAATGGGGCCAAAGGCAGCGCAACAATATTTTCTGACTGACACCACAAGGCGCTGAGATGCCAAGATCCGGATGGCATCGAGGTGATGTCTAAGTTGCGGACTGATGTGCGAATGGGGCCAAAGGCAGCGTAACAATATTTTCTGTATGGAAGATACCACTAGGCGTTGAGATGCCAAGATTCGGATGGCACCGAGGTGATGTCTAGCAAGTTGGTGTGGTCATCCTACAATGCTGAAACTCGGCGTGGGTCACCCCATTAGCCTGTGAGATGGCGTCAGTAGCGGACCGATGTGCGAATAGGCCGAAGGCAGCACAACGCGCCAAGATCCGGATGTCACCGTGGTGGTTTCATAGTTGAGAGGCACTTCATCTGCAGTGGGGCGCCGAGATCCGGATGGCACCGAGGTGATGTCTAGCAAGTTGCTGTACTTGTGTGGTCATCCTACAATGCTGAAACTCGGCGTGGGTCGCCCCATTAGCCTGTGAGATAGCTGTTCTTTGGATTTGGGCCTGGTCCACTAAAATGGCCCTGGGACACCTAAGAACTCGAACGCTCGATTTTTTTTTCCTTTCCTGTACATGCAAAAAAAGGTAAATGCCCGGTATGTTACACGCTTCATCTGCCACGATGAACTCTCCAGAGGAACCGAAAAAATATATAGTTGTGGTAACTATACCATGCATCGTCATATGGAGAGGTGGCACCAATTAATTATAGTGCTGCATAAAAGAGAGATTTGGAGGAGAACCCCTGACCTGCTAGTACATTCATTAAAGAAGTGGCACTGAGAGCTTCAGAGGCAAGGGAAACGGTCCCAAATATTTAGAAGAACTTTAGAAAGATTAAAATGACATGTTTAGATTGTGGTAAATTAATTTCATGTGGGCAGATGAGTGTTACTCTAATAAATACAGCATATGAACATCATCATAGTCGATGGTTGGTAGAGACATTTTGACTATATCCTGGACCTGCCCGTCCTCGCCCAAAATGGCGCCGGAATAAATGGGACTCGTAACTCCTTGTTGTGTACTGGTTGCACAACCTTGATATCACGAGATACGTATGCAGTTTTGAAGCACATGGCAGGCGGGGACGAGAATTGATTGAATATTTCGACATCCCTATTGATATTAAGTTCTGATGTGTTATTGATTACTGTACTGTTGAAAATTCGAATTAACGTCACCCATGGTACTTGCCCGCAAATGTATATCTAGATAATTTTATTGTAACTGGCCCTGTCGTATTTTAATTATAAAATGTACGTCCACCGATTCCGTAGCTGTTAGACACCTTAGTTTTTGCAACCTAATGGCCCGCCCGTTACGTTCCTCTACAGTGTAAATGTCTATTCATCATATACGATTACAGTTTGCTCCGTGGCAGGCCCACGTGGTTATAGGCTCGTATTTGTATAATGAAATTTTCACAATAAAGGTTTTTAAAAGAAAACATGGTAGTAGTGTATACATTGGTAAAGTTTTTAATAATAGTCACTGTTTTAGAATCAGTAAAAGGCAAGTGAAATAAAGCAGACCAATTACATGAAGGGTAAAAGGTATAATACGAAGGAACGCAGTAAAGATAAATGGTCAAGGGCTGTTGTGTTTTCTATTCCTGCAACATAAAGTGATCGATAAGAATCTCATATTCAGGCGTATCGGCGACTAAGACAGCAGGTCGACCCTCTTTTGCTCAACGGCTCCATCATGGGACGAAGAAACGCTCTTTTTCTCGAAAAAAGAATATATTTTACTTGCAGGACAGTTGTAAAATTTCCGGGAAAGTACATTAGCCTGGAACATTATAACATATATTTAAGAGAAAATAATGTTCGGAAGTAATTAAAAGCGTAATTTTTAGGTGATATGACCAAGGCTTTCATCATTAGAATAAGAAAAGTAAAATGAACCAATGAAAAGTTTTATTAACAAGTCACATGACTTGTTATGCTTACGTTACGCGCTGCGCGCCCCGGATGACTTCCGGATGCGCTAACGCGGCGCGTCATATGACGCATTACGCGACAACGCAGGTCCAGAATATAGTCAAAATGTCTCCACCAACCAGCGGTCGAAACACAACCCCTTTCAGCAGGCTAAATAGTTCTGTTAAATGACAACAGAAGGGACAGGCAACAAGAACCATCAGTCAAAGAGGGGAGGGCTAGTTCTTCTCTACCGGGTTACATTGGGGCGCTACCGGAACTGATCGAATTGGTAGTCTACAGTGTTTCTGGATGTTTCAGACCGAAGCTGGGGTTAGCATGAGAGCAGCACCATTTCGTAGCTCCGTTGTGGCCATTCCGCAACCAATCATGGCAGCCGCTCTTTATCGTTATTTTGGGCGGGGTGGGTGGCGGAGCCGAGCTGTTTTGCAGCCATCATTGTGTGGAGTTCAGTTCATCTCACTAGTTTTGTATTTGTCATGAGGGGTTGTTCCTAATGTTTCTATTTTAGCGAGGTCAAAAAGAGATCCCATTAGTGGCCTACTGATTTTGCTCGATTCCTTTTCTTTTTTTTTACACGATTTTTCGTTATCTGCAAAGACTAAACAGAGTATTGCGACTCTGTGTTTGTTTGTAAATAGAGAATGAACCAAAGAGAACTAATTCTAAAACAGTAAATACTTGGATAACAATCAATCAAATGGAGAGAGAAGCAGGCACGACGGATTACAACGGGGGCAAAGGCCTGCGTTAACTACCTTTCACTATCTGCAAAGAGAGAGTACTCCTAATAGAAATGAGGGGGGGGGCACCATTCAAAGCAGATCAGTGTGCATAAACACGAAAATGTTTTCACTTACCACGTACTTGACATTCGACAGCTTATGATATTTGCTATTAAAAAACCATTGAAATTCACTTAAAAAACCATAGGTTATAGACCATATATAGTTAGGAATTAGCATTTACAAAACCTTGAAAATTCACTGAAAAAACCATAGGTTATAGACCATATATAGTTAGGAATTAGCATTTAAAAAACCTTATTTTACTCACACAAAACCATTGAAATTCCATATATAGTTAGTTGCACTAACTATATATTGCGCACCCGCAATCCACTGCTGATCATGTCACATATTACATCATTCATGACATGGTCAGTGACATCACTGATGACATCACTGATGACATCTCAAATGACATCACTGATGACATCACTGATGACATCTCATTTGACATCAATGACCACATCACTGATGATATCATTCATGTGACAATACAATGCATCTCCTCACATTTTAATATAACCTCTGTTTCACCCAGTGTTAAATACAGAGTATAATTTTTGAAACCATTGACACACCAATACTAGTTACTACATACGTACTCACTGATTCCTACGTCTACACACACATTCACTCATTCACCCATACAATCATTCATACATACAATCACTCATCTTTACAACACTATCATATGCACTCATACACCTATACAGACACTCACACTCTGCCACTCATCCATGGAGTTACTCACACACCTAGTCAGTCCTGTAAAGAATCAATCACACTTCCATTTTCTTGTCTATACAGTTAAACATAGAGCACCTTACATTTTCAAACATATAGTAACACATACTTACTTTCTTATACAATCATTGATACAAGTACACATTGATCTGCACAGAGTCACACACCTCCCAGCCAGCCACACACACACTCAGTCTCCCATACAAATACTTGGACAATCAATCAATAACCCATATAGTTAATCATATAGCTACTGATCAACACATGCAGTAGTTTACAGAACAACAGACATAATGATGCACAAATTAAGACAGTTTAGTCACTAACCCATGCACTCAGTGAGACACATTTAATCACTCACTCATACATTCAGTCATGCACCTACTAAATCCTTCGTCCAGACAGTTATACATCTACTCATTCTTCAATATCTAAAACATATTTAAACTTTACAGAAACACACAGTCACTGGATGATGTCATCAGTGATGTCATCAGTGATGTCATTTGAGATGTCATCAGTGATGTCATCAGTGATGTCACTGACCATGTCATGAATGATGTAATATGTGACATGATCAGCAGTGGATTGCGGGTGCGCAATATATAGTTAGTGCAACTAACTATATATGGAATTTCAATGGTTTTGTGTGAGTAAAATAAGGTTTTTTAAATGCTAATTCCTAACTATATATGGTCTATAACCTATGGTTTTTTCAGTGAATTTTCAAGGTTTTGTAAATGCTAATTCCTAACTATATATGGTCTATAACCTATGGTTTTTTAAGTGAATATATATATATATATATCTCCGCTGTTACTGTGCCTCGCTCGTCATCCTCAGCACAATGGTACGGACACGGACCAACAATTCTCAAACTTTAATATAAAAGCAGACATTTGTGGTGAGCAAATTCAGGAGCTGCTCTCTCACTAAACCTGATTACTACCCAGCGTTCTCTTCTTCTTTTTTTGTGTATATATATATATATTATATATATATATATATATATATATATATATATATATATATATATTATTTTTTTCTCCCAAAACGCTCCTGCTGCTTCAAAGGATCACTCGAACAGCCAGGTAAATGACAACTCACTTTATTGCCACGCTGGAAATTTCATTTCATCTGTAATTGTTTCCTCAGAGCCGATGCGTTTCAAAGCTGTCCGCTTCTTCCTCTTGGGCTCATGATGCAAAGCAGATTTGGCAGTCCTCAGTAATTACCCATGATTCCTAGTGCTTTTGTAGCGAATGAATCCAGTTAAAGCTATAGTAGTTCAATTGTCTTGGAACTCGTAGTTACTGTCTGCCATAGTGTTTACCCTCCGTGGGTTCTGCGATACAACAGTTATTTAAAAGGTTTCAGAGGTTCTGTACGAAACCTCTGCATTAAGGCACTCCATTGCGCCCCGGATGAAACGGCGTTTAAATAACTGTTGTTTAACTGGATTCATTCTCTACAAAAGCACTAGGAATCATGGGTAATTACTGAGGACTGCCAAATCTGCTTTGCATCATGAGCCCAAGAGGAAGAAGCGGACAGCTTTGAAACGCGTCGGCTCTGAGGAAACAATTACAGATGAAATGAAATTTTCAGCGTGGCAATAAAGTGAGTTGTCATTTACCTGGCTGTTCGAGTGATCCTTTGAAGTAGCAGGAGCGTTTTGGGAGAAAATATATACACATGAGGGGGTTCATACACACCATCCACCGGCAGCAGCTTCGCAGTCCGTTACGAACATTCTCCTCTGGTGCCATACGCGTTTCGAGCGTCCCTGCGCCCTTGGTCACTGGCTGCACAAACAGGAAAACAGTCAGCTGAATTACATGCACGTGTTTTATTTAATTGATCGAGTCCCGACCCAATGGGCTGTGGCAAAGCATTGTGGTATTTGCTGTTCTCCATGCCACAAACTCCGTGCACAACCCCAGTGGGTGCCCCTGTAAATCCGTTTCAAATAATGTCCCAAGTGGGTGGAGAAAGATGAACAGCGCTGCTCGGTTGCCAATAACATCCAGTGGATCAGGCCCCCCTCGTCCTCCTTGCCGCTCAGGGCAACTTGTGTTTTGGATTACTTGAGCGGCTAGTCCGGTCGCTGGGAAGCCCCGCCGCTGGTTCAGGCGGATCGTCGCTGCTCAGCATCTAGAGCGGCGTAAACGAACGAGAGGGGCCTGAACTGCCTGTATATATTGGACATGTGCCAGTGTTGCTCCGTGCCATTCCACCCACTGGGGCAGATATTTTTGAACATTTGGAACCTTGAGACGCCCACTGGGGCTTCACTTGCAAAGGTCTGTGTGCAGGCACTTCATCAACCAGGATGCCTTGCAACAGCCCACATGGGCGGGACTTATAAACATTGAATAAATGCAGGTGTGTAAAAAGAAGTCTTGTCTTCAATTTGTGCAGCCATTGAGAAAGGGCGGCAGTTACGCCCGAAACGCGGCTGGCAAGCTGAAAGGATTGCCGTGGAACAGACTGTCACAGCGCCACGGGCAGCATTTGTGTTTTAACCCTCCCGAGTGTGGCTTCCCTAACAGGGCAAATTGTGTTTTGGATTACTTGAGCGGCTAGTCCGGTCGCTGGGAAGCCCCGCCGCTGGTTCAGGCGGATCGTCGCTGCTCAGCATCTAGAGCGGCGTAAACGAACGAGAGGGGCCTGAGCTGCCTGTATATATTGGACATGTGCCAGTGTTGCTCCGTGCCATTCCACCCACTGGGGCAGATATTTTTGAACATTTGGAACCTCGAGACGCCCACTGGGGCTTCACTTGCAAAGGTCTGTGTGCAGGCACTTCATCAACCAGGATGCCTTGCAACAGCCCACATGGGCGGGACTTATAAACATTGAATACATGCAGGTGTGTAAACAGAAGTCTTGTCTTCCATTTGTGCAGCCATTGAGAAAGGGGGGCAGTTACGCCCGAAACGCGTCTGGCAAGCTGAAAGGATTGCCGTGGAACAGACTGTCACAGCGCCACGGGCAGCATTTGTGTTTTAACCCTCCCGAGTGTGGCTTCCCTAACAGGGCAACTTGTGTTTTGGATATATATATATATATATATATATATATATATATATATATATATATATATATATATATATATATATATATATATATATATATATGTATATATATATATATATATATATATATATATGTATATATATATATATATATATATATATATTCACTGAAAAAACCATAGGTTATAGACCATATATAGTTAGGAATTAGCATTTACAAAACCTTGAAAATTCACTGAAAAAACCATAGGTTATAGACCATATATAGTTAGGGATTAGCATTTACAAAACCTTATTTTACTCACACAAAACCATTGAAATTCCATATATAGTTAGTTGTACTAACTATATATCGCGCACCCGCAATCCACTGCTGATCATGTCACATATTACATCATTCATGACATGGTCAGTGACATCACTGATGACATCACTGATGACATCTCAAATGACATCACTGATGACATCACTGATGACATCTCAATGACATGACTGATGACATCACTGATGACATCTCATTTGACATTACTGATGACATCACTGATGACATCATTCATGTGATAATACGATGAACTTCTTCAGACTCTAAAATAACCTTAGATACACTCAGTGTAAACAGACACTCACAGACTGTCACTCATCCATGGAGTTACTCACACACCTACTCAGTCATGCAAAGAATCAATTACACCTCCATTTCCTCAACTATACAGTTATACATACCTTACTTATTCAAACATATACTAACACATATTTACTCTCTTTTACAATCCCTGATACAAGTTCACAATGATCAATACAGCCACTCACACATTCACGGGCTCTTATGCACAGTTATTTATATATGTCAACTCTCACATATACTGTGTTTTACATATGTTCTTACTTTGACATGTAGCACTCAGATATCCATTCACTCACCAATGCACTCAGTCAACCGCCCATACACCTGTTTCCACATGCACTTTTGAATCCATATATCTAGTGAATCAACTGCTTACACATCTATGCACAGAGTCATACACCTCCCAGCCACCCACACACACACTCAGTCTCCCATACAAATACTTGGGCAACCAATCAATAACCCATATACTTACTGATATAGCTACTGATCAACACATGCAGCAGTTTACAGAACAACAGACATAATGATGCACAAATTAAGACAGTTTACTCACTAACCCATGCACTCAGTGACACACATTTAATCACTCACTCATACAGTCAGTCACACACCTACTAAATCCTTCATCCAGACACTTATACATCCACTCATTCTTCAATATGTAAGACATTTGAGATGTCATCAGTGATGTCATTTGAGATGTCATCAGTGATGTCATCAGTCATGTCATTGAGATGTCATCAGTGATGTCATCAGTGATGTCATTTGAGATGTCATCAGTGATGTCATCAGTGATGTCACTGACCATGTCATGAATGATGTAATATGTGACATGATCAGCAGTGGATTGCGGGTGCGCGATATATAGTTAGTACAACTAACTATCTATGGAATTTCAATGGTTTTGTGTGAGTAAAATAAGGTTTTGTAAATGCTAATCCCTAACTATATATGGTCTATAACCTATGGTTTTTTCAGTGAATTTTCAAGGTTTTGTAAATGCTAATTCCTAACTATATATGGTCTATAACCTATGGTTTTTTCAGTGAATTTCAATGGTTTTTTAATAGCAAATATCAAAACCTTTACAATGTATTCTTCTTTAAATCGAAAAATATTTTTTACATGTTTTTAATACAATTTTTTTTTAAATTATTTTTATTGTTTCGCTCCCGGTACGCGAACCGGTTAGCTTCCCGTTAGCTCAATTCGGAGCCGCGACCCGGTCCGCGAACCGGTAAACGTTCCGTTTGCGCAACTGTCGCGTTAGAAAACAACATCGTGACGCGTCGCGTCAGCATGACGTTTCGCGTTCTCGCGTGATACGTCATATGACGTGCTACGTTAGCGTACCCGGAAGCGCAGCGGTACGCGAACCGGAAGCGATCCGCGGCGCGGCGCCGACCGCGTAATGTAAACACAGCAGGTCATGTGACTCGGTAATAACACTTTTCATTGGTTCATTTCACTTTTGGTTTCCTAATGATGTAATACTAGGTCATGTGATCTAAAATGAACACTTTTCATTGGTTTAGAACTTTTGCTTTTCCCAAATGATGAAAACCCCTCCTTCTTTCCTCACTCTGACTTTCATCTTGGTGAGAGAAAGACCCTTTATTTACATTGTGACATGGCTTCATTAGTAGCTTCAGCTGGTTCTAACCCACCACCTCCACCAAATCCAAAGAAGAGAGGACCACCTGCTGAAGTAATTTTACAACAAGAAGAGGAAGAACAGGAAGAGGAGGAAGAGCCAAGGTTTTTGCCAGAGGAGCCCAGGAGGTATAATCGAAAAGAGAACTACATTTGGCAATTCTATAAATTTCCTGAGGGGCAAAAAAAAGTAAATGCACGCTACGTGTTTTGCCGTATATGCGGTGATAGACTGTCAAGGGGAACTGAAAAAAAGTACAGTTACGGAAATTACACTATGCATCGGCATATGAGTAGGTGGCATCCTAATAATTATAGTGCTGCCCAGCTACGTGATAGGCAACAAAATCCCCTTCCGATGGCAAGAAGATCGGTTGTTCCAGAGGTGTCGGGACCAGAGGCGAGGGAGGTGATCCCAAACATTCAAATGTTGTTTGGGCACGTGAAGCAAGTGTGCGTGCACTGCGGCGATTTCATTTGCTACAGGGAAAGTAGCATCATTTTGATTATGAGAGCTATTCAGAATCATGTTAATGTTTGTCCGAAATGCCCCAAAAAATAAATTCTTTTTTTTTGTTGCTCCTGTTGAGCCCTTTACAATGGATCGTTTTTGTTTCCCCCCCCCCAAAAAAAACCAAAAAAAATATAAAAACGTTCAGAAAATGCAAAAAAAGTAAAAAAATGTTCAAAAAATACTAAAAAAAATATAAAACAACAAAAACATTTAAAAAAAAGTTCTTTTCAGAACTACCTCCCCGTTATAAAAAAATTGGTAGAATATTTGGAACTCTGCCAACCTCTATTTCTCTTAGTTCGCTCCCCGGAGTGCTACCCGGTACGCGAACCGGAAGCTAACCAAAAAAAATATTTTTTAAAAAAAAGAACAGTAAGTATAAGGGAAGGAAACAGACAGTTATGTGAAAAGAAAGACAGCTCTAGGGAGTAAACAAGAGATACTGTTACCCACAATCCACTGCTGATGATGTCACATATTACATCATTCATGACATGGTCAGTAACATCATCAGCAGTGGATTGCGGGTAACAGTATCCTTAGTTTACTCCCTATAGCTGTCTTTCTTTTAACATAACTGTCTGTTTCCTTCCCTTATAGTTACTGTTCTTTTTGAAAAAAAATTTTTTTGATCAGTCAGAAACAGTGACATTAATAGAAACAGAGAGAGTGAACAAGAGTGAAGAACTATGGTCCTCCTCAGCCACCCTCAGAAAACCAAGGGGGTCAAGATACATCTACCGTGCCCCCTTCTACCCATTCTGAACATTATTTGCCCTCCATCTTGTATCTTGATTCGACCGAAACACAAAATGGTGGACTCCCGTAACGCTGCTGGTTTGCGAACCGGGCCACTTCCCGGGAAGCGGTCCAAAAAAAAAGGTGGGAAAGTAATTCACAGACACTAAGAGTAATAGAGACGGAGTGAGTGAACAAGACTGAGGAACTATGAGAAGAGAGGGACTGAGAAAAAGAGTGGAAGGAGTTGAGTAAGTAGGTAATAGAGAAAGGAACGAGGAAAGTAGCAAAGGCAGGAAACTGAGGGTTAAAGAAGTGAAGCAGTGGAACTAATAGTAGGTGAATGTGATAGAAATGTAACGAAAAGAGTACAAAATATTTACCTTATAATTGCCGTTAAATTACTCACTTTTTGTTTTTATACTTTCAATCTGTGAAAGAGAGAACCAACATTTGAAAAATATTAAAACATGTATTTAAAAATTACAAAAGACAAGGGAAAAGATTGAAGGACAAATAGTTTTTCAACAACTTTGACACTGACAGAAGCTTCTGCTTCTCCAGGCCCCCTACACAGTCCTAAAGATATACATTTTAAACTAACAATTGATACAGATGAAGTGAGGCCTATCTTAAAACATGGTGCATCTTTTGCATTGCTCTTGTTTCAGAAAAGTGTCGCTTCAGGATGCCAATAACATGTCTCCTATCCAGAGGTTTGTTTGAGGTGAGGCCTACTCAGAGTTCAAGATGAGATTTACACTTGTTGAAGTGTACAGAGGAGATAATATCTGTGAAAGTCTACCAATGAAGTGAGTCATGTCCACTGCACTCTTCAACAAAGTACAAACCTCCTATGTTTCCCTGGACAAACCTAAACTTGATCTGCACTATGTGATACGTAATGATAGGAAACACAGGTGATGTAATTGAAATACGTGCAATTTATTTTGCTCATTTCTCAATCACATCACTTGCGTTTCCTTTGCTTAGGTATCTCATTGTGCAGATGTAGTCTAGCATATGAAAGAATACGCAGAAGTGCAGCACTGTATGCAACACCTTTGACACTTACAGAAGCCTCACCTTCTCCATGCCTCCTACACAGTTCTACATGTACATCATAAATTCAAACAGTACAGAATTAATTATACATGTTAAATGGTTTATTTTTGCTGTTCTCAGAATGTATCAAAATTCACTAAAAACAGTGACTTAAAGGTATTCATCATATAACAGCGGGGAAAAAAAACACAATCAAAATGATTGTGTTTAAAAAACCCATACAACATCAGAAATCAGAATTCAGAACTCCTTAAAGTTAACTTACTTTCCATGACGTCCAAGGATGTCCTATGAACAGCTTACACTCTTTTGTGCTGTTATTACTTTCAGCCCGCCACTTTCTGAAAGAAAATCTCCATCGTTTTTAAAAACACGTTACATCGAATAAATGACTTCTTGCTCTCTACCACAAGTTTCCTCAAGGCCAAATCTGGTCAGAGCCATTTATAACTCTTGGATTTCTTGTAAGCCAATCCCGTCATTTGGAATTTCCGCAACTTTCAGAATTAAAACGTTGAAGATCATTTTCACAATCCTGGAATAGTAATATCTTCCCCTTCTTGCTCAGTCATGTTCTACATTTCCTCTGACACTGATACTGCTTACTATGAAGCAGACTTACACTACCTCTATGACTACTACAATTATTTAATTCTCTACATCACTTTTAATCACAAAGCAATGTAAAACAGTAGACAGCATTGCAGACTTACATTCCCTCTACTCCATGTTTTGATTGGCTGCTTCAATTAGCTTATAAAAAGAAACAGTTTTTCTGAACTCATTCAAAGTGCACATATTTCTCCATGACGTCCAGTCCTATGGTTAGAAGTTATGTCTCTGAACTACACTTATCCTCAAGGCCAAATTGTGTAGGAGCCATTAGAACTTCTTGAAATTCCACAGAGCACATCCCGAGATTATTTCCCTGAAATTTTGGTTTTAAAAACACCAGGTAAGAGTTTTTAAGGTCATACGGCAATTTTTTTTTGAAAATTAAAACAGAATCATTGCAGAATGACCAGCCATTTCTAGACTTTAAATAAGCTGTGTAATGTCCTGATGTTATTGAAGGGCCGTCATGATATATAATTGCTGCAGTTACAAAAGTCCTTCCTGATATTGACAACTGCGAAGCTACAAAATTTTTAATTAAAGTTGTCAATTTTGTTCCATCAGGCCTACATCGTTGGAACATTAAAATGACGTACTGGCCATATGTTCGTATAAATAATGTGGACATCATTTCAGATTTACATTGGCTACACTCCATGTTGTGATCAGCTGCTTTTACTAGCTTATTAAAGGAGACTGATTTACTGTCTGGCAAAGTTAAATATATAAATCTTTCTGAGTCTACACTAGTAGTACTTGATACCATACAGTTCTCGCAGTCATGCTGCCATTGATAAGAAAGCCCAAACAGCTGATCTACATCTACACCTTCAGCATGTAATACATCAAGCATGTACATTAAAAACTCCTGACAATCTTGCTGAATATTTTGAGAGAATTGTGTTTGGCCTGAACATCTGTCTAACAGATTTCGAATTTCAGACACACTTTCTATGTTTCTTCTATCAGTGCTACATTTCTCTAACACAGAATTTAACAAACTGCAAAATCTTTGATCAGAATTGACCACAATCTCTTCTTTTACATTTTCTAGAGAAAACAAAACATTAACCACTACATTAGCATAGCAGTTGACACCAGAACTGTTTTCAAACTGAAAACCAACAACATCTTCAACAGAATCCTTTTTGTTTCTGCTTGTAATTTTAGGTTCATTGACTTTTTGTCTTTTTGCTACAACCTCCCCAGTATTGTTCTCATTTCTTCATTTCCGGCCTACCACACGTTTCTCAAACAAAGGATACTGAGGCAAATGTGGCGCATACTCTCTTCTTAACCTATTGTATTCCTTAACACAATCTAGATCCGCACAAATGTTTGTGACATCACACTCAATCAAGTACAATCCCGATAAAGTTCTAACTCGTGACAATGCCACATATGCCATACCCTCCTTGAACACAGAACTGCCAATATTCACCAATGCACTGTCTACACTTAAACCTTGCGATTTATGGATTGTCACCGCATATGCCAAGCAAACAGGAAACTGCTTACTGCGAACATATAAGTCTTTTACAAGCAAAAATCTAGCAGAACAACGACCAATTAGCTGTACTTCCTCAATGCCATCAAATTTAATTTTTAAAAATTCAATTCCATCTCTATTTCTGTATTTCACAAAATCAACAACATTACCCATTGATCCATTTACCAGACCTCTTTCAACATGTAAATTCCTTCTTAAAATTATACGGCAGTTCAAGCACACATTCAGAGTCTTTTCAAAACCTGCAGTTTTAGATATACTCTTCTCTAATGAATCCAATTTTGTTTTCAGATTCTCAGACAAAATAATTGTTGATCCCATATGCTCTACTCTATCAATAGCTTCCAGTTTCACAATCTCTTGCTTTTCTAAATGCAACATTTTGTTGTTAAATTTGGCACATTCTGCAAGAGTTGGCATCAAACATATTTCAGATTTCTTCTCAGTAATTTTCTGAAAAATATTCTCAGGCACAACATCTTGTTCTGGATATAAATTTGACAGTAATCGTGCATGTAAAGCTTCTTTCCCATGCTCGGTCACTTTTCCAATTCTAACATCTTGTAGAATAGTCTTGTAAACTTCATCCTTCGCCTGACGCATATTTTCATGCAGTTCAGCATAATTGAAGTTTAACCATATATTGACGTTGCCAATGCTGCCTAGGCACTTCCTGGTATCTTCATGCGTGAGCATTTTGAACACAGGTTGCCCTTTCACTGGTGTCAGCTGCAAAAGATCTCCGAAAACAATGATGTGTTTGCCACCAAATAACACATCATACTCTGTTTTGAGAACTTCTTGCATCCTCAAATGCACAAAGGCAAGCATGACATTGGAAACCATGCTTACTTCGTCAATGATAAGAAGTTTCATTTTCCTCAAGATTCTTGAAACTTCAAAACAAGCATCTCCAGATAGCTTGTGATATTGTAATTTGTTGTCATGCTCCACTGGCAGCATCAGTAAACGATGTAAAGTAATCCCTTTAATATTATGTGCTGCCAGTCCAGTTGGAGCAGTGACAACACAAGACAGCGATGACTCTGTCCTTTCCTGCAAATAGCATGAAATTGCTTTAATGAGGAAACTTTTTCCAGTTCCCGCTTCTCCACTCACGTACAGTCGGACAGGCTTCAACGACGTACATGAGCACTCTTTCTTATCATGACTTAATCCATGATCAATTTGCATGGTAACTTCGTCATATATTTTCCTCTGCTCAACGTTGAGTTGTCTTTCCAACTCTTCTAAGTTAACCGCATCCTCCTGAGCATGTGCCATGGCTCTTTCCACTTCATTCATAGCAGTGGCAGCTTCATTTTCGATAACAGGTCCTCCTAGTGGATCCTGACTCAATGAAGCAGAACTCTGACTGTCCTGAGAACTGTCTCTGGCAATCTCGGCTGCAATTGTTGCTTCCTGCTCAATTTCCGCATTCAACATTTCTACATATTTGGGAAAAGCAGGACATTCTATGGTCTCCTTGGCGGCATTGAAAGAGTCTTCGTAACAGAGGAAATCTCCAAGCAGTTCCTCTTCTGCACGCCAAGGCTTGAAAAGTTGCAAAAGTGCTAAATAGAAAAACTCCTTTTTTTCAGGAGATTCGCCACTCAATTTTCGATGGTTTACCAAGTGGCATTTTCTTTGCTTGACCAGACATCCCTCACTTCCTATTACAGCATACACTCCTTTCTCAGTATCTTCTTTGATGTTCCTCTTGAATATGTAATTTTGCAGAACCTCATACAGACAAACATTCTCGAGGTCACTGCTTCGATTTGGATAATATGTATCCAACATGTTTGTCTTCAAAATGTCGGTACTGTTTGGCTCCTTTTCCGCCAAATACTCAATTTCCCGCACAGGTTTGAGAACTCGATTACGCGTTGCAGCAAGACCAAGACTCGCCCAAACGATACTCCTGGACTTGGCATAGAGACTTGCTGAAGACAACCGGTCAGAACATTCGTACGCTCCGATTTCTCGATGCGACAACATCTTCAGACTGAAACTGTACAACTTCTTGCTGAGGCTCTTTTCATGGGAAATGTCCTCCCACATATCCTTCAATTCTGTCTTCTCTTTTTTGGTGATGTAAGACGTCACATACCGAGCCACAGCCATACAGTTATCAGCCACAAACTGTATATCCATGTTAGCATTCCACATGGACAAAATCACCGGGTTGTAGTCGTTGATGTACTTGGACTCTTCGTTCCTCTTCAAATTGTAAGTGTTTTTAGGTGATTTCTTCATGACATTGTGTCGCAGCGAAGACATCAAACTGTTTACTCTTCCTTTAGAAATCACCGGTCGTGGAAAGCCGAAACGACATTTAGTGTAGAACTTGTCTTTGTTTCGGAATTTACGACAGCAGTACTTTCCACATCGATGGCTTTGGAAACGCAGAACTTTTTCTCTTAGGCTTTTCTTCTCCTTTGCGTTTGGAACAGCACACGTAGAATACTGTTGGATGAAACTCATCACTGAGTCTTCTGGATCCGTTCCAAATTTAGGTGCATCCTTGATCCACAGCAACATATGTATATGAGGAGCACCTCTTGCTTGGTACTCTTTTCTCCAGAAGAAATCCAACACCTCTCCAAGAGGTGGATTCTTCTTATTCATGATGAAAGACATCATAGCTTCAAATCTATGATTGAAGTACCTACATACATTGACTGGATCCAAAGAGCACAGTTCTCCGGGTGTCTTGAATTCGATGTTATCTACGTTAGCATTTGCCTCTCGTAGAAATTCAAGTAAGTCTTCCCAGCCATACTCGGCACAGCTCAGAGTGAGAAACCATGTGGGAGTACCTAAGTTCCTCAGCATACATTTTAAATCACCATGACGACGGTACCAGTACTCCTTAGTACCACGCTGACACGCCATGAGATTAATCAGGTGAGAATCCAAAATACTATCTTGGACATTGACTTTATCCATAAAGTCACTTGCCGAGATGTTTTGCATGTGTATACCACTTTTCAAGATGTGGTTCACTGCATATGACAGTCCAGACAGATCGCTTTCAAACAGGAGATGAAACAAATAAGGAATGCATTGTCGAAACCTAGCATCTCCTGCATACAATCGCAAAGTCCGGTATTCAGAAGCAGGAATTTGATGAGGTCGCTCATCATATCTTCCTCCCTGACCTGTTGGAAAAAGCTGTGGGAAACACCGAGCTTCCAAACTTTCCTCCCAAACACTAATGGGACTCCCTTTGGCTTGTTTCATTTGAAACAACTCAATAGCATTCCCCATGACTTCCTTGGAATGCAAAGGATGAACACTATAATGTTCATATATTTCTTCACTAGTAGAGGGTTCTACTTTCTCAATTTGACCAGCACACAAATCGCTATCCTCTTCCTCACTTACTTCCTCTTCTGCAACATATACATTCTTATAGTATTTATTATTTTTTTTCAAATACAATGTTGCCTTTTTAACTTTCCTAACATCTACTAAATCTTGCCATATTTTCTTATTCTTTGTCGGAACCCCATTAACTAAGATAACCAGAGGTTCCTCTTCCACTTTTTCTACTCCAATTGTGTTAATGTTTTTCTTCAAATCTAGAGGCAAATAAACAACTCTTCCCTTTAATCCTCTCTGTAAATCTGATGGAGGCAATTTCCCTGTCTTTGGCTCCATTCTTACAATAGCCTGAAAGGGATGGATACTTTGAATCAAAATAGATTCATAAGTATTTAAATCCTTCAATTCAGAAGGAATCTCAACCAATTCCAGATTATTATGAACTGCTCTAGCAGGCATCTGGTTTTGATTTAATTTGCAAGAACAATAAGTACACACACGTTGATCCAATCCCAAATCAAAACAATTTTCTACCATCAAGTATGTTGCAAAATCCTTCCATTCACTATTATTTTCCCTTTCACTTTTTGCATATAAATCCACTAACTTAGTCTGATTCTTATAATAAGTGCGTCGACAACACACACAAGTGAAATTAGGCCTCTCACTTGATTTCACCTCAAACGTCGCAATTTCCCTCTGGAAATTATCTGTACTGGAAACCTGTACACTATCTTCCACATGACCCTCTTCTTCTTGCTCAATTTCAACATTCTCCTCTTTACTTCCAAAGTAACAAAACTCAATTTCTTCACATATATTCTTCACATCTATTTCAGAACCATGCAAAAGAGCAGCGCATAATTGTTTAAGCATAATTGCTGGACTTTTAGCATAATACAACATTCTAACTAATTTCCTCACTTTGTTATGATGCACTGCTAGCATCCTGAAATGATGAAAAACACTCTGGCATACTCTCCTGGAAAGACAAGCCAGTGAATGACCATGCAAACCTGTCACTTCTCTTACTCTGCAAGGATCTAATTCTTGCAACAACATCATTTTCTGCTTCAAACTTTTCTTATTAAATGACCGTACAAAATCACAAAGCAAATTGATGGAATCCTGTCGCACACTGCAAATACTACTACACTTCCAGGTGTACACAGGACCCTTAGCACGTCTTCCTAAAACCTCATTACCTAACACCTCTTCTGCCTCTGTTGTCACAAGTTTTTCTTTTTCAACTGGACAACCATCTTTCACTTCATAAGCACGACCACTGGTGTCAACTGCATGCACCAAATCATTATCCTGGAAATAACTTTCCTCATTAAAAAATGCCTCACAGCTTGAACTATGCATCCATTCTCCAGAAAAAACTTCACAAAAATTACTACGATTAACTATTCTCTTCCATCTACTATTTCTTTTGAAATCAAAAATTGCCTTGTTTAGCTTCCTAATTCTATTGATTATCAAAATAAATAACTTACGTTTAATTTCAAATGCCTGATCAATAACTTTCTCAACTTTTTTTTTTGTCTTATAAAAAACCAGTTTCTGTTGACCTTTCTTAATATATTTTTAACAAATTGCCAATTATCCTGTTCCGGAACATTCGTTTACGAATCTCCCTAAACTGTTGTTTCCTTCTACTATCATGCACAGAGTTATCTCTTGCTCTAGCAGTAACATTTTTCATTGGCCTTTCCTTTTCATTTGATTTCCTTCTCGTTTTATGGACTGAAACATTTTCTGTAGTAATATTTTTTTTACTACACATATTTCTTATAAATTGTTTTGTGCTCTTACCCGGTGCTTTCTTCGTGACTTGACAAATCTTTTTGTTAGAGGACTGCTGCGTATTTTTTTTCACCTGCTGTCTTTGACGTTTTGCAGCCTTTATCTGTCTTTCTATTGTAGGCATGGTGAAATCTTGAAATGATCTGCAGTTGAATCTGTGGAAAAATATAATAAAAAATGTTATTAACCATTATTACCAAACAGTAAATCAGTAACAGTGATCAAAAACTTAACACACTACTTGACATTTTAATTAGAAGATTTTTTAGTCGTTGGCAAATTTACAATACAGAAATACCAGAAAAGAAATGACATTTATATTTATGTTACCTGTGCTATTTTATATGTGAATCTGATCTAATTTTATGAGCATATTTTAATATTTTATTGAAGACACTACACATAACCTTCTTTTGAAGGTGTCTTTATTTTTAAATTAAACGGTTTACCTTTTTACTTTTTATTAATTATAAATTTTAAAAATAAATGTTTATATTTCCAAAGGCTCAAGCAGGTCAGCTTCCCATCCTATATCATATAATTCGGACAAATCTGCATCCTCATCACGCTCTTCTTCATCCTCAGGATTTAAATCATCCAAGGGATCAACATCCACTGATGTTTCAATTACAAGTTCAATGATGAGGTCAAAATCAACTGATTGCAGATTGTCGCTCATGTTGAGGTTGTCTTTATCTTTAAAGAAAGATAACAACAATGAGATGTTGCAGAGTAAGAGACAAATCTCACAGATTATAATAGTAAAATTGTTTAACAAGAGTAACATTTTGCAGCTATTATTTAGCCATGTCCAGCGATGCTGAGCAGGTGAAGCCTATGTCTAATTTTTCACTGAACAGGACTCATCTCTTCTTAACCTTGGATAAGCCTCACCGACTCTGTGTCCCCTGCACATACTTAAATGTAAAGGGGCAGATTTATGTTAAATGGCACATCCCCAGGCATGCACCAGTTAACGTGCACCACTGCTCTGCCACCCATGGTGTGCCGCATTTACAATCAGATAGGAGAAACCTGCGTCAAAACCCTGCGCCTGCTTGAAGCAGGCATAGGTCTTGACGCAACATTGTGGAGATGGTGCACCCCTGAGCCTTGCTGGAGCTGCATCGCACTTGCGATACAACTCCAGCAATGCGCCACCTTAACGGCACAGATGCGTCAAGCATCTGTGCCGTTTTTGCCCCATGCTGCGCCGCATTGTAAATGCAGCACACCATGGGTGGCGGAACAGCGGCGCAAGATGACTGGCACATCCCTGGTGATGCGCCAGTCATCATAAATCTATCCCTAAGCTTCTTATCTTGTTAGAGATGAACTGCCATATGTATCATCAAAATATTTTGCATTTCCTAAATAGCGAATTTTAAGGAATAAATAGCGATTCTTTACCATTCCTAATTTGCGATGAGCAAATTGCTAATTGCAAGTTACCCATTCATTTCCATGGGCTAGGAGGCTCATAGGAATGAAGGTTTAATTTGCGATTAGCAATTTGCTCATCACAAATTAGGAATTTTTCCAAGGGTGCAGGGGTGTCTCAAGAACACCCTGCTGCACCACTGAAAAAGAAATTTGGGGGCATATGGCACACATACATGCCCTAAGGGCATGTGTTGGCGTCATATGGGACCTTTTGTTTTTTTAAAAAAAAGCTTTTTGAAAAGAATTCACAAATTACCACCAATTTACCACAATAGTTTCCAAATCCTTAATGTCATTTTTTACATATTTTTTGTTTGATACATTGCATTTAAGTAGTCACAAAATTTGCAAATCCTTCAGTGCAATTGCAAAATAAGGAATAGCAAATTTTGCTACTCCTTATTTTGCATCAAACTTGTTTGATACATACCATTTGTCTAATTAACATTCGCAAAGGCCAAAATTCGTAGAATTTTGATCTTTGCGAATGCTAATTAGCTTGATACATATGGCCCCAAGTGAGGCCTGTCTTACGACATGGTGCATCTTTTGCATCACTGCTGCATCGGTTTCATGTGGTACGTTTTTTTTACACCATGACATATCTGCCTAAATGCATCAATTTGTAATGTTGTCGCCTCATAGCATATCTTTTGCACCACCGCTGCATCATAAAAGTGACGCACAGTGGCACAAAAGAGGCATACACCTATCATAAATCTGTCCCTAGCATTTTAAATGATTAATCCAGGATGACGATAAAGTGTGGCCTATCCAGAGGTTTGTTTAAGGTGAGGCCTACTCAGGATTGCAGATTAAAGTTACGCTTGATGAAGAATACAGAGGAGATAATACATGTAAAGGCCTACCAATGAAGTAAGTAATGTGCACTTTATTGCGCCAGTCATCATAAATGTATCCCTAAGCTTCTTATCTTGTTACAGATGAACCACCATATGTACCATCAAACTATTTTGCATTTCCTAAATAGCAAATTTTAAGGAATAAATAGCAATTCTTTACCATTCATAATTTGCAATGAGCAAATTGCTAATTGCAAATTAGCACCGCCGTTGCATCATAAAAGTGACGCACAGTGGCACAAAAGAGGCATACACCTATCATAAATCTGTCCCTACCATTTTAAATGATTAATCCAGGATGACAATAAGGTGTGGCCTATCCAAAGGTTTGTTTAAGTTGAGGCCTACTCAGGATTGCAGATTAAAGTTACGCTTGATGAAGAATACAGAGGAGATAATACATGTAAAGGCCTACCAATGAAGTAAGTAATGTCCACTTTATTGCGCCAGTCATCATAAATGTATCCCTAAGCTTCTTATCTTGTTACAGATGAACCACCATATGTACCATCAAACTAGTTTGCATTTCCTAAATAGCAAATTTTAAGGAATAAATAGCAATTCTTTACCATTCATAATTTGCAATGAGCAAATTGCTAATTGCAAATTAGCACCGCCGTTGCATCATAAAAGTGACGCACAGTGGCACAAAAGAGGCATACACCTATCATAAATCTGTCCCTACCATTTTAAATGATTAATCCAGGATGACAATAAGGTGTGGCCTATCCAAAGGTTTGTTTAAGTTGAGGCCTACTCAGGATTGCAGATTAAAGTTACGCTTGATGAAGAATACAGAGGAGATAATACATGTAAAGGCCTACCAATGAAGTAAGTAATGTCCACTTTATTGCGCCAGTCATCATAAATGTATCCCTAAGCTTCTTATCTTGTTACAGATGAACCACCATATGTACCATCAAACTATTTAGCATTTCCTAAATAGCAAATTTTAAGGAATAAATAGCAATTTTTTACTATTCCTAATTTGCAATGAGCAAATTGCTAATTGCAAATTACCCATTCATTTCCATGGGCTAGGAGGCTCATAGGAATGAAGGTTGCAATTTGCGATTAGCAATTAGCTCATCACAAAATAGGAATTTTTTCAAGCGTGCAGGGGTATCTCAAGAACACCCTGCTGCACTCCTGAAAAATAAATTTGGGGGCATATGGCACACCTACATGCCCTAAGGGCATGTATGGGCGTCATATGGGACCTTTTGTTTTTTGGAAAAAAATGCTTTTTGAAAAGAATTCGCAATTTACCACAAACTAGAAGTTGGTGGTAGTTTCCAAATCCTTAATATCATTTTTTACATATTTTTTGTTTGATACATTGCATTTAAGGAATCGCAAATTTTGAATTAAGGACATTTTAAGTCATTTCCACATGTGCAGTGTTTTCAAATTATGATTTGAAAATCGTTTTTGGGGAAAAGTAATGGTTTGCAAATTTATGACAAGGACATAATGGTGTATGCTTCTCTATAAGGCATTTCAGTGTCTCTGATGTCATTTTTCCCATATTACATTATAAGACCTTTCCCCATGGAGCACATTCCTTGTAAATATGCTCCCACCTGTGCATGGCGAATTTAGATTTTGACTGTTTGAGTCACATAGCCATGTTAAAAGTGACCCAAAAAAATTGCAAACGTTTTAAAAAAACACATTCATGTGTCTTAAGGACATTTTAAGTCATTTCCCCATGGACAATGTTTTCTAAGTGGCGCAAAAGAGGCATACACCTATCATAAATCTGTCCCTAGCATTTTAAATGATTAATTCAGGATAACAATAAGATGTGGCCTATCCAGAGGTTTGTTTAAAGTGAGGCCTACTCAGGATTGCAGATTAAAGTTACGCTTGATGAAGAATACAGAGGAGATAATACATGTAAAGCTCTACCAATGAAGTAAGTGATTTCTACTTCATTGCGCCAGTCATCATAAATGTATCCCTAAGCTTCTTATCTTGTTAGACATCAACCGCCATATGTATCATATAACTATTTTGCATTTCCAAAAAAGCGAATTTTAAGGAATAAATAGCGATTCTTTACCATTCCAAATTTGCGATGAGAAAATTGCTAATTGCAAATTACCCATTCATTTCCATGGGCTAGGAGGCTCATATAAATGAAGGTGCAATTTGCGATTAACAATTTGCTCATCACAAATTAGGAATTTTTCCAAAGCTGCAGGGGTGTCTCAATAACACCCTGCTGCACCCCTGAAAAAGAAATTTGGGGGCATATGGCGCACATAAATTTTAACAACATTCCTTTACCTCAAAAACGATTTTCAAATCATAATTTCAAAACACTACACATGGGAAAATTACTTAAAATGTCCTTAAGACACATAAAAGCGTTTTTTGATTGCCTTTCCTGCATGGTTGGGTCACTTTTAACATGGCTATGTAACACAAACATTCAAAATCTAAATTTTCCATGCACATGTGGGAACATATTTACAAGCAATTTGCGCCACAGAGAAAGGTCTTACACTAAAATGAGAAAAATAACATCAGGGACAGTCAATTGCCTTATAAAGAAGCATACACCATTATGTCCTTGTCATGAATTTAAAAACAATTCCTTTTCCCCAAAAACGATTTTCAAATCATAATTTCAAAACACTGCACATGGGAAAATGACTTAAAATGTCATTAAGACACATGAAAGCGTTTTTTGATTGCCTTTCCAGCATGGTTGGGTCACTTTTAACATGGCTATGTAACACAAACATTTAAAATCTAAAATTACCATGCACAGGTGGGAGCATATTTACAAGCAATTTGCGCCACAGAGAAAAGTCTTACATTAAAATGGGAAAAATAACATCAGGGACAGTCAATTGCCTTATAAAGAAGCATACACCATTATGTCCTTGTCATAAATTTAAAAACAATTCCTTTACCTCAAAAACGATTTTCAATTCATAATTTCAAAACACTGCACATGGGAAAATTACTTAAAATGTCCTTAAGACACATAAAAGCGTTTTTTGATTGCCTTTCCTGCATGGTTGGGTCACTTTTAACATGGCTATGTAACACAAACATTCAAAATCTAAATTTTCCATGCACAGGTGGGAGCATATTTACAAGCAATTTGCGCCACATAATTCATAATTTTCTCCTTAAAGCACACTATTCTCTATCTAAATTAAAGAAATATTTTCTCACCTTAGCAAATACTTTGAGTTTGAAAACAGTCTCAGAAACACACCAATTTGTCTTCAGCAGAGCAAAAGGTATGCACTCCAGAGTCTGCAGCTATCAAAAGCACAGAAATGCTGTAATTCTTCACACATATCTCTCATGTCACCCAATCAAAACTCTTCCCTCACTTTTTTTCAAATGAAAACCCTTCCCCCCTCTGCCATTTCATGCCTTTTCTGCATGGCAACCACCTCTTGGAAGGCCTCTGTTGTTTGCAAGTTCACACAACAATGTTGCAATTGAACTCTGAACTCTCAGTGCACCTGCATATCCAGTGCATTCTTTCATTTAATGATTTTTTATTGACCACTCAAAATACATCTTTCAAAGAACACATCCGTGCACCCTAACTTTCTGTTTTCAGCAATCAAAATCCAGCAATCACTGTTACTGCTTCATGAACACAGAAACTCCACAGTTTTTTTAATTTTAAACTCTCATTTTTTCAACTGCCATTTCATTGCCACACTTCATCTGACTGCAGGAGAACCTTCTCTCACCATGTTTTCTGTCTGGATTGTTGGACATAGTTATATTCACTGGGCTCAAAGGTACGTTGAAAACAGGAAATTACCTAACCTCAATTTACAAGATGTGGAAATTAAGTGGTTTGGCCACAGAGGATTAAAATGTCACCAATTGATACCATTGGTGAAAACCTTTATGCATTTGCCCAAACCTGACCTGTTAATTGTGCACTGTGGAGGTAATGACTTGGGCACTTTGACTGGTGTAGGTCTGGAAATGCTTTTAAAGGACACCTTTGAGCAATTAATGGCACTTTTTCCTCAGACTGCCTTGGTATATTCAAATATATGCCAAAGACAGAAATGGAGGTGGTCAAACCAATTTTGTCCACAAATTGAGAAGTCGAGGAAGCATGTAAACAAATCTGTTTCAGCTTACATGAGAGACCATGGAATGGGCTCCCTGTACAACAATAACTTGCGTTACTACATGCAAGATATCTACAGAGGAGATGGAGTTCACTTCTCAGATGAGGGCAACAGAATTTTCACTCTGAATTTAAAAATGTGCATTGGTACCTACTTATAAGTACCTAAATGTACCATAAACCCAAAAGCTCTTCTCAGAGCTACCCTACATCTAATCACTCACAATTATTATTTTACTCTAACATTTTTCACAAATTTTCAACAAAGTACGCTCCCTGGGGCGCTACCCGGTACGCGAACCGGGAGCTAACCTCGCGAAATTTTTTTTAAAAATTGTTTTTTTTCGCACATATAAGCCTCCTCAGCCACCCTCACAAAACCTAGGGGGTCAAGATAACTCTACCGTGCCCCCTTCTACCCATTCTGAACATTATTTGCCCTCCATCTTGTATCTTAATTCGACCGAAACACAAAATGGTGGACTCCCGTAACGCTTAAGGTTCGCGAACCGGGGCGCTCAACAGTTCGCGTACCGGGTCGCTCCCTGGGAAGCGCACCATCAAAAAAGGTGGGAAAGTAGTTCACAGAAAATCTACTGGAGACAATTTCACCAAATATAGATTAGCTCATACTACATACCAATCCCTACCATTTTCACAAATTTGATTGGAATTCCATTTAACCATTTAACCTGTAGACCTCTCTAAATACCCTGAGGTAAATTACTTCTCAAAACACATCTGAAGTGTTGGAATTGACAACCAATGAAAATGTTACTTTCATTTTCTACTTTTTTTACCTGACATTTGATTGGTTATGTACCTGAATATATATAAAGAAAGAGAGAGAAACACAGCCATTTTGACTACTACTTCCTGAATTACATTGCAAGATCATTTTCACTCACAACTTAAACTTCTTTTTAGAAGGTGAGATATTATTTTATAAATTTGAAAACATTTTCAGATAGTTATATACTATCCCTCTGTAAGAGTTAGACATTGAGAAAGGCTTCTTTATTATAATTATGGATTGATTTAGGTTTCTGTGGTATAATTATGAATTTACTTAGGCTTCTTCACAGGCACTTTTTAATAGTACTACTTCACGCCTGAAACCATACAGTGCCCATAGATTACTTCTCTGTTATAAACTCACAAGTACCTGTCTGAACTTAAACCCAACAGTGCCCTATCTCTACTGATATATTTATTTTTTATGCAAATTACAGCAAGAAAATGGAAGGAGAGCAGAATATTTCCTTCGAAATTGTTCTGGAGAACAACACAGAAAAAGATATTGAGGACAATGATGACTCAGATTTCATGGATGAATCACGGGACCATGAATTAGTTCAATGTGTAGAATCTGTGGATCATTTACTTCATTATGATGACGGTCAAATGTGGGAAGTTATGTTCACTCAACAAGAGGACATATCTGACAGTCAAATGTTAGACATTCTATTAAATTTTGAAAAACAATCCGAAAAATAAAATTATATGTAATATTAAAAAATTATTTGAGTCTTTAATCATTTTTATATGTAATTCATAAACTAGTGAAATGTTAGAAATGTTATTAAATGTTGAAACACAATCACAATAATAAATAATTGCTTAAAAAATAAAAAAATAAAAAAATATTCAACAAAACCAACAATCAATTAACATACAGTATTTGAAAAGTCTATCATTCATTTTTCATTATAGTACGCTGCCTAGAACGCTTCCCGGTTCGCGGACCGGGCACTAACCACGAAAAAAAACAAAAAAAAAAATATTTTTTTTTTTGCCCCGCGGGGCCCTTTTAAAGCCTCCACATTAAACCTAGGGGATCAGGGAGGATCTACTATGCCCCCTTATGGTTATTTCCACCTTTGTTTTGGCCTCCTCTTGTCTCTCAATCCTCCCGAGAGACAAGATGGCGGCCGCTCCGGACTGTTTAGAATGTTGACAGACACCGGAGAGCCAATCAGCTTCGCTACGCGAAGTTCCGTTACGCGTAAGGTCCGCGAACCGGGGCGCTGCCCGGTCCGCTGTTACAGATATATATCTTTTTTTAAACGTTAATTTCTCAAAATCCACTGGAGCACATATATTGAGACCTACAAAAGGCACATCGGGCTACCAGTCCCTACAATTTTGCCAAGTTTCGTGCAAATCCATTCAGCCGTTCGGGCTAAAAGTGAGGCCAACCGCCCTATGGAAAACTCAATGTTAAAAACACGTTTTGGGACCCCCCTTTTTTCTCGGCCCCCCCTGGACGAACCCCCCCCAAATTTTCAGAGGCTGCTCAGAAACAAAATGTTCCATTTTCCAGAAAATTTCAGCCAATTCCGTCCACAAACGCCAAAGTTATTAGACATAGAATTTTAAAAAATCCCATAGGGAAAAAATCCTAACTATATATACCTACTGGCGACCGCCAGTAGGTAAAATATATATATATATATATATATATATATATATATATATATATATATATATTCACTGAAAAAACCATAGGTTATAGACCATATATAGTTAGGAATTAGCATTTACAAAACCTTGAAAATTCACTGAAAAAACCATAGGTTATAGACCATATATAGTTAGGAATTAGCATTTAGAAAACCTTATTTTACTCAAACAAAACCATTGAAATTCCATATATAGTTAGTTGCACTAACTATATATCGCGCACCCGCAATCCACTGCTGATGATGTCACATATTACATCATTCATGACATGGTCAGTGACATCACTGATGACATCACTGATGACATCTCAAATGACATCATCTAGTGTCTGTGTGTTTTTGTAAAGTTTAAATACGTTTTACATATTGAAGAATGACTGGATGTATGGAAGACTGAGTGTGTGTGTGGCTGGCTGGGAGGTGTGTGACTGTGCATATCAATGTGTACTTGTATCAGTGATTGTATAAGAGAGTAAGTATGTGTTAGTATATGTGTGAAAAGTATGGTGTTCTGTGTTTAACTATAGATGAGGAAATCGAAGTGTGATTGATTCTTCACAGGACTGACTAGGTGTATGAGTGCATATGATAGTGTTCTAATAATAACTGACTGTATGTATGAGTAATTGTATGGGTGAATGAGTGAATGTGTGTGTAGACGTACGAATCAGTGAGTGCGTATGTAGTAACTGGTATTGGTGTGTCATGATGTCATCAGTGATGTCATTTGAGATGTCATCAGTGATGTCATTTCAGATGTCATTAGTGATGTCATCAGTGATGTCACTGAAGTATGGTGTTCTGTGTTTAACTGTATAGATGAAGAAATGGAAGTGTGATTGATTCTTTACAGGACTGACTTGGTGTGTGAGTAACTCCATGGATGAGTGGCAGTGTGTGACTGTCTGCATAGGTGTATGAGTGCCTATGATAGTGTTGTAATAATAAGTGACTGTATGTATGAGTCATTGTATGGGTGAATGAGTGAATGTGTGTGTAGACGTAGGAATCAGTGAGTGCGTATGTAGTAACTGGTATTGGTGTGTCATGATGTCATCAGTGATGTCATTTGAGATGTCATCAGTGATGTCATCAGTGATGTCATTTGAGATGTCATCAGTGATGTCATCAGTGATGTCACTGACCATGTCATGAATGATGTAATATGTGACATCATCAGCAGTGGATTGCGGGTGCGCGATATATAGTTAGTGCAACTAACTGTATATGGAATTTCAATGGTTTTGTGTGAGTAAAATAAGGTTTTCTAAATGCTAATTCCTAACTATATATGGTCTATAACCTATGGTTTTTTCAGTGAATTTTCAAGGTTTTGTAAATGCTAATTCCTAACTATATATGGTCTATAACCTATGGTTTTTTCAGTGAATTTCATTGGTTTTTTAACAGCTAATATCTGTAGCTGTAAAATGTATTCTTCTTTAAATCCAAAAATATATTTTATATGTTTATGAATAATTTTTTTTTTAAATATTTTTTTTCTTCGTTCCCGCTTCGCGAATCGGGAAGCTTCCCGTTAGCTGACCTTGATGCCGCGAAATAGACCGCGAGCCGGTAAACGTTTCTTTACCGCAAGTGGCGCGTTAGAAAACAACATCGTGACGCCTCCCGTCCGCATGACGTTTCATGTTGTCGCGTGATACGTCATATGACGTGCTACGTTAGCGAACTGGTACGCGAAGCGAGTCGCAAAGCGCAGGTTTCTGGAAGCAAACCGGGAGGCCCTGCAAAGCGCTTAACGTAAACACAGCAAGTCATGTGACTTGGTAATAACACTTTTCATTGGTTCATTTCACTTTTGGTTTCCTAATGATGTAAGACTAGGTCATATAATCTAAAATGAACACTTTTCATTGGTTGAGAACTCTTGTTTTTCCCAAATGATGAAAATCCCTCCTTCTTTCCTCACTCTGACTTTCATCATTGTGAGAGAAAGACCCTTTATGATCACTGAGCAATGGCTTCTTTAGTAGCTTCAGCTGGTGCTTCCCCACCACCTCCACCACATCCAAGGAAGAGTGGACCACCTGCTCAAGTTATAATTCAGCAAGAAGAGGAAGAAGAGGAAGACGAGGAAGAGCAGGAAGAGAGGCAGTTTTTGCCTGAGGAACCCAGGATGTCTCACCGGAAAGAAAACTTCATTTGGCAATTTTTTTAAATTCCCAAAGGTCAGAAAAAAGTAAATGCAAGATACGTAACTTGCCTTATATGTCAAGATAGACTGTCCAGAGGAACCGAGAAAAAATACAGTTTCGGAAACTACACAATGCATCGCCATATGACTAGGTGGCATCCTAACAACTACAGTGCTGCACAGTTTCGGAACGACCTAGATAATCTCCCTATTATGACCAGAAGATCTGTTGTACCGGAAGTAACGGGACCAGAGGGCAGGGAGATGGTGCCAAATATACAAATGAGATTTGGTGAAGTAAAACACATCTGCGTATTTTGCGATGGATTCATTTGCTACGGAGAAAGAAGCATCACTCTGATCAACAGAGCTATTGACTATCATATGCAAGTTTGTACGAAACGCCCAAAATAATAAATACTTTTTTTTTGTTTTGTTGCTCCTGTTGAGCCCTTTACAATGAATCGTTTTCATTGCCCCCTCCAAGAAAAACCCCAAAAAATATAAAACTGTTCAGAAAAATTCAAAAAAAGTAAAAAAATGTTCTAAAAAATAATAAAAAAAATATAAAACAACAAAAACAATAAAAAAAAAGTTCTTTTCAGAACTACCTCCCCGTTATTAAAAAATTGGTACAATATTTGGAACTGTGCCAACCTCTATTTCTCTTAGTTCGCTTCCCAGTTCGCTCGCCGGTACGCGAACCGGAAGCGAACCAAAAACAGTAAGTATAAGGGAAGGAAACAGACACTTATGTTAAAAGAAAGACAGCTATAGGGGAGTAAACTAGAGATACTATTACCCGTAATCCACTGCTGATGATGTCACATATTACATCATTCATGACATGCTCAGTGACATCATCAGCAGAGGATTGCGGGTTTTTTGGCAACGTGCCTTATCCACGGTTTAATAACGCTGCCTTTTGCTTTATATAAGTTTTCAAATTGTATGAAATATATACCAATAGGTCGTTATGAACCTTTAGGTAGTGCTTTTCTTCATGAGGTCTGGTCGCTTCCATACACATACAGATGTTTCAAAGATGATCAAGAAGTTTATCTGAATGGAGAGGAATGCACTGAGATGCCAGATCATTCACTAATGTGTAGGCACATACAGTTACACGGTTCATGCAACAAACACCGACCAAATATGGCTTGCGTGTTGCAAGGCACGCCAGTTCCTGCTATCATCCCCACGTTCAAGTTGTTGGAAAATGGTAGTTATTTGATGCTCAATAATGAAGATTGTTCTGAGTTAATTCAAAGTATTCCTTTTATCGTAACAGTAAGTGAACGGGTTATTTGCTGCAGAAATGTTCTATTTCCTCCCACACATGAACATAGGGAGTTTTCAATCTGGCCACAAATACCAACCTTGGGAGAGATTTCAACGGCATGGCAAGAATAAGAGCTCTTTTGTCTCAGAGAGAGGTGGCCTTGAGTTCGGCCCGTGAAACTTTCGTGCTTCACATAGCCATCCATCTATTCCTGTGTCTGGACTGCCCTAAGCATCTCTGGGTGTGAAAGTGCCTTGTTCAAGGTCTCTGTCAGCCCTGAGTTTACCCTGTCCGGGATTGTCGTCTATCGTCCACCCGGCAGTGATGTGGCGTTCAGAAATGCTTTCCCCGATATTGTTGGCCCTCTGGTTGCAGACTGTGCCAACTTCTCTATCATGGGTGATTTAAATCTGCATTTCGACACCCTCTCTGGCTTGACAGTACGTTCCATCTCCTCTGACTTAGAGGCCTTTCAACTCCCTCAGATGGTTTCCCAGCCTACCCATTCAGGGGGGCATATTCTGGATCCCTTGTTCACTAATCTGCCGGGGATTCAAATTACCTCTGTTTCTCCGGTGGAGTGGACAGACCACTTCTTGGTATCCATTCTATGCCCTGTCTTTGCCACCCCTTCCATCTCTTCGGCTAGATGGGTTCAGAAGAGGGCTTGGAAAAAGCTTCGGTTAGAAGACTTCCATCGTCTTCTATTAGAGGAGCCGCTCGGCCCTTTGACGGATGTAGAAAAGGGGTATGACCTCTTCTGTTCTTGGATCACCAGGGCCTTGGACTCTCTGATACCTATTGTATCAACTAAAATCAATTCCAGAGAGTCGAGTCCCTGGTACGATGGCGCTCTTCGGGCCCTAAAGGGTGCCTGCAGGCGGGCTGAGAGGGCTTGGAGGAAGACCTATGGGGCTGATCTAAAAGCTGCATACTCCAGGTCCGTCAAGCTCTACCATCGAGCCATCTGCCGAGCCCGTGCGGCTTTTTATGCCACTGAATTCCGGAACAGTTCTAATCCGTCGAAAGCCATCTTTAAGGCCGTTAAAGATCTTACGACGAAGCGGACTACCTCTACGACCGTAAGCTCTCTTTCCCACTGTGAATCCCTTGCATCCTACTTTCTGGGGAAGGTGCAAGCTATTTATCGGACATTCCCTGGTACAGGGTACAGTGAGGAAAGTACTAATGTGGTTCACCATCAGACTACTCTGCTTGTTTCCCCCCCCCTCACCTTGGACGGCTTTGACAAACTTGCACTGCAAGTTAAATCTGGATCTCCATCCGATCCAGTAAGGCCTGCTCTTTTTCGTGATCAGGCTTTTATGGGGCGTTCAGCTGTATGCTCCCTTGTCAACCTGTCCTTGGAAACGGGAGTTGTTCCAGCTAAGTGGAAACAAGCCGTGGTGTCCCCAATTATTAAAAAGCCCACCCTGGACCCATCTAAGCCTGAAAGTTACCGCCCCATCTCGTTGCTACCCTGGCCAGCCAAGATTGCTGAGGCCCATGTCAATCTGGCCCTGTCTGAGCATTTGGTACGGACCAATGCCCTCGATCCCACACAAAACGGATTCCGTGCTGGGCACAGTACGGAAACCGCGTTACTTGTGATGGTGGAACATCTCCGGGCAAGGTTGGATGCTGGTCAAAAGGCGGCGCTTATTTTGTTAGACCTTAGCGCCGCCTTTGACACGGTGGACCACAGCATCCTCCTGCATCGGCTCGAGGAGACTGGTATTGGCGGTCAGGTGCTGCAATGGTTCCACTCCTTTTTAGATGACCGCTCCTTCTGTGTTGCCATCCCTCCCTTCAAGTCCAATTACCAACCGCTGGCCATGGGGGTTCCGCAAGGGTCCTCGCTGAGTCCCACGTTGTTCAACCTTTACGTGAGACCGCTGGCTGATGTCGCTAGGCAGTGGGGCCTAACTTTGGTCTCATATGCCGACGACACACAGCTGGCGGTTACTCTCAGCGGGGACGCGGAAATTGAGGCCCCCAGGTTTCAGTCTGGACTGAAGGCGGTGGCTAGTTGGCTGACAGGCAATTGCCTTCAGCTTAATGCCACAAAGACGGAGGTGATGGTCGTCGGTAAGGGAGTGGAGCTGTGGGGCGACCAATGGTGGCCTTCAGAGTTGGGACCTACTCCGATCCCGGTATCGGAGGTGAAAAATCTGGGGGTATGGCTGGATGCCGGCCTCTCCTTTGTAGGGCACACAAAAAAAACTGCGGCCTGTTGTTTTGGACTCCTAAGGGGCTTGAGACCAGTTCTCAAGTTCTTTGATGCCCCAACCAGGCAACTGGTGATCCAGGCTACTGTCATCTCTCGCCTGGATTATGCCAGTTCTCTCCTGGCTGGGGCTAACCAGGCCGAACTAACCCGTCTGCAACGGGTTCAGAATGCCGCGGCGAGAGCGATTGTTGGCCTGCCCAGATTCAGTTCTGTGGCAGGTGTCCTCCGCTCTTTACATTGGCTTCCGGTTAGGAAGCGCATTCTCTTTAAGATTTTGTGTCTTGCCTTTAAGATCCTGAGAGGTATTGGCCCGGAAATCCTGTCGAGCTGTCTTTCCTTTTATGTCCCCACCCGCAGCCTCCGTTCCCAGGGTTTGGCCCTTGCGGTGGTCCCCAGATTCAGGCTCAGTCGCATGGGAGGCCGCTCGTTTAGGGTCATGGCCGCGTCAGCATGGAACTCCCTCCCTGTGGAAATCCGTCTGAAGGAGGACCTTTTGACCTTCCGGAGGGCGATAAAAACTTTCTTGTTTTAGCTGTGTTGTTTTTACTTTCTGTTGTGTTATGTTCTGCCTTGTCTTGCGCCGGGACGCTCCTTGGCTGGAGTATCTGTGCGCACAATAAATCACCCTAACATAACATAACATAACATAGCGAACACCCGTACAGAGGTGCAGACCCTTTTCAATTCAGATTTGCCTTTCAATTTCAGCAAGATGGTTCGGACTATCTTTAACGCATCCTCCACAAAGGCCCTGGCGCACTTTTTTAAAGTTGTTACCAGTGGTCTCGTGACTTCATTTGAGAAAATCTTTGGAGTCATCCCTGCTTTCTTTCATTCTATTTTCTCCACTCTGCTTCGTGGATTGGCATTTTTACTTGCATTACCAGCGGACGCTCTTGTGCTTTTTTACATTTTTAAATATGGATGTCCCTCCTATGCAACCTCCCACCCTGCAGCTGCTGACACTGTTCCGCAATCGCATGCTAGAATATTATGGCACAATGCCGTTGGCGATATTAAGCACGGCATATGGATTATCTTTTCGATTCTCCTACTTCACCTGTGTCCAGCCTGTATTTCACTGCCTGACCTGTGATTTCGATTGGGCCATTGATTTGTGTCTCTGCGGACCGGTTTCTCCTGACGTCGACTTTAATCAGCTGATGACTCCTATCATTACTCACGAGTTGGTTTGTCCTGGCGAAAGGATTATGGCTGTGGCATTGATGCATGGACTAATTGGTCCCTGGAATTTACTGGCGGCAGCACAGTCTTTCTTGGAACAGAGCTTTCTTGAAAACCCACCGAGCTGTCCTCTGATGGTGATAGAGGATCCGGTGCTGGGAGAGCACGTATGTTCTTTTCCGCTTTTAAATTGGATGGCTGAACTGTTTTCGGATGAAGACGGTGACTTCCTATTGGAGGCTGTTGCAGCTTATTTTGCATACACAGTTATGTCATAGACCTTTTTCATGTTTGATATGCTGAGTACTAGCATTTCATTGACAATTCATTGACTTATTTGTCAAGTTTTTATTATTTACCTTGCCTATTGGCTTAAGACTCGATAAAGTACTTGGCTGTTTTATTTTTCTTTAGCATTAAATTTTCCTAGTTTTTAATGCTTTACCTTGCGGACCGTCCACATATAAACTTGCAATCTGCTCTCATGAGATGGCACTTCTATTATCTTATTCAGTTCGTTTCCGGATCATGGGGAGGTGTCATCTAGGTCCTGGATATCTTTACACCGTGTTAAGTTAGCATGGGCTCATTACCGGTTTAAACGCCATTTTTCCTTTTTTGCAACTTCTGCACACGACACTTAGTTGTTGCTTTAGCTTTCCACCTAGTAGTTCATCGTGGTTTACATGAGAATAATATGTTATTGCTCTACTATCTGCTTTGCTTGTTAAACTATATCTGTACAGCGAGTGCTAAAGTTTCAAGAACAACACGATACAGAATTGTTATGAGGTCTGATCTCCACGACTTCATACTCATAACATAAGTGCAACTTCTGCCAATTCTGGGCATGAGGCGGGTTTTATATTGCTTTGCCGAACACACATACACAACAGTTGATGCGGTTCACATGAAGAGAGAGCTGGTGTATGCTGATGTGATTCCTTCAAATCTAAGACACTAAAGTATGGGCACGCCCTAAACCAACACAAAGAGACCTTCTTAGCAAATAATATAATATGTGTATTAGGGAGGGTGAGATATAAGCACCGCGGGCCGTGGAGGGAGTTACGGTGAGGCAGGGAGGCGGGGAGGGGGAGAAGCAGGGTGGAGCCCTCTCTACCCTGCCCCTCCCCCTCCCCGCCTCCCTGCCCCACCGTAACTCCCTCCACGGCCCGCGGCTGCTTATAAGTGTTGCTAACTCTTATTCATTTACAGCATGTTAACATACTGTCACCATTCGCTTTTTATGTACTAGTAACTATGCTGGTAATTTTGCTACTGATAATATGTGTACTTGTATTCTCCACCCTGCTTCTCCCCCTCCCCGCCTCCCTGCCTCACCGTAACTCCCTCCACGGCCCGCGGCTGCTTATAAGTGTTGCTAACTCTTATTCATTTACAGCATGTTAACATACTATCACCATTCGCTTTTTATGTACTAGTAACTATGCTGGTAATTTTGCTACTGATAATATGTGTACTTGTATTATCTAAGATACTACGCCTGAGAAGACGGCATTAGTAAATAAACATTTCAAATACACACGTGTTCTTCTTAACTCCATGTTCTGGTTTCTAAGAAATATATAACGACCGACTGTTCATGAGTTCCACGTATCCTGAGGTACTATAAGTTCATATTCTGGATTGTCTAAACATTGAGAGTTTGTTATATCCAATGTGACACTGTACCTAGCTTGCTAAGGAGTTTTTGATTACTAACGTGAGTTTTGGGACACCCTAATTCGCCGAGGTTCCAATCCTCTGTCCACAGTTCTGTGTGAGAACAGAAACCCTGCGACAGGGGCACCCCCGACCCTTGCTGGAGCTTCATCACACTTGCGATACAACTCCAGCAATGCGCCACCTTTACGGCACAGATACATCACGCATCTGTGCTGTTTTTGCCCCATGATGCGCCGCATTGTAAATGCAGCACACCATAGGTGACGGAACAGCGGCACAGAATGACTAACACATCCCTGGTGATGCGCCAGTCATCATAAATGTATCCCTATGCTTCTTATCTTGTTAGAGATGAACCGCCATATGTATCATCAAAGTTTTTTGCATTTCCTAAATAGCGAACTTTAAGGAATAAATAGCGATTCTTTACCATTCCTAGTTTGCGATTAGCTATTTGCTAATTACAAATTACCCATTCATTTCCTTCATTTCCATAGGGCGGTTGGACTCACTTTTAGCTCGAACGGCTGAATGGATTTCCACGGAACTTGGCAAAATTGTAGGGACTGGTAGCCCGATGTGCCTTTGCTATGTCTCAAGATATATGCTCCAGTGGTTTTTACGAAAATTAACTTTGAAAAATATATATTGGGCTACATTGGCCTATATATATGTTGGAGCCCAAATGTAGCCCAATGTAGCCCAATGAAGCCCAATGTAGCCCAATGTAGCCCAAAGATGGCCGCCAGACACACAAAAAAACAAATGTAGCCCAAATATCAGCCAGATGTAGCCCAACTATAGCCCAGTGACAGAATGACCAATCAGCTTCGCAAACCTCCGTTACGCGAAGCGGAGCGCTGTTACAGATATATATCTTTTTTTGAACGTTAATTTCTCAAAATCCACTGGAGCACATATATTGAGACCTAGCAAAGGCACATCGGTCTACCAGTCCCTAATATTTTGCCAAGTTTCGTGCAAATCCATTCAGCCGTTCGATTATTATTATTATTATTTTTTTTGCCCCGCGGGGCCCTTTTAAAACCTCCACATCAAACCTAGGGGGTCAGCGAGGATCTACTATGCCCCCTTATGGTTATTTCCCCCTTTGTTTTGGCCTCCTCTTGTCTCTCGATCCTACCGAGAGACAAGATGGCGGCCGCTACGGACTTTTTGGAATGTTGACAGACGCCAAAGAACCAATCAGCTTCGCTTCACAAAGCTCCGTTGCGCGAAAAGTACGCGTCCTGGGACGCTGCCCGGTCCGCTGTTACAGATATATATCTTTTTTTAAACCTTAATTTCTCAAAATCCACTGGAGCACATATATTGAGACCTACAAAAGGCACATCGGGCTACCAGTCCCTACAATTTTGCCAAGTTTCGTGCAAATCCATTCAGCCGTTCGGGCTAAAAGTGAGGCCAACCGCCCTATGGAAAACTCAATGTTAAAAACACGTTTTGGGACCCCCCTTTTTTCTCGGCCCCCCCTTGACAAACCCCCCCCAAATTTTCAAGGGCTGCTCAGAAACAAAATGTGCCATTTTCCTGAAAATTTCAGCCAATTCCGTCCACAAACGCCAAAGTTATTAGACATAGAATTTTCAAAAATCCCATAGAGAAAAAATCCTAACTATATATACCTACTGGCGACCGCCAGTAGGTAATATATATATATATATATATATATATATATATATATATATATATATATATATATATATATTCTTGATTCCTCGCTTTCACTCCCACTCCTGCAGAACAAACGAGCGTGGACCTGCTAATTATCGTGCTTTTCTTTATTTAGCCATTGCCGCCATAACGCGTTTCGGGAGATCCCTCCCTTGATCACATGACAACCTAAAGGCATCACCATTCGTCTTATAAAGTGCATGTGCATAGCAGCCATTAATAAACATGGTAAACATACTACTGCTTCAGTAAATTTTTTGCAATTGTAACACTTCGAAAATGTTCTTTTCTCAAAACTTTCTATCTTTGCATGTTTTTTGTCAGGTACACAAATGTACGTTGGAAAAGATTTAAACTATGCTTAAGCACTGCATTTTGTATAGGCAGGGTACAAAATGCCTATACATTTAGTAGCCTAAATGTAAAATGCAGGGTACCCTTCCAGTACAACTCTATGCTAGACATTATGCACACTCTGCACAAACTCCTTTGCGCTATGCTTCAATGGTGTTTGCAAGGCAAAAGGCAGCCTGAAGTACACCAGTGCAGCTACACCATATCACAGTAGACTTATTAGATATAGCAGTGCCCTGCTCTCTCCCTTTCATGCAAAGCAGTGTGGCACTTTTGTTTGTTGAATTATGTCATAAAAGTATGAAATGTATTGTTTGTGGTAATAAGAGGATGGCAAGACAGCCAAACTGTTTCTATGCCAGACCTAAAAATAATACTGCAGATTTCAATGGTGTTCTGTGATCTAACAAATTAATTTGATATTCAGCAATTGGTCTTGATATCAGGGCCACTGGAATTTTGCTCTGAAGGAGAACAACATCATGACTAGACTTATGCTTTCTCCTGTATACTCTTCCTCTTCCTCCACCTCAGCCCTCGGCCGCCGGGCTCTCATTCCCTGGCTACTGGTTTCTCATCCACTGGGATGGGCTTCAGTAAGTTTGTTCCCCCGCCGCTAGCAATAGAGAGGTGAGATAGCGCAAGAGCGGGATAGTTAATGCCTCCGACCTCAGATTTCAGCTTTAAGATTTCAGCTGCGGCCCACACACGCCCTAGAGCTTCTGTCAGTACAGTCCAGGCTGTGACCTGGTGGTGAACGGTGAAGGCGAGTGGAGTAGCGGAGTCCAATAAAGGACACATGCAGACTCAGTCACAAAGCACCCCAGAGCAACCCATATCAGAGAGGAGGGTGAGGCTTGCACAGCAGCCCCAAGTATAGGTGGAAGTGGTGGGCATTTTGCCATGCAGCTTGCCTCGTGGTGAGGGCCACACCTGCACTTCTAATCAACTTTTCTAACCCCCCTCTCTTGCAACTCAGGAAACTGCATCTGTAATCCTAGGAGTGGGCAACAAATTCAATAAATCGAACCACTAGTGCAGCCTCACTGCTTAGACCATATATACAGTTACAGCTCCTTCTTTCTTATGCTCAACTGCTTTGGGACCCACCTGACTCTAACAGGACCATTAGTCCTAGGTGTGGGCATTCATCAGAGCTACGGTGCGGGCAGAAAAAAAATAACTCAGCACAGTTTTCCCACAAAATCATGTGTGCTGAAACCATTTTGTTTGCAACCCTCTCACACTAAAATAAGGCAGTTGATCCAGAGCGATTTTTAACATCTCTTAAACTTCATTCCAGCAGTGAGCCACTCCCTGGGTCAACCACCGGTAACCATCTACTCCCAACACAATCCAAACAACCATCTAACGAAGATTCAGAATCAGCTACTAAACAAACACTGCATCAAGTGGTGCAATCCTCAACACAGGCCTCACAATGTCTCGGAACTAGCCTTCATGAGAACCAGGAGAAATCATCACCAATCATTGTGACACATCTAGCCTGCCAACCACCCAACGGGCTAGGTCCCTCAAAGGGAACCTAAAACCACTCTTGCCCATAAAACAAACCAACTCAAAAATAGCTTAAGACACCACACATGAACCCGGAGACTTGGAACCAAATGACCAATCTCTTTTGGAGCTATTTTTCTTTCTCAAATACCCTGAATGGTCCACCAACCAGGAAATTGAATCTAGCTCCAACAAGCTTACTGCTTCTAGGTTAGAGGTTTGACCTCAATTGCTGCAAACACTCCAGTCAACGGTTTCTGCACTAAATTATCACTCAGACAAGCCAGACATACAGGTGGACCTCCTGAACACCTTAGCCATATTTACGGCAGCTATTGACAGCAAGCTTGATAATCTAAATAAACTAATAGTAATGGCACAATCAGCATCAAAACTGTTCCAGTCCTTTCGCTGCTGCTCACCAATCATAGACAGTTTGTCATCTCTCCCTATGTTCCTTAACAACATCCTGGACATAGTAAAGAGTCTGTCTGAAGCCACAGGCAAAAGTAAGCATCTGATACAGGAGCCTCTTAACCACACCCAAGCAGCACCAGTCACAAAAAATAATATAGATCCAGAGTTTTTGGAACAGTCGCAGACAGTGAGCCCTGTGGCAACTGAAAGCGTGGTTCCTGACTCCATCCTTAACGGACAAGTTTTACCAACCAAATGCCGTGGCCTGAAAACCTTGCCACAGACCCCTCAAGATAGGAATTCCTCTGCTCAGTCAGCATATATAATTCAGGACCCCAGACAGCTCTCAGCGGCTAATCCATCATTGATTGCCAAAACAAAATTACCCACCCTCTTAGCAAGAGGGAAAAGAAAAGACTGTGCAAGCAAAAAAACAAACCCATCTCAAACAATGTTTCTAGTCCCCGCAAACTTACCCATTGTTTACAACAAAAAACACAGAACAGGTTCAAAGCAGCAACCACATCTAAATGTTACAAATGCTTCTGGTACACATAGCCATCAACACAAGCGGATTGGCCCTCTCAGTGTGCAGCAAATTATATTTTCCGCTCCTGTACTTGGTGGGCTGACGTCTGTTTCAACAAAGCAACATTCCAGCTCAGATAGTATTAAGATACTCATATCATTCATCCATAATGATAAGGTCCAAAGGGTTGGAGGAACTAAAACCCTCAATGAAATCGTAAGCCTAAACGGGCAGAGGACTGTCCAAACAACCTTGCTGGGACAATACCAGCTCTCCTCACGGTCTCAAAGTGGAGTAACCCAGGCTAGTGATGGCCAACTAAAAAGGTAACTAGGTAAATACCAACCAGACCGCTTCCTGCCTCGAGAAAAAACATGCTCGGACCAGGAACTATATTAAGACCTTCTGTGGAAAATCCAGACTTAATCAGGACAAGCGACCAGCAGCAGGAAGGTCACTCTAGTTCTGCAAAAGTCAAGTTAATATTAATACCGGATATCATTCAAAAGGCCGTCATGAGAATAGGAGCAATATCCTTTAATTACTAAAAGCAACCCCCACTGGAATCACAAGATATCAAGTACATCAAAGTCCCCCCCCCCCACCAGAGATTCACAATCCTCAGTTGTCACACCGGTAACGTTTAACTCCCCTAACTGGGTACTAATTGTCTGATACAGTACAGACATTTTTAGAGCATAGGGTATAAAAATCCACCCATACTCAGAACCAGGCTACCCAATTATGTTGGTAAAAACGTAACTGACACCAGAGCAATGTATAAACAAACCATACGCAATACTAAGAAATTCACAAGGCCATGCGGTCTCAAACGACAGACCGGGACTATGACTACAACTTTGTACACTGAGTCTGACTAGAGCTGGCTGCCAGCAGCCTTGTCCAGCAGTTGCTTAGCCTGAACTAACAATCCATCGCTTCATCACCAAAAGCGGTTCTTACAAACCTTATGCAAATTGGACACTAACGGTCCACAATCAAATACCTAACTTCAACCAAACTCCTGTTGCAGTCCCCTCCAGTCTTGTGTTCTTGGTATATCAGTGGACTCCAACTCAAAATCCACTCTCCAAATCTACTTACCTTTTTTGGAGGTCACGATTTCCTCTCGATTTCCACTCAAAGCCAGACCATAACCAGATCCATCGAATACTGGGAGCCAGCGGTCAGAGATCACAAATTTGGTCATCCGTAGGGGGTGCTTATTCATATACATTTGATGCAGTTGTGAAAGTACCATCAAACTAATATTATTCCAAGAGAGTTAGCTTCTTGGAACCAACATCAAAATGTGGAGACACCAGTGCCCCCTTTTCATTCTTAATGTATATATCGATCCTAGTGCAAGAATAAAATGGTCACAACTGAACCAGCTAATCCCAATTCCCTGTGACTTGGCTGAAGACTTTCCTCAAGCTGATTGTCTGCTCACAGGGGACTTTAACACCAACCTTTTTAAAGGGATCCCCGAGAATCTGGAAAGTCTTCCTGTAGCCTTTCCACAGGGATTTAAGGAAAAGGCAAAACCAAAGGGTCAATTGCATTGCAACTTCGGTGAATTCCTGGTTTAACAGCTTCTAAGTGTCGGCTGCACGGTATTAAATGGCAAGTTCCCACTAGATACTCCACCAAACTGGACCAGGGCAAATGGTAACAAGTGCTCCTATTTAGACTAAATTATCTGTAGTGCAGAATTGTTTCCATATATAGAAAATTACAGTATTATTGCACACACAGAGAGTGACTATCGCCCTCGGATTACCACCATTTCTCTAAACTTAGCACACCAAAACAATCAAAAGCTGCATATCAAGGCATTCACTCAGAAAATTGAAAGCAATTAAAAAGGAATTCTGCTGTTAATACCCTTATTATGGAAGAGTGGGTGCAGCTCATTTCCCACGATAACTCCATGACCATCTCTTGGATATCTGACTAGTTACATTTCTGTACTTAACTTCTTGGAAAATTCCAACAGCCAGCTCAGCAACATGTTCACCCTAAGCAAAACAAAACCTCCACAAAGACCCTGGCCTGGAAAAAAGTTCCAAATAAGGCCCTTATCTGAGGGAACCCAGAGGTCACAGAGTTAATTATTGCTTACAAAACAGCACAAAAAAGTTACAAACGGCATGCCACACTGAGAAACAATAATATCTCCATCATTTCTGGTGTACTCCTATATGTACAAATAAACATCCAAATTCAAGAAAGTTTTGGGCTTTGGTGAACAGGCAAATGAACAGAAACACTGGCCTGGGCAACACAAATATCACAGAGCAAGAATGGGCAATGTTTTTGGTCAGTCACTTTCATGTAGGTGAAGGAAATGACCATCTAATGACATATATTGCAACAACCCCAACTGTAACTCCCAGGGAGTGTTCACCTCAACCATAAGACCAGCAGCAATTCCCAAGCATAGAAATCCATATTACCCTAAATAGGCTGGCAAAAATAATGTCTAAGGGAAGAATAGACGGAGCACCAGGCCCTATCGGCCTGCCACAGGTTCTTTTTAAATACAACAGCTCATTCTGGGCCAAACAGTTAACAAGCCTCCTTGACTATAGCCTGGGCATGGGTCTATAATTCACCCAATATATAATTGTGGTTCTCAATCAGCCTCCAGCAACTATAGGTTGAAAGCCTTACTAGATAATGAGGCCAAGTTCTTTGCCAGCATTCTCCTTCAAGATCTGAGACAGTGAGTAGACTTAAAAGAGCTGATGCCAAGAAATCAAACCAGCTTTTTAGTAAAGTCAGGTTCACTTACAAACCTTCTATCCCTATCAGTCATGATTGAGAAAGCAAACACTTTGTCCATATTACTACACTGCTGTTTTGTGAACTTCAAAGCAGTCTGTGATTGTGTGCCGAGGAAGGCACTTTGGGCTAAGTTAATTAGGTGGGTAATCCCAACTAAGCTTTTAGAGCCAGTTATCCAGCTGCACACTAATATTTGAATATATGTTAAGCTGGGGGATGGCTCACATCTGGTTAAAAAATATCCCCATGTCATGGAGAGTTGAGCAGGGATGTGTGCTAGCTCCCCTGCTTTTCAATTTGTTTATAGCCGACCTTCGTCAGGCACTCAACACAGTAAACTGCCATCCTCCAAAGATCAGCAGAGCCCAGATTAGCAACCTCCTATATGTTGATGACCTCACCCTCTTTAGCCTTATGAAGGGTAGGGTTGCAACAGTTAATGAATCAATTATACAGAAACACAATCAATAATTACCTAAAGGTGAATTTGTAGCTGATGCAAGTGGTCACATTCGGCAGGAAAAGGAACCCAGGAGGTGGTGGGTCATGTAATAAGCTCCAGTTCATAGTATAGCAAACGTATGTATCTGGGAAATTAACATCAATATGAAGGGCAACTTTGTTAAGCACCGGAGAGAAATCACTACAAAAAGCCATGATTCATAAACTCAGCTTATCCAAACTCTCAAAAAACTGTCAAGTCAAAGCCCAGCCCCAATGCTGAAAGTCATGCAAGCTAAGATAGCTCCTACTTTATCGCGCAGCTTTGAAATCCTCCTAGGTAAGCTTAGTATCACACTGAACCAACACTTAACTATCATTTACAAATCTATGCTGTGGCTGCCAAAAACCTAATCGACAGCCCAGATCCATCCAACCATCAAGCGGTAGGTGCTGATGCTTTCCTTACCTTAGACACAAATTGAGATGGCCTAGAGATGGTTCACTGGAGTCCCTGCTTTGGACAGATATTAGCTCCAGTGAGCCAGACGGATCACATTGTCGCTTTTTACATGATTATATTTTGCAATTGTCTGCAAATGAGTTGTGGACCTTGAACCCAAGTCAAAAGGCTTTTAAACTAAGTATAAAGAAACATATTCATCTTTGAAAACAGAGCAATCTTAGCCAAACGTAAGCATGCATGGGCAGTAATTAACACATACCAGCCGGCTTCTCCACCTTCATACCTTGCTTGCACATAGTATTTGCATTCCAAAATAAGATTCATATAGCACAAACTGGGTGAGTTGCTCTTTTTGAATCATTTATCCTACTGGCATTGTCCATCAGAAGAAATCAAAGGTAGAGGCTGTGATATGGCAGACGAATCATTGGTGCATGTCCTCTGTAGCTGCCCAGCGACGATGGCCTCAAGTAAATTAAAATTAAGGGCTGAGTTGAATAAGGTGGGACTCGGAACCTGTCGGTAGAGTATCATAGCAGAATTAAATCCAGAAAATATGTCCCTAAACATCTGTTTGACGAAATGTGTTTAGTTCGCCTGTAGAATGCTACGGACCTCAAGCAGCAATTCAGTCCAAACTGACAAATAACTACCTGTTAAACCCTACCTTGATTTTTTTTTTAGAATGGTTATATACAAATATATTGCTGTTCTTTTTTAAGGCATTTTAGACATCCAATTGGATTTTTACGTATATACTTTTTATCAGCTTTTTTATTATATTTAATCAATTTATAATACCTACAGTCTTCTTGGTGGACCACTTGAGATAACCTATTATCTTTTTTCCACACTTGTTTACTGTAATAACAATGCTACTAGCACCTGAAGGCACTAGAGAATGATCAGAATTGTATGTATTTATCTAAAACTTCTTTTTACCTCAAATGATTTGTACTTTTTTAATGCGGGTGTCCTCTTTTTGCACATTTGTAAAGGTTTATTCTAATAACAATATACAATAAAGTATTATATATTGTATTTTTAAATTATGTGGCAAGAATAGGGAAATTACCTGGTGTAATGTGGCTTATTTTATAATAGTATTGCATCATTATTTTACACATGGAAAAAACACTGTCTGGGTAAAGGTTTCACTTTATTAGTATTGGTTTAACTGTTGACTTATAATCATGGCCATATATATTAATATAATTCTTTAAAAACTTGTTAGGAATACACAGAAGTCATAGATAATATATGCAGATTTTGTTTTTTAATATTTCTTTAACATGCATGTCCTAGGTTTGTCTTTCAAAACTACCAATGGGTCCAAGCCATGGTATTTGCCATTGAGGAGATAAACAGAAACCCTGACCTGTTACCCAACATCACACTGGGCTTCCAGATCTATGACTCATGTGGCAATCCGCTTCTTGCTCTCCAGGGCACCCTATGGATGCTAACAGGGCAGGGAAAGCGGATTCTGAACTACCGCTGTCAAAGGCCGGGTCTTCTTACTGGAATTGTTGGAGATGCTAGTTCCTTTTGCTCCATCCCCCTGGCACGAGTTCTGGGATTGTACAGACATCCACAGGTAGGATATGGAAAATGATCCAATGCTAAGGACCCCTATATGACTGTATTGTTTTAGAATTGTACATCCAAAACATCTTTCTGTTCAATTTCATATGTTGTCAATTATTGAGTTGAAGCTTTTAAAGACTGGGAACGTGGCTCACGTGACTTTGTATTCAATCTAATTGAGTTTATTGGAAATTTCCATCTCTATCTATATCTACATCTACGTATATATCTATATCAATGTAAAAAAAATAAAGGTTAAATATTTGTTACAGTTTGGGAAAACTTTATTCATTCTTTCTTATACAAACTAAAACTATACAAACTAAATCGTAAAGTACACAAACATTACAAATTACAAAGCTATATCTTTAATTTATAATTTACGCAACACCATCAAGGTATTATAACTTACACACCTCCATACACAGTGTATAGAACTTGGTAAGCACACCATGTTAACTATAACTCACGCCTTCTCCATGCGCTGCTTACACGCTCTTATATTATATCTCTTATTCCATTAGATATCCTTATATATATTTACATATACACATACATCCACATTTATGCATATCTATATATTTGATGCACTTTACTTTGCACATGGTGTGTAAATAAAATATCTGTGAACTGACCTGTTGCTGTGCCGTGACTTCATCCATGGTAATTGTGGTGAGAAGAGACAAAGCAATATATATATATATATATATATTACCTACTGGCGGTCGCCAGTAGGTATATATAGTTAGGATTTTTTCTCTATGGGATTTTTGAAAATTCTATGTCTAATAACTTTGGCGTTTGTGGACGGAATTGGCTGAAATTTTCAGGAAAATGGCACATTTTGTTTCTGAGCAGCCCTTGAAAATTTGGGGGGGGTTCGTCAAGGGGGGGCCGAGAAAAAAGGGGGTCCCAAAACGTGTTTTTAACATTGAGTTTTCCATAGGGCGGTTGGCCTCACTTTTAGCCCGAACGGCTGAATGGATTTGCACGAAACTTGGCAAAATTGTAGGGACTGGTAGCCCGATGTGCCTTTTGTAGGTCTCAATATATGTGCTCCAGTGGATTTTGAGAAATTAACGTTTAAAAAAAGATATATATCTGTAACAGCGGACCGGGAAGCGCTCCGGTTCGCGGACTTTACACGTAACGGAACTTCGCGTAGCGAAGCTGATTGGCTCTCCGGTGTCTGTCAACATTCTAAACAGTCCGGAGCGGCCGCCATCTTGTCTCTAGGTAGGATCGAGAGACAAGAGGAGGCCAAAGCGAAGGGGCAAATGACCATAAGGGGGAATAGTAGATCCTCGCTGACCCCCTACGTTTGATGTGGAGGTTTTAAAAGGGCCCCGCGGGGCAAAAAAAAATAATAATAATAATAATCGAACGGCTGAATGGATTTGCACGAAACTTGGCAAAATATTAGGGACTGGTAGCCCGATGTGCCTTTGCTAGGTCTCAATATATGTGCTCCAGTGGATTTTGAGAAATTAACGTTCAAAAAAAGATATATATCTGTAACAGCGCTCCGCTTCGTGTACTTTTCGCGTTACGGAGCTTTGCGAAGCTGATTGGTTCTCCGGCGTCTGTCAACATTCCAAACAGTCCGTAGCGGCCGCCATCTTGTCTCTCGGTAGGATTGAGAGACAAGAGGAGGCCAAAGCGAAGGGGGAAATGACCATAAGGGGGCATAGTAGATCCTTCCTGACCTCTTAGGTTTGATGTACCATTTTGCCAAGTTTGGTGTAATTTCGTTCAGCCATTCAGGCTGTAGACGTATGTAAATGTCCTATGGAAAATTGCATGGGGAAAACACATTTGAAAGTGTTGAAATTTAGAACCAATTAAAATGTTAGTTTGGTTTTGTATTTGTGTGTGATGAAAGTTAATTGGTTATGTATATATGTCAAATGAGAGGAAACCACAGCCATTTTGTGATACTACTGTCTGAGGTACATTTGTGAGGAATTTTTGGTGGTGAGATTCTGGTGTTTGATTTACACAGTACTAACACTTCTCCTACTTTTAAAAAGGTGAGTTGTTAATTTGTAAGGGGAACTATGTTGTACACTTGAAGATAATTTGAAAAATGTTTTCTGTTATTTATTTGCAGTCCTTCTGTTATACTAAATACTTGATAAAGTTAGTTTTATATTATGTATTACTAAAAACGATAAATGAAAGTGATTATTTTTTTCTGCAATTTACAGCAAGCAATTTCAAAATAAAATGGCTCACAATGAAGAGACCGTGGCAATTTCTTTTGAATTGTCCACTACATTGATTGAAATTGAGAGCACCAATAATGAAATATTGTCACAAGGAGGAGATGACTTGTATGATTCCATTAGATTGATTGAAATGGACAGCACCAATAATGAAATATTGTCACAAGGAGATGACTTGAATGATTCCACTACATTGATTGAAATTGAGAGCACCAATAATGAAATATTGTCACAAGGAGGAGATGACTTGTATGATTCCATTAGATTGATTGAAATGGACAGCACCAATAATGAAATATTGTCACAAGGAGGAGATGACTTGAATGATTCCACTACATTGATTGAAATTGAGAGCACCAATAATGAAATATTGTCACGAGGAGATGACTTGAATGATTCCACTACATTGATTGAAATTGACAGCACCAATAATGAAATATTGTCACAAGGAGGAGATGACTTGAATGATTTTTTTGATCAATCTCTTGATGGCGAATTTATCGAATGTTTGGAGACCATAGAGTTACAAGAATCATCATTGCAGACTTTTCATGAGGACATTGCTGATGAGGACATGTTACTAGTTCTTTCAAATTTAGAAAATTCTGAAGAATAAATTTATATTTAGAAATCAAAAATTGTTTGAGACATTATTCATTTTTATTTTTAATTTATGAGGTTGTAGCGAAGTGATTGTAGTATAAAATGAGACTTATAGTATAGAGTGCAACATTTTTATGTTACATGGTAAGTTTACTCATATTTACTTCCCTTCTGCCACTATATTATCTCCAATGTGTATTTGACATCTCTTCTTCATCTCCGGCCTCCTTTCTCTCACTGTGTGTCTCCGATGCATCTTATCGCTGCTATTTTGTGTAATTACAGAAGAGAGTAAAATAAAATAGTTCGGAACGTGAAAAGGGGGCAAAGTAGAGTACTCCTCACCCCCTAGGCCTTTTTAGGCGGTCCCAAAAGGATCAGTTTCTGCTTTCCTGAGAGATTATGGTATGAGTTCCATATACCACAATAACTTGCATTACAACATGCAAGATATCTATCTCCTATTACCAACTTTTGGAGATATTCGCGCTAAGCGCGAATATCTCCAAAAAGTAACACCTGCCCTGAGCAGTTCTTAGCCATGTTATCCAATGGGAGGTGGATAACATGGCTAAGAGCATTAGCTCGGTAATGCATGAATATCGCTGAGTTTTTAGCGATATTCATGCATTGCGGCCGTTTATTATCGCATTTGCGATAAACCTTGATAATAGCAAGGTTTATCTTCGATAATTTCTGACGATGCTTAGCGGTAAAAAATTCGTTGGTAAGCATCGTTAGCGATAAATATCGCTTAACTTTGGTAATATGCCCCAACGTCTGTTAACGTTCGATTAGAAGGAAATGAGGAAGTGTTGAAAAACATTGTCTGCGCCATCTTGCCTTTTTTGAAATGCCACACTTTTGTCGTGCACGGCAGCCATTTTAGATGTCTTGAGCAGACCCACTCTCTGCACGCTGTCGATTCGTAGCATGGCTCCTCGCAAGCATCTTTCCCAGGCACTGGTCACCCCCGCTCTCTGTCTTATGCATGGGCAATAAACCTCCCCCCATCTGCGCTGCTCTTCCCTGAGAATCACACTCTGTGCCCGCCCGACACCTCCCTTTCGCCCTATTCACTACCGCACCCTCTGACACTCCTCTTCCTCTGTGTCCGATTGTCCAGGCTATCACCTAGCCCTGCAGATGTAGTTTATGGCCCCAGCTGTAAAGAATCACCCCTCTTCAAAGGAGTTATAGTAGATCAAGGCCCACACCCAATGAGATCCGTCACACCACACGTGTTCCTACTATCTGAAAACCATCCTGTATTGTGATTGGGGAGGGGACCGAGCCTGAAGCGGAAGATTCCAGGAATGACTCTTTGTACATCAAAGTTTTTACAATTATGTGTCACATTAAAAATATATAGCACTCCAACAAAGTAGTAGGAATATAAAACTTTAATAACATATAAATATATACAACAAAACAAAAACAGTAAAAACATTTAAACAACGAAGAGACCGTGGCAATTTCTTTTGAATTATCCAATAGATTTATTGAAATTGACAGCACCAATAATGAAATATTCTTGTCAGTAGCGGTCTGTTGTGCGAATAGTTCCAAGGCAGCAGAACGCGCTGAAATCTAGATGGCACGAAGGTGATGTCTAGTAAGTTGCCGCCCAGCAAATAACGGCGTGGGGTGAGTGAGTCCAGTAGGCACCACAGCTATTCTTACCGGCATTGCAGAATTACTGCTGGGTACAATGCCTGTGCTGTAGCAGGGTCACAGCAGAAACAAAAAGGATTCTGTTGAAGATGTTGTTGGTTTTAAATTTGAAAACAGTTCTGGTGTCAACTGCTATGCTAATGTAGTGGTTAATGTTTTGTTTTCTCTAGAAAATGTAAAAGAGGGGGAGGCAGTCCAAAGTTCCGTTAAAAGGGCAAAGGAAAGGATCGGTGGTTTGAACTATCAGTCAAAAAGGGGAGGGGGTGCAACAATTTTTCCTACCGGGTCACACTGTGCTTTCACCGGAACTGAGGTCTGCAGGATTCTAGTAATTCAAAGTGAGGCTGGCGCCAGCATGGGAGCGCCGACGTCCCGCGGATACAGTTTCGTCACTCCACGGGCGATCATGGCAGTCATTCCCCATCGGGGGTCGGAGACTCCCGCGGCTCCTCTAGAATCTTCAAGGTCGTGGAGGACTACGGTGGTGGAGTCAACCAGTGACCGGGCCATTTCTTTATGCTGGGCCCGCTCTTGCCAGGTCGACCGCCATTTTGAGAGTTCGGTAGCTACTGGCGATCGCGGGGTCAAATGAGCGGACGGGCTCCACCCTGCCGGGCGAGACGTTGCAGCATGGCCACAGTGGAAGAACCCTTTTCCGGGCGCCTGGAGCGCTGAGGGTGCAGCTGGGAAGCCTCCACCTGGGGAGGCGGGAGAGGCCTGTTCGCACCGTCTCTCCCTCCCAGTGCACCCCACGGCGTCTCGCTTGAGATTTGTTATGGCCGGACCAGGCGATGAGGACGAGGGGGGGGGTCGGAGGCATGTGCAAGACATCCCCCCCCAGTGTTGTCGCAGCCATTATTCATGAAAGAAGAAGTGTCCCGTCCGTCTTCGGGCCGGGCTTCCGGTAGATGTCAGCCGGACGCCCCTGGCTCTGGCCCCATGAACGGGTTTCTTGGTTTATCGGCTGCAGCCGGATCCCGTCGGCCTCGACCCCCCGACCGTTGGTGGCCGGACCGGAAGAGCATGTGGCGGGAGTACCTGCAACTCTCAAGGGCCACCGCGGCCGGACTGGGAGAGAGAGGGGAGGGTCGAGGAGACATTCCCCCCCCCCTGCAACTGTTCAGCGTTGTAAAGGCAATCCCCTGGCCGGGTCCCGCTGGCCTCGGCCTCTCCTCCGGCTACACCGTACGTTAGGATCTACTGGCCGAGGCGTGGCAGCAGGACCCGACTTATATGGGCTGCTCCCGGCTGGGTGTAGCCGCAACCCTGCCCCACCTTGGAAGTTTCCAGAGTGGGGGCGGATGTTCTACTGACTTGCATTTTCCCTAGTCTATCGATTTTTTTGGCGTGGCAGGCGGTGGGACAGCGAGGGGTGATTTGGTTTCTCTTAATGTTTTTCTGGTCTCTCACCACTGGCATATTTTAACGTTTTCTTGTTTCTAGGACATTAATAGGTTTTATCATTACGTTATGTTATCGTTTCTTTGTTCGTTGTTTAATAAAAGTTCATGTTCATCAGTGGCCTACTGATTTTCGTTTTCCTATTCTTTTCTTTCCAGGTTGTTTCATGCTAAAGTTTCTGTTAACAGGATACAGTGATCACTTCGTTATTATTGCATATGTCCTTTTCACTAGGGGTGCGCTCTGGTCGGGCCAGATGACGTATCTCTAGTAAATGGTCCGGGTGAAACAGGTGCATCAATCAGTGGGGAGTAGATAGGCATGACAGATTACAACGGGGGAGAAAGGTCCGCATTACGTACCCTTTCACTACTTGCAAAGATTTTCCTACGTTTATTTGCAAACAGGGAATACCTCCAAAAAGAACTAATTCCCAAACAGTCAATGTTCGGACAATCAATCAATCAATGAGGAATGAAACAGGTACGACGTGTTAAAGGCTTGCGTTACCTACCCTTCACTATCTGCAAAGGGAGAGAGAATATTCCTATTCTTCCTCGTTTGCAGGCAGAGAAGATCCTTAAGAGAACCAACTTCGAACAATTCAATGCTCGATTCAAACAATCAACAAGGGGTACTGTGAACACAAATGAACGCCGCTTATGTACATACGCATTGCTATTTTCAACAGGTTGTTCCTAATGTTTCTATTTTAGCGAGGTCAAAAAGAGATCCCATTAGTGGCCTACTGATTTTGCTCGATTCCTTTTGTTTTTTTACACGATTTTTCGCTATCTGCAAAGACTAAACAGAGTATTGCGACTCTGTGCTTGTTTGTAAATAGAGAATGAACCAAAGAGAACAATCAATCAAATGGAGAGAGAAGCAGGCACGACGGATTACAAAGGGGGCAAAGGGCTGCGTTAACTACCCTTCACTATCTGCAAAGAGAGAGTACTCCTAATAGAAATGAGGGGTGGGGGGCAGCATTCAAAGCAGATCAGTGTGCATAAACACGAAAATGTTTTTACTTACCACGTACTTGACATTCGACAGCTTATGATATTTGCTATTAAAAAACCATTGAAATTCACTGAAAAAACCATAGGTTATAGACCATATATAGTTAGGAATTAGCATTTACAAAACCTTGAAAATTCACTGAAAAAACCATAGGTTATAGACCATATATAGTTAGGAATTAGCATTTAAAAAACCTTATTTTACTCACACAAAACCATTGAAATTCCATATATAGTTAGTTGTTCTAACTATATATTGCGCACCCGCAATCCACTGCTGATCATGTCACATATTACATCATTCATGACATGGTCAGTGACATCACTGATGACATCACTGATGACATCTCAAATGACATCACTGATGACATCACTGATGACATCTCATTTGACATCAATGACCACATCACTGATGATATCATTCATGTGACAATACAATGCATCTCCTCACATTTTAATATAACCTCTGTTTCACCCAGTGTTAAAAAGAGAGTATAATTTTTGAAACCATTGACACACCAATACTAGTTACTACATACGCACTCACTGATTGCTACGTCTACACACACCTTCACTCATTCACCCATACAATCATTCATACATACAATCACTCATCTTTACAACACTATCATATGCACTCATACACCTATACAGACACTCACAGTCTGCCACTCATCCATGGAGTTACTCACACACCTAGTCAGTCCTGTAAAGAATCAATGACACTTCCATTTTCTTGTCTATACAGTTAAACATAGAGCACCTTACATTTTCAAACATATACTAACACATACTTACCTTCTTATACAATCATTGATACAAGTACAGATTGATCTGCACAGAGTCACACACCTCCCAGCTAGCCACACACACACTCAGTCTCCCATACAAATACTTGGGCAATCAATCAATAACCCATATAGTTACTCATATAGCTACTGATCAACACATGCAGCAGTTTACAGAACAACAGACATAATGATGCACAAATTAAGACAGTTTAGTCACTAACCCATGCACTCAGTGAGACACATTTAATCACTCACTCATACAGTCAGTCATGCACCTACTAAATCCTTCGTCCAGACACTTACACATCCACTCATTCTTCAATATGTAAGACATATTTAAACTTTATAGAAACAAAAAATCACTGGATGTTGTTATCAGTGATGTCATCAGTGATGTCATTTGAGATGTCATCAGTGATGTCATCAGTGATGTCACTGACCATGTCATGAATGATGTAATATGTGACATGATCAGCAGTGGATTGCGGGTGCGCAATATATAGTTAGAACAACTAACTATATATGGAATTTCAATGGTTTTGTGTGAGTAAAATAAGGTTTTTTAAATGCTAATTCCTAACTATATATGGTCTATAACCTATGGTTTTTTCAGTGAATATATATATATATATATATTACCTACTGGCGGTCGCCAGTAGGTATATATAGATAGGATTTTTTTCCTATGGGATTTTTGAAAATTCTATGTCGAATAACTTTGACGTTTGAGGACGGAATTGGCTGAAATTTTCAGGAAAATGGAACATTTCGTTTCTGAGCAGCCCCTGAAAATTTGGGGGGGTTTCGTCAAGGGGAGGCCGATAAAAAAGGGGGGTCCCAAAACGCGTTTTTCCCATGCAATTTTCCATAGGGCGGTTGGAATCACTTTTAGCTCGAACGGCTGAATGGATTTCCACGAAACTTGGCAAAATTGTAGATATTGTTTGCCTGATGTGCCTTTGCTAGGTCTCAATATATGTGCTCCAGTGGATTTTGATAAATTAACGTTCAAAAAAATATATATATCTGTAACAGCGCTCCGGTTAGCGCCCCGGTTCGCGTACCTGACGCGTGACGGAACATCGCGAAGTGAAGCTGATTGGCTCTCCGGTGTCTGTCAACATTCTAAACAGTTCGGAGCGGCCGCCATCTTGTCTCTCGGTAGGATCGAGAGACAAGAGGTGAAGAAAAACGAAGGGGGAAATTAATGAAAGGGGGCAAGGTAGACCCCTCCTGACCCCCTAGGATTGATGAGGGGGCTATTAAAGGGTCCCGCGGGGCAAAAAATAAAAAAAAAATCAAAAATTCCGCTTTTTCGTGGTAGAGGCGCTACCCGGTACGCGAACCGGGTAGCTAACCGGTAGCGTACCGGGAGTCCGCCATGTTGTGTTTCGGTGAAATTTAATCACAAGATGGAGGAAAAACAATGTGGGAAATGGGTATAAGGGGGCACGGGAGACGTATCCTGACCCCCTAGGTTTTCTGAGGGTGGCTGAGGAGGCCCATATATGTGAAAAAAAACCCACATTTTTTTTCAAATTTTCACGTGGTTAGCGTCCGGTGCGCGAACCGGGTAGCACTCCGGAAAGCGTAAATCGTGAAAATTAGTAAAAAAAAAGTTACATTTAAAATTTGTTTAAAGTGATCATAGTTAGGGTAGCTCTGAGAAGAGCTTTTGGGTATGTGGTAGATTTAGGTACTTATAAGTAGGTACCAATACATAGTCTTAAATTCAGGATGAAAACTCTGTTCCCCTCATCTGAGAAGTGAACTCCATCTCCTCTGTAGATATCTTGCATGTAGTAACGCAAGTTATTGTTGTAGATGGAGCCCATTCCATGGTCTCTCATGTAAGCTGAAACAGACTTATTTACATGCTTCCTCGATTTCTCAATTTGTGAACAAAATTGATTGGACCACCTCCATTTCTGTCTTTGGCATATATTTGAATATACCAAGGCAGTTTGAGGAAAAAGTGCCATCAATTGCTCAAAGGTGTCCTTTAAAAGCATTTCCAGACCTACCCCAGTCAAAGTGCCCAAGTCATTTCCTCCACAGTGCACAATTAACAGGTCAGGTTTTGGCAAATGAAAAAAGGTTTTCACCAATGGTATCAATTGGTGACATCTTAATCCTCTATGGCCAATCCAGTTGATTTCCACATTTTGTAAATTGAGGTTGTGTAAATTTCTGTTATCAGCATACCTTTGAGCCCAGTGAATGTAACTATGTCCAACAATCCAGACAGAAAACATGGTGAGAGGAGGTTCTGCTGCAGTCAGATGAAGTGTGGAAATGAAATGGCAGTTGAAAGAGTAGGAGTTTGTAATCAAAAAAACTGAGGAGTTTCTGTGCTAATGATTCAGTAGCAGTGATTGGTGGATTTTGATTGCTGAAAACAGAAAGTTAGGGTGCATGGGTGAGTTCTTTGAAAGATGTAATTTGAGTGGTCAAGAAAAAATCATTTTATGAAAGATTGCACTGGATACGCAGGTGTACTGAGAGTTCAGAGTTCAATCGAAATATTGTTGTGTGAACTTGTAAACATGAGATGTCTTTCAGGAGGTGGTTGCTATGGAAAAAAGGTAGAAAGAGCAGAGGGGGGAAGGGTGTTGATTTGAAAAAAGTGAGGGAAGAGTTTTGATTGGGTGACATGAGAGATATGTGTGATGAATTACAGCATTTCTGTGCCTTTGTTGGTTGCAGCCTCTGGAGTGCATACCCTTTGCTCTGCTAAAGACACATTGGTGTGTGTCTGAGACTGTTTTGAAACTCAAAAAGTATTTGCTAAGGTGAGAAAAGATTCATTTAATTTAGATAGAGAATAGTATGCTTTAGGGAGAAAATTATGAAGAAAGTTGTGTATTTAAAATGTTGCTTTCTGTCAAGTGTTTTACAAATAGATTTTGTTTCTTTGAGTTACATAGCCATGTTAAAAGTGACGCAAAAATGGTGCAAGGGCCTTACAAATACGCTTTCATGTGTGTTAGGGCATTTTACGTCACTTCCCCATGAATCTGGGTGATTAATTTGTTTACTTGATGTGTTTAAAAACATTTCTTGAAGTCAATTAGGTTTCTTGATATGCACTGCTAGAGTTTCATAGGCTGCTTGGGGCATATTTACAAGGCCTTTGAGTCACTTTGACGTTCTTTTCCCCATTTTAATTTAAGTCATTTCCCCGTGGTGCAAGGTCCTTGTAAATAAAATTATGAAGAAAGTTGTGTATTTAAAAGGTTGCTTTGTGTCAAGTGTTTTACAAGTAGATTTTGTTTATTTGAGTTACACAGCCATGTTAAAAGTGACACAAAAATGGTGCAAGGGCCTTAAAAATACGCTTTCATGTGTGTTAGGGCATTTTAAGTCACTTCCCCATGAATCTGGGTGATTAATTTGTTTACTTGATGTGTTTAAAAACGTTTCTTGAAGTCAATTAGGTTTCTTGATATGTACTGCAAATTTTTTGACGACTGTTATTGATTTACTGTTTGGTAATAGTGGTTAATAACATTTTTTATTATATTTTACCACAGATTCAACTGCAGATCATTTCAAAATTAAAGTATGCCTTCGAGGCAAAGAAGGAGGAAGGCTACAAAACGTCAAACACAGCAGCTTACTACATGCTTGCAGCAGTCCTCTACAATAAAAACTCGTCAAGTCACCAAGAAAGCTCCGGGTAAGACAACGAAATCTTTCCTAAGAAATATTTCCAGAAAAAAAAGTATCACTACAGAACATGTTTTAGTCCAGAAGAAGAGAGCCAATTTAAACGGAAAGAAAAGGCCACTCAAAAATGTTACTGCTAGAGCAGGAGAAAACTCTGTGCATGGTAATAGAAGGAATAATCAGTTTAGGGACATTCGTAGACGAATGTTCCGCAACAGGATAATTGGCAATTTGTTAAAAAATATTAAGAAAGGTCAACAGAAAGTGGCTTTTTATAAGCGAAAGAAACACGTTGAGAAAATTATTGATCAGGCATTCGAAATTAAGCTAAAGTTATTTATTTTGATAATCAATAGAATTAGGAAACTAAACAAGGCAATTTATGATTTTAAAACAAATAGTAGATGGAAGAGAACAGTTAATCGTAGTAATTTTTGTGAAGTTTTTTCAGGAGAATGGATGCATAGTTCAAGTTGTGAGGCATTTTTTAATGAGGAGAGTTATTTCCAGGATAATGATTTGGTGCATGCAGTTGACACCAGTGGTCGAGCATATGAGGTGAAAGATGGTTGTCCGGTTGAAAAAGAAAAACTTGTGTCAACAGAGGCAGAAGAGGTGTTAGGTAATGAGGTTTTAGGAAGACGTCCTAAGGGACCAGTGTACACCTGGAAGTGTAGTAGTATTTGCAGTGTGCGACAGGATTCCATTAATTTGCTTTGTGATTTTGTACGGACATTTAATAAGAAAAGTTTAAAACAGAAAATGAAGTTGTTGCAAGAATTAGATCCTTGCAGAGTGAGAGAAGTGACAGGTTTGCATGGTCATTCATTGGCTTGTCTTTCCAGGAGAGTATGCCAGAGTGTTTTACATCATTTCAGGATGCTAGCAGTGCATCATAATAAAGTGAGGAAATTAGTTAGAATGTTGTATTATGCTGAGTCTAGCAATTATGCACTGCTCTTTTGCATGGTTCAGAAGTAGATGTGAAGAATATTTGTGCAGAAATTGAGTTTTGTTACTTTGCTAGTAAAGAGAACAATGTTGAAGTTGACTCAGAAGAAGAAGGTAATGTGGAAGAGAGTGTACAGATTTCCAGTACAAATAATTTTCAGAAGGAAATTGCCACATTTCAGATGAAATCAAGTGAGAGGCCTAATTTCACTTGTGTGTGTTGTCGACGCACTTATTATAAGAATCAGACTAAGTTAGTGGATTTATATGCAAAAAGTGAAAGGGAAAATAATAGTGAATGGAAGGATTTCGCAACATACTTGATGGTAGAAAATTGTTTTGATTTGGGATCGGATCAACGTGTGTGTAGTTATTGTTGTAACAAATTAAATCAAAACCGGATGCCTGCTAGAGCGGTTCATAATAATCTGGAATTGGTTGACATCCCTTCTGAATTGAAGGATTTAAATACTTATGAATCTATTTTGATTCAAAGTGTCCATCCCTTTCAGGCTATTGTACGAATGGAGCCAAAGACAGGGAAATTGCCTCCATCAGATTTACAGAGAGGATTAAAGGGAAGAGATGTTTATTTGCCTCTAGATTTGAAGAAAAACATTAATACAATTGGAGTAGAGAAAGTGGAAGAGGAACCTCTAGTTATCTTAGTTAATGGGGTTCCGACAAAGAGTAAGAAAATCTGGCAAGATTTAGTGGATGTTAGGAAAGTCAAAAAGGCAACATTGTATTTGATGAAAAACAATAAGCACTACAAGAATGTATGTGTTGCAGAAGAGGAAGTAAGTGAAGAAGAGGACAGCGATTTGTGTGCTGGACAAATTGAGAAAGTAGAAGCCTCTAAAAATGAAGAAATATATGAACATTATAGTGTTCATCCTTTGCATTCCAAGGAAGTCATGGGGAATGCTATTGAGTTGTTTCAAATGAAACAAGCGAAAGGGAGTCCCATTAGTGTTTGGGAGGAACGTTTGGAAGCTCGGTGTTTCCCACAGCTATTTCCAACAGGTCAAGGAGGAAGATATGATGAGCGACCTGATCAAATTCCTGCTTCTGAATACCGTACTTTACGATTGTATGCAGAAGATCCTAGGTTTCGTCAATGCATTCCCTATTTGTTTCATCTACTGTTTGAAAGCGATCTGTCTGGACTGTCATATGCAGTGAACCACATCTTGAAAAGTGGTGTACAGATGCAAAATATCTCGGCAAGGGACTTTATGGATAAAGTCAATGTGCAAGACAGTATTTTGGATTCTCACCTGATTAATCTCATGGCATGTCAGCGTGGTACTAATGAGTACTGGTACCGACGTCATGGTGATTTAAAATGTATGCTGAGGAACTTAGGAACTCCCACATGGTTCCTCACTCTCAGCTGTGCCGAGTATGGCTGGGAAGACTTACTTGAATTTCTACGAGAGGCAAATGGAAACATTGAAAATATCGAATTCAAGACACCCGGAGAACTGTGCTCCTTGGATCCAGTGAATGTATGCAGGTACTTCAATCATAGATTTAAGGCTATGATGTCTTTCATCATGAACAAGAAAAATCCACCTCTTGGAGAGGTGTTGGATTTCTTCTGGAGAAAGGAGTACCAAGCAAGAGGTGCTCCTCATATACATATGCTGCTATGGATCAAAGATGCACCCAAATTTGGAACAGATCCGGATGACTTAGTGATGAGTTTCATAGAACAGTATTCTACATGTGCTGTTCCAAAGACAAAGGAAGACAAAAGCCTAAGAGAACAAGTTTTACGCTTTCAAAGCCATCGTTGTGGAAAGTACTGTCGTCGTAAATTCAGAAACGAGGACAAGTTCTACACAAAATGTCGTTTCGGCTTTCCACGACCGGTGATTTCTAAAGGAAGAGTGAACAGTTTGATGTCTTCGCTGCGACATAATGTGACGAGGAAATCACCCAAAAATACATACAATTTGAAAAGAAACGAAGAGTCGAAGTACATCAACGACTACAACCCAGTGATTTTGTCCATGTGGAATGCCTACATGGATATACAGTTTGTGGCTGATAACTGTATGGCTGTGGCTCGGTATGTGACATCTTACATCACAAAAAAAGAAAAGACAGAATTGAAGGATATGTGGGAGGACATTTCCCATGAAAAGAGCCTCAGTAAGAAGTTGTACAGTTTCAGTCTGAAGATGTTGCCGCATCGAGAAATCGGAGCTTACGAATGTTCTGACCGGTTATCTTCAGCAAGTCTCTATGCCAAATCTAGGAGTATCATTTGGGCGAGTCTTGGTCTTGCTGCAACGCGTAATCGAGTTCTGAAACCTGTACGGGAAATTGAGTATTTGGCGGAAAAGGAGCCAAACAGTACAGATATTTTGAAGACCAACATGTTGGATACATATTATCCAAATAGAAGCAGTCACCTCGAGAATGTTTGTCTGTATGAGGTTCTACAAAATTACATATTCAAGAGGAACATCAAAGAAGATAATGATAAAGAAGTGTATGCTGTAATTGGAAGTGAGGGATGTCTGGTCAAGCAAAAAAAATGCCAATTGGTAAATCATCGAAAATTGATTGGCGAATCTCCCGAAAGAAAAGAGTTTTTCTATTTAGCTCTTTTGCAACTTTTCAAACCTTGGCGTGCAGAAGAGGAACTGCTTGGAGATTTCCTCTGTTACGAAGACTCTTTCAATGCAGCCAAAGAGACCATAGAATGTCCTGTTTTTCCAAAATATCTAGAAATGTTGAATGCGGAAATCGAGCAGGAAGCAACAATTGCAGCCGAGATTGCTAGAGACAGTTCTCAGGACAGTCAGAGTTCTGTTTCATTGAGTCAGGATCCACTAGGAGGACCAGTTATCGAAAATGAAGCTGCCACTGCCATGATTGAAGTGGAAAGAGCCATGGCACATGCTCAGGAGGATGCGGTTAACTTAGAAGATTTGGAAAGACAACTCAACGTTGAGGAGAGGAAAATATATGACGAAGTTACCAACCAAATTGATCATGGATTAAGTCATGAGAAGAAAGAGTGCTCATGTACGTCGTTGAAGCCTGTCCGACTGTACGTGAGCGGAGAAGCGGGAACTGGAAAAAGTTTCCTCATTAAAGCAATTTCATGTTATTTGCAGAAAAGGACCGAGTCATCGCTGTCTTGTGTTGTCACTGCTCCAACTGGACCGGCAGCACATAACATTAAAGGTATTACTTTGCATCGTCTACTGATGCTGCCAGTGGAGCATGATAACAAATTACAATACCACAAGTTATCTGGAGATGCTTGTTGTGAAGTTTCACGAGTCTTGAGGAAAATGAAACTTCTTATCATTGACGAAGTAAGCATGGTTTCCAATGTCATGCTTGCCTTTGTGCATTTGAGAATGCAGGAAGTTCTTAAAACAGAGTATGATGTGTTATTTGGTGGCAAACACATCATTGTTTTCGGTGATCTGCAGCTGACACCAGTGAAAGGGCAACCAGTGTTTAAACTGCTTACGCATGAAGATACCAGGAAATGCCTAGGGAGCATTGGCAACGTTAATATATGGTTAAACTTCAATTATGCTGAACTGCGTGAAAATTTGTGTCAAGCGAAGGATGAAGATTATAAGAATATTCTACAAGATGTTAGAATCGGAAAAGTGACCGAGCATGGGAAAGAAGCTTTACATGCACGATTACTGTCAAATTTGTATCCAGAAGAAGACGTTCTGCCAGAGAATATTTTTCGGAAAATTACTGAGAAGAAATCTGGAATATGTTTGATGCCAACTCTTGCAGAATGTGCCATCTTCAACAACAAAATGTTGAATTTAGAAAACCAAGAGATTGTGAAACTGGAAGCTATTGACAGAATAGAGCATATGGGAGCAACAATTATTTTGTCTGAGAATTTGAAATCTAAATTGGATTCATTAGAGAAGACTATATCTAAAACTGCTGGTTTTGAAAAGACTCTGAATGTGTGCTTAAATTGCCGTATCATTTTGAGAAGGAATTTACATGTTGAAAGATGTCTGGTAAATGGATCAATGGGTAATGTTGTTGATTTTGAGAAATACAGAAATAGAGATGGAATTGAATTTTAAAAAATTAAATTTGATGGCATTGAGGAAGTACAGCTAATTGGTCATTGCTCTGCTAGGTTTTTGCTTGTAAAAGACTTATATGTTCGCCGTAAGCAGTTTCCTGTTTGCTTGGCATATGCTGTGACAATCCATAAATCGCAAGGTTTAAGTGTAGACAGTGCATTGGTGAATATTGGCAGTTCTGTGTTCAAGGAGGGTATGGCATATGTGGCATTGTCACGAGTCAGAACTTTATCGGGATTGTACTTGATTGAGTGTGATGTCACAAACATTTGTGTGGATCTAGATTGTGTTAAGGAATACAATAGGTTAAGAAGAGAGTATGCGCCACATTTGCCTCAATATCCTTTGTTTGAGAAACGTGTGGTAGGCGGAAACGAAGAAATGTGAACAATAGTAGGGAGGTTGTAGCAAAAAGACGAAAAGTTGATGAACCCGAAATTATAAGGAGAAAGAAAATGGATTCTGTTGAAGATGTTGTTGGTTTTCAATTTGAAAATAGTTCTGGTGTCAACTGCTATGCTAATGTAGTGGTTAATGTTGTCTTTTCTCTAGAAACTTTAAAAGAACAGATTGTGATCAATTCGGATCAAAGTTTTTGCTGTTTACTGCACTCTGTGTTAGAGAAATGTAGCTCTGATAGAACACAAATAGAAAGTGTGTCTGAAATTCGAAATCTGTTAGACAAATGTTCAGGTCAAACGCAATTCTCTCAAAATATTCAGCAAGATTGTCAGGAGTTTTTAATGTATATGCTTGATGTATTGCAAGATGAAGGTGTAGATGTAGATCATATGTTTGGCCTTTCTTATCAATGGCAGCATGACTGCGAGAACTGTAGGGTTTCAAGTACTACTAGTGTAGACTCAGAAAGATTTATATATTTAACTTTGCCAGACAGTAAATCAGTGTCCTTTAATAAGCTAGTAAAAGCAGCCGATCAAAACATGGAGTGTAGCCAATGTAAGTCTGAAATGCTGTCCACATTATTTATACGAACATATGGCCAGTATGTCATTTTAATGTTCCAACGATGTAGGCCTGATGGAACAAAATTGACAACTTTAATAAAAAATGTTGTGGCTTCGCAGTTGTCAATATCAGGAAGGACTTTTGTAACTGCAGCAATTATATATCATGACGGTCCTTCAACAACATCAGGACATTACACAGCTTATTTGAAGTCTGGAAACAGATGGTCATTCTGCAATGATTCTGTTTTAACTTTCGAAAAAAGATTGCCTTTTGACCTTAAAAATTCTTACCTGGTGTTTTTACAACCAAAATTTTAGGGAAGGAATCACGGGATTTGCTCTGAAGAATTTGAAGAGGTTCTAATGGCTCCTACACTATTTGGCCTTGAGGATAAGTGTAGTACAGAGTGAAAAGTTATTTCTGAGTTTTAAGTAGTTCCTGGAAAAAAAGAAGGTTTTCTTACAGAAAGTGGTGGGCATGGATTAGTTAAAGGACAACAGAGTATTTCCCAAAGCAAACGGTGTTCTTACCATAACACTTGACGTCATGGAAAAATAACTGCACTTTGAATGAGTTCAGAAAAACTGTTTCTTTTAATAAGCTAATTCAAGCAGCCAATCAAAACATGGAGTAGAGGTAATGTAAGTCTGCAATGCTGGCCACATTATTTGTACAAACTTTTGGTTATAATGTCATTTTAAAATTCCAACTATATAAACCTGATGAAAGTAAGTTTTCAACTTTAATTACAAATGTTGTGGCTACACAGTCGTTGATTTTAGGAAGAACATTTGTAACTGCAGCTATTATATGACATGATGGCCCTTTGACAACATCCTCTTATTACACAGCTTATTTAAAATGTAAAAAAAAGCTGGTGTTTCGGAAATGATTCCCATTTGACTATGAAACATTGTTGCCTTTTGACTTAAAATATTCTTATTTTGTGTTTTCAGAAGAGAGAATTTAGGGTAGGTAACTGGCCTATAATGATTCTAGGAGTTGATATAATTTTATGTACTGTTTTAAATTGCTTTGTAATTAACAGTGATCAAGAGAATTAAATATGTGTAGTAGTCATAGAGGTAGTGTAAGTGTGCCTCATAGTAAGCAGTATCAGTGTCATAGGAAATGTGGAACAAGAGTGAGCAAGAAGGGTGAGATATTACTAGTACAGGATTGTGAAAGTGATCTTGAACGTTTTCTTTCTGAAAGTTGCGGAAAAAGAAAATGACGGGATTTGCTTAGAAGAATTCCAAGACTTATAAATGGCTCTTACACTATTTGGCCTTGAGGAGAAGTGCAGTAGAAAGCGAGAAGTCATTTATTGTATGTAACATATTTGTCAAAACGATGGAGCTTTTCTTTCAGAAAGTGGCGGGCAGAAAATAATAGCAGCACAACAGAGTATAAGCTGTTCATAGGACATCCTTCGACGTCAGGGAAAGTAAGTTACTTTTGAGGAGTTCTGATTTCTGATTGGTTATGTTATATGGGTTTTTTAAACACAATCATTTTGATTGTGTTTTTTTCCCCGCTGTTATATGATGAATACCTTCAACTCACTGTCTTTAGTGAAATTTGATACATTCTGAGAACAGCAAAAATAAACCATTTAACATGTATAATTAATTCTGTATTTTGTATAGTGAATTTTAATTTGTACTCGTCTTGTCTCATGCTCACTCATCTTTTATTACCTTCTATCAATCCTCTTTACATACTCACATTGCCTTTTGTTTTATTCTCTTTCACCCTTGCTCTCTAACTCCACTTATCTTTCAACCTTTGTTTCCCTATTCCAACTCTGCTTTTTTCTTTTCTCCCTTGCACCATTTTTCAGCTTTTAGACCTTCTGCTTCGCTTGTCTTTTCCATGTTTCCTCCCTTTGTTTTCTAAATTAAATATTTTTGGGTTCTCCTTTTTTGGTGCAATCAGTTAGTATAACTCACTCCACTCATTTATCTTTCTTTGTTGCCTCACTCAGTCTGTATCTGACACTCTTTCCTTCACTTCCTCTGTCTCCTCTCTCCCTCACTCTCTTTTCCTTATTCACCCTTTCCTTATATAGTTTACCTTACTCACTTTCTTTTAGTAGCTTACACAACTTCAATTTAGTTTTCTCTTCTATCCTTCTTTTCTGTCACTGAAAGTATCTTCCTTTTTTTTCTCTTAGTAATTTACTCTATTACAATTTCTTTTTGTCTCTGACTGTCTATCACCGTTTCTTTCTCTTTTTTTCTGCATGTTTATCTCTAACTTTATTTCTTTGTAAAATTGGATGATTTTCAATCTTTTCCCTTGTCTTTTCTAATTTTTAAATACATGTTTTAATATTTTTCAAATTGTTGTTCTTTCTTTCACAGATTGAAAGTATAAAAATAACAAGTGACTAAGTTAACGACAATTATAAGGTAAGTGTTTTCTACTCTTTTCGTTACATTTCTATCACATTTAACTTCTATTAGTTCCACTGCTTCATTTCTTTAACCCTCAGTTTCCTGCCTTTTTGCTACTTCCCTCATTCCTTTTTCTATTACTTACTTACTCTACTCCTTCCATTCCTTTTCCCAGTCCCTCTGTTCTCATAGTTCCTCACTCCTGTTCACTCACTCCGTCTCTATTACTCTCACTGTCTCTGACTCATCACTCTTTCACGACTTGTTCATTATGCTTTCTCCCTGTAGTTCAAGCACACTATGTTATTTACATTTCTTTGCTGTTTCAATTATTCCTTTTCTGTCACTTCTTCTTTTCTGCTTTCTGTTGTTTCTCTCTGTTATTCCACATGTTTTAACCTTAGTCACTGTCATACATCTTGTTTTATTCCTATTTACTTTCGCTCACTGTTTTCTTAACACTTTCCCTCAGGGTTGTTCTTTTAGTCCAGTTCTATCCCTACCTCTCATTCCACATCCTTTACTGTTTTTCTTCTTAATTTGAACATTCACTCACATTCTCTAAGAAACTCTTGTTTATTATTCTTCTACTCTCCTTTTTTTCTTTCACTTCCTTATCTGTTTTGTTTTTCTCAATTATACCCTCTTACATCTTTTCTTCGGTAAATAGATCTATTAAACAGTATCTCTGTGTTACTCCCTCTAGCTGTCTTTCTTTTAACATTACTCTCTGTTTCCTTCCCTTATACTCACTCTTCCTTTTTAAAAAAAAAAAAAAATTCTGTTTCGCTTCCGGTTCGCGTACCGGAGCGCGAACCGGGAAGCGAATCAAAAGAAATAGAAGTTGCCAGAGTGCTAAACATTCTAGCAATTTTTTATAAAGGGGAGGTAGTTCTGAAAAGAACTTTTTTTTAATTGTTTTTGTTGTTTTATATTTTTTTTATTATTTTTCCGAACATTTTTTTACTTTTTTTGTATTTTTTGAACGGTTTTATATTTTTTTTGTTTTTTTTGGGGGGGGGGGGGGGGGGGGACGAAAATCAGTCATTGTAAAGGGCTCAGCAGGAGCAACAAAAAAAAAAGTTAATTTATTTTCTGGGGCGTTTTGGACATTTGTGATTGTCAATAGCTGTGTTGATCAAAGTTATGCTACTCTCCCTGTAGCAAATTAATTGGCCGCATAAAATGCACACTTGCTTCACGTTCCGGAACTTCAACTGTATGTTTGGGACCGTCTCCCTCGCCTCTGGTCCCGTCACTGCCTGTTCAGATGATGTACTGGCCACAGGAGGGGGGTTATCCTGCAGGTCACGTGCCTGCGCAGCACTATAATTTATAGGGTGCCACCTGTCCATGTGCCGATGCATGGTGTAATTGCCATAGCTGTATTTCTTATCAGTCCCTCTGGAGAGATCTTTTTTACAGATGAGACAGGTAACGTAGCGGGCATTTACTTTTTTTTGGCCCCGGGGAAATGTGAAAAATTGCCAGATGTAATTTTCTTTCACATGGGACCTCCTCGGCTCTTCAGGCAAAAACACCCTCCTCCCTTGCTCCTCTTCCTCTTCTTCCTCTTCTTCCTCCTCTTGCTGAAGGATAACCTGAGGAGGTGGTCCTCTCTTCCTAGGAGGTGGTGGTGGTGGTGAGGGTGCACCAGCTGCAGCTACTAATGAAGCCATTTCTTATGAATCAAAATAGGTCTTCCTCTCAAAAAGTTGAAAGTCAGAGTGAGAAAAAAAGGTGGGGCTTTTCATCATTTGGGAAAAAGAAATCGTTCTAAACCAATGAAAAGTGTTATTTTTAGGTCACATGACCTAGCCTTACATCATTAGGAAACCAAAAGTGAAATGAACCAATGAAAAGTTTTATTAACAAGTCACATGACCTGTTACGCTTACGTTACGCGCTCCGCGCCGCACCCCGGATCGCTTCCGGAGTGCTGCGCTTCGCGCCTCTGTTCGCGCTCCGGAGCACTTCCGGGTGCGCTAACGCGGCGCGTCATAAGACGCATTCCGTGGCAACGCGATACGTCGCGCTTACGCGATGCGCCCCGGATCACTTCCAGGGAGCTGCGCTTCGCGCCTCGGTTTGCGCTCCGGAGCACTTCCGGGTGCGCTAACGCGGCGCGTCATAAGACGCATTACGCGGCAACGCGATACGTCGCGCTTACGCGACGCGTCACGATGTTGTGTTCGATTGCGGGAGTTGCGCTAACGGAATGTTTCCCGGTGCGCGGATCGGGTCGCGGCACCAAATTGAGCTGACGGGAAGCTACCCGGTTCGCGGCCCGGTAGCGCAACAAAAAAAAATATAAAAAAAAATACATAAAAAAATTATATTAAAAACATATAAAATATATTTTTCGATTTAATGAAGAATACATTTTAAACCTTTTGATATTTGCTATTAAAAAACCATTGAAATTCACTGAAAAAAACATAGGTTATAGACCATATATAGTTAGGAATTAGCATTTACAAAACCTTGAAAATTCACTGAAAAAACCATAGGTTATACACCATATATAGTTAGGAATTAGCATTTACAAAACCTTATTTTACTCACACAAAACGATTGAAATTCGCATATATAGTTAGTTGCACTAACTATATATCGCGCACCCGCAATCCACTGCTGATCATGTCACATAATACATCATTCATGACATGCTCAGTTACATCACTGATGACATCACTGATGACATCTCAAATGACATCACTGATGACATCACTGATGACATCTCAAATGACATCACTGATGACATCACTTTGGACATCTCATTTGACATTACTGATCACATCACTGATGACATCATTCATGTGATAATACGATGAACCTCTTCAGACTCTAATATAACCTTAGATACACTCAGTGTAAACAGACACTCACAGACTGTCACTCATCCATGAAGTTACACACACACCTAGTCAGTCATGCAAAGAATCAATCACACCTCCATTTTCTCAACTATACAGTTATACACACCTTACTTATTCAAACATATACTAACACATATTTACTCTCTTATACAATCCTGGATACAAGTTCACAATGATCCATACAGCCACTCACACATTCACTGGTTCTTATGCACAGTTATTTATATATGTCAACTCTCACATGTACTGTTTTTTTACATATGTACTTACTTTGACATGTAGCAGTGAGATATCCATTCACTCACCAATACACTCATGCATAAAGTCAACCGCCCATACAGCTGTTTCCACATGCACTTTTGAACCCATACATCTAGTGAATCAACTGCTCACACATCTATGCACAGAGTCATATACCTCCCAGTCACCCACACACACACTCAGTCTCCCATACAAATACTTGGGAAACCAATCAATAACCAATATAGTTAATCATATAGCTAATGATCAACACATGCAGCAGTTTACAGAACAACAGACATAATGATGCACAAAGTAAAACAGTTTAGTCACTAACCCATGCACTCAGTGAGACACATTTAATCACTCACTCATACAGTCAGTCATGCACTAAATCCTTCATCCAGACACTTGTACATCCACTCATTCTTCAATATGTAAGACATATTTTAACTTTACAGAAACATACAGTCACTGGATGTAGTCATCAGTGATGTCATCAGTGATGTCATTTGAGATGTCATCAGTGATGTCATCAGTGATGTCATTTGAGATGTCATCAGTGATGTCATCAGTGATGTCACTGAGCATGTCATGAATGATGTAATATGTGACATGATCAGCAGTGGATTGCGGGTGCGCGATATATAGTTAGTGCAACTAACTATATATGCGAATTTCAATGGTTTTGTGTGAGTAAAATAAGGTTTTGTAAATGCTAATTCCTAACTATATATGGTGTATAACCTATGGTTTTTTCAGTGAATATATATATATATATATATATATATATATATATATATATATATATATATATATCGCTGGATCCTGACCGCCAAAGGGTGACGGAAACAACAGGCGTAGACCTCGTATTCGACCAGGTGCTTAATCAGATCAGAAACACCAAGAAAGCCACATCACGGAAATCATTGCCAGCAATCCATTTTAATTTTGATAGAAGTGCAAGAGCTAGTGCCCTCCCTAATATATATATCCACACTCAAATGAATAACACCAACACTCACAGGGGGTAAATCCCAAGTCCGGATTTAATGGCACAATGTCAAAAAAACAAACGTGTTTCAACGGTACGCCTTCCTCAGTGTTGGTGCCCGTTGCACACAGACCTCGTAATTTATACGTCATTACTTGGTGACCAATTGAGGGTCAGGCAGGTACTCAACATTGCGACGCCAGACAAAAGATCACATTTCATAATGTTACCGTAAAACAAATCATGACACATTTTAATTCATTAATCATATAGAAAGGCAACATTGATTCAACATTGATTATAGGAGCAATTTCACATTATTTTTTAGCAGCTAACTCAGTATTACGTGTGCGTACCTGTCTTTCTTTCAGACTGCCTTGGGGTTGTTGCTCTTTAGAACGTGCGCCCTGTTTGCATATTATCTTCCTACATGGGCCAAGCAATGATCAGTGATGAGCCTTCTTTGCTGAATCCCGCCCTGTATGGGCTATGCACCTGTGCAATGATATATTGGCTCATTCAGCACAGTGTAATGCGTGTGCACCTCTCTATCATTCACATTGCTATAAAGCCACTGTTTCTCGATTTGTGCGCCAAGCAGCCGCAATCATTGCCTCAATGGGAAAATTCATCTTTGTGTTACATACTACTCACACAATTGAGCCCTGAATGGGCTTCTACAGCTGAGTGATCTCTGGATTTGGCACCCCACAATAAAAAGACTGAGATGGCAGAATGTATACCCGCTACCTCCCTATCCCAACCCTCATCTTCCTCTAAAATAAAAGTACTCTACATATTTATAAGTGTACCCCGGTTCCTCCCCCATGTTCAATCCTGTTGAAACCTTGGTGGTCATGTCGAGAATATATTGTAATTCTAGTCTTCGCAAACGTTTCGCTCTAGTTCCTACTCTGGGATCACGAGCCACATGGTCTAAGCAAAAGTATTTCACTAGCTTCCGGTTGCTGGTATGATGTAACTGAAAATGTCTAGCAACCGGATAGCTATTGTCATTGTTCTGAATGGCTCTTGTGGTGGTCCCAAAACGCGTCTTCTCCATGTTAAGTCTATGGGGATTTTTCATTTTTTTAACACAACTACATCCCGAACTGCTGAACGGAATTATGCAAAATTTTACAGAAAGCTGGATGTTTGTCCAGAAAGTGTGCTTTTTGTAATTTGTTGTAAATCCGTTCAGTAGTTTAAGGGATATTTAATTTAAAAAAATACAGATATCTGGAAGCCCAAACACCTACTGAAATGCTACTGAAATTTTAGTGGCTCCCAACACTTCAACCAGGAAGTGTTGGCAGCTATCTTGGGACCAATATACATGATAGCACCACATTGAAATGCATTTTAGTGAATGGCAGGTTTGGAGGGTCACAAAAGGGAGAACGTATAAACGGTGATGACAGGTATTACAAAATATAGCATTTGCTGATGTTACCATACTAATTTTAGGTTGGTGTGTTCCAAGAGGATTTTACATTTTGAAAAATCCTTCTGCTGGGATTTCATGAATCATGTTTGAGATAAAATTGTTTTCTAATGATTTTCCCATAAAGGTTATGGGAGGTGCTCCAGAAACTAAAATGCAGAGCTTATTTTCCGTGATTGACACTGTCTTTCTCAGTCATATGAAAATGAAGTCTGACATTCTCAGTAAATCATGTACTTCCAACAGGAGCAGCTTGTCAGTTGATTCACTTGTGTTCTACTGCAGCCTCCTGGAGTGTTCGAGAGAACAACTAGAGCACTAACAGTGTGGTGTATGACAAAACTATGGCACAGTTGAAGCCATGTTGATTAAATCAAACTGGTAGAACTAAAAACATTTAATTTACTAAGGAACAAAATAAGGGGGTTCAGTTTGTTGTGAAAACTATGGTTAGTGATGTAGAAAGAAATATTAGGACACATTTTAAGTGAGTTCTCAAATATCTTTCTCTTCTATTTCATTAAAACATTGTGACATGCAGACTGAAACATGCACTTTCAACTACCAGCAGCAGATTGCCAGCTAACTCCCTGGTGATCAGCAGCTTTACTATGTGTTCTAATGAGCAACTGGAGTGCTAACAATCTAAATTTATGCCAAAAGTGTGGCACAACTGAACGCCATCTTGATAGAATGGAAGTTGGAAACTGAAAGCATTTTCTACAGAGGATACTGCATCAAACGAGGAAATTAGGGAGCTATATGACAGATAAGTCTCCCAAAATGGACACTAGGGAAATAGAGCCCAAATGTAGCACAAACATTACCCAAATGTAGCCCAATGTAAGAGGTGAGTAAAACATTATTTTTTTGTGTGCAGTGTTTAAGGATCCTGGAGGGACTGGTGGTTTCAATGGTAGGGAGGTTTTGAATTCATCCTCTTTTCCATACCCCTCACTGGATGAGTTTACCCCTTATCGGTGGAAACCACTTATAAATTACTTTTGGCAGCTCGATCAGGTTCCCCGGACGATCCCTACCCAGTGGCAGTTGCTCAGCTTGGCGCTTGGCCTATTTCATGTGTCCTCACATCTATTTTCAACACGATGCTGGGAACTGGTCAATTTCCTAAACCTTAGAAGGTGGCCTCGGTTCTACCCCTCTTGAAAAAATCCAATCTGGATCCTAAAGACCCTAACAGTTTTCGTCCAATATCCCGTCTTTCTCTGCCAGCAAAAGTGATAGAGAAGGCCATCAATATACAGCTTAGTGCTTTTCTTCGTGAGACCAATGTCCTGGATCCCACGCAATACGGTTTCAGAGAGGGACATAGTACGGAGTCGGCCCTCATTAAAACGACTGAGGAAATTAGGAAGACCGTAGACAGGGGTGGCAAAGCGGCACTTGTCCTGCTGGATCTGTCCGCGGCCTTTGACACGGTCCATCATGATCTTTTGATTGACCGGTTAAGGGCATGTGGGATCCACAACAAAGCATGGAAACTCCTTCAATCGTTCCTCTCAGACCGAGTCCAGATGGTGGCTCTAGGTGATTACCAATCCAAACCATTTGTACTGCCTTGCGGAGTCCCACAGGGGTCCTCGCTTAGTCCTATGCTATTTAACGTATACGTCTCCTCTTTGGCCCCACTTATTAGTGTTTTTGGATTTGATCTTACAAGTTATGCTTATGACACCCAAATTGTGGTGTCGCTCTAACCCGGGCAGGAACTCGGGACTGAGAGGCGTTTTCAGGACTGCATGGAACCGGTAGGCAAGTGGATGGGGGATAACTGTTTAAAATTGACCTCTGATAAGACAGAGGTGATTTTATTTGGTAATGACCATCATTGTTGGACTCCCAATTGGTGGCCACCATTGATGGGTTCCCTTCCTACACCGTTGAGGAAGGCAAAGAATGTGGGTGTTATTATGGACGACAAACTCAACTTTGGAGACCAAATCAACGCAGTTTCATCTAAAACAGCATTTGTCATTAAAACAATAAAAAAAAAAATCTGCCCTATCTGCCGCCAGGTAGTCAACAGACCATAGTCACTGCTTTGGTTTTATCAAAGCTTGACTATTGTAATGGGCTTCATTTACACATCCGGGAATGCTTTATGAACAAGATCCAGATGCTGCAAAATGCTGCAGCTAGGAATCTCACGGGTACGCCAAGGTTCGCATCAATTTCCGGAGGTATTAAAAAAACGTCATTGGCTTACCGTGAGAAAGAGAGTTCGTTTTAAGGCACTGTGTACGGTCTACAAGGCTCTTCATGGTACCGGACCAGAATTCCTAAGATAACAATTTACATGGTATGCACCTCCTAGGAATCTTCGCTCTTCTGGAGCCAGGTTGTCTACCATGCCAGCCATCAAAAAGGCCACTTGGGGAGGTAAAAGCTTCATTCTAGGGGCAGCGAAGGCTTGGAATGATCTTTCCGTTTATCTCAAACAGTCTACTGATTTAACATCTTTCAGGAAGAGCCTGAAAACATGGCTGTTTGACAAATAGCTAGGTGTGAACTCTCACACCCTCTTTTTCCTTACGCTTTCTGTTGTGATCTGTGTATTGGAAAAGTAACAAGCGCCAGGACACCTCCGGGTAATCGTGCGCTATATAAGTTATCATAAAATAAAATAACATAACATATTATATAGCGCAGACTTGACCCAGAAATGTTGGAGTGCATTAAATGAGCATCTTAACTCAAGGACACATTAATTTTGTTTTTAGGCATGGGGAAATTGACTGATTTGTCCAGAATCAGAGGCTGTTGAGCTGACACTGAAACTCAAACCTGGTTCCTCAGTTGGAAAGTTTGTAGCTCTGGCCGTAAAACCACATCATCTGCCTTAAATGTAACAAATGATCGAGTGATCAACTATATAAAAAAACTAAAAGATAGCAACTTATTAAATAGTGCTTTCTTGATATTTGAGAACTCAGAAAATAGGTCATCATTTTAGTTGTTCAGACCACTAACTATAATTTCTCTGGGAACAAGAATTTCTTATGGAGGATGGTGCAGAGGCAATAAGTTGACCACATTGGGCTGATAGGAGGGTCAGTTGCAACACAATGAACCCATAGAGGGCAGAAGAAAGGGGACAAGTGCATCAAACTAACCATGCAGTACAGGCAAAAGGGGCTGTGGGAACATGAAAGACCATTGAGTTTAGAAGGAAGAGGTAGTGGCAGTACAACCATATATGTCAACAGACCCAATTCAGGCAGGATACTCCCAATGTTTTTAAGTCCAAAGGGGCTTTATTTTATCTGTCTCCTGCCTAAAAGATCTTCTTTTTCAATGCGAGTCAATCGGGAAAATCAATCAGTTTTTCTTTTTCAAAATCACCTTCTTGCCAAGTTCAGAATGTTGGCAAATAAGGTACATTGGATTCCGGAGGGCAGGAGGAATGGGGTAGAGACTTGAATTCGGATAAGAAAGGACAGGAGGAAGAGGGACATGGGAACCAAACTGACCTTACAGAGCAGGCATCAGGGGTTGCAGCAGAACAATATTCCACACAGGGAAAGTGGGATGGCAGTGCAGCACAGCGGACCATGTAAAGCAATAGGGAGGGGACAGTGCCATGCACATTGACAACACAGGGCAGAGGGGAAAGAAGCAAGGGCAGCAAGTTGACCATAGCGCATAGACAGGAGGGACAGTTGCAGCAGAACTGACCATGAAGGGGAGGAGGGAGGGGGCAGGGGCATGACAAAGGACCCGACAAGGCAGGAGGGAGGGCACAGGTATCCACATGTGGAAAATGGAGACCTGTGGTAAGGGGGCAAGGCAGGAGTAGCAAACTGACTATGTAGGGCAGGAGGGATGGGCACTGGAAGCACAACACACCATGGAGGGCACAAGTGAGACCAAAATGGCATACACACAGACATTGGAGGAAAGGTGGGTGGTCAGGGGCAGCAAACTAACTACATAAGGCAGGTGAGAGGGGATGTGGCAGTGCAGAAGACCATGCAAGGCAAGCAGAAAGGTTTGTGGCAGTACAACGGCCATGGTGGCCTTGGGGGAGGGGACAGGGGCATGCACAAAGGACCATGGAGGACAGAAGGGAGAGGTAGGGACTGGACATACACAAAATAAGGTGAGAGGAGGTCATTTCACAACAGACAACACAGGGCAGGCAAGAGGAGCAGTTGCTGCAAAAACTTAGCATGGAGGGCAGAAGGAAGTGGCAGCAAAATGGACAATGGAAGACAGGAGAGAGGGAATGGGGTATGGAATTTGGGCATGCTTGGTGGAGGTAGCAGGAACCGGCAGCAGCCATCTGACCGTACTAGGCAGGTGGAAATTGCACTGGCAGCTCAACGGAACACTCCAAGTAGATAGAAGTGTGGCAGGTCCATGGATTAGGGTGGACAGAAAGGAGGGAGCAGGGGCATACACACAGAAATTAGAGAGCAAGTGGAAGGAGAGTAGGGCCAGCAAGCTAATCACAGAGGGTAAGCAGGAGGACAATGACGAGGCATATAATTGGGCAATTAAGGGCAGGAGGAGTGGGCAGGGGAATCAAGGTTAAAGGAGTGCAGTGGCAGCACATCAGACCATGCAGGGCAGGAGGGAAGGGGCATGTATATGGACTCAGACAACAGAGGGTAGTGAGGAGGTGGACGGTGCAGCAAGCTAACGCAGGCAGGAAGGACAGCGGCAGAACAATAGCCACCAATATATGTAATGATGGAGCAGGGTCATGGACACGGACAATGGATGGCAATGAGGAAGGGTACCTTTTTCTTTTTACAGGGCTTATTACAAGCAATTGGTGAGGTTCCAGGTGACTGCACCTGCTTGAACTACCCGCTACAGTGTAACCATTAGTTTATCTTTCTTTTTTTTGTCTTTCTACAGGTCATTGTACTTGTAGCAGACCGCTGTAGGCACACTAAGCCTTAATACTTCACTTTTCTGTAAATACACAATTATTTTTATTAAACATACATGAGTAAGGTGGGGAAGTTGTGCCCCCGTCCTGAAGAAGGAGCTTGACTCCGAAACATGTCGACGCACACCAGAGGTCCTGTTCTTTAATTAACAGACTCGACCTCACACTGCACTTCTTTTAACAGTACCAGCCAGAGTTCAGAATAAAAGTTTTTTCTATAGACTCATGTGCCAGGTACTTTTTAATCTTCCACCACATCCCACCACTCACTTATAAATACACCCCACACAATCCACACCACACAAAGTCATTACTATAAGTGCTCCCGCGTAGTCGTTGGTCGTAGCACGCCGCATCCCGTTAGAGGGGTGCGAAGACCCCGATGATGAAGCATGACACCAAGGGGCCTTTTGGTGTGTGAGGGGTATTTTACAAAACACTGAGTGCTTCAACTTGTGTCGAACACTCTCTCCCTTCCTGTGATTTGGATTCTCTTTGTTTATTTAATCAAAACCCATACCCACCCTAAACCCTTAAACTTTCCTTGCCACCCAGCACCTTAACAAATTCCTTGCCACCCAAAGACCCATACTCAACCTAATCCCTAAAAATTCCCTTGCCACTCAAAAAACCATACCCATCCTAAACTCTAAAAATTACCTTACCACCCAAAAACCCATGCCCACGCTAAACCCTACAATGCCTTTGCCACCCTATCTCCAACAAATCCCTTACCACCTAAAAGCCTATAGCCCACCCAAACCTTAAACGAAATCCCTTGCCACCCACAAAACTATACACACCCTAAACCCAAAAGCCCACACCCACTCTAAACCCTAAAAAAGACCTTACCATCCAACAACCCATAAACACCAAAAACCGGAAAAATTCACCTGCCACCCAAAAACCAATACCCAACCTTAACCTTACCTTACCACCCAGAAAATACCTATCCTACCCCTAAAAATGTCCTTGCTAATCAAAAACTCATACCCACCCTAAACCCTAATTATTTCTTTCCCACCCTGAACTCTAAGAAATCCCTTCCACCCAAAAATCCAGACCCACCCTGAACCTTAAAAACTCCATTGTCACCCAAAAACCCATACCAACTCTAAACACTAAGAAATCCCTTGCCACCAAAATACCCATACCAACCCTGCATACTGAAAATTCCTTTGCCACCCAAAAACTCATACTCTTACCACCGAAAAGCCCATACCCACCCACAACCCTACAAAATCAATTGCCATCCAAAAACCCACACCCTCCCTAAACCCTAAAAAATCAATTGCGACCCAAAAACTCATACAAATGCTAAACCCTAAAAGTTCCCTTACCACCCAAAACACATATCCATCCTAAACCCTAAAAAATCCCTTGCTATCCAAAAACCTATTTAAATGCTAAACCCAAAAAAATTCATTACCACCCAAAAAACTGTAGCCATCCTAAACCCTTAAGGTTACCTTGCCACCCAAAACCCATACCTCCCTAAACTCTAAAAAAAACCTTACCATGCAAACCTAGTACCACTCAAAACCCGAAATATTCCATTGCCACCCAGAAATCAATTCCCACCCTAAAAAATCCCTTTACTCTTCAAAAACCCATACTCACCCTAAACCACCCAAAAACCCGCTAAACCCTGCAATGCCTTTACCAACCTATCTCCAACAAATCCCTTACCACCTAAAAGCCTATAGCCCACCCTAAAACATTAATTGCCGCCCAATTATGCATACAAACGCTAAACCCTAATCAATTAATTACCACCCAAAAACCGATACTGACCCTAACCCTTAAAGATTCACTTGTCTCCCAAAATCCATACACACCCTAAAACCTAAAAAATTGCTTACAACCCAAAAACACATACCCAACAAAAACTCTAAAAATATCCTTGCCACCCATATGAACAATATCCAATCTCTTTTGTGGTCCCCTAAAATTAAGTGGCACACATGTATATCATATTGTAATGGGGTAAACAATTATAGCACAACTTTTGCATCAGACTAGTGTCTGTTATATTCATAGGCAAATACAGTTGAAAAAACAGTTGGAAAAGTGCATTACCATCCAGCCCAAGTGGGCATGTATTACCTTTATTTCTGTGTTAGTTTCACGTACTTAACTTGCACAGAAACACAAGCACATTACTCATGAGCAAGGTGTTTGTGGTACACAGAAAGGTTCTGGCATACAATCCATTGCTTTCCAGTTCTAGGTTTTATCTTTGCTAGCAGCATGCATAATTATGAGTGAATTTTACCAAGAATGCCCTTCTCGCTCAACTCACTTAGAAATCTGGTTAATCCTGGTGAATACAAATCATCAGATGCAAACCCATAGAATGATAAACAATCAGGATTGTATTCTCATATAACCCAGGAAACTGTTTAATCCTTACCCGTTCAGTCCGTCCAAGCCAAGTGCATTATAATGCTTCTCCTGAGGACAGAAACAATCATGCCCTCCTAATGTCCTTATTTAGTGAGCTTTTCAAGTCTATTAATTGAATGAACCCCTGTTCTCTCTTAGATAAGAAGAAAACAATCATTGTCTTCTGGTGAGGTTTTAGTCTTCTGTTGAATTGACCTCCTCTCCCAATACATCTGTGAAGTGGCATATTGTTATGAGTTTCCTTAATTTCATGGAAGTGTTTCCAAGCACAAATTCTGCTTAAAACACTGGAAATCTCTCTACTTAGCATCTTGGTAAAAGTGTCTACATTTCTGTTTTCACAGATCAGCTATTTTGCAACTAGTCCAGTCCTGAGTGACCGGAACCAGTTTCCTTCCTTCTTCCGGACCATTCCAAGTGATTTTTTCCAGTCTCACGGACTGGCTCAGTTAGTAATTTACTTTGATTGGACCTGGGTCGGTATTATTACAGAAGACAATGACTACGGCCATCTTGGAGCTGAAATATTACAGAGAGAACTTCATGAAGCTGGAGTTTGTGTGGCCTTCTCTGAGAACATCATCCTCACCCGAGCAGATAGGAATGTACCTCATATTGTCAAGATAATACAAAAATCAGCAGCTAATGCAGTGGTCGTATTTGGCCTTGATTCCCATTTGGTTCCTCTGTTTGATGAAATAGTGATGCAGAATATAACTGGAAAGACATTCATTGCCAGTGAAGCCTGGTCAACATCAGCACTCCTATCTGCAGACAAGTATTTTAATATCCTATCTGGCACAATCGGACTTACGATTTACAGTGGAGAGATGCCAGGTTTCAAAGAATATGTAAACAATGCCCGTCCTTCAGATTTTCCTGACGATAACTATTTTAAAACATTCTGGGCAACAGCTTTTGGTTGCAGGTGGCAAGATCCAGAAGTACTGACGGTTTTGTGGGATAACAAAACAAAGTCATGCACAGGGGAAGAGAGAATTGATAGCATCAGTGGCATCTACAATGAGGTCACCCGCCCAAGATTCACATACAATGTGTATAGGGTGGTTTACGCCATCTCAGTAGCTTTACATGATCTCAATGCATGCCAAACACGGGGAGGACCCTTTTATCATGGAGCGTGTGCGAGCGTATTGGACTTCCAACCCTGGCAAGTAAGAAAACTGTTTGTTTACTAGAAATAGTTTGAAATAGCCAATTAAAGCCACAACAGCACCAAGAGGCACAATGATTGGCTTCTTATTGGGATTAGGGAATTAGAATGTACATTTATGCCATTATTGTCAAGATTCATCAAACAAGTGTGAACTATATCATGATCAACCATATTGCTTACCTTCCCAGGCAACATGGTGGTCAAGCCTGGGTTTTTAGTATGAGGCACAATACAGTGTGCTACGTGAACACTTCATTTTTTGATCTTTGCGCTTGTGATCTCTAAATTCTATAGTTGCATTAAGATTATAGTAAAGCTACTGTGGAAGCCATGCACTTGTATTCAGAAAGGAAGAGGATTACTGATGATCCAAGGATGTGGGACACTCAATCAATCAGGATTTATAAAAGAATGGCTAATCAAACGCGGGGGTATTCAGGGGCTGAGAACCTTGCTGCTTCAGGTAGGTTCAGTTGAAAAGCCAGGTCTTGAGTCCTTTTCTGAATTCTAAAAGAGAGGATGAGGTTTGGAGGTGAAGTAGGAGGTCGTTCCAGGACTTAGCAGCAAGGTAGAAGCTTCAGCATATGCAGGGGTGTTTGCGAGGAAGGTGGAGTGCAGATGTCTGGAGGGTAGGTAGAAGTTCATGCAGTGGTTGAAGTAGGCTGGTACTTGGTTGTGAAGGGATTTGTATGCGTGGATCAACATCTTGAATTGACATCTCTTCTGAATGAGGAGCCAGTGGAGCTTTATGAGGTGGGACGATGTGGGTCTGTTTGGGGAGGTCGAGGATGAGACTGGCTGCGGAGTTCTGTATGGTCTGTAGTATCTTCAGAAGGTGAGTGATAGGTAAGTCCTATGTAGAGCGCGTTGCCTTAGTCCAGCCGGGTGGTGACTAGAGCTTGAGTGATGGTTCATCTGGTGTTGATGGGGAGCCATTTGAAGATCTTGTGGAGCATGCGAAGAGTGAGGAAGCAGATGGATGAGACTGCATTGATCTAGATTTTTATGATGAGCTTGCTGTACGGGATAATGCCAAGGTTGCAGGCATGGTCTGTCGGAGTGGGTGGGGGCACTAGTTCGGAAGGCCACCAAGAGACGTTCCACTGGGAGGTGTTGTTTGTGAAGATCAGCGCTTCCACTTTGTCTGTGCTGAGTTTTAGGCAGTTGCTTTTCATCCTTGCTGATGCTGGCCATGCACCTGTGGAAGTTGGCCCTCATGATGGAGGGGATTTCTGATAGCAAGAGGATGAGCTGGATGTCGTCTGCATTGGATATGATGCTTAGTCCATGGGTTCCGATGATGTTGTTCAAGGTGGTCATGTGTGTATTGAACAGTGTGGGGCTGAGGGATGAGCCTTGAGGGATGCCACTGATTATGTTCTTTAGTTCTGAGGTGAATGGTGGTTGGCGCATTTTCTTGATTCTTCCAATGAGGAAGGATGCGATCCAATTGAGCGGGTCTTGTTGCATTCTGATGGAGCCCCTTGATAAGGGTGTGGTGGGATATGTTGTTGAATGCTGCAAAGAGCTAAGGAGGGTCAGAGCTGCCTTTTCTTCCCAGTCAAGGAGGGTTCTGATGTCTTTGGTGGCAGAGATCAGTGCTGTTTCGGTGCTGTGGTTGGTACAGAATCTGTTTAGGGAGGTGTTGAGAAGATTGGTGTTCTCCTGGTGTTCTGTAAGTTATCCGTTGTTGGTTTTTTGAGGACTTTTGTGGAAAAGGGGAGTTGAGAGATGGGGCAGTAGTTTCTGAGTTTGCTGGGGTTGGCCTATGGTCTCTAGTGAAGGGTTTCGATCTCTTCAGGAAGGTGGCTATTGTGATGGTGAAGTTGAAAGGGTGGTAAGCTTGCTGCTGATTGTCTTGCTCCAGAGGTCGAAGATGCGGTGTGGACAGGGCTCCGTGGGGGCACATGAGTGGACAGAGTCCAAGATGGCTGTGGAGGTCTGTGTGGTGAGGTGGTTCAAACTGGTGAGTTGGTAGTTTTATTAGAGTGTGGTGGCTAAAAATGTTGGAGGGATTGTCCTGGGGTTCAAAGTTCCTGTAGATGGTGGAGATCTTGTCATGGTACAGGTACACCTGGCTGTTGAAAAGTTCATGGGAATGGGTGATGAAGTTTTTGGTGGCTGAGGGGTTGAGGAATTCTCTGACAATTTTGAAGAGTTAGTTGCTGTGGTTAGAGTTAGCTTTGATGCCACAGACAAGAGAATAAGGAATCATTGGTGAACCATGTAGATGGTGAATATTTGTTGAGATGTCTGTTGTATGGAAATGTACTCATGGACTTTAGAGGCCTATGGGATATATTGGATGATGGCAAAATTAAATGCTTTAAATGTTTTACTTGATTAACTCCTGGTACAATAAGGATTGAAATGTGTTATTGAAGTTAAGTTGATCGGTGCATAATATTCACCACTTTTGTACATTGTTTGGCAAATTCAATGAGGCAAACAGAACAAAAAACACCAAGGCAAATAAGCAAGGTAGACACGACAAAGAATAAGAAGTTGAGCACAATAAGGCAAATGCAATAAGGGTTAACTAAGGCAAGACAAGAAGAAGCAAGGCAAAAGGCAGTGGAGCAAGGCAGGAAATGGCAGAAGTGGGGGACCTGCTGTGTGAGGCAGCGAAGGGGGAGCTGGCTCAAGGAAACTACATTATTTTAAATTGCATTCTATGAATACCCAAAGAAATTGTAAATGACCTATTTGTGAGTTGAAGTTACACATCTAAATACTGTGGTAATTCATTTTCTGTCTATTCCTACCTATAGATTTCACTGTGTGTTTTGGCTGGTGATATATTGGAGGGTAACTGGACATAATATCGACTACATAATATCGAATGGACAAAATATAGACGGAAAAATATCGACATTAACAAAATATCGACTATAGGAATATCGTTGAAAAAAATATCGACTGCAAAAATGACCCAAAAATATCGAATACAAAAATATCGACTTAAAAATATCGACTAGACAAAATATCGAAATATAGTGAAAGTAAAAAATATCGAGAAAATGTTAGAAAATATTGATTTTATAAAATAATATATATATAATATATAAATAAATAGTACCAAATGTTTAGGAGCGGGTTGTGGGTTTATAGGGGAATAGGGTGGGAAGTAATTTAATAATAATTAATTAGTTAATATATGTGTGGTAATTGTTTTAATTAGATTGTAATTGGTAATTAATTAATATTAATTAGTTAATTGTTTAATTGATTAATTAGCATATAATTTAATTGATTAATTGATTAATTTATTATTAATAATTAATATTTAAAAAAAAAAATTCTATATGATTTTCATTGATACATTGGTTATTAATTAATAATAATTAGTGATTTATTGTATTAAGAATTAGTATATTATTTACATTTATTAATTGCTAACACATTAATTATAATTAGTTAATGATGTAATTTATATATTGCATATCATTTAAATAAATTAATTGGTAATTAATTTATAATAATGACTTAATTACATTAATTGTATACATTTAAATGTAATGTGTTAATTAATGTTGATGTTAATTAATTAATTGGAATTAAACAATATTAATTAATCTAAATTATTATTATAGCTAATGTGATAATATATTTTATAATAGTTTTTTGAAAAATATTTGTTTTTTTTATATATTTATGTTTAATGTTGTGTTCATTATTATTTATAGTGTTCTGGCTTAGTTTCATAGTTTTTGTTATAGGTTAATTGTTTAGGGTTCAGGGTAATTTTGGTAGTCGTGAGTGAAGGTGTATTTAGTGGGATTTGGGAAATTTTTAAGTTTGTGGGTAAATGGGTATTTTTGAGGTTGAGGGTCAGTTTTCTGTTCTTGTGTAAAGGGCTATTTGTAGAGTTCAGGGTCAGTTTTCAGTTTGTGGGAAAAGGAGTATTTGTAGGGTTCAGGGTCAGTTTTCAGTTTGTGGGTGAAGGGCTATTTGTAGGGTTCAGGGTCAGTTTTCAGTTTGTGGGTAAAGGGGTATTTGTAGTGTTCAGGGTTAGTTTTCAGTTTGTGGGTAAAGGGGTATTTGTAGGGTTCTGGGTCAGTTTTCAGTTTGTTGGGAAAGGAGTATTTGTAGGGTTCAGGGTCAGTTTTCAGTTTGTGGGTGTAGGGGTATTTGTAGGGTTCAGGGTCAGTTTTCAGTTTGTTGGGAAAGGAGTATTTGTAGGGTTCAGGGTCAGTTTTCAGTTTGTGGTTGTAGGGGTATTTGTAGGGTTCAGGGTCAGTTTTCAGTTTGTGGGTAAAGGGGTATTTGTAGAGTTCAGGGTCAGTTTTCAGTTTGTTGGGAAAGGAGTATTTGTAGGGTTCAGGGTCAGTTTTCAGTTTGTTGGGAAAGGAGTATTTGTAGGGTTCAGGGTCAGTTTTTAGTTTGTGGGTAAAGGGGTATTTGTAGGGTTCAGGGTCAGTTTTCAGTTTGTGGGTAAAGGAGTATTTGTAGGGTTCTGGGTCAGTTTTTAGTTTGTGGGTAAAGGGGTATTTGTAGGGTTCAGGGTCAGTTTTCAGTTTGTGGGTAAAGGGGTATTTGTAGGGTTCAGGGTCAGTTTTCAGTTTGTGGGTAAAGGGGTATTTGTAGGGTTCTGGGTCAGTTTTCAGTTTGTTGATAAAGGGGTATTTGTAGTGTTCTGGGTCAGTTTTGGCCTTTAGGGTCAAGGGGTCTTTTTAGTGTTTTGGGACAGTTTTGGGTATTTTAGAGTGCTGATGTATAGTTTAACTTAACAGTGATACATTAAATTTATCACACGAAAATAGATATTATTATAACTTTACATTAGTACACTTTATTTAGATAAAAACAATTTATGTATTAGCATGTTTCCAGACAGTAGCTAGAGTGGAGTTGGAATGCTAATTATTAATTGGTTGGTGTCCAGCACCATCAGTAATATTACCAACACTGGAGTTGGATTAATAAAAATACATTGGTTAGTCTCCACCACATTTTATGGTATTACCTTGAGTGTAGTAGGAATAGTAAAATAATTTTTGCTAGTGTCCTGCAGCTTCTATGATTTTAGATTGACTGGAGTAGTAACAATACATATAAAATTGGTCAGTGTGCAGCACATTTGTATACATTTGTTCATTACTGTATTTTAATAATAAAAAATTATGCAACATAGATGTTTTCAAATTAGTTTATTAAACAATTTTTAATTTTTTTATTGTGTACTACAATAAAATCAAAAACAAATATAACATCACATTTTTTTTAACTTTTATTATTCACATAATAACATCTTTACATTTATATACATGTGGTCAATGTAAACAATAATTTGGATTACTAGATTCTTTCAGTAAATTTTACATATTCCCATCAGTCATTTACAATTTAAAGTATTTATATAGAAATACATTAAACAATGATTTGTTATATATTTCTTACATTAATATTTAATAATGTTAATATTAAATATTAATATAATAAAATATATTATACATATTTCTTTTTAACAAGTAACATGACTATTATTACATTTCTTAGGATAAATTGAAATACCAAAATAAATTTTCTTGGTGTATATTTCACACAATGTTGTTTTTACATAAAACATATAAATCGCTTTGGTTGTAAAGTTTATAATTGTATAGGGAAACAATATGTTTAATTATAATATCTGGTATTTATCAAATATTAGTAAAGCAATTATATAATTTAGTTATAATTAGAAATAATTATATAATCTTTTTTTACTAATTAATAAAAATAATAATTATTTTAATTATTATTATTATTATTAATTAATAAACATAAACATTCATTGATTATTAACAAAAATATATATATTCACAGATAAAATAGAGACTTTTTTCAGGGCATTCTTTATATACTAAATGGTTCTACTTGTTATATTAATAACAATAAATAAGTTATATTATTTATCATTATTAATTATTCCCATAAACATTTATAATGTTTTATAAAAATTATACACAAAATTATTCTTATAAATATACAGAATAACTAAATATTTACATCTTTTATTCAAAGTTTTACATAATTATTTTATATTATTAATATATAATACATATTATATATTAATTTATATTAAATATATTATTTTTTGTTAATAAAGGAAAATTGTCATGAGTATAGTGTATTAATTTGTTACATTATACATGTGTATGTATTATATATTTTTTATTTCACATTGTTTATTCTATTATCCTTTTACACAAATGGGTTAAGGGGACTACTTTTTTACCGCGTAAGGTTATTGCGCTCTATTCAGGACTGGAGAAGCTCGCGGTTGGGAGTTGCTTCGCGTGGAGAGAGGTAAGGTTATTTTTTAATACTAATTATAAGTAAGTGGTCATGTTTGAGGGTGTAATCAAACTCTGTAGTGTTTTTTGGTGTATGTATTATTAGTTTAAGTAGCGTTTGGGTGAAAAGTCTGCGTTATAGATGTGTCGTGCTTTTTTTCCTTCAAGTCTAATTTTAATTGTTCCGAAATGTCTTCTTACATGGTTAATGTTAATTGTTAGTATATTTACAAATGTGAAGGGGGTATTTGTGGGTGGCTTTCGTTATGTATGTTATTTTACAGGTTTCGGTTCCTCGCATGAAAACTACATGGAAGGAAGCGTGTTTTTTAACGGAGAAACAAATGTTTAAGTTATTATGCTTATATTTTGACTTTTATCTCCTATTTTTCGTGTTTGCCTGGAGCGGTTTTTTCACTTTTTAAACCTTTTTCGGGTTTTTTGGAGGGTTTCGATTCGGATTGATACTTTGATATGCGTGACCGTTTTTTTAAAATTGTGTGTATATAACTTTAAATCCTAACGTGTACACACTACTGTTTTCGGGATTTCCTGGAGCGTTTTTTTACGTTTTTCAATTTATTTTCGGGTTTTTGAGGGTTTCCCATATTGGAATAGTAAGATATTGGATTGGATTGTATGGATTGATTTTTCCTTGATTGCGTCTCCCAATTCCAAAAATTTTTAGTATTTATTTTACAATTTTGATTGGGTGGGAAATGTCGATTTCTAATGTTATGTGTATGTTATAAAAAATTATAAACATTGCATATTTGTTACGATTTTTTTTACATATTTTTTACAAGTTTGTCAAACAAATATGTTTTATTTATAATTCATTATATATGTTTATGACATGTGATTTTTATTAGTATTGTAAGAAGACATTCGTATATTTACTTGACATTTTTATAGAAGACTTTTTGCTATTATTGCCAGGTATTCTAAACCTCTAGTTGTAGGGTATAATGTGACTTGACTTTGAAGTAGTCGGAACATTTGTTTGGTTTGTTTAGTGAGTTTGGGCCCTATTTGTGACACTGATTGTTCCATTCTTAGTTCCTGATAGCTTTGTTCTTTTTTCAAAGCTTCAAGAAGGTTGTGGAATGTGGGTTTGCCTCTGTTTGTAGTTGCTTGGAAAGCATTATGCCACCCTTCAACACTGTTGTTGGTTTTCGCCTCTTGGTTTAAAGTACTGAGATAGACATTCCACCAAGGGATTTGGAATTTGGGCTGGCGTCGATGTCCTGATCTGTGCAACCTTCCCACCCAAGTGTCTTCAAAATAGTCTAGCAATGGTGTTAGCTTATCCTCATTCCTCTTATAATATGCGCTGTCAATTAATAAATTGTAATGTTCAGCAACATCTGTAACAGGGACGTAGGCCAGGGCTATTAACTTTTTAACTTGATAGGCAAAGGTGCTATCTGTAGAGTATAGTACACTTAAAGTAGATTTTTGGAGATGCCTCCATATACTCTGATTAAAATGATAATAGCAACCCTGGATTGCTGTGTGGGGAAATGTTCTCAAAATGCTATTTATCATAGCTAATTCGAAATCAATAATTATTTTTTCGGGAAAATAATTATTGATTTCCGTTTTGAGAACATTTAAAATTTCGGTGTAGGTTGTTTGCTGTTTGTTGGGTAGCAAACAGTAAATGAAAGGTATGTTAGAATGATGGTATAAACCGTGGATGGAATACAGTTGGTAAAAAGGTTTTGGGCAGGGTTTAAATGTTCCATCCATCATCCATTGGGGACACTGTTGGATTTTTCGTAAATTACTTGCAGTTGCAAACATAATTATTCTGTTTGTACTGCTTTCATTATCAAAAAGAATAAATTTATCTTTATTGTGTGTGATGGCCATTTCGGGTGAAATAATAATTTCTTCAAAACAAGTTGGGTTGGGTTGGGTTGTGCTAGTGAGTCGTTTGGTGCGTGCAATTGTGCGTTTCAGGGAATCAATAGAGGGTAGTTGCCCTGAAGCATGGTTAGGGATTTTTACCAGTTCTTCTTTAAGTATTTGGGTGGTGGGTTTGTCACTTTGTGTGCTAGCACTTTTAATACTTTCTAAGGCATCTCTAATTTCAATTTCGGTGACATTTGGGGGATGATTATGTTCTCTAGTAAATAGCACATTAGTTTCCTTGGTAGTGGCCCTCCCATAACATTTGTTGGAGTAATATTGTGTACACTTCCAAAAAACCTTTCTACCACTTTGTCTCTCCTGATTATACACATAACCCATGTAGCATAATAGCAATTTATTTTTCTGAGACATGACAAATTCTGCACCTTCAGTCATTTTGATTTACTTGTTCTAGGAAAGAGTAGAAAGAAACAAAATCAGTACACATTTTTTTACTTATGTGGTGCTAACATCATTAGTTATGCATTTATACTTACAGTTAATCAAAGTAGTAGTCACAGAAGCAGAAATGTCTTTTGAATGATGTTCTTGTATGTATGTCTTTATTTGCTGTTGGTATGAAAATATAGAAAAACAACGTTAATGTTTATATATAACAAATGTATTTCCTACTCAAAAGCAGTTGTCATTTTTGTCTACTAGTGCATTTGATGTAAACATTACATATACTTACTTTTTTAAATAGTAGAATAGTAGTAATTGCTGGAGTTCATCAATTTAGTACAGGTATGATCTGTAGAGTAGATAGAAGAAATAAAAGCAAAATATTATAATTTTAATACTGAACCGTTTGGAAATGTAACAGATTTAAACGTATACTAACTTCTAAATATGTCGTTTTCTTTGTTGTAGGTAGAATAGCTGTATGATGTATTCAGAATATCTGTAGAGGAAATATAAAATAGATAAGATGTTGTTAAGAACATAGACTGTGTTATTTTCGGCAGTTTTAGAGAAATGATAAATATACTTACATTTTTTACAAGGCGATTCTTCTATATTGGTATATTTTGTGTAGGATGTTTTCATATGATATGTAGAATAGATGTATGATGTTTTCTGAATATCTGTAGAGGCAATTTAAAATAAATAACATGGTGTTAAGAATATGGTTAGCGTTTTTTGTGCCAACATTTTAGCAAATAACAATTATACTTACTTTTTTCTGAAGGGTATTTTTGTGTTTTGCTATAGTTGATCTTGGATTTTTCAAATGATCTATAGGGAAGATGTAAAAAGCAAGATATGTTGTTTAAAAATGTGCATTAATGAAATTGGCCGTTTTATAACAAACACATCTATACTTACATGTGTAATTAGGTTAGTTTTATCGTTTTTGCTGTAGAAATAGCACCATTTCTGTATATCTGTAAATATAATGTCAATGAAAAATAAATACTCTTGTAAATTAGTGTTTAAACAAAGCAGTTGGTGTGTAACAGAGAATTATTATATACTTACTATCTGATTTTGCACATGAAGAAATATGACCATGTAATAGGAATTGTGTTGGGGTAGTTTCTATCAGAAAAGTAGGAAGACATGAAAATAAAATAAGTCTAAGAGTTAGGAGATGTAAGGAAAATAGTGCACTTCTAATGTAGTTTTCTACTAAAATGCTGTGTTACTTACTTGATTAATTAGCTAGTAAGCTGGATCTTTAAAGATGTTTATTCTGCAACAAAATCTTCAAAGTGTTGGCATCTACTTTCCAGATAGGTAGCAGCAACAAATGGTAGAATGCATGTAGCCCTTTTATAGTATATGTGTTATGTGTGCTTTGATTTGATTGGTTGTAGGATGTAAGGAAGCATAGTATAGGCTAGTTTGAATTTTTTTAAATTAATTGGAGTGTTTGTTGATGTGAGAATGGTGGTATGTGGTTGTTCCCGCATTAAAGCAGGTTCGTGTTTAAATGAAATATATTTATATGTGAAAATAAGTAATGAAAATGTTAGTTAAATGCAAAGAATAATAGAAAATGATAAAATGCATGTAATAGAATGTATAGTAAATGTGGATTAATAGTAATTTTATGTAAGAAACAGGTATTATATGTGAAAAGTTTTTTTTACAGAGAAATGACTTTTATCGATGATAAAGATGGTATTTTAGAAAGAAAAGTGTGCAAACATGAACTCGATATTATTTTTTTAACGATATTGTGGTAGTCTATATTTTTGTAGTCGATATTTTTGTAGTGTTAGGGCTAATTTCATGTCCAACGATATAATTGTAGTCGATATTTTTTTAAGCGATATTTATGTATTCGATATAGTTAGTACTCGATATTTGTTAGTCGATATTTTTGTAGTTTGTGTAATAAGTATAGTAAGTCGATATTTTTGTTGTCGATAATTTGTCAACGATATTTTGGTAAGTCGATAATGTGTCCGTCGATAATATTTCAGTGATCCATATTGGAGACTGGTGGAATAAAGAGTAGAGTGGAGAAGTGTGGCTCACCGATTAGAGTGGCAGACCCTGAGGCAGAGGTCTGGCCCGGGACCAGGTTTCTATTCCCGACGCGGCAGGGTCTTGGGCTCAATGTCCACGGATTCGATAATTCTCACCTAGGTGCCTACTCTAATCATGGGTCCCACTCTGCAACTCTGGGCAATAGCTTGCTTAATCTCCCCGAAAGCGCTAGGATGCCTGGCCTCACCTTGGAGGTGCCCAATAAGGGGGCATCTCACAGGGAAAGCCAGGAAGGGTTCCACAGCAGTATACAGTGCCAAGATACCTTTCAGGTGATAGTGCGCTTTACAAGTATACACACACACACACATTTACATTTTACATATATTTAAGTGCTGCTATTTTCATATACTATATTAAGGACCTGTATATTATATTATAGAACTTTAACTATCTGGGCCAGCAGAGTCAAGCACTATAGGAGAGGTTAGGTGGGTAAAACTCTGCACACAGATGCTAAAATCAAGGTAGGTGAGACAGTTGCTCAGCTGCATCAGTGCACCCATAATCCTTTGCAACACAAGGACAGATTCCTGCTGCTGTAAAGACTTGTATAAATGGTCCTCTATTTCATTTCATAAAAAACACAAAGTGATTTGCACACAGTAATGGTCAAAATATTTGTAAATGAAATTGAGACTCAGGCTTTCCATATTTCCATATCCCTTAATTATATGGAACTGACTGCCCTGCCTGGCTTCAAACTGGCTGCAGTGACAATGGGGAGATGATAGGTCCTTTGTGTGAAGGCAGTTCCTGCTACTTGATGGCCCATTGAGGCCCACCTAATCTATCTATTGTGTGACTAGCTGGAAGGAAGTCACAAAGTCTACTGTCAGTTACACCCAGTAATGGTATGTAACCCAAGACAGGCTGCAGGCACAAAAGGGCTAAGGGCAGAAAAAGGCCACATTACTAAAAGTGCAATTTTCAAAATTGTAATTAAAAAAACGACTTTGCCATTAAAAAGGGTGTTTTATTACAATTCCAAACACACCAAAATGATGAGGCTATGTGCTCCCATTTGAAAATGACAGCTCATTAAATGTAATATGGAACTTCTAATGCAATCCTCTAGGAAGATTGCATTACAAATTCACAGTAATGAAAAGCAAATTTATGGGTATTTCACTACCAAGACATGTAAAACATAAAAGCGTCCGGCCAGTCTTTTAATTACACAACAATCTTCCCTATGGGATGCCTAGGGTCTACCATAGGGGTGACTTATACACTGAGTTAACATGGCAGTTTCTAACTGCATTCAGGGTGTTACGTAAGTGGGATACAGAATCAGTGCTGAAGGGTTCACTGGTATCATTTAATTTACAGAGGCTGGGTATATGTTATACCACTCTACAGGGACCTAACAATAAATTAAATATGCCAAATGGTTATAATCCATTTTAGTCATGTTTTAGGAGAGTGAGCACAAGCACTTTAGCACTGGTTAGAAGTGGTAAAGTCCACAGAGTCCTAAGGGCAACACAAATAAGTTCAGCAAAATGGAGGAAGAGAGGGAATGCTTTGGGGAATACCACCTTCAGGCTGACAGGCCCTACAATAGGTGAGAGACCTTTTCTAATTTTGGTCAGTCAAACCTGAGGCACTTTCTAAGTTTACTTGTAAGCAAGTCTAGACGTAGCTTTGAGGTTAGGGTTAAGTGTGTTTTAACATTTATTTTCTTTACCTCCCAAGGATTTTCCATTATGTTTAATTGTCTTAAAATTGATATTGGCTAATCAGCTGGAGGTATGATGAACTGAAATTCGAGGCTGACGTCAGTGAAGTGGCAGTTTCTGTTACCATTACCACAGGAAGTGGTCTAGATAGTGCGTAAGATTTAAATGTGATTCCGGCATCTACAGGGAGTCCATGGAGGGCTTTCAGGTTGAATTTAAGTTTTCAATCTTGCATAGGCGTAGGACAATTCAATGTTGCTTGCCCAGGCTTTGTATCCTGGAATGAAGTTGTTAGGGAGAACAGATATATTATGTGTATTTGTACATTTGTATAGCAGACAACTCACCCAGAAGAGTATCCCAGCACTGGAAGTGTATATGATATTCCAGGAGTCAATGCCCGGCATGCCGAGGTCTTTTGTTAGCTTAACTCAGTGAGCAAAATAAAGTAGTAGTAGCATTTATGCAAAACTAGAGGGAGATACCATTATCAACTGCACTGACTGGAGGAGTAATCAGGAGGTTGGATTCACAAAGTTATGCCAGTTCTTTATTTTCAGGAAATATGCTTAAGATATGCTAAGGCCTGGCGGCCAGTTAAAGAGTAGGGAATCAGTACCTCCCTTTATTTGTATGCCATTTTTGCTCTGTTCAAGCATTTAAATATTCCTTCATCCAGTAGTACAGCCAAAAGATGATGTTGCTATAAAGTAGCTCTGACAAAATGAACAGCAAACATGGGAGTCAATGCAACAGTGATGAACACACAAGGGGAAATAGTGTGTATGGGTCTCTAGATTAGAGGTGGCTCGTACTCTGTGAAAAAATACTGCCCTCACTCACATAAATGTGACATGCTTCATCATCGGGCTTTCTTCAATACACCCCTGCGAAGACCAACAACTGAGGTGGAGCAAAAGGGAGGGGAAGACAATACAAACACATATGAATAATAACATATATGATAGATCAACAAAAGAAAAAGGTGCAGTAAGAATTAAAACTAGTTCACTGGTATCTTTTAGAAGTAATTGTATTCCTAGAACCACCGACTAGGATTAAAAACCAAAAAGGAAGGAGGTGATAGGAAAGTATTAGGAGTTTCCACACCCCTCCTTACTGCCAAATTGTCAACATGTTTGTGCTGCTTTTCAAATGCCTCCAGTTTCAGGTCATCACAGCCTTCATCAGGTCCTTTCAGATCCCAGAACTCTGAAAATTATGGACCCCTCCTACTCCTCAGTGCTGGGTGTCTGAAACCAATTGTTCGCAGAATGATGGGTTCAATTGGTAACTTAATCCAGAGAATCTGTGGGTAGAAAAAATCAAATCAAAAGTCAATGCAACAGCACATCAGTTGCACGCCGTAAAATAATGATAGGGCATCTATTTCAAATGTAATGCAGCTAAAGTTATAAACTGTTGCCTGTTATATTCTGCTTTTTTTGTTTTACTAAAAAAAATACGAATACATTACATCATCATATTATATATCCTCCAACCTCACAACAATGAAATATGCCAATGTAATCACGAGCTCCGTTTCTATTCCCCAGCTTCACCACTACATCAAAAGAGCCAGCTTCAAGGATGAATTTAAAAAAAAGGATTTCTTTGACAGTTCTGGGAACCCCCTGGCTCAGTATGATATTGTACACTGGCAGCTGGGAATGGATGCCAAAATACAGCACCGGACAGTTGGACGCTATGATTCCAGTGCCCCCTCAGGAAGGAGCCTGCACATTAATTCCAGCACCATTGTGTGGCCAGGATCTGCACAGGTAAGACCATGTTAAGAGTACAAAGATCTTCCAAAGCATCCATGAGTCCTTCCCCGCTAGTCCTTCCCCTCTAGTTGATAAACGCAATGCATATTGTATATATTGTATAAATGGATAAACTTAAAATGAATGTTAGTGATGGATCCTGACCAATAAGTTCTACAAATGTTCCCCACCATGAGAAGTAGTTATACATTTCATGTCTCAGTTTAAAAAAAGGATTATTTTGTGGTTCTGGTATGTTTAAAGCCTGGCTTTAAAGTGTTAGAGCTGAAGGTGATCACAACACTCTTTGCCATTGTGAACACTGTCTCCAGTCCTTGACGTTTCACCTAGAAATCATTTTTCTCATATTACTTAGTCTGATTAGATAAATGGAAGAAAAAGAAGATTATGTGTTGGACCTGGTCATGTTTGCAGGGTTATCCCAACCTTTCTGCCTCTTCCTCCTATTTTTCTGATCCTCTTTCTGTTAGCTTTAGGACTCTGGGCACTTTACCACTGATAATCAGTGCTGAAGTGCATGTACTCTCACCCTTAAAAAAGGTATGATTGGTTTACACCTGATTGGCATATTTAATTTTCTTGAATGTCTATTGTAATGTGATATAATATATACTGAGGGCCTGTAAATTGAATGCTATTTGTGGGTCTGCAGCACACTTTGCACAGCCCACAGAAGTAGCCTTTAAATCCGGTCTCAGGGATGCCACTGCAGTGCCTGCATGCGCAGTTACTGCCACATTGACTTGGCATTTAAAACTACTTGCGAAGCCTTAAACTCCTCTTTCACTACGTATAGGTCACCCCTAAGGTAGTCCCTAGGTAGCCTTACTGGCAGGGTGCCGTGAATGTAAAAGGTAGGACATGTGCCTTTATTGTGTGGCATGTCCTTGTAGTGGAAAAACGCAACTTTATTTCTCACTACTGTAAGGCCTACTCCTCTAATAGGCTAGCATTGAAAATGTCCTTATATATGTTTAAGTGGTAATTCCTGATATGAAAGGAATAGTACTGCCATTGTTGGTATGTTTAGAATGGTAGTGAAAAGTTATGCTTATGGATGTAGGTGGGTTTTTTATTACTATTTTAGAAATGCCACTTTTAGAAAGGGTCTGATACCAACACTGGGCTGGGGCTTCAAAGCAGTAAGGGCTAGCCTCAATGACTATCAAAACAAAATAACTGCCAGTACTGCCACTCTATTTCGGGTGATTTCAAAGGAACGTATTGACAACTGAACAATATGTACCATAGACCTTTTGATCAGTCTGAAATAAATCAGTTTCATTTCTTTTTCTTTTTTTCACATAGCAAAAACAATTTTTTCTTTTTGTTTGTCTTTATGTAATCTGAAAGATTTAAATTTGCACCATAGAATATCCTAGAAAAACATTCACTCTGCTCCTCTCACTCTTCTCATCACTTCCAACATTCATAGCCACACTCTATCTATAACCATTATTACAAAAACAACATTACAATATATACATATCATACAAAAGATTCAACATTGACAGCCATGGAATCGTTTTTCAGTAATTATCATAATTCATAACATTTATAATTAATCCTAAAGCTGTATAGAAACCAGGTCTACGCGTTTCGAACTCTCTGGGTTATGGGGAGTTCTCTTCAGGACCAAAAAAGCTGTAAAACAGAATTACAAAAAAGTGTAAGCTCAGGGGTGCCCTTGACCTCTCTTTTCTGCTTTCAGGCAAACTAATTAGGTATCTTAACTTATTATTCAGAAGCTCAATTACTCTAAGAGACTATAAAAAAAAAATGGGAAAAAAGATTTTCACTTAGTGTTAACCTACTATCACCAATACCAACCAATCTGCACCACCTATTTCCCGACGTATGACACTTGCATAATACTTACAGAGATGTCTTCTAGGGCTGTTGTTCAAATACGGATGGAGGGGAGTGGTTTGGATCCTGTGGTATTAATAAGATGGCATTAGTTTCCTGTGTTGGTGGCAAAAAAGGGGGGGTTTCATAATGGTATCGAGTGATTACTTACAGCATGCATTTGTTAGAAATTCTTTACTGTGTGTCCAAATGAAGCGTGTCATTGCCAGTTTCTGTGAAATGAAATGAGGGATTGTGATAATTGCAATGCAAGAATTGGTATTTATTTTTAGCGTGACGATGGCAACTGGCAACGCGGATTTACCTCAAGCTTCAATTATGGTGCGGCTCTTTCAGTCGTGCCAATACCTGCAAAGTGAAATGTACGGTAAGCCTCGCGTATAGTGGGGACAATGAAGGCTTTAGAGATCGTTGCTAGCGTGCAGGTCACCATTACTGTGTTTACCTTTAGCTACGACTCTGATGCGTGTTAATCATTCCTCTCCTCCTCCGTGTTCGATTTCCTTTAGCGTTTACTTCCTCTATTATTCATGTCTCGCGTTAGCTTGAACGCTAGGACTCATGGGAGTTGTAGTTGATACATGTCAGTTTTTTAAAGAGTTTATATCTATACCAATTAATTTATTTATTTATTTATTTATTTTAGCAACTTATAAAGCGCCTGGTGACCCGAGGGCATCCCCGCGCTATAAAGATTAAATCCTGCTGAGGGGGATAAGGGAGAAGGGTTTATTTAGGAAACAGGAGGGTTTTAAGTTTTTTCCTGAACGTCAGGAAATTGGGCTCCAGTCTGAGGGAGCGTGGGAGGGAGTTCCAACCAGTGGACGCTTTTACAGAGAAGCGTCGGCCTCCGGTACGTGTCCTCTTGTAAGATGTCCATCGCATCGTGAGCTTGTTCACACCCACAAGTAGGATGTGAAATTAGCTTGATTCATTCGCAGTGGTTTCAGTGACTGCTGTTCATACCAGTTGTTAATAAATTTTTAAAAGTGAATAGGAACAAAAGATATGCATATCGGTTGGCAGATGTGATTACTGTAATCTGTATATTTCAGAAATTTCGTTCAGTCCATCTACAGCTGTATTGAATTTGACAATAAGCATTGCCTCTCTTCTCGATAATTTTTCTTCAATGTCGCCCTTTCTCAAATCAAGTTCCACTTTTGAAATCACCGTCCATCTGATGTCTTTTTTGCTGTGGTTATTAATTTTCCAATGGTTTACTAGTGAAGCCGTCTTGATATTTTTCTTTATTCTGGATTTATGCTGTGTTATGCGAGTTCTTATTTCCAAAACAAGCCAGGACATTTTGTGATAATGGTTGTAGATAGAGTGTGGCTATGAATGTTGGAATGGATGAGAAGAGTGAGAGAAGCAGTTATTTTGTTTTGATAGACTTTTAGAAAGGGAGCATATTTCTGTGTTTTAACTGTTTGTGCTTTGCAGCCGGACTCCAATCCATACATAGAGCAGAGTGACAGTTACACTTTGTGCATACTTTCCAGACAGCCACAACACAGGAAATGCTGTTTATTCAACAATGACATCTGCTCACTGATAGTCTTCCAGGGCTGGGAGAGTGGGGGGTGGGGGTACACTTACATTTGTATAGGCTGTGTCCTGCCCTCACACACAGGGCTTGTTTACCCGCTACTGATGTCTGGAGCTAGCGAGGGGTTGAAAGGGGATGTGTTATCCTTGAAAGGATTTTCTTTGAACTTGCCCATGAAACAAAGACATTTTGCGGTATAAGTACAGGGGCTCTGACCCCACATTTTGAGATCACATTTGAACTGGATCTGAACCTCTGTCACAAGAACAGCCTGCTCTGGACATATGACTCAACTGGACTGCTCTTCTGTTGTAGCCCTGCTACTGGCTGGGTGGTTAAAGGTTTCATAGGATTTCTTTTCTCCTTTTAGCTCTGCTGCCAGCTGCCCCTGACTTTGGCTACACTAAGCACTGCTAGGCAGCCATGAGGAACAGCAGTGTGAACTACCTGCTCCCATGTGCTACCTGCTTGTCTGCTACTCACTGCATGTGAACCCTCTCAGTGTTCTACCCAGGGCTTGTAGGCATGCCTGTTTTTTAAAAAAAAAAAAGCTAGTGCATGCTGTGCACTTCAGTTTTACTCACAGCACGTGTGGAGCACTTCTTGTCACGAACTAGCACTTGTTGACCCCAGCCCGAGCACGTGTTGAGTGCTAAGGATAACTTGGTGAGCGTGTGATGAATGCTCCTCATCCGACAAGAAGCAAGGGCCCCTGCAGAGCATCGCTTCCCAAATAGGTGTTCCTGGACCAGGGCCAAGTCCACAACCTTGGAGACAGCATGCTCCTGATTGCCTAACCCATTCCTCAATCTGGAGACCAGAAGCTGGACTTGTGCCCAAGCCTACGTCTCCCCTCCCCAGTGCATAGCACTGGTTGTTGCACACAGTGGCCCAAAGAGGGTTTACCCAATCCTTTCTTTCATGTGCATTTCCTGCATGCCATCTGTGTTGACATACCTGGAGGAGGTAACCCTCTCTGTCAGGTGACCAGGAGTAAAGTTTTGATGGAGGGCCCAATCGCTCTCAAATCCCCTGCTGCTTTCAGAAAGGCACGGTTGGGATTTCGTACTGACAGATAACATAAAGGATCAGATATGGCACCATCACAGATGGACATTCCTAAAATTACCACATTATACATAGTAGGTGCGCAGGAGTTCCTGTAGCCTATGCTTTCAAAATAAAACTCACTCATTGCAGTTAGGCCATTGTGATGACCCTACCTCTGCTAATAGGAGCACTGGTTTTCCTGAATCTATGTTCATTTACTGTTAATGATTTGCTTATGACAATCTGTATTGATTTATGTATTTTCATCTAACCTAACTACAGTATTTCATGCCCTGATATTATAATGTATGGAACTTTGATCCTTGCATTGACATAATAACAAGTATCATTTCAGGATGTGCGTAATTTGAACAGTAATATTAATACTTGTACCTTTTTAGAACCTGCTGCATTTCTTGCCCTGATGTTAGGACGTATGTTTTAATTCTTGCACTGTCAGGATAAGGAGTACTGACTCAGAATTGGCATATTATGCACAGTTTCCTTGTTATGTCTTTTGATCTATGTTTTATGTACAGTATACAATATATATTCTTATGTAATCTTGTGTGGAGATTCTTATGTGGTGTATTTATTGCATTGCTGGTGTGAGTGTGTTGCTCAAACTCTTCACACATTACCTCTGAGGGTAAGCCTGACTGCTCTGTGCTAAGCTTTCGGGGGTGAGCACAGGTTATCTTTGGTGTGTAACTTACTTGTCCTGATGAGAGTGTTGGGTTCTCCCTGGTTTAGGTGCATACCATAGCTAATCAAAAACCTCATTTCTAACACCATAACACACACTATTCTCCAGTGTATCGCACAAATGTCCAGGATTTGAAACAGTGTCTGAAATGACCTGAAGGCGGTGGTCACCTTATATAGAGTGCAATAGTGTGTAAAATATACTGTAGAACACAAGCATGTAAACGTACTTAAGTATTTAGACAAAAAGATGAAGTCACCAAGTATTTCTATCAATAGAAAACAAGTTGTCAAACATATAAAAAGGATAGAAGGATAGAAGGATAGAAGGTCTATCTTTTCTACAAAAGATTGCTACCAAGAAAATGTCCCGGCCGTGTCTTCTGAAATTGAGAACAGAGAGTAGAAGTGTCCATGGCCTGCGTTGGTGATGTAGGAATATCAGCATTTCCCAACAAGCAATGAGCCACATGTCAGAAATGCAAGGAATCTCACATAATGGACTTCTCAGGAAGTTAGGTAGTCACCATGTGTCCTTTGCTGGTCACAACATGGAATAATTCAGCATCGAAAGGAGCATCAGTCTATCCTTTTCTATGCTGCAGAACAAGCATATCATCTCATATAGTAAAATGTATGTATTTTGCCTATTTACGTTTGTCAGCACAGGCCTTCATTTTCCTTTTACAATCCAAGTCTTTTTTGCGGGTTTCTTCCTCAGTATTTGAACCTCTGTTGGTCCATTGAAGTAACTAGGTCATCTTGGCTCTCCTGAATATCATGGTTGCAGGGCTTTAATATGTGGTTGTGTGAGGGCTCAAACAGTAAGCTTTTGGAGCCAAGTTTAAGACAGTTTTATGACTGAGCTTTTCTAGTACAGCACTCTGAACAGCTTACTTAAGAGTGCTCATGAAATGTTTGACAAGGCCATTGGCCTGATGCCAAAGCGGTATGCTCATCTAATACTTCACATTAAATGACTTAGAAAGTCTCTAAATTCTCAACTGTTGAAAGTTGGTCCATTACCAAATTTTACAGATGCAGGCACACCCCATGTCACGAAGATGCCATCTAATCTCTCAATTACTCTTTCTTGAGTAATAGATGAGAGATTTTCTATCAGTATAAAATGGTAGTATTCATCAACGATCACCATCAGGTGATGTCTGTTGTCAAGAGGACCGAAGAAGTCAATAGCAATTCTTTACCATGCATGCGCTGGCAACTCAACATGTTTCAGGTGTGTTGAGTGGTTTTTGATGATAGGCAGTTGCCTAACTGACAGGCCTTCAATTCTCTTTCAACTCTCTTGGCCAGATGTGGAAACCAGACTCAATCTCGGAGAGCTCATTTGGTGTCGACAATTCCACAATGTCCTTCATTGTGACTTCAATTATCAGTTGTTGCAGACTCTACAGAATGACAATTCTCGAACCTCTTAGAATAATGCCTTCCGGAGTAATGGACACTTCATATTTGAAACTTTAAAAATTAAGGTATTTACTAATGCTGGTATCAACACTGTTGTGTAATAATGTCTTTAAGTTTCAGCATGTTACTCTCATGACTAGTGGCAGTGACAACTTTTTCCAACAAAATGGCATCTAGGGTGCTTGATTCCACAATTACATTTATGTATGCTTCAGCCGTCTTGGAATATTTGCCAGGACACTGTAGAGACACCTGTGTAAAGTAGTTAGCAGGGGTTTGAACTTTCCCTAGACGATGCATGATGGTGTAGTTGTATTCTTGCAATCGCAGACCCAAATGCAAAGAGACATATTTGCCTTTGCATTGCCAAATATGGTAAAAAATGCTTGATGATCTGTCAGAAGCCCATAGGGTTTCCAATACTAGAATACATGGAAATGTTCACAAGCCCACACCACTGCTAAGCTTTGTTTCTCAGGTTGTGAATAAGCACATTCAGTTTGGGCCAAACCTCTGCTTAGAATTGCCACTATACGTCTTCGAGCATTTGGGTGTTCGCTATGCTGTGCCAGTATGGCACAAACCCCGGCAGGGCTAGTGTCAACAAAAACCTTGGTATGCAGCTTTGGATCAAAGTATGCAATTTCAGGAGCATTCTTGATAGCTTGTTTGATTTTCTGAAAGCTTTACTCGCATTCATGTGCCAATGAAAATAAATATTTCTTCTTCGTAAAGTCTCTCAATAGTGCACTGAAATTGGCATGGTATTATCTGGAGCCATAGCTGGCCATGCCATGGAATGAACGTAACATGGAAACATCTTGTGGGGGACTGACAGTGGACAGCGCCTATACTTTAGCTGGATTGGGTATCATGCCCCCATCAGATAAGATATGGCCAAAGAATTCAAACTTTGTCTTTTGGAAGTGAAACCTGCATCAGAGAGCAAGCAACACACTTGCATGAGAACATTATCGTGCGCCTGCTGTGCAGCTCCAAAAACCAATGTCATCACTATAATTGGAAGCATTCATCACAGGTTGTATGATATGTTGAATGCTATCTTGAAATATCTCCACAGCCGATGACACTCCAAATACATTTCTTTTGTAATGGAACAGACCAATATGTGTGGAAAAGATGGAAATGTTCCTGCAATTCTCCTCGAGTTCCAACTGATGATATATTTTATTCAGATCAAGGCGACAGAATACCTTCACACCATTCAATTGTGTTATCACGCTGACAATGTGCAGAACTGGATGTCATTCTCTTTCAATTGCCTTGTTTGCTTGACGCATATGCACGCAGATGTGTGCAGCCCTTTAACTTTCCTTTTTGGATACTATGTGTAGGAGAGTAGGATCTGCTTCCTATGGTTACACCCCACTTTTTGCTGTGTTTCACTGTTTTTTTGGGTTTAGTCTGGCTGTGGCCCTGCTAATCAGGACCACAGCCTAGCTGTTCTCTCTCTAAATTGATTCCATGTACATTAGGTACATACCAGATTGGTTACTGAGTTACCTTGTGAGCCCTAGTATATGGTACCTTAGGTACCAAGGGCAGAGGTACCCCAGAGGCCTCCCAGGGGCTGAAGCATATATTATGCCACCCCTGAGAAGCCTTCCAAAATGGAACCACAGGTCTGCACTTGCAGCCTCGGTAAGGTGGTGTAAGCACCCCTTACTGGGATATAGTATACCTAGATCCACCATTAAAAACAGACACATATTAACCTATAAGTCACTCCGATGGCAGGCCTTGACAATCCTGAAGGCATATTGCTTGGTTTTGTGTGAGAGGGTGCCCTAGCATGAGCTGAGCACCTCTGCAGCTTTAGGAATCCTTTTCTTATAGCTGTTCTGTGATATGCCATACTATATACTCTTAAGTGCATTATAATCCTCGCGGTCAATACTATCTTTGGTTTGGCTTTATCAAAACATGTCGTGTTTGGTGTCAAACATTTTGGAATACTACCCCCCGCCAATTCTGGTGGAGGGTGTAGCATTCCACCCTTCTAGAGGGAGAAGACATGTACACACTGGTACACCCTGTAATAGTTTTAAAGAGCCTCAGCATCATAAAATGGATGCTGCTGCCACAGACACAAGTCTGACCTCCTGCTGCTGGACGAAACTCCAGCAGGGAAGGCCTGGACAATAGGTTTCCTGTCCAGGGAGGTGCCACCACATCCCCAGACAGGCTTTAGTGTATTAGGGCAGGGTGGGTTGCTTTCAGTGAATGCTTTTAAGACACTGCCTGGGGCACACAAGGTGCTCCATGCAATTCCCAGTGCAAACCGGTTGCTTGGGCACTCAGCCCCAGCTCTGGCGTGAAACTGGAAAAAAGGGGAAGGGGTGTAACCACCCCCTCCCCAGGTCCTCCCATAGGTGGGACCCTAGAGTTTGTCCAACCCTTAAACTTAGTATAAGTATAGGAACCCAGTCACTAGGACCTTAGATTACTCAGGACGAAACTCTGAAGAGGAAATCTTGGACCTTTGACATTCCATATCGACTGGAAGATGGAAGAAATCTCCCTTGAGGTCAAGGAGTGACCTCACTGTTCAAACAGGCACCAAAAAGCACCTTGCCGGTCTGCATTTATGAAGCTCCTGCCAGATCCCAAATAATCTGTGACACAGGACATGGACTTCCAGACATCTCTGAGGCCAACACGAGATCCCAGCAAAGCTGAGACCCGCAGCCGACATAAGAGACGTGAGACCAAAACACCTGGACATCCTGCAATTTTGCAACTGCACCTACTTCCCAAAGTTTTCTGAAGTTGTGTATAGGATATTTATTTCCCTTGCCCTGAGCACCTTTTGCACTGAAGCTGAGAGGCCCAATCTCCACGAGTGTTCCGTGGGCTCGTTGTCTTCACTGCAGCTCAAGGCGGCTTCACGATCCTTAGTCTGTTGACTAGTAGGTCCCCACGAAGTAGAATCCTTTGTTGCTTGAGCTTTCCTGTTTGCTCCAGACGTTCTCTGACTCCCCTCAAAAGGGTGAGTCCTTCAGACATTGCTGGTCTGCACTGAAGCCAATCTTGTCATCTTGCGTGGGTTGCTGTTGCCAAGGCTTGTTGGGTCCAATACGAATACCGACACAGCAGTACTGGACATCTGTTGTGGGACAGCTCGAATCCAGCTCCTGGTTGTCGCCGACCTCGTGGCTAAAGAGTCAAGCTTCACCTACTTCACCATAAAGCACCCGACATCGACTGGCATCTTCTTGTCGCCATCCTGGTCACGGGCTAGTGACCCAGACTCCGTCCCCTCTGCTTTCAGGTTCTTCTGATCTCCAATTCACCCTTGGATCCATCCGGACACTTTTCTACTGGTCGTCTGCAGCACTTCTTTGCAGCTCTTCATAGGAATCGACGTCGAAACCAGACACTAAAAGACATCTATGCACCCGGCTTCCCTGGGTGAGGTAACACGAGTACTTCGGTGCTCCCATGGGTCTTGACTCTCGAAGTGTCCAGTACTGAGGGGTTCCCTCGCATTCCACTCCTAAGTCTCCTAAACCTTTAACTTTGTAACTTAAACTTTCCTTATAGAAGTCCATGGTGATTCGCAGCTATGTTTAGACACTGCACGCGTCCTCCGTTGGTCTCCTGCGTCTCTACCTTGGGTGGTTCCTGGTTGCCCCAGCAGTTCTACAGGCCCTAGGCCTCACTTCTATCCCTCATGTGGTTCTTATATCACTATTTTAGTATATGGTTTGTGAGGCCCCTAGGGCAAACAAAACGTATACTGTGCTATTTACTGTGTGCTATTTAAAGTTCTTGTATTGTACTTTGGCCTCTAGCCTCATAAAGAGACTAGAGGGCTTGTGTTTAGAATAAATACATCTATTTTTTATATATACCTTGCGTGGTGTACTTTCATTTGATTATTCAAGAGATTATAGTTTGGTAAAACAAGCTACTTTATATTCCTTCAAGACTTAGCCTGAAGGCTGCTATCCACAGCTACCACTTGGATAGCTTTCTATAAAGGTTGTATTAAACCTACCATCAATAAGGGTCGTTTGAACTGGTGCAAGGTGCCCACTAGAATAGTGACATCATTTGCCAGGCCAACTTCTCACACTATGTCTCTGGGAGAACCCCAAGGCATTGGACCTGTGCAATGATCAATATTATCATGTTTGAGTAAGGATTCAAGTTCTTTTTAAACAGCTTTCTGTAAATGAATTCAATTCATCTGTATCTTTGGGCAATAGAATGGATGTCCTCATTAATGTGTAGTTAGACTTTCATAGTTTTGAGTTTTCATAACCCATGAAACAATGAAGGAAATTGACTTACTATTTTATGATGAGCATTCATGTTATATTTCAGGGTTATCAGTCCCATATCAGCAGCTGTGCGGAAGCTGAGTATACGGGCACTTGATGCCGTAATTTGAAGTACATGAATGGCTGCTTGAACCTTTGTTTTCTAGTGTTTCATCATTGCTACAAATGCACCTTGAATTTTCAGTGGCGTCTGGTCAGCTCCCATATACGCTTTATTTTTTGATGGCCTAAGTTTGTCACTAGAGACCATTCATTATATTTCTACCCAGGCATAATGTTTATCAACGCACCATTGTCAATAATAAAAGGTATTGAACAACTCTTGACTTTGAATGTTATTTGTATACAATGTTTGAATGACTTTAATACTTTGTCGTGTCGACATTTCTATGACTGGCATTTTTCCTCACATGTGGCCAGTCCTACATGCATGTTTTTCAGAGGTAAACATCAACATTGCAACACCATTTTCTTCACTTTCACTTGACGTTAATACTGATGAGCTGTTTGACTAGGATTTAGCTGCTGATCGACTTTGTTTGGTGTTGATTTGCCTCAGTTGATGTGGTCGCTTGGTCTTGTGGGTTTGCGTCGAATGTCACTTCTGGAACATTCGGACGGTCATTTTGTCTCTGTGCAGTGATGCACTTGCTGTTTCCTTCGCCTTGGAGACCACTGCAAAAGTGGTCTCTTTTCCACAGCCTTTGCACAGCTGCCTAATAGTGGGACACTTATCTTTTTGTGGAAATGAAAATCCTCACCTGAAGCACAATTTCTTGAGGATAAATCAATTTGTGTCCCGCAGCCCTGTGCTTTGGCTTACTTTTCACTCTCATGACTGACTCACTCTGTGCACCTCCAGCCTCCATATCAGCAGCATGTCAATCAGCTTTCTCTTCAGATCTGTATCAGTCACTCTGCGTTGTATACCTTCCTCATCATTAAATTAATTGTACTTACAGTGTTTGATCAATTCAACTATGGCCTCACTAGATTTTTGTTGTTCTTGACTAAAGATATACCTTTCATAATCTACATTCGACATTGGACTAAGCTTATGATTCAAGGCTGCTTTGATTTGACTATATGAAATTTCCTCAGCTCGCAGCATTTTCTTTATGACTTCTTTTACACCTTCACCAGCAAGATTCTTAAGGTACTTGATAATCTTCTTGTTATCTGCTTCTTCTTTCGGATCAATGAAATCATCAAATGTCTCTATCCAGGCAGCACTCTGTCATCAATATGGCGCTTTTTGGCAGTATTGAATGGTGGTGTTGGTTTCTAGAAGGTGGCAGCATCGTAGCCATGGGCGGAACTTACTGATGCGGAGAGTAGCGTTCTTTCCGGTGCAGTTTGGTAATCTTCTTTATGCAAACAAACTCTGAGGCCTTCCAACATGCGGACCTCTGGGTCATCTTTGATAGTGACAGGAGACATGACCATTTTCTTGGTCTCCATTGGAAAAGCAAACTTTCACAATTCCAATTACTGCTATCGGCTTTCTGAACTTTGGAGACCTCTGTAAATATTTTGAACTCCACTCTGCAGCACAGCGTTTGTGATGTGGCACTACGGAAATGGATGGCTCCGCAAGCACATTCCCGGGTGCTTTCGCTGGGATCATTTCCCCCAACACTGTGGTACAATGACTTCCTTTACTCAGTTCGGGTAAGCAGATGGCTGTTTCTTGTATTTTAATTTTGGCACTGTTAAGTGTATCTTGGTAATGCCTAATACTGTAGTATGTTTATCTAGAGACCTGTATCGATACTCCTATTTCTGACCCTTGTCCAGTTATAATTCACTAATATCCATACAACGGCACAGAAACCCGTTTTCAGATTAAATCATAGCGCATGCTGTCACATTTAGCAAGCACTATTCCTCCAGCCCCGTAGAAAGCACACCGAGTTCTCTAAACAAACCAAGCCTCCAGCAAACCTGGGAAATCCCCCGCTGCTATTGTTTTGATTTCGTTCGAGAACTCCTGTAAAGAATGTAAGAACGACCAGTTCTTAATGACATCCTTACTGACGTCTTATGTCCATCCTTACGTCAAACCCGGCACCTTTCAGGTTTAAATATACCGACGCTGCCCTAAGCAGAGACACAGTGGTGATGAGCTTGGAGCAGCGACTACTTGCCGGAGAGCCCAGCTGATGCGGAGAGGCCACGGACGCTGCCCCTCCCTTTTTGACGCGCTGAGGAAGATGCTGCCTTTCCTCTTGCCGAGGAATGCAGCCTCCAGCGTTTCCAGCTTGCCCTCACGGGTAACTGGGATACCGAGTCCTGAGAAAGAGATACCAGCCCTCCAGCCTTCTAAATCCCAGGTACTGAGCTGACTAACCCCTTACAGAGAATTCTTGAGTCAGACTCTTGGCAAAACAAACTTAACTTAAACTTACTTACTCCTTCCCACGTATTAGGCTTAGGTCAGGTAAACCGGGGTAGGCGTAGTTAGAAGCACCAGTTGAGTACGATTAGTCAATGTATATATGTATGTATATCTTTTATCCATTTTAAAGTATCATATGGCTAAGAAACCATATCAATGCTTTTACAGTATTATTTTATAATCCTGCTTTTACTGTATGCACTTTACTTAACTATAAGTATTGCAATCGTAGCGATTCATTTCTCTTGTATGAGAAAAGAGACTGATCAATAAATAACACCTTTTATTGAACACGCCCGTCTCTTCTTTTCTCTACAATCTGGTGAAACTAAGTATGCACGTATTGACTGAGTAAAATAGCTGTCTTTTGTTTTCACACGACTCTAGAGATATACTCTTGATCAGGGAGAGCAAAGTTGTCATGTTCTATGGTTGTCAGAAACTAAATCCCTTCTTGTCTATCCAGGGAGGTTAAACTCCTCCTCGCCTATTCGAGAAAGTTTCTAGTGAACTCTGAGCTAGCTGGCACACAAAACGTAAGTCTAATATCGTCAGTAGAAGACCTAGTTAACCTCTGTCCTACGTCTATACTATTGAAGATATTATTCCAATGCGCAGAGCCTATTGGGATAATAGGAACTACACTACAATACCTGGTTGATCTCTGCCTTGCATCACTTTTGTTTGCAGCATTATCTTGCAATTTTCTGCTCTTTCAAAACCTGGTTTCATTTGAATATAGCTCTATTACTCCATATGATTTATGGCTTTGGTGGTAAATGATAGGCTGGTACCTATCTTCATGGCCTCCCCACCAGGTTCTTGGTTAATGATGTGTACACTTATCAATAAAGCTTTCATTATCATTTTCTTTTGCGAGTTTTGTATATTGCAAACTCGACTGGAAGGTATCAGAGTGGTTTACATGAGCACCAGTTATGTAACAGACAGACACATCCATTTTTATTAGGCACAGGGAGATTAATTAATTTGCCCAGAATCACAGGATGTTGAGCATCACTGCCGAGACTCAAACCGGTTCCCCACCTTCGAGGTCGACCAATCGAGCTGTTAGGCCACATCCTCTCCCCAAAGTAGGTTGAATTTGCAGGGAATCGAACCTGGGTCTCCCGCGTGGCAGGCGAGAATTCTACCACTGAACTACACAGACTGGGGCTGCACTTTGACTCCACAAACGCCAAGCGTCAATTCTGCATTTCGATGGAGGCACAAATGGCTCACATGAGCAGTTTGCTGGATCACAGCAAACTCTATGGGAGAGCACTGTTAATCTTGGATGTATTTATCCCTTATCTCATCGCCAGTTGTAGCATCCTCCCAGACCCGGCTATTTGCCAATGTCTATGCTACACACGGATCTTATTATAACATGTCTTTATTTTTCTTTGAGTAACTACAAACTCATCATTCTAAACCTGCATCCACTCCACTCTGCTCTATCATTTACATCACAGTTCTAAGGAGTCCATCAGGAGCCACAATGGTTCCATCATTGCAAACGCACACAGAACTACACCAGGCTCATTTGGAATAATAAAGGTTGTAGGGCCCATGGCAGGGCAGATTCAGGAGTGACATCTGATAATCCCAATTTCTCATTGATGAGCTTCAATAACCCTGAAACATTCCTAGGTTGTGAGGGCGCTCTCTCTTCTATAATCTGTTTGATAATAGTGTCCTGTGCGAGGTCAGGATACTTCACCTACTATAGCAAGATTTGTAGGGTCAGTTAAGAAAGAAGAAGGTGTGGATTTGAATAATTTTGCAGCACATTCTATCAGTGGTGGTATGGTCGGTAAAGCTTATGTAAATGGGGGTAGCCTGGAGATCAAAGCAGAGGATTGGTCTAAAACAAAGGTTTTCAGAAAGTTGTATTTCAAACCTATAAAAAATTGAGTCTTAAAGGGCTTTGAATATGCATAATGATAGCCTCATGTCTTGCCATAAAATGTTGCCTCCAATAGGTTTACTGAATGGAAAATTGGGATTTTATTAAATTCAAGGAGGCTAGCATGATCCCTCCCTAGTAAGTGGAGTTGGGAGATGTGAGGGTATTATTTACAAAATTTTATTTTGATGGTAAATTTGCTTTATTTAGTTGTTTAAGATTAATCATAATGCAAGTGATAAGCATTTGGTTGTAGTTTAAAATGTATGGATCAACTTTTTAAAATAAGATAATTTTTTCATTTATTGCAGAAAATTAGGATCTGTTCATGGTCATGAGGTGTCTTCAGGTTTAAGGATTGTTTGAGATAATGGTAATACAAGTAGAAACATGGAGTACAAGGAAATAAAGAGGGAGAAGGCGGTGGATGAATAGATTTTATGGGACCTTAACGTTTTATTTCTATTGTTCGGTATTTTAGTTCTGTTCTAAAGATTCTTTGAAGATTTTTCTGTTCAGAAGTGGTAAATAAAAGTATTAGGCATAATGTTAGCCTCCTTGTCTTTAATAAAATCTTGATTCACTATGCAGTAAACTTATGAGAATCCACTGTCTGCAATGCTGATGAGTTGTCTATCCATTACTAACCCTGGGCGAAGCACTACGCTACGCTCGCGTAGTTTGCGAAGTTTGCGCAACTTCACACTACACGAGCTGCACGTAGCACAGTGCGAACACGCGTAGTGCAGCAAAGCGTAGTGCAGCAGTCATTTTTTGCTTGTTCGCGGTCCTCAACGTCATGTTCGCGACCGCGAGCAATCAAAATGACATCCTGGAGAGATTCTCAACGCGGGGAGGTCAGGTTTCTCATTGCGAGTGGTTGCGCATGCTCGTGACTGTTCCCAATGAGAAACTACCAGTTCGCGTTGAGAAAGCTGCCGCTCGAGTAAAAATCTACTCGAGCAGCAGAAAACTACAGCTCGCACTGTGCAAGATGCCATTTTCAATGATTGCACGGTGCCGGATACTTGTCCGCACTGTGCAGTCATTGAAAACACATCTTGCACAGTGCGAACATGCTACTACGCAGCTCGCGTAGTGCTACGTGAAGTTTGCGAAGTGCACTTTGCGTAGCTTTGCGTAGCGCTACTTCACAAACTACGCCCACACTTATCCATTACCAAAGATGGGCTTCTGAAGTTAGCTCAGATAAAAAAAATTACCTTTGCATATTTTTCTGACCCATAGATCACCCTGATTAATTTATCTTCAAGCCAGGGTATTTTTCTCCATACATTTAAGAAGGTGGTAGTCATCCCACTTTAAAAACAGTTGGTGAAGATCTTACAGTTTTGAAAAACTACCATCCAATGTCTTCACTTTCGTACTAGAGGCACATATGGTACATCTTGCCCGAATTCTTTGCTTATTTTTGTAGGACTCTTCCTTCCTAGACTCCAATGAGGCTGGTTTCCATCCCTCCCATTCCACAGAAACTGTTGTACTATCTGTGGTTGATGACATGAGAGAAGCAGCTGACAAAGGAATGGTCCAGACATTAGTCCTTAGAAATTAATTGGCGACCTTTGACATATTAGATCATTATATCTTAACTCAGGGTATCAAGGCTGCAGGCCTGCAAGGATCAGAACTTTATGGAATGTAATCCTTCCTCTCAAATCACTTTCAATATGATTTGATTGGATTCATACTTTTATATAGTGCTCAAATGCTCTGAGGCATCTTGGCTCTACTGATTTCATGAGGGAGAAAATACATTGAAAGAAAATGTAGCTCTAATGACTGAAGAGCCAGGTCTTCAGAGACGTTCAGATGGACAAGAGGTCTGGGCAGCTTTTTTTATTCTTTTGGAGAGAGTTGCATAGTTTTGCTGTTCCCAAAACAAAACACCTACCTCCCCATGATGCTTTACCTTAGGCAGCACTAGGTGATTGGCTTCCGAGTATCTGAGTTTCCTGGGCGGGGTGTACTAAAGAAATCTCTCCTGAATACAGTCTGGACCGATGTTGTACAGTGTCTTAAAAGCTATACAAACAGTCTTAAAATCAAATCTCTTTGCCACTGGAAGCCAATGTAACCTAATTAGGGCCTGCAAAACTGTTTGATAATTTGGTATTACTGAGAGACGCCAGGCTGTGGCATTCTGTAACATCTGAAGTTTGTGGAGGGATTGTTTCTAGATACATAAATAGGGCATTCCCATAATCCAATTTGGCTAAGACTAGAATAGTGATCACTATTTTGGGACAGATTTTTCTAATTATTCATATGGAAACAATACTGATGAGGCTAGAGCCTTGACCTGGTCTTTGTAGTTACGTTTATCAATAAAGACAATCCCCGGGTTTTTCAATTTCTGCGCTGGTGGGGAAGTACCCTCATATTCTGAGGTCACCAGCTTGGCGGCTAAAAAGAATTGTCTTTGCCTATAACAAGGACCTCTGTTTTCTCAGAATTAAGCTTTAAACAATTTAGCCTCTTCCAAAAATCGTACAAGAACTACATTTTAAAGCAATATCTTCACGATTGATGGGTATAGATATAACTATTTGGGTACCATCGGCATATGACACCACAGAGAATCTAAATGATTTAATCAGTCTTGCCAGTGAGGTGGCATAAACATTGAATGAATTGGGCTCAAGGTAGAGCATTAAGGAACCGACATGGCAGTTGAAACTGGTCAGAAATGAATTTGCCCATAGCAACATGATTTGTTCTGTCCATTAGGAAAGATGTTGCAAGCTTTAGCACAAGACTGCTTATTCCTAACTCAGCTAGCTGATCAATCAAGATAGTATGATTGACCGTATAAAATCCGCTAAAAGATCCAATACTATCAGTTTGGCCCTGCCACATCCATCTAAAATTAACCTAAATTCCTCAGATGAGCCTGTAACTACTAAGCTCTTGAGAATCCAATTTAGAATGAAGCATTTCTTCCACTCATAAGAGAAATATCCTATGTTAATAATTTAATAAAAAAGCATAGTCAATTGAGAACTTAGGATCTCTGGGACAAGATGAACAATTTTTTAGGGACACGCGTCTAGTGGCGATCCAGATTTAGCGGTTCTCATCAGATCAAAAACCTGCTCTACACTAACCAATGAAAACTTGTTGAAGGCAGCAGATGATGATTGTATTGTGGTATCTGTCAAAGATATGGGCAGTGTTTGATTTTTGGTTATGAAAGTTTCTAAAACTTCCTTGATTTGTTTCTGAAAGAAACTTGCTGGATTGTTACAAAACATTTGTCTACAGCTACTGGGCGCCGGCATCTTTGCTAGAGTTTTTACCGTAGTGAAGAGCTCTTTTGCAGAATTAATAGAATGGAGAATCCTATTGGGAAAATATTCAGTTTTTTTTCGGGGGGCGCTAGAGGGCTCGCGAGCTGAATGGCCGCACCTCAGTGAGGCTCCAGCCGCCTGGCATTTCTATCCGACATTAATCCTTTCATCTCTGCTCCCACCCGCCTGGAAATCCCCACGACGGAGCGTCGTGCGACGCTGCACACTCGGTGCAAGTTTGGGAGCTCTGCCTCCTTTGGTCACGAAGATAGCGCCGGTTGAACAGACGGCCGGGGTGCGTACTGTCACAGTTAAGCCCGGCGGCGGCCACAGAAACTACGCAAGCCCGGGGATCACCACGAGGCAAGTCGGCCTGCAGGACGTAGGCAGACAGCGCTGCTCGTCCCGGTAGCGGAGGCAGACACTAGCTGGCATCGGAGGGACTACCGGTGAGAGACACTATACGGGTGTTGCTTGCGGCGCCTGGGGAGGATCCTGAGCGCCGCTGACGCTGCTTTACCCCCGTGGCTTCTGAACTGCCGTTTCGACAGGCGCGAGCGCATAGCGCCGCAATCGGCCTGCTGCTGCCTCCATTGAGTGAATTCCGAGCCCTAGCCTGCCTGTGCTTCATATCCGAGGGTACCGGCCAAGATACCTGTTGCTGCCATTGCTCCAGACCTGCGTTGCTGAGGCAGGCGCGCCCCCAGGGCCAGTGATCCTATTGTTGGCCTCGGGGCACTACCTCTTGCCCTGTACTAGGGAGCTTGCGGCGGCGCACTTGACTCGAGTGCCTGGAGCCCCGTTGACAATACCAGCCCTGATCCACGCTTTACTGCCCCTTGGATCTACACAGTGGCCACCTGCTGAGTCTTCCCTTCTACCATTGAGGCACGTGTGGAGTGCTTAACCTACTGGATAGCGCCACATCAACAGTGAGTAGCCCTCTTCACCTCCCATTCCACCAGCCAGGGTGTACATAGCATTGGGACGCACCCCTTCTCCTTGCCACCATGGGGAAACCGGATAACCGGCAGCCCAAGCTGCAGTTTGAACCTGCAACGCAAAAGAAAGCGACTAGACACACGGGCAACAGCGTGCAACCTCGGAGTCCAGCAGCGGAGGTTTCCACATCGGCCCACACAGCCCCGGACATTGCCACGATGCTGCAGGAGATGCGGCAGGGCTTTGCCACTGTGGTTGACAAGGTGGAGCGGTTATCCGCTAGAATGGACGGCATAGTCCAGAAAATGGATGTCCATGAAGAGCGCCTTACGGAGGTGGAGCGCCGAATATCCGAGAATGACGACACCACGGCGGGACATACTTCAAGACTTTCCAGAATGGATAATGTATTGCGGGTAATTGCCGCCAAAAATGAGGATTTGGAAGCGAGAAGTCGACGGAACAAAATCCGCGTCACGGGCATTCCAGAATCGACCAACACAGGGAAGATGGAGCTATACATCGAAAAGCTACTTACAGCGGCAGTGGGGGCGGAAGCTCTCTCGAACCAGTTTATTGTGGAGCGCGCTCTCCGTTCGCTTGGTCCCCAGCCCAAGCCTGGCGCCCCACCACGGCCCATTATTGCGCGCCTGCTCAACTATCGCGATCGAGATGCGGCACTACGAGCGGCCCGGGCGAACCAGAACCTCACCTATGATGGAGTGCCCTTCTCTATATATCCTGACTTTACCCCGGTGGTTCAAGAACAGCGGCGGAAGTTCCTTCCTGTTAAGAGAAAACTTCGGGACCTGAACATTGATTATGCCCTTTTGTACCCGGCCAAATTGCGAGTAACCCATCAAGGCACGGAACATTTCTTTCTTAACCCCCAGCAAGTTGAAGACTATATTAAAACTTTGCCTAAACGAGGTAGGCGACCTACGGATGCTGAAGGCCTACATGATTCTGGTTCTGAATGAATGATTAATGGCCCTGTATTATTCTGAGGCTGTGGTCTACTGGATTATCATCGCTGTCTCACTACATGGCGAAGGATATCACTGTGTGCAGTGGTAACGACTGGCTCCTGGCGTGCCGTGGACGGGTGCCGGACTGCAGGTGGTAATGTATGCCAGGCCCCCACCCCCCCTACTCCCTCTCCCTACTGGAAAGAGACCCTAAGGGTGGACTTGCATGGAGCTGGAGGACTGGGGGAGGTCGAACGTGCACCTCTAATGGCCCCTATTGGGTGTACCCCAAGGACCTTGACTTTTGCTCTTTTGTTGTTCAATTGTTTTGGTTACTATGTGGGTGGGGGGTGGGCGTGGGATGCTGGCGAGTTGGGGACGCTTCAGTGGGAGGGGGGTGGCGGGCGAGAGACTTTGCATAGTAAGAATGCAGATGACACAGTGTGGCTCACCTTAGCGGAGCCGGGTGGATGGAGAGACTATGGTTGGTTGTTAGATGCTACTGGTAATTTTGCATGCCTTGTCCTTTCGTTGGGATTCATTGTGGAGGGGTGGGAGGGGGGTCGATTTGGGAGACCTGTTTGTTGTTGGTTCGCAACATGTGCGTTAGGTATCACAGAATCGCTTCTACGTCTTTGTGAGAGGTGGGAAAGGGTCCACTTTGGGACACTTGTTAGGTTTCGGTTCATAACATGTGCACTAGTTTTCGTAGAATTGCTTCGATGTCACATTTGGAAGAGGTGTGGCGCCGCGGCCAGGGCGACTGACGCTGGAATCTGGGGACCACGGTTCGATCCCCGGCTCCGGCGGCAGGTCAGCCCAGCACCATGTGACTCTGGGCAATAGCTCGCTTAATCTTCCCGACGGCCCCCCAGCGCCTAGAGACCCTTACGGGTGATTGTGCGCTTTACAAATGTAGACTTTACTTTACTTTATTTGGAGACGGCTGGCTAGTGGCCAGGAGAAAGATGGGTCTACTTTGCGATATGTGCAATGTAAGTTGCTAAGACACAGTACTGGTATCGGGAGTGGTGCTCCTGGGCGGCGGCTCCCATTCCCTCCGGGTATTACAGAATTGGCGAGATTTAAGAAGGGTATGCACCTCACTGATTGTGGTTACGCCTTGTTGGATGCCTTGATTCCTAATGTATGTATCCAATTGCACCCATGGGGGACACACGCCTGATTGTGCTCACGTGGAACGTGAGAGGGCTGGGAGATCATAGAAAGAGGAGACAGATACAGGGGTATCTTGATCGCCATAAAATCCACGTTGCTTTCATACAGGAAACGCACTTTGTGCCTAATAGACCACACTCCTTCGGCAACAGGTGGGCCTCGTACACTGTCTTCTCCTCATATTCCTCCTATGCTCGTGGTACGGCTATTCTTATCAAAAGAAATACACACTTCTATCTAGCAGGCTCAAAGACAGACCCACAGGGGAGATATTGCTTAATGTGGGGCAGGCTGGGGCGTATGACAGTGACGCTCGCCTGCTGTTACGGACCTAACGTAGACGATCCGCAGTACTTCACTGCCTTATGGGCAGCGATAGTTGAGACGGGGTCACAACACATCATATGGGGGGTGATTTCAACGTAACTTTAAATCCCGCCTTGGACAGATCACACCCCGCCCCACATCACTACACTAATGGGAGGGAGGTCCTTTGTGCGACTATTGATGACAACCATCTCATAGATGCATGGCGTTCTCATTGTGGAGCGAAGGGGGAGGGTACTCACTTCACCGCACAGGCAAAATCATGGGCTAGACTTGACTACATACTCCTGACATCCCACCTCTACACATCACTGATACACGCAACGCACCTCCCCAGAACATATTCTGACCACTCTCCGGTTCATATCACATTGAAAGGTGCTGAATTGGGCCCCCCTGTCACGGCATGGCGCATGCAACCCTCGATGCTCCTAGACATGAAGTTCCAGGAGGAGCTTCGAGAGGAATGTCTAGACTTCTTTAAACTCAATAAGGACTCAGTTCAGGATGTTGAAACTATATGGGATGCATTTAAAGTCACGCTTAGATGCCTCTGCATTTCGAAGGGCTCGGGGGTACTCAAGAGCATACTGAATAGATTGAGGTCCCTGGAAGCAGACCTTGGGCGAGCAGAAGAGGCCCTCCGAGCGAACCCGGGCGGCAATACACTGGCTGAGATACGGGAAAAGATATCGGAATATACAGATGAGGCTGCCTGGGAGGTGAATTTCAGAAACAAACACTGGGTTGCACGACGGTATGGGGAGGGCGAGAGACCTGGGAAAGCTCTGGCTACTACAGTTAAACTTATGCGTTCGCCCACTGTCATACTTGAATTAGAGACTGCTGAAGGGTTGCTACTTAGGGACACCACGCAAATACTGAATTAATTTGTACGCCATTATAGTACACTTTACACCTCCACCAGAACAGGGGAACTGACGCTAGAGGACTACCTGGCAGATGTATCATTGGGATGGCTGAGCGACTCGCAAAGGGCATTTTTGAGTGCCCCATTTGAACTTGATGAAGTCAGGGAAGCTATCATGCACATGAAATCGGGCAAAGCCACTGGGCTGGATGGCATCCCCATTGAATTCTACAAGACATATATAGACTTCATGGCGCCGGTCCTGCGTGAAGTGTATGAAGATGCGTTGGAGGTTGGTCACCTTCCCGCCTCCATGAGAACTGCTCTCATCACGTCCCTGCTTAAGCCTGGGAAGCCCGCTTCACATTGCGATTCCTATAGACCCCTATCATTGCTAACTTGTGACGTGAAGATCCTCGCTAAACTAATTGCGGCGCGCATTAGTCTCCTACTACCAGACCTTATACTTCCTGATCAGGCTGGGTTTGTACCAGGCAGAGCGACGTCGCACAACCTTCGCACCTTTTTCTCAGTCTATGATTCTGTCCATGAGGACTTGCCAATGGCAGCCATCTTTTTAGACGCCACTAAGGCGTTTGACTCGCTCGAGTGGGATTATGTATTCCGGGTGCTTGAGTGGATGGGCTTCCCTATTATTTTTATATCCTGGATCAGATTGCTATATACACGTCCTGTGGCCAGAGTACTTATTAACGGGCAGCTGTCCTCAGAATTCCCTGTCTCCAGGGGGACTAGGCAAGGATGCCCCCTGTTCCCGCTCCTGTTTGCCATAGCCACGGAACCCCTTGCAGCTAAACTACGTCAACATCATCGGGATAGTGCATTGCGGTGCTTTCAAAGGCAGATTCTCATTTCAATGTACGCAGATGATATGACACTCTATGTTCGCCACCCGGGCGAGAATCTGCATCCCATACTTAGAGAATTCATCCGTATTGGGGCTCTCTCTGGAGTGCAGATTAACTGGAGCAAGTCACGCATTTTCCGATCACTGCCTCGACACGTGAATTTCCACTGGAATATCCACTTGCCTGGTGCGAGGGGATTTCAAATACCTGGGTATACATATAGAAAAGGATAGGGACGCGCTTATGCGTGCCAATTATGGCACGGTGATGGATAAAATCAGTGATAATATTTCCAGGTGGATAACCCTTCCCTTGTCCATGGCAGGGAGGGCATCACTAGTTAAGATGGTGATACTCCCTCAGCTTCTGTATTTATTTCTGAACATACCATTTCATCCCGGAGCATATTTTTTTAAGCTGCTGCGCTCGGAATTGCTCAAGCTGGTCTGGGGTGGGAAAACGGCCAGGCTTAAATGGGAGGTCCTTGTCAGGCCTTACTCGCAAGGTGGTTTTGGGGTTCCGGATTTCGAACTCTATTACCGGGCTGCCCAGGCCCACTTCGCCTATTTCTGGGTATGACAACCTCAATACATGCCCCAGCTGGCGGCTGAACATTGGCTAGCACACCCGATACCGATTGAAGGAGCGCTCTACTCCCCAGTTGAAGGTAGGGATAAAACCCCAAACACGGTCCTCAGCACAGTGACGGCATGGAATCATATTAGTTCGAAACTTGATCTACAGCTGATATACGCCCCACTACTTCCCTTGACATACCACCTGCAATTGCCGCTACTACAGGAAGCTGGCTTTCAAAAGTTATTGACAAAAATCAATGTTCGAACATGGGGCGATTTGTACAGAGAAGGCACTTTCCGTACCAAAGACCAACTCTATGACGGGATACAACCGACGCCACTAGAGGTATTTTACTATATAAGGCTTAGACATGGTTTGCAGGCAGTTACACCTGATTTCCCACACGAACCTCCTGTACTTATCCCTCTACAACATATACTTCAACTCGATAACCCCAACAGGCTGGTGTCCGCGCTGTATAGGTCGATCCATGTCAATATGGACTACGCTGAGTTGCCTGCTAGGGAGAGGTGGGACCAAGAACTAGCCATTGCCCTTACTGACAAACAATGGGCATTTTGCCTGCAGCAAACTGAACGCATTTCATCCAGAAGTAGATATAGGATCATTCACTATAAATTCATTCACAGGTTATATTATACACCTGCGCGTCTGCACAGATTCCAGCTACGGTCTACTGACACTTGTGACAGGTGTGGGGCTCCAGGGGCTGATTTCCTGCACCTTGCATGGGGGTGTGATCAGGTATACCACTATTGGGATCAGGTCTTTCAGGCACTCTCCAAGATGATAAATATGGTGGTGGAGCCATCTCCGTTACTGGCACTGCTAGGCTATGTTGAACCACTCCAGGCAACCCACCGCAAATATGTGGCGATGGCCATGCTATTAGCCAAGCGCAGAGTGGCCTGCAAATGGGGAAGGGGGAGGGCACCCAAATTCAAGGATTGGATGCGAGACATGGTGTACTGCCAAGAACAATTACATACTTACTCTGAACTGTTGCCTCCCACTTCCAGACCCACTGACGTATGGGCCCCACTGCACTGCTATTTGATAGCGGAATCTCGGATGGCTGCCGATGATTACGGTTAGATTGCTGGGACGTTGCTTTGATGCTCCCTGAACGTGGGAGGGTGTGGGGATGTATCAAGCTGCTGTGAGTTCAGTTACTAATGTTATAGAACCCCCCCCCTTCCCCCACCCTCCCTCCCCCTCCCAATACCCCAACCGGTGGACCCCTCCAATTCCCCACTTGTTGCACTGCCTCAGTGGGTGGCGATATGGTGCTAACTGCCCTTTGCCTTGGCCGTAGGGATTCCTCTGGTCATCTCATGAGGCATGATGACTTAGTACAACCTACTTGTGAACCTCATTCCATGTACTGCACGGTCCTTTTTTTTTTTTTTTTTTGCTTCTCTGTTCTCTTTATTATTTCATGCAGACTATGGATGTAGACATGCCATCATGCTGGCGCACGTGCCTCTCCCTCTATGTGACTGGGTTATCGCACATGTTTAGGTTACAAAAAAAAAATCTAAAAACTGTAAGACGAACTGATATGCTTATGTTACGTTTGTGCTTGTCAATGAGTTGATGTGCTATCTATACAGAACTGCATATGCCGATTTTTGATTGTCTTTTCTTCTCCTGCTGATCTGCACTAATAGCGGCCGGCCTCAGGGTTGTAGGCATAACGCTGTGTATCCTTGACGGTACTCAATAAACGTCTTGCGCCAAAAAAAAAAAAAAAGAACATATTCTGTTTTCCTCTAATATTAACTTTTTGTATTTTGCAATCAATTGCGAGCAGACCTCTCTGTCTTGAGAATCATAATTAGATCTCCAAATTCACTCCATCCGTCTACACAGATATTTCCGAGCTCTCAGACTCTCAGAGAGCCATGGTTCTTTTGGGGTTTTATGGTGGTTGGTTTAGACATTTTCAGGTGCCAGAGTATAAATTGCCCTTCCAATCCAAGCAGAATAGTTTTTTTATAGTTATGTCAAGATCTGACGTAGGACTAAGGTTGATTTCTGGCAAGGTTTCTGATAAGGCGGAATGAAGAGCAGATGAACCGATATTCTGCCAAGGCCCACTCTAAGTGGCCTGAGGGTTCAATCTGTCCACCTCGCACCTTTCATTTTATCCAAGGAGAGGCTGGTTTGTGGAGTACCACAGGGTTCTTCCTTTCCCCCCGTCTGGGTAAGATCTATATCCACCTGCTGGTTAGCACCCTACAGAGGGAAGTGGTGAGAAGCTACAACTACACAGATGAAATGTAGTTGCTTTTTCATGCTGATTATAGAACAGAATCTACAGAGCTCTTTCTGAGTACTATGTGATGCATCCGAAATTGGATAAAAGACCATCAGCTGAAGCTGAACACTGAAAAAAAGAAATGTTGCTGATAAAAATAAACTGAATAGCTAGTACCCCTCCCTCTGGCCTGTAGAAATGGGCGCTCCTCCTAATCCAAAAAAAGCAGTCAAAAGCCTTGGGATTCTACTTGATAAGGACCTATCGATGAAGCTTCAGATGGGCTCTGTAACTCCATCCTGTTTTTCACAGCTCTGAAAAAAAAGAATTGAAATACTTCACTTTAGAAGCCATCATTCCGATTATCATTGCCCTTGTTAGGTTCCTGATTAATTATGTTAACTTCATCTCTCTGGGACTCCCAAAGGAACTGAGTCAGAGGTTGCAGCTGGTCCAAAATCAGGCAGCTTTGTGGTTGGCATCAGCCCAGACACTATGTAATTAAACCTTTGATGGCAAAACTACACTGGCTTCCAGTTGTTCAGAGGACCCTTTTTAAAACCGGGTGTATTATTTTTAAACCTCAACTTGGAAAAAGGTAAACATTTGTGTCCTCTAGAATTTGGAAATACACTCCTAAACGCAACCTTAGATCTGCCTTCCAAAACTTATTGGAACTCCCTACATCCAATAGAAAGAGATTGGGCAGCATCAGGTTTGTCGTGATATCCCCAAATGTATGGAACTTTCTCCTCCCATATGTTAGATCCACAACTTCATATGATACTTTCAGGTCTTCACTGAAACTGTGGGTGCTTCCTGCCTCCTGCCTCAGCACCATGAAACTTATTTGGTGTACCTGTGCTTTATGAATCTGCTGTAACATAACATAACAACATAACATAACATAACATAACATAACATAACACAACGTAACGTAACATACATAATATAAGAAGTGTAGTGTCCTTCCCAGCCTGGGTACCCGCCAATGACTGCTTCACGTGCTGTTCTTGGTATTGTACGTCTTTATTCGACTGTGTGTAACCGTGACCTCAACTCTCCAAACCTGCATTTACTTGACTATGCTCTGACACATACATCGCAGTCCTATGGAGTTCATCAGGAACCAAAAGGGTTCTGTCATTGCTAACCCACACAACACTACATCTCCTCCTCCGTTAAGTAAAAAAAAAAGTTTTACAAATATATACACAATCGTAGCTTTTGGGTGAGCCTTCATGGAGCACTGATTACTCACACCAAAACTGGGAACTGGTAGCAGAAGTGTCTATGATCTGCTTTGACGATGCAGGAGCAACAACCAACAGGGAGTCTTCACTTGTCCTTACAAACCAGCCTCTACGTTGACTTCAGTACCTGACAAGCATTTAGACACATGTCGCAAATGCGAGTAGTCTTGTGTAATGGAATTCTCAGAACTTTGGGCAGTCACCATGTATCCTTGTGTGGTCATGACATGAAATGGCTCAGCATCGTAAGGAGCATTAGATTTTTGTGTTTTTGACTGATAAGCAAGCACTCGATCTCTTCTATTGTAAATAATGTCTTTTGCATGTTGTCCCTTGTCTGCATAGGCCTTCATTTTTCTTTGGTATGGGTATCTTCCTCAGTAGTTGATTGTCTATTGGTCCATTGAGGTAACTTGGTCGCCATCACTCTACGGAACATCAAAGTTGGGAGGTTTTCACCTGTGGTCAATTGAGGAGTCTAACAGTAAGTTTGCAAGGAATAATTCAACTCAGTTTTAAGGTTGAGCTTTTCCAACATAGCACACTGAATAGCTTTATTTAATGTACTCATAAAACGTTCGACTAGTTCATTGGCCTGTGGCCATGGAGGTGGAGGGGTGCTTTTCTTGACTCATGAAAAGTGGGCCATTGTCAGATTTTAAAGTTGGAGGAGCACCCCGTGCCCCACATATTCCATCTAATCTCTTGTTTTATTTCCTGAGTGATAGACAAGTGATCTATAAATGGAAAACTGGAGTATTTTTGAACAATCACCATTAGGTGATGTCCATTGTCAAGAGGACCGAAGAAGTCAACATCAAGTTCTTTCCTATGCATGCTTCGGCAACTCTGTCATGTTCAAGGTGTGTTGAGTAGTTTTCGGTGATAGGCAGTTGTATAGGTGACAGAACATCAAATCTCTTTCACTCTCTTATCAAGATGAGGAAATCAGACTCAGACTCTTGTGGCAACAATTCCATGATATATTTATGGGCCACTTCAATTGTCTTTTGTCATAAGCTTTCTGGAATGACTATTCTCGAACCTCTACGAATAATGCCTTTTAGAGTAAAGGACAGTTGATTGTTAACATTTTCAAATTTCTACTATTAACTATCACGGCAAGTGGTCGAGTATGCTAGTTCCAAGACTGATATGTGATTATGTCCTTTAATTTTGATATGTCACTATCTTGACTCATGACAGTGACAATTTGTACTTTCAAAATGGCAGCTGGTGTGTTTCATCTCACTATGAAATTTCTGCAAGTTTAAGCCATCTTGGAAAGTGGTACCATGACTTGGTAAAGGCAATCTTGAGAAGTAGCCAGCAGGGTTTTGATCTTTCTCCGGAAGGTGCATGATTGGGAAACTGTAACCCCAACATTCATTGCAAGGAGTCATCTTGGCCTTTAGATTATCAAAGACCGTCAATAATACTTTATACTCTTTAAAATAGGTGGGCCATCTCCATGAAGGGCCTTATAGGCAATGCACATCACCTTGAAGTCTATCCTCTAATTGACTGGCAGCCAATGAAGTTCCACTAGAGCCTTGGCCACTGAGCTGTGTCTAGGTATCCCTAGTAAAAAACAAGCTGTTGAATTCTGTAGGATTTGTAATTTTCTGAGGAGTCATTTCGGTATATTTATGAAAAAAACATTACAATAATCTATTTTGGATAGAGTGAGGGCAGTTACCACAAGGGGATAAAAGTTAGAACCTTTCTGAAAATTTTTAACATAAATAAGGCGTTAGAGATAATGGCATTCACCTGTTTGTCAAACGACAGATGGTTGTCAAAAATTACCCCCAGATTTTTTACCTTAGTCACTGGGATTAGGAAAGAGCCTAGCTCCTCCGGCCATGAGTCTGTTGAACAAAACAAATTGTTATTTCCCAGCAGCAACACCTCAGTTTTATCTGAGTTCAGCTTCAGTTCAGACAATTGCATGACATCCAGTTATTGACCTGTTGCATGCAGTTTCTGAAGGTAGCTGCTGACTCTTTGTTGTTGCCAGCAACAGAGACAATAATTTTATCAGCATAACAAACAACGGAGAAACCCAAAATTCTTATCAATGTTCCAACGGAGCCACATAAAGATTAAATAGGATCGTCTCAATGATGATCCTTGCGGAACCCCACACAATAGTCCCCTATGATACTGCCTGCACTCTGTCTGTGAGAAAGGAGGCTAATAATAATAGAGCTAGGCCACAGATCCCCAAAGATTCAACCCGGTCAATCAAATTCTCATGATTTATCATGTTGAATGCTGCCGACAGGTCGAGAAGGATAAGCACTGCTGAGTTCTCCCCATCCAACAAGGCCCTTAATTCCTTTGTGGCAGTAATTAGTGCCAGTTCCATGCTGTGTTGGGAATGAAACCCATACTATGAGTGATCCAAGTGATTATTTGATTCCAAGAACAACGTAAGTTCTTTATTCATTGCTTTTTCTTAAATTTTGGCTATAAAAGGAAGGAATAGGGCGATAGTTACCAGCGTTAGAAGGATCTACATGGGGTTTCATCAACAATGGGAGTACTGAGGCAACTTTCCCATTTAGAGGAAATAAGCCCTGCCAATGTATCTAGAACAGTCACTGCCCATGCCAAGGGATGAACGTAACATAGAAACATCTTATGGGGGACTGGCAGTTGACAACGCTTAAAATATAGCTGGATCAGGTGTCATAGCCCCATCAGAAAAGATACGGCCAAATAATTTCAGCTAGTTCTTAAGGAATTCAGATCATTTATCAGCATTCAAAGTAAAACCTACATCAGCAAGTAGGCAACACACCTGCATGTGAGTTTTATTGTGCTTCTTCTGTGTAGCTCCAAAAACAAATATGTCATCACTATAATTGAAAGTATTTATGACAGGCTGCATGATACTTTAAATGACATCTTGAAACAGCTCTCCGACTGATGACAGCCACAAAATAAATTTCTTTTTTCATCGGAATAGACCAGTATGAGTAGAAAAGGTTGTAATGTACCTGAGTTTGAGCTGAAGTTCAAGTCGAGAGAAGACCTTTGCACCAATCAGTTGTGTTATCATGTCGGCAGTGTGCGAACCTGGATGTCATTCTCTTTCAATTGTCTTGTTCGCTTGACGCATGTCAACACAGATGCATATAGCTCCTTCACTTTCCTTTTTGGGTATTACCACAATGGGAAAAAGCCATGGTGTTGGACCAGTGGAGTACTAAATGATGATAAATTTGAGTAACGATTCAAGTTCTCTTTCAACCGTTCTTTGTAAATGAAAAGCAATCCATCTGTGTCTTTGAGCAACAGACATCTCATTAATATGCAATTGTACTTTCAAAGACTTAAGTTTTCCTAGCCCATGAAACAACAAAGGAAACTGACTTACCATTTCATGGTGAGCATTCATGTAGTAGTTCACTTACACTAAAAGCTGTACCTTAAAGCACATGAATGGGTGCTTGTACTTTGTTTTTCGAGTGTTTAATTATCACTATGAAAGAACCTTGACTTTTTAATGCCATTGGTGCAGTCCAAGTATACACTTCAGTGTTAGATGGCTTAAGTTGTGGCAATGGAGACAGTTCATTGTGTTTCTCCTCAGGCATAAAGTTTATTGATGCACCACTGTCAGTAATGAAAGGTATTGACCAACCATTTAATTTCAGGGTAATCTTCGGGCAATGTCTGAATGACTTTGGTGCTTTCTCATGTTATTTTCTTTGACTGTTTTTTTCTTTACCTCCAGCTAGTGTGACATGTGCCTATTTTCTGAGGTAAACATTGGGACTGCATAACCATCTTATTCACTTTCTCTTGATATTTATACGGAGGAACTCTTTGACGATGATTTAGATGCGGATCAACTGTGTTTGGTGTCAGTTTGTCTCAACTGGTGTTGTCGATTGGCCTTGTGGGCATTTGTCAAACATCTCTTTTGGAACATTTGAGAAGAAATTATGCCTTCACACCTTGACGCACCAACTTTTTCCTTCACCTTGCACACCATTACAAAATGGTTCTCTCTCCTACAGCCTATGCATATCTGTCCAATAAAGGGATATTTAACTTCATGTGGAAATGAAAATCTCCTCTGGAAGCACAATTTTGTTTCTGTGGAGACATCCCTTTGTCCAGTCTAGGGCCATTGGAAGTAGGTTTTCCTGTATGGTTCTGCAAAAATCTACGCAGTCCCCACTTTGCGCTGGTCAGAACCAACATATTCTTTTTTTAATGATACAATCACTGTATAACTTTGTTATTTTAACAGAAAATAACTGATATGATTTTATATGTAGGGTCTTTTATGGTTTTAACTGAATAAAGATTGGATTGATTAATTAGTTGATTGATTGATTGATTGATTATGGTTAGGAATCATCGGGTGCCCCAGAGTAGATTTTACCCAATGTCTTCCACCAGGTTGTGGTAGTAGACAACCTTGTGGGTCACTACCTAGTGGCCCTTGTTCCATTTGAGTGGGAGGGGGTCGCAGGTCTTCTTATGGTAGTTGTGAGCCCCGCCATGCCTGTGGACTGCTTGCTGGGGAATGACTTAGAGCACACTGCCTGTAAGGAAGTGAAGCCCAGTTCTCACCTGGAAATGTTGGGGGTACCAGAGTGGGACTGAGCTACCAACAGGACCATGGCTGCTCAGAGTGGGAGTCAAAAAGGTCTGGAGCCTAGAAAATGGCCTAGACACCTGCCAAACCAAGGAGGAGTGAGGGGACTAGAAAGCCAGTTGCCGAGAACCTCCCAACAGAGGTAGATAGGGAATCGGAGGAGGCTACCCTGAGGCCAGTGGAGGGGAAACTGCCTAACTTGGTAACCTACCAGATCTTGTTGTTTGGCAAGTAGCAGGAGGACCCACCATGGAGGTCTTCTGTAAGGCTCAGAGGGAATGCCCAGCCTTGGAGGGCATGAGGCAACAGGAAGAGGTCCAAGCATCAGGTGATGCCTCAGGTAGTTGCCACATTTACTGGAAGGACAACCTCCTGTAAAGTGAGCCCAATGAACCAGTACATGGGACAAATAGGGCCCTGGTGGCATCCAATGCTACAGGTCCTTCATACTGGGGCTGACTCACAGATCCCCCGGCAGGATATCTGTGCCAGACAAGACGTTTGCAAGGCTTTTTCCCCACCTTTACTGACCCCAGATAAGGCGGGCTTCCGGTGCATTCTGTAGAAACTATGTTGCCTGCTAGGCCAGTGGGATGACAGGACAAAAACTTTCCTGTCTCCCTTACCTGTCATTGGCACTGCCTTTGAGCGGATGGGCATCGACATTATGGAACCCATGAATCCCCAGACCATTTTTGGTTTCTGGTACATTCTGTTTCTGGGGATCACACCACTAGGTACCCAAAGGCCATATCTGTGAGGACCACTACTGCACCTGCAGTGGCTATGGCTATGGCCATGATGGAGATTTTCACCCAAGTGGGTTTCCCCAAAGAAGGGGTATCTGACAGGGCCACCAACTTTATGGCAGCATACATGCAGTCAATATGGATGGAGTGTGGGTTTATTTATAAGTTATCCACCCCCTATTATCCACAAACCAATGTGCTTGTTGAGAGGTTCAACAAGACCCTGCAAGGAATGGTTAGGAGCAAACCTGAGGCTCTGAGGCATAAGTGTAACATCCTTTTCAAATGCCTGCTCTTTGCTTACAGAGAGGTACTGCAGAAGGGGGCTGGGCTTGGCCCCTTTGAGCTTTTGTAGTGTCACCCTGTCGGAGGACCTCTCAGCCTGGTAAAGGAAGAATGGGAGTAATCTCCCAGGAAACCTTTCCAGTATGTAGTGAACTACATGCTTCCCTTCCAAATCAGGGGCCGAGCTGTGGAAGCTAGATTCAGACAACTTAGAGGCCAGCCAGGAAGTGATGAAATATTGGTACTCCTAGACGGCGTTCACTATGAATTTGGGCAGAACGTGTGGTACGTGGAACCCGGTGGAGCCCAGGGCCCTCCAAGACCATTGGAGTGGAGTGGACCCCACAATATTTTTGAGGAGAAGGGGGAGGCCACCTACTTGGGGGACCTCAAGACCCCCAGACACCACCTAAGGGTTATCCACCTCAACCGTCTCAAGCGCTATTAAGAGAAGTCTGAGGTCATCATGCTGCTGGTAATAGATGCAGAGGAGGAAGAGGAGAGTGAACCTGTCCCTGACTTTTTAGCCTCCAAAGAGAAGGATGGGTCAATGGAAGGTGAAAACCTTTCCCCTATCCTGACTTCTGAGCGGCATATGGATTATCACTAGTTTTTTGGGACAGTCTGCTTCTCTGTTTTTCCTCACTCTTGGGTTATACACTTGTGTACCCACGACATAGACACAGGAGCCCTCCCTCATATCAAAACTAAAATATACAGGCTGTCAGAAAATATGAGGGCCTGCATTAAGGAAGAAGTTTCCAAAATGCTGGAGTTGGGCGTCATTGAACCATCCATTAGCCCCTGGTTCAGCCCTGTGGTGATGGTACCAGAAGCTGCCACAAAGGGCCCTACACTAGAACTTCCGCTCTTTGTAGACTAAAAGGATCTTAATTCAGAAACCAATATGATGCTCATCAAATTCCATTGGCGGAGGAGCAAATTGATGGATTAGAGACAGCCCAGTACTTTTAACCTCACTTCCGTATAATGGCAGATCGCACTAACTGGAAGAGAAAAGAAGAGGTCAGCCTTCTCCACCCCTGAGGGCCACTACCAGTTTATGGTAATTCCATTTGGGCTCAAGAACACCCCTGCTACCTTCCAGAGATTGGTAAACCAAATTTCAGCTTCAGTGCTGCATACCTAGATGACATATCTGTCTTCGGCACCAGCTGTAAGGATCGCTTCTTCCACCTCCAGGAAGTGCTTCAGGCCCACCGAGATGCAGGCTTGACTTTCAAGGCAAGCAAGTTCTAGATAAGGCAGGGGACGGTGGTGTACTTTAGACACCTGGTGGTAAGGGGTCAGGTGCAACCCCCTTCAACTCAAGATAGAAACCGCAATGGCCTGAGAGCCCACAGACTGGGGTGAGTGCCTTTTTAGGTCTCACCGTGTACTAAAGGAGGTTTGTCAAAAGGTATGACACCGTTGTGGCCCCCTTGACTGAACTGACATCAAAGAAACATCCCAAAAATGTGATTTGGACTGAGGCATGCCAGAAAGCATTTGACTCCCTGAAACAAGGCATGTGCACAGCGCCTGAGCTCAGAGCCCCTGACTTTTCTAAGGTGGTCATAGTTCAAACCGATGGCTAAGAGCACAGCGTAGCAGCAGTACTGTCACAGCTTAATAAGGAGGGCCTTGACCAACCTGTAGCTTTCACCACTAGAAGACTCTGCCCTTGAAACAGAAGTGGATTGCTATTGAGCAGGAAACCTTTGCTGTGGTCTGGATACTGAAGAAGTTAAGACCATACCTGTTTGTGGCTCACTTTTGAATTCAGACCGACCACAGGTCCCTCAGCTGGTTAATGAAAATTAAAGGTTTGAACCCAAAATTGTCGAGGTGGTTAATCTCCCTACAGGGACTGTACTTTATGGTAGAACATAGACTTGGGTCAGACCACACCAACGCTGATGGTATCTCTAGGTTCTTCTGCTTTAGTAAGGAGGTCTCCTAGGAGGTTGGGTAGCTCTTTCAGCCGGGGAGACACTTGCTAGACCTGTGATGTTAGCATGGTCCTTTTGCCATCTTTGCTTTCACTTTTTGCTTATCTGTTTATGTTGGCCTTGGGACTCTGGGCACTTTATCACTGCTGACCAGTGCTAAATTGCATGTTCTCACTCCGCTAAAACATGGGAGCATTGGCGTATCCACATTTGGCATATTTCATTTACTTAAAAGTCCCTACTAAAGTGTACTATATGTGCGCAGAGCTTGTTAATTAAATGCTACTGTTAGACCTGCAACACCAATTGTGCCACCCACTTAAGCAGCCATTCAAACAGACCTGAGACATGTTTGTAGACCTGCTATTCTGTAGTACTTTGTCTGGAAAAATTGTTTTTCTGCTTTGATGCCCTGCCTGCTACCTACTGCCCTCTGCCTGGGCGAAAAAACTGGACCTTCACAAATTGAACCCATTGTGACTCAAAGGACTTGTCAGTTTGCCTCCATTTGTGCAGTCTCAGGGACAGCAAATACTCTCCAACCAGCCCCTGGACTCTGCCATCTTTGAGTCCTACCCTGCAAAGTGATGGCAATCCAGCCCATGGCCATTGGAAGTGGGTTTTCCTGCGCTCTTCTGCAAAAGCCTATGCAGTCTGGATTTTGCGTGGGTCAGAACCGACGCAATCTCATTGATGCCAATGCAACACCACTTCGAAGACTCGAAAACATTGTTATCACGGCTTGACGCTGACGCATTGCCTTCACCATTCAGAGCTCAATAACGACGCAGGACCCTACTACAAGACTCGGCAGCAATGCATCACCTACAATCCTTAGCATTTCCTCCTCTACTTCTTTCAGTCGCTCCTCAATGTTGATGCTTGTTCTCTGTGTAGGTACTGTTTTGGTGGGGCCTGCATGGCTTCAGTATCCGACCCCTGCTTCATCACAGTCAGCTTGACTGTCAGATTTGACCCAATCCAGCGCAACCAGATAGTACAAGTTGGCAATTTATGACTCTAAGCATATACATTTCAAGATATTCTTTCAAAATTAATTACTCCATTTCTGCTTATTGGAGTTGTGTCTTTTAGTTCAGTTCAATTAAGCTCTATTTTTCTAATCTGGTGTGGATTATTTTTGTTTGGTATTTTTCACTGTTCTACTGTAATAATTCTTGCGCAAACCCTTTACCCATTGCCTCTTAAGTTAAAGCTGGCTGGTCCGTGCCAGGCTACCAGAGAATGAGCACAGTTTAATTTATAGAGTGTATCTGACTACCCTGACTAGACTGGTGGTCCCTACTTTGATAGGGTGCACCCTTGTGCTGACTAGAGACTCCATTTCTAACACTTTCTTCATAGCCCTAACTAGCAGGTTCTTGGCCAACGATATGTAGATTTCTAAATGATGCTTTTATTATCTTCAAATGCTTTACATTGGTTGGAGTTGAGCTTTGACTCCACATATGCCAAGCGTTGATTGCGTACTTCGAATGAGCCACACATGGCACTCACGACCAGTTTGATGGAGCACGGCAAACTCTCTGGGAGAGCACTGCCTATCTTCGAGTAACTTATCCTCTATCTCGTCTCCACTTGTAGCCTGCTCCCCAGCCTGGGTACGCACCAATGACTATGCCATGCACAGAGCTTGGTACTACATGTCTTTATTTAACTGTGTGTAAATGCAAACCAAATATTCTAACCCTGCATTCAACTGACTATGCTCTGATACTTGCGCCACAGTCCTATGGAGTCCATCGGGAGACAAAAAGCTTCCATCATGCTAACTCACATAACACTTCAGTATGCACAAAAACATGAAGAATTGGAGGAGCATGGGAATGGAGGAAGTAAATTAATTGGGTGAAGGGAGTTGTTGGGGTGCCCCCAAACATAATAAAACATGGGTGGTGTTAGGAGGAGAATAGACAGAAAAAAGTAAGAAGGAACAAACTGTGAAGAGAGGGAACAATTCTGGGAGGTCACACCCCCAGAGCAGCAACTAAAAAAGAAATGACATGTATCAAGTAAGAGGACATAGTTAGGGCAGAAGATGATGGGAAAAAAGAATTGATAAAGGACCTTTAAAAAACAAAAGAGAGAGCCCATATTCACAATTCATGCTTTAACATAAATGTAAATTGCAATTTAAAAAACATTGTTTCAAATGAATAAAGTAGGAGTGCGTCCTTTTTGGATGATCACCCCCACACTTTTTTCTACAGTGCTGATAGCTTTGACTCTGAAAGTGCACTGAGATCTGCTAACCTGATCCTAGTGCCAATGCTCTTTCCCTAAAATATGATGTATGTGAATTGGTAACCCCAATTTGCAATTACATTAACCCCCTTATAAGTCCCTGTTAAATGGCACAAGTGGTACCCAGGGCATGGGAGTTAAAGGGTTGACCAGGGACTGCAGCACTGACAGTGTCGCACTGAGTGACCCAAGTAAGCAGATGAAAGCAAGTCTTCCATTGCAAGCTGCAGGAGCAGTGCAAATTGCTCAAACCCAACTTCACCCTCGCCATGAGTGGCAAGGTCACAGCACTATCTTTAATATATGTGAGTCACCTCTAAGGTAGGCTTCCTGAGTTTTGCCCAAAAGGCCAAGGGCATTATATTAACACTGTAGTCATGCAAGTGCAAACATATATGTCCCTAGAGTAGCCTCATTCCATTAGGGGCTACTATAATTGTTCAGATGGCCATATGATAATATGGGCACCCCAGCAGGCACCCCCAGGTTGCCAGCTCCATTAGCGGCCCACTGAAAAGTGTCATGTTTGGTATCAAAGGACTTGTCTCATCAAACCTGAACTTTTTTTAAAGTTAGAGTTAATGTAAAACTCACCACAGTGGCCATTTTAGAGGTTACCAAACTGGTTGCTCTAGCCTTTCCTGTGTCCTGGCTGATAACCTGCATCTGCTGCCGCCAAGACAGAAATCTTACCCCCTGCCAAGAGGTGTGAACTCTCTAAGGAGGCGGAAACAAAGGCCTGCCTGGGAGGACGGTATCACCACCCTTCCGGGCAGGATTGCTAGTAAAGTGGCACATAAAAGTGTGAGCTTCAAAGCCTTCTCCTATTTTTTAATTTGGTAAAATAGAGGTTTCCCGGTAGAAAAGGTGCCACCCTCCACAGTAAGTGGTCACCACAGATTAGCCACTGGGGATCGTAGCCCATTGGCTAGCAGGAGCCACACCCACGATGCCCTTAAAACTAGGATTTAAAGAACTTTCCTGGCACAAGAACCTCAGATCTGCTTGAATTGTGACCAAGGACAAAGAAGAGACCTGTGACGTAGACATAAGGACCAGCACAAAGCAAAATTGTGACATTCTGCTCCTGTAGCAGCCACCCAGCAACTGCAACAGAGATCAGCTCCTAAGGAAAGAGGAACCTCTCTTCAAGCCAAAGGTAACTCCAGAACTCCCTCGGATTAGAGGTAGTAGTCCCCTAAATCAACTGCACACTTGGGATAAACAGGGAGCCTTAAGAGCCAGGAAGTACTGATGTTAAAGGAATTATCAATCACATAGAAATACAACTGGCTCAGACAAAAAGGAGAAAGAATAAGGGCAGCCTATGGAGACCTAGAGGGGGGAGAGATTACCTCAGGACAAAAATCCTCACTCACTGTTAGGTAACTTGCTTCATCATTTGTGTTCCCTCCTCATGACGAAGTGTGGGCTATAACTCCCCTAGGGGAGGAGCTGAGGTGTTTTATCCCCGAAGATGAGTGTAGAGATGCAGTGAAGGAGGGGCAGAGTGCAAAAGGGTGTGAAGTGTGTGATATAAAAATGTCTGTCTGGGTCCACTGTAACTGTATTTGGTGGCCAGTCACTTTGCAAAATGGTTCAGAGGGAAATGTGAAACTATTGTGCATATAAGTCACGTACACTCTTCATGCTCATGGACCATCTGGTGGTGCCCAGCTCACAAAGCCGTGGACGTCCCTTAATGAGATGGCAAGTGAATAGAAGAGGGATGCTGAACTTCGAGCCACACAGCTCCAGTGGTGGCTTGTATACCCTGTTCTTTTTTTTTCACTTTTATCACCATTTTTGGAGAGTGAATTGCTATTTAGGTCCTGACAAATGCCTGGTGTCAGAAACATGTTGACCTAAACACAGGTGGGCATATCTATTGAATCCCTATCCATCTCTCATTTTATCCATGTCACTGTTGATGAAGCAAAGCTTCGCATTGCGACGTGCTTTATTCATGAACCTCGCCCGTGTATAATCCAGTAATAATTTGTACGTCTTACTAACGTTTATTTTATGTTTAAACGAGGTTCCCCGAAGCTTGCCTATGTGTTTTACTAAAATAATTAACTCGAGTCTTTTAAAATGGCCACTGCTTGGAAGTAAGTGTCTGCGCATGCGTCAGTCACACTCACGTGTCCTGATGTGTTTGCAGATTTGGAGGGAAATAGTTGCGCATGCGTAATGCATAGCTTTGCCAATAACGTGGTACTGCTCGTGCCACTGCTCTTGTACCTGTTTATATGTAGCTAAGATTTAGACTGCATAAGTATATTTCTTAGTGATAAGTTGAAAGTAGAAACCCTGTGATGTGTTTTCATAATGTTATTTCTATGTATTAATTTGTTCTCGCTTACTTTTCATGTACCACGGGGAATGGGGGTCTGACTGAGCCGAGAGCCATCTTGGAGGGTACTTGTGCGCAGACTCGAGAAAAGGCCTCTTGTCATTGAATGACTGCCAAAGAAGGTTGATACCAGAAGCAAGCCTGGGAAAGCAGCACCTTCGCCCCGCAACGTCACGATATTGTTCTATTATGTTGCAAAAATGTATTCTTTGCCTGTATTCTGCGCAACTTTCTCATGGGAACCCCAATCTTGCTAGGCGGTGCCCTGAGATGTAAATAAGGCCTCCAAATAGTGTATTCTGATTGGTGTGTTACCCAAATCCTATCTTAGGACCAATCCAAATTGAGGGATTCTGACACTTTGCAACATTGGGGGGTGGTACACCGTCCCCAAACTGTATATCTACCCTGGGTTCGCCTAGGGAATTGTCCGACTTGTCTGGTTTAGCTGACCTGCCACTGACCCATCGTACTCAATAGGTGACTGAAGATACAGAGCGCTGCGGAGCACTCTGTCCGAAATTGACCATAGACTAAGGTTCTACTGAACCTTAAAGTGCTGGCGAAGCACTTTGCTGGGAGTTCGCTGACCCAATCGGGGTCTTGATCGATAGCTGCAGAGAGGGTGGAGCGCAGGCGTTGCTTCCAAACTGCGGGTGCGGTCCTGTCCTGAGCGGTCCTGTCCTGAGGGTTTGCTGTCTTGTCCTGAGGTCCTGTCCTGATTCCTAATCTGAGGGTATCCTGTCCTGTCCTGGGTGTCCATTCTGCACCTGCTGTCCTTTGAGGGGTATCCTTCCTTGAGGGTTTCCTGTCCTTAACTGACCCGTGGCCAGGGTTTGGTTTCCACACCAGTCTAGGTAAATACTGCTCTAAGTTCTTTAAACTTGCACCTTTCTATTTTTCTGTCTTTGCTTCAATAAAGACATACCCTTGCATATGTTGATTTTTCCATGCTTTTGCCGCAATTTATTGAAACGTAAAGTCATTCGCATATTTTCATAACGTGTTCCCATGTTACCCTATCTTTTAGAAATCATATTTTGCATTGCAGTTTGTCATTTTCTGATATGGTCTAGAACGGCCTTACTTAAACTGTCTAAAGAACTTTTACCCTGAATGCATAGCGTTTCCTGTTGCATTTCATATTAGCATTTCCATGATTACCCTGACTTTATTTCTCTATAGTTATGTACTTTTCATTATCTTGATTATTGATTGCCTTATTCTTGTAAACTTGATGCTTAACGAAAACGAACTTTAGATAAAGCTTTTAAAACTTCCAGTTGTCCGTGGTCATTTTACAACAGTATTGAATGTCATTTTGAGTTTGTATTTTGCTGCCTTTCCTTTTACAGCTAGCTCCCTGATCCGTTGAGGTCATAGGTACCCGTGTCGGTGGATGGTAAGTCGGGTACACTGAGTAATAACAGTAGGGAATTCACCCAAATTGGTAGCAGCCCGTGAAGTCACCCTGTCAATGAATATTGTGAATTGAAAGTATATGGGCCCGAAGCCGGAAACGGCGAAATTATTGGCTGGGTGACCTCGCGCGCTCTATCAGTTTTTCTGGCTAGAAGAGGATGGTTAGGGACTAGTTGAAGGTTAGGCAGGATTAGTTAGGCTAGCTAAGTCGGTAGCTGCTAGTATATTAATGCTGCTATAAGAGCGGCCGTTCCGAGGGACCTGATCAAATCTCTTGTGAATACGCTGCTTTGAAATTCATGAATTGTTTTATCATTGTTATTCTTGTTCTTATATTGTTATATGTATTAATCCATGCGTTTGTAAACCGTATCGTTTATTGTTGTCCGAACTCCCCGGGGAATTGAAAAGGCAAGTGGTGAATAGAATCCATTGCCTTGAGGTCGCAGGCTTAAGGAAAATTTAGGTGCAGGTTAGGATAACCGGGAAGCACTAACTAGGGTTTTTCTGAATACATGTGTGAATAAATGTCAGTAACGAGGTTCATTGGCAAAATTCCCATAGTGGCGTAACCTAGTAAGGGTCACATCGGAAGAGTAGCAGGTTCCTCGGAGCTTGGGTGAAAGCAGAGGGGTCCGCTGGGAAACCTTAGACTCGGATATATCCCGGAGAAGTGGATGAGTTTAGGGGAATAACAGGTTCACCGATGCTAGAGTGAAGGGTAGGCGGAAGAGATCTACCCGCAGCGCGTGAAAAGTAAATGGAAGTAGTTTACTTGCAGTAAATAATTCTTTCTCTGTCTAGACACTTGAGCACTGTGGCGAATGTGTATTCGTTGTTAAATAACCAAGCACTAGCACTTTAGAAAGAAAGAAAGTTTCCGTTACCTTGTGAAGGGAGGGAGTCAGCCGCGAAGCGTCTCTGACGTCACTCCGTGCCGCGCTGGGATTGGTAGAAGCAGCGGGCGGGTAGCGGGGCTGGAATTGTAAAGGAGGGGTGAGGCGCCGGAGCGTGAGGACAGTCTCACGAAGGGGCCGCGCACCCATTGGCCAAGACTATTTGAACGCGTGCACCTCATTGGTCGCACAGAATTGCAAGACGCGTTTTGATTGGAGGTGACTTTGTAAACAGAGTTAAGCGTAGAAATCGTATGTGGCACTCGTATTGTCCAGAGACTAGACCCGATCCAAGAAACCAAGGGTTTGAGAGGGATCAGTGGAAAGCCAAGAGATACGATATTATGTACGGGACTAAGAGAAAGATGTCCCTTGTAAATAGGGTAAAGAATTATTTCAAAACAGACAAACCGATTAAGTCCAGGGAGGGCGTTATTGTCCCGCCACCGAATACTCCCGCCTCGTTCATGATGTTTGACCGAGGGTACAACACCTGTGTGTGGTTGGAAAATTGGGTAAAGTACACAAAAGATGACGGAATATTGGCTTTTCCGTTAGACGGTACTTTCAATGGCAGGATTTTATTTAATTTGAGAACCCGCATGAATGAATTGCATCCCAGACCGAGACTAACGCAGTATGAGGCATTAGAGGAATGGGAGATTGAGGCTTTTGAAAGAGAGAAACCCCGGTTGGACAAAGGTCTGACCAAGTGGTACCCAAGGCTGAAACAAGAGACTAGGGATAAGAGGATGAAACAGTGGAGACAGAGCATGATTGTTGAGGGTCTGTTTCCCATGATGCCAGCGGGTACCCCTTCTGCGGGAGAGAAAAAGACAGAAAAGAGTAAGCATTGGGGAGCGCTTGGGGAGTCAGACGATGAATTATTAGATGACATTTTTACGCGAAGCCCGCCCCCTTATAATGAGGGAGCCCGACCTTCCAGTGTAGGAGAGAATCCCCAGCGTCCATCTATTAAGGAAGAGGACAGATCCCTAATTAGGGGGGGAGGTGGCCAGGTACTGCCCTATTTTGGGAATCCCGGACCCGCGGAGGTACGAAAAATATATCCTAGTATGCCCGTGAGCCCGGAGGAAAAATATTCCCGTGAAAGAGCCTTCTTCCCCAGACCTCTTTATGAAAACGAAGAAAAGCCATTAAGTTCAGGAATGCCCTTTTTGCAGCCTCCATATGGGGAGGAGCGCAGGTCATTTGGCACGGGAACTTTGTTCCCAAAACCAAATTATGGTGGAGGACCAAGTGAAACGCATCCTACTGCCCCGAGTTTTACCCCTCACCTGACCCCACAGATAATACCTGACCGAACCTTAGGAAGAGTACTAGATGAAAGGGAGCAAGAGGCCATAGCTAGACAGAGGACAGAAATAATTCAGAAGATCTCCCAGTTAAATGCCAGTCCTGAGGCTTTGACTATTCCGGTAACAATCGGACCAGTGGTTCCGTTGTATGGGAATAATCAAGGAAGTCCGAACCCTCCAGTTATGAACCCAATCATGGCCCCGCCGAGGCAAGAGCCCCTACTGATAGACGATCAGTCCAGTGAGTGCGAGTCCGAAGTTGTGTTCTTGGACCTGCCAAATAAACAGACCGGGAAAGGAGTGCAGAAGAGGCATAATCCTTTTAATGCGAAAGAAATTAAATTAGAATCAACGTCAGGTACCAGGAATGTTTCTTTGGTAACTCCGGAAGAAATTGAAAATTGGAGTCGTGAATTAGAAAAACAGGCTCCGCAAACAAAACCTTTAGACCTCTACAAGCTGAGGGTAGAAATAGAGGAATTAATGGCAGGAAATGTGGGATTAGACAGATTAACCACCTATTCTGAAGAAGAGCTGCTGTTTATGTGTAAAAGCCTTACCAGAAGTACCAGAGTGCTCCACGAAAAGCTGACAGACACTGCAGCTAGTATGGGGGTAGATATTTCCCGATCCAAGCCCTTGCAAAAGCCTTACAGAGCTGAATTCTCAGACAAGGATATAGAGAACTTGAATGTGTCAGGGAAAAAGTTGCAGATTAAAGAATTGCTTGCAGTTTTGCAAAAATGGGGAGATGTGGAAAAATGGAGAAGCAGGTGGGCACGAAAGAAAGATGAGGCTCGATCCAGACAAGCGACCCCTGAGTTCCCTTTGAGAGAGGTAGACAAGCCCGAAACGTTATGCCCCATGCGTGAAGTACCAGGTGGGAGGTATGTGCACGTTCCATGGTCCAGGCAGGATATTGTGTCCTTTACTAACGATTTCCCGAAACTGCGCGAAAAGCCAGTGGACTGGTACCGGCAGGTGGAAAGGTTCGTAAAGGTGCAAAAATGCTTGTGGAAGGACCTGGATGGATTTTTCGATATTGTGGTCCCGGTAGATCTATGGACCGAGTGTAAAATTGCCATAGGCTGGCCTAGTGAGGAGTACCCGAGGGACTCTAACACAGGGGAGCCGTCGATTGAAGTGATGAAAAAATACGAACAAGTAATGCGGCATTTGAAAAATAAGGTGCCCGCAAAGGAAACTGATTGGACCAGGATAGATAGAACAACGCAGGAGAGAGACGAGACAGTGCACTCCTATTATGAAAGGCTGTTGCAGGTGTTTAAAACATACAGTGGTATAGATAACATCGAGATGAAGGATATGACGCATTTCATTTACAGGTTTGTAAACGGTTTAAGGCCTGACATTTGTCAGTGGATAAAAGATAACAAAATTTGTTGGCACTCCAAAAAGATAGACGAGGTCCTACGGTACGCAAAGTACTGCGAGGACGAGATGGCAGAAAAGAAAAAGGCGCTCAAGGAAAAGGTCATGTGGGCTCAAGTGAAGCTCGCAGAACAGCAGGAAAAACAGTTGAGTAACATGGTCAAAAACACTCAGAACCAAAGTCCTGGAGGTGGGGGAGGAGGTAAGCCCCGGCCCAAAATGAGCAGGGAGGAGGCTATGAAGAAATTTCCCTGTCACCAGTGCGGCAAAATTGGACACTGGCGTAACGAGTGTCCTTATTTGCCTGACGATAACCCCAAAAAACCTGATTTAACTCCACAGACGCAGAAAGAAAGACCAAGAAAGACTCAACCACAGGTAAAAACGGTTCAGGTGCCCCGAGCTCCAAAGCAAGTACATAAGGGAAAAGGCACAGAGGGTGATGAGATAGAAGTCTGGGAAAGCAATGAGAACAGAAATGCAGCAACTTCGCAGTATTTGTTAAATGATACCTTCCTTTGTGATGACCAGTACTGACGGGGCCTGAGAGGGGAGGACGAGGAGTGCGTACTTGGCGCCTCCTTGCCGGTAGACCAGTCCGGACCATACATTGAAGGAAAGGTTGACGGAAATGATGTCACTTTTCTGTTGGACACTGGCGCTACCCGTTCTACTGTGAGAACAGTGGACGTTCCAAACCTACCCCTCTCGGGAGAAGCCATCCAAGTAGTGGGTGTATCTAATCAATTGATTAGTACTCCTGTTACCAAGCCCATGGAGATCTCAATTGGAAACTTTAAGGAAATGCATAGATTTGTCGTGTGCGACACCAGTCCAGTGAACTTACTAGGACGTGATTTGCTGTGCAAAATGAACTGTACCATCTTTTGCACACCAAAGGGTGTTGAAATTCAGACCCCAGATGAAGACGGCATTTATAAATTAATGTTAATCAGACCTGACTCAGAAATTAAACGAATGACCATGCAGGATTTGCCCAAAGAACTCCAAGAAGCAGTGAAGCCAGAGGTATGGGACTTTACTGGGAAAGATGTAGGGTTAATGAAAAACGTGGACCCCATACAGATAGCAATCAAGGACAATGCAATATACCCCAATACTAAACCCTACAGGATGAATGCAGAAGTGAGAGCAGGTGTCACTCTGGAAATACAGAAATTGCTAGAAGGAAACATCATACAGGAAGCAATGAGTAGCCCATGTAACTCACCGATTATGGGTATCAAGAAGCCTAGTGGCAAGTACAGAGTAGTGCAGGACCTACGAAAAGTCAACATGATAGTAGTCCCCTGCTGCCCTATTGTCCCGAACCCAGCAGTGATTCTGTATCAGATTCCCTGGGATGCCGAGTGGTACACTGTGATAGACCTGTGTCATGCATTCTTTTCCATTCCCTTGCATCCAGATAGCAAATTTCTTTTCCCATTTGCCTTCAATGGTCACGTGTATGTCTGGAACCGGGTCCCTCAAGGGTACACAGAGAGCCCCTCTATCTTTAATCAGATCTTGAAAAAATGTTTGGAAACTTTGGTCTTACCTGGAAACTCTGTCCTAGTGCAATACATAGACGACCTCTTGGTGGCGTCTAAAAGTCATGGGGATTGTGTGATCGACACCATTGCCCTACTGAATCATCTGAGTGAGAAGGGACATAAAGTGGCCCCTGACAAATTACAGTTCTGTGCAAAATCAGTGAAATATCTGGGGCACCAGATAGAGAAAGGTGTCAGAAAAGTGACATCGGAAAGAGTGAGAATAATTCAAAAGATGCAGTTGCCCCGTACTCAGAAAGAGATCAGAATGTTCCTGGGTGTGATAGGATACTGCAGGCAGTGGATTCTGGGATTTGCAGTCCTAGCTAGGCCCTTGATAAAAATGACCAAGAGAGGAACACCTGATATTGTAGAATGGAATGATGAAAGCTTAACAGCCTTCACCAAACTGCGAAATTGTCTGTGTACAGCCCCTGCATTAGGAATGCCAGACTATTCCAAAGAATTTGCCCTATTCTGTGACACTCGCGATAATTGCGCGCTGTCAGTCCTAACTCAAGAACATGGCACGACCAGAAGGCCTGTGGCATATTTCTCTGCCACCCTGGATCCAGTGGCTGCTGGATTACCAGGTTGTCTGAAAGCGGTAGCTGCTACCTGCGCAAGTTTAGAGCAGAGTGAGTCCATTGTCATGGGACATCCTGTAACTGTGTATGTCCCACATGGAGTGGTAATTTTACTGACCAGAACAAAGACTCAGTATCTCACCCCTAGTCGGCTGACTAAATACGAGAGGATTCTTGTGGGTGCTGCAAATGTAAACATTGTTAGGTGCAGTATTTTGAACCCTGCCACTTTACTCCCCGACCCAATGGATATGGAAGGTGGGGTGGATGATGAGCATGATTGCATTGATTTACCAGAATTCAATACCAAGCCACGCCCAGACATTAAAGAAACACCATTGCCTGAGCATGACAAAGAATTATTTGTAGATGGTTCATGTCTAAGACATGAACAAGGAGGCCTGAGTGCTGCCTATGCGGTAGTCTCCTTAACCAAAATTGAAGAAGCAGGTTATCTATTTGACATAAAGTCTGCACAAGTAGCCGAATTGATCGCTATGATAAAAGCTTGCAAAATTGGGAAAAACCTACGCATAACAGTGTATACTGACAGTCAGTACTGTTATGGGGTTGTGCATGACTTTGGCCACTTGTGGCTACAGAGGGAGTTCCTGACTTCATCAGGTACCCCTATTCGAAATGGAAAAGTTGTTCAAGACCTTTTAGAGGCAATCCAGTTACCAAAGGAACTGGCAGTGGTGAAGTGTGTTGCTCATAAGAAGAGCACGGACACTGTATCACTGGGAAATGATTTTGCTGATCAAGTGGCCCAATGGTGCGCCAGAGATCGGTATATCGTAAATCCAAAACGAGGGGGGCCAGGAACCAGCTGCCAACTTCAGGTGTTTGAAGAAGTGCCTACATGGGATGAAGTGAAAGAGTGGCAGCAGGCGGCACCTTGGCAAGAGAGAGAGAAGTGGAAGGAAGATGGGTGTAGACCAAGACGTGTGGATGGTGTCATCTTAGGTCCAACTGGTATGCCTGTGTTACCTAGACACTTACTTAGCACAATGGCGAGATTGATACATGAAGGATCACACATTAGTAGGGACACCATGATTCTAGTGTTCCAACAGACTTGGTACAGTAAAAAGTTCAGGAAAGTAGCAGAGTCCCTCTGCCAGAGGTGCCTGTCATGTCAAAAGATGAACCCAGGCAAGAAAATGGTGGTGGAACTGGGGAAAATTGGGAGGTCAGGGGGTCCCTTTGTGAGAATACAGGTTGATTTCATCACCATGCCCCGTTGTGAAGGGAAGCGATATGTCCTTGTCATGGTCTGTTTATTTTCGAAGTGAGTGGAAGCTTTCCCTACTCCCCAAAATGACGCAAAAACAGTAGCTAAGTGTTTACTAAAAGAACTGATACCTAGGTTCGGGGTTCCAGTCACTATTGAATCAGATCAAGGCTCACATTTTCAGAATGAGGTGATCGCCGAACTCTGTAAGGCCTTTGGAATTTCACAAAAGCTTCACTGTGCATACCGTCCAGAGGCTTCTGGAATAGTGGAACAAATAAATGGAACTATCAAAAACAGACTAGCAAAACTATGTGATGCATCTAAGATGACCTGGGTGAAGGCCCTGCCCCTGGTCCTGATGGGACTCAGAAGTGTTCCTGACCGCAAGACAGGCCTAAGTCCCCATGAAATCATTATGGGAAGAGTGATGAGACAAGCATGGGTGCCAGGAAGCAAACTGTTGAGTATTACTGATGATTTGGTGCTTGAATACTGCAAGAGATTGGGTGACCAAGTGCGTTCTATCTCTCGCCAGATCGGAGAAGACGCCATCCTCAATCCAACGACTCCTCTCCACAAACTGGTCCCGGGAGATTGGGTCAAGATAAAGAAGCATACTCGGAAGAGCTGCCTGGAGCCAAGGTGGGGAGAGAAACGTCAGGTGATCCTGGTAACTACCACAGCAGTAAAGTGTGCAGGGGTTCCACGCTGGGTACACGCCAGCCACACCCAGAAGGTATTACCAGACGAGGAGCCTGAGGAAGAAGGGCGGCCAGCGGAGGACTCTGCAGGAGCCAGACCAGAAGTAGCTGACGACGTACAGCCCAGTACCAGTCGAGCTGCAGAATCAGCAGACGTTGGCCCAAGAATAGTTGATAACGAACTACCAAGAGCCCAGCCTGCTGAAGGGGTCCAAGAAGCTGAGCCAGAAGTAGCTGAAGACGAGCTGCCGAGCATATGGCCAGAGGAGTGGATTCCATTGATTGATCTCACTGAAGACCCCATTCGAACGAGTGAGAGACTTTGGGAAGGTAGAGAGTGGACTAGAGAGGAAAAGCAAGGCACAGGCGAAGAACCTCAGAATCTTGAGATTCACATCAAAACTGAGGAAGGAGAAGGTCAGACAGGGACAGAACAAGTGATAGATACTGAACAAGTGAAGGATACAGAGCAAGTGATTGATACTCCTCCACTGACTCCTGATGTCGGGAAGGGACAGACTAGACATAGCGTAATAGTTCGAGCGGAAGAAAGTCCAGAGATCGAAGTGCTTGAACAGGATCAGATAGGATTAGAAGAACGTGTTCAGGAAACAGAAACAGAGACATTTGAAGAGCAAGCTCAAGACTCTCCTGAACAAGGCCAGATTAGTAACCAGGCAGAAGAAATAGATGCAAGTCCTGGAACTAGTGAGGTAGGAAGGGACGAAGTAGCAGAATTGCCACAAACTAATGAAAACAAGAGGGCAAGAGAAGAAAACGAAGTCCAAGTGCCAACTAAAAGACTTAAGAAAAGAAAGCACATTGAGCCTGGATTTGTCAAGAAACTGAGGCTAAGGATAAAAACAGTAGAAGAAAAACGCGCAGAAGAAAGGAGAAGTGCTCGCATAGCTAAGCAACAAGAAGGTATCTCCAACAGAAGGAGTGATCGAATAAAGAGACAAAACAAAAAGTACAAGTCACCTGAATGGACACTTGTGTTGGAAGACTTTGAAGATCTTGATATAACTGACGAGAGCGACGGAGAACCCGTCCCTGAGTACTCTGCCGAAGAAGAAGACGAGCCACCGTGAATTTGCACAAAGTAAGCTACTCGTGTAAAGTCACAAAGAGGGGTCGAGAAACTTCTTCTGAGCCAAAATGTCTGATTCAAACGTGAATGGTAGACCTAGTTGCAGCTGTTGCAAAACTTGCTGCAAGGTATGTGTATGTAGTATAGTTGTCCTGATATTAGTTTGGATAGGACTAACAATTTTCATTCCCTTTGCTGTGAGCAAAAATACTAATATTGTCCCTACTGAAATTGTAAATACTGACAGTGAGGAGCTGACAACACAGAGTGTAGCAAGACATGAGAGAGCACTGAGACAAACAAAACAAGACTTAGAAGCACCAGATGAGGGAGGACTACATTATCATGGAGTTAAGAACAAGACACACTTAAATGTTTTCGCAAACTTGTTAATACACTATGTAGAGACTATGGAAATTGAAGATTGCTATGTCTGCATGAAGCTACCTACCTCTGTAGCTGAAGGCGTGACATACCATCACTTGCCGCTGACATATGGAATCTCCTGTAGCATTTTAGCTAGTTTATTTTACAAAAGAGGACCGTTACAGTACTATTACTCTAACAATGACGTGATCTTTTCTGAACTACCCATACGTGGGAACTTGAATCCTGTACATACCAAAAGTGACGTAATACGATATATGGGAGACTACTTTCTGACTATAGGTAATATCGACATAGGTGACGCACACAGAGATAACTTGACTTGTTCTTTGCGTGAGCAGGAAAAGATGTTCCTGAACATGGCAGAGAAAAGGAGAATTAAAATACAAAAGAAGGCAAATGACAAAAGTCAGAAAAGGCCAAGATGGGCAGAGAACATGGAAGGCACCTCAACTGGTGAGGCGGGTCCTGCTCTGTTGCTGGATTTTGAAAAGAAAGGCAAGCTATGTCTTCACCGCGAGAAGACTAGCTATTATAATAACATTTTCATTGGTTCCAGTGAATGCGAACATAATTACAAGGTAATTGGAGGTTGGGGTTTCAAAAATGGGTCAGAGCCTGTGTTTCCTGGAATTTATTATATTTGTGGGGACAAGGCTTATTTCAAATTGCCGGACCACTGGTATGGAAGCTGCTACTTTGGCATTGTCTTCCCGAAAATATACCATGTGAATGGAGTTGCTGGAAGCAGTGAAAATACTAATGGCTTAGTGCGTAGTAAAAGAGAAAGTGTAGGTGAAATAATGGGTAGTATTTTCAGTGCACTGATACCTGGAGTGGGAGTGGTTCTGAACACTCACAGAATTTGCAAATTGTCCACTATAGTGGATGTGTTGTCTACTGACACAGCTCATGGATTTCTGCTGGTCAATACCGAAATGGTTGCGATCAGGTCAATGGTTTTGCAGAACCGACTTGCTCTTGATACCTTATTAGCGAAAGAGGGCGGAGTCTGCCGGATGTTGAAGGCGCAACATTGTTGCACTTATATTCCGGACAAAAGTGTACAGCTCAAAAGATATGTGAAAAACATTACTAATTTGGAAAAGGAACTCAAACCACTCGAGGTTGACAGTGCCTGGAAGAGACTGGTAGATGGTCTCTCAAATGTAGGTCATTGGCTTGCTAGCGTAGGTAAAACCTTATTGTTCAAGGTACTGATGCCAATTGGAATTATAGGTCTCATCCTATTCTTCATATTTGTCTGTTGCAAATGTCGTAAGCACACCAGAAAGCATGAAGTGAATGCAAGAGGGGTGAAAAGAAGTGTGAATGAGCTTGAATTGGAGGAGATAAATAATCAGATCTACAAAAGGGTGAAGAATTCTCACCCTACCAAAGATGAGAAAGAGAAATTGAATCGTTTGCTGGAAGAAATAGAGCTGTATAAGGTGTGAGAAGTTGGCATCTGGTTCCATTTATTTTTCTGATGATAGTAAATATCATCAAAGAGGGGATTGATGAAGCAAAGCTTCGCATTGCGACGTGCTTTATTCATGAACCTCGCCCGTGTATAATCCAGTAATAATTTGTACGTCTTACTAACGTTTATTTTATGTTTAAACGAGGTTCCCCGAAGCTTGCCTATGTGTTTTACTAAAATAATTAACTTGAGTCTTTTAAAATGGCCACTGCTTGGAAGTAAGTGTCTGTGCATGCGTCAGTCACACTCACGTGTCCTGATGTGTTTGCAGATTTGGAGGGAAATAGTTGCGCATGCGTAATGCATAGCTTTGCCAATAACGTGGTACTGCTCGTGCCACTGCTCTTGTACCTGTTTATATGTAGCTAACATTTAGACTGCATAAGTATATTTCTTAGTGATAAGTTGAAAGTACAAACCCTGTGATGTGTTTTCATAATGTTAATTCTATGTATTAATTTGTTCTCGCTTACTTTTCATGTACCGCGGGGAATGGGGGTCTGACTGAGCTGAGAGCCATCTTGGAGGGTACTTGTGCGCAGACTCGAGAAAAGGCCTCTTGTCATTGAATGACTGCCAAAGAAGGTTGATACCAGAAGCAAGCCTGGGAAAGCAGCACCTTCGCCCCGCAACGTCACGATATTGTTCTATTATGTTGCAAAAATGTATTCTTTGCCTGTATTCTGCGCAACTTTCTCATGGGAACCCCAATCTTGCTAGGCGGTGCCCTGAGATGTAAATAAGGCCTCCAAATAGTGTATTCTGATTGGTGTGTTACCCAAATCCTATCTTAGGACCAATCCAAATTGAGGGATTCTGACACTTTGCAACATTGGGGGGTGGTACACCGTCCCCAAACTGTATATCTACCCTGGGTTCGCCTAGGGAATTGTCCGACTTGTCTGGTTTAGCTGACCTGCCACTGACCCATCGTACTCAATAGGTGACTGAAGATACAGAGCGCTGCGGAGCACTCTGTCCGAAATTGACCATAGACTAAGGTTCTACTGAACCTTAAAGTGCTGGCGAAGCACTTTGCTGGGAGTTCGCTGACCCAATCGGGGTCTTGATCGATAGCTGCAGAGAGGGTGGAGCGCAGGCGTTGCTTCCAAACTGCGGGTGCGGTCCTGTCCTGAGCGGTCCTGTCCTGAGGGTTTGCTGTCTTGTCCTGAGGTCCTGTCCTGATTCCTAATCTGAGGGTATCCTGTCCTGTCCTGGGTGTCCATTCTGCACCTGCTGTCCTTTGAGGGGTATCCTTCCTTGAGGGTTTCCTGTCCTTAACTGACCCGTGGCCAGGGTTTGGTTTCCACACCAGTCTAGGTAAATACTGCTCTAAGTTCTTTAAACTTGCACCTTTCTATTTTTCTGTCTTTGCTTCAATAAAGACATACCCTTGCATATGTTGATTTTTCCATGCTTTTGCCGCAATTTATTGAAACGTAAAGTCATTTGCATATTTTCATAACGTGTTCCCATGTTACCCTATCTTTTAGAAATCATATTTTGCATTGCAGTTTGTCATTTTCTGATATGGTCTAGAACGGCCTTACTTAAACTGTCTAAAGAACTTTTACCCTGAATGCATAGCGTTTCCTGTTGCATCTCATATTAGCATTTCCATGATTACCCTGACTTTATTTCTCTATAGTTATGTACTTTTCATTATCTTGATTATTGATTGCCTTATTCTTGTAAACTTGATGCTTAACGAAAACGAACTTTAGATAAAGCTTTTAAAACTTCCAGTTGTCCGTGGTCATTTTACAACAGTATTGAATGTCATTTTGAGTTTGTATTTTGCTGCCTTTCCTTTTACAGCTAGCTCCCTGATCCGTTGAGGTCATAGGTACCCGTGTCGGTGGATGGTAAGTCGGGTACACTGAGTAATAACAGTAGGGAATTCACCCAAATTGGTAGCAGCCCGTGAAGTCACCCTGTCAATGAATATTGTGAATTGAAAGTATATGGGCCCGAAGCCGGAAACGGCGAAATTATTGGCTGGGTGACCTCGCGCGCTCTATCACTGTGACCACCAAATAAAGTTTCAGTGGACCCAGACAGACATTGTCCTGAGGGAATCTCTCCTCCTCCGCCCTCTCTTTTATTTATTTCTCCTTTTTGTCTGAGCCGGTTGTACTTCTGTGAGTAGTCCCCTAAAGCCTGCAGGAAAATCGCACAACTGGAACCAAAGAATCACTGGCCATCGGGCAAGCCGAGGGATCACTCAGAAGTAAATGATCTGGTGCATTGTAGCAAATGTATTCCTGACCTCCAGCAAGTTTCAGGGGGCTACTGTTTCCACTTGGAATCCAGGACATCGAAATAAAAATAACTAAGCTTTGAGTTTGCTACTACCAAGGCCTGTTGGTTCCAATCCTAGCTACCACTTCATTTATTCGATGCTGCGTCTCATGGCAACTCTGCAACACGTTCAATCCAACAACTGCTGGCCCTGTTTTCGAGCTTTTGCACTCCTTTCCTCACCAGCGTCATCCAAGCACCAAAATCAGCACCCGCAGGTCACGCATTCAGCACCAGGTGCAGCCAGCACCACTATGCAGCCCGGCCTTATGAGCCTAGTAAATTACAACTGACTGACAGAATCTGGTCCTGGGACCTGCATCAGCATTTTCCTGAGTGGTTTCCACTGGACTCTACCAGTAAGTGACCATGTGACACTAGCGTGTTTTCCCAATGACCCCAAAATTATCGTTTTGCAAGAGTTAAAATGCACTGATTTATTTTCTGGTTACTTATCTTCTGTGTTGATACTCTTAAATACTTAACACATGTTCCTCTAGTAAAGCCTGGCTGCTCTATGCCACCCTATAAGGACTGAGCTAGGTATTTATTAGTGTGACTCCAAAGGAACTAGTTGGGGTAACATGAAGATATCGCATGGTGAAACCTAACCAGACTCACTACATAATACACAACTTTCTTAAAAATAAAATCGATGTAAGCATTTCTAGCCAACATGGCCTGTTTTCTCAATGGAACATCTTAAGTGGCAAGGGTACGCCTAGTTGTGGATTCCTTTGCACGCTACATAAATTAGATATGACTAGCACCCCAGTGAGGAGGGAAACCAATGCAAAAAAAAAGCGTGGAATTGCTATTGTTCTCAAGGAGAGGGGATGTATTTTAGAACGCTAGATTGCACTGCCCCTTTTGTTGCTGGGTGTCCTCTGATTTGCATATGATTGTGCCTTCCGTTTGCGGCACAGGGAGGAAATAAATGAGTGGATTCCCCACTTTCTTTTTAAAGCCTGGGTAAGGTGGAGATGGGAAGCCATGAAGTAAGAAATATTTGCTAACCTAAGATAATCTATCAGGGCCTGGTAAAATTAGCCCTAATGACCTTCACCAAAATTAGCTTTCTATATGCAACAATTTACACTTTTTTGACGCTCAAACCTGAAAACATTTTATAAACTGAAATAGAGAGCTATTTGAAAAATCAGCTGGACACTTTGCCTTGAGTCATGCCCCCAGAAAGAATAATTGCCCAGTTAGAGTCATTTACTTCAGCAACTATGGCTTTTGTAGCTTGACCATTTCAATGTGTAACCTCTTTCACTCACAGTACACCTAATATTGATTTCCTGATAGGATTTATCATGTGCCTGCCCCTATGTGTTTCACTATGAGTTAGAGCCACCCAAATATTGGATTGACTTGCACTGACTTAAATATCTGAAACATTTTGTAACTGAGGAGACATGTAAAGTAAAATATGATTCTCTATTGTCTCTAACCAACATCCAGACCAACCTCCCAACTCGTCCTGGCATGTGTTTGCTTTGGACTTTCAACCAGATGATGATATTGTTCAAGATATGTCTTTCTCCATTAAATAACAGTAGAGATTGTTGACAATTTGTTCATAATATATGACTCCTTGCTCAATTTCCCCCTGACATTTTTCAATGAACTAATTATCTTTCTAAACTTAACCTTGGTACAATGCTTTATGTCCTTATTTATAACTGCTCTTTATTTGTCCTGCAACACTGTTCACTTTGCATATGTTCGCATGGGACCACCTCACTGCATAGGCCCAGCTACCAAAATAAGCCAAAACATCCTTGAGGAAACGGAGAACGGAGGAAACTGGAGAAGTGTGGCTCAATGGTTAGAGCAGGCAGACCTTGATGCAGAGCTCTGGCCAGGGACCAGGGTTCGATTCCCGCCACGGCGGGTCTCCAGCTCATTAATTCCCCTGACTGGATATTCTCGCCTCAGTGCCTGTTCTGATCATGGGTCCCACGCTGCAACTCTGGGCAATAGCTTGCTTAGTCTCCACAATGGCCCCAAAAGCGCTGGGATGCCTGGCTGCACCTGGGGGGTGCCCAGGAGTGAACATTTCCCAGGAAAGCCAGGAAGGGTTCCTAAGCGGTATACGGACAGCGCCGGGACACCTCCGGTGGAGGTAGCTGTGCGCTTTACAAATTCCGACTAAAAAAAACAAAAAACTGGCCTACGCCTGTGTTCTTGTCGGTTGCCTACTGATGAAGCTCAGACATGGGTCACATCAGCATTGTGGCCCTGATTCAGAGTTGGGTAATTATGGAAAATTATCTGGTTTGCAAAATGCAACATCCGGATCCACCAGCGGGGCATTTTACCAGTGCATTTTCATCAAGATTTACAACTCCCTTAAGCAAATTTATCAGATAGCTCTTCATTCAAACTTGTGACCACAGTCTTTCTTAGCCTGACATGTTGTATTCCTACCATTAATCTATTTGATTAATGAGCAAATATAATTAACAGGTAAGTGTTAATTGCACATTGATCAGATCCATACACAATCAATGACAGAACATGCAAAGCTCCATCTAAATGCTCCATTGTATTCACACAGGTGTGTTATAGCATACACTCACAGGCCCGTCAGCATTTGTATACTTTACAGGTACTGCTATGAGCAGACACATTTAAGACTATTCAGTACAAACTGTAGTGACAGTGTCTGTGGAATCAGAAATAAACCTGTTAAGAAGGGCAGTGAAATTTGACAACATTTACCATTGTGCAATAATTATTTAAGCAACTGCAGCAATAGCAAGCAAGATATAAAGAGGTCTAGGAAAGGCAATGTGTGCTTTTGTTGCAAAAATGTAAAAAAATAAACACTGGTTAAACAACTTTATTCAATCTTTTGATTCCTTTGGCTCTTTCCTTTCAAGAACCCAGTCTCCATTTGCACGCCCAGCTGCCCCTCTGGGTTTCGGAAAGCTGCTAAAGAAGGACTGCCTGCATGCTGTTTCTCATGCATTCAGTGTTCTCTTGGAGAGATAGCCAACCAAACAGGTACGTACATAAAAGTGCTTATGACTCATACAAAACATAAGAATTCACTGATCACTGAAAAACTCTTCTTGATTTCAGACTCTGTGGATTGTTTCAAATGTCCCTGGAATCAGTGGCCAAATGCTAAACAAAACCAATGCATCTTGAAGCCTACTGAGTTTCTCTCCTATGAAGAGTCATTGGGCACCAGCCTGACAGTAATCAGCCTTATTCTCTCAGCAGTCTCAATTGCTATCCTGGTTCTCTTCATCCATTACAGAAATACTCCCATCGTCAAAGCCAACAACCGCAGTCTCAGCTACCTCTTACTTCTGTCCCTCACCCTGTGCTTCCTGTGCTCAGTGGCTTTCATTGGTTATCCCACAGAAGTCAAATGCCTAATTCGTCAGGTTGCCTTCGGAATTTCGTTTGCTCTGTGTATTTCCTGCATCTTAGCGAAAACCATCATGGTAATTGTTGCCTTTAATGCAACCAAGCCCAACAGTGACTTAAGAAGATGGGTTGGTCCACAATTGTCCTACTCAGTCATTAGTGGCTCTACACTCATTCAGGTTCTTTTGTGTGCCTCATGGTTAATTATCTCTCCTCCTACATCCGAATTCAACATTGAATCTCAACCAGGATTCATCATAATTCAGTGTAATGAGGGGTCTCCCATGGCCTTCTGGGGTATGTTGGGGTATCTTGGACTTCTGGCCTCTATTAGTTTCATAGTAGCTTTTATGGCAAGAAAATTGCCCAACAGTTTTAATGAGGCTAAATTAATCACTTTCAGCATGCTTGCTTTCCTTAGTGTGTGGCTCTCTTTTATTCCAGCTTATCTCAGCACTAAGGGCAAGTACATGGTGGCTTTGGAAAGTTTTGCAATTTTGTCTTCCACATTTTCCCTTATTTTTTGCATATTTGTCCCAAAATGCTACTTTATTTTGTTGAAGCCTGCGATGAACACAAAGGAGAGCCTCATGGGCAGAGAAGAACGCCACAGGAACAAAATTAAAGAGACTTATACATAACATTGTTCCTTTCAGAATGGGAAATCTTTATGCTATGGATTTCATAGTTTTATAATTCCATGACTTTTTAAAACTAATTTACGTTTTAATCTTGGGATATCCAATGTGATCCAAAGTGAACTCTGATTAAGGTGTTTGTAGAATAATGCCTAAAGGAAATTTACATTTCTAGAGCTCAGGTGGATAAAAATGTCATTAAACTCTGCTGTGACCACATAAATCTGAAATATTCAACGTTTGATCTTACTCCTTAAAATGTATTTTCTTGTCTTTATAGTTATAATGGCCTATACCATGAGGTATAATGTTTGCTTTATATACCCAATTGTTTTCATTTAGTTGAACTGTAATATTTGAAGTTACATATGATTTTATATGATGTTTATGTGTGATATATATGCTTATAAAAAGATGTATACATAAACTTTGTTGTAGTTATGATCACCCCAAAACAACAAAATATCACAATGAGTAGTAAAAGTACAACAAAGACTTCCTGTTTAACGTAAATATCAAAGGAGACGCATTGAAATGGCAAAATATAAACATGAAACAAATATTACATTTGAAAGTCAAAGAAATATATAGCAATACATTGTATAGTTGGACAGCTTGCTACCACATAGTTAGTTGTATATGTGTTTTAATTTCTTTAGTTGACAACACCAGTAGTCAGCCACCAATACCAAAATACAGAACAATGGTACAATCCAAATGTATGTACTAATGTATCAATACCCAAACATCCCACCCAAGGGAGCTTCTGTACCGTACCTTGCATACTGAAGCAGATATAAAATACATTTTGTTTTAAGTAAACCCTAGGGGGTTCCTAACCACATCAGCATAACATGATAAACAATACCCCCAAGTAAATTAAAGTGTCCAATCCAAGATTCTGAAATATCATAAGGCCAAACTGATCCCTGTCCTTATTGTAAGTCTAACACATTACAATATTTCATTTGCTCCATATTTCTCATAATCTACATCATCTATGTAAAAAGAAAATAACTCAGAAAAAAATTACAATACACAAGTGTGGTTTAAAATCATACACTAAACTGATCAAAACCAGCCTGGGTGGTGAGGGGTGAAACCCTGAAACCGGTACTAGGATGCTTGTTTTCAGTCCCGTGAGAAACTGGCCAGGCAGTTTGGGCTGGTCTGTTCCCATGGGGATCAGGGTCACGGCTGTTTTGCATATGGATGGGTCTAAATGGGAATGGCATGAGGATTGGGAAAAAACGATGGATTTGGGCCCAGATCTCTGTATTGGGGCGAATGTATGACAATGTTCAGCATTCTGTCCATCAACTTGTACTGTAGTCATGAGGCTTTAACTGCTTTATTAGTTATTGACCAATGTCCTCACTTAATGGATTTGAGTATTAGGAATGGTCTTCCAAACAATAGAAACTAAAACCCATAATACATTTTTGCACTTCATACTCAGAATTATGGAGGTGTAACTGTGTATACCTATCAAGAAAAAGATCTGTCCTGTACTGTAGATCAGAAAAATGGTATCTAGTCATCACCGCTCCTTGACTTATGTCCCAGGCTTTAGGTAGCTGCCCTATGTCCTAGAAACTCATGTCTGTGTGCCCTCCACACTGCAGACCCACGCACTGGGTCTCAAAACATTTACACACCCACTTGGCTTTAGTGAGCGAGGATGACTTTAAATATAAGATAATGGGGTGTTACAATATAAAATATCTCTTTAATCTGATCTTGTCAACAGCAATAAAATAGGATGGCAAACTAAGGTATTATGATTTGATTGGCTATATAAATCAGCAGGCCAGACCAAAATGTTCTGTCTATTTGCTACTCGCAAAAATACGCACTTGCCTCTGTCTCCCCCTTTCTTTCTATTCCTTCTTTACTAGACTTTGCTCTTTTCTGGTTTCCTAGCCTACTCAATCTTCCTTTCTTCTGACTGTTTCCTCCTTTGTACCGGAGCCTTTCATTTCTTTTTTATTTGTAACACTTTTTTATTATTACACTCACTCTTGTTATGTTATGTTGTTTTGCATAGTGCACTAATCACCAAAAATGTTATCCAATTGCTTGGTCAAGGTTTGTAGGTCTATTGTCACAATATTAGTATATGAAGAGCCAGGTCTTCAGCTTCTTGAGCAACTCAATTTTTGAGGAGGAGACTCTGATGTGTTGAGGAAGGTAATTCAATTTCTTGGGTACAATTTAGAGAGAATGAGCAGCCTCAAGGTTTGCTTTTGTGGATGCAGGACGTGTGTGCAAGTGACAGTGAAGCAGAAAGTAGGTGTCTGATGGGTTGGTGAAAGTGTAGGCAGATCTTCAAACATTCTGGTCCGGTGTTGTTAGTGCTTTGTATGTGTGTCTGAGATAGTTTAATTGGATACAATTGTGAATGGGGAGCCAGTGAAGCTTATTGAGGTGCTGTGTGATATGTGTGCAGAGTGGGAGGTCCTGCAGCTGCATTTTGGATGGTCTGGAGTTTGTGTAGGGATTGTTTTGAGATTCTGGTGCAGAGAATGTTACCATAGTCCAGCCTGCTGGTAAATAGTGCTTGTGTGATGGTCCATTTGGTGTTCTGAGGCAACCATTTGAAGATATTTCACAGCATGCGATGGGTTTGGAAGCAGGACATGCACAATGCATTGACTTGAGCCATCATGTTGAGCTTGTCATCTAGGATGACCTCTAGAATTCTTGTGTGATCTGTGGGTGAGGGTGTTGGTCCCAGCTCCGATGGCCACCAGGTGAAATTCCATGGGGAGATCTTGTTGCTAGTACTTCCATCTTGTCGTAATTGAGCTTCTGGCAGTTGGTTTGCATCCAGTCTCCTACCATGGTCATGCAGTTGGTGAAGTTGGTTCTGGGTGTGTGTCTTGTCTGTCAGAGAGAGGATGAGTTGGGTGTCATCAGCGTAGGAGATGACAGTGATATCTTGTGATCCGATGATGTTGGCAAGTGTTGTAACATCTATGATGAAAAGAGCGGGGCTGAGAGATGATCCCTGTGGGACACCGTATATCAGGTTCTTGGACCCTGATGTGAAAAGTTGAACCCTTACCCTTTGGATTCTTCCCGTGAGGAAAGAACAGATCCATTTGAGAGCTGATCCTTGTCTGCCAGTCTTATGGACTCTTGTAATGAGGATGTTATGGGATTCAGTGTCGAAAGCAGGATGAGGGCCAATGTTTCTCCTGTCCAGGATGTTTTGAATGTTGTTGTGGCAGGGATGAGTACTGTTTTAGTGCAGGGATTCTTTCTGTCTCCTGATTGTATGTTGTCTAGAAGATGGTGAAGTTTGAGGTGGGATGTGAGTTGCTTGTTAATGGTCTTCTATATCACTTTGTCTGGAAGGGGAAGAGTGAGATCAGTTGGAAGTTGTCCAGTTGATTTGGGTAAGCGGTGGGCTTCTTGATGAGGGCGTTGAATTCTGCAGGTTTCTATTCATCCAGGAAAGGGACAGATGTGGTGAAGATGCTGATTGGTGATGTTGCCATGTTGTAGATGTGGTGGGGGCATGGGTCTGTTGGGGTCCCTGAGTGGATGTTCCGCCTTATTGCCACTGTGCAGTTTCTGGTGAGGGTTGTCCATTTGGTCAGGTTGGGTTGGTGTGCAAAGTTGCTGTAGATTTTTGCAATTTTTTTTGTGGTAGGCATTGGATAGGATGCAAAGAGTTTTGGGGAGGCAATGTTGCTGACAATTGCTGAGGGCGAGCTGAAATTCTTGATGATCAAGATGATCCCTCTGCAGCTGTTGGAGCTTTCTTCAATGCAGTACAATAGTGCCTTTTTCTTGGTGTCTCTGATTTGCTGGTGACCGTATCTGAGTGTAGCCTTGTAGGTAGTTATGTTGGTGGTATTGTGGCTGGCTCTTCATTCCCTTTCTAGCTGTTTACAGTGTTGTTTGGTGTATTGGGCGTCTTCTTTGTACCAGCTGGCCTGCTTGTTTGATCTACTAAGCTAGTTGGGTTTGATGGGAATGAGGGAGTCCGCGCAGTTCTTGATCCAGTTCTTGAAGTTATTGATGTCCTAGTCGTGGTTGTCTGTCGGACTAGGCTGATCAGTGCTGAGGGCGCAGAGACAGTCTGCTTCTGTGATTTTGCTCCAGCTGCATCTTGGAGTGCTGATCCAGGTAGGGATGTTGGCTTGAGGTGTGTTGATTTGGAGGTGACTGATGTAGTGGTCTATATGCGCTGTTTTGTGGAGTTGTATTTGATGCTGTCACTTGTGGAGAAGATGGGGTCCCGCAGTGTGTGTTGGTTCAGGGAGAGGTGGGTGAGTCCAATGTTGCTCAAATGTTCGAGGAGTGCTGTGGAGCAGGGGTCATTTTGGTTTTCCAGGGGAAAGTTTAGGTCAACAAGGAGAATGTAGACACTAGAGTTAATGTTTAGCGGAGTGATAAAGTCATGATGAGGATGGTAAAGGTGGCTTGGGTGGTCAGTAGCTGAGGATTCTGTTCAGGAAGAATTTTTCTGAGATTTGCGGCTTGCAGTGCAGGTGTTTCATGAAGGAGATGGCCTTCTCTGTGTATGTTGTGCATTTGATGGATTCTTTGTAGATGATAGTGAGTCCTCCTCCTGGCTTCTGAATGATATCCTGTTAAGTGATCTTTTAGCCCACTGGGATTGCTGTAGCGATGCTGGGAGCTGGTGAGGGTTTGAGCCAAGTCATTCTGATGAAGAGAATGTCGGGTGCGTCGCTGCTCAGTAGGAGTGATCGTTTGTTGAGATACATGCATGTGAGTGGGATTTGATATGCAGGTTTGCTCTGGCAAGTAGTTATTTTTCTAATTATAGTAGTATGGGAGTGTACACACTGTGGGTGCTTGTGTGGTGTGAGTGTTGAGAGGGGGTGTTGAGGACGTTGTTAGTATTTGTGTGGACCGGCAATGGGCACAAATGACATTTCCTATTGTGGTGTGAGGCACGGCATGGAAGGAGTTGGGGGAACAGTGGCCAGGATATAGAGATCTAAGGAGTGCTGAAGAGTATCACTGGGGGATGATCGGACCTTGATTCCTGGCACTGGGTATGGTCAAGGAGTAGAAAGGCACAGACGGGCTTGCCTTGGGCATGCCTTTGGCATGCCAGTGGCATGCCTGCAGGTCCTCAATGATGCAGCTGTCATTAAGTAGGTCCCGGGAGGGGGAGGAGTACAGGTTGCCATGATATCTATTCCTGAAATGATGTGTGATGGGAAATGAGGTCCTCTTGTTTGGTCTACTTTCCTTAAAGAAAGTTTCGGTGGGAAAACCAGTAATGTCACTAACCGTCCTGATGGATTATGGGAAATTCAGTGATGTCACTTCCTGTGTGAGTGGATGATGGGAGAATCAGTGAAATCACTTCCTGTGCTGATGGGTGATGGAAAATGAAGCCCTCTCACTTGGCTTCGTCTTTTAAAGACCGTTTTGGCAGGGAAACCAGTAATATCATTCCTATCCAGATGATGGTGGGAAATTTTGTGTTGTCGATTCCAGTGCAGGTGGATGATGGGAGATTCAGTGGTGTCACTTCCTGTGTTGATGGGTGATGGGAAAGATTCCTCCTCAGTGCCCTTTCCTTTTATATTCTTCAAGCTATTAAAGAAAATATATGGACATGTTTCAAAAGATCACAGACATGTTTATTATGTCAACCATATTTGCTATTCTAACTGTCCATTAAAAAGACATACATTGTTTCCACCCAATTGGGGTTTTTAGGTCCATCTAAAACATGTACCTTGTATAACTTTTTCCCCTGTATATCCTCTTTTTTATACTCATGCTCTACTCAGTTTAGCTCACTCTCACATCTCTTAAAGATCTCTATGGAGCATTTGTGTGCATATTTTTTTTATATACTTGTGCATTATTAACAACTTGTAGAAAGAAGCTTCACGCTTGATTACACAGGTGGATACATATATGGTGTTTCTGCTTGGTAAACTAATGTCTCTATTGCTTAATAGTATATTTTCCTGAACTTTGCCAAGTAGACCTCAATTTAAGCCCAGCAGCAATGATTTGTCCTCCCCAGCACATCTCACACTGTTGCATGCTCAAGTAAAATAATGAAGGTTTATTTCTATTGACGTTGTTTATGTTCTTTTCGATTAACTTTCCCTTGCGCAGACACAAATTGTAACTACATCTCAAGGCCCTTCTATTAGCTCCCTATAGCCTATCAATTCATAATAAGATGCTGTTGTTTATGTTTTCAGATTTTTTTCTACCATTTCTAGAAGGCATACCCAGAAGAATAACTGTTCATGTTGTGGGATAGTGCTTAGGTGTTAAGGCAATATGAATTTTAATATTTTTGTGTTCTGATTTGCTGATTTGCTAATGAAATAATACAGTTGTCCATACCACAGTGATTCTACAGTTTTCCTGATTTAATTTGCCAATACAATTTTAAAAAATAGTCAGTTTTGGAAAGTAAACCAGAAGACATTCTTGAAGACTTATAGGCTGATTATGTAGTTCGGAAACTCTTCCGTCCGAATCGGGTTTTGGAATAGTTTCCAACCGAATCAGGTTCTACGAGTCCGACCAACCGATTACGATGCTTCCCAACATCATTTGGACTTGCAGTGACTTCAATGGGAGCCTGTGTTCTGCACAAGAACACAGGCTCCCATTGAAAAAAGGGGTGGTTGGGGAAAACCTTGCACCCTGGGTCAAGGCTGGGCCTGTCAGCATCCATTTGTGCCCGAAGAAGCCCAGACTGGACCCCATCTGTTCTGTTCCTTTTTTAGGCACACTTTACCATAGGTAGAAGGAAATCAGCAGCAGCTCCAAGCAAAGGTAAGGAAAGGCCTTCAACTACATTCATTATGACCTTTTTAATAACTGCAGTGGGAGCATTAAATGTCGAAAATTGCATCTGTGGAAGAGCAATTGTTTTTTTAAAATAGCACCTCACATGATCCTCACTGTTTCAGTGTAACATATGATTCCCCTACCGAATAAAATCAAATCAAATCAAAAGATGCTTTATTTGATTCTTACAAGAGGATCATAAAAGCAAAATATTCACAATAAAAATTCAAGATAAAATACAGAATAAGAACAATACTTTAAAATATTTTACTTATACAGATTGATTGATCTGTCCTAATCCATAGAGTTTCTATATTTAATCACTGCTTTTAAAAAAGGAACCACATCTTCAATACACTTTTCACATTCCAACATTTGTAATTTAAGGAAAGCAATACGACAATGTCTTAGACCTAATAGTAACAGAATTGGCTTTAAGAACCTTTTTCTTGGAAATACATAAAATCTGCAAAATAGCGTGGTATGTAAGGTAGTTTGTCTAGACATATCGACACAAGGACAGATAATTGTGTCTTCAGACCAGTCCATGTTTTTAGGGAAACTAACATGATGCTTATGAAAATTACCCAGCCTAAAATGGGTAAGAAGCATCCTTTCATAGCTACCCTGTACATAGGTCAGACATAGTTGCAAGCCCCAATTTGTTAAGAGCAAGTTGTTATCTCTCACGCTCACTTTGCTACATTCCTCCAGCAATCTCTTGTTACTCAGAAAATTCATGCAAAGATCTTTTAACATTTTCCTGGATTCACTTCTCAAACTTAAGGGACAGTCATAAAATTCTGGTCTGCCCATCTTCATTGATAAAGTTTTAATAAAAAACATAAAACATAACCAACCAATGTTGCAAGCCCTATCGAGCTTTAGGCAGTCCATGATAAACTCCCTGTTAAAACTCATCTCTTCCATTGTCCATATCCTATGCCATAATAAAATTACATTAGTAATAATTATATCCGACATATATGGTAGACCAAGTTCCATGTGACAGACATAGGTAGAAGTGGAATTAGGGACTGCTAAAAGATAACATAAAAAGGCATTTTCACCTAACTGCAGCGTAGTAACATTTGAGACACCCCAAATGCCTGAACCATATACAGCAGTAGAAACACATTTACCTTCATAAATATCTATTGGTTCATGAACTGGTCTGCACCCAAGTCTCTTCGCAAAGTTCTTTAGAGCACCAGAGGCTCTCAAAAACATGTATTTACTTGCGTGTATAGCAGCAGACCAGGAACCAGAATGCTCAAAAATGATTCCCAGATAAGATAATTTATCAGTGCACTCATTCTTACTCTTTTCTATATCAATGTCACATCTTTTTCCTCGCTTGGTTCCACATTTCGTAGAATAAGTTTTGCTACTATTAACCTTCACGCCCCTTGTTTTCATATTCTCCACAAAATGTGTCACCATCTTTTTTAATCCAACATGGGTTCTACTCATTAGTACAGCATCATCAGCGTATAGTAAAATAGAAACCGGGGATCCATTAATAAAAGGATAATCTTTACAAGAATCAATAAAAAATTGTCCTAAACCATTTATATACAGAGTAAAAAGGAAAGGGGCGAGCACGCACCCTTGCCTCACACCTTTTTGAATTAAAAACTTTTTAGAGATTTCACCATCTTTCCCATATCTTACCTTGGCCCCCGCTTCACTGTACAATTCTCTCATAAAAAGAATTAATGGAGGGTGCCGCTCGTAGCTGTTCTCCGTGACCACGAACTTGGAACCTGTATTTCAGCAACTTGGACCCAGCCTTAACCTAAAGGAATTTCTGCCGCTTGCACACAGGGGCCGGGACTGCGAGACCCAGGGTTCTCAGCGCACGACCAACGCAGCGCACCTGGAGTCTCTTCCCACCCCCTGATCCTCCTATTTAGCCACGCTCTCATTCGCTGAGCGGGACGCCGTACGAAGCCCGGACAAAGGGCGGACAGTCTTAGACAGTCCGAGACTGGCCGCGACTGGACTGGGCCGAACACTCTGTCCCTGCTAAGATCGAAGCTGTTACCTGTAGTAAGACTATATTGCCTTACATTACTAAATGCTATAGAGGATTATTGTCGTATCTCCCAATTTGAGTACTATATATTCTGTGTTATAATCACCTAACACATTTTGAGCGCCAACCTCTCATTGTTTAGCATGCCGAAAAAAAAAGTTCCTACCACGCCCAATACGATGGATAACTATATTGTTCAGGTGGTAACGAAAATAAATAGTGAGAGGCGACAGTCATTAGGATTGAGTCAATCTCCAGTTCTCCCCCCCCTGAGCCCATCTCCATCATCATCTTTATTGGTAGACACATAACTGCAGGCTACTACTAGTAGTGACGCTCTAGAGACTGATCCTCTTGATAGTGGCAAGAATGATCGAAGTGCACCCCTAGTGGTTGATCCAGAAGTTGACCTCGTAACTGACCCGGAAAGAGATAATGATTCTGACCCTGAAACACAAGTCCATATTATAGAAGAAGATCTCTCATCCCCAGAGCACGAAACTAGGGCAGTCAGAACATGTAGAAAGAACCAGCCCAAGCGTGGCGGGTTACGGTCAGCGTTGAGGAGGAAAAGGGCTTCACCACCACGGAAAGCTAAGGATAAGAGTATGGATGTTGGGGAGGACAGTGCAACGCATATTAAGCACATTGTGGATGATGAGCTATTTCTTAGGATAGCTGATATGATTGAGTGCAAAATCAAAGCTATTATTAAACCAATGGTGGCCAAAATTGATAAGCTCACTGCTGAGGTGAAAAAACTGGGTGGGACTCAGAACAGGGTTGGGGGGGAGGTTGGTAACATAGTAACCCTAGTCTCAAACCTAGTAGGCATAACTGGGGAGAATGGTGTGAGTGTGGCAGAGGCAGGGAGGAGTAAGACAGCAACTATCCCCCCTGGTCAGGTACCAGTAAATGCAGACAACCACCCAGTAGCGAGAGAGGATGCTTTGCTAATAACAACTGTACCACCTGTACCATGTCAGGAGATTGACTCTCCCCAAGTTATAGTAGAAGCTTCACCTCTGGTGCTGGTACTGGCAAATGTTCCACCCCTGGTAGCTGGGCAGTTAGAATCCCCAACATCTCTCTCTAGTAAGGCGCTACACTGGTTGTCAAGTAACATGCAGATGGCTCCAGGAGGGAAACAGCAGTTAGCAGGGGAGATTAAGACGGCTAGAAGGGTAGCCTGGATAGGGAACAGACCGAAAAAGTTCAAAGGAGACTGTGTAGTGGTGAAGTTCTCCAATTCGGCTGTGCTCCCTAATGTTCTGTCAAATATACTCCCCCCTCAACGCAGGAGTGGCACTGTTGTTCCACTCACCCTAAAATTTTTCTATGGTGAGCAGCAAAATGTGACTTATCCTAAGACTCCAGGGCCAAGGAGGGATATTGCGATGAATAGATGGGGTGGGGGTGTGGGTGCTCCAGTTAATGAATGGGGGATTAGCCTAGGAAACAGATTTGGGATCCTGTCAGGCTTAAATGACTGTGACTGACTTAAGAGGGATTGCAATACGGCATGTATTACACTAACTAAGGATTGTGGAATGGGTGATATTGTAGCTTTGAGCACTGCCCTTACAAGTGACATTTCCATGCCCCAGACCACCATAATGGGTGAATGTAATATCCTAGTGGATTTGGAAGGGACAAATGGGCCAAACCAATTATTTGATTCTATCGCTGATGATACAGCAAAAAATAACATTGATTTAAATTTGGAGGCATTAGATACTAGTCTATGCGGGGGTACACTACCCAAAGAGGGCAGGGTCAGTGTTGACCCTCGCATTATATCCAATAGTATTGATCCTCTCGCCCAATCCATTTTGGTGTCATGGAACGTGGCAGAGCTGAGAAATAAGGTAACATCCTTGGACTGGCCAGCCTTTTTGGATAATAAGGATATAATCCTCCTTCAGGAAACATGGCAGGTAACCCCGGAATTTAAGCAAGGATATTTAAATTTTTACACTTCAGCCATCCCTAGCTTACGGGGTTGACATGGGTCAAGCAGGATAGTAGATATTCTGTTACTCAGTTGGCCACAAACAGCCCAGATATTCTGCTAATCAAATTTAAAAACGCTGATTACGAAGACCTCTTTGCCTTTAATATCTATTCCAGGGGGCTCCCAGGTGGTAAACCCACCGAAGCAGTTGATCAGCTAGATACTCTCCTTGAGCGCTATTGCACAAAAGGCAACATTATTGTTGCAGGAGATTTTAATTGTTGCTTTGAACCCCTAGACAGCAATGATATGGACCTTACAGTGGAAGAGGACTACATCTGGAAGATCCCTCAGCTGACAATACCACCCATTAAAAAATGGTCAGAGGCAGCACTACAACTCAAAGTCCTATGTCTGGAGCACGGGCTACGTGCCACTAATGGAAGGATGGGTTCTGACAAACAGGGTGCCTCTACCTTTAACGACGGTATTTATCATAGCCGCATAGACTATATTCTTACAAATAAGGAGAACTGGTCTAGTATTGATGATATGCGGATAGAGGAACGGGTAGAGAGTGATCATGACCTACTAATTTTGTCATTTAGACTATTCGAGCTACCTGAATGCGAAGGCTTGAGTGACTGTGTTGAGATAGCCCTTTCAAACAACTATAGATGAATAGGATGGGCTAACTGTGTTATGAATGAGGAAGGTGTTGCTGCCATGAGGGACTTGACTGTCCAGGCTATAGTGGAATTAAGGAACAATTCCACTGTGGAGGCAATTGTATCAAATGTTAGTCGGATCAACGACAGTTTTTTTAAATCAGTTAAGATCTTTCTTTATCAAAAAGGTGACTAAAAAACAGAGTAGGCCAGTGAGGAAGGAGGACCAATGGTATGGCAAATCCTGTAGGGTTGCATATAGGGCTCTATCAGATGCAGTAAAAACCAAAGATATAGCTAAGATCAAGACTGCCCGAGTCATGTATAAAAAAATGCAACTTAAGGCAAAAAGTGACTGGGACAATGAGTATTGGAGGGAGCTCCTGAGTGCTAGCAAAGAAAGGTCTATGTGTTCCTTTTGGGACATGGTCAAATAGGGTAGGGGGATTAAAAGGGGTGAACCTACTAATTATGTTTCACCAAATGCTTGGGTCTCTCACTATGCGTCCCAGTTTACCGCTGTGGAAGAGGAGGGAGAAGAGCGTGAGGCGCCTCTGAAAGCAATTGAGGACACAAATCACCTTTCCTTTACCAAAGTTGATATTATTAAAATTCTGAACAATATCCCAAAAGCAAGGGCACCAGGCCTTGGCTCCGTTCCAGCAGACCTCTTTATGCATGATAAGGATCTTTGGGCCTCTTACATCCACTTGTTAGCTAATGGCATTGCGATGGGCTCACCAATACCAGAGTCCTGGAAGGGTGCCGAGATCATCCCAATCTTTAAAAAGGGGGAGTGCTCGGACCCAGGAAATTATAGGCCCATTAGCCTTATAGCTTGTATACAAAAGGTTGTGGCAAGGCTCCTACTGCAGCGTATCCAGGGCTGGATAGAGGAAAATGATATTTTGTCGCCCCTACAGGCAGGGTTTCGTAGCCATACCAGCACGATCGACCAAGTTTTTAGATTTGTTTTACTATATTGGCGTGTAGTGTTACTGGGGGGGGGATGCTCTTTGCAGCTTTCGTTGATCTTAAATCAGCGTTCGATTTGGTGCCTCGTACTAAGCTGTGGGCAGCCTTACAAGAACAGGGTATCCCATTGGATATCCTGTCACTCCCAATCAGACTGCATGAAGATAGTTTTGCTCGAGTCCGCTGGAACCAACAGGGAAGCGTAACCGATAAATTCCCCATCACAAGGGGGGTACGCCAAGGGTGTGTACTTGCCCCTACACTCTTCTCATTATACATCAACAGGGTGATCAACTATTTTGAAAAGCAACCAACCAATGCCCCCAAGTTGGACGGCAGGCTGATCCCCCTGTTGATGTTTGCTGACGATACGTTATTAATTTTGAAGAAACAGCAGGGCCTCCAAAAGGCCGTTGGAGTCTTTGAAGCTTTTTGTAATGACCATGGTCTTGTCATTAATACATCTAAGACAAAGTTCATGGTCTTACAAAAAAGCAAACATGCCAGAGGGAAGGTGGTTATGGGTGGGGTTCAACTGGAGCAGACCCAAGTATTTAATTATCTGGGCATAACCTTATCATCCAAACTAGACTGGAAACAGCACACCACCAGCTGGTTACGAAACACGCACAATTGACAGGAGCACTCACTAAGGAATTTTATCTATCCCATACTAGGCCAATTACCCCGTTTTAAAGATTTATGATGCCAAAGTTGGAGCAGCAGTTCTTTATGGGGCGGAACTGTGGGGGCTCAGTAACTTAAAAAGGCTGACGGGTGCGCAAAATAAATTTCTGTGCAACATCACAGGTCTACCGGCTTCCACTCCATTGATCCCTCTCCACGATGATCTTGGGTCACATGGCCTCGAGGATATGGCCAGATATAGATCGGTTGCCTACTGGAGGAGACTATGGGTCACCCCCGAACTCTCCCAGTCTGCACGGGCCTTCCTCGATGTGAGAGACTCAGATAAGGCTCACAAAATACTATGGATGAGGGAGGTAAAAACAATTTATAAGGCCATGGGATTATCTCCACTGTGGGACGATCCGGTAGGGAATGCTTTTCCATCTAGAAAAATATTTCGAGACCTGTACTGGAACATGCTTGAGACAAATAGATTGGGCCGCTGCATTGAACCATCTTTTACGGCAGACTTCCTACAACTTAAGCATTCTCCGGCCCTGGTGGCTTATTGGGACTGGATTACCATCCCAGGGGACAGGAAGAAATATCACCAGATTAGGGTGGGGACGCTACCACTAAACGCTCTCACTGCAAAATGGTGTGGGGGACAAGGTTTGGCTTGTCCCTTTTGTCCTGATCAGCGGGAAGGCATTGGGCATGTTCTCTTTGCCTGTCCAGAATACAAGGTGCCTAGGAGATCCTGGTTAAAACCTATTTGTGTACAGTTAGGTCTCCAAACGGGTTGTGAGGCTGTCAGGATCTTACCCACAGACAACTCCCAAGCCGTAGTTATAGCCATAGCTAAATTTCTTCATTGGATGTGGATAATTCGGCCCGTAAAATGAGCCTACAGTAATCTTGGCCTATGTTATATGAGATTGCAAAAAGTACCTAGTGAGTAATGTCTTTAGCGATGCATTTTAAAATAATATATATTTTTCTTTTAACGAATGAAATGAACTATATACTTATGTTTCCTTTCTTCTTTTAACATAACTTATTTAATGATTGCAATCTATTGGCTCAATGATTGGCGATAGGCCAAAAATAATTGTCAATTGAGGGTTGAAGTAATGAACTGTGGATTTTACTAGCTGCCAATGAAGGGTAATTTTAAAATTTAAATTGTAAAAGTTTTCTTGAAAATGGCTAAGGTTGTAACTGTCTTTTATGATTGAAAAAAATCGAAATAAAGACTTTCTGATTTGGATTTGGAATGAATGGAGGGTCAACTCCCATAGCACCAAGCATATCCCACAGCTGTTTATGTATGACACAATCAAAGGCACAGCTCAAATCTACAAATGTCAGAAAAATACTGTCCTTCTTTGCATCCGTATATTTACTTATTAAAAGTTTCAGGTTCAGGCTCTGTTCCGCACTTCCAAGACCTGCACGGAACCCATATTGAAATTGGACAGAACCTGTCCCTCATTAGCCCATGCTTGTAATTTGCCAAGGATTACTCGGCCGGCCACATTTAGTAACGAGTCAAGCAATGAGATGGGACGATAGCATTGTGGGTCTCTTCTGTCCCCTTTTTTAAAAATGGGGACCACTATCGCATCTGACAATGATTTTATGAGGCCCACTTTGGCACAACTTGCCAGTACATTGGTAATAATGGGTGCCCACAGCTGTGTCTTTGCTTTATATACATCAACCGGGACCCCATCCGGCCCTGGGGCTTTCCCTGATGCGCTCTCACCTAGTGCTTTATTAACTTCCTCCATTGTAAAGCTAATCATTAAGGGGAACTCTATGCCAGAATCAGTATTTGAAACACTTAGCATCACTTGTCAATATTCACTGATAAAGGGATATTCACACTATAGAGTGCCTTGTAATGGTCAAGCCATCTATCCTCCTCTATTGCTATCTCTATTGTATCAGTCAGTCTAAGCACAATGAAAGGACATTCACTGCTTTCCAAAAAGCTCCATTATTCCTGCTGATACTTGCCTCGTGCAAGGCCTGCCAAGCCGAAGCTCTCAGATGGTTCTTTCTTTCCTTTAAGGCTTGACTATAAACATGTCTGGCACCGCTTACCTCTTCCCTATTCCTCACGGATTTGTTAAGGGATTTTTAAAGTTTATTATGTGCTACACGACATGCCTTCTCAAACCAGCCTTCGGGCTTTTTTACTCCTTTTTTGGTAACCTTCAACACTTCTGCAATATTTTGTGTAATTACTCCAAATGCAGCAAGAACCTCCGCCCCATTACCCTCATCTCGCAAACAGCATTCAAATTCATCTTTACAATGGTTGATCAATTTAGGTAGAAACAACAAGGGATCAACCTTATCCCAGCCTATGGAATAACCCTTTTTACTCAACAGCTGAATAGAAGAGTCATGTTTCCTTGTCTTACATGTATCTTTTCCCAACTTTTGGTGGTCCAGTATAAAAGTAAGACCAATAGGATAATGGTCACTCATGACCACCTGATGGGTCATCACCTGTTTAATCAATCTAGCATGCCTATCCGAGAACAAAGCAAAGTCTATAGTAGTATTACAGCCTCTCCCAATATATGTTGGGTAAAAGGGGACATATGGATTACAAATATCATTTGCATAGGCTAAGTTAAGCTAGGAGGCCAGTGAGTTTAGATATTCGCCCTCCGGGGTATGGGCAAAATGAGTAACTTCCTCAAACTTTCTTTGTCCTAAACCCCAAATCCCTTTCTTACTATGCCTGCGCAGGTGGCAATTGAAATCGTCGCCCCATATTAAACAAGTGTCATCAGAGCTAGACTTGTCTAACAATTCAATCTCTTTGCTCAGATTTTGTAGCAAAGATTTAATTTGAAGCATAGGACAATTATTATAGAATGTATTAAAACCACCCGGTGACCTTTTACCTCCTCCAGAATAATAAGTTGATAGAACAAAGTTTCCGCTACAAGTTTAATCACTTTCAGACCTGACCTGTTCGATATATACGTGCATAAGCCACCCTTGTTTCTTCCCCGGGTGGTAAGTTTTGCTGGGGTACAAACAGTGCGATACCCTTGTATATGCATTGCCTCTTTGAGCCATGTTTCTTGTAGACAGATTATTTCAAACTCTGACACAAAACGCAACCAATCAGGATCTAACGCCTTTGGGGCCAATCCCGCAATGTTCCTAAAGAGCATTTTACAGACCGAGCTATCATCACTCCTGACCTCACTTTCTGGACTCGGATAACCCCCAGTACACTGCACTCCTCCTATTTTACTTGTGGGGTAAATATCTATACTAAGAGGAGCTATGATTCTACCTTCCTTTATCAGGGGGCCAACATTACCCAGTTTTTTCCCTGGGAACCCAGCCGCATGTGAGTCAGAACAAACAGGACCCACTCTGCACATCAGCTCGTCCCCGCTACCATGGCATCAGTCCGCTCCCTCCAGAGAGGACAAGATCCCAAAGCGATTTGTCACAGCAATATTAAAGTGATCTGTCGGGGCACTAGTTGAAGCCCTAGCTGTAACTCTCCTGTTTACATATACACTTGGTTGATCAAAATAAGTCAGAGGTACCACTTTAATGTCAGTTGAGCATTCCAGCAGAATTTGCGTTCTGGCTAGCACAGCTTGGACCAGACTGGGGTTACTAAGGGTCAGCACCACACAATCCCCCTTGAACATCTTTGGCCCATTGCCTACTTATTTCACCCGTTTGACTATTTTGAAGTTGGAAAATAATGCTTGTGTTAGACCCGTTTTTTCCCCCAGCCATCCTAAGGTTTTATTTCGTAAATTGACCCAGTCTTCACGGTCTGGGTCCTACAGGATAGGTACATTGGCCAAAATAACCATATATGGGGTTACCGGTGGTGGCAGATCTAAACATGAGTCCATGCATTTACGTGTAGAGTTCTCAATACTGTATCCACCATTACCCTTCATACGTGCTGTCATGCTTCTAGTACTCTCCCCTCTATGCTCAGTTTTCTCAGCTAAATGGGGAATGGAGGCAGTGTACTACCCCTCATGGGCTGGGTCAATTGTCCCGCTGTCATGTTCTTTTTATCTATAGATCTCTCAACACTATGTACAGACGGCTGAATTGGTGCCACACAGTCCTTACTTGTAACTGTGATTAGGCTACCAGTATTCGCCTCTACATAGGTCGAGGACCCACCCAAAGTACTCAGTGTTTTCTCCAAGCCCCCCACTGTCTCAGATAGAACCGTCAAGGTCTCCATGACTGTGTTATGCATAGTACACATTTGTTCCAAGATGGTCTTGAGCTTAACCTCTCTGATATTTGTTTGTTCATGGGGGATCAGAGTCTGGCTTTCCTGACCCTTGGCCCCTAGCACACTTGCGCTTAGCTGCCGTTATTTTCTGAACCTTGCCCCCTTTCTTCGCGGTTTTTGTACTGGTTACATCTTTGCTACATTGTGTGACCAAAGCTTCTTGACTTAAGATCTTTTTCTGTCATTTTTTGGCGCGTTTTGCCGGCGGTTGTGAGACCAAAGCACAATCTGACTCATTCATTAAGCTGCTTAAATCCTGAGCCGTGGCCAGGTGAGGCAAGGTCTTATCCTCTTAGTAGACGGGTAAGTCGTGACTGTAGATACATTAGGTGTATATGAGCTTGGCAGAATTGAATTTATTGGTTACAAAATAAGTGGAGCTATATCACAATCGGGTCATTTTGTTTTTTCATTCCGCAGTATATACATGGTTAACAATATGTATATATATATATATGCATTTTTATGTGTTACAGAATTCGTCATCCAGAGGAATTGTTATTCTCCATTACAGGTAAAGAGGTTGTATTGGTTCCAACTCTTTACATATGTGACACAATTTATATATATTTTTTTTTTCGTTCACATTTTTTATATCACTTTCTTGCAATAGCAATATTATTGGTCCTGATGAAAGCATTGGAGAGAATTCCATTATTGCTGAAACATGTTGACCTTTTATATCTACACAGCTATTTGTTCTAAACTGTCTCCTTTTTGCACGGTTTTTAGTTTCGATCCATGTGGGGCGCTAATAAATAATTTTGCCTACCATTGATCGAATTTGAATTCACTGCACCTAGACATATCACTGCACTGCAATTACGATTCTCATAGATATCTACTTTTCACATCTAGAGTTATTAAAAGTGAGCCTGTTCACAAAAGGTGTCCACATCCTTGAGTTTTTCTTTTGCTGACACAAGGGTGACAGCCCTAAGTGCCACTAATGTGACATCAGGAGGATACCCAGATGATGATATATGTCACTATTTTCTGACTGATGGGAATCCATTTATATAAAAAAAAATGTATGTTGAATGAATCAGATTGATCCTTTTGTTAGCTCCTTGTACCAATTTTGCTCAATAGACCCATGGATATTGGTGTTGTTTATCATTATAGTGTTTGGGGAATATATCCATGCAAGTCTTCTAAATTTTTCCCTAAGACCCTTTTCTATATATAGTTTATTCTCTTCATCACCATCCATGCCATGTTGGAACTTTGTTTCCGTTCCCATTGCGGTGCTTGTTTTCCAGGCACCGCTGTGATAAAGGCGAAGGACCATCTGCTTTACACAAGTTCAACTCGTAATAAGGTTGGCGGTCCTTAAGCAGCTTTAGCGCAGATGGATTGGCAGAGAGCCAGCGCAACTGGGCCAAAGTAGTAATCAGGCCCTTAGTTCTATTCGCTTGTCTTGACCAACAGACATGTGTCAACCTAGAACAACTCACACCGAATTCCAGCTCACACCAGGTTAACCTTCCACAAGGATAGGGAAAAAGATGATCAGTGAAAAGAAACTTCTATAGAAATTAAGAAACAGAATTTTTAAACAAATATCCATTGACTATAAAGTGACTGTCACTATAAACACACTGCTGATGGCAGTTCATGTAAAGAGTCAAAGAGAAAACACATATCGTACATCTCACCTACCACACTCTAATCATTGTCCATGTGCACAATGTATCTCTCTCACATAACAAATCCATACTTCTCTGTATAAACACTCACCTGCACCCAGACCTTAGATTGATAAGAGTTGTCTGCAAAATGTTCTTTGACATAGTAAAACGTGAGTACCCTTGAGAAAGGGTGTGCTGGTCAAAATATGCACCAGTTTTAGGGAATTTGGTTTTATTTTGTCAGACATATTTGATTGGGTATAATTCAATAAATGAGATGTCATGAATTGACAGGCATTCTGCCAAAGACCTTTGCTTCAAAAGGCCAAGGATACATTGTTCATGGCTGGTAGTCAGAAATGCTGGCTATTTCAAAGAATTCTTTATCTAAAGAATAACTATGGCTGTTGTGTAACCCTCAATTGTCATTGGCTGATGATTCGTTCCTTAATCTGGCCAAACCAGATATCAATAATGCTTTATACCACAAGCAATTGTTTGCTTACTCAAAACACATGCGTGAATCCTGTCTAACGTATTCTCTCCCCTTAATGAAATCGACCTCTAACATGCAAAGGAATATCTGCTCGTCAGATAAGAACTATTTGAAGACCTGCAGTTCTATTAATTAACAGAATCTCGACATTTTGTTTGGTGACATCCTTCAATCTTATCACCCTCCACAGAGCTCCTGCTGTGACGCTCTAAATACATTTTTACCCACCTAACTAATTTATTATCAGATACTATCCAATCAATTCTCATGTGGGACTTCAATGTCCTTTTCGATGTTACTAATGATCAGCCTCAGGCATCTTTTAGAGACATGTTAACACTATTTGCATAAGGTAATTATGGCATCTCTCCCCGAGGTGGCCATACATTAGAAATTGTATGAGCTGACAATGGTCGAGTGATAGTCTATCTCCACTGGCTAGTGCGTGGTGACATCATTTTACTGTTCCCTTTTGTGTGGAATGTTGAGTCTTCATCTTCAAAACATGTGGAGCAGCCTCAGTGAAAAGAGATTGTAAATGGAATATGGAGGATTTGGATATGCTAGCTGTAACATATGACATCCTTAGTGTGGTCTTCATCTTAACCTTTTGCCTTCTATCTTGTTTTATGAATTTATTTTTGTCAGCATTAGAACCATGTGCCCTTTACCACTGCTACCCAGTGATAAGTGCTTGTGCTTTCGCACTAAAAAACATGGCAAAATTGGCCAACACCTGATTGGCACATTTATTTTTGTATAAGAACCAAGTAAATGGGTACTACGTGCACCCAGGGCCTGTAAAGTAAATGCTAATGGTGGGCCTTCAGCACACATTGTGACACTCCTTAAGTAGCACTTTAAAACATGTGTCAGGCCTGCCACTGCAGCCTTTAGTTCAGCTTTTAAACTGTCATATCGACCTTGCAAAATAATCCTTTTGCCATGCCTAAACCTTCTTCTTTAATAGCTATAAGTTATCCCTGAAGACCCATACGGCATGATTCATCGAATTTAAAATGTGGGATATGTAGGTTTAAATTGATATATTCAGTTAGTGAAAATCTGCTACATTTATTTTTCACTGCTGTAAGGCTTATCTCTCCAATTGGATACCTTTGGGCTACCTTATTACATTCAATAAGTGATAATATTTAACTGGGAGAAGGTAGGAATACCATGTTGAGACTCATATTAATTGTATTTTAAAATCATCTTTAACGGTAAAATCAAAATTAAGGTCACAATTCTGAAAAGGTCACTTTATTAAAGTTGGTATTCTCTTCCTCTTGCCATTTGGTCCCTGCTGCCAGTTTACCGGGTGACATGATAGTGAATGGCTCTGCTGTTAGGGTTCGTATATTCCTGCCAGACAGTTTGAGACAAACGGATTTGGTGTAGGCAGGATGGGCCATCCTGCCTAAATGGCTGAAGGCAGAGCTGTTCTCTGCCCCACTTACACTTCAAATGGCTTGCCTCCGGCACACACAAAAAAACCTGACACCAGTCTTTTAACACCCTAGACTTCTTGGAGCCTTGGTAGGGGAAGGGAAGAACTTGACCTGCCCCCTATATGCAGCTCGCTCACCATCTGGTCTGCCTAAGCTTCTGATTGTCCCCCAGTCTAGCATGCACCTGCTCCACAAATTGTAAACATAAGGGTTGAAACATCGGCATTGAACTTTCAAAGAGCTAGATGTATACGGACTGCTTATAGGCAAAATAAGGAGAGTACTTTTTGCCCTATTGGCTGTGTACAGAATAGTTCGGAAGATCTTTCTTAGAGTTAATACATGTTGCTTATGTGTTGTATCCTGGCCTCATCATTGCTTTCACACGCTCAGCTCTGTATTTTACGTTGTGGATCACTCTTCTGTGATACATTGTTTGCCTTACATTATTTATTATAGTTTGTTTCTTTTACATAGATTGTTGTAGGTGCTTAATGCTTAACTCCTGAAGGGGATTCCGTGTGCTGCCCTTTTTTCCAAGTTCAGAAACCCTTTTGTTTCTTCAAAACAAATTGGTTCCTCGATAGAATCACTTTGTAAGTAAGTGTATATATAGTATATATAGTAGACCAAGATTCTGAGGGTTCCTGGGCTTACCCAGTCTAATTAAAGTTTCTGATTGTAACATCCCGGCAGCCTTTAACCTTTTGGACCTCTCCCCTGCATTTCATGCATGTGCTTGTCGTATCATTTTGAGTTGACTGTTGACTTTCTGTAGATTGGGAACAGCTCCACTCTGGCTACTGAACTTTCTACCTGGAAGCAATGTCCAAGTCTACCTCGACTCCTCCTTGTCTGTCAACATTTCTCTGGCATGTGGAGTCTGTCTTTACTTTTAATTGTGTACATGCTACCTCTGGCTACCATCATTCAGTTGTTGTCGGTTGACATATATGCACACAACATACATACTTTTCTTTCGATTCAACAGATTACTGTGGTGCTTTGATCTAGATTCTCATAGCAAGATCTGTCAAAAATCAACATCTGGTTCAGAATGTGGCAACTAGGGGCCATATGTATCATACTACCGTTTAGCGAAATCCAAATAGCGAATTTTAAGGAATCGCTATCTGGAATTCGCAAAACGGTATGTATGTACAAAATCGCTATTAAATAGCGATTCTTTACCATTCCTAATTTGCGATTAGCAAATTGCTAATCGCAAATTACCCATTCATTTCCATGGGCCAGGAGGCCCATAGGAATGAAGGTGCAATTTGCGATTAGCAATTAGCTAATCGCAAAATAGGAATTTCTTCAAGGGTGCAGGGGTGTCTCAAGAACACCCTGCTGCACCCCTGAAAAAGACATTTGGGGGCATATGGCGCACATACATGCCCTAAAGGCATGTATGGGCGTCATAAGGCACCTTTTGTTTTGGGGAAAAAAGCTTTTTGAAAAGAATTCGCAAATTACCACCAACTAGAAGTTGGTGGTAATTTGCGAATCCTTAATGGCATTTTTGGAATCTTTTTTGTTTGATACATTGCATTTAAGGAATCGCAAAATTTGCGATTCCTTAAGTGCAATCGCAAAATAAGGAATTGCAAATTTTGCTATTCCTTATTTTGCATCAAACATGTTTGATACATACCATTTGTCAAATTAGCATTCGCAAAGGCCGAAATTCGCAGAATTTCGGCCTTTGCGAATGCTAATTAGCTTGATACATATGGCCCTAGATTTCTTTTTAATTTGAAGAGGATGGACTCTTGTCAGATCACCTAAGTTTAAGCACTCATCCCTTGGGGGGCGAGCGTTTTATGTGGAAACAGCCACACTTTGGAATTCACTACTTCTACATCACCGAGCCCAAACTTCATAGTGCCCACACTCCCAGCGCTCACTCCACTTTGCGCACCATAACACTTGCATACCAAGGAAACTCATGAGACAGATTTGTGGGAAAGCAGTGGTGCAGGTTTATTTTGCACAACAAGTAGCAATAAGGTGGGTCATCTTACGGGCGATCCAATGCAGCAGCCCCTCACTGACCCGCATGCCTAATGAGCCATTCTTGCACGGCGAGTCGATGCTCTGACGGTGCAGTCCATTATCACTTCCTTTCGCTCAACTCCCGCCCCCCCTGTCAGGGCGGAGCGATGAGGCACACCCCCGGTCGGTTCAGGCCCCCCGACCGCCCGAAGGACTAACGGGGCGCCGACGCTGTTTCCTGGAACCCCCTCGGCTCCAGGTTCTTGGCTCAGGCACCCCTACTGTGCCAGGCAGAGGTATTGACTGTATCCTTCTGCCGCAGAGGTACCCCTACTGTCCATCTGCTTCCAGATCGCCCTGTGACTCCGCCTGCAACATAAAACAGACCGTTAACAGTTCAAAACATGCCTGCCGCTCTGCCGCTGGGTCTGGGTCAGGGAGGGAACAGCGCAGAGCAGCCAGGAACGCGACGGCAGGAAAGGCCGAGCCTCACTGCCGCGCTAATTTTAAACCACTTGGGGCCGCCCCTCCCACCAGTTGACCCGCGCCCATTGGACGCGCATGAAAGGGGGCGGCCAGGAGATGACTTGCACCGTTTTACTCGCGCGGAATGTGGGACTAAGATGCTGTCTCGCTTAGCTCCCCTTCGCGCCGCGCGGCCAGCGGCATAGTGCCCACACTCCCAGCGCTCACTCCACTTTGCGCACCATAACACTTACATACCAAGGAAACTCATGAGACAGATTTGTGGGAAAGCAGTGGTGCAGGTTTATTTTGCACAACAAGTAGCAATAAGGTGGGTCATCTTACGGGCGATCCAATGCAGCAGCCCCTCGCTGACCCGCATGCCTAATGAGCCATTCTTGCACGGCGAGTCGATGCTCTGACGGTGCAGTCCATTATCACTTCCTTTCGCTCAACTCCCGCCCCCCCTGTCAGGGCGGAGCGATGAGGCACACCCCCGGTCGGTTCAGGCCCCCCGACCGCCCGAAGGACTAACGGGGCGCCGACGCTGTTTCCTGGAACCCCCTCGGCTCCAGGTTCTTGGCTCAGGCACCCCTACTGTGCCAGGCAGAGGTATTGACTGTATCCTTCTGCCGCAGAGGTACCCCTACTGTCCATCTGCTTCCAGATCGCCCTGTACTCCGCCACAGCTCTGGAGGAGGCCCCCGTCGATGACAGAGCCCCCCAACACACTTAGCTACTTTCGGCAGCTGATTAGTGCACCTCTATCCTCCACCACACCTTTTGGAGATTTATTATGACGGTTCTTAGGACTCGCCCTTAGTTACATAGGCCGCACCTCGATGGCGTTTGCTTAGATCCGTTCTTAGGCCACGCCCTTGGTTACATAAGCCGCACCTCTAATGAGGACTGCGTAGACACGCCCTTAGTTATACAAGCCGCACCTCTACTGGGGATTGCGTAGATACCGTTCTTAAGCCAGGTCTCACTCTCACAGGACTATTTGCCTCAACATTGATCTTCCACCCTGGGACCTCATTAACCCATAATTCACTGCTCGGGGCGCCCTGCCCTCTGACTAGTGTACTTGGCCCTCCACCTCTTGTGAATCCTACCGTTTTTTCATTGGGCTGTTTACCTGTCAATATCTACAAGAGGGGCCGCACATCCTTACTTAGCCCTGCCTCTCTGGTGCATTCTGCCTGTTATTTGCAATATTCTATGGGTGCTAATGGATGACCGGTGATATTGGTCCCAGGAACCAAAGGGATGGGTATGGCAGGTATAACGTTAATGCCTGCAGTGAAAAGCCCTCATGTATTATGCAGAAGGCTTATCCGTAATTGTTGTAGCTTTTTACTTGCAGCTATAAAACTAGAATCCTTCTAACGCCCCACCGTGGACTGTGAAGGATATGGGACTCATGTACCTTCTGACCCTCGCTGTCCCAAGGAACACTCTGTATACCGCTGCCATTACCCACTGATGCAGCCCACATGGAATCCTCTAATATAGCGCTGTGGACTCAGAAGGATATGGGACTCGTGTACCTGTAACCCTCGCTGTCTCATGCGATGCGTATGCATACTGTTTCCTTCACCGCTCCACAATGCATTGTCCCTGTATAACCGCATGTTACCCAACCAACCGTGCTCTGCCATCCTGCATAGGGATGCGTGGTGCTGTTAAGCATAGTAGTGCTATTTAAATTGTTATTTGGGTAAATACCGGGACAGATGAGGACGACTGGCATTCTTACGGTGCCTGCACTTATCTAAATTGTTATTTGGTTAAGTACCGGGACAGGCAAAGACAACTGGCGAAGCCACCATCGCCTATCCTACCATTGTTCTAGGCCTGAGTGTCTAGCCCATATTGCAGTATTTCACCACCAATTGTACCTTGACTCTCTTGTAACCTGCACACTTATCACTTGTTCCTTCTGTAATGCACTGTTTGCTACTTCATGTATTTTGTTTGCCTCACCATTTCACCTGACCTCATGTAACAAAGCGTCTGCATTTGTACAATGTTACCTGTCGCTACTTGTACTTATTGTGAAGAGCTCACGCCTTCGGTTAACGTCCGTGCTATATAAAACGCATAATAAAATAGATGAACCAAGTTGACCATGCATTGCGTAATCGATTTTTATAGTGGGGGCCAGGAACGGGGCTATGCCGCCTGCTAGAGCACTCGTGTTCAACTCTTTACATCATCTCGAATATATGTTGTTAAAACAAATTCCTTCTCTGTAAGGGGCTGCTGGTAGCTGGACAGCCAGGCAGTGGCGACAGTGACTGTATGGTTGTACACCCCGAAGCCTGCCGGGCATGTACGCTTCCTTGATGGAAACAAGTTCAGGGGCTGTTTCCACTGGCGCCCTTAAACGACATTTTTAATATGGCCCAATTCCAACTTTGTCTGAGCCTGTCTGTGCACTGCTAGTACAGCCAGATATATTAACTAATCCCCTGTTACGAAACGTATACAGTCACCGTGCGCTTCATGTCGCTCCCCGCACACTCTGCCATGTGTGTACCACCCGGGCACGCCCTCCAAATGGATGCCTTCTCACGTAAACATTAACTCGCTCCAACATAACGATGGGACCGTTAAATTAAATTACAGCAGATGTGTGACGTAGTCAGTAACTGTTCTGCTAGTTTGAAGGCACATAAGCTAGCCAGAATTGTCATGTACACTTCGCTTGTTACAATTCATTACCTTAATTCCAGCTCCGTTCGGCGCCAGAATGTTAAGGGCGTAGGCCACCACAGCCATCACATTGCAGAAAATCAAATAGTCAAGTCTTAGCGATTGTGTTACTGACATTAGTATGAATCATACCCACTTAAGTTTAAGCTGCTATTAAAACATGAATACACTTTCGCGTCATAATAGTTACCTGGTGGATGTTGTGATGCTTTCAGTGGCATTGGGCCCGGACTAAAATACGGGCAAAATATACTTTGAGGATAGAGCGTTATCTCAGAATGTTGGCACGTTTTGTTGCATGGTATTGCATTAATATGTCAAGCATCCGAACTGGACAGTCCAGAAAGTGATGTGGTTTTCTGCATAAGACTGCAGTGCCTTTTGGTATTACATGTATTAGTTAGACACATTAGCAGTTTATGCCTGCAGAATTATTCGCCCTTTAAAATTATTTTTCCACGAGTCCTAAACCCTAACTGTCCGTTGTCTTAAATCTTTGTTATGGCTGCGATCACCCACCAGATCTAGTAAGTTTTATAACTAGAATTTACTTCATATATTTGAACTTCACAGCAGATATATTTATTGGAAGGGAAGTGCAAAGGCGCTGTGATGATTAACATTTCATATCTCACTCTCCACGAGTCTCGAGTCTCGTTTGTCTCGCTAATTGTCCCTCACCCACAGGATGGAAAAAGATCTTAACTCTGACCTGGACCACTCTTCGCTGCCTTTATTGTAACTTCAAGTGACTGTGTTGAAAACAACCTCTTGCAATTTCAGTCGTTTCATTTTGCACCCACGCAAATCACATCAGTCCCACTAAACATCTGTTTTGGTGGTCTGCCTATATTAGCTGGAGGCTTCAATACGAAATTAACCGCATCCAGCTCCTTGCTTTCATGAGCAGGATGGGTATTTATTACGCGCTTTAATCAAAGGGCTTATGCTATTCTTCAAAGGGCTTCCCTACCTATTTAACAGCATCCTACTCATTCACTTCCTGGGCAGGGTGGAGCATTGTTGTTAACCGGCTCGGCTTTAGCTTTATAATATTAAGTGCCTGCCATCCGTGTGTGGCCCATGGACCCACCAATAGTTCCCTTTTCGTCTCAATGGCTGGTAACAATGTGTGTTTTACTGCGAGGTGTGATAAACGTCAGTCCTGTGGTGCTTGGAGTCTATATGCCCCAAATATGGACCAGGAGCCATTCTACCTCTAGGTGAATACTGTGCTGGCGAACTGGACCGATCACCCATGGGTCCTAGGGGGAGGCTATAATGCAGTTTTAGATGCGGTATGGATCGTTCACATCCCCATCCAGATACGGCTCATACCAAATGACTGTCAGCTTCACTGAATAACTGGGCACAGGGATGGTGTCTAATAGAGATGTGGCATAATCACAATGAGGGGATGTGGGAGTATTCTTATTCTATATATTTTGCATTGCATCGCTTATAACACAAACTACACGCTCCGCCTATGTGGGTAAACTAACTCTGCTCATGAATAGTTGTGTCCCTTACCCAGTCCCTGCATGGAGGCTGAAACCATTACACTTCGAAGACGGAGTGTTCAAAGACACACTGGCCACCACATCACACATTCCTCCATAGAAAACACGGGCACAGCAGTGAAAACCGCAACAGAATGTGAAACATTTAAGGTCGCAATCTGTGGCTCAGCTATCAACGCTGTCACTGGATCCCGCCATCAGACGAACAGAGAACTATGCCAAGTTGAGGATCTGTTAGGTTCGCTGGAGGCACTGTTGGCTTCAGATCTGGCTGTGATGCCGGCACTACAAGATGCCCATATTAAATATGCAAAATTATCGGAGCAGCTGCGGGTTATTGACTACCATTCACATATACAGAGAATACATGTAGGAGCGGACCGTCCTGGTGCACTGCTGGCACGAATCATTAGGGATGCTCCTCCACCTACACCAATAGTAAAATTAATAACACACAATATACGGGTTAACTTCCAGGCAGGAATAATGACACTCTCTATCGCCACTACCAGGCCCTGTGCAGGGCCCCTCACCGGGCGGACCCCCTTCAGTTGCACTCCTTCCTAAGCAAAGTGCACCTACCCTGAGTTACTGACAGGTAACCGACCATTATCACTGTTGTACACAGAATATAAAATCCTTAGTAAAATTTTTGCAACTCGGCTGAAACCACTCTTGACGGGCCTCTTGACGGCCTAATACATATCGACAAATGAGTCTTGACTGCCTAATGCATATCAACAAATGCGGATTTATGCCCACACGCAACACTTCTCTCAATAGCCGCCTCTTGACGGCCTAATACATATCGACAAATGCGCATTTATACCCACACGCACACTTCTCTCAATAGACGCCGGCTCTGCTCTATAACTTCTTGCGCTGGGAAACTATCGACTTCTGGGTGCCTGTCACTGGATATCACTCGACACACTGAGCTGGGAGTACATGTTAGCCACACAGCAGAAATTCGGTATCCCCTCGGAATACATTCAATGGGTGCAGACACTATATTATCTCCCAACCGCTACAGTGACACACAGCACTAAACACCGCCGGATTGTCGATATCTGCAATATTGCCCCATCCGTTTCTTTCCCCATGGTAATTAGCACGATCTGAGTGCAAAATTGCAAAAAGTTCAAACTATTTATAGCACTCTAAAAATATTTGCAGAACAAAAGTAGGAAGTCTGCAGAGTAGAATATAAACTAAACGGACATCTGCAGACTATAATATTCTCTAAACGAAAAAATATACACAGACACGTGCCATCAAACTGTGAAACTAAGAAATCCTGTGCCTTTGCACAATGGACTACCTAATCCAGCTAACAAGCGCGGAATCACTGGAAGCACAGATACTCCGCCGCCGACAACAAACAACCGACGCACTGTCTACATTTCAGCACAATGCCTGCTTGTTTTGCAGTTATCGTGGAGAAGAAAGACTGCCTGTGTAGAATAACCTTGCCATGTAATTCAACACATCTAATAGGTCTGCTGATACCTGTTTAATAGATGTTCATTCTTTTACACCCCTGAAGAAAGGGCACCAGTGAAACTAAGCATACATGAGTGCCAAAAATGGAATAAACAAAGTAAACCTAAAAAAAAAAAAATCAAAATTAGTAAGGTAATTTTCACTACATTAGAACTTAAAATAAGTAAAGAATGTAACGCTCAAAGAGATGTAACAGCCGAATTGCGCAAGCCACTCATTGCTAAGGGTTTTGAACTGGCAGAAATAAAAACACAGAAAACTTTCAGTATAATAATAATAATGATAATAATCCACATTTGTATAGCGCACAATCCACCCGTAAGGGTCTCTAGGCGCTGGGGACCATCGGGAAGATTAAGCAAGCTATTGCCCAGAGTCACATGGTGCTGGGCTAACCTGCCGCCGGAGCCAGGGATCGAACCCTGATCCCCGCGTCAGTCGCCCTGGCCGCGGCGCCACACCTCTCCCTCATATATATAGTATAAATCAAACACTGCATTTTCTTTTAATTAAATGAAACTAAAATACAAAATGTGTACGGATTCTCAACACAACTGCAATGCACGATCTAAAACGCTTACAGTACAGTTTCAGATAGAGCTCTGAAAGCCTATAAACCTATTTTTTGTTGCTCATTTGTATTCTATATCAAGTGAGGTGCAGAAAGGATCCGCAGCTCTTTAGGAGACTGTTGACATTCAGGATGCACATGCTGTATTTAAGAATTCAAGAGTTGGATTCATAGACATTGGTATAACCTATATATTCGTTACCAATGTTTATCTTACAGTTTAAGAATAAAGCATTGGCTGCATTATAAAACCAGAGAGCTTGTACTCACAAACCAAAAGGCAGTTAAATCTGAGTGAAGGGAAGGAGGTTGTTCTCCTAAGCAAAAAAGGAAGAACTATTAATGACATAGATATTATTTAGGTTTCAGTTCCAGGAAAGTTAGAGTTCCACGAATGTCCCAGTGTGTCTTAGGCATAGAGATATTTTGGAGGAGTATCATTTGTTATAGTAAACATGAGACGATTCAATGCACATATAAGATATTAAACAGATTAATCTTGTTTTTGGATATCCACAATGAATCAGCAGAGTGTAGACAAAAGGAAACAACATGCATTGTAACTCTTATACGATGTCCCCGTGATGTTTTAACATCGTGACATGCCGTGATTCCTTTACTTCAAAACAAAGGTACTCTGACCGGAAACTAATTCAAATTTTTGGGACGGAGGGCAGCATAGAACTGGCGACGCCCGCCTTGTACCATGGCCCCCGTAGAGCCGCGCTCAGCACCTTACCACCACCACCCGAGCTCCAGCCGAACACCCGACGACTTGCCCCCTCATAAAAAGGGGGGGCCGTAACCCATCAGCGCAACCTTACTGCCCCCGGAAGGGCGAAACGGCCCGACGCACCCACAAAGCCCCAGTGCACTGTTGGGGCGCTGAAACACACAGCACAAAGAATCATAGGTCACCACCGGGCCAAAAGGCAAACGAAACCGACAATCCGTGGCAGAGCGACATCACAAATATACACTCTGCAGTCGGAAGGATAGCCCAGCGAAACAAGCTCATGCTGTTGAGGCTTCTAGCCAAGGGCTGTTCCAAGGCTAGACCGCACACTGCCATCCCAGTCGTCCCCCCTTCTGTAGAGAAATGTCGTCCCACAGAAACCCCTGTGCCCATACATCGGGACGAAGTCGTGCCGGCCAATGCTCCCCAAGTGCGCCGCGCTAGGTAGAAATTCAATACCGCTGCAGAGGACTCGTGCGCCTGGCCCAATCCCTCCGACAATAAACACTCCCGACCAAAGGCAGTCCGTCGGCAAAAAGAGAAACCGATTTCCATCACGGAACAAGAAGTGAAAATGCAAGCGTTTCTTTTCCCAACTAGCGAGGCCAGCATGAAGTCACGACCGCACTCCAGGCCAATCGGAAACACAAACCTGAGGATGTACACCTCGCACAAGAAACCCCAAGCGCTCCAAGAGCCTCGGAACGCGGCTGCGGGTGCAAATGCTCTGAACGCCAGTGTCCACCACCTGGGCGTCCAGCCTGCTTCCCACGGCAATCTCCATCGTAATCCAAAGGCACAAGCGCTCTCCAACCTAGGCCATCCAACCTGATGTAAACTACAATGTGGACACTTACACGTTGATAAATTGCCCGGAAAAGACTGCCCCACGTCACCGTCCAGAGGTGCGAGCACCCAGATACGCTATTCTCCTGCGGCTCCAAACTTCTACCTCTGAGCAGCTCTCCAACACCGCCGGAACCGACCCTGCCCAGCACGCTCTCCCTCGGCCCCCCCAGGCCACACAAACGGCTGCTCGGCACCGGCACGCCCTCCCTCGGCCCCCCAGGCCACACAAACGGCCGCTCGGCACCGGGGACATCACACTTCCCTCCTCCCGCTCCAGAACCTCCGCAAGCGGACCCCGAAAACAGCACTCACCGCGAACCCGTCGAGGCAACGAACCCGACGCGAGACCCGCTAGACATGCAGGCGCAGGAAGAACAGCGCAGAGCAGCCAGGAACGCGACGGCAGGAAAGGCCGAGCCTCACTGCCGCGCTAATTTTAAACCACTTGGGGCCGCCCCTCCCACCAGTTGACCCGCGCCCATTGGACGCGCATGAAAGGGGGCGGCCAGGAGATGACTTGCACCGTTTTACTTGCGCGGAATGTGGGACTAAGATGCTGTCTCGCTTAGCTCCCCTTCGCGTCGCGCGGCCAGCGGCATTACTTAAATGTAGGAAAAAGTTGAAAATATGGCTTTTCCGATGTGAGTGTACTTTTTTTTTTAATATGCTGCCCTCACTGGTATGTTTGGATCAATAGTAGTGTTTCAAAGCGATTTGATAACTTTGAGTGAAAGCTAGTGCTCTATACATTGAAAAAATAAAGGAATGGAATGTATGTCAAGGCTCAATGAAACAGTGCATGTAAATAAATGCAAACGTCTGAGTGAAATATATTCAATCACAGATTCATTCAACGAAGCATTTTAACCTCCACTATCTTGCCTTGTATATGTCCCCCACCAGGACCAGGGGCATTCGTTGTTCAGGAGATTGCTGTGTGGTTTCTGCGCCTGCCACCACGGAGAAGGTTTAGTGCTCTACTTCTCACAGGAGAATCCGCATCATCTCTGATGTGGGGGTAATACTAATTACAAATGGAGAGTGGCCCCTGGGATATGAGAAACTGTGAGAAGAGGGGGTGCTGTAATTGGCAGGTCCATGTGCATATATTATGTAAATAACACGAGAAAATACTATAATTATCCTTGATGACAGCCCCAGCTGGCTAGAGTGATATAAGAGTGTTACAAGTGCAGCTCTGCGCTGGAGGGTCTTGTCAGAAGCAAGAAACTGGCAGCACAGCAGGGAGCAGCCAAACGAAAGTCCAGGAGGAGGGAAAAGTCAACCCCAAGGTGAAGGAAGCAGAGTGAATGAATCTGCTGATACAATGAGACAGTGCGCCTTCCGTCATCACGTAACCCACAAATAATAGACAGTGACAAAAGACTATGAGCACGGGCCACTTTTCCAAAAGACATGCCTTCTGTTGGCGATCTATGCTTGTTAAGAGGCTGCATCCATCCTCCTCACAGGTGGCGCCTGGCCTGGTACCTCCTGGTTCCCTACCTGATGGCAGATTTCCCTGGAACACCTGAGGCGCCTGGCTGTCGGATTCACACACCTGCAGCTAATGGGTTCTACAGAGCTGGGGACATCCTGATCGGGGCAGTTTTCCCTCTGCACGTGGACAGAGTCCTGCACAAAACCTCTTTCGACACTGAGCCGGATCCGATAATTTGTCGAACGTAAGACATCCTTTGGGAAGTTAGGTCTTGTGTTGTTGTGGCGTAGGCTGTTTTAAATATGTTTTACATTTTATTTGGTCAGCCAAACTTAATTCTTGTTTTGGATTTGTGAAAAGCTAGAAGAGGGGTGCCCAATGTTAATTATGGAGGGTCAGCTGCATGCCACAGACACAGTTTACCCATTACACTGATTATATAAATTCGCTCACTTTCGATTCATTATATATACATGTCTTTATGCAAAACTTTAGATTCAATGCAGATACATGTATTTTATGTGAGAATCATGCAGGGACCATTGTTTCCTGCACCTAAGTTGGACACCCCAGCTCTGTGAGATTGTTGCTTCAGTACCAAATGTTGGATTGGTTAAACAGTATTAATTACTAAAATGTTTAGGTTCCCAGATAACAGATATACATTTTCTCCAAACCTGCTCAGAAAGATCAGGGGGGCATATCTGGAAGATAGCTGTAATCATTTCGACAAAACAAGAAGTGGTGTGATGTAATTTGCATCTTCCCCCGCTATCTAATTTGAGGTGCTTTGATTTTGCCTAATTCCGGTTTGCCAACCAAAACGTTTATGAATTCGCAGGATAAGCCCTTAAACTCGGAATCATAATTCAAGCAGGGTTATTTGTGAATCAAACGCCGAATGAAGAACTGAAAACTTCAAGCATACGAACGTATGAAGCTTGACCAACAAATTCCTTGCTGCAGACCTGTTTACCTGGTATTTTTTCTTGAAAGTGTTGTAAAAGGTATCTAGGACAGTGCTGCCCACAGGAAGAAAAGACTGTACCTTGTCTAAGACAGTCGTAGTAAAGTCATATCTTTATGTAATTCATAAATATGATTAGAATCAGAACTAAATTGAAATACCACCAAATCCCGTTTACGTCACAATTGTAGTTAGGAGTAAGCATGGGCTGAAAATTTGTTCAGCTCGCGAAATTTGTGGATTTTTGGCAAGATTTTTGGCAATTTCGCGATCCGCGTTGACTTACCTTGATTGTGAGTTTGCCAAGTTGTTTTCCTCCCGCGAACAAGATGGCCGCGCCCAAAAAAGACCGCATGGGTAAGTTCGCGAACACATCAAAATAAAAAAAATCGCAAGTTCGCACAAATTCACGGATTTTGCGGACTGCGAATTCGTAACTTTTGCCCATACTTAGTTAGGAGGAATGTTGCTAACAGCTCCATAAATGATCCTTTAAAATAGAAAACGAAAAACAAGTTTATTCTTGCTTGGATTTAGGCCACTGATTAGCCACTGTTCTCGCCATCAATGATTTACTGAAAGTCACTCATCAATTGTTTGAATTAGATTTTACTAAATATTTTAGTTATTTAACTACACCATCAATGAATTCCACAAAAAGGCTGATATGCCATCACTTCTGTCAAAAAGTAAACCCCCCCAACACACCAAGCAGAGTTTATGTTCAGAAATTTACTCTATGCAAGTACACACAGAGAGCAAGTCCGCGACTGGCCGAGGCTGGGCAGGGCCACTAACTCTATTCGACCGTACCTAGAGGACTATGGATTACATATGGTAACTTTTATATGTGTAGAAAATCTTGGTTATTGGGTTTCTGGATATATTTTCATTTCTTTGCTTGTCGGAATTATAAAATGTTAATCCTTTTGCTATTTTAACTTAAGGTTCCCTACCACCCTATCTGTGTTGTTTTTATTTTTTCTTGCAATATGTCTAAAAACTTGGGTGGGAACGTCCGATCTACTGTAGCAACACTCGATAACTATCTGGTGAAAGTTGTCAACAAAATCAACAAAGAACGTAGATTATCTTTGGGTCGGGGCACTGTCTCTGACCAATTGATTACCCCCACAGAGATACCAGTTATTTTGTCCACCCCTCATCCCACCCCAGTTATTGATGATAGCGAAGTGATAGGCCCCTTGGATAATTCCATCATCCAGGGCAGCACTGCTTCGCCGATTTCACAGGTCAATCAAGACACCAATACTTCCAATTATGACTGTGAAGTCCTCAGCTCACCAATCCCAACCCCTAAAGTGCAAAGAGTAGTACTGAGGTCAGGGAGGCATTTAAGCAGAATAATGCCGCCAAAAAGGGGAGCAACCCAGAAGTACAAAAGAAACACAGACCCTATATCAAAGGGAACAAACAATGATATTCACAGATCCCAGGATGATATAGTCCCCACTAACTTTATGCTAGCCCCTGACCAGTTAGACACCCTGATTAGTATCATTGATGCCAAATTTGAAAAAATTGTACTACCTATACTGGAAAAGCTTGAGCTGGTTTCTAGGGAATTATCACACTTGGGGGGATTGGTACAATCTAGTCTGAACCAAAATATCAGTTCCCCACCGGCTCCTATGGTGAGCGGTGGAACTAGTATGCCTATGCAACCTAACACTAGTTTAGTCGGTGATGCTGCGGTTCGGCCTGACCCCTGTCTATCTCTACAGCAAAGTAACACCTCTAACTCAGCTGTCAGGGTCCAAGGCCAAATTAACAACCCACCACAGCCGATCACCAATGGTTCAGCTAAAGCAGCAGTAGCGATACCTATATGTTCCAATCCCGCCCACCCTACTCTGCGCCCCACCGGGATCTCAGGTAAACGGTCTGCCACCACAGATAGGGGGAGGCCCAGTAAACATGGCAATCGATATCCGAATCTCCCACCAGACTGTGCACCGTATGTGGCGGTACTGACTAACGTCCCGCCAGTCAAGGATGAGGGGCTTTACCATGCTAACGAATCACAAGATTCGCTTAAGCATAAAACCGTGGCATGGCTCAATCGAGAATGTGGCTTTCCAATTGCATTGGCAGACCAGATTCTGGTTACCACCAGAACCAACTGGATTGGCACTACCCCTAAGACCATTTCTGGTGATTGTATTATCATAAACTTCAGTAACCCCCACCTTGCAACTACCACCTTAATTAGAGCTATCTCCCGCCCCTGTAATGAGAATGGTATTTCCCTTCGCCCATTAGGCTATTTTTATAGACAGTCTATGGGCCAGCCTCACAGGGACGAAGGTCAGCTAAAGTGGAGGGGTGCAGGTCCACATGGTGAGCAAAGTGGATTCCAGGTGGATACTTCCAATCGTTTCCAGTGTTTGAGTGGGTTAGACCTCACTGATTGACTGGAGACTGAACCGAACATTATTGACAACAAGGAGGAGTTGGGTTTAAGCTGTGATGGACATAATTCCCACCTACCGGGGTGCATAATCGTCATCAATGAAGTATGTACACCTGCAGAATGTATGTCTGGGGTCATGATGGCTGAAATGGGAGTAGGTCTGGAGAGTACATCTAAGACTATCAACCAAGAGGGTTCTACAAAGCCTGCACCCGTGCAGCATGGCAATGGGCGATCACCCTATGAAGAAGGCTTTAGTAGCTGTCATATCGCAAGTTGGAACGTTGCAGGTATCAGGTCTAAAGCGGATTGTCTGGGCTGGACAGAATTTTTAGCCTTATTTGAAATCATATGCTTCCAGGAAACTTGGTGCCTGGATTTTAAGGGCTATGACGGATTTGTTTCATATCAGCTGCCCGCTATTGGATCCTTGTCAGGGACAGCGAAGGGGGGTCTATTAGTTCTGATATCTGTTGAAACTCCACTGCTGGTCAAAAAATATGTAAAAGTGGGGGTGCATTCTCAGATCCTGTGGTTGTATCATGCAGATGGTAGGAATATCCTTTTAATAAATTTCTATAACAACATCTTCGACAACACCAGGGACCAGGCGGTAAAAGCATTATCTAGCGCCCTTGACGATATTATCACTACTTCTAATGTTGTTTTTGATATGTTTATGGCAGGGGCTTTCAATGCCACCACTTGCCCACTTTCTGACCTAAACATATGCGGGGTGGAAAATCGTCAAGGAGAGGGTGCATTGCATTTCCAACACAATCACTATGGGGATTCATTAAATCTCTTCCTCCACGGACATGATATGAATATCATGGTTAATGACTAAAACGGTTGTGAGGAATATACCCCAACCTTCACAGGCCGTGGGGCTTCCTCGGTGATTGATTATATCTGTATTTCTTCGAGCCTAGAACCCAGGGTAATGGCTCACAAAGTGGTCGACATGCAGCTTAGTGACCATAACTGTTTGACCGTTGAGGCACTGTTGTGGGAAAACAAAAGGACTCCTAACACAGGGAGTATTTATAACATCGAACCCCACCGCCCCAATGGTATAAGAATTAGATGGAATGGGGACAAGGCTGAGATTACCTCCGGTTCCATTATTAAAAGTTGTCTGACAGATATAGTAGGGATTTTAGATGATAGTGATGCCACTGCCAACTCGATTAAACGTTTTATTTATATTAACTCTATCATTGATTCTAAACTTACCATTACTGCTAAGCATAAGGAAGGTCGTTTGCGGGGATGGTTTAACCAAGCCTGTACACTAGCCCTTAAAGAATTAAAAAAGGCACTAGCAGCTAAACCCAGAGATAAGAGCCTGGTTCTAAGTCTTAGAGGTAGTTATAAGGAAATTTTAAAACACAGGAAAACGGAGCTCCAGCAGGAGGCATGGGACAATCTGGCTCGGGCCGCTGAGTTGAACGATTGTACCCTGTTTTGGAAAACAATTAATTCCCCTTTTCTCAAAGATGATAAAACCCCTGAACTAACTACCACTGTACTTAGGGAAGAGTGGATTTCTCATTTCTCTAAAATCTTTGACTCTGACAGTGTTATGGAGAATATGACGGCTAGTTGGCCCCATCTGCCACTTAACATCTCCGTCTCAGAGGTTATAGACAGTATCAGGGTTAGTAAAGGGGGGAAAGCACAGGGTCCATACGGGGTCCCAATCGATGTCTATAAATTAGTACCCGAGGTTTGGGGCCCACTTTTAACCAATATTTTTAATGCTGCGGTTTGTAATGAGGTACCTCCGACATGGGAAGAATCGATTATAATTCCAATATTTAAAAAAGGTAACCGTGGGGATGCTAAGAACTATCGCCCGATTTCCTTGTTGGATTCTTCTGTAAAAGTCATGAGCCGAGTTCTTATGGTAAGATTAGAAGAATGGGTGGAGGAGAATGGTATACTGGCTGACAGTCAATTTGGTTTCAGGAAAGGGCAGGGCACGATAGAGCAATGTCTTAACTTAGACTTGCTTATCGATAAATATACCCTAGCAAAACCAGGCACTATTTATCTCTGCTTCGCGGATGTAAGTAGTGCCTTTGATCTAGTGGATCATGCCATCCTATGGGCCAAGCTTATTGAAATGTACCTGCAATGTTCCTCTAAAAATCAGCCAGATCAATAATTGTGTCTATTCACAATAATAAGGGTGGACCGCTTGACAAGTACGTGTAGGGCAGGTAGAGCAGGGCAGAAATTTGAATTTCCACCTCTGGGTAGTTTCAGACTGATGCACTGATTTGAAAATGTATAGTTGCCTTCATGGCCTTGCTACAGTAGATATCTTGCCCATCAAGTGGCAAGTATGATGTCCCTCTATATGAGTGCAATGTGACCGCAAGGAGAGGGTGCATCTGTTTCGTTTTATGCTTTTTTGATTAAAGCTCCAATTCCATGTTGTATGAAAGTCGGCAACCATAAATATGCAGTGCGCAACAAAAGTTACTGCTGTGGAATGCATGAATGGGGCAGAGTAGGACAGCACAACAGGCTCTATTATGTATAGGGCACACTTTCCCTGTTTGCACCCGGCGCACCTTAAAACAGGTGTGCCAGGCACAAACAGAGAAAATGCGCCCTATTTCATAGAATGCCCTGCCCCCAGGGCTACAGCGAACTCGAACTACCCCCAGGGCAGTGCATTCATGTGAAAAATGGAGCAGCAGTTCTGAAACCGCTTTGTGTTTGCATAGTGCAGACGGCACCCATCTGCACTTTGAAAGGGGATTAGAGATCCCCTTGCAGGCAGGTGCAGTGAGTGACTGCAACCGCCTGCAAGAGGATGTCTGGAGGTTCCATAGAACCCCTCCCCCCTCCTGAGGGCTGCTCTCAGGGGGCACACTGATAGTGTGCGACGTTTCAGTCTTCTTTGCCTCTGCGCGCACGTCTGTAATGCAGTGCAGGTGCAGAGGCAAAGGGATTTTCTCATTTGCATGGGGCACTCACCCATGCAGATGAGGGAATGCACCTCTTGAGAAAGCGTTGGCGCTTTATGTGCACCACCGCAATCGTTATTACAGAAGGTGCCTCCCAAGCATCTGCTGCCCCTACTGTAAAACTAAAGTGCCACAGGGTCGCGTAAAGCGAGCACAAATGCCCATTGTGCCCCTGGGGCATGTTGTTTAATACAGTCCCATATCTATAAAGATGTGGCCCTGTTGCTTTGCACTCCCCAGCATTGGCACACTTTAGGATACCTTGCACCTTAGTGCAAGGCTGTGTGCATGAATCTAAGCCCGGTTTTTGTAATGGAAGAGAGCCATGTCACTACAGAATACAGTGGAGACAAACTTTAAAACGTCCTAACTTTGTATGTCTGCTGTACAGTATAGAACATACGCAGTTAGAAAACTTTGTAGAAAATAAAACTTTCTCAGATGTTAACCCTGTCTCGAGGAGGCACGTCATTTGTTTGTGCTAAGCCCTTTCTCATGTTACTTTCTAGGAGATAGGACACTGTGCCAAAAACTCAAAATCCATGGGTGTCTTCCTAAGAACGCACTTGTGCTTCCCATGGGCTGTCCCTCGATACAAAGTAGCGCAACGCTTACTTTAGAGCTAATTTTCAGCGCAAACCAAGATTTGCACTAGAAAATACATCCAAATCCAAGGATTTGCATCTTTTTACGCCGCTTTTTGTGACACTGCACCAGTGCTAAGCCTTGCAAAATCTGTCCCATAATACAAACAGGAGTATGAGTTGAGTTTTGTTTTATAAATGCATGTATATGGGACATTTGTTAGCAGTGTGATATTAGTCATGATGAGGTCACTGTAACAGTTTCTTTATGCACTATGTTGCATTTGCTTGTTATTTAAGTCCTCCTCGTTCTGAAACTGAGGGCATAATGAAAATGCTGTAAAATGCTTGCTTTGTCTCCCACAAAATGGTTCCCATGCTGCGGTCTAAATAGAAATGTTGGACCAGCTGCACAAAGATAGCCGTAAACAACCAAGCAAGCAGTGGAGCCTTCATCTTTCAGGCTGTGATGCAAGCAATGGTTTGTTAGAGTAAAGTAGATTGAAAACTCAAAGCCTGCGCATCTTCAAGTGCTTTGTACTCAGACCCACTACGAGATAATTGTGGGCATATTTAAAAGGACTGTAAAGGTTCTGAACTGTGTAAATAAAGAACAAATGCTTATTAGAGAACACAGGTATTCATTAGCTACATTATTAAACGTTTGCAGTGCCTTCATTTAGCAGATTTGACTTGGATCAGCAGATTTCCAAAAGTGTCCACGAGAGGGATAAACAGGTGAACTAAGGAGTTTAGAAGGTGACTATAGGACAAAGGCGCTTCAATTAGAAGTGTCATTCACCTGAGGTTCAAAATTGAGGTTAACATTACGTTTTCGAGTTAAAACCTTCGAGGTCTGAGCTTGAGGAGCTCCCATTTCAGCTAGGACGTCTTTATCTGTAACACCGGGACGTTGGGGGTTTGAAAATAAAGGTGTCCTGATATTATTTATAATACATGGGATTCTGTAATCCCTGTGTACAAATGTATGTCTCTAATTTCTTTATAGTTGGTGACTAGTGATGCACTCTATCACCATTATAAAGAAAATATGTCAGAAATTACTTCAACTATTATAAGTTATTACAGTCGAGTTCTGATGTCCCAAAGCCTACAGCCAGGTGAAAGGCAGGTCAGGTCACGGAGCAGAATTGGAATGTTACTTTTCTTTCTTCTGCTCTATTTTAATAGCGTACTATGACAAGCAGTCAGAATATTTTATGGCACTCCTCAGTTAGAGAAAAGCTCGAATCTTTCTGCATGTTTGGACACATTTGGAGCTACTGCAACTGTTCTTTTAACAAATTTACTTGTATTGAACTTTTTCCAATATATGTTTGCAACAAGTATCTAACAGATTTTTGATGTGTTTAATTTTGCTCTAGAGGTTTTACTGTATTCTTAATGTTTGCACACATGCTCCCTCTGTCATATGAAAGACCTGTGCACCAAGGTTTGAAGAGGTTTGTGGGAAAGGTGACTTATAACCATGTAATTCATGGGATATTGTGTCAGCTCCCGTGCATGATAAGGATATTGCAACTCACCTCAGAGCTCCATAACCTTATGAAGGAACTCTGCTTTCGGCCTCATTCTTCTATATGGTTATGTAACACCTCTGTGACTTCCAATATCCTTCTAATGAACGGCTCAGGGCACTTTACACCTTACATGTTTTATCTGAAAGTACTAAAATATGGTTTAGGTGCTTTATACAAAGTTTATCTTCCCAATTAGAGACAAATTACACAATTAATTTAGTAAAAATGGTTTCATAAACCTTCCTAATAGCAGTTCATAATGGTTAGGGAAATAGTAGAAATCAGTTGTGTGTCAATTGGAATAATGTTCTTGATGATACACTCCTCCATCCTATCATGTAGTGAATTGAACAGGGTAAGTTAGGCGCACAGGAAGAGCGACAATACAAGCAGAAAGGTTGACTCAATGGAAAATACACCATAGAAAAGTGACAGACTTCCAATGAGCCAGTAGAATACTGTGCTAGGAAGAATAATGCATCAGGCAGTGAATGATGTCAGATTGCCATGCTGGCAGGGGCATAACGCATGCTCCTGCGGTGCTTGCAGGGCAGGGGGCCTCTACCCCTCAGAGGGGAATGAGGGTGCTCATTCAACTCAAGGTCAAGGAATATCTGTGAGATATGGGAGAGTCGGGGGCCCTCTTCACCTTCTGCAGAGGGTACCCACCATTTTACAATATGCCACTCCACTACTTTTAAGGTAAATCTATGGGAATAACCAAAAAGGCTGCAAAAACACTGTTCTGCAGCGGCCAGCTAAACAAACCGTAATCCTCAGAATGCTGCTCTAGAAAGAGTAAATCCTCAGACTACTGTGGCAAGAAGAGAGCTCAATAAAATTCCCATATCGTGAGGGTATCTTCCCAGCATGTTGTAGACTAAGGGCCCTATGTATCATCATCAAGTTTTGCGATTCTCAAATAGCGATTTTTAAGAAATTGGTATTTGAGAATCGCAAATAGGTAGGTATGTACAAAATCGTTTTTTTTGCGATTTCTTAAAATTCCTTAATTGTGATTTGCAAATTGCGAATCGCAATTAAGGAATACTTCCCCATTCATCTCTATGGGCCAGGAGGTACATAGGAAAAATGAGAAGTTATTCTCAATTTGCGATTCGCAATTTGCTTATCGCAAATTGAGAATAATTTCAAGGGTGCAGGGGTGTCCAAAGGACACCCTGTTGCACCACTGAAATATGTATGGGTGAACATGTGGCGCACATACATGCCCTAAGGGCATGTATGTGCGTCACATGGCACTTTGAAAAATGCAAAAATGTGCATTTTCAAGGAATTCTTACCACCAACTAGAAGTTGGTGGTATTTTGCGATTCCTTAAGGGCATTTTTCTAAATGTTTTTTCTACATACATTGCATTTAAGGAATCGCAAAATTTGCGATTCTTAAATGCAATTGCACCAGTTTTGCTTCATATATTCCAATTAGCAAATTCGCATTCGCAAAGGCCGAAATTCTGCAAATTTCGGCCTTTGCGATTGCGAATTTGCATGATACATATGGCCCTAAATACCATCTGGTAAATATCGTGCCCTCAATATGATTAAAAAATATTGCCCCATTGGTGTTAATAACCGAATATCTATAACCAAGAGGATGATATTTAAGACAGTATATCTGTGTTATTCAAACCTATTTTTACACTAGTCCTGTGCCATACATTCTCAGAAGTAATAGTGTGTAATGAAAACTGCAATGAGAATGAAGGGCCCAGAGATACTGAGACTATGTCATGTCACATTGAAATGTACTTTGGTAGGCCCACCCTTTAGACGGGCTTTAGAGCATTGCTTTAGCCACCATGTTTGTGTCTATTGCTCCATTATAGATAGAGAATTTATTTAAACTGATTGTTGTGCACAAATGCATAGCTATATTTTGCAAAAACCTTAACCAAAAATATTAAGACATATTAATATATGCAAAGGTGAAAAAGGGTGCATCTAAAATAAATAGGCCTCAATCGCCCTTTAAAATATGCATCTCATTCAAAAAGTAATCGAATGGACTGATTTTATTGGCCATTCTTTGAAACACATTTCCTAGGTTTGTCTTTCAGAATTACTTGTGGTTCCAGGCATTGGTGTTTGCCATTGAGGAAATCATCAAGAACCCTGAACTCCTGCCCAATGTCACACTTGGCTTCCAGATGTGGAGAAGTGTGGCTCAGGGGTTAGAGGCAGCAGACCCGGAAGCTGAGATCGGTCCTGGACCAGGGTTCAATTCCCCGCCTCGGCGGGTCTTGGGCTGAAAAAAAATTCCACGGACTCGATAATTCTCGCCCCGGTGCCTCCTCGACTCACGGGTTCACACTCTGCGACTCTGGGCAATAGCTTGCTTAATCTCCACAACGGCCCCTCGCGGCGGGATGCCTGACTTTCACCTTGTGGATACCCTGCTATCTCACAGGGGAATATCAGGACGGGTTCCCTAAGCAAGCGCCGGGAAACCCACTGCGGGTAGCTGTGCGCTATATAAGCTCAACTACATTTACATTTACATTTACATCTATGACTCGTGTGCGGATCCACTGCTGGCCCTCTACGGCACCCTGTGGATGTTGACTGGGCAGGACAGACATATTTTGAACTTCCGCTGTCACAGGGAGGGCCACATTGCTGGTATTGTTGGGGATGCTGGATCCTCATGCTCCATCCCCATGGCAAGAGTGTTGGGTCTCTACAGATACCCCCAGGTAAGATGTGTGAAAGTGCCCTATTTTGTTTCACATTATTATGTAAAGTTAGTCTATGATTTTTGAAGATAGCAGGCTAGCTGACCATAATGCACTGCACACATGTGATCTTTATAGTCACACTCAGGGTGACTTATAAAATCAGAATTGTGTAAAATAGGGAGCATGGGGAGGGACCCAGGTCCAATTTTTGTCAGTGTATTCTTATATTATAGCGGTCTGATTGCATCAATGCTTGTGAGTTATCCTGAGAAAGAACATTGCTTTCTGAGGTGTTCTGTTTCATTTGCTAGTTTTACAGGGCATGAGGCATATAGGTGCAAAACCACCTGCACATGCCACCCTCCTGATACCAACAGCAATACCAATCTCTCTTCAGTCTGATTTCTGGGTCCACAACATATGTAAAAGAGCATAATTTAGATTTTGTCTTTATTGCACTTGGCTATCTAGACTAATTGCATCTTAATAGACTCTTATATTGTTACTCATCTTTCCTGTGCCATGAACACCAATCTATGGTAGGTACAGCCACCAACCTCTTTCTCCCCTATCAAACACTGCAGCCTCATGATTTCCAAATGATGCCTCAACCATGCTTATGCTTAGGTCTTAGGTCTAAGGTGTAACACAGAACTAGCCCCACTCGAGAGAATGTAATATGTTGTGGGTCCTGAATATTGAGTAGGTTATACCTTAATATCGTACCCATACTTTTGAGGCCAAAAATATCAACAGATAAGTATATATATATTTTCTATACCTAGCACCTCACATATGCACAACAATGATATAGATATATATAAAAAGTATGTAGATGTGGAATTAGGAACACTAAATTTGAATTTATATGGACTTAGCTTATAATATCTGTGTCCGCAATATTTTGCCTATGATAGTAAGATATCATGATATTCCCTACTCAATGCTCCTGGTTACAACCATGAAAGAGAGCATAATACCGCGATGTCACCTGTTCCAAGTTCATTCATTCCAAGATTATTTTGCTCTTGTTTCTCTTCCTACCACTTGAAAATAGAAATATGCTCATTAAACTGTGTACAATATAAAGGAGAACCACATCATTTTATGTCAGGTCTGAAGCTGCACCCAGAACAGGCCTAACATGCCAGAATTTGCATAATCTTCACAGGTGAACCTTCTAATAAATGGGGCTCAGTGGGTTTTTCATATAGTCTCCATAAGTACGCCCTGAGTTTTTGTCATGATGTGTTTGAGGACCCTCGTTAGTAGTGGAGATCACTGTAAATGAATTTACCCACATAAATTAAAATGAAAAAGAGTTTTAGTAACACATTAGAAATGTTTGTACACATATTGACAGTACCCTCAATGCTAGTCTACTGTACAAAACACAAAGATTGTAACGCCTTGATGTGCATACCACAGTTAATGTAACAACAATCCAAACAAAGGATGTTCATTAAGTATATTTTCTTACAGATCAGTTATTTAGCATCAATCCCACTTCTGAGTGACCGGAACCAGTTCCCTACCTTCTTCCGGACCATCCCAAGTGATGACATCCAGTTTCGTGGACTGGCCCAGCTGGTGATGCACTTCAATTGGTCCTGGGTGGGTCTCCTTGCTGTGTATGATGACTATGGCCAACATGGGGCTCAGATATTTCAGGCAGAGCTGAAGAAGAATGGGGCATGTGTGGCCTTCACAGAGAACATCATCCTCAGCCGTGCAGATAGAAATGCACCCCATATTGTCCAGGTGATCCGAAACACCACCGCCAATGCTATAGTCATATTTGGCCTTGATTCCCATCTGCTGCCTCTGTTGGACGAGCTGGTGAAACATAACATTACTGAAAAGGTCTTCATTGCCAGTGAAGCGTGGTCAACCTCAGCCTTCTTATCAACGGAGAAGTATGTAAAAACCTTCTCTGGCACAATTGGATTTGCAGTCTACAGCAGGGAGATGCTAGGATTTAATGAGTTTGTCAACAACAATCGCCCTTTTTGGCTACCAAATGGCTATTTCAATGGAACATCCTGGGAATTAGCTTTTGGCTGCAAGTGGCCACATCAAGAAACATTGTATGACTCGTGGAATAACGAAACAAAACCATGCACAGGCGATGAGAGGATTGACAGTAACAGTGACATCTATGATGAAGTGACGAGCCCAAGAGTCACCTACAATGTCTACAAGGTCTGTTTACGCCTTTGCAATCGCATTAGAAGACTTACTTTCTTGCAGACAACTGAATGGCCCTTCCAGTCAGAAAGGCTGTGTCAAGATCTTGTCTTTCCCTCCTTGGCAAGTAAGCACTGGTGTTTGCATAGATGTTCATTTGGACATTCAAGGAAGGAGCATTGCTGAAGTGGAAAAGTAGTGATAACCCATTCATTGGGGTTAGGCAGTCTCAATGGGTTGGCCAGGTTCTACATTATTTGGGGAGAGCTCTAAATATAATTTGAGTTCCAATGAATGCCATGTTTTACGTTGCAAAAATATGTAAAGCTTTGGAAATGCATGGTCTAAGTATGCAATTGTGAATTTTTGTACTGGACACAATATATTCAATTATCTTGAGACAATTTAATAAATAGAATGCATGTGAAATGTCAACAGTGACAGAACAGGAAAAGTAGCTTGGTTTCCTCCCTATCCATTCAGCATTCCTAAACCTGCACAGGACAATGAAACGTCCGGTTAGGTTCAATGTTCATTTAAATATTGTCCACTCTGCTGATATTGCTCACTACATCAGTTTTCACAAAGTAAAATTCTAGGGCCGTATCAAGATGATGTTTTCTGCACTGTGCCAGCCAGTGCTTGGTTTGTTACATAAAAAGTGCTTGCGCCCAAAGTTCTGCTAGAAGCCCTGGACCCGGCTAATGGAGGTTGGTGCACCAAATCCCAAGGTTGCATACTTCTGAATCCACCTCATGTCTCCCTAGTCTACTACCACACACTCCCTGCCCCTTTACCCCACTTTTGAGGGTCCCTGCTTTCTTTCTTCATGGTGGGTTTCTGTCATTCTCTTCCTTCTTCTTTCATCTTTGTGTGTTTTTTCTTCTCATGCTCTCCGGAAATGTCATAGTAGTGGCATCGGTACCCTTGTCCCACAACCCTCACCGCCCAAATGATACACAGACAAGTATGTTGGGAATAAAAAGTTGCAGGTTTATTTGTGATACAAATAACAGAGCGGGTTAACTGACAGGCGACCCCCCACCCCGCAACCCCTTGTTGCAGGGCGCCTGAAGTTGAGCCAATGAAGCAGACACTAGTGGCCCTGGCCATGTGTCGAACCTGGGAGGCAAGCCTCCCCCCGATGGACCTATCGTCCACCTGCCCCCCCCCCTCTGGACCAGGGAGAGTTAACTCACACCTTGCCCAGTCAGGAGGGGCGTTATTAGCAAACCCCCGGTTGTTCAGGCTTACAACCGCCCTAAGGACTAACGGGGTGCCGTAGAACCAAGTTCCCAAGAAGGGCCCCTCGGCTTATGTATGACTCATTATTGTGCCTCTCGCACTGTGGCTTCAGGTCCTGTTCCTGCGCCTGTCCTGCATGGGGGTCGCCTTGTAACTCCTCCTGCAACCTGAAAAAAAAAACAACAACATCATTAGTAATCCCCCCCTCCTTACTTCCCCCCTTTCAGCGGGTGAGTGGTAGGGAGGGGAGTGAAATTGCGGGCCTCGCGTCCGCGTCGTGGGGGGGGAAGTGAGGGGGAAGAAGGGGCTAGGGACCTGTGTCCGGGGCTGGCGAGGACAGCCTGAGACGACCGTCGGCGAAGGGGGGCAGAGCAAAGAGGGCGCCCGGGCGGGAGTGCTCCCCTTATCAGTCCCGGCAAAAAAAGGGGGGGTGGCCTACCCTTGTCCCACCCCGCCCCCGTCCCTCCCCCTGGCGGGCCCGCGGTTACCTGCGCCCTACTACGGGGTTTGCCCTCCTATGGGGTCCCTTGCAGGGACCGCGGGCCTCCCGCATAGTAGTGGCATCGGTACCCTTGTCCCACAACCCTCACCGCCCAAATGATACACAGACAAGTATGTTGGGAATAAAAAGTTGCAGGTTTATTTGTGATACAAATAACAGAGCGGGTTAACTGACAGGCGACCCCCCACCCCGCAACCCCTTGTTGCAGGGCGCCTGAAGTTGAGCCAATGAAGCAGACACTAGTGGCCCTGGCCATGTGTCGAACCTGGGAGGCAAGCCTCCCCCCCCCCCCGATGGACCTATCGTCCACCTGCCCCCCCCCTCTGGACCAGGGAGAGTTAACTCACACCTTGCCCAGTCAGGAGGGGCGTTATTAGCAAACCCCCGGTTGTTCAGGCTTACAACCGCCCTAAGGACTAACGGGGTGCCGTAGAACCAAGTCCCCAAGAAGGGCCCCTCGGCTTATGTATGACTCATTATTGTGCCTCTCGCACTGTGGCTTCAGGTCCTGTTCCTGTGCCTGTCCTGCATGGGGGTCGCCTAGTACTTTTTCCACAGCCCTGGGCGTGGCACCCGCTGCGCCCAGAGCCCCCCACCACCTAGCCTTTTAGTTAGCTTTTTATCTGCATCCGGCTGTTTCTAGAGCCTCCCCCAAGTCCAATAGGAAAATTGCCATCCCCACTTTGGACAAGTGCACCCCATCGGATTCCCGCATCCGATGTTGCATGGGGCCCTGCTGTATCATCTCACCTCTGCTGAGGATAACCATCTGTGCTAAGAGCCTTGATGATTAGATATCCATGTCGTACCCCAGTCCCACCTGGTTGCATGCTTAATTGCAAAGAGGCTCAGCCACCTACTTAACTGGAGAACTCCGAGCTCGAATGTAATCCGTGTATTTCTTCTAAACTAACCAGCGTCTGTGGACACCCTAGGTCTGTGGCAACCTTTTGTTGCAAGGTACCTGGAGTTTAGCCAAAGAAACACCAGCAGCCAGAGCCTGGAGTAGAACCTGAGAGGATAACTCCTCCCCCTGGTGGACCTATCAGGGCTCTGTATGGCAAGCCCACTGACGCTAAATTTTACAATCGTCCTAAGGACACCTGTCCCGAAGCTCTCCTAATGATGGGCCCCTAAAGGGTGCTGCTCTGCCTACACGGAAGTCAATAGAACACTCACCCGGGAGCTCTGGCGGCGTTGGGCTACCAACGTCCCATAGCTTAACTGCTTTACTGTGTCCTGAGCATCGCGTCAGAGCTAATGTAAGATGGTTGTTACGCAGGCATGCAAAGGTGCTGAGACGTGCTTGGTGAAGGCCCCTAAGACAAGGCCTCCCTATCTTTACTTGGGAAAGGAGAGCTACCCCACCACAAGCACAACTCATTGTATAGTCTATGCTTCATAGTGCATGAGATACCTAAGCCACAGTGATGGCTATCTTGCATAGCAAAACAAGAAAAGCCGCCACCATCCATATCTACCAAGGTGTCAACTGCTAACTGTGACATTTCCCTCAATACAGTGCACCGTGGGTGACATAAAAGGACCAGAATAACACTTTTGTGCCAGCAACGAACAATGGCGCTGAGTAAGCCCCCAAATCAGTAATGCACCAATTGACTAACCAGAGACTCTAAAAGGCCAAGGATAAGGCTGCATTATGTCAGGAAATCCCGAGCTAGACGAGCGTGACATATGTATGCTACTTTCGGGGTCAGCGTTCCAGGTATGAAGCGAGACGCCTCAGATTGATCACGCCAACCCAGTCTATCCGAAAGACGCCGACCAAGCCTAAGTCTCCTAAATTGTTCTCAACCTGTGAGAGCGAAAACCCACACCAATGGTCGCACTACTGACCCACAGCGTATAGGTAACCGGGCCTGGTGTGCCTCCCTGAAAGCTGCACCGTCAAGGCAAAGTGTTCTACTCTTAAAACATCCTTGATGTTTCTATAGATAAAAGCTGGACCCCCAAGGCGATTAGGAAGGGTCACCCATATATCCATGACTCCGTGGTGAGTTGCTGCGAGCTGTGTAGCAAACATGTACCCATCCCCGGATAATGTACGGAAACACGTTCTGATAAGAAAGAGTAAGCCCGGGTGACTGTCAATAACTCTTCCCCTAGAGGGCGTGCAAGCGCTGGACTGATATCAAATACAAGGCTTATCTAAACAGGGGGGGGGGCCCAACTATTGTTTCTAACCAGGACACCGATCACACAACCGCGAGTGTGTTGTGTAGCGTATGCACTCCTGACCTGGATAGGGAAATAACAGAATTGAGTCCACTGAGGTGCCACCGCCCCCTAATGCGATGTGGGTAAAGGTGCCTTTCACCCTGCCTGACCCTGGTGAATGCAGCCCCTAGCTGCCCTTGCCTGCCAGGCACAGCAGCTAGCATTCCATCAGCCTTGCAGAGGCTCCAGTTCGAGTAAAACTTGCCTCACTGTTTTGGCAGGCACCCGGACACCCTTCACCCTCTGTACAAGTGGTAAGGAGAGCTGTCACTTGTTCCTTAAAAGTGCATATTCCAAAATCCGCTGTATATTGATATCCGTGGGTCAGTTACTCAGAGAAAGTCCCAAATGACCAAAAGTGTAATGCTTGGTTTGAACGAGCGAGAGAAATTAACTATTCCGTCTCCCCTTGTCAAATAACAATCAAGTTGCAATCAAAGTGTAATGCTTGGTTTGAATGAGCGAGAGAAATTAACTATTTCGTCTCCCCTTGTCAAATAACAATCAAGTTGCAATCAAGGTTGCAAAGGATAGAGGAGGCCACTGTCTCCCATGTGGGGGGACCCCTACCAGTCCCCTCAAGCTACTGCTGACATCCTAACCAGGTAATCCTACCTGCTGGCCAAGGTGACCCGTGAAGGAGAGGCAACCCTGGCCAGAGTGGACAGTGCCTCCCTCGGGTGCTCACCATCCAAAGGATGGGCATGCCAGAGACTTGGAGGTACTGGTGTATGTTCGAAAATTGCACATGTAAAGTGTACCATGCCCTAGCAAACACATGCATGGACATTGCGTGCAGAACCCAGCAAGGAGCATGCTAGGCGCTGCCCCTTGCAGGGGGGTTAGAGGAGAACACAACCAAATGGGGGTGCGCAGTCAGACCGATGCACATTGGTGTGTGTGATAAATTCACCACTTAACAACTGCCTAGAACACCTCATCCCAGGCCTAAAGACGGACCTCAACCAAATACTACTTGAGCCCTCTAATAATGAGGGGGAACCAGAAAGCTAGAGCTAATCCCCTAGACCATGGAAGTGTCTTCCAGCGTGATAAAGCCTGATACGGCTTCTGCCGGTCTTTGCCTCCTGCTCCGGGCCCAAGGCTGGTTCTAACTGGACCCGCACCAGAACCCACAGTGTGGACGCACACTTTCCGCAGGCCAGCGTTTGCGCTTGTTCTGCAATGAAGTCTATAACAGTAACCAGTGTACCAATACAATGGTCGTGCCAGTTGCCTGTCAGGCCGTATTTATGTCGTTTACAAGTGTAAACGGAGGTAACCACAATTCTGGGGACAATCCCCTCCTTCCCACTGATACAACTCGTTTCACCATGCCTCCTTTATCTTCCTTATGGCAAGTAAGGGCACCTTGAACTAACAGAGTTCAGGATATATGTTGTCCCGACCTCTTGTGTCCGAGTCAATGAACTATACTACCCATGTGTAATAACAAGCCTGACCACCCAGAGGCTTCCTCCTGGCACTGGCTTTCCTCTTAGTGCACTATAGGCCCTGTCGTCAGGGTGAGAGGAGGGATCAATATTCCTGCACTATTTCTTTTATTTACTTCAGTTAGCCTGAAATTAAACACTTTCTTGTTTCTTTAACCTGTTTGTTAGGGTTTCCCAATTTATTGTTGCCATGTGTTAATCTTACTACATTGGAGAAAGATAACAAGGTCAGCTATACCTCGCTTGCATTCTCCTTTTCGTTTGGGACTGTAAGACATGATGTCCGATAGGATACAGTATTTGTGTCTACCTATAGTTTACTGGAGGTTGCCAAGATGTCTTTGCATTTTCCCCTTAGGGTATGTTATTTTTAACCACATTATTTCTTTGTCTCTGGCCTATAAATAACTGAAGTTATGGGGTCCCTGTCAAACTGCACATTTGCTCTCGATGGACCAGTATTGTGGTGAAATTACCTAGGACAAGGGCCCCTACGACCAGTGTTATGTATTACCGAAATCGGTATTTCCTTTGGGCCCGGGGTCGGATGCGCGCAACGCCCCATACCAGTGGCGGCCTCATCTGTGACTCTCACAGCGCGCCCTCCCCTCGCCCCTGCAGATACCGTTGTTACCCACACCATGGTATTCATTCCCTCGGCCCCGGGGAACGCTCGGCTGAGTGGGCCAGAATTATCACCAGTGACCAAGTAGAGGCGCAAACACCCGCCGTCGCACTTTGATCCCCAAAGCCGCTAGGCTTGTGATGATAAATCAGTCATGGCCCTGCTGTGCATGGTCCAGAGCACGGAAGGTATTCTGTGACTTCCTGTATTCGCCCTTACATCGACATTTGCTGCCCTGCCGCAATCAGCCATTGGCATCCGTGCACTCATGTATCAGTTTCTGTTCCTATTGTGAAGTGCTCTGACCTTCCGGATAATGTCAGCGCTATCTGTGGCATGCAGAGTGTGTGCACAACTTGGTGTGCACCTGGCCCCCGGAGCACCCCAGAGTGCCTCCACCCGTGCCTGCATGAGCCAAACTGCCCCCCGAGTGGCACCTTGCTGTTATAGTCCATTGCCTCCGTGCTTGCGCCGGTGGGCATAATTAAGACACTCAATTTCCTCATCCTTATTACCCGCCATAAACTAAAATGCACCAAACTGTATTCTTCTGCCTGCTCGTGGTCAGGCAATAATAGCAGACCCCCATTCTAAACGCACTGTCTGCAGGAATGCTCGCGTCTGAGCACCGCCCTCAAAGGACGCCCTTTGCCAGCTGTTATGCAAATGCCCCTTACCCCGCAGTTGACGGAAGCCAGCCCGTCTGGCGCCCGAAGAGCCGGGCGTGCCCGCCCGTTTGGCGGCCCGCTGTGGACCTGACGCTGCGTGTTTGCTTACACTTTAGGAGTGGTGAATGCGTAGCATTACGTTTCTTACTGGGCGCGTACCGGCGTCAACCCGGCATTCATCTATCATTGTTCTGAATCACTTTGGGAGGAGGGGGGGGGTCGAGCGTGCATGGTGACAATCCTTTGCCCTGGGCGGGGAGAGGGCGAAGCTATGGGCGGGAAAGCGCGGTGTCTAGCCTAATCTCGTGCGACGATGTCCCTATGGGCTGGCTGAAGTGCGGCCAATTCGAGGAGCTCGTTCCAAAACGTCTCCCTCAGCATTCTCTGGCTACTGACGTGGGAAAGTTATGCCACGGCACTGCCAATGGGAGATAGATACAAAAACGACACTAAAAGGTTAAAATCATTAAAAGTAATTTTTCATACAGATATCCGCCCACGAAGGGACCCGAACCCTCAATGTTATCATTCGAAGTCAGACGCCTTATACATTAGGCAACGTGGTCCCCTAAAAGTTTTAATTCATTAATTAGCTAATGAATACCAGTCTGCATGTGATACAAGATAAGGCGTACTGGAATAGTTAGCAGTGCACCAACATTTGAGCATGAATTTACCACAGGAGTTGGCTGGGCTCGAACCACCTACCCATCGGTTAGTGGCCGACGCGTTAAAGATAGCGCCACAGAGGCTGATAATTAAGCCGACTGAAAATATTTCCCCCTAAATTTCCGTTTGAGGTAACGGGGGGCCTGCAATTGACGCCTCTGCAAGAGAAAATCGGGGGTTTTCTGGTCGCATGTTGGCCATGAACATTTTGCATCTACGTCGGTGCACATTCCAGTAGTTACGAATCTTATCCATGTCATCGTTAAACGTAAATTCACTGCCTCTATGTCGGAGAACATAACTTTGCGTGTCTTCTTCGTTGCGCAATCTAAAATGATCGCAGGCTAATAACAATTCACCTAAAATTATCGCCCCCTCGTGACCTGCTTGCTCCCAGCAGGATGCAATGGCCTGAACTATTCCGAACCTAAGATGGAGGAGGCGGCCTAGCCCCCCCCCCCCCGAGACAGACGCAGCAAGGACAGCGCGGGGTAGGCGCAAAAGAGGCCCTGTCTTTGAATGCGAAGCAGGGGCCTTCGAGGAAACATGGATCCTAAGCCCGCCGAGAAGGCAGGGGGTGGGGAGGGGGGTGGACGCCGAACCCACGAGGAAGAGCTGCGGCATGGATGCCTAGGATTGCAGGCTCAAAGGCTGTCCGGGCGAGCAGCAGCTGTACTGCCTGTGGTCCTAAACCTTGACCTGCCCCACCCCTGTTCTGCTCCCCTACCTCCAACACACACGACCTCCAGTAGTCCAGCTTGTGCCAGGCAAAAGCGCACGTCCACTGCTTGAGGCGTCTTGACGCTGAATAGCTGAGTGTGTGTTGTTACAACGGAATTGCGGTCGGTTTATCGACCTCAGAAGGATGAAAGGTGGATTAGACTTGCCGATATTCAAAGCGGTGACCACGAGGTCGTGCATATATTCGTGGGAAAGTAGTAGTCTATTGACCAACATGCGACAGAACATAAGCATGAGCTTTCCTTAAACACAGAAAAAGACACGTGTGAAATGAAACTCCGACTTTTACATGCGGTGCGCGTGTCATCACTCTCAGGGGACAGTGTGTGTTCAGTTCACACGCTGCTCGTGCATTTTGTAGCATATGGCTGGCGGAACATCATTTGGAAAATGCAGTCAAGCAATTTCAGCACCTGTCTCCTACTTGGCAAACTTTCCAGCTCACATATAATATGCTTTTGGTCATTTAGTTGACATCGGTAAACTTACTTCAACTGTTTCACTGTTTGGGTAGGGCTACACTGGGCCGACGCTGTATTAAGGCGGCCGTAGAAAGCTGACGGAGGGTCAGAGCGTCTGTCCTCAGCCACGTAGATTTAATTTCTATTGTAATTGCTCTTCTTTACTGCCTTACGCTGAATTGCACTAATTTGTTAAAATCCGCTCTATCGCAGAGCTGCATCACTAATCTAATCAAAATTAGGATGCGCACTGTGCCGCTTGCTGAAAGCTTTACAGCACTTCCCCCATGGACACAAGTATAGTCCCTCGGCGCTCGGCTTCACCCTACTTGAGCATTTCCCCCGTAGCCCGCCGGCTAGAGGCCCTACCTAGCCCACCCTCTGCATTGAGGTTCAGAGCTTTTCTAATGCCGCCCCTGCCCGATCCCAATCCACATGCCCTCTCCACGGAACATCTCTACCCCCCCGTGGTCTCCGACCACAGAGCCCTGTGCAACTTGGGACTTGCCCAAGGCGGGGCCCGGGGGGAGGTGAGGAGTGTCACCGCTTACCTCGATCCCGACGGTCGAAGGTGCTCGACGAGGGAGGTGAAATTGCGGGCCTCGCGTCCGCGTCGTGGGGGGGGAAGTGAGGGGGAAGAAGGGGCTAGGGACCTGTGTCCGGGGCTGGCGAGGACAGCCTGAGACGACCGTCGGCGAAGGGGGGCAGAGCAAAGAGGGCGCCCGGGCGGAAGTGCTCCCCTTATCAGTCCCGGCAAAAAAGGGGGGGGTGGCCTACCCTTGTCCCACCCCGCCCCCCGTCCCTCCCCCTGGCGGGCCCGTGGTTACCTGCGCCCTACTACGGGGTTTGCCCTCCTATGGGGTCCCTTGCAGGGACCGCGGGCCTCCCGCAGATGAAGAGAAATATGTGCCGGTCCCCAAAAATGAGTGCCAGTGTGCCCCAATGAGAAACCACCAGCTCAAATTAGGCACTATCTCAAGGGAAGAAGAGATGATGCATTCATACATTAAATCAAAATATCTTCGGATTCACTCATGCGTTTCTGACGACAAACCTTGCAAACAGTTAGCAACAATTACAAGCCTCTGTTTCCGAGCTCTGGTTTCAGAATAAACATGCCTTAACCAAGGGATACTTCTGTGATGGCTCATTGCAGAGGAAAGCATCATGATAGGCCCCCTAGTCTTCCCCTGTGAAGTTGGAAGATGCCTAACTATCATGAATGGCCACAGTGGCGCAGAGCTGCCTGCTTTAGCGACATGTGCATATATCTAATTCTGAAATTTTTTGACGAGGTGCATGCGCTTAGGAGACAATGTTTTACAAAGTGCACACTCACAGCTGTATCTTGAACAATATACCCCTGTGGTCTGATGATCTCCATTTGCACAGGCACAGAGGTACTTATGTCATTTCTTTGAGTAATCATCTGTGGCTGCATTCGTGTTAGTGCTGATGTGCACATCCCAGTTGCATGATTTATGAAGTTTTGTCTAACTCAGAATATGTCTAAAAACATTCAATTACATGAAACTTCATATAATGCACACCAGCCGATGAAAGTGTGTTATGTTATGTACCTCTGTGTTAATAACAAATGAAGACTTGTGCTCCATGTTAGACTGACATCCTTGGTGTTGTCTTTCCTCAAACCTGTTGCTGGACCCTCCTGCTATCTGAAATTCATTTTTTGTTGGCATTAGGACTCTGTGCACTTTATCACAGCTAACCAGTGCTAAAGTGCATGTGCTCTCTCACTTAAGCAGAGTAAAATGATCCTACACCAGACTGGTACAATTAATATACTTATTCGTTTCTAGTATATGGTACTATGGGTAACCAGGGCCTGTCAATTAAATACTACTAGTGGGCAGCAGCAGTCATTGCACCAACCACTAAAGTAGCCTTTGAAAACATGTCTCATGTCTGCTATTGCAACCTGAAGTGCAGTTCTAAACTGCCATTTTGACCTGGCAAGGTAGGCCCTAAAGGATCATACGACATTTTAAATTTTAATTAAAAAGTAGGAGATGTGGGTTTATGTTTTTTGTCCTGTTAGTGAAAATCTCCTAAATTAGTTCTTAACTACTGTAAGGCCTATCTCTCCCATTTAATATCACTGGGTTACCTTATTAAATGTAGTAAGTGACAACTTTGGATTGAGAGCATATAGGGTTGTAAAGTTTATACTAAAATGAATTGTAATATAAAACCCTCTTTAATAGTAAAAGTGGATTTAGAGTTACAACTCCGAGAATGTCACTTTTAGAAAGTTGTCATTATCTTCTCCTAACTATTTATGCTTTCAGACAGTATCCTGGGTCACATGACTCTACTGTTGGTGCTTGTGTTTTCCAGCTACACAGTGAGACAAAGAGCACTGGGTGTAGGCAGAATGAGCCCTGCCCCACTTGCACTTCAAAGGGGCTTGCCTCCAGCACACAGAAAGGAACCTCATACTAGTGTTTTGTTACCCCATACTCATTGGAGCCTTGGCAGGGGAAGGTAAGAACTTTCCAGAACCAGATGTGGGTGTAGAATGCAGAATCCCTCCACTTAAAAGCCTGGCACCAGTATGAATACTGGACCTACTGAGCCATTCATCAGTACATACTACTTGTTAATTGGGTGAAAAATAGCACAAATATAACTGGACGTGTGTTCACACCAATGTTTACACATATGTGCATTGTTCCTGAAGTATGTCTATGACTTGAACTTTCAGCTCACTTCACACTACCTGCTGAAGAAAGTGATTGTAAACAATGAATTGCTCAAACTAGAACACATATTTAATATCAGCTCATTGGATGCACTAACCAATTGGGACCATTGTATGCTCACCAATTACCAAAATAAACTTAAAGATGGGACCATATCATGAATGTTGGCTGTGGTGGAGTTTGCCAATTTTTTAGGTATTGTCTACATTTTTATTAGTAAACAGGCGTATTTTATCTAATATGCACTTGTTAAGCAGAGAGGATGTGTCCTAGCGGCTAAGGCAGTCGACCTCAAATCTGAGGAACCAGGTTTCAGTCTCGGCAATGACGCTCAATATCCTCTGGTTCTGAGCTAATCACTTAATCTCCCTGTGCCTAACAAAAATGAATGTGTCCTTAGGTAAAGCAACTGGTGCTCATGTAAAGTGCTCTGATACATTCAGGTCAAGTTCGCCCTATATATAAAACTCCTACAAAAAAGAATTCTAAAAAATGATGTCTCTCATAGAGATCCTCTGTTGTTTATTTTCAGTTTCTAAATCTGACAGCTTACTGCTATGATGTAACATCAGTTCATAACAAAACGAGCTAGCCATTGTTGCTACATTAGAACGGTCTTCGGGGCCAGGCAGTCAGGCTCTCAGAGAGCCGGTCAATCCAAATGCTGGTCTACTTTGACTCAAAGTAGAAAGCACAGTTGAAGGACAGGTAAGGACAGCAGGAAAGGTATTGACGGTGGCTCGGAGATGGCAGGTAAAGTTTTATTTTTTTTACCTTGGGTACAGCGATACATAATACAGGTGTTATGATCTCGACGCTCATGACGAGCTCAGCTCGTCATGAGGTACGCCTCTCGTACACTCATGACGAGCTGAGCTTGTCATGAACCGCGGTTTTTCAAAAAGTCAGCGCACAGCGGGAAAATGCGCTGCACGCATGGAGTTAACACCTTGGCAGCTCGCCTCGTGCTGCCCGGCTCGTGTTGCCATGACATGTCCTGTGTTCCATGGTCTCGTGCTGAATATTCTATGGGGTGGCAGTTGGAGTTGTTTCCTTGCCTGGCCGTGCTGGTTGGGTGACTGCGCTGCCTCCTGAGAAAAAAGCTTCCACTTGGAGTTGAAGAGCTCTCCTCCTTTTCCTTTACAATAAGAGGCCATGTTATGTATGACCCCCCCATTATGCCTCTGCCACCGTTCAGAAGTTGAAAGCAGAGGCACATGATTTTGAGGGCCATACATGACATTAAATTATAGATGGTTAAAAAGGGAATTATGGGGATGTTTTCACCTCAGGGTTCTGAGTGACATCATCGGCAGCTCAAGCTTCGCTCTTGTTGTCTACTTGATGTCACCCAGAACTGAGGTGAGAAATATCCCCATAACTCACTGTTACCCATTTATAATTATATATATTTTTTGTCTTTTTCTAGATTTTGATTCGATTGCTTTCCTGTCTTTCTCACTTCCCTGCACCTGATTTGATGATTTTCCGCCCTATTCCTTTGTTGTGCAAGGCGCATTTCGGTCTCACAATGTTTTTTCATCACATATTGTATCGCAGTGCAGGAGGAACTAATGTCTGCCACTCTCTGTCTATCCCAGCTCCCCTTCTCATTTTACACCCCTGTTCTCTTCATTAAAACAATGTGGACCTCTAAGTATCAGTTTGCCTCAAAAATGCTGATTGTTGCATGTGCTGCCATGGGGAAGTAATTTATAAACAATTCCGAGATAGATGGAAATATCTGCTCATATGTGATACCCATCTAGGGCTGAATTATTTTCTGTTCTAAGAAATATCATTCCTTGATGTCTCATAGGCATGCTCACATGCATGGCGCCTTCTTGCAGCGATTGTTTTTTTTTGGCTATCAAAAAATCAATCTAAGGGTGTGCATGTACAAGTGCAGTGGCCATCTCGATAAGAATAATCTCAAAGCTAATAGAACTATTGGATGTTCCAATGCTTATTTGAAACATTGCCCCGTCTCCAAGTTAATACATGAACTGCAGACAGCACAGCTGAGAAACATTGAGAGGCAACGCCTGCTCACTATTTGTGAGCTGTGTTTCTATGTGTTGGTGGGACTTCTTCCATGTCTCCGCACTGTATTTTCTGGCACATCTGGATCAGACAGGTAGGAAGAAGGTGGACACTCCAGGACTGTCGCCGCGTCATCTGATCACAGTGTATTTTCTTTTTATGTGGGTGTCTGCAGGAGAAACTGAGGTGTTGATTTCATTGTTGATGTTAGGGCAATAACAATGTGTAATTAGTTACTCCCTCCTACTCCACCCAACTAGAGTTTGCAAGTGGACAATTAGAAAAAACTTAAGCGACAGTAACTCTTTAATTATAAAGTTAACCTCTTTTCCCTTTTAATTGTGGAGATAACGCGATATGGCTTACACACATCTTTCTTATCACTCACCATTTCATGCATTTCAGAAAATATGCTTATGTAATCCCTTCCTCTCCTCTTTTTTAGCTTCTTCACTATGTTCAAGATGTACACTTTAAGGACTCATTTGGAACAAAGGCTTTTTTTGATGGTGTTGGAAATCCAGCTGCCCAGTATGACATCGTACAGTGGCAGGGGGGATCAGATGGAACAATACATCAGAGAACAGTGGGCCATTATACCACCAGTGCCCCCCTAGGAAAGAACCTTCAGATCAACTCCAGTGCCATCCAGTGGCCAATAACTGAACAGGTAGGAGATACGCATGAAAGGCTATTCTGCATGTTACCTCCCATTTGCCACTGGGAGAGAAACATGTACCATGGTAGACTAAGAGTTGGCCGCAAATACCTTGCAACTGATAACAGTAAATATTGGCCATCCTGCAACCTAAAATGCAAGATCATTTAGATAAGAGCTAAAATGGGGCAGTTGCTAAAACTGAACCAATATTGTGTCTGCCTTGGTCTGTTTTCCACATGTCGCTTGAAGGTCACAAAAGGTGTTTACCTAAAGTGGAATAGCTACTGTTACCTACAACCTGGGGAAACGCTTTGTGATGGATTGACATTAGTAGGACGTCTCTATTTTGCATTGCTTTACCAGTGTCACTGCAGCCTTCTTCTCTGCCAAAGTTTCAATGAATGCTTATGTGCAATACCAAATTGTTCATATTTTAATGATATAGTGACTCAGTCTAAGATTTACTAAGATTTGACACAACAAAGTGCAGCAAGACATCTTGATGCACTGCATCACATAGAGAAGGACTAAGCCATATCTACTAAGATATAGCCCATGTCTGCTCTCTCTGTGCTGGCACGTACAGTGCAGCTTAGCCTCAACGCAGGCACCATTTGCACCATGTTGCAAGGGTGCCTGTATCACAGGCAGTATTGTTTTTGTGCAGGAAGGGAACCTTCCTTGACAAAAACAATCCTCATAGACATTTTCCTCTTTCTATGTGTGCTGCAGGATGCATAGAAATCTATGTAGTGAAAACACAAATTTGATGCTTTGAATTCTTGCAAAAAGTTTTTGTCACTGGAAATCACTCATTGCTGCATTCCAGTTGATTGTGTATTGTCCACATGTCATTCCCCAGTAGAGATGCGTGTAAATCAGCCTTAGTCATTCTACAAAAGTAACAGTCCACCCCAAACTGCCAAGCCACGTCCTCTCTAAGAGCAATACAAGCAACCTCAGATCGGTTCTGGATTACATATGCCTCACCATTAAAGATACAACTTGATTTGTCTGACACAGTGAGCATGGTTAGCCACTTGTTGACATACCTTGCACCTTTATGACATCGCATTGAGGAAACACAGAGACGATTGTTGGAATGCTTGCAAAACTCCCTGACAATTGCTAAGACTGCATTGCAGTCCATTAATTTGTGATTAAACTAGGCAAACATTTCTTTTTTCTTTCTTTGTTTCAGATTGTACCTCACCCGATACTACAGGCAAAAATCGGGGTTTTTTTAAGCTCCACCCCTATGCTTCCTCAGAAAATGCTTCCACAGACTTAATTCCCATCCACACTGTCTACCCTCGAACCTTTGATGAATCCATGCAATACTGCCTATACACTGTGACATGAATGAATGAGTGCAAATGTTCCATCCATTCTATACGCTCTGCAGAATTTGCAGTCTCCATTATATGGGGATAAAGTACCTCCTGCTATACAATATAATGATATTGCAGGTCACCGAGGAGTTCAATAACCATACCGAGGAACAAGTCCGTAGACCGAGTTACTTTATAAGGTTAGGGAACTCTAAGGTTACTTGCAATATTCTTATCATTTATGGCAATGGGTGCTTTATCCCATGTGATACATGGTCACATCATCACCTTCCCCACAAACCCCTTAAACATTGGTGCATAGGTCTTTAATATGAAAGGGAGGAAATCTCTTAGATTTTTGTTTCAAAATCATTTTAGAACCGGTTCAATACAAGTCAATTAAAAAAGATAAATAATGCTGCAGTAACTTGAAATTTGTAGAAAAATGTGGAAATAAACTAACTTCTCAGCAATTATTTAAGGAATGCAAAAAATAATCATGTTCTTTTTGGTAGTCACTATCAGCTAGAAAAATAGAGCAAAAGAAAAAAGCAACATTACATTTTTGTTGCTTTAAACAGCTGTTCCATGACCTGACCTGCCTTTCACCTTAGCTGCTAGCTCTGGCAGCAGGCATTGTGATATCAGAACTCGACTTCAATAACATTGTCATTAATACTAGAGTTCTGACATCTTTCCTTTACAATGGGCGCCTGGATGTGTAACAATTTGACATTTATAAAGACATTTGAGACTGGTGTTGCTATACCTGTCAGCCTTAAGTGATATTCCCCAAAATGGTTCACCTCCTTACCTCCAAGTTTTGCTGGAATTTTGATTCTGTTGTTCTTAGGACTCTGAGCAGTTTACCACTGCTAAACAGTGCTAAATTGCTTGTGCTCACTCCCTAAACATGGTTTTAATGGCATATACCTAACTGCCATATTGAATTTACTTATAAGTCCCTCGTGGTATGCCATATACCCAAGGCCTGTAAATTAAATGCCACCAGTGGCCCTGCAGAACCTATTGTGCCACCCACATAAGTAGCATGCTAAACCATGTCCCAGGCCAGCCATTGCATCCTGAATGCAGTGGCACACTGTCATGTAAACTTGGCATTCAAACCCTCTTGTCAAGTCTTAAACATCTCTCTTATTACATATAAGTCACCCTTAAGGTAGGTGGCAGGTAGCACGTAGGGCAGAGTGTTCTGTAATTAAAAACATTTACGTTTTCCATGTCCTGTTAGTGAACAGCTCTCAAATTTCATTTTCACTCTTGTGAGGCTTACCCCTCCCATAGGATAATATTGCAGATTCCTTATTACATTTAATAAGCTGTAATTCTTAATTGAGAGGAAGCATATATTTCATGTTTGGTATTTATGAAATTGTAACGATAAGCCTTCTTTAAAGGTAAAGTTTTAGAAAGTTGCCATATTCCTGCCCTTGGCCCTTTGTGTCTGCAGCCTGTATTGGGTCACATGACTTGGTATAGCAGACAGTTAAACTTTGTGAATTCCTCCTAGTCATACAATAGAGGGATTAGGTGTACCTCAGTGGGCCATCTGGTGCCAGGATGGGGCCGGAGCTGAGCACACTCCTCTTACATCCGAATAGCCTGGACTCTGCCTTCGCACAAAAGACCTAATAACCCTGTATTTTCACTGCATCCAGTTTGGAACTAGTGAAGGAGAGTCACAAAATCTCAGGCACTTCAAAGATCCTTTCCCGAAACTTCTTTCACATTCCAGAAGAAGTACACCAGGATATCTAAATAGGAACTTCCGACCCATTCTGCAGTTCACTTCTGGACCTGCATAAGGACTCTCAGAGGACTGCCTGCTTCTGTGGCCTGCTATGAACTCTCCTAGCATGCTGTGGTACCTGAAAGGACTGCTTTGCTGCCTGGAGCCTGCCTTGAACCCTCAAACGCCAGCCTGCTATTGAGCCTTTCATCTATACCTATACCCAGGAGTACCAGAAGTAACTTGAAGGGTTAATTTGCTGGCCTCCTGTTCAGAGACACAGGAACATAGAAGGCTCCCACGATCTTGAGACTGCACCTTGATCCAGCCTGAGTAAATCCTGAACCCCGAAGAGGTGTACCATCAGTCCTGGACCCTTGGTTGTGGTGCTAAGTTTGCCCAAATGGACAATGTCCAACACTAAGGATGAGGAATTTGTCCAAAAAGTGCTTTGAGAACTGTGAGGAGACCTGAAAAAACCTGCTCAACTATCCGCTCGAGGTGCATTGCCAGTCTGCTTTTCCCGCTATGCTCTTCTCTGCAGCAGCGAAGCAATGTTAGCCATCCTTCGCCAAAGGTGTATCTGACCTAATGGAAATGTCTTTGGTTAACAACTTCTGCTTCATCCCGCTAGAGTTTTTCGACTTCCATTTTGGTGAACTCCCGATGAAGAAATCTTCACAGTGGCTTCTACCTCTGGCCATCTGACGACAACGCTCTCTACGTGGACACCTGCTGCAACCTTTCCCCGCTGACCTTTACATTTTCAGACATTTTTCTTCAGACTTTTTTCTAAATAGTAAGCCCAATCCACTTCTTCTCATCACCATCAAAAGCTTTATATTGACAGTGCATGTCATAAAACCAATTTAAAATATAAATTATTAAAACCATGAAATATCACACCAACATATAAATGGAACACAAACACAACATGGATAAACAAAGGGAGATCCTCATCTTAGCTCTATTGATCAAAATAGGTCCAGCTAAAATTTGGTCAAATTTTCTTAGTTACAGTAAACTAGGATTTGATTTTTGATCCTATGACTCACATCCATCCCAGGAATTTGGCAACAAAAGTTGCATATTATAAAGAACAGTCTGAGCGCAGTAATGTCAGACCAACACTGCTGTTTCTGGTACCCAAGGTCTTACAGGTTGGTTTGAACTATTTCTTTGGTGGGCCCACATAAACGGGACAGATAAAAATAACATGAGAATATGTTTCCGTTTGCCAGCACAATTGGGGCATTTGTTATCTACAGTGGGGCACCCATTGAATGTAAAAGAAAGATTTTAATGGGAGAATACCAACGCAGAATTGAAAATATAATCTCCTGTCAAGGGGCTTTGATATTACATCCCAATATGGCTTGCACCGGGGGAAAGGCTTGAGTTCTAAAAACCTCCATGTCAATGAGGTACTCTCGGTTGCTCAGAAGTTGTTTGTCCTAATTATTTCCAAATACTGTTCTTTAATTTTTTCGTTTTTGGAGGGAACTTAGTAACCATTGGATTCTCCCATAGTTGCTGCATTCCCAAGTTGGACAATATACCTTTGCTGTCAAAGAGCCAGCTGATTTTGGATGAGCAGTTGGCCTTAATGACATCACTACGAACGTCAGCATAATTTGCCAGCTCAGAAGTGGACCATATTCTACTCCAAAAAAAAATAATGGGAAATCTTGCTAAATCTTCAAAAGAGTTTCAACCCAGATCATTAAGCAGATTGACATGCCTCTACTTATAGGGGACAATATGTCTGGGTTTTCTACAAACTTTGTCCACTTGACACGTCTTGCCATTGGAAATTAGCAGGTCTCTGGTGGAGGTCAAAGTAGGAGGTGTTGTTACCTTGCTGGTTTCCAAAGTTTCGATTGAAAACCTCTGTGGGTTGTGGTCAATCTCAAATATTGCCAGATTGATGAGAGCAGACCATAGTTTCAGATCGATTAGGAGATAGTCATTACAACTTGTACGGTGGCCATTGTTGTAGGTATTGGCCCCCTATCTGTCTGATATGTATCTCCCATTGGCTTTTTTAAGATGATTTAGGGGCACTTCTTCATGTGTAGTTATGGTTATTGGTGCGGTGACTGGCTTATCATGGTCATGGTTTAGTGAAGGTTCAACTCGAGATTAGGCCTGGGCGTAGTTCGCGGAGATTTGCTACTTGGAACTCCACAAAGTTACAAAAAAACTCTGCGATGTTCTGCGAGTGGCGGAGTGCAGTGCAAACTGCAGTTTCTGCTGGTAATCCTGCCACTTGGGTAGAAATTTTCCCCGGGCGGCAGCTTGCGCTCACGAACGTTCTGTTTTCTGCACAACGCAAGCTCCGCGGAGTACAGAGAACTCCACCAACTCCGCGAACGGAGGGAAGTTCACCGCCCATGCCTACTCGAGATGAAGATTGTTTGGTGCTATTGGTTGGTCTTGGAGCAGCAAAGATATGGGTTCGGTAGCATTTAAAGGGTTAGCACTGTGTTGGATTTCCTTAGGCCTGGATTTATGTATAGCATGCCCAATTAGATAACACGTTATTGTGTTTTTTTTTCCTGGTTTAGTTGCATCCCCATTGCCCATTGTCAGTTCCCTTGGACACTTTTATTACTTTCAAATATTGCTGCAGCTTCTGGACATTTTATAGGTAGATGCTTCAACTTGTTTTCAATCTGAGGCATGCTTAGCTGAGAGTGCTCGGGCTAATGAAGATTTCCACTTTCTCTATTAAGTAACTTATTTCTTCCAAGATACTTATTTCTTTGGCTCCCGCTTTTTTTGTTGCTTTGTTTTTCTCTGGACTTGAGCTGCAGCTTTGTGTTTCCCCATGCTAGCTCAATTATGTGGACTATGCCCACTGAACCCATCCAAAGCAATTACGATTACTCCTGTTGCAAAATGAGTCATATTGTAAATTATGAATAAGAAATAGTCCACATCAAGATGTCAATTCACCGTAAATTCCAACACAGGGGCATGCAGTAGATGGTAACATTATTTGCATGGAGAAAGTACCTTAAAGGGCCATTTTATGAGGGGTGGGCCCAATCCAACCTCATCTGGCCATTTGCTATCACGGATGGGCACTGGCCTGCGCCTTGTAATACAAGTATCAGTGGTTTAGGGGTCAGCAGAGGGTTATGGGAACCATAAACGCCAGCAGCAGTGAGCCTACGGCGACTCTCCCCCTCAGTTAGCGTCAGTTGCTGGAAGTGCATCTCCAGGGCTATGGAGCTGGTAGAAAACAAATATCAGGCTCCTCGCAGCAGTTCCAAGTATGGAATTAGGCACCATCCATAGATCATAAAGATTCACTTGAGTATGGATCAAATCCCAACTGGACCCAAGGGTAGCCCCAAATGCTAGGTTTTCATTGACAAGGGGGAGACCTGCCTTCTCCTGTCACTGATGGGTGCCGAGTGAGCTCATCCTTGGCCTAGGCTTTGCATGGTGGGATGGTTGATTGCGCTATATAGCGCTGATGTAACTCAGGTGTGAGGGCAGCAGGGACCACCTCCTGGGCCTCTGGGCTACTGGTACATGCAGTCCTCAGAACGAAAGGAATATTGGAATCCCGTGTGGTGGGATGGCTGAATGTGGTATATAGCACTAATGTAACTAAGGTGTGAGGGCAGCAGGGACCACCTCATGGGGCCCTGGACTGCTGGCACATGCAGTCCTCAGAAAGAAGTGAACATTGGCATCCACTTCTTTTGTCTGAACGCTGCTCCATCTTGGATGGCCTTAATTTTTCACTTTACCCCAGTCTTGTGTGACTGGATGTCCGCAGTTTATGCTTTGATCTTTTAGGTGATAGATTTTACTTAAAAGTTTACAAATTCACTAATCCAGTTTTACAGAATGGATTTTTCTCATTTTGGTGTCAAATAGTCTATGAAAATTTACTCTACTTTTCTAAATTGGTTTGGGATTTTTCTTTTGTTCTTTTACATTACTGCTATTTGTGTGCTGAATAAATAATTGACAACTTGCCACTGAGTTATGCCTAAGTGCTTCTTATGCCAAGCTACCCAGGGTTAAGCACAGGATAATTTAGTGACTTTTTGTAGCTCAGGCTGCAAGAGAGTGTGGCCATTGCATGACCAGGGCTCACACCCCAGTCAACCAACAACCCAATTACCAACACTGGTCTTCAGCAGTGAGGATGAGGATTAGGGGTGGGCGGAATATGCGGAGTTGCCTCATCGCAAAATTGAGCGAAACGGCAGGAAATCTCCACGAGCACGCACAATTTTGCATGCTCGCAGAGATTTAGCTGCACCCGTTGTAATCTATGCAGGGTCACTCTCAGGGGCAGATGAGCATCATGCCAGCAAGAATGAATACTGCCCTGCAAATTTATCCAAGATTATGCCACCATTTGTGCAATTCCTCTACTCAGCTGGAGTACTTTCTACTGGCTAATCAGTAAGTGCTACCTCGTTGGGTAAGTGTATAGTGCTATTCCTACACTACAGCTGTGTAAAGGGACAGAAGAGTTGTCTCCAGTGACCATGTGTCTGTAACTTTGTCACCGCACCGAATGGCGCTGAGGTCCCTTGATTGAGCTGTCCATCATAGTGGGGAAATGCTGGGAAGACGTTGCATACCGCTGTGTGTGGGGCGGTGCTTCAATGCAAGTTCACATGCCTCTTGTTTATAAAGGGTCAGAGGCCGATCAGAGCAGCAGATGAGGAGAAAGCAGCCTCTTGGTCACAGGAACTACAAGGGGATTGTGATCGCAGGTATCCCTCTGAGCATTTCAAGAGGTGCAGCGATGGCAGCCTTCCTCAGAGGAGGATGAGGCGCATGGCAATGAGAAGGAGGGAACACAGACAGAGGTGGAAAGGGAGGACCTAGTCCATGGTCCTGACCAGCCAAAAGTGCCCAACTCGACCCCCACAGATGACCTTGATGCCCAGGATGGAGCAGTGAGCAGTGTGTCTGCCAGGGGCCTGACCTCACTGTAGCTGATGGACAGGATAGAGGAGAGGGAGCTCAAACTGGAGCTAGCCAACTTGAGAAGAGATGAGAAGGCTAATGCTGAGGCTGAAAGGACTTTAGAGGAAAATAGACTTGCCATTGAGGAGAGAATGGCCCATGAGCTCAGTCTCAGAGACCTGGACTAGAGAGACAGGCAAATGGTGTCCAGCATCAATGGTGGCAATAAGACTTTAAGGGTCTGCATACCCAAGGACAGGGACATGGTGCCTAGTTATATGGTGGGAAATGATACAGACAAATAGTTTTCAGCATGTGAAGTGCCTCTGAGTGTACACAAGGCTGCAGAGGAGTCCTGGGGGAAGTGTGTGGTGGTAAAGGCCCACAGTGGAGAGAGACACACTCCTGACATTTGAGGCAGAAGACCAAACTAAGTATGCCCCTCTGAAAGACATTCTTCTTACTAAATTTGGGCTTGCTCCTGAGAGGTGCAGACAGAGGTTCAGAGACAGACACAAACTCCCAAACTAGCCGTGTTAGGACTTCTTAGATTACTCCAGCAAGGAACTGGAGGGCTGGGTGACGGGCAGGAAAGTATATGATTTCAATAGGCTATATCATCTAATTTTGAAAGAACACGTGCCCCATGCTTGTTTTACAGAACTGTGAAAGCTCCTGGTAGATAGGAAGCTGACTGAGCCCAGAAAGCTTACTGAGGTGGCAGACCTCGGGGATAGCACCAGAGTGTCCAAGAAGGTATCTGGTTGGGACTCCCAAAAGGGTTGCTAGGGTTCCCAACCAGAAGAAAAAGGGGAGATAAAAAGTTCTCTCAAGGTCCCCAACACAGTTCTAAAGGGAGGCGGTCCCAATCCTCATCTGGCCACCAGAAGAAAGGTTCCTCTCACAAGAATAGCAAGTCTTCCCCCTAGTGCTATGAATGTTATGAGCATTACAAGGGTGGCCCCAAGAGGGCACAACCTCCCACTGGAGGAACCCCCCTGGGGCTGGCTAGTGAAGTGCTTGAGAGAATATGGTACCAGTTGGTAGAGGGGAAGTCAGTGAGGTTACTCAGTGTCCCTGGGTGACCTAGAGTTGGTGCCCAAAGCCCACATGCCTTCCAATACTGTAAAGTATAGGCAGAGAGTCACCATCAATGGGCAGAGGCTCTGGGGGGCACAGGATACAGTAAGACTATGGTAAGGGGGTATCTGTTGTCCACAGAGCAAAATATTCTAAATTCATTTGCCAGGTTGTATTAGGAGACAACCTGGGAAGCCCCAACCCCGTGACTCTTTTTCTCTTTGAGTGGGGTAGGGTCCCAGGACTTCTGAAAGTTGCTGATAGCCCTGTCATGCTTGTGGACTGGCTGCTAGGGAAAGATCATGAGCACACTGCCTGGAAGAATGTTGGGGTTGTATGAGTGGGTTTGTGTGACCACCAGATCCATGGTTGCCCAGGAAGGGAGTCAAGGAGGTCTAGATCCTAGAACATTGTCCCAGACAGCTGCCAAGAGAGGGAATGGCAAAGGGAGTAGGGGCACAGACCCTGAATGTCCAAAAGAGGAGGTGGATAAGGCACAGGAATAGGCCTCCCAAAGCCTGCTGCGGAGGACATTCCCTATGTTGGCTCAGACCCGAGCTTGCTTGATGTAGTAGTGGGACCTACCAGGGAAGAGTTCTGGAGCACACAGAGAGAGTGCCCAGCCTTGGAGGGCAGAGGCAACAGGCTGAAGCCCAGGTAGCTGGTGATATTCAGGAGATCACTGCATCTATTGGAAGAATGACCTGATAGTGAGCCTAAGGCACCTGGGCATAGGGCAACACGGGCACTGGTTGTTTCCCCAAAGCAACAGGGTATTCCCACTGGGACTCACTCATTGGATACCCCTGGCAAGACATTGTAGTATAAGTGGTGGGCTCATTGTCGACATTGCTAAGTTACTATGAGCTTTGCTGCCATTAGGCTGCTTTTGCGCATGGCACCACATGCATATATTTTGCAAGATTTTGTTTATGCCCTTTTAACATGAGAACTGTCTGCTTTTTGCGTTATCTGCTGTGCTCTGAGGTTTAGTCTGCACACGATGTACAAAGTCGATCAACAATGCCCCTTATTATTCTGTTCTGGTCTGTCCCTCGCACCTAGACATAACATGACACACAGCTGCACTACTGAAAAACGTATGCTTTAATATTGCAAGCTAAGCATGTTGTTCACGCACTTGGAGGGGAACCTTTCCAGAGAGAAGAGCTGTGCTTGTCCTGAGATGTTAACCTTTCATCTCGGCCTTGAGGTATGTGGTCTGTTGACAAAGCCCAGAGGTCTTCTTTTTTAATAATAAAATATGTCTTAGCATGGGGAGGGTGGTAAGGCACTGTGGCCCTTTTCCACTGTCTTTATAAAATGAAATCCTCGTTTGTATTCTATGGAATTGTGACAATGCTGACAATATTGTTTCTATGCATTTTGCTGCTAGTAATGGCACGTGTACTGTACCATGGAGCGCGTTAGTTAAAATAAACATTTTAAACTATACTGTGACTCTGAATACTATTATTGTGGACAAGTATGGGTGAGTGAGCGAAAGAGTTGTCTTGTTCCCGTGATTCCTGAGAGAGCCGGGAGTGTCTTATTCTGTGTTGTCTAATCATTGGTAGCTTTGATGTTAGTTTGAGAATGAATGAGACACTATTGCTTGTCGGTTTGGGGATTTGTGGGTGCTGAGAGGATAGGTTGATACACCACTATCTGCCGAGGTGCTGGTTTCCTGCGCATGGTTCTGTATATGTGCTGAATCCCCGCAACAACATCTGGGGCAGGACAGAACCTTTGCCAGGCTTGTCCCCCACATTTACTGGCCCTAGATGAAGATTTCCTCAGATACGTTCTGTAGGACTTGCTTGGCCTGCCAGGCTAGTGGGAAGACAGGGAGAAATCTGACCCCCCCAAAACTCGCTGCCGCTCTGAAATATCTTTGTGCAAGTCTTCGGAGCACAAATAGGCCTGCCTGCTGCCGGCTGTGGCTGATTTATTTGCATGAAATACTGCATCCAGGTAAATGAGGAACAGGTCCTACGGATATAAAGAGGCAGGAAACCACCAAGGGCATAAGAGGCAAGCGGAGTCAGATTGTATGGCCACCTGTGATTGCGCCAGGTTTCCTCCTGCATCTGCTCACAAAGGGTTTGTGCCCCTCACTCAAAACCCCCTATCTCGCTCCAGTGACTTGGATAGGCATGTCAGACCGTCCAAACACACAAATATCTGCAATCTTAAGACTCTCACAAACGCATGCTGACCTACACCCACGAATAAATGGCATACATTTGATTTAATGTTATGAAACCTCTGATTATAGAGGAGAAAATATGTCTATTATAAATCAATGCACACACAATTTCGAATTACATCTACATTGTGTACTTTAATACTGTATGTGTGCACGGGACTGTTGCTATATGTATATGTGGTAGGATTTTCCTTCACAGATTAAGGGGTTATTAGGGTCTCCCCTTCCCTGTCAGCACCAAACCAAATTGTTTCATGTCCAACACACCAACGTTAATTAGCTGAGCGCCATCATTTCCTGTGTACGAAAACCCTGTTCACTTGTATCAAATCCTGTTCAGAGTCACAAGGACATAACAGGCTCCCACCATCTTGAACAAGTACCTGGACACAGCCTCAGTGAGTCCTGAACCCGAAAGAGGTGTCCCACCAGTCCTGGATCCTTGGTTATGGTGCTAAATGCGCCCAGATGGCACATTTCCAAAACTATGCTCTGAGAACCAGGAGGAAGCTGGGACCAACCTTCTAGCCTTTCCACCCGAGATCCATCACCAGTCTGATTGACTTTTCAGCTTCTCCCATTACATTATTTTCTGCAGCAGCAAATACATTCCAGCAGTCTTTCACCAAATGTGTATTCAATCTCGTGGAACTGTCTTTGGGTACAACCTTCTGCTTCCTCCTGCTGGACTTTTTTTACTTCCATTTCGAAGACTAATTCCAAATGCAGAAATCTTCACTGTGGCATCAGTCCAAAGGTATGCACTGACCGGGACCAATCTATTCCTTGTATCTGAACCATAAACCATAGCGGTCAGTCTTACCTTTCAACTTTGACCTGTTCTTGCACTGCTATATTTCCGCAGTTGGAGCTTTGATATTTTAGACGCTAGATTTCACTAAAAAATTAAAAATTGTATAACTCTGGTTCTACTAATTTGATTTGTGCTATTTTAGTGTTAAAACGTTTAATAAAATGTACTCTATGTTTATAAATTGGTTTGGGACTTTTCTTGTGTTGTATTTTCACTTTTTTGCTGTTTGTCTGCTTCATAAATACTTTACACATTGCCTCGTAGTTAAGCCTGACTGTTTCGTGTGCTAAGCTAACCAGGGTTAAGCACAGGTTAAATTAGTGACTTTTTGTGGGTGAACGTGCAAGGGATTGTGGCTGTTGCCTGACCAGGGCCTACACCCCACTCAACCTACCCCCCAATTTCTCACAGGAGGATATGCAGGAATCATGTGTATTACATACTTCTAGCTGACTGCTTTTCCGATCTATGCCACTTCTCTGCTCTGATCTCTACCAGAAGGTTATCTGGCTGGTCTCTTCAAATCTGTAGTATCCCTTAAGAACCAAGTCCTGTAGAATTATCCTCCAGATTGTTGCCCCAAATAGTGCTCCTCAATCTGTTCTTCTGGCAACCCTTTGCCCAACGTGGGCTCCCACGGATTGTGCTTACCTGAGACGGTTTACCTGAGACATGTGTCCCTTCAAACTGTGCTATACCAGGCTCTCTTCTTGAGCAAATAAAGGCAGTTCAGAACTGTCTTTGTTCCCTCCTACAATTGTACCTTACAATGTGTTTGTCAGATTGTGCAACACCAAACTCCTTGTGCCCACAGACTGTGGTCTCACTCTATTCAGTGTTCACAACCTCTAATATTATAGGCTAGTTTTCTAGGCACTTTTTTTCCTCCCAGTTTCTACTCACCTGACATGACGAACTCTGTAGTCCCAGTACCACCACTTACACCAATACATACATTAGTACAAAACTGTTCAGCCCCTGACTCGCTTCACCTTACCCCAATGACAAGCTTACGAAATTTGTGTGTTGCCAGGCACTTTAAAGAACCATCATTTCCAAACTTCCAGGCACTTTAAAGAACCATCATTTTCAAACTTCCTTGGTAAAGCTGTTACGCCTTAATATAGCCATTACACTTATTCATTGACACCTGCACTAGTTTCCATTCTCATACATGGGTATCAAAAAGGCACCAATGAGCAGATGCCAATGGTCAGTGTTAAATTAAATGAAACTACAATGGACATACATTCCTCAAAGTGCATCTCCTTATGGTTGGGCATACATGAAGATGCAGGAATTGGGCAGTGGAGATTTTTCTTTCATTTTGTAAGTTCATAACAGTGGCCTAATATCTTTCTGAGAAATGTGACTCTTTTTGATCTCTCCAGTTTGCTTTTTTCACATCTCTAATCATGGTTTTCACTCTCTCCATTGCTCTCTGCATCATATTTAACCCCCTCATAGATATGTGAAGAGATATTTAAATTTGACATAGTTATCAGGACATTGGCTCATTTAAAAAAATATTATTTTTGCTTTTGCTTCCGTTCCCATTTGATATGATACATTTCCACAGCATCTACTTTTTGTCTGCCCCATTTGTGCAATATTAAATAGAACAATACTACCTGAATTGCTCCTGCTTGAGTCTGCGAGGGGACAGCTTGTTCCTCCAGTGGCATGCTCAAGGAAATGCCTGGATAGTGCCCTCCCGCCGCCGTAAGACACACCTGGCCGCCGAGTGGAGGAAGTGGGAAAACTACAATTCCCAAGGGGCATAGCGGAGCCCCACGTCATCGCCCAACACCGGAGGCGCTTAAATTTTGCGCGCTCTCCACGCGTCGTGGAACGCGAGCGGGACGCCCGGACGAAGCCCGGACAAAGGGCGGACAGTCTTAGACAGTCCGAGACTGGCCGCGACTGGACTGGCCCTGGATCTCTGCCTGACAATCACTCCATGACGATCTGTGTCCAAACCCTGTGAGACTACTTTTTTTCTTTTTCTTTTCTTTTTTTTTGGTTTTTTTTTCTCTCTTGTTTACCATTGTGGACCTAGAGTGTTATCCACTTACTTGGTATTGTAATTTTTGGTTTCTTATATTAATCTCATCTAAGTTTTGTGTACACAGAAATTGTGTGGTTAGTTAAGGGGTAGATATCATGTCGAAGCAAAAGACCCCCTCAGTGTCAAATACCATGGACAACTATTTAGTTCAGGTCGTGAATAACATCAATAGTAAGCGAAGGATGTCGCTGGGGTTAAGTGTTTCTCCTCCCAGCAGTTCGCAGAGTCTTCCACAAGAACCCCATAATTCAGCACCTCCAACGATGGATATTAGCCCTGTTGTGCTGGATATAGCCACTCCTGCTAGTGATATTAATACTGAAAATGCATCCCCTGTTGTGCACCTAGAGAATGACTCTGAGGATGACTCAGAAATGATAGCAGATAAATCCCCATCCCCTGTGGCTGCGCCTGCGCGTAGAGTAGTGAGAGCTTGTAGACTTAGCCAGACTAAGAGGGGTGGGCTACGTTCGAGCAGGAAAAAGATAGCTTCTCCTACCAAAAGAAAGGCTATAGACGAAGGGAATGGGGCTTACGAGGGGAATATGATGTTGGAAGACGAGCTTATTAATAAATTAGCTAGAATGATCGACTCCAAGATCAAGTCCATTACTAAACCACTGATAGCCAAAATAGATAGGCTAACTGCTGAGGTCAACAGACTAGGGGGGCTCCAAAATAAAACAGTGGAGGAGGTGGGTAACATCTCAAAATTAATTGTAAATAGAGCTTCCTCAGTTGTACCCCCCCAAGGAAGTATGGGGGGCGGTGGGACGACAGCGATTCCCCCACCTACTCCCCACCATGCAAGAATAGACGACCAAGTGCCTGCAATAGAAAATCTCCCACTTAGACCTATAGCACCATGCTTAGAGAAAGGCCCAGTTGAATTGGTTGTAGAAGCCTCTCCCCTTGTCCTTGTCCTGACTAATGTACCCCCTGTGAAAGCTGGCCAGATAGAATCTACACCCTCGATGATGACCAAAGCCCTACATTGGCTGTCTAATAACATGCTGATAACCGCTAGGGGCAAACAACAACTTGCTGAGGAATTAACTATGGCAAGAAGGGTGGGCTGGGTAGGGACGGGCCTGAAAAAATTTGGAGGTGACTGTGTTGTTTTGACTTTTTCATGCCCAGAAGTACTCCCAGAAGTATTGGCAAATATACTCCCCCCCCCAACGTAGGAGTACTGATATAATTCCGCTTACACTTGACTTCTTCTATGGTAAAGGGGGTACAGGAATTAATTCTAGTGTACTAAGGACTAAGTGGAATTTGGTATCGAATAAAGGGAGTAGAGGGGCTCAAGAGAGCGAATGGGGGGTTAACTTGGAAAATAGGTTTGCTGCATTGTCCAACCTAAACGAATGCGATTGACTTGGAGGAGATGTTAGTACTACGCTTATAGAAACAAGGGAGTCTGATAGGAGCTCTGTTCCCCCGATCTGGGGATCTGTACTTCCCTATAGCACCAATGCACATATAGAAAAGAGGGTGGGGGTCCCAATTATTTCAGGGTCCTTATCAGAGTTCAGTAGCCCTGAGCGGCTGACTCATGGTAAGCACCCTGCGATCCACTCCAGGCCGAGGCCAGATTTCCCCTTTTTGGCTACAGTAGATTTTATGGTTGCAAACTTAGGATTTGAATCCGGAGAGGAGGCTACAATCCAAGATCCTTTAACATCCCAAGATCTGTCATGCCCCTCTGCAGCGGGTGCTAGGCTGTTCATCCTCTCATGGAACTTAGCTGGAATTTCTAATAAGATAGTCTCTCCAGATTGGTGCAAATTTATTGACCAATATGACATTATTTTATTTAAAGAAACTTGGTCATTGATCCCAGTGCATCGAGTAGGGTTCCTTAGCTTTCATGTGCTGGCTACGAAAAACCCCAAAGGGCGCCCATCGGGTGGGCTAATTTTTTGGGTTCGCCAGTCATTACACTGCAAAATAAGGCTCAGGAATTCTCCATTAACCGATATCCTGTCTGTAAACATTACATGGCCCAATGGACAGGAAATGGTCATTTTCAACATCTATGCTAGGGGGGTTGTGGGTGGCCAAACTTCAGAAATAATTGCCACCCTAGACCATGAACTTGAGCTGCTTACGACCCCGGTACCAATAATGGTAGGGGGTGATGTAAATACCACCTTTGAACCGTTGGGACAGGAGGACCAACTTTTGGCTGCAGAAGAGGACAGTAAGTGGGGTGTGCCTCAATTGGAACTACAAGGGGTTCGAAGATGGACAGCAGCGGCCATTCAACTCAAAAGCTTATGTCTGGTGAGAGGACTAAGAGCAGTGAATGGACGCACGCCTTCCGATCGTCAGGGAGCCAATACTTCCGATAATGGGAGGTCTGCGAGCAGAATTGATTATTTCCTTGTGGATATCAGGGAATGGCACAGGCTGATTGACATGAGGATAATTAACAGGTTGGAAAGTGACCACAATCCTCTCTGCATAGAATTCTTAGCCTGGGAGGGCTCAAGAGAACTAAGGCAAGGGGGTAGAATGGTTCCCCTGGATATTGTAGCCTCGAACAACCTAAGGCACATAAATTGGGAGAGAGTGATTGAGAACCCTGAGAGTTTGGAGGCCATTAAAAAGGTGGTTGCTGAAGAAGTAGCGAATATCAATCTACTTAGTAAAAATTCCCACTTTCCAATACTTATGTTAGAGGCCCATACAAATGTTTTCATTAAACTTCAAGGGTACTTTATGAAGTCTAAAAAATCTGCAAATGCCAACAAAAATCCCCCCGTAATGGGGTGGTATAATCAGGCCTGTAGATCAGCTCACAGAAATCTTAGTATTCAACTCAGATCGAGGAACAACCAAGCAGTAAAACAGGCAAGAGACAAGTACAGGAAGGCTCAGAAAGCAGCCAAGAAGCAATGGGATGGGGACTATTGGCGGGATTTAAAGTCGGCTTGTACGGCAAAGGACCAAAAACGTTTTTGGTCCCTCATCAAGTGGGATAGAGGAGGGAGAGCAGAAACCCCAAAAAACAATGTAGCAAAAGATCAATGGATCGATTTTTTCAAACCTCAATATGCTCGTGCTCAATCTGTAGACGATAGTGTAGTACCTCCAACAGTATATTTCCGCCATTAGCTATTTACGGCAAGAGAGGTAAATATAGCATTGGACTGTGTGACCTGTGGTAGGGCTCCAGGTATAGATGGGATACCCGCAGATATATTCTTGAGCGATCGGGCAACCTGGGGACAGTGTATTGAATGGCTAGCAAATTCAGTGGCCATGGGGGCACCCATACCCGGTTCTTGGCTGGGTGCGGAAATAATCCTGGTGTACAAAAAGGGGGAAAGCTCTACCAGGCAATTACAGACCTATCAGTCTTATAGATTCTGTACAAAAAGTGATAGGACGATTAGTGCAAAACAAACTGCAATCCTGGGCAGAAGAAAATGAAATTTTGTCGCCATACCAAGCTGGCTTTCGTCCGTGCACGAGCTCAATTGATCAAGTTTTTTTTTTTTATCGCTCTTTATTGGAGGAATGTGACCCTAACCAAGGGGACCCTTTACGCTGTTTTTGTTGATTTAAAATCAGCATTCGACTTAGTTCCTTGTAACAAACTTTGGAGGGTACTTGCTGATGCGGGGGTGAGCCCCGAACTGTTAACGTTGATCGTCCGTTTGCATGAGAACAATTACGCTAGAATTAGGTGGGGGGCTCAGGGTGAGGTGACCGACTCATTCCCTGTCGAGCGTGGTGTTCGGCAGGGGTGCGTCTTGGCACCCACTCTGTTTTCTATTTACATCAATGGCATAGTAGACCACCTGAGCCAGTCCCCCACCGATGCTCCTGTCTTGGCAGGCGCACGCGTTCCAGTTCTCATGTTTGCGGACGACACGCTGATAGTTTCTCGAAATCCAAGTGGGCTACAGAAGGCAGTCAACGCTTTTGGAGAGTTTTGCCAGATGCGCCGCCTTGAATTAAACACCTCCAAAACTAAGTTTATGTGCCGCAACCAGCGAAATACCTTCAAAGGGAAAATCAATTTTAATGGAACACCCCTAGAACAGGTTGAGGCTTTCACATACCTTGGAATTTTAGTTCAGAGCAATATGGTATGGAAAAACCATACTGATATGGCAGGTTTGAAATTTCATCAAAATGCGGGCGCAATATTAAATAAGCACAAAGCGTCAATGACAAAATTAATTAGTCCCGCCCTTGAAATTTATAATATGAAAGCAGTGAGTGCCTCCTTGTACGGGTCTGAACTTTGGGGATTCTCAAATTTAAAGCAATTAACCCTGGCGGAGAACAGGTTTCTGCGTAGCTTAGTTGGGGTTCCCCAAAGTACCCCAACCATTCCAATAGCCTATGATCTAGGGAGAAAGAAAATAGAGGATTTGGCACGGCTGCGACCATTGCTATATTGGAGGAGGGTAATGACGACCCCTGAATTGTCACATTACGCCACTGCCCTACGAGATGTTATTGGGGCAGATCGTTTTCATTGTAATCCCTGGCTGAAGGAATTAAGGGGTTTGTTAACTAAATTGGATTTAGGTCATTTATGGAATAGACCCAATGATACAGGGTTCCCATCAAAGGTAACTTTGAAAAAAATATATTGGGACATGATCTGGTCGCCTGGTTATAGAAATGGTTCAACTGCTGGGCTGACCGAACGTTTTCTAGATATCAAGCCTTTACCATCTTATGAGCCGTTTTGGGACATTATCGAACGTCCGTTTGATAGGAAATTGTATTTCCAATTTAGAATTGGGACCCTCCCTCTAAATATATTTACTAACAAATGGTCTTCAACTAAAGGTGACAAATGCCATCATTGCAAAACCATGCTCGAGAACACTTCCCATTTGATGTTTGTATGTCCCTTGTACGCAAATCCTCGCCGTAGGTGGTTAAAACCTGCGTGTTTCAATCTGGGTACACGTAGAGGCATGGAGGCGCTAAGAATCCTGGAAACAGACTGCACACCGTGCATTGCTGTTGCAGTTGCAAAATTTTTAGGGTGGGCATGGACAATACGTGCCCGCGACATTCAGCGTTTCGCTGATGCTTAATGAATTATTGTCATTGAATTTTGTATGGGTACATTTTATTTTGTTAAACTGAATTATTTTACTTGATGTTCATGAATTGTTTTAAATTGAACAAGACAGCTTAGTTTAATAAGATTTTAATACGAGGATTTTTAAACAAAAAATGTAGCATTTATTCATTGTAGGTTGTAATGTTGTGTAATGCTTTTATGACTGCTGTCGAATAAAGCTTTGAAATTTGAATAGAACAATAGACAAATGTATTTCTGCTTTCCAGGTTCCTGCCTCAGAATGCACTCCAAGATGTGCTCCAGGATTTAGAAAAGCTTCTAAAGAAGGAGATCCTATCTGCTGCTTCTTGTGTGTTCAATGTCCCCAGGGAGAGATAGCGAACCAAACAGGTAAGTGAACCAACCAACTAGATATCAGGTCAGCACAGCACAATACAATGCAACACAACACCACCTCAAGAGTATCTGAGAGTACTAAAAATATTTGTTTGTGTCTCCTTCCAGATTCTGTTGAGTGTTCCATGTGTCCTTGGGATCAATGGGCTGATTCTTACCAAAAAAGATGCATTATGAAGCCCAGAGTTTTCCTTTCCTATGAAGATCCTTTAGGTGCCTCCTTGGCAGCCATTAGTATTTTTCTTTCAGCAATCCCAGCTTCAATTTTTGCACTCTTTTTTCATTCAAGAGCAACACCTATTGTGAAAGCCAATCATCGCTGGCTCAGCTACCTCCTCCTCCTCTCACTCACCCTGGTCTTTCTCTCTTCCATGGCCTTCATCGGTTACCCAACAACAGAGAAATGCCTATTGCGCCAGGTGGCATTTGGCATCATTTTTGCTCTTTGTGTGTCATGTATCCTGGCCAAAACCATCATGGTGGTCCTAGCCTTCAGTGTTACTAAACCTAATAGTGACTTAATGACATGGTTTGGGCCCAAAATGTCTTATATGGTTGTCATTATCTGCACACTCATTCAGGGTATTGTTTGCACTTTTTGGTTGAGCTTATTTCCACCTTTCCCAGAATATAACATTAATACCCAACCTGGAATCCTTATAATAGAATGCAATGAGGGTTCATCCATTGCTTTTTGGTGTATGCTTGGGTATCTTGGACTTTTGGCTACCACCAGCTTCATGCTAGCATTCTTAGCCAGGAAACTGCCCGACAGTTTCAATGAAACAAAATACATCACCTTCAGCATGCTCGCCTTCCTCAGCGTTTGGCTCTCATTTTTTCCAGCCTATCTCAGCACTAAGGGCAAGTACATGGTAGCCATGGAGATCTTTGCAATACTGTCTTCCAGCTCTTCTCTTATGTCCTGTATATTTTTCCCAAAGTGTTATATTATCCTGCTGAGAACGGAGATGAACACAAGAGAATATCTAATGGGGAGGAATCCAGCCAAGAAAAGAAAAACTATAGCAATTTAGTGATGCATTGTTATCCTGATAGACAATTACTCATATGGCGTATTTTGCATTTAACCTCCTAAAATGAAGACATGTTTTGACATGGAATTGTATCTTGTAAGGATGTACCTGTGATTGAGAAATAAGGTGATCACTTAATCTAAAAAATCTAATGTGCTTGTAATTGTCAGCTGGACACATTCCGCAGTTTTGAAGAGCCATGGAGTGCTGGGAATTCCAAAGTATGAGGGAATAACAGCAATAGTAGCCCTCTAGAGAGACCCTTTCAACAGTCCCTGGTGTCATTGAAACCGTTGCTTACATCAGGCCTATCCTAGTCGTTCCTTAGCATGTTTACTTAGAAGGGCCCAAGCGTGTTTTTCCCCATCTGGAGAAGCTTCTGAATCACGTTTTAAGTCTGACCAGGAAAAGCAAAGGAAAAACATTGCTTTGCCGATTTTCAAGTAGTCAATATTTAACTTAGGCCTGGTAGAAATACACATAATTTCCTTTGTGTAAATTACATGAAATGGCCAACATTTTATGCAAAATGACATGTTAATTTTCAAAATGCTTGCTTTTGCAAGTGACTTGAACAACAGTCACTTACGTGTGGTTTGTTCGCAATCGAACTATGCCCACACAATAGCTTTTTAACCCGAACAAAATTGCAATTACGGAACGTGCCATAATTGCGTAACCTTGGACATTTCGGTTAACAATTATAATGGACAATGCTGGAAATTATGTAAATAAAATGTTACCTGGGTCTAATTTAAATAAGAGCACATTTTCTAAGAATTTTGAAAGCAACATTTTTGAAATGCAGTGATAACAGAAATTGAATAGGTAGAGGTGTAAAGAGATCTGTCACTATTTTCTGACAATGGCTGAATTGGACTGTGGGTGGAAGAAAAATGTAAATGACACAACAGCAGACTCATGGATGAAGTCTGGCTGAAAACTCCTATAAGTCATTATGTTAGGCACATAATTTTAGTAAAATCAAAAGGTCAAACTAACACCAGAGTTGTAATGCTTTGATACATCTTTATCACACATAGATAGAGAGCAGGGCTGGCAGCATGTTTTGGGGGTGGCAGGGTGGGGGCAAGAGGGGGAGTAAGAAAAGGAAAAATGTACCTCCTTGCTGTGTCTCTCCCACGCCGTATCTTTGTCGGGACGAACAGGAAGCACCCAGGCTTCTAGGTTCCCCTGAGCCAATCACAATGCTTCAATGCAGTGTTGGTATTGGTCTGAGCGTCGTGGTTCGGTGCTCAGCCTGAGTTGTGATGTAGTCTCAGTGGAGAACATGCAAAGTGCGCATAACTGTTTGGCTGGCCCGAAACGGCCGGCCAAACAGCCTTGTACACTTATTGTGCCCACCACTCCTCTCACTACTTTGTGAGCAGCCCCACCCCACAAAGCTGCCGCAGCAGGAATAAATCAAGTTATTATCATTTTATTTTTCCTTTATTTTACTGCTGCAAAGCAGTGGGGCGACGCTTCTCTGTCTTAGTGGAGGTGCCACCACTGGTAGAGAGTGTTGCGATAGATAGATAGATAAATAGACAGACAGACAGACAGACAGACAGACAGACAGACAGACAGACAGACAGACAGACAGACAGACAGACAGATAGACAGACCAAAGGATAGACAGCAGTTAGCAAGATAGGAACCCTGGACGGCTGCTTCGCCTGAGCTCCGAAGAAGTATCTGCAGTCAGAACGCAACCCTGATATCAAGATATCCTTACTATTTCCTGCGGAGACTGGTATCAAGCCCGAATCCCTGTCCGTAGTGCCTGAATGGTATTCCCTGGAGCGGCAGCTCTGACTATTTCCATTTTTTAGCAGACTGCTATTTGAAATTATTGATCAGGGCCAATCTGGACCCTGCTGGATCCATACTGGAGTTGTATCTATCTATCTGTCTCGGAGTCTAAACTGCACTTAGGAAAATCAGTTTTTTCCTTGCATCTGATTATCAGGTGTGCTGACCCACACCACTTGTCCATCCTCGCCCTGATGAAGGTGTAGCCCCGACTGGGGCTAGACACCAAAACGAGCATTGGCGCTGTAACTCTTGTGGGTAGCTGGATTGGTCCTACCCCTATCCTTTGGGTGATGACTGTTAACCTGTCATACGATCATCATGTGGCAGCTTTACCATTCTGATGCACGTGTTGATGTGATGTAAATGCCTTATGTTGGATGAATGATGATGTGATTTGGAATGTATGATAGCATGACTGTGATATTTGAACGATATGTGTGGGACATGGCTATTGTATTAATCTTTTATTGAATTTTGTTTTTGTTATGTATTTATTCTGCAAAAAGTTGATAAAATGTCTTTTGCTTATATGAAAATACAAAATGACAAACTATTTTGATTAAATAATTCCATGGTTGGATTGTTTTGATATCTGTCTTTTTCCACTCCGGTGTGTGTTTGTTAGTATCAGGACCCTCTTCTAGGGCCTCGTTGAAACCTTTTAGCAGGTAATCGTCTGTTGTTGGTAGCAGTTAGCAAGATACACAGGTTGATAGACAGTTTGATGGGCAGGTTAATACAAACACAGATGAACACGCAGATAGATAGACTGAGGTAGATAGATAGATAGATAGATAGATAGATAGATAGATAGATAGATAGATAGATAGATAGATAGATAGATTGACAGATAGATTGACAGATAGATTGACAGATAGATAGACAGATAGATAGATAGATTGACAGATAGATAGATTGACAGATAGATAAATAGACAAATAGATAGATTGACAGATAGATAAATAGATAAATAGATAGATTGACAGATAGATAAATAGATAGATTGACAGATAGATAAATAAATAGATTGACAGATCGATAAATAGATTGACAGATAGATTGACAGATCGATAAATAGATTGACAGATAGATTGACAGATCGATAAATAGATTGACAGATAGATTGACAGATGGACGATGGACAGTGGACAGACAGATAGACAGACTTACAGATAAATATATAGCTAGATAGATAGAATAGCACAGATTCACTTAGTAAACTAATTGTTAAATATATATAGAAGTACAATATACAAGAACACTGAAAGCAAACTAAAAAGACATACAAACAAGAAATGCAGACTAAATTGTTTTACATGTATAGATGTCGTCCTCAATTAAAATACACAGGCGTGCAGTTAAAAAAGAATTTCATTGCGTGCATTCTAAAAATCAGTTTACTTTATAGGGAATAGATTCAAATGGGCGCAAACAGGTAAGCTTTGACATACCAGCAACCAAAAGGAATGTATAACTTCAGTAGCAGTGAGACAGGGACCGATAAAGCTGGATTGTGTCCTTTGCTGTGAAGAGCTGGTAGTACGTATTCTGCTATTATATCCGGCTCTAATCACAAAGGCAACACTAAACTAATAATTAAGTTGCAAAAATCTGGCACTGATGTAACTACATTTTTTTGCTGATGTACTTCTTGTGAAAGAGCAAAATACAGTCACTCAAAGTGAAGTTAACCAAGGCTGAAGTAGGCTAATCCACTGCACCTTGAAATATGCTGTATTGGGAACAAGCAAAATGTTGAATAACAGAACAACAGATCAATCGATGAAGAGAGCTGGCTTAAAGCCCTGTTAAGTAAGTATATTATACATATAATATTTGTAAAATCAAAATGTATAGACTAATGCCAGACCTAGAAAACAGATCAAAACTAATTATAAAACATGGGGATGTTCAGAGGAGCATAGCTATTACTGGGACTTGTAAGAAAAAACCTGAAATAAGCACACACATGCATTGATAAATAAGTAAGTGTGACATAAAGCAAAGGCCTGCAGGTTATCATGTCTGTGACTGAATAAAGTAAAACATTTTTTTTAAATAAAATCCGATTTCCTTAAAGAAAATTGGACTGTTTCAAATGAAACGTTTCCTTTTTTAAGAGTTTGTTTACCAGTTGGCAGTGGTACTGTTGACCACTGCCTTTTGCCGAAGAAGCTTTTTTTATCATTCAAAAAGGGGAAAGTGCTCAAACCCAAGTTGGTTGTCTGTAAAATTTCAGTGGTTTATAGCCACTATTTCGCTCCTACATCATTGACACTTATGGATAGGAATTAGTATTTTGAAGCAACAACTTCAACACACACCTTCCAAATTATGATTTCTTATACATTTGTGAAGCCATTGTAGGATTCGGAAAAAACTTAACAACTCCTAAGATGGATTTAGTACATTACGCAAAACATTCTCACAGGTACAAGCTCCAAATCACTAACTGTAAAAATGTTCTGGCCCTTTTCTCTTTTACAAACAGGACGTGCAACAACTTTTCGGTAGTGCACATTTCCTGTAAAAAAATGTTTTACATTGCAAAGACGATTTTTATGTTGAGATATGTATTTCCCCAACAGCTTTAGTTGTCTGCCAGAGCTTTACTCATGAACAAACAAAATACAAAGTGAGAGGCCAGCCCCATGTAGTCTTTGGTTTGCTTGTATCAGTCCCTTTTACCAACCACTTTTGCCTACAGCTATGCCACCCTGAATGCTCTTGAACCCATCCCCTTTGCCAACTCCTGGAAGAAAGTTTTGTGTCATTTTAGATCAGTCTGGAGGATAACTTAATTGTTTTCCATCCTGCAGTGTTAGACTTGGCATAATTGGTGCAGGTTTCCCCTGTATTTTTGCCTTTGGCTCCTGTGTGTTTGCTGTGTGTTGGACTTCGTTTTGCTGTACTAGATGCTTTGGGCACTTTGCCACTGCTGTTCAGTGCCAAAGTGCAAGTGCTCCCTTTGTAAATTGTTGTTGTGGATTGGTGTTTTCATGATTGGCATATTTGATTTACTAGTCAGTCCTTAGTACAGTACAGTGCACTGTGTTTGCCCTGGGCCTGTAAATTAAATGCTGCTAGTAGGCTTGCAGCACTAATTGTGCCACCTTCACACGCAGCTTTGCAACAAGGTCTAAAGCTTGCCATTGTGGTGCCTGTGTGCAGTCTAGTACTGCCATGTCGACCTGGCAAGTGCACCCTCTTACCAGGCACTAACATTCCCTTTTCTTACATGATAGTCACCCCTAAGGTAGGCCCAAGGTACTCCTGTGGGCAAGGTGTAGTGTATGTGAAAGGTAGGACATGCCCTGATGTGCGTGGCATGTCCTGATAGTAAAATACTGCCAATTTCGCTTATCACTATTGTAAAGCTATCTGTCCCCATATGATAGAATGGGGTGTTTGCTTATAACATCTTATAAGCATAACTGTCCATTGGAAAAAGATGGGAAAATAAAGTTTAGTATGCCTGAACTCAGAATGTTGAAATGCATAGACTATTTTTGATGCTTCGCAACGGTGCAAGATGAATTTTCTGACACATTGCCGAAGAATCGACGTAGCGCCTGCTTGTGTCTGAAGTGTCTGCCTTGCGAAAAATCCTGTGCAACAAGTCTCTGATGTCTGAGATCATGGCAACAATTCAGACGCAGGCCCGGTTGGAGAAAAAACGATGTATCGTACCAGACCATCATGCATCACATCGAAGAGTCAAGTCTGTCACATCTTTGGGGGACGCAGTAAGAAACTGACACATCACCTCCCATTGCAGTAAGAAACCGACCCATCACCTCCTCTTCGGTAAAGAACCGACGGATCACCTCCCCTTCGCAGCAATAAAGAACCCACACATCACCTCCCCTGGAGCAAGGAACCGATGCATCACCTTCCCTGAGTGTAAGAACCGACGCATCACTTTCCATGCAACCATTTTTGCTTGCATTTGTCGATGCACCCAAGGTTCTTTGTCTAAAAGTGTTGCATCTCACATTTTCTTGGAACATAACTGTTTCTACATTTTAAGAATCATATATTTAGTACTGTATTGTGGAGTTTTGTCATTTTGGTCTTGTTTTGGTTTAGATAAAGATTACTAATTTTTCTAAACTGGTGCGTTGTCTATTTGTCGTGTTTTCACTGTATTACTGTATGTTTTCACAAATACTTTACACACTACCTCTGAGATACGACTGCCTGCTTATTCCACACTATCAAGGGGTGAGCAGGGGTTATTTTAGAAGTGTATCCTCCTTATCTTGACAAGGAAGAAAGGTCCCTATTGGACAAAGGCACTTACCTCTGCCAACTAGAAACCCCATTTCTGACATGCAGCAATCTCCTTAATCAATTAGATGTGTTAGAATGCCTGTGTGGTTATACTGTGTTCCTGGCAATAGTTTCCAGGGTCAAGTTCCAGCAAGAGCTATGCAGTTCTAGAAATGTCCTGCCCCCTTACTGCTTCTTGACAAATGGCTTCCTGAAGGGCTCGATGAGCCACCTCTTTGAAAGGAATATTTGATGGCTCTCCACCCTCAGAGGAGTAGTGACTACACACTGGGACCACTTGCTGCTAGGGAATTTGAGTTCTAGTAAAAGAGGCAGTTGTCCTTGCAGTTTACTCACAATCTCTCCCCGATCAGATGGGCCTCTTCGGTCCCCAGTAAGATGCTGTGGCAAACTCTTGCTTCATCCAACCCACAAACACTCAGGGGCATATTACCAAGCAATAGCGATAATTAGTTAGAGACAAAAATTTACCGCTGAGCTGCAGCGATTTTTATCGCAGATAAACCTTGGTATCACCAAGGTTTATCGCAAATGCGATAAAAAACGGCCGCAATGCATGAATATCGCTGAAAAGTCCGCGATATTCACGCATTACCGAGCTAATGCTCTTAGCCTTGTTATCCACCTCCCATTGGATAACATGGCTAAGAACTGCTCAGGGCAGGTGTTAGCTTTTGGAGATATTCGCGCTTAGCGCGAATATCTCCAAAAGTTGGTAATAGGAGATAGAGATGTTAGCGGCTGTTTCCAGTCGCTAACATCTTGGCACGCCCACTTTGCATGTCAATAGTGATAAATATCACTGACATGCAAAGTGGGGCCCAAGATGGTCGCTATCTCCTACTAGCTGTCGCTAACTGGTGTTAGCGACAGCTAGGTAATAGGGAGATAATTTTATCTCCGCTTTCTTGGCTTTTAAAGCCAAAAAAGCGGAGATAAACCCCCTTGATAATATGCCCCTCAATTTTTTAAAATGACCTCCTTTGACCTCCTGAGGCGAAAGCCGGGAGAGTCTAGCTAGCGTTTTTAAAACTGTAATACTGTGTAAATTGAAGTGATTTTAGACTTTCTTTTACTATTTCGAGTGTGTATTTAATGTGACTGACAACATTCCTACCTCGATCCCCCTCTGCCACGGGATACTTTCTCGAGTGGACGCCCTGCCCTGGGACACGCAGGCCACGCCCACCACCTGACAGGCCACGCCCCTTTTTACAAACGAACGTTCCAATAGCGCGCCATTCCTAGCGCGAGGCAGAACACTTTGACCTCCTGAGGCGGAAGCCGGGAGAGTCTAGCTAGCGTTTTTAAAACTGTAATACTGTGTAAATTGAAGTGATTTTAGACTTTCTTTTACTATTTCGAGTGTGTATTTAATGTGACTGACAACATTCCTACCTCGATCCCCCTCTGCCACGGGATACTTTCTCGAGTGGACGCCCTGCCCTGGGACACGCAGGCCACGCCCACCACCTGACAGGCCACGCCCCTTTTTACGAACGAACGTTCAAATAGCGCGCCATTCCTAGCGCGAGGCAGAACACTTTGACCTCCTGAGGCGGAAGCCGGGAGAGTCTAGCTAGCGTTTTTAAAACTGTAATACTGTGTAAATTGAAGTGATTTTAGACTTTCTTTTACTATTTCGAGTGTGTATTTAATGTGACTGACAACATTCCTACCTCGATCCCCCTCTGCCACGGGATACTTTCTCGAGTGGACGCCCTGCCCTGGGACACGCAGGCCACGCCCACCACCTGACAGGCCACACCCCTCCCTCCGCCACTATTTATCATGTGTTTCCACCAGAAGCGCAGCGGACGGGCGCAGCGGGGGCGCCGTTTGTGCGCAGAAGGCGGGCCTAAGGCAAGCCCGTCTGCGCCCGTCCGCGACCAGACCGCGGCCGGGGCCAGACATGCTGCTGGCGGGGGACTCCAAGACGAAAGGATAATATGGTCAGGTGAGGACCTAAAAGCTCTGGCTCCCCCCTTCAAATGTTGTCCGCACTCTATAGACCCTCTGACCCTCGCCCCTCCTCAGATTTGTAGCAATTGTGAGGTAGTTTTTGGCAATGTAAACCCTATGAGGCCTCCTAATCCCAAGTCCCCACTTCAGATAGGCATTAGAGCTGGCCTACTGAATTGTAGATCCCTAGCCAAACATGCTGACGATGTTTGGCTTTTACTCGAAGAACAGGAATGGGATATCCTGTTGTTAACAGAAACATGGATGAAGGAAGACAACTTGACCTCCATTGCATTGGCAGTCCCTTCGGGATTTAAAATATGTCTCGCCAATCGCTCGGGAACAAAAAGAGGCGGTGGCGTAGCCATCATCTTTAAAGAGCACTTAAGACTAACCTCCTCAGCCCCTACGACTATTCATGGAATTGAAGGCCTCCACTTCTGCTTTCAGGCTAGTCCTCAGCTCTCATTAGCAGGACTGGTGATTTATCGCCCACCCGGCGGCGCAGATTCTAACTTATCTACTCTACTGGACATGATTGTTCAGAGCTCACTTCTCCACCCCCATTTTATCGTGGTGGGCGACTTCAATATCCACATGGATAAATCCGACTGTGCCATGGCAGAGCTACTTAGAGTTACTTTAAGCACGGCCAATCTTACACTGGTCAATGAGGGCCCGACACATAGGGGGGGCCATACTAATGATCTCATCTTCTCCAATATCAAAAATGTGCTGTCCGAGGATCCACTCCCCCTGACTTGGTCAGATCACTCACTTGTCCCCTTTACACTTAACTTGGCGCACGACATCTCTGCGTCCAGCAAATGCTACTTCCTAAAAAGGCAATGGAAGAAACTGATCCCTGAGACTATGGGCCCTATCCTGGAAATGACTACCCCATCCCTGACAAACAACGCCAATATTGATGCTCAACTCCTCAACGAGTGGGTTGGAAAGATGGTTTCTTCCATCGCGCCAGCCTCCCGTGCACTATCGAAAAGAGACTCTCCCTCAGCACCCTGGTTCTCGCAGGAGCTAAGAATAGAGAAATCAGCTTCTAAAAAACTGGAGAGACTCTGGAGAGTAAACTATGGTCTGGAGGAAAAGACTAGGTACAAAGAAGCTTTAAAAAATCTACGGAAAGCTATTAGGAAAAATAAAAAACGTTTTTATGCAGACTTGATTCTACAGGCAGAACAGTCTAGTAAACAGATTTTCAAAACAGTACAGTCCTTTTTTAAACCAAAGCGCATTGAGAGGGAGGTTGCGCCAACAGTTATGCTATGTGAGCAAATTTCCGAGTTCTTTGACCAAAAAATCAAAAAGGTCTACGACTCTTTTGGACCAGTAATAAAAACAGTGAAACAGGACCTTGTGATTAAGTGCGAGCTAAGTGAGACTTTCACTCAGTTTCTTAATATCCCTGTGAGTGAAGTACGGCAAGAACTGCTCCGATGTAAATCTGGTTCGCCCGACGACCCCTGTCCTGCAAAACTATGGAGCTCTATAGCCGATTTTGTAGCTCCCACACTTCATCATATCTGGAACTCCTCCATTGCGTCGGGCATATTTCCGGATGCATGGAAACACGCTACCCTCCTGCCCTTAAAGAAAAAGCCCAATGGGGATCCGGAAGATCTCACTAATCTCCGCCCGATATCCCTATTAGCCGCTCCGGGAAAAATGCTGGAAAAAGTCATACAGCGCCAGCTGAGTAAATTTGTAGAAGTAAACAAAATTCTCCATGAAACACAGTCTGGTTTCCGGCCCGGTTTTAGCACGGAAACAGCACTCATTGAGGTAGCCGAGTCAGTTAGGTAGTCGATGGATGCAGGGAACTCAGCAATGCTGGTACTCCTGGATCTGTCGGCCGCCTTTGATACGGTGGACCACGCCAGACTACTCAGCCGGCTGGCCGAAATAGGGATTCAGGATAAGGCGTTGGATTGGGTACATTCTTACCTATCCCAGAGAACCCAGAAGGTGGCACTTGGGACGATCTCGTCGGCTCCCAAGACCCTTGGCTGTGGAGTCCCACAGGGGTCGGCCTTAAGCCCCCTTCTGTTCAATGTCTACCTTGCGCCTCTCTTTACGCTAATTGCCAACTGGGGTGTCAAGGCAATTTCATATGCCGATGACACACAGTTGGTATTTCCGTATTCTGAGATCACGCAAGAGACCTTTTCAAACTTCAAAGGCTGTCTTCAAGATGTAGCTCATTGGATGAATGCAAACAAATTAAAACTTAATGCCAATAAGACTGAGGTCATCTTTTTTGGCAAGGGCCCCCCACCCGCGTCAGATCTTTGGTGGCCGAGGGAGATGGGCCCTGCCCCATCACCCAGTCACACGGCAAAAAATCTTGGAGTGAGATGGGATGATTGCATGTCCTTCACCTCCCACATCCAACAAGTTGCCGGATGTTGTATGAGTAAACAGAGAAATTTGCGTAAAATCCTCAGACTCCTACCAGAAGACTGCCGAAAAACGGTTATCCACGCTACTGTGACCTCAAGGCTGGACTATGCCAACGGACTCTACCTAGGTCTACCAAAATACCTGACACAAAGGCTTCAGGTAGTTCAAAATGCGGCTGCGAGACTGTTACTGCGAATTCCACTCAGGCAGTCAGTCTCTCCGCATCTCCGATCCCTGCACTGGCTGCCAGTTGCCAGCAGAATAAAGTTCAAAGCCCTAACGTTGGCTTTTAGATCTTTGCATGGCTCCTGTCAGAATACCTGAAAAAACGTCTTCCTAGATACTCCCAAACCCGTGCATTACGGTCCAACTGTCGTGTCCAATTGACAGTTCCACGCACGAAAAAAGCTCGACTTGGCGGTCGGACTTTTTCGGCTACCGTTTCCGCTCTGTGGAATACCCTGCCACAAGAAATCCAACAGGCCCCTTCTGAATCCTGTTTTAAGACACTGCTAAAAACCTGGCTTTTTATCCAACCACGCTAGTTTAATTGCCAATTTTAATTAATATCCCAGGTCTTCTGTGTTCTAATAGCGCCGGGACACCTCCCCGCGAGGTAGCTGTCGCGCTTTACAAAACCCAGTATTATTATTATTATTATTATCTCTTAAGTGTTTTCAACTACAATATATCTGCAAATAAGAACTTTCCTGAATTCTGCAGAAGGCATAGTATGCTTGCAAAGCCATCTTTATCCCACTGAAATTGCAAAAGGCTGAGGGTCCCACACCTCAGGATGTAAGTTCTCCCAATTTACATTGAAAATAATAATTATTTCAAATAATATGTAATATAAAATAATACCCAAACAGTGTCTGAGTATGTTGAAAAATATCTTGTGAAATAATGTTTATAATATTAGAACTAAAAACTATTTCTAAAGATGAGCGGGTTGATCATACATTTGGAATTTCTTATTTGTTTAGTGAAGGTCATTCTCATTTTAGTGCATTCAAACTAAATCTTAAAAATTAAATTTCCAAAATTAAACTAAGCACAGTAGTTTGCTATTCTTTAGTAAATATGGTTCTAATATTTTACATGTATATATCTTTTAATTTCACTATAATTAAAAAGTGTTCTCTCCAGCCTCTCCACTGTCCCCATAGATGGAAGATGTAGCAGATCTCCATCATGGCCGCCATGTCACTTGACTCACAAAAGATTGGCTACTATTTTTAGTAATACGAAAACCTCTGCATCTATCCATAAATGTCACAGTCCACCCAGGTAGACATTATCTTTTCTGTCTCCAATTCAGAGGCTGATACCCATCAAGACATACGCTACTGTGGGTAAATATTGTTGATTTACAAAACTATAGACAGGGTTCTTCTTGATGATGCACCGCTGGCTCACTGTCCAAATCACTCATATGATTTAACCAGAGCCAAGCTCTGCACACAACATGAATAAATTGTTACGGTGTCCTGCCAAAGCGGGCTTTCCCACAGATCTGTGAGCATTGTGTTTTTTGAGAGACTAAGCATGAACAGGGGTTCCTTATTTATGCACAAGAGTGGTTGGACGTGTCCTATCCTCTTTTAGCATTGTTTGAGCTTACCTTTCTTTTAGTATTAAACAGAAACCTCCATTCTAGAGAGCTGGAATGGAGAAATAAACATTGAAGGTGGCAGTTGAGGAAGGCGATGGTTGAGGTGAATAACCCAATATGCTTCATCTCCTTTCATCCGAGCACAACCTCTGATCCTGTCTGAGGTCCCCTCTCTCCCCTCGCCCCAGCAGCTCCGTGCTGGTCTGCTCCGACACAGACCCCAGGATCCCAACCCAGGCAGGGTTCGACCCTGCTCTGTGACACCTACAGCTCCTCATCCTTTTTCCCTCGTGCCTTAACTTTATTTTTCCTTGTACTCCTGTGTTTTGTACCTCGTCGTTGTAGGCCTTCTTTTCTGTCTATTTTGCCTGTATTATCTGTACGTTGCCCTTGTATTCTGCCCTCAGGTCACTCTACCATACAGCCCTCTCTCACTGGCTTTCCCGCCATTCCCACCCTCACTCCCACCTCCCAGATGCACGCTCCTGCCCCCTCCCCTACATAAGCAACCCTTGACCTTGCCAGGTAGGTCGCTCCCCCCCCGCTGCAGCTCCACCAGCGCATCCTTCTGATCTGCCCATTCCTGGGCGCTGTTTTCCCGTGCCCACCACCGAAAATTCCCGCTGCTGCTGTCCCGCCCCCTCACGCCCATTCGCCATCCCCTGCCTCCAGCCTCCCAGCTGCTCCTCCCTCCCAGCTTCCCTTCAAATGGTGCGCCTAAGGCAAGCCCATCTGCACCCGTCCACGCATGGACCGCACCCAGCGCCAGATCCCCTGGACCCCACGAACGCCATGACACCAGACTCCACACTCCACTACGACGCCAGCGGCCTGCATGCACTCAATGCCGGCCGTAGCCACACCTGCTTCCAGGCCACCCCGAAACTGAGCCACGGACACTTCTCCTGCCGCACCTGCAGCTTCACCTGCGACAGAACCACAAACCTCCAAGGACTGGACCCAACCACCTCCGCTGCATACTCCTCAACACCCGCTCCGTTTGCAAACACGCCGTCAAGCTCTGGGATCTGCTCGACACCTCCGCCCCAGACGTTGCCTTCCTGACCGAGACCTGGTGGAACGACTCTTCGGCGCCCGACATTGCCATAGCCATCCCGGACAGCTACCAGATCACCCGCAGGGATCGCGCCAACGGAACCGGAGGAGGAATAGCCATCATCCACATGTCCACCCTCAAGGTCGCCACCCACGCAGACGACACTCTCCACACCGCCGAACACCTGCACTTCCGGATCCACACCGACCCCAACACCACCCTCAGAGGAACACTCATCTACAGACCCTCCGGACCCCGGGATTAGTTCAGCGACTCCATTGCTGACCTCGCCAGCACCCACGCACTCGCTTCCACGGACTACATCCTCCTCGGGGATCTGAACTTCAACCTCAAGAACAACAACGACGCCAACTCCGCCAACCTGATCGACAACCTCGCCAACCTCAGCCTCAAACAACTCGTCACCGTACCCAACCACGCCGCCGGCCACACGCTGGAACCCGTCTTCTCCACAGGCACCCACGTCACCTTCGACCACGCCACTGAACACCATTGGACCGACCACCGCTGCATTCATTTCACCTTCAAAAAACCAACCACTCACCCCCCAAAAGCTGCCTCTCCGCTGCTGGAGCAAAGTCACCGAAGACCGTCTGATACCCACCCTCGCCCCAGAACCCATCCACCGAACCCAGACGCCGCAGCTCACAACCCCAGGCAGTGGATCGACGACTGCGCCAACACCCTCGCCCCGCTCAAGAAACCCTCCTACAACCATGCCAGCAAGAGAGCCACCTGGTTCACCGACGAGCTCCAGACCTCCAAACGCGCATGCCGGAAACTGGAGAAAATATGGCTCCACAAACGCACACCGGACAACCACGCAGCTCACAAGGACGCCACCCACAGACATCACCACCTCATCAGATTAGCCAAGAGATCCTCCTTCAAGGACCGCTTGGACAACAACGCACACAATAGCAAAGAGCTCTTCAGCATCGTAAAGGAACTCCCCAACCCCAGCGCCAACGACATCCCACTCTCACAAGAACTGTGCGACTCACTAGCCATCTTCTTCCACCGCAAGATCGCTGACATCCACGACAGCCTCAACACCACAACCACCCCGACTATGCCAGACTCCACCTCCCCTGCAAACACCACCAGCAGCATCCGCTTGACCTCCTGGTCCAAATTCGATGAGACAAGCAAGGTCATGAACTCCATCCACTCAGGATCTCCGTCAGACCCGTGCTCACACCACGTATTCAACAAAGGAGACGCAGTCATCACACCCCAACTACGGAAGGTCATCAACATCTCCTTCAAAACAGCGACATTCCCGGAAAGCTGGAAGCACGCCGAAATCAATGCCCTCCTCATGCCCAAGGCGGACCCCAAGGACCTCAAGAACTTCAGGCCCATCTCCCTGCTCCCATTCCCGGCAAAGGTCATTGAGAAAATCGTCAACAGGCAATTGGCCCGCCACCTGGAAGACAACAACATCTTGGACCCGTCCCTGTCCGGATTCAGACAAAACCACAGCACCGAGACAGCCCTCATTGCCGCCACAGACGACATCAGGTGCCAACTAGACAACGGCGAAACATTAGCCCTCATCCTCCTGGACCTGTCGGCCGCCTTTGACACGGTCTGCCATCGCACTCTAAAGATACGCCTCCTGGAAGCCGGAATCCAAGAGAAGGCCCTTGACTGGACCACGCCCTTCCTCTCCGGCAGAACCCAGAGTGCCGCCTCCCACCCTTCTGATCCAAAGCCACCAACATCATCTGCGGCGTCCCCAGGGCTCATCCCTCAGCCTAACGCTGTTTAACATCTACATGGCCACAAGTGGCCCGCCAGCACGACCTTAGCATCATCTCCTAAGCCGACAACACCCAGCTCATCCTCTCCCTCACCAAGGACCCACACACTGCCAAAACCAACCTCCACAAGGGAATGAAGGCCGTCGCCGACTGGATGAGGAGCAACCGTCTGAAGCTGAACTCGGACAAGACGGAGGTACTCATCCTCGGGCCCATCCCCTCAGCCTGGGATGACTCCTGGTGGCCAACCACACTGAGAACAGCACCAACACCCACCGACCATGCACGCAACCTAGAATTCATCCTCGACTCCTCCCTCTCCATGGCTAAACAGGTCAGCGTCGTCTCCTCCTCCTGCTACAACACCCTCCGCATGCACCGCAGGATCTACCAATAGATCCTGACCGAAACAAGAAGAACGGTGACACAGGCCCTCGTCAGCAGCAGACTGGACTACGGCAACGCACTCTACGCAGGAATCCCAGCCAAACACCTACGACGACTACAACGCATCCAAAACGCCTCCGCCCGACTGATCGTCAATGTCCCCTGCTGCAGCCACATCACCCCCCACCTGAGAGACCTGCACTGGCTCCCCGTCGACAAGATCACCTTCAAGCTCCTCACCCATGCACACAAAGCACTCCACATCACCGGACCAGCCTACCTTAAAAGCAGACTCAGCTTCCACACCCCTGCCCGCCATCTCCGCTCCGCTAGCCTTGCCCTCGCCGCTGTCCCCCGCATCCAACGAATGACATCGGGCGGCATATCCTTCTACCTCGCCGCCAAGACCTGGAACATCCTCCCTACCCACATACGGGACACCCAAGACATACTCGCCTCCAGAAGACTCCTCAAGACCTGGCTCTTCGAGCAGTAGGAGCACCCCCTCCCCTCAGCGCCTTCAGAACTGCACGGGTAAGTAGCGCACTCTACAAGTACTTGATTGATTGATTGATCCGAACATTTTTACATATTTTACACTAGTGAATAGCTTGAAGATTTATCACCTCAACACATCTGCAAGGTGATTTGACATGCTTGCATTGAACAAAGATTATACACAAGAAATATTCTGTCACTTAAGCATGAACAACTGTCATTTAAGTTACTGTCTTTAGTGTAAGAAGAAGATAAAGCAAATATGCACCTAGCACTATAATTTAAATTTAGCAGCATTTAAATCTTTGATAAGCTAGTCACAATCGCACACACTCTCCTTTCACCCGCCTGACGAGCTGCGATCCTCTGGTTTCGCGGCACACAAAAGCCTACCGCCACTGCTCCTGTTCCTGTGGTGGGGGGTGCTGGTCCGCACTGTACTCGTGGTGGGAACTCTGCCGCTGATCGCGGAAATCAACCTTCTGCAGCCGCAACGAGAATGCAATCACCCGGACCCGGACTTTTATAGCGCTGCTCCCGCTCCTACCGCACCCTGAATACTCAAATCCATGCTGGCCAAATAATTAAATTACCGATCGGCCGGACACAGCTACACAGGAAGCAGTGAAGATCCCCACCAGTGCGACAGAAGCTGAGGGACGCACGAGGGGGCCGATGCCTGACCCCATCATGGCGGCCGTTTTGGACCTCAAACAAGGAAGGTAACTGTGAGGCTATGGGTGGCTGCAGCAACACCAAAGGGGAACTTAGATGCTTAACAAGACTCTTTAGGGACTGAATGAGGCATCTGGGGGGCATTGGAATTGTGTCTCATACTCATTCTGTGATCCTGACCCTAAAATGGACGCCAAACCAAGACCAAAGTGACTCATACACTCGGCGTGCCTGACTTCAGCATGACCGCCCCACCCGGGTCTTGGAATCACATCTACAGACAAGCTAAAAATGATGAGGGTCGTTCCGAGATCAGATGATTGGCGAGGCGTGATGCGCAAGCTGGGATTGAACTCCTGTGGTCCCGTGTGTTCCCTCCTGCTGCTTCTTTGTCCGCCCGGAGTAAAATGAGGAGAGAGGTGGGCTTGGAGACTAGAGTTTTTATCCAATATTCAGACTTTGAACTGGGAGCCCAGTCTATTCTAAATGAGATCCTCATCCCCAGTCTAACGCCCCCTACCAAGTACTAGCTCACCCCTGAAAGGACTCACGATAGGGTCCGAAGCTCAACACAAACCTTGCTTGCTTGCCTTTAAAGGGAGACTGAAAACAACATCTTGATTAACCCTTTCTAATTGACCAGCCCCAATCCTCCAAAGGTACTACATGCTTTTTGAATGCCTCACAGCAGATCCATGGGAACTTTTATCGAACTACCTACCCCCTACCCCACCCCGCTCTACTCCTCTCCTCTTTCCTGCTACTAACCTTTGCCCTCACCTGTCCTTGCCCTAGTCCCCACCCTGTTTACCTGTGAATTTCCCGTGTCATTTGAGAGCTAGCTATTTTGTCTGATGCCCGATGGAGCTACCTGGTTTAGCTATAGGGGAGACAGGTTGGGAATTCCCTCCTTGGAAGTCACCTACCCAGTCGGTCTTTAGCCAGACTTCCTTTTGCCTCTCCTGTTGTCTCTTCCCGCTTCCTCCCTCTATTTATATCTGTCCTTCTATCCTCTCTCAACGTTCTGAGGCTGAACTATTTTGTCTGATGCCCTATTGAGCTACCTGGTTTAGCTATAGGGGAGATGGGCCGTGAATTCCTTCCTAGGTCGTCACCTACCCAGTCGGTCTTTAGATAAATTTCATTTTATCTCTCCTTGTTGTCTCTTCCTCTATCCTCCCTTTCTCACCTTCCCTGTTCCCTCCCCTCTACGCTCCATTTATTTTGCCCTCCATGTTATATAAATGTTTCCCATTGAGACCTAGCTATTTGGCCAAAGCCCGGTGAAGCTACCTAATAGCTATAGAGGAGATGGGTTTTGGGACTTCCCCCTCGACCGTCACCTTCCCAGCCGGCCTTTTGGGCAGACTTTCCTTCGTCTTTCTGCCGTATATCCCTCCCATCCTGTTTTTCTGCGAACCTCATCCCTCCACACTTGAGACCGAACTACTTTGTCTGATGCCCGATGGAGCTACCTAGTTTAGCTATAGGGGAGATGGACCTCCTTGGTCGTCACCTACCCAGTCGGTCTTTAGACTGACTTCCTCTCGTCTCTATGGTTGTCTCTTCCCGTATCCTCACTTTCTCACCTCCCTTACCCCCCACTTCTTTTCGCTCTCCTTTCTCTCCTCTCCTAATGTATTGCTGATTGTTTGATGTAATGTGTAATTGTTGATCTTTTTCTGTTATACTGTTAAACCAAATTGTTTCACTTCTTTTCGTCCCTCCTGTCTTCTCCTCCCGCTTCCTCACTCTATTTATGTCTCTCCTTCTCCCCTCTCTCAATGTATTGAGACTGAACTTTTTCTTGTCTGATGCCCGATGGAGCTACCTGGTTTAGCTATAGGGGTGATGGGCCGTGGATTCCCTCCTTGGTCATCACCTACCCAGTCGGTCTTTTGACAGACTTCTTTTCGTCTCTCCGTATTGTCTCTTCCCTTATCCTCCCTTTCTTACCTCCCCTGCCCCCTCCACTACTTTTCTCTCTCCTTTCTATCCTCTCCTAATTGTATTGCCTATTTTTGGGGGGATTTATTGTGTAATTGTAGAATTTTTTCTGTTACATCGTTGATTTTCTGTTATATTTTTGATCCTCATGTAAAACGCTCTGATACCTCCGGGTCTAGCCAGCGCTATATAAAACTCTTTAAATAAAAACAATAATTTATTTTAGTATAAGTAAAACTTTATAAAGCGTGGATCTACACCCGAGGTTCGAATTTAAAGAGATATTGCACTGGTGTTGAAAATTTGAGGCAATAAGATGCAGCAAAAATTACATTGTTAAGAAGTCAAATTAAACACTTGCCTTGAAAGAACTTCGTATGTGACAAAATACAAAGGTTGTATGGGAGCAGAGCACATTCAGGTGAAGATGCTTGCTCAATGTATGTGACCCATGTTGGAAGGTGAAACTGCTGTGTATGTTCATGCATCTTTATTCGTTTTACTGTGCCAGAAAATAAAATAAATTAAAACTCTCCCTTAAGCAGTCACAATCTTCCATATGTTACTCTCTATGATCCTTGGGAAATTCGCACTATTTGGCAGGTTCTGAGACAGTGCCACCTATGGAGATGTGTGAAGCATAAACAAGTCAACTTAATCTGCTTTGGTTTTGCAGCATTTAGTACAGGAGACAACTGCAAATGCTTTACTTCAAAAGAAGTGTCCAGAAGAATTATGTGGAGTCAGGAATGATTTGAAAAGGACACCTTGTTTGAAGTATTTTGCAGCTTGGAGAAGATGTGTACTTACCACTGATACCAGTACTAAAGGTCTGGCAGAAGTTATAGTTCACCTAGTGGATAAAATGAAGCAAGCCATTGCTTTTGCTTCCAGGGCACTAAAATGATCTGAGATGAACTACTCTGTCATGGAGAGAGAGGCATTGGCAGTGTTTTGGGCTCAGCTAATGTTCGAAGGTTTCTTTGGGGTAAAACATATACTTTTCACACTGACCACAAACCACTTTGAGACATTTTCTAAAAGAAGGGTCTTGATTATGTTTCAATGAGTATAGGAAAATGGGTAATTGGGTTACAAGACAACACCTTTGATGTTCAGTACCTACTTTGTGGAGATAATTTAGCAGCTGATTGTTTGTCACGATTAGTGGAACCCATTGTCACTTGGAGCAGTGGTGTGAGGAAGATCGCTGACCTCCTGGTCAGGGAAACTACTCTACCCTTACATCTCCGTCGTTGAGCCTCTGCCCCCAGAACCTCTCTGGTCTGGGTAAGTGATAGAGGCCCTCCTCTTCCCTGGTGGTCCAGTGGGAGAGCCTTGTTCTTCTGCTGGTCTGCTGTGCCAGCCTTCTGTTTTTTATGTTTTTGGCTGTGCCTCTGTTGTCTGTCTGTGCCTCATTTGTTCATTTCTTGTGCTTTTTCTCTTTGTGCCGTTTTTGTCCCTCTTTGTCCCTTTGGGCCTATATTGTGCTATTTTGCCTCTTTTCACTGTTTCTGCCCTGTTTACCATTGTGCTCCCTTCCAGGCAGCTGCTGCCCCCGCGGCCCGTCCCCATGTGTTCCTGCTCCCGCCTCCCAGCTGCTCTCCAACCCCCCAACCTCTACTTATAGACTGCCGCTGTGCTGCCGCACCACTGGTGAGCCAAAGGCAAGCCAATCTTTGCCCCGACTGCAACCCGCGCCAGGGACCCCGGTCCTCCGACTACCCACCGCTATGACTCAGCAACCTTCCACACACACAACCCTGGAAAAACAACAACTACCAGCTGTTGACACCAAACACCATCCATGGCTAGTTCTGCCGACACTGCTGCCGAACCTTCACCCACCTCCAGAATCCCACAGCTACCTCCAACCAACCAGACAACAGCAAGCCCAAACACCTGAGCTGCACCCTCCTCAATGTATGCTCCCTACAAGGACACGCAGTAGAAATCTGGCACCTCCTCAAAACTCTCTTGTCCAACGTCGCCTTTCTTACAGAGACCTGGACCAACACCAGCTCTACACCCAACATCACAACTGCCATCCCATACGGGTACAAAATCCGGAGGAAGGAGAGCCCCAACCACCCTGGAGGTGGACTTGCCTTCGAACACAAAAACTCCCTCCAACTCACAACAGCCAGTATGAACAACTCCTCCCCCCCATGGAACACCTCCACCTATAGATCCAGATCAACCCCAGAATGACTCTATGTGGAACACTCCCCTACAGACCTCCCGGACTGCACCCCACATTCACCACTATCATTGCAGACCTCATTGCTCCCCATGCCCTGACCTCCATGGACTACGCACTGCTCGGAGACCTGAATTTCCACCTCAACAACTTCAGCGACCCCCTCTCCACCACCCTCCTGACCAACCTCACCAACATCAGACTGAAGCAGCTCGTCAACACCCCACCCACAAGGCAGGACACATCCTCGGCCCCATCTTCGCAGGAGGAAACAACATAGGCTTTAGCCACAAAACGCAACCCCTCTGGATGGACCACCATTGTGTTCATTTCTCCTTTTCGAAACCCACAGCACACAAGCCTACACCATGCCTCCCTGCAGGAACTGGAGCAAGATCACTGAAGAGCAACTCAACCATGCTCCTTCACCTACCATGACCAATGCCAACTGCAGCCAAACGAACTCCACAGATGGATCACCGACTGTGCAAACACGCTCACCCCCATCCAGAACTCCGACAGACAGCGCACCACAAAAGCCACCTGGTTCACCATGGACCTCTGAGAATCCAAGCGCACATGCCGATGACTCGAGAAAGCATGGAGGAACAGCAAAACCTCTGAAGCGCGCAACACCTACAAGACCGTCATGACAGAACACCACCAACTCATCAGGTCCACGAAGAAGAACTTCATCCAGGACAGAATCCTCTCCAACTCCCGCAACTCTAAGGAACTCTTCAGCATCATACAAGAATTCACTAAATCACCCAACAAAACCTCTGGTGTCCTTCCCTCCCAGGACCTTTGCAACCAACTCGGCTCCTACTTCCATCCCAAGATCAGAACTCTCTACAACAACTTTAATGAACAGAACCAAGGCACTGACACTACACCTACCACCAGCAACACCCCCAGCGTCCCATCACCGCCTGGATCCCTGTCACCACAGAAGACACTACAAAGACCATGAGGAGCATACACTCAGGAACCCCACCGACCCCTTCTCACCATACATCTTCCACAGAGATACCTCCGCCATAGCACCCGAACTACGAGGTTTAATCAACTGCACCCTCAAAACAGGCATGTTCCCCCGATGACTGGAAACAAGCAGAAGTCAAACCCCTCCTCAAGAAGCCCACCACAGACCTGATGGACCTAAAGAACTACAGACCCATCTCTCTCCTCACCTTCGCAGTCAAAGTCACTGAGAAGATCGTCAACAGCCAGCTGACAAACTTTATAGAATCCAACTCAATCATCGACACTTCTCAATCCAGATTCTGCAGCCACCACAGCACCGAGACCAGTCAATCAATCAATCAGGGGTTTATATAACGCGCTACTCACCCGTGAGGGTCTCAAGGTGCGGGGGGGGGGAGAAGACGGCTCCGGAAGAGTCAAAGAGCCAGGTCCTGAGGTCCTTCCTGAATGTTTGCAGGGTTGGGGAGCATCTGATGGTCACCATTAGGTCGTTCCAGGTCTTTGCTTCAATGTATGAGAAGGCTCTTCCTCCGGTCTTGCTTCTGCGTATGCAGTGGACCTCTGCCAGGGCAAGGTTGGCGGAGCGGAGGTTTTCCTTGGGCACGTGGAAGGAGATTCTCTCATTGAGGTATTTGGGTCCGATGTTGTTGAGGGCTTTGAAGGCGTGAGATAGGAGTTTGAAAGTTACTTTTTTCTCGACAGGGAGCCAGTGAAGGTAGCGTAGATGTTGGGTCATGTGCTCGTGTCATGGAGTTCCGAGTACAAGTCTGGCAGCGGCGTTATGAATGGACAGCTGTCCCTCATCCAGGTTCTTCATTCCTTCCTAGAAGCAGCGTCTGGTGTCATCTAGCTTGTTCATGAATGAAAGTATGAGCTGAGTGTCGTCGGCGTAGAGTACGATGCTGAGTTCATGTTGTCTGATGATGGCAGCGAGGGGGGCCATGTAGATGTTAAAGAGCGTAGGGCTGAGAGATGATCCCTGTGGGACTCCGCAGTTGATGTCAGTGGGTTCCGAGATGAAGGGAGGGAGTATGATCTTCTGCGTTTGGATCGTGAGGAATGATTGGATCAAGTCGAGGGTGGTTCCTTGTATCCCTGCATTGTGAAGACTGGCTGTGAGAGTGCGGTGTGAAACGATGTCGAAAGCCACAGAGAGGTCTAGTAGGATGAGGGCCGCCGTGTGACCCTGGTCCAGTAGCATGCAAATGTCATCAGTGGCGGCTAGGATGGCGCTCCTTTCTTGGATTCCAGATTGAGAGGCGTACAGGATGGAGATGTCTTCGATTAAGGTGGTCAGCTGGGAGTTTACGAGTCTCTCAGTGACGTTGGCCACGAAGGGGAGGAGAGAGATGGGATGGTAGTTTTTCAGGTCCCTGGCGTCTGCCTTAGGTTTCTTGAGGATGGGTTTTACCTCAACCGTTTTCCAATCATCTGGGTAGATGCTGGATGTGAGGGAGGTGTTGATGGTGCGACCCAGTTCGGGTGCGATGGCGGCGCCGGCTCTGTAGAATATGTGTGGTGGGCGGGGGTCCTTAGGTGCTCCAGAGTGGGTTTTCTTCATAATCGTAGTGATGACTTCGATGGAGGCGGGATCCCAAGACGTGATGGAAGGCTTTTTCGGCTACGATGGGTCAGGGGGAGGTGTCAGGGGTGGTTTCGCTGAAGTTGTCATAGAGGTCTTTGATTTTACGATGGAAATAGGAGCTGAGCCTGTTGTTGAGTTCCTGGGAAGCAGGGATGTCCATGGTTTCGCAGGCGGTGTTGTGTGTCGATTTAGATGCCGTAGGAATTTCCCGATTCATGTACTTATATAGATACAATTCACATTGCCCTTATATAGGCATAGAAATCCAGTCCTAATTTAGGCATAGCCCATGCTACCCAAATAAAGGCATGGCTACTTGAATCCGTTCATCTACATCACAACACTTTCTTGGAAAACCAGACTCTTAAGCTTTAGGGACTTCCCCTTGCCTGGATATTGATTTCACCAAGAACTCATTTATTATGCATGAACATATATTCCTTTAGGGGTTCATTCATGACGTTCATATGCCCGACTTTTACGTCAATACTGGCATTCCTAAACACCTTCAAGGTATAAATTCACTTGCTATGGCAAAACAGGGTGTGGTTCGGTGCAGTTTGAATACCTCCTTGCATGACACAGCTCGCTACAGCAAGTCCTGAAGGAAGCCAACTCCCCAGCTGCAGCACTGACCAGAGGCTGACATCCTACTGTCGAGAATCCTACTCCAGTGTTTCTGACTCCCCTTGCGGGGTGTTAGAGATCGAGTCCCGGGAAAGAGATACCAACCTCTCTCATTCTAAGGTATGGAGCTGATTAGAACCTAGAGAAACCTTTGGTAATTCTTGGCACAACTAAACTAAAGCTAAGCAGCACCTACTACTTCCCTCGTACTAGTCTTAGGTTAGGTCCACTGGGGTAGGATTATTTAGAAGCACCAGTTGAGTATTTTAGCCTGTGTTATTTATATATGTATTTTAATGAATATGTGATAGCCTCAAAAACCATGCTATTACAATATTATTTTATATTACTGCTAACGCTGTGCATATTCTATTTTGCATTCTGTTTTATGATTGTAGCAGTTCATATCTTTTGCATGAGGAATAAGACTGTTCAATAAACCCTTTTATTGAAACGCCTGTCTCACTATTTCTGTGCAACTCAGTAGAAACCAAGCATGCACGATTGACTAAGTGAAATAGTTATCTATTGTTTGCACAACTCTGTAGGTATTGTTTCTATTCTAGGGGAAACAAAGTTGTCATATTTATGCGGTTGTCAGAGACTAATCCCTTCTTATTTATTCGAGAAAGTTTCTAATGACCTCTGAGGTAGCTGGCACACACACAATTACGTTTAATATACCTCAGTCCTATGTCAAATCTATAGTGTATGTTATTCCAATGCGCAGAGCCTATTAAGGAAATAGGAACTACACTACATGGCGCACAACGGTTTGATAAGGCACTAATTTAACGCTAGATGCTGAAGTAACTCAGTCGTGCTTTTCTCAGAGACCCCTCTACTCACAATACTCGAATAGACGTCTGGAGTGGGTAAGGGATAATATCCGCCATAGCTGAGTAGGATGAAAACTCCTATGTATTAGCTTTTTGGTTTGTTCAACGATCAAGGACACAGTGTTCCAAAATATTGTGCAACTTATCTTTGTTCGCTTGAAACTTGCTCTGCAATTTTCATTAAAAAGGCTGACGAGGATAACACCTTAACCGGAGCTGCAGGCGAAAACGCCGTACCAGATTTTAATGGAACAGGTTTCCAAGAAACCGATGCAAATGCTACAATCATTCCTCAAAATTTAAGAAAAGCCATCACTATAAAACTTATAAAACAGGGCCTGACATGGAAAGGTGGTAGGGCAGTTTTTGTGATAGAGGCTCATGAATATCACCAGACAGAGGTATGCTATTTGTGGGATAGTCTTCCCAGAAGCAAATTCAGTAACACATATGTTTCACTTCTACAAAGAAGATGATCCACCGGGTTAATATATTCCTTTCGAGGATATTGTAATCCCACTAACATACCAGGAGCATGAGCTCTGGTTTAAAGGCGCCCTAAAACATTTAAATCACCTTACCAGGCTCGGTCCACTAGGTAGACCAGGAGCAACATGGCCGGTTTTAGCTGGCTGTACACCACATCCTGACATTGATGACATGACAGATGTGGATTTACTCACACAACTCAAAGAGTTAATCAGAATCTATAGACAATTGGTTCAATAGGTCATGCAGACTCTCACAGTCCAACATGCAGTAGTTATTCCACAACAAACCTCTCGCCAGGGGAATACACTAAAAACTACACTACACACGTAATCATGGGTAAATTACCCACAAAATGTGATCAAATTCCATTCTGGATAGCTCCAAAAATGTCTCAAATCTAAGCAGTATTTCCTAATACTAGCCCTCATGAGAAACGCAGAATTCTAACAACCTGTCTACCATTGGGGATCACACCACATCTGTAGGACTGCACCACTTGGGTTACAGTCGTCGCTGCAATTTACACTAAAGCACATGGTGTTCCGTCTATGGCGGTAATACTTGATGTCCTGAAACAAATTCAAAACGAATACGGGGCAGAGCCTGCTCTGAATTTAGGTATGAAATTACTGAAAAATTTCGACCGGTCTCATCAATAATATTATCTAATATTACAGGAGAAGCAGCATCAGTGGCGATCCACCAGAAATTAAGGGAATTTGATTTAACTGAGCAACCACAAGAACTAGCCAGAATAATTGAAAAATCCTATGAAGAATTAGGCAGAGACAGCTTGGGTGGTAAACCAGTTACACCACAACTGTCTGAAAGTCCTGAAAAGGTCTTTACTAAAAACACTCCTACCTCTTCTAAAAAGAAGTGGGAAAATAGCAAACAGCCTTCCAAAGAGAAGCGTTCTCATTCCAGAGGAAGGTCTCCTCAAAAGGAGCCCTCTGAAAGGAGGTACAACCTGAGGAATAAGGATAATTTGAGAAAACCTGTCAGGTATAAAGATACTGATACACGTTCCTCCCGTACCTTTCAGATGTCGTCACAGAAATCTGAAAGAAGAGGACGGTCAGACAACAAGGAAGAACGTGTGAAGTCAAAAGATGATCAACACATTTAGAAAAACAAAAAACCTTAATTCACCAAAAAGAAGGTAGCAGGTCTAAAGATCAGATATGCCGAGGATCTTGAGGACACAACTCAAGAATGGAGAATGGGCTCAGACAATGTTGGACAGCGCAGGAGAAGTCACAATAGCTCGCAAGAACCTGAAGGGACTTCTGGGGAAAGTAGATTGAATGAGGACATTCAAGTTGAAACTGCAGATACCAGGGTTAGCTCGCCACAAAGGTTATATGAGATAACACTCCATATGGAGGGAGACATACCAAGAAAAGTGAAAGCACTCTTTTGGGAGCGACTTTCGAGGGGTTATGACATACTTCTAGCAGAAAAAGACTAGCCAACAGAACTTGTCAGGTACTGTCCACATGGCAAAGACATAATTATGCCAGCCTTCTCTAACCATGTTCCTGTACATTTAAAATATACATATTCAAAAAAATGGGCAGTTGCCCACGCTCTACATTATATAACAAGCATTGGCATAGCCAATAGGTCTCACCTTTGGGACCTTATAAGTGTTTAGCCATGCAACAGTTGATGTTGTTGCACCATGGATATTGTGCTGCATAACTAAATACTTAGAAAGTCCCAAAAGCGAGACCTATTGGCTAGGCCAATGCTTGTCATTTTTGGTTTTTGAAACCCCGGTTGAGGAAGATGCAAACAGCGACCTCTGAGGAGATGCAACAGTGGCATCGAAACGCGTCATTGCCATGAACTTCAAAGGGATGTTATGCTGCCTGCCTGGTTTAAATAGAGTTTGTTACTCAGCTGCAGTAATACCACTTTTAAACTAAGTTTACTAAAAATTAAATGAGAAGGCAAGAAGGAAAGAAGAGGAAAGGGGATGTAAAATTAGTGCAAAGTGTGCCAGGAAGGCAAAGAGAGAGATGAAGACAACTGGAAGTTCAGTGGGGATAGAGAGTGCGAGAAGAGAAAGTGAGGGGCAAGTGAAGAGAGGACAGCAGGAAGAAGGGTCCGGATTTAGAAGGGGACTAGATTGGGGGAAGGAGACTGGGAGATGGCATGGGATCCAAAGATGAGAGAAGGGTGCGGGGAGATGAGTGAACATCGATGGAAAAAGTGGAAGATGGAGGGAGGAGAACTAAAAGGTGATAAGAAGAAGCAGGGTCGTGAGCGGAAAGTACAGAAAGAGCAGAAGCCGGGGAAGGAGAGAGAAAAGAAAATAGAAGAAATGGAGAAGCTTGGGGAGGGAGCAGAAAAAAGATTGGGGGGTGAGAGAATGAAGAGTGGGAGAGAACGTCCTGGAGAAAAGTTTGGAAGGTGGAGAGAAGAGGGGAGTGGATGAGATATGGGTGAGGATGTAGGTGGAAGAGAGAGAGAGACGCAAAAGAGATGGGAGTGGAAAGGAACTGGGGGAAAAGGAGGCTGGAGAGAAGCAAGAAAGAGATGTGGAGGGCATAGGGGAGGCAGGGGGCAGGGAGGCCTGAGGAGCTGTGAAGCATCCAGACTGTCCTGAAGGAAATAAGGTGCGAGGCGGGCGTGAGGCCTGAAAGAGGTGAGAAGGGAGGATGGAGTGGGGGAGAGGAGGTGAACATATGGCGGCTGCAGATATGGAGAAGAGAAGGGTTTTACGCGGAAAGAGCGGAAGAAGGACGCTGCAAGGCGAGGAAAGAACATCGGAAGATGAGAAATAGGGGTTGGTAAAACAGAAGGAGATGAGGACGGATAAGCAGAGGAAGAGAAAATAAAGAAAAATGAGGTGAGAAGATAATGAGACACAGATGAGACGACGGCGGAGGGGACAAATACAATGAGATTAGGATAAGAGGATGGGACAGGGGCTGGAGAAGTGAAGGGCGTGGAGGGTGGGGGAACGGTGGGCAGCGCTTGCTGTGAGCCTGGAGTGGTGGACATAAGAGGAAATCTGTGAATTAGTGAGAAGTGTGCCAGGAAGGCAAAGAGAGAGATGAAGACAACTGGACGTTCAGTGGGGATAGAGAGTGCGAGAAGAGAAAGTGAGGGGGAAGTGAAGTGAGGACAGCAGGAAGAAGGGTCCATATTTAGAAGGGGACTAGATAGGGGGAAGGAGACTGGGAGATGGCATGGGATCCAAAGATGAGAGAAGGGTGCGGGGAGATAAGTGAACATTGATGGAAAAAGTGGAAGATGAGGGGAGGAGAACTAAAAGGTGATAAAAAGAAGCAGGGTCGCGAGGGAAAAGTACAGAAAGAACAGAAGCCGGTGAAGGAGAGAGAAAAGAAAATAGAAGAAATGGAGAAGCTTGCGGAGGGAGCAGAAAAAAGATTGGGGGGTGAGAGAATGAAGAGTGGGAGATAACGGCCTGGAGAAAAGGTTGGAAGGTGGAGAGAAGAGGGTAGTGGATGAGATAAGGGTGAGGATGTAGGTGGAAGAGAGAGAGAGACTCAAAAGAGATGGGAGTGGAAAGGGACTGGAGGAAAAGGAGCCTGGAGAGAAGCAAGAAAGAGATGTGGAGGGCATAGGGGAAGCAGGGGGCAGGGAGGCCTGAGGAGCTGTGAAGCATCCAGACTGTCCTGAAGGAAATAAGGTGCGAGGCCGGCGTGAGGCCCGAAAGAGGTGAGAAGGGAGGATGGAGTGGGGGAGAGGAGGTGAACATATGGCGGCTGCATATATGGAGAAGCGAAGGGTTTTACGCGGAAAGAGCGGAAGAAGGACGCTGCAAGGCGAGGAAAGAACATCGGAAGATGAGAAAGAGGGGTTGGGAGAACAGAAGGACAAGAGGACGGATAAGCAGAGGAAGAGAAAATAAAGAAAAATGAGGTGAGAAGATAATGAGATACAGATGAGACGACGGCGGAGGGGACAAATACAATGAGATTAGGATAAGAGGATGGGACAGGGGCTGGAGAAGTGAAGGGCGTGGAGGGTGGGGGAATGGTGGGCAGCGCTTGCTGTGAGCCTGGAGTGGTGGACATAAGAGGAAATCTGTGAATTAGTGAGAAGTGTGCCAGGAAGGCAAAGAGAGAGATGAAGATAACTGGACGTTCAGTGGGGATAGAGAGTGCGCGAAGAGAAAGTGAGGGGGAAGTGAAGTGAGGACAGCAGGAAGAAGGGTCCATATTTAGAAGGGGACTAGATAGGGGGAAGGAGAGTGGGTGATGGCATTGGATCTAAAGATGAGAGAAGTGTGCGGGGAGATGAGTGAACAGCGATGGAAAAAGTGGAAGATGGAGGGAGGAGAACTAAAAGGTGATAAGAGGGGGGAGAGGAGGCAAACATATGGCGTCGGCAGATATGGAGAAGAGAAGGGTTTTACGCGGGAAGAGCGGAAGAAGGACGCTGCAAGGTGAGGAAAGAACATAGGAAGATGAGAAAGAGGAGTGGGGAGAACAGAAGGAGATGAGGATGGATAAGCAGAGGAAGAGAAAATAAAGAACAAGGTGGGCAAATATATTAAACTTGTGTCTTTTATTGTCTACTGAAAGAACTCCCTGCCGAATCTGGATAACATGATTATTGCAAGTAAGCCATGTGTGTTTAACTAGAAGGTAGCGGCCGCGCTTGTAAAAAAAAAAAAAAAAAGATCAGAGAGGCCGTATGCCAGCTGGGGGTAGGGGAATGCAATGAAAGAAGTTGCGACAGCTGTGCACAACATGTGCGCTCTTGTACGCATTCTTGCAAGCTGATCGCCGGCAAAGTAGCATTTCTCAGAGTACCTACTAAATGTCTCGGCCAGACCAGCGCATGCGCTGGATCAGGTCAGGACCTAAAAATTATGTAGGATGGGGTGAAGATTCACCTCACCATAAAATCCAGTTAAAGAATCAACCAACTGCACAAAGACAGTATCTAGTTAAGCAAGAAGCTAAAAAACAGGTCAGGGAGATTTTAGATCAACTTTAATACTAAGGGGTGATTGTAACCTGCACCTCCTCAATGAACAGTCCTTTGTTTCCTGTCTCCAAACCAGACAGTACATATTGTCTAGTTTTGGATTACAGACATCTAAACACTTGTTGCAAAACATTTGCAGTGCAAAATGCACACAGTAAAGCATTAATGAATAATATTGTGCGTGAAAAATATAAAACCTCATTAGACATGTCTAACGGTTTGATTTGCAAAATATTTCATCTGAAAGCAGGTATTTGACCGCTTTCTCAATATTCAGGACACAGCGTCACTTCTGTCGTCTACCTTAAGGATTCAAGAATAGTCTGGGGTTATTCTCAGCAAGGGTAACAGAGTTATTACAAACTTATGATGACGAGGCTTTGGCATATGTCGATGACATCTATCTGACAGACGATGACCTGAACAGGCGCTTGAACAGGGTGAGCACCATTATACTGGGCTTTGCCTCTGAAGGGTAGAAATTCAATTTTAAAAAAATCAAGAATTGCCCATCTCAACGTCTTTTTCCTAGGATATGAGTTATCAAGTGAAGGCAAAAGCCTGGCAACCAACTTTTTAGAAAAGTGTGCGCTGCTCCAACCACCCAAAAAGCTGAAAAACTTACAGCCAATTCTACATTTCCTGAATTTCTGAAGAACTTACATTCTAAACTATGCAGAAAGGGTTAAACCTCTCTACGAATTAATCAAGCCTGATTTTAAAACAGTAAATTGGATACAAAAACACATAGAAATTTTGCGTTCACTTCAAACAGACATGTTAACAACAAAACATTTGCAAACACGCGTAAATGTACGCAACTTAGTGTTCCGAATCATTCCAGGACAATGCGGATTCACGTACTTAACTTTTAACGAAGGTGAAAAAGTACCAATTGCTTATAAATCACATTTGTACACACAAGCAGAAATGAAATTTACATCAACAGAAAAAATTCTGACAGCTGTTCAAACCGCTGTAGCAAAAGAGAGAGCCCTCGCGCAGGTTAAAAGCGTTATGGTCGTAACACCTGTACCTGCCTTAGAGGCAGTGACAAAAGCGAGCATTCCAAATTCTAAAGCTTTACATCAGAGATGGATGCAATGGGTTAATTCTCTTGCTGCACCTGATGTTGAATATGTTTTTGATCCTTATTTGAAAACACAAGCATTCCTGCAATATGATCAAGAATATCCTCTGCCTACTGACATTCTCCCTCTTGATCAGTATGAATGTATAACTTACACTGACGGTTCTGCGCAACCCGCTACGGATGGTGAGCAGGCTTATAGTGCGGCATGCGCGATCGTTAAAGGTCGTTTTCGAGATGGCAAATTCAGACCTATGGTCACAAAAATGCAATCTCTAGGAGAATGTACACCTCAGCGAGCTGAACTACAAGCATTTAAAATGGCACTTGAAAATAAGGATCGCAAATTCTCCACACTTATTGTGTGCAATTCTTTCTACTGTGTCCTATCCTACAAGGAATATTTACAGAATTTGATTCAAAACGGTTTCAAAGATGCAAAAGGTGGCACAATTAAGCATAAAACGCTTTGGGAACAAGTAGTTCAGTTACGAGGAGGACTACAAAACACTTATGTGATACACACGCTGAGTCATCAACGTGATGGCGTTCACGTTGAAGTGAATTCATTGGCTGATGAAGCTGCGAAGGCAGCTGTGCAATCGGCTTCAGTAGCTGCAATCACTCGTTCAAAAACAAAAATCGACAGTGAAAGAATGATAACAGTTAATGCTACAAGCAAAGGCAGTGGAGCAGCGTTACCTAAAGGGTTTCCACTCAAATACTCATATATAATTTATGCAAATGGCGTTCCGTTTGCTCCAATTCCTGGAGTGGGGGATAGGGTAATTCCAAACATGGAACGTAGGACGACTTTGATTTACGAAGCACATCTGGGAGAGGGTCTGATACATTAGGGGATCTGTAAAACAATACTAGAATTAAAAGATATGTACTGGTGGCCAGGGATGAATACTCAGATTCACATCTTCATCAATGACTGTATAGCAGGCAATAGAGATCGCAGTAGAGAAGGCCTTCAGACACCTGACTACAACGTAGCCAGCCCAGTACAGACACCATTGTTAGACAGCATTAGACTGTCTAGGTGCAAATGTCCCAGTGGACAAATGCAGTTCCAGAAATACTAAATCTAGGTTCCTTTGGATGTGGCCTCAGCGCTCGGCTGACGCTCGAACTGCTATAAAAGATTTGCAAGTCTTTAACGGCACATACGCAATTGGCACGCTACAGTCTGACCAGGGTCCTGCGTTTAGCTCTCGAGCTTACAAAGAAGCCATGGCCAATTTGATCGTTGCATTGCGGTATTCTGTCCATTCCATCATGAGGGAAAATTGTTTGTTGAGAGAAAAAACCGGGACATAAAGCAGTCTATAACAGCTAGGGTATTAGATTCAGGTGACGGGTGGGTCAAACATCTAATAAGTGTCCAACGTAGTCTTAACAACTTGCCAAGAAGTTCTCTAGGAGGTATCACTCCACGTGAGATCCTTTTTGGGATGAGAATGTTGGTCTCGGACCTTGATTGACACATATCAGTGGTGGAACCTAAACCATTTGATATCAAAGATCGTTTGGCTGTTTTACAGGACTTAAATGAACTAAGAACAAAACAAAGCAACCTGTTCCTGAAGCCAACCACCACTGGGGAAAAATCAACCCTCTCAGCAAGACCTGTCTGGATCCCAAAGCTTGGTGATCTAGTCAGAGAAAATATCACAGTCAAGAAGGAATTTGGGCCTTCCTACAGACAACCAGTAACTGTCCAACAATCCACGGATCAACAGTTTTACTGCCGCCCCTTGCTGGTAAAAAGGGTCTGGTCTACTAGCTTTAAAACCCCGTGTAGAGTTAAAAAAACATATTTGACAACCATTGTTGACCACTGGCCACAATAACCACCCGTTAGGACACGAAAGTGCAGAATGGTATGTAAGATATTGTACCATACTAGTGAGCAGTTCCCCAGTGTAATTTACAGATGTTGCCAATTATCAAAACAAGCAAATAAGGGAATGCTGTGCAAATTAATTTCTTTAATTTTGGCTAGACCCAAGCAAGTAGTCTGATGTACTGTTGAATGTCTATACAATGTTTGGTCTATTTTTTGTGTACTTTCACCTTTGTAATTGTATGATCCTCAATGGAAAGATTGAATTAAGTTTTTTATAAGATTATATACTGTCTTATTTAAGAAAATCATTTGTATCGAATCATACATCATCAGACAGCATGTGCTCAACATTGTATCCTACGCCAACGACACTCAGCTCATTCTCTCACTCACGAAGAATCCCTAAGACACCAGACTTTGCTTCCAGGAAGGAATGAAGAATGTGGCAGCCTGGATGAAAAACAGCTGCCTGAAGCTCAACTCCGAGAAGACCGACGTCCACATCCTCGGATCCTGCAACTCTGCCTGGGACAACACCTGGTAGCCCTCCACCCACGGGAACCCACCCACTCCCACTGACCACACACGCAACCTCGGAATCATCCTCGACTTCTCCATCACCATGAACCACCAAATGAATGCCGTCGCCTCCACCAGCTCAACTGTCAGCGCATCTTCCACAAAACCTTCAAGTGGATCCCCCGACTGCAGAAAGACTGTCACACACGCACTCATAACCAGCAGACCGGACCACGGCAATGCCCTGTATGCAGGAATCAACAAGACCCTACTGCACAGACTCCAGACCGTCCAGAAGGCTGCTGCCAGACTCGTCCTCGGAACGCCGCAACACATGACCCATCACCTGCGAGAACTCCACTGGCTCCACGCCGGGAAAAGGGTCACCTTCAAACTTCTCACCCACCCCTACAAATCCCTCTACAACATCAGACCCAAATACCTCAACGAGAGTGTATCTTTCCACATACCCAAGAGGAAACTCCGCTCCACTGACCTCACACTGGCAGAGGTTCTCCTCATCGCAGAAACAGGATGGGCCGGAGAGCTTTCATCTACATCGCAGCCAAGACCTAGAACGAGCTCCCCGTGAACATCAGATGCTCACCAACCCTGCACACCTTCAGGAAGGACCTCAAAACCTGGCTCTTTGACTGATCCAGAGCTGCCCCCCCCCCGAGCGCCTTGAGACCCTCAGAGGTGAGTAGTGCGCTATAGAAACCCCTGATTGATTGATTGATTGATACAGAATCTAAATAAAGTGTTCCCTGCACTTGCCAATTTTTAGTTCCCCAAACTGTTTTTAAATCAATAGTGTATTTACAATAGCATTCTAGGGCCAGTTTGGAAATGAATGAATCTGAATAAATCAATTTAATGTTGGTCAACATACTCTTCTTTCCTTGTAGGGGCTATGTTCAAAATAAAATGAAACAAAATCTAAATGATTATGCCCCCCAAAATATGCAAATTTGTCCATGTATGTCTTGGAGCTACCCACTGGAAGAGTCAGGTAATGTTCCCATTGTGGAAAATTCAATCCTGTACGTGGAACACTAGTTTTGTGTAAAACATTATGTGCATTGTAATGCTAACAAAATATATTTCCATAATTAGCCGAGTTAAGGTACAAATCTGCATTTTCAAATACAGCTTAATATTCAAGCTCTAACAGCATTTAGGTAACTGTTTTCACATCCCAATCATCAGACATAATGCCAAGGGTAATCACGTCACCCATCGCAACCTTAAAGACATAAGGAGCCTGAAGTGTCTCTGTTGGAACAAAAATATCATACAAGACCTTATCGCAAACAATTCAATCAATCACTGGAAAAGCAGAAATGTTCACATGGGACGGGTCTCTTTGCACTTTGTGGGAAGACGAATGAGGGTTCTACACCTTGACTCCTAGTACTGCAGTAGAACACTCTTGGAGATAATATACAAAAATAAGGGAGAAAAAACTGTCACAAAACCAATCGAAAAAAGCAAAATGAGCAGCAGCAGGGGTGTTTTAGTTATAGAAATCAAGAATTGGTGCTACACGTTTATGGTCAGGTTTGAAAAGAAGGGGAAGAAAAAATGATTAACAGGTGTCTCATTTTTTCTATTAATGTCAATGGGATATTAAATAAATCTAAATACGGACCATTAATAAGGTGGTTAGTTTCCTGCTCCCCACAGGTTTTATTTTTTCAGGAGACTCATTTTAATTTTTATTTTACAAATTGTATCTTCCCAGGTACTCTTCTCATGTGTTTTTTGCTTCTGCCGGGCTAGATAAAAGAGGGGTGGCAATATACTTCAGCCGCAATCTTCCTTTGGAATTCGGGCAAATTATGAGAGACCCGCTTGGGCGATGGATCTGGGTCGAGGCTAAGTTGAATGGGATGATTTTAAATTTCATAAACTATTATGGTCCTTTAGTAGATTATACTAACCCATTGCTCAGGATTACCGAATTACTCAGAGGGACCCAGGGAAAAATAGTTGTAGGTGGGGATTTCAATTTTATTCAAGATTTAAAGAAAGGCACTTCAAATAAAAACTAAAAAGTGTTGAAACTCCAAACTAAGAAAGTCCTGGAAGCCGTAAAACAGGAGCATTTATTAGCAGATCAATGGCAGATCTGCAATCCATCAGCGGCTGAATTTGCATGTTATTCCAATCAATTCCACACAGCCTCGCGGATTGACTTTTTCCTCAGTTCACGGTCCCTGAAGGTATTAGATACCTTCAAAGGGATCAATCCCTTCTCTGACCATTCTTTGGTTGCAGTTGAGTTTGAGATCGAAGGGAGAGTGAAGGCTCAATCCAGGAGGCAGATGGATCGGCTACTCCTCCAAGACTCTATCTGGGTGGCTTCAACTAAAGAATGGATACAGGAGTTTTTTTTTAATGTAAATGAAGGCACTGCAGAATTCTTTTCAGTTTGGGGAGGGTTTAAGGAAGCCATTAGAGGTCGCATGATAGCACGTTCTGCCGCGCAGATGAGAGAGAGCCGCGGCAAGATAAATAAACTTCAGCTGGACGTGTCTAATGCTCTAATTTCTAGAGATACTCTACCTCGGGGGAGGGAGACACTGCTTTCCTACTGGAAAGGGCTAAAGATAGACCTTTCTCCTGAGGCGGAAGCCGGGAGCATTCACTCGCATTTACGCTATTTTAAAAATTGATTGTCACCAATAACTTGTATTATTTAAAAAAAACTTACCAGCTTGTGAGATCACTTTGAGAGCACTCGCTCGAATTGGACAGGCAAGCACAGCGGATTTTAGCGCTGCCGCGTAGCCTCCCACAACACTCCCCCTGACGCCAGCACCGGCCACGAGAGAGGCCACGCCCCTTTCCAGGTCACACCCATCGTCGCCGAGTACATAAACGCTGATTACAAGCAACTTCCTTGATAGACCTTTCTCCTGAGGCGGAAGCCGGGAGCATTCACTCGCATTTACGCTATCATACAGCGCAATTGGCATATGGTAAAGGATGACCCTGTGATAGGTAGTCATCTTCCTGAGTTTCCAGCAATCACATACCGGAAGGCCACCTCCATGGCTGATATATTTGTAATGAGCAGTCCTGAGTATAAGGATTCCACATGTTTATCTTTGGCACGTAAGGGATTTTATAAATGCCCTCAATGCAAAGCCTGCACATATGGAATGAATAGGACCTCTTACCTTACTGCATTCAGTACGAAACCACAAAGTATTAAACATCATCTTACTTGTAAAAGTGAGTATGTGGTGTATGTTTTGGAGTGCAGTTGTAATTTGAAATATGTAGGGAGTTCTAAGTTGCCGGGTCACAGACGTAAATTACAGCATATAAGGGCAATTAATAACAATGACCAGAGTTACCCCGTGGCCCGCCATTTCCACGATGTCCATGGTGGCAAACCCAAAGATCCTAGATATTTCCTGTTGGATACAGTACCGATACAGAGGAGAGGAGGGGACAGAGAGGGGATGCTGCGTAGATTAGAGATTCATTAACTTCTTCTATTGGATACCAAACAACCAAATGGTTGGAATATGAGTAAGGATCTATATACTTACCTAGATTTATATATACAGATACACACAGACACATGCAATGAGATCAGGTACTATGACTGTCAAGTGTTCCAATCCTAACTAACTTGCTTGAAAAGTATGCCATCTGGATTTTCTATATCATTACCAAATCATGTATATAAGAAATGAATTTTTTAAGATTGTTCTTATTGTAAATAGAGAGATACATTTTTGATACTATGGCTTACGATGATAACCATATTTTAAGATTTCTTAATTATTTACGGATGAATTAATTGTTTACCGGTTGGTATATATGATTAATTGTGGGAATCATTCATGACTATAAGTATGGAATCTTAGTATCTAAAATAAGGGAAACCTGCTTTCTTATGATTTAAGTCCAACATTAGCTATGTTATGTTATGTTATTAGTTTTGTAAAGCGCAAACAGCTGCCCCCGCAACGGGGCGTCCCGGCGCTGGAACCATAACACAATCAACTGAAACGAAAGGAAGGGGGGGGACCTAAAGGGAAGGAAAGAGATAGGTTTTGGTCGTTCTGCGGAAAGCTAGAATATTGTCAATGCATCGGATGTGGAGGGGAAGGGAGTTCCATAATTTGGCCCCCAATAGTTTGAAAGAGCGCCCTCCGATGCGACAGAACCTAGTGTGAGGTACCATTGCCAGGTGTTGCCCCATTGACCTGAGATTACGTTTGGGATTGTAAGGGGTCAACAGCGAACGGAGTAGCTCAGGGCCTTCGTTCTTCATAATTTTAAAGGCGAATATGAGGGCCTTGAACTGGATGCGGGCTTCCATGGGTAACCAATGTAGTCTGTGAATGGTCGCTCTCGCCGAGCACCTTCTTGGGAGACCTACTATTGCCCTTGCCGCCGAATTTTGGATCCGTTGGAATCTCTTTACTTCAGTTTTATTTGCTCCTAACAACAAGACACTCGCGTAGTCCAATCTGGACAGAATGGTGGATTGTACGATAAGTTGTCGTGTTTTGGAGTCAAAGTAGCCTAAGATGGGGTTGAGGCTTCTCAGTAAGCCAATGCAGGTTGCGGCAACTTTTTTTGTGTGCGACTGGAAGCTGAGAGCAGAGTCCAGCCACACTCCCAGGTTTTTAACTAGAGTCTTAGGGGGGGGTGCTGGGCCCAGTGATTGGGGCCACCAGAGGTCATTCCAGTTGTCACTATTTTTCCCCATTATCAGTACCTCGGTTTTGCCCCCGTTGAGTTGGAGGCAATTAGCCGTCATCCACTTAGCAACGGCAGTCAGACCATCCCTGAAACTCGTGGCATCGGGAGAGGGGGCCTGGTTGAGGCTGATGACCAACTGGGTGTCGTCGGCGTACGACACCATAGTAAGGCCCCATTTCTTGGCAACCTCCGCCAAGGGTTGCATATATAGGTTAAACAAGGAAGGACTAAGGGCAGAGCCCTGTGGAACTCCTTGTCCTATATCTTGGGGTTGGGAAATAAACGGAGGGGCAGATACCCTAAATGATCTATTGGTTAGAAATGATCTGAACCATTGAAGTGCCGAGTCTACGATACCTATGTTTTCAAGGCGTTTCAGTAGGATGGCATGAGAGACCGTATCAAAGGCCGCGCTGAGGTCGAGTAGTATCAGCGCAGCACTTTTGCCGGAGTCCATGATTTCCCGTAAGCTTTCTGTGGAGGATAGGAGCGCGGATTCCGTGCTATGGCCCGGTCTGAACCCGTGCTGGGAGGGGTCCAGGATGTTATTTGTCGCCATGTGCTCACTGAGAGTTTTGTTCGCGTGAGCTTCCGCTAGTTTCGCGACCCATGGGAGCAGTGAAACGGGTCGGTAGTTCTCAGGTTTAGAGGGGTCTAGGGAGGGTTTTTTTATCATTGGTGTTACCCAGGCCTGTTTCCAGCAGGTGGGGACCGTAGCTGTGGCAAAAGAAAGATTAAGGAGTGAGGTCAAGGATGGGAGGAAGAATTCCAAGGCTCCCAGAAAATGAATAGGCTTCATCGGGTCTGTGGGTGCGCCAGATTTCACCTTCCTACAAAGTTTGGAGAGTTCTTCACCGGAGATGGCGGGTATGCAAGTGAGTCTGGAGTCTCCGAGGATGACCTTGGGGGGGTTGATGTCCTCTGGACTATCCTGAGTGAAGGCGTTGTAAATTTTCCTCACTTTTTCCGTGAAGAAGGTAGCTAGGTCTTCACATTGCTGCGTGGAGGTAATGTGAGAGGCCGGCTTGTCTCCGTTTTGTAGTTTTTGTACGATTTGAAAGAAAGTTTTCTTGGGGTTTGGGCTTGCTTTTATCTCAGTGGCGTAGAAGGCAGCGCGGGCTACCCGGATTGCCTTATGATACGTTCTGAGAGTGATCAAATAAGCATTTTTGTCCTCCTGCTTGTACTCCTTCCTCCATTGTCGTTCCCTTTTTTTACAGGCTTTCCTCATTGTTTTGAGGTTCTCATTATACCAGGGATTGGAAGGGCTGTTACGCCCTTTAGTCCATTTCGCTGGTATAATGGCGTTCAGTCCCTTGGTAATCCAGTCCTGGAAGGACATATATGATTTTTCAATGTCATCAATATCCTCCAGGTTAGGTCCCCCTAAACTGGCTGCTAGGTCATATTGTTGGAGTTTGTGCCAAGGTCGTTTTAGGCAGGAAGTGGGAGACTTTTTTGTGGTGGGAGAGTTATTTGGGATGGAGAAGGTTACTAGCGAGTGGTCCGTCCAGGCCATGGGTATAGGGTCATCAGCTCTGGCCTCGGGAATATTCGTGAATACTGGGTCCAGCAGATGGCCCGCAACATGAGTAGGGGTTTGGACGAGCTGAATTAGCTGCAAAGCAGCTAGGTCTGCTGTAAAGTTGCTGATTTTAACATCAGACGAATTGTCTATGTGGAGATTGAGATCACCTAAGATCGTGAAGTTGGCCGAGTCAGTGATCATAGCGTGCGTTACCTCAATGAGCTCTTCAGTGAATTTCGTAGAAGGCCCCGGCGGTCTGTAGATAAAAAGGCCTGAAAAAGTGCAATGTGGATTTATGGAGATTTTGAAGCGAGCACATTCACAGTCCGCGATATTTTCCTTTTGAAAGGAGCAGGTAAAGGAGGATCTATGGATGGCAGCGATGCCCCCTCCTCTTGAGTCTCTATTGATACAGGTCATAGCAAACCCATCCGGTATGGCTAGATTGGGAATACTGGTTAGATCGTCTTTAAGCCAGGTTTCGCTCAGAAACATTATATCTGGGTTCTCATCCATTAATAGCGTTCTTACCTCCGCATGGTGTTTGACCAGGGATCTGACGTTCAGCTGCATGATGGTAAGTGACGTTTCCTTCCTTTGGTTCTCTTTCTGGCTGATAGGGCGTGGTACGGGTATGACCAAATTACAGCTTTTACAGTGGAGGGCGGTTCGACCAATGCAGCCCTCTAAGTTGTAGCATCTAAGGCCAGGGTTAAGTGACCACAGTGTATTACTGTCGTATGCGTATGACTTTTGGGCAGGGGGTCTGGCGAGAGGCGAGGACTTGGCGAGGACGGGCGAAGACGGGCTTGCCTTAGGCGCGCCTTCGGCGCGCAAACGGCGCGCCCGCTGCGCCCGTCCGCTGCGCGTCCGGTGATTACACATCCTTAAAGGTAGGAGAAGGGAAGGGTGGGCGTGGCCTGCAGGTAGGCGTGGCCTCTGTTCCTCGCCGTGAATGGCGGCAGAACAGTTTGTTTTGGTGGAATCGGTGCAGCGAACGGGGACGCTGTTTAGGCGTACTTCTAGCCCGTTATGGAGGTGCCTGGCGGGTGAGTGCGCAATTAAAAAGCAGATTAAATCAGGTGACACAACAAAATACAAGTTTTAAAAATATCCGTCCTCTCCCGGCTTCCGCCTCTGTAATAAGTTGGCTGCACAGTAGTGCCTTGATGACTTTTTGTCTTATTTAATTTCACATGTTTGGGAGCACTTTTCTGTTTGTTGGTTTTACAAAAAATATACAAAAAAATATCATAAGTAATAACTTAGTTAAGGGGTGGGTTCTAGGGATACACTTTTTAATTTTTATAGGCATTTGGATTAAATACATAAAATGATGGTTTAGACATCAAATGCAATATAAGGCGGATGTTTGATACTGACAGAGGGGAGGTGTCATAGTTGGACGCAATATAGCAAAATTGGCAAATCATAAATATGACCAGGGCCGTTTCTACCATTAGGCAGGACTAGGCAGCCGCCTAGGGCGGCAAAAGGAGGAGGGCGGCAAAATAACCTAGAAACGGCCCTGCGTGAGGTGCAGAAGAGGGCATGGGTCACTGTCATTAAGCCCCTCTCTCAAGGTGCAGGGATTCCAAGCACTGCCAAGGGTGTGTACATGTGAGGCTCAGTAAGGGGCTCATCAATTATGCCACTATCAGAGTGCAGGGACCCTCATACCGGCCAGGGTGGCAAAGGTCTTCCTTCGGTCATGCTCATTGTGCACGCGCTCAGCCCGGGGTCCCTCTTTTGTCTCAGTTATTCACATTCATTGTTAAAAGGCGCCGGAAACAAAGGTGTCAGAAATCCGGCAGCAAAAGTGGGTCGGTGGCCGGGAGAGGTGCCATACATCAGGCTCGGCACGGACAGGGATGAAAGAGCTCTGCGCCACCCTGGAGCTGCGTGGCATCAGTAATTCAGTGCGCCAAGAAGATTATACCAGTGGATAAGGAGTGAGGAGTCAGGCGCTTGCTACTGGTGTTTTCTGGTTTCGTGGCGCTGTTAATGATGTTAATAACATGTTACTAATTCCCAAATGGTTTTAGCAAGTAAGTGCTTAGCCACACTTTGGCCAAGTATTGTAGTTTTTGCCTTAGGTGGAGATTGTTCGTGCTATGATTAAAGTAAAGTAACTTTTATAGCGTTGTTCTAGGTAGCACCCAAAATTAGCAACTGAGTAATGTCCACGTATAATATGATGGAGCAATAGTGTTTTAAGGCACCTTCAGAATGATGAGAAACAATAGATACACGTAAAACCATGGTAATTGCTATAACAATTATTAAATAACGTGTTATGATACTTTTATCATAATATTAATTACAAAGGAATGCAAAAAGTGTAAAAACACGTTTTGTTAATTTATTTTAAAAACAGTGTAATAACACTTTATCGAAATATGTTTATCACATCCCGAGTAGTAAGTAAACTATCACTTTTATTGTAAAAATAGTGTAAAAAAAGGGAAATTAAATATTTGTTTATTGTAAATAATTTTCTAACAAAAATATCAAAGTATTTAATTATGGCGAGAGTTATAAAAATACCAATGTGAAAGTACGTTCGATTGTAGTAACTTTAACACAAAACCAATGACAAAGGTGGGTGATACTTTTATTGGCATACTACTAAACAGGCGTAAAGAAAATGGGAAGGCAGGATTTTTGTAAGAGCCACAGCAAAGTGAAATTCCACTTTCATTTAAAGGAACAGAAGATATTCACTGTCAGATGCTTGATAGTAGGCATAGTGTGTAAATAATTATAAAATTCACTGATGCATATACAGCCCGAATTATTAGTAATAATATTAATTAATTATTCATGCTCGCCTTGAATACATTTTTCCTTCCCAAGTTGAATATTGAAATTAAATTTTACTGCATCAATCTATTTACCAATTGCATCTTACAGTCGGTGAATACATAGCTCAAACAGATAGACCTTTAGAAAGCGCCTCATGAAACCCAAGTTCAGGCCCTGCAAACTAGCTTCCCATGCACTAGCGCACTGACTGACGCTCTTATTTATGGTCACTTGATCGAGCGAAGACTATAACATGTGATGTCAAAGAACGCTGCTACCTCCACCCACCCAACCATCCCCATCCCGTCCTTTTGCCACCCGCAAACAAAAATAATACAGTTATTTTCATATAGCGCTTTACACGATGCGTATACAGTTTCCAAAGGCTGCAAATAACAGGTTTCACAATTGCTCTATTTACCTACCTCGGCAGAATGGAAGGCTGAGTGTGCTTAGCAAGGATTACAAACTTGTAGCTGATGAGTGGAAGGGAGGGGGCGGCATTTTTCATTTCTCGCCTAGAGTGGGAAAACACCTAGAAACGGCCCTGAATATGACTCTTGTTATTTGATATTCAGGAGCAAGGGGCCAATGCATTTAAGCACAGATGTCACTTTAATCATTGTTAAATACAAACTTTTGGATTATGTATTTTGCATTACTATTTGGTTAAGAAATACTGACAGATTTTTGGATCATGTATTTTACAGAAATGTTAAGTGAGAAAATACTGATAGTATTTCTTTCATGCCTATCTTAGCACTGTCACTTTAAAAAGAGGTGTATCTCACGACACTGTTGTCATGTGATCGAGGCAGGGATCTGCCGAAACGCGTCATGACGATATGGCAAGCACAAAAATAAATATTTAAAAACTTGCACAAAACTTGGGTCTTCCTCGTCTTTTCGTCTCCCTGAAGACGAGCCTTGCAGCATATATATATATATATGTATATATATATCTTCAAGATCAAGTTATGTAGATGTGGAGTTCAGAACTGTAAATCCATACCTCCCTCCGTGAAAGTACCATTCAATAGTTTGTCCCTCAATATTGTGGGAACGATATTCCCTACTGAAAGTTTGTGGCATAGAAAGGAGACACAGCTTTCCTATCATATCTCCTTAACCCCCTATATATTTTTTTTTAATCGGCAAAATCAACAGAGGATCCGCGGATCTGGCTGAAAATAAAAAAAACGAAGCGTGGAAATAAATCCCCCGGGTGGGCCAGGTACCGAGGGCATGCGAAAAAAAAGTGTGAGGGGGCCAAAACCCCCCCCCCACACTGCCGCAGGGACCGCCACCCCTGGGGCAAAGCATGAATATTTTCAGGGGGTACACAGCCCACCCACAGCCACCACCCCCGGGGCTTGTTAGTTTATAGTTTATAGTTGGGGGGTCTCTAAGGCCCCCCCAAGCCCTGGGGACAGCCACCCCAAGCCACCCCCAAGGGCTCTAATTAAATAGGATTGTGGGGGCATACTGCCCCCCTGCTGCCCTGGGGATCGCCACCCTCAGGGCTTTTTTAATAAAATAAATTTAAGCTGTGTGGGGGACTCGAGCCCCCAACACACCCCAGGAACCGCCACCTCCCCGGGGCACTAAATATTCAAAATAGGGGTCCGCCACGGACCCCTGAGCCCCAGGGATCACCACCATGGGGCTTTGCATTAATTGGGAGGGGGGCCGCGCAGCCCCCCTCCTGGAGCTAATGATGGCCCTGGGGACCGCCACCCCCCCAGGGCTGGCTCCTGCAGTGTCCCGGGGTGCCCACCCCCAGGACATTGCTATTTGCAATGACAGGGCGGGAGCCTCGTGACTCCCACCCTGTCATTGCAAACTGCTTTGCTTCATTGAAGCGAGAGCAGGGAAAACTGCTCTCGCTTCAATGAAGCAAAGCAGAATTGCTTTTCCATAAGGGAGCTGCATGTCAGCAGCTCCCCTTGTGAAAAAGCAATGCTGGCTCCTGCAGGACGCAGGGAGCTGGCGGAACAGTGGGAGGATTGGGGATCCCCACATTGTCCACAATGGAGAGGGCCAGCCCCTGGATATGGGGTCCCCGGGGCCACAAGTGGCCCGGGAGGGGGCCATGCGGCTCCCCTCCCAAAGAAAAATAAATAAATAAATTGATAAATAAATAAAGGTCGGCCCCGGAGTTGGGGTCCCTGCTGCCAGATTTGGCCACGGGAGGGGTGCCCACGCGGGCCCCTTCCTGCAACATTTTTTGTTTTTTAAATGGTGGCCAGGACTTGGGGGATGGGTCCCCAGGCCCCATGAAATAGAGAAAGAAGGGGGGCCACACAGCCCCCCTTCTTAAATAGAAAAAAGACAGGCATTGCACCGGAGGCCACGCCCCCTCCTTGCAGCACTCCGCAAACGCGCCCCCTAGCGCATTTGCAGATAGGGAACTAATTCCCCTTGAATACTGAGGGTCCCTGGGAGCCAACTAGCTCACCAGGAACATCCAGTGTGTGCTGGGGGGCTGCGTTGCAGAGAGGTGTTCTGAGGCCACGCCACTTTTTACACCTCTCTGCAACACAGCTCTGTGGCGCTTAATGGAAGTAGCAGGATTCAAGGGGACGTAATCTCCCAACTTAAAACGGCCACAGGGCGTGTTTACACAGTGGTGAAGGGAGAGGATGGGGCCTGAGGTGACGTGTGCAAACACGCCCTGTGGCACATTTAAAGTTGGGTAAATAATTCCCCTTCAATCTGGAGGGCTCCTGGGGGCCAACTAGCCCACCAGGTGCTTCCAGTAAGTGCCACTGCTCTGCGTTGCAGAGAGGTGGTCTAGGCCATGCCTCTTTTTACACCTCCTGCAACGGAGCTCTGTGGCACTTACTGGAGGTACCTAGTGGGGTAGATGGACCTCAGGGACCCTCAGGATTAAGGGGACGTTATCCCCCAACTTAAAACTCCCACAGGGCGTGTTTGCACACATGTCACCTCAGGCTCCCTCCCTCTCTTCACCAGTGTGCAAACACACCCCGTGGCGCGTTTTAAGATTTGTTTTAATCTCACTGCCCTACTATGTACTAGGGGCTTACAGAGGAGGTCATGCTAATCATAGGGGTACCTCAATGCATCGTGTTCCCTAGTGTATGTAGGTGTTTTTGCTGTATTCTAAGTGTCTTTTAGCATACCACTGGCTCTAAGCCTGGTTAGTCAGAGTCAGTTAACACCACTACCCGTCCGAAAAAGTTGTGGGCACAGGATGATTTTGTAACGAGGCTCTTTCTGCTTCTCTGTTGGTTCTTTCTGCACATGTCTTGCTTCTTCCTCCACTTTTCTTCATCTTTGATGACTTCTGTTGCTTCTTTCTGCATTTCTTTTTTTCTTTCTGTGCGTGTTTTCTTCTTTCTTCACATGTCCTACCTCTCTAGGCATAGTTGGACACTAGCATTTAAAAAACCTTTGAAATTCACAGAAAAAAACCATAGGTTTCAGGCACGTTATAGTTAGAAACTAGCATTTAAAAAACCTTTGAAATTCACTGAAAAAAACATAGGTTTCAGGCACGTTATAGTTAGGAATTAGCATTTAAAAAACCTTAGAAATTCACTGAACAAAACATAGGTTTCAGGGGCGTTATAGTTAGTTAGACATTTCACTCATACAAAACCATTGAAATTCCCCTGTTATAGTTAGTTTAGCTAACTATAACTTGCGCGCCCACAATGCACTGCTGATGACGTCACATAGTACATCACTCATGACATGGTCAGTGACATCACTCATGACATGATGACATCTCAAATGAATTCACTCATGACATCACTGATGACATCTTCCTTGTGATAGAGTGGCAGACCTCCTCTCACCCTAATATAACCTTTGATACACACATTCAAAAATGGAAACTAAAATGTTGAAAACAATGGACATACCAATACCAGTTACAACAACCTATTCAGTAATTCCAAGATCTACATACACATCCATTCATTCGCCAACAGTCCTATACAGTCACTCATACATGTACTCACTCATCATATGTACTCATACACCTATACATCCTGTTACACACCGCCAATCATCCATAGAGTTACTCACACGCATAGTCACTCATGCTAATAAAGAGTCAAACATCCATTTTCTAGTATATACAGTTATACAGACACACCACCACACTTACTTCTACAGAAACTTAAACATACTTACACTTTTAAACAATCACTTATAGAAACACATTATTATTCATGCAGGAACTCTTCCAATCCCTCACTCTCACATATACTGAGTTATATACACCAATACTCACATATACTAGTTTAAATGTAGGTAGTTACTTATAAAGACACTATTGAGAGAGTCATTCAGTCAAGTCAAGTCAAGTCAAAAACCACTTTTTTCGATTATTTAAAATCATAAAAGTATGCTGTACAAATACCAAAACATTAAAAATATCATTTAAAAAGTATGGCATACAAGATAAAAATACATTTTTGGGTCAAATAAAGCACATATCATCATACCCATGTTAAGGCAGTTAATAGAAATACAACATCGGAATGTTAAGAGGATTCAAGATCTAAAATAGCTTTCTATCTAACTCTCTTGCTTCTAACAGACGCTGCAAGAAAGCTTGCAACAAAAAAACATAGTTAGTGGGGATTCTAACAATTGTAGAAACAATAAAGCAGGTTTACACTGATTGAAATTCATCTTTTTCAGCAATGGAAGAATAAACATTTTCCTGGCATCTTTGTACAATGGGCAAAAAATCATAAAGTGCATAGTGTCTTGCGGGGAAAAATCATCGCATTTACATGGGGCAACATCTTCAGGTCTACTCCACCTCTCCAGATCCCATAGTACTGAGTAAATTTGATTAAACCGAAATTTCGTCAATAACCATCTATGGAAAGAATTTGTCACGATGGTCAAATAAGGTGACATTGCTATTGACTGGGTGACCAAAACATGGCCCCTAACCAAGGGTTTGCATAGTTCTGCACTTTCCCGTTCTGCCTCCCTTAACTTAATAAAGTTAATTTTTACCCACTCAAGGTCTGCCTTACAAAGAGATTCGGGGTTGAAAAAGATCTCTGGTCGCCCCATATAAGTTGCTACCATTTTTATGTACGACAACCAATCGATTTTGTACATATTATCGAGCATAATGCAGTCCTTTAAGATCTTATGGTTTAGGGAGAGGTTCGGGTTTAACCAGGTTTTAATCCATAGCAGCATTGGGGCAATTTTAATTATGTCTGCTAGATAACCAATCCCCAATTCTAGGTGTACAGAGTGGGTAGCAGTAGATTGAGGGAGGTCAAGGAGGGACCTTAGGAATTTGTTTTCTTCAATTTGGATGGCATCGGCTTTAATATAACCCCAAATTGAGGCCCCATACCTTGCGATGGAAATGGTCTTGGCTTTGTAGATTGTTAGAATTGCCTCACAAGGTTTCCCCCCCAGCCTTTTAGCAAAGCCTAGCACTGCAGCTGAAGAATTTCTCACCGAATTTACCTTGATTGAGAGTTGGGGGGACCAAGAACCCTTGTCACCAAAAACTACTCCCAAGTAGGTAAATACCTTCACCCTGGTGATTACTTCACTGCCACAAAAAAAGGTCTTAACTTTGTTTTTTGAAGGCCCCAGAGACATCACGTGTGATTTGCTGTTATTGACTACCAGATCCAGATTTTTCATAAACGCCCCAAACGAGTCCAGCAGTCTTTGCAGGCCCAGTGGGGTTCTAGCCAACAAAACAGCGTCATCAGCATATAGGAGTACCGGAACCGGTGTACCTCCCATACACGGAATGTCTGGGGTCGCTGGTAATAGGTTTAGCTCCAATGAGTTAACGTATAATGTAAATAACATAGGGGCCAAGATGCATCCCTGACGCACCCCTCTGCCGGACTTAAAACTGGACGTACATTTCCCCTCATTTGTCATCCTGATTGAGGCGTTCAGTTCTTTGTGCAGCTCGGCTAGAAAATACACAAGGGGCCGATCAAGTCCCAGTTCCAGGAGCATAGTCCACAGCTTTGACCTATTAACAAGATCAAAAGCTGTGGACAAGTCCATAAACCCCAGATGAATAGACCCCCTAGCAGCCTTGGTGTACTTAGCTGTTATTAAGTGTAAGTTCAAACATTGGTCCTCCGTGCTCCTCCCAGCTCTAAAACCATATTGGGCGTCAGACAGAATGTTTTTGTCTGAGGCCCACCCTGTTATCCTTGCTAGGATCACTTTCCCCAGAATTTTAATTGAGGAATCTAGCAAGGATATGGGCCTATAACATCTAGGATCAGCCCTTTGGCCCTTCTTAAAGACTGGGATTATTGTTGATTGGGACCAAGATTTGGGGAATCCAACTCGGGCCGAGGTGTTAAAAACATTTGTCAGGATGTTAGCCCAGTATAGTGGGTTTGCCTTGTACATGTCTGTGGGAACACCATCTGGCCCAGGAGCTTTTCGTCCTGCGGAATCTTCGATTGCTTTTACAACTTCCTCCAGGTAAAACCTTACTGGCAAGACAGAAGGGTCTGAGACTGGGGCCACAAAGTTTTCTAACTCTAGATGACTACCATAAATTTGTTCAAAATGGCTCAACCAGTCCTCCTCTGCAATGTTTACTTTTAAAACTTGGTTTTTACTATTTGAGAACAGGGGCGTGTTAATAATGGACCAAAATTTTGCACTATCTTTTAAGGTTGCTTTGTCCATAAGCTCTACCCACGCATCATGTTTGATTTTATTTTTTCTTTCCTGTACTACTCTAGAGTACTCACTTCTGAGCTGGGCAACCAGAGCTTTATTCCTTGGTCGCTCCTGGAGAGTTTTTTTCAGGCGGTTATGGGATTTAGTGCATATGTGATCAAACCAGCCCGCAACCTCCTTATTTTTAGCTGGACGATTATTGGTCGTGAGTTCTTTGGCCACTTGGGCGCAGATTGCTTCGTAAGAAGAAATTACTTGTTCCCGGTTGAGTGGAGATCTCCACAGATGTTTAAGTCCTGAGCGGCCTTGACAGTAATGATGTTAAAGAACTCCTCAGGCACCACCTTACTCCAATTTAACCTCTTCCCCTGGTCTTTTACTTTTACTTCGGCCAACACTGGAGGTGAGGTGGTTATATTAAATAGCAAAAAAACATTTACCAATTCAATAGCCACAGGGTTATGATCACTAAAACAAGAGGGTATAGCATTATAAAAAACAACATATTTTAAAAGTCCAGAAGAAAGAAATATGTAGTCAATTATGGTTTCACAATCCCTCCCCGTGAAAGTGGGGACACGAGAACTTTTATCAAAAAACTCTGCTTCAAACAAATCATTGTTAGATAAGAGTTTCTCCAGTGCTTCCCCCTGCTAGAATGCTTAAAATGTTGCGGGGATGTGAAGTCTGGCCCATCAATGTCAGCTAATGAACAGTGTTGACTACATAAGTGGACGTTAAAATCTCCCAACAGAATACGTTGGCATAAAGTGGTTTGCTTTTCAATATAAATGTTTAAAAAATCTGATAACCACAACAGGTGTACATTTGGGGAGTCCCCGTCCTGGGAATTGTAACAGTTTACTAGGATTAGTTTAGTGTTATTAGGAAGTTTAAATTGCAGAATTAAAAAATTATTAGAGGCACATTCCACCCTGCTAATAGTCCCTCTTACATTAACAGAGACCAGTAACACAAGTCCCCCTTTATCTCTCCCCGCCAGCGATTTTACTGCAGGGACGAAGTAAGAGGTATAGCCATCCAACCAGAAGTCACAGTCTCTGTCCCAAGTTTCTTGGAGAGCCACAATGTCATATTGTTTCACTTGGTTTAACCAGATGATGTCATCTTTCTTTGAGCGCAGACCAGTGACATTCCAGCTTACCATCTTAACCGTTGCCCCTTTAGCTTTACACAAAATTACAGGGTTACAATGGGTAGCCGGCGGGGTCAAACCAGAGTGGACCTGTTCCAGAGGGACAGAGGCTAGATGTGACTTTTCCCCAGATCCCTTTCTAGCGTCCCGTCAATCGCACAACTCCAGGGTGGAGAGCACATCAAATCTATTATGGTTAGGAATGATTGGCCCAAAGTTAAAGTAGTTCTCTCCACCAGGTCCCTGAAACAAAGCCGGCGTCTGAGCCATAACGGGAGTACAGGGTCTCCTTCTCATACCAGTACTCAGAAGGTTCTCTCCGCAATGGCCCGGGATTAAGTTCGGTGTCTGGGCCATAGCGGGAGTGTAAGGTCTCCTTCTAACACTAGATGACTGCTCCCCAGCTAAATGATTGTAAAAGAACCCTAGAGGAAGCACCCAGATATTATTGACATCATGCGTCAATGAGGCTGCTCTCAACAGGACTGTGGCTGCGTGTTGTGGGTATCTAAAATTAATAATTATACACTCCCCTTTACAAGTCTTTTTAGAAGACCCGATCCAATTGGCCCTTCTAGTAGAAATAATGTCCGGGGCAAATTTTGTAGGGAAACCACGGTTCCTGCTTAACCATGACACGGTCTTATTTCTAAGTGCCTCGTGCGATTCCTCATATGACTGGGCTAATTGCGTTTCTAGTGGTGGAACTTTTGTTAAAACAACAACATAGGGGGAACATGCTGGGGGTAGGTTCGTAGACCTTATTCTCCTAATCCGGTTATAACTGGGTGGACTAGCAGGCCCTGTTGTTATTTGAGCAGCTCCCCTCGCTCCGCTATGTGGAACTGTTGTGGTAGGGACAATATTTTTGGAAACCTCAGTATCTTGCTGCTGGATTACCACTTTGGATACCTGCTCAGACCCACCTGTAACCATCACCACCTCCTTGGGACTCTCAGCCGCTGCTAAATGCTTAGAAAGCTACCCCCCAACCTCTTAACTTCGGCAGTAACACTATTGAGTTTCTGCACTAGGGGTTGGACGAGCTGATCAAATTTAGCTACGAACATTGCTTCCAAGGAGTGAAGTAGTTTTGATAATTGGTCAGAACTTAAAGAGCTATTAGACGCAGAACTATCTGTCTGTACATTATTATGATCATCTGGATTGGTGTGCGTTTGTGGGGGGATATCTACCCTTTTTTTTAAATGTTGCCCTCCCCTTTTGGGTTGGTGTTTCCTTCAGTTTCTTACAGGTCTGGCAACAGGCAGTGCTCCCTCACTATCTTCACTTACACTATGTCTAACTACGTCTGGTGGCTCTACATGAACCTGAGCCGTAACCGTAGTGAGCACACCAGGAACCGAGTCTAGGGTAACAGACTCTGGGGGGCTCTCCACAGTGATTGGCGACTCTAGTGTAGTGTTAGAAAGAGTATCTCTTCCCAGGGAGGCCCTTCTATCACTATTGATTTTGGTAACCATTTTTACCAGGTAATTGTCAATAGGCCCTGACCCCGATACAAATTTCTCTTTGGAACTTGGCATGGTCAGACCTAAACCTAGGCTAGTGCACTAGGATGATGGTAAAGCCACGAATAAAACCAATACAACCAGTACAATGCAACCAAGGATATGGATCAATAATCCAGAGGGCACTTTACCGTCTTTGAAAGTCTTTTAGAATCCAAGAGAACCGGTGCAGAATTGGACAGGGAGTATGGCCCAGCCCTGCCTCTTCCTGTCTATGACTGTCATAGACTGTCTCGCCCTTGTCCCGGGCTTCTCCCGGGCGCGTCCGCGCGCGTCCCGCGGGACGAGGAGGCGTGTTCTCCTTTATGCGCCTCCCGGCGCTTCCTGATTGGGAGGGCGGCGGCGTCCTTGCCGCGATAAGGCTGCTGGGGGTTGTAGTCCCAAGCATCCCCCGGCGGAGCCAAGCCCGGCCAGGAGCACCTACAGCAAAGGACTGAGAATGGCGGAGCCAAGCCCGGCCAGGAACACCACAGCGGAGCCAAGCCCGGCCGAAAACACACAGCGGAGCCGAGCCCGGCCGTGTGCAGCAACTGGTAAGTGAATTACGCCTCATTCAGTCACTAACACACCCATACATACACTCATACACCCATACAGACCTGCACACATACTGTCTTCAACACATACAAACAGTGACGCACTCGTTCATGCATCTATGCACTAAGTAATACCCTCCACTGAACCATACAGACACTCATACTAATACTTGAAAAACCAACTAATAACCCATATATACACTCATGTAGCTACTCACCAACCCATGCAGTCACTTATACACAAAGTGAGAGATTTATACATATATTTACATATTTAAACATTACTCACTAACCCATGTATTCACTAAGATACACTTAATCAGTCTGTTATACAATCAATTTTACAAAAAACAATCATCCATTTAGACACTTATATACCCATTTATTCTTCCATCGACCTTGAGATATACATATATAAAAAATGTTTCATTTCAGAAAATTACGCATTCACTGGATGACGTCATCAGTGATGTCATCAGTGATGTCATTTGAGATGTCATCAGTGATGTCATGAGTGATGTGACTGACCATGTCAAGAGTGATGTAATATGTAATGTCATCAGCAGTGCATTGCGGGCGCGTGAGTTTTAGTTAGCTGAACTAACTATAACGGGGGAATTTCAATGGTTTGGTCCAAGTGAAATGTCCAACTAACTATAACACCCCTGAAACCTATGTTTTTTCAGTGAATATATATACATATATATATACCACCAAGGTCAGTAAATGCGAGGTATTGATTGTGGTAACATTATTCTGTTGCGTTAATATGTGGGATTCCTTATTCCTAGCCCACACCATGCCAAAGCATTTAGGAGGACAAGTGGGGAGTGCTGGGTTGGTTAATTGATCCTGAAATGCATAGGAAACTAAAGTCAAATGTAAATCGATTAGTGCCTACACTATGTACTATTTCTCACATCATGATAGCTCTATGAATATTTGCTATTTGCCCTGGCAAACATCTGATTCTTGTCTCCATCTTGGCAGAGTCTGTCCTGGCTCAGACACTTGCCTGCATGGTTTGCTCTCCTTCCACCAGGAAATTAGTCCCTCTACATCTCAAAGGCACAGAAGCAACATCTCTGGTGTCATGTGAAGATGGAGAGGGAGGTCCCTGGGCACTCCCTGTGCAGTCATGTGTGTCTCAATGAAGCAAAAGGCTGCAGTCATCTTGCGCGGGAATCCCCGAGTGATTTTCGTGAGATGTATAAGCGATCTGTAACTGCACTACAACTCATCACGGGATGAATAAAGAGGCTGAGAAAGGAACAGCAGCAGAGATAGAGACGAGAGAGACTAAAACAGCACCAAATCTGCTGCTACAAGAAGACCTGCTCCCGCCACCTTAGCTGATGAGTAGCCAGCCCCACCGCACAGCTACAGCCAACCATGAGCTTCTGGACACCTATCACAACGGCCTTTTGTACAATATCCAAGATCCTCTCATTAAAAAGCCTCGTCCTATCTCCAATCAGGTGGCATGTAGAGTGGTGCCTGCTCCTGCCCTTGCTGATGCCATTGTGTGTCGGGCAGTTTGCAGCACCAGGGTGCCACTCTAGTGACCTCGGTGCAAGAGGGCTCTACAGACCTGGAGACATCCAGATTGGAGGGGTCTTTCCGCTCCACGTGGACTGGGTCCACTCCCAAGCTTCCTTTGAGGCAGAACCGGAGCCCATCACCTGTCGAACGTAAGAGGCATGCCAAAAGTTATCCGTCTTTTTAAGCTGCTGGGTTTTCCAAGTAGATGCAGAACCTATAATCCATTAGCGGCTAGATCAGGATATAAAATAAACGGCCACCGTATTCACCATGTTTTATGTTTGGCGTAAAAAGAATGGATGAAAGAAATGTCGTCCGATTGTTTACGCGTAAAAACATGTCCATTAGCGCCCGTTCCGCATCAGGGACAAAAATGCACAGGTGACGTTTGTTAAATATATGCAGAGCAGAATTTGGATGCAATGGCCAGGAAGAAAATTAAATAAGAGTATTAACCAGAGATAGCACATCTAAATATTAAAATCTATGTCGATGTGTGCTTGGTTTGGGAAATAAATATGTATCCATTTGCAGAGGCTGTTTGAAGCATTTTCATGGGGCGCTGGTGTTCAACCATGGGGAACAGCTGATGATTGAAATATTTCGTAACTAGCCATAAAAAAAGCAAAAAAAAATGTAGAATGTACTCACTGACCCTAAACTAATGTTGCAGTTCATAAACCCTCCCGGATGATGGTATGTGTATCTTTCCTCGTAGTGGCGCACCATATGAAAGTCCTCTTGCCCTGGGTGAATGCACGTGTGGCTGTAGAGCACCTCGGAAAGTCTGGTGTCATAAATGTTTTTTTGGAGCACGTGCTTTCCATGGCCTTGACTCTGTCCTGGCGGTTACAGTTCATGAATACGTGCTCGTAAAACCCGGAAATGTACTCCTTTAAGCGAATGGGGAATAATGCTGCCCCCTGCAGTGCGGGGAGGGCGAGTGCGCAGGGGTCCCGTTCCCTCTAAAGCCTATGGATAGATATATGTGCCACTTGGGAGTCAGAGGGCCCCATATCACACTCTGCATGGAGGGCCCATCGTTTCCCTTCACACCGCTGTGTAGGTGTCGGCCTGCAATCGGAGTAAATGTCTAACTTTTTGGAGGTTTTCCAGGTCATTGGGGGCACATTTCGTGGAACACACCTGCTGCCAAAACTTTTCAGGATTCGTGATCACCTAATGTTGTCTTTCTTGTAATTTCCACCACTTAAGTCCTGTACAAGTTTTGGCAGAAACTTGTAAAGGCGTGGTTCGCCACCCACATGTTTATATACACAGGCAAACCTAAACGTTCGTGGATGTTCTTTGCATTTCACACACTACTCCTCTGTCACCCCTATTTTCCCGTTCTAAACCTAAATCTGGAACGTTGGATAACCCCCTTAATGGCCATTTTGGTTATTTATGTGGGTTTTTTACATTACATTTTAATACAGCCGTCATCTGAAGCGCTGGGGTGGGGGCGTGTGAGAGGTAAACAGGGCGGTGCCTGCTTCAGTAAATTGAAGTAGTCCACAAGCGCTCACCTAGAGGACATTCGACGAGAGAGACGGTACCGCACTCAAAGGAACGGCAAGTGGAAAAGACGAGCCTCTGATAGGGGTTTTAAAGCAAGGAAAGTCGGTTTAACTATCACTCCGCGTTGAACGCGCGTGCACGGCTTGAGCACATTACGGCATGTACACGTCACAAAATTAACAGAAATAAAACAAAAAGATGATCAAATCGTCTACCCCACCAACACTCATTCTGTCAACCCCAAAACACTCAAGGGTGAATCGGTTTAACTGCAATCAAACCTGTGGGACATGCACAGTACTCAACAGCAGGCGGTCAACCATCTGTGCTACCTCACCAGGTAAATTAAAACAAGCACTGATAATCAAGAAAAGTCAATTCAGACACACTCTGCACCTGGGCTGAATATAAAACATTTCGAATTTAAAACTGCATATCTTAAGAAAGCTATAAATTACGCATGCACATAAACACGTCAAATGAAGCCTGTTTTCTATCCATAAATGTTACCACTCTCCGATCCGTACCCAGTATAGCATAGATAGAAAATCAGTGAACTGTCTTGCTGCCTTTAACTTTTTTCACTTTTTGTCTTAAATGTACCCCTTTCTACACCTACCCTTTACTTTAATTAATATGTTCATGTTAATCATAATCCTGTCGTGTTTAACTTAGATTTTCTGTTAAGTGCGGGCGATGCCATTGAACACGACCGTGAATACCTACATAATCGTGCGGGCGGCGGGCACTCAACTTTCTCGACCCCTCCATCAAGAACATCCCCTGGCCAAAACTTAGGGGCAGATCTACAAGGAAAGCAAGCCCTTTAGCTGTGCCACGCTGCGGCACTTCCAAAGCACAGGGATGCAGCATATTTACAAGAATATGTCGCATCTCTGTGCTTCCCTCTGCGCTGGCGCACAAACTGCAGCCATGCGCTGGCGCAGGCACCCATGCACCCTGCGTCATGGGGAGATTGTTTTTGTGCAGGAAGGGGCACCTTCCTGCACAAAAACAATCACGACAAGCATTTTCCACTTTCAATGCGTGCTGTAGAATGCAGCACACATTGAAAGAGGAAAAAACGAGGAGAAATGAAAAATTTCTCCTCCAAGCGCCTTGTTACGCCACCTTTAGGGTGGCGTAGCATTCAGACACATCTCCAGATGTACACCCACAGCAACACCAATGGAACGCCCCTTCAACGCAAAGTGCTGCATGTGAAGGGGCCGTATTTACAAGGAGAGGAAAAGTCAGGCAGGGTGGCTTTTCCTGTCCTTGTAAATATGGAGGAGCCCACTGAGCCACTAGTACGTCACGAAAAGTGATGTACTGGTGGTGCAGGGGGCTTGAAAATCTACCCCTAAGTGCCAAACTAAGGGGTCGATTAGGATCGCGGTTTTTCCGCATCCTCGGGGCCGGCGGAAGGCACCACCGGCCCAGAGGATGCGGAAAAACCGCAGCGGACTGACCAAAGACCCACCGCCACATTAGGATGGCTGGTGGGTCCTGGTTTCCGTCCGCAGCTTTTCCGCCGCGGCTGGCTTACAACCGCGGCGGAAAAGCTCTAATATGGTGATGGTGTCTGTCAGACACCGTCCACCATATTAGGATGGCCTGTAAAGTATGCCTTTCCGCGGCGGGTTTTCCGCCGTGGAAAAACATACAGAACTTCACTGCGGGGGCCCGTTGCGGGCCCCCTAGGTGAAGGGGGGGTGGGGGGTGCACATGGGGGGTACCTATGGTACCCCCCTGCATTTGCATGCAGAAAGCGGCAGGCACCGCGCGGTGCCTGCCTCTTACTGCATGCAAATGCAATGCGTGCATTTTTAACATTGCGGCGGGTGCAGCTTGAAGCTCCACCCGCCGCAATGTTAAAAATAGAGGATGTGACCGCAACCCTTGCGGTCACATCCTAATTGCACAGGAGGGAACTCCGCATGCCATGCGGAGGTTCCCTCCTGCTCTGGGGTCGCGGACGGACGCAAGTCCGTCCGCGATCCTAATGACCCCCTATGTGTGGATAGTGCACACAAGACTGTCTGCACTATGCAGGCCTGCGTCACCTTGGAGGCTGACGTCATATTGGAGCTTGCCATCAGACAGGATACAACTCCAGGCCTTCGGTGCCAGACTGAGCAGCCCTCTCTCAACTTAGACTGTGACTTCACTTGAAGGATAAGGCGTCATTCTCTATAAAGGACTGAATTATCTGCACGTAAGATGCGTAGGGATATAGAATGCTTACTAGGATCATTTTATGTTTAGCTTCACAGAGAAAAATACAAAACTGCATAGGAAAACAAACAGTAAATCATAGATAACACATTGCTGTTCAAAAAGGTAAGGAAGGCACTAACTTTCTTTAGTATGTGCCCTCTAGGTTTGTCTTGCAGAATTACCTCTGGCTCCAGGCCTTGGTGTTTGCCATTGAAGAGGTCAATAGGAACCCTGACCTCCTGCCCAACGTGACCCTGGGCTTCCAGATCTACGACTCCTGTGCAGACCCGCTGAAGTCTCTTCTGGCCACCCTCTGGATGCTGACTGGGCAGGAAAGGCCCATGTCAAACTACAGGTGTACGATCAACAGCCCGCTAGCAGGAATTGTGGGAGACGCGGGCTCCTCATCCTCGATCCTCATGGCACGAGTGCTGGGGGTGTTCAGACAGCCCCAGGTAAGAGCCAGTAAGTTAGAGGCATAATGAGGCGTGTGTTCATGCACAGTCAGGGTGGTCTGTGGAACCTGCAACAAAGCCATGTGCTGCATAGCTTATGCAAAGGTTTTTCCCTATCCAGGTATCTCCTACAGCGTTACTATTTGTAACACAGCAGCCTAATAAATTTGCCTTTTAGGTCTTTCTTGACAGCGCAGTGTTCTGCCAGATATTTTGTAAACAATTCTTTAACATATGCATAGTAGGGACTTTGGGTCTACCCAGAGGAGTATTAATGTCTTTGTTTATGCCTTAGGCTATTATTTGTATCATTCAACTTTCCTGGATATGCTTCCATTGCAATGCATGAGGGACTACTTTATATCTGTATAGTACATTCAATCAGCCTATTTGTCACATTCAGTTCTTTAATACCTACCTATATGCGTTCCATACAGAACGAAATCATTGTTTTACTAGATTTATACCAGCAATGGGATAGCCAATAGTAATTGTATGTAGCGTTTGTGTATGCAGCACATAGAACTCCATTTATAAAGGACTGTGCTTATACGCATTTTCAAATGAAAGCCAGTCTCATTATCTTTGCCAATGCTTGTTATGTTTGGGGTTGTATTTAGTTGCTAGAAGAGAACACCAAGCTGGGAGTGAAGTCTATCACTCCTCAAAGAACACACCAAGAAGGGAGTCAAACCTATCACTGCCCGAGACACATCATGTGGGAAGTCAAACATATAACTGCTAGAAAACAACACCAAATGGAATCAAACCTATCACTACTTGAAGAGCACACCAGGCACTGCAAATCACTGCACCAGCTTAGATGTATTTGGTCACTGAAGCACTTGGAGCTCTCTGTTAGAAATACTTCTCATTATTTAACACCTTTTCCCACCAGGTGAAAGTAGACCACTCACAAATGTATATAGCAGACTGATTCTGATCAGATGTGCTTTGTACCGACTGTAAGTCGAGGAATCCTTCAGCTCTTGACCACATAGGAACTTATTACGATGTCAGGCAGACTTGCATCTGCCTAACAATGTCCCAGATACGGGTCCAACCGACCTCCCTTCGGCTGTCCCGACTGCCTATTTACGGTCGCAAACTCACATTTCATTATGGGAGCATGTGCAATGGCCATAAACCGGCCACAGCACAAGCTCCCATAGGGAAATGGGAGGTTGTGCTCAACCCTGCACAATGTGACAGGCACATCAGGGTGCCTGCCACACGGTTCAGGGATCAACAGTGCCCTCTCAACCCCCAACCGGAGGCCGCAAGGAGAAAGGGACCCTGCTAGGAGCCCCCAAACTGGCTTTCCGACTGGATTTCCATGTCTGAAAGCCCTGCATGGAAAGCCTGTCGGAAACCGAGCATATTCCCAATAGCGGAAATACCATCAATTGGGATTACGGGCCGGTCTCCGACTGGTTGATGGGTTCCTTGAGCAAATCAGAAGCCAGCTAAAATGACCGGCCGGTTTCAAATACGAGCACATATATTGTAATTAGGCAGTCGGAATTGAACCCAATGATTTCAGTCAGAAAGCCTCAGACAGGTTGGAGGCTTTCTAACTGAAATCGTAATCGTCCCCCTAAGTCTTTCTCAACTGTTTTTATGTTTATGGATAAGTTACGGTTTGCTATTACCTAAACACTATTAGTCATGGACGGCTCAAGCTTAATTTGTTATTGACTACACATTTCACTGGAACAACCTGGCATAGGTGATCAGCATCAAATGCATAGGACTGCAAAGAAATGGATGATTGTTAGATTGGTTTCAATCCCTATATAATCAAAATTAGCTCAATAAAGCACACCGACCCCTCCACAACTGCTTACAGAGGAATCACTGACATAACATCGATTCCATTAATATCGTGTCAAAAATATCGGTGAAAAAAATATAGTTTCCATATAATTATAAAGTTAAGTACAAAAATATTTGTAAAAAATATAGTTTGCACTAATATCGTAAAAAAATAAGACAATAATATAATTTTCAGAAAATGCATGATTTAAAATAGTAAATGTCAAATATTTTAGATAAAAACAAATCAAATGAAAGAAAGAAAATACATTTACTAAAAATATTAAATACAAAAATACACACATATATACAGACAATATAATAGTAAACAAATAAACAAAAATAATATTACATATATTTAAATAATATTAAAAAAAATCTGTCTGTGAAAAATAGACATGCTATTTCCACTCCAGTCTGTGCAACAGTAGGTAAAGTGTTTAGCTCCAGTGGGGTATAATTTACTATTCCCACTGCAGTCTAGAAACAGTAGGGAAAGCGTCGGACTTCAAAGGGATAAAGTGCACTCTTTACCCTCCAGTCTGTGCAACAGGAGGAACATTTTTGGACTCCTGAGGGGAAAAATGTACTATTCCCACTCCAGTCTGTACAACAGTATGGAAAGCAATGGACTTCAGAGGGGTTGAATTGGCTATTTCTACTCCAGACGGTGCAACAGTAGGGAAAACGTTAGACTCAAGAGGGGTCACATTTTCTATTCCTACTTCACTCTGTGCAACAGTAGAGAAAGTAGTTCCCTTCAGATGCAAAACATATTTTGATAACTCTAATAATGAACCAAAAATAGAAAATTGTTAATGTAAAAAAAATAAAAAAAATACATATATATGATAGAAACTGCAAAACCTGGTTTGACAATCGTGCCACAACACCCCCAAGCACGGACCTCAATGCGCACAGTTTAAAGGACGATCAGGACCACAAAATCGTAGTGAAGCAGTGAAGATTTATTCCAACAAAATAGCCACCAAGTAACAAGGCATAGTGCCCTCCATGACGCGTTTTGCTTGCATCACACGATATCGACCAAAAAATGACTATTAAACAATATACATAAACATTACGTGTTATAAAAATTTGTATCAAATTTACAAAATTGTATTAAATTAAATTTCCACAGAATACTCCAAAATACCCAACAACCGACACCTAAAATAAAACTTAAACAAAAAAAGTACACAATTTAGAAATGTATTTGTCAATTAAATAATTGTTATCTCCTTATTAATCAATTATTACATTTACTTCCCACGCTATACCCCTACAAATCCAACAAACCCCATCTAAAATATAAGTTAAAAAATATAATAGTTACACAATTTCCATAATTAATGATCAATTATATAGTTAATAAAAAAATAATTATTAATCAATTATTACTTAATTAAATGTGAATCCTATACTCTGGCAAACACAACTACCAGCACCAAAAATATAACGTATACAATGTATTAATTGCACAATTGACAATAATCTACTAAATAATTAAAATTAATTCTAATATTTTTTATTTAATTATACCTAATTAACATCCCACCGTGTGCCCCTGCAAACCTCACAATCCGCTAAAAATAGTATAATTTACTATTAACAATTAAATTAAAAATTAAAAATTTCTTAAAATTCAGAACTATATCTACAAATATTAACAAGAATTGTGTCAACAATATATAATATATACAAATAAATATGAACTAAAACATATAAAGATTATTAAAAAATTGTATATCTTGCGACCATATTATTAAAAACTAAATTAAAGAGACACATATTCTTAACAACGATATTAAAAACACAGATATTTTTGTAAATTACATCACTTACCAAAAAATCGAAATTTGTTTATCTCGATGTTAAATATCTGTTATTATGTGCAAATACTCTTGCAGGTACAAAGAAGCTGTTCACTCTTCCCCAAAGTACCCATTGCCTACCATAGCACATTCTCATACCTGATCAGGGTGCTCAGCATTGATGTTTAAAGCATATAGTGGAATATTTGTCTTGGCTATTTCGTAGACCTTTTCAGAATTAAGTTCTCGCTCTGTGGCTTTTGTGCTTTACTATTAAAAAGCAGTTTTATTATAGACCCTGATCGACAATGATGGCTTTGCTTGGGGCTGCCTCACCAGCATCTCCTCGACTTGACTTACCTCCAGCAGCTGTGGGCATGCCAGAGAGGTCTGGGCTATGGACTCATACAACAACATTGTGTTTCCATATTCTTCACCTTGGCAGGGCTGTAGAGACATCAAGAAGCTGCCTGGAAATGCTGTGGAGTGATCCATGAATTCCAGTGATACTCCTAACGGTGTTTTGGACCCAGGACACCACCATCTGAAAGATAAATTCATGAGAACATTATAGTTCTACTTGACATTCTATCATACAGAAAGCAACACCAGCTGCCTGCTCACATAGCTTGGTGTGGTCAGGTAGTCTGAGAAGGGGAAGCTGCCTTCCCCGATCACTGTCAGAATATCGAAATTACCAATAGAGTGTAACACAACTATCATGTCAAAAATATTGTTTACAAACATATTGTGTCCCTATCCTTATAGTGGTAGGTACAACAATATTGATAAACATATTGCTTCACACTAATATGGTTAAAAACATACAAAAATACAGTTTCTTAATATATACCTAGATTAAAGTATGAAGTCTTAAATAGTTTAATGTATGCAATTAATATATTATTAATTCAATTCAACTGGTTTACTTTATTCGGTTTCACTTAGGAGAAAACCATAAAAGTATATACATATCAAGTTAATAAATTTTTCAATAAAAAGAGCATGAGTTATTTGTTAAAAACACAGTAATGTAAATACAAAATGGAATTAACATTCAGAAATTTACATTTAAAAGAGTACAGAAAGGAATTAAAGTGCATAAATCTCCGATTATAAATTGGTTCTGTGACGAATACAACATTTTAAAAACCTAGCTATATTTAAAGGTAAAATGTCGGACTCCAGAAGTTGTAGGACTATGAAAGCCGGACGCATTGGCGTAGACCCAAACTTTTTAGAATTGGCTTTAGCCAACTCTTTCTAGGTTCATTGTAAAATTTACAAAAAAAGGGTCAGATGGAGATGTGACTGAGGGGATATACCATCACAAGGACATTGGCATAGCAGCTTTGACCAGTCGTTAACAGTTGGAAATGTAACAAATCGGTGGAAAGTATTAAGCCTAAACCTGGTCAGCAAGTATCTGTCATAGCTGCTTAGTTTCCATGTTAAATATGGCTGAATCTCCAAAGAAGTTTGGATCAACAAGGAATGCTGAGCCGAGATTTTATTGGCTTTAGATGCTAAGCGGAGATCGGCCAGATGGGTTAAACATTTATGTCAATTCTGAGGGATTGTGATAGCATTTCTCCAGACCGAGATCGTAAAAAAACTTCTTGACGTATTGAAGCCAACCGATCTTATTAACGTTTTCAAGTAAAAGACAGTCCGTTAGGACAGTTTTGGTAAAAACTAACTTGTTTGACCTCCAGAGTTGATGCCTTAAGAGAATTAACTGTATCTTTATAATGTCAGGTGATGTAGGGCAAGCCTAGTTCTAAATGGCAACTAAATGTAGACGTACTCTGTGAGACAGCAAGGAGAAACCTTAAAAAGCTGTTCTCCACTTTTTGGAGCGATTCCGCCTGTACATAACCCCACTTACCCGCCCCATAGATGGCTGTACTAGTACATTTGGCCTGATAGATACGGATCATTTCCTCGGGGGTTCGTTTACCTAATCTCTGGGTAAAATTTACTAGGGCCATGGTTGATTTTTAAGAACTGCAATTTTCTGGCCTCTATAGCTCTTCTGCATGTGCCTTATTCATCAATTATAACTCCAAGATAGGGATAAGTAGGTGTATTCTCCACTCTAGAGTCATTTATATAGATGACTCTCCCTTTTCTTGATTTTCGACCAGAATTCATGATAAAAGTATTTTTGATATTAATTTTTAGATCTAAGTTTGACATAAATGAGTTGCATCGGTTTAGTGAGCGCTGGAGTTCAAGGGGAATGCGGGCAATGATCACCGCGTCGTCCGCGTAGAGGAGAGCGGTGATCGGACGGTTTTGGATTAGGGGTAGGTCCTGGCACCCATCCAATATGGCTACTTCCAGACCGTTTGTATAGAGAGTGAAGAGGAAAGGGGCCAGGACACAGCCCTGTCTGACTCCCCGCTCAACCCTGAACGGTGCTGTCAGTTCACCCCCCAAACCAAATCTCACTCTGGCGGTAGCATTAGAGTAGATTTAACGAAGGAAGTTGACTAGTAGAGGGTCAACACCTATTCTTGTTAAAATATCCCAGAGCTTTGAGTGACCTATGCAGTCGAACGCTGCAGTGAGATCTACGTAGGCCATATGTAATCTCCCACCCTTCGCTTCCACATATTTACCCCTGAGTAAGGTCAGGTTTAAGACCTGTTCTATCGTCCACAGGCCTTCCCTAAATCCGTGCTGGATGTCAGATATGATCTTATTGTCTTCAGTCCAATACTGTAGGCGTTGTAGAATGATGCGCCCCACAACTTTTCCGAGAGAGTCCAATAATGTAATAGGACGGTAGCAAGTTGGAGTAAGAGAATCACCCTTTTTGAAAACTGGAATCAAAATGGATTCTGACCAAGAATCCAACAGTCCAACTTTGCAGTTGCTTCTAGTACCCTGAGCAAAATCGGGGTCCAAAGATCCATTTTAAATTTATAGCGGTCGACAGGCAATTACTGGCAATTAGGGCTTGCTCAACTTCAGCTAAAATAAAGTCTAGGTCAAGTGAAATAGAAGGGGACTTGATACTATTGCTACTCGTCCCTGGATAGCACTGAGCTGGAGACAAATTTACTGTTCCGTCAAATATTTGATAAAAATGGGCTATCCAGGACGATTCATCGATCACAGATTCTATTTTACTGGTATCCCTGGGGCCAGACAGGAATGGAGTATTTATGACCTCCCAGAAAGCAGCACTATCATTTGTTACACAACTTTTATGTAATTCTGCCCATAGTTCCTCTTTCAATTCTGATTTCCTTTGTCTTAGGGCCTTATGGTATGTCTTCCTAAATTAAGTGATTTCTTGTCTGTCCCTTGGAGTTTTATTGAGAGCATTTGTAAGGTTTGAATATGCTTTGGTATGAGTAGAGGTAAACCATCCAACCTTGTTTTTTCTTGTCCCTTTAGGTTTAACATTTAAGGCTTCTTTAACAGATTTGGTTACTACCATAAAGGTTGTCAAGAATCTCCTGCGGGGTAGATGAGTCAGCCAAACAGGCGCTAATTGCAATAATGGAGTTCTTTACAACCTTTGCAGTAATCTTTTCCGGATCAGACTGGACCCACTTAAAAGTGTAACCGTTTAATCTGTTCATGACCAAACTTTCCTCCCCATACAAACTCGTCCGCTTATCCTTTCCTCGTATCAGCGAAAGAGAAAGGGTAATTGAGATAGGGAAGTGGTTGCTAAATACACCATCATGGGTTTTAAAATTCGATATAAGGGATGAAGCCCTACTTGCCAAGAAGATTAAATCAATACAGCTAGAGGCACCTCTGCCATTAAAAGTTGGAGTTAGAAGAACAGTGGGCGATATCAATTCGTTTGCACAGAACAATTTCAGGATGAAAATCATCTCGTTCAAACAAACCCCACTCTGAGAATGGATAAAATGAGTCATGTTGTTGTCTTGCTCATCTAGAAGGCAACATGTAATATTATCATTGCGTTCACAGAGGGGTAAATTAAAATCACTGCCCCAAATGATGATATGATTTTTCCCTTGATGGTTATTGTTAAAGTCTAGGAGAAAATAACGGATTTCCTTTAAGGTGGCAATTAATTGGGACTGCTGTAAATTATTATAGAAATTAACTAACACAAGAAGGTCCAGTTTATTAATATATATTAAGATTATCTGATAGTTATCCTACATTTTTAGGGCATTCATTTCCCTCACTTGTATTAAGTTGGAAATATAGACCACTAAGCCTCCTTTTGCACGCCCTGATGGAGATGGCCGTTGCGGGGGAAAAAAACATTTTGTAACCATTTAGGTGGATAGGTAAAACAGCCCACGTCTCTTGGAGAGAAAGAATGCCATAAGTCCTCGCGAAGGTAAGCCACTCACCTTGATTGATCTTGGAGCGGAGGCCAGCAATATTCCAGAAAATAATGCTGAGAGGAGCCCCTCACGTGGAATTTGCAGCAGAGGAAAGGGCTGTTACAGAGCCTCCAAATTCCTTTGGGCAGGTTCTGTCAGTTAAGGTACCCGTACCTAGGTCTAGGCCGTTTGTTATGGACAAACTCTGTGGGATAGATCCATTACCGGGTTAGCAGTCAGGGAATCTTGCTCCTGTACCAGTGGTACCAAAGTGGGTTTGGAGGTGAAAGGTAAAGGGTTAACTGCCCAAACTGCTACTAAAGGAGGTAGAAGAGGGGGAATTGTTGACTGGCCCACTCTGTTTCTTTCAGTTGTGGAGGAGATGGTCCCAGGTACACAGGTTGGTTGTCAGTCCACTTCCTCTAGGGTGATAGCAGCTAAAACCTGTTAGAGGTTATAACAGAGCCGTTTCCTTATCCTCTAGACCTTGGGACAGGTTTGTAAAAGAAACCCAGAGGGAGGGCCGTAATGCTTGTGTGTAAAGCGGGAAGTACTTCTTTATGGTTTTACAAGAGAGCGGACCATTCGGGGCGTCCTAAAGTTTATGACTATGCAGTCTCCCTGAGCAGACTTTAATGAAGAGCTGACTCACCCCACTCTATGAGCCATCAAAATTTCGTCTATGTGCTCAGGGTTCAAATGCTTGTGTTTTATCAACCAATCCACCACTTTATTGCGAAGGGAAGGCCAAGATTCAATCTGTGCCTGTTTTAGTGCTGGGACCCCTGTTAGGATTAGTACATAGGGGCAGGATGCAGTTGGTAAATCTAAATTATCTGTGGTGGGTTGGGCAATAGAGTTAATAAAATGTCCCTTTTATCCTGCCCATGACTACTCGTGTTCTCCACCCTTGCGGCGACCCTTACTTTGGGATCCTCTGCTACGTGTCTTGTTAAAATTTCTGATTGAGGTTCCCTTAAGGAACCAGACATCATCACTTGAGTAGCTTGCCTATGTCCGTCCTTTTGGGTTATGGTAGAATCCTTGCTACTGTGGGTAGTTTTTGGCTTTTCTAGTTGGACACTAATTAAGTCTATAGTCTCTTTCAATTGCTCGATCTTCTTCACTATGCGGGCAAATCTATCATCAATGAGTGCACTCATCTGGGTCGTCATAGCCCTAATGTGTGTTTCTAAAATTTCTTTAACAAGATCTTCGATAGGAGCCTTGGAGCCTTGTGAGACTTCTTTGGAGTTTGAGATGGAGACTTCTGACTGTGGTTCAGGGTGGTTGGGGTTACCTCTGTTTGAGTTTCTACTGAAACAGTTCCTAAAGAACCAGAGCCATGATGGTCTTTTTTCCTTCCATCCTTACCCCCCTTTTCTCCCTTCTGTTTCATTCTTGTTATATGCCCTTTCATTAATTTAGTTTATTTTGGAGTTTGAGGCCCTGTCACTACAGGTGTAGAGTTGTCAATCTCCCTATCATAACTCGTGAGAGGTTGGGATTGGGAGGCCAAAGGGGAGTTAGAATTTGATTGTAAGATATTGGTCATTGGAGTTAATGTTCTGATAGATGCTTCCTCTCTGGTCATTGGGAACTGTAAAGAATCAAGTGAGAACCTACGCTTGGTTAGTTGGATCTCATGAGTGAGAAGGGATTCCGCTCTTACCAGGAAAGCATCTAAGGTGCCCATGGTACTCTTTCGTTTCTCCATCGTTTTTATTTCCAATAACAGAGATCACAGTTAAATATGAGCTAAATGAGCAAAGTTGGTTACAAACAAGCTAAATATCCGTTTCTAAAGAGGGGAAAATAGAAAACGGGACCAGACCACGTGGAAAAGTCAAGGTCATCGATAATCTTACCACTCCTCAGGAGTTAGTCCTCAAGAAAACAACCGGCACAAGCAGCGAAGCGGGAGATGCAAGCAGTTTTCGTAGCTCCTGGCCGCAGGTGAGCATAGGCAGGGCAGCAGGCATGGCCCCTGGGGCTTGTGGGACCTTGAGTCCTGGTGAAACAGCAGCAGTCCACCCCACAACCGGCACAAGCAGCGAAGCGTCTCCCACGAAGCAGGAGGCGCAAGCAGTTTTTGTAGCTCCAGGCCGCAGGTGAGCATAGGCAGGGCAGCAGGCGTGGCCCCTGGGGCTTGTGGGACCTTGAGTCCTGGTGAAACAGGAGCAGTCCGCCCCACAACCAGCACAAGCAGCGAACTTTGCCTCTGAAGAAAGGATCGAAAAATCCTGAAACGGGTCAGGCTGATATTTGCCTTGAAGACTGCAATTGTGTGTTTATCTGCTGAAGCAAGCTGTGAAATGGATGCAAAATTACGAGTGCCATATAAAACTTCATGTGGCTTCCTTTGTCTTGGGGCTTACCTGTTTTGTTGGAATATATATGGGGAAAGCAGCTCCTGTATCGAGCACTCTCAACATCAGCGACTCTCTAGATCTGCTCACCTCAAATGTCTGCTCTCCTATCAAAGTCTTTAAGCATAGGATTAGCACAGTGCTATCCACCCTGAGATAGAAAAGGACAAAGTAATTTGCCATTTCTACAGCAAAGTCTTTAAGCATAGGACTAGCACAGCGCTGTCCTTGCCGAGCTGTAAAATGACATTTGAGGTATTTATATATACATAAAACATAAAAGATATTAACAATTCAATTCCAGCATAATAAATAAAATACAAAACAGATACAATAAATAAAATCTTTAAAAAACAAACAAAAGACATTTATGAAAAATATTATAAAAGATAAAAAACATAAACATATCAACATATAATAGCAAATTAATATTAAAAACAATAATATATATGTATATATTTAATCAGTATTAGAAAAACTATTGGTGTAGGTGAATATTAGATATACTAGATATACTATTCCAACACCTGTTTATGCAACAGTAGGGGAAGTGTTGGATTTCGGAGGGGTTGGATATACTAATCACACTCCAAATAGCACAACAGTAGATAAACGGTTGAATTTTGGAGGGGCTGGATTTACTGTTTATGGCCCGATTCCGATTTAGCTCGGAAACCCTTCTAACTGACACGGATCGAGAATGGCTTCCGACCGACACGTACACGCAATTCCCCGACCGATGTAGTACGATGCAACGTGTGTCAATCCGTCTGAGCGAAATGTCCAGAAAAGAGCCCGATGCGACCGACTCATACGTGAACGCTGCAGCGGGACAGACTCAAACTACCCCGCTAATACATGAAAATGTACACTCACCTTTTTGTCACTACAGTGATGGGGGGGGTTATATCCCATAACCCCTATGTGCTTGAAAATGCCGGGGTATTGAACCCCACTCTCACCTTTTTGTCACTGCAGTGATGGGGGGTTTGTCTCTTAATGGCTCAATTTTGCCGGCAGTTTACACACAAAACACAAATTTGGCATGACTGCACTGGGGCAGTGTTTGGCATCCACCCTCTATGGGGGGGACAATGCTGATAGTGTTAGACATCCACCCCCTATTGGGGTGGACAATGGTGGAAGTGATAGACATCATGCCCCCTATGGGTATGGAATGCAGGTAGTGATAGACATCCACTCCCTATGGTGGGCGTGATGGACATCCACCCGGACATCCACCCCCTATGGGTGTGTTGCCTTTCGCAGTGTTGTGACGTTTTTGTGTGTGGTGAATGTCTGACTTACCGTCTGTGATGAATGCATTGGTTACGGTTGTTGATTCGACCGGAGGCGTACAGTATAGAGTTGAGATGCGTGATTGGATACATGGCTGCTTCGCATTGTACGCAGTGATTGTATTGTGGCGCGATTCAGAGCTGAAATACAGCTCTTCCGGATGCTGTGATGAGCTGGAAGTGGTGACCTGTTCGACATGTAGGAGGTACACATCGTACTTGGCCAGCCGGAAATTGCTTTGGAAATGGCTTCGGACGACTCCATTCAGCGTTAACGGATCTGGGTCATACGTAAAATGGTGCTGGAATTGGAGCATACGTGTCTCTTGGGAATTGGTGGCATTTGCGCATCGTACTTCGTCGTTTGGATGGACCGGCTCCCAGAACGAGTCGGTCGGAAGATAACGCTATGGACGGCTCTCAGAGGGCCTTCTGAGTGGGATCAGAATCGACCCCTTAGTAGGAAAAACATTGGACTTCAGAGGGGTCAGACTAACTATTTCTACTACTGTATGTGCAACAGTAGGGAACGTTTTGGACTTTGGAGAGGTAAGATTTACTATTTCCAATGCTAGTCAATGCAACAGTTGGGTACGCATTAGACTTCCTAGGGGTACAATGTACTATTCCCTCTCCAGTCTGCGCAACGGTAGGGAAAGGGTTGGACTTCAGAGGGATAAGATTTTACTATTCCCAAGGGACACCTACCTGATTGGAGGGAGGAGGCGAGGAGGCCCCCACTGCAGCCGCCACCGCCAGGAGTCATTTCTTGCTGCCTACAGCGCCGCTGCCCCGGGACTACCTTTCCTGGCAGCCTCAGTGAGCATCGCGACCTCACAAGTGTGCCAGGAGGCGCCTTAAAGCTGCGCTCTGCTCCGCTTCGCGGGACGACGGGCAAAGGGCGGGCCCTCTGTGGCCCTCCGAGGCCAGAGAAGGCCGGGTCATCCCCCTTGCTCCCGATCAGATTTCGTGCAAAGAGAAACACTGACTTAAGGTACTTTACCAACTGACTATATTTGGTTTTATCCCACGGGGTTACTGTCGCTCGACTCCCGATATTGTTTGTGTTCTGATCGTTACAAGCTGTCACATCATGTCTTGCAAGGGGGTCTCTAGAAAACACTCCCTTGAGGGTGACCTGCTCAGGGGAAGAATGGACTATTACCTTAAAAGTGCTATATTGCCCATTGCTAGTGAATTGGAGAGACTAGAACGATCACCAGTCTTGGACAGTTCACTTATTAAGGGTTCACCCTCACAGTCTGCTGATTTAGCCCCGGCGATATCACTACTGGAAGAACTCAATCTAATGTGTAAAGCCTCGTATGCCCCTGTGAACACAGAAAATGTGTTACCTACTGTTTCAATCTCCCCCATAGCTATGACTAGTCCTGGGCCCAATTGTTCCTCCCAATCAACTCAGACCTTACAGACCTTACAGGATACAACTCACCCAATATCATTTTCCCTACCCACCGTCTTTACCCAGGTGCCCTCGGTCAAAAGAAAGAGAGACAAAGTTAACCAAACGGGCAGTCAGGTCAAGAAACAAAAATTATCCCTACACCGGCTAGTACACAATACCCCAAGCACTGATACTCCGAGAGTACCTGTACAGGATTCCCTACTGCCCACGCTTGAAAAAATTATGAAATCCATCTTATCTCCATTGCTTGACAAAATAATTAGCCTAGGGGATAGGCTCACGGGACTCGAAGAAGCAACTACAGCGCCCACCCCTATAGAATCATCTGATTCTACTATACAAAACATAAACACCGGTAAACAAATAGCTGCCCCACCTAAGAACACCTTAAAAAATTCTAAAGCAGCCATGATACCACAGCGTTCTAACCTCAGGGTTGGGCACAATAAAGAAACCCCATCTCAAAATAGATTAGTGGCCAGCCACAATACCATCCCACGTAAAACTAATCCCCTTCATTTGCCTCCAGAAGCAGCACCTATTGTGTCCGTCCTTGCAGGTATATCAGAACTCCCAAAGGGGAAACATGAAAAACAGCAGGATCTAAAGAACAAGGTAGTGTTCTGGCTAACCAAAAACAGGCCATTGCCCCCTAATATAGACGGCACTATACTTAGCGTCAGAAGGGTGGGTTGGCTAGGACCTCTTGTAAAAAATACAGTGGGCGATTTGGTCCTTGTAAAATTCAGCAATAAATATGTCGTCCCATACCTCAAATCCTGGCAGCCGCAAATAGGCGATGGCCCAATATCGACTTGGAGCCTAAGCGATTTTTACCCTAGATCTCTATATGTCCCGTCGCACCGTTAAGTAACTCAGAGTAACTTCTGGCTAGAAGTGGTCCTGTACTGAATGGCCCCCTTTCTCCTTATTTTTATCTGATTTGTCCTTTTTTGCTGTCCAGTGATTAGCTGATTTCCTCTATTGATTTAATCATTTTTTCAAAATGTTCGTTAATTTCTTGAGAAATGAAAATATTTTTATGTGTTGATGTATATATATGTGTTGCTGCTGCTTTTATGATTTTTATCTTGAAATCGAATAAAGCTAATCAAAGAAAGACTATTCCCATTTGAATCTATGCAAAAGTAGGTAAAGTTTTGGACTTTGGAGGGGTTACATTTACAATTCCCACACCAGTCTAAGGGCCAGTAGGGAAAGTATTGGGCTGCAGAGGGGTTAGATTTACTATTCACACTCCAAACAATGCAGTATTAGGAAAAGTGCTGGACTTCAGTGGGATAAGATTTACTATCCCCACTCAGTCTGTGCAACAGAAGAGAAAGCATTGCACTATGGAGGGGTAAAATGTAGCATTTCCATTCCAGTATGTGCAACACTAGGGAAAGCGTTGGACTTCAGAGGTGTACGTTCTACTATTCCCACTCCAGTCTTTGCAACAGTAAGTAAGCTACTTCACTTCAAACACATGACATTTTTACAAACCTATACATTTAGAAAAAATATAAAGCTCTTAACATAAAAATTATTATTAAACATATATAAAAAAGAGAAAGAACCAATTTACAAAATTCATAACATAGGTAATCATTATTTTTCGGTAGGAGGCAAGATGGCGATCTGACAAGGATCGCAGTGGTCACTCTCCGGGTTCCTTCCCGTTCATGCTATGGAGCTTCTGTTTTTACCGAAATGCGGGACGTAACCTGCCAGAATTAAAGACCAGCTAAATGTGCTGTAACCTGAAGCATTTGAACTGCTGACAAATTTGAAAATACACTCAACTGACTTACCGCAGCAGTGCTGGACTGGACCCCCTCCATGCATCCGGCGGTGGTAATGTACATTTATATTGGCCGCGCGGTTTTAAGGCACTACTACCTGCTGACTCGACCTCCGCAGCAGCCGTCAAGACCCCCTGCCTGTTGTGAGTGCGGAACTCACCATACGAAAGCAAGTGTGAACTGGACCCCAGCCAGAGATCCAGCGTTTGCTCCAGTGGTAGCTCCGGTGGGGATGGCTCCTAAGGTGGCTCCTAAGGTGGCGGCAACTCCAGCACTCTCTGCAGCTGCCCATGCTAGGGCAGCAAGACAGACCCAGAGAGAGGCAGCTGAACGTCGGGGCACGGAGAGACAGACTGTTGTACTGGAAAAGTCAGTTCCCCGGCGATACCCCCGGCAGTGTCCTCACCCTCGCAGGTATCCAGGATGGAGGGGGCTGCAGTATCAGAAACAGCCGGGGCCCGGAAGAGAAATGCCCGAAAGGATCCTATGGGGCCATCGATCATAGATTTGATGCGGAAGGGCTCAAATTTGCTTCCGGGTCAAGAGAAGCAGCGTCAGGGCTCACCCGCAGGCAGCAGCGACAGCCTTGCTCCGAGTGGTATTACGGAGAGGAATTTAGCTGCTGAGATCAACAATGCCAACAACGCCATCGAGACTGAGCCTGAGCCCCGAATGAATATTGAAGGAACTCTCAGTGAGTCAGCAGATTTGCCGCTATCCGAGTGTGCCGAGGTGAGCAAATCATTGAATAACACGCCAATCCTTCACACGCAGAGTAACATTGTGGCTATTTATGAAAATGTCGGACTTGATTCAAATGTGGCTAACCCCAGTTCAGGGGGAGCAGATGACTTTACCGACAGTATTGATCCTGGCAGAGACAAGGGTACTTGCACATTAGTTGGAGTAAGTCATGAGCAAGTGCAAGTACAAGCGCAAGTACAGACCCAAGGCAATCCTGGCGCTTATCCCGGTGCTAATCCCGGCATGCATCTCACAGATAGTGCCAATGCAACAAGTTTAAACGAGAGCCCCAGCCCCGGGATAATCAGTGAGCAAGCCTTAATTATTGCAACAGGGGGCACTCCATCACAAATATCTTCTGGTTCTCCTGGCCTCCCTGTAGACTCTGGCAAGAGGGGCGCCATTCACAAGGTTCTTGAAAAGGATCCTGAGATATAAGCCACAGACTTTTTCTCTTTCTCTGATGAGGCTGACCTTGATGAGGAAGGATGGGGGGATACATCATATCTCACTGACAAATCTGACAGCCCGTCTGAAGAGGAGGATGTTGCAGAAGCCCTTGCCATGACTGTCAAACCTAGGCAAAAAGCAGGTACAAAGCGGATAAGTAAGACTCACGGGGCAGGTCTGGACTGGGATCATTCAAACACTGAGCAGCTAACTCCTGTGGTCCTCCCCTCTTCAAGTGTCACCACTGCCTTCGCTTTGGCTCCGGCTACTCCATATATAGATATGGTCCTACAGGCAATTGCTGCCCATCGGGAAGAGACTTCCCAAGATGGGCGAAGAGCTCAGGCAGCACTTTGCAGGGTGCAAGGAGTCGTGAGGAAACTAGTAAAGACTTGTGGATCATTTGGCGACCGTTTGACCGAAGTAGAATCTAGGACTTTAACAAATGAAACTGAAGTGGTCGCGATAAGAGAACGGGTTGAGTCCAATGAAGCGCAAATTGGGGACATTCGATGGAAACTCGAGGACTTCGAAAATCGCCAGCGCAGGAACAACCTGCGCATCTTGGGCATTTCCGAAAAAGTCGAGGGGGAAGATATTTGCTCCTTTGTTATAAACTTGTTACGTGACTCCCTCCCAGAGCTTTCAATATGGAACTGGGATGCTGAGATACAGGGGGCTCACCGTATGCCACTCACACTGAGGTCCCCCGTGAAACCTGGAACATATCCCAGGGCTATCCTAGTTTATTTTGGGAACTTCTTGCTGAGACAGGCGGTTTTTGAGAAAGCTAGGCCAGAGGCCAAACGTACCCTAAAAGACATCTCCTATTTTACAAGACCCGACTTTTGTCACACCATGGTCGAAAGGAAGTGGAGGCTGCGCCAGCTCATTAAACCTTTTCAGGATAAAAAGACGACAGTGTACCTCAATAATCCTGCTCGCCTAAAGGTTATTTATGGGGGTCAGACAAAGTTTTTTGTCTCCGAAATTAAAGCCCAAGAATATTTGGATAGCTTAAAATAGGCAAATCTTGGAAACAACTATATGTAAGCTTAAATAATGCATGAGAAATTAATGTTGTTGGTTCACGTACCTAGTGCATTGTATGTAGCTCCAACGTCTGCTAAAGCATTGGGTACTGGTAAGCCATTGTACGGATAAGCCTCATTGTTGAATTTGCTAATCTTTTTTTTTTTTCCCCTAAATATAAGGCCCCAGTTGTACCGAAATGGCACTAGTCTGAGGAGGGTCAGTAACTGAATTCAAGTAGTCAGGAGTGTAGCACGGGTTGGATTGTTTTTTCACTTGTTTTTCCTAGAAATGCTTTTGAAAGTTTTTCTGTGGTCATAAACCGCTAGTGTCAAAGTAAAGAAAAACTAATGTAGCTGGTCTGTTGTTATAGCAGAGCTCTTTATTTTCTCCTCTTCCTGTATATAGTTTTTTCTTTTTTAGCATGTCGGGAGGGACCTGGCAGCTGAGATCACACACATCGCTCTTAAGACTCTGATGGAGTCTGTTTGCCTCACTTGGGGAGCAAGGGGGGGGGACATGGGGGGAGAGTAGACGGGGAGGGGGAATGTGGGTAGGAAGGGAGAGAAAACACAAAAAAAGAAAATAATTCCACCGCAAAGAAAACTGTTCTATATTTACAAGTGTATTTTTTTAAAAGCAGACAGCAACCCAGGGACAGGAAATAAAGGAACACTGTACAGCATTCAATGGGGAGGATAATCGTTTGGAGCTGGACCGTTGCCGGGCTCCTAGACAGGGACAAACAGGGTTGGCTCGCCGAAGTAGTTAAGCAGCACTCACCGGACATTATTTGTCTACAAAAAACTCACCTTGCTTGGAACAAAAGGAGTCTATTACAAATTCAGGGGTATGATATTCTAGTAACTACAGCACATACAGCTAATACACGGGGTGTAGCCATCCTAGGCAAAAGATACTTAGGTAAGCCGGTGCGGCAGACCCAGGATCAACACGGTAGATGGGCAATCGTGGAGTTGACGCTCAGCGCAACCGTATGTTCGGCTTATGGCTCCAACCTGGACGACCCATCTGTATTTGAGGCATTAGAAATTGATCTAGCAAGATGGCCCGGCCCACTAATTCTCACTGGGGATTTTAATATTTCACTTGGTTCAGACCTCAACAGTGTAATTAGCCCAAATTATTGTGGCCGTAAGCCTAGGGTTTTTAAAGCAATCAGCTCACTAATAACAAGCTACAATCTTGTAGATATTTGGTCCTTAAAGTGCCCTGCGGACCCAGGTTACACATTTTTTCTCACCCTCACAATAAGTATACCAGGATTGATTATATATTTATCACCAGAGATATCTCAAATAAAGCCACCATCAAAAAGTACCCGAAGATGATATCAGATCATAATATTTTGGCTATGATAGTAAATATATCTCCCTCAACTCGTAAGACTCGCAAATGGACATTTGACCGTAAGTTGCTGGCCAATGAGGATTATATTTATTATATCAGGATCTGGACTCAGGGATATTTTGACTTAAATTGATATAGCGCCACTAGAAATACATTGTGGGACAGCTATAAGGCTGCTCTCAGGGGTGAAACCCTCAGCTATGTAGCGAGGGTTCAGAAGCAACAAGCCTCCGAGCACTCTAGGAAAATTTCAGAATTAGCTATCCTTGAAACAGCACATATAACAGCGATCACCGAGAACAGGGCTTTAGATGGGTCGCATATACTTCGCCAGATTTTAATATGTAAAACAGAGCTTATTAAGGTATTAACTCAAAGATCGGCTGAATCCTTTAGATACCAGCGTAAAAATCTCTATGAGAACGGCGAAAAAGTAGGGAAACAATTAGCCCTGCGAACCAGACAGCAGGCCTCCTTGAATGCAATCTCTTTAATAAAAGAGAATAATTTAGAATATACCCAAGTAGAAGACATACTCAAAGTGTTACAGAGGTACTACCAGAAGCTATATCAGGAGGACCGGGTTTATAATAGTGAAGAAGTCAGAACATTTCTTAGTAGTTTCCTTTCCTGCCCAGATAACAATCTCAACAGCCTTACTAAGAATGACTTAGAGAGCGAAATTACCATCTCAGAGCTTGAATTTGCTTTGTCGGAACTGGCATCTGGGAAAGCGGCCGGCCCTGATATAATCCCCTTAGAACTCTATAAAATCCTAGGTAATACAATACTCCCATTATTGTTAGATCTCTTCCTTGGGATTCAATGGATCGGAACTCCACCAGAGTCCTGGAAGGTCGCCAGTATTATTATCTTTGCTAAAAAAGGAAAGCCTGCTGACTCCACTGCCTCATACCGCCCAATTTCTTTAATTAACTCTGATTCGAAACTCTATTCAAAGATTTTGGCCAATCGCCTGAGGAGAGTCATCGCACAACTGGTTAGCCCATGGCAACATGGCTTTATCCCTGAGAATGGGCAGCACCGACCATACCCGCAGAGCAATCACAATATTTGATATTATGTCGGTGACAGGGGGCCAAGGTTCAATGATCCTTCTCGATGCCGATAAGGCATTTGATCGGGTGGCCTGGGAGTATTTGTGGGCCATCCTAGATCATTACAACTTTGGGTCTCTATTTATAAAATCAATCAAAGCTATGTACTCTAATCCAACAGCGAAACTACAAATAATGGGGAAGGAATCAAACTTGATTAACATATCAAGAGGAACGAGGCAGGGGTGCCAATGTTCCCCAATTCTGTTCGCTCTTTATATTAATCCCCTAATTCTGAAAATACTCGCCAACCCTAGAATTTATCCGGTAGTGGCAGGTACCTTTGAAACCAAAGTCCTAGCCTGGACGACGTCGCTATCTTAACACCTGACCCGGACGCAGCTTTAGTCGAGATAGAGGAAACTACACTTTTATTTGGGTCTTATTCAGGCTACTCCTTAAATAAGGATAAGACAGTAATTTTATGCACGCAGAACACGCTTTGCTCTGATCCTAGGCGGGCTTCGAAGGCCACGTATTTAGGAGTGCATATCATGGCTGAAACTCAAGACATCATCAAATGCAACTATGAACTCCTTATTGACACAATAAGACAGGACTTAGCCCGAGTAAATAGCCTTCATCTCTCCATCATAGGTAGGAGGAATTATATTAAAATGACAATTTTTCCTAAAATGTTATATTTATTTCGTGCCATTCCTCTTTTAGTAGACGACAAATTTATCAAAATTCTTAACTCCCAGATTTCCAAATTCATCTGGCAATACGGTAAGATCAGAAGATCAATCAAATACATGTCCCTGCCATACAATCGCTGAGGTCCGGCTATCCCTCAATTGTTCCTGTACTATTGGGCTGCTTATATGCAGCAATTTGCGCCCATGGTCAACCTAACACAGGATGAAGCTGAGGTTGGCATTCCTTCAATTTTTCAGCTGGCCCTTGGTCCTAAAGCCAGAGGGTTTCTACTTAGACATTATGACCCTGGCTACTATAAAAAAAGTCAAATTCAAGATTGTTATAGGGGCTTGGAGAGCTTGGTCCAAAATAGCAAAATTTATGCAAATTCCTAAATATCGCCGATATACCCCACTTTGGCAATCGCCTCTTCTTCCGCAAAACATAAACGATGGGACTTTTGCTAACTGGGAGAGCCATGGACTCACTTCTCTTTTCGATCTTCTAGGTCCTGATAAAAAGCTCAATTTTAGTGTCCTCCAGACGCAATATGGCATACCTAGCAGGGACTTTCTGACATTTTTTTCAATTGAGGTCAAGCATTAGTCACTTGCTTCCTAACATAAAGTGGAATAGAATATCCCTTATGGAAGACATCCAGAAATCCTCCTCCAGAATAGGCACATTCTATAACACTCTTCTTGCCAACTCACCAGACGATATGGAACATACGGAAGCAGCCTGGGCCAGCAAATTAGATAATACAGATGTGGACTTAGATAAGGTGTTGGCATTGGCCTCCCAACTTCTACTTTCAACTAAATTAAAAGCCCAGCTGTATAAAACAGTTTACAATCTCTACTATACCCCCGCTAAATTGTATGCATGGGGGAAAACCTCTAGCGATCGCTGCCCTAGGTGCAAAAGCGGACCCGCGACTTTTGTGAATATGTTTTATGATTGTGACAGCTTGGGGCTCTTTAAGAAGATGATTTGGGAGTTCTGGAAGGAGGTGTTTGGACGGGATCTGCCGGAGTCTCCTACAATTTTTATGCTGGGATATGATTGCACTCTGAGACTGCGCCACAATGAGGAATCAATCTTATTTATTGGCACTTTGGTATACCGAGCTTCCAAATGTGGCTTGCTCGGTTTTTGGCAGTCTATAATTACGAATCAGCGAGTTATGCTACCAGGGGGCTAAAGTCTAAGACGCAGGGGGAAAAGGTTTGGTCTCCCATTACTGCCAGGTCCGCTCTATCCTCTTCTATGTGATAGGTAAGGTTCCCCAATGGTTTTTGCAGAACCGTGAGCTCCGATATTTCGGCAGCATGGCTGTTTGATTGTTTTATTTAGTGCTAATATATGCTGCCAATATCTTATTGTCTCTTGTATGTAACATATCAATTTTCGCTTTGTGTTGGTTTTTTCCTTTTCTGCTTGTTAAAATTTATAAACTGCTTTCTCTTATGGTTAAGTATTTGGATAAACTGTATTGGAATTGCTTTCACAAAAAAAAACAAAAAAAAGGTAATCATTATTTTCCAATTAAAAATAATGGTTATTAAATTACTTAATTAACTCACCTCAATATACCCCTACAAACCTAGCAACCCACAACTAAAATATAACTGAAGCAGATAGGTATAGCACAATTTACAAAATTGATAATCAATAAATAATTAATAATCAATTTACAAATAATAATTCATTTACAATTCATTATAACTCAATTAACTTTCTATCCCTTAACCCCACAAACCTAGCAACCCACACCTAAAATATAACTGAAATAATTAGGTATTAGACGATTCCCATAATTATTAATCAATTCACTATCCAAATATATACATCAATATGTATTATTAATTATTTCTTAATTAAATTCTCACCCTATAACACTACAAACCTTGTCACCTGCAAGTAAAATATAACTACATTAAATCCGTATGACATAATGTCCATAATTATTATTCAATTCAATAATTAATAATACTTGAATAATTAATTAAGTATTTTATTACATATTACTTAATTAACTTACCACCCTAAACCTCTACAAGCTCAGCAGTTTGCATCTAAATAGAACTGAAATATATGACTATTAAACAATTTACATATTTATTAATCAATGTTATAATTAATAATACATTAATCATTCGATTTGTATTAATTGTTTCCCCAATTAACTTACTATCCCATACCCCTATAATTGTAGCAGCTTGCACCTAAACCAAGCTTATCTGGGCAAAATAGGAGAGGTCCTCATAAAGATATGTTATGTTATGTTATGTTATGAGTTTGGTAGAGCGCGACAGCTGCCCCAGCAAAGAGGCGTCCCGGCGCTGAGGAACGACAGACACTACACTGAGAAAGAGAGGGGAGGAAAAAAGGCGGGTGGCCTAGGGAGAGGAGAAGAGGTAGGTCTTGATTGCCTTCCGAAAAGCAGATAAGTTTTCCAAAGAGCGAATGTTCACTGGCAGAGCGTTCCAGAGCTTGGGTCCTAGAAACCTGAAGGAGCGGCCACCAGTGCGGCAGAGCTTTATGCGGGGTACGTTCAGTAGGTGCTGGCCAGATGAACGCAGGTTGCGTCGCGGCACGTATGGTGTGAGGAGAGGACGCAATAGTTCAGGGGATCCGAGTTTAAGTATTTTGAATGTCATAATGAGGGTTTTAAACTGAATTCTTGATTCGGTGGGTAGCCAGTGCAGCTTGCGAATGGTGGCTCTGGCCGAGGATCTGCGGGGAAGGCCAACCACGGTTCTTGCCGCAGAGTTCGGCACGCGTTGTAGTCGCGCTATTTCTCCTTTATTGGCGCCAAGAAGTAGAACGTTGGCGTAATCCAAGCGGGAGAGGATTGTAGCTTGGAGGATGAGTTGACAAACCTTGGCATCGAAGAAGCCAAGTATAGGGCTGAGACTCCTCAACAGGCCAACGCAGGTAGCTGCCACTTTTTTTGTGTGGTTCTGGAAGCAGAGTGAGGAGTCCATCCAGACCCCTAGGTTTTTAACCAGAGATTTGGAGGGAGGGATAGTGCCTAGTGCTGAGGGCCACCAGTGCTCGTTCCAATAACTGGTGTTCCTTCCAAGGAGCAGCACCTCCGTTTTGCCTGCATTAAGCTGCAGGCAGTTGTCCGTCATCCATTGGGCTACTGCAGCAAGACCATCTATGAATCTTGAGGCCGAGATGCAAGGGCCTTCCGTGAGAGTGATGGCCTGCTGCGTATCGTCAGCATAAGATACCAGCGTAAGGTCCCACTCTTTAGCCACTACCGCGAGTGGCTGCACGTAAAGATTAAAAAGGGATGGGCTAAGAGCCGATCCCTGCGGGACGCCCTATTCAATGGGATAGGGTCTAGACACAAATGGGGGGGCTGATACCCGGAAGGATCTGTCCTTCAGAAAGGAACGGAACCATTCCAGGGCTGTACCTGAGATCCCTACTGTCGCCAGACGATTAAGCAGAATGCTATGGGATACCGTGTCAAAGGCTGCGATGAGGTCTAAAAGAATCAGCGCAGCACTCTGACCGGCATCGAGGATGGCTCGGAGGTGTTCAGTCGTGGCCAGGAGAGCAGACTCAGTGCTGTGGCCTGGCCTAAACCCATTCTGGGATGGGTCCAGGATGCTGTTTTGGTCCATATGTAGTGACAGGGCTTTGTTGGCATGGGCCTCTGCAAGTTTGGATAGCCAAGGGAGCAGCGAAATGGGTCTGTAGTTTTCCAGCTTGGAGGGATCTAGGGTAGGCTTCTTGAGAATAGGGGAGACCCAAGCTTGTTTCCAAACTGTTGGAACAGTAGCTGATGAAAAGGAAAGGTTCAGTATGTAGGCCAGGGAGGGCAGAAAAAATTCAAGTGATTCCAAAAATTGGGTGGGTCTCATGGGGTCTGCTGGGGACCCAGACTTAACTTTCCTGCATAGTTTGGTAAGGTCTTCATATGAGATTTCTAGGAAGTGCGTCAGAGTGGTACCATTAATAATGGCATTGGTGGAGTTATTCAGATTGGAGGGGTGCTGTGAAAATGATTTGTAGATTCTTTGTACTTTCTCTACAAAGAACGCAGCAAGATCTTCACATTGCTGCACAGAGGAAATGCTGGAAGAAGGGGACCTGCTGCTCTGCAGTTCTTGTACCAGTTCAAAAACAACTTTGGCGGGATTCGAGCTTGAGTTAATTTCTTCTCCATAGAAGGAGGCGCGAGCGGTGCATATGGCTTTGTGGTAGAGTTTTTGTTTACTTAGGTAGAGGACTTTGTCTCCATTGTTGTATTCCCTTCTCCAGATACGTTCGGCTTTTTTGCAGTCTTTACGCAAGGATTTTAGGGTGTCATTGGACCATGGATTGGAGGGAGAGCTGCGCCCTTTAGACCATTTTGCTGGGATAAGAGTATCTAGTCCTCTAGTGATCCAGCCATGAAAGGCATCATAGGTCATATTGGTATCCAAGTGAGCCTCACGATGGAATTCTCCTAGGGTGGCATGTAAGTCACTGATAGAGAGTTTGTGCCAAGGTCTGTTTAGGCAGCGGGTTGGCTCCGTTTTGGTCGATGTTACCTCAGTTAGCATAGTCATTTTTATGAGATAATGGTCTGACCAGCCCATAGGTTTGGGCACCTCTGTTTTGGCCTCCGGAATGTTGGAGAAGATCGGGTCCAGTGTATGCCCGGCTGAGTGTGTGGGGGCTTGAATTAGGGAAATTAGTTGTAGGGCAGCGAGATCTGCCAAAAGATTTTTGATAGTGGGGTCCTGAGTCCGATCAAAGTGGAGATTGAGGTCGCCAAGTATAGTGAAATTGGCTGACTTCACCACTAACAAATTTGCCACCTCCAGGAGAGCTTCAGTGAATTTAGAGGCAGGTCCAGGGGGGCGATAGATGTAAAGACCTGACAGGGAAAAATGAGGGTTAGTTGTGATTTTGAAGCGAGCACTTTCACAGCCCGGAATATGTTCCCTGGTGAAGGAGCAAGTAAACTGTTTTCTATATATGACCGCGATACCTCCACCTCTCGTGTCTCTATTTAGAGTCGTCATTAAGTAGTTGTCAGGTAGCGTGAGGTTAGGCATAGCAGTCATATCGTCGCGTAACCAGGTTTCACACAGAAAGAAGATGTCAGGGTTCTCCTCAAGAAGGAGGGTGTTTACCTCTGGATGGTGTTTAGCGAGGGACCTGACGTTGAGTTGGAGGACGGTAAGAGGGGTGAGTTTGGGAGAGCCTAGCTTCTGTCCGAGATAGCAAGGGCTTGGTGTGGAAAAATGGCACGACTTACATTGAAGGCAGGTGTAGCCGAGGTAGCCCGATATCTCCTTACAGTTACGTCCAGGGTTCAGGGCAATAAGGAGTTCTCTGTCATACTGGTGGAGTTCTCGTGGAACTCGGCCAGGGGGACAGGCGAGAGGCGATGTCTTGGCGATGACGGGCGCAGACGGGCTTGCCTTAGGCGTGCCTTTGGCACGCAAAGGGCGCGCCCGCTGCGCGTCCGGGGAATACACATATTAAGAAGAAGGAGGCGAGGAAGGGGGGCGAGGCCTCAAAGTGGGCGTGGCCACGTGGGTCACCAGCAATGGCGGCACGAAGTGTTTGTTTTGGTCGAGTCCGCGGCAGCGCTGAGTCCGCTGCGCGGTGAGATAGGACCTGGCTTAGAGTCCTAAGCAGTGCCATGGGCGCAAGGTGAGTTAAAAACAACAAGTATTGTGACTCTCAAAAGTTTTAAAATAAGGTGCTCCCGGCTGTGCCTCAGGAGAGGAAAGTGGATCTGACAGAGATCGCTCGTAGTCAGCGACTTTATGCAAGTATTGTGACTCTCAAAAGTTTTAAAATAAGGTGCTCCCGGCTGTGCCTCAGGAGAAGAAAGTGGATCTGACAGAGGTCGCTCGTAATCAGTGACTTTATGTTGTCAAGGAGAGGGGCGTGGCCTCAAAGTGGGCATGGTAAAGTCTGGACCCATCTTTTCATGACCAGAATGAAGAAAGCCAGTGATGCTTCTGATTTTCAATCAGAAGAAGCTGTGTTATTAGTATTTTGCTTCAAAACTTTGATATCCATTATTGGATGGCAGAAGGACAGTTAATTCGGCTGATACTGAGCTGCAGTAGAGTGACCTAGCAACACCACCAATTGGGCATGATGTACACATGTATCAACATATCAATCAAAGGACGGGATAATTGATGTGAGAAGTCCTTCTTGAATATTAAAAGCAACAGCATCAGGGATGAATCTCTTAGGGCATCACACTGGATGGGAAGGCTATTTGAATGGAATGGGGCAAGGTAAGTGTTGAGGAGAGATTCCTCATAAATGAAGCAAACCAGTGTGCTACTGATCCAGGTGTGCCTATGGGCCTTACTAAGACTTTGGCAGTATTCCTGTTGGACCGCCACCTCGGTGGTCCCAGGAAGACCAAGAAGCCTGTATTGAACCCACCTGCCACATTATGAGTTGAATCCAGGATGGGCAGGAAGTGCAGCGGTGGTGTCATGTGAGCGTGTCTGTTAGGCTCATAGGACAGCTTAAACAGCATGCTGCTGCCGTGAGAGTGCCTACAGCACGTTTGTGCACTGTGTGGCTTGCACCGCCTTATGAATGCCTCACAGTGCACCCACAAAGATGCTACTCGAAGGGGGCACAACATGTGCACCCCCTACATGCACCCCAGGGGCACTGTTAGGGCCCTCTTACCTGCATTTCACCACCCTTTTATTGGCAGTGTACCAGCCATGAAATGGGTAGTGGAAATGCAATTCATAATCTGCTCAATGGTGTCATCATCCGCACCACCACCATTTTGTGTCCCTTTCCACAAGACCACCACCATGGGATCCTGCATCCCGGTGGAGGCGTCGGTCTAGTGGCGGTCCCACTGCCACCATCATAATACATCAGTCAGACTGCCGGGGTGGTGGCAGTTGTACTGCTACCATGAGTACTGCAATCCCAGGAGTGCCATACCCATAATAAGCCACTATGGGCCAGATGTAGGAGCCCAAATACCGGTCGGTAACGGCCGATTTCGGCCGTTACCGACCGGTATTTGGGTTTTCAGATGTAGGGGGCTGAAAATTACAGAATCGGTATATTTACCGAATCAGTAAAATTACCAAATCGGTAAATTACCGAATCAGTAAATATACCGATTCTGTCATTCCAAATGTAGGTGGCACAGTTTACAGTGCCACAGGCCCTTAAGAGTCGGTATTTTACCACACAATCCTATTGTGTGTTAAAATACCGAATTCAGGTGTGCATGCACATGTGTGCATGCACACCTGTGCAATGTGACACACAGACATGCCCTTAGGGCATGTATGTGTGCCGCATGTCACACAAGCCTGTACTTGGGGTGCTAGAGGGTGTGAACCCTTGCAGGATTCGGTATTTACCGATTCGGTATTCCAGATTTCGGAATTACCTACATCTGCCCCCTTCCCATTTACAGACTCTTAAATACTGAATCGGTAAAATTCGGTATTTAAGAGTCTGTAAATAGGAATTACCTACATCTGCCCCTATGTCTTTGAGGCTGATCTTCACGATGGTGTTTTCTAGGATGTCAAGACAATGCCTAGCTCCAACAAGATCAGTCCCTCGATGTCCACATTATTGGCAGGTCTGGCCATTAGGTCAAATCTCTGCCCTGTTTCTTTTTCACAGGAACTAAAGCAGAGGTAAGGATAAATGTAGCATCACAGTCATGATCAGTATATTGACAAAGCCAATGACTGCAGCACAATGTTACAGGATATAATATTGTCAGGAGACCCCAGTTTGATAGGGTGGAGTAGGCTGACAAATTCTTCTGAACTAGAATCTAATTTGGACCATAAGTGGTCCTTTGCGAGTAGCCTGATGTAAAGCATGAGAGATGAATATACTAAAATAAATTCTCTGGATTTTGGTCCCGGAAAAAGGTGGGCAGGTTGTTATGGAGGAAGCCCTGAGATGTGCGGACTAGTTTACTGGAATACACATGTTTCACGAAGAATTTAAACATTTTGGAAAACCCTTGCACTTAATTAAATGTGCATATGGTGTTTAGGCAGTTCAAATGTTCATTACACAGATGTAATCATGGCTAATTTCCAAATGTTACTTTAGCCAAAATGTGTGAAAAATCTACTAATTCCAATAATGCAATATTTGGCACAATTATTCTCCGCAGGAGAAAGATCTGACCACATAGTGTCTCACTGAGACTTCACGTTAGACATTGGGCCAAAATGTTTAAGCACCCTTAAGCAAATTTGAATATTTTCACATAATTTCGCTAAAATGTGGGGAAATGTCAGAGGACAAAAATTTTATAAAGTGCATACGGGCTAGTATCCGGTTTTGAACATCTTCTGGAAGGACAAAGTAGATGTGGGGAAAGTCTGTTTTTGTAAACACTTGCTCCTAAGTATGAGGAGGAATCATGTGCATTGCAATGTTCATTCCACTAGGAATAAATGGACCAGTTTTAGGAGCAGTGGGGTCATGTTCTTGTGTCTTTAACTAAATGCAAAAACAGCAACCTATTTTTATACACAATGTACAACATATGGGTGTTAGGTGTAGCAGCGTGTGTATTATATTGCAGTAATGCAGTAATGCAGTAATAAGTGTGAGTTGTCATGACTTGAGATCTCAACATCTCCACCTGATGAGTGTCCTCGAGACTGGCAAATATATTATGAGCAGGGGAATTTTGCAATCAATTTAATTGACAAATTGTGGGTGAACGAGTATGTTTGACTCAAATGAGGAGTCTTTTCTGGGTTGTTTAGGCAATGTTAATCTTAGAGTGACATTTTATGCAACATTCAATTCAGTGTCTGTTATAAATGTGGAATACAGAGATACATTTAATTTGACCAGAAATAGTGTGATCATATTTTCCTGTAATCATAGGGTTGCTCGATGTCAGGTGGCACAGATTTTAATAAGTGTATATCTGGAAAACTTTTGGTTTGTTCCTTTTCCCCTAAATTAGTGTTTCAGTTAAAAGAGTAATATGGGAGATTTACTCCTGTCCTTCGTGGGAGTAAATCTCTGATTATTTTAGAGTAGAAACTGCTAAAGAGGTGTTTTTTAATACTCATCCTTATGAGCTTTAGAAATGCGCAAAGCTTGCAAGCAAACACACTAGAATGCCCACTCACCCCTCTGAATTGGATAGTAATCAAATGCAATATTGCATCATGGTAAGGTAAGATCACACATGAGTAAAATAAGTTTACGAGTTGAAGGCTCCTTTCCTCAATTTCTTGGACATGTACATGTGAGGATTTAAAGACTTTAGAAACTAGTTGTTTCTTTAACCAAAACCAAAAAGCATTTTTATGAATGTAGACAATATTATTACGAATTGGTTACACACCCTGACCCCTTTGCTCACAGTTTACACTGTTAGGAAACAGTGTTGCATGCATTTAAGTGGATGATGCCTGAGAAGATTCTTTTATTTATTTACAGATTAGCTATTTTTCAACAAATCCTCTTCTGAGCGACCGCAACCAGTTCCCTTCCTTCTTCCGGACCATCCCCAGCGATGACGTTCAGTTTCGTGGGCTGGCCCAGTTGGCCTTGTACTTTAATTGGACTTGGGTGGGCCTCCTGGCTGAAGACAATGACTATGGCCAACACGGCATCCAGGTACTACAGGAAGAGCTCCACAGGGCAGGGTCGTGTGTGGCCTTCTTGGAGTACATCATCCTCAGCCAACCAGACAGGAATGCAAACCATATTGTACAGGTGATACAGAGCTCAACCACCAATGTCATTGTCATGTTTGGTCTCGATTCACGGATTATGCCATTGCTGGATGAGCTTGTGAAACAGAATGTAACTGAAAAGGTCTTCATTGCCAGTGAAGCGTGGTCAACATCATCGCTTTTGTCTGTAGAGAAGTATCAGGACATACTCTCTGGCACAATTGGTTTTACAATTTATAGTAGCGAGATGGCGGGCTTTGTAGAACATTTCAACAGGGTATATCCTACAAACTTCTCTAATGATATTTACCTGCGGGAGTTCTGGGAAACAGCTTTTCTCTGCGAGTGGCAAGATCATGAAGTTTTGCTCGGCTCGTGGAACAGCCAAACTAAACGTTGCACAGGGGCTGAGAGGATGGACAGCGTCCCTGGTATCTACAATGACATTATCAGTCCAAGAGTCACCTATGCTGTCTACAGGGCAGTTTATGCCATTGTGTTGGCTTTGAAGGATATGCATTCATGCAAGACAGGAAGAGGTCCCTTCCACCAGCGAACCTGTGCCAATATCTTGGATTTTCAACCTTGGCAAGTAAGATTTTATTTAGTGACTATCAATAGGTAGAAGAGAGAAATGCACTGTCAGGGGCATCAGGTACTTTCTTAAGCTATGTGCAGCTTGCTTTGTTGCAGGCTTGCTAGAGAGAGCACTAGTTGCCTATCACAGAGACAATTGTATTTAATACTCCAGGGAATCAACAATTGCTTGTGATTCAATGGCTTTTCTGCCCATATCAGTTCTCAAATTTTCATTGGTGTCTTTTCTCCATATTCTCAATTTTCCCTCACCTAGAGCAAGCTCTTTCACCTTTGTTTTTTGCCTATAGTGTATAGCTTTCTAATACTGATCTATGTTTTTGTTTCCTAATGTCATAATTCAGCACTCCATGTCCTCTTTCTCTCTCCCAGTACTCTCTCTGTTGTCCTTCCCATCTGTTATTTGTCCAAAAACTGTTTTCTTTGTCAGGATATTAGCCCCTCCTTCCTCATGCTGGTGCTCTCAAGATTCTTCTGATTATCTCAGCTCCACCCCTTCATCATCATGTCCTGTCCCACTCTGCTAGTCTTTTCCAGCAGCACAATGTTTCTTATTTTTACATTTATTTGAGTTTTGCCAGAAAGTGGTAAGACAGGGATTCAAATGTGGGTGTTCCACACTCAAGCAGACATACAAAAGTGTCTCTCTCTTTCTCCTCCAACGGCTGCAGCAAATAATGAGAGCAGAGGGGTTGTAGGATTGGTTGTTTCACTTAATTTTCAGTTTGTATGAAGGATCTTTTAGCCCAACCAATAACCAGTTGTACATGTTTGATCCTGCTCTTTCTGAATTTTGGCTTTGTGTTTTGTTGTGGTTTTCACCATTTAATGCAATGACAAACCCAGCCTCCTATTTGTTTGCTGCAAGCACCAAGACACTGCTGCACCCAACAAACAATTATTCTAAACACTCAAAAATGTATTTATTTCTCATCCTGAATCTGCATATATATATAGTAGGTGTTAGAACTGCTGGGGGTCTCTAGTTGGCAGAGGTAGGCACAACTGTCCAAATAGGGACCCTTGCTTCTAGTCAGGGTAAGGTGGAAACACTCTTTAGATAACCCCTGCTCACCCCCTTGGTAGATTGGCACGAGCATTCAGGCTTATCGAAGGCAATGTGCAAAGTATTTGTACCAACAATCACAGTAACACAGTGAAAACACCACAAACTGACTCCACAACAGTTTAGAAAAATAAAGGTATTTTAATCTAAGCTACACAAGACCAAAAAGACAAAAATCCAACATACACAGTTCAAGGATATGGTTTCAAAAGAGTTCTTAAGGTTGCGTTAGAATTGTTCACAGTTGCGTCACGTTTTAGCCATTAGTACCTGTAAATGCGACAAAGTTCCAAGTGAAAAGCTGTAGCGATGAAAAGCAAGGGATGCGTCACTCCTGAGACCCTGGGGAGGCCATGCGACAACCCCGCTTGATGTAGCAGCCATGTTCCTGTGACTCTGATCTGTGCAGGGAGGGATGCGATACCTTGCGTGTATTGCGGGGCACAGGTTGTGGTGGAAATGGCTCGCAAAAGGTACGATGCGACGATCTTTGAGGCGGTGACGATCTCCAGTACGGCGACGATGCGTGGCTCAGAGTCGATCTTCTACTCTAGTGGTCCCTCGATGCGATGGCTCTGTGACGAATCTCGCAGCGACGTGATGCCATCCACAAGCAAGCGGTGCGGGGCTCTCACCCAGTGACGACAGGCTCTGCAACGATACTCACAGCGATGGTAATCTTCCTGCACCGGACTGGTGCGTCCCGCAAACGAAGGATGCAACAGCTCTGGCAGCAGCAACAGGCGCTGGGACCATCTCGGCCTTCGTAGCGGCGGGAATTTCCTCGCACTGACGGGGATGCGCTCCGCAAGCGTGCGATAAACTTTGCAGTAAATTCTTTACATTTTGGTTTCCAGCTTCCCAATAGAGGCACCACACATGGTGCAAGCACTCCAGGAAGGACAGAACTCTCTCAGCAGAGTTCAGAGAAGCTGGGGGTGAAGTCCTTTTGTTCTTGGGACTTCTTAACAGGGAGCCAGCTCTTCTTCAGGCCCCTTCCAGATTCCTTCAAGCAAGGGGCACAGCACAAAGCCCCTCTCCTTGGCAGCAAAGCAACAGCAGGTCAGTCCATCAGAGCAACAGCAGGACAGTCTTCCTTCTTCCGTTTCAGCTTTTTCCATGGCAGATGTTCCTTCTTGATTCCAGGATGATCTAATTTTCTGTAGTCAGGGTTCCTGTAAATATACCCCAAAAAGACACTGTTCCCTTTGTGCATGAAGGCTCTGAGCACGGTCAAAACCAGTTCTGGAGAACTCTGTTTACATGACTCATTCCTTTCTTTCACAGTGCAGAGCAGAAACATCAGACGCCCCACAGGAGGTGGAGCCAGCATTGTGGAGGGAACGCACAGCCTAGGAGCACTTTGTTGACATGATTCCTTCTCTCCTTTCACACTGCAGGGCAGAGACATCAGACGCACCACAGCGGGTGGAGCCAGCACTGTGGGGGGCAGGCACAGTCCTATTCAGGTCCCAGGTGCAACTCCTCCCTCCCATCTAGATGCAGATCTCTCTACTCACCACTGGGCAGACTCATTCTGTCCCCTGGAATCCCCCAGCCCAGTCACTCACAAACCAGACAGTCAATTCACAAGCAGCCAAAGTCACACAGAAAGGTCAGACAAGAAAGCAGCCACTTTCTAAAGGTGCCGCTTTCAAATCCAGGATTTAAAAACCATCCTTCCTAAAAGATGTGTTATTAAATTCTGATACCAGACTTTGATTTTCTATCTTGCTCCTATGGGAAGATATGCAGGTAAACATTATAAACAACATTCCCCATTATAGCCTATGGGCAAGATAGCCTTTCAATAGTGAAAAACGAAAATGGCTGTAATTCACTACCAGAGCATGTCACCCACTCTAGTGCATGCTCTACCTTTCACATATACTGCACTGTTGCAGGGATTATATTCAGTCACAGAACTGTGCACAGAGACTCAGGACCTCAGTGAATTAGGGTGTACCAAAAACTCACCTTAGTACCCAACATCCCCTACCAGACTAGCATCAGTGTCTCATTAGCTCTGCGTCCTATGGCAAAGTCACCAATGATTAGACAACCCAGAACATGCGACTTAGGATAACTCAGGTAAGGTGGGAAACATGGGCACTCTTTCGTTATATTCTCATACCAGTCCAGAACAGGGAGCGAAGGGAGACAGAAGCAAGTTTAAAATGTTTATTTTAACGCCGTGTTCTCAGGTGCAGCATCTTAGCTAATACAAGCAGACATATGATAAGCGATAAGATTGTCAGCATAGTTACTATTCCATAGAATACAAAGGGAGAAAGCATGTTATGATGCTAAATGGAAACAGGTTAAATATTTACCCATATTTCACCCTCCCATGCTAGTAGATTTTTTAACTACAAAAGAATATTTTAGGCTTGCATTGGTGACCCCATACTTCAGAGATTAGCAGGCGTGAATCACATCGAGTTCTGCACAAGCTCTCAGCATAGAAATGTTCTCCAAGTGGGTTCAATCATGCCTACACAGTGTAGTATTAAAGGCTCCAGTATCTGAGCTGTCCAAAGCTGCATATATGTTATGTTTAGAACGTGCGCTGATAAGTTCAAACAAAAGCAACAGTGTTGATATAACCTTGAAGGCCTTGGCACTCAATGTTCAGATTAAGCTTACAAAGCATGTCTTGCAATGTGGAAAAACAAGTTATTCTCATGTGAAGCAAAACTCTCAGCCTAACACGAAACAATAACTAACGTGTGTGCCGTGTGCAAAAGAAAGCAAAAGGTAAAATGGCATTTAAACTTCTAAAAAGCTCATGCTAACTAAACACTGTATAAATGTAAGGCTCAGCCCCACTACACCCTCCCTTGCTCGGAGCACCGATAAGAAATGTGGGCAAAGCAGGAACGCAGAGTTCAAGTTCGAGAGATAGAATCAAGTCCAAATTTGCCATAATGGAAAAACGGGAGCAAACTCCAAATTTTGAAAAAACTCAAAATTTTGAAAAAACTCAAAATTAGTAATTACTTTTGGGCACAGTAAAGCCAATAGGCGTAAAAACTAAAACAAAATACAGAATCTGATGTCCAACATGTAACTCCAGCCGTGAATAAGAGAGAGCAGGAAATGCATCTCACTCCAATAGTGCATATGCACAGTACGTTGCAACAGCCTCCAACAGGAAGTCATTGTTGTCATCTGAAAAAATTTCAGCCATCCAATTTAGTATCGGGAATGAACATACATGTTCCTCAAGAACCGGAGCCTCTAGTACCATCAGAGGACAACTCGGATTTACTTCAATATAACTGTGCCGCTTCAAAAATATTCCAACGTCCCAGGAGTCCATGCATCGCTGCAAAAGCTATAATCCCGCCGCCAGAACAAAGCAATTCATGAGCAACTAAGGGGCTCATCCTTGATCAAATCTGCGTTGGGAGACACCGTACTGCAGAGACACAAATCCAGAGCCCATTCAAAATCGCAGCTCAGGCAATGAAAGACAGGCTGGATGCATGTGAAAAAGGAAAATCGAAACGATCATCCATAAGCTGCACTCAATGTAGCAAGAGGCAGCGCTCCATAAAAATTAAGCATTCGGTTGCGGAGCAGCAACAGCCAGGGAAAATCATCTCATGACACAGGATGTGCATCCATTCTGAAATAAACAAAGTAGTAGAAGCACTCTGCCAACCAGAGCGAGCATCAAGGCAAATCCACCAAAGAGGCTGGAAAAAATCGAATGAATAAATGCCGGGAACACACCGAATATAGTTTGGAAAAAAGTCACAAGGCCACTACTAACAACTTTCAAAAAGTGAGCCAGCCCTGTTGTCGAGGAAGCATTAAAGATAGTGTGAATTAACTCCCCTAAATGCAGCGGCAGATCGGTATTTAATAAGGCATGCACATCTGTGCGGGTCCTTATTAAGTGGTAACCAGTTGCATATCAGGGCGCTCAACAATATCGGGGAAAGTCACTTTTCTATAAGTCTTCAAGGGTGCTCCAAGGGAAAATAAGTTGGTTACCAATCAACCCCACCTAAATCTACAAACGTAGATAGCACACTTTCAAAAAAGTTTAACCTGAGCACTCAAATGTCTATTATACATGTACATATAATCTTATTCATCCAAGTATTCCTCAGTTATGAAATATCCATCGCCGTGTGGTAGCTTCCTAAATCACTCAATCATTCAAATGTTGTCCGTATTACTCCCCATTACTTTTAGTATCACTTGCACTAAATCCTTGTCTTCCGTAATCCAAAACAAATGAGCCTTACACAAGTGCGTGATCCTGGGCCCGTATACTGAGAGCGCCCCATATTAAGAAAACTGTGTCCCATTCTCAACACGTTGACCGGGGTTCTGAAAAAGAAGCTACCATACGGCGATGGATATTTCATAACGGTTCTTGAACGAACATTGTTGAAAATCGCCTAGTTAAAGGTGGAACTTAATTATTTTGTCAGGTGAGTATACAGTTGTGAGCCCTGAAGAAGTCTTAGTGCTAAATAGCAGCACGACGAAACGGTGTTGGCTGCTTTTTATTTAGACTTGAACTTGGAACAATAAGGCTGCTTTTCATTGGATGTGAACTTGGAAAAATAAATATCAATTTGGAGTACATGGATTTTGTGAGCTGAATTCATATGGACATAATAATAAGCAACAAGACTGACTGTGCCAACTGAGCAACACTTGGATGAATAAGATTATATGTACATGTATAATAGACATTTGAGTGCTCAGGGTAAACTTTTTTGACACTTCTGTGCGGGTGTTTGCCACGTGAAGGACAAATGTTTCAAGGGAAGTAAGGGCGACTTTTTTCTGGGACAAAAGAGCTCTTATTCGACTCATCTTGTTGAACTCTGCCTTCAAGGTCGGAATCGACGGCCAGATGGAAACATCCAGCTTCCCATGTGGAGGAGGAAACATTACGTTTTTACAACAAACTACATGTTGTAAGACCGTAACGATGTAAGGAATTCCTACCAGCATCCCACAACAATCTTCATTATTTAAAAGTAAATAACTACCGTTTGCTAGTAATGTGAATGTGGGTGTGATAGCAGGCGTCGGTATACCTTTTAAGACACATGCCAAATTAGGCGCTTTCTGATTACACAAGCCATGCAATTGGATATTCCTACACACTAACGAGCGATCAGGTGTTGTTGTGCAATCTTCACCATTCAAATAAACCTCTTTTCCCTCCCTCAGGCACCTATAGGTAAATGGTAGTGACCAAGCTTCATGGAGATAAGCGGTACCCAGAGGTTCATACCTGCCAATAGCATAGTACTTCATGCAAGCTTTGAACTTCAAAAGAGGGAAAGGTAATGTTATTAGCCCATGTACGAGCCACACAGCAGAATATGTCTCAGACACAGAAAACGGCAAAGGTTCTAACTTTTCAATATGTAACATAGAAAAAGTTGAATCTTTCATAGACATAAATTGCTGTTTGTCAGTCAAATTAAAAGGGGCAAATAATGAGGATGTGTTCATGTAGTCCCATGGCACTTTCCTAGCCTTTAACATTTGTAAAGTCCATGCAAACTGCATAATGGAACGCAATTGATTTTGGCCATGGTACAAAACAGAGACATCTTCTTGCACAGTATCAACAACAGGCGAAACAATATTATCTAATGTGTAAATGCGGGAAGAAAGTGTGTTAATGCTGTTATCTACAACTGCTAGCACCTTTTCTAAATTTGCTTGATCTATAGCCCTTAAGCCGTAAGCAGCCTCAATCTGGTACAGTTTCCAAACTTCGTTGTAAATAGCATATATCCACCTTTTGGATCTGCCAGAAGCAGGGCCCTTGACAAAGTCATTCAGATCAACACCGTCAGTCAATTTGGAGAAATGAAGCTTAACTGACGCTAAAGTGGAGTTATTTTAGCCGATTCTGACGCAGCTTGCCTACAGAATAGGTAGTTACATAATGGTCACTCTCAAAACGGGGATCCACCCTAACCTGTGTGTAGCCAGGGGCTAAACCCAGAAAACTATGTTGACAAGAATCTGGACTTCTTTGCCACAACAGCCAACCCTTAGGATCCAAACTGGATATGTTAAAAGTAGAATTCAGCAAGGGTCTGTAATTCCCTGATAGAAATACTGGTATTATTATCCCAACCGGGGTACTCTTCCAATTCTGGAAAAGAAGGAGCATTTAATTTTTTAGTAGTAGCCAATCCAAAACAGGTGGTTTGTGAAATAGTCGAATTCAGAAACAACATGTGATTCGGGATGAGACATACACGATGCAAAGCCTCTGTGCCTTGCACTTGTCAACTTTTAGAACCCCAAACAGATTTAAGATCAATTGTATCTTTCCACAGTTCATAGCCCCCAATAGCCAATTGGTCGAGAAAGGACTTGGAATATAACAATTTTGTGTGGGTAAGTCTAACTTTGGAAGAGGATTTCTCGGTCATCTTAAAATAAAATGCATTAGGATTCGACTGTTTGAAATCAGTAAAATAAGTGAATCTCTTTAAAAGAGAATTTGAGCTGCCTTCCACAGGAGCGGGGCAATGTTCCCATTGCATATAATTAACCATATTCCTCCTTGTGTTTGCCTTATGCAGGTAGTGATTGCCATAGTGTTGATAACAGAACAAATCACCATAATTAGCTGAATCTAAGTATAAATCCTCAGCATCAAAATCAGCATAATATTTCAAATCTGAAAACAAAGCCTCTACGGCTTTAACATCCCATTCATCAGAGCGTATATTTTGTTTTATCACATCCCCCATAGAAACTCTTAGTATATTCGGGACATTTATAACCTCTGTGGGACCCTGTAGTTGAAATTCAACAGCATCCCATAAAATCCCATCTAAAACGGGGCGAGCAGTAATGTTTATTAAAAAAATCAGGTCCCTCTTCAACCTGTGTGATGCGGAATGGGGTGCCAATGTTCCATTAATATGTCGAATAGCAGTCCTCTCTTCAACGTAGTGTCCATTCACAAGACGGAAAAAATACATCACTAATCTAATTGACATAAACAAAAAAATTGAAAAAAGAACCAACCAAATGTAAGTCCAAGGAGGAATCAAAAAATATTTTTTAAACCATGTTGCAAAAACAGAAAGTTCTGAAGGGGAATTCGATGTGGTAGATCTGGACTCAGTGGCCAAACATGTTTGTAAATCGGGCAGCGATAAGTCTGTGGGGTAAGTATACCTAGTCTCATCAAGATGAGCATCAGGTGGGGTATTCAATAGAGGACTTGAAACTGCAGGCATCTCAAAGGCAACATCAGGCCTGTTGTTAGGAGCCGGAGCCAAAACAGAATTTCTCAGTATCGATGGACAGGAGACCGCAAGTGTCATACTAAGAAGAATCGGCCACTCTGTGTAATTTGACATTGTCAATTGAGATTTACCTTTTTTCCTTTCGACATGGAAGTGGAGGTAAAATGACTGTTCTTGTGCCCTGCACGCCAAGTACAGGAACTGGAGCTCGATATGAGGGACCAAATTCTTTCTTATTCTCAATCTTCTCTCGGACCAGTTCACCAACTCGGGGTAGCCAGCCAACTACCGGAATCTGCAATGCAGCATCAGATGTGGAGGGCAAGTGTTCCTTTGCAAGACTGTCTCTCGCCTCTTGTGGATTCTGTAAAACATTGCAATGCTCATCTATGTCAAAGGGGGCAGCAGCCGGCACCTGGTCTAGACCTTCAAGTCCAGGACAAACATTTAGATACCAAGAGCATCTCATATGGGGTCTGCCCACCCAGAGACCTTCTAGGGAGATTATTAAGTGCACGCTGTACGCTATTGAGATGGGCTAGCCAGTTCCTGCCGGTACCTATAAGCCTAGCTGTCAATGATTGCTTTAAGTCACGGTTAATCCGCTCCACAACACCATTACCCTCAGGTCGGTATGGAGACGAAAATTTGACTTGGACCCCCAATGAACTCATGGCATCCTTGTACGCCTTAGAGGCGAACTCTGGACCCTGGTCTGAATGGAAGGTGCCACACGCAAAATTTCCCACAAAGACACGCGGATCTCTTATGACAGTTCGTGAATCAGCACTTCGGTGAGGCCACACCCATACCAAGTGCGTGCAAGAATCAACTGCAACTAAGATATACTTATACGCAGTATCTGAAGAATAAGGACCGCAGTGGTCCAAATAAACACAACCAAGTGGTTTATTGGAAATGTACAACTGTGTTTGGGGCGGACGCACAGCAGACAAAGGCTTGATCTGCTGACAAATGTCACATTGAAGGACCTAATCACGCGTCTGTTTATACAGTCCCCGCCACCAAAAGCGAAGTTGTAACTGAGATACAGTGGCCAAAACGCCCGCATGAGCGGACGCAACATCATCGTGGGCAGCTGTAATCAGCGCTGACCTGCGGTCCACGTTGGGAATCAATCTGTCACCAACGTCTGGTATTTTCACATAAGGAACTTTAGCAGGACTTAAATGATAGGAATACTTTGAAGGAAATCCAGTTGGACATTTACTTCCCTTCTCAGTAGCGGCAATTGCTGCCAAGATGTCATCATCAATCTTACTTTTGGAAGGTGTAACTGCTGCAACCAAATATGTCAAAACTGCTGTCTTCGCAGCCTTATTGGCCAAACTATTGCCACACGCTGATGACCAAGAGTATGAATTACATACACGAGTGGCAGTTGCTCTTTAAGTTCAGCCACTCGAACCCAGATCATTTTATGTTTTATTGTGCTACCTTTGGAATCACGATAGTCGTTCTGAGTCCAAAAGAACAGATTGTCATTGTAAGACTGGACACAGTAGTAGGAGTCACTCACAATAAGAGTAGTCACATCAGTGTCCGCGTACTCCAATGCAAGCATCAGAGCATGGAGCTCCACTAACTGGGTGGTACAGCGCCCTAACGTCTGTGTATGCACAACATCGGACTTGAATTTTTTATTCACCATGGTACCAACCACAATAGCGCAAGCTGAGACGTATGCGTGCGCGGAACCGTCAGTGTAAATGATACAATGGAAATCCTCCAAAGGGCGCATGTTCAAAGGGGCAGGATGAACAAATTCATACTGCAAGAACTCCTACGACCGTAAGGAAGCGTAAAAAATTAACGTGACATCCTGAGACATCAATGATGTCGCCCATTGTATCCACTGTGGGTGCAAAGCTTTAGAATTAGGTACCCAGGCTTTCGTCACTGCCTCCAAGTCAGGATACGGGGTACAACCAACATGCGATTTTCCTGCGACTTTGCGCGTTCCTTCAGAATCGCCATTTGCACTGCTGTCAAAACTTTTTCCACAGTGGAAAACCGAATTTCAGCCAAAGTGTACAAGTGTGACTTGTAAGCGATAGGTATTGTGTCACCTTCATTAAAAGTAAGGTATGTGAAACCCATAGCCCCAGGGACGATTCTTATCACCAGGTTGGTGTGGTTATCATGAGTCAGTAAGAATTTAGATTCTAGCAGATCAACCTGCAAAGATTGCAAAATGGCAGAAGGTTTAGGTAGCCAGCACGATTTGGTAACAGTTGGTTGTATCAAAGCATATAATTGCTTGATACGCTGGGCATATTCGGGAATGTAAGTACGCCCGAAATTAAAAAATCCCAGCAAGGATTGCAATTTTTTCAGTGTTGTAGGAGCGCGCATTTCTCCAAGAAGTGAGGACCCAATCCTCGACCTCCATTGTTGTGTTCATAGGAACAACACTGTGTACTCTACAATGTAGGACTTTGCAAAGTTAAATTTGTAACCGAAGTCCGCAAAATTACAAATTATGCGGTCAACGCGGCACAGATGCACACATATCTCGTCATCTGTGAGATGAATGTCATCCACATACGAACACACATCTGGGTCGATTCTCTCTAAAAGAGAAACTATACGGGCAGCAAACACACCTTGACTTATCTTATAGCTCATTGCCAAATATTTGAATTTTCTGTGTGCCACCACTGGTGAAAGCAGTCCATTGACTACTTAAATCAGAAAAATTGTGGGCAAAAAAAACATTAGATATGTCAAGCGTGGTTTTAAATCTTTTACTCACAAGACCGTCCACTAGGGCAGAGCCGTGGGTATTCTGTACTGCACAGGTACGGCACTGCGAGTTTAGATGCCGGTAATCCAATACCAAATGGTAAGAACCGTCAGGTTTGGTCACAGTAAAAAGAGGGTTATTCATCTGAGACACACAAGTTTCAATCACACCTTGATATCCCAATTGTTCAAGGATTTCTGTGACTGAAGCTTTCGCTTCACACCGCATGGGATATTGAGGTTGAGGCTGTGGCTTAGACCGCAAGGGAATCTCATGTTGGGGAGAGAATTTATCCCAACCACAGTGAGTATGGTACAAAGCAGGTGCAAGGGCCTTAGCCCACTCTTCTGCAAAATTCAGCGAATGCTCCTTTGACATTGTGTGCGCGAAACTAGGGAGGATTTCCTCCTCCCCTCTCGGAGCTGTGAGAACAAAAGGTGGGGGCCAGTCAGCCTCTGCTAACAAAATGTTGTATGTAGTTGTAAGATTTTCCCAAAATACCCCTTTTATGGTATATTGTATGTCACAATAAAATAAAAGGTCGATTTCAAATAGCCTATCAGGGGGAGCCACTCTAGTATCACCTGTCTCAATAACAACAAATTTGTCAGTCGCTGTCACCTTCAGTAGTGGACGCAGGGCCTCTCGAACAATGATAATCTACGCCGCGCTGTCCAACAGCGTCAGCGCCCACGTCTGATTCCGAAGCTGTGTTCTCATTATCTGTGGCATATCTTGCTGTTAAAGCGGCAACTTTCTTTTTCTGAAACTGTTGTCTTTTCTGTGAAGAATCGTCCTGTTTGCCTTTTCCGTCCCTCGGGCGGGGTTGGTCGCAACTCTGCTGGCCACCCCTGCCTCTGCCGCTGCCTCCACCACGGGACAATGAGGCCAATGTGTCTTGTAAAGAATGAGGAGAACATTGATCAGGAGCCTGAAATCGATCAGGTGACTTAATCGTAGTGCAGTCGCGCAAGTCATAAGAGTGCTCAGTAGACACAGGCACTGGTGACGCGGGAAGGGACTCCTGTTTCTGTTGTTGTTTTCCCTGTTCCTTGTTTTTGTTCCAATTTTGCTTTGAAGGTTTGGGTTGATCGTCTTTTTCAGACTTCGACCCCTGAGTCTGTTTTTTATCGTTAGCACAAAAGGGCTTGACACCTAGACTATTACAGCCTATGGTCTTATAAGCCGCCGTAATATTTCTCGGTAACTGACGGGGTTTTTCGGGGACATCGCGTAAGGCATTAGACACATGGAAGTTAACCGCATCTCCCTTCATATTAGAAAGGACGAGATTGGAAACTAAGTCAAATGAGCCAACAAGTCTCATTCCCAATTCAACTGCAGCCTCAGGTCCGTGTTCATCTTGAACGTGTTTAATGACCGCCCGCAGGACAGCCATTGACGGAGTGCAGAAGCACCTCGTGTACACTGCTGTAAAGATTCTACCCCATGACTCGCAGTCACCGGCTTCAGGTACCACGTCCTTGGGCAAACTAATTGTAAGAATTCTGTGTTCCAGAACCAGCTGATAACATTTCTCGGCAAGCCAGAAAGGCATATCATCCTTATCCTGGGGATGCTTGCCCATAACCGCATTAACCATGACGGGACTAAGCTTCATCCCGCTCGTTCCGGCTGGGAGCACCGCAACACCAGGGGCCCGCCCTGCAAATTGCGGGGAATATATTGAACCAAGGCCCTAATAACTCCAATGGTGGAGGTGTATAGGGGCCTCAACTCAGCAACGGGGACTACCCCAGCATGAGGATGCGGGGTAAATCCAGCCAAAACAGGCCAAGAAGTGCCTGGAATGGAAAAAGGACCTAATCTAATCGCCGTTAAACTGTGGGGAAGAGCACCATTAAACCAAACACGGTGCTGCCATGAAATCGGAATTTCCTGTGTCCTACAAGGAACATATTCCCCGAGCACGACTGTGTGAGTGTAAGTGTGAAACACCTGAGTAGCCGCATCCACAGCTGGAAATGTCAACCATGAGTAGAAAATCTCCAACAGGTAAGCTACCTCAGCACTCACCACTAAAATAACTGCCATGCCCTCCAAGCCAACGTTATAAGCCTGCAAAGGATTGCGGACCACAATGCGACTATGGTGCGGTATGTCAACGTCAGCCATAACGACACAGTTAAGAAAGGTACAATGAAAAACAATGTAGCACAACTGGGTAGTAATTCAAAAGGAAAACTGTTTTTAAAGATTCAAGCTTGAAAAGACCTATTTAACTATAGGTAGGTTTATCCGTCACCACTGTTAACCGGAAAGAATAGTGAATGGGTTAACAACTGATATAAGCACTACTCAAGCGTCATGAAATAAGACCACCTACGTATGGGCGCCATGTTGCTCAGTGACCGAAATGTGAACAGAGATTTTCAGGACCCCAGTGAATTATGGTGTACCAAAAACTCACCTTAGTACCCAACATCCCCTACCAGACTAGCATCAGTGTCTCATTAGCTCTTCATCCTATAGCAAAGTAACCAATGATTAGACAACCCAGAACATACAACTTAGGATAACTCAGGTAAGGTGGGAAACATGAGCACTCTTACGTTATACTCTCATACCAGTCAAGAACAGGGAGTAAAGGGAGACACGAGCAAGTTTAAAATGTTTATTTCAACGCCGTGTTCTTAGGTGCAGCATCTTAGCTAATACAAGCAGACATATGATAAGAAATAAGATTGTCAGCATAGTTACTATTCCATAAAATACAAAGGGAGAAAGCATGTTATAATGCTAAATGGAAACAGGTTAAATATATACCTATATATTTCACCCTCCCTTGCATAGGCGACCCCATACCTCGATTAGCAGGAGTGAATCACATCGGGTTCTGCACAAGCTCTCAGCATACAAATGTTCTCCAAGTGTGTTCAATCATGCCTACAAAGTGTATTATTAAAGGCGCCAATATCTGAGCTGTCCACAGCTGCATATATGTTATGTCTAGAACATGCGCTGATCAGTTCGAACAAAAGCAACAGTGTTGATATAACCTTGAAGGCCTCGGCAGTCACTGTTCAGACTAAGCTTACAAAGCAAGTCTAGCAATGTGGACAAATGAGTTATTCTCATGTGAAACAAAACTCTCAGCCTAACGCGAAACAATAACTAACGTGTGCGCTGTATGCAAAAAAAAGCAAAAGGTAAAATGGCGTTTAAACTTCTAAAAAGCTCATGCTAACTTAATACTGTATAAATGTAAGGCTCCGCCCCACTACAGCACCCTGCCCAGGGGGGTTCCTTAGGCCTTCCAAAGGGTTGTCCAATGTGTACAGAAAGGGAAGGGTTAGGCCTGGCCAATGTGGACACTGGCCAGGTCAGCATGGCAGTTAGCAACTGCACACAAGCACTGCGGTGGCAGGCCTGAGACACAATTTTAGCACTACTCATGTGGGTGGCACAATCAGTGCTGCAGGCCCACTAGTAGCATTTAAATCACCAGCGCTGGCACACTCAGTGCACTTTAATAGGGACTTCCTGGTAAAACAAATATACCAATCATGGATACCAATCACAATAACAATTTACACAGAGAGTATATGCACTTTAGCACTGGTCAGCAGTGGTAAAGTACACAGAGTCCTATTGCCAACAACCACAGGTCAGGAAAAACAAGGGAGGAAGAAGCAAAAAGTTTGGGGATAACCCTGCAAAAAGGGCAATTTCCAACAGTAGGTATTGTTAGGTCTGCATTTTTGGAGAAAATGTCATTTGTGGTTTGCTAATAACTTTGGCTGTGTTTGACGGATCTTCATGAAACTTTTGAAAAATGCTATTTTGCTCTTTGATGCATAGTTTCTTCATGGAAAGTTTCTGGGTGATTGGTTATACATGGAATGGGAAAAAGGGGGCGAGGGCAAAACGCAAATTCCCAAAGTATTTTCCACAGACTTTTTTTAAAAGGTATACTGCCAAAATGGCTGGACAAATATACTCCAAATTAGGCAAGAAGCTAGATATTGTTCCTAAAGCATGCTTTTTGTAATTTGGTGTGAATCTGTTCAGTAATTTAGGAGAAATTAAGGTACACAATTATTTGTACATCCGGATAGTTAGGTTTGAGGGACTCTAGCTGGAGTCCTGTGAGCACAGGTCAAAAAAATACAGCATTCCAATTAGCCTGGGTTTTAGTTTCCCTTGGGCCTTAGCACTGATTGGCTGGTGCAACATGAAAGAAAATGTTGCAGCAGCCTTTAAGACTTGGGGACTTAGCCTCATGAGATTATTTTTGAAAAAGATATATGGGGGCAGGGCATCCCATGTGGGGTGATGGATATTGTATTTTTATTTCAATTGTTTGAGCCCTAGTATGGGGCACGTCCTGAAGGTCATTAGAAAAAAATATTTGGAAGATAGCTATGAGTTGGGCAATCCTTCTTAAGCCATTCGTAGGCCTCAGGGACCCCATCCTGCTGGCCTAATATTAAATAAAGTAGAGGGTGCATGTAGCCCCTCTCCCTGGGCCACTACTGGGTCCTGTGGACCCCATCACCCGGTGTCGATTTGTAAAAATAACAAAGGGGGGGGGTGTACATAATCCATACATGAGCCACTTGTGGGCCCCAGGGACCCCATCCTGTTGGGCTAAATTTCTTAAAACACAAGAGTGGATTAGTTAGGGTCTCAATAAATGATTTTGATTCTCAACCATTGGTAGCTTGGCAATGAGCAGGCAGGTTTAACTTGGGAGACAGGTGTGTAAAGCATTTAGAAACATCAATACATTAGGTAAGTAAGACACAACACACAATCAAAATCAAACACCAATTTGACAATGAATGCCAAAATGACAAAAATTCAATGTAGGGAACCAGCGATATGAATTTTTAAAGATAGACAGTATAACTAGTGCTTAGAAGCAAAAAGTGTTCAAAAGGTAAAAAAAAGGTCTTGCTGGACCGAGATAAAGTCAAAAAATCTTTACTCTTACTTGCAAAGTGTTTCTTGATGCAGGAAAATGGTCCACAGCACCATTTAAGGGTTCAGATACTCTGGTTTGCCTCTTGGTGTCTGGAGCTGCAACTCCCACAATGCACCTTGTCAGCTTATAGAGCTTTTTACTAAAGTTTTCCAAACTTCTTGAACTTCTTCCAGACGGTCTTCTAGAGGGTTCAAAGTGTCCACATCACCAACTAAGGGGTCTAGAATCTGTCTCCGAGGTGGAACTTGGGTTGTTGGATCTACAGTTCCCGCAATGCACATGGCCAAATCCATAAAAGTCCACTGGACACACTCCGGAATGGGGACTTCTTGATGGAGATTATGTAGGTGGGCTATGTTAAACTGTAGCTTACAGTAATTCCATTCCTTAACCCTTCTTGAAGCAGGGCAAAGTACTTAGGGCCGTAATCCCATATTATGCAGCAGGTGCAGTCATTCAGAGTGCAGACCTTTGGGGTGCAGATGAAGTTTGCAGCAGGGCAGTTCTTATTCTCGTAGTTTCATGCAGCAGATCTGGGGAGCTAGGCTGCTGGCCCAAATTTATTCTGTTTTTGGGCGTCAAGCAGGGGGGCATCCATGACCAACAGGACTCAGGGTGCCTCCCTCAGGTATTATCACTTTCTGCGAAGTGTGGCATATTTCTGGCCCAGGAAGCAAAATTCTCACTAAGTGGAGAATATACCTCCTTGAAGGTTAGATCAGTCTAAGATTCAATAACAACCCCCTTCCAACCCAATGACTAATCCAATTACTGAGGCTCTTGTGTGACTGAAGGTGCAGGATGTGAGGGTCAGCTTGTGCTTGTCCCATAATGTCATTCTCCCTCTGTAGACCAGGTTAGCTACCCCACCATATTCCTGCCTTTTGGCGTCTGCAGCTAAAGTTCTCCAGCCACAGGAAATCCATTTTCTCCTCTGATAGGATACTTTGCACCTCACCAATGAGCACTGGCTTAACCTGGGAAAAGCTGGCCAATCAAGAGAGGGCAGCTGGAAAGCTGTATTTTGACTCACAGAAAAGAAAACGTAATAACTTTTTTTCAGTAATAGTTATTATAAATATAACTGTGGTAAGTTGTTGGATTTATCTTAACTATAACTTTAAAGTATATTTTTGGGTGGGTCCTGTCAATATTTATACTTAAATAAAATATCTAATTATTAGCCTATGGAGCCATTTACTACAATAGGGAAAAATGGATTGGCAGTTTTTCCCTCTCCAGGGCTTATATAACATATTTTATAATGTCCCTGTTTATAGTTGTTACAAGGCACCATATCCACGGGGAACCTAAGAGAGACCTTAAGTGTGACTTATATGTACAAACAGGATTGTTTGAGACTTTGGAAGTACCTATAAATCCAAAGTCAAATTTCCATATAAACTTAACGTCAAAGCAGCCTGAAAGGCATTGCTGCCTTTAAAATGACAGCAGGCAACACCGTTTTGCACACATGGTAAGCAGAGCCCAGGATGCAGCCAGAGTCAGTTTCCAATAGTACAAAGCAAAAAAATGCGGGTGATCAGGGCAAAAAGGATGACTTTCTCACAATTACTTTGTGGCACAAATTATATTTACTAGAAATAACTATAACTGGTGAAATTCAATATTTTTTATAGTTTGTCACTGAACTTTTCACCTATAACGTTACTTTTAGCTTTTTTTATATATATGCACACTTACATGTCAGCCATCAAACCCGACAGGTATAAGCAATCGCAATGGAGCGCACACCGCTAGCCCCTCCTCCGGATCGCCCCTCGGGAATCTGCTACATGGAGTTCTTGAGTGGTTCACCCATGTGGGTGCAAGTAGGTACTTGTAAAACTGATGATCTCTAGACCCGATACATGTCCCGGGTTTTTGGATATCGCCCGAGACATGGCTCGGGTTTCGGGATAACTTCCCTCATCAGTAGAGAAAATAGTTAGGGGTGGAAGAGAAGGCCGCCAAACAACCGTCAATGGCCTCGAAGCCCGAACCGGCACGCAGGTGCGTCGTCCAGGAGCCCGTCGGCTCAAAGCTCAAGGGAGCCAATTTGTATAAGCAATCACACTGGAGCGCATACCGCTAGCCCCTCCTCCAGATCGCCCCTCGGGAATCTGCTACATGGAGTTCTTGAGTGGTCTACCCATGTGGGTGCAAGTAGGTGCAAACCCGACAGGTGCCAGATTACATGGAAAGCAAGAAACTGCATGCATTCATGAAGAAAAAATCCATCATGGAAATAAGTGAGGCACTCGATTAGTGAAGTGCAATTACTTTTTTTAATGCCCAAAACTCACGTATCAGACAAAACAATGCTTTTCGGGCGTGCCTTAAGTATTATTCACGTTGATTGTTTCTACATTTCAATTCATTTAAAAATCAATCAAAGCATTGTCAAGAGTAATTCATTAAAACCATAACAATACATGTGCAAAAGTCACATTCAGATAAGTAAAAAGATCAAGATCAATAGATAAAAACTATTATCACAGACATTCTCAAGATAAATAAAATGTCTTATTAATGCCTTTAGAGGAGATGTTATAAATGTTGATTTTGAAGCTCAAACTAGAACCTAATGCTGGGAGCAAGCCAATTCAATACTCCAGAATTGCTTCGATATCTGGAAAGTGCATATGTTTAAAAAGATCCTGAGTACATTGCAGCAGACAAGTGTCTTGCTGAGAAATAAAATGAGTAGTGGTGAGTAAAATACATTAAAACATTTAATTGACTGGTCATGTGCTAAAAGATTCAGTGATAACAGACTATAAAAGACAATTCGTAAAATAGAGCATTGGTGGCAACCATTGATATCAAACAGGTAAGTATTGCACAAAAGAGAGGTCCATGCTTGCCATTGGTGGCTTTTAACTGAAAGGAGGTTTATCTTTCGAGACTACACCTAACCAGTTTTATTAAGTTCTTTAAAGATTTCCTTTAGCAGGCTAACATATTTGCCAATGTTTACCATATCACATGACTCATAGTGAAGACAAAGGTCGTGGCCTCTTTGCAGGTTTGTGTTCTCTTGGCTTAAAAATGTTTTCATAACAGGGTGCGCCGGGCATGCAGCAGCACAGCGCAGATATCCAATACATTATTAAACAACTCTGTTTTATAGCCACATAGCCTACAGTTGGCTATCATGGAAAGAGGGTGCCATTTTTCTTTGATCTGGAGGCATATCAATCTTGCAGCCATGATTTGTTTAAAACAGGCCTTTCCAGTTGAGCACTGAAGGTACGGTTGTGATCTCAGACAGGACAGGCGCTTATTAAGATGTGATGTAGCTACTGCTTCAAGGACTAGTGTGTTCTTCAGCCTGGTCATATCAGTTAGCATTGACAGTGATTTTGTCTGTATTTTCACACTGTTTTTAAATGCTGTGTGCAAGAGCAGACAACTCTTCAGTTTGTACCGGTCCATTTGGAGGGTAATGAATAATGTGTTTAGATAGTTGGTCCAAGGGCTGTTCTTTAAGTCAAATATGTGTTGAAGAGCTGATTTCAGTGTGTTATGCAGGGTCTTGCTAATCCTATAGCAGTATTTTAGGAAGGCACCCAACCCTAAGTGGTAAATGTTTATCTCATTACTGACAGTGTTGCTTTACAACTGAATAGTGGCTGCCATCTGGTAATTTGTGAAATGTAAGATTTTTACAGATAGAACTTTGCAGTATTTCTCAAAATTAATATCTGTCCTTATGAAACAAGAATCACAATTGAAAGAATCAACTATTTTCTCTTTTTATTGTAATTAATTAATCACCTGGAAACATATTGATTTAATTTTTTTGGTGCACATATTCTTTCACATTCTAATTGGTTTACATATGTACTCAGAAACTGACTTGCCATGTATTCATACCCAAGTGGGCTTCTTTATTATCGTCCATTGGTCCTCTGAAAACCTCTCAATCTCATTTGAATAATTTACTTATGTATTCAAACACTGGAATGGCCTGTGACCAAGCCCTAGTGGCCTATATCTTCTCAATTAATGGTATTGAAGTCATACATTTGTAGAAATCTATCTCTCCTTTCTATGTCCCACCATAATCCAAATTATATGCTCATCACACTCCAGACGGATAATTATCAAAACAAATTCCCCTATCACATTGTCACATGCTCATGCCGCAGCGTGTGTATCATAACATCAATCATATATATTTTGTGACACTTCTGCGATATGCTGTCATTGTACCCATCCTCTATAGTTTTCAAATATCAGAGTATAGATAAAAACAGAGAACCAGGAGAGATTAGAGGAAGGGGCGAATAAAGCTGTTTTATTAAATCTGATGGTAAGAACCTATTTAAAGAGTAAAAACAAAATTAACCCCTATAGACTCTGCATGCAACGCTGAAGTCATAAACACTCTATATACATTTTAAAAACAACAAAAATAGGATACAATATATATCTTGGGTTTACTGATCCCCCAAGAAAACATGAAGTTTCTTGCCCATATTAAAGCCAATAGCCTCTAAGCAAATCAACTTTACAAGGTATTTAGAATCCAAGCGACGTAGTGTCAACTCTAGCTTCTCCTCTGTGATTTGATGACCATATCAAGGGCAAAGTATTGCATTTCAGCAGATCTTTTCCCATTGATATTCTGAGAATGTTTCAGGGGTGAATATGCAAGATCCTTATTTGATATTGCCCTCATCATTTGATTTACTGGTAAATTAGTGCTGCCAATATGGTATTTGGAACATGAGCATCTAATTGCATACACTACATAATCTGGCTTGCGCGTTATGGCACATCTTATATATTTTATTCTCATCAACATGACATATAAAGTAGCTTATGGCGATAACATATTTACAGTTTTTGCATGACATGAGGCTATGTTTTGCTGACATCCATGTTGTTTTTCTCTCCTCTTAAAATAATTTTTAAGTTGATTATCATTTAAAGGCCTCCCTTTTCTAAATGTCATCATGGGAGGCCTAGATATAATTATTCTCAAGGCTGGATCTGTCTTAATCACCTTCCAGTGTTTTCTGAATTTAATGTGTTCTAAGCTGAATGTTGTTATAAATGTTGTATCCTCAATGTATTCCCCTGTTTCCTCTTACTCCATTGGAACCTAACATCCTCTCTTTTTCCATTGTTTTGGTTTATCCTAGGCTTGATCTATGATATCAGCAGGTTATGCTCTTTTCTAAATCAGTCAAAATACTGTAAGCTTTTATTTAAAATCTTTGTTCTATGCTCATATTTCTCATTCATTCGCAATAGTTCACTAGAAGGAATAGTCAATTTCTTAGTTATTGGATTAAAACTCTTCATATGCAGGACATTATTGACTGAATTAGATTTTCAGTACACTGAAATGTCATCTATGTCTAAACAACCATTCAGAAAGAGTACACGTTGCTTACTCATATTTAACATGAACCTCAAGTTCAAATCATGATCATTTAGTCCCTGAACAAAATTCTCAACATCTCCTTGTTCCACTTTCCAGATGAAACACAAATAATTGATGTGTCACACACATGTGTGTATATATTGCTCCAAATTGGTCTCATGTAGTACCTGCTCCTCCCACCACCCCATACACAAATATGCATTGCTGACGGCAAAGCAGACACCCACAGCAGTCCCTCTTAATTGTTTGCATAGTATGCTGTTAAAAAGAAATATGTTTCCTCCAAGACATCATCGTAAACGTTTTTAGCAGCATCATAGAATGATCATATCATTTGGTGGATCTTGATTTTAAGAGGTGATGGCATGCTTTTATTCCATCTTCATGTTTTAATGATAGTTTAAAGCAATGTTACATCCATTGTAACCAGTATGTAATCAGTTTCCCATCTTAGATCAAATATTAATTGCAGAAAATCCACCAAATCTTTAATGTATGTGGGTAAAGTCTAGACATAAGAACGTAAAAATGGTCAATGTAATGTGAGGGATTTTCAAAAAGACTCATTTATGAAGATAGGTCTCCCTGGTGGTTTGTTTATGTCTTTAGGTACCTTAGTCAATAAATAAAGTACTGGAATTCTCGGGTGGTCATTTTAAGACAATGGTATTCCTCTTGCTCTAGAAAGCTTTTCTGCCACCACTTACATATTTTTTTTTTATTGAAACTCTGTTTCAGATTTCTGTTTTAAATCTGCATGGTACATTTTAGGGATTTCAGTATAGCATTCCTAATCAGAAATCTATTTTATTTACCTTACTCAAATATAAGTCTCTTGGCAAAAGAACAATATCTTCCCTTTATCTGCAGTGTTTCCGAGTAGATTTGTGTTTTTTAAGAGATGTTACAGCTGATTGGTGTTGATTGTTCCCAAAACATTTGTTTTTGTAATTAGATTCAGATTCAATTTCTTTAAATCTTCAGTCTCTAAATTGTTAAATGTATCAATATCATCATATGCAGTATAGGGGAGAAAAGATGAGGTCTTACAAAATACATACTGACACTATCAGAGGTTTCAAAACCTAGTTTCAGGGCCAGCTCAGTATCATCCATCTCCTCACAAGCTTCCATATTACTACCTCCCCCTGATTCTCATTCTAATGTGGACAGATTATAAAGGCCTTTAATGTCACTTATTTATAACTCACAATCTGATTTAAGTAACCATAACTTATACCCTAAGGTAATTACAACTCCCACTCCCACCATGCGCAGTTTTCTCATCAATGATTTCATTTCACATGTTGAAGTGATATTATCAATCATATCGGAGGAGATGCCATGAGTGATGTCATATGTGGGGTAATTAGCAGTGCATGGCTAGTGCACAAGGTATGTCACATTAGGGCACACGTTATAGTTACTTGAGATAACCATAACTGGTGAATGATAACTGTAACTGGTGAATGTCATTGGTTTTATATACTTAAAACGTTATATCGTAACTGAAACCCTCACCTAACTGTAACTTTACCTTAATCTTTGTTTTTGTAAGTGCATTTCTATGTTTTTTAACATAAAGTAATGTTCTATTACCATACGTAAAGCCAATCTCTTGCCAGGCCCTGTGGCCAACCCCCCACAGGCAGCCAACCCCAATCTATGCACATCTGAAGGCACGTCATTGGCTGCAGGCTCCGCTGAGCAGACACTCTCTCATTCTTTATGGAATTCAGCCCTGGGATTGGGGCCCTCAGGCTTCACAGAGGCTTGGGGAGGAGTGCCACATGGCCCCTCATCAAAAGGAATATTTTGCACTGAACAAAATGTGAGTACCAATTTCTAGAGGCAGCCAATCAGATCTTACAATGATCCTCAATGGCATAAAATGTATGACATTTTTTAGCCGTAATTGCTCAAAACGTATTTAACGATTGTAAACCAAATCACAAAACCACCCTTTCTGGACCATGATCTACCTTTCTGCCAAATTTGGTGGAAATCTCTTCATGCATTTGGGCTGTAGCTGTGTAAATTTTCTATGGAAAAATGAATGAGAAAAACATTTTTGGGACCCTCCTATGTCTCTGACCCACTTGACAGAACACCCCCAAAATGTTTAGGATCGAGCTGAGGTGGAAGATCTTATGTTTTGGAAGTTTCACGAAGAATATTAGGAAAATATACATAACAAACAACCTATCAAGCACTGTGTCTCTAAACCTCCAATGTTTAAGGTGCTGGTCTGTTTAGAGTTTGATTCATCACCCGACTATGCTCATTCTGCACTGTTTTACCAAGGGAGAAATATTCTAGATTACTGTTCATAATATCGAGGTCCATCTATTGAAAAAGAAAATTGTAGAAAGAGTTGCCTTTGATTTCTTATTAGGAAGCTGATGCTGCTTAATGTTACATGACATCTATAACTGATCTATGGTTAACCACAGTCCACCAAGAGCTATGCATTACTTTTCCAGCAGAGCTAGAATGGCATAGTTCACAGAGGTTCTTTTTGGACCTTCTGCATTCTGCTACACTTTGATCATACCATCCCTACTCTTGAGTGGTATCACTTTACTATTGGTGCTGAAACAAGTTTAGTGGAATGAGCGCTGGAATAGGCTCTCTTTTATTTTTGTTGCTCAACCTGGGAACCTGAAGGTTCTGCACTTAATAAGGTTCCTGTATTTTCTCTTGTAGCTGCTAGATATGAATGTTGTAAAGATTTTGTTTCCTTGTTATATGAGCTCTGCTTGAGGTAGCTAACACATCCTCCATAATTTATACTAAAATCTGGGAGCACAAGAGAGTGATACTTGCCCTATTAAACTTTATGCAAACATCCTACGGATGTTACTGTCCCAATGACCAACTGAAATAAACATGTACTTCTCCTTCAAAGCTAAAGATTTAAAGACTTATTAGTAAAAAAGCACAGTCTTTGCTATTTTAGTAATTATAGATACATATTCAATGAATATTCCCATTTTTGGTCTATATTAGATGGCCCATTCTTTTCAACACTCCACCAGCACTACATGGCTTTTTGTTCTATAAAGTCAGTAAGAGAAATGCTACAATATTCTCTCTCACAAACATCCCAATGAGGTCTACTACAGTCCTTATTTTGCTATGACAAAAGAGGAAAATATGATAAAAAATAAAATAGTGGGTCAATTTATTCATGGTATTTGGAAGTCCCATAAACTTGCCCAGATCAGAAATAGTAGTTATTGTGTATGAAGCTGATAGATAGACTAATCAGCAGTGGAGTAAGGTTTATGCTGGCCAACTCAGAGTCTTAGAAGGAGACTACCAAACATATACAACATTGGGGGGGAGCCTATTGAGTATATCTCAAAAACGATAGAAGGTGAGCCTAATTCTTTAGAAATACACTACAACAATGTTGTCTTTCAGGCACCATCAACCATTATTACTGCTACCAAAGACATGTTGTAGTTAACACAATCCCACAGTGGCACAGGCTGATCAAGGAGAAAGACAAGTTGACCAAAGAGAATTGGAGGGAACGTTTCCAGTGCAGGTGACATTCAATTATTTTGGTTGAAACCCCAAATGAAGCAATCTGAAATGACATATGCCAACAAAGATGATAGCATGCAATGTTCATGTTGAATTACAGCAGTGTGGCTTCTCAATGGTGTAGGACAAATGCTTTCATAAAGGTCTAAAATGTATGCAAAGCAAAACACATTGCTAGTTTTAACTGGTAGGTAGATTTATCAGAAGATTTACTAACGTCTCTTGTCTTCTTCAATAGCTCCTCCACTATCTAAAGGATGTAGGCTTCAACATTGCAGGTGGCACGAAGGCATTTTTTGATAGTTTTGGTAATCCGCTGCCTCAATATGATGTTGTACAGTGGCAGCTGGGGACAGACAGAACAATCCAGCACAGGACCGTGGGTCACTATGATTCGAGTGCTTACTCAGGAGAAAGCCTTAAGATAAAGTCCAGTGCAATCAAATGGGCAAGAACCCAAGAGGTATGTGAGGCTGAGTTATATTTCCAAAGCCTATATCTTGTCCATAGCTTGTATGTATCTATTCATATATTTGTTTGACGTCTGCAAGAGAACATCTACGTATCTAAGTAAATCTATGCTTAATATGAATAAAGGTCACTGCATAGTTTTCATATCATTTATTTGGTCAGATGTTTATGGGTTCCTGTTTAGATCATAATATGTAAATATTATTACAACTATTTTATCTGAATTTGCTTCACTATTGAACTATTGAGGCTAATATAAAGTTAAAAGAAAATATTAGTTATAAAAATGCACAAATAAATTAGCTTCAAATACAGCAACACTTTAAAGTCTGGGTTTAGGCAATACAACTTTAAATCTTGATATAATATCTTCCTTATATATGCATACGCTTTCTATGTAGGTATATATCTATATATTGTTGCTTTACTCTTTTGCTTTAAACCTTTGACTTGCTCCAATGCACCTCTCTGACACACCCTATACCTCTCTCAATATATCCTCTATCTCCACTGTCTGACTCATCCCAAATCTCTTTTAACTACTATGATCTCTAAAATAACACTTTCTAAGTACTTCTGTCATGTATCGTTCCTTAAACTCATCCAAACCCTCATTTTACTACTATAATATCCCTAGTCCCTCTCTAGAGACTCTTCCCTCCTCTATCTCTCCTTTTACTCATCCCAAACCTCATCGTATTAATACTGTTAGAAACCGGGCTTCTATGGAGATGCCACCCCACATTGTGCCCCCATTAGAACTACTAGATGCTGTGTTTTGACTCTGATAGTGCACTGGGACCGGCTAACCAGGCCCAGTGCGTGCTTGTGCTCTTTCCCCTAAAAAGTACTTTGCCTCCTTATAAGTCCCTAGTTGATGGTACCAGGGGTTACCCAGGACAATGGTGATAAAGGATTCACCAGGGAAGCCGCTCTGTATTGTGCCCCCCTGTGTGACCCAAGTAAAAGTAGGGCTGCAGATCTGCCATTGCAGCCCTGTGTGAGCAGCCTGTCTGCTCGAGAGTGACTCTTCACACACCATGAGCTGCAGAGCCACACCACTGCCTTAATGTAAGTAAGTCACTCTTAAGGTTGTCCTCTTAAGCCCAAGAGTTTGCGTGTATTACACTAAAGGTGTGTATAGATATGTTTATACGCAGATATATATCCCTACAGTAACCCTGTAAAGCAAGGTTTTCCTGTACGTGAATGACATTCCATATGCTAACAAAGGCTGGCTACCAAGGAATCATGAGATAGCCAGCTCCATTATGGAACAACTGAATTGTGTTGTGTTTGGAATCAAACACTGTGCTTCTTCACCCCCAACATGATACTTATGTCGATGATGAGCTGGCATGCACAAGGATGCCACCCTGCGTGGGAGCCCTCCTAGGATACAAAGCTCCAATGGCTTGGTGGGCTTCAGAAGGGTAGTATTTACAGCTTTCAAGGTGGTGAGACTTAAGGGCTTCACAGCCTGTGATGTATAAGAGTACTTGTACCCCTCAGGACAAAGCCCTCCCCAGGTAAAACATATATGAGACAGAAAAGAGATGAATTGAAAAGAGATATTTATTGGACTGTGGAAATTCCAAACTGAACTAAGGCAAGCCATCTGGATCATTAAAAATAGTAAGTCATCAGTATCCTAATAGTAGTATTTTTATGAAAGCTACATTAAGAAATTCAAAACAGCGATGATTGGAGTTAATAAGAAATCAAAAGAGATGAATGTTGGAATGTGGTTTATTAGTAGATGTAGGTAGGTACCTACCATTAGCAATAAGGCCACAATCACAATATAAGGTCCAGTGAAGTTCTTCATAAATTATTTCCTTGCTCAACCCTTGGTTGCTGGATGTGAGCATGCAGGCTTAACTCGGGAGAAAGCTGTGTAAAGCATTTAAATACATCAATCATTAAATAAATAAGACACAACAAACAATAAAATTATAACAACAATTTATATATATAGGAAATATATTTATGATTAAAATTACACCAAAATGACACAAATCCCGTGTAGGTAACAAGAGATATGATTTTTCAAAGATGACATACTAGTGCCTAAACCTGAAAAGCGCCAACTTGAATGGGACAAAGTCAAAGTTTGAGGCTGACCATGTTGGAGTACGGGACACAATGAGCGAAAGGACCCGGTCAAGTTTTTACATTCTGACTTTGTCATTTTTCCTGAAGCTTTCCTTTCGACGTCGAGAGAGGCACCCTGTCAGGCCGGGTTTAGAATCGATGGCAGCGGCTTATTACAGCAAAATACCTCAGTGAAATCCTGGAAGTCTTGAATTCCGGAGTTTTCAGCGGGACAACCCTGAATTCCAGGCTGGGCTGCAGTTCCAAGTGGCGGCTTGACTCTTGACAACAGGTCAGGCAACTTATTGAGTTTTTTAACAAACATTCTCCAAATGATCTCAAACTTCTGGATCTTCTTCTAGAAGGTAATTTTGGGGTTTGTCCACAACACCAATCCAAGATTCCAGAATCTCTGAGTTGCTCCTTGGGACATTGAGACTACAGTTCCCAAAATGTATCTAGCCAAATCCATAAAAGTCTAGTTGAATGTGGTCAGTTGGATTCTTCTTGGTGGAGATGATGCAGGTGGAATTCATTTAACCTGTTGCCTCAGGGATTCTACTCCTTCAACTGTTACAGCAAGACAAAGTCCTTTTGGGTCTAAAGACCAAGGTGTGTAGTTGGTGCAGTTCTTGTGTCTGCAGTCCTCTCTTGTGCAGTTCAAGGGTCCAGCAGGGTAATCAACCTTCTTTGTGTAGTTTCAAGGTAAGGAACTGAGTTGCTGGGCAGCCCTCCCAAATCTATCCTTGTCCTTGGGTGACATGCAAGTGGACATCCCTGACCAATGAGGTACAGGTTGTCACCCAGAGGTATAGCAGCTTCCTCTGAAGTGAGGCATATTCTTGTCTCAGAATGCACTTTACTTAAAAATCCAAAATGAAGAAACTTTCTCCTGGATGTTAAGATCTGGCTAAGCCAACCCACTGGTGTGACTAACTTTCCCCAACACTTCCCTTCTAGCCCCTCTGTTAATTCATTTACTGGGGCTACTCTCTACCTGGGGTGCAGGACGAGGGGGTGAGCTTGGGTCCTGTCTCAACTGTCATTCCCTCTTTGAAAACCAGTTTAGCTACTCACCTCCTTCCTGCCTTTTGCTCTGCAGCTGCAGATCTTCTCCCACTAGATGTCCTTTGTGTCTAGAAGGGCCACTTCACACTCTATCAGAGCAGTTTTGCTCACCCTGTCAATGAAATACACGGCCCAGCCTTTCATTGTTTGTCATGTGTCTTAACTCACTGCACTTAAACTATCCACCTCGGTGCCTTCCGATCTCAAACTTTGGAGTTCACTAAAGGGATCTGTCTCAGCCCCACTCTGTTTAACATTTTTGTGGCTCCCTTAGCGGACTTGCTCAGGGAACTGGGTTTTATTCCAATCTCATACGCTGATGACACCTAGCTTCTAATGGCTTTTGATAAAAACTCTCCCAATATCCAGTCGATCTTTTCAGAAGGCATGACAGCCATATCGGCTTGGATGAGGAACAATTTCCTGCAGCTTAATGGAGGTAAACGGAGATTATGATATTTGGAGAAGCTCCTCTACTCTGGTCCCCAGATTGGTGGCCAATCTACCTGGGTGCTGTCCCGGTCCCCAAAGCAGTGGTAAAAAACGTAGGTGTACACCTGGACCAGAAACTAACAATGAAGTAGCAAGTCGCTACCACCATAGGCTCCTGCTTTCATATGCTTAGCCTCTTGAATTGGGTCTTCCCTTTTTTCCCCATGAGAGTTTGTAAATCACTCCTTCAAGCATTAATATTAAGCGGCCTGGACTACCATAATGCCCTCCTGATCTCAGCCAACGAATCCTCCCTCAATAGACTTCAGGTGGTCCAAAACACTGCAGCACGTCTAGTTTCCAACTAACCTGCCTGGACCGCCTCCCTGCTGCTTCTTCATGGACTACATTGGTTGCCAATCCGCAAGCGGATCCTATTTAAGGTCTGCTGCACTGTGCACAACGCACTTCACGGCAATGGCCCTAGCTACTTAGCAGATAGAGTCACCTGATATCAGCCTTCCAGAACACTTTGGTCATGCTCTAAATCGCTACTTTCGGTGCCCCGTGTAAACAAATCCCACTTAGGTGGGAAAGCTTTCTACTGTCTAGCCCCCTCCTATTGGAATCAACTCCACAGCCACCTCAGGAAATGCCCTGATTATCTACTCTGCCGAAAGCTCCTTAAAACTCAGCTTTTCTGAAAACCTCTTCTTTTGCTTACTGTAGCACTCCCGTAGTGTGGAGATACCCCTCTGGGGTGATTTGGGGGCTTATAAGACACAAAATAAAATTAATACAATAAATCAGGAGAGGCTGCTGGAAGGCTTGATTTTGGCACATCAGAAACAGTTATAGTTATAGTAAATCCAACTTTGGCAAGTTGTTGGATTTATTCTACCTTCTTAATTCTTTGAATTATATTTGTAGCTCACTCCTGTCAATAGCGATACTTTAGTAAAATATTCCCATGTACGCCTATTGAACCAAGGTGCCCCAAAGGGGGAAAATAAAATTGGCAGTTTTTCTTCACCAAGGCATATAAACAATATTTTATAATGTCCCTGCTCATTTTAGCATAGCACCCTACCCATGGGACACCTAGCGCAGGTTTGACCTACATGTACAAATAAGGTAGTTTAAGACTTTGGACGTACCTTGTAATTCCAAAGTCGAATGTGCATATCATTTTAATTTAAAAGCAGCCTGCAAATCAGGAATGACTATTAAAATGACAGCTGGCAACAGGGCAGTGCGCACTTAAGTGCATTAAATCTGCTGGACCTCTAAACCTACATAAACTACAATATTCAAGGAGCATACAGGCAGGTTGTCCTGCCAATTGTAATTGCATCTAATTACATTACACCTTGTACACAGAGCACTGGCCCTGCGTCTGGTTAGCAAAGCCCAGGGCACAATCAGAGTCAGAAAACCAGCATTTACTTGTCGAAATGGGGCAAAAGGTAGGGGAACACTGCAAAAAGCCCTAATTTCTCACAATGAAACAGTTCCTTGTAATTCTTTAATGCTTCTACATACATCAAGAAAGGTTCTATTCAATGTGCAAGCTTTAGGCCAATATATAAACAGAGATGCCAAGATACTAACACCAATAAAGTGTAGAAAACGACAACGAAATGTCGAACATATCACAAACCGTATACAATTTGTTAGCAATAAATGCACAAATTATGCTGTGCTAATCCAGCATATGATCTCTCCCTTTATGCTCTTGCAGCAATCATGCAAGTAATCTAATAAGTACAACATTCCCTTTTATTCTTTATTGTTGAGATTTTCAATTACATTTATTAATAAGTCTTTATTTCGATTTTTCATCATAAAAGACAGAAAATTTCAAAAATAAAACCAGTTTCATTCATTTATAAAATACACCATTATACTCTAAATCTAAAACTTATTCCACAACAACATAATTAATAAGTTATAAATATATAAATACATGTTAAAAGGGTTTTTATAAAAGGATTAAACAATTCATCTAGCAAAAAGGCTTAATCTTCATCAGTTAACCTCATCAGCGCGGCGCGAATTTTCGCGCTGTGCTGAAGGTTCTATTGAGCGGGCGGGGCTATGACGGAGTGGTTCCGTCATTAGCACAGCTCAACCGGCGCTCATGACGGAACCACTCCGTCATGAGCACTGAAGGGGTTAATTGATAAAAGTTAGCAAGTATGTGCCACAAGAAAGTTTAATATTCAGACTACATCCGCAACTAAGGGTTTCATATTTCATCATTGACCAACTACTTTCCCCCCCCCCATTTTATTGCGTAGGGCCCATGCCCAGCTCAAGTACTTTGATACACCAATTACGACAAAGTTTGTAAGATCTGATTTCAATATTCTATTAGCAACCATTGCCGATCTTGTATTCAAAGTTAAACATACTGGTTTCAACCAAACACTCCTCAGCTGGTGATAAGCAGGACATACAAATAGAAAATGGTCAACACTTTCACTAAGATCATGGCAAAATATGCACTTATCGCTACCAGCAGAATTCAATTTGCTTGTAAACCGCCGTAGAGGTAATGTACCTATTCTAAACTGGTGGTACAATTTACGATCGCGGGGCTTCGTAATAGGATCCCAGTATCCTTCCATAAGAGTTTCATCCTTTAATTCGAGAAAATTACTTGACAGTGAATGGGAGATGTGAGACGAAAATCTCTTGATCTTAACCACCTCCCAATATGCCGCTTTAAGGGACCCTTTTGAAGGAAATTCTGCAACATCTGGATGATCCCATAAATTCTTCATCCCCATATCAACCAACAGGATCCTTATTGCAGACAACCATGGGATCTTATGTGATCGACTCAGGCCCCTCACTTCCAATAAAGCCTTGGCAAACAATGAAAGTTCCGGGTTAGTCCATGAACGCCTCCAGAAAGCAAGTGGTCTATAACGTGCTACATCTGCAAGTGCATGACAGCCAAGATCGAGGAGCAGTGGTAGGAGGGGAGACGATTGTGGCAGACCTATTAACAGTCTCATAAACTTATTTTGGGCTAAGGAGAGCGGAGACAAATTACTAAAGCCCCAAATTTCAGCTCCATATAATATTGCTGGACTAATTTTGGTAGCAGATATCTTACCAATAGGGGCTATAGGTTTAGTTAAGGACAATCTATGCTCCTTAACCAGGGCGCCGGCCAACTGGGCATGCTTTAGAGCTAGCATTTCGACTTGGGGCTTGGTAACACCCAAGTAGGTAAATACATCTGTCTGCTCCAGTAAGGTGCCGTCCATATAAACATTCGCCTTAACTGATTTGGACCTGTGGAGCACCATAAACTTTGTTTTCCCTACATTGACCACCAGCTCATGTTCGCGCCAGAACACCTCAAAACGAGACAGTGCCAGCTGTAATCCCTGTCTCGTTTTGGAAATAAGCAAGGTGTCGTCAGCGAACATGAGCAGTGGGACTTTCATGCCAGCTAATATTGGCGCATCGGTTGGATGGCTATCATAGTACTGAACCACCCCGTTTATAAATAAAGAAAACAGGGTTGGGGCCAGCACGCACCCCTACAGACCCCTTTTGTAACCTTGAACCTTTCTGTGATTTCTCCTGGTTTGCCCCAGCGAACCTTGCCTTAAGTGTGTTTGTGTAATTTAACCAATATAGCAACCAAAGAGTGGGGCATCCCCATTTTCAATAGTGCCCACCATAATTTCTCCCTTGGAATGAGATCGAATGCGGATTTTAAATCCACAAACGCCACAAAGAGCAAGCCCCCACCTAAAACCGCCTCCTTCCAGTAGATTAACAAAAATCTGAAGGCCTGATCAAGAGTCTCTATGTGGGACCGAAACCCCGCCTGTAAGAGTGTTAAGATGTCTCCTTCAGTTATCCATCCCTGGATCCTCCCCAACACTAGTCTCGCCACTATCTTTTGGGCAGCATCGATAAGACTAATGGGTCTATAATTTGATGGAAGCGGGAAGCAGGATGATGGAAGCGGAGCTTTGCTAGCTATGGTGTTTGCTAGTAGATTTAAATAAGGGACCCATGCGTCTTTATTTTGTTTGAACAGATCTGCGGGAATGCAGTTTGGCCCGGGGGCCTTGCCACTTGGGACTAGTTTCAGCACAGACTCCAACTCTCTGCATGAAAACTCCAAAGGTTCTTCCGATAATGCAAGAGGGGCGATCTCTTCACTACTAATTGATGCCCTAACCTGAGCTTCAAAAAACGTTACCCATTGCTCGGATTCCACATGGTTACAAGGGGTCAGATGCTGCTGATTATTCCCCCATTTAAGGAGGTGCCAGAACTGAGTCATGTTTCTACTGTTGCACGCCGGTAACAGGTCGTTCCATCTATCTTCATCCCACTCTCTCTTGGCTTGTCTCTGGGAGGCTTTGTAGTTGGCTCTACACTGTTTAATGTCACCCTTTGACATTGACTTAATAGCTGCCACAAGGGCTTTGTACGCCACTCTGCAAGTATTGTTGTACCATGTGCTTAACTTAAGCGGTCGAGTCTTATTGCAAGGGATCTTTTTATAAAGAACTTTTTCAGACCCAAAAAGAGTTCATTATGTACCCCAGGTAAAATCGTATTTAACTCCCCCTGAGTCTTGCAATCCGAGAGTTGAGATTTTCATTTATTTGCAATGTTTCTTTATCCACATATTGGAATATTTAAGCTTGTGCACTAATGCTATTTATATGTTTTTGAGAGAATGATTTCTCATCACCAATTTTGTTTTATATAGAAGCTTCTCATGCCTATATATTTCCTACAATTAATTCCCAGCTTCATCTTGGGAAGGAATGGCCAGACACTAAAACAACGTTCTATTCTAACAGTATAAAATCTCCATGTTTGTCAGCTTCATTCAGATGGAGATCATTATGTGCTTTAATGATTCTGTAAAATATAATCAAATTGAGTTTATTAAATTGAATTGATCATTATATTGGCACTGCCAGTGAGTACACATGAGCTACTACCCATAGACAATGTACTGCAAATTTTGCAAAGGTTTCAAGGGCAGAGAGCTGTACAGACAGAATAGGGGAAAAGGTGATGGATGCGTTGGTAAGCATTGCTCCCTGTACTAGAATATAATATACATTTATTTGTCACTACCCTTTGACAATATTTGGAATGCAAATGTATCTGGAGAAACACAGAAAGGATTGTGGAAGAAGACTTAACTATGCAGACACATTGTATGTTGAAATATCGACTAGAGAAACACTTTGCTAGCAGAATACCATGGCCCAAACTATTAAGGAACTATTGTAAAGGTAAGAGTATATATGTAAGTATAGTTTTACTATTCTTGAACCTATACCTTTACAATAGTCCTGAATGGCCACACTATTATAGTAATGTGATTTTCTGGAGTCCATACTAAGGTGGAATACCCCTCAACCATTTGACATAAATATGAGAAAAGAAACCAACCGCAAATTGACACACTATATATATTAATTGTGCTGGACACGTGGAAAAATTCAATTGCTGGTGATGCAACTGCTCAGGTGATATGACAGTGCATGTGTTTGTTGACTAATCAATAATTTAAGTGCATTTGAGATGATTGCCTTATTCTCAATGGCTAAAACTAAGTGGCAAATTATGATGTCGGACGGAATGCCTCCTCCTGAATGTATGATTTCCCTAGACCTTGTTGGAACCCTTCCGACTGACTTGGTCGGTTTACAATCTGCCTGACCGATTACGATGTTCATGGTTGGATTGTAAACCGTGCAGTCTTTCCGAATTGGCTCCGACTGGACAATTTGTGTCGGTCAAACCTGCATTGTACAGCTCTACAGAATTCATTTGCGGCCAAGTGATTTTGATGTTGGTTTCCAAAAGCCTGTCCGAGTCGGCCTGTCTGACACTCAAAGTCAAAAGTGACTTTGAGTGCCTCTGGCAGGGCACCCTTCATCCTGCTTCCTCAGGTTGTGGGCAGAGGGGGTACGTAACGAACCCCCTGTAAAACCCTGCAGTGTCCATGGGGTGCCTGCAACAGAGTACAGGGTTTTCCACACAACCCCTGATTTCCCTATAGGAGGCTGTGTTGTCGGGCAGAACACAGGCTCCCACAGGAGTCAATAATAATCCAACCGAACATGCATCGTGATCAGTCAGGTGTTGGGTGGAAAGTTTAGGCATGATATCCTAATCGGCACCTAACTATGGGGCTCATTACGATCGCGGACCGACTTGCATCCGTCCGCGACCCCTGAGTAGGAGGGAACCTCCGCATGGCCTGCGGAGTTCCCTCCTGTGAAATTAGGATGTGACCGCCACCCTGGCGGTCACATCCTCTATTTTTACCATTGCGGCGGGTGCAGCTTCAATCTGCACCCGCTGCAATGGTAAAAAGTGCATACATTGCATTTGTATGCAGAAAGCGGCTGGCACCGTGCGGTTGTGGTAAATAAATAAATAATACCTCTATTTTTGACTAGATATAACAATAACAGATAGCTCAATAAATAAGAGTCAAGATTCGAGGTAGTAGGAGTTTGCAGGTTTAATACAGCATAAAGGACAGGAACAGGACAACCTGCACGGGCAAGATCTGGGATGGCTAGCCAACAGGGGGGCCCCGACAGCTGTCGGGCAGGATCTGGAATGAGCGCGCTAGCTTTTAATAACAATACACCAATATATATATAGTTAAAACAATTGCATTGCAGTACATACAGTAGGCGGAACAGTGGGTGGGGCCTGTAACAGTCGCGAAAGATAAGGGTGAAAGTAGGTATAACAAGAGGCGTGTACATAGACATGTGATGTAAACGTAACAGAATATGTCATAAACGGGGCGGAAACATGGAGGGGGCTACCTAAGGAGCCGGGACCTCTAACCTAGTGGTGCGCGCAAACTGACGATGACGTGTTACTAGGGAGAAGCTGGGGGCTATGACTTCTGCGCTAGAAGGAGAGACTGAAGTCTGGAGAGTCAGAGCGACATGTACCTAAACACTATCTAGTATCTGATGTTTAGAGAACATGTTGATAGAATCCAAAAGTTATCAGGGTAAAGGCTAACAGACACTAAGACTGGTGCATGCATTATTCTACATGTAGTGCGTGTTGGGAAATATTAAATGACCATTAATACAGTATTTCTCTTACATGGAGACGTAAAGGCTAGACCATGACGGAAACTATTGATGCGATTCAGTAGCTTAGGAATGCAGGGAAGGAGGGCTGGACTGATAACTAGAATAATAACATACTCTTGGCAGACTGGCAGGCAGAGCCAGGCCGAGCCGGGCACTGTGAGGCAGGAAGTAAGTGAAGGGTCAGGAATACAGGTGGGGGCTGTATCACTCCTCGGAGAGGGTTCAGAAGACAGGAGCTGAATCTGAGTCCGGGCCCTTTTGAGGCCTAGAAACGGGGATTTTACAATGAAATAACGTGCACACTGAGAAACGTGGCAACGTAGCTTTACATAGGCCCAATACTCGTAGCTTTCACGAGAACTGGAAACTGGCATACTAGAGATGGACACAACTGTAATTGCGTCTTTAGTCGATCATGGGGAATACATATGCATATTAATCATGCACATACAGCATAGGATGGGGGACACGTAGGGACACAGAACATGGCAAAATTTACTTTTCCACATTCCCTCCTTGTCACTACGTTTCCATCAGGAAACATCAATATTCATGATACCATCTATCATTTCATACAGTATCATTTGCTCGTCTCGAATTGTCTTGGAACGGGATTTAGGACGGGACTTGGGACTAGGAATACAAGAGGTAGCACAAATGCCGCAAATCGCAGGGCCACATTGTATAGAGAGGCAGCAACTGAATATGATCGCTACTGCAATACCTAGAAATGACAATACTTTCCATCCCCAGGCAGAAATTATACTCCACAACCAACCGGACCATGTCCAGGTGCCTGGATTCTGGTGTAACTGATGGGCAATTTTATGAAGTCTGGTTATAGCTGAATAAACAGACGGCGCGTTATTAGGAATGAAAATGCAGCAACTAGATCCGATGACTCTACATGCTCCTCCTCTATCGGCCAGTATGACGTCAAGAACGAGACGATTCTGGAGCACGACAAATCTCATAGCAGATTGCTCTTCGGTTAAGTTACCTAGAGCAGAGGCAGTCTCATTCACTACTGCTTCAAGGGTTCTGGTTAATCTACGAATTAACTTACTATTCTGGATAGGTCCTATAAAGAAAAAGAAACCTCTATTGAAATCTGTATATTGTTCTAGAGCAGTTTCAGTTTGATCGACAATCGGGGACTCGATCTCCCTTCTATGTCTAATGTGTACTAGATGTGTGTTTCTATGATAATCGGATGGGGCTAGGAAAACTCTGTGGCAGTAGGAAGGCAATGTAACAGGTTCCCTCCCAATCGAGGGGCAGACGAACATATGCGGTCTGACCACAAACAAAATAAGAATGACGTGAAGCTTTGAAAATAGATTTCCCACTGTCACTATACTTGACAATAGTAGTACAATCACTATGTCCTACATGTACGGAACCATTATTTCTGACACATAATTCGCCTTTGACTGGTAGTACTGAAATAGCAGGTAAGTCTGGAGTAGGATCAGACTGAACATTCAGGACCATAAAATTCGAAGAATAATTACCCAAATTATAAACTTCATTTTCTAGGTCTAACCCTGTTCTGTGGGGAAGACCTTGCTTGTCTGGAAAACATGTACTGTTCAGAAAGGACATATCAGTTGAAGATGACGTTAACGTGGACCATGCTCCACATGAACCGTTATGTGAAAATGGATAAGGAAACAGTGGCAGAACTCCCTTCTGTGTCTGGAAAGGGGGGAGTCGACCACACACCCAACAATTAGTGGCATTGCTGGTCTGGTGTGAAAAATGTAGCATACGGATGAAGGAATTGTTGCGCATAGCAAGACGATAAGATAGGTCATGAGGAGGCAGATCACTAAACGTGTGCTCTACTGTAGCATTAGAAAACTTATTTACATGAGAAATTGGAAAACATAAATGAAATGCATAACTCGTGCAGGTAACCATTAAGCTGAGAAACAATATAAAACTTAGAAAAACGATACATCGGATTGAGTTTTGACTAACTCTCTCACTATGGGGGTCTATTTCATACATGTCAGATACCTGTCTAACCGTTTCACCTAGGGGAGGACTTAGACAATTAAACTGGCTGACTTATTTTACTAGACCGGAGCTTCTTTTTATACTCCTGCTGCGGAGTTTCCTCTAACAGGGGAGGCTTGGAATCAATGTCATTTGCGGGACAGTCCTTAAGAATAGGCAAATGTTCAGACTTGAAAGTGTCTATAGAAGCGTCTTTGAGCTGTTTAGGTCTTAGTCCGTGAAAGTTCTTGACGTGAGACAGATGGACCCACCCCTTCCTGCCTTCCAACTTGACGGCAGTTCGGGTGGTCAAGAGGACCAACTTCGGCTCCTTCCAGCGAGGCTCCAGCGGACTTGAACGATCAAAATTCCGGACGAGAACCAAGCTTCCTGGAACGATTTCATGCGGTTTCACCTCGGTATTGTCTGGAAATGCGGCGGCAACCTGTGAACGACAAGAGTGTAGGGCAGACATCAAGGAAGCTAGGTAATCTGTCAGCATATTACTGGAAACATCTGTAATACTTCGGGGTCTAGGTGTACCCCACATATTCGGGGGGCGGCCGAAGACGACCTCATAAGGGGACAGACCTGATCTGGAGTGTGCGACCATGCGCATATAGAACAGGGCAACTGGCAGGGCAACTAACCAGTCTACACCTTTTTCTTGACACACTTTGACAATACGGATTTTCAAGGTTTGATTATGTCTCTCTACGAGACCGGCTGCTTCTGGATGGCGTACACAATGGAACTTCCACTGGTACCCTAACAACAGGGAAACGTGCTTCATCAGTTCAGATGAGAATGGCTGGCCGTTATCAGAATATACGACCCTAGGGAGTCCATAACGGGGGAAATATTCACGAACCAACTGCTTGGCAGTGGTCGCGGCTGTGTAATCTGGGACTGGATATGCTTCTGTCCACCTGGACAAAGCGCATACAACTACAAGGACATACTTGAAACCTCGACATCGCTCCATCTGAATATAATCCATCTGGAGGACTTCAAAAGGGTGGTCAGGGGCTGGAATCCACCTTGTTCCACCGGGACACTTTTACCTGGATTGAACTGGCAACATATCATACAGGTACGGACTTTCTGCTTGGCTGCAGCTCGTAAATGCTTGTTAAACCAAATGTTCTGGATACTGTCTATCATGGCTTTTTCTCCTAAGTGTGCTGGACTATGTGCGGTATTGATAATGACTTGAACCATTGAGTCGGGGAGAAACCATGTGGCTCTACCCTTCGTCAACCATCCTTGATCTGTCTGGACCCCTCCTTGTTCGGACCATTTCTTGATTTCATCGGGGGTAGCATGTAACTGGATATCTATGACATCTTGAGTAGGGTCCTTAACTGTCATACAAGTAGTCTGTTCTAGAGTGGATGTCGGTGTCTTGTTAACTGGTATGTCTGGAGTCTGAGCTGTAAGCTTGGCTGTTCGATCTGCTAGATCATTACCTTGGGAAATAATGTCTGTAACTTTCGTATGTGCTTTGCACTTCATGATAGCGATAGATGTCGGTAAATGTATTGCATCTAACAGAGCTTGAATAAGGAGACCATGCTGAATCTTGGTTCCATGAGAAGTCATGAAACCTCTCTCCTGCCAGAGCACTCCGAAGTCGTGTACAACTCCGAATGCGTAGCGTGAATCTGTGTAAATATTAACTTTCAGGTTCTTAGCGTGTATGCAGGCTTGTGTCAGAGCAACTAGCTCTGCTGCTTGAGCGGACAGGGTGTCAATACGGTGTGTTTCGATGACTTCAGTGTCAGTAGTCACTGCATACGCGGCTACTAGTTTTCCTGTACTGGTTCTCATACATGAACCATCCACATAAAGTGTCAGGTCGGGATCTGGTAACGGAATATCTGTCAGATCTTGTCTTGGCTTAGTCATAGTGTTAACAACTTCCACACAGTCATGTGTGGCAGGATTTGAAGTAACTGACGGTAACAGTGTAGCAGGATTTAGAACGTTGCAGCGTCTGATTTCTATGTGTGGCTGGAACAGTGTCAATTCATAACCTGTCAAACGTGCAATTGTCAAGTGCTGAGTCTGTGTTCGGTTTAGAAGAACTTCCACGGAGTGTGGAACTTGTACTGTCAGGGAGTGTCCTAATACTATAGAATCACTTTGTCTGATAGCTAATGCTGTAGCTGCAACTGACTTGAGGCACGCAGGCAGAGCCTGGGCTACTGGATCTAGTGTGCTCGAAAAATAAGCACAGGGCTTGTATTGTCCTGCTTGATCTTGTGTGAGAACAGATAATGCTGTACCATCACGTTCTGTGACAAAAAGGGTAAAAGGCTTACTGTAGTTCGGTGTAGCTAGAACAGGAGCTTGGCATAAAGCTTTCTTTAACTCATTGAAACTAAGTGTATGTTCAGATGTCCAAGGGAGGACAGTCGATACGGCTGCCTCCTGTGTCGTTAACTGTATCAGTGGTTTAGCTAGAAATGCATACTGAGGAATCCATTGTCTGCAATAAGAAGTAAGGCCGATAAAAGCACGTACCTCCTTCTGGTTCTTGGGCTGAGGAAGACTCGCTATTAACTGGATACGATCGGGTGTCAACTGCCTACCCCACTTGGACAGTAAGTGGCCTAAGTAGATCACTTGCTGGACACAGAATTGAAGCTTGGAAGGAGACACCTTGTGCCCCATCTCGGCTAGGAAATACAGAACCGTAAGTGATGCTCGCTCGCAAGCACGTACAGAACGGGCTGTGATCAGTAGATCATCGACATACTGGAGCAGGGCAGTGTCAGTTGGCATGTGAATGTTGTCTAGTTGTCTTTTAAGTGCTTGACTGTAAATACTAGGACTTTCTGTGAAACCTTGAGGAGCTCGTGTGAATTTATAGCTCCTTCCATTTAAACAAAAACCCAAAAGGTACTGGCTGTCTGGATGAATGGGGACACTGAAAAATGCATTCTTGAGGTCGATTACGGTAAAGAATATTGCCTCAGAATCAATGGCTGTCAATAGGGACGAGATATCTGGAACAACTGGATACTGGGGAATAATACATTTATTGAGTTCTCGAAGGTCAATCACCAATCGATATACTGGGGGTGCATTTGGATCAGTACGTTTCATGACTGGAATGATCGGAGAATTACATACATTGGAGTCAGTTTCTACAACTACTCCTTGAGCAATGAGCTCGTCAATAATTTTGGATAAGGCTGCTACAGCCTCAGGTGGCAATCTGTACTGTCTGATTCGTGGCAGGACTATACCTTGCTTGAGAGTCACACGATGGGGTGTGATTTGCATGAAGCCAACATCAGTTGGACCTTGCGCCCATAGATGCTGCGGAACATTAGACAATCTCGGATCAAAATCTCGTAATACATAGTGACCCTTGAAGTCACGTAAAAACAAACGTATTCCCTCTGGGGAACAGCAAATAACTGCACCTAATTCTTTCAGTGTCTTAATGCCTAACAAATTTTCTGGACATGACTTCGTGAGTAATAGATCAGTAGTTCGGGACAATGGACCTACTTCTATAGTAACTGGCTTTCAAATCTCGTTTACAATAGGCTTTCCTGAAAATCCAAGGGAAACATTTCTAGAGCCTGAGAGCGGAGCCCCTGGAACCTCGTCGTGACTTATAGTCGTCGTACTTGCCCCTGTATCAATCAAAAACTTTCTGTCTTTCCCTAATACTTGACTATGAACATAGGGACCTTCTTGATCTACAGGAATCTCGATGAGAGGCAAGCCTACCTCCCTCTCTAGGCTGTTTCATGAATACGCTTGATACTCTGGATACTCTGTCTGTGCATACTGGTACATCTGCTGTGTAACATGCTGTGTCGCAGCAATAGGCTGCTGTGCTGGAACTGTCTGTTGTGCATTCTGTGGCTGAGAAGTCTGTGAAACTTGTTCTTGTCTAGGCGGACGTGGTCTTTCTTTAGTTTTACCAGTGGCTATGTTGTGTTTCAGAACTGCACACTCGTTTATAAAATGACCTGGCTGTTTACAATAATTGCATGTCCCTTTAACGGGAGCTGCAGGATGACTGGCTTGATGTGGACCCCTCTTCTGACTGTCTTGAGGAACAGATTGTGCAACTAGTACTTTCACTTTCGTGTCCTTCATACGTCTTCTCTCGTGTTCTTGCTCTTCTCTGATTCTATTCTGATGATACTGGAGCATCTGTAACATCTGGGACGGGGTACTAGCTTGCCATGTACTTTTGACTTTCAAAACTCGATTCTTAACTTGTGGACTTGAATTCTCGACTAATTTAGTAACAAAAAGATGAGGGTATGACTCGCTACTCGTCTTCAAACCACTGTTTATTATAAAGCATTTCTCAAATCTAGAATAAAAATCACTAGTGTCTTCGTCTTGTTTCTGTTTACAGGCTGAGATTGCATCCCAATCTTCCTTTTTAGTGGCTAATAATCTAGGCAAAACTTGTATTAATAATTCTGGTAATTCTTTACATTTATCTCCAAGACCGGTACCTGGTACTCGTATCTTATCTTCAGCTTCTAGAGCTGTCCAATCGATCTTTTTCTCTCCCACCTCCCAATCTTTTTCCTTGAGTTTCTCATATATGCCCGCAGGCAAAAGCACTTTTAACATTTTAATAATATCTGGATACGTGTATTCTCCCATACGGAGCATGTCTTTTAATTCTCGGTGGAACCCTGCTGGATCTTTGTCGTGACAGGGAATTCATTTCTTCATCTCTAAGAGTTCCATCTTGGTGACTGGGGTGTAAACAAATACTCGTTGCATTTCACCACCCGCTGTCCTAACTGGGTGTACTTCTCGTAGCGGATGCTGTCTATCTATGTAAAACGGTTTACTTTCTGGAGGTGAGACATGAACAAAATGTGGGTTCAGAAACATACTATATTTGTGGCGCTGTTCTAGAATGACACTAATTAAATCGGTACCTAAACCTTTCCATCTATACTGGAGTAACTCATTCAGGACATCATGTAACGGACCTGGATCAGAATGTTGACCCTCATACAATGTAATGAGGTGTTGGATCATATACATACCCACCAGTCGCTGCTCGGCTGGGGGCAATTTCAGAAACATTTGTGCCACTATTTCGTCTGGAAAAGTGGTAGAATCAGTGATCCATCTGACTGCTGATCGGGCTAGTTCTTGTTCATGCATGGTACTTAACTCACTATAACCGATTCGTGATTTCAGGATTTGATCGGTAGCTTGAAATACTTGTTCTAGAGAACCTTGTTCCGGTGCTGGAAGATGAAAGACTTTCTTGTGTTCTAGGCGTAAATGTCGGTCTGGAAATCTAGATTTACCTACATACGCTATTCTGGCGGTATTCTCGTCCTCTACCTCTTCAGTAGGAGAGTCATTTTCTTTCTCGTTTCCTAGAGCTTCTTTGCGTTCTTCGTGTAACCTTATTATTTCTTTACGGATTTTCTTGTACATACTCTCTATACTATTGAGGGTCTTGTGCTTACCCTCGGCTATATTATCACTCCACTTTGTCAGCACTCTCATTTCGGTCGGATCTTTTGTCGGGGAATCTTGTTCCCGTATTAGACAATTGATCAGAAACTTTAATAGCATTAACTGGATCTCGGATTTTCTGAGAGACATAACTTCAACAATACTTTCTGGATCTTGTCCTGTACGAATGAAACGATACATTCTGTCTAGATCTTCTTTCATATTCGGTAGGGTGACCAAATACTCGGACACCTGCCTTATACGTACGGAATATATAACCATACTATCCTCGCCTGGGACTGGATCATAACAGCATTCAGTAAGAAGTCGCCTGATTTCTGCAACGGACTTATATTTAGGCGTATGCTGTAACGCACGTTCATGTAACTCGACTGGCCGTAGACGTCTATTTGGCGGCGGGGTACCAGGAGGACCTCCTCCCGCGGCCCCTAAACTGGAATCGTCGACTGATACTCTTCGTGCTGGCAGAGTGACTGATGTGGCGGGAATTTGTACTACGGGCTGGACCGGGGGTACCGTAGCAGGTACTGCAAAAGGTGCCCCGGTGTCTGGAGGAGCAGGAATTACATTATTTACAGGAGCTGGCGGAACAGGATTTGCATACTCTGGGACTGTGTCGTCCAAATAGGACGAGATAAAAATATCAGCTGCGGTTGGTTTGTGACGTAGCTTGGTCGGAACTAAAGGTGGCGGAAAATTACTGGATGCTTCCGGGGTTGCTTTTGGCAAGCCCTCGGCAAGAAGAGGATACATACCCTTGATGAGGGCATTCCTCTGTCTGTCTAACTGTTCGGTTTTAACTCGTTCACCTATCTCGATTAATTCCCTTTCTTGGGCTCTTTCTGTGGATTCTCTACTTAATTCTGACTTTCTGATTTCTTTTTCGGTTCTTTTATGAGATTCTTTGCGCCATAACTCGATGGCATCTTTCTGTGACTGTCTGGCTTTCTTTTTCCATAATACTTCTTCTACTCGCATGATGCACTCGGCATCCCACGTACCTGATACGGGCCATCTGTACTTTTCTTCTAACTGTTTGGTGTACTCCACCCATAAATCTAGATATAATATGGCACTTATGCCATGCTTTTGATACATAAAATGACCTGGACTGTCCCTAGGCGGGACAGGAACTGCTTCTTCTAACAGACCTTTTCTAGTTTTTAACTGACGTAATTTGGAAAACAAAGGCATGACTGAACTGTAGTCTAGACACAATACAATACACAATGAACACGATAATTACACCACTTTCATACCACGACATTGAAATACATGAATGACATTTAAAGTAACAGCTCTGACAAAATACTACCTGGAATACTGAAAACAGAATACATGAATTTCTCGAGAACAGAACGGACTAGAACAGAAACTAGATGCACTGCTAAAACAGTACGAAATTTACCGGTCTCATAAAGAGACACGTCAGGACCCGCATCCACCTAAGTGGACACTTCGTGTTGGATCTGTGTACCCCAAACCCACGGACCAGAGACAATGCAATTGACCCTGTCTAGATACTACCCCAGCAACGGTACTCACCGGGCAGCAAGAACGGAAGGCCTCGGACTGGACTGGACTGCTTCGACGCCGGACGGACGAACTTCGGACTTCTGTTACGGGTGGGCCTCCGGATACCTCGGACCTTGGACTCTCGGCTTGGGCTCTGGTCGGGACTCGCCGCGTTCCTCCACCGCCTCGTCTGGATGCTGGACCGCAACCTCCGTCTCCTCCGTGGGCCTGAGGGATACTTGAAGCAGAAATATCTGCACGTGCACGGTATGGTTCCGTCACGGCTGCAGAGGATCAGGGGGCTTGCGTGGCTTCACCGGCGCGTGGGGAAAGGGCAAGTCCCTATTCGGGCGCCATTATGTGGTAAATAAATAAATAATACCTCTATTTTTGACTAGATATAACAATAACAGATAGCTCAATAAATAAGAGTCAAGATTCGAGGTAGTAGGAGTTTGCAGGTTTAATACAGCATAAAGGACAGGAACAGGACAACCTGCACGGGCAAGATCTGGGATGGCTAGCCAACAGGGGGGCCCGACAGCTGTCGGGCAGGATCTGGAATGAGCGCGCTAGCTTTTAATAACAATACACCAATATATATATAGTTAAAACAATTGCATTGCAGTACATACAGTAGGCGGAACAGTGGGTGGGGCCTGTAACAGTCGCGAAAGATAAGGGTGAAAGTAGGTGTAACAAGAGGCGTGTACATAGACATGTGATGTAAACGTAACAGAATATGTCATAAACGGGGCGGAAACATGGAGGGGGCTACCTAAGGAGCCGGGACCTCTAACCTAGTGGTGCGCGCAAACTGACGATGACGTGTTACTAGGGAGAAGCTGGGGGCTATGACTTCTGCGCTAGAAGGAGAGACTGAAGTCTGGAGAGTCAGAGCGACATGTACCTAAACACTATCTAGTATCTGATGTTTAGAGAACATGTTGATAGAATCCAAAAGTTATCAGGGTAAAGGCTAACAGACACTAAGACTGGTGCATGCATTATTCTACATGTAGTGCGTGTTGGGAAATATTAAATGACCATTAATACAGTATTTCTCTTACATGGAGACGTAAAGGCTAGACCATGACGGAAACTATTGATGCGATTCAGTAGCTTAGGAATGCAGGGAAGGAGGGCTGGACTGATAACTAGAATAATAACATACTCTTGGCAGACTGGCAGGCAGAGCCAGGCCGAGCCGGGCACTGTGAGGCAGGAAGTAAGTGAAGGGTCAGGAATACAGGTGGGGGCTGTATCACTCCTCGGAGAGGGTTCAGAAGACAGGAGCTGAATCTGAGTCCGGGCCCTTTTGAGGCCTTGAAACGGGGATTTTACAATGAAATAACGTGCACACTGAGAAACGTGGCAACGTATCTTTACATAGGCCCAATACTCGTAGCTTTCACGAGAACTGGAAACTGGCATACTAGAGATGGACACAACTGTAATTGCGTCTTTAGTCGATCATGGGGAATGCATATGCATATTAATCATGCACATACAGCATAGGATGGGGGACACGTAGGGACACAGAACATGGCAAAATTTACTTTTCCACACGGTGCCTGCTGATTTCTCCATACAAATACAGGGGGGTATCATAGGTACCCGCCATGTGCCCCCCCCTTCACCCAGGGGGCCCGCAACGGGCCCCCGCAGTGAAGTCCCACATGCTTTTCCACGGCGGAAAACCTGCAGCGGAAAAGCATTTTTTTGGACACATCCTAATGTGGCTGGCGGTGTCTGGGAGACACCGCCACCATATTAAAGCTTTTCCGCTGCGGTTGTAAGCCGACTGCGGCGGAAAAGCGGCGGACTTAAACCAGGACCCACCAGCCATACTAATGTGGCGGTGGGTCTTTGGTGGGTCCACAGCGGTTTTCCTGCATCCTTCGGGCCGTTGGTGGCTTCCGCCGGCCCGGAGGATGCGGGAAAACCGCGATCGTAATGAGCCCCTAAGTTAGTAGATATTCTGTGACAAGAAATTGTTTGCAATTGGCCTGTCACAAAATAATTTAGGTCACTTCATATACCTTCTAATTGTTTCTTTAATATTACATTATTCTAAGTATATTAGACATATGATCTGTACTAAAGTTAACACAGATTATCAAAATATAGTAACTTACCATATCAATTTAAAACAATGTAGTCTGGACTGATTTCCCTGCTTCTTGTATATTTCAATATGTATATTGTAACCTTAATTAATTATTTTAAGAAAATGAAATGGTTTTGTGTGCACCTAGTTCTTCTCTGAAGATGAACATAGAAATGAAGGTAATTATTCAGTTAGACAAAGTAAGGTAACCATGAATTTAAAATGTTTTGGTTCTATATGAGGCATCCATCATTACATTAAATTCCTGACCAGCCATCTGTTTTTGAGACCCATCTAAGATTTTTCTAATAAAAATCTTCATGTATAAGATTCCAGGTTGATTTTGATCATCCATTTTTCTTAGGTAGATTTAAATGTGCTGTATTGTCCTATAATTAGTTAACACTTATTCTAAGGGCCTGGTGTGCAGGCTAAGAAAGAACATTTTATACAGCAATACAGCTGGTCACTTTCTGCCCACACATTTACACTATCCTTTGTGAAATGACCCAAAAAATATTTCCGAGAAATCATGCAGTTGGGTGTTGTCCCAGGAACAAATACATGACTTTCACAGCAACATTCAAAGCCAAAATCCTGTGGATTATGTTTTAAGTGGTGCTGAATGGAATCAAGAGATTTCCACTTTTTGACTTTCTGCAAAGATATCTCACCCGTTGCCACATAATTATATAGGTATAACAGAAAAAAGGAAAGTCCAACTTGAAGGCATTGATTATGAGTTTGGTGGTAAGTACCACCAAATTTGCAGGTAGGGTAAATACTGATTCCACAGGGTACAATGAATACCATGTGTTAAATAACATTGATTGTTAGTTTTCACCATGTACAGTGAATCGTTATTTAGAGTAGGTGTTAAATTCTAAAGTGTATGTTATTGAGAGCATGTGGTAAATACCTTGCCCGATATATCAACCATGCATAAAATGTTAGGAAGTGCTGATTGCCAATTCCTGGAGTGAGGAAATGTATCCCTAGACAACAGAAACAGGCAAATCAACACACACAATAACTTAGGACACCCCAAAAGTATACCAACGATTACTTCTAGCAAGCGTTCATTTTGTACGAACAAATCACCTTGAAACAAGACAAACCGAATTAATAGCCGTCCTCTGATATCACTCATCATCATCAGCAGAAACCTGTCAGTCTCTTCCATCCTCAAACCAGGCAGGAAAAGAAAGTTTAAGTTTATGGATCCTGAGCTGGCGGTCCTAGACAAGGAGGTTGGAAGACACCATGACCGTCTAATGTGGCATCTGGCTTTTACGGTGCCACCAAAAACAAACAAAAACTTGCCTGTGGAAGGAGATAATAGACAAAATAATTTCTGGATTAGCATATTCACATGATGTTGAATACATTACAAAGATGTTCCAAACCTTCATATTCTAGGTACTAAAGTGAATTGCTAAGCACCAGCACAAAAGCATGACAAATGGTGGTAGATATCCACCTCAAGTTGTGGGAAGAAAGAATTATGACCATCTCCAACATGTCTTGAGTGCAAGACATGAAAGAAGGTCTTGCAGTCAAAGGAATCCATGGTATGAGACATAGGAATCCATGATATGAGACATGTTGTTGTATATTGCTTGAGAATCATGATTGTGAAGAATGACTAATGTAATTTGTTGCACATATTCACATTGATTCATGTACATGATATCACAGGGGCTACCAACTCTCAAATGGTGCTACTGACATTTATTGAGATTGAACTACAACAATCATAATGCATTGTAATCTTTATGATGAAGAGTTGCTATATTTGCCCAGCAGCTTAAGGGTGATCTGTTACCAAAGCATGAGTTGCGGTGCTTCTAGTCAGGATCATTGCAAAAAGAACAATGGATGGACAGAATGCAGAACAATGTCATACATTCACCACAGTAGAGAGATCTGGGCCTAAGTCCATAATTTTTTTTGCTCACCATGCCATTCCAGTTTGGACTCAGCCATATGCAAATCAGTCTTGACCCTGCGCCCAATGGGAACAGTCCAGCCCAAACTGCCAGGCCAGGTACTTCCTGGACTGGAAACAAGCATCCTAGGACCAGTTTCTGGCTTTCAGCCCTACTCAGCCAGGATAGCTTGACTCCAGTGGCATGGAGACCACAGGACCCACGTCTGGGCATACCCATCCCACTCGGGGTGACAAATGCAAAAAGAACAATTGATGGACAGAATGCAGAACAATGTCATACATTCACCCCAGTAGAGAAATCTGGGCCTAAATCCATAATTGTTTTGCTCACCAGGCCATTCCAGTTTGGACCCAGTCATATGGAAATCAGTCTTGACCCTGCGCCCAATGGGAACAGTCCATCTTGAACTGCCAGGCCAGGTCCTCCCTGGACTGGAAACAAGCATCCTAGGACTGGTTTCAGGCTTTCAGCCCTCATCAGCCAGGATAGCTTGCCTCAAGTGGCATGGAGAGCACGGGACCCACTTCTGGGCCTATCCGTCCCACTCGGGTGACAAATGCAAAAGGAACAATTGATGGACAGAATGCAGAACAATGTCTTACATTCACCCCAGTACAGAGATCTGGGCCTAAATCCATCATTTTTCCGAGGACGCTTGTTTCCGGTCAAGGGAAGACCTGGCTTGGCAGTTCGGGCTAGACTGTTTCCTATGAGGTACGGGGCCAAGACTGATTTGCATATAGCTGGGTCCAAACTAGGGTGAAGTAGTGAGCAGAAGAATGATGGATTTAACCCAGATCTTTTGACTGGGGTGAATGTATGATTTATTCAGCATTCTGTCCATCATTTGCTTGCGTATCACTTTTCGCCCTAAGTGGGATCGGTATGCTCAGACGTGGGTCCCTTGCTCACTTTGCCACTGGATTCAAGCTAGCCTGGCTGATGAAGGGTAATACTCAGAAACCGGTCCCAGGATGCTTGTTTTTGGTCCAGGGAGGACCTGGCTTGACAGTTCAGGCTGGACTGTTCCCATGAGGCACACGGTCAAGACTGATTTCCATATAGTTGGGTCCAAACTGGGGTGGTGTAGTGAGTAGATTAACAATGGTTTTAACCCAGATTGTTTGACTGTGGGTGAATGTATGATTTATTCAGCATTTTGTCCATCATTTGTTTGCGTATCACTATTGTCAGGATCAAGGCATTGTGGTTTTGTCCATATCACCTTGCACAGTTCAGTATACACAGACACACATCACACAGAATTTTCACATGAATAGTGTTGCTTGTATTACAGTTTCAGCACATCTGTTCCTGTCTTTGTGAGGCCACCGGGTGTACGTGAGTGCAGTCAATGAGTGCAGTCAGTTTGCCATAGGATGTCAGGGAATCCAGATGCAGCATAGATGTTTGCTTTGTTGTCATTAGCTCTGTGGGTGTCCACGGAGAACTGTATATGCTGCTAACTCACTTTCTAGAAGGTATCCATCACTTAGCAGAGAATTTTGCTAAACGTTGACTGTCTGACTACTCTCTGCTATGTTCTGCCTATTGCAAACACTTCTAGACCTGCTAACACTTTCAGGAAGGTGGGATGGCAGTGGATACCTAAGTTGGGCTCCATGGTATCCTTAGTGATGAAAATATGTTTAGTATGGCTTACTGTGGATACTCATACTCTGGATATCAAGCTGACTTGTTTACGGGCTCTAGCCTCCCTCTTTCAATCCGGCCTCTTATCCTGTGTTGCTGCACCATTTGAGGTCATTGATTGTTGGTTTGGATTCCATCCTTGTGCTGCATTGTTTGTTGCAGCAGAACATAGATCTATCTGGTATAGCATGATATAGTAGCCTAGCTGTGCTCAAGCCATGGTGGTGTGCTGCAGAATGGAAATGTGAGCTGCTGCAAATAACCTTTAAGAAATTCACCTGTCCATAGCTGTTTAAGTAGGTGTGGCCATGTATGCATGTGAGATGTAATTTTGTTCAGCTCAATCAGTTTTATACACTTTTTTACATGACTGAATTGGCCTTGTCTTTTTGTATTGATTTATAGTTTCTTTTCACACCATACAATTTCAGACATTTTTACGACCTGCTTTTGACAGGAAGTATTTTACGGTGGTGCTTATCACTGGTTTTAAATGAACTCTCACACTTGAAAGTTGTTGTTATTTACCACATGCATTAGATATTGACATGTGGTAAATATCACATGTGTTAAATAGACCGTGTGTTAAATAGTGCACATGGACTACAGTCATGCGGTATTTATTATCTGTGCTAAATGACACAAGTGTTTTTTGACTCAAGAGCAGTTGATTGGTTAATCATGATTTGCAGTTTACCCCTGCATGGGGTAATTACCACTATGCCTAACTGGGGAATAAGGAGAGACCAATATGCATTGCAAATCTATGAAACATATTTTGAATCTCATATTTGTTGGGTTTCCTTATGTAACTAAATGGGCAGTTGGTTACCTGATCTCTAACGAAGTTCCATAATCCCAATTTCCTACACATAAACCAGTGGGCTATCTGCCCGTTGCTTTGCTCAGTGTATGGCTAGTTATTTTACACTATAAATGGTGAAAGCAGCTGCTTCTCTTTTTGTTGTATTATTTACATTGGACTCACTTTACATGTACACTCTTCAAGCCTTCCGTTTCAGCTCTGGCCTTCTGCCAGTACCTGACATTTCCCATAATTAAAGTCCCTCCAGTGCCAGTACTTTATATTTATATTTGACTTGACTCCAGCTGAAGATCTATGGAATCCACAGAGAGAAATAAGATATGTTCCAGCCAGGACTTTAACATCTGTTCCTCCTGACAGTTATAGAATCGTAGAGCCAGAAGAAAAGGTGAAGAGGTACCTGGCTAGGAAGACAGGTTACTGGAATGACCTATGAATAGAAGAGTTTTCTTGGTGTGGGGACTAAATGCAATTTTTAGCTGACTACATGGATGATGTTTTGATGTTTCAAGGACATAAATTGCTGAGATGTCATGCTAATTTGTTGTCTAATCCACTACTTCATTTCCTGAGAAGAGCTTTAGGACTTTCCTGGTTCCTTAACTGATCTCTGCAACATATTCCAAATGTATGCAATTGGTCACCCTGGGCTTAGAACCATCTTCCTACGACATTAAGGTTTTTTTTAGATAATAAAGACAGAATGTCTAGATGCATGCTTATCAAAAACCCCTATTCTGAGTTCTCTCATAAGGTGCTGCCAAGGTTAGTCTACTAGTATGCATACTCAGGGGTTTGCGTAGCGTGAGAAATTGGGTTGTTGGCTGACTGGGGTGTGAGCAACAATCCCTGTCAGGGTAGGGCAGAAGCAAATGCCAAATTAACCTGTGCTTAACTCTATGGTAGCTTGGCACAGAGCAGTCAGGCTTAACTTAGAGTCAATGTGTAAAGTATTTGTGCAACACTTCAAACAGTAATACAATAAGAACACCACACAAAAATAATCCTAAACCAAGTTAGAGAAATAGACCTGAATTTAGTACGTAAACCAAGACCAAAAAGACAAAAATACAATCACAAGAACAGGAGTTCTGAATCTTTAAAGAATAAACCGACAAATAACACTTATGAGCATCAAGCACCAACCGTGACTATTCAGTCACGCTGAACCGGGTTATCGTCATAGGTTCAGGCTGACCGTCATGCAGGACAGGTCAGATACAGTTCCAGATTAGTCCAATAATGTTTTGCCTTCTCACTTTTAGTGCCAAGAGTCTCATTCACATTGGAGAGGGCCACGAGTAGCAAGTAGATAGTCGTGGGAGGCTTTCGGGATGGTGCAAAGAGCAGACTGGGTGGCGCTGATGGACGGACTGATGCTATGCATTGATGGTCCTCCGAAAGCAGTCAATGCGGCAGTGCGTAGAGATGGGCTGGCGGTGGCTCATGCACATTTCTGATGTGAGTGGATTGGCTTGAGTGCAAACTGGCCTTCTGTGGTTGCTAAGCGCCCCAAAGATTGATTCAAGAGCCTATGAGCCACACCAAGAGTTGAGGACCTGAGAGACACCTCTTGAGTGTCAGGAACTCACTGCAGCTGGCTCCAGGAGCTGTTTGGGGATGCTTTATATTTCTGAGGCTCTGATCAGGATCCCAGCAGACTAGCCCTTAGGGCTCTGGGTTCAAGATGAAGTTGCAGATCCAGTTATTCTTCCCCCGGCAAGAGTACAGCAAGTAGCAGGTCTGCACAGCAGGGTACCAGTACCTTTTATGCAGTAGTCCAGCAGAGTGGCATTCCTTGTAGCAGCACAGCAGTCCTTCCCGAAGAGTATTCACAGCTCCAGAAGTGTACTGATGAGCTTTCGTCTGAGGTCCAGTAGTTATACACAATTGTGCCTTTGAAGTGGGGAGCAGCTTCTAGAGGCATGACGTTGTAGTGCACATGTGCCCTGCTTTCCTGGCCATGTGTCCAGGCTAACTATAGAGGGGTTTCAGCTCTTTGTGTGAAGACAAGATACTGCCTATTCAAGTGTAAGTGGGGCTGGGCCCAGCTCATCCCACAAATCGTGCAAGTGATGGCCCATTTAGCAACACCAAAGCTCCCCATTTTGTGTTGCTGTCTAGAATGACTACACAAAGCCCAGTTGTCAGCTACACCCAGTCATGTGACCCAGAGACGGCCCGCAAAGACCAAATGGCTAAGCCAAGAAAATGCTAAATTCTAAATGTGGTATTTTCAGAATTGCAATTTAAAACCCGACTTCACCAGGATTTTAAATTATGATTCCTGAGTCACCAAACATGAAGGGGTACCTATTCCAAATTCGACATTACATGTATACCATGTAAAAAGGTCATTCCAATGATCTCCTATTTGAGACATAGGCTTGAAAAAAACGAATTTAAGAGCTTTTTTACTCCAAGGGAAAGTAGAAGTAAAAAGTAGAAATCTCACTTTTTAAATAAACTGTACCCTGCCCTCTGGGCTGCCCAGGGCGTATCCTAGTGGCAATTTATATGTATAAAAAGGTAAGGTTTGGGCCTGCAAAAGGTTTATTTTGCCAGGTCAAATGACAGTTTAACATTGCATACACACAGGCTGTAATGGCAGGTTTGAGACATATTTAAAGGACTACTGAAGTGGGTGGCACAATCAGTGCAGCAGGCCCACTAGTAGCATTTAATTTACAGACCCTCAGTACTCGTAGTGCCACTTTACTAGGGACTTATAAGGAAAATAAATATGCCAATTGAGTATGAGCCAATGTTACCATGTTTTAGAGGAGAGACCATAAGCACTTTAGCACTGGTTAGCAATGGTAAAGCTCACAGAGTTGTAAGGCCAACAAAAGCAAATTCAGCAAAAATATGGGGAGTGAAGGCAAAACATTTAGGGATGACCCCTTAGATAGGGCCAAATCCAACACAAAGCATGCTGTAGGCCCTACAAACCAATGCTGTGGTTACCAGACTCAACATTGTAAAGAAGACATCACTAAGTCTCTCTGAGTCTCTGGGTATAGGTGTACGAGCAGTTAAGAAATAGCTTAACGGAGGAGGTATGGTTTTGTCTAGCTATAGTACAACACAGTAATCTTTGTCAGAATTAAATATAAACACCCTCCCAAGGTTGTGTTGTGCCACAGCCGTGCACTAACACAACACGTTTTATAATATTCCATAATATATACAATATTTTTACTTTATAAACAGTATATGGTAACTAGAATTTGAATACACATAAAGGCAACAGAAACAGGTAATCACAATGAAAATAGTGATCTCAGCATATAAAAAATGAATCTCACAGTACATAAAATGGCAGACAATACAGTAATGAGCATGTGCTGGTCAATTTATAAAATGATTGTCATCATATAATGTTTAGTAAGCTCAGATGGCAACTTGAGCATTAGAACATAGAACTGATAAGATAAAATATTGGACCTCACCTCAGGCAACAGAATGTTTGTATTCGGCTAACGTTTGTGAAGTATGAAAAATATACTAAATGGAAATAGAGGAGCATAATCTTCCCCTCAAAAATAGATTGCTTTGCATACCTCACTATTCATTCATTGTAATGGCTTTAAAGGTTTGAAAGCAACTAAAACAGAATGTAACAAAGCAAATACTATAGAAATGTATTCACAATATCAAGAGAACCAGAGTTTTTGGGATTGTGGAATTAGTTACTGAGGTGGGTAAATAAAACATCTACCATACTCTGACCTACTAAGGATTAAGAGAATTTAATCTAATGAGGAAAGCTATAAAATCAACAGCAAAAAAATAGTCCAACAGTGTCATCACAAAAGCTATTGAAAGGGTCAAAATAAAAGATAGGAACCAATTGTTGACCAAACAGAAATCCGTAAACAACACTAAGTCCAGTATTTGTCTCAAAATACTCGACCTAGAGCTATCAAATTAAGAAAATAATGTTAAAACATTGGTCTATGGTGCAAGCTGAAATCGATTTCAAGGGGATCTTTAAACATCAGCCACTCTTTGCATATCAAAGAACTAAAAATCTTAGATAAAGTCTAAACAAGTCAGCCAAATCCACCATCACTGTATATAAAGGGACTACTCTGTGCTTACATTATGGAAATAGCAATAACATAACTAAAGGACACACTATTATGCACCCCACAAAGGAACCTCTATAAAGCTCTACAACACAACCACGTGTGACTCAATAAATGTTGTGTGCGTGCTAAAATGCCCATGTGGCCTGGTAAACGTGGGAAAAACTGAGCCCAAGATGAAAATCTGACTCACTGAACAAAAAATCAAAATTGTTAACCACTACGAGAAATCACTAGTTGGTGTACACTGTAATAAGAGTTAACACAATGTTAGCCAAATACAGTTTCAAATCTTAGAAACCGTGCCAATTAAAGAAGAAAGAGACAATAAAAAATGGCTGCTACAAGAAGAACCCTTTTGGATGAACAAATTGGACTCATGTATTCCTTAAATTTTAAATGAACGGTTGGACTTGAGTTGTTTTTTGTAAAACAACATTTTGTTTATGGCTTTTTTTATTTTACTTGTCCTTTAGCTCTTTTGAATTTTCCAAAGAATTCTGCCATATGTATTTGTATGCCTAAAGTGTGTTTCAATTACCGATTCAGCTTTTTATTTTTATTTTTTGCAAAACTGTTCAGTGGTATTGGTGTTACATTTACTTGAATGTGTCCACAGATGAATGGGATTTTGCACAAGCTGAGGTAACTTATTTTTGATTTCGCATTTTACACGTTGTGTACTTTCCTTCATATTATTATTTCAAGATGGCGGAAAAGTGAATGCTATTAGCATTTCAGTTTATACACCTTGTCCTTTTTTCTTTTCTGTTTCGCCTTCTTTCTATTTCTTCACCCGTTTGCATGGATATTTGACTCGAGCTACTGTGCACAGGCACACAGACTAAAACCTTGCTTGATTTTGACGAACGGTATGTACGCTACTTTCATTTTTACACATCACGGGTTCTCTGCATTTTTTTATTAGCATTTTTGTTTGAACGGTCTTTTCACTTGTATACAATGGTGTATATACACACCAAAAAAGTCTTGGGTCCTTTAACCAAACGTAATGTATTTAACCCTTGTATGATGTTTGGTTTTCACATCAACAATTAAGCACTGGAGTTTACGTGTATAAAGTGAACTGAGTTTGTTTCTTATTTGACTCTGCTGTTTCCTGTTTTTCACTTGTGGTATCTTTCAGATGGGAGTGTGTACTCTGCACCGCAAATTCCTTTTCATTCCAATCCACGTCAGCACTTTTTCATTCAAAAGAGTGAAATCTCTTTCCCGTCACTTTAATATTTAGAGGATATTTTTCTTTTATTATTTTGTACGTTACGGTTTCTCTTGTGGTAACTTTGGGATTTCCATTACACTTATAATAGTTTTCGAGAATATGTTTCTCTGTTAATTGATTATTGGTATTCTAGTTACATTTCAAAATACCAAGCCCTGATGAAGGGCTTGTCCCGAAATGCATTGGGATTTATTTAATGGGATCTCTTCAACAAAGTGAATAGTTAATTTACGCGTGATCACGTAACACGACAAATGTGATTTAAGAACATTTGATTTTGTAAATCAATAAATTTACATTTGAAGATGATGACGATATGATGGAATATTAATCATTGGATTGAATTTATTTTGGAGTGGTAAGTGGGGACGTTCATCTTGTTTGAGACAACGCAAACTGCATTCTTTCAATTAGAACCTGGCCCACAATAGGGAGGACAAGCCCACAAGCATTTAAGACTTACAATAAACCATGAGGGTGTGTCTTTAACAAGACAGCTGTCCGACTAACTGGGTGCTAGGCCATTCCACCCATTAGGATCAGTGAAGGACAAAATAGGAAAAGTTAATGCACGGAGTAGTGTTTGAAAGAGACCACTCATCTCACTTCCACACAAAGCAAATACCATTTGACATCTTAGATACAGAAAACAAGATCCTCTGGTGAAGCGCTCAATGGGCTTCAATGCGTGTTTTGAACATTTGTGTTAATGAAGGTTATTCTTACGGCAGCCCACCTCCAGTCGGTGGCAGGGTTTAACTGTGCTTCAAGGTGCATATTCAATTTAAATTTAAATTTCAACTTTATTGATTCATTCTTAGGCACGATCATAAAATTTCAGGAACAACAATACATTTAAAAGAAGAAAGACAATTCTCATAAATAAATATGGTGACCATTTCATCTGAATTCTTATAAGTATGAGTTTAAAAATTCTTACAGAATTTCACTTTATAAGTACTAATTACTGCCATGTCAAATAAAAATTAAAATACAGAGTATATTTAGTTAAATAGATTTCCCTAAACAGTTTTATATTCAAAAGGTCTTTCACCTTTTACTACAAGCCCATAGGAATGAGGCTAGGGAGAAGCACACTAAATGACCTGGTAATGATTTTAAGAAGAATAGTGCAACCCTGCATTGGATAAAGTATTGGCTCTTTAAAATTCGTACAGTATACCTTTTCCTTTCTTTAGGATAGTGACCACAAAACAACATTATATGTAGATCTGTTTGGGCAGAGGACTTGTCACATGGGCAATTAATCAAGTTCAAATGGTTATAAGTTTTCGATGGAAACCCCAGCATTAGTGGGATCAGATTTAGGCGAAATCGGAGTAATATAATATTATGTTGCAGTATTAAAACCTCCTCTAGGTAGAGGAATCTACCGTCCCAAATAGGTAAATGTGGTTAGTAAACCAGAATAGACTGCTTCCTGGGGTTGGTCTCCCTACAAGTATACTGGCCTTTGAGCACAAAGGTGATGACCAGTCTTTGCTTGGGCATTGACCATCAAGACATTGGGTCTGTAAACAATACTTTCATCCCCAATTCCGTAAATTCTCACTGGGCATAATTAATCCATCTGATTCTCTTATAATCTTCAAGGCTCAGGCAGTCTTTTATTATACACTGAGTTAAAGAGAGTTTTTCTTCACCAAATTGAAAACCACAGGAGCAGAGGAGCCAGTCTAATTGAATCCATAATATGGGGTAGGCTCAACTCAGTATGGAGTACAAAATTAGATGTTGATTGAGGAAATAGACCAAGGATTTACAAAACGTATCTTCAACAATTTGGAGTTGTTCGTGGCGGGCCAGACCCCAGACACCTGCTCCATATGTAGCCGCAGATTTTGTTTTAGCTTGATAAATATGCTTAACAGTGGCCAGAGATTTCATGCCCATACTGAAGGTAAATGCATTTATTGCTCCCAATCTCCTTTCCATTTCCATGGCCCTGGCATCAATTAATCTAGACCACGTTTGATTCTTGTCGAAAAGTAACCCAAGATAGGGAAAATACTCCACCACCTCGATTTTCCCTGATTCTGTGTGGAGGTGTGATAATTTTCCTCGGAGACCCCCCGACGATGATAACAAAAGATTTTGACTGGTTAGCCTTCATGTCAAGAGAGTCCATTAAGGTGGCATAGATGATAAATAGGCGATGCAGCCCTATCCCTGTTCTCACTATAAGGACTGCGTCGTCTGCATACGCCAGAATTGGGAGCTGGATAGACTCAGACACGGGGAGATCAGGGGATACCCCCAAAAAGGCATTCCCCACGCCATTCGTATTATTTTGTACGTTACGGTTTCTCTTGTGGTAACTTTGGGATTTCCATTACACTTATAATAGTTTTCGAGAATATGTTTCTCTGTTAATTGATTATTGGTATTCTAGTTACATTTCAAAATACCAAGCCCTGATGAAGGGCTTGTCCCGAAATGCATTGGGATTTATTTAATGGGATCTCTTCAACAAAGTGAATAGTTAATTTACGCGTGATCACGTAACACGACAAATGTGATTTAAGAACATTTGATTTTGTAAATCAATAAATTTACATTTGAAGATGATGACGATATGATGGAATATTAATCATTGGATTGAATTTATTTTGGAGTGGTAAGTGGGGACGTTCATCTTGTTTGAGACAACGCAAACTGCATTCTTTCAATTAGAACCTGGCCCACAATAGGGAGAACAAGCCCACAAGCATTTAAGACTTACAATAAACCATGAGGGTGTGTCTTTAACAAGACAGCTGTCCGACTAACTGGGTGCTAGGCCATTCCACCCATTAGGATCAGTGAAGGACAAAATAGGAAAAGTTAATGCACGGAGTAGTGTTTGAAAGAGACCACTCATCTCACTTCCACACAAAGCAAACACCATTTGACATCTTAGATACAGAAAACAAGATCCTCTGGTGAAGCGCTCAATGGGCTTCAATGCGTGTTTTGAACATTTGTGTTAATGAAGGTTATTCTTACGGCAGCCCACCTCCAGTCGGTGGCAGGGTTTAACTGTGCTTCAAGGTGCATATTCAATTTAAATTTAAATTTCAACTTTATTGATTCATTCTTAGGCACGATCATAAAATTTCAGGAACAACAATACATTTAAAAGAAGAAAGACAATTCTCATAAATAAATATGGTGACCATTTCATCTGAATTCTTATAAGTATGAGTTTAAAAATTCTTACAGAATTTCACTTTATAAGTACTAATTACTGCCATGTCAAATAAAAATTAAAATACAGAGTATATTTAGTTAAATAGATTTCCCTAAACAGTTTTATATTCAAAAGGTCTTTCACCTTTTACTACAAGCCCATAGGAATGAGGCTAGGGAGAAGCACACTAAATGACCTGGTAATGATTTTAAGAAGAATAGTGCAACCCTGCATTGGATAAAGTATTGGCTCTTTAAAATTCGTACAGTATACCTTTTCCTTTCTTTAGGATAGTGACCACAAAAGAACATTATATGTAGATCTGTTTGGGCAGAGGACTTGTCACATGGGCAATTAATCAAGTTCAAATGGTTATAAGTTTTCGATGGAAACCCCAGCATTAGTGGGATCAGATTTAGGCGAAATCGGAGTAATATAATATAATGTTGCAGTATTAAAACCTCCTCTAGGTAGAGGAATCTACCGTCCCAAATAGGTAAATGTGGTTAGTAAACCAGAATAGACTGGCCTTTGAGCACAAAGGTGATGACCAGTCTTTGCTTGGGCATTGACCATCAAGACATTGGGTCTGTAAACAATACTTTCATCCCCAATTCCGTAAATTCTCACTGGGCATAATTAATCCATCTGATTCTCTTATAATCTTCAAGGCTCAGGCAGTCTTTTATTATACACTGAGTTAAAGAGAGTTTTTCTTCACCAAATTGAAAACCACAGGAGCAGAGGAGCCAGTCTAATTGAATCCATAATATGGGGTAGGCTCAACTCAGTATGGAGTACAAAATTAGATGTTGATTGAGGAAATAGACCAAGGATTTACAAAACGTATCTTCAACAATTTGGAGTTGTTCGTGGCGGGCCAGACCCCAGACACCTGCTCCATATGTAGCCGCAGATTTTGTTTTAGCTTGATAAATATGCTTAACAGTGGCCAGAGATTTCATGCCCATACTGAAGGTAAATGCATTTATTGCTCCCAATCTCCTTTCCATTTCCATGGCCCTGGCATCAATTAATCTAGACCACGTTTGATTCTTGTCGAAAAGTAACCCAAGATAGGGAAAATACTCCACCACCTCGATTTTCCCTGATTCTGTGTGGAGGTGTGATAATTTTCCTCGGAGACCCCCCGACGATGATAACAAAAGATTTTGACTGGTTAGCCTTCATGTCAAGAGAGTCCATTAAGGTGGCATAGATGATAAATAGGCGACGCAGCTCTATCCCTGTTCTCACTATAAGGACTGCGTCGTCTGCATACGCCAGAATTGGGAGCTGGATAGACTCAGACACGGGGAGATCAGGGGATACCCCCAAAAAGGCATTCCCCACGCCATTCGTATAGATGGAAAACAAGAATGGCGCGAGGACACAGCCCTGTCTTAGCCCACTTAGGATCTTTAAAAAGGGCAGGTACTTTCCCCGTTTTCCCCGTATCTAACCGATGCTGATGCCTCCATTGTACAGTTGCTGGATGAAGTCAATTGTTGGAGGGTCAATCCCGATCCCTTCCATGATATACCAGAGCTTTGGGTGGGAAGCGCAGTTGAATGCTGCTGAAAGGTCCATAAAGGCAAGATAGATTTTCCCACCCTTAGCCCTTGTATATTTGTCAATGATCAATGAGAGATTGAGGCACTGATCTACAGTTCCTCTGCCCTGTTGAAACCCATGCTGGGCTTGCATTAATATATTCTTATCATCTGCCCAAGTCTCTAGTCTGGCTAAAAGCAGATGGCCCATGAGTTTCGCCGTAGTGTCTAAATGGGAAATAGACCTATAGATTTTAGGGCTACTCTTGTCCCCCTTTTTATGTATAGAAACTATTATACTTGTCTTCCATGAAGGAGGGGTCTACTATTGCTATGTTATTAAAAATATTGGTCAATAGAGGAACCCAAAGATCATAGTTGTCCTGGAAGAGATCTATTGGGATCCCGTCCGGACCTGGGGCTCTTCGTGTACTGCATGAACATAGGGACCTCCTAACCACAGTGAGTGAGAATGACAAGATTACCTTCCTAATATTTAGATGGACAGATGGAGAATGGGCAGGGGGGTCAGGGGGCGAGAAGATATTAACAAAACTTTCTATCCACTCCTCCTCTCCAATGTTTGTATCCAACGAAGGGTCTCTATAGGTCTTAAAATATGGTGAGTTGATTATGCCCCAAAACTATCTGCTATCCCACTGCCATAGTAGCTTGAGCGAGACTTTCCCAAATTGCCTCCCTTAGTGTTCTCTCCCTTTTTTTTCTAGCCAATTTAAACTGGTAACGCAGTAAGGCGATCTGGGAATTGATTGTGTGGCCGGGTTTTAAGAGCAATGGTAAGGACTTTTTTGGCTTTGCTACAGGTAGAGTCGAACCATCCCTTTTGGGTAGGACTCTTTCCATTACTTTTAACATCAAGAGATCAGTAAATGAGTGAACCAATGTTGAGGGTGCTATGGATAAATCCAGACACCTTTCAATATTAGTTTGGGTGGCTTGTATTATTTCAGGGATACATTTAAATCTATCAATTTGAACCCATTTCAATTGATAACCATTTTTCCGTGCCAATATGGGGCGATCAACTAACAGCATATGTTGGCTCCTAGGTCTGACTAGAGTTTCACACTCATGTACGGTTAGGAGCGGTTCAAGCCATCAGAGCTCCAACAGGGCCGGCAGGCTTCGTTCTAGGGATGAGGACATACTCTGTATACACCTAAAGCATCAACATCTCTGTAGGTCCAAATCAAAAAGAAGGCCAGCAGGCTTCAAGGAAGCACTAGTTTATATTTCTCATGCCAGGCACCTGGGCTGCTGTCACAACCAGTGTCCAGTTTTAAATGGTCAGACAATCGGACTATGTCAGTCTTTAACTCCTCAGGCATGGAAAAACGGACGCAAAAGTAGTGGGGCAACTGGGATGAACCCCAGGGCTGGACCTGGAACCCAAAGCAACCTTGGCAAACTTGGTCAGACCGACCCCTGTATGGCGCACAGCAAGTGCAGCAAGTATGCCTTATTACTACAACATGTGCTTGATGGTGAACCCCATGAAAATGTGGGGAAAATGTCTAGAATGATGCATTCTACAATACATTTTTCATTATATATTCAATTGTGTTAGCTTTTAAAGCATTGTGAAAGACGACATTAGAGTCCACCAGCATACAACAATTTTTGTATGGGCTCTTGAATGATTCTCTCAATATCACTATCGATAGTGCCACTCATCTCTCTAGAGCTCTTCTCTCACATGTACTTCATTTGTTTTAAAGTGTCTCTCATACCATTGTAGTGTGTCAGATCACTTCACTTCACACAAACATACAGAGGCAATGAAGAGTAAATGAGCAAATAAGTGTATAGAAAATGTTATGTAACACAAAGGTGACCACAAGGTGTAGGACTCACATGTCATTCATACTAGTTGGCAGTTTTTAAGAGTGCATGGTCTGGAGAAGCACAAACTCGGGATTCAGAACAAAACCCTACCCAAATAAACTCTTTTTTAGCTTCACTTGAATAATGAAAGACTGGAAAAGAAAATAACTTTCTAAACTGTACCATGTAGATTGAGGGTCTGCCAACCAGGCAGAACCCTTCCTTGGCTGTACTAACCTCTATAATACCTGACACCATCGTCTATGGACTTATAAGGAGGCAAAGTCCCTTGCCATTTGGGTGCACAAATTCACATCACTTTTTGAGGGCAGAGAACATGGGCATTTGGGCCTGGTTAGCATGTCCCAGTACAGTATCAGAGTCAATATTCAGCATCTAGCAGTGCTAATGGGGGGTAAAAAGTGGGGCATCTGCAAAGAAGCCCAGTTTCTAACAGTCCCTGATTTCATTACTGTTTTCTGGCTTCCATCTTCAGATCTGTCCCCCCTAGTGTTACTACAGTTAAGTTAACCAAGAATCTGACACATAAATAGCTTAATCGTGGAATATTGCTTCACACCTAACATGTATTACCTCACTTCACAGACCAAATTGCATTGGGGCTGGCTTTCAAGCCATTTACTGAATGAGATAGATTCTGTTATGTGGAGCAACTTTGTAAAATGACTAACCAAAATGTAGTTTCTTTTTAAGGTCCCTGTCTCTGTGTGCAGTCTCAGTTGTAATCATGGATTTAGACAAGCTGCTAAAGAAGGGGAGCCAGTCTGCTGCTTTCTCTGTGTTCCATGTCCTCAGGGAGAAATATCGAACCAAACTGGTAAATGAATTATCTGGAGAAGTTTTGTGTCAGAATGTGATATACAGATATGTCATCTGGCATGAACATTGTACACAAAAATAAAGTACCTTTGGGTCTACGTTTTCTAATATAAACTCCAATTAGGTTATACTTCTGTACACAATATCAGATTATATCAGACAATATTTTGACAATGATTTTCTCTTATTGCATGCTGTAAAGAAGGCAGACCATCATGTCACCAATATTATGGATTACTTTACCATGTTTCCTTATTTTTTGTTTTAGATTCTGTTGAATGTTCTAAGTGTCCATGGGATCAATGGCCCAATTCAAAACAAGACCGATGCATCCTGAAGCCTATTGAGTTTCTTTCCTATGAAGATCCTTTAGGTGTCACATTAGTGATCATCAGCTTTTTTCTCTCAGCAATTTCAGCAGCCATCCTGGGACTTTTCATCCATTCAAGGGATACACCCATTGTCAAAGCCAACAATCGCTCGATCAGCTACCTTCTGCTCCTTTCTCTCACCCTCAGCTTCCTCTGCTCCTTGGCTTTCATTGGTTTTCCCATCCAAGTAAAATGCCTACTTAGGCAGACAGCCTTTGGCATTATTTTTGCTGTTTGTGTCTCTTGCATCTTGGCAAAAACCATTATGGTGGTGATTGCCTTCAATGCCACCAAACCCAATAGCGAACTAAAGAGATGGATTGGGCCAAAATTGTCCTATGTGGTTGTGAGTGCATGTACGCTTACTCAGTGTTTTCTATGTGCTTGCTGGTTGTCCCTCTCTCCTCCCTTTTCAGAACAAAATATTGACACACAACCTGGTATAATCATAGTTGAATGCAATGAGGGTTCTCCCATTGCTTTCTGGTGCATGTTGGGATATCTTGGCCTTCTGGCATCCATCAGTTTTATCATGGCATTCCTAGCCAGAAAACTGCCTGACAGTTTCAATGAGGCTAAATTCATCACTTTCAGCATGCTTGCATTCATTAGCGTTTGGGTCTCTTTTTTCCCAGCCTACCTTAGCACAAAAGGCAAGTACATGGTGGCCATGGAAGTATTCGCAATATTGTCTTCCACTTTTTCCTTGGTTTCCTGTATTTTTTTCCGAAAGTGTTATATCATTCTGCTCAGACCACAGATGAACTCAAAGGAATATCTGATGGGAAAAGAACATGGTAAGAAGTGCACAATTATAACAGCTTAAACACATAAATCACATCCTTACACCAAAATATTCTTTAGGTAAATTTAATTTATAATTATTGCGGTCATACTAGTAATACTGGCAATACTTGTTGGGAATGCTTTGCTGCAAACTGCGGGGTTATGTTCTTATGTGTTTTCAGTGTCTAAGGTAAATTGTTTAACTTTTTGTGGTTTTAATAAAAAAATACAATTAGGCTCTTTTTTGTGTTGGACAGTTGGGCAGGGTGACTTATTGATTCCTGACTCCGGCTTGTGTTAAAGTAGAGGCAACATTTTTTTAGGGTTGTACGCTAGTGCTTCTGTTGGGTCTTCAAAAGAAGAGCTCCTCCTAAAAAATGATGCCCACACCAATGGCAAGTCCGTCTGTGCCCGTCCACGTCCCGACCGCGGCCAGCGCCAGCCACTATGCCAGTTTTATTACACAGGACAGCTTGCAAGTTGTTTATACTACACCAGAGCTTCGGGAACTTAGGGATTTTATTGTGTTTGTAAGTAAGTCCTATTGAATTGTATGGGCCCAGTAACATGTGCTAGCAGCATATACTTGCTGCAATCCTGGAATGCCTGCATAAAGAGTTATAACAATACTTTAGAAGGTCATGTCACATTTACAGCAGCCTTCATAAATATTTGCTCCCTTCATGAACACGCATTGGATATTTTTAACCTTTTAGATGAGACCCAGCTTGTCAAATTCTTTTTATTACTGAAACATGGATAAGGGTGGATTCATGCCCTGACTTATAACTAGCACTTCCTGAGAAATATGTGTGCAAGTATGTGGATAGGTTCGGAAATCGAGGTAGGGGACTATGTATTGCATTCAGAAACAATCTTAAGTGTTCCAGATTTCAGTTGGAAGATTTGAAAGGTGCAGGTGCATATCCTACTCTGCATTATCTCCATTGTCTGGGGTTTTCCTTTATTGCTAACTGGCTGTGCAGAATAATTTATTAACTCCCTAGACCCGGCTCTAGTGCTTAAAATAGTACATTGTTGGAATTTTAGGGATTTAGGAGACCTTAATCTTCATGTTGATGATAAGGATACTTTTTTGGCCAAGACTTTCATGGAGGTTTTGGCTGCTATCTATCTTACACTGATACCTACTAGATCGGCCCAACGGGTGGAACACACTATTAATTTGGTTTTGTCAAACACCCCTATTCTTATGGATGCCGCTGTGAAGGTAGTCTGGTCTGACCATTGTCTAATGCTTTTCTCTTGGCCTCTTCAATGCAGAGGGCGCCAGGTACCTCCAGTATGCGCCAGAGGGCTGCGTTGCAGAGAGGTGTTCAAACGCCATGCCCCTTTTTACAACACTCTGCAACGTGGGACCCCCTGAGCAGGCCTAGGGGTTCAGGGTGATTCTACCCTGCCCCCTTTGTGCGTTCTGCACATTTTTTCTTCTGTTTTCTTGTGCATCGATTCTACCGAGGTACAAGATGGCTGCCAACTCTTCCTGGTTTGGATCCTGCGTGGCCATAGATATATATGTGATTTTAATTTTGATTTTCTCGGGAACTACTAAACGGATTTACACCATTTAACCAAAAAGCCACAACTCTGAACCAAGGGCTACCTTTTTGCCAAATTTGGTGTAATTCCGTTCAGCAGTTCGGGCTATAGCTGCGGCTAAAATTTCATATGGGAAATTGCATGGGGAAAACACATTTTGGGACCCCCCTTTTTTCTCAGCCACCGCTTGAAGAATCACCCCAAGACTTTCTGGATAGGAGCGGAACGGAGCTCCCCAACAGTTTTGAAAATTTCACGAAGATTCGTCAACCAGCGCCAAAGAATGTTGCGGATTTCCTGTGGATAATAGGTCCAAACTATAACTACCTATTAACGACCGCCAGTAGGTAATATACATATATATATATATATATATATATATATATATATATATATATATATATATATATATATATATATATATATATATATTCACTGAAAAAACCATAGGTTATAGACCATATATAGTTAGGAATTAGCATTTAAAAAACCTTATTTTACTCACACAAAACCATTGAAATTCCATATATAGTTAGTTGCACTAACTATATATCGCGCACCCGCAATCCACTGCTGATCATGTCACATATTACATCATTCATGACATGGTCAGTGACATCACTGATGACATCACTGATGACATCTCAAATGACATCACTGATGACATCACTGATGACAACATCCAGTGACTATGTTTCTGTAAAGTTAAAATATGTCTTACATATTGAAGAATGAGTGGATGTATAAGTGTCTGGATGAAGGATTTAGTAGGTGCATGCCTGACTGTATGAGTGAGTGATTAAATGTGTCTCACTGAGTGCATGGGTTAGTGACTAAACTGTCTTAATTTGTGCATCATTATGTCTGTTGTTCTGTAAACTGCTGCATGTGTTGATCAGTAGCTATATGAGTAACTATATGGGTTATTGATTGGTTGCCCAAGTATTTGTATGGGAGACTGAGTGTGTGTGTGGGTGGCTGGGAGGTGTATGACTCTGTGCATAGATGTGTGAGCAGTTGATTCACTAGATGTATGGGTTCAAAAGTGCATGTGGAAACAGCTGTATGGGCGGTTGACTGTGTGCATGAGTGTATTGGTGAGTGAATGGATATCTCAGTGCTGCACGTCAAAGTAAGTACATATGTAAAACACAGTACATGTGAGAGTTGACATATATAAATAACTGTGCATAAGAGCCAGTGAATGTGTGAGTGGCTGTATGGATCACTGTGAACTTGTATCAGGGATTGTATAATAGAGTAAATATGTGTTAGTATATGTTTGAATAAGTAAGGTGTGTATAACTGTATAGTTGAGGAAATGGAGGTGTGATTGATTCTTTGCATGACTGACTAGGTGTGTGAGTAACTCCATGGATGAGTGACAGTCTGTGAGTGTCTGTTTACACTGAGTGTATCTAAGGTTATATTAGAGTCTGAAGAGGTTCATCGTATTATCACATGAATGATGTCATCAGTGATGTGATCAGTAATGTCAAATGAGATGTCATCAGTGATGTCATCAGTGATGTCATTTGAGATGTCATCAGTGATGTCATCAGTGATGTCATTTGAGATGTCATCAGTGATTTCATCAGTGATGTCATTTGAGATGTCATCAGTGATGTCATCAGTGATGTCACTGACCATGTCATGAATGATGTAATATGTGACATGATCAGCAGTGGATTGCGGGTGCGCGATATATAGTTAGTGCAACTAACTATATATGGAATTTCAATGGTTTTGTGTGAGTAAAATAAGGTTTTTTAAATGCTAATTCCTAACTATATATGGTCTATAACCTATGGTTTTTTCAGTGAATTTTCAAGGTTTTGTAAATGCTAATTCCTAACTATATATGGTCTATAACCTATGGTTTTTCAGTGAATTTCAATGGTTTTTTAATAGCAAATATCATAAGCTGTCGAATGTCAACTATGTGGTAAGTGAAAACATTTTCGTGTTTATGCACACTGATCTGCTTTGAATGGTGCCCCCCCCCTCATTTCTATTAGGAGTACTCTCTCTTTGCAGATAGTGAAAGGTAGTTAACGCAGGCCTTTGCCCCCGTTGTAATCCGTCGTGCCTGCTTCTCTCTCCATTTGATTGATTGTTATCCAAGTATTTACTGTTTTAGAATTAGTTCTCTTTGGTTCATTCTCTATTTACAAACAAACACAGAGTCGCAATACTCTGTTTAGTCTTTGCAGATAACGAAAAATCGTGTAAAAAAAAAGAAAAGGAATCGAGTAAAATCAGTAGGCCACTAATGGGATCTCTTTTTGACCTCGCTAAAATAGAAACATTAGGAACAACCCCTCATGACAAATACAAAACTAGTGAGATGAACTGAACTCCACACAATGATGGCTGCAAAACAGCTCGGCTCCGCCACCCACCCCGCCCAAAATAACGATAAAGAGCGGCTGCCATGATTGGTTGCGGAATGGCCACAACGGAGCTACGAAATGGTGCTGCTCTCATGCTAACCCCAGCTTCAGTCTGAAACATCCAGAAACACTGTAGACTACCAATTCGATCAGTTCCGGTAGCGCCCCAATGTAACCCGGTAGAGAAGAACTAGCCCTCCCCTCTTTGACTGATGGTTCTTGTTGCCTGTCCCTTCTGTTGTCATTTAACAGAACTATTTAGCCTGCTGAAAGGGGTTGTGTTCCGACCGCTGGTTGGTGGAGACATTTTGACTATATTCTGGACCTGCGTTGTCGCGTAATGCGTCATATGACGCGCCGCGTTAGCGCATCCGGAAGTCATCCGGGGCGCGCAGCGCGTAACGTAAGCATAACAAGTCATGTGACTTGTTAATAAAACTTTTCATTGGTTCATTTTACTTTTCTTATTGTAATGATGAAAGGCTTGGTCATATCACCTAAAAATTACGCTTTTCATTACTTCCGAACATTATTTTTTCTTAAATATATGTTATAATGTTCCAGGCTAATGTACTTTCCCGGAAATTTTACAACTGTCCTGCAAGTAAAATATATTCTTTTTTCGAGAAAAAGAGCGTTTCTTCGTCCCATGACGGAGCCGTTGAGCAAAAGAGGGTCGACCTGCTGTCTTAGTCGCCGATACGCCTGAATATGAGATTCTTATCGATCACTTTATGTTGCAGGAATAGAAAACACAACAGCCCTTGACCATTTATCTTTACTGCGTTCCTTCGTATTATACCTTTTACCCTTCATGTAATTGGTCTGCTTTATTTCACTTGCCTTTTAATGATTCTAAAACAGTGACTATTATTAAAAACTTTACCAATGTATATACTACTACCATGTTTTCTTTTAAAAACCTTTATTGTGAAAATTTCATTATACAAATACGAGCCTATAACCACGTGGGCCTGCCACGGAGCAAACTGTAATCGTATATGATGAATAGACATTTACACTGTAGAGGAACGTAACGGGAGGGCCATTAGGTTGCAAGAACTAAGGTGTCTAACAGTTACGGAATCGGTGGACGTACATTTTATAATTAAAATACGACAGGGCCAGTTACAATAAAATTATCTAGATATACATTTGCGGGCAAGTACCATGGGTGACGTTAATTCGAACTTTCAACAGTACAGTAATCAATAACACATCAGAACTTAATATCAATAGGGATGTCGAAATATTCAATCAATTCTCGTCCCCGCCCGCCATGTGCTTCAAAACTGCATACGTATCTCGTGATTTCAAGGTTCTGCAACCAGTACACAACAAGGAGTTACGAGTCCCATTTATTCCGGCGCCATTTTGGGCGAGGACGGGCAGGTCCAGGATATAGTCAAAATGTCTCTACCAACCATCGACTATGATGATGTTCATATGCTGTATTTATTAGAGTAACACTCATCTGTCCACATGAAATTAATTTACCACAATCTAAACATGTCATTTTAATCTTTCCAAAGTTCTTCTAAATATTTGGGACCGTTTCCCTTGCCTCTGAAGCTCTCAGTGCCACTTCTTTGATGAATGTACTAGCAGGTCAGGGGTTCTCCTCCAAATCTCTCTTTTATGCAGCACTATAATTAATTGGTGCCACCTCTCCATATGACGATGCATGGTATAGTTACCACAACTATATATTTTTTCGGTTCCTCTGGAGAGTTCATCGTGGCAGATGAAGCGTGTAACGTACCGGGCATTTACCTTTTTTTGCATGTACAGGAAAGGAAAAAAAAATCGAGCGTCCGAGTTCTAAGGTGTCCCAGGGCCATTTTAGTGGACCAGGCCCAAATCCAAAGAACAGCCATCTCACAGGCTAATGGGGCGACCCACGCCGAGTTTCAGCATTGTAGGATGACCACACCAGTACAGCAACTTGCTAGACATCACCTCGGTGCCATCCGAATCTTGGCATCTCAACGCCTACTGGTATCTTCCATACAGAAAATATTGTTACGCTGCCTTTGGCCCCATTCGCACATCGGTCCGCAACTTAGACATCACCTCGGTGCCATCCGGATCTTGGCATCTCAGCGCCTTGTGGTGTCTTCTACTCCGAAAATATTGTAGAAAATATTGTTGCGCTGCCTTTGGCCCCATTCGCACATCAGTCCGCTACTGACACCATCTCACAGGCCAACAGGGCGCCCCACGCCGTCTTTTACCATTGTAGGATGGCCACACCAGTGCCACAACTTGCTAGACACCACCTCGGTGCCATCCGGATCTTGGCATCTCAGCGCCTTGTGGTGTCTTCAAATCAGAAAATATTGTTGCGCTGCCTTTGGCCCCATTCGCACATCGGTCCGCTACTGACGCCATCTCACAGGCCAACGGGGCGCCCCACGCCGACTTTCAACATTGTAGAATGGCCACAGAAGTGCGGCAACTTACTAGACACCACCTCGGTGCCATCCGGATCTTGGCGCGTTGTGCTGCCTTCGGCCTATTCGCACATCGGTCCGCTACTGACGCAAACTCACAGGCCAACGGGGCGCCCCACGCCGACTTTCAGCATTGTTGGATGGCCACACCAGTGCGGCAACTTACTAGACACCACCTCGGTGCCATCCGGATCTTGGCGCGTTGTGCTGCCTTCGGCCTATTCGCACATCGGTCCGCTACTGACGCAAACTCAGAGGCCAACGGGGCGCCCCACGCCGACTTTCAGCATTGTAGGATGGCCACACCAGTGCACCTTACTAGACACCACCTCGGTGCCATCCGGATCTTGGCGCGTAGTGAAGCTGCAGCAGCTGCAAATAAGCTTCAGACAGTGTTACAACCGCTGCTCAGAACTCTCAACTATGACACCACCTCGGTGCCATCCGGATCTTGGCGCGTTGTATAGTCTTCGGCCTATTCGCACATCGGTCCGCTACTGACGCCGCCTCACGTGCCAACATATTTTCTCCGCATTTTATACCCTATGCCGCATAACAGGTCATGTGACTTGTTTATAAAACTTTTCATTGGTTCATTTTACTTTTGGTTTCCTAATGATGGAAGGCTTGATCATATGACCTAAAAACAACACTTTTCATTGGATGAAAACTTTTTTTTTTCCCAAACGATGAAAGCCCCACCTTGTTTCTGGATGTTTCAGACTGAAGCTGGCGTCAGCATGAGAGCACCACCATCTCGTAGCTCAGTCGTGGTCATTCCGCGAGCAATCATGGCAGCCGCTCCCCACCAGAAGCCTGCAGGAGTCGGGCCCCCAAAACTTTTGATGAATTCTCAAGGCGGAGGGGACGCTTTCGAGAATGGGGTCCAAGACCTAGCAGACAAGCGTCCGATTTCCAAGGTGTCCCAGGGCCATGTCAGTGGACCAGGCCCAAAAAGGAAACAGCCTGCCGCCATTTTGAGAGTCCTGTGACAGCCGCCTATCGCTGCACCGCAAGAGTGGGCGCAACTCAGCTGAATTGCGGCTTTTGACACAGTGGACCAAAAACGGACGGAATGGCAACTGAAACGGTAAAGGGGCGCCCCACTACAACAGATGACACTCCACCTGGAGAGGCCCGTTCACGCCGCCTCCCCCGGGGCGCCCCACGGCGTTATTCGGAGCAGCATTGTAGGATACCAAAACCAGTGCGGCAACTTACTGGACATCACCTTGGTGCCATCGTTCTGCTGCCTTGGAACTATTCGCACAACAGTTTGCTACTGATGACCCACCCCCGCGACGCCCCACGCCGTTATTTGCTGGGTGGCAACTTACTAGACATCACTTTCGTGTCATCTAGATTTCAGCGCGTTCTGCTGCCTTGGAACTATTCGCACAACAGTTTGCTACTGATGACCCACCCCCCGCGACGCCCCACGCCGGAAATCTGGACGTTGTGCTGCGTTGGGACTATTCGCACAGCCGACCGCTACTTCGTTGTTTTTCCCTAAAAATGTTTATATGTTATTACTATTTTTGTTTTCTTGTATATATTTATAAATTATTAAAGTTTTATAATCTTACTACTTTGTCGGAGTGCTATATATTTTTAATGTGACACATAATTGTAAAAACTTTGATGTACAAAGAGTCATCCCTGGAATCTTCCGCTTCAGGCTCGGTCCCCTCCCCAATCACAATACAGGATGGTTTTCAGATAATAGCAACGCTTCTGCTGTGACGGATCTCATCGAGTGTGGGCCTTGATCTACTATAACTCCTTTGAAGAGGGGTGATTCTTTACAGCTGTGGCCATAAACTACATCTGCAGGGCTAGCTGATACCCTAGGACCAGCCTGGACAATCGGACACAGAGGAAAAGGAGTGTCAGAGGGTGCGGTAGTGAATAGGGCGAAAGGGAGGTGTCGGGCGGGCACAGGGTGTGATTCTCAGGGAAGAGCAGCGCAGATGGGGGGAGGTTTATTACCCATGCATAAGACAGAGAGCGGGGGTGACCACTGCCTGGGGGAGATGCTTGCGAGGGTGGGGAGCCATGCTAAGGATCGACAGCGTGCACAGAGTGGGTCTGGTCAAGGCATCTAAAATGGCTGCCGTGCACGACAAAAGTGTGGCATTTGAAAAAAGACAAGATGGCGCAGACAATGTTTTTCAACACTTCCTGATTTCCTTCGAATCGAACGTTAACAGACGTTGGGGCATATTACCAAAGTTAAGCGATATTTATCCCTAACGATGCTTAGCAACGATTTTTTTACCGTCAGAAATTATCGCAGATAAACCTTGCTATTATCAAGGTTTATCGCAAATACGATAAAAAACGACCGCAATGCATTAATATCGCTGAAAACTCAGCGATATTCATGCATTACCGAGCTAATGCTCTTAGCCCTGTTATCCACCTCCCATTGGATAACATGGCTAAGAACTGCTCAGGGCAGGTGGTAGCTTTTGGAGATATTCGCGCTTATCTCGAATATTTCCAAAAGTTGATAATAGGAGATAGCGATGTTAACGACTGTTTCCAGTCGCTAACATCTTGGCATGCCCACTTTGCATGTCATTAGTAATAAATATCACTCACATGCAAAGTGGGGCCCAAGATGGTCGCTATCTTCTACTAGCCGTCGCTAACTGGTGTTAGCAACAGCTAGGTAATACACATATAATTTTATCTCCGCGAAGCGGAGCGCTGTTACAGATATATATCTTGTTTTTGAACGTTAATTCCTCAAAATGCACTGAAGCACATATATTGAGACCTAGCAAAGGCACATCGGGCTACCAGTCCCTACAATTTTGCCAAGTTTCGTGCAAATCCATTCAGCTGTTCGATCCTACCGAGAGACAAGATGGCGGCCGCTACGGACTGTTTGGAATGTTTACAGACACCGGAGAGCCAATCAGCTTCGCTTCGCAAAGCTCCGTAACGCAAAAAGTACGCGAAGCGGTGCGCTGTTACAGATATATATCTTTTTTTGAACGTTAATTTCTCAAAATCCACTGGAGCACATATATTGAGATCTAGCAAAGGCACATCGGGCTACCAGTCCCTACAATTTTGCCAAGTTTCGTGCAAATCCATTCAGCTGTTCGATTATTATTATTTTATTTTTTTTTTGCCCCGCGGGGCCCTTTTAAAACCTTCACATCAAACCTAAACGGTCAGGGAGGATCTACTATGCCCCCTTATGGTCATTTGCCCCTTCGGTTTGGCCTCCGCTTGTCTCTCGATCCTACCGAGAGACAAGATGGCGGCCGCTACGGACTGTTTGGAATGTTTACAGACGCCGGAGAACCAATCAGCTTCGCTTCACAAAGCTCCGTTGCGCGAAAAGTACGCGTCCTGGAGCGCTGCCCGGTCCGCTGTTACAGATATATATCTTTTTTTAAACGTTAATTTCTCAAAATCCACTGTAGCACATATATTGAGACCTACAAAAGGCACATCGGGCTACCAGTCCCTACAATTTTGCCAAGTTTCGTGCAAATCCATTCAGCCGTTCGGGCTAAAAGTGAGGCCAACCGCCCTATGGAAAACTCAATGTTAAAAACACGTTTTGGGACCCCCCTTTTTTCTCGGCCCCCCCTTGACGAACCCCCCCCAAATATTCAAGGGCTACTCAGAAACAAAATGTGCCATTTTCCTGAAAATTTCAGCCAATTCCGTCCACAAACGCCAAAGTTATTAGACATAGAATTTTCAAAAATCCCATAGAGAAAAAATCCTAACTATATATACCTACTGGCGACCGCCAGTAGGTAATATATATATATAGATATATATATATATATATAGGGAGCTGAGAAAAAGGGGGTACCAAAATGCTTTATCTCCATGTTAATTTCCAACTTTAGACACAATCACAGCCCAAACTGCTAAACGAAATTACAACACATTTGGCCGAAAGGTAGCTCTTGGTTCAGTTAAATTGTGTAAATCCATTCAGTAGTTGCTGAGAAAAGTAAAGAAATTTCCAGTTGTATATATAGGAAAGCGATGGATCCGCGACCCCTTCCCTTTGTGCTGAGATCTGATTGGCTGCCCTCACTTCCTGATTTGAAGCAAGTCTCAAGAAAAAATTGCTGAAAAAGAAATGGGGGCAGGATAGAAACACCCTTCCCCCCTTGGCCTATTGGTGGGTTTCCACAGGGACCCTTCCCATTGCCAAAATAGCATTAAAAAAATTAAGTTGTTGGAATTCACAATGGATCCATAACTCCTGGCGAAATGTAACAAAAAAAATGAAGCACAGGCTTTTGCGCTGTGTTTCATGTAGGCCCCGGGTGGGCCATGTCCAGGGGGCGTGTGGAAACAATGATGCGAGTGGACCGCCACCTCACTAGGACTAAGTTGCATAATGTGTGGGGGGACTCCAGGTCACCAATGTGGCCCTGGGAACCACCACCTCCCCAAGCACACTTTTGTATTTTAAGAAAATGTGGCTGGGGCCCTAAGGCCTCCCCTGCTGCCCCAGGGATTCCCACCACCCCGGAGGACATAGATTTCTCAAAAACAAAAAGCAGTGGAGGCTCTATGGACTCTCCCACAGTCCTGGGGACCGCCACCTCCCCGGTGCACAAATACAATAATTAAAGGTGTCAGATGCTGAACCCTAGCCCCAGATACTACCATCTCCCCGAGGCTTAATTCACAAAGGAGGGGGGCTGTGTGCCCCCCTCACAGAGCCTTACATGGCCCTGGGGCCCGCCACCACCTAGGCACAGCTCCAGCAATATCCCGGGTGCCCACCTCCATAACATTGAAGTTTAATATGCCTTGACAGAAGCAGTGCTCCCGCCAAGCCATAGCACAAAAGTGCTCTGCTTTCAGCCAGCGAGAGCACAAAATTCTCTCACTTGCTGAAAGCAGAGCAAGTGTCTGTTTTCCCACCCACTGTGAAGCAAGCAGGCAAACAGACAATTTGCTTTGGGATCCAGGGAGCACCTCTGGCGAGGAGCCGGCATGGGATTGCGGAAGCCTTGAGGCTCCCTCGGTGGTCCCAAACTTTGAAAATGTTGGAGCCCTGGGTGGGACCATGGCACCCACATTGCAGGCCGGGCCCCAGGGGATGGGGTCCACGGGCTGAAAATAGCCAGGGAGGGGGACCGCTCAACCCCCTCCCTTTCAATAAATATTTAAAAAATAATAAACGGCCAGGCCCCGGTGGTGTGGCCCAGGGAAGGGGCGCCACGCGGCCCCTTCCTTTTAAATTCTGTTTTTAAAACTAACATAAAAAAGAAATGCCGGGCCCCGGGGAATTTTAAGAGGTGGAGACCCTGGGGAATGGGGTCCATGGGGCCCACAAGAGCCTTGTGGCCCTCCTTCCTAAAAAATAGGATTCCTTTTTTTAATGTGGCAATTCGTTGTCATTTCATTTTAGATGTTTTTAAAATGTTGAAAAAATATTTTTTAAGAGCAAGCAGTGGTTCTACGGTCTTAAAAAATTCTTTCTTTTCTTTTTAAATACACCTGAGTGTCCCTTAAGCAAAACAGGCTGCATTAACAAAATAAAGATAGCTTTATCAAATAGCAATCACAGATATGTGGGTCTGTTGACCCCATCAGGTCACCATCCCTGTGAGGCTGTGATTTCCAATTGGTCGCACGCTGCAGCCAACTCGTTAATATTCATGAGGCAGGTCAATTTGCAAGCTATTTGCAATCGCTGTTTAAAAGGTGTAAGTTTTCTTACATCAGGAATTGCAATTTCCTAATTGAATCGCAATTTGGAAATTGCAATTTAAATTTCTTTTACATCTGGCCCTCAGTCACTTAAACGGGTTCAATTTATCTCCTTATACAGGTTAGTTCACTGGGTTGTTCAACACTTATCGCCTCTTTTATTCACGATTTACTTTGGACTATTGGCCCATCTAGTTCATGATTTAGATTTAAAATAACTAGGACCCAGGGGACATATAAGAAAGAAGCTCATTAAAATTATCGCCTTTTTAGTGGCAGGAAACTGCCGCTAAAATGGCGATAATGGGCTTGCTACTATACGTTATAGAATTCCAATAGAAGCCCAGGTTAGATGTGCAGGACATCTAACCTGGGCTTCTATTGGAATTCCATAACGCATATTAGCAAGCCCATTATCGCCGTTTTAGCGGCAGTTTCCTGCCGCTAAAACTGCGATAATTTTAATGAGCTTCTTGCTAATATTGCCCCATATTTGTAAACATTTTCTTCTGTTGTAAAGAGACATATGATATTTACTATCCAGTGCAAAATGTGTTTGTTTCATTAGCACTTTATATGCTTTTGCTTCTTAGCATCACCTTGTGTAAGAGGGTGATTTGGAGATGGATCAAACATCCATAGCTTTTGATGGAGAACCCAATATACTAAGATACACATGTTGGGCGTTGTGTCAAAAAGTAATCAATACTTTTATCAGGCTTAGGATAAGGTATACCCATACAAAAACACGATTTATGAGGAGTAGCCTCCCTTTATTAATGTATATTTTATTAGTGTTATGCTGTTTATGGAGGGTAAACCACAAGCTCCACACATTCACTGAATAAATAGAGGTAGCATTGTAGTTAGGTGAAACTTTCAGTGATAACAAAATGCATTTAGCGTGCCCTAGGGTAACTATAACACACAGTTTTTTCATAAATAATTTCATTGCAATTGTTGCAGTGATAATATCAGTGATGTCAAATAAGATTTCATGAGTGGTGTCATATGTGGGGTACTTAGCAGTGCATGGCAGAATCATGAATTTTTAGTTACCTTAGAAACCAGCCCTAAGATGCTTGTTTCCAGTCCAGAGAGGACCTGGCTAGGCAGTTCAGGCTGGCCTGTTCCCATGAGGCATAGGGTCAAGACTGATTTGCATATAAATGAGTTCAAACTGGAATGGCATGGTGAGCAGAAAAACGATGGATTTAGGCCCAGATCTATGTACTGCTGTGAATGTTTGACATTGTTCTGCATTCTGTCCATCAACTGTTGCATTTGTCACCCCGAGTGGGACTGGTATGCCCAGACGTGGGTCCTGTGCTCTCCATGCCACTGGAATCAAGCTGTCTTGGCTGAAAAGTTGTGCAACCCCAAAACTAGTACTAGGATGCTTATTTCCAGTCCAGGGAGGACCTGGCTTGGCAGTTTGGGCTGGACTTTTCCCATGAGGCACAGGGTCAAGACAGGTTTGCATATGGCTTGGTTCCAACTGAAATGACATGGTGAGCAAAAAAAGCTGGATTTAGGCCCAGAGCTCTGTACTGGGGTGAATGTCTGAATTTGTTCTGCATTCTGTCCATCAACTGTTGTTTTTGCATTTGTCACCCTGAGTGGGATGGTTATGGCACTGGAATCATGCTATCCTGGCTGAAGAGGGGTGAAACCCCAAAACTGGTCCTAGGATGCTTGTTTCCTGTCCAGGGAGGACCTGGCTTGGCAATTCAACCTGGACTGTTCTCACGAGACACAGGGTCAAGACTGATTTGCATATGGCTGGGTTCAAACTGGAATGGCATGGTGAGCAAAAAACGATGGATTTAGGCCCAGATCTCTGTACTGGCAAGGAATGTATGACATTGTTCTGCATTCTGTCCATCAACTGTTGTTTTTGCATTTGTCACCCCGAGTGGGACGGGTATGCCCCAATGTGGGTCCAGTGCTCTCCATGCCAATTGAATAAAGCTATCCTGGCTGAAGAGGGGTGAAACCCCAAAACCGGTCCTAGGATGCTTGTTTCCAGTCCAGAGAGGACCTGGCTTGGCAATTCAACCTGGACTGTTCTCACGAGACACAGGGTCAAGACTGATTTGCATATGGCTGGGTTCAAACTGGAATGGCATGGTGAGCAAAAAAACGATGGGTTTATGCCAGGATTTCTGTACTGGGGTGAATGTATGAAATTGTTCTGCATTCTGTCCATCAGTTGTTGTTTTTGCTGTAGTGGGGCTGAGCCTTGCATTCATACAGTGTTAAGTTAACATGAGCTTATTAGAAGTTTAAACACCATTTTACATTTTGCTTTCTTATGCACGCAGCACACACGTTAGCTATTGTTTAAACTTAGGCTGAGTGTTTTGCTTTACATGAGAATAACTTGTTTTTCTATGTTGCTAGACTTGTTTCGTAAGCTTAGTCTGAACAGTGAGTGCCGAGGCCTTCAAGGTTATATCAAAACCGTTGCTGTTCTTCGAACTGATCATCGCAAATTCAAACCATAACATATATGCAGCTGTGGCCAACTCAGATACTGGTGCCTTTAATAATACGCTGTGTAGGCATGATTAAACACACTTGGAGAACATTCGTATGCAGAGAGCTTGTGCAGAACTCAATGTGATTCACTCCTGCTAATCTTTGAGGTATGGGGTCACCTGTGCAAGCCTAAGAGACCTTCTGTAGTTATAAAATAACCTACAAGCAAGGGAGGATGAAATATAGGTATATTTTTAACCTGTTTCCTTTTAGCATTATAACATGCTTTCTCCCTTTGTATTTAATGGAATAGTAACTATGCTGACAATCTTATTTCTTATCATATGTCTGCTTGTATTAGGTAAGATGCTGCACCTGAGATCACGGTGTTAAAATAAACATTTTAAACTTGCTCATGTCTCCCTTTACTCCCTGTTCTGGACTGGTATGAGAGTATAACGAAAGAGTACTCATGTTTCCCACCTTACCTGAGGTATCCTAAGTCACATGTTCTGGGTTGTCTAATCATTGGTAACTTTGCTATAGGACGAAGAGATAAAGAGACAGTGATGCTAGTCTGGTAGGGAATTTTGGGTTCTAAGGTGAGTTTTTGGCACACCCTAATTCACTGAGGTCCTGAGTCTCTGTGCACAGTTCTGTGTCTGAGCAGAATCCCTGCAACATGGCGCACTAACAGTGGTGGTCTTATTTCATGACGCTTGAGTAGTGCTTATATCAGTCCTTAACCCCTTCACTATTGTTTTCGGTTAACAGTGGTGATGGATAAACCTACCTATAGTTACATAGGTCTTTTCAAGCTTGAATCTTTTAAATCGGTTTCCTTTTGAATTACTACCCAGTTGTGCTACATTGTTTTGCATTGTACCTATCCTGTCTGTGTCGTTATGGGTTACGTTGACATACCGCAGCATAGTCGCATTGCGGTCCGCAATCATTTGCAGGCTTATAACGTCGCCTTTAAGGGCATGGCGGGTATTTTGGTAGTGAGTGCTGAGATAGCTTACCTGTTTGAGATTTTCTACTCATGGGTTACATTTCCCGCTGTGGATGCAGCTATTCAGGTGTTTCACACTTATTCTCACACAGCCGTGCCCGTGGAATATGTTCCTTATAGGACACAGGAAATTCCGATTTCTGCATGGCAGCACCTTTTTGGATTAATGGCGCCCTTCCCCACAGTTTAACGGCGATTAGATTAGGTCCTTTGTCCATTCCAGGCACTTCTTGGCCTGTTTTGGCTGGATTTACCCCGCATCCTTGTGCGGGGGCAGTTCCCATTGCTGAGTTGAGGCTCCTATATACCTCCGCAATTGGAGTTATTAGGGCCTTGGGTCAATATGTTATCCGCAATTTCCAGGGCGGGTCCCTGGTATTGCGGCGCTCCCAGCTGGACCGAGCGGAATGAAGCTTAGTCCTATCATGGTTAATGTGGTCATGGGCAAGCGTCCCCAGGATGATATGCCTTTCTGGCTTGCCAGTTAACTTGACCAGCTGGAAGCAGTTTTTCCGAATTTGAGTCCAGTAGAAAAACCCAGTATTCTTACAATTAGTTTGCCCAAGGACTTGGTACCAGAAGCCGGTGATTGCGAGTCATGGGGTAGAATCTTTGCGGCAGTGTACATGAGGTGCATCGGCACTTCGTCAATGGCTGTCGTTCCGACAGTCATTAAACGTGTTCCAGATAAACATGGACCTGAGGCTGCGGTTGAATTGGGAATGAGACTCGTAGGCTCATTTAACGTAGTTTCCGATTTCGTCCTTTCTAATATCAAGGTAGATGCGGTAAACGTCCAAGTGTCTAATGCCTTGCGCGAAGTCCCCAATGCCGATAAAGCCCCATCAGTTACCGAGAATTATTACGACGGCTTATAATACCATAGGTTATAACAGTTTAGGTGTCAAGCCCTTTTCTATCAAAGATAAAAAACAAACACAGGGATCGAAGTCTGAGAAAGACGATCAACCCAAAGCTCCAAAGCAAAATTAGAAAAGAAACAAAAAACAGGGAAAACACCAACAGAAACAGGAGGCCCGTCCAGTGTCACCAATGTCTGTGTCTACTGAGCACTCTTATGACTTGCGCGACTGCGCTACAATTAAGTTATCTGATCGTTTTCAGGCTCCTCATCAACGTTCTCCTCGTACATTACAGGACACATCGGCCTCATCGTCCGGTGGTGGAAGCGGTGGCAGAGGCAGGGGTGGCCAGCAGAGTCGCGACCAGCCCCACCTGAAAGACGGAAAAGGCAAGCAGGACAATTCTTCGCAGAAAAGACCCCAGTTTCAGAAAAAGAAAGTGCCGCTTTAAAAGCGAGATATGCCACTGATAGTGAGAACGCAGCTTCGGAATCAGACGTGGGCACTGGCGCTGTTGGGCAGCGCGGCAGAGATTACCATTGTTTGAGAGGCCCTGCGTCCACTATTGAAGGTGACAGCAACTGACAAATTCATTGTTGTTGAGACAGCTGATACTAGAGTAGCTCCCCTGATAGGCTATTTGAAATCGACCTTTTATTTGAAGGTGACATACAACGTACCATGAGAGGGGAATTTTGGGAAAATCTTACAACTACGTATGACATTTTGTTAGCGGAGGCCCTGGTTGATGGTCTTGTGCGTAAAAGGATTAAAACCACACATGACTTATCCAATGTTTTTTTTTACCCACAATCTTTCTGATTTAAGTAGTCAATTAACCGCTTTTACCAGTGGTGGCACACAGAAAAACTTTAAACATTTGGCTATGGGCTACCAGAATTGTCCAGGTGTGTTTGCTGCCCATATAGTTCCTCTTTTAGAGAGAATCGAACCAGATGAGTGTTCGTATGTGGATGACATTTAGCTCACAGACGACGAGATATGGGTGCATCTGTGCCGCGTGGACCACATAATTTGTTATTTTGCGGACTTCGGTTACAAATGTAACTTTGCAAAGTCTCACATTGCAGAGTACACAGTGTTGTTCCTGGGCTATGAGCTCAACAATGAAGGACATGGATTGGCTCCTCACTTCTTGGAGAAATGCGCACAACTGCGCTTCTACAACACTGACAAAATTGCAATCATTGCTGGGATTTTTGAATTTCGTGCGTACTTATATTCCCAAATATGCCCAGTGCCTCATGCCATTATATGCTTTGATACAACCAACTTTTACTAAATTGTGCTGGCTGCCTGAACATTCAGCCATTTTGCAATCTTTGCAGGCTGATCTTCTAGAATCTAAATTCTTGCTGACTCATGATAACCACACCAACCTGGTGATAAGAATCGTCCCTGGGGCGGTGGGTTTCACATACCTTACTTTTAACGAAGGTGACACAGTACCTATCGCTTACAAGTCACACTTGTACACTTCGGCTGAAAGCCGGTTTTCCACTGTGGAAAAAGTTTTGACAGCAGTGCAAATGGTGATTCTGAAGGAACGCGCACTGTTGCAGGGAAAAGGCATGTTGGTTGTTACCCCGTATCCTGCCTTGGAGGCAGTGACGAAAGCCAGTGTACCTAATTCTAAAGCTTTGCACCCATGGTGGATACAATGGGCAACATCATTGACGTCTCCGGATGTCACGTTCATTTCTTACACCTCCTTAGGGTCACAGGAGTTCTTGCAGTATGATTTTGTTCATCCTGCCCCTTTGACTATGCGCCCTTTGGAGGATTTCCATTGTATCATTTACACTGATGGTTCAGCGCAAGTCGCGCATCAGTCTAAGCACGCATAGGTCTCAGCTTGCGCTATTGTGGTTGGTATCATGGTGAATGGAGAATTCAAGTCCAATGTCATGCATACACAGACATTAGGGAACTGTACCGCCCAGTTAGCGGAGCTCCGTGCTCTGATGCTTGCATTGGAGTACGCAGACCCTGGTGTGACCACTCTTATTGTGAGTGACTCTTACTACTGTGTCCAGTCTTACAACGACAATCTGTTCTTTTGGACTAAGAACGTCTATCGTGACTCCAAAGGTAGTACAATAAAACATAAAATGATCTGGAAAGAGTGGCTGAACTTAAAGAGCAACTGCCACTCATGTATGTAATTCATACTCTTGGTCTTCAGCGTGTGGGAGTTCAAGCTTTTGGCAATAGTCTGGCCGATGAGGCCGCGAAAACTGCAGTTTTGACATATGTGGTTACAGCAGTTACACGTTCCAAAAGTAAGATTGATGACAACATCTTGGCAGCAATTGCCAATACTGAGAAGGGAAGTAAATATCCTACTGGATTTCCTTCAAAGTATTTTTATCATTTAAGTCCTGATTATGTTCCTTATGTGAAAATACCAGACGTTGGTGACAGATTGATTCCCAACGCAGATCGCAGGTCAGCGCTGATTACATCTGCCCACGATGGTGTTGCGTCCACGCATGCGGCCTTTCGGCTTCTGTATCTCAGCTACAATAGCGTTTTTGGTGGTGGGGACTGTATAAACAGACGTGTGATAATGTCCTTCAATGTGACATTTGTCAGCAGATCAAGCCCTCGACTGCTTGGTGTCCGCCCCAGACACAGTTATACATTTCTAATAAACCACTTGGTTATGTTTATTTAGATCACTGCGGTCCTTTTTCCTCTGATACTGCGTATGAGTACCTCTTAGTTGCAGTTGATTCTTGCATGCGCTTTGTATGGGTGTGGCCCCACCAAAGTGCTGATTCACGAACTGTCATAAGAGATTTGCGTGTCTTTGTGGGAATTTGTGAGTGTGGCACCTTCCATTCGGACCAGGGTCCAGTGTTCACCTCTAAGGCGTACAAGGATGCCATGAGTTTATTGGGGGTCCAGGTCAAATTCTCATCTCCATACCGACCTGAGGGTAATAGTGTTGTGGAGCGGATGAACCATGATTTAAAGCAATCCATGGCAGCTAGGGTTATAGGTACAGGCTGGAACTGGCTAGCCCATCTCAATGGCGTACAGCGTGCACTTAATAATTTCCCTAGAAGGTCTCTGGGTGGGCGGATCCCATACAAGATGCTCTTTGGTATCAAAATGTTTGTCCCGTGCCTTGAAGGTCTAGACCAGCCGGCGGCAGCTGCCCCCTTTGACGTAGATGAACATTGTAATGTTTTACAGACTCTACAAGAGACAATCTTGCAAAGGAGCACAAGCCCTCCACATCTCATGCTGCGTTTCAGATTCCGGTAGTTGGCTGGCTACCCCGAGTCAGAGAACTTGTCCAAGAGAAGGTCGAGAACAAGAAAGAGTTTGGCCCCCTCATATCGAGCTCCAGTTCCTGTACTTGGCATGCAGGGCACAAGAACAGTCGTTTTACCTCCACTTACAGGTCGTAAGGAAATAAGGTACATCTCCATTGACAATTTCAAATTACACAGAGTGGCTGATTCTTCTTAGTATGACACCTGCGGTCTCTTGTCCATCGATACTGAGTAATTCTGTTTTGGCTCCGGCTCCTAACAACAGGCCTGACGTTGCCTTCGAGATGCCTGCTGTTTCAAGTCCTTTATTGAATACCCCACCTGATGCTCATCTTGATGACACTGAGTATACTTACCCCACAGACTTATCAATGCCCGATTTACAAACCTCTTTGGCCACTGAGTCCAGATTTTCATTTGACACTAACTTTACCACATCGAAGTCCCCTTCAAAACATTCGGTTTTTGTAACATGGTTTAAAAAACATTTTTTGATTCCTCCGTGGACTTACATTTTGTTGGTGCTTTTTAAAAAATTTTTGTTTATGTGAATTGGCTTTGTGGTGTATTTTTTCTGTCTTGTGAATGGACACTACGTTGAAGAGAGGACTGCTATTCGACTAATTAATGGAACATTGGCATCCCATTCCTCATCACACAGATTGAAGAGTGACCTGACTTTTGTAAATATTACTGCTTGGCCCGTCTTAGATGGGATTGTATGGGATGCAGTTAAATTTGAGATTCATGGTCCCACAGACGTTATTAAAGTCTTGAATGTACTAAGAGTTTATATGGGGGATGTGATTAAACAAAATATACACTCTGATGATTGGGATGTTGAAGCCATAGAGGCTTTGTTTTCAGATTTGAAATATTATGCTGCTTTTGATGTTGAGGATTTAGATTTAGATTTGGCTAATTATGGTTATTTGTTCTGTTATCAACACTATGGAAATCACTACCTACATAAGGCAAACACAAGGAGGAATATGGTTAATTATACGCAATGGGAACATTGCCCCGCTCCTGTTGAAGGCAGCTCAAATTCTCTTTTAAAGAGATTCACTTATTTTTACTGATTTCAATCAGTCAAATCCTAATGCATTTTATTTTCAGATGACCGAAAAGTACTCTTCCAATGTTAGACTTACCCACACAAAATTGTTATATTCCAAGTCCTTTCTTGACCAATTGGCCATTGGGGGCTATGATCTGTGGACAGATACTATTGTTTGGGGTTCTAAAAGTTGGCAAGTGCAAGGCACTGAAGCTGTGCATCGTGCATGTCTCATCCCAAACCATATGTTGTTTTTGAATTTGACTATTTCACAAACGACCTGCTTTGTATTGGCTACTACTAAAAAATTAAATGTTCCGTCTTTTCCAGAGTTGGAAGAGTACCCCGGTTGGGATAATAAATACCAGTATTTCTATCAGAGAATTAAAGACCCTGTTGCTGAATTCTACTTTTAACATATCCAGTTTGGATCCTAAGAGTTGGTTGTTATGGCACAGAAATGCAGATTCTTGCCAACATCGTTTTCTGGGTTTAGCCCCCGGCACACACAGGTTAGGGTGGATCCCCGTTTTGAGAGTGACCATTCTGTAACTTCCTATTCCGTTGGAAGCTGTGTCAGGATTGGCTCAAACACTCCACTTTAGCATCAGTTAAGCTTCATTTGTCTAAATTGACTGGCGATGTTGATCTGAATGACTTTGTCAAGGGCCCTGCATCTGGCAGATCCAAAAAGTGGATATATGCTATTTACAATGAAGTTTGGAAACTGTCCCAGATTGAGGCTGCTTCCCGCTTAAGAGCTATAGATCAAGCAAATTTAGAAAAAGTGCTAGCAGTTGTAGATAACAGTATTAATACACTTTCTTCCCTCATTTACACATTAGATAATATTGTTTAGTCTGTTGTTGATAATGTGCAAGAAAGATATCTCTGTTTTGTACCATGGTCAAAATCATTTGCTTTCTATTATTGCAGTTTGCATGGACTTTACAAACGTTAAAGGCAGGGAAGGTGCCTTGGGACTACATGAACACGTCCTCTTTGTTTGCCCCTTTTAATTTGACTGACAAACAGCAATTTATGTCTATGAAAGATGGACTTTTTTCTATGTTACATATTGAAAAGTTAGAAACGTTGCCGTTTTTTGTGGCCGAGACAAATTCTGCTGTGTGGCTCGTAACGGGTTAATAACATTACCTTCTCTTTTGTTCAAAATCGAAGCTTGCATGAAGTACTATGCAATTGGCAGGTATGAACCTCTGGGCACCACTTATCTCCATGAAGCTTATTCACTACCATTTACCTATAGGTGCCTGAGGGAGGGAAAAGAGGTTTATTTGAATGGTGAAGATTGCACAACAACACCTGATCACTCGTTAGTGAGTAGGAACATATAATTGCATGGCTCGTGTAATCAAAATTTACTTAATTTGGCCTGTGTCTTAAAAGGTACACCTACGCCTGCCATCATTAAATAATGAAGATTGTATTGGGATGCTGGCTGGAATTCCTTACATCGTTACGGTCTTTCAACATGTAGTTTGTAAAAACGTAATGTTTCCTCCTCCACATGGGAAGCTGGATGTTTCCATCTGGCTGTCGATTCCGACCTTGAAAGCAGAGTTCAACAAGATGAGTCGAATAAGAGCTCTTTTGTCCCAGAAAGAAGTCGCCCTTACATCTGCCCGTGAAACATTTGTCCTTCACGTGGCTAACACTCGCACAGAAGTACATGCCTTATTAAATACGGATCTGCCCCTGCATTTCGGGGAGTTAATTCACACTATCTTTAATGCTTCATCGACCACTGGGCTGGCTCACTTTTTAAAAATTGTTAGTAGTGGCCTTGTGACTTTTTTCCAAACTATATTCGGTGTGTTCCCGGCAGTTTTTCATTCGATTTTCTCCAGCCTCTTTGGTGGATTTCCCTTGATGCTTGCTCTGGTTGCCCGAGTGCTTCTACTGCTTTGTTTATTTCAGAATGGATGCACATCCTGTGCCACAAGACGATTTGCCCCGGTAGTTGCTGCTCTGCAACCGAATGCTTGATTACTATGGAGCGCTGCCTCTGGCTACATTGTGTGCAGCTTATGGATTATCGTTTCGATTTTCCTTTTTCACATGCATCCAGCCTGTATATCATTGCCTGAGCTGCGATTTCGAGTGGGCTCTGGATTTGTGTCTCAGCAGTACGGTGTCTCCCAACACAGATTATGAACAACTAATGAGCCCCTAAGTTGCTCATGAATTGCTTTGTTCTGGCAGTGGGATTATGGCCTTTGCAGTGATGCATGGAGTCCTGGGACGTTGGAATATTTTTGCGGCGGCCGATGAATTCTTGGCACGCAGTTATATTGTAGTAAACCCGAGTTGTCCTCTAATGGTACTAGAGGCTCCGGTTATTGAGGAACATGTATGTTCGTTCCCAATACTAAATTGGATGGCTGAAATGTTTTCAGATGAGAACAATGACTTCCTGTTAGAGGCTGTTGCAACATACTGTGCATTTACACTGTTGGAGTGAGGTGCATTTCCTTCTCTCTCTATTCCGAGACCGACATCACATGTTGGACATCATATTTTTTTGGGCCTCTTGGCTTTACTGTGCCCAAAAGGGATTTCTAATTTGGAGTATTTACAAAATTTGGAGTTTGGTCCCATTTTTCCATTATGGCAAATTTGAACTTGATTCTATCTCTCGAACTTGAACTCTGCGTTCCTGCTTTGCCCCCATTACTCATCCATGCTCCGATCAAGGGAGGGTGTAGTGGGGCTGAGCCTTGCATTCATACAGTGTTAATTTAGCATGAGATTATTTGAAGTTTAAACACCATTCTACCTTTTGCTTTCTTTTGCACACGGCACACACATTTACTATTGTTTAGAGTTAGGCTGAGTGTTTTGCTTCACATGAGAATAACTTGTTTTTCTACATTGCTAGACTTGCTTCGTAAGCTTAATCTGAACAGTGGGTGCCGAGGCCTTCAAGGTTATATCAACACTGTTGCTGTTGTTCGAACTGATCAGCGCACATTCTAGCCATAACATATATGCATCTGTGGCCAACTCAGATACTGGCGCCTTTAATAATACACTGTGTAGGCTGATTGAACACACTTGGAGAACATTCGTATGCTGAGAGCTTGTGCAGAACTCGATGTGGATCACTCCTGCTAATCTTTGAGGTATGGGGTCGCCTGTGCAAGCCTAAGAGACCTTCTTTAGTTATAAAATAACCTACTAGCAAGGGAGGGTGAAATATAGGTATATTTTTAAGCTGTTTCCATTTAGCATTATAACATGCTTTCTCCCTTTGTATTTTATGGAATAGTAACTATGCTGACAATCTTATTTCTTATCATATGTCTGCTTGTATTAGCTAAGATGCTGCACCTGAGATCACGGCGTTAAAATAAACATTTTAATCTTTCTTGTGTCTCCCTTTACTCCCTGTTCTGGACTGGCATGAGAGTATAACAAAAGAGTGCTCATGTTTCCCACCTTACCTGAGTTATCTTAAGTTGCATGTTCTGGGTTGTCTAATCATTGGTATCTTTGCTATAGGACAAAGAGCTAATGAGACACTGATGCTAGTCTGGTAGGGGATTTTGGGTAGTAAGGTGAGTTTTTGGCACACCCTAATTCACTGAGGTCCTGAGTCTCTGTGCACAGTTATGTGTCCGAGCAGAATCCCTGCAACATTGCATTTAGTTACTTAGGGCACAAGTTATAGTCACTTGAGATAAATATTATTGGTGAATTTCAGTGCTTTGGTATGTTTTAAATGTTGCGTTGTCACTGGAATTTTCACCTAACAATATAAGGTTACTTTAACCTTTGCTTTTTTCAGTGAACCTCTAGGATTTATTTTAATGTAAAGTAATATTTTTTGAAAATACTTAAAGCCAAACCCCTCCAATCAATCAATCAATCAATCAATCATAGCACATATAAAGTGCACTACATACCCATGAGGGTCTCAAGGCACTAGGGGGGGAATGCTGCTACTGTTCGAAGAGCCAGGTCTAGAGGAGTCTCTTGAAGGTTAGAAGGTCTTCGGTCTGCCGTAGGCGGTTGGGGAGGGTGTTCCACGTTTTGGCGGCGAGGTGGGAGAATGATCTGCCGCCGGCGGTCACTCTTCGGATGCGGGGGACGGTGGCGAGGGCTATGGTCTGCGGAGCGGAGCTGGCAGGCGGGGTGTAGAGGCCGAATCGTCTGTTGAAGTACGCTGGTCCGGTATCGTGGAGTGCCTTGTGTGTGTGGGTGAGGAGTTTGAAGGTTTTTCCTCTTGTTGATGGGGAGCCAGTGCAGGTCTTTCAGGTGGGGTGAGATGTGGCTGCGGGGGGGGATGCTGAGGATCAGGCCGTACGGAGGCCTTCTGGATGTGTTGGAGTCATTTCAGGAGTTTGTCAGGGGCTCCTGCGTAGAGTGCGTTGCCATAGTCCAGTCTACTGCTGGCGAGGGCCTGGGTGACAGTCCTTCTGGTTTCAGTGGGGATCCACTTGAAGATCCTGCAAAGCATGCAGAGGGTGTTTGAAGCAGGAGGAGGAAACGGCGTTGAGCTACTTTGTGACGGAGAGTGTGGAGTTGAGGATGACCCCTAGGTTTCGTGCATGGTTAGTGGGTGTAGGGGGTGGTCCTAGTGCCGTCGGCCACCATGAGTCGTCCCAGGCCGAGGGGGTGGAGCCGAGAATGAGGACCTCCGTCTTGTCCGAGTTCAGCTTCAGATGGCTTTTCCTCATAAAGTCAGCGATGGCCTTCATTCTTTCGTGGAGGTTGGTTTTGGCGGTGTGGGGGTCCTTGGTGAGCGAGAGGATCAGCTGGGTGTCGTCAACATTGGAGATGATGTTTAGGGCATGCTGTTGGGCGACGTGGGCGAGTGGTGCCATGTAGACATTGAACAACATTGGGCTGAGAGATGAGCCTTGGGGTGTGCCGCAGATGATCTCAGTGGCTTTGGAGTGGAAGGGGGGAGGCGGACGCTCTGGGTTCTCCCAGAGAGGAAGGAGGTGGTCCATTCCAGGGCCTTCTCTTGGATTCCGGCATCGTGGAGGCGTCCTCTTAGTGTGCAGTGGCAGACTGTGTCAAAAGCGGCTGATAGGTCCAGGAGGATGAGGGCCACGGTTTCTGCATTGTCGAGCATGATCCTAATGTCAGTGGAGGCGGCGATGAGAGCAGAAGAAGAAGGTGGCCAGTGAGTCGCACAGGTCTTGTGATGGTGGGATGTTGTTGGTGTTGGAGCTGGGTTTGGAGAGTTCCTTCACGATGCTGAAGAGCTCTTTGCTGTTGTGTGCGTTGTTGTCTAGGCGGTCTCTGAAGGCGGTTCTTTTGGCGGATCTGATGAGTTGGTGGTGTCGGCGGCTGGAGTTCCTGTGGGCTGTGTAGCTTTCTCGGGTCCAGTTTTTTTCTAGTTTTCGGCAGGTTTGCTTTGAGGCCTAGAGGTCTTTGGTGAACCAGCTGGCTCTCTTGCTGGAGTGGGTATTGGGGGACTTCTTGAGCGGGGTGAGGGTGTTGGCACAGTCGTTGAGCCATTGTCTGAGGCTGCGGGCTGCGGCGTCGGGGTCGGTTGGGTCTGCAGGTGGGCCCTGGGCGAGGGCGGAGGTTAGCTAGTACTCGGTGATCTTTCCCCAGCTGCGGCGAGGCATCTGCTGGGTGGGGTGGTGTGTGGTTGGGTTTCCAGAAGGTGAAGTGGATGCAGCAGTGGTCGGTCCAGTGGAGTTCGGTGGTGCGGTCGAAGAAGACGTGGGTGCTCGCTGAGAAGATGGGGTCTAGCATGTGGCCAGCTAAGTGTGTGGGTGCTGTGATGAGTTGTCTGAGTCCGAGGCTGCTGAGGTTGTTGATCAGGGTGGAAGAGTTGGCGTTGTTGTTGTTCTCGAGGTGGAAGCTCACGTCCCCGAGGAGGATGTAGTCCGTGGAGGCAAGGGTGTGTGTGCTGACGAGGTCTGTGATGGAGTCGCTGAACTGCGGTCGGGGTCCGAGTGTCTGTAGATGAGGGTGCCTCTGAGGGTGGTGTTACGGTCGGTGTGGATCTGGAAGTGCAGGTGTTTGGCAGTGCTGAGGGTGTTGTTGGCGTGTGCTGAGATTTTGAGATTTTTTTTATCGACGATGGCAATTCCTCCTCCTATTCCTTTGGTGTGGTCCTTGCGGGTGATCTTGTAGCCTTCCGGGATGGCTATGGCGATGTCAGGTGCCAAGGAGGGGGTCAGCCAGGTCTCTGTCAGGAAGGCGGGCTTGCCTTAGGCACGCCTTCGGCATATATGAGGAGGTGGGAGGGAGGAGCAGGTGGGGGGTGTGAGGCGGGAGCAGCGAATAAGCAGTGGGCAGTCAGGGGGGCAGGGCCCGCAGGGGACACAGCGGCGGGGGAAACAAGTGGCACAGAAGCAAAAAATGGGGCACAAAAAACGAGTGGGAAAACAGTGGCACAGAAAGCAAAAATGGGGCACAAAATGAGGGGGACAACAGTGACCCAGAAAGCAAAACAGGGCACAAAACGAGGGGGAAAAACTAGTGGCACAGAAGTCAAGAGGACACAGAGATAGGCAGAAGGACACAGAGAAGGCAAAGGACACAGAGAAGGCACAAAGACACAGAGCCTGGTCAAAAGGACACAGGCCTTGTAACCAACCACTTGCAGGTAGCCAACTCCACAACGTGCAGTTTGGCTGCGGTGCCTGTCTTGCAGCAATGCCCTCAGGTATGTGTGGCATGGAGTTACCTACAAGGCCTCTCCTGTGGCCAGATCTGCATCCAACCTATTGGCGCAGCCCTCTTCCCAAACACCACTTCGGGCCCAAGGGACCAGCCCTCTGACACCTTTTTTTGTAAGCAGAGCTGGTGCCCAGACCCCTTCTCCAAATCATCTTGGGCCTCAGGTTCCCCATCCACCTGGAACCTTTGGTAAAGGGGAGTGGGGCTCATAGCCCCCTCCCTGAGCTACTAAGGGCCTGGGGATGGGCCTGGGGATTCCATCTCCAGAGTTGTTCTTTCTAATTAAGGGGAAGGGCACATGCCCCCTCTCTAAGGGCCCCAGGAACCCCATCACCCGGTGCCAAAACATATTTGTAAAATTAAGTGGGCATGCAGTGCCTCTCCCGTGCCTCAGGGGCCCTGGTTACGCCATACCCTGGGGCCTTTAAGGGGAACGCACAGCCCCCTCCCAAAGCCAATAACAACCTTGGGGGCCCCATCCCACCAGACCATCACTCTGTGTGTGTGGGTGTACTATTGCCCACCAGAGGCACTCACCTAATAGTAGATTGGGTGCTTTAGGGGCATCCCAGGCCCCCCGTAACCCCACCGTCTCCCCGCATGCACCCACGCTAATTGCTGCGGCAGTCAGCATTGCTCCCACCCAGCGACAGCAGCTGTTTTTGTTTGCTCCTGCTGGAGCAATGTTGTTTTTCCTGCCCACAAGAGCGCGGACAGGGAAACTACTATGTCCTGGTGGGTGGAAAATGCATGGGGAAAATGTGTTTTGGGACTGCCCCTTTTTCCTAGTCACCCTCTTAATGGATCACATCAAAAGTTTCCAGGTAGGAGCAGGGGTTTGTGGAGATTTGCAAAATGGTGCCAAAGGTATAAGCAAAACAAATACACACTGTTACTATGGAAACTTTTAGTCTCATATAAGTACTCATTGGCAACTGCTACTGTGTAAAATATGTTTCTGACACTGTGTACAAAAAAAAATATATATATATGTGTGGGTGTGTGTTTGTGTGTGCCTGTGGGTGTGTTTTTGTTTCCTATGAATCCTCATAATGACAGCCCCGACTCACTCTGCAGACCATTGTCTAGGGAGGTACTGATATTATGCATTATGGAATACCAGATCATGTGCCCGGTTTATTTGTGTGTGTGGCAAAAAATGGAAACTATGCAGCACATTCTCTGGCAGCATTATTCTCATCAGTTTGGGCTAGAAAAAGCATTTTTTATAAAATCTGAAAATTAATCTAATTATTTGATATATTTTATTACAAATGTGGCAACTGCATAATTATGTAGTATACATTGCAGACACATAATCACTTAAAACATTGGCCCTAAATTTGCCACGGTTTTAGCAAAAATATTCATGAAAAGTAAGCTAAACATAAACTTCAAATTAAATTCCCATCAATGACACATTTTTATTGCCCTTTGAAGATACTACACAATAAACATGTAATATAAACAATACATAATTGATATAATGTGTAATATTGCCTAATATTGCTATTTTGGGATTCTGGTGACATTTACATACCACTTGGACTCATGGCTCATTATGTGACTTTTGGACCATATTATAATGTTATGTATTCCACATTTCTCTCATATATTGTGTTCTGGGCTTCAGGTCGGTCAGGTTCCATCTCCACTGCAGCAAATTGGGTAGTATCTCTTTAATTTCTATTGACATCCACCATTTTGGATACAGCCAATTTTTGAGAGAGTAGTATTTAATATAGCTCCTACTGGACATAAATGTGGGCACCTTTTAATGAGATCATTTGTACAACAGGCGTGACCATTGAATGCACGCAGTAGCATGACGAAGGCAAGTCCTTTTATGCCCACTTGTGTCACAACACTGTGCCAGTTACCCTGTGACTATTCCCAGCCATAAATCTTCCACTTGGAAGAAGATCTGTAACTTTTGTGAGTCACATGAGGGAAAACGAACGACCTTATTTTGCGTTACAGAAATTGTACTGTCTGCTAATATGCCACATCCTACAAATGGAGTTACCTGACTGAAAGCTAATACAAGGCACTCTAAGTGCTCCTTTCTTAAAGCTGGGTTGGCTGCTGACCTTTAAGTTAAGTGTTTTTACTTTATCACAGCTAAAAATTGACTCGATCTTTATAAGGGAAAAATGACTTTATGGTGCTTATAATCCTAACTTACAACTTGCCATTAATTCTGGATACAGTAGCACTTGCTGCAAAAGTTTTAACAAAAAAGGAAAGCGGTTAGCTGGATATCTACTATTTAGAAAAGTACCCTACAGAAGTCTATTCTGGCTGATAGTGCATTTTCCCTAGCAGAAACATTTCTTTTTAGAATTGCATTTGATGGCAATAACAACAGAAGTTGCTAATTGGTTATGCCTTAAGACTAGTAGATCTAATTGTGGCTTCTAGTTCAGACATTAGCCCAAAGTAACGCCCAGATATGCAAAGGAGTCCGTTTGTTCCAGAGGCACATTATTAATTTCCACTCTAGCTTTTACTACTTTACGTTTATGCAAGACCATGAACTTTGTCTTGTCGACGTTAACTACTAAATCATGATCATTGCAGAACAAGGTGAATCGATCAAGGTCATGTTGCAGACCAGATTGCGTCTTGGAAAAAATTATAGTGTCGTCTGCAAACATTAACGGCGGAACCTTAGATCCTGCAAGAGTAGGTACATCCATAGGAAAATCAGTATAGTATGAGATAACATTATTTATGAACAATGAGAAAAGGGTAGGGGCCAGGACACACCCCTGCCTTACTCCTTTGCTCACAGGAAAGCGGTCTGTTAACTCACCCTGCTGACCCCAATGTACTTGGGCATATGTTGATTCATGGAGTTTTACAATAAAGGATAGGATCTCAGCAGGCATCCCTGCCCCCCTAATGGTATCCCACATCTTGAGTTGGTGGATAAGTCAAATGCAGATTTGAGGTCTACGAATGCTGCATAGAGTGTCCCCCTGCTAAAACCACTGTATTCCTGTATATCAACATGAATCTAAAAACTTGGCCGATAGTGCTAACATGGGAACGAAAGCCTGCCCTATAAGTGGTTAGTATTTGATTCTCATCTATCCACCTGTTTACCCTGCTTTGTACTAATCTAGGCACAATTTTTTGAAGATTGTCTATAAGGCTTATGGGCCTATAGTTGGAGGGACAAGCGCGATCCCCCTTTTTTATATGGGGATTATTACAGCCCCACGCCAGCAGTCCAGAATAGGGACTCCTCTGGCCAAGCCATTTGCAAGGATATGGATGTATTTTACCCAGTTCTCCAGATCTGATTTATATATGTCCGCCGGAAAACAATCCGGACCAGGTGCCCTACCTGCAGCCACACCATCAAGGGCTCTCTCAATTTCCACAAATATGAAAGATAGGACAGAGTCTGTTTCTACACAAGGCAGGTGCCCAGTACCTTCTTCGGGTGATGAAAATTGGTTCTGATAATAAGCAACCCAAACTTCTGGGGGAACATTATTAACTGGAGCTGGGCCAGCACTGCTATTACCCCATTTTATTATGTGCCAGAACCTACACCAGTTTTTCCCATTGAGGAGGTCCCTCCATCTATTTTCATCGAAGGCTTTCTTTGCGCTGTGTTGGGTGGCCTTATAGTCTGCCCTGAGTTTCCTTATCTCCTGCACGGGGCCCACCCTGATGGCTTGGGACAATTGTCTAAAAGCTACCCTACATGCCCCATCATAGTGCAGCCTTGTGGGTGGGAAGGACAATAGACCTTTTTGTATTTTTTGTAAAATATCTTTTCAGCTTAGTAAACAGGGACTAGCGGGCCTCTATAGGAGTTGTAAGGCTAGCCTCACTGGAATTAAGATGGGATAGGGCTACAAGGGACTCATTAAGAGTAGACCTTATCTGTGCCATGTTGCCCTCATCCTCCGATACCCGTGCCCATTTTAATCTTCGGCAGTCAAGGGACATAACAACATCTACCATAGCACTCTCCGAACCCGACCTCAACAGTGCTTCTTCTTCTCCCATTATCAAAAGTGGGATTACCTTTAACGTCAAATTTAGTTCTCCCATTGAGTGCACTGAGCCCACCCTCCAGTGTCAAATCTTTTAATTGGGGAACTGCCTCCGTCCATTTATTAATTGGAGGGAGCATTAGAGACGGGACACCCCAGCTCACGTCCTCCTTTTTACAATGTAAATAATTATGTTTTACACATTAAAAAAAATATATATACTTTCAATATTTTTTTTATTAATTATGTATACATTATCTAAAATAATACAAAAAATATTAAATAGCCAAAGAAATAAAACTACTATTCAAAGCCAAAAAAAAACTACAGTAATGAAAATGTTGGATAGCGTAGGGCTTAACATTACTATTCCCACTCCAGAAAATGCAACAGTAGGGAACGCGTTGTATAGCGTAGAGGTCAAAATTGCTATTCCAACTCCAGAGAGTGCAACAGTAAAGAAAATGTCGGATAGCGTAGGGGTAAAAATTACTATTCCAACTCCAAAGAGTGCACTATAGGGAAAGCATTGGATAGCGTAGGAGTTAAAATTACTATTCAAACTCCAGAGAGTGAAACAGTAGGGAAAGCGTTGGATAGCGTAGGGGTAAAAATTACAATTCCCACTCCAGAAAGTGCAACAGTAGGGAAAGCGTTAGATGGCGTAGTGGTAAAAATTACTATTCCCACTCTAGAGAGTGTAACAATAGGGAAAGCGTTGGATAGCGTAGGGGTAAAAATTACTATTCCCACTCCAGAGAGTGCAACAGTAGAGAAAATGTTGGATAACGTAGGGGTAAAAAGTACAATTCCCACTCCAGAGAGTGCAACAGTAGGTAAAGCGTTGGAAAGCGTAGGGGTAAAAATTACTATTCCCACTCCAGACAGTGCAACAGTAGGGAAAGCGTTGGATGCCATAGGGGTCAAAACTACTATTCCCACTCCAGAGAGTGCAACAGTAGGGAAAGCATTGAATCGCGTGGGGGTACAAATTACTATTCCATCTCCAGAGAGTGAAGCAGTAGGGAAAGCGTTGGATAGAATAGGGGTAAACATTGCTATTCCAACTCCAGAGAGTGCAACAGTAGGGAAAGCGTTGGATAGCGTAGAGGTAAAAATTACTTTTCCAACTCCAGAGAGTGCAACAGTAGGGAAAGCATTGGATAACGTATGGGTGAAAATTACTTTTCCCACTCCACAGAGTGCTACAGTAGGGAGAGCGTTGGATAGCGTAGGGGTAAACATTACTATTCCCTCTCCAGAGAGTGCAACAGTAGGGAAAGCATTGGATAGCGTAGGGGTAAAAATGACTATTCCAACTCCAGAGAGTGCAACAGTAGGGAAAGCGTTGGATAGCGTAGGGGTAAAAATTACTATTCCAACTCCAGACAGTGACACAGTAGAGAAAGTGTTGGATAGCGTAGAAGTTAAATAACATACTTATAATTCATTTTTATATTTAAAATATTTAATAATTTAATGTTTAAATAACTCTACATCATTTACAAATACCCATTAATAATTATTAAAAACATAATTACAATTGAATAATTAATTAACAATAACTTAACAATAAATACCAATAAATATTAATTAACAAATATTACTTACCAAATAATAAATATTGAACAATAAAATAGTTTTCATGACAAAAACATATTAATTATTAAAAATTGATTAACAATTTTAAAATGTTAAACAATAAAATGATTTTTATACCAAAAAATACTTTTTATGAAACATTAATTACCAATTAAAAAAACATATTTTCCAATTAATAAAAATGAATTACCAATTAAACATATTAATTTCCAATTACAATATTTAATTACCAATTAAAAAAATTAATTGTCAATTAATAATTAATTAAAAATAAAATAATTATCAATACCAATAAAAAAAATCATTACTTAATTACAATTATATTACTTCCCACCTAATTCCCCTATAAACCCACAACCCACTACAAAACTTAAACGCAAAAATGAACTACATTTACTATATTATTCCTAAAAAATTATAATTAATTTAGTATAATTAAATTACTTTCCACCCTATTCCCCTATAAACCCACAACCCGCTCCAGTACTAAAACACAAAATGTAATTAAAAATCACATTTTTAACATATACAAATAGTATAGATATAATTTAAAACCAGTAGAATACTTAACAAAAAACACATAACACATACATATTAAATACATAATAAAATACATAATAACGATACAGATATTGATATTAGTAACATCAAGATTAGTAACATCGATATATTTGATATCCATATTACTAACTTCGATAGTACTTGCATCGATATAAAATATTACTTACCTTAGGGTCGATATTCTGTCCAACGTTATTCTTGACCTCGATATTCTGTACCTTCGATATTTCCAACTCGATATTTCTGTGGGTGGATATTTCGGAATCAATATTTAGGATGTGCACCTTGGCGGCAGTATGCAACGGGTGTCTCCTCAACATATCCCAGCAGGCATGTCACAGGGTCCGGTGAAAGGCGGGCCTCCATGATGCAGCTAATTGTGTTGCAAAGCTTCCCCCAGAACTCCGCCACCCTCGGGCACTCCCAGGCCAAATGAAAAAACGTGGCACCCCCCTCTGAGCAGTGGCTGCAATTTGAGGTTTCCCACAGCCCCATCTTGTTTAACTTTAGTGGTGTAATAAAATTTGTGGAGATATTTAAAGTGGATCAGTCGTAGCCTATAATTGGGGGATAGGTGCTCCGTTTGTGCTCAACAGTATGCCCATCTGTCGTCTGGGACCGTCACTCCCAGCTCACGTTCCCATTACTCCCTCGCCAGGGACATGTCCAATTGAGAGGATTTCATTGTGTTCATGTATAGCCTAGTGATAAGTTTCTGCCGCATGCGGTTACATACAGGTCTTCCAGTCCTGCAAAGATCAGGGGGACTCAGGGAATGTGTCATAAGTCAGATAAGAAGTCGTTCACAATTGATAATATAGCAGGGTATCTAGCTCCGTGGTCTCCCTCACCAAGGGTTGGAAAGTGATCCAAGAACTGTCCTCCAGGGAACATATCAGCAATGGATGTAACTCCCAGCTCATCAGCCCTTCACGCCGACCCCCTTCTTTGTAACGGGGAAACAGTGGGCTTTCGGAGAGTCTGACCAACAGGGCATACAGAGCCGGGACTCAAGCCAGGCACCGGAGTTTGTCCCAAGCCCACTACATGCATTCTACATTATTTCACCTTGAAGCGCTTTGTATTTGAAAACAGTGCCATTGTCAGTGGCCACTATGCCAACCGGACCTGCTCCACCGCCACATGGGACTGAAAAGGAGTGGGGTATAACCAATGGTATAAGAAACTCGCATGTGCACTAAAAGCATATATCTGCAAGTCCGGCGCCCCAACCATCCCCCGCCAGCGGCATTGTCAGCACCTCATACTTTACTCTGTGTTGTCACCCTGCCCAAGTGAGCGCTATCAAATTAGACCTGAGACTTTTAAAGAAGTGTGCCATAAGGGACATTGGAATGTTTGCAAAAAGGTATGGAAACTTCGGCAGGAACACCATCTTTGCTAGTGTGATGCGTCCAGTGAGGTACAGCGGAAGCCTAGTCCAGATTGGGATGTGTGACTGGCGCCATTCTACAGCACACCCATAGTTAGACCTACAAACCTCATCTACATCTTGGCTTAGCCATATTCGGAGATATTTGACTGGCTCAGTGGCACATTTGAATGGGTATTTTGTGTGACAAGTGAAAGTTACGTCAGTAAGTGGGAAGAATACCCACTCTCCCCAGTTGATCTGGAAAACCAGAGGGTCTTCCAAAGCATATTACCTCAGGCATCAGAGGTGCATGATTAATGTTTGGGTCATGGACATAAAGGGTGATATTGTCCGCATACATCAACACCATTAGTCCCCGGGTTGTGAACCCAATTCCCCGCTCTGCATGGTGCTGCCGTTGCCTTGCCGCTAGTTGCTCCATGGCAATAGCAAAAAGAAGGGTGGACAAAAGGAAGCCCTGCCTATTCCCGCGGGATGTTTCAAAACGGTCAGATATTTGTCCATTTAAGCACACTCGAGCCGCTGGCCTGGAGTATAGAAGCTGAACTTTCTGAATGAAATTTGCACTGAACCCCAGTCTTGCCATCAGCGGGAAGAGAAACAACCACTCCAGCATATCAAACGCCTTTGTGGCATCAAGGAGAGCTGCCACTGCCGACGGGTGAATACAGATGGTACGCAAATTGTGAAACATCCCGCACCCAGGTATAAAGCCGGACTGATCCAGGCGTGCGTTCAAGGGCATTAGAGGCAGTAGGTGGTTTGCCAATATTTTTGCGTACATTTTGACATCGATATTGATTAAAGAGAGGGGGCAGTAGGAAATGCACATCTCTGGCGATTTGTCCGGTTTAAGAATTGTGACTATGAGGGCCTCACACAGGGATGGAGGAAGCTGCCCCACTGACAGCGACTCATGATATATCTCAATGAGGTGCTGTATAAGCAGGTCTGCATACTCCTTGTAAAAGGCGGGAATGAGCCCATAAGAGCCAGGACCCTTACCAGCCGGCAGGCCAGCAGCGACCTGTGCTATCTCCTCCGGGGATATCAGAACATCTAGGAAGTCCCTGTGTCCTGTCCCCAGCTGGAGTAGCCCTATGGTGTCCAGGTACTCTTGCAATGCCAATCGGTGTGAATATAGGTCAACTCTCCATTCTACCACAGGTAAAAGCTCTGCCAACGTAATGTTTTAATGTTTGGGAGAGCCATGGAAACCACATTGCACACAATGGTCTACTGAAAGATCTGTTGACCTTGATAATCTTCACGCTACTGATTCGTCTCACACGCACAAAATGAAGACCTATGCGGACAGATGCCACTGTGCTCTGAACACTGTGTTTAACAGAGGAGACCAAGTCATTGCCAGGCAGAAATGGAAATGAAAGTCTGATGCTCCTTTTGATGATGACCCATTGAGGGTTGTGACTAGTAAAGGACACATGGTGACTGCTCATCATCCTGGAAAGTACATCACAAGGGACTGTTCTTATTTCAAACACCTACCCCGAGGTTCATTGTGTGTAAAATCTGAACCTACTCAGAACTATAGAAATTCTGTAGTTATATTTATAGTTATAGCTTTAGTTATAGTTATTGTTATAGTTATCTCAAGTAACTATAACTCTTGCCCCCGCAATGCACAGTTTTCTCATCAATAATTTCACTGCAAATATTGCACTGATATTATCAATGATGTCATAAGAGATGTCATGGGTGATTGTCGGAATAGTGAAATGTGTCAATGGCTTCAAAAAGGAGTGACAAATATGGTGCAGCCACATTCCAGAAACTACCACCACCATTTGATACCGCCATAAAGCAGAAATTTGGCACCAGGTGGACTGCATAGATCAAAACTTTGATGACTTCACAGACGCTCTAAAAGAAGTAGATGACAAAAATATCATCAAGTGAGGGTGTGAATGAAGTGATAAAGAAAATACCACAAGTTGATGGAGTATAGTATCATCAAATCAAAGAAACGTTGGAAGCCAAGTTAAATCCAGTAATGAATGTTGACTATGAAAGGTACACTGTCAACCAGGCAAGAAAGCAAGCTGGATGATGAGTTTGTCGAAAGACTTGATACCCTCATCAGACACTGCAAGTTCAGTGAATTCAATGACGAAGAGGCGATAAGTCTCAGAGTCATCAATGGTTGTCTCTCCGATTCGTTCAGACAAAGCATGTTAAAGGAGACAGTCTAGAAAAGGTACTCATGGCTGCAAGGGCTGAGCAATATGTAGATTGGCAGGCTGCTGAAATGGAAGCAGAAACAGCCCAGAATCAATCATCTTTGACTATGAAAGGTAAATCGAAACACAAAGTGGAGGCCCTTAAGATGATGTCTGAGAAGAAAAAGAAATTGTCTCCAATGTGGATTCTAGTTTCCACGTTAAGGTAAATCTCCTTCCATTGGACAGATAGGCAAAGGCTGTGGGAAAGAAAATCATTTCATAATCGTCTGCAAAGCAAAAGAGAAATTAAGTAGGTCACAAGGAGAAGAATTTAAGCCATGCCCCCAAGGCCAAACAGCAACTTCATTTGAGGAAAGTAGAGAATAAATTAAGTCGATCATCATCAAATTCATTTTTCAAAGACTCTTCAACATCATCGTTGAGCGACAGTGAAGAAGATAGATTTGCAAAGGCGATGTCTACCGCAAAACCACTTGGCTGCTCTATATCTTTTATATAGACAGTGGTGCATCAATCAATATCGTTAGAAAAATACAATGTACTGTCTCCGGTACCAAGTCTAATGCCATCGGAAACAAAATTGTACACATGGGCTGCTTCATCACCATTGAAAAGTTAAGGGTATTCATAGAGACCATGAGTCATAAGAAAACAACAGTACAAGCAGTGATTCATGTGCTACAAGGTACCTCATTGAGTGCATATCTACTCTGTTTCCGCACTGCTGCTGACATTGGACTGATATCTGTAAATTACAACCTCAATGCACGCTCTGAAATAGTACGTCAATTCATACTGTTGTTTCATGGATAAGAGAATCTTAAATTGACGAAGGTGCAGTTTCACATTAATGAGGATTATTGACCTGTTGCTCACCAACACTGTTGCATTGCTTTTCATTTACAGGAGGCAGTTGAAAAAGAACTATAAACATTATTAAAGCATGACATCAACAAGTGCTCTGCTGGTCCAATGCCATGGGTTTCATGCATAATGGTAGTACCAAAAAAAGGTTGTGGAGGTGCAGAGTGCATTTGTATTGCCAGCCCAACAAAGCACAAGAGAGAGAAAGACATCCAGGTCTGCCAATAGCGGACATGATATGTCTGCTATGGTAGCATGATATGTTACATACATAACATGATTACCCAGCTGAATGGCACTGAAGTCTTCTCCCGTATTGATTTGAACAACGGATATCATCAACTCGAGCCGGAAGAGAACTGTAGGTACATTATTGTTCAACTTACGTTGGTTTGTTCAGATGCAAAATACCCAGCTTTGGTGTGTCGTCGGCTGCAGAAATCTTTCAGGATGTCATTCGCTGAGTAATTCAACCAGTCATACATGATTTTAACTACAGTGACAATATACTAGGGTTTGGGGCCACACTCAAGGAGCATGGCAAAGCTCTTTCACAAGTATGCATTTTGCTAGCTGATGCAGGTCTCAATTTAATTGCAGAAAAGTGTGAGTTTCACAAAACCAAACTCGAATTCTTTGGGCATATTTTCTCTGAAAGGGGAATGACTCCCTACCCTGTAAAAGTACAAGCATTGTTATCCACGTCTCCCTTTTAGGATGTAACCATGCTATGATCCTTCTTAGGCATGGCCAGCTGTTGCTCCAGATACGTTTGTAACTTTGCCACAGTGAGTGCCCTATTAAGAGAGTTGACAAACAAAAATAATCCTTTCCATTTGTATTTGAATTTGACCAAAGTTTCACGAAAATCAAACACGCAATTGAAAATGCAACTTAAATGGCCTATTTTGATCCAAAGTTACATACTGAGATCGTAGAAAACACAAGCCCAACAGGGTTAGGAATGATCCTTGCTCAACACAATGGACACTGATCGTGCCTATTCTCAGCCATAAAAAGAGAACCTGGCTGTAGTGTGGGCTTGTGAACATTTGCATGTGTTTCTTTAAGGAACACGTTTCACCTTTCTCACTGACCACCAGGTGTTGCTTGCCATTTTTGGAAATCCAAAAGCTAAGAAGCTCCCTTGTATCAACAGGTGGGTGTTGAGATTGTAAGAGTATGATTACACTATTGTGCATAAGCTGGGGGAAAGAGCAAAACCCTGCAGATTACTTCTCATGTGTGCCTTTACAGTGTCACAGTCCCACGTATAAAGTGGCTGCATATATCAATTTCATTGTAAAGTCTAGCCCACCTGCAGCTCTGTCCATTGAGAAGATCATTGCAGATACCAACACAGATAGAGACATGCTCACACCCAAAGATATTGTTGCAAAGCAATCATGAAGAAAGCATACTCATCCTATCACAGAGGAAGTTGAATATCAAAAGTTCAAAAATGTGCAGAAGAAGTTTCTGTCTCTGAAGAAAGTATTATACTTAGAGACTTCAGAATTGTCAAACCTGAGATCTTGAGGCAACATTTGTTTGAACAGCCACATGAAGGGCATCGTGGCATTGTAGCCACTAAGAGAGCCCTCAGGGACCGACTGTGTTTTCCTTGTCTTGATGAACAAGTTGAGAAACAACTGAAAGCCCGTCACCTGTGTAACTGCCTATTTCCCAAGACAACCCATCATCCACTAAATATGTCTGATCTTCCTCAACAAGCATGGAGATAATTCCAGTTGATTTCTTTGGACCCTTGAACAATGGCCATCATCTCATGGTAGTTATTGATGAGTTTTCACATTTTCCCTTAGTGGAATATTCATCAGCATCCGTCCATGACAAATTCATCGAGAGGCTGGATGATATTTTTGCAGCATGGGATGTTCCCTCCATTCTCAAATCTGACAATGGTCCACGCTTCAATAGTAGAGAGTTTAAGGACTTTCTTAGTCACTTGAATGTCAATCATCAGAAAAGCAAGCAATGATCCCAGGCAATTGGCATTATTGAAAGATTTATTGGCACCCTTGAAAAAGTGGTTCATCGCACAGTGCTCAAAGGAATTGATCTCAAGTCATCCTTATGTCCAGCTCTTCATGCGTATTGGTCCCCATTCTACAACAGGTGAAAACCCTGCTACCTTGCTGTTTGATAGCTGTTGAGAGTTCCACAATGGACCAAGAAATAGACAATGAAGAGATTTGTGACACAGACACTTCTCCCAAAAGCAAGATGAAGGCCTACACAGATAGGCACAGATGCGCTCACGTCACGATTTTCGAAGGGGGAGACCGGGTCCTAACAAAACAAGAATGTAAATGCAAGCCTGTTGCTTGGTCTGATGCTGATCCATTGAGAGTTGTGACAAGTAAAGGACATAGGGTGATTCTTCAATGTCCCTGAAAGTCCATTACAAGAGACTTGTCACATTTCAACCATCTGCTTCTAAGTTTGTCGGTTCAAGACCTTGCGAGTGAGACAAAGTCACCTGGGGAGATGTAGTGTTGTGTGATCATGTGCAGTACGAACCTTGTGGTCTTTGGAGGACTCATTAATAAGCTACATAATCAGTTGGGAGGTATTTGAGTGTCGTTAATATGTTTATGATGTAGTGAGTTCAGTTAACGATTGCATGCCGAAGAGTAAAGCTGTGTGTTATAGAGCTCTGTGTGTTGCATGGTCATTTGCGTGCTTCAGAGCTGGGGTGGACCCTGCAGGGGCATTTAGAGATTAACAAACAGAGGTGAGCTACCATATATTGGCTGATATCCAGTCCACCCTCTATACAGTATTCACAAAAATAGACACTCTATAGCTAATGAGACATCCTCCAACTTCTAGTGTTCCAATGGTTTTCAAAACTCTAAATGACCCCCTTAGTGCCCTGCTTAACTCGTAACTAAATTATGACAGGCTGATAAGCCATCCAGGTAAAATCAAATTTGCAGGTTCTTGAAAAACAGCAGCTCTTCCTATAGAAAACCCATCAGTCAGCAACAGTAAAAGTACTTTGGAGATATTGTTTAGACTATTGCAATTCATTCTTTTTGGTGGTCCCAAAAAAAACCAAATGCTTCCAAAGTGGTAGTTATAGCCAAGCGAAATGCTCACAAAAAGATAGTGTTTAGCAACATTCATTGGATGCCAATGGTCTCTTGGGACACATTCACAGCTCTGGCATTGTTGTACAGAATTATGCAGCAAGGGACACAAACATGAAAGAGATACTTCCCTTGGTAGATTTCAGATCAAGGGATTCTAATTTACTGGTGGTACCACACTCAGGGAGAAGCTCAGTGGCGGTTGGTGTCCTTCCATGGAACCAACCTCCAATTGATATCAAGGAGTAAATCAACATGGCAATTTTTTTTAGAAGAGGCTGAAAACTAACTTAATTAGTTGATTATGAAATTACATTTGATGACACACTTGACGCCTGGAAATCTAGATGCAAGCAATATGAACTATGACTCAGTGACTCAGGGACATCTGTAACTCATGTGGTCCTACGCGAAGCCGATTCACGGATCCAGTTCCAGCTCTATCCATGACCTCACTGCACCAGTCAATGGGAGAGGAGTGGGAGAGGAGCAAGGAGCAGGACTCCATGTCCCAGACTCCCCAGTGCCATCGTAATCCTTGCTGTGCCCGAAGGTGCATAAATTACAGAGGCGGCTCCCATGGCGCGAGAAGCTGATTCACAGAGCCAGTTCCAGATCTATCCACAACCTCACTGCACCAGTCAATGGGAGAGGAGTGGCAGAGGAGCAAGGAGCAGGAATCCATATCCCAGACTCCCCGGAGCCACCGTAAGCCTCGCTGTGCCAAGATGCACATAAATTATAGCAGCAGCTTCCATGGCATGGGACATGCCCGGGCCAAGGGCGGTCCCATCTGCACCCACCAGAGCCTGGAGGAGGCTGGGCTGGGCCACCCTTCTCCGTTCAGAAATCCATTGGTAGGAGCCAGGTATGACCATGTGAACAACCAGGGTCGGAATTAAAGGAAGGTACCAAGAGAGGAGCCCTGCGGACTTTGTCAACTACTTCAAGCTATGAACACGGGAAGATAGGAGGAGTTTCTTGCGTATTGTCCATCTAGAAGCGTGAGGTGTGTCTGCCCAGCTAGCTGATGTAGCTCAGCCCTTCTTTGCACTGCTAGCTGGTTAGCCTGTTAGGTAACATCTATCCCTGTTCAGGAAACATTGGGAAATGCAAAGGCACGACATTAGTACCCTCAGGTCCTCCAGCCACAATGATGGATGTATTCTTATTACGGGCAGCAGGGATCATAGACAAGGGAATTAAACTGGTGTCCCTTCGGCTCTCTTGCTCGCCCGTACTCCGCCCTGTCTCCAGCCCACTTGGTGCAGTGGGTGGTAGCGCATTACACCCGCTCAGTTCACCCAACTTGAACTTGGTCTCTCATTTAGTCAAGCAAGTTCATTGTTCTTGGAGATTGAGATTGAAGGAGATCAAGGGCTAGAGGTAACCACAACTCATAACATCAGTCTTGACCATAAAGGCCCAATTACAACTACTAAGGGCTCTCGTAACAAGGTCAAGCCAGGGGACCAAAATGCAGGGCAGGTATTGGCGTAGAAAGGAAAGGACCTGTAACAGGGGCAAAAGCCAAATGCCTGAGGGGAGAAGGGTCCGGACATTGTGTTAGCAAACCACTTCCACTATCTAAGAAGGACATGGAAGCCTTGATGGTTAGCAGGATGCGCACATTGATGACCAATATCGAATGCAAACTAGATCTCATTAGGCAACGTTTAGTCTCAATGGAGCAGGAGCTCACAAAGATCCGCCAATCAAGGCCAGCTGGGAATTTGGATCCTTGAGGGGGGGCCTTCTCTGGTCCCTGCTCAGTTACCACCACACTTGTTGAGCAGGGGCCAAGTGGGCATAGACCTTCACTTACCTCTGAGCATATCAGTAGCATCCTTCCTATACAGACTATGGAGGTCCAGTGGGTGGAGTAGGCTCAGAAAGGTCACAGTGCCCTACAGCTTGTGCTTGCCCAGCCAAAACTCCAGCGGGAAAAGTAGTAAGAGGTGGGGATGCTCACCCAGAGCCCCGTGTATTAGAACGCATGGGGGAGAGTTCGAGGCAGAGGCTCCTAACGATACACCTTGCCCTTGAATCCTCTCCAAAAGTAGTGGTACTTGGTAATGCTCTGGCGCTCCCTCTGGGTGCCTTCAAGGCATTTGAGCAACTCAAGAACAAGGTCCTGCATTGGTTGAATCGTAACACGTCTCTTGGACTAAGGCTGGAAAACCTTATTATTATGGTGCAAAGAGTTTCCTGGCTGGGGAGGTCAACAAAAAACATGGGGCCATATTATCAAGATGGGGCGATAAAAATATCACTGCTTTTTCAGGAGGAAACTGCTGCTAAAGTGGCGATAAGGGGCTTAATAATATGCTCTATAGAATTCCAATAGAAACCCAGGTTAGACATCTAACCTGGGCTTCTATTGGAGTTATCAAGGGCATCTTATCAAGCCCCTTCTCGCCACTTTAGCGGCAGTCTCCTGACGATAAAGCAGCAATAATTTTAACGATGTTCTTGATCATAAGCCCCCAGGTTGGAGACTGTATATGTGTCAACTTCAACAGGCCCCCACCTAGTAGAGAGAACTTTACACTTGGTGTTACAGAGCAACTTGTTTGGGGCAGTTTGCACTATTATGGCCTTCCTTTTGGGTATTTTTACAGATCCTTAACACAAGCTCTGACGCCCAATAGGGTGGCCACCTGGAGATTCCCAGTTCATCTTGGACGTCCCGAGAAGGATCGTCAGTTGGTAATCCAAGACATACACCTTTTTAATTATTTTGCACCACTGGAATCATTGGATGCCTGCGATTGACTCACTGATAAAAGAGCCCGTAGAGATAGCATCCTCCCACGGTGAGAATATAGGGCCTCCCTCTTTAGGGCCTGGTGATGGTAAAGTCTGTAAATGTATCTCATGGAAGATTGCTGGGCTAACAAACAAGATAAACGACCCTGGATGGATTACTTTTATGAAAGGATTTAACATCATCTGCTTCAGAAGACGTGGACTATTACTAACAGTTTCTTTCTCAAGGGCTTCAAGAACTTTTTTGTAGCAGCTACTCCCTCACGGGCGGGAAGACCTAAGGGCAGACTGTTAACTTATGCCTCCTTGGACATACCATGTTGCTTGAAGGAACTACCAACTGATAATGTTTGCTTGCAGGCTATACCATTCTCCCAGGGGCCGGTAAACTTGTTATTGTTAAATTTTTATAATGCTAATTCTGTGCATCCAACTAGGATGGGCACTTTTCTAAGGAATATGGCCACTAAGGCTTCTCTAAAAGGTTACCTCATGATTGCATGAGATTTCAATATTCATCTTTGTGGGTATCCAGACGCAGGCACTATAACCAGCATAGGATGCCCTTGGATGGTGGGCCTGCATGTTGAACACACCAGACAGGGAGATACTCTCAATGCCCTAGCCGATGCATTTTATTTAATCATGTCAAGGTCCAGGGTGGCCCATGGTAGGAACCACTTACACCCGACATTCACTGGAAGAGGGGTCTCAAAGCTCATAGATTTTATATTTGTTTCCAGCCCCCTCTTTTAATTTCCTTTAGATTTCTCAGCATTTACAGTGACCACAACCCGCTGTGTATCTTGACCATTTGGCCTAAGCATGGGAAATCCCGTAGGGCAGTTCCCAGGGGAACTTTAAGGGCAACAGATCAGGGCAGAAGGCTAAGGTGGGCTCAGATGTCCCTGTACTCCTTCTATGAGTCCCTTATGGCTAAGTGCAAGAGGGCAATCAACATCTGTGGCACTGAACGTGAGGAGGCAGTGGTTGCACCGGAGGCATTCTCTACCATTTCACATACAATTGGACACTTGCTTGAGGTACCATCATTTGTCCTCAAAGCCACAAGTTGGTTTGATCATGGCTGTTTCCGTGCAGCCAGGAACCTGAGGGGTGCATTAGGCACCATCCCAAGGGACCCTGCTGTGGTAAAAGAGTGCAGAGGGATAAATAAACCCGAATTAGCAAGGCGTAACGCCGAGCTAAATGAGGAGGATTGGAGCAAGCTCACTGAGGCCTGTAGCCTGAAAAATAGTACCCAATTCTGAAGTATTGTCAACTGTCCTTTTTTGTCAGGTGAAAATTCTGAGGCCTTAGACGCAAATATCACAGGAGAGGAATGGGTTGACCAATTCCAGGAAATGTTCAGCAACTCCGCATACGTATATCAAGCTGGAGGTGGAGGGAAGTAGCCCCTTATCATCACGGCTGAGGACGTCAACAAGGGTATAGGGTTGTCTAGGAACAAAGCACCAGGACCCAATAGCATCCCTCCGGACCTTTATCTATCTAATCCACAGCTATGGGTGCCAATCCTTACCATCGCTATAAACGCTGCAATTAGCGAGGACCTGCCTAGCACCAGGTCCCTATCCACCATAGTACCAAAAAAGGCAATAGGGACAGTATCCTTTGTTACAGGTCCATATCCCCATTGGAGTCATCTGTTAAAGTGTTGGGACATGCACTGTTGGACAGGCTGTCCACATGGGCGGATGATAACAACCTCTTAACTGATATACAATACGGTTTCCACCCAGGAAGGTCCACAATCGACCAATGTCTGAACCTATATATGATTATCAGCAAATATACTATTGCTTGACCTGGCAGTATATATCTCGCCTTTATGGAATTGCCCTCCGCTTTTCATCGTGTCAATCGAAATAAGCAATGGGAAAGTTTATTGCGCATGGGCGTGGACAATGAGAATGTCCGTATCCTCCGTGAGCTCCAGAGGGACACCAAAGCGGTGACACGGTTCATGAAAGATGGTTGGGTTAGTCATAAATTTTTCAATCCAGAGAGGGGTGGGACAGGGCTGTATCCTGACCCCTTTCTTATTCAACATATATTAACGATCTGGAGAAGGAACTGGTTGATGCTCAGGTAGACTCCCCCTAGGTGGGATGGCATGGATTTCCGGTACTACTGTATGCCGACGACGCTAGGACAGCGAGGGTTCTGCAAACCCTACTTACTCCTTTGTGAAGTTTATGGAGGACCAGGACCTGTTTGTCAACAACTCTAAATCATATGTGATGGAGGTGGGGCCAGGTACAAGGAAGGCCTTCCACTTCAAGGTAGGGTCTACATCGGTCGGTTAGACCAATGCCTACTCTTACTTGAGGGTTATGCTGGATGGTAAACTAAATTGGGGCCTCCTAAGAAGTAAAAAGAAAGGGGAATTCCAAAGGGCAAAAGAGGCAATCTTTAACTTCACTTCGCAGTTGGATCAAAAACCAGTAAGTGCAACACTGGAGATTTATAGAACCAGGTGTCTAGCTCAGGTAACATACGGTAGCAAAATTTGGAGCTATACCTCGGCTGATGAGTTATAAACAATTGAAAACAGGTTCCTGAGATGACTCCTATGTTTACCCTCGGGAACCCCTACCTTCTATGTACATGAAAAATTGGGTATGCCCTACCTGTCAGACCTATTGTCGTTTCGCCCATTATCTTACTGGGTGGAGGCTTGGATTATGCGTACTAAGAATTATTCCAATATATCGGATCACGTTTCAGAATCTTCCCCTTCGATTAAGATAGGGTAGTATCTTTTCTCTTACTATGATGTGAGTTACGAGGGTTGAATTCAGATAACACTGACTGATTAGTCATATCAACGAAGAATAATTATACGTATATTAACCGCTTCCGTGCGGCGCCGATTGCGCCCCTGTGCTGGACATTCCAGAACAGGGTGCGGTCGAGACGGAACCATTCCGTCATCAGCACAGCTCAGCCGTGACTGATGACGGATTGTTTCTGTCACAAGCATCGAAGGGGTTAATGATAATTATTACTCGATTGTATATTTTAAAATTCAATTTTGGAATTTATTGTTCCCTTTTTAATGGAAACTTGGAATATATCTCAGTAGTATATACTCCAAGATGTCGCTAATCTCTGTTTGTTTATCGGCTCACGTTAGTCCTCTTTTTATGATCATGACGTGCGTTATGAGGGTGGAGCATCTACTTTTATAAGCCAGCGTTAACGCGAAGACGGCTTTCTGACTGACGGCGTCTTGAAGTTTTGATACTATGGCGGGAGTACTCTCCGGGACCTGGTAAGGATTTGCCCCTAGGGACCCTCTTTTGCTTATAATCTGTGTGTGGGCTAATATAATGATGTTAGTAGGATTGTTTCGTTGCCATGGTGGCCCCTCGTATATGTAGTGTACTACCCTTTCGAGATTTGGGAAGTGGGTGGTACTGAATAGTACTAATATTTAAGTGGATATTTAGCTGGTAATGCGAATGCCCGTGAGGGGACCCCATTTGAGCTAACTGCTTTCAAATAATAATGGGGATTCTCTCTTGCATGATACCTGAGGCTGGGTTTTTTATTCTTCTTCTTTTTCTTCTTTTTCGTCTTTTTCAATTAGCTTGGGCTTAGTCACACACCTATAGGTAGAGACGATGAATATGATTGTTTAGTTATTGATTACTGGCCTCTATATCTGATATGCTTCACTGTCTTCATTTAGATTTGGGATGAGCAATGCTACCCCATTGCTGGATTCGACTTACCAGCACTTGTAAGGTAACACTTTGGCATACATGTTATACTTAAACTTATTGTATGTAATGAGGTCCTAAGGTGTTTGGTATTAGTGATAGGATTTTTGAGAGAAGTAAATTGAACTAAATGTGTTGGGAATATTTGCCCATTAAGATATTTTACGCGCTTTTATGTAGTGCTTTACACCCTTTGATCTAACTTGTTTAGATTTAAGAAATTTGCTTGCGAGAAACGTCTATGGACTTGTATTTCAAGTTCTTTTTAAGGCAAACAAGTATTGCAATTTAATGCTGTCTAGAGCATTGTTTCGTCAACTAATACATGGACTTTTATGCTCACTTATATTTTATATTTTTCTTACGTGTTATATTGTTACAGAAATACTGTGCGACGCGAATTAGACTTACTTCTGGAATATACTAAAGACAACGGAATTTATCCCGCAACTAGGTATTTGTCTTTTTTACTGACCATGAACTGGATTATTGGTGCAGATAGATTTTGTTCTGTATTACTAAACCATGAAAGGAGCATTGCGACTGATATTGATTATGTCAAGTTCATGACATTAATAAAGCACAAATAGGGTTTATACTTTACCCTTTAAATAGAGATAGGGAATTTGCCTGATACGCAGCCTTCCGTGTTTGTTTCATATGGGTTTATTAAACCTTTTAATTCGTATTGTTCTTCGCGTGTTTCTTTTTCCTTCTCCCTAGAAGACTAATCTATGAAAATTTGGTTAAGACCAATGCAAGATATGATGATGAGATCTTTATAAACATTTCTGGTGAGTCTTTATATGTAGTATTATGACGGACATATTGTCCTTGGCAACCTTGGCTATGGGTCTTTTTACTGAATAGAGATTCCCCGTAGCACTTCCCACTCACTGATAGAATATAATAAAATGTCGTGTGGAAAACTCTTTGTGTTCTTTCTTCTTACACACTTTATCTTGCGGGTATTTCGTTAGGTTCTTCTGCACTCTTTATCTTTTTAGGACTATCACTTATCTTTTCCTTCTTTTCCTTCTTTGATTATATACACGGGTGTTTCTGAGAGATAAATAGATCTTATCCTCCACTTGCCTATACCATTAATTTAGGTCTTTCATCTCTCACTAGATGAAAATAAGATGGTAAAGATCAAGTACAACATATGTATTTCTGTTTTTCTTGTGATTGTAGCCCTGAGGAAGTCATTGGGTGTTGTCCGCCCAGGATGAGACACGTGTCGGCTGTTTGGCTACACCGGATGAATCCAAGCAGAGAGGATCATCCCTTAGAACGTTTGATTTGACTGATCTGCATAAAGAAAATAAAGAACATTTTGTGTAAAGGCATTATATGGAGGACTTTTTTTGGACAAAAACTTTGAAAACAAATTTCTTGCTATTACTGTATTTTGCTGCTCGGGACCAATCATTGTTTATAATTTACTGTTTTCTGTGTTGCACAGGAGATTGTTTTTGGGCTCGTTGGTGGCCGTTGCCTTTGAGTTCCCTTGAGCAATTGTTATAAACAAAACATCCTTTCCTACTTACTAATTGGTTCTGCGCAAGACATCACCCAGCCACGCCTCTTTTGCTTATGCCATTATCTTACTGGCTCGAAGTGTGGGGAAACAAGGGGATTGCCTCACATTAAGACATTATAAGGGATTGTATGGCGCTTGAATATGCCCACCATATCCCCTTGGTTAAAATATATCGGGCAATGGTTCAGGACTCTTGGAAGGGCGGACCTCTTTAATGACCCGGATACTATTAAAAGGAAGGATTTAGTCTGGGCTAAGGAGTATTTTTGTAGACTCCGGAGAGTAAAAAGGGAGGAGTGCAAGTTAATGAAACTCAGTGTAAGGAAATACATTATTTTGAAAAACGTACAATCAACAGAACTCTATCTCCTTGGGCTTTCTAACACGTATGACCGTTTTTATTGACAAGGTTCTGTTTCGACTTATTTTATCTCCTCCTTGCTCCCCCCGAGGGAGCAGCAATGGTCAGACTTTCCCTTCATGGGGCTGTGACCACAAGTCCCCGCAGGACTTGATCCATTTTTGAATGTTTTGCAGATATTATGAGGTACCAATGAAGACCTACATAATCCCAATTTTAAAAATAGCTAATTATAATCAAGTGTATCCCGCTTTTACTTTTTTAGCTTTGCTCTCAGGGTCTACGCTATGGTATGTTCTTAGTTTTTTAAAGGCCTCAGTTAGGCTTAGATCTAGCTGTGAGCAGCACCCAGCGTTAATTAGGCCTGATGATTTTTCTCATTTTATTTTTTTTAAATGTATCCGATAATTGTACATGTTATTTGAAGACTGCTGATATTAGTTGGTTGGGAGTTTTTTGTACTGTCGTATTTGTGACTTTTATGGTTTTTTATCAGAAAAGCTGAATAAAGTTTATTATTGATTGATTGATGTGGTCCTACGTAGAAATTATATAAGTATATCACAGTTAGGGCTGTGCACATTTTAATTCCTATGAGGTAATTGTATCAAGCTAACAAGGCACAAATTTGTAAAGCTGCTCAGTTTTTTCACTTCCTACAACATTGCAAGAAGATGACATAAAATGTCTGCCACATTTAGCCATGCTGTACAGACACACACTGTACAACATGGATACAAAACACTGGCAAAGGCAATAGCTTTTGTATAGGCGAAACCTATTGGCTTTGCTAATGCTTGTGTTTATTTACTCAAGAATGCACTTTGTTAAAAAAAACAAAATATAACTTTATGAAGTTCATTAAGTTGGTGCACTTATAAGAAAATTCTACAAAGTGGACAGTGCCAAAGTTTCACAAATTCGCCAATCTTGAACTGCAATAAAGTATTACAGACCTCAAACAACTGCAGGCTTTTCGCCGTAACCATGCTTGTGGATTTGGGAAGATTGTTCTGGACCTCGTCAGACTTGAAAAGCAGGAGCGTAGCTGACATTAGTGTGTGTGGTGCAGTGGCACCAGAAACCAGCTGTAAGGGGCCCATTGCACAAAATTATGGCTGCCTTACTACTCAACTGTGGCATAAGGATGCCTATTTGCGTTGTTTATAGCAGGGCCTATGGCATCTTTGACATGCTCACTTGTGTACTTATTCGATGGGGTACAGGGACACTGCGGTCTTAGGGGTACACTGATCATGTCTCATTAAATGTAAAGATCTCTGCACCTGTGCTTACACTCGCTGTTTCTACCTGCTCAATCGAGCAAGATGCAGACAGTTCTGTAGACGGCAGTGAATCTGCTGTTCCTTGAAGCCCGAGAGTCCATCTTGACATTTAAGATGGGCTTCTGAGGGCCACCATGAATGTGAGTGTTGTATCTGATGGGTCTTGTGCAGGGTGCACCTGTGCACATGGGGAATGCAGTACTAGCACAGGTGTACCCCTGTTTGGAAGGGAGCCAGTTGACGCCTCCGTGAGGGCAGACTGAGCAATGCAGGAGTCTTGCACCCTTACACCAAGGCCCAGCCGCTGCAGGGTGAATGGGACAGTGTGCTGTGTACACCGGTGCTACACGTTCTTTAATGTGGACCTGGTCTACTGCTTATTTAATAAAAAGAATAGCACCATGGAGCGACCCTCTTTGTGAAAGGAGCACCACCTTTAGGAGAGGCCAGAGGCTCAGCGCCATCTTGGTGAGGGAGAGACACTCGCCCTGCCAGGACCCACGCATTGGAGGAGGAGGTATTATCAGTAGGACCTCCCACCTCGTTCAGGCAGACCTTGACTTGTGCTTAGTGCTAACGCTGCTCTAGCGCTGCGCGCATATCGCTCCTTGCTGTAGAATTGTAGAACCTCAATTTTAAGCTTCACTTGCCTGTTTTATGTAAATTGCGCCGAGCGCTTCGCGCTTTTAACTAATATTCTTCTACCGCTTAGGGGGAAATAAGGGAGTCTTACCCGCATCATAATTCGCCACATACCCACATTTGTGGGCTAGAAGGGACTCGGGGGCTCTGCAGCATCATCGCGCTGGTTGTGAGCGCCATCTTGGAGTGGGGAGAAGTCCTTCCACTCTCAGCGCCATCTTGGTGAGGGAGAGACACTCGCCCTGCCAGGACCCACGTGACACCCTGTTGGCCATTTAAGATGGCCGCTAGACAAGTGCGCAGCGACGGTGCGCAGCGGGGGCGACGTAGGGGCGCCGGAGGTGCGCCAGAGGTAAGCCCGTTTGCGCCCGTTCGCGCTACGGACGCGCTTAGGGCCGCTGCCTCTGGCCCCTCCGGTCTAAACCGTATAGCTTACACTCGGAGTGAGCTTATCGAACTCAGACCTGGGCAGGACCCGGTCAGACCTTCTACCTCCAAGCTAATCACCTGTGGTTTGCTTAATGTCAGATCTCTCTGTAAGCACCACACGGAAATAGCCTTCCTCATTGAGTCTGAACAGCTCGATGTCCTCTTTCTCACAGAAACGTGGACTCGGGAGGACTGTGAGGTCGAGCTGGGCTTAGCCTGCCCTTCAGGATATAAAATTAGTCACTCACCGCGCCCATTTAACCGAGGAGGGGGAATTGGATTCATTCATAGAGACTCGCTCACCCTCTCCCAGTTAAAGATTCGAGAGGTACCGGGATTTGAACTGATGGGTTTCTCAGTCAAACAGCAGGAGTCGATCTGCTGCTCGGGTGTTCTTTGTTACCGTCCCCCGGGACCAGCACCATCCATTCCTCTTTTTATTGACCTGATCTATGAACTTGCCAGCTCCCACTCCAGGTTATTAGTTCTTGGAGATTTCAATCTGTGGGCAGGCAGTTCGCTGGACAATGCATTTTTCTCTCTTAGCCAAGCCTGTACAGATATCAACTTAGTACAGCTGGTGAACGCTTCCACGCATCGGAAAGGCCACACTTTGGACCTGGTGTTTGCGGATCCTCAATGGGCATCATTCGTGGACATCAAGTGCCAATATTGGACGGACCACTTTCTGATCAGGTTTTCCCTTTGGTCGGAGGACCCTTCTTCGCGTAAGGCTGGACTTCCTCTAGCTAAGCTAGAGAGACCTTGGTCCCGCATCCTAAACACTGTCCCATTGCCGAACATCTTAGATGAGGACTTCAAACTTGGCAATACAGTCGAAGATAGTTATACCCTTTTTTGTCAGTCCATAGCTAGCTCGCTGGATAAGTTAGCGCCCCTTCGGAAGTCGCGAGGGAGAGTGAACCGAGCTAGTCCTTGGTACACGAGCGAACTTCGCCAGCTCAAACTCGACTGTAAACGCGCGGAAAGGGTCTGGAGGAAGCAGTACCTAGACTCCGAGAAAATTGCATTTAGGTCTGCTATGCATAAATATAAGGCTCAAATTAAGATAGCGAAAGCGACCTTTCTTGAACTCACTCTGAGTCAGGCTCCAAACAAGGCTCAGGCCCTTTTTAAAATCGTTAAGGACCTGGCTCATCCTACGTGTGTGGCTAGTGCCGTTCCCTCGTCGCAAGCTCTCTGTGACTCTCTTGCGGATGCCTTTGAGGAAAAAATCCGTAAAATCCTAGCAGGTTTGCAGGACCCACGGAACTCCACCACTGAGGAGGGAGCTCCGGAGGAAATGGCCAGTCGACCCCTGCAGAGGGCCACTAATCTCTGTCAGGAAGCTCCGGTCACGCCCTCCAGTCGACCCCGACTAGATGAGCAGCCCCCCAGCTCGGGAGCTCCGGCGGCGGAAGCCAGTCGACCCCAGCTGAGTAGCCCTCCTTTCTTTTCTTTGGATCAGGCCCTCAGCTTGGGAGCTCCGGCGACTGCGGCCAGTCGACCCCAGCTGAACTGCTCTTCCCTCGCAGCCCCTGATTCGGCCCCCTGCTTGGGAGCTCCGGCGATTGTAGCCAGTCGACCTCAGCAGGGCAGCCTTCCCCTTCTTCCTGTGGAGCCAGCTCTCAGTCTGGGAGCTCCGGCGAGCGAGGCCAGTCGACCCCAGCTGAGTGGCCCCTCTGTCCCCACTTTGGATCAGGCTCTCTGCTTGGGAGTTCCGGCGACCGTAGCCAGTCGACCCCAGCAGAGAAGTCACTTCTCTCCTTTTTTGGAGTCGGCCCTCAGTTTGGGAGTTCCGGCGAGTGAGGCCAGTCGACCCCAGCTGAGTGGCCCCTCTGTTCCCACTTTGGATCAGGCTCTCTGCTTGGGAGCTCCGGAGACCGTAGCCAGTCGACCCCAGCAGAGAAGTCACTTTTCTCCTTCCTTGGAGTCGGCCCTCAGTTTGGGAGCTCCGGCGAGCGAGGCCAGTCGACCCCAGCTGAGTAGTTTTCCCCTTCCATCCTTGAAGGAGTTCGGCGACTTAGCCCTGACGATTTCTTCTGGCTCGCCTTTGGATCCTCTCCCTCCAAGACTATGGAGGGTGTTTCAAGAGGACCTCTTCCAGCCCCTGCATGCCATCTGCTGTCAGTCATTTGAGACAGCTACTGTTCCTAGCTGCTGGAAGAAGGCAGTGGTATCCCCGCTTTTAAAAAAACCTACGCTCGACCCTGCCTGCCTTTCTAACTATCGGCCAATTTCCCTGCTCCCTTTTCCGGTTAAAATTATGGAAAAGCTGGTCACCCGTGCTCTGTCCAGTTTCCTAGAAGGGAACAGCTGGTTGGATGAGACGCAATTCGGCTTCCGCCCAGCGCATGGGACGGAATCCGCGTTGGTGACCGTGCTAGACAATCTGCGGGCGCGAGTCGACAGTGGTCGGGCGGCATTTTTGGTGCTGCTCGACATGTCGGCCGCGTTCGACACGGTCAGCCATCCAACCCTGATTTCTAGACTGGAGGAATGCGGGGTCAGGGACAAGGCCAGGGATTGGTTAATCTCCTACTTGGACTGCCGTCAGCAACGGGTTTCGCTCCCCCCCTTCAGCTCAGAGGAGCGGAGAGTGGGACAAGGAGTACCTCAGGGCTCGGCCATCAGCCCCATACTCTTTAATGTCTACCTCCGCCCCCTAGTCCAGCTCATTAAAACCTTCGGTATCTCTGCATTTAATTATGCAGATGATACCCAGCTGGTCTTCTCTCTGGAGGGACAGGATGCAGTCACACTGGAGACCTTTCATCGGTGCATGCAGGCGACAGCGGAATGGCTCCGGTTGAACTCGTTACAGTTCAACGGAACAAAGACGGAGGTTTTACACTGTTCCACCGATCGAGTTCCTCGCGACCTCCCAGTAGACTTCTGGCCTCCGTCCTTTTCAGAGACGGTGTCTGCGGCACAATCAGCGCGCAATTTAGGCGTCACTTTTGGGCCTAACCTGCAGTTGGATCTACATGTGAATAAGATCTCTTCAACATGTATGATGCTGATTCGTATGCTGCGCAAGGTCCTTCCTCTCCTCCCTGTGCAAGCCAGACCAGAAGTAGTGCGGTGTACCATCCTAAGTCGACTTGACTATTGTAACGCACTACTTCTGGAGGCCCCGGTAACACTCTTGGGCAAGTTGCAAAGGGTGCAAAATATCGCTGCTAAACTCGCCCTCTCTCGCCCCTATCACAGTTCTTCTACGGCAGCACTGCAAGAACTTCATTGGCTGCCAGTTCATCTACGGGTGCGCTACAAAGCAGCGTGTATTGTGTTTAGGGCTATTCATGACCTGGGCCCCATTCCTTTGCGACGAATGTTTGCCTGGTATTGTCCATCTAGAGCTTTACGCTCCTCGTCTTCCAGGCTACTGGTAGTTCCACGATTCCAGAGAGTGAGGATGGGGGGCCGCTCTTTCAGAGTAGCGGCAGCCAAACTCTGGAACTCTCTGCCTCTATCCTTGAGAAGCCTTGGAGATCTTTTATCTTTTAGAAAGGCTCTAAAAACTGAGCTACTGTTTTCATTGAGTACGGGTCAAAGCGCCAGGATGCCCTTGGTGGTGATAGGTTGCGCTATATAAGTATGCCACAATACAATACAATACAATACAAGTAACATTAGCTCCCACAGACCATGCGGTGAGGGTGGGGGGCCCTGAGCTCCAGATGGTCCCCTCCAACACTTTGCACAGGGGGCAGACCTCTGACCTGAGAGTTCCTTACTGGATTCACAGGGATGGGCTCCATGTACTTTGCAGGGGGGGGGGGCGTCACGTTTCATTATGCCACCGAGAGAGGCACATAGATCTGCAGAATATATCCATGGGGAGTTAAACTATGGCCCTCTCTGGGCTCCTAGCTGGGAGAAAGAGTCACAATAATCATAATGGAACCTCCTTGCACAACTCTTTCCATGCTGGGAGTCAAAATTATATAATCATGTTCATTTAAGTTCCCTTGTGGGCCTGGGTAATAAGATAAAAGGGTTACAACCGCTCTCCTGCTCATCAGAGCTCTTTTATAAGCAAGACTGCATCAGAGTGACTGCAGCTGGCTGGAAGATGAGAAAGACACAAAGTAGTGCATCTACAGACGCGGAGGTGTACCAGTACCTGATGCAAGGACACACGGAGGCTCCTTCAGTTCAGCTCGGCGCCGGCCAATCCTAACCCAAAGCTACAAACTATGATGAGGTTCTGCCTAGTGATTGGAAGGGTCTTTCTCCATGCGGTCATGGCCATCTGGTTAAGAAACCACGTCAAACCTCCTCTGCGGGGTCACGTGGTTTGGTTCCTGCTGCTGCCCTGTTTGATGCCCGAGTGTGTTGGACTGTGGTCCACATCTCAGTGCAGTCTTCAGAGCCCAGAGGTGACCGGGCTGGTTATGGCTGGAGATGTTCTAATTGGAGGGCTCTTCCCACTCCACGTCGACCGAGCTACGTCACAAACTTCTTTCGAGGCAAAGCCCCCACCAATATCCTGTCGAACGTAAGACATGCCTTTTGGTTGATGTTTCTATTTTTTGTCCTTTGATTAATATTTGACGATATATTTTGCTGTGACATAGTATGATGTATAAACTAATAACGTTTGCACAGGAACAAAGTGAGCAACATTTTCAATCGCAGTTGAACTGCATACAAATTGTGCATAATTGTGCAGTAACGTTTGACCTGGAAGGAAAAAGAGCAGACAATCTAGGGCAAACTATCTGGGTTTGAAAAGCATATTTCAGTACAAATCAAAAGAGTCAATAGATTATTTTAATAATGTATTCACTGCAAACTACGATGCTCGTGATCAAAATATGCATTGAGTTCTAAGATACTTGGACTATTGTATTTAATTTTATGTATGTATATTGGGTATAGCCCATAGTCCTATTCATCTCTGTGATCTTTGAGGTCCACAGAAAGCCAAAGGACATCCACAGCCAATCAAAATTGACCTGAAGTAGTGGCAGGGTCACATTTAGGTGTCTAGACAAAGTAAACAAACACAATCATTTATCGGTCTTCTTTCAACTTTGGGTGCACAATAAATCTGCTACAATTTTAACTCGAGCAAGATTTTATTGCTTGTTCCACTGACATTTGGATTTGAATGGTATTTAGAATGTAGAAACCAAGACATCACATCTATTAAGTCTCTTTGAAAATATAACTTGGAAGGATTCTGTTCTCAAATGATCGCTGTAGTAAAATCGGTTTTAAATGGTAGATTTGTATGCATGGTGTGGGCGAAGGGCAGGGAGTTTTTTAAAAATTTCTTTTTGTTATACAGTCCTACAGAGAGACAGCCTTCTCAAATGGATGAAAATTCACATCATCATGTGTGATTTATGTTACATTAAAGGCAAGCAATAGAGCCTAGGGCCCCGATCTACTCAAAAGTAATGCAGTGTAGCAGAAGAAGTTACAGAACTACGCTGCGTTAGAGGGAGAGAGCAGAGCAGCCTGATCTATGCTATGATATGGCGCTGTTTTCCTTTCTCCCTGCACCGGTTCACTTTTGGCTGCCAACTCGCACACTCTTGCGCAAGGGCGAGTGCATTCTGGAAGGAATAGTTTCTGTACTGAGGTGACCCTTGCTGTGTAAAAACTATCCCTTAACACTTGTCCTGCTTTGTATGTGGGCTGTACAATGAAGCACCTATGCAAAGGAGGAAAAACCTGGAGAAATGAAAACATTTCTCTTCGTTGCGCATACCTCAGGGAGCGGTAGTATTCTCATGCAAATCCCGGTTTACGATTGATTGTAGAATGGAATTTGCTTCAAAATTCATGGGAAGTTGCATGGGAACGCCCATTAAACCACCCGTGGAACACCTGCTTGGCACAGTGTGAGGCAAAGGACAGCATAACACAACTTTGCATAACTTTTGGAATTTATCCAATGCAAATCCTGATTAGCATTGATTATTAAATTCCAAAATAACACTTCGCAATGGTGCAAAGTGTTAGTAAATCTGGGACTATGTTTATTAAGTGTTGCACAGGAGCTCACAGTGTACTGCACACATTTGCACTACTCCTGTGGGCTTTTATACAGAGAAGTAAACCCTTGGCAATTCGTTTTACAATGCGAACACAATGCATACCATTACTATATAAACCTCAAGTTCTGGCCTCATTGTGCAGAGAGTTCACCTCTACTGAATGCTCCTTCTCGAAAACAAAAATTAGACTACTAGCAAAGGAGTCAAGTTCATAAGGTTACATATAATTGTACAAATGAATTGTGACTATTTTTTGTTGCTTGTATAAAAGGGAATGGATCAAACAGAAGTTTTCCCAGTTGATATTTTGTAATCAGTTTTGCATCTGGGTGAAAAAATAGGGAAATGATTTTACATGATTTGGGTGCATTTATGTATTGAGACTTGAGCAGTAATTTTTTTCCACTTTTGAAAATAATTAAAATGAAACTAAGCTCAATACATAATAGGTTTAATTATTTACGCAGCAAAAACAATGCAAAATCAGTTTACTTAATTTTGTATATTAATCATGGACTACATTTTATTTTTAAAACCCTTGTTATGTATGGCTCTCATAGAGAGTCTCAATCATTTATTTCAATTTCTAAATTTCATAACACACTGCTATGACGTAGCAACATCATTTCCCACTGTTGATATGTCATAAATGTGTTTCAGGCCAGGCTGAAAAGACTCTTTGAGAGTCAGCACAGCTCTGATTGTCTGCTCTGACTGAAAGCAAAGAGAACAGCTGGAGGAGTGGGATGGTAAGCAGGGAAGGTGGCGGGGCTGGTTTAGGATGGCAGGTAAAGTATTTAATTTTCACAATAGGTTTAGGGAGGAGAGACCATCTTATGTATGACTCCTTTTTTTAATCTCTTGCCTCGGCACAGGAGTTGAAAGCAGTGGCAGATGATTTTGGAGGCCATGCATAATATACAAAAAGCATATGTCTGAACAGTATCATATGCATTATAATGTCAACTCTGACAAGTCCAAATGAAGATTCATGGTGGAGGTATCTAAAATAGATCAAAACAAAGTGATTTGCTATGAAACCATACATATGGCACAATTCACATAGACAACTTCTCGAGAACACGTTCCAAGACAAAATTCAAATCTAAAGAAAGCTACACTAACAAAACAAACACCTTTCATCTGATTTTGCCAGAGCTTCATATTCTTTGTATATTTCATGGACATCCTCCTCACATCATCACAACACGAGTTGCTATGATATTCCAAGTAATGACACCTCACACCATACTTACACTCATGAGAAGACGTCTTCAACAAGATCTTGATGCAAGTCAGCTCCTTCCTCTTTACCACTATCATCAGCATTTGAAATGTCAGGTTAATCACCCAGTGGCTCTTCATGGGCTTCATCATCTGTGATATAAGGGATGATCTACAACAGGGCAATGTTATGGAGCATGCATCAGGCCACGGTGATTTGACAAACCTTCCCAGGTGATAGAGGAGGGCTCCCCCAGTCTTGTCCAGACATCTGAATCAGGGCTTTAAGAGTCAAAAAGCCAGCACCACTGTCTGCCATGTTCTTCCATGGGCTTCATTGAAGCAGGCTTCCCCTGGCACTGTTGGATTTCTCAGTGGTGCCAACAACCATGACCAGTTGGGATACACTGAGTCTCCGAGATGGAAGACAGACTGAAGTGCAACAATGAGTTACACACTTTCATATAATACTGCCTGACATTACCCATCCAAAGTTAGAACAGATTAAACTTATCAACGGGCCAGGCCCTCTCCGGAAGTAGTTGTGGTATCAGCTGGGGTATGGTGATTTTCCGCAGCATAAAGGAACCATGTGCAGATCCAGGGTACAGGGCACAGATGTTTGAGAGGACGTCTTGTAGTGCACAACTGAATATTGGTTGTGACATACCACCAGAAATAGCCACATTGAATTGAAAGAAATTTGTGGCCAGAAAATGCAATACTGACATACATTTCACATTTGGTGTGAAAGATGTAGGATAAGTGATTCGAGGAAGGAAGTCAGGCCCCAGCTGATGACATAAATCTTGTATTGTTTGCCTATTCAAACAAAATTTCTTCATCACATTTTGTTCTTCCATGGTCTAAAGGTCTGGAAATGGACAGTATACTGGAGGCCGTCATCTCTCTCCCAGGGTGCCTATGTGAGGAGTGAACATCAATTTGAACATTGGTCACAGTGTCCAGAGTATCGTCACATAGGGCATAAGATTAATGTCAGGGGTGAGATGGCATGTTGTTTGCTACTAAATATGACATATTTCAGCAGTACCATAACTGAGCTGCCAACCTCGAGCATTCCCGGGTAGCAGCCTATGTTATCCTGTAGACCTCTAACATTTATAGTAGTTTTCAATGGGGAATGGCATTATATGGACATATAGGCTTGCACATATATGTCCCCACCTTTAAAATGCTGTACCCTGCCTCCTGGGCTCAAGATGCCTTGCTTCGAGGTGTATGACAAATATAAAAAATAGTTTATTAACAGTACCATACATGTCAAGGGCAAAGTCGAGCTCGAGCAGTCAGCACTACTCCTCCAGTCTGCACTGGCAGGCCTGTAGTCAGTAGTTTACTTTGGTCACTCAGGGGGGGTTACAACCCTGCTGCAGCCCTGTATAACCCTTTACCTCCTATGCCCTGGGTACCTCTGGTCCCATATACTAGGGACTGCTAAGGGGGTAAAGTCTTTGCCAATTTAGGATTGCCACGTCAAACTTATCAGTTTTGGGAGACAGCACAGGCACTGGGGTCTGGGCAGCAGACTCCAGTGCACTATCAGAGTCATAATCATCAGCATTTGGAACAAAAAGTGAGGGGGGGTGACCGTACAAAAAGGGTACTTTCCTACATGACCCCCAACAGACAAAAGGGGATGTGCAACTAACCTGTCATCTGGTAGTTCTCATCATCTTAATGAAAAAACCTGGAAAGGCCATCAGAATTGGCATGGTCAGGAATATATACCATTACATCGCATGCGTTTATAACGCATGCAATAACAACACAGTTGTTACAACGACTGCGTTGTTACATCACAGTACATTACAATGCAAGTCATTACAACGGCTTGCTCTAGATTGCACGCTGGACTTAAGATAGTATCATTTACTGTTCCAACTCCAGTGTGTGCAACCGTAGGGAAGGTGTTGGATTACTAAATTATACTATTCCTTAGTTTAGAGCTCCATCTAGAGCAAGTCGTTGTAACAACTTGCGTTGTAATTTACTGCGATGTAACAACGCGGTCATTGTAATGACCGCGTTGTAAAGGTAACACGATGGAATGACTGCGTTGTTAAGTTTGTTTCCCCATAGTCAGTCCCTGGTCTCTGTTCCAATGTAAAATCCATACCCTGGAGGGATACGGTCTATCTTAACAGTTTGGGGTTCTCCCTTCTCATCTGTATCATCTATCTGAGAGACCTGGTTGGTTTGAACCTTGCAACGAGTCCCAAACAAGTAGGGTCTCAGCTTCTTCAGTGTCCAAACCACAGCAAAGGAGTCCCTCTCAAGGCACTCCAGCACTGCTCTCTAGTGAGGAGTTGCCTGCTAATATAGGCCACTTTTTGTTCCTGGCCCTCATCATTTGTTTGTGACAACACTGCCCCAATCCCATGTTCAGAAGCATCTGCTTGGACAATGAACTCCTTTCTGTAGGCAGGTGCTTTCAGTACAGGTACTGACCACATAGTCTCCTTCAGGATTTCAAAAGCCTTTTGGCATCCTTTTGTCCGCATGACCTTCTTAGGCTATTTATTGGTGTATTGGAGGTCATTTCAGTGAGGGGGTCCATAACAGTCCCAAAATCCTTCGCAAACCTCCTGTAGTACCCAGTCAAGCCAAGGAAGGCCCAGACGAGTTTAACTTTTAGGATCCTGCCAGTCCAGAATAGTCTAGATCTTGTGTTGAAGAGGTTGGAATTGGCCTCTACCTACAAAGTGGCCCAAGTACAAAACAGAGCACTGCCCTATCTGGAATTTACTGGTCTTGATATGTCTGACTGATGCGGGGCCTGTAACACCTCCTTGAGTTGGAACAGGTGATCCTCTCAAGTGGTGCTAAAGACAGCTATATCATCTAGATATGCTGCACTAAAGTCATTCAGGCCTAAAATTACTCAATTCACCAATCTCTAGAAGGTGGCAAGTGCATTTTTGTATCCAGAACGCATAATTTTGAATTGGTAGGTGCCTTCTCAGGCCAAAAAACTGACCTCTTTTTTTCTCCCTGGGTGAGTCCAATCTGCCAGTACCCTGGTGTTAAGTCAAAGTTCCTAAAAAATTTGACTGCACTCAGTTTGTCAATTAGTTCATCTGCTCTCAGGATGGGGTGAGCATTAGTTTAGGTAACTGCATGTAAACCCTTGTAATCCACACAAAACCAAATATCATGTTTCCCACCTCTGGAATAAGGTTTGGGCACCAGTACCACTGGTCTGGCCCAGGGACTATCAGAGGGTTCAGTAACCTCAACCTCTAACATGTTGCTGACCTCAGTCTTAATGCAAGCCATAACCTGGTCTGGCAACCTATAAACCTTATTTTTGACAGGGAGGCTGTCACCAGTGTCCACATCATGGGTACACCATGTTGTCTGACCACGGGTCAAAGAAAAGAGCTCAGCAACTTGACCTAGGACTTGCCTGCAGTCAAATTGCTGTTTTGCAGTGAGGATGTCACACAAAACAACCTCAACTGACTCATCCTTTGGGTTGTTTGACAGTAGGTCTGGAAGGAGTTTACTTTCAACCTCCTGGCCTCAATTAGTGACCATGAGCATGGTCATGTCAGTTCTGTCCTGTTTGGGTTTTAGGTGATTTACATTGAGAACTCTGTGTGCCTGAGTCACCCGACCAGATGACATCCCCTTCTTCTCTTAGATTTGATAGGGCCAGTCCACTTGTCCTAGAGAGCCCTGTTAGCCACAAGCTCCCACACCAGCTAACCTTGATAAACTCCTGGCTGGCCTCTAGGTTCCTGTTTCTCATTTCATGTACTCTGACATATGTGAAGGTAGGCCAAGTACAGATTCAACTGTGTTCTGCTTGGGCGCTTTGAGAAGTCTCTCCCATCATTCCCTTATAAGACTATGTGGACCCCTCACAGGATGGACAAACAAAAGTTCAAAAGGATTGAATCCAAACTACTTTTGTGGCACCTCTCTGTAGGCAAACAGTCAGCAAGGTAACAGGACATCCCACCTCTTTCTGAGTTTTTCATGGAGGCCCATTTTCAAGAATCTCATGATTTTGTCAAACGTTACAACTAATCCATTTGTCTGAGGGTGATAGAGGGTAGTGAATTTGTAGCTCACACCACATTCATCCCATATAGTTTTTAGTAATGCAGAACACCTCTTTATAAAACCCATCTTTGGTGAAAGTGCCAAGGAGGACCTTTCCTCCTGCAGGAGCAGTTGTAGTCCTGGGGAGAATCTCCTCTGGGTATCTAGTGGCATGGTTCACTACCACTAGGATAAATATATTCCCAGATGTAGTTTGAGGGTCAAGGGGCTGACAATGTCAATACCCACCCACTCAAGGGGTGTCCAACCATTGGTAGTAGAAATAAGGGGGCATTTGGTTGTGTGCCCGAATTGTCACTGGCTTGACAATTAACACAGGAGCAGCAAAACTCATTCACTTTTTCTGACATTTGTCTGAAATTTGTCAACCTGTCCTCAAATTTGTTTTTTCCCTGAGGTCGAACTAGGGGAACGTCATGGACTATAGTAAGGAAAAACTCTCAGACCATGTGGGAGACCATCATCCTCCTAGCTCCCCCTGGTTTGGGGTCCCTGGCCTCAGTGTACAGAAGCCTTTCCTCCCAGTAAACCCCGTAGGTACCACTGACATAACCCTCTTCTTGCAATTCAGCTTGCTGCCTAAGTCCTTTAAGAGTAGGAGACTGATTCTGCCCTTGGCATAGGTCCTCATTGGAGGGTCGCCCTGCACTTACAAGTTCTGCCAGGTCAGGCCAGACTCCATAAGCTGCAATTCCCTCCGTAGGTACCAGGGCATCTGATTCATTCATTCATTCCCTTGGTGCTATGACCTCTTAGAAGCTGCCTTTACATTCTTCTGTCTAGGAGTCACTAGTTCCACTGTTTCAGGATCAAAGTTCCCATGAATTACCGGACATGCTGGTAGTAATATACGGCCACTCAGTGAGACCCGTCATTTCTGCATGAGCCTTCCTCTCCACCTCTGCCCATGCAGAAGTGTCAAGATCAATTCCCAATAGACACTCCACTGGGATGGAAGGGGACACAACCACCTTCTTTGGACCAGTAACTCCTCTCCATTCTAGGCGTACCAAGGCCATTGAATGAAGCTTAGTCTCATTGTCAGCATTGGTGACCTAGTGACTAACACCAGGCAAAATTTAGTGTGGGGAAACCAGTCTAGCTGCCACCATAGTGACACTGGCACCTGTATTCCCCAGAGCCTCTACCTCAGTCCCATTAATCTTAGGCCTTTGTCTATGCTTTTTCAAGCTTGGGAGTTAGGTAAGCCAGGGCTTCAATATCCACACCACCCAGGGAAACTAAAGTAGTCTTCTGCCCTCACTCCTTACCTACAATTAATCATGATCAGGTCGAGACACGTTGTACCCTTACATGGTAAAGGTGATGTGGGTCCCACAATCAAGCCTATAGTCATATCACTTTGACCTGGCCTGTGGAATCCGGGTGCAGAGTTGTCCTGGCTATCCTTGGTGCTGAACGGGAGCCGCTGGAGAGCTGCTTTTACCTCTGAGACGGTCCTGTGGTGGAAAAAGATGCAGAAAGACAACAACAATGAGGTTGCTGCTGTCGGTTGAATGTCTTTTGGAATTCCTCTTAATGCAGCGTTGTGTAAAGGAGCTGGTTGCCGGAATGGTGACCAACAAGCCTTGGCAGCTCTAAGCAGTGAAGAAAGTAACTGACATACAGTGTCCCAGGGGAATGTGGTAGCTGCCTCTAACTTTGTGTAAGACAGGACTACAGTTTCAACAATGTGCTAGACCATCTGGATTTGGGCAATCCTGTGGATGGCCAAATGGCCAGTGATTCTTCAAGTCCAAAGTGTTGCTTTACCTGCTGTTTGCAGGGGACGAATACCACTAGTCCAATGGAGTCTGAGGGTCCTTCAGACTTCTGCAAGGGTCCCTGTGTCTGGGGGAACCAAGAGATAGCCTAGGATGAGTTTTATTCAGGCACTTCCAAAAGAGTTGCAGCAGGTGCAGGGTATTCCACTTTTGCTTTGGGCAAGTCTTCTTGTTGCTGCTGTGGGGTTCTTTTTCTATCCTTTAAGATGCAGGTTGTTCAGAACTGAGTTTTTGATGTCAGGGGCCACCCTTAAATCCTAGATTTAGGGTTGTTAAGAGTGTGGGAGCTAGTCTCTACAGCTAGTACGCCCCTGAGGTAACTACATTTGGGAGTGTGAATTACTATTTCTACCCAGAACCCACTATTCTGCCAACTCTAAAGATGTCAGAAATTAACGTTTAATGTACAGACCCGGTTGCTCACCCTGGAGCTGTGGCTAAGCTTCTGGGGTTGTACACCTCAATGCATAACTAATTTCCTGCCTGCTCTCTTGCACATTTGGGCAGGGCTGTTTCCACCAATGAGAGTCAGCCCTGATGCACATTAGAGCTGGTGCAGTCTTTGAAGCTCACCACCCTGATGTGCCACTTTTCTAGCCTGCTTGGGAGGAGGGAGGTGTGACCTGCTTCCTGGCCAAATCTTTGTTCCTGCCCCCTGGGAGTGATCACACTGCCTAGCAGGATGTCAGAATCCTGTCTTGGTGGCAGTAAATGCGGGAAGCCAGAGCACAGAGAAGGTGGGGAAACCAGTTGGGAAACCTCTAAGGTAGCCACCTGGGTGCATGCCACTTCACCCAGGGCATGCGTATCATATCAGGGGTGAGAGGGCACATTGTTTCATACCAAACCTGAAATATTTTAGTTATGCCATGATGGAGCTGCCAACATCAAGAATGCCAGGGTGGCAGTCTATGTTATCCTATGGTCTGCTAACTCTTATAGTAGTTTCCAATGAAGAACACCACTATAGGGACATGTAGGCTTGCACTTCTATGTCCTCACCTTCAATGTACCTTTAATGTACTACACCCTGCCTCCTGGGTTCAGGAGGCCTTCATTAGTGGTGTATGACATATATTAAAAATTGTGTATTGACTATGCCACACATGATGAGAGGACAATCATATTTGTGCAGTTTGCATTGCTCCTATAGTCTTCAATGGCAAGTCTGTTGTCAGTAGTGTACTTGGATCACTGAAGATGGCATACAACCGTGCTGCAGGCCTGCGGACCCCTTTAGCACGCTGGGTACCCCTGGTACCTTATGCTAGGTACTTATAAGGGGGTAAAATATTTGCCAATTTGGGATTCACAAGTCAAACATAACAGTTTGGAGAGAGATCACAGGAACTGGGGTGTTGGCAGAAGAGTCCTAACCATTGGCATTTGGAACAAAAAAGTGTGTGTGTGTGGGTGACCATGCAAAAAGGGATGTTTCTACTTTCAGGGTAAGACAAACATCACCTTGTTCTTACAGTGAAAGATATCCCTCTCTAGTCCTCATTCCAAGATAACATTGCACTGTGTAGGCAATGGCAGGCGTAAGACTGACGCAGGCCCTTTCATATGGGTCTTGCCCCATGGGAAAGGACACATTGCTGGAGCTGCATCAGGTTTCCAACACAACTCCAGCAATGTGTCTGTTTTGCGCCGACAGATACATCACTAATACTGACGTATCTGTCATTCCTTGTGCCATGATGCTTCGTACAGTAAATATGACGCATCAATGGTGTCGAAAGGAGGGCGCACTGAGAAGTGCTGCATCACTGCTTGTTCACAGCGATGCAAAACTTCTCAGAAATTATGCCCTAAATTTGGACGTTGGGAGCTGGGTGGTGTGTAAGGGGAGTACTATGGACAGTACAAGTGTTCTCTCACCTCAGACTCTAAAATCTAGTAAGAAGCAGGCTGTTGACACACAATAAAAAATGAGACAGACGTCTAGTGAGACAAAGCAGGATCCTGCAGTAACCAGACAGGGGATACACAATAAATGTGATTTGGGTCTGTTTGATTGCTTTCAAAAGTGCAAAAGGTTTACATTTGCCTCAGATAGACCTGTCAAGAAGGATAGGACACTGCTGTGCCAATAGGAGCAGCACCCACCTTGAATATTCTGCCAAGCGCAGATGAAGGATTGCGGCCTATTCAGGTTGATCTGTAAACCAAAGTGGTCCATTGTGTGGCTACTGGAAGGGAGTTCACACCTCATTGCAGGCCTGGCAGTTGGTTCAGAATAAGGGGATGTATGATGTTACAGCGCATACTTTTACAACGCATACCTTTACAACGCATTTCTTACAACGCAACATCCATTACAACGCATTCCATTACAACGCATGCCATTACAACGAATTTGAAAAAACTACCTTTACAACGCATTCCATTACAACGCATGCTACCTTACCAACGCATACCATTACAACTCATACCATTACATTGCATGTATGGTAAGTATTTGATAGTTCAGGGGTAAAAATTACTATTCTTACTCCAGGGTGGTGCAACAGTAGGGTAAGTGTTGGATAGTGTAGAGGGAAAAATTACTATTCTAACTCCAGGGGGTGCAACAGTAGTGTAAGTGTTGGATAGTGTAGGGGTAAAAATTACTATTCTAACTCCAGGGGGTGCAACAGTAGGGGAAGTAGTGGATAGTGGAAGGGTACTATGCGTTGTGATGGTATGCGTTGTAATGGTATTCGTTTTAATGACTGTGTTGTAATGACATGCGTTGTAGTGGTATGCGTTGTAGTGTCATGCGTTGTAATGGTTGCGTTGTAATGGCATGCGTTGTAATGGATGTTGCGTTGTAAAAGTTTTGTTGTAACGGTAGTGCGTTGTGAAAGTTGCGTTGTAAAGGTTGTTTCCCGAATAGGGCTACATAACTCATAGCTGGAGTGGCTTAGGCAAGTAAATATAACTTTTCTGAAAGTTATATTTTCTAACTTGTTAGAAAACATTCCTACTTTACTAAAAAACTGCCATTTTAAAACAGTAAGGACACAGTCTTGACGTTTTTCTGGAGTTGTTTCTTACTGGATATTGCAGAAATATTGATGCAACTAGTATTTGTTACAGAAATAGCTAAACCTGATATAGTGAAAATAGCTTTTTGTGGTTTTCACTCTAGGTTAATGCAAATGTTGATTTAGGCATGTACTATTTCTAGGCACAATGTGCCCTATCTTATGGGCAATGAAGTAATTTTAGGGGTGGTTTGTTTAGCACTTAGAAGCATATTCTTAGGTTAGTCAAAATGTTTATTTCTACAGGTCTTTCTGCAAACATGAAAGTTTGCAGGGTGAGGGGAGTTCTGTCTCAGGTTTTCACAGTCACAATCAGATGGCACAATATAGTTGCGAGAAACTGGGTTGTTGGTTGACTTGGGAGTAAGCCCTGGTCTAGCAAAAGCCACAATCCCTTGCCGGGTGAGCAACACATAGTCACTAAATTAACCTGTGCTTAACCCTGGGTAGCTTGGCACAAAAAAGCAGCCAGCTTAACCCCTTCACTGCTAGGCCTTTTCTCCCCTGTGCTAATCCTTTTTTTGGCTATTTGGGGTAGTTTGCGCTTAAGTCTCATATTGTTTTGTCCACATAATATATCCATGCCAGATTTGTGCCCTTTCCTTCCAACATCCTGAGAATTCTAAAGGTACCCTCGGTTGTGGATTCCCCTGGAGGGGATTGAGCAATTAGCCAAAATACAGCTACATTTTGGTTTATGAGGAAAAAAGTGCTGCAAATAAGAGCATCTGTTTTTTCCCTACAAATGGTATCAATGAAGGATTTACAGTACTACAATGACTATCTTCCCAGCTTTCAGGAACAGACAGTCTTTTTTCAGTAACCTAAAACTTTCAAAACAGTTTTGGCATTTTAACCTCCTTCCAGTTAGTGGTTGAAATGGGTATGGAACCTATAATGGATCCCAAAAAGCTATTCATTTCGAAAAGTAGATACAATTCTGAATTCTGCAAGAGGTCGTTTGTGTTGATCTTCCAAGGTTTTCCTATAGAAAGTAACAGTTGAAATAAACAAATATTGAAATTGAGTTGAAACAAACTGCCATTTGTGCGTACATTTTCATCTTTAACTTCTTCTAATTTTGGCATATTTTTAAAGAAATATAACATTATGTCTGCTGCACCCTTCTGGTTGAGGGGATATATAGGATTTCAAGGTTCACTAAGAACCAGAAGTACCCAGAGCCAATAACTGAGCGGCAACTTCCAATGTTTTTTCATTGTGTTCCCGGTACACCGCAATTCATTTGGGAAAATATAAAGAGTAAAAAATAGGTATCAAGACAGCCTATCTATTTCTGAAATTATAACAACATATGGAGTGTAGAAGCAATGGTTATTTCCACATCTCCGAAATTGTGAGTACCCATATTAGAAAATACATTAGAGGGCATTTTTCAAAAATGACTTCTTTTTCGCAAACTGTCTTACATTTGGAAGGCGGAATTGCATGGAAAGTCAATTGGTAAAAACAATTTTTCTGCAATTCTGTCCTTTCCTAAGTGTCCCAATCAAAATGGTACCTCACTTGTGTTGGTAGGTCTGGTGCCCGCAACAGGAAATGGCACAAAACACAACATGGACACATCACATTTTTCCAGTGAAATCTGACCCGTTTTACGCAATGTGCCTAGCTGTGAATTTTGGACCTTATCTCAGCTAGCAAATAGGGAAACCTAGCAAACCTGTACATTTTTGAAAACTAAACACCAAGGGAAATCCAGGATGGGGTGACTTGTGTGGCCCAGAATCTCTTGCAAATCTCAAACTTTGTTCCTTACATTTCTGTGATGGAAAGTTCTGGAATCTGAGTGGAGCCACAAAATTCAACCCAAGCAGTGATTCCCCAAGTATCTTATTAAAAATGGTACCTCACTTGTGTAAGTTGACTTAGTGCCCATAACAAGAAAGGGTCTAAAACGCAACATGGACACATCCCATTTTACTACTGAAATCTGACCTTTTTTGCAATGTGCCTAGCTGTGGATTTAGGAACCTACCTCAACCGACACCTAGGGAAACCTAGCAAACCTGTACAATTTTAAAAACTAGACACACATGGGAATCCAGGATGGGGTGACTTGTGTGGCTCTCTCCAGGTGCTGCTACCCAGAATCCTCTGCAAACCTCAATCTTTGTCAAGAAAAGCAAATGTTCCTCACATTTCTGTGATGGAAAGTTCTGGAATCTTCGGGGAGCTACAAACTTCCACACACCCAGCATTCCCCCAAGTTTTCTGATGCAAATAGTACCTCACTGTGTGGGTTCGCATGGTGCCCATGACAGGAAATGCCCCAAAACACAACATGGACACATTACATTTTTTTCGGTGACATCCGGCCCTATTTTTGCAATGTGCCTAACTGTGGATTTTGAACCCTAGCTCAGCTGGCACCTAGAGAAACATAGCAAACCTGTACATTTTTTTAAAACTAGACACCCAGGGTAATCTAGGATGCAGTGACTTGTGTGGATCTCACCAGATTCTGCTACCCAGAATCCCTTGCAAACCTCAAACCTTTTTAAAAAAACACATTTTACTCACATTTCTTACACCAACCTAGCATTTCCCCAAGTCTCCTGATAAAAATGGTATCTCACATTTGTGGGTAGGCCTAATGCCTGTGACAGGAAGTGCCCAAAAACACAACATGGACACATAAAATATTTAGTGAAATCAGACCTTTCTTAGTATTGTGCCTAGCTGTGTATGTTGGACTCTAGCTCAGCTGGCATCTAGGGAAACCTAGCAAACCTGTACATTTTTTCAAACTAGACATCCTGAGTAATCCAGAAAGGGGTGACTTGTGTGGCCATTTTAGGAGGCCTCCACTCCTACATATTCAAACAAAATAATATGTGGTGCCTGGTTGGCTTTCTGCCCCACCGGGGAGGCATATCGGAGGCCCAACGGGCAGAAGGACTGTTTGGAATTTAATTTAGGTAGGAGGATGGTCTTGCCCATTCTGGACAGCCCCTAACCCCTACATTTGCATTTAAAAAATACTCCTGGTGTTTAATGTGCTTTCTGTCATCAACTGTTTGCAATTTCATTTGGGTGGGGGCATGGTCTTGCCCATTGTGGGCACCCCCACCTCTCTTTAATAATAATTAAAAAAATCCCTAGGTCTATTGGGCTTTCTGCCACCCCTGGGGGGCAGATCAGGGGTAATATCCCCTATCTGTCCCCCAGGGGGAGCAAAAATACAGTTCAGTTTGTTTGGGGGTGGGGGCATTGGCATGCCCATTGTGAGCAGCCCTACCCCTAATTTTACATAAAGAAAATCCCTGGTGCCTAGTGTGTTTGCAACCCCCAAAAACTTTGGGGGGAGCAAAGGCCCTTGCCCAAGGGGCTCCTCCCCCCTCCTTAGGGTCTAGTCGCGGATCCCTGCTTGGAGATCAAGCTCCTGTGACGATACACCCTGCTTGGGGAGCACCCTCCTGTGATGATCCCCATTCAGGGATCCACTAGTAATGGGTACCAATGATACCTCGCTAGTCTACCTACATGCTCAGGTGCTGAGATAGCCCTACGAGCACGCAGGCAGTGAAAGTGAACAAGCTGATCGGCTCATTTCACTTTTGTTTTCAGTGAAATTGTCTGTTCAGTGAAAACCCAGGATGTTTTGTAAAAAAGGAAATCCCTCTGGTGCCCGCACCAGAGGGATTTCCAGTGCCATGTGTAAAGACGTGTGTGAGCCGTCCATTGCACTCAAGCAGCATTGCGTCGGACAGCTCCAGTGCATCCGACGCATGGAAGGGGTTAACTTAGAGGCAATGTGAAAAGTATTCATGCAGTACACAAACAGTAATAAAGCGAAAATACAAAACAAGAAAAGTCCAAATCCAATTTAGGATAAAAACGGAGTTATTAATTTTTCACGTTTTTAGTAAAACGCCAACCCTGACTGGGTCAAAGTTGAAAGTTAAGGCTGACCGCGATGGCTCCTGGTTTGGATATAAGAAGTGGACTGGACCTGGTCAGAGCCTACCTTCAGACTTAGAAAATTCTTCAAGGAAAATTTCTGTGAAGGTACAGTTCAGCTGGGCAAGGCTGCAGGAGGTGTATGATGAGGGAGAGTCGTCAGTCCTGGCTTTGGGTCGAAGCCACAGTGAAGATTTCTAGGTTTGTTGTTAGTCTCCAAAGTGGAAGTAAAAAAACTCCTGAATGTCAAAGCAGAGCGTTGTACATGAAGACAGTTCCATGAGGTTGGATACTCCTTTGGTGAAGTACCATTGAAATTGATTTGTTGCTGCAGCGAAGTACATTGTGGGAGAAGCCGCAGAGTCACGCCACCCTGGGATGCACCTAGTGCAGATAGGCAAGCAGGTTGGTATTGATCTCCTCCTGGTTCTCAGAGCACATTTTGGTCAAACTCTGTGCTCAGTTTTGGAAACTGGCCATCTGTTCACCTTTAGCACCACAATCAAAGGTCCGGCACTGTTACGACATCTTTTGGGGGTTAAGGAATCGCTCAGGCTGGGTCCAGTTGTGCGTTCAAGAGGGTGAACGCCATTTGTGTCCCTGTGGCTCCAAACAGGAGGCCAGAGACTATCCCTTGGATACACATCTGGTAGTCCTGGGTGCAGGTGAAGATGTGAGGCTGAAGAGCAGGGCTGGCCTCTGAGGTTTCAAAGCAGGCTCCAGGTAGCAAAACAGTCCATCCAGGTAAAGACGCAGCAGTCTGGCAAAATGCACATCAGGTCATAGCAGCAGGCAGTCCTCTGAGAATACTTCCACTGGTCCAGTATTGAACTGAAGAGTGCGTCTGAAGGTCATATTTTTATTCCATGGTGCCCTTCTTCTAGAAGGTGGGAAGAGCTTCTGGAAAGGTTCTTTGAAGAGCATTGAATTTCTTAACTTCCCTGCTCTGTTTCCAAGCTGGCTGCAGTGACAATACAGGGTCATGACAAGCTCCGAATTTGGAATTACAGCTTTTTAAATGTAATAAAGAATACCAAATGTTATCCTATTGGAGGGGTAGGCCTCACAGTAGTTAAAAACGAATTTAGGTGTTTTTCACTAACGAGACATGTAAAACTTGAAAGTATATGTCCAACCTTCTAGTTGCACAGAACTCTGCCATATGGAGGAATAAAAGGAGAGTTTAAGGCTAGGCAAGGGGTTTAAGTGTCAAGTCTACATGGCAGTGTGACACTGCATTCATGCTGCAATGGAATGCCTTAGATATGTTTAAGGTACTAGTGAAGTAGGTAGCACAAACTTGCTGCAGGCCCATTGGCAAGATTTGATTTACAGGCCATGGGTATATGGTATACCACTCTACAAGGGATATATAGGTACATGAAATATGCTAATTAGGCATATGCTAATGCCAATCAAACTATGAAACTATGATTAGGGGAGTGAGCACAAGCACTTCAGCATTGGTCATCACGTCAAACAATAGTCCTTCAGTCCACATGTGACATATATATTCAAATATGCAGTAGGTGTAGTTGTTACACCTTATGCAATGCTCTTATAGTAAAATTAAATACACCAAATGGAGTTTTAAGACAATTCTTACTTTGTTTTAGGGGTCAGAGCACATGCACTGGGCACTGGATTGCTGTGTCCCAGTGTTAGAGTACCAACTTGTGAGTCCCAAAAGAATTGAAAACCTGGAGATGGCCAACCAAAAAGCGGTCACTTTGCAACATACTTGAGAATTGTAATCAATTGTTCTCTGCAAATATTTGAATAAGAAAAAAAACTGTCAACATTTTAAGCTATGCCTCTCATAGCCATGTCAAAAGTAAAACATTGTTTGTGAAATTGCCTCAAACACATTTTTTACAGGAAAACGTGTTAAATTGTGTGAATGCAGATTATGTAAATGTCGGCTGGATTTAAATTTTAAAATACAAAATACTTTATATTTTTAGCAAATCAATTATTTTTACCAATTTTACTTTGTATTGATTTATATGTTTTATTGCAAACTTTTTTCAGTCTATGCTTAGTTTTATGTGAATTGTTTTTTTTTTCATTTTCAATGGAGAAGAATATTGGGGAAATTGGACAAAGTTCTAACTTGTTGCAGTGCTCTTATTTGGATTATAATGTATCCAGTTCACATTTGGGCAATGGTCAGACTCCATTCAAGAGTGCTGACGTAATTTGCCTCTCATGTTTCTGGTTCCCTCCTTGAGAGAGCTGCAAAACTGGGCTAAGTAAAACCCTATGTGCGCAATACTCACTGTCAAAGTTGTGGCAAGCATTCACAGGCTTCTCAGGCAGGTGTTGTGGGGGTGCTTGGGCTCATCACAAAAAGCATAATAAATGATTGGCTTATTTTGTGCTTACCTGCCTTTTTTCATTTTTAACAAGTTATTTTAACATGTTTATTTATTTCTGTAAAATATTACTTGAGCATATACGTTATGAACAAATATGATGTCAAATCATCCCACCGATACTATCAGGGAGTCCACACACATAAAATCTTTAGCACATATCTCCTTTTGCTTTGTTGGGTTCCACACTAACCTTTTCATTTTGTAAGCTGTTGGTCCGTTATCAGGGACCTTAACTCTGGCAGATTATCAACTGTTAACAATAATGTAATTGTTTGTGGATTATGATCACCTTCTACTCTGGGGGGCATTTGATACTCAGAAAGAGAAGATACAAGATCCTTTGAAATAATGGTGTAATCAATGATAGAATGTTGTCATGATTTTTTAAATGTTGGAACACTCTCAATAATATTTCGGTTAACTTCCTGTAATACCATAGGATCATATTTTTTTAGATGAGAACAACACATCTGTATCAAGGCTCTACTTGGTTTGTCAGCTCAGTTTTTAGAAAGCAAATGCATATTGAAGTCTCATGAGATAATTAACATAGTGGCAATATTGATAATTCAGGAATTTACCTATTTCCCAAGGCACAGAAAATTTAGATATCTTGACTGTACTCTTTGTGCTTAAATATACATTTAAGAATATTGTTGGTTATTTGAAATCTATTTTGATACATAAAAGCCATGTTAATTGAAAATCAATTTCATATTGCTTAATATCCAGGTCAAATGACACATAAGTAGATATAGATAGCCCACCTCTTGCCCAACCATGGGCGGACAAACGAGATGAAAATTTTGCATAATCCTGATATCCGATTATCGGTTCTTTACACATATTACAGGTTTCCTGAAACATTTGCACTTCAAAATTCTGTATAAAAGTTACTGTATCTTGCTCTTCTAACAAACTCATCGAGCCATGAATGTTCCATAAGCAAATATCAATGGATTTGTTTGTATTGGTCGAGCTGTTTAAGCATCATTCATGCACTCCAGCTTTCTCTTTAGTAAGAATTTTCTTTAATTCCTCACAAACTTGTAAGCCCGAGTTACGACTTGTAACTTTGATCCCAGAAGACAGAACAGGATTAAGTAATGGACCTATTGCTCCTTTTAAAACCTCAATGTGACCTCCACGTGTTTTACTTATCATGGGGTGTAACGGAACAGTTCTCTTTGACACATACTTCGGAATTAATAAAGTCGATAATTGGTTGTCATTACATTTCCTTAGGTCAATACCCCATTTCTCGAATTGTGGTCTATTTTCTAGAATTTCTTTTAGCAATCTCTTCACAATGACAAGTCGTACAAGACACCTTTTGAGTGAGGTTATTTGGATCTTGTTTAAATTGAACCGAGTCCAGATCATCCGATGAAAGATCATTAAGCTCTAGGATTGAATTGAATTGTTTAAGAATATTACTGCGATTTAAGATATTGTAAGCACCCCTTGAAACATACCATGGAATGAATGTTAATTTAGTAGAGGAAGCAAAACTGTTATCACCCATAGACATTGCATTTTAAATGTGACCACAATTCATAGATAATAGCAGTGAGCCTTGAATCTTCCTATCTCCTGATCCAGTATCTTCTGTAGCAGTTGGATCAATGCTTTTCTCAGATCATGCAATTGATGTAAACTTTATATTATTTGGAATATTTTCCGGTAAAACTGTATTGTTATTTTACCTTCCCCTTTCTGTATCTTGCACTGAAAACTGCAGGTCTCCGCTTCCTGGTGGAAGCCGTTGTACATGACCTTGTCCAGGCACTGGGGTGTTTGATGCAACTAATGGGTGCGATATTATAGGCTAATTAACAACATCAGCAGAAGTAAGTGACACCACTGGTCTGCTTAGACTTGAGATCAACCCATCTTTCACTTTGCACTGGTGTAATTCAGACAATTTAAAAAATGAATAGATTTCTTTTGGTTCATGAAATTAATTAGTATTCATTGTTTTAATAATTTTCTTTATTTTGTTGTGGGCTTTTCTTAATGTGTTCCTTGCTCTTTTCATTAGCCTTTCTTGTTTTGGCTTAAAAGATAAATCCGTATTATTTGTAACTTGGGCATCTTCCACTTCTTGTGCTGGTGATGACTCTATGGGATCATTACATTCAGTGAATCCGGACGTTCTTGTAGATTACTTAATATGCTTTCTTCCCTTACCATTTGGTTTTCCCTTTATACGTCCTTCCTTATAGACAGTATTGAGTTATTTCGCTGGTCTTTATGCCTGAGGGAACCTTTTTTATTATTTGTCGACTTTTTTCCAACCCCGTTTTTGTCCAATGTTTTCATAAGTTGGCAAGATGCTGGCACTATTAGGGCTTTGGTATCAAGACACTGGCAGTGATCGTACTTAGTTGTGCCTACTCACTCCTTTATATTCCTTACCAACATTGACTTGACCTCCGCCACCAAAGAACTGACTATGTTTGGTAACTCTGAGATTTTATCTAACATGTGGGCACAAGTACACATGATCAATTGATTGTCTCTATCAGACTGTGCCATTACTACCAAATTTGAGAAATTAAGTAACTTTGAATTGATACCGGCAACATAGAGGGCTATTGTGTTTAATAACTCCACCTGGATGTTCAGTTTAGCTGAGTGAAAATTAAGAGCATTAGTTATAGTGTCCATGGTATTAAGCAGACTATTCCATAATCCGGTTGCGGGCTCTTTTGGACCCTCTGGTAGACATGCTCCCACCAAGAAGTTTTCTTCATATTTAGCTAATAATAACAGGTCTGCTGAATTGAGGGGATTGTTCATAGAGTCGGCTTGCTCTACCTTACTTTTTTCATTTATAATGAGCACATTCTCAGTATCAATTATCTCAGGATCAAAATTGTTTTGAGGTTGTGTATATTAATTCCTGTTTCCGTTGTTGGACTGAATGGATCCATTTCAGTTTTATTCTAACAATCCTTGGTGCTAGAAAAAGCTTCAAGTATCATATTTTGACATCCTCCGACTTTATTTAAATTGGACAAGGCGAGAATGAGCGGTGGAGTAGGAGATGACAAAAATACCTCATGACTTGTATTTTGATTAACATCGGACAATACATTAATCACGTATTTTTCTGATTTCAACTGATATCCTGTTGCATTCTGTGAATTTTGTCAGTGTTGTGAACTGTCACTGACTTTTTCTCCAGCCCAGTAGATGAAGGGACGATTTTTGTTCCATTCACGTGCCCACTAGATGTACTTCTTTGCTAAAGCATTCCAGTTGGAGTACTAGGGGCATGAACCTGTGCTTTTACCACAAGTGGGCAGGGGCCCTTCTCCGGAATTTAGACCACATTTTAGACATAAGATACTTTGCAAGGGCTCTTATCAGCTGTTGAAGTGTTATTTACCACTTCTTCGTTCCCTCAGAGAGAAGCATCTTTAATTTTGTTGCACGACTTATGTCTTGCGTTGTTTTAAATTTGCCCATAGTTATTTGCACTCCAGGATCTGTATTGCCTTGCATGGTGCTTTTACTGGTTCTTTCAAGAGTTTTTATATATCCAATGATTTTCGAATATTGAGCCGCAGAGGCATTTTCGGTAAATGTGAATGATGATGTTGTTAATTTAGTTGTTTCGCCTTTTGAGTTGCTCAGACAACTAAGTAGAGATCCAGCCCCATTCTTGCCCAATTTCTTCCTCCGTTGCTTTAATTGTGGTTCGGGAAATGTCCCATGCAAACAGCCAGAAATCATAGCTATATTTGCTTGAAGGGATAGAGGGATAGAGGGTCTGTGAGTCGTTCTAACCAACCTAATAAAGCTGAGAGCGAGGGGGTGTAAGGGATCCTCCTTTACTTTACACATCCCTCTCACCTTCCGTACTCTGCTTTCCATCAGCTACCCCTGAACCGCAAGCCGCACCCGGTCTCCACCACACCGGTTCGCCTCCACGAATAGAGGTACTGAAGTTGGTTAATTATTTAGTTGGTTAAATGAATTAGCAGCAACTGCAACATTTTCGTCCTCATCCACACGCTTCAGAGGGCACTAGGACGCTGTAGATGCCAATATGCCTGTAGGCAAATTAAAGATTTGTGGGTTGCTCCCCTTCCTCCAAACATTTGAGGCCACCGCTTAGTGTCTCAGTGGCACCTCTGACCATTAGCTCTATCCACTCAGCTGACCACCAAGCGAGTGGGGGCCACGAGGCAGCAGCCAACCACACCCAGCCTAGTCAGACAGTCTCCGCAGCCTGTCTGCAGCCCACACACCAAAGCCGTCCACTACTGGCTACTGCACTCACTAAGGTAAGATTTGCGGATGGAGGGCGATGGAGGGTAATAGCGAAAGCGGTAGTGGGTGGCCGCCACCAGCACCACCAACGCGTTGTACGAGCTTCAAATTCCTGGTGGATGACAGATGTGAGGGCCGTAGATATGGATAGTGGTGGTATAGAAAAAAACAAAGCTCATAGCTCGATGCTCGCTGCTCGCCACCCCCTCTGCCCTTCGCGTTTGCTGCGTTATATTCAGTCACCCCTGAATTCTAACTGCCTTTTGACTTGTTTCCACGAGGTCTGTATCCCTTTTATATCCTTGTGTTTTCTATATGGTTTGCACCACCAAGGGTTCCAAAGCTAAGACAAGTAGTAACAGTAAGAATGGGTACCCCTGTTGTGTTCCCCATGAGATCACAAAATCCGTTGATGAGTGGCCATTATTGCACCCGACCACAGCCATAGGGTTGGTATAGAGCCATTGAATAGTGGATTTCCACTTCAGTGAATTCTTGATTCAAAGCACCCTAACTATGAGGGTGTTTGTATCGGCCAGGTGAGGCGTGAGAGGAAGTCTCCTGCTATGGGGCTTGATGTGGGGCACTCAGAGGTATTTAACGCATCGTACTAGTCCTGACAAGAGGCAAGGATGTCAGTTGAGTGTGTGATTATTGTGCTGTTCTTGAACAGATCGCTGGGATGGTATTTTGCGACTCCTTTTATTTGAGTTGTAGAGCTAGAAACTTGCCTGTCTTTTCTCCTTTCTAATAGCTCCTTTGTTTCAAGCAAAATAATGCTTTCTTAGCATGAGGCATGTAAAACTTGTTTAGCTCACCCTTTGTGTGTAATAAGGTGTGTAGTTCGGAAAGTGCTTGTGTGGAATTATATGTGTTTGTGAATGTCGTTGTCTGCTCTTCTAGCACTTTCTGCTGTCATTGTGCTCCCTTTGTACGTATGGCCGAGTCTCTCAAGATTTCCCATCTGACCCGCTTACATTGTAGAAACTGATGACCCGATGAAGTTCTCGGCAGGTGAGTTACTCCATCACAACTGTGACGGATAACCCATCCGCCAAAATATATATCCCATAGGAAATAATGGTATTAATATTTTAGCGAACGGAGTAACACATCTGCTGAGATTGAAATTAGACCCTGAGTGTATATTGGCATCAAGGAAAAGGGTGAGGGTAGCGATTAGTTGTTCTTTGTCCATTGGTAATCGGTAGTAGGACAGCCCTATGGCCAACTTAATCTGGATTGTAGAACAGTCTGACACCTCATTAGGTCAAATTACTGTATAAATTATTCTGTGAAGGTGGCGAGTGACCTGAACATAGATGGAGCCCACTATCATGATTTTGGTGTTGCATGGTCACCTTGATGAGTATGTAATGTCCTAGAAAATCCTGCCATATCTTCATCAGTAGGCCTCGTCTCAATAGTATTCCCTTCTGATCCAATTGCGATGGAGCTTCAAACCTTCTATGTTGGAAAAATGTTTCTCGTGTAAGAGTGCTTTGTCAGGTCACGACTTCCTCCTAAAATGAGATAGGCAATTGACATTAAGCGATACAACACTGAGAGTATTTTGGATTGTGGTCCCTTACATTCAAGGCCTAGTGCATTGTGTCTAGGAGGTAAGGTATTAAGGCAAAGGCTCATCTGGAGTGGGAAACATACGGTGTGGATGTGCTGTGGACCAGCTGACTCAGCATCTCTGTGGCATTCGTGCACTGTATATATAATCAGGTGAAAACTTGACCTAACGGGAAGTGGCTGATCCGTGGTGGCCTCTGTCGCATCTCCAGATATGTTTGGGTTATATGATTGCAGAAAGGTGTAGATGTGTCGCAATCCGGATAGATACAATGACATTATGCAGGATGCCCTCTGGATGTACCCCAGAAACAAGATTGAGACATTCTACAGGGGGCCACGTCTGCTGTGGGAGGAGCTCCCAGCCATATCTGGTATTTTTGGAGTCCCAAGCTCTGGGTTGAAAAGAAAGCTGTAAATGTGGAAAGAAGTCATCATCAGGTGGAACCTTACAAGGGAGGATAGGAGACTTAGAACCTACAAAGCAGCATACTAGTTGTGTAGTATCATACAGTAATAGCTCATCAAGCTACAGCAAAACATTCAAGAGCATGTAAACCAGTGATACCCTCACGGGTGACTTGCCGTGCTATATAAATGATTGATTGATTGATTGATTGATTGATTGAGAAAAGGATATTCTTTTGGGTAGGTTGCACATGCAGAAAAGTCTTCAACTGCAGTCTCGAGGTGGGCCCCCTCACTGTAGTGGTTTCAGTGGTAATTTAGATTTATGACGTTAGGGTTGATGTTTACTCAGATGTTTTAGTTTTGGCCAAGCTGACCATTGCTGGATGTATTCCTCCAGTCTGTCTCTTTCAGTTGGTCGGGAGGTGTCAACATCCCCTTCCATCTTGGATTGTGTCTGAGATGACGTGCCTGCTGTGTCAAATTGTCTGCTGTGTCCATGCTTGAATCTTTCATGGAGTCCAGGAAGCCCCTCAACTTGCCGAGTCATCATTTTCCATGGTCAAGAAGATCCTGTTTTTTAAACTTTTGAAGTACAGCCAAAATTGTTTTCTGCATTGTACAGTATTGTGCAAGAAGTCTTGTAATATTGCTATGCACAATCCTTGGTATTGGTAGGAACCATGTTTCTTCACTTCTAGGATAACTTGCCTTGCTTGTTGCTGGTGATGAAAGCCCATGATAATTTGACAAGGCCCTTCCAAAGAAGTTTATCTTCTGCAACTTAGTCTGTGTCCCTTTTGGAATTCCCTGGAGGGGGTGAATTTCAGGGACGTAAGTTCCAGCAAAATGGAAGGCAGGTATGCACTTATATCGGTACTATTCGATATTTTCTTATATTCCGGAAACCCTGAGATTGTCTCAGCGGCTAATGTCTTCCAGTTTGTAACTTTGCATTGAAGAAACCAATTGTCCTGCTCCCAGTCTATAGATGATGCTATTTCCTGTTCCACTATTGGGGCCTCTCCTCTGTTTGTTGTAGATGTACGTTAAAGGAGGCAAAGTTTGAGCAGCTGGTTAGGGTATTAGCTCCAGATTTTGTGGTGTTTTCTTCTACTACGGCCATCAAGAGTCTTAGGCTTGTAAGCCCCTTCACCATCGCCTTCAGGGTAGAATCAGCTTTTGGCCTGGGCTGATCGATTGGCAACTTAGGTTGCTTCCCTACCATTACTTTGGCTAACAACAGTTGTCTTGCTGTCTTGGACATGGTCCAAATGTGCATTGTGAAGGCCTGGGTCACTGTCACCGGATGAGCTATGGGGAGTTGTTGAGCATCTGCAATGCTCACCTGAAGATGAATTATGGGGCCAGGAAGTCTGAGTCCCATCATGATTAGATGAGGTGTCTTGTCAGTCCACCAGCTATCTGGATGGGTAACTGGACTGTACTCTGAGTAAGTGTACTCTGATGCAATGCAGGGTCACAACAGATCGGTGGGACTGCACATGCTCTATGATTTTGGTTGGACTCCCATGTTTTGGTTGAACTCCCTGTGCAGTGGGAAGGTCAAGGTACCTAGGCCATAACAATACTGAAAGGTCATGGCTGTTCCCCCCAACCGTAAGAATGTGCTACAGTTTTCAGTGGAGATCAACAGCAAGGCAGCCATCTTCTCTGGCATGCGCTCTGCCCCTTAGTGTTTGTTTTTCAAGAAGAAAATTACTTTAAAGTGCACTAGAGCAAAATACTACACATATTATTGGCAAGATGCAATTTAGTGTCCTTAATGCAGAGCAAGGCTTCGCAGTTACCCCTATCAGCTTTGGTCTACCTCTTACAACGCAGGCGGTTCCCTCATAGGGTCAAAGTTATAATGTGATTAGGTTTACGTGCATAATCACCCCAATAATGTACATCAATCCATCAGAGTACACATTTTCTCACTGAGTGGGGCTTGTTCCTTTTGTGGTAGTAGATTGACACACTTGATAAGCAACTGGCATTTTTCCACTCGCTCGATCTCCTGTTTCTGGAAGTCAAGAGCTAGCAGTTCTGACAGGGTCTCTTCCACGCCATAGACTACAATGACTGCATATTCCTCAACTACCTCAATTTTTACTTTAAGAACTATGACATCAACACCACTAACCTCCTCAATTACCAAACTACTCTGCAACCCCACACACTCTGCAGGCCACAATCTAGACTCCATGTTTACTCCCATCAACCACATCAAGTGGAACCACATAATCCATAATCTTAACTTACTTGGACCGACCGCTCCATCATCCTCCTCAATGTCACTAGCCCACAGACCTCATCCCCCACTTTGCCCAGTATCCCCTTGCAGCTAAAGTGAAATCTCAGAGTCAAATTGGATCAACACCCTCAACACCACCCATCTCGATCCATCTAGCAACATGGACCAAAATGTTACAAATTCAACACAAGGATCACAAACTGCTTCGACAGCATCACCCCCATCGGCAACAACACACAAAAGGTCCACCAAGCAGGCAAGCTGGTACACCGAAGACCTCAGAACTGCTAAACGCCATTGTAAAAAAATTGAAAGAAGATGGTGCACGAGCAAGGACACCACTGACAGGACTTCCTTCAAGACAGCCCTGAACCTCTACCACCAACAGCTGCAAGTGTCCAAGATATAAGCCCTATCACACGCATTGAATCAAATTCCCACAACACCAAGGAACGTTTCAACATCATCAAGGAATTCTAAAACACCTCAACTGCCACAAACAGCATCACCCCCTTACAGGAACTCTGCAACAACCTCTCTAACTTCCCCACAACAGGATTGCTAAAAACCTTAGGAACTTCAAACCCTAGCACAAGCCCACAAACCTCTTCAACCAACGCAGCTTTCCCACAACCACTGCAGACAACCGATTGATTGCATGAAACCAGCTTGCCTCCCAGGACACCACCATAATCATGAACTAGGTCCATGCCGCAGTCCCCACCAAATAGTGCCCAGACTACATTGTCAACGTAAGTGAAGCCAGGATCAGCCACAAACGTACCACCCTGTTCACAACACCTATCTGCCAAAGCCACCTTTCCTGAGGATTGGAAGCACGCAGAGGTCGAAGTCCTACTAAAGAGACCATCAGATGCCCCCGCGAACTCAACTGCTAGCGACCCATCTACCTGGTCCTATTCCCAGCCAAAGTCTTAGAAAAAGCCATCAACCTACAACTCACCACACATCTGGAACAGAACCATCTACTTGACTCTTCCCAATCCGGATTCCTCAGCAAACACAGCACATAAACAGCCCTAATTGTAGCCACTGATGACATCCAAATCCTATAGATTGAGGAGCGATAGAGATACTGATCCTCTTACCTCTCTGTGGTGTTCGAGACAGTGTCTCACCACACACTCATCGTTTGCAAATCTGCACAACATTGGCATCCAAAGAGCTGCTCTCAGATGGATTGCCTCCTTTCTCATACGAAGAACGCAAAAAGAGCACCTACCACCTTTCACCTCTTAACCCAAAGAAATCTGTGGATTACCTCAAGGATCAATGCTCAGTCCTACTCTCTACAACACGTACATGGCACTCAGGCTGACATCATCAGAGTCCACAAACTTAACATCATATCCTGCGCGGTTGTATGATGTAACAACGTGTGTTATTACAACGCGTGCTGTTAAATCGCAGTCTTTACAACGACTGCATGTTACCACTCTAAGCATTTACAACGCAAGTCTTTACATCGACTTGCGCTAGGTGGCGTGCTAACATTAAAAAAGTGTAATTTACTATTCCAACTCCAGTCCACTTATCAGTAGGGAAGGTGTTGGGATAGTAAACTACACGATTTTTAATGTTAGCACGCCATCTAGCGCAAGTCGATGTAAAGACTTGCGTTGTAATGGCATAGCGTTGTTACATGCGGTCGTTGTAACGACCGTGATGTAACAGCATTGCGGTGTACTGACCGCGTTGTTAAGGATGTTTCCCATCCTGCGCTGACAACACACAACTCATCCTCTCCCTCTCAGAAGCCTTCACCAACACCAGAACCAACTTCCACAACTGCATGACCAATGTTGCTTGCCTGATGAGGGACAACAGCCGGAATCTTAACAGAGACAAGACAGAGGTTCTGAACTTCAGCAACAATAGCTCCCCCGGGAATGCCTCCTCCTGGCCCATGGAACCCGGACCAACACCAACCACACTAGAAATCTGGGCATCATGCTGAAAAACAAACTAATCATGATGTCTCAGGTCAACTCTGTCTCCTCTTCCTGTCCCTTCATCCTACTCATGCTGCACTAGATCTACACATGGTTACCCCAAAGTTTAAGATGCAACATCACTCAAGCCCTCATCCCTAGCTGACTAGATTACAGCAATGATCTCTACACAGGAATTGCAGCCCACCAGATACCTCTGTTCTGCTTCCCTCTTGCTCGCCCACACACCCCACATCCGAGGCAGCTAGAGCTCTCGTTGATCCTTCTCCTAACTAGCAGCAGTGGAGACATGGAATAAACTCCCTTTACATCTCTGGACCTCCCCATCTTTACTGGAGTTCCAAAAGTCACTAAATACCTGGCTTGTTGACTGAACCACAGGTTCCTGCCAGCACCTGGATAACGTCATGGGTGATAAGCTGAGCTCTACAAATTGACTGATTGACTAGTCATATTCTCCAATGGCAGCTGTGGCTCTTGAGGATAGAGATGGCAGTCCCTGTGAGCATCTGGATCACACACAGTGCAGGTGGACCAGTGCACTAGGATTGTTGGGAACTGGCTGTGGCCAATCAGTCCTGGTCAGCAGCCACACAAAGGCCATTCCCGGGATGCTGACTGACATGCCTCAGTGGCGTCACTCTCTAGCAATGCAACATGTGCAGGCTGCGTCTTCTTGGCACTGTGCCTCAGGGCACACTACAGTTCTTCTTCAACTCAATGGTTTAGGTCATGCAGCACGTTTTTCACTGGCACAGCAGCTAAGGTCATGCCACAATTTCTCCTTGTGCACCATAGCTCAGCTAACTCTGCCTAGGATCAGATCCCTGCCTTCAAAGATGCTGAGATACATTAAACTCCTACTGCCAGAAACACTAGGAGTAGAGGTTGCTGCCTGTTGACACCAGGTTACTCAGCAGCATCTTCTTCTGGAATACTCCACCACGGTGAGGTCATACTGCACCTCTCTATTCCTGTAAAGTCACATCTACTGCAGGTCTGCCAGGCTCAGTTAATCTCTCAGCTGACATGTTTGTTTCTAGGTGCTTAAGTTGGATAAATAGCTTTTCCCTCAAGGGGCAGACTCAGGTGGTCTCTCATTAAAGGGGAACTAGCTGTCAGGCAAACCTCAGCTTTAGTTGCACAGCAGTCCTCAGAGTACTCTGCAGAGCAGTCCCTCCATTAGTCATAGGGAACATGGATCTGGAAAAACAGGTGGGTCAGTGAGCCCCAGTTTGGTAGTGCAAAACCAGACAGAAGATGTGGATCAACTGTCAGAATCGGTTTGGGGTACTTCTTATTTCAAGTGTACATTCCAGGCTACTCTTCAGATTCAGCCTTTTATCAGAGTAATACTTCTCACTGCAGGATTGTCTCCAGCCTGGAGCACAAAAAACAGAGGCACAATCAGGTGCGAGTTTCTTCCCCGGGTTTTCATCAGCCAGGGTAGACTGAAAGAGGGATCAAGGAGAGATAAAAAGACTGTGCCTCACCTAGAGACTCCCCTTCACCTTGCATACCAAAGCCTACAGTACCAGCTTTCACTCCCACCATCTACCAAAGCCTACATTACCATTTTCCACTCCCACCATCTACCAAATGGCAGTGATTCAGGTAGACTAATCAGCAACTACTTGCTAGCAAAACTCCTAATGTAATTTCTTCTCCTCTCACTTCAGTGGCCAGGTGTCCTCCCTCCAGCTCCAGGAAGTTATCTATACACTTCCGCTTTCGGGGAAAAAACCTCATCGCCATTTTGTGTTACAGCCAGGCCAGGGGCATCCATAATGGATTCCACAAGCCTCCATTATACTGTTACACTCACACATGTTTGCACCAAGCAGGCCACAAACATGCCCAACCTGTACTTGGGATATTAGCTCTATTATATGAGTAAGTGTACACAGGCAGAATTTGTTGGAGGACAGGCCCAGCCCTGTGTGCACGCAAATGATTATCATGAGCCTAAGGCCAAAATCGAAAATCAGGTTTTACCACATACATGCTGTCGGGCACTCAGAGCAACCAATAGGTTGGTATAGCAACTCTACATTTCCATCCCTTGGCTTCCCTGGAGTTCTATCTGATAAATCTAAACCTAGGACTTTGGCTTATATAGCTCCAATGCTCTACAGAATTTTCCAACACAAACCAGATACCCACTAGCTGAAGGAATTTAGATATATTTGAACATGCCTTTGTTTAGTGCCATAAGAAAGCTTTTCGCAATGCATTCTCGTTAATATAATTTGATCAGAGTTCCATCACAAAGTTATGGCTAATGTATTTTAACAAAAGTGTGATTTATCTCATTTTTTAGCACACCTAGTATGGAACTTTGTCCAAATGCATATATAATCAATTTGTGGCTCGCTCATTTTAGACATTAATTTTGTAACATAGGTTTTTATCGCTTTTACTACTACATAAATGAGGCTTTGTTATTATGCCCCTTGAGTGCTCCTATTATGATTAGTTTAAAGGATTTTAAGTGCAAGGTGTTATTCAGTTTGTAGAAAAATATTTTCCACCATGCCACACAAAAGTGCTTTTAAGGTATTTTTTTAATAGTGTGTTTTTTCTTGTATTAATTTAAGTGCATTGAAGGTGTTAATTCATATTACAGATCTGCTGTAATTTATATTGAAACATTAATTGGAGTCTGCCCATGTAGCTACTCATAACTGATTAGTGAAGATTGTGTTTTTTAACATAATTTGAGGTTGGTGGTGCACTGGAGAGATTGTGCAATGATTCTTATTAATTGCGTTAAATCAAGATTTACTTAATCAGGGCATGGAGACATAATGGTACACCATGCAGGGGATATACCTCTCCAAAAAGGTAGGTTTAATTTGGCCTTCCCAAGCCAGGAATAATAATACATCATGAAGATACTTCTCCATAGGACTGGCATACATTAACCCTCAAATGATATGTCAGGAGGAATATTCCCAATTAAAATGCAGTGAAAAATTGTGCCTAGAATACAGTGGCATGGGAATTATCCCCAGAATACTGTTCAGTTATGAGTTAGGATTAACAAGGCATACACTAATATGAGGATCCTACTGCCAAAACAGCACTTTTGTATCAGGAAGTATAATAGATCCAGACAATATATAAAAAATATTATTTATAATTTTCTTACTATTCAGGCAACTTAGTACAGCAAGACAAGTTGCTGTGCTTCGTTGCATGGATGAGAGAGTGCTTAAAAGCACCATAACTAACACGATATGATGATCTTCAGCTCTCTTCCTGAGCAGGCACCCTTGCATCATAGTGCAAGGGTGTCTGCATTGTAGGCAGGATTGTTTTTGGCAGAAGGGACAAAAACAGTAATGCCTCCCAGATGCAAAGCACTGCAAGGCAGCTCTTGTGCTGCCTTACATTACTTTGTATTTACTAAACCACGCATAGCCAGAGCAAAAGTGTCAGAGCTGTCCCATATAATTGAGCCAACCACAGTGCTTAACCTAAGTAAATGTCCTCCTTAATTGTACCCCCATGCTCCTTGATGATGGGATAAATCATGTTCCTGATCCTTTAAATGCTTGTACTCATTGTTTTAGTAAGGTTGGAGTATGTGTTTTCACTTAAGGCTATTTATTATTCAAGGTGAAAAGATTGACTATACAGTGATAAGATGCACAGATGATGTAAATGTACTTAGGAAAAGGTCTTTAAAAGTATATAGCCTATACCAGAACTTTAACATTTTCAGTAGCTACAAACAAACAGAGTCAATCATATGTTACTGACCTTTCTCTGGATTGCTTGTCCTAGGTTTGTCTTTCAGAATTACCAGTGGCTCCAGGCCATGATGTTCGCCATTGAGGAGATTAACGGCAAACCTGACTTCCTACCAAACATCACCCTAGGCCTCCAGATCTACGATTCTTGTTTAGAACCAACACAGGCTCTCCAGGGGACCCTGTGGATGTTGACTGGAAAGCAAAGTCACATTCTGAACTACCACTGCCAGTGGGATGGTCGTCTTGCTGGAATCATTGGGGATGCTGGCTCCTCGTGTTCAATCCTCATGGCACATGTGCTAGGACTTTACAGATACCCTCAGGTAATCGTGGCAACACACCCCATCAAGATGTGCATATTCATGTAGACTTAAGGCCAGATTGATGCTCTTAATTTTAAAGTATGTGTTCAAATACCTTCATTTACAAGAGTGAACTTCTCATGTCCTATTACCTAATACATGTAATTTTATTCCAGAGCAAATCTGCTCACAAGAGTGAGAGGTTAGAATAAATCTAGCTTTACCACTTCACCGGCGGAACCAATCATACCCTTCTCTACTGGTTCCACTCAGAGTTCACCTCTCTCCAATCAGTTTCGGATCATCTATCTGAATACCCGATCCATGGTTAAACATCAGGTCGATATTTTCCACTTGTTGGACTCTGACTAACCCGATATTTTGTTTTTAGCCGAGACTTGGTAAACAGAGAAGTCATCCCCTGATGCTACCCTCCCAGAATGCTACTATATCCTGTCTACTCATCAGCCCCCTAGTAAAATTGGAGGCAGCGTAGCAGTCATTATAAAGATGCATTTAAAGGGTCCTCATCTCACACCACTAGGCATTCCATTGACTGACAGTCGTATTATAAAGCTTGACTCCTCATGCTCCTCCTTAATTTGTATGTTAGTATATAGACCCCCGGGCCACATGCCTCATTTCCCTTAGTCTCTAGCAGAACAGATCTCTCCACTAAATTGAGTTTTCAAAGATCTTAATTTTAGGCAATTAAAATGTTTGGGCAATGAGGACACCATGGTCAATTATCCCTTGATTTCACTGAACTGCTTTGCAGCTTAAACCTTACCCAACATGTGTCCTCAACCACCCATAATAAGGGCCATGTCTTGGATCAGGTCTGGACCACAAACCTTTTATCTCCCCGATATTTATATTGCCATATACATGGTCTGACCATTCCCTAATCAAATTCCTACTTACTGATGTGACCTTGTCCAAGTTCCAATCAAGCGCTGGCAATCTCTCTAGAAATTGGGCCCAGGTCAATATTTTTTTGCAGCTCCTTGTTTAACTCCTTTCCTGACACAGTTGGCAGTTCTGAGAGACTGGAGGAAGGAATCAGGAAAAGGTTAATAGGTGCAAGCGATGTTCATGCTCCTCCATGGAGAGCCATACCTCCAAGGAGCCACAACGCCTTAAAATGGTTCTCTGACGATTTAAAGTTAGTTAGATTAGAACTGTGAAGTGCTGAACGCAATTGGTGAACAAACTACTCCTCTGACAAAAAAGCAACTTACTGGCTCTTCTCAAACAGTACAAAAGGCTCAATTATACAGGCTAAAGCAGCCTGCTTTTCAGACAAATTTGACCAAGTCAACTAATAGGTCCAAGGAAATCTTCAAAATTGTAGGCAAACTGTCTAATCCTGATTGAATGACTCCTACTATCACTCCCTCTCAGAATTTATGTGAGGCCCTTAATTCTTCCTTTAATAATAAGATTACTAACATCAAAGCCATCATCGTCTCTAGTCCTTCACCCTTGGCTACAACTGCACAGACTGCATCTCAGCCATAATTTCTGTTCTGCCCACCATCAACAAGGTGCATTTTATGGACGTTTTGAGTAAAGTGAAATCCGTCTCTACAAATGAGCCCTACCCTTCTGACGTCCTAAAAAATGTCTTTACTCGCTTCTCTGATCTCACCCTATCCCTTCTCAGCAAGTCCTTGAGAAGTAATGGGGTTGCTACCTCCTTCAATGAGGCAATTGTGATCCCTCTAGTGAAGAAAGTCAGTGATGAACCATCCATTTTAAAAAATCGCCATCCTATTTCACTGCTTCCATACCTGACAAACGTACTTGAGGCTCATGTGGCCAACTGCTTCTCCTCTTTTGTGGAGGAAACTAACTTTCTTGATCCCCACTATGCGAGCTTTCAACCAGCCCATTCCTCTGAGATGGTTATTCTGTTAGTGGTGGAAGATGTACACCAAACAGCCAAGAGTCTGGTGCTTCTTGACCTTTTGTACCGCTTTTGGCCGCCATAAGTGTGGCAGGATATGCTCAGACGTGAGTCCCTTGCTCACTTTGCCACTGGTTTCAAGCAAGCCGGGCTGAAGATGGCTGGAATGCCAGAAACCGGTCCTTGGAAGCTTGTTTCCGGTCCAGGGAAGACATGGCTTGGCAGTTCGGGCTGGACTGTTCCCATGAGGCACAGGGTCAGACTGATTTGCATATAGCCATGTCAGAACTGGGGTGGCAGAGTGGGCTAAAGAACGGTGATGGATTAAACCCAGATCTTTTGACTGGGTGTGAGTGTTTGATTGATTCAGATACTCCGTCCATCACCACCCCCTTTTGTACCGCTCTTGACCTTTCAGTGGCATTTGACATGGTTGACCACAACGTCTTGGTGGACCGTGTTAAGGCCACTGGCCTTCAGGGCTCTGCACGAGACTGGGTCATCTCTTTTTTTGAAAGATCGGTCCCAGGCTGTGAGGCTTTCTGCCTTCTGATCCCCTAAGGATAGGTTGACGTGTGGTGTCCCTCAGGGTTCTTCTTTGTCTCCTACCATTTTAGCCTTTACATTCATCTCTATGTGCATTCCATGAATCAAATGAAGCTGAAAGTGCATAATTATGCAGATGATTTGCAATTGATCTTCAGTGTAGACAACTCCCCAGAATGCAAACTCTCTTTTTCAAAATACGATGTTATTCATCCACGATCGGATGAATGACAGCCAACTTAAATTGAATTCTGACAAGATGGAGATTGGCATTACCAGAAATAAACATGACCTGTGAAACTCTACAGTTTGGTCTGTCACCATGCGTTCTCCTGCTATGCCCAAGAACTCGGATAAAACCCTCAGAGTACTGATCAATGTCAAATCGACTAGGAAACCTCAACTGGGGCCAGTAATCTTCCCCTGCTTTTTACAGCTCTGAATAAAACTAGAAAGATCATTACATTTCTTTCCTTCAAGGCCCTTACTCAGGCTATCATCGCTTTGGTCACCTCAAGGTTAGACTTTGCAATTTCCCTCTACTTGGGCTTTCCTAAGTGTCTGACCTGAACCCAACTGGTTCAAAATCAGGCAGCCAGATTACTGTACCAACAACCTGGGAACTGTCACTTCACCTCTCTGCTGAGGAAATTGCACTGGGCTCCCTATGGAACAACGTTTAATTTTTAAAGCTGGCTGTCTCTTCAGACTGGTAGTCCTGGTTTTATCTCTACTCATATACAAAAATATATCCTCTCTTGTAACCTGAGGTCTATGAACTTGAATCTTCTCACCATTCCAACTTTTAGGAAAAATACTTTTGGTGGCTCCAGATTTTCTGTACTTGCCTGCATCTATTACGCCCTTACACCTGAAATCAAGTCTACCCCCTGCTACTCTGTGTTGAGAAAGCTCTTAAAGACATGGCTTTTCAGGCAAGCATATATGTAATGGTCAGTCGCATGCTAGGTTTCAGTAAACTTAGCGCCATGAAACCGTTTGGTGAATGTGCCCTCATAACATAACATAACATTACATAACATAACATAACATAAGAATTCCAATGTGCGACCCCCTTAATAATTCGACAATATCTCACAATGACGCAAGGGTATTGACACTCACAAAGCGTTGATGGGCACATTACTACTCTAAATATGGTAATAAACGTCCTCCAGGAGCAAGTTCTCTTACCATGGCAGAAATGTTTATCCCTTGAGAAAAAATATATTCTACGTAGAAAGCAAAATATAAAGAGGACTATTTATATATTAGGAAGAGGGTACTTTGTTGCGACGGTGACGGGGTTCCTGCCCCACCAATATAGTGATCCTCCCACTAAATGTAAATGCGGGTAGACACTAAGGGGCCCATTCAGGATGGCGGGCGGATTGCCCCCGCCAGGCTGGCGGTAGCCACCGCTGGCCTGGCGTGGGCAATCCGCCTGCCATCCTCACATAAATGACCCCCCAACCATATTAGTATGGTGGGGGGACCGTGGCGGACGGAAAGACCGTCTGCCGTTTTTCCGCCATGGTCGCCTTGCGACCGGAGCGGAAAAGGTCCAATATGGAGGCGGTGTCTAATAGACACGGCCAGCCATATTAGGATGGGCCAGAACAGATGCGGAATGCGGCATGCGGTCTTCCCTTCGGAAGCCCCTGCGGTCCCCCGGAGTAAAGGAGAGGTGGGGGTGCACACGGGGAGTACCTGTGGTACCCCCCTGCATTTGCATTAACAAAGCGGCAGGCACGGCGCGGTTCCTGGCGCTTTGTTAATGCATATGCATTCATGCATTTTTAGCATTGTGGCGTGCGGTGCTGAGAGCACCGCCCGCCACAATGCTAAAAATGCAGGATGCGCCAGCCACAGTGGCGGGCGTATCCTAATACCCCCCACGGGACCCCCACCCTTATGGCGGGCAGTCCCAATGACCGATAGGATGGTGGGCGGACTAAGTCCACCCGCCATCCTAATGGACCCCTAAGTTTGACAATGGTAGATAATCCTTTGTCTCTGCCATGGCCAAACGTCTCTGATGGCCCTGGGCAGTAAGGGTTGTTTGAGAAATGGCTGCATGTCCACCAACCCAATTTAGATAGCCAGACATGTAGTCATTTTTTACTGTTCCTTACCTCCAGGTAAAACCTGGTGGTGGGAACAGTCAAATTGTTATAATGCTCCTTTCACCAGGGAAGAAAAGGCTTTCATGACAAGGGGAGCATTATATTTTTTCTTTTGAAAAAGAAAATCCTGTTTTGTGATTTTCTTTCTGAAAAGAAAAAAAGAATACTGTTTGCTACAGGTCTGCGTCCTTTCAAAGCAGGCCTGTAGCGGAGAAAATTATGCATTGACAGGAACCACTATCAAGGCAGTTTCTACCAATGCCTTTGTAATTGACCGCCTGTTTGGCGGTCATTTATATATGTGGTGGGTGGTCCGTTAGTCATGGGGATGGAGTCATTTATTCTGTCCTCATGACAGAATGGTAGGCCATCCATCATTATATAAATCGGGCCCAACATTTTATTGTGCAATAAACTTATGCATGTGTTAATGCACACTAGTGCATTTGCTTGTAAATAAAGATCTATGCATATTAAAGTATTCATGGAAATCTGCAATTTTCTTCAAAAGCACTGATAGAATTCCCCGTGAAAACAGACTGGAAATTTACAGCATATGTTTGTGGCTGTCTACTGGATTTTATCAATGATGTAACCCCTTGGACATTCGTTTAGTCAGTTCTCTCTCCTACATTCGATCTGGCCGCTAAACCTATCTTAAGCTGAATAAAGAGACACCCAATGATGTCTATAATTTGAAAATCTCACAACAGTAGCAATATAGATGTTGATATTGCTGCCGTCTTCAGAGCAAAATGTCCTTATATAGGGTAGAAAAAGAATACATCTATAAGTTCTGAATATTTTGTCCTTCATCTTATCTCAAAGAGTCTTCAGTACACACCACATTGAATGCGGAGACTTGTCTGCTGTAAGCCCATTTCTCTCAACCAACATTTGAAGATCATACTCATCTATGAAACGATTCAGAATGTGATGGTCAGGCTGTCATGCAAGAAAACATATGCAGTTCAGATCGAAACTCAAATCACACCTCTTCTACCTATCTTGTCAACTCTACTTCGACTTCCCACATGTATCCATTAAGTTACATCATACATTGTTGTTCATTAGGCAGGTTTATCTATCTCCCTGTCTTTGCATTACATTCCAGTAAAAAACTATGAATTACAGGGGGCCTTCCTTTATGTTAATTATGCATATACAAGTCAAGTCAAATAATCTTTATTTCAGTCATAGACCATAAAAGATAAAAAATACCCAATACACTCTTTACAAAGCATCATGACAAATAAGAATAAATCCATTAGTTGCAAAAGATACACAAATTACATTTTGTAGAGATTAAAAAGATAAAAGTGAGCTAAAAAGGTGTATAAAAATATGTACAGGTTAAAAATAAGGTAAAATCAGGACATAGATATCACACGACCAACAAAGTTAAGCAGATAATTGACCAGCGTCTCCGCCACATGGCATATAAATAGCGAGAAACAGAAAATACAACTGTTTGGGAGGAATCACATTTTAAAATCCTAAGTGCCTGATGGTACTGATTGAGCCCTAAATTTCTGCATAGTTGGGTAAGCCACCGTTGTCTAAGATTTTTATAGGATGGACAGAAAAAAAGGACATGGGGCACAGACTCCTCCTTTGCCCCACACGCTGGACATTCCAATGGGATGTTATCAGTCCATTTATGCGAAAAAGCCCTGAGGGGTAATGTTCCATGACTAAATTGGACATAGAGTTCCCTTGATTGGCTAGGAATAATTTCGTCCAAGAAGGGCTCAAATTTGTACTCATCTTTATGTCTTAAGAATCCTAGAGTTAGGGATCCCAGCGCAGAGCTGGTGACAACATCCTCCAGTTGTTTATTACGATGGAGACTCAACAGGTCAGCGTGGGACACCTTCAGACATGCTACCTCAGGCCTAGTCCAGCGATCTGGAAGACCCAGCCTCTTACTCTCCTTTCTTATATGAGCGAACCATTGGATTTTTTCTGCCCCAGGGAGTCTCATAAGTTCCTTTACTTCTTCCTTAAACTACCTCAGTTCAGGGGTTACCCATAGTCTATGCCAGTAGGCTAGAGGGCGGAGACCAATTACCTCATCTATGGGTATGATATCTAGGTCCATTCTTAGGGGGATGAGTGGAGTACTCACTCGGAGCGACAATAGAGATCTTAGAAAACAATTTTCCACTTTGAGAACATCTTCAGTTCGGGAGTGCCCCCACAATTCTGCCCCATACAAGATTGCTCCCCGGGCTTGTGCTTTATAAATTTCCAAGACTGGAGCAACAGGTTTACTTGTCGATTCCAGGTGCAGTTTAAGAACACACCCTGTCAACTGCACCAACCTAAGTTTGGCCTTTACTATCTGAGGGCCCCACTCCATAGTGTCGCTAAGGGTAATACCCAGATACTCGAATACAGTGACCCTATCTAAAGCAGTGCCATTTAGAGAGGGATTGGAGCAGGTGATCTTTGGTGGATTGCAGATCGTGTACTTTGTTTTAGAGATGTTAATCTCCAATCCCCTCTTTTGGCAAAAAAGATACATCTATGCCCTTTCAACACAACCTTACATCGGTATGGATTTAGGATGATCTTATGCCTCTGTCCCTTGAAGCAATTTAGTTCTTCCATGTGTGCTTAGCAATACAGAGACATCGAAAAAAATGGGATTCAATAGGAATAATTAAGAGGTACTGACACTAGTTCCCATGAGTATAGTCTTTGAAATATGGCAATTTTACATTTGAAATACAAACTAAATGCCACAAATGCAAGATGAAAACATATCAAACGAACATTAATGCCGTTATCGGTGTGCTTTCACTTAGATAAACTCCATGATAGTGGCACCCAGTTGCAGGGTTGGGGAAGGCATCGACCTCAAGAATATATGAGGCAATGTGTCCATCAGGGGAAGATTCAAAACAGCTTTGCAAAGATACAGTCGATGAGTCTGACTCATAAAGGGTGTTCGAGTTCAGTAATTTAGAGACAAATATGAAGGTTTGGAAAATATTAACCCCTTGCCTGCGGAGCTAATTCCTCCCGCTGTGCTGGGGAGCAGGGGTGGGCGCGCACAGTGCCCCGGTGCTCATCGATATAGTATTATTGGTATAAGATTAGATAGCTTGGTCTGAGTCTGCTTAAACTAGTGGCAGCCCATCAAATAGCTAGCTAGATGCTTTTGATTATTTAGCACTTATAGAAAGTTGGCATTTTCTTGTTTTAATCATTTGGGGCCTCATTTACAATAATTTGGCATAGGGCAGCGCTGCAAGTCATTGCCCTAAGTTAAATGGAAAGGGCAAGAATGCACCATATTTACAAGATACTGTGTATTTCTGTCCTTTCAGCCAGCGCCGGTGGACAAGCACCAATGCAAGCACCCTTGCATCATGGTGCAAGGGTGTCTGCGTTGTTGGCAGGATTTGTTTGTGCAGAAAGGGACACCTTCCTGCACAAAAACAATCCATGGCTGGTGTTTTACTCTTTCTATGTGTGCTGCAGAATTCAGCACACATAGAAAGAGGAACAAACTGTGAGAAATAAACCTAATTTCCTCATTACGCCTGGCCTTGGGAAGCGTACAGTTTGCAAGCATTTCCAGGTTTACAGAGCATGTAAATCTGGGAATGCATAAAAACCCATGGGTGTTGCATGGGAATTTCCATTTTAACGCCATGTAGCCCTCCCTGATGCAGTGTAAGGGAACGCAGCAACTTGCACTGCGTTGCCTTTCACTAAATCTACAAGGCCATGAAAAGCCACACAATGTGGCTTTGCATGCCCTCGTGGATATGGGTCTACACTCTGCACCAGCGGGGCATCATAAAAAGTGATGCACCGGTGGTGCAAGGGGCTTGTTGTAAATCAGCCCCTTGGTGCCTGCAGCCTGTTCCTTGCTCACATGACACGGTGTAGTTGGTAATTGGCCTTGGTGTATTCCTCCAAGACAGCATCATAATAGAGGGTTGTGGTGCTGGCAGGGTGTTCAATTCTGAATTAATGAGGGGGCAGAGCTGTCGCTTGTCACATTTGCACTTCAAAGACTGTACCTCAGCTCATACGCAAAGGACCTCACTCTAGCCTACTGTGCCCCGAGACAGACTGGTAGAAGGGTAGGTAGGGAGGAAGTTACAGATACCTCTTTAGGGAGGAAATTTCATACGTTTCAGCCTGTTCAAGGGAGGCACTGAGAGTAAAAATTGGACCCTCAAACCAACTCTTCAGATCACTTCTTGGCCTGTGGAAGACTCAGAAGAAAGATAGTTCTGCTGCTCTGCTACGAGAAGGACTGCTAAGCTACCCTGCTGCTCTCTGGCCTGGTGCTCTGCTGCCTAGGTAAAAAGGACTGGACCTACACCTTGAACCCAGGACCACCACATGGACTGCAAGGGCTAGTTGGCTGCCCTCCTGATCAGAGCCTCAGGGACAGAAAAGTCTCCAACCACCTAAAACCCTGCACCTGGGCTATGCCTATTGTGAGTCTGAACCCCCCAAATGGTGCCTGTCCAGTCCTGGCACTTTGGAAGTGGGGATAAATGTGTTCTGTGAGCCCAGTGGTTGTCCCCATCAGAACTCATGCAGGGTGATGCACCTCAACACAGCCCTTGCAGCTTCTCATTGGAACTGACACAGCATGATGCAACTCGATGCAGACCTCGCATTGCAGCCTTAGCAGCTCCTCATCGGAACATATACACCTGACCCAACTTGACTCAGGACCTCACATTGCTACTAAGAATCGCCGCTGCATGGTGCAATGCCCACACCAAGGACATAATGTACACACTCAGTGGGCCTAACCTAGTCCCTGTATCTGGTCTACGCTCTATGACTGTTGGCCTAAACGTATGACTTTGTTGCAGTCTGGCAAGATCAGATAAGCCCAGTTTGCACTTTGTGCTTTGAAGCACTATTTCTATCTAAATCTTCAAAGTTGCTTATCTCCTGTTCAACTGATTGGATTTTGTTATTTTGGTAGCAAATAATTTATTAAAATTTACTCTATTTTTAAAAATTAGTGAGGGTATTTTCTTGTGTTATGTTTTCACTGTTTGTGTGCAAAATAAATAATTTATACATTGCCTTTAAGTTATGCCGGACTGTTTTTGTCTCAATCCGCTGTTTGGCTAAGCACAGGTTAATTTGCTGACTTTGGTTGTTCACCCTGATGGGCATAGTAGCTTTTGCTACAGAAGGGCTCTCATCCTTTTCAACCAACAACCCAACATCTTACAGTGAGCATTCTCAAATTCCTCTCTGACCTCTTTCTACCCAGCTAGATGTAAAAGGGAATGGATTACACCCAGATTTGCTGGGCATGTAGAGCAAAAGCTTTCTCCATGGAGAAAACATGTTCCCTTGCACAAGAGGCTCCATTGCTCCTGTGCAGAGTTCTCCATTACAGAGAACTTTTCAAGGGAGGATGAGGATCTTTTTGGAGAAGGCACATGACATTCCCAGACGTACCTAGAATGCTATGCCTGCTGTTGAATTGAAAAATTTCAAAAAATACATTCAGATAGAAATGTAAATCCCTTCCTGTATTCTTGTAGTTTTTTTTGTAATAATCTGGAGAGGGTTTCCTGAGCTTGATATGATCAATGCATTCTGACCAAACTAACCCTGGCAATAACATGCAATAAAGGTTGTGGATTGTGTATAAGATGAACATTATAATGGTTTCTATGCCAAATCCTCAAATAATTATGATCTTTATATTTATTACAGATCAGTTATTTTTCAACAATTCCACTCCTCAGTGACCGTAGCCAGTTCCCATCCTTCTTCCGGACAATCCCTAGTGATGACTTTCAGTTCCGTGGGCTTGCCCAGCTGTTGAAGCACTTTGACTGGAACTGGGTAGGCCTTCTAGCAACAGACAGTGATTATGCCCAACATGGAGTTCAGGTTTTGAAGACAGAGCTTAAGAAGGCCAGAGCTTGTGTTGCCTTCTCTGAGAATGTCATTCTCACTAGACCAGACAGGAATGCGCCCTATATTGCCCAAGTGATCAGAAACTCAACAGCAAATGCAATAGCCATTGTTTCCCTTGATTCACACCTGATACCTCTGCTCAATGAGCTGGTGGGACAGAACATTACTGGAAAGGTATTCATTGCCAGTGAAGCCTGGTCAACATCAGCACTTCTGTCTGAGAAGAAGTATGCAAAGATCCTCTCTGGCACAATCGGTTTTGCAATCCACAGTGGAGAAATGGTAGGCTTCAAAGAGCATCTCAACAGTGTTCATCCTTTACATTTCCCTAGTGACATTTTCATCAAGGAATTCTGGGAAGCAGCTTTTGGCTGTCAGTGGCAAGATTATGGAGCAATGCAAGGCTCATGGAACACCACCAATAACTTATGCACAGGGGAGGAGAAGCTGGACAATCTCTATGGCATTTACAATGATGTCACTAGTCCAAGAATCACATACAATGTCTACAGGGCAGTTTATGTCATTGCCCTGGCTTTGCAGGATCTCCAGTCCTGCAGGCACGGAAGAGGCCCCTTCCACCATGAAACCTGTGCCGGTGTCTCAAGTTTTCAAAGTTGGCAAGTAAGATATGTTCATTAAGTCAATGCTTATTTGATAATTGTAGAAAAGTGTTGTGCCAAAGTAAAATATATCAACAGTCAATAGCCACCTTACTGTTTTCTGTGTCATTTTTTAGATACACACTTAACAGGAAGGGCACATGCCAAAGTCAACAGTGTTGTTCAATACATAAAACATCTAGCACTTCCTGGTGCATTATATGTTTCTGTGAACTCAGTGATTTCTTGCACAGAAACTGCTGTAAGCCAGCCGCAAAATAAATGAAATAGACACACTGGGCAGACCTAGCTTTTGAGTAGAGTACAGACAATGGATTGGTACACCCAGAGTGAGCAAATGGTCAGGCAGAATATAAGGGACAAAGAAGGCATAATTTGTTGGAAAAAGGCTTTGGAAAAGTTCTGATGGACCAGCAGACACTTGCATAGTTTTAATGGTTCACCTTTTTAAACATTTATTCTCAGATGTATAAAGATCTTTTTTAACACAGACCCAATGCAAAATCCAGGTTGGCATTTTCAAAGCAACGCAAATGGCGATTTGTACTGGTCAGTAACCAAAAGTAACACAATGCAGCATAATTCACTGCCTTCTGTTACTTTGGGTCAAAGGGGGATTCCATGAGTGGTGCATGGTTGTTCTTATACAACTCATGGTTATATATTATGGGCCTAGACTAATAATATATAATTTTAGACATCCTACAGTTCCATTGTGGCTTTCCTGATGAAGGCGTATGGCCCCAAAACGCATGGAGATGAAGATTCATCAACATCCTAAAGTCACATATCTCTGTCTTATTGTGATCATGTTCTGACATTTTTCAAATTTAAGAGATGTATCTCTAATCATGTTTTTTGTAGGCCTGGGCAGAGTTTACAGAGTTCTACTCTTCGTAACTCTGTGAAATAACCAAAAAACTCTGCCGAGCTCCATAGAGTTCCTCCCCAGGCAGAGTATGTTAAGTTGCACTGCTCGCACTGGTTTATGCACTGGGAGTTAGACCTGTGCTGTTAAATCAGCACTAATGGTGCTCGTGTCACACTGGAGTACTCTGCTGCATTCAAACACTCCAGTAGACATTATACTCAAGTGGCAGATTCCTCAACGCGAGCAGCACATTTCTCAACGTGATCGGTCGCGACCTGCTGCGACCGCCCGCGTTCAGAAATCTCTCAGAGAGGAGGTCTAGTGCATGCTTTTTCTTTCACAAGTGCTCGCCAACTTACCGTTGGCGAGCCACGCAAGGGAAAAAATTCTGGTCCTCATCACTTGCAGAGACAAAACTCCATGAAGTCCACCACCGGAGTGGAATTCTTCACCCACCCTAGTTATTTGATTGTATTTAAATTCTAAATCACTGTGTACTAATGAAGCTGTGTTGTATGCTAGAGTGACTGTATGGATAATTATGTGTTGTCGTGTCATTTGATGCAATATTTTAATGTATTCTTTACTTTGTCTATCTAGGTGTTTTTTCATATTACAAGATAATCAGTTTACAATAAAGGACATAAATAGTAATTCCAAGTTTTTAGGCTGTTGATTCATATATATAATGAGTATATATCCATAGCTGCTCAGGGAGTTTGTTTATACATTATGGATGTTCTTATGCATCCATGAATGGAGTTTTACGAAAATATATTTCTACAAAGAATTGGCTTGTGCCAAATTTCTATGCCTCATTCAAATTTCCAACACACTCATATGAGACCAAATATGTACAAAAATGGGTGAGGAACAAGTGTGTGTGTTGACAAAAGGCTGCTTAGGACAATCCTATTTTGGTGTAAGGTTTTTTTACCCTGCCTCAAAATCAATGTACTTAGCCTCTTCATCCTTCCTCAGTTCCTGGAACAGTCCAATGACCTGTAAATCACCTAAGCTACTTTAATCTTTAAATGACCTAATATTTCTGCTTACCTTAGATTTGTGGTTCTCTGGCAAACCTACTCAGTCACTGAACCATGTCTCCACTGTCCAACTTGATCCATCAATAAAAGATTATTGCAAAAAATAAATATTGTACCCAACTTTAAACAAACTTCCTTTCCCATACTCCTAGCAGCGGGAAAAGGGAGGCACAGTTTCTCTCCATAGGAAACAGCAGGGGCATAAGGAAAAAGGCAAACAATATGTTTTTTTAAGTAAATTAAAAACTGCTTTAGGCCTTTGAACTTACAAACATCAATCTCAAGAATTACGAATTACAAAAAATACCAGAACTTCAAACTTATACATGGTAAATAATGTTCCTCCACTTCCCCAAAGAGTTAGGATTATGGGCCAGAGCCAATGGGACACAATTAGGCATATGGTAAAGAGAAATAACCAATGTGTCCCTCTCAAGCTCGATATATATATACATTTCTGGGCATATGAAAGCAGTTGCCAGTAGGTAGTCATAGTTAGGACCATATTTCCATAGGAAAAGCGTTTTTGACTTGCCTCTATATTTTGCACCTTTTGATGAATTTTAACAAAATCCTCCAAAAAAGTGCCCTTAGTGAATCCTGTTGTGCATGGAAAGATTTGGGGTGATCCGTGAAGCGGGGGCAGAGAAAAAGAGGGGGGTTTAAAAAAAAGTGCATTTTCCATGTTAATGCCCATAGATTCTTTAGACATGCCTGCAGCCCGTACCGGAATTATACCAAATTTGGCAGAAAGCTAGCTTTTCATTTGCAGATTGTGCTTTTTGTTATTTGGTGTAATTCCATTCAGTAGTTTGCAAGATATTTCAGAAAATTCAAATTTTCATATCTATATAATTGCGGCTTATTCATGATTAATTTTCGAGGAGTCGCAAATGCATTTACCAAAAGGAATGTCGTGATTGTCTGGGCACAACCGGAGCAAAGAGTTGTGGCCACCATTTAGCCAGAACTTGTGACTTTAGCCCGGTTCAGTGCGTCCAAATAACCATGAGTGGTGCTTTGTGCTTTTGGCACCATTTTCACCTAAAATTTTAAAAGTTCATGACTCCAATACTACTTATTGGATTTTTGTCGTGTTGGTTTAATTTTTTATTAAAATTTACAAGTACAGTCTATTGTCTTTCTACAGGTTAGGGCATTAACAAACTTCAAACCATTTTGCTATATTAAAAAAAGATGGTTCTTACCATGTTCATAGGCATCCCAAAACCTTTGCTCCATTGGAGTTGGCACAGAATACAAATTTAGGGGTCAATTAGGATGGTGGACGGATCGCCACCGCCATGCAGGTGGTGGCGATCCGTCCGCCATCCTTGCCCGTCCGCCACCTATTTCCCCCGCCATATTACAATGGCGGGGGGGACCGTGGCGGACGGGAAGACCGTCTGCCGCATTTCCGCCGCAGTCGCCTTGCGACCGCGGCAGAAAAGCTCTAATATGGTGGTGGTGTCTATCAGACACCGCCAGCCATATTAGGATGTGCTCGGGGATATGCATTTCTGTGGCGCCAATGCTGCCATGAAAAGGCATACGGTCCTTGCATAGAGGGCCCGTTGCGGGCCCCCAGGGTGAAGGGGGTGGTGGGGGATGCACATGGGGGTACCTATGGTACCCCCTGCAGTTGCATGCACAATGCGGCAGGCACCTCTCCGTGCCTGCTGCTTTGTGCATGCAAATGCACAGCATGCATTTTTAACTTTGGGCGGGTGCTGCTTAAAGCAGCACCCGCCGCAATGTCAAATATACGGGCTGTGACCGCCAGGGTGGCGGTCACATCCTAATTCCAACGGAGGGACCGCCACTGCCCCTGCGGACAGTCCCTCCACCTCGGGTCCGCCATCATAATCGACCCCTAAGTCTCAGCCCAAAGCATCCATTTAAAAAAAATAGCTCTTGGCTATTGCTATCTTGCAACATAAAAATTATTTTGTTATAACAATTGACTTTGGCATTTGTAGATTAAATGGCAAGTATTATTTGAGGAACATTGTTGTTATCTGATCTCTGATGTATATAATTGTTTGCACTGTTTTGTCTCACTCGCACCATTTATTAATTATATGATTGGTAAACTCAAAACAGGTTTTGTGTGTGTGCGTGTACATTTACAGTTAAATATTATTTGTAATGCATCTGTTCAGATAAAACCCTTTATATAATTACTCTTTCTCTCAGTGTCTCAGTATGCTTGCTTACAATTGACCATACTGACTGATTCTGACCTGAAGGTCTATTTAGATTGTAGCCAAATTGTTTCCCTGAAATATCTCTATTGTGTGTTTGTATATGTGCATTTGTACATGAAATGTAAGTATAGCATGTGTTAAATTACTCATCAGTCTATTTCTAACATATGATTGCCGACCATAATAGTACTGATGTAATACTGTCTTTACTTCACCTTTCCCAGCTTCTCCACTATATCAAGAACTTACACTTTCAGAATAAAGATGAAAGACAAACTATTTTTGATGCTTCTGGCAACTCCTTACCCCAGTATGACATTGTACAATGGCAAATAGTAGAAGATGGTACGATGCAGCACAGGCTGGTGGGCCATTATAAATACAAAGCGCTATCAGGGGAGAGCCTCTATATTAACACCAGTGTGCTAAAGTGGACAGGAAAGACTGAGGTAAGAAACACAATCATATATTCTTTCCACATCAGCCATTGCATCGGAGAGAAGCCAAATAACCTGATATTTTCTCTTTATCTTTCTTGTATCAATAAGACCTTCAATGGAGATCTGTACTTTGCTTTCAGTTTCACCCCCAAGAATACCAGACTCACTGAATCCTTCCATATATTCTCAACATCCTAGTTCTATAATGTATACTGATATACATTTGCACACATGATGCTTTCTTCCTGGGCTTAGCTCCTGCACATAATTGATTAACCTACAGGACAAGGATGAATGAAGTATTCCATGACCTTTTACCTTTGTTGTCATAGGTTCCAATTTCTGTGTGCAGTTCCAGCTGTCCACTTGGATTCAGGAAGGCTGCCAAGCAAGGAGCACCCACATGTTGCTTCCAGTGTGTTGTATGCCCAGTGGGGGAGATTTCTAACCAAACTGGTAAATCAAAGAGTAGCCTTACAACTTACCTAAAAAGCAACATATAAAAAACATAATGTAGACAAATAGAAAGTTAAACTTATAATTTTGTCATTTTACTCTTATTCAGATTCAACAGAATGCTCAAGGTGCCCTTCTGATCAATGGCCTAATGTCAGACAGGATCACTGCATGCTGAAGTCCATTGAGTTCCTTGCTTATGAAGAAACTCTAGGAGCCATCTTGGGCATAAGTAGCATTTTACTATCACTTATTCCTATTACCATTCTAGGACTTTTCCTCTATTATAGAAACACTCCAATTGTCAGAGCCAACAACCGCAGCCTCAGCTACCTCCTGCTCCTGTCTCTTGCACTGACCTTTCTTTCTGCATTGGCTTTCATTGGCTATCCCACTCAAGAGAAATGCCTTATCCGCCAGGTGGCCTTCGGATTCACATTTACTCTCTGTCTCTCCTGCATCTTGGCCAAAACCTTAATGGTGGTGATCGCCTTCAGGGCCACCAAACCTAATAGTGACTTAAAGAAATGGATTGGACCTCATTTTTCATATGTGATTATTGTTCTTTGTACATTTTGTCAGATACTGCTTTGTGTGTCATGGCTAATTTTCTCTCCCCCTTTTTCTGAATACAATACTAGCACACAGCCTGGAAAAGTAATTATTGAATGTAATGAGGGATCATCCCTTGCTTTCTGGTGCATGTTGGGTTATCTTGGGCTTCTAGCCTTTGTCAGTTTCGTAGTTGCATTTTTGGCCAGAAAGCTGCCGGACAGCTTCAATGAGGCTCAATTCATCACTTTCAGCATGTTTGCCTTCCTCTGTGTTTGGCTTCCTTTCATTCCAGCCTATCTCAGCACAAGAGGAAAGTACACTGTAGCACTGGAGAGTTTTGCCATCTTGATTTCTAGTTCTGCATTGGTTTCTTGTTTATTCCTACCAAAGAGTTACTTGATCTTAGTGAAGTCAGAGAGAAATACAAAGCACTTCCTGATGGGAAGGGGTTTAAAGTGATGCAAAATACTTTGATAAAGACCTACTCTATTATTATTGTATGGCTTGGATCGGTTACCAACTGTAGCATTTTCACTCTTTACATTTTTACATCCATCTTGTCTAATGCCATTCATGTTACCAACAACTAACTAAAGTATACTATGCTCATAAGCTGGTAAACTCCCTCTGGTTATCATCAATAATTTACAAGAAAAAAGCACATTGTAAAATATCTCATGCGCTTCCTATATTGGACCATATCTGACAAGCTACCCTTCTAACTATACCAAGAGATGAACGTTGTCCCTTCCTAGTCATATACAGCAGTACTGTAAGGTACTTTGTAGCTAGATTAAATTTGTATAAGTATTTATAATACCTAGGTTATTTTATTATAGAAGGCACAGCATCAGCGTTATTTTGTTCCTATATATGCAATTGCTTCTGATTTAAGTGCTACATTGTATTCTAACACATGTTTAACATATCTATTACCTATGCACGTGTTGAGTTTTAACGGGGTGAACCCATAAAACATAGATACAGATCTCATAGATACATATTAATTAGGTTATTTTATTCTATGAGCTTGTTCGTGTGCAGTAGATGGTCTACATTCCGACCCCTGGGTAATGGAGGGTGATTAGTTACTCACGTCGGGGTCTTCCTCAGGACATGGTTAAGGTAGAGCATTTATGTAGGGAAGGACGGACTGCGTACGATCCCTATTGGGCTCCCAGGTTGCTCCTGAAAATTCTGCTGTTGTGCTGGCATACGGGGTGAAAAATCTCCCAATGCACAAAAGAAGCAATCAAGAACAGGGTCTCCTCACAGTGGCCGTATCTATGAGTTATGTAACTATGGGAACAACTGACCCGTAATAAGCTGGAAAGGGCTTCATGTACATAATAGTAAATGTGTTCATGTCACTATACCTTTACACTGTCCTTCACTCACCAATTCACTACCATTACCCCATCCGTTTTTCCTTTTCACACTGAGAGCACTGTAAATACTATATGCACTACCAATGTTTTGAACTATTGCATTGCAAGCAATTAATGCTTTGATTTACAATTGCATTTAATGCCTGTGTCACTCATGGAAATTAAATTTCCGTTTCTTGAATCAGATTCAAGTCCCAAGTGGTGAATTGTTTTTCTTGAGTTTATGTGTGTTTATTATATATGAGTTAGGAGAAGAACTACCACAACCATTTCTTTAACGTACTGTATTGCCTATGCACAGCATCACATTCTGGAAACAGGTGGCCATCTAAACAAAGGGACAAACAGGTCCATTTTTCCACTGTGAGAATACGCCCAGAATCATACAAAAAAGTGATGTATGGAATGTTTGAATTAGTCTCAGCCACTGGTAATTACCTGGGGCAGCATCCCAATCCACTTTAGTGTGTTGCCTAAGTGGGATGGTTATGCCCAGATGTGGATACTATGCACACTGTCTCTCTGGATCAAAGCGGTACCTGGGTGATGAGCCCATACCTAGGGTGAAACCACTCATGGTTTGCTTGTGTTCCGGTTCAGGGAGGATCTGGCATGGAAGTTTGAACTGGACTGTTCCCATGATGAGCAGGGTCAATACTGATTTCCATATCACTGGATCTAAACTATGGTGGCATGATGAGCAATAGAACGATGGGTTGGAATGCTACCCTGAACAACTGCCAGTGGTTAGACAATTTGCAAGGATTCTTCCTATCACCAGTGTATGTTTCATATGCCCTGAATGCACCCAGGGCAGGCCAGAACCATACTCCATTAGCAAAAGAGCTTTCTGCAAGACATGCATGTGCTAACACAAAATCTTAGCAAGACGTGTGGTACTGTGAGTGAAGAATGCAAAAATGTAACAATGGCTATCCTTCTGTGCAATATTTCTGTGCAGGAAGCCCCTGATCAATGGGGGAGTCGTGGTGGGCTCCATAACAGTTAGATGTGGCCACAAGCCTTTCTGCTGTAATAAATTGTCCCTGAAAACAGACATTAATGCATATTCCTTTACAGGATATTATATTTTCATAGATATTAGTCCCTTATTATTTAATAGTGTATATAATCATTTGCAATAGTGGCTCAATGACAGAATATCGGGCACACAAATCTCGTGACTCAGAAATATTGTGTCAAATATATAATTTGTATATGCGTATGTAAAAAACATGATGAAAAAATATTGTTTACACTAATATTGTTAAAAATATAACAAATATGACAAAAATATAGTATTTTTCATAAATACAGTTTAAAATAGTAAACTTAAGTATTTTAAACATAATGATAATATAATGACTATTCCATACATTAAGGGGCATTTAATAATAAAAATAAATATATAGTTATGTAAATATAGACACATAAAAACATATGTGTGTATGTTTATATATACATATCTATGAAAAACAACTATAATTTTAGATTCTGTTAAGATTTGTTGTGTTTGTTTAATAAACTAATATATAAAGCTAAATATTCATATATTTAAATATATATAAATAAATATAACATTAAAACATCTAAAATTAAAACAAATAAAAACTTTAAAATACACATTTATAAAAACATATGAATAAAACAAATTATACACACACACATATATATACAAATAATATACAATGTGAACAAACAAATAATATTACATGTATTTAAACAATAATAAAAAATAAATAAACTCTGTAAAAAAATAGACATACTGTGTACACTCTAGTCCGTACAACAACAAGGAAAGAGTTGCATTCTGAAGGGGTAAAATTGTCTATTCCCACTCCAGTATGTGCAACAGTAGGGAAAGTGTTGGACACCGGATGGGTAACAATTACTATTCCCACTCCAATCTATGCAACAGTAGGGAAAGCACTGGACTCCGCAGGGTAACATTTATTATTCCAACTCCTGTCTGTGCAACAGTAGGGACATCGTTGGACTACGAAGGGGTACAATTTACTATTACCACTCCAGTCTATGCGACAGTAGAAAACGTATTTCAATTCAAAATCGTAACATTTTAATAACTATTCAAATTAATAATTAACTGAAAATATCAAACTATTTATTCAAAAAATGTATTATTAGGTTCAAATTTACAATTTTGTATTATGATACTCATGGGTCTGGTGGCTTAGTGGGCTAATGTACCCACTCTAGAGATGGTCAACCTCATGGCCACATGTTCAAATCTCAGTGGGTCCACTCAGCCTTTCATGCTTCTGGGGTCAATAAAATGAGTACCATTGAGTTGGGTAACAATAAACATCCGTTATGCACACCAAGGTAACCTTTGGTGCACATGTGTTTCACAAATACATGTGTTAAGTAAATTGATCAATAAATTCAAATTCCACAATAAACTTTCACAAACATAGCAACACAAAATTAAAATATATAAAAAATAACACAATTAACATATTACGTAATATATACAATACTTTTTAATAAATTATTTATAATTGAATAACTTCCACCCTATTCCCAAGCAAACACAACAACATGATTATTTACATTATCAATTGATAACATTTTTAATTTAACATTTTCAACTAATTGAAAATTGATTATTACTCAATTATCATCCTACCCTATACCTCTATAATACAAACAACCAGCACCTAAAACATAATATAAAAAAATTATAATTTTACAATTTACATAACTAATTATTAATTAGGAAATTATTAATAAACAATTAATTATTAATTAGTTAATCATTACTTAATTAACTTCCCAACCTCTACCACTACAAATACAAATACCTACACCTAAATAATTACTTACTAAATATAATAATTACAGAATTTACATAATTAATTATCAATTAAATAATGAATATTTATTAAAATAATCATTAATGAATTATACTTAACTAACTTCCCACCCTGTACCCCTGCAAACCTCACAACCCGCTACAACACTATAAATTACTATTAACAATTACATAAAAAATTATAAACAACTTAAAATTTAAAACTGTAATTGAAAATTATTAACAACAATTTTACAAACAATATATACCATATTTAATTAAAATATTAACTAAAACATATTAAATACTCAATATTTCTGTGGATTGCTATTAAGGATCCGATATTATGTCCAAATGCCGTAATAATATGTATGTAAATAGATATGAGGCATTATAATATGTCACTAAGTGCAATTGCATGAAACATATGTTTCTCACTCTACCAACCTTAATGGAGGCATTTTCTTTGTGTTATGGGGAAATCAGTAGCTACTGGGTACTATTCATGGTGGATACTATTACCTACTATTGATGCCAAGGCCATGACCGCTCTTGTATTCCAACTGGATAACCAAGTTATTCCTTTGTGTCATGTGCCTGCCCAGCGACAATGAGGCCTCGAAGTCAAGGTTTTCTCTAGGTCGTGCAAGTAGGTTAGAAATGCTAATAGAGCTTCAGCCTGTAAATACAACGCAATACATTTCAATTCCAGTCAGAAAGCTGTTTAGAAAAAGAAAGGTAAGTTAATAAAAATTAAAACTGATACATTAAAAGACGGTTTTGTCACATACATGGGTGCAGACACAGCCCTATAATAGGCTTTGCGTGTTATGTGCTAGAAGAACAATTTACATTGGAGCCTAAGGGTTATCCATCAAACCACATTGCCACATTGAATTAATGGTTCAAATGTAGCTTCAGGCATCAGACACATTTCCTGGGTACTAAAGAACAGTTTAACAAGACGTCAGCAACAGTGGACTGGTAACAGGGTGTCAGAAGTGACAGGTAAGGATTAGTTAGGGGTCAAAAAAATCCCAAGTATATGTGGAGGAAGGACCTTTATTCTTCTGTGGAGCTATTACTCACAATCACATATCCCAGCAATATCAAACTTAAAGTGTCTGTACCTCTTAACAGGCAGATCACAATCGAGATTATCAGATGACAGCCACTGGAATTTATGGTTCCAAACAATATTTCAATTTAAACATGTATAAGTCCTGAATGGTATTTCATCGAGACAAGGATCAAAAGCTTAGGACTCAAGGCATTTTGTTTCAACCAACAAGATACTACCCCAAGCCCTGCGGTAAGCAGTAGGAGCCCCTGTATTTATTTTGAGCTGTGAACATGAAGATCCAGACTCCCTGGGGTGAGGGATTTTACTGTGTGGTTTGAGGAGATGTGGGCTGACAATCCTTGCAGTGCTATAATATATCTTTATGTCTGTATTCTGTTTCCAGTATGTTGCTTCTAAGAGTGAATCAGCTCAACTTGCTGCAAGGTCGTTATCGCCCTTGAGCCGCTGTGGTCTCAAGGTCTCCACCTCCTTAGCTTCATTCTACTGGTCCATCAGGCTCTATTTGCATGGTTAGGAGGTCAGCTCTTTTCACCTGACAGGGCAGTCGGCTTCTTCAAAAGGTCTCAGCAGCAGGATTCTTCCAGAGTATAGAGTTTCTCTTGAGTTGTAAAAGAAGATAGCAGCAGCACAGTCATGTACTTGTTACCCACTGTAAGAGTTAGACACCTCCTTGGAATGAAATAGAAAGTCTCCACAATGTTCAGGTGAGGAAAATTTTACAGGCTCAGGGAAGCAGTATTTTTTTCATTTTGGGATCACTGCCAGTAAGTCAGTGGCCTCAAATCCTTGATTTCTAACGACTGATACAATCTTCACTAATTAGAAATGCAGCCTCTATCCCCAAGGCATTTACACCCCTTTTATAGAAGTTGGAGATGGTCTGGTTGTTTAGATTACTGGAAAAGGTGTAGTACACTTCAACATCCTCACACTAGGCTCTTTGGTTGTTAGGTAATGGTAAGTGCTACCCAGCGATAAAGGTGGTGTGGGGCTTAGGTATTGGGTGGCAAAAACATATTTAGCAGAGAGCACAACGTATTTTCAACAGCTTACCAGACACCTTGTGCCTTTTGGGACAAGGTGCCAGGGAACAAAAGACATGCAGGTTATCAATCTCCACTGAAGAAAAAGAAAACCTGCTGTAAAACAACCATTTAGTGAACGCACACATGTTACAAATCAGAACGCTTTTTTAAGAGTAAGCTTTTTAGGGCAAATAACCTTTTTTGCCAGAATAAAAACATTCTTTTGGGTTGTCATGTGAATGAATCTTCACAAAGAGCAGGATGTGAATGGCAACTGGGCATTTCCTGATGGGAATTCCCTAAAAGTGCGTGCACACTCAGGAACATTCAAATTTTTGGGTTTTCAGAAAATTCCATCTGACCTATTTCCACCCCTTAAAAGATTGGAGAATTACTCATGTCAAGTGCAAGTGTCAATTAGAATAAATAAGCTTTATTCGGTTAAAATATATTAACCATAAAAGCAAGAGTACAAACACATGTGATAAAAGCCATTTACAGTTAATTTGGCATACAGAATAAAATTACAGTTCATATAACATTAAAACACCATACTTTTCCTTACATGAATTGATCTTAATATAAAAGTTGCAACAAAAAAAAAGTTTCAGGGTCTCTGAGTGTTAACAGTAAACTCATAGCAGCAATAGTGGTTGTAATATGACATTTTTTGAACAGAGGTTTTAAATAGACAATACGGAGGTTCAAGTACAAATCACACAGGAGAAGAAAGTGCAAAGTCCTTTGTTTAATATGCCCGTCACATGGGCAAGGGGACACTGGGTATTGTTTCATACTAGGGAACGCTACTAAATGATGGACAAGGCCTAGTCTCATTCTTGTTAGGACAAAACGATGTGACGCTCTTGTTACCAGTGTCAGATAGGTCTGGAAGCCGTCGTTATCTAAATAAGATTGATAAAGCTGCTATGGTATTTTTTTCCCTACAGATCTCAATCTCCAATCCTTCCTTTGAGACAGGAAAGTATTCTTTATTTCCTGGTTGGACAAATTTGTTACATCATTAGGGTTATCAAGGGCAGCAAGTTTAAATGCGTCTTTGTAGGTATGTGCTATATATTTAAGCCAGGGGATCTTCAAGCAGTTGTCCAGTTGAAGGCAGTCTTTAATGATCACTTTATTGAATAGAGTCTCCTCTTACCCCCATATTGATCTTCAGAGCAGTAGGAGTCTAAGGGCAATCAGGTCAGACAAGTAATTGAGCCCCACATCGCAGTGAATTAATTCAGAGGATGCTGAAGTAGGCAGACATAAAAGCTTTTTAAGAAAATAATTTTCCTCAGTTTGCAGTACTTCTCTAGGATGGTTACCCGGATACCATGTCTTTAATTCGGCGATCCCCTAATTTAGATGCAAACCTGAAGACCCCGTGCACACTTTTTGCCAATTTAGCCCGGACATTAGACAACTCCTGTGACCATTTACCCTTGGCCGAAAAAGATATCCCTAGGTAACAAAAATTGTCTACGGTTTGCACTTTTTGTCCATCTATAAAAAAAGATTTTGTGACACAGACCATGGTATATGTTTTCATCTTGTTGATCAGCAGCTTCCTCCCACTAATAAAATCAACAAACCTTTCAATTAATCGCTGCAGGCCTATCGGTGTTCGGGATAACAGTACAGCATCATCTGCATAGAGCAGGACCGGTACATCCTGGCCTTCGGCTTGCGGGGCATCCGACTATACCAGTTTAAGTACTGCGTCTACTTCGTTAATAAATAAGGTACAAAGCAGTGGTACTAGGACGCACCTTGCCAGATGCCACATTTAACTTTAAATTTAGAGGTACATTTGCCCCTTACGCCGTATCGTACAGATGACAGTAATTTATCCTAAAGCCTGGCTAGAAAATAGATGCTGGGCTCAGGGGCTCCGAGATTAAGTAGGACTGGCCAAAGTATAGCATGGTCCACTAAGTCAAAGGCGCTGCTAAGGTCAGCAAAACATAAAAAGAGGCGCCCTTGCTTAGCATGTGTGTATTTTCCGATTAAAAGCTCTAAATTAATACACTGTTCTAACTTGCCTAGCCCCTTTCTAAAACCATATTGGGCCTGTGAGAGTATCCCATTATCCTCCACCCAGATTCATTTTTAAGAAATGTTGAATTAACAGTTTCCCAGAACAGCTTATTATTAGATGTGTCCGCGGCCAGAGCCAATTTGTCCCAAGCCTCCTCTTGGAGTTCTGTCTTCCTCTGTTTTAGGATTAATTTATATTCTAGTTTCAATTTTTTGACTAACACTTTATCCCTAGGACTACTAGAGAGTGCTAGTTTAAGCTGATTCAGTGAGTCGGTGCAGGCATGATTGAACCAGCCCCTATTCTGATTATGTTTCCTGCTCAATGAGGTTGTTATTTTTTGTCAATGGAAGCACTTATTTTACAGAAATTAGTTATTATTATTACTGAATCGGCCCCAATATCAAGACTCTCAAATATCTCATTACTACATTCTAGAACAATATTTTGTAATATTTTTTCTGGATTAATACCTTTCCATCTGTTTCTGGTACTGTTCGTTCTACAGGGGTCAATATTGCCTACAGATATCTATTGTACTGTGTGTCTGTTACCCCACACAACCGTTGACATAATAATACAGTTATGATTACTAAATAGCAGTTCTTCAATCCGTGGTGTAGAACAGAAATGTACTATATTGCCAAATACCAATACATGGTCAATTATACTATTTGCGTTTCTTCCCCTAAAAGTTGGAATCACCCTCCCATTCCCATCCAGGGCACATTGCATTCTATCCAAGTCATACTTGGCCAAAACAGTATTTAATGTGTCCCCGTAAGTGTTATGTGGGAAGTGTATGCAGTCATCACCTTCATCACTTCGAAAACTGCACACTTTGATCATAGACAGAGAACAAGTTGGTAAGTTAAAATCTCCGACCCATACCAAGTCGAAGTTAATATTTACTTCTTTACTCAAATTACCTACTTCTATCTCCAATTCGGTAACTTCTTTGTGTTGGGTAGAATCAAATAAAATGTTATAGAAATTAATCAATAACACATCCCGTCTATCTTTGTGGTACAGCCATAGTATCTGTGAATGAAATCCATCCAACCTAACATGTCCCCTTTACTTGCCAATCCAGCAATGTTCCAGGAGACTATGAAGAACCCATTAACTGAGGGGTTTCCTGCATTATCGGTGGGTTGGGCAATTGTACATGAGCAGTCCTAAATCCCTCTAATTAAGGGGCCCGGTGCAGCAGAGGTTATAACTTTTTCCATTGATTGCCCTATATTTTCATCTGAGTTAACCCAGTGATCATGATTTAATATGTTTGGAGCAATCAAAATTGTATCCCCCTCCACATTCAACACCCCAGCTACTGCTTGCCCAATTCCATCGAGGCCCGCCTTCCCGTCGGGTGGGCTGGCAGTGCTCTGTCAATCGTTTTTCTCGAGTGTACTGAGTGGTTGGAATCTATTTGATGTATGTAGAGCGTAAAGCTGCTAGGGTAACATTACAGGTTTAACTCTACATTGCTCCTGATCTCCTCCCATACTGGGCATAGGTCTAAGATGTCTATTGAAGAAGCCTAAGGGGAGAAGTGATATTTTAAAGTCAATGAGTGGGGAGGCGGCTTCTCTATCCAAGGAGATCCTGACCCAGCAAGGGTCCCTAAAATTAATAATTACACAGTGCCCTTGCGAGGTTTTGCTTAAGGGTCCTATCCAGTTTACTCTTCTAGTCAAGAGTATCTGGTCTGCATGGTTCACGGGAAAGTCACAATTTCGGCTTAACCAGTGCACCACTTTATTTTTTAGGGTGGAGTGTGATTCCATTTGGTCAGAATCAAGTTGGGGGACATTCACCAGAACTGCCACATACGGACAGCATTCTGGGGTAGATTAATGGATTTACCACTTCTTCCCTCTGAATCCTCTGTCTCCCTAAAATTTTTAGGAACCTGGGTTATCACTGCTTTTGAAATCTATTCCCTCTGACGTCGCTAGGGCGATTACACATTGACACATTCTGTCTTAGACCTAGGGGGATAGAGTTATCGCCTGTTTGAAGTACGCAAGGGTTAAGGCCCTGTGCCTCCCTAACCCGCTTGTTCCTGTCAATTGCCGGTGGGGTATTAGTTGATGTAGTGGCAGTTGATGTTCCTGATTTATAGGGTTCAAGTTGGCCCCCCTGTTGCCCATTCACATTCACTGTTGGCAAATCGATAGTACGTTTAAGTAGTCTGCTAAGTTTACTAACCTCACCACTAAGTTTATCAAGTTTATCTAATAGCGGTTTGGTAAAAACTACTAATTTAAGAGTTAAAACAGCTATGATGTGGTTAACTTGCACATCAGACAGGGATCCCAAACTAGAAGATTTCTCCATTATTTTATCAGGAGTAATCGGTAGCGGGCCTTTTTTAGCTTTATTAATTGTCCCTGGTTTTTTCTGGGGTTTTCTGCAGCTCCTTTTCCTTTTTTCTGTAGGTGAGCCATTAGGTGAATATAGTACTTTTGTAGGTACAGGAGGATCTGGACCAGGGTCTGGGGCATCAGAGTCCGTTATGGGATTAGTGTTGTGAACATTTCTTGTGCTATGCTCTACTTCCAGTCCAGTAACACCTTCTAGCACAGTGCCTACTCCTAAGGAGAGGCGGCGTTCCGCCCTATCTATTTCCACGTTAATAGCGCTAACCATGCTCACAAGGTAGGAATCAATGGTGGTACAAGAGGGATCGGCTACAGTTTTAGGTCCTTTTTGCAATTTACATTTAGACATACTGGAAGTACCTATATCATTTAGTGCTTATCTATGTAAACCTAGGGTAAATAAATGGCAGAGTCCAGAAAAAACTTGACACAATGCCTAGAATGCTCAAAATTACAATAAACTCCTTAATGCTGAATACCAGGTAAATAAAGTGCAAGTAGTGCCAGGGGGAGGAAATGGAAATGCAAAGTAGATACACTGCTACCCCAAGACTAAGGTGGTATGGGTAGTAAAGTGACCAAGTACCAGTTAGTCAATAAAAGACCTATAGATTCTATAAAATATTGTCCGTAAAGATATATATCACAGTTGCAGTCACAAAACACTAATTAACACACGGCTATAAATATAAAATGTAACTGGTATGATAATGGTATTAGCTATTAGGCTTCACAACCCCTAGCTATAACCAGCTTATTGATTCTCCTCCAATTCTATAAAAAGATAATAAAAATGATTAAAATTGGTTAGACGCAAGATGACCCGGGATATGGGGGGCGGGAGCGATATAGTAGGTCGAGACGCTCCTCCATCTACTTTGCAACACTTTAAAATAAGCAGCGCTTAAGTTCATGCCAAAGAGTCTTGTGATCTTGGCCAGTTAACAGTTTAGCCCGGCTACTTACAACTACTCCAACAATCCTACTTGTCCAGATCACACAGCCAAGAAATGGGGCCCAGCCCAGCCTCACACCGGCTCGGGTGGGCTCAGACGGGCCCGGGCTTTTTCCGCGCGCCGCCAGTCCGATACTCTCCCGCTCACCGTGAGGTTCACCCGGCTCGCGGCAAACTTCGCCTCCACCTCAAGGCTCCAAACACCAGGTACGTGTCCCATGCTGCGTGGGTCACAGTCTGCCTTTGTAGGTAGCAGCTAGGGAATCTGGGAGTGTACCCAATGTTATTCTGTTTGGGTACGTTTCTAGCACCCGGGCTCCGCAAACCCCTCCTTCCTCACAGCCTTGACTCCCAAGCACCCAACTCCTGAGCCGGTGTTTTCAGCAATTTTCGGCCGATTTGCGTTGCAATTGTGATACATAGTTGCTGCCTACAGGGCTTGTTGTTCACAAGTTTGGAATCCTTGCGGCCTGTTACTCTTTGGAAGTCAATAAAAGAAAAAACAAGAGTCCATAAAGTATTGCAACAAAATTTGTGTAAAATAAAATAAACTTGAACATTTATTCCGGACCTTTTCATTGAGCCTTGTGAACTGTTTGTACTTGTTTGTTTGAAATAGTCATCCATCAGGATTACAAGTTCTTCTTTCTATTTGTTAGGTCACTCATGGAGTTACACATTAGGATTACCAATTCTATATTGCAGCTAATTTGATTCTATAAGAGGTGTTTTAGGAACCTCATCTCTCACAGACTTTATATTCTTATTAGAACACCTATAGAGCTTAGATATTGCTTTGAATGAGCTAATGTCTGTTAGTTGTTTAGAGAAACTACGTGTTATTAATGAAGTACGCTTTTCATATTAGTTATTGATTACCTTAAAAGTCATCAAAACCACAGAATGGTATCACATAATATTAAAGGTAGCTCTTTTGAGCAAATAACATATAATAGTTCAGAGTTTTATTCAAAAATATTCTATCAACATTAATTGTGTTACAAAAAAGTTTCATTCCATTCAGAGTTGGAAATACGGAGATTAAACGAAGGTATTTAATACACAATATCAGACATTAAATGCAAAAGCAAATTAAACGTTTTCTCTTGTCCTAAAAAAATTGCAGAAACTTACATTTAAATAATACATATGCTAAATGCACAATTCATAGTAGATAACCATACTTAAATGTTTGGGGCTGCACGTGATTAAAGTGCTGAATTCAATCAATCAATCAATCAATCAGGGCATTTATATAGCGCACTACTCACCCGGAGGGTCTCAAGGCGCTGGGGGGAGGGGGTCCGCTACTGCTCGAACAGCCAGGTCTTGAGCTGCTTCCTGAAGGCGAGGTGGTCCTGGGTCAGGCGGAGGTGGGTCGGAAGGGAGTTCCAAGTCTTGGCGGCCAGGTAGGAGAAGGACCTTCCTCCTGTGGTGACTCTTTGGATGCGGGGGACGGCGGCGAGGGCGTGGCTGGTCGATCGAAGCTGGCGTTTGGGAGCGTAGAAGTTGAGGCGGCTGTTGAGGTATCCTGGTCCTTGGTTGTGTAGGGCTTTGTGTGCGTGGGTTCGGAGCCGGAAGGTGATTCTCTTGTTGACCGGGAGCCAGTGCAGGTCTCTCAGGTGTCCGGAGATGTGGCTGCGGCGGGGAATGTCCAGGATGAGTCGTGCTGAGGTGTTCTGGATCCGCTGGAGTCTCTTCTGGAGTTTGGCGGTGGTTCCGACGTAGAGGGAGTTGCCGTAGTCCAGACGGCTGGTGACGAGGGCCTGTTAGCCTAACTGTTGATGCCATGTTAAATGGAAAACAATTCAATAACATGGAAAGTCTTGTTTTTCACATTGAATAGTTGTTTGTGCAAGCTGTTTTTCTTCTTTTTTTCTGCAGATGTTGCAACTTCAGTAGCCTACTGTTAGTTAGTGAGTAGACGCTTGTTTTGTAGAAACTGCCGAACCCTGGAGAAAGTCTGGAGAAGGGAACCTACACCGGACAACAGGACCTCCTTCAAGCTTGCCACCCGGAAGCACCACCAGCTGATCCGCGCCGCCAAGAAAACAGCATTCAAGGATCGGCTGGACAACAACGCACACAACAGCAAGGAACTCTTCAACATCGTGAAAGAGCTCTCCAACCCCAGCGCAGGAAACAACGACATCACCCCATCGCAAGACCTCTGCAACTCCCTCGCTTCATACTTCCACAACAAGATCGCGGACATACACAACAGCTTCAAAAACCAACCAACGCACACCATGACCGAACAACCACCCCCCACCACCACCCTCCACGCCTGGACCCCGATCAGCACCGAAGACACCATCCGCACGATGAACTCCATCCACTCCGGATCACCGACCGACCCCTGCCCTCACCACGTCTTCAACAAGGCCGACGCTGTCATCGCACCCCACCTGCGAGACATCATCAACACATCCTTCGACACCGCCACCTTCCCTGAGAGCTGGAAACACGCCGAACTCAGCGCTCTACTCAAGAAACCAACAGCGGACCCCACCGAACTCAAGAACTACCGCCCCATCTCGCTCCTCCCGTTTCCTGCGAAAGTCATCGAGAAGACCGTCAACAAGCAGATGGCCGCCTTCCTCGAGACGAACGGATCCCTCGACCCCTCACAGTCCGGCTTCCGAGCCAATCACAGCACCGAGACCGCCCTCATCGCCGCCACCGATGACATCCGAGCCCTGATGGACAACGGAGATACAGCGGCCCTCATCCTCCTAGACCTCTCCGCGGCATTCGACACGGTCTGCCACCGCACCCTAGTACAGCGCCTCAGCAACATCGGAATCCAGGACAAGGCGCTGGAATGGATCATCTCCTTCCTCGACGGAAGAACACAGAGAGTCCGCCTACCACCGTACAAGTCAGAGGCCTCCGAAGTCATCTGCGGCGTCCCTCAAGGATCATCTCTGAGCCCCACCCTCTTCAACGTCTACATGAGCCCCCTCGCGGCCATCGTACGCAAACACAACCTCAGCATAATCTCCTACGCCGACGACACCCAGCTGATCCTCTCCCTGACCAACGACCCCGCCTCCGCCAGAGCCAACCTGCACGAAGGGATGAAAGAGGTAGCCGAGTGGATGACGACCAGCCGCCTGAAACTGAACTCTGACAAGACGGAGGTCCTCATCCTGGGCTCTTCACCCTCCGCCTGGGACGACTCCTGGTGGCCTCCCGCCCTGGGCACCGCACCCAAACCGACAGACCATGCACGCAACCTGGGCTTCATCCTGGACTCCTCCCTCTCCATGACCAGGCAAGTCAACAACGTCTCCTCGGCGTGCTTCAACATCCTACGCATGCTACGGAAGATCTTCTGGTGGATCCCCACCGAGACCAGGAAGACCGTCACCCAGGCCCTCGTCACCAGCCGACTGGACTACGGCAACGCCCTCTACGCCGGTACCACCGCCAAGACCCAGAAGAGACTCCAGCGGATCCAGAACGCCTCAGCCAGACTCATCCTCGACATCCCACGAACCAGCCACATCACCGGACACCTGAGAGACCTTCACTGGCTTCCCGTCAACAAAAGAATCACCTTCCGCCTCCTCACCCACGCACACAAAGCCCTACACGACCAAGGCCCGAGCTACCTCAACAGCCGGATCAACTTCTACGCTCCCAAACGCCACCTCCGATCAGCCAACCACGCCCTCGCCGCCGTCCCCCGCATCCGAAGAGCGACTACAGGAGGAAGGTCCTTCTCCTACCTGGCCGCCAAGACCTGGAACTCCCTCCCGACCGACCTGCGCCTGACCCAAGACCACCTCTCCTTCAGGAAGAAGCTGAAGACCTGGCTGTTCGAGCAGTAGCGGCACCCCCCCCCCAGCGCCTTGAGACCCTACGGGTATGTAGCGCGCTCTATAAGTGTCATTGATTGATTGATTGATTGAAGACAACTGATACTAAAGCTCTAACCAGGAGGAGGAGAGCAGACAAGGAGAATGATTCAGGTGAAGAAGTTATGGACCGCAAGAAAAAAAGTTGTAACTTTCCAAGGACAAATGTCTGAAAGGCTATTGTATTCTGATGAGAAAACGGAGAGTTTGCTTTTTCCCAGGAGTTCGTTATATTCTATTGGTGGATGAAGAAGACAAAGAAAATAATCTTACAACATAGAATTTTTGTGTTGATATTTGTGCATGTTCCTAGAGTAGGGCAGATCCTATCCCCAACATTCTGGCCACAGACCTTTCTCTGATCTTCTAGTTTATTTCTATATGTCTGCTGATTTATGACTGAGAATAATTTCCACTCTATTTTGCACAAGCTTTGTTGGTGTGCATTAATCTCTCTCTTGTCAGAACTCTTAATTGGGTTTTTGAACTGACACTATTTTCTCTCTTAATCTCAATTGCATTTAGAATAGTGAATTCTGTTTTGGAACATGCTAGTTGTATTATTACTATTTTGACTATGATTTTGACAAATATTTTATTCTATTTTATAATCAAATATCGATTGATGGATTATATTAACTTTTAATGCTGAAATTTAAGGACTAATAAATCAACAGAGGAAAAGCTAAAATATTTGTAAATAAAACCCTTTTAACTCATGCTAACTCTCTTTATTGACTGAAATGTAAAGTCTTTAATGATTCATTGATTATGTAGATGGTGGTGCCTCATTTCTCTTCCTTGACTAACAAAGATCCAAACAACCAGTGGTGGGGGTTATTTAATGAGTACACCCAAAATACTGAGATATATACAACTCCACTCCCTCAAGTAGTAGCCAGAGGACGGTTTGTTTCACGAGCAACAGGAGCTGAATTAAGTTTCCCCAATCTAAAATTACCCATGTTCTTTAATTTGTGTCACAAGAGAGTGGAGCTGAATTAAGTTACCCCAATCTAGAATTGCCCACGTCCTTTAAACCCAAAGCCTGAACTTGAATACTAATGGAGTTGAGGTTTGGAAGATGGTTGTGGTATTGGAGGTGTGGCTACCAATAGGGTTATGTGTCACCAGTTTCCTTTTGTGATTGTGTCCCTATGTTAAGAATATGTGTTTTGTGTCTTGTAAAATATCAATCAATCAATCGTCAATCTTTATTCTGCTGAGTGTCAGCCATAAAAGAGTACATCAAAAGACATAAAAAATTAAATGTAATGGGCACTGGACAGACTTAGAGTCACAGTGGCACAGATCCAGTTTGGCATTGCAATAGAGGTTTTGTGAGGATAAGAGACCAAAAGATGTGAGATGCCAAATATGAATCTTATAACAGTTTGGTTTGGCTAAAATGGAAGGAAAGATAGGGCTCAATGCCAGGGGTGCAGACTAGCAAAAGTGCTCTAAGACACTCTTTTTTACCATCTCTAGAGTTCCTCTGATTGAATATAGATGATTTAAATAATCCCTTTTCAATTTTACTTTTGGTATTTTAGCAATGCTACCTGGACTATAAAAACAATCTGCCAGCCCCATGGTCTCTAACTGTTTTTTTTATGTAACTAAGTCAATGTATTTTTGTCAAATGATTCAGTTTGAGACAATCTAAAATAATTGCTTGATTTAGGGCTGGTTCTTCCTTTACCCAGATAGAATGCCACAGTAATATCGGTGCTAACTGTATACAGAAGGACAGACGTATCAAATCCAATTCGCTGTGACAGATAGTGGCAGGAAGACTTTTGGGAACTGTCAACAAGTGTATCATGAAGGAGCTCTTGGCACTTTGTAGGCTCCCTACATTTCAAAACCCACATACTCCAGCTCCATACAAAATAGTAGAGCAATAGCTTGCCTTGTAGATAGTAGTGATTGTATTGATTGGTTTGGAGCCTAACTTTTTCGTAAATTTAAAAATCGCCTCCAGATATTGATTAAAACTGCTGATCCTTGAATCTACTTAATGATGCGAGGTACTATTTTGATCGTAGAGAATTCCCAAATAGGAAAAGGTGGGGACATAGAACAACTTTTCATTTTTTATAATACATGATTTTAAAACGTTGAGGGGTTTATCCACCACCATAGTATAACATTTCTCTACATTGGCCATTAAACCAAGTGTGTTCATAAAATCATGAGACCTAGTTAAAAGCCTCTGCAACCCCACCCTAGTTCTAGACATTAAAACACAATCATCTGCATAGAGTAATGCCGGCAACAACATACAACCTATCATCTTGTAAAATAGTGGTGTTTATGCTTAGATGTTAAGCAGTTGAAGTTGTTATTGGAGTCAAAGTAGTCAAAGATTCCGTGATAGATAGATGAAAAATAAAAGGTGTTACTTGTGTGATAATCGTTTATGGAGCAGATTTGTGAGGTACTATTGACCGCACAATTAAGATAGGGACCCTAATGATTTGTTGGGATTGTACTAATATAGATTGCCGCTTGTGTAACCTATTGCACAAACGGAAATCTACGTCAGTCAGGATCATTACCCACTGCTTCGAGATCATAGTGTGCTGCTCTTAGGAAAGTTGTTATGAAGTGCTGCACAGAGATTAGTTGATGAGTCATCACAAAGTAAGCTGTTTAGCCTTGAAGAGTTGGTGGTCCTCAGGCATCCAAGAAGGCCCCCACATTAATCTATTTCAGCCCCAGGGAGGCAGTGGTCCATGGGGCTGATGGGAGGAACCACCTTATATTCAATCAATTTCCCCGGGATGTGGTGGTCCCTAGGCTGCAGAGGAGCTGTGTGGACCCACACGTGTTCATTTTTTACATTTTTCCCTGGGGAGTTGGCTATCTTTAGGGTGCGGACAGACTGAGTTGGCCTGCTTGAGTACATAATCTATGAGCAGTGCCCATGGGAGGTGGCAGTCCCCAGGGCAGCGGCAGGCTGTGCAGGTGCCCCTGCATTCATTTAATTACTTTTGCCCTGGGGAGGTAGTGGTCCCAGGGGTGAGGGCGTATCAAGTGGGCCCTACTGCATACACTATAAGCAGTGTCCAGGGGATGTGGTGGCACCTGAAGCTTTTTGATAAGCCCAAGGAGGGGGCCCTGTACCCCCTCTCCTATTTTTAAGGTATGCCCCTAGGACCTGGTCAACCTCAAGCGCAGGAACCTGCACTTGTGTTTTCTTATTTTTTCCTAAGAATTTCACGAATTTGCTGTATTTGGTTTTTTTATGGTTCTTTGGGCTGTTGGGGTCCCTCTGGGACCCCAGGACCAACTTTATGGGGTCAGGTTATTTCTAGAAAATCCATTCAAAAAAGGAGGTGAGGACTACTTCCTAATTCAACCTCCCCAAACTATTAATGTCCACACAAAAGTGCGGTAGGAGTGGAGGAAGTAACAGTGTCATTTTGTGCAAGTGGCATGTGCTCAGTGCAACAAAACTGCCCTCACTCACAAATTGTGACATGCTACATCATTGGGCTTGCTAACTAACACCCCTGCACAGACCGATGCCTGGGGTGGAGCAAAGGGGAGGGGAAGACGATACAAGCATATAAATATTAATTGGATAAAAAAAATAATAGATTTGCTGTTAGTGATCATTAAAACTAGCATGAGTATATCCTCAGCTACTCTTTATTCCTGGATTACACAGCCAGGGTTAAAAGAGTTTAGGATGGTGGTGAAAAGGATTGTTAGTAACCATTCATCCCTCCTTACTGCATGTTCATCAACATCTTTTAGCTGACGCGAGGAGAGCAGTGCGAAGGCAGAGGTCTTGCCTTGAAAAATGTGTGACTACAGAGCTGCTTCCACTCCCACCCCATTTTGAGCGCAAATACTGATGAGACTCAATACCACTGGAGTATGTTTTAGATATCCCCTGAATGAAAAGGGACATTTCCGAATTACGGTAGGACAGAGGAGGTCTTAAATAGGGATCAAGCGGTCCTGATGAAAGCCATACACCCCTTCTATTGACTCCTATTTGAAACCGGCTGAAACATGTTGACGAACATGCAGTAAGGATGTTAGGATGTAAGGACACACTCAGAGAAATAATGGTCAAAGGAGGACTTCTGTTCATCATGTACCAAGATGGTGGGAAGCTCAAGGATGAGCATTGCAGTCCCAGTTTTGATGTGATAGGAACTTAAAGGAGTGTGCTGATTTCTTTCAAATTCACCAACTTGGTTGGTTCCAGTTGGTGTAGGCGAGATAATGAAGTGTTTGAGGCTACTATTATTTTAATTGGTGTTTCCATAGTTAGTTAGGCAGACTTTACCCCACTATGACAATGGGCAGACATATCAGACCGTGTTAATACCGAAAAAAACAATGTTGATAAACACAATGATATATGTACGTATAATAACAAACTTGCATCTCCATTGTTGAATTCACCTGAAATGACCTCCCCCTCAACCCTGAGTCAGAAATACGTGGTTAGGTAGGCACTGGGACTTAGGTATGAAGCACCTGATTGGCAGATCACAGGTGGGGTGGATATGTAACCCTTAGACAAAGGCGCAAACAGGAAAACCCAGCTCAATCCTACAGAATGTAGCAGAGATAATATAGTAACCACTAAACGACCGGATGTGGAGAAGAAAACGAATGAAAAACAGGTGTAACCAAATGACCTTTGAATGAAGCAATGAAGTGTCTTCAAATAGGAATAATTGTATACACAAAACAACATCACTTGGTTGTGAGATTTAAACACATGTTTACTTACGCATGAGATACATTTTACTCAATAATCATGACCTCAAATTTGTTATAGTAATGATAGCACAGAAATGTTTTTTAAACGTTCACATTTAGTTCGATAAAAGAAAGGACAATCCACAATCAACTCGATGGATACACAGTGAACATTTTTTGAAAAACGTGTGAAATATCAAAAGATAAATCAGATATACATTGTGATAACACAACATTAATACATGAACTTAGCTAAAATTGCATCTTCACCAATCCAAGATTTTACAAGAACGGAGCATAACATTCCATTCACAGAAAGTGCTCTTAGTACCGGAACTTATAAAGGGTCCAAAGGTGTGTAATATGGGCTTCCAATATTTGTTTTAAAACAAATGAATTTATATGTCCATATTTATACTGGTTGAACTAGGATCCCCTATTGATCCCGGTCTACGCGTTTAGAACACACACTTTCTTTGGGGGTTCTCTTCAGGACAAGGGTTTGGTGAAATCTTTTTTAAGTTCAAAACGATTTTATTGAAGTTTTATGCAACAAAAGAAATAAACAAGTACAATACAGAAAAAATAATTTGTACATGCGTAATGAGTAATTGATAAATATGAAATGCAATAAACCAAAAATGAAGAGGAAGGGAAGGGGGGAGAAAAGGGAAGGGAGGATAGGGGAATGAAGATATTATATAATCATAAAAACCATAACATATAGAGTTACAAGTTGATTAAATATAACAAAGATGGCAACTAAAGAAAAAAGTAATCATCAAGAGACATGAAAGCATATGAATTACATCATTGTAGAACATACGAATCAATAGGCGACCAAAGAGATTGAATGACTGTGAATTGTGAGTAACGCCTTTAGGAGACAACTGAGCCCCTCTTCTTGTAAAGGTAATCCAAGACCACCAAGCATGAACTGAAAGAGAGGAAGCGTCTTTCCAACAAAAAGTAATGGATTTTAGAGCAGCTGTAATAAAAAAATTAAATAACTTTGCCTCCGAATCATTAAGAGGATGAGAGAGGGCAACCGATTTGCATATTAACACATCATAAGAAATATCATCATGTAAAGGTAATATTTTCAGAATGACATTCCAAACATCCACCCAAAATTTCATAATAATTGTACATTCAAATAACATATACCGAAGTGATCCAGAAGTTGACTTGCAGTGCCAACAAACATCAGATGGTATTAGTTTTGCATGACTTAATCGAGATGGGGTCCATAAAGCGTTAAATAAAATATAAGCATTAGTCTGATAAAGGGACACCAGAAGCCAACCGGAGATGCTGTTGAGCCATATTGAGGACCATGAGTCATCTGATAGGGAAATGGAAAGTTCTGTGTTCCAAAAAGATGATATTGCACCAACATTGGAGCCCTGGAATGTAGAAAGTTTTTTTATAAAAAACAGAGACAGCTTTGGAAGATGACATAACAGCCGCAAGAAAAATCAAGAGGTCATTATTGGTGAACGAGGGAATACCATTGGGAAAGGAATCTAAAATAGAATTACATAAATATTGGTATTTTGAAAAGTCAGAAACCGGGATACCAAACTCTAACTGTAGCTGCTCAAAAGGAATAAAGGCATTGTTACAAAAGACATCTTTAAGATATAAAATTCCTTTTGATATCCATGAGGACCAAAAATTAATGTTTCTGTTTAATTTAAGTAGGGCGCTGTGCCATAAAGACAAGTGAACTGTAGAGAGTAAGGGTAGTTCAAAATTGGAGTCTAAGTCACTAAGTATTAATCTAAAGGATTTAATTATAGATGACCGATGAACAACCTTAGAAGCAGAGGACATTGACATCAAAAAAAGCAATGTAAAGGGGCGTATAAGTGAGGTTTCAATATCTAACCATATTGGAGGTGTGACCACATGTGAATTTGAAAACCACAAGGAACTTTGTTTTAAGATAAAAGCTTTATGGTAAAGGTAAAAGTCAGGAAGGGCAAATCCTATCTGGGACTTGGGGAGTTTTAATTTCCTGTAAGCAATACGAGGAACTTTGTTGGACCAAAGGAATTTAGATAGCAGTTTATCAACATCTTTATAAAATTTGAGAGGAAACTGAGTGGGAATCATAGCCAAAGAGTAAAAGATTTTTTGTGCAATATTCATCTTTACAGCCTCCATTCTCCCCCACCAGGTGAGATGAAGAGGAGACCATTTGGATGTTTTGTCTCTGATGTAATCAAGTAGAAAATCCGTATTAAGTTTTAATGTAGCAGGCAATGAAGAGGCAAATAAAATACCCAAGTACTTAAGCTTAATGTTTTGCCAAAGAATATCTGTGTTTGGTAGCATATCCGGTGTACAAAAAACATTTAAAGGAAATAATTCAGTTTTACTTACATTTAACTTGCAACCTGAAACTACAGAATAATGTGTAATAATGTCTAAGAGGGAGGGAACAGAGGAAAGAGGATTGCTAATAAACAATAACACATCATCTGCATATGCTAAAGTTTTAATAGTGACATCATTTATCGCAACACCCTGAATAGTATCACAGCATCGAATATAATTAAGAAACGGCTCAATTCCTAATAAAAATAACAGTGGGGAAAGGGGACAACCCTGCCTAGTACCTCTAAAGAGTGGAAATTGAGTAGAAATCTGACCATTAATAAACAAACAGGCAGTAGGGGCAAAATATAAGGCAGAAATCATACAAATAAAATGGATACCAAAATTAAAAGACAATAAAGTTTTAAATAAAAATTGCCAATGAATTTTGTCAAATGCTTTTTCAGCATCTAAAGCCATCACTCCTGCAGGAGAAGTAAGGTGAGAGCTCTGTTCAATAACGTGTAAAAGCGTTCTGGTATTATTTGCAGAGTATCTGTTTTTCATGAAACCAGATTGATTTGGATGAATGATGGAATGAAGGATAGGAGCCAATCTAGTGGCAAGGATTTTAGCATGAAGCTTACAATCCTGGTTTATTAGGGAAATGGGACGATAATTAGAAACCAGGGTAGGGTCCTTATCAGGTTTTGGCAGAACAATGATTAAAGCATCCGTAAAGGAGCCCGAAATAGTACCAGAGGAACCAAAATGGGAAAAAAGGGCACTTAAATAAGGTAAAAGGTGAGAATCAAATTCTTTATAAAACTCAGCTGGGATACCATCCGGACCTGGGGATTTATTCTTAGGAAGGGATTTGATAGCCAGTAAGATCTCATCACAAGTAATTGGGGAGTCTAAAGATAATCTATTGGAGGGAGAGATTTGAGGTAAATTACATTTATTTAAAAATGAATCAATTAGAGAATCATCACAGGTATCAGGTTTACTGTATAAGGTAGAGTAAAAAGACAAAAATTCTTGGACAATGTCATTATGGGAAACAGCAACTTGGCCATTAGCACCACGTATCGAACTAATTTGGGTCTTATTCTTCTTGATTCGTAAATAATTTGCAAGGAGTTTCCCAGACTTGTTGGCAATAAGGCGAAATTTGGCATTGGATTTTGCAAGTTGAATCCCTGCTCTAGTACTAAGTAGAGCATTAAATTCATAATGAAGCTTTTGTAGTGTAAATTTGTGTGTAGGATCATTAGAAGAAATAAATAAACGTTCATATTTGGCAATTTGTTTGTCCAAAAGTTTAACTTTAGAGTTAAATTGCTTGTTTGCATGGGCCATAATAGAAATTGTGGTACCTCTAATGTATGCCTTAAACGCATCCCATCGATTGACAAGTGAAGTTGAACCATCAGGGTTAAATAAAAAATAGTCCTTGACAGCTTGTAATAGTTTAGGTTTATGCGTGTCATTAAGTACAACATTCGCGTTCATACACCACCTATTTTGTTTGGTAAAATTAGAGGAGACATTTAAAACAAAGGAGATTAAAGCATGGTCCGAGATATCAATATTACCTACTACAGGATTGTCAGCTGATTGGAGTAAAGAAGGCAAAAGCAAAAAATAATCAATCCTTGAATGAGAATTATGGGTGTTAGAGAAAAAAGAAAACCATTTATCAGTAGGAAAGTGTATTCTCCAAATATCAGCCAACTTGGTGGATCTAAGGAAAGATTTAAAGGCATAAAAAACTTTAGGAGGGCGGAATTTTGCAGAGGAAAGCCTATCTAATAACGGATCAATAATCACATTGAAATCCCCCCCAACAATTAAAGGAACTTGTCCTAACTTTAGAACTTCAGTAGTTAAAGCAGACCAGAACGAAGGGTCATCAGCCGTAGGGCCATAAATATTAAGCAAATAGAAGGTTGAGTCATAAACTTTTACCTTAACCACAATATATCTACCTTCAGCGTCAATAAACTTACTAAGAATCTGACAGTGTAACCGTTTTGCAAAGAAAATCGCAACCCCATTTTTCTTCCCCAACGCAGGCGAGGAAACAATATTATCAACCCATTTTTTCTTCATGTATTGCAAAATCTTATCATCAACATGCGTTTCTTGAAGGAAACAGATGTCAGCTTTGCAGGCACCCAGGTAGTCCAAGATTTTCGTGCGTTTTACTGGATGCGGCAGGCCCTTGACATTAAGTGAAACAAGTTTAACAGAGTGAGTATTAGCCATTAGGAGTTAGAAAGAAGAGGATAGGAAAAGAGTCATAGGAAGAGGAACTGAAAAACAGCCATAGAGAAAAAGTAACTCTACGTAGAGAGTAATAAAAGGAAGGACACAAAAGGGAGAAACACAAAGGAAGGAAAGAAAAACAAACAAAAAACAGAGACATAAATAAGAAGATAGAGACGCACACACGTTCCTCAAGCATGGCCATATAAACTGTTGGAGCCCGTGAAGAGAGAGAATTATATATGTCAGGAGAAATCAGAGTAGACGTCTTCAAGTAACTGGATCATGAGTGTCCATTGACGGTGAAGCTTGTTGTGCTAAAAAGAGTCTCAAATCTTCAGGACGATGAAAAGATTTAGAAAAGGTGTCTTTCCAGATTCTCATCGCAGAGGGATCAAATAGACCATACTTAAAACCAAGGCTTCCCAATTGTGGACGAAAAGAGGAGAATTCCTTGCGAATAGTAACCGTTTCCTTAGCAAAGTCTTGATGAATAAAGATTTTACAGCCATCGACTAAGAGGGTGGGAATGTCTCTTGCAGCTTTCCTGATAAGGACCAAATGATGGTGTCGCAGAACCTTAAAAATCATCTGCCTGGGCTTCGAGTGGCGAGGATTCCTGTGTGAGGGAATTCTGTGAGCCTTATCTATCTCAAATTTTTCCGGAAATTTGATATTTAGGAGACCAGGAAGCAAGGACTCTAGATATAATCGGCAATCAGATCCCTCAACCTCTTCAGGAAGATTAAAAAGACGAAGATTGTATTGTCTATTACGGTTTTCCAATTCCAGCAGTTGAGTATGCATTGGTACTATTTGACTCACCAAAGGAGTAAAAGCGTCTAATTTATTTTTATTGTCCTGAATTTTGATAGTATTATCAGACACTTTCATGGAGATAGAAGCCATATCTTTGCACACATTTTTCACTTCAGTGGCAATAGAGTCTGTATTCAGACGCAGCACTTGAATTTCCTCAAAAATCAAAGCAAGGGAAGGTTCAGAAGATTCAACAACCTTAGACTTATTTGGAGGAGGTGATATCTGCTGTTTCCTCTTATTAGTAGGCACATTTTTATTTTCCATCTTGAGGTGAAAAAATAACCCTTTGTGTCAGAAAACTGCAAAAAAGTAAAAATCACCTCAGATTTTAATAAATATGTGGGAAAAAGGATGTAAATGCCCCACAAGTACTGTAAAAAGGCTTGGTGCAGCAGCTAAACAGGAGCGTGGGCGTGGCCAGACCAAAGCCAGGCCTTTTCTTTGTGTTCACTCCGCCCCTCAAGCAGAGCAAGCCGGCAGAATCTGGAGCAGAGGCAGGGGAGAGGACCGAGGAGCGAACAGAAGCACTTTCCCTCGAATAAATCTCCCAAAATTAGAGCAGCAGGTAGGAAACGGTGAAAGTAAACAAGCGCCGCTATAAATTGGTGAAACCTGACTAAAAATGTGTTGTTTTCCGGCTAATTGGGCCGGTAAACTTACGGAGCTCCGGCGGTGGCGGCCATCTTGGTCGACGCGCTCGCGCGACTCTCCTGGGTTTGGTGAAATCTGAAAGGGTGAAGGAAAAAGACTTTTGAGTTGAGTGATCAGCAAACTCCAACAAACTTTCACATGGCGCATGAGATATGAGTTGACCTTAGGGGGCATGACAAAAGGTTTGGATTCCGATTGATCAGTTGTCGAGTTTATTAGGGCCTTGTACTCATGCACCAAATCATAGGAGCAGGACAGGCTTTACTGGAGTGAGCATGTTGTTCTGAGAGGAAGAGAAGAACTTAAATAAATCAGGTATTTTAAACTTGGTAATGAAGCACAAAGTTTGTGGTAATTTACAAAGCTTCTATTACCTGTGAGTCTCTGTAGTTTTTATTTGTTTAGAAGTGGATTATAGAGCCCAATATGGTTTCTTTCTGTAAAAAACTAAACAGGCCTGTTTCAGTACTTGTCTTTTTGCCTGCGCGCTTTAAAACACAATAAACACTCAACACAGCTTGTCGTCAGGATTAGTAGTTCCGGCTTTTTACAAACTTGAGAAGCACCTTGTTGCCAAACCTTTCGTACTGCATTGTATCAAGGTCACTTTTGCTGCTCATGTACTTAAGTTGCATTTGTCTTCCCTGTTTAATGAAACTGTTTTCTCAGAGTGCATATTCACAAAAAACAAGCGTGGAAGACCAAGTGTTATAGTATTTAAAGTATGCGCTTTTGGTGTATGGCGTGTTATCACCACAGCTAAGACTCCAGGGTTGCCTGGGAGTGCAAAAATGCTTAATTCTTTTTAAAAAACGAGATGCCACAGATCTTTGTTTTCACTTACACAAAAGCTTGCTAGGGCTCCCTCTGGATTACATCGTACTCCTGCCACATGGTTAATAGGGCTGTGTTCCTTTGACCTTTATTTTGTAAATTGAGTATGCCCCACAGGAACGGTCCTGCTCGAGGATTCTGGGTGATGTAGTGTGTTGTCACTGAACTTCTATAATGGTGCACAATTCATGATTCTTTTTTACTGAAGCGAAGCCTCAGGATGTTGGTTATTAAATAATCATATGTTATTTTTGAATATTTGATGCAAAATGAGATGAGTGACGTTTTTGAATAAAGGATTACAAAGGGTGATGTAAAATATGAAATGGATCAAAGCCAGCATGGACTCTGCCTTGTTTTTAAATGGAATAAACTTTACATTTTTATTGTTGAAACAGGTGCAAGAGACCAAGTATGAATGCAGGGTTGCACTAATGGGTTGGCTAACAATCTATTTGTTTCAGACATCTCATTCAGACCTCTTAATACCGAATTAAATTTCATAATCAACCATGCTTCTTTTCGCATTAGCCTGGTGTCAATATCTCCACTTCAAGGGTCTGTTTGGATGGCACTTCGCACAGTTCAGTGGAAATCTTTCTCTATGTTTCCCATTTAATTGAAATGGTTCACCATTGGTGCTGTTTGAATGTTCATTTTGATGTGTGATTTATGCTGGATGATGTGTTGTCTCACTTGATTAGTCTTGCCAATGTAGATCTTTTGACATGGGCAAACTATAGCGTAAACCACATTTTTGTTTTGCAGTTTGAGAATTCCTCATGGGTCCAGGTGATCTTTCCATTTGAGAAGAAACCTCCTTCCAGCGTGTGTTTGCAGATACTACATGTATCACATTTGTGGTGGCCTTGAAATTGGCTTCAAATTCCATGCTGCCAGTAAATCGCTCTGCTTTTTTGCCTTGGTTAGACTTGCGCAAACTATTTGGAATCGCACAGTTGGACACTTCCTCATTGGAAACATTGGCAATTCTAGGCTGCATTCAGAGTTCTTTATTAAGTGCCCATTGTTACATATGATCCTCTTGAACTGTGTTGCATGTGGGCAAAATGTGGAAACACATACTAGTTTTGAACTAGGTTCCTTTACAAACAATGTCTCACGGGGTGAACCAGGTTCTTTTCATTGAGTTCTTTAGAAGTTTTTGTGGGTATCCTCTTTGCTTGAGTTTTTGTTGCTACACTTCTGCGTGCATGAAAAAGTCTTCTTTTATCATACAATTCCTGTGTACATGGAGAAATTGCCCGTAGGGCAAGTTGTCACGTACATTCTCGGATGAAAACATTTGTAGTGCAGGGATTTGTTTTTGTCCGTTGGCTTGTGGTATAAGGTTGTATACAGTATGTCATTGCTTGATCGAACTTGAACTTCCAGAAAAGTTAGCGATGATTTGCTTTTGGACATACTACTTTGGATATCTTGATTTCTGTTTTCTAGCCAGCTGTGAAACATATCCAGTTGTTCTTCGGTACCTATACCACGCCCCCTTTGTGATAAAACGCACGCTGACTACAAGTGCAGCGTCTAATAGCTGAATCTCCTGAGGCACAGCCGGGAGCAGGGACTAGATCGTTTTTAAAACTTTACCTGTGTGATATTTGTGATTTTAAAGCGTAATTTGCACTAACTCCTCCGCACAGCGGATAGAACGCTGACGCGGGCGGGTACTTTTTCTGTTGAACCGCCGCTATTGTCTGGATTCCAGAGGCGCGCCCACTAACTATAGCCACGCCCCCTTTGTACCTATTTCACCCCTATAAAGCATGTGTCCTTACCGGAAGCGCAGCGGATGAGCGCAGCGGGCGAGAGCAGCGGGCGAGAGCAGCGGGCGCAACGATTGCGCGCCAAAGGCGCGCTTAAGGCAAGCTCGTTTGCGCTCGTCCGCGCCGAGACCGGGCAAGGGGCAATCCCCCCTGGTCGACCAATTCCGGACTTTGAGGCACACAGATACATTAGGGAAACACTTATGCAGCTGAATCCACTGGCAGACACAGCCGACTGCCCACGCCTAGCCCCTAACATAGCACATGAGGACAAGAACCCCTGTCCCAACTGCCGAGGGCGTCTGCCAAATATTAATCCCCTCCCACTTAAATCTTTATTGAAACCCAATCTGATCTTAGATAACAGACATATCCCGTCAACTCATGCTGGATCTAAGCACACTATTAAGGGAAAATTAATCAGTGGATTACTAAATGTCAGATCCCTCCCGAAACATGCCACTGAAATACATTTACTGATTGAGTCCAACAACTTGGACATTTTATTTCTAACCGAGACATGGATGGCTGCGGGAATGGAACCAGAGCTAGGGCCAGCATGTCCAGCAGGATATAAGATTATTCATAAACCCAGGAATATAGGACGAGGAGGAGGAATAGGAATCATTTTCAAGGAGGAGCTAAACATTGCAACCTTGGATGTTGATACAGTCTCATGCGCTAAAATCCTTGGGGTTTTGATCAAACATGATTCAGGCCATTGCCTCACGGGCCTAATCTGCTACAGGACACCGGGGCATATCAATGCAACACAACAGCAGGAATTGATTGCTGTTATTAATAATATATCAATCTCACATAGCAGGCTATTGGTACTGGGAGATTTTAACTTATGGGATAATGACCAACTACACACGGCCTTTTATAACATCACTTAATCTTGTAACAATTTGGGGCTGAAACAATGGATAACTACCCCTACACATAAACAAGGAAATATACTGGACTTAATATTCGCTGCGGAGGATCTAATCACTATGGGTACCATTCTACCAGTAGATTGGTCAGACCACCACCTCCTTCTATTCAACATCCACACCCTGATTAACACAGGACCTACAAATGTGCAGACTAGGACCTTCACTGGTCATGATTGGAAGGGCCTGCTAAAAAGGAAAGAGGAAGGAAAGTTTGACTTCCATCAAGTTGGGATTTCGTTCAATTCAGAGAGCGATGTCAATACAAACTATCTTTCATTATGTAAAGAGATAACCAAGAAACTTGATGAGACTGTACCTCTGAAAACAATCAGGAAAAGAGGAAAACCCTCCGCGCCCTGGTATACGGATAAACTGAAATAACTAAAAAGTGCCTGTAAAAAGGCGGAGAAGCTTTGGAGAAAAATTATTCGGAACAGGAGAAACTGATATGGAGGCTTACAATTGTACAACATAAGAAAGAAATCACTATAGCCAAAGCAAGCCACTTCGCAGACTTAATATTAAATAGTTCTAATATGTCTCGTGACACCTTCAGGATAATCAGAGAGCTATCCCATCCTGCTTGTGCTAAAAGCCAAATCAAGCCCTCACAAGAACTGTGTGACGGTTTAGCATTATTCTTTCAGGAGAAAATCATTAAAATTATTGAGGGAATGAAAGGTGTTTCTATTCCTCCGGTGCAGGATAATAGCAATCCAGAGAACAGGGAGAAGAATGTAGAAAATGTAAGATGTCCCTCTCCAAAGGCCATCTTGGAAAATTTTGAGACCCCTACAGAGCAAGAATTCAAAAGAATAGCCCTTAACACGACATCAGGATCCCCTTTGGACCCTTTACCTCACAAAATAGTAAAGGAGTTCGAGGATGAACTCCTCCCAGTTTTGCATCAGCTGTGCAATCAATCTCTCCACACAGGCACCGTACCAAAAGACTGGAAATTGGCGGTTGTCACCCCACTATTAAAGAAACCAAATCTGGACCCGAATTGCCAAAAAAACGACCGACCTATATCGCTCCTGCCATACCCTATAAAGATCATAGAGCGGTGGGTCAGCAGATCATTAGCCCTCTTCCTAGAAACTAACAACATCCTGGAAGAGGAACAATTTGGCTTCAGACCAGCTCACGGAACTGAGTCAGCTTTGCTGACAGTTCTGGACGACCTACGAATGAGGGCGGACAGGGGAGAATCAGCAATCTTAATCTTGCTGGACCTGTCCGCCGCATTCGATACGGTGAGTCACGACATTCTGCTGACAAGACAGAGGAACATTGGAGTCAGGGGAGCTGCGCTTGACTGGTTTTGCTCCTACCTGATGGACAGATGGCAGGCAGTAGCTATCCCTCCATATCAGTCAGAGTTTGTCAAAGTTCTACATGGGGTCCCACAGGGGTCTGCAATTAGTCCAATACTCTTCAACATATATATGCAACCCCTGATGAGCATCATCAAGGCTCACGGCATTATCGTGATCAACTATGCGGACGACACGCAGCTGATGATTTCTCTTGATGGTGCCCATGCAGACTCACTTGAGACCTTCCACACCTGCATGTTGGAAATGACACTCTGGTTAAATCAGAATTCACTACAATTTAACAGTGACAAGACTGAAATAATGCATTGCACGGTAGGTAGAATCCCCAGAAGGCTACCCACAGATTTCTGGCCTCCGGAGTTAGGGGACTCACTAACCCCAGTGAAATCAGTGAGGAACCTCGGAGTCACTTTTAATAACAGTCTAAGCTTAGAGACCAATGGTAACAAGCAGGTTAGTAGCTGCTTTGCTCTAATGCGAGGACTGCAAAAGCTACTACCCCTTTTACCTTCACAGGTTAGAGCCACTATAGTTAGGAGCACCATTCTCAGCCGCCTGGACTACTGTAATGCCCTATTACTGGAATCCCCTGCCTACCTGATTTCCAGACTTTAGAGCATCCAGGCGGCTGCAGCAAAACTGGCACTTTCTCAAGAGCGAAGATCTTCTACCACCCTCGCCCTGGCGGACCTACACTGGCTGCCTATACACCAGAGGATCTGCTTTAAATCCCTATGCATTGTCTTTAGGGCAGTGCATGGGCTAGGCCCCCGACCACTTCAAAACAAATTTAAATGGTATGAACCTACCCAGTCTCTTCGATCCTCTTTTTCAAATTTCATAAGTATACCCAGGATCAAGAAAGCCACTTTTGGCGGCAGAGCCTTTAGCATAGCTGCAGCTCATCTGTGGAATGGTCTACCTATTGACATCAGAAAAACAAATGAACTGATGGCCTTTCGAAAAAAGGTAAAAACATGGCTCTTCCCGAAAATCTAACCTACCAGAATCTAATGCTACTATCCCACCTCTGATGCACAGTGTTTTTCAGCCATATGTACACAGCGCCAGGATGCCCGTAGGGTTGCAGAGCGCTTTACAAATACCATAAATAAAATAAATAAAAATAAACCTTTCCAAAGACACCAAACATCATCGATGTATCTGAACAAGGGGACTATGTGGTTCGAATGAGGGTTATTGTTGATTTCATGAGGTCATGAGTATTGAGTAAAATGTATCTCATGCATAAGTAAAGATGTGTTTAAATCTCTCAACCACCTGATGTTTTTGTGTATACAGGTGTCTAAGGCCCAAGGTGGTTGTAGATAAGGGCCAGACCCCCCAATTCATTCAAATATGAATAAAGCACAAATTACTTAAAATTGTAAGATTGGCAATTTCCAAGGAAGGTGTAAACATCAAGTCTTGGACCTAGCACAATGAAATGCAGATAATGATTCACTTTCACCAAAAACATTTCTCCCTTACATACCCTGTCATAGAGGTAATCAGTCTAAAGTCAGGCTTAAGTTCTATGCAGTTGCTTGAATTATATACAAACCAGGTATTATTTAGACCAAAATACATGCAACGCAAACTGTATTTCAAGTGTGACACCAAAATCCTAAACAAAAAATCTGCAGGCTTGCCACGATTCATTGAGGGTTAGAAACTAGGACCACAGAGAAAGCTGAGTTGGTTTGTGACAGGTATCTTAAGTCTATTGCTTTTTTGGTGCCTGATAGTGCTTCTTTCTAAAAATATGAGTGCGTAAATTGATCTTTTGGTGTCTATCATTCTTCCTGAGGCAGATAACATAATTCAGTCTCTGGGCGCCTCTTGCATGTTCTTTGTATATCATGCTTTTAACTTCTTTTCCTTTTTCTTTTCCCAAACTCTTCTGAAGTGCTATTTCCGTAACACAGTTTCTCCTTTCTCCTCTCATGTGTTCACTGTTCATGTTTATATGGTCTGTTCGTAAACATCCTTTTTGAAAAAATCTTTGCGGAGGGAGAGTAACCTGCAGCCTGGATGCAGGCTTCGATTGCGCCTTTGGCAGGTATGTCTAACTATTGCCCTAGTTCAATGCTACCCTACATGGCAAAGGTGTTTGAAAGACTAGCAAACATCCAACTAACTCAACATTTGGAGAGTAACAACTTGCTTGACCCTTTTCAAACCGAGTTTAGAGCTAAAATCAGTACCAAGTCTACCTTATTGGTGTCAGTGAATCAGGGCAAATCAGTAGCCTTGATCCTTTTGGAGCTCCACCCGCAAGAAGAAACCAGTTGACAACCATCAGCTGGATTTTAAAAGATTTGGCCAGGATCATTGTGGGAGGATGTAGTCCCAACATCCCAGGTAGCTTCTACAACCTTGGATTGGTAGAGTGGACTCTTTGGAAACCCAAAGGGACTTTCTGGAAGAAGATCTAGAAGTTTGGATAAGATTGGAGAATTTTTGGTAAAAAGCTCCACAAGTTGACCAACCCATCAACAAGAGTAAATCTGGCGACACTGAACCATCACCCGTCCTGAGATTGAGATTCGTCCAGCTGAAACTCCAGAGCTTTTCCTCATCAACGAGACATTAAGGAGTTGACTGAGGTATTGCAGTGAGTCAAGCCACTGTTGTTGACTCGAAAACCGGCATCTGGAGGAGCCTCACTCAACATCAAAAGAAAAAGCACCAAAAAAGTAATTAAGTCTGAAGATAGAGACTTAACTGGGCCATACAGCTAAGTTTGTCTGACCTGTACTCCATAGCGATCAGCCAGAAACTTTGACTTTGTCCAGGTCAAGCATGACTAGATATACCAAAGTGGCGCTTTTGGTTTTTAGACAATATAAGGGCCAGATGTGGGTCACCAAATACCGGTCGGTAACGGCCGATTTCGGCCGTTACCGACCGGTATTTGGAGTTTGAGATGTAGGGGGCCTAACTTTAATGAATCAGTAAAGTTACAGATTCGGTATATTTATCGATTTGGTAATATACAGAATCGGTAAATTTACCGATTCTGTAAATCCAGATTAGGTGGCACTGTAAACAATGCCACAGGCCCTTAGGTATTCATTATTTACCACCAAATAATACTTGGTGGTAAATGATGAATTTCTGTGTACATGCACATCTGTGCATGTACACTGGTGCCATGTAGCACACATACATGCCCTAAGGGCATGTATGTGTGTCACATTGCACACAAGCCAGAATCAGGGGTGCAACAGGGTGTCAAAGTGACACCCTGTCCCCCTTGTAAATTCGGTAATTTTACCGAATCGGTATTTACCAATTCGGTAATTGACATTGATTCCTGTGGGCCTCAAAGCCCATAGGAGTCAATGGCAAATACCGAATTGGTAAATACTGATTCGCTAATTACCAAATCTTACTGATTCGGTAATTGAATAGGTAAAAATACCTACATCCCGATTGCCAGTTCTTAAATACCGAATCGGTATGATTCGGTATTTAAAAATCGGTAATCTGGGATTACCTACATCTGGCCCAAAGTGTTTATTCTTTCAAAATGTGTATGTCCTGTTCCCGACATTGGAATTGTGTCATTTTAATCATAAAAATAGTTACTATTCTTATGAATTGGTGTTGGAATTTCATTGTGTGTTGTGTCTTCCTTTTTAACGTATTGGTGTTTTTAAATGCTTTACACACCCGTCTCCTAAATTGAGCCTGCCTGCTTGTATCCAGCTACCAAGGGCTGAGTAAGGGAATAGTTTATTGAGACATTGACTGGACCTTATATTGTGATTATGGCTGCATTACCAGCGGTAGATATCTACTTACTCCTACTAATAAACCACCTTCCAACATGTTTCTTAATTGATGATTCTCTTTTATTGCTGGAACAAGTAAGTGCAGTGTGCAGGAGCTGTTCTGAAGGACTATGCACTCCTCATAGATTATTTCAGTAGATCCCAGTGATGAAGGAACATTATTCATGCTTTGATCATGAGTCGGTTAGACTACAGGAACAGGTTATATGTGGGTATGGCAGACTATTTAGCCATGAGTCTTCAGCCTATTCAGAATACAGTGGCAAGACTGATTTGTAACAGGCCTAGCAGGGGAGTACCGCTTTGGCCTTTCGCAATTATCTCCACAGGCTTCCAGTTCATAAGAGAGTGATTTTAAGCTAGTTTGCCATGCTCACTGAGAACTTTAGGATAAGGGTCCAGTAATCCTATGGGAAAGAGTTTCTTTTTATAAGCCAACATGGGATCTCTGCATCTGCTAATTAGGCTCTGATACTCTGTAGATGAAACAAGAAATCCAGAATAGGTGGTAGCTCTTTTACATTTTTGGTTGCTGCCATCTGGAATTATCTTTCCTCCAATCTATGCCTGACTCTGGATTTTTTAGTCTGTCAGAGAATGTGGAAGACTTGTTTTCTCAGCTCCAACAACTTGGTTGGAACAGGGCAAGTATGAGGTCCAGCACCGGGATATCCCCTTGGGGATGAGGGTGCACTTCATAAATACCATAATATTAATATTAATTATAATAATAATAGTAAGATGTCTCTCTTTCTCGATCTCTTGCTGTCAATTCTATTACTTTTCTCTGTGTCGGAGTGCATTCTATCACTATGTATGTCTCTTTCACACTCCTCTCTTTCTTTTATTTCTTTATCTCTTTGTTTAGTTTGTCTATAATATTCCTTCCCTCTTCTTCAATGTCTCCTATGTTTTCGTCTTCCACTGGCTTATATCTCTGTCTATTTCCATTATTTTCTCATGGTGACCATATCTCTCTTCCCATTTTGTTTCTTTCTCCTATTCTGTCTCACTCTTCCTCTGCCCTTTTGTTCCCTTTTATTTACCTTGCACCCCACTCTCTGTGATTTCATACATACCAGCATCCTTTTATTCCTATAATACTAATGTATTTCAATTTCGCTTCTTGCTCATGCCTCCTCTCCTCAGCCACAAGCTAAAATCTCCTTTCTCCGCCCCACTATACCTGACCTCCCACACCAGAAGATATGACCTCTCCATGTTTTTTTTTACAAATGATACTATTGTTGATGTACAACATCATTTTTTTCTGATTCATAGGTTTCTGTTGGGGCATTTCTAATACCAGACAAAAGCAAACACAAATATTCAGCCTCTTGCACAGAGAGTTCTATTACTACACTTATCATGCATTCAGCTTTCCATTCTGACTCTCAATGAACCTTCTATCCAAAACCACTTGAACTGCTACAGACACACACCTCCCCAAACACACAAGATCAACTTTCAACAGATATGAACTCAAATACAGATATTCTGACCCTTGCACACTTAACTCACTGACCATTCATTTCACCTTACACTCTATCACTCATGGACTCAAAGCCAATGGTTTCTGCCAGTAGAAATGGAAGATGGACTTCAAGACAAAATTAAGTGCATTTCTCTTTGAGAAGATACCGAACCTAGGCACCCACACCTCAGGTCTGTTTAGCTGAAGTTATCTCATGGTGATGCATCGCAGCAGCTACAGGGTGCGGAGAGATTTCTCCAAAACCACATTATGGTGCGTTTTCTTACATACCTCTTACACCACGGCCATCTGTCTTGACAGCTGGGCTAGGTTAGCTAGTTATGAGAGGTGTAGGTATTGTGCAAAGCAGGCCTTATTAACTACTACATACAAGCAACTCACCTCAGCTGCTGTTGGGACTCATAATGGCGAGGAAGGCGGGGATTGGCAGGCTTTCAGCAAGCTGCAAAAGAGGCAGCAGGGTTAGTGCTAGCAGGCAGCAGTGTACGCGAGGATACGGGTAAAAATGATTGGCTAGGCCTGGGATTCAGTTTAAGCCTGATGATATCTAGAGTACACTTCATGGTCTACACCTGCTCCCAGGTGCGGTGCCACAGGGTGGCAAGCTCTATATTTACTGCCAGTATCACCCTGCCTGAGCAACCTAAGGGCTGAAAACCAATAGGAGGCCAGCTGACTTGAGAGACTGGAGGTCATTTTGAGTGTTCCTTTAGGAATACTGTTCATGGTTCACGTGGTGTGACCTGCTCCCAGGCTGCGCTACAAAGTACAGGCAACCGGGCATGCCCATGCAATTATCCAAAGAGCCAGCCAACCGCGACCCATAAGAGGGCTCAGAAAAGACCAGATGCCCTACAACTAGAGCCTGTGGGGTCCACCAGCATAGCCCTGCACAATTTAAGTACTGGATTTTCATCATTGCACTGGCTTCTTTCCAAAATTGTATTTATCATAGATTTTTAGGATTTACTGCTACTTAGATGTTTGCATTATGTGTAGTTATTATTATTGATTCAAATGTTTTTGTTTGCTTATTAGTTTAAATATATAATTGTGAGACCGTTATGCCTTAGGGTGGCCTTTCCCAAACCATTTTTGCCTTTTTCTCTCAATTTTTCCTGAATTAGTTTTTTTCGGACTGAGGACTTCAGTGCTGCTAAAGTGTTTGTGCTCTCTCCATAAAACATGGTCAAACTGATTTATACCCACTAGACATATTTAATTTACCTGTATGTCCCTTGTAGTGTGGTATACCATATACCCAGGGCCTGTTAAATAAATGCTACCAGTGGGCCTGCAGCACTTATTGTGCCCCACTCAAGAAGCACCTTAAAGCTTTGCCCAGGCCTGCCACTGCAGCCTAAATGCAGTTTTAATCTGTCATGTCGAGTTAGCATTTATACCCCCCTGCAAGCCTTAAACTCCTCTTTTATTACATATAAGTCACACCTATGGCAGGCCCTAGGCAGCCCATAGGACACAGTGCTGGGTAGTTCAAATCAAATCAAATCAAAAAAAGCTTTATTCGATTATCACAAGGATATCATAAAAGCATACATTACATTTTCAATTTATAATTAAAATCCAGATGGAAAATGCCAGAAGAAAAACATAACTTCACAGGGAACAGATGAGTTAACATTTTCCATAAAAACAATTAAAAAAGTACAAAAAGCAATCACTAAATATACAAATTCATATGTCACATCATAAAGAGTTCCTAAATTTTAGCAGCAATTTCAAATACTTTTCCATAATAAGTATCACGTCCCTATTCTCCAGTTGTTGTAAACGGTCAAAGGCGTCTTTACAAGACCGCAAACCCCAAGTCTTCAATAGAGGTTTCAATAAAAGTTTTCTAGGTACTAGATAATATTTACAGAAAAGTATAGAATGAATATTGGATTGAGATGCAATGTCATCACAAGGGCAAGGGGGCAGGTTACGGGACCAGTCGTTACAGGAAGGAAAAGTAATTAACCGAAAAAAGGAGCCCAGTCTAAATCTAGAGAGGAGCATTCTTGAGAAACAAGAAATGACAGTAGCGAGATATAATTGTAATCCCTGGATCATGGTAATTCTTTAAAAAGCCAAAACAGTTTTATTGTCCTTTTGAATAGTCCATCTTTTGGCTTCTAGATGATCCATTAAGAGCTTTCTCAGAGCTTTCCTGGAAATTTGCTCCAAACTTAATGGGTCGGTAAAAAACTCTGGACGACCAATTTCAAAACAGAACCTTTTGACGAAAGACATCCATTTTATATGTTTAGCCCCTTCCAATTTTTGGCAATCAGCAATTACTTCTCGATTAAAAGCCGTCTCTGTAGTAGTCCAAATCTTATGCCATAGAAGAATGGGCTCAGATTTAATTATATCAGAAATGAAAGGTAGCCCCAACTCTATGTGAATCAAATAAGTGGACGTTGACTTCGGCGTCCCTAGGATGTACCTTAGGAACTGATTTTCATCCTTCTGGATGGATGTAATGATGTCGATCCCCCAGAGACCAGCCCCATAGATTGCAGTTGATACACACTTTGCTTTGTAGATGGAAATAAGCTGCTTGACTGGTCTCCCCCCTATTTTGCTAGCAAAGTCTCGAAGTGCACCAATCGCTCTAATAAAAGCAAGCTTCCTCGCTTTTACAGCCGACTGCCAGGTCAACTTTCTATGGAAGCAAATACCCAAATATGGAAATTGTTCTACGGTGTCTATTTTTTTTCCTTCAATGAATAGCGAGCATGGGATTTTCTTAATTCCCTTATTACAGGCCAAGGAAAAGGTCTTACCAATATTTACTTTCAAACCCTTTTCTTGCATGAAGAGAGTGAATTTAGTGACAGTCCTTTGCAGCCCCAACCTTGTTTGAGACAGTATGGCCGCATCGTCTGCGTACAACAAGATCGGGACAGGATGACCCTCCACCTTAGGGTAGTCACATTCAGAACTCCGCATATAGTCACCAACAGCATTTATGTATAGTGAGAAAAGCAGGGGGGCTAGGATGCACCCCTGCCTCACACCTCTAGCAATGTTGAATCTTGGGGAGCATTCCCCTCTCTGGCCATACCGCACCCTAGCCCCCGCATCTCTATACAAAGCAATAATAAAATTAAGAATAGATAAATTTAATCCCATATGCTCAAGAACACACCATAGCTGGTTGTGGTTGACGCAGTCGAACGCTGAGCTCAAATCCATAAATGTGACAAATAGATTTCCGTTTTTAGCCTCAACATATTTCGAAATTAAACAATATAAGTTCAAACTCTGTTCGACTGTGCCCCTACCAGTTCGGAAGCCATATTGGAGTCTAGAAAGGACATCTGTCTCCTCTGTCCAGTTGTGAATGCGTTTTAAAATGATGCGTCCCGCAACCTTCATTAAGGCGTCAAGCAAGGAGATAGGACGGTAACAAGAGTGTAAATGCCTATCTCCTTTTTTATATATAGGTACCACAATGGCCTCTGACCAAGTTGGAATTTGACCATATACATTTGCACAATTAATGACAGATGTTAATAGCGGGGCCCAAAAATCTATTTCGACCTTGAAGACATCCACTGGGATGGCGTCTGGGCCGGGGGCCTTACCACTTGGGCTCTCCTTAATGGCAAGAATAACCTCATCACAGGAAAAAACAATATTAGGGGTACCCTCTCTCTGGCACATTGTGGTACTATGGGAGAAAGGAGTAGGGTCCGATGGAGGTATGCCGGGAGGACTTGGTTTGCTATACAGTTGTTGGAAATATGCAGCCCAAGTGTCTCCATCAATTGCCAGGTCTAACCTCCTCTCAGGCATTTTGATCCACGGAAGTGGGGCATTTACAAAAATCCAAAAAGCTGAGGAATCACGGCTTTCACAAGTTAACAAGAGTGTCTGCCAAGCCTCCGCTTTCAAAGATTTTATCCTGGTCTTTATAGCATGTCGGTAGCGGGATCAAGCCCGGCGTATCTCGGGTAATGACTTCGGGATGGAATGTAAGGCCTTCTTCAACATTTTTAATGCTCTTGTACAGTTATTATCGAACCATCCTTTAGGTATGAAAGGACCTGGCTTAAACTGGCGGGTAAGTAACTTTTTTAAGGTTTCTTGTATTTTTTAAAAAGATTTAAGGATTTTTGAGGGTGTTCAGTCGTAGACAGACAGGTATACACCTCATCCCGCCTCGTCTCTAATAGATTCATTAGGAGACTAGCAGGGTCAATTTTTTCCCATTTAAGGATATAACCATTTGTCGCCCCTATAGTGATTGGTTGATCATAGCTTATAGGATGGGAATAGTGACAAATGGTAGAAGATGGTAATAGAATAGATAAGGCTATGGGGTAATGATCACCATATATCGGGTCTAGTGTATCCCATGAGGATATCAGGGGAGCATGCATCTTAGAGAAGATTACGTAATCAATAGTGGAATTTGCGCCTCTTCCATGAAAAGAAGGTTTAAAAGGTCTCGGTGGTGAACATAACTCATTTGCAAAAGCTAAATTAAAATGTGCTAAAAAGCTATTTAATCCCTCCCCTGTTTCTGAGTGCATAAAATGATTTGAGATATCATCAATTTCATTTTCAGGGGTGGAAATAAACTTACATAATCCCCTTAGAGCAAATTGGCAAGTGTAACAATTAAAATCACCCATAAAGGCAATGGCCCATTCACCCCCAAACAGCTCTTTAACGGACACAACAGCATGGGTCAATTCATTTAACACTTTCTCTAATTCATGAGATGGCATGTTGTTATAAAAATTAATTATTAACAAGTTTAGAGATTTACCCATTTGAATGGAAATAATTTGATAACATTCCCTGAGAACATGTTTACGAACACTCAAACCCCCAACAACATTTACATATATACACAGCCCCCCGCTATTTCTTCCTTGTTTACTCTGTAGCGCCGGTGAATGGAAGGTCTGAAAACCGAGAAGATGTACCGGGGTTTGCACCCACGTCTCCTGAAAGCATAAAACTGAGTAAGAGTTAACCACATCAAGCCAAGATGGTAGACCTATTTTAGTGGAAATACCAGCCACATTCCAGCTAAGAATCTGAATTTGGGGAAATGTGACTCGATTCTCAGGATGGTTGTAGGATACCTCTGTGTTATTTACCTGATTTGCCCAGGATAGTAGAGTTAAGGGGTCTGATAAATCTACCTGACTAACTGTCCCAATAACATCTAAGCTGATACACAGGGAAGCACTATTTAAAGGTGCTGCATCAGAAGTTGTACCAGTGACATTCCCTATCTCATGGCTATCCAATCTAGATAGGGCCCTAGTATTACCTGGAGCATTGGTATCGAGCTGAGAACCAACTATAGAAAGTTGAAGATTTTTTTGAGGGACCAAAGACTCATGGAAAGTTCCTTTATTCCAGGTACTGTTTTTGCGAGAAGGGGACCATGCACCCTCATTGCCATTTAAGCTCCCCCAAGATGTTTTTTCAATTGAGTGTTTTGTGGGCAAAATGTTCGGGTGTCGATATTTAAAACGATGTTCACAGCAGTTTGTCAAATCTGCATCTAAGATGGAAAGTCATTCAATATCGTCCAAGCCGGAAAGAGGCGCATATTGATTGTAACAAGGAATATTCCACTGGGGTGTTATAGGTGGCAGACATTGACCATAAGCGGCAAAACCATGTGGGAAAGAACGGAGAAATGTGTTTTCCATGTCTCTTGGCCTTGAGGGGTAGGGGTTATATAATTGTCTATGGCGCTGGGGAAAAGAGTAGTTATCATAGAGCTGTGTTGTACGATAGTTTTTACGGGGCATCAAGGTTTCAGGATAAAAGTAGCTCAAAATTTTGGGAGTAATCGACCCCCTGTTTGAATCTGGGAACCAATCCCTAATATGCGAGATAACTCTGCTGTCTTTAAAAGTAACAATTACAACATCGCCCTCAATGTCCTTTGGACGCACTCCAACCCAATTTGTTCGCCGCACAGTGATTATCACACCATTTATGTGAGGTGGCAGTGGCCTATTATTACATAGCCAATAGATGACTTTATTATTTAGGCTAGTATGGTTTTCAAGGGTTCCAGGTGATAAGGGCGAGACCCCTGTTAAGATGATGACATTATTAGAAGCATCTGGGGGTAAATCCACGTTTCTTTCACGTAGAATTTGGGTTGGTTTAGTTTTATCCTTGTTCAGCTGGGAATGGGTATTTTCATTCCCTATTCTTGCTGATTCCATTAGTGCTGGGTAGTTAAAAGAATGGACATGCACTTTTAAGTTTTACATGTCCTGCTAGCGAAAAACTCCTACATTCATTTTTCATTACTGTGAGGATTACCCCTCCCATAAGATAAAATTGGGGATACCTTTTTACATTTAATAAATAGTCAATTCCAATTGAGCGCTCGTAGCTGTGTTTTTGGAATTGTGGTGAAGATCCCTATTTAATTTGAAAGTCTAATTTTCAATCACAATTTTAAAACGCCACTTTTAGAAAGTTGGCATTTTTCTCCCCATACCCCTTTTGTGCCTATAGCCTGCCCTTGGTCACATGACTGGCTGTAACTGACAGACTTTGTGAATTCTTCTCCATCAGTCACACAATGGAGATATTTGGCATGCCTGAAAGGGCCATCTACTGGCAGGATGGAGGGGGGAAGGTGAGCACAGGCCCACTTACAACTAAGTAGCTTGTCTTCTGACTTCACACAAAGGGCCTAATTACCCTGCATGTTCCCTACAGCCAACTTGGAGCCAGGGCAAGGGAGGCAGGTAATTCCATCTACTTCAACAACATTATCTAGAAGCTTCTCCCACCTTCCAGAGCCAGGGCACCAGGTTATAATAGAAGGACTTCAGAAACCAACTCTTCAGTACCTTTCTGGACCTTTGAATACTCTGACAGGAAGAAGTACTGCTGTGCTGCTGAAAGGACTACCACTCTGCTGGACTGCTGACCTGCTACTGAACTGCTGTGTTTTTGCCTTTTTACCCTGTTGTCATCTTGCCCGGGGAAGGAGAACTGGACTTGCAACTTCATCTTGAACCCAGGGCTACCAGAGTGACTCCAAGGGATAGTCTTCTGGTCTCCTGATCTGAGCCTCAGGCACAAAAATGCTCCCTAACATCCTTCACCAGCACCTTGTCCCAACTGAAGTGAGTTACTGATCCCCAAGTGGGTCCTCTCAGGCCCTGAAACCTTGATGTGGTGGGGCCTGTTTGCACTGAGACCTCGCCACTTGCACCGCAGTTCAACACAAAACTCTCTCAGCCCAACTCGTCACACTGCAGCATCGACCACTCGTGAAGACCACCAATGCAGTGCTCTAGTAATGCTGTCTGGAGTTCTGGCCTGCTGCTTGTGCTACATCGCCAGCCTTCCACAATGCTCTCCCTGCTCCTCGTGGCTCCCTCCAACAAGAGTGGGACTTTTGGAATGGAGTTTGAGAAGGTCAATTTCAGAGGCTGTAATCTAGTGACTGTGTCCTACCTGCACTCCATCGTGGTCAGCCTGTGACTCTGACCCGGTCCAGAGCGATCAGATGACCTGAGTTGGTAATGTTTGCTTTTTGCTGCTATTTTAACAAAAAACATTTACATTCATACTAATTGGATTTTCATAATTTTTTGTGCCAAATAATTTATTACAGTATACTCTATTTTCCTAAAGTGGGTGGGATTTTGCTTGTATTTTATTTTCACTCTACTGTTTGTGTGAGCGCAAATACTTTACACATTGAATCTAAGTGAAGCCTATCTGCTTTTTGTGCCAAACTAATCATGGTTAAGAACAGGTTAATGTGATTACTTTTTGGAGTTCACCCTGCAAGGGATTGTGGCTGTTGCTGGACCAGGGCTATTACTACAGTCAACCAGCAACGCAATTTCTTACAATAATTTGAATTGCTTAAATCTGTTTGGGGGTTAAGTAACAAATAAATGCATCTTGCCGTGTTTTACTTCATCACGATTATGCAATTCTCTTATTTCAAAATCTTTATGTCCAGATCATACAAATTATGTTGTCTTAAATCAACTTTTGAAAACAATCTATTCCAAGAAATCTCTTGGCAGTGTTGTAGAGAGAATGAGTGGATTAGTCTGAGCTCAAGCCTGACAATAAAGTCAAACTGAGGTCTCAGGGCTGAGCATTACCTCTGAGAGGGATAATTAACTTTGCAACTAATTATGGCATTACCCTTCCCTATAATGATGCCACTCCTCCCTAAAGGAATATGAATTATTTAAAGCGACAATAGTACTAATAGTGCTGAGATAAACACAAGCTGTCTATAACAGGGGCAACATATAAGACAACACAACTTTACAGGGCTGAAGCATCACAGCTTCTATAGCACCTGGCCAGCTATGATGCACATCACCGCTCTTATCCACCAACACCATTATGTCACAGATTGTGTATTAGCACAAAAGCACAAATTCTGTACTAGCACCACACCACCGTTCAAACACACATACCTCCACAGCACCAGTAGGTGGTTTATATGCCCTTTGTTAGACTTTGTAAACTGTGCCTTGTGCTAAACTCTTCACCTCTTTTTAGACTGATTTCACTGCAAAAACCTATCAATCAGAAGCGTAATCACGTTTGGAATGGTGGCAAACGGACTCTGAGAACATATTATGCCTAATTCATGCTTAAAGGAATGATAGACAGTAAGACAATTTATAAATAACCTCCAAATGAAGCATTGATACCTACAGACACTTTGCAGTCTTCTGGAGGGCATGCCAGCTCCACGCTTTCAGGGACTGCCACAAGGCTCACGCCATCTCTTTCGCCTGCTGAATACCTCCAACCTGAGGACAACTCTGGTGATGGACAGATGGCCACTTCTGCCCCGGACTGTGCCTCTCTGCATCATAGTGTCATGCCTGATGCCTGCATTTGTTGGACTGCCTCCAGAAACCATGTGCCAGCTTTGCATGGCTAGTGTGACCGGAAGTACCGGCACTGGAGATGTCCTTATTGGGGGCATCTTTCCCATCCATGCTGACAGGATTTACCAAGAAATGTCTTCTGACCCCTTCATGGAAAAACCAGCCCCCATCACCTGTCAAGCGTAAGATATGATATATTCATTTTAATGGTGTAATTTAAATATTTTATTTGGACATGATCTTTTGCTAAAATGCTAACATAAATATGCAGTATATAGGAGAACCTGGATGCCTGTCCTATTGAAGAACATATGCTGAGCTTTGCCTTTCATTCTCGTTTTGCAGAAGGGTTTTAATATTCTTTTAATGTGCTTTTTAGCAGTTAACTTCATACAGTTCTACTTTTTCTTTGTTTTTTTAAATTTGGTTCAAGAAAGTACTTTGTGTACTTTTATTGATTATGTCTGGAAACATTCTATCTTGTTCATGTGAAAGAGCAACTCACCAAATATGTTAGCAGTTTGTGTAAGGGTGATAGGCCCACATGCATCAAGCATTTTTGGAGTCGCAAACGGTGCGATTCCTTAAAATCGGCCGTTTGCGATTCCAAAAGTGCTTTTTGGGATGCATGAAGCAATTTTAGAATTCGTGACATTTTTGCGAGTTCTAAAATTGCGATTGCTTTTAAGAAGTCGCAGATGTGCGATTTCTTAAAAGCAATGCATCATTACTTTTAAAAGTGCAAAATCGCAATTAGGGTGTCAAATTTACCGAGTGGTTGAACCACTCGGTAAATTTGGAAAAAGTGTTTAAAATGCTGAAAATGTTTTTTTTTCAACATTCATGCTTCACACACACATGTCCTTAGGACATGTGTGTGTGAAACATGATGCGAAAAATACATTTCAGGGGTGCATGGGGGGTCCTTTGGACCCCCCCTGCACCCATGAAATTTTCAAAGTGCCACTCGCAATTTGCTAATGCCTTCCCATTGACTCCTATGGGCCTTTTGGCCCATAGGAATCAATGGGAATTGCGAAAATTAACTTAAGAATTCGGTATTTATTAGGGATTCGATAAAAATTGCGATTTTTACCGAATCACAAATGAATACCGAAAATAATGATGCATAGCATTTTGCAATTCTTAATTTGCGATTCCTTATTTTTCGCAAATTAAGAAGTGCAAAATGTCTCAATGATGCATGTGGGCCAAAGTGTTCTCATGCATTATAAGAAATGCGTCACCCCTGACACATTATCGGGATATTACAGGTCACCTGGAAGTTCCACCATCTTCTAAAGAAACTTACAGCCTGATTCATCAAGCTAAATTGCACTCGCAAAAGGCAAGATTCCAAGAATCTGGCCCTTTGCGAGCGCAATTTTTGCATTTGGGATTCATCATCCCAAATGCAAAATTCGCTATTAAAGAATTCGCACATTTGCGAAGAATTGCATTTAAGGAATCTCTATTTGAGATTCCTTAAATGCAATTCATGAATCATTTTAAAATTGCAAAATTGCAATTTTGGGCCGCTATTTACCGAGAGGTCAGACCTCTCGGTAAACAGCAAAAACTTAGAAAAATGCATTTAAATGCATTTTTCTAAGTTGCATGTTACACACACACATGTCCTTTGGACATGTGTGTGTGCAACACCAATGTAGATTACATTTCAGGGGTGCTACAGGGCATCCTTATTTGCAATTAGCTAATTGCTAATCGCAAATAAGGAACATGTAGGAATCGCAATATTTTTGGCAATTCCTACATGAATCCCGTTTTGCAAGTCCTTAATAGCGATTCCTTATGAATCGCTATTAGGGGCTCGCAAAACGGGAGGATGATGAATCAGGCTATTAGGCCCTCATTGCAATGTCAGGTGGACTGCCACTGACAGGCTGTCGATGATGGTCTGCCCGACATCCAGGGAATCTATCCAAAATACACATTTTGATGGAGCAGGTCTGACCGCAGAGGTCGGGGAAGATTGACTCTTCTCACAGGATCCAAGATCCCTTTTCCTGGGGCACAGCACAAGCTGCAGTAGAAAAAAGCACTTTCCAACCTCCTGCAGGGCGGTCTGATTGTAATAGGTCGGGTGGGACCTTTGACTCATTGTTTGGCGGTCACCTGCGTGGTACGATAGTGGTTGGGGGTCCAACAGACCACCGTCATAATGAGGGACTTACTCTTTGATCTTATTCACCCATATGGTCATGGAACTTCTTGATGACCTGCAATATCTTCATAATCTTCTGCACGGGTACTTTATCCCCTATATCATTGTTACTCTGGGAAAAAAGGTGGCAAAAGGGCAGCAGAAAATATATGGTACTAAATGACGCATAATACTTTGAAGGAGCAATTGGCAAAAATATTGTTCAATCTCACGCTCCCATTATCAGCACTGTGTATAACTACACATTAACCCTGTACTTGGACAGTTCACTTACGAGAGAGCTAGTTATGGCAATTTATTGCAAACACTGTTGGGCTTTAAAAAGAGCACATCTGACTGAGATGCCATTGGCAATCACTCATCCACTGCAGAGCTAAACAAGCATTGGCAAAACTAAAAGGTCTGGCCCTGGCAAGTGAGTAATTATATGTTGTGTTTATGAATAGAGAGAGAGAGTGAGAGAGAGAGAGAAAAGTAGATATTAATAGATACATTTGGATAGAAATATATATTTGTAGATATAGAGGTTTTTTTTTTTCTATTTAGATTTTTAGATATGTTTTTTATGGGGAATTGGTTGAGCAAACCAGACAGCTAAAAAGACATTGCTATGGCATAACAGTGAAATATAGTTCTCCATACAAATACTAATGATATAGAGCAAAAAATGTTAAGGTCCGCATACGGCAAAATCTGTGTACTGGCCCTGGAAGCAGCAATGTTAGTTATCTGTAGGGATAAGCTTTTAAGTGCTGGCTTGCTGATCAGGTAAGGGCATTTATATGCATGTAACTAGCACAGTATAGCAATGTCAATTTAACAAACTAGATTGTCATCAGCACTGAACCAATGCAGATGGCACTGAATGAAAAATTATTTCAGAAGCATGATTCTAGTACTCAACCCATCACATAGCAGCAATTTCATATACCACAAAGCCCATGAGTCACTTTTGTGAATACAACCTCTTAAATTGCTTATTAAATAAATACTGCTGGTATTTATTGTGCAAATCTGTGTTTGGTGTTCTTTTCACTTTCTTTACATTATGGTTGTCCAGATCATTAGGGGCCGATTCCGATTCGGGTCGGAAGGGCTCCGAACCATGTTAAGAGCCATCTGACCGAATCCGTCAGTGCCGGCCGGATTCCATTCCGACGGGCTCGGTCGGAATGGAAGCATGGGCGTAAAATCCGTTCCGCTCGCAGATTTTGCAGATTTTCGGTAAATTCACAATCCGCGAACTCTCGCGAACTTACCGAAAATTCGTAAATCCGTGCGAAGCGGATTTTTTTGCTTGGTCGCACTTGCCAACTAGAATACTATACAATTTCGCGGGAGTAAACACTTGTGAAAACGTAGATGCGGCGGGCAGCGACAATCTCGCAATTGCAAGATTGCAAAATTTGCAATTTCGCACAAGAAATCCACCAGCAGGCAGCATAAACCTTGAAAATTATGATTTTTATCAGAATAACTCCTCAGGTTGACATTTGCCTGCACTTTGTTTTGCAAGGAGACCATTTTGGGGGCGGGGGGAGGTGGGAGGAAGGAAGTGCCCCACAGTCTCCAACTTCCTGTTCCTGTCCAGCAGGCTCCTCTCAGTGCTTTCTTCATGTGCTGGTCACTTTGATTTGGATCTTGACCTGGAAGCACTCAGCAGGTGCAAAAGTTCAATCTTATCATTAGTAACCATTCCCTGTAGTGCCTGGAAGGATTACTTTTTGTGGATGCTGCTGGATATTTGGATTTTTGCAAAACTGAAAGCACTCAGCAGGTGCAAAAGTTCAATCTTAACATTAGTAACAATTCCCTCTAGTGCTTCCTGAGGGGCCCCTTCAGAGTTCAGTTGCCGACTTGCAACTATTCTATGACCCTGCTATGACCCAAACAGCAGGCTCAGAGAAAGCAATTACAGATAAGGAAGCAGGTTCCAGCCAGGAAGTTCAAATTCAGTAACACATTAATCAGCCCCTAATTCATTTATGTCAGTTGAGGCAGGGCAGGTGTGCTTTTCCACCCATAATCTACAGTGATGAACTAGAGGGTTGCATGGGTGAGCTAGAGGGTGGCATGGGTGAGCCAGAGGGTGGCAGTGGTGAAACAGAGGGTGGCAGTGGTGAAACAGAGGGTGCTGTGATGAACCAGATGTAGAAACAACATGTTCGCGACCGTTGCTACCCGAAAAGTAAGTTCGCGTTTGCGAACTGGTACAAAATCCTCGCGAACTGGCAGAAATCCTTGCAAACACAAAAAAATTTTAAAAATCCGCAAATTCGCGAGAGTTCGCGGATTTTGCGGATTGCGAATCCGTAAATACGCAATTTCGCGGATTGCCAATTCGCAAAATCCGCCCATGCTTAGATCCGACTCGGATTTCTGGATGGCCTACGATGGGCTCGGAGAGCCCGTCTGCCTTCTGGAAATCCTTCAGTACTCCCCCGGTCGCCTCATTACGACGGAGGGAGTACAATGGCAGTTTTTCACTTCCTTTTCATGCCGGTCTGTCCGGCAAGAAAAGGCAGTCGGAAACTGTCTTTGGGGTCCCCCAGCAGGGCCACTATGAGTACAAGGCTGCCGGGGGCACCTATGGTGCTCCTCTGTGGATCTCTGCACCCAGTGGCAGGCACCTTGGGTGCCGGCCACAGGGTGCAGGGATGAACTGCACCCCTGCTTTTCTCAATGCAGGCATGCATTCCGCTCGGAATACTTGCCTGCATTCTGAAGTATACGAATGCAACCGAACCCTGATCGGTCGCATCGTATTAGCAGGGCTGTAAACAACGACAGCAGGTCGGTGGGTTACTGCTCCTGACCGATGTTGGATGGACCTGAGTCCGTCCGACATCAGAATTGGCCCCTTAGTGTAAGATTATCTGTAGAGTCTTATATAGTGAAAATTAATGTGCCTCCTGATACAACAATACTTTTGATTAAGCCTTTAGGAAGTGAAGAGTGAAGCAGCGACAACCATGCAACGCATCACTTATGTTAGAACACTAGGACTGTGATGTTAGTTTTACCATACAAATCTCATAAATTCCTATACGCACACAATTGGTTTCTCCTTCTTGCTTATCGTTTTCAGTTTATTAATTGATTCACACAGCACTTAATTTGTAAAAATATAAGTGCTGGGCTGGCAATCATCTTTACATTTGAGGGATGAAGTACTGTCTATCAAATGGTAAATCAGGCAGAAGTGTATGCAATCAGAATTACATGGATTGGCAGAGTTACAACCACGTCCTAGCACTTAAGTAGCAGCACTTCGGGATACTTGCAAAAACCCATGAACAAAATCAGGAAACTGAGGCCACAAAGTAAGTTCTGCGTTTGGCACAGGAGCACCCAAGGGAACCTCTACCCATTGCATAAATCCTGGAGTAATCCAAGGACTAAAGGTTGTGCATGGAGAATTTCCACAGGGTAATCTTATGGGGAAGTGGTGCATAGAGCTGCACATGCACTTCTAACATTCGCATTCCACTAATACATTTAGCAGCATTCAAGAATGCTCCTGATCATGTGTGAACATCTAACTGACTCGCTTTTTTGTTTGACTTTCAGGTTCAGTGCCCAGAACTACCAATGGCTCCGGGCAATGACCTTCGCCATTGAGGAAATCAACCGGAATCCGGAACTCTTGCCCAATGTAAGCCTGGGCTTTTGGATATATGATTCCTGTGTGATGCTCCAGCGTGCCCTGCAGGGCACCCTCTGGATGCTAACAGGACAACCGGAGCCTATTCCCAACTACAGGTGCCGGGCAGACCCTCCTCTCGCTGGCATCGTGGGGGACGCAGGGTCCTCCAACTCCATTTTAATGGCCCGGCTGCTGGGCCTTTACCGAGCGCCTCAGGTGAGCATGCGCACAGGGGAACATTTGGAACTGTGGGCTTTGAGGGTGAACTTTTACACATGTGCCTGTCTATAGTGCCACAAGCAGCAGCGATGGGGAATTATCTGAGAAAGGCTGGTTACTTTGCCCTGTAGAGGGACCTGAACTCTGTCCTGTGGAGGAGGTGGTTGACCCCCGTGGCTCTCAGGCCAGCTTTACACGTCATGACGTTATTACGTGCGATGCTCACAAGAGGGGGTGAGCACAGTCTCTCTAAGTAACAAGGTCTTGAATACTTCTCCCCCTTTAAAACTCCGCTACATCTCACTCCATACTCATCATAGTGGCTGAGGCATTCCCAAGACAGATGCAATCACTTTACGCAGGTCTCAGAACAATTGAGTCATAAAAGACAAGGGTCACTTCAAAGAGAAGGTGAATGAACTTTAGTTTGCTCCAACCGGATTAACAACTGGTAAAAAAAAAACGTACTAGAAATGTTCATTTTTTGTATACGTATGTGCAAATCTGTCCAGGGTAGCTAGGGGTACCTGGGTGCAGCACCCGCGTAGCTAGGGTGTGCGGGGGGGCGGTCCGCCCCAGGCAGCACTGATTTGGGAGTGGCCAATGTGCTGGAAGGATCGTGCTGCTGCCTGGCAGGAAGGGTTTCGCTGCTTGGATCAACTATGAGCGAGCTGTCAAGTCGCCAGACTGCAGGTGAGGAGAGCACAGCCCTGGGCCCGCGGCTGTATCCGCGCTATGTGCCCCTCCTTGGCCCCTGTCATCCTGGTGCCTATGTGAGCGGCAAAGTCCACAGCATCGTGTTGATTTGGATGTCTGAAGACAGTGCACGCGACCTGCTCACGGCCTGCCCTGCGGAAGCACGCACGTTCCTGATACTGAGAGGTGTGGGAGGTAAAGAATGGTGTTTGCCTACGCCGATGAGGTTCATTGGGTTGCAATTAAAAGAGAGGAGCCTGTGTAAAAAAGATAGAGAGCATGAAAAAGGAAGAAACAGAAGTATACTGGTGGCTCTGCTGTAGTGGTATTGGTTGACTATTGGGTGGCCACCGTGGGAGTAAAAGGAAGTGCGTCCTGGCGTTGCGCGCGCGAGAAGTGTGACTAAGGTTGATAGGCTGCAGCCTCACACTTCTCGCGCGCGCAATGCCAGGACACACTTCCTTTTTCTCCCGCGGCCGCCATACAATAGCCCTTAAAGGGTGATAAGCCGCCGCCTCGCACTGTACCAGGCCCGTAACCGGGGCCTGCGCTGCACACATAGAAAGCAAGTCTCCGGGGAGAGCCAGCGCCGCCACCTCTTTTCGGCTAAGTGGGGACGAGGTGCGCGCTGTGTCCCTGCCTGGGGCCCCTTCCAAGACGCTTGCATTCACTCTCCCAATTCCCGGCGCCCCTCTCACCATGGTGCAGAAGGAGAAGCCGCAGTCTGCAGGAGAGGAAGCAGAGCTACCACGCAGCCCGTGCACTGCTGCCCCGCCGGCCATGGTTCATCCCCCAGAGACTGTCGGGGAGGAGACCGAGATAGAGACTGCAGGTACCTGCAAGTAGGTGGTAATGCATTTGCAAATGGGAAGGGGTCCCCCCTTTGCAAATGCATGCAAAATCATTTTTTAAGGGCAGGCAGTGATCCCACTGCCTGCCCTTAAAAAATGAAATGGAGGCAGTGATCTCACTGCCTGCCCTTAAAAAATGAAACGGAAACGTTTCATTTTTTTTTTTTTAAATGAATCCTGTTTTCCTTTAAGGAAAAATGGGCTGCATTAAAACAAAAAAAAAGCTGCATTATTAAAAATCAGCCCCAGACACGGTGGTCTGCTGAGCACAGCAGGCCACCATCCCTGGGAGGGCTGGCATTCACAATGGGCTCGCAAATTGCGAGAGGCTCATTAATATTGATGAGCCTCGCAATTTGTGACCCCATTGGGAATCGCAAAACAGTGTAAACACACAGTTGTACATTTAATTTAGCGGCTTGCAATTTGTGCCTCACAATGTGTTGCACATTGCGAGTTGCTAAACTAAAGGATCGTACATCTGTCCCATAAAGTCCAGGAGCAGTCGCAAATTTTAAACAAGTTCATTTAAGCAGTAGGCAAAGTCTAAGGGTGTGGCACGTCACATGTGTGATGGGCCTGAAACATTAAAACAAATTAAATATAATTAATAAGGTCCTTTCATGACAGGTCAGAGTCTAAAGAGGATCAAAAACAGACTTTTTGCAAGGGAAGATAGTTTAGTAATCACTGACATTGTTGAGACTTTTTAAAAAACAAATCATAATGAGATGGACCTAGCTTTGCTGCAGGGTGTGCAATACTTTATGAAGCTCTTGTCCATGTGTGATGAAGTAATTAGTCTGTGTTTGGAAACAATATTACACAACCGTGTGCCTAATCACAAATCCAACATATATATCTTCACGTTTTGCAGAATCAGCACATACCTAGTGGCCATTCCATACACAAAATATGTTCTATTTTCCGTTTCTAAACAGATCAGTTATTTTTCAACCAGTCCACTCCTCAGTGACCGGATCCAGTTTCCTTCATTTTTCCGGACAGTCCCCAGTGACAAATTCCAGTCCCTCGGCCTGGCCCAGTTGGTGGTCCACTTTGGATGGACATGGGTGGGCCTTTTGGCTGATGACAATGACTATGGTCAACAGGGCATTCAAGTTGTTAAGACTGAGCTTCTCAAAGCTGGAGTGTGCATTGCCTTCTCGGAAAGTATAATCCTCAGCCAAGCAGACAGGAATGCCTTCCACATTGTCCAAATCATTAAAGCCTCCACTGCCAACGCTATTGTTATCTTCTCCCTCGATGCCGGGTTGGTTCCTCTTCTAAATGAGTTAGTATGGCGGAATGTGAGCCACAGGATATGGATCGCCAGCGAGGCATGGTCTACTTCTATCCTGTTTTCTATGGAAAAGTACACCAACCTTCTTGCTGGTAGTCTTGGCTTTGCCCTCCACCATGGACAGATGCCAGGCTTTGAAGAGTACTACACTAGCATTCATCCTGAAACATCTCCAGGTGACATATTTATCAAAGAATTATGGAAGGAAGAATTCAAGTGTCAATGGATGGACCAAGTCTCTTTGTGGAGGAACCAGACTGGGCTGTGCACTGGATGGGAATCGCTGGTGAGTCTTCCTAAACTATACGACGCATCCAATTTAAGGATTACCTACAATTCTTATCGGGCAGTTTATGCCATTGCGTTGGCTCTACATGATCTTTGTTCTTGCAGGCAGGGAGAAGGCCCTTTCCATCATGGATCCTGTGCAGACATCAGGACCTTACAACCGTGGCAGGTGAGCTCCTACACCACAGCAATAGTGCTTACTATCTGGCTTAAAAGTGGGCTAAATGACCAGATATCACAGCTCATCAAGTACGTATCTGCCACTACAGGTGTTGATGTATGTTTTTAGGCACACACTTTGCAATATAGTTTGCTGATCAATGATAAAGTTAAAGCAGTCACCCCAAGGTGAAGTAGGTTGTCTCATATTGTCATTCATGGGCACATTTGCAGTAGAGGGATCCAAAGTGTAAATGTGCTTTTTGAAAGCCTATGCCATATTTCACAAACATCTAATTTTGATTATTCCTATTTACAGGGTACATTCACATTTATTTAGGCCTGTGTCTGACGTTTTGTGTAATTACGCAAAAGTAAATTGTATGAACTACGCAATTTTCATACACTCCTATATTTATTGTGAAAATGTGTCATTTGCCTAAGTGCATCCCCAACTTCCTGCTTTTCATAATAAGAAACCTAGGAGAACAAATGTTGAAATCCCTTTCTCCCTGTCATTGTTTTTGCTACTAGGGGCCGTATTGCACATATTCATTGTTTACGCTGGGCGCACCTTTTAACCCGGTGCGTGCCCCGAGTGCTGGGCACGACCAACGGCCGGCGTAGCCCCGCCCACTGCATTGAATGCCTGCACCACGTAAACGGGTTAAAAAGTGCAGCAGTGCAAACAATGAAAATGTGCCCTATCACGATGTATGCGCTGTCCCCACCTCCGGAGAGCCCTTGCCTAGAACTTCAACCCCCTGCATTGCAACTTTCCACCCCCCCTCACATTCGATAGTCCCTCTTCTTTCCTCAACCATACCAAGATGCCCCCAGCCATACATTACGACGATTACCCATGCCTAACCACAAACTACCTAACCCCCCACGGTCAAAACGCTTTCGCCATTTCTTCCCCCCATAGACTATCTATCAAAGCAAAAAAACTCCTTAAACTGAAAATTATCAGACAATTCCCAGAAACACTTATCCTAGACACGTACCACTGCCCATCTAGAGGTCAGCTTAAAATGGACTTCATCTTTTACACAGTCAGACCGGACCATTGGATCAACAGCCTTAATGGCCACCTCCTAGTCGCCAAAACCACCATCACAGCACTCACTCGCAAACTTACCATCTCCCTGCAAAAACACCAGTCCTCACCGGCTCCATTTCCACAACCATTTTCGATAATGGCACCATCCTGATTCAGGCAAAAAATGAGAACCTCGAGTTCTTTGACTCCCTTTTCCTCACGTTAAAGAAGACCTCCGCTCTTACCCCGCCTCAAGTTCGGAACACTTGTCTAGCTAAATTCCAACCCCTAACAAGACACAGGACCCAGCTCAAACAACCCCTCCATGCCACCCCCCGCCTATGAATGCCAACCTACACCAACCGTCCACCGTCAGGAAAGTGCCAACCGACGCCCTACTCTACCCACCCTCCACTCAGACTCAACACACAACAATAGAGCCCCACTCCCTTCTCCTCCCACAATGGCCCCAAAAGCCGCCCACATATACTCCGACAGCGCAACCTACCACCCTCCTTGAGATAACTCCTACCACCATCCAATCCCACCCCACCACCAATCATAATCATCACTCCAGAGTAGAGCCCTATTCACATCCACAACTAGAGATTCCTCCCACTACCGCTACACCACACACCCCCAACAATCATATTCAGATCACCAGAGAAGAGCCCCACTCACATTCCCATCCCCAATGGCTCCCTGGCCCTCACACCCAACCCCCCACAGTGCAGCCTACCTCCCAACTAGAAAGAGCACCTCCTCCCACCTCTATACCCCCTAGAATTATCTTCACCCGTGGCTCACCCTCTCATATCCCTCAAGATGAGTCGACAGCAATTCACCCACGCCCTCCGTTCCTTAACAGTAACACCACTCCATGCGCACTCACAACCCCAACACAGAACACCATCCTCCTTCCTCCTTCTACTCACACAAATAATATATCGCACCGTCTCACTCTTCTGGAAGCTCAGCTCGAAACGCTGGTCCGAGGCTTGAACGATACCCTTTGTTCCCTAGCCAAAATCGAAGTGTCCACCCAACAGCCCGCACACCCCCCACCCCTGCCCTCCCCAGACTGCACAAATCGCCTCCTCCCATCCCGACCCTCGCCTCCACCAGATCGCTCCCACACGTCACTATACCAGAGGTAGAGAAGCGAACAGACAGACCGAGTAGAGTGAAACCCTCCCTCTCCCCTCAGTAAGTGACCACACTCACCTCTTCCCACGTCCACCCCACGACCTCTGACCAGAGCACCTCTCAGCCTTCACAGAGAGGGACCCCTCCTACCCTTACACTGGTCCCCAGGCTGATCTCCTCACCCAAGTCCTCTATTCAAGTAATTACAGGAGTGGGCAGGGAACATCCCCCCTTTAAACCGACACACCTAACCTCTCTAACTAGAGCCCAACCCAGCAAGTCGTTGCACAATGAAGAACCCCGCATCAGATGCATGCTCATCAACAGCAGATCTGCCTCCAAACACGCAACAGAACTGACAGAAGCTATCCTTTCACATGATATTGATGTAGCCTTTATCACAGAAACCTGGCTCAACTCCTTGTCAGCCCCCATCATGGACATGCTGGTACCACCAGGATTTTCAATCACTCACAAAGTCCGCCATAAGCAGAGAGGTGGAGGTGTAGCTATCATTCATAAGACTAACCTCGCTATCACAGAAAGCTCACCATACCTGTACATCTCCTTCGAATGCCTCTCTATCAACATCAAATCCTGCGCAAAGAGCTCAATACTTTACCATCTCCTCTACCACCCACCAGGCAATTCAAAGGAATTCGGAATGCAACTATCTGACCTAATCACCCAATGCGTGCTCAACAACGCCAATAACATATTACTGGGCGATCTCAACATTAGATGGAACGAAACAAATAACCCGCTCATCCAATCCCTCAACAACCTTCTGCTAGAAAACGATCTGACACAACACTGCTCTGAAGAAACACACTACAGAGGAGCGATACTCGACGCAATCATTGCGGACAATTACACAATCACCATCGACTATATCATTCCAGTAGACTGGTCAGACCACCACTTAATTCTTCTCCACATCAACCAACCAACGCCAACTCGACACATAAAACAAGCTCCTTCCAAATGGATAAGGAATATTGCCCAAGTCCCACACATCATCCTAGAAGAAGAATTAAGCACTCTTCTTTCGAACACGACGGAGCACCTCTCAACCACAGATCTCACCTCTCTCTACCACTCCAACATAATGGCCACCCTTGACCGCCTGGCGCCCTTGAAACTAAAAAAATCCAGAAACATTCCATCGAGATCGTGGTTCACCACGGACATCAATGACGAAAGATGACTTCTCAGATCCCTTGAAAGAATCTGGAGGAGCAATCCCTCCACCCATCACCGCGAACAACTCAAGACAGCACGCAGAAACTACTACAAACTCATCAAGGAAAAACATTTTTCTTTCTTCTGTTCCACTCTAGATGTTATGTTGTTATGTTATGTTAGGTTGTCTTGTAAAGCGCATGGCTACCCCAGCAATGGGGCGTCCCAGTGCTGTAGACCACTGGGGAACCCGTCCTGGCTTTCCCTGTGAGATGATCCCTGCTGGGTATCTCCAAGGTGAAACCAGGCATCCCCGGTGTATGTGTGGGGCCGTTGTGGAGATGAGGCAAGCTAATGCCCAGAGTTGCCGAGTGTGATCCCTGGTTAGAGTAGGCACCGAAGCGAGAATTATCGAGTCCGCCGACCCTGGTCCACGACCCTGCTGTGTCGGGAATTGAACCCTGGTATCGGGCCGTCCTCTGCTTCCGGGTCTGCCGCCTCTAACCAGTGAGCCACACCACTCCACTGATAATGCAAAAAATCACCCCAAAGAGCTCTTCAGCATCATCAGAAGCCAAACTGCCAAACCTATCACATCCGATTCAGTGTCCTCCAAAAAACAATGCGACAACTTTGCCAGCTTTTTTAACGAAAAAATCATCAAGATCGACCTCTCTCTCAGCACAAACCCCTCTTTTCTCAGGGAGACCAAGACTCCATCACAGACTGACCACACCTTATTGACCCCGCCCACTCAATGGTCCGTCTTCACGCTGATTCTGGAAGCAGAGATCATCACCCTGATCGCCAACGCCAAACCATCATCTCACTGCCTGGATCAGATTCCTATAAACCAGGCCAAAGTCCTGAAGCACACCCTAGTCCCAATCTAGTGCAAAATCATCAACAGCTCTCTGAGCTCGGGAATTATCCCAGACTGCCTCAAGGTCGGCCAAGTCAAGCTGCTACTAAAAAAACAGGGTTGGACACGAAAGATATGAACAACTTTAGACCCGTGTCAAACCTTCCTCTCTTATCCAAAACACTGGAAAAATGTGCTCTCCCACAGTTAACCCAACACTTAGAGAACATCAAGCTCCTTGACCCCCACCGATCGGGTTTCATAAAGGAATGCAGCACTGAAACTGCCATCCTAAACGTCATAGACGATCTACACAAATCCCTTGCCTCAGACCAATGCTGCCCTTTCATTCTCCTTGACCTATCGGCCGCATTTGATACTGTCGATCACACACTGTTCCTAAAAGTCCTTCAAGAAATTGCAGGCTTGTAATTGACGGTACTGAACTGGTTCTCCTCCTTTCTACACAATCACTCGCAAAGAGTAAAAATCAAAAACTTTGAATACGACTCCCTACCCGTCAGTAGAGGAGTCCCACAAGAGTCAGTACTCTCCCCCCAACTCTTCAATATCTACATGGAACCCCTCACCACAATACTCAGGATTTCCAACATCCCCTTCCACCTCTACGCTGATGACACGCAGCTCTATCTGGAAACCACCTCTATGGACGACATTCTCAAACTCAATGACACGCTCAAAGACGTTCAACAATGGCTCTCACAAAACCACTTGAAGCTTAATCAAGAAAAAACTGAAGTTCTACTCAACTCCAACAGAGATGAAAACCCCCAAATTGAAGAATGGCTCAAAGCCATCGACGCCCTCAATGGCACCCTCAAGCCGAAAGATTCGGTCAAGTCCCTAGGTATCACCTTAGACCCCAAACTAGACATGAAAAAACACATCGCGAACTCCGCCAAAAGCGCTTTCCTCAATCTGAAACTTCTCTACAAAACAAAACCCTTCCTGCCTCCAAAGGACCTTCAACAGGCCACTCAAGCACTGGTGCTTTCCAGAATTGACTATTGAATCGCAGCCCTGACCGGCTCAGCCAAATCACACCTAGGCCCCTTGAAAACCAACCTCAATGCCGGGGCTAGAATGGTCACAGGAACCAAGAAATTCAACCACATTTCCCCCGCGCTCAAGGATCTGAAATGGCTCCCTATTGAACAACGAGCCAACTTTCGAACAGCATGTCTTACACACAAAGCCCTTCATACAGGCAAACCAGAATACCTGGCCGTGAAACTCAAAAGGGCTGGCCAATCCAAGAACCTCAGAAGCTCCAACACGCTTCTTCTCATTCCCTTAAAATCGCTGCAACGCAAAACTATAAGTAAATCCTTTGCGGGCATGCACCCAGGATATGGAACGCCATCCCTCCCCACATCAGAATGACCTCCCATTTCCCGAAATTCAAAACTTTACTCAAAGCCCTTTTCCTTGAGGCCACCTGAACTCTATGGGGATGATCATAGTACCCCTCACCCTTGTAGACCCTATGATCTGTATGATTATGTTATTTGCAATGCCCTTAAGTTGTCAAGTTATCAATCTTCCATCGCCGTTAAGGCACATTGTTGTACCTGCTGTGAAGCGCTCTGATACCCTTGGGTCCAGCTAGCGCTATACAAAACTTATAATAATAAAAAATATATATAATAAAAAAATTAATTCATGTGAAAACACAGAGCGGATATTGGCAGCCGCTCCATGTTTTCACAGTGCAGGCAGCAACCGGCATGCACTTTTAAAGGGGATTAGAGATCCCCTTTCTCCCCTACAGAGGGCTGGAGGGGATGAGCCTGCATCTGTAATATTGCGCGGGCACAGAGGCAAAGGAATTCCCTCATTTGCTTTGGGCATGTACCTATACAAACGAGGGGATCCCCCCTTGGAAGGTAGCGCTGTCGCTTTAAATGCACCTGTGCTATCGGTATTACAGAAGTGGATGCACAAGCGTCTGTGTGCCTTTCTGTATATCAAAGTGCCCCTGGGGCAGCAAAGTGTGCACAAACGCCCTTTACGCCCCCAGGGTAATACAGCCCTAGGAGCGCAACCTCCTTGATTTCTGGCCCTGCCTGACAAACTTACACAGCAATGTACACATCAAGCTAGATTATGAATAAGTAATTTTCTCGGGAATAATTTCTAATTGAATGATTGCAGTGACAGAGCTACTAATTGACACATTGATTGATAAGATCTTACTTTTAATACCCGCGTCTTAGCATTCTAACCCGGCAACATCCAATAATTATGGAAACAGAACATATATAACAAACAAACAACAACCTCATGAAAGCTCAGTGTACTTAGAACCCAGGGGCCTCATTTATGAAAAGTGACGCATCACTGCGTGAAAACAGCGATGCGTCACTTTTCACTGCGTCTCTCCCTGCGACACTAATGATGCATCATATTTACAGTATGATGCATCATGTCGCAAAGAGTTACAGATACGTCAGTATTTCTGACGTATCAGTAGGCGCAAAAGTGACGCATTGCTGGAGTTTGTCAAAAAAGTGACGCAACTCCAGCAATGTGTACTTTCACATGGGGCAAGCCCCATGTGAAAGGGCCTGCGTCAGTCTTACGCCTGCCATGAGGCAGGCGTTAGATTTTGACGCATTAGTGCCCAAGAAATGGCGCAGTGAAATCTTATAGATTTCATTGCGTCACTTCTATGACTCTTTCTTGCAACAAAACGCCCCCGTTGCATACATTATACCTGGCGCAGGTATAATGTGGCGCAGGGGTTTACAAAGCGACGCATCTACCGAGATGCGTCGCTTTGTAAATGTGGTGCAACAAGGCACAGTTTTTACTCCACTGGTGCGTCACTAAAAGTGACGCACCAGTTGCGTAAAAGTGACACAAGGGTTCATAAATGAGCCCCCATGTGTTGATAAACTCAAAGGTTCAGCACTCTCTGCCTTTCTCAGATTTGTTGTGAGCTACTATATTAGTTGGCCTTCCAGGCATCAAAATTTCAGGGGTGCAGAACTCATTAATAAAATGCAATTTGTCGACCACAAGAATGGAGGCCAAGGTACATGCGTGGTAAAAAAAAAACTTGAGATATTTCATAGAATTCCAAGAAATGTCACTAGAAAAAATTATATTTTGTCCAGCTTTATTTTTTCCCTGGTACTGCACACTACCCCTAACCACCCTTTACTTGCTTGTGAAGATCAAAGATTGCACACTTTGGTAAACATGGCTTCGTTTTCTTACCTGTATCTTCTTCATGAGCTCTGGGGCACATTTATGAACCTGTGACAGTGCACAGTGGCCGCACTGCACTGAGTGACAGGGTAAGGAGGGGAATACTGTGTATTTAAGGCAATACCGCATATTCCTGTCCTTTTCCTTGCACTGGCGCCTTTTTGGCAGCCTAGCATCAACACAGGCATCCTTTCACCACGGTGCAAGGGTGCCCGTGTTGCATGCAGGATTCCTTTTGTGCAGAAAGGAGCACCTTCCTGCACAAAATCTACCCTGGGAGTCATATTCTTCTTTCAATGTGTGCTGCAGAAAGCTGTCCAATCGACTTTCAGTGGTTGAAATGTATTCAAGCATTTCATCTATCACCTTGTTTGATGCTGAACTTCAGCATCCTGAACCTGTGATAGTCATTACCTCTCTTGATAGCAGCAGCTAAATGCTGTCTCAGCAATAGTTAAGTAGAAGGGAGATCTGAACTTGTCCAGGACGCTGACGGCTTGGAGAGGAGGATACTGCTAAAGTCAGAAAGTTGTCTTGATTGGCTTGCTGTTCTTGACATTAGATACCTATCCAAGAGCTAAAATGCTCAAACTCAGCAGAGGTCAATGTAAGATCAGGAGTACATTGTCCATATCACAATTTCAGGCTGCCCGCTGTCTATGTGAATGAGTTTCATTTCATTACATTGGACATACTTATTAAAAAATGATGCAGAGTGGCAAGTCACTTTGCTGCAGTGCATGGTTGGGAAAGGGCAGGAATGAGCTGTACTTATACATTCCTGTCATCTCCCACCACTGGTGCAAAATGTGCAGCCTAGCGCTAATGTAGACAGTGCTTTTCATTGTAATGCGGATTGCTTTTGTGCAGGAAGGGAGACCTTCCTGCACAAAAACAATCACCTGATCCATTTTCCATGCGTGTTGCAAAGTGCAGCACACAAAGAAAGAGCAAAAATTGAGAACTACAAATATTTCTCCTCGTTACACTTCACCAGGGAAGGCGTAGCATGTTGATGCATTCCCAGGTCTACCACCAATAAGTAAATCTGGGAATGCACCCAAATCCATGGGTGGATGCGTGGAAACACCTGCACTCCTTTCATGGATGTCTCCCTGGGGCAGGGTGAAGCAACAATGCTATTTGCTTTGTGCTGCGTACTCTAGATTTATCAAGCCATGCAGGGCCACACAAGGTGGCCTTTTGTGGCTCAATAAATCTGACTTAAGAGAGTTTTGTCGCTCTTGCGCCCCCTTTTGTGGTGCAAGGGTAACACAACTCTTAATAAATATCCCTCATTATATGTAAATCTTTTCATGTGACTGTCTTAACAAATCTGGAAAGAATATGGTCTTGCTGGCCTGCGTTGCATATCTCTTCTCTTTGTACTGTGATAATCTGCGACGTTGCAAATCAAGAAATAAAAACATAACATTTATTTTCCTTTTTGCAAAATATGTATAGAAAAGTGCCGTCAGTAAATTGCTCCTTCAATATTGCCTCCTCTCAGGTGCTGCATTACCTAAAAAACAGCACATTTCAAACCAAAGATAGCAGCACTGTGCTCATGGATGACAACACAAACCCCATCGCACAGTATGACATCATTAACTGGCAGAGGAGCAATCAAGGCACCCTCAGACATTTGAAGGTGGGTGGCTATGATTCCAGTGCCCAGCAGAGGCAAGTCCTCACTGTGAATGCCAGCGCCATCCAGTGGACAGCAGGGGAATCAAAGGTACTAAATTGGAACTGCAAGTCTTATTACATAGATGACCAGTTAGAACATGTACCTGGTGCAGCAGTTGAATGGTTTACAATGTCCTCTTACCGAAGTCCATAGTCTCTGGAGGAGAATGAGTGAGTGAGTGAAGGTATTTTTAAAGCTCACTAATGCTGAGGCGTCTTGGCGCTGTGCAGGGTAACTGAGTGCGTGCCGGACAGTGTCCTATCGCGTAAAAAGCCAGGTCTTGACCCCCTTCCTGAACCTCATGTTGCCAGACTACTAAAGGGATGTCCGATTTCTAACACTGGGAAGAACGAGCACAGACATTATTTTCCCTCCAGGTGCCAGAAGATAAACTGTGACTGCACAGCTGGCTTCAGAAGACATGCTTTTACAAGAGATGTGTGTAATTTCTATTATGGAAGTGTAATTTGTGTGGATTTGCATGGTGTTTTTCTCCCAAAAATAAAGCATGGTACCTCATAACACTGATTTTCGTTACCTTTCATTGGAAGTGTTCCGTGCGTGCAGCATGGGCGTTCCCGTTCATCCAACCCTGGATTTTGGCACATTCCCAGATTTATACAAGTCAGTTAATCTGTAAATGCATCAAAATGCTACACCTCCCTCAAGCAGGTGTAACAAGGAGAAATATCTTTATTTCTTCTTGTTCTATGCATGCTGCATTCTGAAACACACATAGAAGGAGAAATATCCCTCTGACGATTGTTTTGTGCAGGAAGGTGTCCCTTCTTGTACAAAAACAATTCTAGGAGAAGTGTGGCTCAATGGTTAGAGCGACAGACCCTGATGCAGAGGTTTAGCCCGGGACCAGGGTTCAATTCCCCGCCTCGGCGGGTCTAGGGCTCAAAAATTCCACGGACCTGATAATTCTCGCCTCGGTGCCTATTCCAATCATGGAGTCCCACTCTGCAACTCTGGGCAATAGCTTGCTTAATCTCCACAATGGCCCCCACAACGCTAAGGATGCCTGGCCTCCAACTTGGGGGTGCCCAGGAGTGGACACCTCACAGGGAAAGCCAGGATGGGTTCCACAGCGGTATTCGTACAAGCGCCTTGAGACCCTTGCGGGTGAGTAGTGCACTATACAAGTATCAATTTACATTACCTGTAACTCAGACACCCTTGCCTTGCACCTTGGTCTAAGAGTGTCTGAGTTACAGGTAGCCTGCACACAGTGTGCCAGGGTGAAGAGATAGCAGATATGCACCATATATGAGTAGATATGGTGCTTTTCTTTGCATCTCCCTTTCATGCAATACAGCACAGGGCAGCTGCTTTACTTGTTGCCCTGCGTTGTGTGAAATTTTAGTAAATCTGCTGTTCGATGCATGCAATGTCCCGAGTCTAGACCTGATGGCATTCACCATGTGACTTAAGCTATTGTAGGGACAATAAATTGAAATGATTTACTGTGAGCTTTTCATATGTAAAGTGTGCGCTCGCATTTGACTTTCAAGTGGAAGAAGGCCCGAATATAATATACGTAAAATCTGTACTTTTTGCATAAATTGTGAGGAAAAAATATGATTTTTCTCCAGCTCTTAGCTGTAACACCACCCAGGCATCTGGCACCTTACTTTGGCATCACACGTAGCACCACTTTTAAGACATCTAAACATATTTGAACTAAACCAGGAAAACAGCATAAGGTATATTAGCAAAGCAACTATCCCTTCAGGTACTGCCCTCAGCTGGTTCATATCAATTCAAAAGTGGAGAGGGAGTCTACTTATATCAAACAGATCCACAAAAATTAAAAAAAACAGAACAACATACATGAAAATCGGGGGATGAAAGAAGTCATTCTGGCCCAGATTTACAAAACTGTCATGAAACAGAGCATAGCATTAAAAAATGCTGTGCTGCATTGCGCGACAAGGATAGAGCAGAAACAGAACTGCTGGACTGCTATTCGGGGCAATCTGAATTGCAGCCTTTGCCGCTAGGTCAGCTGCACAGTTCTCTTTTGCGTGAATGCCATCATCCTATTGGCCCAAAGTGTGCTTCACATGGACAATTGGAAGTTTGTCTTTGAAGACAGCTACCTTTACCCAAAGCTGTTTATTTAACATAGATTTTCCCTTTGCATCCTTTATTCCATTCATTCTCCAGTGCTGCAAATTGACTGGACAAAGGGGGTAGTTCCTGCTATCAGAACTCAGCAAATCTGCTGTGTGGCCTCCGAATACTTCTTAGCAATCCCACCGTGTGAGACTTACTGGAGGTAATAGGAGGGGTAGTTGGCCCCCAATGGCCTCCTTGGGGGCGAACTACCCCTCCTGTTGCCCCCAGTATGTCCCACACAATGGGATTACTAAGAGGTCTTCAGAGGCCTCTCCCCCTTCCTCCACCACTTTGCAAACTGGCCTCCTGGTGCACTACTTATTGGGGGAAGAAGACCACCTTACTCCTAGGGGACCTTGTGGGCCAAGACGCCCTCCCACTGGGTAAGTCCAACACAGCAGAATTTCTGAGCACTGCCTTGAGGCCCATACCCCTTTCTCCACCACTTTGCAAACGCAACTGCTAGTTAAAAAAACCCATAGAAATTCACTGCAAATATGACAGGTTTCAGGTACGTTATAGTTGGAAATTAGCATTTAAAAAAACCTTAAAAATTCACTGAAAAAAACCCACAGGTTTCAGGGACGTTATAGTTAGAAATTACAGTTAAAAAATGTTAGAAATTCACAGAAAAAAACAAAGGTTACAGTAACATTAGAGTTAGGCTGACAATTTACTCGCACAAAACCAGAGAAATTCAGCTGTTATAGTAAGCTGAGCTAACTATAACTTGCGCCCCTGCAATGCACTACTGATGACGTCACATATTACATCACTCATGACATGGCAGTGATATCACTGATGACATCAAGTGACATCCCTGATGACATCATCCAGTGACTGAGTGTTTCTAAGAAGTTTAAGAATGTTATATGTATATATATGCCAAGATATATTAGAATAATGAGTGGGTGTATGAGTGTCTGTAGGGATGATTTAGTGGGTTTGTGACTGACTGTTTAAGTGTGTGAGTAAACGTGTGTTAATGAATGTATGGGTGAGTCACTAATCTGTGTGAATGTGTGTATCAGTCTGTCAGTTGGTGTGTAAGTGGCTGCATGGGTTGGTGAGTAGGTACATGAGTGTCTAAATGGGTTATTGATTAGTTGTCTGAGCACCTGCATGGGTGCCAGCCCGGGCCCGTGGAGGGAGTTACGGTGGGACAGAAAGGCAGGGCGGGGGAGGGGCAGGTTGGGGGGTACTAAAAACCGGATTATGGATAATTGGAGGTAAGAAAACAATTTAATTAATAAAACGAATTTTGTAGCGCGCGCTGCATCGCATTTTGGGATGCAGGGCGCGCTACGAAATTAGTTGTATTTATTAAATTGTTTACTTACCTCCAATTATCCATATTCCGGTTTTTAGCACCCCCTATCCTGCCTCTCGCCCGCCCTGCCCTTGTGCCCCACCGGAACTCCCTCCACGGGCCATGGCTGATGGGTGCCTGAGTGTCTGTGTGGGTGGGTGAGGGGTGCATGACTCCCTGCAAGGATGTATGAGTGCGTGAATCCATAGATGTGCGGGTTCATGAGTAAGTCTGTGAGAGACTATATGGGCGACTGAGTGTGCATATGGTCATGTCGGTGAGTGAATGGATGTCTCACTGGTATGTGGGTGAGTAACTGCATATGTGAAAGGCAGTATTTGTAAGTGTTGCAGTATATAAGTGACTGTATGTGTGAGTGAGTGATTGTGAGAGTGCCTGTATGGGTGAGTGTGTGCTTGTGTCAGCGACTGTATAGGAGAGTACGTTTTTGTTAGCATCTGTATGAGTAGTAAGTGTGTGTGTGTTTCTGTAAGGGTGAGTACATGGCTGTGTGATTGAGTGTTTGGGTGAGTGAGTAGGTGTGTGAATAGCTCTATGGGTGACTCACGGTATATGAGTGGCTGTATAGGTGTATGTGTAGATATATCTGCGGCTGCATTGGTGAGTGACTGGCTGTATGAGTGCCTGTATGGGTGAGTGAGTGGATGTATATGTATGAATCAGTGAGTAGGTCTGTACATACTAGTATTGGTGTGTCAATGGTTTCAAGAATGGTAGTCTGAAATTTGGAGTCAGTGTATGAAAGGTTATATTGGAGTGTGTGTAGGTACATCAGAGAATAAATGGATTAAGATTAATTTAACAATTGTGTGTTACGTATGTTGTGAAAGGTGATATACTAATATATATATATATATATACAGAAATGTGCACCCATCAATATAGACATAAATTTGCATTTTTCTATACGTATTAAAATATATATATTTTTTGTTTGTGTGCACATATATGTAGCATACAAAAACACAAAAACACAAAAACTTGTATACACATATTTATTTATAGATATGAAATATTGGAAATCCTACCCTCATTAACATTCTGAAGTCTTGAATGGGATTCAATGTCGACACCTGTCATTGGTTTTCCTACTACCTATGCAACTGTCATTAGGTTGTTCACATGGGCCCCTCCAAGATCCTTACCCTTTGCAGAGTACCCAAAGTTCCCATCTTGTCACCCATCATCTTCAATCTCTAAATGGAGCCACTTGGGCCTCTACACATCATTAGCAGAAACAAACATCACCAATATGCAATGAACATGCAACTGTACTTGCAAGTCTTGTAAACTACTGACATCCATGATCAAAAACAGTGCCTGCATCTCATTCACACCTGGATGTCCAGTACTTACCTGAATCTCTACTGCAACAATATATAATTCCTGCTGTTCTCTAATAGCAATAATTATTAACTTGTCTGTACATAGCTTCACAACTTCAACCTGGACAAATTCAACCCCCAAGTTTTACCCAATGCAAGCCAGTCGCAATTATATTTGACACTGAACTTACACTCAAGGTACACATCACAAAGAAAACCAAGGTAAGCTGCTTGTAACTAGCTCAACTAAAAAAAGTAAAACAAACCTCCCACACATAGACTTCAACATGTCGGTTCAAGCCTTCATACTTTTAGTGGTGGCAATGCCATGCTTCATGGCCCCCTATATGCCACACTTGGCCCTGTTAAAGGCATCAGACATGCTGCAACATGACTCATTAAGGCCAATAAAATAGACTACACTTGCCAGCCCTCATCATCGTCAAAATCAGCTGCAGCTTCTACAAAGCCATCAAGACTGCAGCATCCTTCCATTCCTATCTGGCAGGCAACCTCACCACCTCTGAAGACTCTTGCACACCTGCAGCCAGAACACTTTCAGACTAGAGACGAAGAAGTACAAAAACTAAAATGGAAGGTAACAGGTCTGTGCACCAGGATCTATAATAACATGTGCACCAGGATCTATAATAACATCCCTGTATCCATCACCTTATGGAAGAGCTGAAAACATACCACTTCAAATGCCATCCAATCAAGATCCAGTACAGTGCACTTCTACTCTAAGAACTTAGTTAGGCCTCCTATAACTCACCTTTGCATTGTGCATTTATGCTGCCTTTCAGTTTTTTCTCTACTATAAAAATACAACAGACATACATACATGTTTACATGCGTACGTATATGTATACATACTTTATGCCATCCTAGTGAGGGGATCTGGGAAACCTTCCATCATGATTCCCTCTCTAGCAGGACACATCGAAATGTGGCCAAACACAGCTCACAAAACACATAAAACTGTATTTTATACCTTGAAGCTAAGTCCTAGTGGCTCACCTCTTGATGGTGAGGTATCAATCCTTCTCCCATTCAAACAAAGGATATAAAAATTCTTCCATCAATACTGGATTAGACTTTACTTCTCCTTTGGAGTGATAGCACAATCAATGGTGAGGCAACCACGACATGCCTCTGTTAGTTTGATTCCTCCTAATAATCTCGTATATCATGGTAATTGCTGGAGCCGGAATAGGTTGGTTGGTGGAAAGTTTCCTTTTGTTAATATTTGGGACACAAATGCAATAGCAGAATAAGTTACTGTGAATATTGGGACAATGTGCAATGTTGGTATTTTTTTACTTTGTAATTAACCGTACCTTTGTTGAAAGTGGAATATGTTATGTTATGCTATGATATGAATTTTGATCTGAAGGTCCGTATGAACTTTTCCAATAATAAGAATAATTTATAAAAAATAATAAAACATATCATAGTATTTCCTGGCTTAAAAGTTGACACATTATTGTAGTGACTGTTAGTCAAAGTCTAATAGGAATATCTGCCCCTTTTTTTAAAGTTCAGAAAAGTTGAAGCAAATAAGATAAAAGTATACAAAATAAGTCAATGAAATTGTAAATGAAAACATACAGCAAAACAAGTGATGTTAACAATAAAGGTAGAGAAATCCAAAGACAGAGAAAACGACTGTAAGCATAACCGGCAATTGGTCAACTCTATAACAATGAGATATATAGGAATATACAATATAAATAAAAAGAGAATAATAAGAAAAGCATATATAAAAATCTTAAGGAAGTCATGGAGGTTTAGTAACTTCTTGTTGCAACGGAGATAGAGACAGAGAACATCTAGCACTCTCATCAAAAAATTATGTAACTGGACCCCACAATACTCTTCTCTTCGTGGCCAAACTCATTGGATAAACAAATGTTGTGTCTAATCTATGATTATAGCATACAGCATACCACCAAGCCTGATATGATATTTTGGTAGAGTCTTTCGAAAATTTAGTGATTTGTTGGAAGGACACTGCTAACAATAGGTCAATTATTCTTATATTAAAAGTGCAATGATCCCAAATAGGAGAAGCGCTCCCCTGGAAGATGTGAGAGATAGAAAAGGAGTGAGTGGAGGAAAAATTTGTGTTAATTTGAGACCATACCTTCACCCAAAAACTATGAACTAGGGGGCATTTGAAAAGCATGTGGAGGAGTTCTGCACCAGGAAGATGCAATATTAGAATACATCAAGTCCTCCAAACAAGGGACTTTCCTTTTACTCTTCTGCACACTGGACCCCTGATGTCATCACAGATTCAGCCGGCTATGCACTCACAAACTCACCATAGGGAATAGTCATTTGGCTGACATATTGCAGGATGGGTTCCACAGCGGTATTCGTACAAGCGCCTTGAGACCCTTGCGGGTGAGTAGTGCACTATACAAGTATCAATTTACATTACCTGTAACTCAGACACCCTTGCCTTGCACCTTGGTCTAAGAGTGTCTGAGTTACAGGTAGCCTGCACACAGTGTGCCAGGGTGAAGAGATAGCAGATATGCACCATATATGAGTAGATATGGTGCTTTTCTTTGCATCTCCCTTTCATGCAATACAGCACAGGGCAGCTGCTTTACTTGTTGCCCTGCGTTGTGTGAAATTTTAGTAAATCTGCTGTTCGATGCATGCAATGTCCCGAGTCTAGACCTGATGGCATTCACCATGTGACTTAAGCTATTGTAGGGACAATAAATTGAAATGATTTACTGTGAGCTTTTCATATGTAAAGTGTGCGCTCGCATTTGACTTTCAAGTGGAAGAAGGCCCGAATATAATATACGTAAAATCTGTACTTTTTGCATAAATTGTGAGGAAAAAATATGATTTTTCTCCAGCTCTTAGCTGTAACACCACCCAGGCATCTGGCACCTTACTTTGGCATCACACGTAGCACCACTTTTAAGACATCTAAACATATTTGAACTAAACCAGGAAAACAGCATAAGGTATATTAGCAAAGCAACTATCCCTTCAGGTACTGCCCTCAGCTGGTTCATATCAATTCAAAAGTGGAGAGGGAGTCTACTTATATCAAACAGATCCACAAAAATTAAAAAAAACAGAACAACATACATGAAAATCGGGGGATGAAAGAAGTCATTCTGGCCCAGATTTACAAAACTGTCATGAAACAGAGCATAGCATTAAAAAATGCTGTGCTGCATTGCGCGACAAGGATAGAGCAGAAACAGAACTGCTGGACTGCTATTCGGGGCAATCTGAATTGCAGCCTTTGCCGCTAGGTCAGCTGCACAGTTCTCTTTTGCGTGAATGCCATCATCCTATTGGCCCAAAGTGTGCTTCACATGGACAATTGGAAGTTTGTCTTTGAAGACAGCTACCTTTACCCAAAGCTGTTTATTTAACATAGATTTTCCCTTTGCATCCTTTATTCCATTCATTCTCCAGTGCTGCAAATTGACTGGACAAAGGGGGTAGTTCCTGCTATCAGAACTCAGCAAATCTGCTGTGTGGCCTCCGAATACTTCTTAGCAATCCCACCGTGTGAGACTTACTGGAGGTAATAGGAGGGGTAGTTGGCCCCCAATGGCCTCCTTGGGGGCGAACTACCCCTCCTGTTGCCCCCAGTATGTCCCACACAATGGGACTACTAAGAGGTCTTCAGAGGCCTCTCCCCCTTCCTCCACCACTTTGCAAACTGGCCTCCTGGTGCACTACTTATTGGGGGAAGAAGACCACCTTACTCCTAGGGGACCTTGTGGGCCAAGACGCCCTCCCACTGGGTAAGTCCAACACAGCAGAATTTCTGAGCACTGCCTTGAGGCCCATACCCCTTTCTCCACCACTTTGCAAACGCAACTGCTAGTTAAAAAAACCCATAGAAATTCACTGCAAATATGACAGGTTTCAGGTACGTTATAGTTGGAAATTAGCATTTAAAAAAACCTTAAAAATTCACTGAAAAAAACCCACAGGTTTCAGGGACGTTATAGTTAGAAATTACAGTTAAAAAATGTTAGAAATTCACAGAAAAAAACAAAGGTTACAGTAACATTAGAGTTAGGCTGACAATTTACTCGCACAAAACCAGAGAAATTCAGCTGTTATAGTAAGCTGAGCTAACTATAACTTGCGCCCCTGCAATGCACTACTGATGACGTCACATATTACATCACTCATGACATGGCAGTGATATCACTGATGACATCAAGTGACATCACTGATGACATCATCCAGTGACTGAGTGTTTCTAAGAAGTTTAAGAATGTTATATGTATATATATGCCAAGATATATTAGAATAATGAGTGGGTGTATGAGTGTCTGTAGGGATGATTTAGTGGGTTTGTGACTGACTGTTTAAGTGAGTGAGTAAACGTGTGTTAATGAATGTATGGGTGAGTCACTAATCTGTGTGAATGTGTGTATCAGTCTGTCAGTTGGTGTGTAAGTGGCTGCATGGGTTGGTGAGTAGGTACATGAGTGTCTAAATGGGTTATTGATTAGTTGTCTGAGCACCTGCATGGGTGCCAGCCCGGGCCCGTGGAGGGAGTTACGGTGGGACAGAAAGGCAGGGCGGGGGAGGGGCAGGTTGGGGGGTACTAAAAACCGGATTATGGACAATTGGAGGTAAGAAAACAATTTAATTAATAAAACGAATTTTGTAGCGCGCGCTGCATCGCATTTTGGGATGCAGGGCGCGCTACGAAATTCGTTGTATTTATTAAATTGTTTACTTACCTCCAATTATCCATATTCCGGTTTTTAGCACCCCCTATCCTGCCTCTCGCCCGCCCTGCCCTTGTGCCCCACCGGAACTCCCTCCACGGGCCATGGCTGATGGGTGCCTGAGTGTCTGTGTGGGTGGGTGAGGGGTGCATGACTCCCTGCAAGGATGTATGAGTGCGTGAATCCATAGATGTGCGGGTTCATGAGTAAGTCTGTGAGAGACTATATGGGCGACTGAGTGTGCATATGGTCATGTCGGTGAGTGAATGGATGTCTCACTGGTATGTGGGTGAGTAACTGCATATGTGAAAGGCAGTATTTGTAAGTGTTGCAGTATATAAGTGACTGTATGTGTGAGTGAGTGATTGTGAGAGTGCCTGTATGGGTGAGTGTGTGCTTGTGTCAGCGACTGTATAGGAGAGTACATTTTTGTTAGCATCTGTATGAGTAGTAAGTGTGTGTGTGTTTCTGTAAGGGTGAGTACATGGCTGTGTGATTGAGTGTTTGGGTGAGTGAGTAGGTGTGTGAATAGCTCTATGGGTGACTCACGGTATATGAGTGGCTGTATAGGTGTATGTGTAGATATATCTGCGGCTGCATTGGTGAGTGACTGGCTGTATGAGTGCCTGTATGGGTGAGTGAGTGGATGTATATGTATGAATCAGTGAGTAGGTCTGTACATACTAGTATTGGTGTGTCAATGGTTTCAAGAATGGTAGTCTGAAATTTGGAGTCAGTGTATGAAAGGTTATATTGGAGTGTGTGTAGGTACATCAGAGAATAAATGGATTAAGATTAATTTAACAATTGTGTGTTACGTATGTTGTGAAAGGTGATATACTAATATATATATATATACAGAAATGTGCACCCATCAATATAGACATAAATTTGCATTTTTCTATACGTATTAAAATATATATATTTTTTGTTTGTGTGCACATATATGTAGCATACAAAAACACAAAAACACAAAAACTTGTATACACATATTTATTTATAGATATGAAATATTGGAAATCCTACCCTCATTAACATTCTGAAGTCTTGAATGGGATTCAATGTCGACACCTGTCATTGGTTTTCCTACTACCTATGCAACTGTCATTAGGTTGTTCACATGGGCCCCTCCAAGATCCTTACCCTTTGCAGAGTACCCAAAGTTCCCATCTTGTCACCCATCATCTTCAATCTCTAAATGGAGCCACTTGGGCCTCTACACATCATTAGCAGAAACAAACATCACCAATATGCAATGAACATGCAACTGTACTTGCAAGTCTTGTAAACTACTGACATCCATGATCAAAAACAGTGCCTGCGTCTCATTCACACCTGGATGTCCAGTACTTACCTGAATCTCTACTGCAGCAATATATAATTCCTGCTGTTCTCTAATAGCAATAATTATTAACTTGTCTGTACATAGCTTCACAACTTCAACCTGGACAAATTCAACCCCCAAGTTTTACCCAATGCAAGCCAGTCGCAATTATATTTGACACTGAACTTACACTCAAGGTACACATCACAAAGAAAACCAAGGTAAGCTGCTTGTAACTAGCTCAACTAAAAAAAGTAAAACAAACCTCCCACACATAGACTTCAACATGTCGGTTCAAGCCTTCATACTTTTAGTGGTGGCAATGCCATGCTTCATGGCCCCCTATATGCCACACTTGGCCCTGTTAAAGGCATCAGACATGCTGCAACATGACTCATTAAGGCCAATAAAATAGACTACACTTGCCAGCCCTCATCATCGTCAAAATCAGCTGCAGCTTCTACAAAGCCATCAAGACTGCAGCATCCTTCCATTCCTATCTGGCAGGCAACCTCACCACCTCTGAAGACTCTTGCACACCTGCAGCCAGAACACTTTCAGACTAGAGACGAAGAAGTACAAAAACTAAAATGGAAGGTAACAGGTCTGTGCACCAGGATCTATAATAACATGTGCACCAGGATCTATAATAACATCCCTGTATCCATCACCTTATGGAAGAGCTGAAAACATACCACTTCAAATGCCATCCAATCAAGATCCAGTACAGTGCACTTCTACTCTAAGAACTTAGTTAGGCCTCCTTTAACTCACCTTTGCATTGTGCATTTATGCTGCCTTTCAGTTTTTTCTCTACTATAAAAATACAACAGACATACATACATGTTTACATGCGTACGTATATGTATACATACTTTATGCCATCCTAGTGAGGGGATCTGGGAAACCTTCCATCATGATTCCCTCTCTAGCAGGACACATCGAAATGTGGCCAAACACAGCTCACAAAACACATAAAACTGTATTTTATACCTTGAAGCTAAGTCCTAGTGGCTCACCTCTTGATGGTGAGGTATCAATCCTTCTCCCATTCAAACAAAGGATATAAAAATTCTTCCATCAATACTGGATTAGACTTTACTTCTCCTTCTCTCCGACCCATCTCTCTCCTTGCAGCCCCCGGCAAAATGCTTGAAAAAATAATCCAGCGGCAGCTTAATAAATTTATTGAAGATAGCGGCGCCCTACATGAAACTCAGTCGGGCTTTAGGGCCGGCTTCAGCACCGAGACGGCCCTCATTGAGGTTGCCGAGTCTATCAGGTGGTCCTTAGATTCAGGGGCATCAGCAATGCTGGTGCTCCTGGATCTATCAGCTGCTTTTGATACTGTAGATCACAGCAGATTGCTGATCCGACTTAAGGACATTGGTATTGGAGACAAAGCTCTCAACTGGCTACTCTCCTACCTCTCTAATCGCTCCCAGAAAGTGGCCTTGGGCCCCTTCTCTTCTGGACCAAAAAATCTCTGGTGTGGCGTCCCACAGGGGTCGGCACTCAGCCCCCTGCTGTTCAATGTCTATTTGGCCCCGCTTTTCACCTTGATTGCCAAATGGGGGGTCAAGGCAATATCCTACGCGGACGACACGCAATTAGTCTTCCCATACACAGACACGTCCGAGGCAGCATTTAGCAAAATCAGGGGCTGTCTGCAAGACGTGGCCAAATGGATGAATACCAACAAACTCAAAATGAACGCGAGCAAAACGGAGGTGCTATTCTTTGGAAACCTCAAACATCCCCCTCCGGATTTGTGGTGGCCAACGGAAATGGGACCTGCCCCATCTCCCAGCTCCCATGCAAAAAATCTAGGAGTAAAATGGGATGAGAATTTGTCTTTCTTGCCGCATATACAACAGCTCACTGCGGGCTGTCTGCATAAACTTAAAAATTTGCGGAAATTTCTGCCTCTGCTACCAGTCGAGTGCCGGAAAACGGTTGTTCACGCAACAATCACTTCCCGACTCGATTACTCTAACGGCCTCTACCTTGGTCTACCTAAATATGCGGTGCAACGCCTACAAATCGTGCAGAATGCGGCTGCGAGATTAATAAAACGGATCCCTTTCAGGCAGCACATCTCTCCGCATCTGCACGAGCTGCATTGGCTACCTGTGGCAAGCAGAATTAAGTTCAAAGTGTTAACCCTGGCTTTTAGAGCACTAAAAGGCACGTGTCCAAATTATCTGAAACTCCGACTCCCCCGCTACCACCAAAAACGTGAGCTGCGCTCCAACTCTCTACTCAAGCTAACTGTACCGCGCTTGAGGAAAGCTAGACTTGGAGGCAGGTCCTTTTCGGCCGGCACGGCGAAACTTTGGAATACCCTGCCTCCTGCCATCCAATCCGCCACGTCAGAAGCAAGCTTTAGGAAGCTCCTAAAAACCTGGCTTTTTATGCAATAACTCTGCCCCCCCTCCTGACTACTTACTCTTGCTGTGGGATTCGTTAGCGCCGGGACACCTCCCCAGAGGTAGCTGTTCGCGCTCAATAAGTTTCTGTATTATTTATTATTATTATTATAGCACAATCAATGGTGAGGCAACCACGACATGCCTCTGTTAGTTTGATTCCTCCTAATAATCTCGTATATCATGGTAATTGCTGGAGCCGGAATAGGTTGGTTGGTGGAAAGTTTCCTTTTGTTAATATTTGGGACACAAATGCAATAGCAGAATAAGTTACTGTGAATATTGGGACAATGTGCAATGTTGGTATTTTTTTACTTTGTAATTAACCGTACCTTTGTTGAAAGTGGAATATGTTATGTTATGCTATGATATGAATTTTGATCTGAAGGTCCGTATGAACTTTTCCAATAATAAGAATAATTTATAAAAAATAATAAAACATATCATAGTATTTCCTGGCTTAAAAGTTGACACATTATTGTAGTGACTGTTAGTCAAAGTCTAATAGGAATATCTGCCCCTTTTTTTAAAGTTCAGAAAAGTTGAAGCAAATAAGATAAAAGTATACAAAATAAGTCAATGAAATTGTAAATGAAAACATACAGCAAAACAAGTGATGTTAACAATAAAGGTAGAGAAATCCAAAGACAGAGAAAACGACTGTAAGCATAACCGGCAATTGGTCAACTCTATAACAATGAGATATATAGGAATATACAATATAAATAAAAAGAGAATAATAAGAAAAGCATATATAAAAATCTTAAGGAAGTCATGGAGGTTTAGTAACTTCTTGTTGCAACGGAGATAGAGACAGAGAACATCTAGCACTCTCATCAAAAAATTATGTAACTGGACCCCACAATACTCTTCTCTTCGTGGCCAAACTCATTGGATAAACAAATGTTGTGTCTAATCTATGATTATAGCATACAGCATACCACCAAGCCTGATATGATATTTTGGTAGAGTCTTTCGAAAATTTAGTGATTTGTTGGAAGGACACTGCTAACAATAGGTCAATTATTCTTATATTAAAAGTGCAATGATCCCAAATAGGAGAAGCGCTCCCCTGGAAGATGTGAGAGATAGAAAAGGAGTGAGTGGAGGAAAAATTCGTGTTAATTTGAGACCATACCTTCACCCAAAAACTATGAACTAGGGGGCATTTGAAAAGCATGTGGAGGAGTTCTGCACCTGGTGAAGAGCAGGACCAACATGTGTCTGTGGTGTCTGGATACCGTTTACTGAGAATGAGTGGTCGTAATAAAAGTCGGTTATAAATAAAAAATAGTGTCTGAGTTGTGTTAGCAGCTCTGGAGGATTTGCGAATCTTCAACCATAGTTTGTCCCACAATTCAATGGGCCAGGAAACATCTAAATCTTCTTCCCAAGCTTCTTCTGTTTTGGTTTTGATGCGAGGTGAGATTGGAGTTTGAAGAAGTGCATACATTTTGGAGGCCTTGGTATCTTTAAGAAGTAGAGATCGAAGTGAAGATATATTAGAGGTTTATGCAACGGACAGGGTTCTTATCGTAGGGATTAATTGCGCTCTGCAGTATTTTCTGAAAATGCCTGTAAGGCTCGATCAATTGTGGTAGTGGTGCTACAGGAAAAGGGGGACCCTAACCCCTTTGGGGATGTTGTTTACACAACACCTGGAATATGAGACACAATCCTATGCACACACTAACGTTACATATACAGATACATAATTGGTTAAATCATGCAACAATGCTGAAAAAAACTCGGATCCAATCTTCTTGTTTTTGAAGTTATTTTTCTTTTATAATGTTCAAGTACACTGCGCCAGCCGACACGTGTTTCATCAAAGCAATTATTGCTTTGACTCTTCAGGGCTGGAGAGTAAAACAAAAATATAAACATTCCTGAATATTCTGGCCAGAATATCCGTTTCGTTAGCCATTTCATGATGGACTTATATATCTTAGCATTATATTATCTCCCATTTTCTAGTACAAAAATTATTATTATTAGTGGAAGTACTGTTTTACAAGTGGAAAGCTTGAGATATTTCTCATACAAAGTTAAGAGAATATGAGTCTATGCTCTAAACATTATAAAATTTCATCCTATATTGGTGTGAATTCTGGTGCTCATATATTGCTTTGAGTCGGCTGGCGCAGTGTACTTGAACATTAAAAAAGAAAAATAACTTCATAAAGAAGAAGATTGGATCTGAGTTTTTTTCAGCATTGTTGCATGATTTAACCAATTATGTATCTGTATATGTAACTTTAGTGTTTGCATAGGATTGTGTCTTGTAAGATATATTAGAGGGTTCCTGACATGGAGAGGGAGGAGAGGTAAGGTATGTATCATAAGCAGATTGAAGTGCTAACATATCTGCCCCTTTTTAATGCTGCGATCTTCGATGAGATCTTGTGAATATTAAGCAATTGAAAAGTCCATGTCTGTCAGCTCATATCCTTACTCTGTACCTTCATGCACCTAATGAGGAGTTGGCGACCCCTTTGAAACTGCCAGATTATGGCTCCACCAAGCCTTGTGCATAGCCACCCTACCCTTAGATTATCTCAGGTCTGGTCTTTTTCCTTAAGTGCAGCCCTGAGGCAGACATGATACATACTATAAGGGATAAAGGCAAGCTCCTGACACTCACTGCAAGTTTCACATGAAAGAGGCCTGCAGAGATGCCTCCTGAGCAGCACCCTATAGGATCTTCTCTAGGTAGTCGAAAGCCAGCTCTCAACTTCCTATGAAAAAGTGCTCTCAACAACATTCTGATGCAAATAGAGGCAGTGAATTCGACAGTAACAACCACTCGCAATTTCTCTGAAATCAGTAACTTACATAAGGAAGATGCAATATTAGAATACATCAAGTCCTCCAAACAAGGGACTTTCCTTTTACTCTTCTGCACACTGGACCCCTGATGTCATCACAGATTCAGCCGGCTATGCACTCACAAACTCACCATAGGGAAGAGTCATTTGGCTGACATATTGCAGTCTTACTAATTAGAAAATGCATAATACCTTACATTTGAGTCAACAGGGAAGCAAACGCCTCCTTGGATCTTCCTGTGTCAACTGGACATTGAAAAATAGCTTCACCCTGGCTGCCTGTCAGCAAGAGAGTAAAATTCAATTACCTCTATATGGTCCACAAGGTCCTGTACAGCGGGGGTCCCACACATTTTGAAAATATTTTTCTTTTGGTATGCACCTAATCGAAATGTGAGTTCTGGCACTGCCAAATTAGTGTCAATTCGAAAAATAGAGAACCACAGATTGGGAGGCAGAAGCTTCCCTTCTTGGCATGTAAGCTCTGGAATACCATGCCTCTTGCTTTGAGATCCCTTTTAGAAAATTGTAAAAACACGTTTCTTTACTAGTTAAACCAAGTAGACAGTCTGGCTTACTAATGGAACGCTAGCACAAAGACCCCTCAGCATTCAAGAGCTTTATAAAACATGTACTTACTTACCATGGGACCAAAAGAAAAACAATTACTAGCGTAATAAGGAAAAGTATGCCCTAAAAGTGCAATTGATTGGACACAAATATAACAAACCAGAGCTATTACAGATATTTTCTTAACATTTTAGTCCTCCCTGGAGGGTCTAAATGGCTCATAGCTTTTGTGAGGAAGAAAGATTTAGCTTTCACAGATATATTTCATCTACTACGGAAGCACATAAATTCTTAAACACAACCATTCCTAGAGTTAAAAGATGTTCATGTACCTCAACCAAAGATGTCTATGCCTGATGGCTTTCAATGTGACACAGTGCAGCATTGCACCATTCCACCAGGCATAATTTGGTTATCACCCTTTCTCTTTGTGCCTATTGTTTCCTACTCCAAACTGTCACCATGATTGGCATTGTTTTCAATGCCAGAGAACACAATGGTTACCAATAGCTGCACCCTTTGCATGTTCTTGTGTGTCTGTTGGCAAAAGGTTCATAATTAATTCTACTGCTACTGACTTGGAAAGATAAGAAGGACCACAAGGCATTACTTGTCAATGCATTACTGTAGGGTTTGTTATGGTTTCTCAAAGGAATTACATCTTTCTGCCTCCAGATCCCTCTCTCGGCATGCAGTCCCTCCTGCCAACCTGGATTCAGAAAAGAAGCTAAACAAGGAAAACCTGTCTGCTGCTTCCATTGTGTGCCATGTCCTGCTGGGGAAATCTCAAACCAAAGTGGTAAGCAGAAAGGGATCAGTGTGATTGCTACACAAGTTTACCTCTGTTAAATTCTCACAGCTGTCTTATGATCTCTTATCAATGCATTCTTTCCTTCTTTCTCCAGGGTCTTCTGAGTGTTCTAAGTGTGCATCTGATCACTGGCCCAACTTCAGACAAGCACAGTGTATACCCAAGACTGTGCAATTTCTATCCTTTAAAGAACCTCTAGGAATCATTTTGGCAGCAACAAGTATTTTCTGTTCAGTTCTTCCTGTTGCAGTTCTAGGACTTTTTGTCTACTACTGGAACACACCCATTGTCAAAGCCAACAACCGCTCCCTCAGCTACCTGCTGCTCCTGTCCCTGACCTTGTGCTTTCTCTGCTCTCTGGCTTTCATTGGATATCCCACATCAGAGAAATGCCTTGTCCGCCAGGCAGCCTTTGGCATCACCTTTGCTCTTTGTGTTTCTTGTATCTTGAGCAAAACTATCATGGTGGTGATTGCCTTCAATGTCAACAAGCCCAATAGTAACTTAAAGAGATGGATTGGACCTCACCTGTCATATATGGTCATCAGCATCTGTACACTTGTGCAGGTTCTCTTGTGCCTCTGCTGGATATTTCTCTCTCCTCCTTTCACAGAATATAACTCTCATCCCCAGCCTGAAAAGATAATAGTTGAATGCAATGAAGGGTCTCCCTTGGCTTTCTGGTGTATGCTGGGTTATCTGGGGCTTTTGGCCTTTGTTTGTTTCATTGTAGCCTTTTTGGCTAGAAAACTGCCAGACAGCTTTAACGAAGCTCGATGTATCACTCTCAGCATGCTTGCCTTCCTCACTGTGTGGCTCACATTTGTCCCAGCCTACCTCAGCACCCGGGACAAGTTCATGGTTGCCATGGAGATCTTTGCCATCTTGGCTTCCAGTGCAGCCCTGCTTTGCTGTATATTTTTCCCAAAATGTTACATCATCCTGGTTAAACCAAAAACAAACTCGAAGAATCATGTCCTGGGCAGAAGAAAGCACTAGTTCAAGTTTTTAAAAACACAAACTTTAATTATGGTTTTGCCATTATTTGCATAACCATGATAATTTCATTAGGTTGTACCATATGCAGAATTGATGGTACACCATGTATTATATATTTGCAGTCTCTGACGATATCTCAGTTTTCTTTAACATAAGCAGGATTACAAATAAATGTATAATATCTTACTGTAGTTTATGTTTAGGGTTTCAATTATTCAGTTAAAACTGATTATAACTGAAAAACACCATCAAAGAAGTTATATAAATTTCAGTAGGAACCTGGAAAACACCAGGTTGTGCCTCAGTTTACTGCTGAAGTGTCTTCTAGGCTCCAAAAACATAAGTAGAGCACATACATTCAAGCATTTTTCTGTGATTGATGGTCCCGCTGTGACCCACTCATCCTATGATAAGTTACATAATGTACCCTTATGCTATTCTTAATGGTCTTGATTCCTATAGGATCTGCTTCTGCTCCTGTTGTGGTCTATATGGCTTGTGCTCACTGTTTACTGCTAGTTAATGTGTAGTGGGCAGCAGGCTTGCAGCTGAACTCTAAACAATATCTCAGTCCTGGGCAGTAACATCACTTTGAAGTCATTGTCATTTATTGAGAGGGATAGAGGTTTGCATTCTGAAAAACAAAGTATGAGAATTGTGGCAACAAATATGACAGTGAAAATGGATACTTCCAGAATGAAAGTCATCCAATTGGACACTGCACCAAAAAATGCTATTGTTAGGTTTAAATCATAATGGTCCAAACATGCCTATATTAGCTGCATCCCTTCATACAAAAGGTTTAGGGACTGAATCGTGAACCTTTTCAGTGTGCTTTTGCATTCCAGAAGAGGTCCATGTGATGGCTTTGGTAAACCTATGCTGTGTGTAGCACAGACAATAACTGAAGGAAAAGGCAACCACTTTCCTGCAATTCTTTGTATGAGCAGCAAACACCATACTTTCTGCAAAAGCAGATGCTTAAACCTGTTCAGAGCCTGTGCACTGTATAAGATCTGCCACCTCATTTTTTCCTGCCTAATCAAAGTGGAGCTTGGAACTTCAGGTGCTAGAACACTGCTTGGCACTTGTTGGCATCACCTGTAAAAACCACTGTGACCACATTTAATGGAAACATATTGAGCTGTGACCATTTTTACTCCAAAGATGGAAAATGCACTAGAAATGTGCACACTGCGCTGAATAAAAATATAAAGTGCACTGTGTGATCTTCACACCTTACCTAAAGGTAGACAGCCCTCACATCAATTTGAATAATACAAAGGTTCACCCACTTACTTGGTAAAGATATATTTCTAGAAGTCCTTGGCTAGCCTTTAAATAAACACCAAGGACCCAGTTTATATGTTGCGAAAACAGAGTACCCTTCCCGCCAATACAGCTGCCTGTCCGCAAGTTAAAAAAGCAGAGAGACCATAGTTTTACAGTGGTGGAGACTATTCCTTCACTGCCATGGCCAAACGTCTCTGATGGCCCGACCGAGTAAGGGCCATAAGAGAATTGCCATTATGTTGGCCCACCCAATTTAGAAGGGCAAATATATAGCCATTTTTTACTGCTCATCAAGGAAACCCTCCCATTAAGGGGCAGTAAAAAAGTATCCCATGGAAAGGATGCTCTTGTTTTTTGTTTTTTTTCAAAAACAAAATCCACTTGGGGTTTAGTGTTTAAAAAAAAATAAAAAGCTTTGTAAATTTGCTGTATGACTCCATAACGGTTTGGCAGAGCCATATGATAAAATTAAAATGCATTCGTAGGAACCTCCTTGACAGTGGTTTCTGTAAATGCTACAAATGTCGGTCGGCTTGACGTACATTTCCAAAATTGGTTGTCAGGACCCCAGCCAGGACGATGGAGTAAAATACTCTGTCACCCTGGCAGAGCACTGCCTGTGCACCTATATTTAAATTGGGCCCTAAATTGCTTAGACACATAGATCAGCAAGAAGGTTTAGATTGATATCAACTATTAAGCTTTTATCTGCTGAAACCAAATATTAATTAGATGTAAGCATATCTCTATGCTTGCTCATCCTTGTCATGGGGTTAGACAGGACTGGTGAGAGAAATAATGAAAGTATACATAAACTAACACATTTTGGAGTTTGGAGCAGTATAGAAGGGAGTCATATTTAACAAAAGGAATTAATTGTACAGGTAGGAAATAAAAGCACCTTTCGTAGCAAGCACAGAAAAAATGCCATCTATGTTATTTTGTAAGAAGAAAAAAGAGTAGACATTGCTAACCACTTTCTTTTATAGTCTTTGAAAGCATTGGAAAAAACCATGGGAATTTACAATAAATTGAAACTAAAATCATGAAAGCCTATTTACGATCCTAGTGACCAAGAAGGTTCAAACTAGTTGGGTTCAAGTGCTCATTATTGATTTAATATGAGCTTTGAATTGAAGGAATGTGTAGTTATATCATCAACTGGATGCCCATTGCTGAAGTACTGTAGATTCCCTGCATGCATGACCCTACATTTGGCACAGACTGCTGTACAGGATCAATAGGAAACTCCTCATTGCTCGGTAAACAACCAATGGAATCTCATCTTCTGTAACAACCAGGATAGTGTAGAAACTACTGACAGTTTTGTAACTGGATGGTATAAATTATTGCCCTTTAAAATACATTGGCAGGAATAAAATTGTCAACACATGCTTTAACATTAGGAGATAAATATTCCGATGTTGAGTGGCATTGGAGTTCAAGCTATTCTAAAAACAACAGGCAGAGGTATCAGATGAGTAGAATTAGTATACAGTATTTGATATGCCTCTTTTGCAAATATTTGTGGAAAATCTTAGCACTATCCATTCAAAAGAGAACAGGAGTCTGAGTAGCTCTTACAAAATGGTGAATTATTGCAGAAAACATTATTCCTGGCAACGGGTTCCTAATTGGAGACGGCATTGAGAACATAGTTCCATCATATGAACTCTGTCTGGTACAGCTCAGAATGGGGAATACTCCTAACAAATGCATATAGTTACCAGAAGGAATCATGGATATGTGAGAGCCACTAAGCCAAGAAGATCATGGCAGCAACCCAAAGGCAAGAATGGTATTGGATCTTAAAATTGATGTAGTCCTAATGGAAATAATCCTGGATGGCAGGCATTTTTCATTCTGGTAAGAATTACTTTGCTCACCATGGGAGTCATTTAGATCATAGTGAGTGACTCTCCACGTCACCATCTCAGTGGATACTCTGGACTCCACTACCTTAGTGGAGGACCACCAGCATATTTCGAGTTACCAACATGTGTGTCAGGGATCATTATGCCTTCAGAACACCTGCAGAAGTGGAGTTTGCTCTGATGACAAAAGAGTTTGCTGAGAGATCATCAATCTGCATTAGTTTGTTTTTGAAAAACAATGGTCCTAACACACAGGGATTTTTTTCCCCTTTTCGTCTGGATCACTGTTTCCCCTACCCGATATTATCATTTTATACAATGCGGTCCTAGGCAGGAAACTCTTGTGTTGTTTGTTGTCTCTAAATAAAGTGAAACACGGTCATGTGATCCAGCAATCCAGTACCGAACAGGCTGCCAGGTCAAGGGTTTCCCCTGATGCAGGGGTGTCAACTAGGGGCCTAATTACGATGCAGTCAGAGGCTTTCCGAGTGTCATTGCGGTTTCAGTTTTGACTGCCACATTACGATGCAGGTGATCGAAAGTGATTTCGGCTGGATTCAGAGGAGCACAAGGAGCCCATTTCCAAGTCGGTTAGCTGCCTGAGATCCCTATGGACGGCGTTTCCGCTGTGGGGATTATGATGTCAGTTTACGACAGGCATTCCATGTCCATAGCAGGCCCCCCTTTGCCCTGCAGCCTCCGGGTTCGGGGCCAAGGGGGCACCTATGGTTCCCCCCTGTTATTCCTGGATTGTGAGGCAGACACCATGAGGCGCCTGCCACATGGTGCATGGAAGAATAGATTCTCCCATTTGTCTATGGGAGCTGGTGCTATGGCTGGTTTACGGCTGCAGCACAAGCTCCGATAGAAAAATGGGAATATGTGACCGCACCATGGGGCTGTTTACATTGTCGGCGGGGATCCCTCTGCCTGATTTTGTCTCGGACATGGGACTGACCGACACCCAGTCGGCAGTCCTGAATGACCGATTAGGATGGGACCGAACACTGTTTGGTTGTACTCCCACGTTTCATAACACATAAACCATCCAGAATGCATACTTCCATTGTAAAATCGGAGATGCAGGGATCAACTGGGGGGGGGGTGGTGCTCCCTCGGCCTCCAACCGGAGGCCATGGACCCAAGGGGGCCCTGCTGGGGGCCCCCACATGCGAATTCTGACAGCCTTTCTGTTTTGGAAAGGCCAACATGGAATGGCTGCCGAAACCTGACATCGGAAATCCCAAGGGCAGAAAAAGCCACCCTTGAGATTACAGGTGAATTCCGACTGGCTGACAGGCTCTCTGAGCCCATCGGGAGACAGTCGGAAATACCGGTCAGATTCCTTTCCGACTCCCTCCATTGTTATGAGTCAGTCGGAAAGGAATCCGACCAGCATATTACGATTTGGTTGGAAAGGCTACGACTGTCGGCGCCTTTAATGACCACATCATATTCGGCCCCCATGTGCGGTTGCATTGTAATCATGGTGTCGGGACCGCCGACCCGAGGTGAGTTGGTCGTGACACCGCAATAGTGTTGGCCAGACTTATCGTAATCAGACCCTAAGTATCTTCAAGTGAAACTCCTGTAGTTCCACGACTTTTATATGGTGTGGGTGAACTGGTTTTGTGATTTGGGGAATTCCCAATATATAGTGGTCAATTAGCTCCCCAAAACGAAATGACCCCTAATGCCTTTTACTCAAATTGTTTCCTCCTGTTAAATATCAAATATGAGTGGCTAGCACATTCAGATATAAGAAAGTTTTTCCTATTTAACATGCGGTCTAATTCCTGCTTTCGTTTAATGGACTGCATGCAGTATATGTAGTTATCAAAATGTGGTGATGTTCACAACGCCCTATTTTGTTTTTTGTTCTTTTGGTGGAAAACACATGTACAATAGTTTTTATTGCCACTAGTACTCATAGAATACTTTTTCAGTCTTAATCTTGGTTGCTGAAATTGGAAAAATAAATCTATAAATCTGCACAGACTGGCTCGTTAATCAAGTCCATATAAAAGAAGGGAACTAAAGAGGAACCTGCATCCTTCCAATGAATTTCTCTGCTTAATTCTGCGGCCAAGATATTCACTAAAATTGTGCTGCAATGCTAGGAAAACAGTGGAGTAATTGGTGCCGATTTCTCCAGGGTAGACAGGCTATAGGCGAGGTTTGAGCACAGCACAGTCGACCAAATGTTTGTGTTATGCTATTGCATAGATTTGTTCACATTAGCGAGCAATTTATATGGCCTGTCATGACCTTCTGAAAAGTGTTAGGCATAATACATCACAACTGATTCTGAGCTAATATGGGGCCTCACTGCATTTCAGATTTTCTTAGATCTGGTTATATAATACCCTGTACAGAAAAATGGACTAACATTCATATGGGCAAAATGGATGAAGGGTAAAATTACAAATCTGCTATAGGTTGAGAAAGGGGTGCATACTTTCAACCATTCATTTCACTCTTTTTTGGCACTGATATTCCAAATGAACTGGCTCATGATTACCGGTGTATGTCAGCTAGGCACAGAGATTCAGATCTCAGAGATACTCTAGTGTTCAATTGCAGAGGAGGTCAGCAGTGTACCCAGAGTATATGATCCTCTTGGTGTGAGGCTTCATGATTGTGGCATCTGCACAATGCACAACACACAAGCAGAAGCAAGACAAATTACATTTCCAAGAGTGCCATAGGACTCTCTTGAGACTTGCAATGTTGATGTCCATTTTAGATCTATTGAGTGTATATTCCTCATGGTTCAGAGAATTACTTGCTAGGCAAACATGATACTTAATTGCTGTAGTTGAAGCCTTGTTGCCCAGAAAACAGATTCATCACACTTTTATTTTGAGTGGCCAAGCTTTGTGTTCTCAGGGAATCATTCTGAATATAGATTCGACCCAAGAAATTTAGATTTAGATCATCCTCCTCCACTCCTTCCTGGAAAGTTTTGCACTAGTCTTCAAGTGGTGGACAAGAACATGTGTGGTCCTAAAACATTGATTTCCTATGTTAATTCCCATGGGAACTTTCTGTTGCAGCTACAGAATACATGATTGATCACATTTACATCATGTCTGGCAAAATGTTACACATTGCTCAGAAAGCATGCTCTTTGTAATTTGATTAAATCTGTTCAGTAATAATAATAATAATAATACTTTATTGTATAGTTAGTAAAAACCATTACAAAGTATAAATACGACAATATACTAAAACACAGAAAATTTACACTGCTGTGTGTGAGATAAAAAGTTATAAAATGAAAGTGTCTTTCAAATTAAAAAAATAGACGTGTTCCAGGTTCAAGACTTTGCCAGTGTTCTTTGCTTTTTCTCGAAATTGTCAATGAATTTGACTGCTCTGCAAATGAGTTGCGGATCTACTGAGCATAGGATTAGTATGATTGCGGACCGGCAGATGCGTATTCCACATTCCTTAAATTTGGTTTTTAACCAACTCCGACGTTCCTGGATCAGAGCCGGGCAAATACAGATCAGATGGGTAAAATCTTGTCTTCCTGCGCCACATAAACCGCATCCATCACGTTCTTGGGGCTTCCACTTTGGTGACTCAGCATTTGTTGGGAAGCTACCCAGCCTTAAATTGAGGTGTTTCCGTTTGATGAATGGTGAGAAAGCAAGGTCTAGGAAGGCTGCCGGTACTCATTTTTTATATGATTGAATTGTCATATAGGCATGGGACCGACGACTGAAAGTTAATTTATCATCGAGCAACGAGTGCCTGTTGGCAGCCTTCTTTACCAGCTGTTTGAAGGAAAATACTGGAAGCTTAGATTCCCAAAGTGCAGCCAAGGCAGTTAATTCTAATGATGATTTAAGATACTTGGCGTAATGAGAATTGGGATTTTTACTAATTATTTTCCACATGGCACGATGCAGCGCAATATCTTGGTTCATCCAGACATCGTACCAAAATTTTATGGTCTCGTACTTTTTCAGCAGCACTCGGGATTGCAATCCAAATTCAAGTCTGACTTGTGCGGGTGATGCATTGCTAGTTAACGCAAATACACGTTTGTAGATTTTCATTTGAACTTTGTCCAGGAGTTGTGCACTCTTGCCATGATGTAATACGCTCCCATAAGCTATTGTTGGGAGTAGCTTAGCTTTCATTATTGTTAGCAGGGGGGAGACCAGGGGGCCTTTAAGTTCGGTCGCCAAGCTACTAAAAGCGTGCAATAGCACCATGCCCTTTTTTTCCATGCTATTGAAATGCGTAGTAAAATTAAAACGCTTGTCCAGTAGTATCCCAAGATACTTGTAACTTTCAACCGCTTCCAATTTAACATTGTCTATAGTGAAGGTTGGTTGCACTTTGTGGCGTCGGGTTATAACCATAGTCTTTGTTTTTGTGCTGTTTCTTACTAGTAGGTTCTCTTTGGTATAGCGGGCCAGTTCCTGTAGTAGACGTTGCAAGCCTATTCTTGTCTGGCTTAGTAGGACCACATTGTCGGCATAGGACAGGTGTGTTATACTGAGATTACCTAGCCGCGGTGGATGGGCATTGATCTGATCAAGGCTCACTGTTAGATCCGCCATGAATAAATTAAAGAGGTGGGGGTCCAACACACAGCCTTGCTTTAATCCGTCAAAGGTATAGATCTTTCGGGTTAGCCGCTGTCCATTGTCGATCTTTACCTGCATCCAGGTGTTACTATACAGGTCAATCTGTTCAGTAGTTTTTTTTAACAAATTGCATTTAAAGAGATGCTTAGGGTGGTCATACAGGGGTTTAAAATAGGGATACCTAACTGTAGGGGTCCTGATGTGCTCTGACTGGTGAATTAAAATGGGGGGCTAGTCAATCCTGATTTGCTGCTCACAGCAATAATGTTGCAGCAGGCATTACAGTACTCAGGGACATGGTCCCATGCTCCTGAAAATGAATTAAATAAATATATAAGGAACTGGGTGAGTCCTCTGACCTACATGGGCGGCATGTGAGGGTTCCCAAGATAACTCCCCTCTTGGTTGTCTGTCTACAACATGGTCAACATGTTATAGCAGCCATTACAGTACTAGGGGTCCTAGTCCCCATTGAAATGAATTGTAGGAAAACATTTTTTTGAGGGTTACAATAAAGAATAAAATTGAAAGGTAAGAACAGATTTTAGTCTCAATACAAATCAATTGTTGACAGTTGTGAGAAAGTGGTTTATTAGTCGGGGTGTATTGGTGTCCACCTCATGTAATAAAGTCACTATCTAGATCCAGTGAAAGGTTTCAGTAATGTACACCTACGGTCAACCTCTGGCAGCTTTGGCACAGAGCATAAAGCCTTAACTTGCAGAAAATGTGCACTCTAAGAAAACACCTAAAATTTCAAAAACAAAACAAAATAAAATTCCCTATCCAAAAGATGACAAGAATCTAATAAGGGGAAGTATAGATTTTTTAAAAAAATGTCTATAAACACAGTTTCGAAGCATGAAAAATGCACAAATAGTATTCAATGGTTGCAGTCGTCTGTGAAAGAGCTGCGACATGATGCCTACCACAAGGCTTCTGCTAGGGATCCCTAAGTTTCAATCAGTAGGAAAGCTTCTCCAGAAACTGCACTGGCTTCCAGTTAGGAGTTGCATAAATTTCAAGGCCTTCTGCATTACATATAAGGCGCTACATGATTCCGGTCTTCAGTTCTTGAGGCGGTCCCTGTATTAGTATGCTGGCTGGAAGGTTAGTGGTGGGTTTACTCACGCTGGCTTACTTCTTTATTTAACCCAGATTCTTCTCTGGTTTTAACTAGGCCTGTGTGCTTGATCCTAATTCTTCTTTAAGCTCTGTGCCTATAGGGGATGTATTATTGTACTGCACTGTACTGCCGACTTTGAGTTTGAATATGTGCATGAATTCATTTTTAGAAACTATACTAAATTGTTGCTAACCTGAGTTCTGGGTGGACACAGACTCGTTCTGCTGATTGTGGGGAGCAGTTGGGGGGTCTGTGGTCGGCCGACACGAGAAGCTAGCGTGCAGCAGCCATTTTTAGTCTTGGGACGGCTAAAGTGGCCATTTTGAGAGTGCACACTCTAGCTTCCAGACTCTGCCAGATGCATTTAAACACGGTCGCTGCGTGGACACACAGCAGAAGCGCACAGCGGGTGCACTACCGATGTTCCAAAGGCAAGCCCATCTGTGCCCTTCATCGTCCTGGAAGAGTCCAGCACCAGCCACTATGTAGGAGCCAGTCCAAATGGTATGCACTCTCTCCTATAGTTCTATGCAACTCCACGATCTTGCTACTGCCCCTAGATGTATACCTCTGAGCCTTAATACTCTAGGTCCTCTTGGAAATAAATGCACCTTCTGTAATTTTAGCTTGAAGTGTGATGAGCAAACCTCCTTAAATCACTCTGAGCACTACCTCCCTTTTAAGGTAGCATTGATGATTGCCCGCTCCCTCCCAAAGCATGCTAATAACATACACAACCTACTAAGTGATGACTTTTTGATGCATTGTTTGTAACAGAAACAAGGCTCACTAACTCCTCGGGTCCTGACATTTGGTCAGCAGTTCCAAAGGGGTTCAAAATTGTAAGGAAAGACAGAAATATGGGCAGAGGGAATGGCTCACTATTATCTTTAAGGATTCCTACACTCCAATCCAGTTGACCCACATGGATTTGGAGAGGGTGGAGATATTAGGATTCACCCTCTCCCTGTCATGTAAACAATCAATATCAGGGGGGCTTATAAATAGACCCCTGGCCCTTTTGGAGGGTTTGTGTCCTCACTTTGTGAAATTGTCTCCCCTCTGACCCTTAGATATGGACATTGTGTCCTGTTGGGGGATTCTAACCTACATATGGACTGTGATCATGTGAAAGAAAGCCAAAACCTCTTGGAGAATTTCACAGCTATGTGCCTTATGCAAACCATCCTGACCCCCACGCACCAGGCCGGGCACATGCTAGACCAAATATTTACTTCAATACCTCTTGAAGCTGGACTCTCCTATTCCTCTGCTCTGTACTGACCATTATATGTTCAGGTTCACCTCGCCCAAACTTAGTGATGACCCTTCTAAAGAAAGCAATTTACCCCATAAGGTGAGGGCTTTTTGCAAAATTAAATCAGAATTATTAAGCAACTGGCTTAATATGGTGAAGCCCTCTCTTACTGGAAATATCAATGAAGATGTAGGCCTGATTGATAGCTGGATTGAGTAGGCATGCTGAACACTGGCACCGGAAAGTGGCATTCAACAACATCGCTTGAAAGTGCCCAGCCCTTGGTTCACCCCATCCCTTAAAGAAACTAAATTGACCTGCAAATGCAAAGAGAGGCTATGCAGGGTAAACTACTGTTCAGTAGCCAAAGCGGACTATAAAGTAGAATTAGGGAAGTACTATAAAGAAATTAAACTAGATAATCAAGCCTACTTTGAGTGTAAACTTTTAAGGGCAGGAAACCATTCCAGAGACATTTTTAAAATTGTTAAATCCTTTCTGTGCACGAAGTGGGCTCCAATGAAAAACTTCCTTCTGAGGAATGGTGCATGACTCTCGCCGCCTTCTTTTAGAAACAAATAGATACCATTCAGGCCACCCTCCCACCTCCTATGGTGGGAAATGGCATACCAGGTGTTGTTCTAGGGGTGGTAGAAATCCAGGTAGAGCCGGATCATGACCCAACAATCAATACTGAAGTGTGCTCTCTGAACTCTTTCTGGAGAAGCGTGGCTCAGTGGTTAGAGGCGGCAGCCCCGGAAGCTGAGATCAGCCGTGGACCAGGGTTCGATTCCCCGCCTCGGCGGGACTCGGGCTCAAAAATTCCACGGACTCGACAATTCTCGCTCCGGTGCCTACTCGACTCACAGGGTCACACTCTGCGACTCTGGGCAATAGCTTGCTTAATCTCCACTACGGCCCCTCGTGGCGGGATGCCTGGCTTTCACCTTGTGAATACCCTGCCGGGGTATCTCACAGGGGAATACCAGGACGGGTTCCCTAAGCAAGCGCCTTGAGACCCCTGGGTGATTTGTGCGCTATATAAATCGAAATACATTTACATACATACATACATACATTTCTATCCTATCCCCTTGGATGATTTTCTGCGTGCCTTAAAATGCCTCAAATCAGGTTCCCCGTCGGACCCTGCCCCGTCCTTCAACCTTATCCTAGGGGCAGAGGCTATCACCCACTGATGAACCAGATACTGAATACATCCCTCTCGTCATCCAGAGAACCTACCAAATGGAAGCAAGCGAAGGTTATCACTCTGGTAATAAAAGCCCAGGCAGACCCCTCTGATCCTTCTAACTATAGGCCAATCCCTCTCCTTCCTGACTTTTCAAAACTGCTAGAGAAACATGTGAACCAGCAGCTTTCATATTACCTTGAAGGAACTGCCTTCTTCATCCCAGCCAGTCAGGCTTTCGCCCCAACTACAGTCCAAAACAGCACTGCAGGCGGTAGTTGACTCCATCTGACTTGGTCTGGAAGTGTGGGAGAGGGCGCTGTTGGTCCTGTTAGACCTATCGGCTGCTTTTGATATCATCTTGCACCAGATTGTCCTGACACAGTTCCACTCAATTGGCATTGGGGGGCTGGCCTAGAAATCTTTTGAGGGCAGGGGTCAGGAAGTATGGTGCCATCCGTACTCAGCCACGTCTTGTCAAGCTGAAGGTTGGGGTCCCCCAGGGGTCTGCCCTGAGTCCGACCGTGTTCAATATCTACCTCACTCCACTGGCTACGCTGGTAGAATCTTTAGGGGCAAAAATTGTGTCATACGCAGATGACTCCCATTTGCTGTTCACGTGGAGGAACAACGAGCCCTGACCTGGAATGTTAATTAGTACCTACCTTTCAGCTGTATTTGGGTAGCTGGCCACGAACCAGCTGAAATGTTATGTGGGAAAGACAGAGCTACTTTTCTTTGGCTTGGATGCAGAAACACTGCTGCAGTCCTTCTGGTCACCTGAAGCTCCCACCCCCATTATGAAAAATCATGTGGTGAAAAAGCTTCAAATTTGACAATCAGCTGTTATTCCTCACCCAAATGAACTCAGTAGTTGGCATGTGTTTTTCCCTCCTGAGTCTTCTTCTGAAATGTTTGTTCCTGCTGGCTGTGGTGGCCATACAACAGATGATTCAAGCCCTAATCATATCTCGACTTGATTAAGGAAATGGCCTCAACTTGGGCATGCCTAGTGATTGCCTTTGGAAAAATAAAACAAATATGTTGTTTGTGATATGCATGGAATTGTAAACAGTCAACCACACCTGCTACAGTTAATGTGTTGCTAGTATGTTGTTGAGAGAAAGTCTTGTGAACGTTTGACCTACTGGTGGGCAGAGATTATTGGAAACATGGTTACTATGGAAACTGAGTTAAAAGTTTGCCGGGGAAGGGAACAAAAGAGACTGTAGTACGAAATTGAAAAGCAGACTACTGTACACAAATTGCTCCGTAGGGAGTATATTTCTTGTAATTGACAATATTTTGCAAAATAAAATATAAATAAAAATCATTAATAGCAGGCCGTTTAATACTTTTAAGGGCTTTATGTACCTGGCACCCAGGCAGTCAGTTACACATGTAGTTGTATACCCATACACCCAGCTATACACCCAGCCACCCACTCATACAGCCACTCACATACCTTTTCACAAAATCATACAACCACTCACACACCCAGTCAGACTGCAACCGAAGCACTTACACATACACTTACACACCCACATAGCACCTATATATCGACCACTAACAGTGCCACTTGCACACACAGTTACATGCCCAAACACTTACTAACGCAGCCAGTTTCCTATCCATACAGCTACTTACATACCCATTTAGACACCCATACAGTAACTGTCACACCCAGTCACACACTTGCACAGCTACGTACACATCCAGTGATACTGAAGCACTGATACACTCAGTCAGATATCCACTCATTCACTCACTTACCCAGTCACTCATCCGTGCAGCCACTTATATATCAATTTATACACCCACACTCAGACACTTACACAGCCTCTTACACACTGACATAACCACTTATGTAGCTACTCACTTGCTTATAGTATGTAATCTAATAGTATACAATGTAAAGTTAAGTGTATTCTATATTTGCTTAGGTCACTAAGACCATTCTCTAGGATGAAGGCTCAGAGTAGTTTACAACAGACTGACCTCTCTGCTCACACCTTTCTCCAGGATGAAGAATAATTTAATGAGTGATTTATGGCACAGTGGCCTGTCCGCTAAGACCTCTCTACTGGTAGTATGATGTAGTGGTTTGTGTAAATCTTACATTTGTATAAAAGCTTCATTGCATGTTCATGAATAGTGTTTTTGTGGCTTGACATAAACTAGCCTATCCTGTTAGACATTTCACTTTGGCCATTAGTGTTTAACGTACTGGTTCGGAAGAGAAAGGACTATGCGCTAAGAACTGCTTTTTAGGTCATAAGTGAGTGTAGTAGTTGATAAGGTTACAGTGAGCTCTGTGTCGTTCGTCTGTCAGCTGTTTCTTCTTCTTTTTTTTAAATGTAAATGGTATTTTGAGTATATTGTAGTTTACTTTGTTAGATGATGTCATCAGTAATATCACTGACCATGTAAAGAGTGATGTAATATGTGAGATCATACGCAGTGCATTGTGAGGGCATATGCCAACTCTAGTCACTATAACTGAAGAACATCTATGGTTTTGTGCATGTAAAATCTGAGCCTAACTGTAACACTGCTGTAAACTTTGTTTTCTTCAGTGTGTATTTATAAAAAAAACACCCTCAAGTTCAGAGAGTGAAATGAATGACTCCAGCTGATGTTAACACAGAAGTATTTTTTCCAGTGAAATGTCTAATAAGCGTTTCGACCCCCAATGTTTTTTATCGCATGATACAGGGAGTGGTCAATTCATTTTTAAATGGATTGATGCATAGACAAAGAAAAAAGACTGAGCGGGTATTATTCAAAAGGTAGAACCACCTACAAAAGTGCATGATTATAAAGCTGGCCTTACACGTCAATTTGAAAACATCAGCTAACATATTTCATTATATACATGAACTTTCTAATTAAAACAACTCTTAGCAACTTCCCTACTATTGCGGGACTGAAAACTGATGTAGTGTCAGCATTCAGCATCCGATTCACCACTGTTGTCTAAAACGATGTGTTTTTCAAATATTCAATGAAACTTTTCTTTCAATTTTTAAACCTTAGCCCGCCCCTTCTTGTACAATAGGTAAAAAATAAATCAAAAATATACAGTCTTGTAAATATTTTTCGACATCACTTCAAACATCAGTTTTATTATTTCCTACACCAAACCAGCAAACCCAGAACTCTACCTCTACCTTTGACTGCTTTGCATGATAAATTGCCCATCAGATTTCACACAGGAAATTAAAGATATTCTATCCAAATCTTTGTCACAGCCTGCAATAAACTTTGGGAGAATGGTAGGATCTGCTCTACAAGTACTGGACATTTATCAGGCTTTGTAATTGATTGATAATGCAATTCTAGACTGGCATTGCAGACCAACTCGTTATCCAAAAAGTTGAGCACTCAAGCAATTTTTCACTCTTGGTCCTTTATTATCAGGTGCTAATTATAACTGGTGAATTTCTGTGTTTTTTTTATTCAAAATGTTATGTTCACACTTACAAATTCATCTAACTATAATGTTACTTTAACCTTTTTTTTCAAGTTAATTTCTAGTTTTTATTTTTAAAATAAGTTAATTATTTTTGTGACTCTGTGTATGGTAGAATGACTAATATATGTTTTAAACTGACATTATTTTAGAAAAAGCATGTTTTTTATTGTAACAAAACATTATATGGTTCAGTTTATAGATATGGCTCACAGTTTACAACATCTTTGTAAATTGTGTGTGAGTATTAAACAGATAAATATTCAATAAAATTGTTTATTTGCAAACTTATTGCAACTCTGATTTCATGTCATGTCACTAGCAATCTCTTTTTTGAGGTGTCATTACTCTTTCAATGACTGGCGTGCATAGTAGGGTGAGTGGAGGGACTGGCCACAATGTTGAGGCTTAACTCTGTATTGATTGGTGTGCAGAATAGAGTGTGGAGAGGGACCTACCTCTCTATGCAGACCTCTCGCTGAGATGACAGGTGGGCGCCGTAGGATGTGATGAGGGACATCCCTCTCCTTTTAGATCTCTCTCTCAGATGAAGGGTGTTTGTAGTAGGGTGTATAGAGGAATTGGTCTCTCTGCTGAGACCTCACTCTAGAATGATAGGTGTGTTTAAAATGATATGGGCAGGGCCTGGACGCTACCTTCTGACCTCTCACTGAGATGATAGGTGTGCGGAGTAGGATGTGTGGAGGGACTGAGCTCTCTCCTAAGACCTCTCTCTGTAATGATGAGTGTGCATAGTAGGGTATGGAGAGGGACTGGCCTCTCTTTTCAGATCTCTCTCTCAGAAGACAGGTGTGTGTAGTAGGGTGTGGGAAGAGTCTGCCCTCTCCTTTCAGACCTTTCTGTTAGATAATGAATGTGCATAGTAGGGTGTGTAGAGGGACTTGCTTCTCTGGTGAGACCCTTCTCTGTAACAATATATGTGTGACGGAAGGTGTGGGAAGGGACTGCCTTCTCATTTTAGACTTCACTATCAGATGACAGGCATGCGTAGCAGGGTGTGTGGAGGGACAGGTCTCTTTACTGAGACCTCTCTCTGTAATGATAGGTGTGAATAGTAGGGAGTGAAGAGTGACTGGCTTCTCCTTTCAAACCACTCTCTCAGATGATAGGTGCGCATAGTAGGGTGTGGGGAGGGACTAGCCTCTCCTTTCAGACTTCTCTCTCAGATGATGGGTGTGTATAATAGGGGCTGTTGAGGGACTGGCTATCTTGTGAGACCACTCTCTGTAATAGTGGGTCTGCATAATAGGATGTGAAGAGGGACTGGCCTCTCCTTGCAGACCTCTCTCTCAAATTATGGGTGTGCATTGTAGGATGTGTGCAGGGGACTGCCCTCTCCTTTCAAAATCATTCTCAGATGACAGGGTGAATAGTTGTGTGTGTTGAGAGAGACTGGCTTCTATACACAGACCTCTCTTTATAATGATAGGAGGGTGTGTGGAGGGACTGGGCTCCTCTTTCAGATATCTTTCTCAGATGATGGGTATGCATAGTAGGCTGTGAGGAGGAACTGGCCTCTTCACTAAGACCACTGTCTGTAATGATAGCTGTGCTTAGTATGGTGCTAATAGTAACTAGCCTCTACTTTCAGACCTCTCTCTCAGATGACAGGTGTGCATAGTAGGATGTGAGGAGGGACTAGCCTCTCCTTTCAGACCTCTCTCAGAAATCATGAGAGTGTCGTCGGCAAAGAGGAGCTTTGGTGTTTTTTCCCCCGCCAGGATTGGAGCATCTGCTGGTTCCTCTCTGAGATGGCTTACCACCCCGTTCATATATAAGGAGAACTGGGTGGGGGCCAACACACATCCTTGGCGCACGCCCCTGTCCACTTTGACCCTCTCCGTCAGCTGCCCCTGTGAACTCCAGCTAACTCTGGCGTAGTTGTCCTCGTGCAGGCATTTAACAAAGTCGAGGATCTGTGGGGAGATGCCCATTTCTTGTAAAACCAGCCAGAGCTTATCCCGTGGTACTAGATCAAAAGCGGTCTTTAGATCAATAAAGGCCAGGAAAAGACTGCCCTTCCCAATTACCACAACTTTCCAATTGATCAGGAACAGTCTCAATACATGGTCCATTGTGCCAACCTTTTGCTTAAAGCCTGCTTGGTAGTGAGAGAGGACTTTTTCGTCCACAATCCAGGACCTTATCCTCATAAGGAGAACCCTGCCAACCACCTTCTGGATCACATCGATTAAATTAATTGGCCTGTAGTTGGCACGGTCCTCCCTGTCTCCTTTTTTATAGATTGGGACGACCTCAGCTCCTTTCCAAGAGTCGGGGACTAAAGCCCCCCCTAGCGATTGAATTAATTAAAAGTAAAATAAACTAATCCCAAGGCTTCGGATCGTACAGAAGAAGGTCTCTAGGGAGGCCGTCAGGGCCCGCAGCTTTACCAGGAGAAAAGCTTTTTATTGCTAAGTCTACCTCGTAAAGCTCAAAACAATCTAGTGAAGAGGGGAGTAGAGGAGAGGAAATATGGGCCCCTATTTGAATTATAGGGGGACTTTCATTGCCAGAGTATAATTTAGAAAAATGAGCTTTCCATAACTGCCCTGTGATGTGATTCGGGATGGGATCTGATCCTTTCCTATCTCCTCTTTTAATTAAATCCCAAAATAGGGTTGAATCCCTCAATTTGGATGCATGTTTGAGTTCATGCCAATGAGCCTCATCCCAACTACGTTTTGCTTCAGCAAGTGCCTTGTTGTATGCTTTTCTTGCAGATCGAATCGCCAAAGGAACTTTCTTTTTAAGTGCTTTGGTCAGAGCCTGCCTCTTTGCCCTGCATGTTTGTGTGTACCCCAAATTTTTTGTCCGCACCAGACCTTTATCTAGGCCTTGTTTCCCACCGACAATAAAAAAAGATCCCATCCTATCTGTTGTTTCTAGATAGACCGGGGGAAATGTAAATAGGCTCTCTGCTTCTCTACGCAGCCCTTCAAGCTCCATGATCTTTTGGTCAAGGATTTCCCTAATGCTTGACATTTTAGATTCATGCTGGGACACTCTGAGCCACTTGAGCCGTCTATTGCAGTTTGAGGGGGTTACTTCTCTTGTAGACATTAAGGGAATTGTGGGTACGTCTAAAATAAAGGATGACCAGACATTGTTAATGTGAAGACAAAGTGGGTAATGGTTACTTTCAGAGGTTGGTTTAACAACCATATCCAGAAGATCCCTCCATAAACGAACATCAATTAGAATATAATCAATGGAAGACGGGGAGCTTATCCTATTAAATGTATTAGATCACAGAAGATCGGATCGCACCCTCCCATTTACAGCTCTTAGATTGAATTCCTGAGTAAGGGCGTTGATTTAGACTGCCATCTGTGACCATTTTTTAATAGGAGCTAAATTAAGAGTCGGGATAGCCCATTTGCTATCCTCTTCAGCGGTTCCCAGAAGGCCATCTGCGCTCAAGGGTTCAAATGTACAGTTCAGGTTACCAACTACTATGATGTTAGAGCGTGGCAAGATACTAGTCAGCTCTTGCTCAAGTGCTGATAGGGTCAAGGATGTTTGACCTCCCACAGTTCCCTTTACATATACATTGAAAAGCTCTAAATCTGCTCCATTAGATGACCCTCTAATAGTCAGATGGAGAATGTCTGGAGACAGACAGGTGTGTGAGACAACTGTCCAATTTAGTGAGATACTAATCCAAATTAATAAGCCCCCAGAAGGGCGACCCTTGCCTGAACTGATAGCTGGCACAAAATAGGAGGTATAGCCAGATTTGTGTATGGGAACTAGGCTTCGGGTCTCCTGAAATAAGCATACATCAAACCTTTCGATGAACTCATTGCAGTCGGGGGACGATATCTTCTTCTGGAGCCCAGCTATATTCCAAGAGAGGAATTTAAGCAGGTTTGGATTTGTCGTAGCGACAGGAACTTCACTGCATGGAGTACAACCCTGAGAACATAATTGAACATCAATCAATGCCTCTCCCTTGCTTCCTCCCATGGGAGGGGGACTTAGACTTGAAGTATTTTTCCTTCTGCTAACTCCATTTGATTCAGTGGCATTAGTCTCTTTTAGTCCCCTATTTAGTCAATCGACCAAGTTCAGACTGGACTCACCTCCCGACATCCCTGAGAATTCTTGGCCTTTCAGCCTGGATAGTGACGGGAGAGGAAAACGTCTTATTTGAATGGCAGAAGGCTCTGGGGAGGAAGTGCGGAACTCTGGAGCCAGCAAGTTCTCAGCGAGATTAACATCTATTAAGGTCAACTCTATACAATCCAAAAGAGAATTGTGCGATGTGAGCCTCCTCGATCTGTTAATTAATTATGTTAATTGATACTTGTATAGCGCACTACTCACCTGCAAGGGTCTCAAGGCGCTTGTACAAATACCGCTGTGGAACCCATCCTGGCTTTTCCTGTGAGGTGTCCACTCCTGGGCACCCCCAAGATGGAGGCCAGGCATCCTTTAGCATTGTGGAGATTAAGCAAGCTATTGCCCAGAGTTGCAGAGTGGGACTCCATGATTGGAATAGGCACCGAGGCGAGAATTATCAAGTCCTTGGAATTTTTGAGCCCAAGACCCGCCGAGGCGGGGAATTGAACCCTGGTCCCGGGCTAGACCTCTGCATCAGGGTCTGCCGCTCTAACCATTGAGCCACACTTCTCCACCATCTAACAATATCATCTCGAAATATAGACCTACATCCCCGCACATGGCGTATCCAATGTACTGCTTTGTTTCGTAGGGACTCACTGCTCTCAATCCCATGCCTAATAGAACATTTTGGGACTTTAACCATAAACACTGTTGGGAGTTTGTCCCCTTGAAAAGTAGGGAATCGATTTTTTTGGGCTCCAACCTGAATATTCATGCTGATAGGTGAATGTTGATACATCAGCATTGGAGGTGCTGGAAGGGCCCCCTGATATTTTGGTCATGTCAGCATAAGATTTTTTTTTTATAGCTTGGGATGGAGGTCTGAGGAAGGGGCTTTTCCTCTGATTTGGCAACTCAGGATGGATCCCACCGCCCACCCTAAATAGAGCACTACTCTGCGACCCGTTTAATATAGTGGAATGTGCTGGGTCAGGAGGCTGAATCTGAGGTCGGCAACTGGAAGGGGGAACTCAAACCTGTGGTTTAGTTCCTCCACCAGCCTCCTCAATGACTCCACCTCCTTTTGCAATGAAGTGACTATCTGTGTCAAGTCCTCATTTGGGACTGTGCAGCTACATTTATGTAGTGGACCAGCGATATCACTCGACACTAATTCGCTTGGTATAGGAAGTGAAGTTTCCTCATCTATTATTTCCAAGGCAGCAAACCTATTTGCGCAGAGGATAGAAGAAATCTGCTCATCTCTGGCATGGCCACCTAATTCTGCTGGAACGCTTAAATCTACAGATGAGGAAAGGGTTGCATCTAGGCTCAATTTCTTGGGCTGATCAAGTAATGGGCCAGACTGGTTAAGACTTGAGAGTTCCCGTAATGTCTTCTTAAATATTGGTGGAATTACTCGCTTAGATGTAGCTCCTGCAAATTGTTATTGGGCATAACTACAGCAGCGGCTTTTGTCCCTAAAATCTCTTCACAGTCACTGACTATCGACTCTATCCTATCTAGTACACAATTACACAATTACACAATTACTGGGCTGCGTGCCTAATGTTCTTTGCCTTTTTCCCTTTCTTGCCCCCAGCAGATACACCTGAACCACCCTCCCCCCCCGCCCTCCATTGATTTCCTCTTATCCATGGAGTGGCTATAATTTCTCAATGGGGAGTGAAATTAAACATACAATAGATTGTTGGTATAAAGCTAAAGCTCAAACCTTCGCAACAAACACCCATTTGGGAACAATAAAATGTCCGGCTTTGCCTCCTACCAGTAGGAATCAAAACGTCCACAAGAGTTAGTTTGAGTACAAGTTAGAGTAAAGTACCTTATGCACAAAACCAGATGTCAGGGGAGTGGTCCTGCCCTGCCTCTTTCTGGCGATGACAGGCAAGGACGGGCCCGCCCTTGGCCCAGGCTTCGCCCGCGCGCATCCCGCGCTGCATGGCACTGGCTGGGCTTATCTACAGCCCTGTTGCAGCCTGATGACAGCGATGGCAGGCGTCTGGGCTGGGGCTGATGGGAGATGTAGTTGGCCCCAAGAGACGAACTTCGCCGGCCGTTCCCCTCACGGCGTTCGGAATGCTTGAGTGCCGTTTCCCTCAAGGCAAATGGGCAGGAAAGGTCACGTCCCTCGCTGGAGTCAGAGGGTGAGTTCAGGTTCCGGTACAAGCGCCATTTATATGTATTTTTTAACACATTTACCAAGTGCCTGATCACCTGTAGTGGGTTCAATATAATTCTGGGGAGGAGCTGAGGCAAGCCCATCACAGAATGATTGGGAATATTTAATAAGCCGAGTTAAATACATGTCACACAATGACATGTTGAATCCAAGCTGAATGACAATAGGGGTCATGTAGAACAAGATGTATGTGTTTTATTAACATTTATGCTGATATATATTATTATTACGGGAGATGTATCTAGCACAGTGGTCTTCAAACTGTGGGGCATGCCCCCCTGGAGGGGCATGGATGGATTCCCAGGGGGGCGCAAATGCCACCGCAAGTACATGTAAATGAAGCTGGCCTGGAAGTGCGGTTATGTTTATTTGCTGTATTTCCAGGCTGTCTTCATTTACTCCGAAGCCCTTGAAGTGAGATCGGAGTACCGTGGGGACAGAAGTCAGTGAGTGTGCTGCTGTGGGCTTGGCTGGGCAGTGTCTGGAGTCTTATCTCTGTGTTAATTATAAACAAGGAAACCCACAAGGTAGGAAGGACCCTGAGTGTCAACCAGTTGTGAAAAACAAATGTTCCTTCAAACATTCAAAATTCAATGACAATAAATAGAGACCAAAATCAGTACTATTTGAGTTTAAGATGTCCAGCCGGACATTAAATTTAACTGCTCAAAGTGATTGGTAGTGGTAAAAGCAGAAAGTAATCGAGTAGGACACAGTCCTATATCCTACAAGAACAAACACAAAGACAATCACAAATAAATACACATTTTACAGGCAAAACCACAAGAAAAGCTTTTCGCCAATACGAATAATTTGGGCAAGATTTTTTAAATAAACAGTGATGTACTTGCTTTAACAAATTAGTTTAACATGCATGCTGTTTAAAAAGCCGATGACGTTTTGATCCATAACTAGATACATGGATCATCATCAGAGCAAGGAAGTTAAGCAAGCCTGAAAATAGACGCTGCCTGAATAGGAAGCACAGGACCAATAGGGGAAGAGAAAGGTCCAGGTGGAAGGAAGGTGCAATGGGTGAACTAGGCTTGTCAGAATTATTAGATAGCCAAGTCGATGTAGTTGGATAACCCTTGCGAGTAGTTTACGGTGCCAGGGGGATACTGGAATTAAACCCGAAAGACGTCCGTGGGTATCAGTTTGTGGGCTGCTTGCCAATCACAATATACAGCCGGTATTACAAGCAATTCTGCTCATGAGGCTCAACGTATCGTATACCGGCTCATGGGTATCAGTACGTGGGCTGCTTGCCGATCACAATGTACAGCCGGTACTGTCAGTATCAATTATATTTACACCTAATTTGCATATCCTTATAATCAGAGCACTGGCCCCGGGCATGGTAAACAGAGCTCAGGGCACAGTCTGAATCAGTTACCACCAGTACCAAGCAACAAATAGGGGAGATCAGGGCAAAAAGGTTGACTTTTTCACAAGTATTTAGATAATTTAACAATAAATAATTTTAAAATTGAGTATCCCTCAATACTATTACAGACCATCAGCATTGATGGTGTTATATAAATCCACAAACGTAGCATCTTTCACAGTCCAGTACATCTTGGAATGAAGAAAGAGAAAAACGTACATGGTTTTAGCCACTCCAATCCCTTCTGAGATTGTAACCATCTATAGGAAGGGATGTAAACATTTTCCAGGAAACTGTTGCCCTATTACTCTCCTGGATAACAACCAAAAGTTTTTCTCCAAACAATTCCTTGACAAGTTAAGTGACGGGATCAAGGAAAAATACACTCTAAGCCATTATCAAACAGGCTTCAGGGAGAAAACATGACGTGTAGTTTAGGTCTTTAGATTCCTGGTAAGTGGAAGACTGTGGAAATTGGCAAGGGGGCGCTTTATGTTTACTTCACCGATTGTAGACCCTTATTTGAAATACTTCCGAGAACAATGCTGTGGCCAGAGTTTGCTGAGATGAGATTTCCACCCGACCTTTTAAAAATAATAATACGTCTTTGTAAAAGACATTTAGCCTAAGTTTGGGGGTGGGGGGTGTATGTACTGGTATGTAAAATCAGTGCTGTTAAAGATGTTCACCTGGGACGTATCCTGCCCCCTACCCTAATCCTTCTTTTTTTTAATAATGGTTATATTAGTTTTTTGTTTAATTGTGAACACAATGCGCCAACTCTAGCTGGGCGCCAAGTTCTAGCGCAACTCTTTGCTGACAGCAACTGGCTCATTTCTAAATCCCCAAACTACACACCCTCCTTTATAGATGTTCTACTTAATGTGATTCACATGGGCTGGAAGTTGTTAGAAATTGGATTTATGGTTGCAGAGGTATACATCCTGTCGAAGCAGGAACCACCATCCTACTCAGGGTAATTCAAAAACACACATTAAATTAGCCTGTGCTCACCCTCTGGTAGCTTGGCACTGAGCAGGCAGGCTTAATTTAAGAGGAAAGGTGTAAAGTATTTTTACAAAACTTTGAACAGTATGAACTGCAAGACCATCAGATGGCTAATATGTGAATACCTAATGCTGAAAAGCTAGTGTGAAGATTCCTGCGATTGTACAGTAATATCACCTTCCTGGCATTGGAGCATTGCCCAGTCCTGACCCCACTAAGGAGACAACAGAAGATTTCCTGCTTTTGGCTGTGATGGACACCTGACTTGTCTGGAAGTTCAGGCCAAGACACACTTTCCATTCCCAACTGCTCATCTGTGAGCTGTGGAAGGCACCCCAGTCACCTACACCGCCGCACCCTCCCAGCAGACAAGAAAGTAATCCCAGGTCTCTGGGCATTTACCACAGATTGGCCCAATTAACCCTGTGACTAATTATGCAAGATGTCATTTCTACAATGATTCCCACTCTCCCAATGGCATCATGTGTGGTATAAAAGAGGCGCGCTAACAATGCAAAGAGAGCCAACAGTAGTGTGCACCGACATCACTGCAAGAGGAGAAAATTACAGACGAATGCACAATTAAACAAATAGTTTCTCTATTGTGATCCGTAAAATATCTTCACTTTTCTGAGTCACTATCTATACAATACTGAGTCACTAGCAGCTCTATGTAACATAATCCCTAGTAACTGAGTAGCAATTATGCAACTGTACAACAGTGCCGGGCACTCTGGAGCACTGGGGCTCGGTATACCTGGATCTAGAGGCCACAAATAATTGGACAGTGATGAAGTAATGTAAGCCATGGCTTAAGGAATGCGAGAGTATGCCATATCTGCAGACCTCTGAGGTGGTAAACAACACGCATCATTGACACAGCTAGTGTGACCTTGAGCAAATCTCTCTATTTCATCACCAAAAATGTTTTGATTCACATTTCTCTCTATCAAAATCCACATTCACATAAGGATGCATTTACAGAATTGTTCTGGGCCTGCATTATGCTAAAGTTTCGTGCGGTGGGCACACCACAGGCGAATGTCTTGTTACTTAAATTAACAATCAGCACATCCAGGCTTTCCAGATCTTTGTAACACACATGTCAACACGACGGGACCAGCCCACCTTCCACCGAGTGCATGTGCAATTCAACAGCAGTCACCTCCTAGGGATCTCAGAAGTTCGACGCTGGGAAAGGACCACCTCGGTGATGGAAAGGAGCCGTCTTCAGCACAGGGCTCTGCCTCTCTGCATCATTGTTTCCTGCCTGATGCCAACGTTTGTTGGCCAACCATCAGGTGACACGTGTCGGCTCCAAGTGCCCAGCGTGACAGGAAGCACGAGCGCCGGGGATGTCCTGATTGGTGGCATCTTCCCCATCCACGCTGACCGGCTCTACCCAGAAGTCGTGCCTGCTCCCTTCACAGAAAACCCTGCCCCCATCATCTGCCAAGAGTAAGAAATGAGTTGCTTATGTGACTGTTTTGCATGGTTGACCTCATTCAGTGATGTATGTGCAAAAATGAGGGTGTGAGATTGTGGATTCTGCTCCTTGACTTTCCATAAATGGCCAAATGAATTAGAAAGGGGCAGAAACTGACATGTTTCTTTTTTTATTTTGGCAAACTGATTTAGAGTGAAGTGTAAAGAGAGTTTCCTCTAAAAACTTGGAAAGTTGTACATTTTCAACAAACTCGAAAACTGGTATTTATAGCTGTCGTTTTCGCTATAGAGATTAAAAGTGATAAACTAAAAGTGTGATGTGAACATGTATTAAAAAGATACCACATGCAAGAAAGATGTTAAATCAAATACCCTGCAGAATCCCAGCAGAGTGCGACCATCAGTTTCTCCCTGTAACTTATGGGAGGTAAGAAGTTGGTTGTAAAGTGATATTCTTATGATGTAATTACTGTAACTCATCTCTAAGCAACAGGCTAGCGCAAACTTGCTCAGGATGCACCAGGAAGTCTTGAATCAACAACTAATGACCTTGAGAAAAGTCGGTGTGCCAGGTTGCCTTCCACCACCTTCTTGCACGATATTTTTCATACTTTGGCATTTGAATATCTGAGGTAAGATAAGAGACTTCATAAACAGCATAATAGGCCACTAAATTCAGCCAGATTTCCTAGGGCTAGTAGCCACCTTCTTGGCCCCAGGAAACGAGTCCAAAAGTGATAGTGAACTAATCGATCTCCTGCTCACAGCGGCAGTCAAAACTATCCTGGCGAACTGGAAGGACACAGGGAAGGCAACCTTCAAAAGCTGGCTAAACTGGATCACATTCCTAAGGGGGGCGGCCAACATAACGGCGAAAATCTCACCCCACTCCACCACAAAGGGCGAGATGTGGCTCCCCCTAGACATCTACTTGAGCTCGCACAAACAACCCTAGGTAGGACGCGCCCAGACTCCCCACAGCGCCACCCTTCCTATCCGCTCTTCCCTTCCTGTCCGCTCTTCCCTTCTTCTCTTCTCCCTACTTTTCTTTTGTTTCTCTTCCTTCTTTTTTCTTCTTGCGAGGGCAGCACACATGACTGCCGAGTTTCAACGTACGCCTGTACCAAGCATTGCCCAGCCACTGTAACATGCACCTAATCATGTCAACGATATGCCTACTGTAACCCTTACGGCGTATAAGACACCAGTATTGCCTTCACTTTATATGTACTGTTAAAATCTCTCTAATAAAGTCTTTTGAAATAAAAAAATAAAATAAAAAATAAGAGCGCATTTTAACTTCGCCCACCTGATAGTCATGATAAAGCCCCCCCCCCCCCCCCAAGCTCATTTGATGAAAGATGGATCTTTGTAATTCTCAGCTGTTTTGTTTGGCGCTAGGTCGACAATGTTATTTGCTTTATCTTGGGCTGTTCCATGTTGGAATGATGTATAGACTAGAATTGGAAAAATGATATACTCTCAATGAAATTCTTTTCACTCTCACAAGGATTTGTAGCTTGTGCACCTCGTCCAATTCCTCCTGCCTGCAAAGTTAAATTACCACAGTAAAAGCTATTCACTTTGTTTTTATTTGTACTGCAAAGACATTTTTTTCCTAAGAGTTTTTGACTCACTTCGTAATTAAAATCTCGGGAGATTTAGCGACATTCACAAATTCTATTCAGAGATGAGATTGTCAAAATAATGTACAGATTCATCTTGCTGCATTATTTTCTTTTAATGCTAAATATAACAAAAGGTCGTTGTATGAAAAGGCGTCATAGAAGATATTTTTGACAGAAAATTTACGTCTGAGATGCACATCCGGGTCATGTTAAGAGTAGTTTAAATAAATGCATCAGTCCGGCACCAACCCCATTCACTCCTGCTGGTGCATGTGAGCTGATGTGACACTGAAGTACCAGTCCAAAAAATGCTGGTTCATGCTTCCTCCCAAATAAATAATGCAGAATTTAGTTTTTGACACATCACCCATCCGTACCAGTGAGAGAAGATCCTGAAAGGGACATTGGTCTCATTGGTGTGTATAGTATAACAGTGGCATTTGCAAGGAAGTGGCAATGCAAGACGAAATTATGCACCAGGGTGAACTAAATTGTGTGCCAAGAAATGGCAAAATATACAGTGTAAAGCGGCACACTATTATGTTAAATGTCTCACCTCATTAGTACCAATGTCACACTAAATAGATCATCATCAACAGAAAGCTGACCAACTTAGTTAGCAAAGCATTTGCCTCAGTAACACCATATGCGGCACTTTTTGTTTTTTAGTACCATTGGATCGATTTGAGCTAGGGACAGTTTTCTTTGTAGGAATTCGCAAAATAGGCTGTAGACGGCATTGTATTTAGCAAGAGAGGCAAATTGATAATTATGTGGAAAAATGCCTCAGGCGCAGAATCACATGATTCTATGCTGTGCCAAATGGATGAAACCATTAGCAAAGCCAATAGGTCCCAAATGACTAACCAATTTGCTTTTCCAGTGCTTGTTTTAACGGATGCTCCCCAGAAATAAATACATTGAAATAAAAATGCATATTAATTCAACAGCATGAACCATTTTAGTGTATATTTTGCATTCACTGTTTTTTGGCTGCATCTAAGCTTCTCTTTCTTGGCCGCCATGTTATGGCCATGTCTGCCTGACGACTCCTCCCACTCTATATTCCAGATTCAGTGCACAGAACTACCAGTGGCTTCGGGCCATGACCTTTGCCATCGAGGAGATTAACAAGAGCCCGGACCTCCTTCCCAACGTCACCCTGGGCTTCTGGATCTATGACTCCTGCATGATGCGCCAGCGGGCACTGCAAGGCACCTTCTGGCTCTTGGCGGGGCAGAAGGAACCCGTTCCCAACTACCGCTGCTTGCACCACCCGCCACTGGCTGGCATCGTTGGGGATGGAGGGTCCTCCAACTCCATGATGATAGCACGAGTCCTGGGTCTCATGCGGATGCCCCAGGTGATATAGCACTTTTATTGTGTGATTATGTTCATATTATTGACTGTATGTATTGCATTCCATTGACTTTTTAAGGAGCGTAGGGTCAGAGAGACCAAAAATGATCACATTTGGATACAAGACAGGAGGCACCTCCCACAGTTGACAGGAATCATGCAACACAATGCTGTGGAAAAACGTGCAGTGCTGTGCTGCGCGTTTAGGAGAAAAGTGTGTTACCTTCTATTTACAATGCATTGCATGCTGATGATGTCATCTACCGTGCAAACTCTAATAAAGTTGTGTTTGTGCAACTCTAAGCGTGATTTACCGTTGTGATGAGAAAACGGTGTCTGCAGCAAGTTTATACTTGCAGCACATAGTCCAGTACAACTGTATTCAGGCAGACAACTGCCCAGGCGTCAAGCATGCCATCGTATTAGGAATGGTAAACCCACACAATATCCCTTTGCCCTATTTTTCCCTTTGTTTTCATCTGCCATGAGTAATGCATGCAAATCAAAGATACGCTAATTCGGGTAACTTCAATTGGTCTGGATTTGCGTGGACTTCCAAGGGTGACTGCTGTGTAATCGCCCTGTCGCTCCATCTTTGCATTCATTTTCAAGAGTTTTGCAGTATACAACATCATTCCATTTTGCGTTGTGCTTGCATCAACTTTTGATGCACTCAAAAGTTTATTGAAGCCATTGAGTGCAATTCTTACTGTTGCATATCATTGCTTTGCGTAGCGTGGGTGACCACACAGCCCATAAATTAACTGGCCCTAAATTCCCGCTCAAACTCTATACAAATAAATCAAAGCCCTCAAAACTTGCTACAAATTCCGATCTGAAGGTCTATGCTGACCTCTGCTTTTCAGGTGAAAGTCAAAAGTACTATGTACCTCTGGTATCTGAGATTTAGTGTTCGAAATTCTTAAAATCTAGATATTGATTAACAGTCAATGAGTTTAAGACTTCGAGCGTAGACATTATATGCATGTATTTTGCTGAACTAATAAAAGTAATAAATATGAGCTATTTTTTGTTTTGGACAGATCAGTTATTTGTCAACAAATGCCCTCCTGAGTGACAGGATTCAATTCCCTTCTTTTTTCCGGACCATCCCTAGCGATGACTTCCAGTCCCGGGGAATGGCCCAGATGGTGTTGCACTTTGGTTGGAGATGGGTGGGTCTCGTGGCTGATGACAATGACTATGGCCAACAGGGCATTCAAGTTGTTAAGCAGGAACTCCTCAATTCTGGTGCTTGTATTGCCTTCTCTGAGAACATTATCCTCAACCAAGCAGACAGAAATGCCTTACACATTGTTCAGGTCATTAAAACCTCCACTGCTGATGCAGTTGTCATCTTCGCTCTTGATACAGGTCTGGCACCACTGCTGAATGAGTTAGCCTGGCAGAATGTTACCCAGAAGGTGTGGATCGCCAGTGAAGGCTGGTCAACATCTGCCTTGTTTTCCGTGGAAAAGTACAGAGAGCTCCTTACCGGCACAGTTGGTTTTGCAGTCCACCATGGAGAAATGCCTGGCTTCCAAGAATATTTCACCAGCCTCAATCCTGAAATATCTCCGGATGACATGTTCATCAGAATGTTTTGGGAAGAAGTGTTTGGGTGCAAGTGGGTTGACCCAAAAGCATCAGAGGCTTCCTTGTGGATGAACACCTCTCGAATGTGCACAGGCACCGAAACGCTGAGTGGACTTCCTAGGATCTTCGATGAGACCAATTTACGGATCACCTACAACTCCTACAATGCAGCATATGCACTTGCAATGGCTTTGCAAGATCTAAGTTCCTGCAGACAGGAGCACGGCCCCTTCCATCAGGGGACTTGTGCAGATATCATAAATGTACAGCCCTGGCAGGTGAGCTTTGTGTACATTGTTTGGAAAGTCCTTTTTTCCTCAAAATGGGGCAGTGCATTTTCTTTATTTTTTTATACTACGAAAATGATATAAATATTGTACCAAAAAATGCCTACATTGTCATATCTGTTTTCCTATGAAAACTTATTTAACCACAGTGCCTCCTGACACAACAATGCAACCACAATTACATCTGAGTTTATAAGGACTACATTTCAGGATGAACTGGAGAAAAAAAAGCAGAGCTCAGAGACACATTGGAAAGTTTATGCATGGCACACCAATAACATTAATGTATTTAATATAAATCATGCACTGTAATGATCGCTGGTAGTTGATATCCCTCTTCCTCAGTGGTCATTTCATGTCTGTCCAAACTACTCTTACACAGCATTGGACTTTGTTAAAGAAAAATATCCTTGAGAAAAGTGGCCAATCCGAAGGCCAAGCCTTGCCTCTGAGTCTGAACCACAGAATATTTCTCCACATTCACGGGTAGGTTGTAAGCACTCACCAGTCAGCCATTCATATATATATATATATATGATAGGATGGGTAGGTAGTCATTTCCTTTGGTCTCAGAAGCCGCCACCACTATCACCGCCATGATGAAACCCCTGGATGCTGATCCCAGGCCATATATGACAGAACTTTGTACTGGAAATATCTGGTACCCACCAAAAATATGCAAAACCATCTTTGAGGGAAGCAAAATGTCCGTGAGACCTGAGTGCACACACATTGGGCAGCTTTACTAAAGGTTCACACAACGCAGCACGACAAGTTGCTTATCTGCGTTGCTTTAACTGGAGAGAGCAGAACTCCATTAAAACACCATTCTGATACTGAGTTGAGGTAGGGGTGGAAAGAGGTGGGACTGGCAAAGATAATTCTGAAATATTTTCCCAGTCACTGAAAGCACCTGCACATTTTCATACATCACTTTTTTAAATGTGGCCTAAAACTCAGCCACTATCTAGAGCACAATATCCCTCCATCATGCCGACCGGGACGAATGAGTATATTTTCGTTATTTTACTCTCCATTGGGCATGTAGGCAAATAATCCTTTAGAGGAATCTACAGAACATCTTGCTGGATTTAATGAGAAATGAGTTAGGCAAGATCCTCAATTAGTTAGGGTCAGGCTTTAGCCCAACCTCTGCATCACAGGGGCAGCCAAGCACTTTTAAACAGTGCCTCTAAGTGAATGGCATGTGGGGGGAAAGGTGAACTGCTATGCCTCCTTCACTCTCCAAGTAGTATGAGACTTTAAGGCCAAGATCAATGGAAGTAGTGCAGCCCCTGCAGCCCCAGCAGCACAGAGGGCCCTCAACCTTTCTGGGCCCCCTACAGCCACAAGTTAACTAATACCTGTGAAATATGGGACACTTAGGGGATTATTTATGAGGAGGTTTGTGTTGCGTTTGCACCAAGCAAGATGGTACACATGCAACTCAAAACTTAAATCTGATTTCTGGAGCCATGCAAAGCCACTTTGCATGGCCCTGAGTGGCTTCATACATTGGAGTAATGGAATGCAGCGCAAAGGGCTGCATTGTGTTGGTTACTCTATCCTGAAAAGGTATCCCATGGACCTGCGTGGGTGTTCCCGCACAACTCCTATAGTTTTTGACCCAGGAATACACCAGAAGGTTAGGTAACGAGGAGAAATATCTCTATTTCTCCTTGTTTCTTCCTCCTTCTATGTGTGGTGCATTTTCCAGCAAACATAAAAAGAAGAATATGGTTCCCAGGATTATTTTCGTGAGGGAAGTGGTGCCATACAGGCAGCAGCTCATTAGAAAGGACAGGAATGTGCAGTATTGTCTTAAATACTGCGCATTCCTGCTCTTTACCTGTCACGCAGCACAGAGCAGCAAGGTGAGATGCTGAGCTGCACTGTGTGACTTCTTCATAAATGAGCCCCTAAGTGGCTCCTCTTCACATTCTGTAGTGGGGCCCCATCGTTTTGCGATATGTCACTGAGTGCAGGTGTAGTACAACACAATCATTACTGTTGATAGAAAGGTGTGCATGTCCAGCCAGGGCTGTTAGACCACAGCAACGTAAGAATACATCAAATTATAAATATAAACAACAGAGTTATATAGTAAAAATCATACAAGCATAATGAAAAAGAAATGTAACACAATACAGGGAAATCATGGGTTCCATTGACTACTATGCATTAAAGGATGTTTGAGTTCAATAAATGATAACAAACCCCAGAATAATTCTGAAAACGAAAAGACAGCAGCATTGCAATGCTTTTGCTAAAATGACTGTCTCTGGACCTCTTGGTCTTGCGGAGGCTTCCATGATGGTAAGGCAGGCAGAGCTTCATAAGTGAGTAAGTCAGACCACAGCAATAAGTCCTTTTGGAATGCAGAATTACCTTGGAAATGCCGGGTAACCCCTTCGGATTTAGGCAGTTCCCAGAAATTGGAGTTACCACACTCATTTCTGTAGGTAATTTGGTGTTGATGGCCATTATCTAGGATTAGGGGCATATATACAAATAAATGACACAGTGAGGCGCCACAAGCACTTTTCCTGCGCCGAGCTGCATCATTTAAAAAACACAGAGATGCTGCATATTTACAACAATGTGGTGCACCCTGCCCTCTCTCCTGTGCCAGTGCACAAACAGCAGACAAGCACCACTTCAGGAACCCATGCACCAAATTTAGTAGATCAGAGATTGGAACTAGAGAGGTAGACTGGGGCAGAAATCGTGGCAATGACAGAAACGTCACCAAAAGCTGCGTGAAGAATAACTAAATGATGCAACTCTTATACTCACAATAAAGTACTCCAGATGACTACACAAGAAAACTGAGAAAATGAGGTGAATCTAGGTAGGGATCCAGAATTGAAGTGGGATGCGTGGCACCCTAGCACTTTGATCCATGGTGCAAGGTTGCCTGTGTTGCAGGGATGGTTGTGTTTGTGTAGGAACGGACACCTTCCTGCACAAAAACAATCATTAATGGCGTTTTGCTCCCACTATGTGTTTTGCTCCTTCTATGTGTGCTGCTGAGTACAGTACATATAGAAAGAGCAAAAAACAAGGAGAAATAAAAGTATTTCTTCTCGTTGTACCACTTTAATGCTTCCCCTGGAAAGGCGTTAATTTTTGTCACTACCTCAGATTTCCAAATCCTTGTGAGTCTGGGGCAATATCAAAAATACTTGGGGTTCTGGTGGGAACACCCATAGCAACACCGATGACACACCCCTTTGCTGCAGAGTACTGCATGAAAGAGGGGCATATTTATAAGGCTGTGTAAAGCCATGCAAAGTGCTTTGTGTGTCCTTGTAAATATGGACCAGCACACACTGCCACCGGAGCATCAAAAAATGTGACGCTCCAGTGGCAATATGGGTTTGTAAATTTGCCCTCAGATCTGCCAGGTTACACCTGGTAAAATGTTTTGATAAAAAGCAACGGCTGTGACAATTTTAAAGATTACTGTGCAAGTCGGACTTCCATCTGTACCCTCTATTGTGAGACACGCAGAATAAGGGTCCTCCAGGTTTTTTGCAAGGTGGAGGGAGGTTCCAGTCCATGCTTGCAAAAGGTTGTGGATGGAGAGCAGCAGGTCACTTTCAGAGTCAGTGTATTCCACAAAACATAAAATAGAGCTAATCAGGTGGTTAAGTGTTTCCCCACTGAACTGGGCACTGGGATAGGCACGCCATGCCTTGTGCCAGAATATATTGTAGAAGCAGCTCCATATGTGAAATTTAAACTTTATTGTTTAGTTAATTAAAAGCATAACAATTTGATGTATTTCGCACACACATTATAAAAGTTTATGAATTATCATTTAAAAAGGATTAAAAAAAACATTTTATAAGAACGAGAATTAAGAGTCAATGTTTATCCTGATTATTAACAGTTGGGATCTTCATATTGTTTAAGATGTTTCTCAAATGCTTGCAAGAACTTCACCAACTTGCAATGCATTCAAGGGGCAGTTATATCCAAGCTTCCAATAATAGCAGATCTACATGTTCGAAGCTTCTTGATCCGAAAACTATGCTTTAAAAGGTATGAGCGTTCCTTAGACAACTTCTTACAATGGCAAATTATGTGTATTAGATCTTCTTTGGGGCTACCACACAATCGACATGTTACAGCTACATGCTGTTTCCAAGCTGGTTCCTCTGCTAATGTCGGGAATTTGCCAAATCTCAATAACATCAGCTTTCTTTTAATGAAAATGGAATATGTTGTTTCCAAGTACACTGCTGGGGTTAGTCAAGTCAAGTCAAGTCGGAATTTATATAGCGCACTACATACCCATGGGGTCTCAAGGCGCTTGAGGAAGGGGGGGAGGTTTACTTATCGAATATCCATGTTTTAAGTTGTTTTCTGAAGCTAGGTGATCCTGAGTAAGGCGGAGGTGGATGGGAAGGGAATTCCAGGTCTTGGCTGCTAAGTAGGAGAAGGATCTTCCTCCCATGGTGGCTTTGTGGATGCGCGGAACAGCAGCGAGGGCTTGGTTGGACGAACGGAGCTCGCGGGTGGGGGTGTAGAAGGAAAGACGCGTGTTGAGACAATCAGGTCCAAGTTTGTATAGGGCTTTGTGTGCGTGGGTGAGGAGACGGAACGTTATTCTTTTGTTGACGGGGAGCCAGTGAAGGTCTTTCAGGTGAGCGGAGATGTGGTCTGTGCGGGGGATGTCCAGTATGAGTCTGGCTGAAGCATTTTGGATGCGTTGGAGTTTTTTCTGTAGTTTCGCGGTGGTACCGACGTAAAGGGTGTTTCCGTAGTCCAGACGGCTTGTAACAAGTGCGTGGGTGACCGTTTTTCTTGTTTCGGTGGGGATCCAGTGAAATGTTTTTTTGAGCATGCGTAGGATGTTGAAGCATGAAGATGAGACGGCGTTGGCTTGTCTAGTCATCGAGAGTGAGGAGTCCAGGATGATGCCCAGGTTCCGCGCATGGTCCGTCGGTATGGGGGCTTTTCCTAGGGCCGTTGGCCACCAAGAGTTGTCCCAGGCGGAAGGGGATGAGCCTAAGATGAGGACTTCCGTTTTGTCCAAGTTCAGTTTCAGACGGCTGTGCTTCATCCACTCGGCTACTTCTTTCATCCCTTCTTGTAGGTTGGTTTTGGCGGTTGTTGGGTCTTCGGTGAGTGAGAGGATCAGCTGAGTGTCATCAGCGTAGGAGATGATATTGAGGTTGTGTTTTATAGCCGATTATCACAGCCCAGGAGTGCGAGCGATGGGAAAAAGTCTCTTTGTCCAATACCAATGAATGGAGTTTGGCCACTTTATTTAATGCCTGTTTTAGTGCAGCAAATGACAGATTCTTATCCCATAGGGTTTTTGAACAAGTCACCTCCAAAGCGTACGTGAGGAATTGATTTGCTTTGGATTTTTTGGGGGATTTGAGCTCTTGCCATAGGTGTGTATTAAGGTTATTATTAGTTGCTTTTTGCTTGATCTGGTACCATACCTTGATATATGAGTATAATCTGCCCAGAGTTTCGTTTTTTATGCCCAATTCTAGTCGCATTTGGGCTGGCGACGCCATCCTGGGTAATCATAAGACCTTCTTGTAAATTTTTGTTGTTAAGCTATTAAGTAGGTCTATGTCCTTTCCATGCATTGCCTCGCTTGCCTAGGACAGTGTTGGAAGAACTTTGTTGGCCATCACAATTATTAAAGGTTTAAGTGATGGCCCTTCAAGTTTTTTTGTCAAAGTGCTTAGTCCAAATATCAGGGCACCCGCTCTTTGCGTCAGGTATTTCTTCTGTTCTTTAAAATCAAGCTTATCATCCAGATGGAAACCCAAATACTTGTATGCTGAGACTCTCTCTAGTGGTTTTCCTTTTGGCCAGATATTGCAATTAGATCCACGGCGATTGGTTATCAACATGGATTTGTTTTTTGAAACGTTTAAAGCCAACTTATTTGCCAACAGGAATGTTGAGAGTTCTGTTACTAATCTGGTTAAACCAACTTTCGTTAGGCTCATGAGTACTATATCATCGGCGTAGGCCAAGTGGGTCCGCTGTAGGTCGCCTAGTTTGGGTGGGTGCGCATTACAATTGTTCAGTTTCCCGGTGAGATCCGAGATGAAGAGATTAAATAGATGAGGGTCAAGGACACACCCCTGTTTAAGTCCAATTGATGTGAAGACTTTTCTCGACAACCGTGTGCCATTCCCTATTTTTACTTGCGACCAAGTACTGGAATAAAATAACAGCAAACCCCTTAAAATACTCTCCGGTATTGCCCATGCTCTCAATTTCGACCACAATAAGTTACGGTCCACACTGTCAAATGCGGCATGAAGATCAATAAAACACAGGTTCAGGTCCCGTTTGCTGGTAATACACTTCTCCGCGATCATAGTGATGGATAGGATATTTGCCGTTGTACCTATCCCCTTCTTGAACCCTGTCTGATTAATGGGTATCAGCTCTTTTTCACTTGACCAAGTGACCAAATCATTTAAGAGAAGCGTTGCAAAGTATTTTGCCTCAACGTCCTGCAATGCTATTAGGCGATAGTTATTTGGATTTGATCTTTCTCCACCTTTGTAGATTGGCGTAAATATGGATCCTTGCCAGCTTTCGGGTACTCTGTTCCAGTTTTGCACATCCAAAAACAGATGCGCCAGACGGGGTCCCCAAAATTGCGGAGCATGTTTGTAAGCTGCTTGCGGGATGCCATTCCGGCCTGGCGCCCCATTGGGTTTAGCTTGTTTGATCAGTTTAATGATCTCTTCCGCCGTATATTGTTTATTCTGAGGAACAGTGGTAGATACGTTACAGGGATTACTAGTCAAAGGTTGTCTCCCTTGTTCTTCTGTAGGGCACGTTTTATTTTGACTGTTTAGACAAAGAGTGTTACTCGGAGTTTTTGCTGAGATATCTGTAAATTTTGTAGCAAGAAACGATACCCACTCCGATTCCTGCACATTTGATGTGAGGGCGTTACAGGGTCTTGTTAGCTGGTTTATGGTTTGCCAAAATGTATTAGTATTCTGGAGTTTTGAACTGAAAATTAATTTGGACCAAAATCTCTCATTAGTTGACCTTTTATGTTCCCAGACCTTATTTTTATATTCTTTTCTTTGTGTACGAAAGCTGGCCCATTGACTAGTACCACGGTCAGCCAGCTTTATCTTCCTTTGAGTTTTCTGAAGTTGTCTACGCAGGTCTTGTAGCTCTTTCGGATGTTTTTTTTTGGTTCTTCTATACTGGATTTCATAACTGGCAACTTCATTTTTTGTTTTAGTTTTTGCAGAAAATGGGACCATGCTTGAATCACATCCGTTGATGCATTCCCGATCTCGCTCAGTGTGTCCTTCATTATAGTGAACCACTTGTGATCATTGGTGTTGGACCAATTTATGCGTTTCAGGTTAACAGAACTTAGCTGACCTTCTAACATGTATGACGGTTGCAGTCTTTCCTTATTGAGGTTGATTTTAGTGTGTTGCATTGCATGGTCACTCAACAGAGTAAACTCAATTTGAAAGCTGGTCACGAAGGGGATTATTGAAAGACTGACCATTGTAAAGTCCAAGGTGGATTGAGAGTGTGGACCATAGTATGTTTTACTGGGGGGTTGATCTTCAGGAAACCTCCCATTCAATGCACGCAACCCAAGGAACTCCAGTTCAGTCACCATTTCGGTTGCTAGTCGATCCTTCCGTATTCCAAGACCACCTTGCATCTGTTGGGGAACACCCCAGTAGATGTTATCAGCTGATAATTTATCATCCTCTTCCGGTGTTAGGATCAGGTTGGAATTAAAGTCACCAGTGATTATTATATTGGATAGTGGGTCTGAGGGCCAAAGGTCAGTAATGACATTGCACAATATCGCATTCTTTAACTTTTTCTCCTTGATTTTGGGTTGCGTGCAATAATTAACCAGGATTGTTGGCTTAGAATTATTTGTGTGTTGATCTGATAGTTTGATTAGCTGAATACTAGGGTCTGGTGATTGTAGTTGGACTGAATTAATTTTTAGGTATGAGGACACATATACTGAAAGGCCACCAATGGCACGTCCATGGCTCTTACATTTTTCAGATTGATTCTATTTTCGGCTGACGGTACGCCGCACCGCAGCAACTTTGTAAGCTTTATCCGGCTTTAAGTGTTTCCTATATCAGCCATTTTCCTTGTGGAATACAAAAACATAACATTGATCATCTACACGCCAGTCATTTGTGGGATATAGATTAACGGCAGTATATGTTTACACTTTGCTCAGGCATATTAATTCAAGCACATTATTGACGCTGAGAAATTTTAAACACACACGTCTCGAGTATTATTTATCGGGATTCTAGAAAAACTAACCAAGCTATTTGCTAGGACACAGCGAATGAATATCTACCGGCTGCGTTCTCAAGTTTTGCGCTATTCATCTCTAGCGGGACGTTCTATTAATAAGTTTTCGGCAAGGATACGACATACCAATTTCACAGGTATATCGTCTACCTGTCATCTCTATAAAGATAACAACTGTGTGTTTTTCCTGTCTCCCCTTATTGTAACTTGTGGCTCCTGAAGAAGGCGTCAAGTACTTTATCTTCATCTTGTTTGCAGACACTTTTTAGTAATTGATGGTGTCTTTTTATTTATTTAAAATGTTGTAATTTGTGTCATTATATGTATTAATTGCATATATTTTTATATTTGAATTGTCATATAGTCTGAGTAACTTCAGTTTTCTATATGATTTTTATTATGTACATTAAAAACATGTTTGCTTTTTACAAATGATCATATCCCCTTTTTTTGCCTGTTCCTTTTGCATTTGGGTCTAGTTACTTGTTCTCTACTGTTAAGATTGCCTAGGAGTTTTTGCATACATCTTACATTTTTCAGCAACTACGTTATGGTGTATAAACCCCACTAGTGCTATTTCTTCTTGTAGCCAAGTTTGCTGTAGCGCAATTATGTCACAACCGCGCCATTCTTCCAATGGTAGGCATCCTTCTAATAGTCTTTTTGCACCTGCAATGTTCCAAGATAACACATGTATGACCTTATTTGTATCTTGTTTCAGTTTACCTTTGAACGGTCAGACCATACGTTTTGCATTTAACATTCCAGGGAGTCATTTCCAGTTATCCATGGTGTTTTGTGACTCCCCGTTATGCCGTGCTGTTTGATCACATGCTTGTAAAGGTTCACTTCTACCCTTTGCTTTGAATAGAATTGAGTATACATGTTTTTGTTGGTTTGTATATGCATCATTAATTTTCCTAATAAGTTGAACTCCGCCCGACCTCTTCAGTGGAGGCGGGTAGCGTGGGGAAATTTGGTAAGATATTTGAATGCCCCAAGATTGAAAAATATCAGTTTTTCCCATAATGGCTTCTGCTATTTTTGTTGATTTCCAGGTTGTCAGGGACTGATTTATTGGTATACCATTAAAGCCTTTAAGAAATTGAACCTGCTCAAGATCTGTTGTTTTGATATCTTTTAGGTCATCAAATTCAGCTAGTAACTTCAGAATGTTGGACCTATTCAGTATGTCATGGGCCCCCTGTGTCTTGCACTCTGGTGCCCAGATTATTTTATGCAACTCTATTCCGGATTCTTGATTGATTGGCCATTTCGGAATGCCAAGTTCCGTCTTTACATGAGCAACTTCTGAGTTCCTTACACAAAATTTTAATGTTTTCTGCGTCGGGGAGTTTAACTCCACGTTCAGTCTTTGGTGCTCACGATACTGTGAATCCTTTCTAGTTGGATTTGCCAAATCTGTTATTGTTTGTGTCGAGGAATTTGGTATTGCCTTTGGACTATACACTGACATTTGGGCAATACTGATTAAACAATCTGAGGCAGTATTTTTATCTGCTGGTTGATCAATTACCTGTAGTTTAGATGGTATTAACTTCACTGTACAGATACTAGATTGCAATCGCCCCTCCATGTCATCCTTTTCCACACCTTGGTCACAGTCTTCAGTAGGCTTGATCTTGACTTTTACTGCTGGCGCCATGCTCAGATCACCTATATTCTTACACTTGCTATCTTGGTTTGGAATGATCAGATGATTAGTGCAGCCCATCTCAGTTTGCAGGGTTTTAGTGATATGTAAGGATTTATTTGCTGTCCCTGTTTGCTGAAGGCTTTTTGAAGCAGTTGTAGACAATGGTTTGCCAACTTTAGATGTGTCGTAACTTGCTGATATAACTGGATGGCTGCCACAATTGCAAGTATTTTTTGATGTGCCTTGTTCCAGGATCTCTCTTTTTTCCTTTGTCTCTTGGTTAACATTCGTTTTACTGACTCATTATTACTGGAGTCTTTCTCAACTGTTATGTTGGTTCCTTCACTAATATTGTCATTGACCATGGCCGTGATTGCCTCATTTGTTCTTAACGCAGTTAGAGTTATTTCGTCATGCTGTACAATTACTTCAGAGTTGGAGCCGATCAGACCATCCAACTTCTGATCTGCGTTGATCTGTCTTTGATTTAATGTTAGAATCTGTTCAAGAATGATAGGAAGAGAACTCAGTTTATCCAGGACGGGGCCACAGGAGCAAGGGGATTGTAACTGATAAGTATGTGCTTGACCTTTTATTATTAGGTTGTTCAGATTGTCCAACTTTGTGTTTATCCCAGCAATATTGGACGCTATAATGTTCATTAAATCGAATTGAATGTCCAACTTGTCAGATTGCATTATCAAAGTTTTAGTGGACGTTTGCAAGGCTTTTAAAAGTGGTGAAACCAGGTTCACAAACACCATGTCCATTTATGTTTTAGTCATGGGTTCCTCTTTTAACGGATCATTGTAGTTTGTGTTTATTACTGGCAATTGAACCGCCCTGAGCCCCGTTGGCCTCGGTGAGTGGTCTGTGAGGCGCTCACAGTCCAGGTGTCTGTCATCCTTGTTACTCTCAATGTTACTCTCAATTGGTCCTACCCCCACTGACTTTCTGTTGCGTGGGAAGAACTCAACAGGCACAACCATACGTTCACCTTTCTCTGTCGATAGGCTTGTATTGGGGCTGAGGCAGGCTAACACGTCTGGCGCCAATTCCATCACGGCCGCACCTTTTACTTCCTGAGTAACTGTAGAATCTATTGAAGCTGGGCTTAGATTGGTGGATGTTTGCATTTTTGGGGGCTGCAGTTTTATTGAAGATGTCATTGGTTTATCAACAGGAGTAGTGTGTACTAAAGCTACTGTTGTACCTTCTCTATGTTTCCCCCAACTTCCTGTTGTTTTTTCTATGTTATCTAAAGCCTCCGATTCTTCAGTATGTTTACTAGGCTCACAAGTATCACAAGTGTCACTTGGTTGAGTACTAAGTCTCCCAGGGGCAGTTATCGTTGGTAATGGTGAAAAAGCATTATATGGCATAGCCGCCATATTCTCCCCCGTGGAAGTTCTTGTTGTTGAAGGAGCAATTGGAGTTGATAGGCCCAAGATTCCCTTCATTGAGGGGAATAATACGTCTCCCGGGTCTTTCAAAAACTGGAATCTTAAACATGACAAGTTTTTATTTTGAATTGACTTCTCAAAGAGAGATGCAATTGGTGAGATGAGTGGATTCCGTTTTGGACTGTTTGCCTTATTAGCATTCAGTTTCTCCAGTCTTTTCCGTTTGAGAGAACCTCGTGAGGCTGGTATCTAATCCCCTGGTGGTTTTCTCACTTTACCAGACCTCATGGTATGGCTTGAGTATGTCTTTGTCTTTGTCTTTTGGGCAGTAGATAAACAGTTGAGCAATTCACCACCCTGTGCCTTATTCTCTGATTCAAATTGCCTTGCCTTGCCTTACCACAGAACTCTTCACACAACTTCACACAACTTCGCAGGACTCCGATTATTATCCTGCCTCCACGGCCAGGGGGCACCAGCTCCGGCCCCCTTCTGACCCCTTCAGCACAGCAGAGCAAGGAGAGGTGTGACAAATGCGTATGAGGTGCGAGGGATGAGGCACAAACTTAAACACCTCCACTGATGCTTGAAAATTCGAGGGACTCTATAGCAGCACTTTGATGGCAGCGCCAGAAACTAGTGCGCCACACTGCACTTGACTAATGCTCCGTGACACTCTGCAGTGCTGCGGCTCAGAGGAGACAGGGGAAAAGAGGCTGCAAAAGCCGCAAGGAGGAGAGGGGAGCCTTGGAGACAAGAACCGGCCAGCCAGCCAGCAGCCAAAGGCGCAAAGCGTAATCTATCACACGCTTAGCACTCTCTCAGCTCACCGCATGCAGCCGGCTCACCGAGGCTCACTGGGACCGTGCTCACCTGCCTACTCACTTAGCACAAGCCGGCTCCGTGATGCTCCGTGATGCTCCGGAGTGCAGCTGGGTCTGCTCCGGGACTCCTCCGCCCCGTGGTTTGCTCGACCGTCCTCCGCTCACCAGCAGATGCAGCATGCCGCGGCTCGTCAGTCTCTCTCACAGACCTGCAGGCAAAACGCAGGCCTGCTGCCGTCGCTGCCACGTCACTGCCACGGAGCCCCAGCGAACCCCCAACAGGGCGGGCCCCCGGAGTCGCAGAGTACCCCCGAAGCCGCCGCCTCTCTCCGCTCCGTAGCTCCGTAGCTCCGTAGATCGCCGACCTGACCCGCTGACCCAGAGTAACGGCCTCAGTCTCGATAGTCTTGTCTACCGCTCTCTGCTGCACTCTAGCGTTAAAAAAAAAAGCAGCTCCCTATGTGCACCTGGATACAAATGGCCTACTCTCGAAGTCAACCTTAGGGCCAGGCATGAAATACCAAAAACTGAAAACGAAGAATAATGTTGGTAAGCTGTCTTTCTTGTCCTCTGTGGACAACATTCATCCTCCATCTTGCAAACACCATGCTTACAAACATTCAGTTGCAATTGATCTGCTGATAGAACATTAATGACAGTGCACCAGCAGTGTTTATAAAATATCTCTCTTGCCCACACATTGTGGGTAGTATTTATTGTTCCAAAACCAATTTACATATTGCTTGCACACATGTTAAACATGAATGGTGCCTCACCTGGCCGAAGCCACTGCACCTTGGTTTACATAGTGAGTTATGTGTGATCTTCCCTGAGCGCAGTTACTACACCCCAATATCTACAAAGTGCTGCACCTCTTTGGAACTGCATATAAAAGTTGAAAGAGACTAACATTTTGACAATTGAGAGTGGAGACTAGGTCCCCCATCTCTGAGCAAACAAACGTGGGAAACTGGGGAACACCAGTTTCCTAGTTATTAGTGCTAGACAAACTGCTAAAAGGAAGAAAAAAAGCACCTTTAGAAAAAAGGATCATGCCACACGCTGAGCCAAAACAATTAAAGAAAATGTCCTTATCAAACAGATAGCCCTAGAATTTTCCTGTGAAAGACACAGATATAGATGCTTTCTGGATATAGACTTGAGTAGTTAAACATTATAGATAATACAGCATACATGACAGGCAATGTATTTAATGATAATAAGTTTGTTTATTGTTTTGTGTATTGTACTTTTATGATTTTAATTAATCGAATAAAGTGGTTTGACTGACTGACTGACTGACTGACTGACAGGCAATCAAATATGCAGCAGCTCATCAGAGCCAAAATGGAAATAATCGGCAAAAAACATGAGTCAACCATTCATAAGCAATATTCCGTTGGAAAGGACTTATGACAGAGAAAAGCATCAACTCAATAAAGATGATTCCCAATTCCCCAAATTGAGAACAAAGACATGTTGCTCATTCAGCAGCAATAGTACAGATCCCCATACTATGGCAACTCTACGTTAACCCAATACAATCACTGTTGAGATGAGCTTTTGAAACGTCTTAGAAATATTTTTAACATGACCAAATTGCACAGTGTCAACAGAGAGCCAGATTCCAAGTTGAGTCATGGTCTCCACAGCATGCAAGAATTGGTCCCAGAATATAGCAATGCCCAGACAGTTCCATGCGAAACAAATGAGATCTACATCCCATACTCCACACCTTTTATCCCTAGCGTCCTTAGTATTAGCAGTATTGGCCTGCTGCAGGTACTTATAGTGGTTTAACCTATATCTATGGTTGGGTAAGACCTCTGCAGTCTGCTGACAGCTATATTTCCACATCACATCTGTGACCTCAATGGTTAGGTCCTCAGCCCATTGCAATTGTGCCTGGCGTGATTTCCCATCTATCAGGGACATAACCACAGAGTGCAAGCGCAAGATAAATTTAATGGGGCATCGTGTGGACAAAAGGAGGGACATTACCAACCATTCCTGTAGTTCCTTAGGAAATGTTTGATAAAGGCTACAGGCAGCATGGAAAAGTGTGCCATATGTAATGGTGTCCATGAGTGCGTACTCTGCGTTCTCCAAGTACTCCCTACACTGTTTAAATGAATGTTTCAGGTCACCCAATGTAGTTATATGTTTCTTGAGATCAGTCATCATAGCCAAAGAACGGTCTATACGAAGAGGGCCATAGGGTTTGATAAGGATGAATGGGGAGTATATCACAGTAACACCCCACAGTGTACCCAGTCTAGACAAAGCCTAGGCCATGCATCTCACCGTGTGGATCTCCTGTACTGGTTTAGCAAACCGAAAATAAGGGGTTTCCTGTATAGAAAGTGGGTGTATGTGTACATTTTCTAGAGCAATGTGTGGGCCATGTCTGCAATTATGAATCCAGGGGTGCATGAATTGAACCTGGGCTGCAAAACTGTCCCTATCATATGGCACGCATAACCAACTCCAGCTCAGACGAGAATACTTGCCGGCCAAGGCCAATCGAGTCATAAGCGAGTTCAACTGGTTAAAAAAGAACTTGCTCAATGGAATAGGTATATTCTGAAACATATTGAGCAGTTTAGGCAGTATTATCATTTTCATCAGGTCCATCTGCCGCCAAAAGACAGAGGGAATACGATCCAATATTCTACTCAACCATGTAGGCCCTCAACATATATCCCATAATTCTCTAGAAAACCGTCTGTGGATCTACAAGTATAATGATGCCTAAGTAGTGGACCAGTCCCATCTGCCACTGTAGCGGGTATGACAAGGAGGTCTATGTGGTAGCTCTCATAACTGGAAATAGAGTGGACTTCGACCAGTTAATTTGAAAGCCCGCCCGGCTACCAAATTGTATTATCTCACCTTTAATAGGGCCCAGATTAATGCCAAGATGCTGCACCACTAATAAAGCATCATCTGCATACATGGATAATAGTGTATACTAATTGCCCAGATGAATCCCACGTTTACAATGGAACTCCAGAAGGAGACATGTCAGGGGCTCAATTTTCAGGGCAAATAGTAGGAGGAAGAGGGGCAGCCCTGACGTGTCACTCTAATTATCATAAAAATGGGAGATATTCCTCCATTGAACCACACTTGGGGTCAGTGTAGGGGAGCTGAACTTATCTTGTCACAGTCCCACCCAGTCCCATCCTAATCAGCACCCCCAGGGGGAAGGTCATTGTACAGTTTCAATCGGCTTTGCAGCATCAAAAATTGCAACACAACTTTGAGACCAGGGTCCAGTTGATGCATGAGAGCAAACAATGATCTAAGATTATTAGCGGTGGGGAGCCCTGGAATAAAACCAGATTGATCTGGTCGTACCAGCTGTGTCATAAAGGGCAGTGATCTGTTTGCCAGTATTTTAGCTGAAATCGTACTGTTTACATTTATAAGGGAAAGAGGGCAATAAGAATCGCATTGCTCAAGACGCTTGTCAGGCTTAAGAATCATTATAAAATGCGCCTCCCTCATGGACTGAGTGTTCCTGTCCCATATGCCCCCTCCTAGACAGCCAGAAGCAAAAGAGAGAGTTACTTATTAGCAAATTCTGTATCAAATTCAGCAGGGACGCCATCACTACCAGGAGCAATGTCATTCTTAAGCTGGTGAATCACAGACTTTATCTCTTCTACTGTGAATGTTTGATTCAGTGTAGTGCATTCTTTGAGCCACAACATGCCAACTTAGCCCTCTCTAGGTGGGTGCGAATAGCAGTGGCATCAACCTGCAATTTGGAGGTGTACAAATCTCTATAGAATGCAGCAAACATGTTTACAATGGCATCAGGTGTGTGCAGGTCATGGCCTTTAGATGCCTGTATGTGAGTGATATGACAAGCCCAGTTAGGTCTGAGCAGAGATGCTAGTGTATGTCCCAATCTATCTCGCTCCCCGTATCATTGAGCAAATGCATATTTGCCCATGAATTTTAACTCTCTGGCTGCCTTATTCTAGACGTGCTGAGCCCTCCGTCATGGAAAATCAGACCCTCCTCAAGGCAACAGGAACTATTATTGTACTGAGATTTAGGGAATACAATTTTCCTGTGACGCAGGGTGCCAAATTAATGGAGTCCACTAAAGTAGAGTTAAACATCTGCCAACATTATTAGTCCTGACAAGGTCTTCTCAGCTCAGAATACTAGAAGGAAGATTGAGTCTCTGCTGATTTTATCGCATGTGTGATAAAGGTTTCTCAAAGTCAAGGAAACCCTATGCATTTGGAACTAGCTCTCATCCCAGCCATCTTGTGAAGTGATATCTATGTCTAGAAATGTGTTGAAGGCTGGAGCTGCTTTTACGATTGTTGTAGATGGTGTGTCACCGGAATGCCTATCTGTGGAAGAGGGAGATGGATCAACCTCAGGCATCATCAGAAGAGAAGAAGAGTTTTGTCCAAGACAGTGGAAAGGAAACGGTTTAAGTGCATGCACTTCTTTAAAAAGGTTGAACACAGTTTAGCAAAAGGATTGCTAGTATCATCAGAGAAATTATACCTATATTTAGTAGATCAGAGATTGGAGCAGGAAAGGTGGACTGGGGCAGAAATCGAGACACTGCTTGTAAGGTCACCAAAAGCTGTGTGAAGAATAAATACATGATGCAAATTGTATAACCACTATACAATACTTCAGATGAAAATAGATGAACATAGAGCAAATAAGGTAAAGCTAGGTAGGGATCCAGAGTTGAAGTGGGATGTGTGCTGCTCTAGCACCTGGATCCAAGAAGCAGAATCAAACTGAATGTCCAATATTTACCATAACTTGATATCAGGGTGCAAGGAAGTTTGAAGCCTGAGAAGAGCTGCACTAAAGAGGGCATGCACCCAGGAGATGTCCATAAAGGGTGACTCCTCTGCTAGGCGAGAGGGGGATATCTATGGTTAGGCTTATGGAAGAATCTGGTTCCAATCCAATTAATTCTGATTCTTTCCTATGCTTTGCAAAACATTAACAAATCTGTACTCGAGGGATGGTTACAACCAGGTGTACATTTTTTAATCCATAATCTGGTTCACAATGGAAGTCAAAATTGCTACTTTGTACACTGTGTCCAGAAAAACCCACTGAAGTAGGACTCCCAAAGAGGCATTGAGGGCAGACTTTTTATACCTCAGCTCCTTCTCTGTTAAGCTCAATTGAAAGCAGACAATCTCTCACATCATAACCAGCCAAACTTCTTGCTTTGCTTCTGGGGATCTCCCTGCTACCAACATTGAACACCAATGTGCCTCTTGCTCACCCATCTTTGAGAGCATCACCTTACCATGATAAGACCTTGCAAGGAAGCGATGATGGAGTGTGAGAGCTCCTTAAGGGAAGTGGGTGAAAGAATGGCAATGGTCATACATGCTAAAACCGGATGATGTAACAACGCGTGTTATTACAATGCGTGCTGTTACATCGCAGTCGTTACAACGACTGCATGTTACCACGCTATGCCTTTACAGCGCACATCTTTACATCGACTTGCGCTAGGTGGCGTGCTAACATTAAAAAAGTGTAATTTACTATTCCAACTCCAGTCCACTTATCAGTAGGGAAGGTGTTGGGATAGTAAACTATACTATTTTTAATGTTAGCACGCCATCTAGCGCAAGTCGATGTAAAGACTTGCGTTGTAATGGCATAGCGTTGTTACATGCGGTCGTTGTAACGACCGCGATGTAACAGCATTGCGGTGTACTGACCGCGTTGTTAAGGATGTTTCCTGCTAAAACCATATCCCATCAAACTCGAATCTTACAAATATTTAGCTATGGCTTTTTGTGGAAGCCCCTAGTTTGGAGATCTGGGCCTAAATACATCGTTTAGGGAAGCAGGTTCAAGACTGATTTGCATTTGGCTGGGTCCAAACTGGAATGGCATGGTGAGCAAAACAATGATGGATTTAGGACCAGATGTCTCAACTGGGGGTGAGTGTTTGACAGTGTTCAGTGTTCTTGCCTTCATTTGTTCTTTGTTTATGGAGCATTGTGTCTGTCCTTAAGGCTGCCTTCGGGCGGAGAGGGTAATATCACATATTGGTTGACTCCATATTTTTCTGTCTACGCATACTTCTGGTCGAACTTGCATTGCTTATTTGTAGATCTGGTGAACAGGACCAGTTTGCATGGCCATACTTTGGCAGTGAGGGACGAGGTATGGAAAGCCAGGTTTATTCCAGCATTAGATCACTAATCTCTAGGCCTTTTTCTCTCTTTCATTATCTGAAATGACATCCTCTGTAGTCAATGGTCCATCCTATACATGATTGTAAGCACATTGTTAGTTCTATTTACCTTAACTCCTACCCAACCGTTTTTCTCTGCTTAGCAGAGAGTGCACACCGATCTAACTAGAAAAGGCACTGAACACCAGGGTTACCTCATCAGTATTAAACACTGAAAGCTTCTAGAGACACATATATTTATTCAGAAGGCGCCTTAAATCCCTAAACTATATTAAAATTCAGTCAGTTTGCGACTTCATAATTAAACCAGAACAGGAACCTTGGGAAAAAAGAGGCTGGCTGCAGTGGAATGTTTTACACTGCAATGGGATCTGGCACACACTTTCGGGTGCAAGGGTTTCTCATTCTGTTAGAGGGAAAATGTTGTTTTTGTAGAAAGTAAGCTACTCACTCATTAATATTGATGGAATGGGAATCGACTTGTGAATCATAATGAAGATTAGAAAATACTGTGTTGAAGACCTACGTGACACAACAGACCTCCAGCCCAGCATTTGCATTACCCCCTGGTCCCTCCGTCCTCGACACCTTCATACTGAACAAGTGGAGATAACCATCTCCCAACAGAAAAAAAGAACAGAGGCATGCTGGGACCCTAATACTGCCCCTCCCACCGGGAGTACATAAGCAGTACTTACCCAGCATCCCGTATGTTCTTTTTTTCTGTCTTCGACAGAATGGACTGATGGTGTGCTGTGATGTTTGCTGATCCTGCTCCTGCTGGGCTGGGGTGGCGTGCTGGTTCTTCTCTGCTCCCCTGCCCGGCTGCCTGGCTTCGCGGGCAGGGGTGCTGTTTCCTGCTGTGTCTGCCTCCCGGCCTGCCTGGCTTGCTGGGAGGCATGGCTTCTTCCTGGCCGGTGTTCTGGAGTTTGCCGGCCCTTTGCGGCTGGTGCGCCGGCCTCTGGTTCTCTTCCGGGTCGGTGGGGCGCGTCTTCCTGGATCCTGGCTGCCTGGAAGTCGCGTCGTGTTTCCTCCGGCTGCCTTCCTGGCCCTGGCGCTGTTCCTGCTGTTCGCTTGTGGCTGGTGAGGGGGGGGGCCCTGGTTCGTGGGTCGGGCCTTCCTCCCGGGTGAGTTCCACATAGCGGTATTTATTTATGCCCTTCGTGCTGCTCTGTGCTTTTGTCCCTGTTTGATTGTGACTCCAGCCCCTTAAAGAGTCATTGGTACAGTATAAATGTGATTTTGGAAGAGCATACAGTGGTCCATAGGACAAATGTCTGATCCTCCCAGTGTCCAAGTATGCCAAAGCACAATGTGAGCTAACAAATATTGGCAGCTTACGCTGTTGTAATATTTTCAACCTGCTTTCTGCAGGCACTAACCTTCCTTTTGTTTGCTGGATACTCTGGGCATCTCGACTGAGGAGAAACCACGGGGCGGAACTGTCCTTTTGCTGCCCGGTGTAAAGCGCCTGCCTGTACATTTACCTCTTGCGTTTACCGCTCCGCGGGAAACGCTCGCAGTTGGTGTGACGTGGTGCTTGAGGAGGCATAGAACATCATCGCCCATAACACACCTGGGCTTGAAGCCGCCTCCCCGTCACGCCCCCCACAGGTGGGATAAAGGCGAGTCCTGAACCGCGCACCGCGGGAGACCTTCCTTTTGTTTGCTGGATACTCTGGGCATCTCGACTGAGGAGAAACCACGGGGCGGAACTGTCCTTTTGCTGCCCGGTGTAAAGCGCCTGCTTGTACATTTACCTCTCGCGTTTTCCGCTCCGCGGGAAACGCTCGCAGTTGGTGTGACGTGGTGCTTGAGGAGGCATAGAACATCATCGCCCATAACACACCTGGGCCTGAAGCCGCCTCCCCGTCACGCCCCCCACAGGTGGGATAAAGGCGAGTCCTGAACCGCGCACCGCGGGAGACCTTCCTTTTGTTTGCTGGATACTCTGGGCATCTCGACTGAGGAGAAACCACGGGGCAGAACTGTCCTTTTGCTGCCCGGTGTAAAGCGCCTGCCTGTACATTTACCTCTCGCGTTTCCCGCAGTTGGTGTGACGTGGTGCTTGAGGAGGCATAGAACATCATCGCCCATAACACACCTGGGCCTGAAGCCGCCTCCCCGTCATGCCCCCCACAGGTGGGATAAAGGCGAGTCCTGAACCGCGCACCGCGGGAGACCTTCCTTTTGTTTGCTGGATACTCTGGGCATCTCGACTGAGGAGAAACCACGGGGCGGAACTGTCCTTTTGCTGCCCGGTGTAAAGCGCCTGCCTGTACATTTACCTCTCGCGTTTCCCGCTCTGCGGGAAACGCTCGCAGTTGGTGTGACGTGGTGCTTGAGGAGGCATAGAACATCATCGCCCATAACACACCTGGGCCTGAAGCCGCCTCCCCGTCACGCCCCCCACAGGTGGGATAAAGGCGAGTCCTGAACCGCGCACCGCGGGAGACCTTCCTTTTGTTTGCTGGATACTCTGGGCATCTCGACTGAGGAGAAACCACGGGGCGGAACTGTCCTTTTGCTGCCCGGTGTAAAGCGCCTGCCTGTACATTTACCTCTCGCGTTTCGCGCTCCGCGGGAAACGCTCGCAGTTGGTGTGACGTGGTGCTTGAGGAGGCATAGAACATCATCGCCCATAACACACCTGGGCCTGAAGCCGCCTCCCCGTCACGCCCCCCACAGGTGGGATAAAGGCGAGTCCTGAACCGCGCATCGCGGTACGCGCGCGGTCGGCGCCGGGAGAAGCCCGGGACAAGGGCGGGACAGTCTTAGACAGTCCTAGACTGGCCGGGACTGGACTGGGCCGGCCACTCTGCCTGTGCTTCTACTAAAGTTAGCTGGCTGAAGTAAGACTTTACCATCTATTACTTAAAAACTGTTTTCCCGCGCTCGCATTTAGCGCGCACATATTTGGTCGTTATTAGTTTGTGTTGTAACGCAGAGTTTAATAGCGCTTGTGATCATGCCTAAGAAAAATGTCCATGGAGTTATAGAGACGCTCAATACCATGGATAACTACATGGTCCAAGTGGTAAATAAAATAAACACTGAACGAAGACAATCATTAGGCCTCAGCCAATCCCCTGTCCTTCATTTAGAAAGCCCCTCCACCAGCGTGGAAATGTCTGTTATACCATCGCAAGACCTTAGTATGAATATCCCACATACTAACCTTATTGATATTGAAAATCAAGATCAAAGTGTAGATTTGCTGGTTGATGTGGAGACAAATTTGGGGTCTGATCTTGAGCATCAGGAGGAATTTATAGCAGAGGTATCCCCACCCCCAGTGCCTGCGACCAGGGCAGTGAGAACCTGCAGAAAAATTCAGCCCAAACGGGGGGGGACACGGACAGGGAGGAAAGGGACCGTTTCCCCACCCAAGTCTAAGGGGAAAAAAATGGAGCAGGAGGAAGATAACCTTAGACAAATCATAGACGATGACCTGTTTAATAGGATAGCGGATATGATAGATCTTAAGATAAAAACCATCATTAAGCCACTGATTGGGAAAATTGATAAGTTAACTGCAGAAGTGAAAAAGATGGGAGGGCTGCAATGCAAGCTATCAGAAGAATTAGAGAAAGTAGTAACCATTGTCACTAAACCAGTAGATACGACGGAGGGAAACAACGGGGGCAATATAGTAGCAGTTGAAGGATTGTCAGAGACTATTCCTCCTGGTCAGATACCACCAGTCACATTTAGCCAGGAAGTAGCGAGTGAGGCGCCCATACTCCCATCTATTGCACCACTACCGCCACTCCCTGGGGATGATCCTTCGCAATTCATAATGGAAGCATCACCACTGGTATTAGTACTAGCTAATGTACCTACCTTACCCCCTGGACAGATAGAATCTATCTCATCCCTGACAAGTAAGGCGTTACACTGGTTGACAAGCAACATGCAGACGACACATCATGGGAAAGAACAGTTGGCAGGGGAAATTGTAATGGTGAGGAGGATGACATGGATAGGGAATAAGCAAAAGAAGTTTAAGGGGGACTGCGTAGTTTTACATTTTTCAAACGCAGCCATGCTCCCAAATGTCCTATCAAATATATCCCCCCCCCAAAGAAGGAGTGGTTCCATAATCCCTCTTACCTTAAAATTCTTCTATAGTGAACAGCAAAATGCACTTCAGCCGAATATCCCAAGATCAGGATGGTCCACAAGAAGCAATATATGGGGTAGGGTTCCCAGACCTATACATAATGATTATGGTATCGGCCCAGTAAATAGATTTGGTATATGGCCAGGTGATCATCAGAATGTGTCCTTTGCCTGGACCCCTAGAACACACTGGAACACAATGAACAGGTGGGGGTCTGGTGTACCACCAAACGATCGCGGGGGCTGTGGAAATGGCTTTGGCGCCTGGTCGGATGATGAGCAGTTTCCAACGCGCCCCAACACCCCACTACCTAGGTGGAATGCAGTAACAAATGGATGGGGACTGGGGGCCCCAACCCATGATTGGGGATTTGGTACAGCGAATAGGTTTGGTGTCTTGGCAAATTTAAATGATTGCGATTGACGCATGGGGGGCCCAAACACGACAACAAATGGAGTTAGGGCACCACTCTTACTAAGTAATAAGAAAGCTAGGGACAGAGGACCCAGAACTGGTAAAATAACGAATGAGATTATAAGTCTGGTAGGGCGCAAAGCACAGGCCGTCCCAGATAGGGATCTTGTACCTGACCACATCCGGGTCGAGACCGTTGATGGCTCCCTTACGGAGCATGTCAGTGTTAATGAGAAAGATATCACTCATGAGCAGCTAAATGCAGCAGAGCTAGCGGGTAATTTACCAGCTAATGGAAGCCCCCTTCGACGAGTAGAAGAGGGGGTACCCTTGGCTGATTCTGCAGCGCAGCGAATTGTAGAAACCTGCAAGATATTAAGTTGGAATGTAGCGGGTCTCAATTCCAAACGTAATGATAAGGTGTGGTCAAGCTTTGTTGTTAGACACAATATTATTGCTTTCCAGGAAACCTGGGATACAAATGATAACTCTTGGTGGGATGGGTACACTAGCTTTGCCAAGGCAGATATCTCTAGCCGCACTGGCAGAGCCAAGGGAGGCCTGTTAATGCTATTCTCCTTAGAACTGAAGGGCTCCCTAAAACAGATTATTACTGACTCGCACAATATTCTTATTGTAGAGAGAGAGATCAACCCTGTTAGGAGATCTCTATACATTAATTTTTATAATTCAGGGAATAGGGACAATACTGGTAGTAATATTGCCATTTTAGACACTATACTAAGGTCAGGCAGTCAGTATACACAGCCTGACACAGAGTATATTTTATTAGGTGATTTTAACATTCATCCCTGCATGTTAGCATGCAGTTCAAATAATAAGGAATGGGGCGAAGACCTCGAGGGACCTCGTTTTGAGCACACCTCAGAAGGAGAGGAGTTAGAAGAGCTTCTGGCAAATTTTAATTTGTATGAACCAGAGGGCGACCGAAGAATAGCTACATTCACTGGTACAAATCCAGGCACCATAATTGATTACATCTCCATCACGCAAGGTATCTTAAACCAGGTGATCTCTTATCGCACCGTGCCATCTCACCAGAACGACCATAACCCCGTTCAACTTGAAGTAGCCTGGGGAGATTATATGGGGCCCTACCCGGGGAAAGTGAGAATGGCTAACACTTTGTGTACTTCTGATCAGGGTAGGAGAGTAAAGTGGGCCAAAGTGGTCCCAGAAAATTTTTATGCGGAGGTTTTCCGGAAAATTAAGAAACAGGTTGAGGTGTGTCAGAAGCCTTGTGCTTTGGGCTGCGAAATCATAGGGGCCTTTAAGTTGATCTGTGGTCAGGTGGCCCAAGACCTCCTGGCGAAGCCAGTGAGAGGAGCACCGAAAAAGAAGCGCTGGTTTGACACCGTGTGCTCCAATGCACATAGGTCTCTGATGGTAGCCTTGAAAAAAGTTCCAAGGGTAAAGGGCGAGATTGTTAGATTAGGGAAAATCTACAAGTCAGCCATTAAAACAAGAAAGGATAGCATCAGAAGGGAAGCTTGGGAAAATCTCCTATCCATGGCTGTCCTGAAAGATAGATGAAAATTCTGGGAAATAATCAAACAACCACTTTTCTCTGATCAAGTAAATGAGGCTATGGATTGTGTCATCTCAGATGACAAGGGGTTGTCCCATTTTAAAAATGTATATGGGGAGAATGATCAGGTAACCCAAGATATTTCACTGGTCACTTTAGATGCCACACCAATACATTTTCACAGTACAGAAGTGGAGAAAGCTATTTTGGCCACAACCAAGCATAAGGCCCCTGGCCCTGACGGGGTGCCAGCTGATTTCTTTTTACACTCCCCGAAGCTGTGGGCAGAGGTATTGTCCAATGTCTTTACTGCCGTCAATAGTAACCCTACACCATCCTCCTGGGACATCTCGACCATCGTCCCTATTTTTAAAAAGGGCCAGCGGGACGATCCCGGGTGGTATAGGCCCATATCCCTCCTGGACTCGTCAGTGAAGATCTTAGGTAGAGTCCTTTTAGCCAGGTTGAGGGAAAACGTCGAGAACTGTGGGGGCTTATCTGAGATCCAGTATGGGTTTAGAGAAAGGAAAGGCACAATTGAACAATGCTCTAAACTACACCTGCTCATTTCAAAGTATACGGTGGCCAAGGAGGGGTCCCTATTTCTAGCGTTTATGGACCTCTCCTCGGCCTTCGATCTGGTGAATAGGGCAAAGTTATGGATGACATTGCTGAGGATGGGGATTGACGAGGCACTAGTAAGATTTATGGCCTCCCTACATCAGGAGCTGTTTGCGGCTGTGCGGGTTACTAACGAGGGTAGGTGTACGTCCCTTTTTAAATCCCTGAAGGGGGTAAGGCAGGGATGTATTTTGGCCCCCTTGCTGTTCACCATTTATATCAACGGGTTGGGTGCACATTTGGAGGAGAAGGAAGCCGACGTCCCGCGTGCAGGAGCTGTTAAGATCCCAGCGCTCCTGTACGCGGACGACGCCGTGCTAATTGCGCGCACGGGTGTCGACCTTCAACGCCTCTTAAATGCTTTTGGTGCATTCATGGAACAGCTTGACCTAAAAATAAACGCTAGCAAGTCGCACACCATGGTGGTGGGACGAGAAAGCAGCAAGAGGAGATCTAAAACCTTCACGTGTAGAGGGGACATGGTATCTAGAGTCTCCACTTTCCCCTATTTAGTGGTCCTGTTTGACCAGAAAGGAACCTGGGATCCTCAAGTGAGGGCGAAGAGGTTAGCGGTTATCAGATCATCAGCAGCGCTCATTGGCTTTGCGGGTAGGTTGGGTGCTAGGCCAATGGAAGCTCTGCTAAAAATTTACAAGAGCAAACCGGTCGCCATCGCATCATATGGTTCACCACTCTGGGGCTATGTAAATGTGGAACCAATCCAGAGAGCGGAGAACAGATTTATACGAACACTTCTCTCTCTGCCGCAGTCAACACCAATTTACTCTATACATATGGAGGTGGGTTTAGATTTTCTCACTGATGGGTTGAACATGGCCCCCCTGATCTTTTGGTTAAAGACGTGGCTCAATGAAGACCTACCATTGAACCATAAGATTATCTCCGACGTCTTGTCCTTAGATCACTTTAAAAAGATCCCTTGGCTGGCTTATCTGTCGAAGGCATTCTCAGACCGGGGGAGACCTGAACTTTTCACTGCCCCCCAAGATATCAAGGCACGAGATATTGATCTTGTTAAAAAGCACTTTATGGAGAGGGCGAGAGCATCTCGTGAGGAAAGGGAGCTTGTGAAACCATCAGTAAGGGGTCATTATTTACTTTTTAATTCATTTTCCTTAGCACCGTACCTTGGTTTTGTTACAATCCCATTCCACAGGTTTCTTTTAACTAAGTTTAGATTTAATTTGTTACATTTTTATTTAGGCTCTTTTAAAACATGGGAAAAACCGGAACTAGCTCCACCCTGCAGCTGTGACCATTTTTCATTTCAAGACACTATGCATTTTGTTATGTTTTGTGGGTTTTATTTAGAGCCGAGGAAAATATACCTGGTACCAGTCATGAAGGAGGCGGGTTTCACACAAGTGAGACCGGCCCTGCTCTATTTGCAATCATTGATTAACCCACACATTACCTTTTGTATGGCGAACTTTTTGGTTGCTGCAGCTAGGATAAAAAAGCACACCCACTAGTCCCATTGTCACCCCTTTTTTAACCCTTGTAGGCCTAGATCTGTATTAATGTATTAATATAATTGATGGTATGGTTATATTTTAATGTGTATGAAATGTTCCATAATTCCCTGCATGAAATGTTTTTAATCTCTTTGTATGACTTTTAATTAAGTCGAATAAAGATAATTTGACTTTGACTTTGACTTTGACATTCCATGATTTGTGGCTGCAATTCATAGTGTTGGAAATTGGGCTACTGGTTGAGGGGGGTGAAACCCTACTCAAGCAACATCCACAATTTCTATCAGGGTAAAGTCAAAAGCAAACTATACATTAGCTTGTGCTTAACCCTCTGGTAGCTTGGCACAAGCATTAAGGCTTACCTTAGAGGCAATGTGTAAAGTATTTATGCAGCACTTCAAACAGTAATAAAGTAAAGGCACAACCCAAGAAAAACCCCACACCAAAATAAGAAAAAATGGAGTAAAATGTAATACATTATTTGAGACTATACAGCAATAATCCAATTGGAAAAACCAGGGATATGCAATTTTAAAGATTTAGGTGAAATAGTGCCTTGAAGTACAAAGTGCCAACTACATATATCTAGTCGTGCCGGACCAGGTCAAAGTCACAAGTTCAGGCCCACCGTTAAGGAGCATGGGAGAGATAAAGGGACCAAGTTAGGTCTGTTGAAACAAAGAAACTTAAATCCTTGTTTGAAGAGCATTGCGACATCCCATGTCAAGGATGCTTCATGAATCAATGGTTCTAAGGAAGCTGTGATGCAGAATCATTCAATGTGGGGCTTGCAACGCTGAGTCCAGCGTTGAGGATGTGTCGTGCAGAGGTGGTTCTGAAGAAGCTGGGAGGCTGCAATGCAAAGTTCTGCATCGTCACTTGTGATGCAAAGACCTGCGCTGAGTATACTTTGGGCGAAGGCAGTTCTGAGGAGGCTGTGGGCTGCGATGCGAGGCCTGGTGTCTGGGATGTGTTGCACTGTGGCAGTTCTGAAGCGGAGGTACGAGGAGATGCATCACCCTGAGTCAGTTCTGACCATAGCTGGGCTGACACAGGACCTTCAGCCGGGTCCACTTTTAAAGGTCCAGGGTTGGGGTTGCAACATTTGGGGGGGCAGGTTTCACCTGAGGCAGAGTCCAGGTGCTGGGGCCAAGGTGATTGTAGCCTTTTCTGGCTTAGTGGAACTTATCAGAAAGGAAGTCAACTAGCCCTTGGAAGAACTCCGGTGGCCCTGTGTTCAAGATGCAATTCCAGGCCTTTTTCCTAGGCAGTAGGGCAGTATGGCTGCAGGGCATCAGAGTACCATTCCTTCTTGAAGATCTGCCCAGTGGTTCTTCTGAGTCTTCCACAGGCCCAGCTGTGTACTGAAAAGTTGGATTGGAGAGTCCACTATGTATACCTGGTGCTCACTTTGAAGTGGTTGAAGATTCTGGAGGTTCCGAACCTCAGAGGTTTTCAGAAGTTCCTACCTCCCTGCCCTGGCCCCAACTTGTGTGGGGTCACAAAAGACTAGTTTCAAACCCTGTGTGAGTGTGGTCAGGTAGTACCTTTGTGATGTGCAACTGTGACAGATGACACCTCCTCTTCCTCATCAAGTAAGAGATGGCCCATCCTGCCAACCTCTATTCCCCTTTGTTTCACTGTCGTGGAGCAATACACAAAACACAACTGCTAGCAACACATAGTCATCTGATTCAGGATACAGTCTGCAGGAGCCAAATAGTCAGGACAAGTAAATGTCATCTTTCTAAAAGTGGAATTTTCATAACGGTGACCTAAAATCTGACTTTATAATTAAACCGGGTTTTGAATGGTAATTCTTTGGACACCAAACTCAACATTTCTATCTAATCTCAAATTAAAGTTATCACTTATTAAATGTAATAAGTTAACCCAATTTTAGCCTATAGGAGAGGCATCCCTAGCAGTAGTAAAGGTAAGAGTTTTTCACTACCAGAATATGTAAAATTTAAACATACATGTCCAACTTTTTAAATACACTGCAGTCTGCCCTATGGTCTTATTAGGTCCCACACTAGGGGTGACCCATATATATTAAAAAGAAAAGTTTAGGCCAAAGTGGCAGCCTAAGACTGCGCACACAGTCTGCATTAGCAATGTTTTTAAAGGATGTGTAAGGGGGTAGCACAAACAGTGCTGACTGCCCTGGATACCTATATTGCCACCTTACTAGTGACCTACTTGTAAATTAAATGTGACAATTGGCTGTAAGCCAGTTTTTCCATGTTTAAAGCAATGACTACAAGCACTTGAGCATTGGTTAGTTATGGTAAATTGCAATGGCCAACAAAAAAGAGATTAGCAAAAATGGAGGTGTAAGTAATGAAATGTGGGGGAATATCACCCTAAGGCTAAGGTCTAAGGACAGGTCTAACACATATGTAAATACCATTGTGAGTCATAGTGGTGGGGGGAATACTCCTTCACCACCTCTCTCATCATGCTACTCTGAATGGAACTCAATTTGTGCATTTTGATACATAGTGGTAATTATGAATCGCAGGGCAATTTTGTAGTGAAATTAGACTTTGCATTGCAAAGTCAGTTTCACTGGCTTTAAGAATGCTATGTCTTTTGTGTGTCCGACCCAAGCCTTACTAGCACATTTTTCTTGGTTGCCAATTTTTTTATAACAGAGTTTGCGAAATACCAATGCATAGGCTGAACTTTGTTCATTCTACTCCTCGTGGCTCCAGCTCTCATGTCTTTCTACTAATGCCTCCACCTTCTTCTGCTGACAACCCCAATTTATTGGGTCCTAGTGTTGATTATTTTCATTTCAACATCTGTATCTCACTGTAAGCCCGCACATGATAAACATAGGTACTTGCTATTTTTCTGCAGGTTTTTCACTACCTTGACAAAATCAGACTTCAATCTAAAGATGGCAAAGCAATCTTTATGGAAGGCAGCAGAAGCCCATCTGTGCAGTATGACATCATAAACTGGCAGCTGAGCACTCAGGGCACCCTGAGACACAAGAAAGTGGGAAGCTATGACTCCCATGCCCCTACACAGCAGACGCTAACTGTCAAAAACAGTGATATCCAGTGGTCAACAGGAAAGATACAGGTGAACCATTCAATGGCATTTCTTACTGGTGCATTTTTTGCTAAAAGACAAAGGGACTTATTTACAAGCCCGTTGCGCCGCCGCTATGTCACTTTTTCCCATTTTAAAAGTGACATACCGGCGGCGCAATGGGATTGTAAATAAGCCCCACAGTCTTTCACAGTTGTTAATTTAAAATTTGTCCTTGCTTTACATCCAGCATCTCAAGAAGAAAAATATCAAGTTCAAAAGGAATTTCAAATGTCACTTTACTATAGCTGATCTACAAGTACGAATGCCCCTAATATTAAAAGCTTTTTTTTAGCAATAACATCCAACCTGGTTTTAAAACTGGACACATACATATTAAATGTATAAAATCCTGCTTTGCCGCACCACACAGGCTACATGACTTTGGTCCATTATATTTCCAGGTTGGTAAATCAGCCAGGGGTGGTAGTGATCCGAAGCGAGTAGCTAGTAGGTTCCTTATTGTATGAGGAGTATGCTGTACTCAGACATGCTGCTGGTTGTAGTATGGGATATGATTAAAGCACCATTCACACATGGGCATGTTTGCTTAGTGTGTTTTTGTCTTCAATTTTTTTGGGCAACTTTGTTTATTAAATGACGGAAGGCCAAAAAATGGGAGATTGTGTTGCCAAAGATCTGTCGTACTTGTTAACTTCAAGGACAGATTTAGATATTTACTGTACTCTGATTGAGGATTGTCTTCCTGGTCCCTCCACAGTGCATTATTAATTTGGCTGGAGGGATTATCCAAATTGTATTCCATGATTTTATATTGTTGTGTATCTTCTTGCTATAGATTGCTGCAACAGTCCAAATTCGTGCCGGACTTGCCTGAAGATGTGTTCCAAGGAAGAGAAAATACCCTTCTATATACCCTTATTTGGAGATTTACAAGTGATGTTGCATCTTTGCGGTGCAGAGCTTCACTTGCATATGCCACTGTTGGCAAGAATGTAACTTTTATGACTGCTAGTAGTCGCTTGTATGAGGGTCCATTTAGTCTTTTTGCTAATGAGCAAAAGGCATGGATCAGGCCATTACCTTTCTTGACGGGATATTGATAATGTGTTTTGAAGTTAAGTCGATTATCTATATACAATCCCAGGTACTTGTAATTACTGACCACCTCTAGCCTCGTGTCACCAAGCATAAATGAGGGTCATAATTTTTGCTTTTGTTTGATTTATTTCAAGTATGTTTGATTTAGTAAAGACTTCTAATTCATCAATCACTCTTTAAAGGCCTACTCCTGTATAACTTAATAAAACAATAGTATCTGCCTAAGATAGATGCATTACTGCAAGGCATGGTAAATGCAAGTTTACCTAATCTAATTTTGAAGAGAGGTTGACCATAGAAAGATTGAACACATGAGGGGCTAAGACACAGCCTTGTTTGAGGCCTACCTCATTGTTTATTTTCCTTGTGAGTATCATACCGTCAGCTAGTTTAACTTGTATCCATGTAATCGTGCACAGCTCCATTATGGCTCGGATGGTCTCATATCCTCAAATGTTTCCCATAAAAGGCTTCTACCTAAACGGCCAGAGGCCACTTTAAAACATATAAAACAAAAATATAAATTTTTCTGTAAGCGCATGCTCTTGTCCGCCATCATCCCAAGAGCTAAAATATTTGTTGTGCTGCCGAACCCTCTGCGAAATCCTGTCTGCTGAAATAGAAATATACTATTACTATTTGCAGTGGTGGCTGGTGACATTTGAAAGTGGTAGGGCTTGAAAGGTTGTGATGAGTGACCTGTGGCCACCAAGCACACAGAGCGAGCCGCACTGTCATAAAGAAGGTTTCAACTTATTAGCCCTATTACCCAAATACCCAAGTAGTATGCAACTGAAAAGTGAACTGTCAACCTTAGTGGAGTATCTTCTCCAATTTTCTAATTCATCAAATCAATATGTTCGTTATTTCAAACATCCTTAAACTGCAGTGAACAGTAGGATTTCCTTTAATTAATCATAAACATGGGGAATGTTGGAGCTAGGAATCTCATTTATAAAAGCTCTGCAAATGAAAACAAAACGGGCACCAATGTATTGCAAAGATATTGACTTGTTCTTCTCCTGCCACACTTCTGTTGTTGTTAAAATGCTAACAAGGGTTATATTTAAATGCAAGGAGGCTCGTTTAAAAGGACAGAGAATATGTCGTTCCACAAAAAAAGTGAACTTTTTTCAGTTATGTGACCCTTTCAGCAGAGTGCAACAAGAACAAAATTCCCACTCTGCACCACTTAATAGGCTATCAAAATGTACAATTCAGATGTTAAAATCTGACAGTGTAATTCTGTCACATTACATGTCTCTAGCCCGAGGGTCCGTCACATGATCTGAAATAAAATCCTTTTACACCGAAGGCTGCACTCTTAACAGATGACACTCAAATGCTTTTAAAGTGCACATTTTCTTTCACACACATATTAACGACATCTGCTCTTCCGGCCTCCTACTCTACGGGCGCTGCAGGTCCTTTCTGTGTGCACAGGAGAGGAGCGTGATTAAATGTCAGAGCAGTTCCAATGCCATTATTAGAGTGCTGGTTCTAACATGTTAAACAAAATGTGAGGCTGCTGGAGCCCAAGGTGGAGTACATAGTTAGTACACAGAGTAAGTGCGGGATCCCATCTTTACCCCTGCATACTTTTTGAAGTGCGAACACGGAGGTTTTTTTTAATCTTTTTTCAGAAGAAAGCAGAAGCCAAACACAAAACGCGATCGACACAGCAATTTGAGAAACTCACTATGTTTTACATTAACGTATGCCCCCCCAGCACTCCAGAGCCCCGGGTCGCTTGCCCCACAACACTAGGGTGACCAGAATTTTAAAGCCAAAAACCGGGACATTTCTCAAAAATAGAAGAAGGACTACAATTTTACTTCAAGCGGTGAGAGCGCTCTTCAGCAGAGAATTACAGAATAGGCAGTAAGAACATACATAAAATGCATTTTTTTAAACCCAGTAGCTTGCCTGGTAATTAAATTGTTTTCTTGAAACAATTGCTAACTATCCTTGCTTTGTAAAACATAAAAAACACCTCCCACCGTGTTCAGTCGACCCTCTTTAAAAACGGGGACATGAGCTACATTTCTTGAAATTTGCCGGGACAGCAGGTTAAAAACTGGGACCATCCTGGCAAAACGGGGACGCCTGGTCACTCTACACAACACTCACGTGATGTCCCGGGTCACTGCTCCCAGGCCCTTCCGGAGGCCACCAAGGGAGACTTTCATGCGCTACTCTAGGCCTTCTCTTTTTCCTGAACCTCTCCTTCAAGCAGCCGATGATGCAGGTGACACTGGAGCTCAATGGATAATTGTGTGAAGCATGCCCTCTCGGTCTGTATGCTGGCCCTTCTTTCATGTCCACAGCCTTCCTCTACCCCAGCCCAACTATCTCTTTCCTGCATTGCCATGGGCGGGGGGTAGTTAGAAACAAAGTGGACGGAGAAACGATGTGCGCCTGTCGTTAGTGCCGCAAGTCCTGGCCAATCCTGGTGCTGCAGGCGCAGGAGAGCAGCGCCAGGATTGGATCGGGCAGGTGAACCCAGCGCTCATTCTGAGTGCAGGGAGCTGCGGCTGCCCACGCCCCCTCTTCTTTCTATACACAGCACGATGGGCTTCGAGTGCACATGTCAGGCTAGTCGCCGAAAGGCAGTCGGCCAACCTCACATGCGGAATTTTAAGTGCAAGTGTCTGTGAAGCCCAGGAGTTGAGCTTGTTGCATTTCTAAGCCCCGCCTACTCATCTCTAAGCAACCGGTTCATGGCAGATTAAACAAAATACAAACGCACGCCCGCAAACGGAGAACTCTACGTTTATTTATGTTAAATTCAAGGACAGTAGGTGGCAAATATAGGGGGGCAATGCCCTAATAAAGGAACCGCAGCTGCTATTTGACCACACTACCAGAACATTGAGAATGAGCGATGCATAATATTTTGATATTGAATCTATAAGGGCGGTCAGCTTATAATTGGTAGGATCTGTCCGATCACCTTCTTCATACACCGGATTAAGTATTGACCCTCTCCAACTCTCAGGAAGTATGTTCGCTGTACCCACCTCATTGAACAGCCATGCTAATGAGGCTGCCCTGTAGTCGGGTTCCAGTTTGTAGATTGCCAGATGAGGGCCATTAGGGCCTGTGGCACCATCCATTCAGCGGGATATTATTACGTTTGATAAATTATCCCCTGTATATTGTAATGGGCATGCTCTACTGGACGGATCCAAACTATTGGTTGTTCTTTTCTCACTTTGGCTACTTTGTCAGCTGGGTGTTGTAGTGGTGCCTGCACTGCTGGGCTGGCAAAATTCAGGAAAGGGACGTTTGTGTTTGACGTTCTGAAAGTTGAATCTACTGATGGTCTAAGATTTGTTTCTAGAAGATGGTTCATATTGTTTGCCACATTGTTACTTGTTTGTACGTCTTTGGAAAAGGTATAAATTAGGTGGGCTGCCCAGACTACATTGGTGACACATGAGACATTTATTGAAGTGTTCTTTTCAGAAGGATGTTTAACAATAAATGTTAATGAAAAACAAACAATACCAACATGTCTGGGCCAAATTGTTGTACTTGTAAGAGTGTGATAGTTAGAGTTGCATTAGTACTGGCATGTGGCAGTGCGGACAGTGACAGTGGGCGGTGCAAGCCGCAATGGCGTCTTGAAAAATACCTTGAGCCGAGGCACTTTTTTCTTACAAATTAAGCACTAACTGTACTCTTCACATAGAGCCTCTCGGAATCCTGCCACTGCAGGTTGGAGCAATTTAAACATAAGAAAAACACATTAAATTGTGTCTCTAATTTAAATATTTTTTGTTTCCAGGTCCCTCTATCAGTTTGTAGTTTAAGCTGCCGCCCAGGACTTAGAAAAGCTGCCAGACAAGGAGAGCCTGTTTGCTGCTTCCAGTGTGTGCCATGTCCCACTGGAGAGATTTCCAACCACACTGGTTCGTGGAATGTGAGTGTAATTTACAGTAATTTTTTTAATATCTGCGATTTCAACTTATTCTTCTTGTTCTCTTTCCTTCAGATTCAGCTGAATGCTTCAAGTGTCCATCTGATCACTGGACTGATGAGATGCATGAGAAATGCATTCCAAAAGTGGAGCAGTTCCTTTCCTACGGTGAACCTTTAGGATTCATATTAACAGCAACTAGCATTTTATTCTCTTGTATTCCCTTTGCCATCCTAGCACTCTTCATCTCTTATTGGAACACACCCATAGTCAAAGCCAACAATCGGTCCCTCAGCTACCTCCTTCTCCTTTCTCTCAGCCTTTGCTTTCTCTGCTCATTGGCTTTCATTGGTTATCCCACAACAGAGAAATGCCTCCTACGTCAACCAGCCTTTGGCATCACTTTTGCTCTTTGTGTTTCTTGCATCTTGTCCAAAACCTTGATGGTTGTCATAGCCTTCAATGCCACCAAACCTAACAAAGATTTAAAACGATGGGTTGGGCCCCAGTTTTCATATGCAGTCATTAGTGTCTGTACACTTTTGCAGGTTGTTCTCTGTGCCTTTTGGTTGATTCTCGCTCCTCCTTTCTCAGAACATAACATCCACACTCAGCCTGGAAATATTATAATTGAATGTAATGAGGGGTCATCCATTGCTTTTTGGAGCATGCTGGGATATCTGGGACTTTTGGCCACCATCAGTTTTCTAGTGGCTTTCCTCGCCAGAAAACTGCCCGACAGCTTCAACGAGGCTAAATTCATCACTTTCAGCATGCTTGCCTTTCTCAGCGTGTGGCTTACATTTGTTCCTGCCTATCTGAGCACCCGGGACAAGTTCATGGTCGCTATGGAGATTTTTGCCATTTTGGCTTCCAGTTCATCCATGCTTTCCTGTATTTTTTTCCCAAAATGTTACATTATCCTGTTGAAGCCAAAGTCAAATTCCAGGAAATATCTTCTGAGCAAGAGAAAACGATAATCCAAATATTTAAAATTGCATTATTTAATTATAAAAATTTATGAACAAACAGGCCTGTAGTTCTTCATTAAAATAATTGTAATTTCTATTTTCATACTGTGTTGCGCTGATTAGGAAAAGATAATAAAATGTACTTTATAGGTCAGCTGTGTAGGTGCTGGTGAATTGAATGTAACATTTGCACTTTTTAGATACATGCACCTTTTAGAAAGTGATAATAAGGTGGCAGCAGATTGCCACCAAATATTATGTTCGAAATACTAAATCCTTCACCCTTTTCATATGACCTCCTTTCAAACTCTTGGCAGTTTGCAGACAAAGATGGTTCAGGAGCAAGACCAGATGATAGGGCATCCCCACTCAACATCAGTCCAGGCACAGACCCAGTCTGTCCGAACTCAACATTCTGACAGTTAGCAATACCATACATGCTTTTTGAAGAATTGTGTGAATCTTTAAGTTAACTTGGGAAATGTTATTGCATGATCTGTACTCATCCGTGTTCTAGGTGTCACGCAGGATAGCATCTGTCGGAAGTGGAAAATACTTGGGTCCTTCTCTAAAAATCTAAAATAACAAGAAGCCTAGGACTGGCAGAGGATTAGCACAGTGCCATCCACAGAGAGCTAGAAATTGCCAACGCCTTTTTTCACAGGAAAGTCGGGATTACCAAAGGCCACGGCAAATGTGTTGTGAATATTCGTCAAACAGCTCCAAAGTTATCTTTCCTATGGAACCTGTGGAACCTCTGACCTAGCTGTATACAGGTTTACGCTTAGTTACGCTTAGTTACGCTTAGTTATAGTTAAAACATTATTTATTAATTCTATACAAACCAAAAGTAAACTACACAAACCTTAGAAATGCTAAATTTATAGTTATACCAAACATTTTTAATGTATGCACCACCTTAAATGTATTATAACTCCCACATCTCCATACACAGTGTAGTGAACTCAGTAGCCACACTACATTTACTATAATTTGCCACTCTACAATACATTGTGTTCCCAGAAATTATGCAATTTGCAATGTCATAAGTATTGTTATGAACGTGAACCATTGTTTCAGATGGTTTAGGTGATGTAATATGAACCAACCCCCGTGGCCGACCAAAAAATGCCATTTCTTATGGAAACCCTGCCCTATTTATAACTATACAGTGGTGACTGTAGGGTTGGTATAGTAAGGTATGTCAATAAAATATTACTTTATGTTAAAAAAAACCTAGACATTCGCTGAAAAAACAAAGGTTAAAGTGACAGAATAGTTTAATATGGTAATAATTTCTTACTTCACATAGAAATTCACTGAAAAAAATCAAAGGTAAATTGACGTTGTAGTTAGGGAAAAATGTCAGTTAAAATATTATTTAAAACTAAAAAAGAAAATAAATCTACCAGTTATAGTTAAATGAATAAACTAGAACTCACACTCTCATATGCAATGATTATGACCTCACACATCACATCACTCATGAAATGTTCTTTGACATCATAAATAACATTTATTTTATTTTATTTTATTTTACTGGCTTGTATAGCGCTGGTCTCGACTCCCTAGGGAGCATCTCCGCGCTTTTGACATCCGCCACATTTGGAAAGGGAGCACGTATGCTGTCTATTGGCTGAAAAGAAAGGTCTTTAGCATTTTCCTGAATGGAAGATATTCTGTACACAGCCTACATAACAGCTGTACATAACTAATGACATCTGAAGTGACATCATTGATGACAATTCTGTGAATGGCTGGGGTACTAATGCACCTACTGCAAGGATCTGTTTTTTACCTCATTGAGACTCGTTCAAATCCCAGCTGATCCACTTAGCCCTTCAGTGTTTTTAGGTTTATAAGTTGAGCACCAATAAACATCTATTATTTCTGTGCCAAGATACACTTAAAATGTTTTAATAATGTGCATGTATTGTTATGTCTAAAGATTCCTGTCTGCCGGTCTAAGATGGATCTCTGTCTCAAGCAAACCACCTTGTTGAGATAATCTCTTCTGCATTCTGTTTTGTTCTGCAGAAGGAAAGCCCTAAAGCAAGGGCTTTCTTTCTGAATACCAAAATAATCAAAGTGTCCCTGATGGCAGAGACATTATACACTTTTCCTACTATGGCTCAAAATGCATTTCCGTGCTGGAAAATCAGTGGCAGATGTTCCATTTCAATACTGGATGAATTTAAGCCACCAGCAGGGGTGTGGTAAACAAGCTGCCAGTTCAACTTTTTCAGCTTATGAACACAGAGGTTGGTCTACAGGCATAAATCATGGTTTTATAATGGTACATAAAGTGGCATTGTGGCGCCTGCCACAGAGTTGTTAATGGGAAATGGGCATTGGATTCCCTGTAAACACTGGAGCATTATTTATTTTTTATTCAGGGGCAATATTTGCTTTCATTCAGAATTCAAGACTTCCTTTCATTTGATGTATGGCAAACAGCAGGGGTGACTGAAGTTCTAAATTGAATGGGGAAGTTGGGAGAAGACGACAATGTTTGCAATTTATGAAGTTCAAAGTTGGCATACTTCTTGTCACAGCGATGCTGGCAATACTTGGTGTGCTACAAAGGAACATTTACCTTTATGAGAGTGTTTGCAGACATTGTCTATAAACCCACAAGCGTTATTTAGAGATGTTTACAGCTTGTAAAGTTCACAAACTCTTTTCTGAGCAAAACCGCCATTTTTGCCACGTTCTTCTGACTTCTCTCACAAATTACTCAAGGATGAGGCAACTAATGTTAGGAGTCGGACTGATTGGGGTTCTGGCAGTTTAATTAGTCAATTAACTTAAGGAGTGCGCTGTCCTTGTGCTGTATGCTATATTTTGCATGTAAAGATGACACTTATCCAAATTGTTAGGAATCCTCTGGTATATCTACAGTACAACAGCAGAGACAGACGAGAACGTCTAAAATGGCACAGGAGATCCACAAAACTCACACTGGTTTAAAACATTGCACCATCACATTCCATAGCAGAACATTATATTAACCAATAGCAGAACACAAGAGAACTACATCACACACCGAAAGAAAGTAAGGACATCCACAGCAGCAGATGCCACAGTTCCTTGTACATCTCCCACCAACCTAAGAAAGAGGAGGCAATTATTGTGAGGAGCTAATTTGGCTCATGGCAGTTTAATTTGTTAATTAACGTCAGCTGTGCGCTGTCTGGGGCTGTACACTAAGGGTCAGATTTACAAGCCCCTTGCGCCACCTTTGCGTCACTTTTAACATGGCAAAAGTGACGCAAAAGTGGTGCAAGGGGCTTATAAATCTACCCTTATGTGTTAAATATGTCGACTTAGCTGCACTCTTTAAGAATTTTTACAGCATTTCAATTACTTGTTTCATTTGCTGAGTCATTATTTTAAGCAAGCCTTAACATGACTTTCCACGTAATAATCTTTGAGTTATAAAACCATATACACTTCAAAGTATTTTGAGATTTTTTTACCCTTCACCAGGAAGATAGGTTTCTCGGAATTTAAAAATATTCTGCAGTTCAATGACCACAATTGTATGTCTCAACTGTAGTGATTAGAAGTCTCTTCTGTAAATCGGCTGTAGTTCGAAGTTGCCCGGTGAAGCCAGAAGAAAGTTGATGTACATGAACAAATGCCATTAAAAACACCTGTCATGTTACAGCTTGCATCAATACCATGACCTGGCTGCCCATAGCTTAGCAACTTGATTTCCTAAACTAACGAATGTAAAAACCCCATAAAGCTGGCACTACTAACTTCTCAAGAAACAGACAATGCGTATGCCATTTGTGTGTAAAAGGTTCCCTAAATTTTAAAGTTACAAGTGGGTCTCAATGCTCGTCTCCTTCGTCTGTTCTTTGCCTTCACTGTTCAAAGTGAAGGATTGTGTCATCTTTATTTTGTCTACATTATTTGGTGATGGAAGCTCTGTATGCAGGCTCAGCAAGACTGCTCTCCAGTTTCTCTACAAGCATTCCCCATTGTCTCACAAGATCTTCAAGGCTATGGATGTTCTGTAAATTCTTCACTTCATGGGGCTCCAAAAGTGTCCAACCTTTGATGGAAGTCTTGTTATGCAATGGCCCATGCACTCAAGTTGCCAGAAGGCTTCTCACAATTCAGTCCTATCCAGAGCAAATTGTCCAGGCGCAACCTACTCTACGGTTTCCTTGACAGCAGCTCCAACGCCCTCACTCTACAGGGGCTTCTACATTTCCCAGACATACTTGAGATGTTTTGAAAAAGCTTGCAGAAGAAATGTCTAGTAAAAACTGGTATTTTCGGGTAGATACAGCTTCCTTTGTCTCCAGGATATTGTCCACTCTCTTGCCATGTGAGAAAAGCTCTAACAAGTAAGAAGGTTCCCCTTGAGAGGACTTGGGGCCCCCTTGTACAGCAGCAAAATCATATTTAATCATCTCTTGCAACTGGTCAGTCCTAGAAATGAAAGATAAAGCTAGGAACAATCATCTTCAGATATAAATATTTGAGTCAGCTCTCCCCATTGGAGTTTCATTACAATAGCTTTTGTAAGGCAAGCTCAGCTGTGATTGGCAACAACGCCTAAACAGAGCAAACTCTGAGTCTTGCAGTTTTCTGTTACATTTTCCAACAGTGTTACAAAGTTCATGTTTTCGAGAGATGTTTCATTGTAAAACCTATCTCAGTGGGCTTTGCCATCTATAACTCCAAAAAAGTAGAAAGGTGCTTCCCATAATCTCATTTCTAACTGTCCACTAACTTTACCCAATGGTCGACTAGTTGTGCCTTCAATTTACCTAAAAATATCCCGCAGAACACATCTTCTCCTAAACCATGCTGGGAAGGCAGGTGGGGGGTCCTTTTAGACAGTGAGATGAAGAACTATATCCCCTGTTAGGCCTGTCAGCCTTTGGGTGGTCTTCCCTGAAACCTTTGCCTTTACCCCTCAGACTTTTTTTATTCTTTTTTTTTAACCTTAGGACTCTGCACACTTTGCCACTGCTAACCAGTGCTAAAGTGTTTGTGCTCACTCCCTAAAACATGGTAAAATTGGCTTACACCTGATTGGCATATTTCATTTACTTGTAGGTCCCTAGTAAAATGGTATGCCGTCTATAGAGGTCTAGTCAATTAAATGTTACTTTTGGGCCTGCAGCACTCATCGCGCCACTCACTCAAGGAAATCCTTAAAACATGTTCCAGCTCTGAAAATGGCAGCCACCAATGTTTTAAATCAAAAATGTTTTTTCTTTTATTTTAAACACAGGTTAATAGCATTTTGCACCACATATGTGCAGTTTAGGCCGTGTTACCTTTTTTTGAGATAGAGGTGATGATAAAGCGCCTTTTTTTACATACATTTGTGCACTATACGGACAAACTGACTTGCAAAACAGACAACTATGTCAATTTATACCCTAATAGGTCTTTGAATTTAAGGCAGCACATTTAGTTTTTTTTATCAGCACCCAGTTGTGTAGCACTTAGCACCAAAGCCCAGAGTATGAGGGGACCAATGAATCCAAACTAGTGGCTATTTTTACTACAAAACAAGAGGATGGAGAACCCAATTTAATTTGTTGCCTTAGGGCCTATGGCACTTTTGAAGCAGCACTGGTTGCACAAGGCTCACATGGCTAGATGTTCAGAGCTCAAAAATCAAAACAGATTGGGGAGCAAGGACAAATGATGTACTCCATAAGGCTATTTAGTAGCCTGTGGCTAAGGCTGACTGCCTTTCAGACGGGCTTAGGTTCGAATTCAGACTTTAAGTGTCTGAGAGGATGGCATATATTACATTTAAAGGTGTAATATCACACGTTGAAGTTGAAGTTGAAAGGTTTTGTATAGCGCTCGATCACCATGCGGTTTCTTGGCGCTGCAGACGGACGGAACTGAGAAGAGCAGGAGGACTACTGTAGTGTGAATGCATGAGAAAAAGGTAAGTTTTGAGAGCTTTACGGAAATCCATGTAGATGGGAGTGGACCTGATAGCAAAGGGAAGGGCATTCCAAAAAGGGGGGGCAATGGTGGAAAACCTCATGCCTCCAATTTTTTCCTCCTAAAGCGGGGAACACTTAGGAGAACCTGAGTGGAAGAGCGCAGATCTCTATTGGGGACGTAAGCTCTGATCTTAGAGTTGATGAAGGCTGGGGCAGTGCCAGCCAAAGCCAAAAAGATCAGGCAGCCCACCTTGAATAGAGAACGCTCCAAGATGGGCAGCCAATGAAGAGTTTTTAACAGGGGGTAACATGATGAGACCTGGGGAGTCGATGGATTAGGCGGGCCGCCTGGTTTTGGATTAATTGCAGACGCCAGACGTTCTACAACAAAATGCATGCCACTGTTACATCTCATAGCAGGATGCCCGAGGTGCAGTATGTCACCTGGCCTTACATTATGTAAGAAAAATTTACTGCATTTTGTTTCTCATGCACTCTCTGTGGTGGAAGTTGTTTCCTTGCTCTACAAGGCTGGTATTTGTGTCCCTTCAGTTGTAGCATTACAGAACATGGAGAGCAGAACACAATTTGCAGAAGGCAGTTTGTGCAGTGTTAAGGCACGAGGGATATCTAACATGGGGTTCTTCTTCCTTCACCTACCATGTTGGCAAAACAGCATGACTAGCCTTATATCTATGCCTATCTTAGCTGGTCACCACTTCAATATTTCCGGCCTCAAGTGCCCAATTCAATTTGACAGCCTTTTTTCCTCTGATATCATTTCCTGCAGAGATCAGTTTTGGTCAGTTCCAGAGTCTGTTCAATACCACTCCCTGCCTAATGGGGGGCATACATCAAACCGGAGAAGTGCAGGAATGCTAGGTGGTATGATTTTGGCCAATGGCTGTCTGACTTTTTTGTCACAGAAATATGGAAGAAATAGCATTCTTTTAACTAATAGTGTTATATTTGCAGAACATTCTTGGTAAGAAAACATTCTAGGCACCACGTTGATGCTTTTAGGTTTATAGGTTTCAGAAATGTCCAGAATTGATAGGGCTCCTTGGTTGCTGGCTGAGCCAGATCCCTAACAATCCAGTCATTCTCCTTGCAAGTGAGTGGAAATTATGATTTTCCCCCTGTCTGCTGGTCCATTTGTCAAGATGTCCTGTTGCATGCCATGGGGATGCTTTAGACCACCAGTGGACTGCTGAGGCTTTTGGGATGGGGGTGCAGTTTCATGTAAGGATGGGCTGGGTCCCTCTCTATTACTTTCTAAAATATGCCCCGGATGTTTTACTATTCATACTTTCTCAGTAAAACTGTGCATTTGTTGGACAACATAAACATCAAATCTGTGCAAGGCTGATTCCACACACACCATCAGCATATGCTGGCCTGAGTCGTGGCTAGCACACAGTGCACCATCGCTATGCCTAACATAGCAAAGTAACAGATGGTATGTGCAACCTGAGAACATGACAATCCTGACTCCCCAAGGAAATTGTGGAAACAGATATCGAACCCTTTCGTTTGGTAACTCATGCTTGCCCAAAGATTGACAAAAGAAATACTCCAACAGGCATTACAATATTTATCGAAGCAATAGGATTTTTGTGTAAAATACGTGTGCTGCAATAATCAATAGAAGGAAGCAAAACAAAGTTATCAGTATCACAAGAATGGAAAAGAAATTGAACAATCCAACCATTGTGCTGTTACATAGAATATATGCTTGCACATGCGTGTAGTGATAGTTCTTTAGCCCACTCTGCAACCCCAGTTCAGACATGGCTATATTCAAATGTAAATGTAGCCGTACTTGTAAAGAGCACTGATACTCCTGAGTGTCCTGGCGCTGTACTCATACCGCTAGGGAACCCTTCCTGGTTTTTCCCCGTGAAATGTCCACTCCTGGGCATCCCCAGGGTGCAACCAGGCATCCCTAGCGCTGTAGGGGGCTGTTGTGGAGACTAAGCAAGCTGTTGCCCAGAGTTGCAGCGTGGGACCCATGCTTAGAGTAGGCACCGAGGCAAGAAATCAGGTCCGAGGAATTCTGAGCCCAAGATCTGCCGAGACCAGCCAAGGCAGGAATTGAACCATGGTCCCGGGCCAGACCTCTGCATCAGGGTCTGCCGCTCTAACCATTGAGCCACACTTCTCCACATAATCAGTCTGACCCTGTGCCTCATGGGAACAGTCCAGCCCGAACTGCCAAGCCATGCCTTCCCTGGACCGGAAACAAGCTTCCGAGGACCGGTTTCTGGCATTCCAGCCGTCTTCAGCCCGGCTTGCTTGAATCCAGTGGCAAAGTGAGCAAGGGACTCACGTCTGAGCATACCCTGCCACACTTATGGCGGCCAAAGCGGTACAAAAAGGGGTGGTGATGGACGGAGCATCAGAACCAATCAAACACTCACACCCAGTCAAAAGATCTGGGTTTGATCCATCACAGTTCTTTAGCCCACTCTGCCACTCCAGTTCAGACATGGCTATATGCAAATCAGTCTGACCCTGTGCCTCATGGGAACAGTCCAGCCCGAACTGCCAAGCCATGCCTTCCCTGGACCGGAAACAAGCTTCCGAGGAGCGGTTTCTGGCATTCCAGCCGTCTTCAGCCCGGCTTGCTTGAATCCAGTGGCAAAGTGAGCAAGGGACTCACGTCTGAGCATACCCTGCCACACTTATGGCGGCCAAAGCAGTACAAAAAGGGGTGGTGATGGACGGAGCATCAGAACCATTCAAACACTCACACCCAGTCAAAAGATCGGGGTTTGATCCATCACCGTTCTTTAGCTCACTCTGCCACCCCAGTTCAGACATGGCTATATGCAAATCAGTCTGACCCTGTCCCTCATGGGAACAGTCCAGCCCGAACTGCCAAGCCATGCCTTCCCTGGACCGGAAACAAGCTTCCGAGGACCGGTTTCTGGCATTCCAGCCATCTTCAGCCCAGCTTGCTTGAATCCAGTGGCAAAGTGAGCAAGGGACTCACGTCTGAGCATACCCTGCCACACTTATGGCGGCCAAAGCGGTACAAAAGGGGGTGGTGATGGACGGAGCATCAGAACCAATCAAACACTCACACCCAGTCAAACGATCTGGGTTTGATCCATCACCGTTCTTTAGCCCACTCTGCCACCCCAGTTCAGACATGGCTATATGCAAATCAGTCTCACCCTGTGCCTCATGGGAACAGTCCAGCCCGAACTGCCAAGCCATGCCTTCCCTGGACCGGAAACAAGCTTCCGAGGACCGGTTTCTGGCATTCCAGCCGTCTTCAGCCCGGCTTGCTTGAATCCAGTGGCAAAGTGAGCAAGGGACTCACGTCTGAGCATACCCTGCCACACTTATGGCGGCCAAAGCGGTACAAAAGGGGGTGGTGATGGACGGAGCATCAGAACCAATCAAACACTCACACCCAGTCAAAAGATCTGGGTTTGATCCATCACTGTTCTTTAGCCCACTCTGCCACCCCAGTTCAGACATGGCTATATGCAAATCAGTCTGACCCTGTGCCTCATGGGAACAGTCCAGCCCGAACTGCCAAGCCATGCCTTCCCTGGACCGGAAACAAGCTTCCGAGGACCGGTTTCTGGCATTCCAGCCGTCTTCAGCCCGGCTTGCTTGAATCCAGTGGCAAAGTGAGCACGGGACTCACGTCTGAGCATACCCTGCCACACTTATGGCGGCCAAAGCGGTAGAAAAGGGGGTGGTGATGGACGGAGCATCAGAACCAATCAAACACTCACACTCAGTCAAAAGATCTGGGTTTGATCCATCACCGTTCTTTAGCCCACTCTGCCACCCCAGTTCAGACATGGCTATATGCAAATCAGTCTGACCCTGTCCCTCATGGGAACAGTCCAGCCCGAACTGCCAAGCCATGCCTTCCCTGGACCGGAAACAAGCTTCCGAGGACCGGTTTCTGGCATTCCAGCCGTCTTCAGCCCAGCTTGCTTGAATCCAGTGGCAAAGTGAGCAAGGGACTCACGTCTGAGCATACCCTGCCACACTTATGGCGGCCAAAGCGGTACAAAAGGGGGTGGTGATGGACGGAGCATCAGAACCAATCAAACACTCACACCCAGTCAAAAGATCTGGGTTTGATCCATCACTGTTCTTTAGCCCACTCTGCCACCCCAGTTCAGACATGGCTATATGCAAATCAGTCTGACCCTGTGCCTCATGGGAACAGTCCAGCCCGAACTGCCAAGCCATGCCTTCCCTGGACCGGAAACAAGCTTCCGAGGACCGGTTTCTGGCATTCCAGCCGTCTTCAGCCCGGCTTGCTTGAATCCAGTGGCAAAGTGAGCACGGGACTCACGTCTGAGCATACCCTGCCACACTTATGGCGGCCAAAGCGGTAGAAAAGGGGGTGGTGATGGACGGAGCATCAGAACCAATCAAACACTCACACTCAGTCAAAAGATCTGGGTTTGATCCATCACCGTTCTTTAGCCCACTCTGCCACCCCAGTTCAGACATGGCTATATGCAAATCAGTCTGACCCTGTGCCTCATGGTAACAGTCCAGCCCGAACTGCCAAGCCATGCCTTCCCTGGACTGGAAACAAGCTTCCGAGGACCTGTTTCTGGCATTCCAGCCGTCTTCAGCCCGGCTTGCTTGAATCCAGTGGCAAAGTGAACAAGGGACTCACGTCTGAGCATACCCTGCCACACTTATGGCGGCCAAAGCGGTAGAAAAGGGGGTGGTGATGGACAGAGCATCAGAACCAATCAAACACTCACACCCAGTCAAAAGATCTGGGTTTGATCCATCACTGTTCTTTAGCCCACTCTGCCACCCCAGTTCAGACATGGCTATATGCAAATCAGTCTGACCCTGTGCCTCATGGGAACAGTCCAGCCCGAACTGCCAAGCCATGCCTTCCCTGGACCGGAAACAAGCTTCCGAGGACCGGTTTCTGGCATTCCAGCCGTCTTCAGCCCGGCTTGCTTGAATCCAGTGGCAAAGTGAGCAAGGGACTCACGTCTGAGCATACCCTGCCACACTTATGGCTCCTATCTAGTGTTCCTTATCCTAGTGTGCCTAAGATGGGTGAATCTACCAGAATCCCTGTAGGGTGATCTAACTCCCCAATTACCAGTGGGTATCTTTCATGTGGAGGCCATCTCAGTGAAGAACTGAACAGCATCATTCTAATGCGGTAACCGGATTCAGATGGTCTGGAAATCTGGCATGGGGCAACCTCAGCAGTGTCAGCAAAATCCTTCTCTAACTAGACAAAGGAGTGATGTTGGCTATATAATAAACTTCACCCATGTTGCCATGCCAATTTCCCAGTCAGGCTGTCATTATTGATTTCATCCTGTCAAAGCTGTCGCTGAGCAAATAATAATAAACAACAACATTTTGCACAGTGAAATTTAGCTTTTGTGCAGAATGTTCAAGGCTCTGATATTATACCAATGCAGAAGTGTAAATGTTAGCAAAGGTATTTCAATGAACGTTATTAATTCAAGCATGAAAAAAAAGGAAAATCCACACTTTTAACTACGCAGAAAACCTTCCAACTAGTGTTCTCTATCAGTAACTCTCCTACACCTGTCCATGAATTCTATACTACGATGCTGTTCATCCGTGACTGGATGAACGGCAGCCATCTGAAGTTAAATTCAGATAAGACGGAAGTGATTCTTACAGGAGGTCGCTAAAATCCCTGGAGTTCCCGGTTCGGGCCTGAAGAGCAGGGACAGCCTCCTACTCCTTCCATATCTGCCAAAACTTTGGGGGTCATAATTAATAATGATCACACAATGAAAACTCAAATAGGATCCGTAATCTCAACATGCTTTTTCCAACTAAGAAAAATAGGGAAAATTAGCATGTTCCTTACACAGGAAGCAAAAATACAGGCAGTACTTGCTATGGTGATATCCCATATAATTATGCCAATTCTCTAAACTTCGGCAGCCCCGCTTATCTTACTCACCATCTTCAACTAGTACAGAACCAGGCAGCCAGACTGATTCTTCAGGAGAACAGGCGTCCACATGTCACTCCTCTTCTAAAGAAGCTGCACTGGCTCCCCATAACTCAGAGATGTGCCTTCAAGGTGATATGCATTATCTTTAAGTCCCTAAATGGTAGAAATCCCAAATTCATCAACAGCCTTATTGAAAGATACATTCTGACTCACAATTTGCGATCTGCCCATATGCATTTTCGGACTATACCTCCCTTCAAACTGAAACGTTTTGGTGGAACATGGTTCTCCACACTAGGCCCCAGATTCTGGAACTCTCTGTCTCTAGAAATCAAACCCTGCACAGACCTCATGAGTTTTCGTGGACTCCTAAAAACATGGCTATTTAGACAGGCATACAAGTAACATCTCAGACCAGCACCCTTAGAGTAGCGCCATGAAACCAATCTGGTGTTGGGAAATTTAGCTCACTTCTGTACCTGGAGCTGGGTCGCATATGCCTCCCTTTACTTTATTTGACTTGGATGCACTCGGACCCGATTGCTAATTGCAGGACTGTTTGTAAATCACAATGCAGCGCCTCAGAGGCCTACTATGTCCATGTATCTGACAATTGAAGCATTACTGCAGCAATATAGTAGAGGAATATGTATGTGCATGGTGCCGTTTGCAGAAATGTAACGGGGAAAAAAATGCCAATAAACAGATTTGACGAAAATGAAACCAATCTGGTGTACATGCGCTCTATAAATAAAGTATAACATAACAGCAAATGTGTGTAAAATGTCAAAGTTCAAGAAAAGATGTCAACTCTGAACATTTGCATGTAAAATGGTGGTGTTTTTGCCCCGGCCTAATGTAACCATATGGTTCTCTTGCATCTAGTTTGTTTTATGCCCCTCCAAAGCCCAATTGGGGCTAAATCCGGCAAACTGCCTCCTGAGGGCACCCCGAAAAATTGTTGGGGCTTTAGGTGTGGGGCAAGGTCCATTGCCTGGGCAGGCTGCCCAGACCCCATTTTTTGCTTTCTTAAAAATATATATCCTTAAAGTCTTTTGGGCTGTCTTCCTCCCAACGGGGGCAGAAAAACTGTGGGTGCTTCTATGAGTGGGATCAGGCCCAAAGCCTGGTGGAGCACCCCATTGTTTTCAAACTAAAAAATATCTCTGGTGTCTTGTGGGTTTTCTCTGGGTGTGGGGTATGTTGGCACCCAAAGCACTGAGGGGCCATTTCAGGGGATAAACCTGATTTGTTTTAAAACATGGATCCAGTTGCGACTAATTAACTTTATCACTCCATATTTTGTTATGACCATTGGGCTTTCTGCCTCCCCCAAGGGAGCAGAAAGGCTGTTGTTGCTGCCAAATGCCCCTTCTTTTTTATTACCCAGATTTCCTTGGTGTCTAGTTAGTTTTCTCCCTCTCTTTGAGGCACCTGCAATTTACTCTTCAGCGTTGGAAAGACTGCTGTTGACTTTTTGGGATTGATGCATGCACGATGCCAGGGCAGGCAGCTACCATACCTTCTTTTTAAAAAAAAACAAATGCCATCACTGGAGCTTGCAAGCTTTCTGCCCCCAGGTGGTAAAAATAGGTATTTCTTGCCTATTGCCAACTGGGCATACACCCCCAAAAACAAAATCCCTTGTCACTTGTAGGGAGCCCTACTTGGGGATCACCCTTTGAGTATGATCACCATGCAGGGAACCACAATGGAGAGGTATTGGTGAAAGGGTGTACAGAACGCTTTAAAGTGACACCTCTTCCACACCGATCAATGTTTGAGGGCAGAGTTATCCCACCCTGTGCAACAATCAAATTTAAAGCAGGAGGAGATTAATGGCACTCTGCTGCTTTCACTGACACACTGTGATGTCAGCAGGTTGTGCACACGGATATGTCCAGTGACAATAAAACTGTTTAGGATGAGATGGAAGTTCTTCCCTCATGCTTTTGAGAAAGAAAATCCATCTGGCTTGCACAATAATCATTTTATTCTGCTATGCAGTGGACAAGCTGTTTGCAAACTCTTATTTGTGGAGGTAGTGTGGTGGATGTGAACTGTTCATCCACAGCGCTTAAGCGGTTTTGGAGATACTTGACACCTTTCGTATGTATAATACAGTGAAGGTGGTACAGTGGCTACTATCAAACATTTCCCTTTTGCCCGGCAATCAAGAAGGGAATTAGTGAGACCTTCACAGCATCCAGTTTTTGAGAGCCATGTAGCGTCTACTAGTTAACCAGATATCCAGGAATCACTAGTAGAAAAGTATCATACTTATCAGAAGCAATGTGTAAAATGGGTTCTATCCTCCCAACCGGCTTCTCCACAGAAGACAGGGTGTAATGGTCTGAAGTGCCAATTTTGTTCAATTTGTAGTGCCATTAATTACCTCCATGTCTAGTTTGACAGTTTAGTATCTTAGGTGTTATATAATTTATGAACGGCTTTTAAAGGTTCCAATAAAGTCCTTGGTAGGAAGTCACTGTTCTCTTGATCATTTACAAGTGCTTGCCTTCAACCATTAAAATAGTTGCAAATATGTTGGAAAAGTTGTGGAGTTGGATTTGTGGAATAAAAAGCATAGAATGTCACTGCTGTGTATATTGTTATGTGCTGACTGATAATCAGGCCTCTGAACTTTCCTGGGAATAAATATTTCTAAATCTAGATGACTTTTCTGTTTTTATGTTCAGATAATCGTTTGTCACTGCTATTTTGGCACCCAGGTATATTCTTTGTAAACATCCAAAATTAACAAAAATATACAAAGTTTCCATAGCTTAAATTATCACAATCTTTCTCAGGGAAGCAAAATAAAGTTGCTTACTCGAGCTTCTCCCTGGAAAAAGAAAATCTCCAAACATTGCACACGAAAACTGTGGGTAACCAAGATCAAAATTAGCTTCATAACTCATTTGGGATAAAACCCAACAGCAGCGGTAACAATGGAAGGAAGTACAAATTCTTGGAGGTAAAATGTTGGTGAGGGAAATGTAATTACCTCCAATAATTTTAGTGTAATGGGCAGTCCAAAGAGATATTTTAAGGAACAAAGGGGCATATTACCAAGGGCCTTATCGCCGCTTTAGCGGGAATTTTTCCCGCTAAAGCGGCGATAATTTAATCGCCCTATTATCTAGCTGTCGCTAACACCAGTTAGCGACAGCTAATAGGCGATAGCGGGCATTTAGGGTCCCACTTTGCATGTCAGCGATAATTATGGCTAATGACATGCAAAGTGGGTGTGCCAAGATGTTAGCGTCTGAAAACAGTCGCTAACATCGCTATCCCCTATTACCAACTTTTGGAAATAATCTCGGTAAGCGTGATTATCTCCAAAAGCTAACGCCTGCCCAGAGCAGTTCTTAGCCATGTTATCCAATGGTAGGTGGATAACATGGCTAAGAGCATTTGTTCGCTAATGCATGAATATCGCTGACTTTTCAGCGATATTCATGCATTTCGGCCGATTTTTATCTCTTAGGAGATAAACCATGATAATATCAAGGCTCCTAAGCGATAAAAATCGTTGGAGTGTGACGTTATAATTTTGCCCGCTAACCAATTTTAGCGATAATTATCGCTATAGCTTGGTAATATGCCCCAAAATACCTTGCAAATATTCATTATGGGGTAAATACTTCACCCTCCAAAAAATAGATTTTAGTTCATATTAAGACATGCATCAAAATCAGCGCTGAGTCTGCATTGGCATCCTAATCGAATGAATGGGATTATGGCAGGATCAACGTGTGAGCTAAAATATTAGGGTGTATTATATAGAATCATGACTCATGTGTCGATTTTGTTCGATGTGTAGTGCAAATAATTATCTCAATTTTTAGTTCCACATTTTAGTATCTGAAGTGTAATGTTATTAATGACCTAATGTCAAGGTTCCAAATAAGTCAGCAGTAGGCAGTTGTTCTATCAATTAGACATCCTTGCCTTGCAGCCATTAGAAATAGTCACAAATGTGTTGGAAGAGTTGCGGAGTTGGATTTGTAGCAGTACAAGCAAAGTGTTTCACCACTGTGTGCATTTTATGGGCTAGCATACTACCAGCCCTTTGAACTTTGCTGACAATAATGCATTCTAGGAGCTGATGCTGGAAAAGATCAACTCAAAAAAAGTGTTTTGTTCAGAGGATTAGCTAGGCAAAGCAGTTAACAAGGTAATGCATTCGCAAAATGGCCAGTGCAATGTATCGAGAACAAAATGCCAAATTTGTGGAACAATATTTGGAACTGCTTGTTGACTCACTCTTGGGAAACTCTGATGCTTAATTTGGTGCACAATTCCATTGTACATGTTTGCACATTAAAAACAGTATCAAAGAGATGATCCTGCAAAACATAAATGACATAAACACTAACACACCCCTCGTAACTGATATTAAAAAGGATGGCATTACGTGCACAAGAAAGTACGCGAAGATTATAACAAGGCAACGCTGCAAGTTAAAGGAACATGTTGTGGGCATTCATTAGAGTTCAACCCTAATAATGTTGAATTGAATGTGTTATCTACTATGGACTGTATTACTTTGGAAGAACTGTATGGAATTCATACCAATCTGAAACGTACAGAAAAAGAACAGTCAGGTAAGATTTTTCCCCTTATACTTTCATTAAAATAAATATAGGCCCAGGTGACATTTTTACTACGTGGGTGTAATCTCGTGTAGTTTGGGTAAAAATTGTGTTAAGCAAAATTCCCAAAATTAACCAATTACTCCATGTGAAGTAGTTAAGAAACACATGCTGAAAATATTTAGTGCAAACACACGGAATAACTTGAACAATCAGAACACAAGTGGATGCTGTATGCTGTGATTATTTTTTTCAGTTATTTTAGCACAAAATGCATCCTTTCATCCATAATGGACAAAGGACACATTTTGTGCTAATATACATCGACAAATGCCAGTTTTGCATTTTGTGTAATTATGCATAATTCCATGTAATTTTTCAGAAATTGTACTCTGCGCAGAGAGAGTAGTGAGAAGAAGAGGGACAGCATGAGAGGCACAAGAAGAAGAGGGCAGAATGAGAGAGAGGTAATGGATATCTGGTAAATCAAAGATTATGGGGTCCATTAGGATGGCGGGCGGACTTTGTCCACCCGCCACCCTAACGGAGATTGGGACCACCCGCCATAAGGGCGGGAGTCCCGTTGTGGGTATTAGGATGTGCCCGCCACAGTGGCGGGCACATCCTATATGTTTTACATTGAGGCGGGCGGTGCTCTCTGCACCACCCGCCACAATGCAAAACATATGTTGACGCTTTTCAAGATGCAAAGCGGCAGGCACCGCGCGGTGCCTGCCGCTTTGCATATGGGCATGTGGGGAGGTACCATAGGTACCCCCCCATGTGCCCCCCGATGGTGGTGGCAACCTGGGGGCCCTGCAGGGGGCCCCCGCAGCAATCTCCGCCTGCCTTTCCATGGCGGTATTGCCGCCGCGGAAAGGTCTCCTACTTTGTGCCATCGTAATATGGCTGGCGGTGTCCATTGGACACCGCCACCATATTAATCTATTACCGCCGCACGGTCTTTCCGTCCACCGCTGTCCCCTCCGCCATCCTAATCTGGTGGAGGGGAAAACAAGAGTGCTTGTCGGGCGGATTGCCTCCGCCAGGGTGGCGGTGGCCACCGCCACCCTGGCGGAGGCAATCCGCCCGACATCCTAATGGACCCCTATGTGTGGTAAGGAAGTGAGCAGGACTGACTTTAATTAGAAATGCACAACACAGTTTGAATCAATATGTGAGCTGATGCAAGACTAAAAAGACCTGGTCCACTGAACGTCCTTTGTAATGTCTCTAGAAGGATGCTTAATCTTCAACCACACTGGACATGTGACTATGAGAGAGGCACTCTTTCATGCAGTTATCCCAGACAATGGGATCACTGTGAACCATGTATTTTCCTATGGCCAATAGATCCAGAGAGCCTGGTTGACTTGGAGCAATGGATTTGTTGAACCTCAAGCTGACATTGCACTGAACATTGTACTGTTACTATAGGATGGCGAGAAGCTATCTCACACCTATGTGGTTCTCTCCTGGAATACGTGGGTTGCCCTCTTGCAGACCTGAAGGCAAAATGGGAGGAGATGTTACGGGAAGAAATAAGTGAACAAAATTGGGAACAGTATAATCGCACTCCTCGAGGAACAAAATATTTAATTATACAATTTAATTATCTTCACCAGACCTATTTCATACCCATCGTACTATAAAGGATATTTGGCACTAACTCCAACTGTTGCCACAGATGGCACACTGCAGACACCAGTTACATTCACATGGTACAGAACTGTCAACTTCGCCAGCGTATGTCAAGGAGTACAACTCAGGAATGACGGGGGAAGAACAGGCAGACCACAAGTGTCGACAATCAGGCATGTCAGACATATCGAAACGGAAAGGAGAAGCTCATCACTAGAATCAGGTGAAGAGGAAAAAGAAGAAAAGATGGAACGATTATATCACATGTCAGACGTCCACATAGAATCAACTGAAGGCGTCCACACAGAATCAACTGAAGAAAATGAAAATGAAGAAAGAACATGCCTGGCAGACAGAAGCAAAATGAAGAAGACAGATTCTGTGACCATAGGAGTAGGATCACACAAAACAAAGTTCGTCCTGGACAGCGGCACAACACGCAACATTATGTGCGTATCGGAATACGGAAAGATGAAGACAAAGCCGGCACTGAGGCTGTCCTGATTAGAAGTGTTCACTTGGGGGTCAAAGAAACCAGTGATTAACATGGGAAAATTCACAGATGAGATAGCATATAAGGACAAAAAGATAAAAGAGGACATTCATGTGCTGCAGGGTGACGTCCCAGCACCGTGCCTGCTGAGCAACATCACAACGTAAATGATGGGTCTCATGGCCATGACATACAACATGTCAGAGCATATTGAAGACAGGGCACAACATAAGTGAAAAGCTGGAAAAAGATGATGCCGCCACAAGCACCCCACTGAGGGAGCTAACAAACAAAGATAAAAGTTTCACATGGACCGAAGAGCACCACAAAGCATCAAAAGAGATCAGATTTGCTATGACGGCAGATGACGATCTAGTAAATGCAGGCCAGAGTCTGCACATGGAACTAAATTCAGATGGCAACCAAGTGGGATTGGAAGCAAGTTTGGCACAACACCAACAAGGAAAAGATCACAGAAGACAGGTGGTGGCACAAGAAAGCGGAAATGGAACGGTGATGAGGGAGTCAAGAAGAATGAGACTACCACACACAAGAAGGGTAGAAAGAGTGGAACAAGAAGACATTGCTGCAAGAGACCAAACAGCGAACGCAACACCAAAGGCCCATGAGAACCAAGGAAGACATGCGACAAACCGGAGAAGAAATAAAGGAGGCACCGCGATGGTCAAACAAGGACAAGTGAGGAAATATGGCAATGAGTTCCCCGGAGGCAAGTTGAGGATGACAAAGGCGGTAGTTTGGCCAGTGTCACATCACTGGGCACCTTTCGCATGTCAGAAAGGTTGAAGCAAGAGAAGCGGAGAGGCCAAAGCAAGAACTGTAGGAAGACACACAAAAGGAAGAAGCTCAAGCGGATATCAGAAAACAGCGACCACGAAGGAAACACATGGAAACAAAGAGACTAAGTGAGGAGATGTAAAATGAAGGGACCTATGGGCCAGCGTATATCATCAGCTCTCTCTCTCTCTCTCTCTCTCTCTCTCTCGATCTCTCTCTCTCTCTTTCTCTCTCTCTCTCTCTCTTTCTCTCTCTCTCTCTCTCTTTTAAAAAAATGTTTGTTTGCATCAAGGGGGGAGATGTCGTGCCCAGAACAAGGGCACTAGGACCCTGGGACAGGACAGAGGCGAGGGGACACCGGACACCACATCCGGTCAAGGGGTGGGGACAAGGGACACTCGGCTGCTGGACCTCGGGGCAAGAGGTCATGATATGTACATGCTGTGACAGTAAGAATAAAGAAGTACCTGGTAACCAAATCCTCGTTCTGTGTGGCTTTTTTGGGTCCAACGACACAACAACTTGTACATGCATAATGGACGAGAATAATGGAAGACATTAATGAAGCAATGATGGGTCACTTGACTAGGTTGCCCCAAATGTGCTTGCTGGGGAAATTCCTCTGCACTACAAAAAAGAATTCTGAAGGTAGATTCACAAACCTTCTTGCCTACTGACAAAAGGCAGGATAATGCTGGGGTGGAAAACGATACCCATCCCTTCCAGTTATCATTAGTGATCAGATATGATCCATTGGGCATCTGCCAAAAAAGCGTTCCTAATTGAAAAAGAGAAAGAAAGACATAAAAGGCTTACCCTTGGGATTTGGGAATTGTTCCTAGATATGTTTGACAACAAATCTGAGAATATGCCTCCATGAATCTATGGCCTCCTCCCTTCCACCCTCCAGTGTGATGAATAAGACGAGCCTCAGTGTACAATGTGTGGCACATCGAGATGCAGTGTCACAGTGCCAGGCGTAGACGTAATGGGCTCCTGAAGCCCATAATATCAGAGCTCCCATGAAAGATTAAGGTAAAGACAGCAATATAAAATGATTCACATTATGGGGATCCTTAATGTATTGATGAGATTAAGTGTAAACACCAGGGGATGACTTCCACCACTGTGCATGGGGCACCTGCTTCATACCCCTAGACTCTCAACACTAATCATAGACAATATAATTATACCATATCTCATATAGCCTCACTGCCCGCAAGAAGACATGGACCACCTGCAAACCTATTTATTGACATATAACCTTAGCAACATATTGTTGAATGGAATATATTGTTTATATGAGTGTTTTGATTATTTAAAAATAATGTGTATGTATTTGTGTTTAACTGAGCTGCTAATTTGTATTGCTGTTTCTTTGCTTGGTTGCTCTGAAATTCATTTTAAAGTAGCAGAATAAAATGCGGTTTTGAAAGTTTCAGTTTCTCTTCTGTGATTTCCATTTCATAAAATAGTAGAAATGGCTACTTTCTTGCACTGTATCTCTCCATGTGCCCTTTAGGACTCACTTGGCCATGAATCTGCCCATCTGCCCTTTCAATTCAATTCAATTCATAAAGCGTTATTTGGGTACATGATACATGACCATAAAAGCACACAGTGAACAACAAACAGATTTACAAATTTAAAAATAAACACATGATTCTAAATAACAGTAAAACAGATTTTAGTAGAGATACAGTCCATACGATTAAAAAAGCATATTCTTTCTAGCAAAAATGCATTTGTTTAAAAAAGAGGCAGTATAAAAACAAATATCAGCAGAATTCATGTTACACAACAGGCTCATGGCCTGGTTAACTGTACATGCACCATATTTCAAAAACATTGGTTTCAGATAGGCGATTCTAAAGTTCTTGTACAGTTTACAAAATACTAAAAAGTGCATAGTGCTCTGTTTGGACACACCATCACACGGGCATGGTCCTGTTGGGTGTTTTTTAAGAATTGGTAGGGCCACTAAATGGTGTGCTACTCCAAACCTCAATCTTGTCAGCACAAACTTGTGGGATGGCCTTGTCACCATTGATAGATAAGATGGTGAACCTTCCGAGACAATATATTTATTATAAAACCGCACCGTGGTCATAGAGCCTGCTGCTGACCACCGTTTCCTGGCTCTACTGGCCAAGAATTTACCTTTAAGTTCCGCTTTAGGAATCAGGCATGCGGCTCTGGGATTAAGCACAACATTTAGGTTGAAAATTTCAGAGTAACAGTCAATAACATAGTTTAACCAGGGAATTTTCTTGTAGTGATCCAATGATAAACAATCCTCAATAATTGTTCTATTCAATGCCTTCTCCTCCTGAAGCCAAATGGAGCGCCAGATCAGGAGTGGCCTTAAGGATAATAGATCACTTAGGTAATAAATATACAATTCCCGGTGGATCAACACAGTTGAGGCACTCTGGGGTAGACACAAAAGTTTTTTCAAGAAACAATTTTCCTCTGTTTGTAGGATTTGGGAATATCTATGACCCCACACACCTGCCCCATATAATGCTATTGTAGTACATCTTGCCTGGTAAATTTGTAGCATATCCTTGGTGCGCCTATCTCCAACTTTGGCCGCAAATCTGAAAACACCGTAGGCGTTTTTTGCCATTTTATTTCCTACGTTGCTAAATTCATTGTCCCATTTTCTATTACTTGAGAAGGTAATGCCAAGATAACAAATTTTTTTCCACATGAAGCACTTTTTCATGTTCAATAAAAAAGGCATTTGAAGATTTCTTACTAGCCCCACAGGTCATAGTGTGCGTTTTCCCCTTATTAATAGACAGTTTCCTGTCTTGGATAAACTTACAGAATCTGTCAATTAGGCGCTGTAGCCCTAGAGGAGTTCTTGAGAGCAAAACGGCGTCATCAGCATATAATAACACCGGAACGGAAACGCCATTCATCTGGGGGGCATCGGCCTTTACATTCTTTAAAATTGCATCAACCTCATTAATAAATAATATAAAAAGAAGAGGGGCCAGGACACAGCCCTGTCGAATCCCACGTTTCACATTGAATTTGGGGGTACACTCTCCTTTAGTGCCATATCGCACACAGGTTTCAAGCTTTTCATACAACCTGGCTAAGAAGAAAATTATACCCTCCGGGGCTCCTAACTTGAACAGAGTTGGCCATAAAATAGCATGGTTGACCATATCAAAAGCACTGCTTAGGTCAGCAAAACAGAGGTATAACGGACCAGGTTTTGCTTCAGTGTATTTACTAATCATTATGTCTAAGTTTAAACACTGGTCCATGGTACCCCTGCCCTTCCTAAAGCCATACTGGCTGTCAGCCAAGATGTTCTCTTGCTCAACCCATTCTTCTAATCTTATTAGCATTACTTTACTCATGATCTTTACAGAGGAGTCAAGAAGAGAAATAGGGCGGTAGTTTTTTGCATCCGCCCTACTGCCCTTCTTGTGGATTGGGATGATTATAGATTCTCCCCAAGTTTTAGGGGGCTCATTACAGACTGCGGCATTAAATGCAATAGTCAAGAGAGGGCTCTACAGCTCTGGGGCTGATTTATAAACATCAATAGGGACCCCTTACTAGCATGTATTTCCTGATCGACCTCTTGGACAGTGATGTGAAGTGGTAAAAGCGGCCAACTAGTATGATTCAAATCATCACAGTTATCCGGGCTAAAGATTTTGGAGTAATGTATAACCCAGTCATCACTGGTGACGTTAGAGGATAACTCCGGTAAATGATCTTCTTTAAGAAAGGGAGAGTTAACTGTAGCCCAAAAAAGAGTATTATTAGATGTCTCAGAAGCTTGGTTCAAAGAATCCCAAGCCTCCTGCTGTAACTCACTCTTCCTACGCTTCAATGCTAACTTATACAAAAGTCGGGATTTGATAATTTGGTCCGTGTCTCTAGGTCTTTTTGTAAGGGCACCTTTTAGTTCTGTTAGTAAGTTGGTGCATGCATGATCAAACCACCCTGGCCCATTACGATGCTGATCTCTACTAGGTCTGGTGAACCTAACATTAATTAATCTATTCATTTCATTAAAAGCAAATAAAACCTGTTCGGCGTTGGTAGTATTATCAAATATAAACGAAATGTCTGTCATGCAGTCCTTAACAATAGAGCTGGTTAAGTCCTTGGCTTTTTCTCCCTTCCATCTCATTCTAACACCGTTTGGTCTGTGAGGTTCAATATTAGCGATAGTTTTATCAGCTTCCTCGGTGCTTCCCTTCCACAATGTACATTCTAATAAAATACAATTATGGTCACTTAATGAGGTGACTTCAATCCTAGAGGAGACACAATAGGGGATAATATTGGTAGAAACTATAACATGATCAATAACTGAACTAGTAAAACGGTTCTTAAATGTAGGAATGATTTGACCATTTTCGTCTTTGGAGAAACCCAATATTTCTAGATCGTAACAGCTCATAAATTTATGCAGTGTTTCTCCATAAACATTATGTTTAAAGTGTAAGACATCTATACCACCATCATCTGTAACCCCACAGACTTTCTGGGTTGACAACTCACATAACGGGGTATTGAAATCACCCACCCAAATGAAATCGAAGACAACGTTCATTTCAGTGCTTAAAATTTCCAACACGCTGGCCAAGTTATTAACTACTACCGATCTAGAATTATCAAAAACATTATTATAGTAGTTTAACAACAAAATATTACGGCCCTGCTCATCAAGGAGCCAAAGAATTTGCGCGTACACACCCACAGTTGTATATTTTTTTACTGTAATTCGCCGATTGATGGAGACTAATGTTAAAAGACCACCTTTTGCTCTTCCTGACGCAGAAGCCTGCGCCTGTAAGTTATAAGACACAAACCCCGCATAGTTGATATCTTCCCTACACCAAGTTTCCTGGAAACAAAAAATATCATGAGTATTTATAAAACTTGCCCAGCCCAGAGCGTCACCCTTAGATTTTATTCCGGAGATATTCCAGCTGACGATGGTTATACCTTTGGAGCTTTTGGGACCCATCATGCCAGTTTTCTCCAATGGTACTGTTATAATTGGGCCATCTGCTAAACTTGTGTTTCTGTTTAAGGTCGCCCTGGTTTCCTTTATATTAGAGTGGACCGGCAGGTTTGGTTCCAGGACTAACGGTTTGTTGTTGGGCACTATATCCTCACAATTAGTAGTCTCACCCAGCTGGGGCCCTCCCAACCCAGGGAGTCAATCATTAGCGTCCAGATTGCTCAGGGCTTGATATCTGTTTACTATGGGGACATCAAAGACTGGGTGATACGTAGCTGTTAACGGTCTGGCTCTAAAATTATCTGGGGGTACCGTGCTAAGATGGCTATAGAAATACCCAAGTGGGCGAGTGCATATGCTGTTCTCATCCTGTTTTAGAGAGGCAGCTCTTAGCAGAACGGTCGCGACGTGTTGAGAGTGTTTAAAATTTACAATAACACAGTCGCCTCTACACTTCTTCCTAGCATTACCTATCCAAGTAACCCTCCTCGTAGCCAAAATTTGGTCAGAATAAGCCGGTGGGAAACCACACTGCTTATGCAACCAAGAGACTGTCTTGTTTTTAAGTGATGCATTTGACTCGAATTGGTGTCGATTCAGAGGGTTTTCTACTGGTGGTACATTGGTTAGGACCACTGTGTATGGAACACAGTCGGGGGGGAGATTAATAGACCCTCTATATCTCGATTCAGATGTGCCCTTATTGTTCGCTGAAGCTGGTACTGTTACTGCCTGTTTTTCTTGGCAGACTGATGGAACTTTAACAGGTATGGGGATTATCGGCATAGACACAGCCAAGCCTCCATGAGATGGTTCTGCTGCTTCTTTGCTAACTTCAGGGCCCTTTTCCACTACCCTAGGCCTCTCTGCCATTGCTATATGGGTATCTAGAAGACCACCTAATCTAGCCACTTCTGCTGTCATCATATCAAGTTTTGTGACCAGGGGTTGAATGATATTTTCGATCTTGGTATTGATGATACTAGTTAAAAGATCGAATTGCTCAGTGTTCATTCTGACCGCTCCCTGCTTCTCCCTTGGCTCTACCCCGGCCGTCGTGTTTTTGAGGGGTGATTCAGCCTTTTTGTTATTACGGATACTATGAGTGCCCCCTCGTTTGGCTTGAGCTTTCCTACATGCCCTCTGTGCTCTCTGGGCCGGCTGGCGCTGCACTGGCGAGTCACAGGGCACAATCTCAGTATTCTCAGTAATGTTCACTAGGTCGAGCTCACTTATAGGTGGGATTTCGGGGTTGTTTAGCATGCTACTATCATCGAGAGAGCTCAGTTGGTTAATTGGCGGAATAGCCTGTGGGGGTGAAGTAACTTGGGGAGTGTCACAACCTAAGGATAAACGTCGTTCTTTATTAATCTTATGAACCACTTTCACAAGATAATTGTCAAGTGTAGCTCCCGCCAACGTGGTGTTAACGGCTTTCTGTTTAGACATGGTTCAACCTAACAACCGTACAGTCGCAAATAAAATACCAGTAACAACAACTACAATAAAATAAATTAAGCTATCATGAATTGAACACACAATGATTATAAAATATTGGGGGCCTTATTACAGGCAGTACATACGCAATAGGTCTTACATCCTCGCTTTGGGGTTTTAAATGACTGGGCCAAGGTCCGTAGCCCTGCCCTGCCTCCTCCTGCCCCGGACGGCCACAGACGGCCCGCCCTTTGCCCGGGCTTCGCCCGGCACCGCCCGTGCGCATCCGCGACGCGGAGGGAGCGTCTTGTCTTTAAGCGCCTCCTGGCGCCAAAGTAGCAGGAAGTGGGCGGGGATGCCGCCGGGCGCCCTGGGACCTGTAGTGCTCCCGGTCCGTGGCCACGAGCTGAAAGCGGCAGTGAAGCGCCTGGAAAACGCCCGGTGTCCTTGTCCCCACCGTGGCGCTCAGGTAATGCCATGTTGTCCGTTGGTTTGCCCCCGCTCCACCGAGGGAGCGTCTTGTCTTTAAACGCCTCCTGGCGCCAAAGTAGCAGGAAGTGGGCGGGGATGCCGCCGGGCGCCCTGGGACCTGTAGTGCTCCCGGTCCGTGGCCGCGAGCTGAAAGCGGCAGTGAAGCGCCTGGAAAACGCCCGGTGTCCTTGTCCCCACCGTGGCACTCAGGTAATGCCCTGTTGTCCGGTAGTTTGCCCTTTCAATTTATTAGTGCAAAGCATCAGCATCTGTTTCTCTCCCATTTCATGTTTATTTATGAAATTACAACACAGTTTGAGCCAATATCTGAGCTGAGGCAAGACTAAATTGGCCGTCACTACTTAACTTCCTTTGCAATGTCCCTAGAAGGATGCATACTCCAACTTCATGGGACATTTCACTTTTTCATGTAGTGATCACTGTGAGACATGTATTTTCCTATGGCCAGTTGACCCAGGCAGCCTGACTGACTTGGAGCAATGGATTGTTAAACCTCAAGCTGACGTTGTGCTGAACATTGGGAGGAAGCAATGTTGAGATGCTCTTATGTGTTGCAATAATTAAGGCTGATGATGCCTGAGCCACAACTGTATTTATATTAATTTCAAAAACTTACTTATTGTTTAGTTGGCTTTAAGAGTGCACTTTCATTTCCCTTGTTTGTATAGTAAAGTTGATTATTATTTATCAATGATTTAGGCATTTCTTCTTTTTGTAGCATGATTTCTACCCTGTTGATTGGTTTATGTCGTGCACCTTTGTTAGTACACTGTGAGCTCTTTTTCACTTCTCTGAAACTATAAAATGCGCCTATTCTCAGATGTGTGCCAGACCTTCTACAAAGACAGACTCTATAGTTGCTTGCTTCTTTGATTTATAGAACGATCCTTGCTTTCTTTATGAGTTATCGTTATGCCTGACTGCTTTCACTGATGTATTAATACGACTCTCCAGTTACCTATGAACGAGTAGTTTTATGTCAGCTCATTACTGGGCTATATTTTGATTATGGATAATTTCCTTATGTTAAGACCTCTCATAATTGACTTTATTTTTTCAGCATTGTTGGTGCTGAGTTGAATCTTTTTTTTTTTTTTTTTTTTTTTTTTATTGAACATAGCAATGGTTAATCAGTGGTACAATGCATCTTTACAGTTTTAAATAAATAAATAAAGAAGAAAGACATCTATATACAGATATATATCAGACATGAGAATTAGGAAAAGGGGAAGAGATTCATCGAGCACAGCAAAAAGGGAATACAGATAACGATTTAATCTAGAAGGGACTGTGCAAAATCCGCAATTTATAAAGTGACGTTGTAAAAAAGTGCAAAAGCCTACAATAAAGTGCTACTGCATGTGCAAAAAACTATGATACAGCGATATCCAAAAAAAGTGCGAGTGCTTTTAATTGTACTAACCCTTTCTTTATCTTTATTCTTCCTTTGCTGCTCATCCCTCCTTCAGTTGAACCAAATCCCCAAAATATTTCCAATTCCTTTCAAATCTCTTAATAGAACCTACTCTGCCCGCATATGCTTTTTCAAAAAGACAGGTTCTCCTCATCTTATTGAACCACTTTATAAGTGATGGAATTTCCCTTGATTTCCAGTTTTGTAATATTAAAGAGCGGGCAATCGCACATGATATAAATATAAATACCTCCTCCGATTTGTTGATATTGCTTCTATCCTTGCTTATTCCAAACAAGACTACTTCTACCGTTGGCGGAAATGGTTTTCCAATGGCAAATTCAATTTGCGCGAATATCTCTTTCCAGAATGGCTCCAACATCGGGCAGGCAAAAAAAATATGATACCATCCCCCCTGGCCATGTGCTAAACATCTAAAACACTTATTTTCTGTTCCAGGAAAAAAAAATTCCAAAGCCTCTGGCGTATAATAGGCTAGCCAACGAGACAGAAAGGCCATCCTCTTATAGTTGGCAGCACGCAAGGATTTGTTTCCCAGTAAACAGAGAGCCTCCCAATCTTTGAAGGAAAAAAAGCACTGGGTCGAGAGACTTACTTTGTTCAGATGTTTAACAATGAGTGGGGATTGGCCAGAGCCATGGAGCAATTTATACCACTGCCCTATCCCGCTGCTCTTCCTACCATAAAGGTTGTTTAGTAAATTATCAGGGGTATTCAACAAGCCACTTCCTTCCTTTTTAATAAAATGAGTGATCTGAAGATATTCAAAAAAGGACAGTCGCCTTAAAATGTTGGATCTAGTTATCGCCTCTTGCCAACTAATAACCCTATTTTGGACTAGCAAGTCTCTCAATTCCCGAAACCCACACAATTCCCATTTTTTAATCTTCGAGAAACTTAACGGAAGTCCTATTTTACTACATTCAAACAAACTTAGATATTGGGAACCATCCGAACCATGTTTTTTAAAAAGCAGCAATAAGCGCGTAGTATATTCTTTCAGCGTCTTATACATCGATTTTTTGGGGAGTTTTGCGGTCTTTAAAAAAATAGGGATTTGAGACCCTGCTTCTTGGACCATCTTCTCCAAAAAGAAATTGTCTCTTGTCTGATACATCCTTAAAAGACCTGCCGCTATATCAAAGAATGCAGCTTCATAGTATGTTTTTAAGTGGGGTAGCGCTAGCCCTCCTTGATCTATTGTGAGTTGCACCACCGGGAGTTTAACTCTAGGAGTTTTATTACCCCAAATAAATCCTCTTAACATTGTTTCTAATTCTTTAAAGAAAGACACATTAATTTTTAACGGTACATTAGTAAACAAAAATATAAGTAGAGGCAGAACTGACATTTTAACCATTGACACCCTACCAATCACTGTCAGGGGTAACAAGAGCCATTTATCTAACATATGCTTGATTTTATTTTTCATTCTTATGTAGTTTAGTTCTAGAAGCTTATCATACTCTGCAGTTACAAAAATACCCAGATATCTTATTGGGTCTCTTTTTGCAGCTTGAGCTTGCAAGAAATTAGGGAGAAATCCTGTATCTGTATTTAAAGCAAGAACTTCAGTTTTTTTAGCATTTATCTTATATCCCCCTATCTTTTCATAAGCTTTAAACTCTTTCAATAAGTTCTCAACCACCCCCTTTTCAGGAGCAAGATAAAGAATAATGTCGTCAGCAAAAAGTTTTAGTTTAGACATGCCGAGGATGGGGGGTGTAATTGCTACATTATCCCTAATCCTTGCCACCAAGGGCTCAATGAAAAAAGTAAAAAGCAGGGGAGATAAAGGGCAGCCTTGCCTAGTGCCCCTGGTTACATTAATCCTGCCGGCCTGTTGTGCATTAATTATTACCTGAGCAGAGGCTCCAGAATATATATTATGTAACATCTTAATTATCTGAACCGGGAATCCAAATTGTCCAAGGGAATAAAATAGGGCGTCCCAATTTACCAAGTCGAATGCTTTTTCGGCATCAACCATTAAAATACAAGCTGGCAGCGAATTGGTGTTCAGATAGTCCAAGGCCTGAATTAGGTATTCCGTATTTGTGGCCATATAACGTCCTGCAATAAACCCGGTCTGGTCATGATGGATTACTTCCTGAGCTGCCAGAACAAATCTTTCTGCCCATATTTTCATAAGTATTTTGTAATCAGAGTTCAAGAGGCTAATTGGCCTGTATGAATTTACATCATCCTTTTTTTTATCTTTTTTTAAAAAGCATATAATTGTCGATTCTTTGAAAGCCCCAGGAACCGAACCTCCTAATTTTATATGGTTAAATAATTTTAATAGAGGTTGTTCTAATTCAGCAAGAAATACTTTGTAGAACTCTATAGGGTACCCATCCTGACCACAAGCCTTTCCCCCAGAGGTCGCCTTGATACTTGTACGAATTTCTAATACAGTTAATTCCCTATCTATTTGTATCTTCCGGGATTCCGAGATTTTAGGAATCTCTAAATTCGCAAAATATTCGTGAATCTTTTCTTCCTCTACCTGGTAGTTTGTGGAATAGATTCTCTCAAAGTGATCTAGGAAAATCCCAGAGATCTTCTCATTTTCCACCACTTCGATCCCACTCAGAGGATCCTGGATTTTAAGTATATGGGAAGATTCCTGTTTTTTTTTTGCAGAGTTGGCTAGTAATTTCCCAACCATCTGACTATCTTCATAGATTCTTTGCTGGAAAGTTTTTGAGTTATTTATTTCTTCGAGAGTAAAAAAATCCCTTAAACATGCTTTAGCTTGCTCCAAGTGGTTTGGTTGAGACTGGAGCTGTAATAAATACTGCTCCTCGACAGTAGATTGTAATTTAGCTATTTTTAGTTTCCTTTCCTTCGCCTGAGCACTTGTGAACGCGATTATCTTACCCCGTGCTGCTGCTTTAAACCCACCCCAAACTGAGAAGGGTTCAGCTGAGTCTTGATTTATTTCGAAATATTCCACAATCCATGATCTAAATCCAGATACCCAGGTTTGGTCCTGAAGCAAAGTGCGATCTAACTGCCATCTTGGGCGCACCCTATCGGTCCCTCCCAAAACAAGATCCAGTTCAATTCTGCCATGGTCGGAGAAAGGATTGCATCCAATTAGATTATTTGAGATCTGCAAAGATCTTGATATCAAGAAAAAATCTATTCTGGATGCAGTCCGGAAACGATGAGAATAGCATGTGAACAGCTCCCTCTCTACATTCTTGGAGCGCCAGGGATCCCGAAGTTGGTATTCATCTACAAAAGTTCCGAGAAAGCCTTTAGTTCTGGGCTTCAACTGTTTTTTATTTTTATTTGAAGTATCCCTTTTCAGATCTTGAATAAAGTTAAAATCCCCTCCACAAATAATTTGTCCTGGGACACCTCTTAACACCTCATGAATTTCTTTTAAAGAAGAAACATCGTCAAGAATTGGGCCGTAGTAGTTCACGAAGTTTAAGGGCTTCCCGTGAAGTTTAACTGTAACCCAAAGCCACCTTCCTTAGGAGTCCCTTCTGGTCTGAATAAACTCCCAGGGTAGATTCCTAGAGAAATAAATTGCTACCCCTCTCTGGGCAACTCCCGCAGATGAAAAAGCAGCTTGACTAAAGTATCTCGGAATAAATAAGTTAGGGTCGTTGGTTTTCAGATGTGTCTCTTGAAAGTATACTACTTGAGGATTTAGTGAGATTACCCACTTTAAGAGAGCCCCATACTTTTGTTTGTTCAGCATACCATTAGCATTGATTGACAGTATCTTACATAAATCATGATTCATTTAAACTGAAATATCTTATCCTTGTCAAGTAGCAAATACTGAGAAAATAACTATTACATCCATTGCTTATGTATCTTTTTACTGCGTTTCTCACCCCCTGCTCCCCCCCACCCCAGGAATGTGGCAACACCCCGCACTTCCATGCTGACCACATTCCTCCCTCCCTTCCTTTTCAACTGGGTGTCTTCTTCCTACACCCTGGGTGACCCGACTGACTGGACCCACCCTATTTTTTACCCAAGAAATGTGTTTTCCCCTTTTATAAAACGCTAGCTCACCCTTTTGCCCCCTCCTTCCCTACACGGAGCCCACAGGATTCCAAGAGAGGACAAAGAGAGAGAAAAACCATTGAGGTAGGAGGGGAAGGGGAAAAGAGAAAAAAAATAAAATAAAATAAATAAAAATAAAAATAAAAAAAAAACGCCAAAGAAAGAAGAAAGAAAGCAAATTCTTCTCGATCCATTTCACTCCCTACCCCCTGATATCTCTTTCAAGAGAGACTGTGCCTCATCTAAATCTGAAAATAAGAAAAACTTCCCCTTGACCAAAACTTTCAGCTTCGATTGCTGAGCAATCGAGGCTTGTGCCCCATTTGCTTTGAATAGCTGTAAAAGTTTTACAAATTCTTTCCTTCTTTTTGCAGCTGCCGCTGTCATATCGGAAAAGATCCTGCATTTTGTAGTCTCAGTCACTGCAAATTGGCGTTGCTGATAGGCCTTTGAAAGAATCCTTTCCTTGATCCTGTAGTCTGCAAAGTTCAGTAGAATAGTTCTTGGGAATGGTGAGTTTGCAAACCTCTGAGCTGGAACTCGATGGGCCCTAGTTATGGTCAGGTCTCCTTCAAAATCGGGTAGAACTGACTTCTGGATGAATGAGTTGACCCACTGGACAGTATCAGAGCCTTCTGTTCCTTCCGGAACTCCCACAATTCTCAGATTTGATCTTCGAGAGTGATTTTCAAGCTCCTCGAGCTTGTTCTCCATGATGATCCTCTTCTTTACTGCTTCCTTGGCACCCTCCGAGGCTAGATTCATACGATCCTCGAGGATAGAAATCCTCCCCTCTGCCTCTTGAATCCTGCTCGGGAGCACCATGTATAGCTCTTCAAATGTGCTGAGTTGAATCTGACTAACTACATTTGCCCCTTTGTAATGTTTCTTGATTTTGAATAGACATTTATGGATTTGACTTTATACATTGCCCTGTGAAGGTTTTCCTTATTTGCTCTCGGGCTCCAGTCCTTTGGGACTCACTTGTCCCTGGTCCTGCTCATTTGCCCTTTCAATTTATTAGTGCAAAGCGCCAGTATCACATTTCTCGCACATTTCATGTTTTTTTCTGAAATGGCAAACAATCATACAAATTGTGTTAAAATGAATAAAGATAGTACAACGCACAGAACATCTCAGTTATTAACAAGTAAATGAACAAGCCTTTTGAAGTTACCACCGTAGGTGCTGGTGTCTTTTGGTTTTGGGGAGGTATTTCATGGTGGACGACTTGTTGGCTGCTAGAGCGTACCCAGGATGCTGTAGCCCAGCTCAGACCATGTCTCAGAATCTTTGACAAATGTCCCACTCTTTTCCAGTGACAACGTAAGGCACATTCAAGGCCATGATTATAGTCCACAAGGTTCTCCGCCTTTCCCACCATCACACCACCAATCACATGCCTTCTAACAACAACTCTGAACTTTTGTCAGGAGGCTAGTGATTGACTTGCATTTCTGTAGAGTCAATTCTCTAAAAAGTAGGGGGCATATTACCAAGGGTGGCGATAGGCAATTATCGCCGGTTTAGCGGCCGTTTTCAGCCGCTAAGCGGCGATAATTCTATTGCTCTATTAGCAAGCTGTCGCCAACTGATGTTAGCGACAGCTTTTAGGCGATAGCGAGTGGTTTGGGGCCCGTTTTGCATGTCAGCGATATTTATCGCTAATGACATGCAAAGTGGGCGTACCCAACCTGTTAGCGACTGAAAGGAGTCGCTAACGTCGCTATCGCCTATTAGCAAGGCAGGCGTAGCGATGGAAATATTCCCGCTATCACCAAAAACCAACGCCTGCTCAGACCAGTTCTTAGCCATGTTATCCAATGGTAGGTGGATAACATGGCTAAGAGCATTTCATCGCTAATGCATGAATATCGCTGTTTTCTCAGCGATATTCACGCATTTCGCCGCTATCGCTGGATATTTTAGCACAATGGAGAAAAATGTTGCTAATAGCATGTTTTCTCCGCTAACATATCCAGCGATAGGCAGCGATAAAAAAATCGTCGCTAAGCCTATTTAGCGATAAATATCGCTACTTTTTGGTAATATGCCCCTAGGTTCCTTTTCTGAGACTCTCCCTACCACATGCATACCACTAAGACGTCTAATCAGGAAATTCCTGACTGCAGTTAAAGGGCACAAGCAGATGTTAGCCTTGTCAATAGTTTGTATTGGAATAACAATATTTAGGGCCAAAGAATTGAGCAAAAATCAGGCCCACATCGTACTGTGTCAGTGACTGTAAACTGTGTAGCAGGTTTCATGCTCCTAGTATCAAACAGTTTCAAAATTAAGGAAATACGAAACTGTGAAATGCACGAGGTGTGCAGGGATAGCCTGGATGCTTTGCTCTTGGCATTTTGGAGGGAATGGTTTCCGATTTGTTTCAGGTCCGGAGTGCTCATATATGACAGGGTGGACACACAAACCTTTTGCGTTAAGTTGATCCTAAGCAAAACGTAACAACTTGGACAAATGAGCATCTTTTGTCGCTGAAACTAAATGTAATTGAAAAATTGCAGGCAATTACTTTAATTAGAGCCTCCATCTGCATGCCACCCTCCTTTCTGCAAACACCGCAGGGGCAGATGCTTGGAGGCAGGAAAATCATATAAAGCCATCATCAAGGAGGCGCATTTATCAGCCAGATGTGGGCAACAGTAGGTCCCTTCTAGAGGGGCTGTGAAAGGCTCACGGATAGACAGTCATGACAGCTGTCTACTGCCCACGCGGAGGGCAGATCCCGAGGTCTCTCAGCCAATGTTGGGGGTTCACTCCTGAATAACACTCCTATTTCAAGTCTGCATTTTATTTGCACCTTTTCTGTTAAGATTCGGTCCTAGGCAGTGATTTGTCAGTTTTGTGTTCATGGTGGGAGGAGACAAGGTTCTGAAACCCTCTAGTTCTGGTGCCATGGAGCACGTCTTATTGGCAGCCATTGCAAGCCTCTCAATAGGACCATCCATCCCACCACCCTCCTACCACAAGGCTGCCTTATTCCTGGCTCTGTCGTGCCTGCTGCCGCCCTCGGTTGGCCATCTCACAACACCAGGGTGCCAGCTCCACCGACCAGCAGTCACTGGGTTCTCCAGAGGTGGTGATATCCTGGTGGGTGGAGTCTTCCCCGTCCACGTGTACCGGGTATATTCTGAAACAGCTCTGACTTTTACAGAACAGCCTGCACCGATCCGCTGTCAAAGGTAAGGGGGCGAGGGGGGTGATGGTCCTATTTCCTAAAGGCATTGCAAGCTGGTGGTCGTAGAGCTCACAAGTCAGTACACTTTGGCAAATTATTCATAGAATGTTTTAACCAATGATAGGTAATATGTTCAGAAAGCTTATAATAATGTTAAAACCCTATGTAAGTCATTCAAGAGAAGTCACTCTTTTAGAATTGTTTGGGTGCCCCATGAGATCCTCAGACCCCTCATTTTGTACATTGTATGTGTATGTACCTATGTAGCTAGAATGCAGCTGAGCACATGATAAGCCACACTACAGTTCACTAGTGAAACAGTATCTGCTGCTGTGAATGTGTGAGATGTTTCTTTGTGTGGATAAGACGTCCACTGGTGCAGCGGGGCTTTAGTTCCTTCCTGGAGCGGAGATGTGTAGATGCTACTTGGATTTTCATAGGGATGCAAGTCTGTGATGTAGTGATAGAAAGCTGCTCTTCTTGGTCCCTCCATGCTTAACTACTTGGACTCTGGATGCTCGTTTTCAAGTTAGAAGTGTGCTTGACTGTCCTCACGGGGTGGTCCACCTCAGAGGGTTGCGTGTTGGATGTAACTGCAAACGAGTTAGACCTTGAAGATGAGGCTGCTCGGCGGGGAGACCCTGTGGAATGATCCAGACCTTCAATGAGCCTGACAGCAATGTGCAGGGAGTTTTTTGTTGCCGTCTAAGATGCCAGGTGGCAGGGATGTTCTGCTGTCCCTGTGCCAGAGTGCCAGGGCATGAGTGGTAGTGCTGAAAGCTATGTCTCGCTTCTGTCAGGAGTGAGAGCGGGTGCCAGGCTGTCTGTGTCTCCTAAGCTGCGTGGCCCTTAAATGGGTGTTTTCTACCAAAGTGGGATTCTGGTGATTGCCTCCCGTTCATGAGTTGGGTGGGATTCTCTCATGGTGGAGCCCAGAGCCCCTGGAGCACCTGCGGGCATTCAGCATTCGCGATGGAAATGGACGCAGTGTTCAGTCTGTCCAGCTTCGAGTGTGCCCTTGGCCTCTTGGCCTGAATGATGAAGAGGTCATGTTTCAGGTGTTTGATGTACGTGCTCGATGGGTTCTTCAGATGTCGCTGCTGGCCATCAGTCTGCTGGTGCATAATTGCTCTCGTCAGCCTGGAGCGCGCCAGGAGGTTCCATGCAGAAAGTGAAGATGGATGAACAATGAAAGAGGAAATCCAGCACGGGACATTTCCGCATGAATAAATGTGATGCATCATTCGGTTACCACTGAATACTTTTTTTCCAGGGTCGTATATTTTTGCCACTGGCCAAGCACCTTTCCCCTCTAATGATTGACGGTGTCCCTTTCATTCCCCAACCAGAAAACACATGTAATCCTGCCTTTTCCAGGCGCCCGCCCTGCGAGATTTAATAGCACGTACATTTACACCATTGTTGAATAAATGCACATAAAGTATGCTATTTGATCACCTAAGTGTCATTTAGTTGAGCAAATAGAATAAATCGTGCCCGTAATCAAAATATATTCCAAGGAGCGCATTTATGAAGACGTCACGCAGTGCAGCGCTGCAAGTCAGGGGCAAGGGCAGGAATGCAGGGGCAGATTTATGAGGCCCTTGCGCCACGTTTACGCCGCTGTTGCGTCACGCAAGGCGGCGTAAACGTGGCGCATCCCTACGAACGATTTACAACGTGACGCATCTAGGCAGATGCGTCACGTTGTAAAGCCCTGCGCCGCTTGTGGGCGTTCCGGCGCAGGGTGGGCGTTCCGGGGCAGGTGCGCCTCGCAAAAGTGGCTGAGTGAAATCTATAAGATTTCACTCAGTCACTTTCAGGCCAATGCTGCGTCAAAAGCCTGCGCCTGCTTGAAGCAGGCGTAGGTCTTGATGCAGCATTGGTCAGATAGGGCACCCCCGAGCCTTGCTGGAGCTGCGTCGCGCTTGCGACGCAACTCCAGCAATGCGCCGCCTTTACGGCACAGATGCGTGACGCATCTGTGCCGTTTTTGCCCCATGGTGCGCCGCATTGTAAATGCGGCGCACCATGGGTGGCGGAGCTGTGGCGCACTGTGGCGCACATTAACTGGCGCATCCCTGGGGATGCGCCAGTTAACATAAATCTGCCCCTGCGCAATTTATTTGAGGCAATATGACACATTTCTGCCATTTCACTTGCATTGGCACTTTTTTAGCAGCCTAGTACCTATACAGGTACCCTTGCACCCGGGTACAAGGGTGCCTGAGTTGCATGCAGATTTGTTTTTGTACAGGAAGGCAGTGTTAGAAGTGGAGGGGATCGGAAGGGCACGCGTGCCCCTACTTTTTTAATTTAACTAAGTCCGTTCCCCTACTTTATTATTTTTAAAATGCGTCCCAGGACGGCGGGAATGGTCCGCACTTGAAAAATATTAGAGCCCTGTTTGGTGCACATTGAGAACGGCCTCGGCAGTTGTGGGGCCTCCTCCCCCTTCCCATCTGTGTCTGTGGGAAGGGGCCTGCCCAGCAACACTGTAGGAGCCGTCCAGCAGCATGAGCAAGTGGCTTCCAATGATGCCCCTGCTGCTGCAATGATTTACATCTCAATTAGACGATGCTACCTGCCTGCAAACCACTGTGACTAATACAATTTGTCACCTCAGGATGCATCGGCGGCCCGCCCTCACCCAGACTGACGACGCCAAAAGAAAAAGAAGACGACTCCAGGGTGGAATTTGTGGCAGACTGTTCCCTAACCTTGGTGCTTTAAAAAAAAAAAAAAAGCTGTAAAAAACGTTTAATGTCTTCCTTATTTTATCTGATAGATTGTGTACTGCTGCTCTGTTTTTAGTGATGTGGTAATTTTAAAAATACTGTTTACCATTTTTAAGGATACAACTTTAAAGCAACCCGAGGTGTCCTGTTCTGAGACACCCAAGCACCAGACCCCCTTGTGGACCCCATCCAGGGTCAGACTGTGAAAACAAATAGGCCCAGGCACCAAGGCCTGACTGGCTTAATGGGCATCAGGATGGAGGCTGGAGGAGTGGGAGGCTGGTTTTGTTACTGGGGCTGCAAAACTGTCCCCCAGTAACAAAACCAGCCGGGTGGTCCAGCACACTAAGGGGGAGATTTACAAAGATTTTGAACTGCGTTTGCATCACAAAAGTGACGCAATTTTTTTTTTCTCCCAAATTTACTTTTTAGCGCTAAACTTGCTTAGCGCTGTAAATAACAGAAAAGTTATGCGAAGCTGCGCATTGCGCTTCTTCGCATTACTTAGCACCATGGTTGCGTATCAAGGATGGAGCATGGGTGTTCACAGGCCTCCACCCAGGGTTTCTCACGCTACACCCAATTTACTAAATGAATTAGATTGGGTTTAGCTTGAGAAAACGGCGCCTTTTTCAAGTAGGCGTACGGAAGGAGAAATGCTTTAATTTCTCCCTCCTTTTCCGACTTTGTATGCGTGCTGCACTGTGCAGCACACATACAAAGTGGGAAAAAGGTTGCATGTGTCTTGGCATCGTATTTTGTACAGGAAGGGTACCCTTCCTGTACAAAACCTATGCTGCACTCACTCACACACCCTAGCGCTATGGTGCTAAGGTGTGTGTGTGGCGCAGGGCAGCTGTAATGAACGCCGGCGCAGGGGAAAGGGAAGGAGTGAGCCATATCTCAGAAAATATGGCGTTCTCTTGCTCCCTCCCTCTCGCGCAAAGCTACACTGTTATGAGAGGCGCTACATAAAACAAATTAAATACATGTGAGAGAGGCTATGGAGAGATGAGGGGCAGTGTTTGAGGGTGATAGTGAGGGAAACATTGAAGAGCCCCATCAAGATTGTCGTATCCTGGTTCACTGTAAGATTATCATTTACTGTGCTCTAAATGCCAATACAATTGAATATATAATAAAATGTGTTGTAGAATGCACACTTTATGTAATTTTTTCTAAATTTTCTTGGCTAGAGAACACACTCTTCCCCTGTCCCCTTTATAGTGGTCAGGCTCGCGACACACCGTACAGGGGATGGACAAAGTGCCAGGGCTGCTTTGGGTTCCCAGTTCAGCCTTGTGTGGCACCAAATTAAAAGTGCCCCATTTAACAAATGAGATATAAAAACAAGCAGTGGCAAAGCCAATTGGTCTTGTCTTTCGGACCTCTTTGCTAGGACTGCTTTGGGTTTCCAGTTCAGCCCTGTCTGGCACCAAATTAAAAGTGAAGAAAAACCAAAGGTGGTGATGGACGGAGCGTTGACAATACAAACACTCACCCCCAGTCAACTGATCTGGGTTTAATCCATCACCGTTCTTTAGCTCACTCCGCCACCCCAGTTCAGATATGGCCATGTGCAAAGCAGTCTGACCCTGTGCCTCATGGGAACAGTCCAGCCCGAACTGCCAAGCCATGTGTTCCCTGGACCGGAATCAAGCTTCCTGGGACCGGTTTCTGGCATTACAGCCGTCTTCAGCCGGGCTTGCTTGACTCCAGTGGCAAAGTGAGCAAGGGACTCACGTCTGAGCATACCCTGCCACACTTAGGAAGGTGACTTTCCAGTGCAAAAAGGAAACAAGGAGAACGAGATATTTCTCCTCGTTACACCCCCCTTGGGAAAGCGTAACTTGTTGGTGCATTTCCAGGTTTGCCAATTCTGAAAAATCTTTGAATGCGCTAAAAACCATGAGAGCTGCATGGGAACACCCAAGCAATGCCCACGGAATGCCTGCCAAGGGTAGAGTTCAACGCAGCGATTTGCACTGTTTCCTTAGTCCAGATTTATGAGGCCACTCAGGACCATACAAGGTAAATCTCATTTTGGGTTTGCATTGCTTTTGCACCACATTGTGTGGTGTGACTGCGACACAAACCCCTACATAAATATGCCCCTCAGTTTATATTTGTTAGAATTTTTCTGTACAATAAATGAGCTGTGATATCTTTTAGATCAGTGGTCTCCACGGCAGGTCCAGGAGAGCCAGCTGTTTGCTAGTCTTTAGTAAATGCAATGGGGTTGACTTAATGACTTGTGACTCTGCATTTGAGAGCAAGATCATCACCCTCACACTGGTGGCAGCGTTCCTTTCACAATCGGGATCTGTGGAAAGTGAAGGACCAGCCATGGGACCAGGTAGGGTTTCTGCAGCTTCAGGTAACATCTGTAAGCTGGGCCTAGTGCAGAGTTGGCTAAAGCGCCCCCTGTAGGAATCTGTGTTAGATCTAATTGTTGCGAGCTGGATTCTACTGCTCATCCATCAGGGATCTAAAAATGGAGTACCGTTGCGTTTGGTAAACATAAACATCTACTGTTCAGTGCCACACACCTGTTATCTGAAAGGAAGCAGTGGAGCGCGCCCCCTGCTCTATTATGCATTGTCTTCTACAAACCATATGCTTTAATAAGGATAGCATACAGGACACAAGTCGGGGTACACGTAAGTACACGGCGTCCACCCACTCTTTTCACAGGGTGGAGGCCGTCCCCCCTGCCAAGAAGTTGGGCTCCACAGAAATATGTTGAACTTGTCCCGGTGTAATTTTCAGACACCATGACACGTTCAGCAGCGCATGTACGTTGTCTGTTTTCGATTCCCAGCAGCAACGTACAGGCAGTGAGGGAGCTTTTTTTCACCTTCAGCTGGGCCAAAGTTAAGGGACCATCAGGCCTCCTTTTGTTTGAATATCCTGACTGGAGATGGCCTAGAACCTCACACTTACATGTAAATACCACAGAGGGGAAACAAAGGCACACAGCTTGTTATCCCTTCACAAGTACTTTAGAGAGGCATGATTTGCCTTTGTTCAGTCCCTGTATATAAGAGATGCATGCACTGTAGGATTGTTAGGTGTGTTGGTCTGTCCCAGTATTTACATAAATAACAATTTGCAACCCAATGCAGGGTGCAGACTAGAGCCCTTTACATAACATACACATTATACTTTGACAATAAATCATGTACATATGTAAATCAATGTATAAGATGAGTTGCATGAGACAGTGAGGGTTACAAGGTGTAGGAGTCACACGTCCTTCATACCTCACTGTGGTCTATTAGAAGGATTGCAATTTATGAACTGCAGGTAACAAAAGGATCCCTGTGTTAAAAGCAGTAACCCACTTTTTTTTTCAGAGTTTTATATAGCGTGAACTAGACCCAAGAAATTGGATAGCTTGAGCACCAGTTTCGTTACATGAGGTCACCTTCATTTATGTTAGGCACGGGGAGATTACGTGATTTGCCCAGAATCACAGAATGATAAGCGTTGTTGCCGAGACTCGAACCCAGTTCCCCAGCTTCGAGGTCAACCGCTCTAGGCATAAGGTAACATCCTCTCCCCACTTTACTATCTACATAAGGTAAAAGGCTGTCCTCTGCATGTTAGATGATGTGATTTGCAGGAGACACATTTACCTTCTCTACTACTTTGATTCAAATCTGGGACTTCACAAAACACAGATGCTTTAACCACCAGAGTTATCTCACCATTATTACGATGCCCTGAGATTTACTGGACACCTTCACAGCAGATGCCTTAACCCAATCAAATATTTTAAAATGTAGACTTTGCAACCAATTAAGCATAACTGATCTACTACCATGCTTTTCCTTGTTGCCAATTTCTTTGTGGCAGGTTTAAAAAATGTTATGTATTAGATGAGGTCCAGATATTGCGTCAGGATTGCACCACTTTTTTTTGGGCACAAACCCAACACCATGTCTCATTTGCATGTTCAGCACCTAACAATGGGAACAGGAGGTAAGCCTGGCACAGATGTGAGTGCTTCCACCTGAGAAGAGTGAATGTGCTTGAGCGTGCACCACACCACCCCCTGGGAGGCGCGTGAGAACATTTCTCACCAGTGACCAATGAGTGTGCTCAGTGCAGTTTCTTTATAACCTTTATGAGTTTCCAAATACACCAAAATGAAACTCATTTCCATTGTTAGTATTAGTTCTGAAACTCTGGCATCTACGTTGGACACTCTGGTTTCAATGGAGGTTTCATCCTCCCACCGGTATATGTTCAGCTGCCTGATTATGTCTCCAATGTCCACATTTTAAGCCGATCGCCCTGTTAGGCATCTTTAGTTCCCTGTCAGCCAAGTCACCCCTCAGGCACTACAGAAAGAGTTACACAATGTATTCACTGGTCAGTGGTGATCTTAATGAGAATCTTCCATGTTTTTCTATGGTGATTAGGGTTGGACAAAGGTTACCCACTTCCCTGAGGTGAAGTGTCATGTCCTCTGGCTCTCTCTGCTGGGCTTTGCACCCCGGCCGGATTTCCCACCTATGATGTACAGCAAATACTGCTAGCTGGAAAATAGCTAAAAGGTCTGTGCAGTGCTTAATTTGTAAACGAATAAGTGCTGGTGCCAAAGCGCTGCTGAGACGTCCGCGAACTACGCTATTAAATGTCACATCGCAAATGCGATCTGCACTATTAAATATCACAGCGCTGAATGCCAAGGCCGCAAAGTCCAGATTCAACCTCCGGCTTCTTTAATTCACCGCCAGATTCTCGCTGTCCATTTATATCACTCTTGCAGGTTCCTGCTTTCATTGTTTTTGAAGCATTTCTCGTCCTCCTTTTTTTTTTTTTTTACAGTTTTTTGTGTTTTTCCCCCTCTTGCTCTCGCAAATGTCTAATGAGGAAAACTAAGGTCCCCATGAATGAGCTGCGGTGGCCCCATAGTAATCCTATGATGGAGAGTGTGCACTCTCACAGGGGTCAAGGCAAAGTGTAATGGTAAGTGGGCTGAGAGCTGCTTGGGTGTGGGAAGGGACGGTTGTATGACGTTACAACGCATACTTTTACAACGCATACCTTTACATCGCATTTTTTACAACGCAACATCCATTACAACGCATTCCATTACAACGCATGCCATTACAACAAATTTTTAAAAACTACCTTTACAACGCATTCCATTACAACGCATACTACCTTTACAACGCAAACCATTACAACGCATAACATTACATTGCATGTATGGTAAGTATTGAATAGTGTAGGGGTAAACATTACTATTCTAACTCCAGGGGGTGCAACCGTAGGGTAAGTGTTGGATACTGTAGGGGTAAAAATTACTATTCTAACTTCAGGGGGTGCAACAGTAGGGTAAGTGTTGGATGGTAATCGTATGCGTTGTAATGGTATGTGTTGTAATGACTGCGTTGTAATGACATGCGTTGTAGTGGTATGCGTTGTAGTGTCATGCGTTGTAATGGTTGCGTTGTAATGGCATGCGATGTAATGGATGCTGCGTTGTAAAAGTTGCGTTGTAAATGTTGTTTCCCGGAAGGGACATGCCAGTGTGGGGCTGCGATGCAGAGAGGTGGGAAGAGGCATGCAACTCTTGCCGCGGCTGGAACAGTTTTTCACTACTGAGACCGGTCACTGATTCTTCACACTTTTTAAAGCTTTTGAGCTTCAAATTTACTTGTTGTGAATCGAACTTGAATCTCAAATACCTTTATGAGGGAGATTTAAAAAGAATGCTTTTTTACATTGGCACATCGAAAGTACCCAGGGATGTGATTCCATGTCCGTTTTTGTCAAGTTGGCATTTTGTTTGGTTTGTACCAGCCAGAGATTGCTTAGAAGGCTGGTTGGGATGCGAGAGCAGTGGTTAATTGTAGTGTCTATGTAAGGCAGGCTTGCTTCACCTTCAAGAATCCATGTTCACATTTCCTCCTGATCAGTCGGAATTACACAACATAAATGCAAATTCCCATTGTGATGTAAAATAGTCAGCAGTTCTAATAGTCTGAATTTAGCAGCTTCCTCAGAAATTAAAGGATATTCCATTGCAACTCAATATAAATCAGTATAAGTCTTAGCATATAGAAGTTAATGGATTTTTCACTTTTTTATCACATGGTTTTTAACATTTTACTGTGGGAGAGCCTCATAACCTGTTACTCACGCACGATAAACCCATGGTAAAATGGATGACGCATGTTTACCACCAGTGTCCCCCTTTTTAGATAAGGCTGCTGCAACGCTGCCAGGGTAAAGGGCACTTTTCTGATTACACATGAACAGGTGTGCACATACATAAGGGCTGTGCGTGGGAGCCTTTAGTCACACACAGCTCCGGAACTACACACAGGTAGCCTATCACAGAAGGGACTCTGCAGGGTTGGGTATTGACCTGGGATAGGAATTATAATACTGGTGTACACTTATGGGGAAAGTCAGTGTGCTTTACTGTCTGGGCTGCAGTGACACTCAATTATACACGATGAGAGTACTCCCTTAGAGTGCAGCTCCTGTCCCCTTCGGTCTACACACACTAGAGTGATAGAAATGTACACTGTGACCCATTTGAAAAGAACAACCCTGTAAAGTTCAATGTCATAACTGTACAGCGTATGGGTCATCCAGGAATGTGATATTTTTCTGGCTCAGCTCAGGATCAGAGCCCAGAACTGTTGTAACCCTGCTGAACTGGTTTAATTACGTTTCTGTCCAGCTGCAGGACCAAAGGAAATCCACCACAAAAGGATCAAATACCCTTGATTAGGGCATCTCCTCAGAATAAAGGGATGTGGTCCACTGCTCTACATCAATCAGCGAGCTGTCATCCTGCAGCAGGAAGAGGCCTGGCCCAGCCTATTGAATAAGGGTAGGGAGCACAGCCTCTGGAACCTCTGCTACCAAACCAGCAGGAGGGCTCCCTTGAAGTTTTGCCGAGAAAGAACCTGGCAGTGATGTCAGTGAGGGGTGGAGCTGAGACCTCCTGAGCAGATATGGCAAAGGACTCCCGGGTGACACCTCTTGAAGTATCCCAGAAGGCTGTGCAGGAAGGTTGAAAAAAGGGGAGAGATGTGACGTGGCACCTCAGCATAGACCAGAAATGCAACCATGCTGGCACCTCCCACCCCCACTTAAATGCTCTTGCGCAGGGAAGAAAGCTCTTTTTTGGCTGTGTTTGCTGCAGAGCACTGGGACTGGAGGCTGATGCCATGGACAAATTGAAGGAGGAACCCCCTGACTTTATCTGGACTAAGGACTCTGCCTCTGATTGACCCCAGGACCAGTGGGGCACTACCCTAGGACTAGAGACGCTGGCCCCCTTATGCCCCCTGAGGATCAGTTGGGGGAAAGACTGGGCTTCTGTGTCAGGTGATAGGGAAAGGCTGGTGCAGGGAGCCAGTGAAAAAAAATCCTGCCAAATTTGTCCTTTTGGAGCCAGGAGGCTGGAAGAAAGTGTTCGGGCGGATATGACTCTCCACCAGGAGCAAACAAATCCATAATTGTTAAAAAACGGCCCCACAGGGCTCGAGTTATGACCGTTGGCAGTTTGGCGCCCTTTGACACTGTTTCCAGGGATGAAGCGTGGGGCTTCGCCGCCAATTCTAGTTCGGCCCCTGAAATGGGCTGGGGCCCGGGAGTTGCCCCAAGAAGCTAGAGAACAAATGGGAAGTGTTGTTGCGCTTTCCCCCGACTCAGAGAAGAGGCCCAGGACCCCACGAATACCGCGGATCAAGCGTGATGTCTGCAGCGCAAGGATGCCTGAGGGTAGCTACCGCGCTATATAAATGGTCTTTTCATTTCATTTTATTTCATCCTTGGTGCCCGAGAATATCGCCATTGCAAGGGAGTGCAATCACGCTCTCCCGTTGGAGGGCAGAAGGGGCCTAGGAGTAAATCCCTGGGCCCGATGCCACCAAAGTGGATGGGGAGAGCTGTCGCACTCCCCTGTGCCGCCCATCTTCCTCACTCACCCTGTCTGTGTCTGGAGGGAGCAGGAAGGCCTGCCAGCCAGCAAGAATGCATCTTCCCGGCAGACTAGAAGGCAGGCACTGGCTCCCGCAGCAGTACATGATGGTGTTCGCCAGTAAGGAAAGCCCGGGGTGGGCTCCCTGGGCAACAAAAAAGATACCCACGAGGTGCCCGGTGGGACCTGGCACCCCAAGAAAAAGTAAAGTGCGACAAGAGGCAACTTGAAAAGAAAAATAAAGCAAGGAGGAAAAGTGAAGCACCTCTCCCCAGCACAATGGGTACCAATCACAACACCCAATACAGCGTTGGAAAGGGCAGTTGCAGCAAAAGGACATAGGCTATGCAGACGGCCACCATATTTTTTTAATTTTTTTTTTGCAGAGTTTTATATAGCGTGAACTTGACCCGAACTGAATCAGGTATCAGAGCGCTTTACATAGCACCAGTTACGTTACATGAGGACACACATTCATTTTTGTTAGGCACGGGGAGATTAAGTGATTTGCCCAGAATCACAGGATGTTTGGCGTCGTTAGCTAGACTCGAACCCAGATCCCCAGTTCCGAGGTCGAGCGCCTTAGCCGTTAGGCCAACTCCTCTATACATTTAAAAGGTAAAAGAACCGTGCCAGCAAAGTAGTCCCTTGTGGGCGTGTCTGCGATGTGCTGTGGGCTAGGGCTGGGGGCGTGACTAACGCTGGGGCGTGTGGTACGGCCATCACATCGTGGGCTGTGGGCGTGACAAACGCTGGGGGGGTGTGTCCGCCCTTCATGCCATATGAGTCATACATACAAGCGCCAATTACGTTGCTGCGCAGCTTCAAGGGGCACGCTGGGGGCGTGACACACTGGGGGCGTGACACACTGGGGGCGTGACACACTGGGGGCGTGAGAAACGCTGGGGGCGTGTGTCCGGCCTTCATGCCCTGTGAACGCAATTGCGCTGCATCAAGGGGCACGCTGGGGGCGTGAGAAACGCTGGGGGCGTGTGCTACGTTCCGCCCTTCATGCCATGTGGGTCGTACATTAATCAGAAGATCGTCTGCTGTGGCCGTGTGCTGGGGGCGTGACAAACGCGTTCACCTGGAGGCCTGGTAAGTAACGTTACTGCAGCATCTCCTGTGCGCTGGTACTGAACTCTCTCATTCAACAAAATTACTCGTGCCTGCTACCATCAACCAGGGTTCTATCCGGGCTCAGGCGGCGGATCAGTACACTAATTACACGCGCCTGATAACATCAGCCAGGGCGGCAACTGGGCCTCAAGCGGTGGAACACGCAAATGAGCGTGTCTGCTGGGACAATTACTGCAGCCTCTCCTACTCGCTGTTACTCAACACTCTCATGAAACAGATTTACCCGCGGCTGATAACTCTCTCATTCAACGACATTACACGTGCCTGCTAACATCAACCAGGGCTGTAGCCGGGCTCGGGCGGCGGATCACTACACCAATTACACGCGCCTGCTAACATCAACCAGGGCTGCAGCTGGGCCTTCTCCGTCCCTATTCTAATGAAACAAAAAATGTTGTCTACCGCGAGATTTAAAAAAAAATTGCCCTTGCCAAATACACACATTCTATTTCATACCCGGACAACGTCGGGACGGGCTGCTAGTGAAATTATAAAGGTGATGCCCTCTAGAGGCTGTGATTAACTTGTGTTATTCATTCTAACTCATGAAGACTATACAGCACTCCAAGTCATGCTTAGACATTTACTCTTGCTAATGCTTTATTTAAAAAATGAGACTGACGGGCACTCTTGATCAACGTTTACATGCCTTATTGCCCGTAGGCTCTCAGTCATGGCTATATGTAAATTTTCCAATATCCCATTTGTTCCTATAATAAAATGCTTGTTGAGGAAATGCGGTTAACAGCCCCTCACACTGGTGCCAGTATTCAGTTCTCTTACTCCAAGCTATGTTCAACCCTTGCATAAAGGGACAAGATAATGTTTAGACATGTGAATGGTGCTAGACCACCATCCCCGTTGGCAGGATTAGGAATGATTACGCAATGTCATCAAGAAGTATTTCCATCCGCTTGTGTATATTTGTGAATTGCTGCATAGTTTTGAGTAGCGTGTGTGTAATAAATGTACTTTTTCCTTTTTCAAATAAAAAAACACAGAGTGGACAATCATTTATTAAGTGTTATTTATTTTATTTTTATTTTTTTTGCAGAATACATGAATTAGTCGGTAAAGAGTCATAATTTACACAGTACATATACACTGTTAAAAATCATAGCATAAATAGGCCAGGAGCGAAATAAATGAAACACAGGAAAATCAATAGCGGTACATACATAAGCATATCAAGAAATGAATTAACCATACAGTAAAATAGCCAAGATTCAACAAATATCAATAAAACTGCATGGAAAAGCGCATATAGACTATACTCCATATTATGTACTGCAAAGAAGCGTGCCCTCCATAATTCAAAAGAAGGCGGTTCCTGCTGTAGCCACCAGGAAGCTATTACAAGCCGATATACAGCTGTAACTAAAAATATTAACTTTGCATGTTGTTGTAATAGATCTGGCGCTGCCGGCCCCATTTCTACACCTAATAATATCTGCTTAGCACTTAATTGTAATGGCATACCCAGAATGGCCGATAAATAATTCCCCATCTGTGTTAATAAAGATGTTAGCCGCGGGCACCCAAAAAAAATATGAAGGTCATCCGCAGATGGATATCCACACCGAAAACATTTCCCTATAATATCGCCCTGCCATTTGGAGATCTTATCGGGTGTATAATATAAATTAAAGATGGATGTATAATGCTGTGCAGATAACTTTGCCAAAAGAAATAAATTCATGGCCATCTCCAGAGAAATTTCTATCCGTATATCCTGCCTCCCTAGTTTATTCCCCCATTTAGAATTTTGTTGATCTAAATCATTTGCCTTAGTACCTAACATGTGGCCATATAATACTCCTATTTTTGCAGCTTTTATATTGTCTTCTATCAAGGGGTTAGCTTGAAGATTTGTTGCTTTCTGAGACAGAAAATTCCTGATTTGCAAGTACTTCGCGAAATTCTCCCTGGGAAGCTGGTATTGCTCACGGAGTTGCTCAAAGGATTTAAAGCAGCCATCGCTATAAAAATCCCCCAACAACCTTAATCCTTTTTGCCACCATACATGCACCACCCCATCCCATAGGTCGATTGGCAGTTATATAGGAGATGTCAATGGTGTATACCAAGAAATTTTCTCTATACCAAGCATTCTCCTTAGTGTTCTCCAAATCTTGTATGCAGCGATCATGACCTTAAAACGTGTACGTTTATAATAACTTCATTCCTGGTGTAACAACAGACAGTTTTTAGCCTTCACGCCCAATAGCATCTGGTAGATTGACGGGCTCTCTGCCAAATTCGAAGGACCTATCCCTGTTAACAGAACATTCATGCCTTGAAGCATACAGGCATAATAATAAAGAGTAAAGTCTGGTACCGACCAACCTCCTAAATTTCTTGGTAAGATCATATAGCGCCCGGCACGGCGGGCCTTGCCCCCAGCCCACATAAAGCGCATACAAAGAGCCTGAAGCTGTGCCAAGCTTGCTGTAGAAACTTCTAAAGGGACACACCTGAAAAAATATAATATTTGTGGCAATATCATCATTTTTAGTAGACTACAGCGCCCAACTAACGAGAGATGTAGACATTCTGCCTGATCCAACTGTTTCCGCACCCCTAATAATAGATCCTCCCCGTTAGACTTGACCAGGGCCATTGAAGATACTCTTAACTTAATCCCCAAATAAGTAGCCTCTTTACAAACCCGCGAATCAGAGTACTTTGGCAGATTGGCACATAATAACTGGGTTTTGGCTGCATTCAACTTATAGCCGACAACTGCACCGTAATTCGTGGCTAAACATTGGATCTCCTCCATTGCGGCTGCCGGGCATGGCTTGACAATTGCAACATCGTCCACATAAGCAAGGACCTTAAACTGATAATTTTGCATAGCCACCGAAGAAATCCTAGAACTAGATTCCAACATTCTTAAAAAGGGCTCAATATACAATGAAAATAAAAGAGGCGAACAAGGGCAACCTTGTCTGGTACCCCTCTGTATTTGAACCAAATCGGACACGAGTCCCATGGTACTGATACGGGCAGTAGGTTGAAAATAAAGTGTCTGAAGTGATGTTATAAATTCAGGGCCAAACCCCCTTCGCCTCATTACGTCCCATAAAAAGCACCATGAGACCCGGTCAAAAGCCTTTTCGGCATCCAATAAAATTAAACATAATGGCTCCTGAGTAACATTGACAAAATCAAATAAAGTGATCACCCGGTGGACATGATCCGCCGTTCCACAATGCGGGATAAACCCATGCTCTATGGTGGAGACTAAATTAGTGACCACACCAGACAGCCTATTCGCCAGGATCTTCGAATAAATTTTCCCATCCGCATTCAAAAGCGAAATTGGGCGGTAGGACCCAGGAAGGTTCGCAGGTTTTCCTTTTTTATGAAAGACTACTATACATGCCTCACTCCAGATCCCCGGAGGTGCACCTTTCTGGGCAATTCTCATTGTCGCAAGGAGATCAGTTTTTAGGACAGAAAAAAAAGTCTTGTAAATTTAGAGGGGTAACTTATCTGGACCTGCGGCCTTGCCCCTGGCTAACCCATTAACTGCCAATTCTAGTCCTTCTAATGAAATAGGTGCCTCTAGACTTTCTCTTTCATCTACAGGAAGATCTGCCGTACAATATTGACCGATGAGAGTAGCAGCCCTATCCTTGTCATACTCATCTCCTTGGTATAGTGATTCATAAAATTGCCTAAATGCCTCTAATATACCGGTTTCATTATCTGCTACATTCCCTCTTGAGTCTACTATATTATCTATCCGCTGTGCTGCTTCCCTTAACCTTAATTTCTGGGCAAGACATCTGCCACTTGCCTCCCCGTACTCATACTGGATTTGTTGTTTAATAAAAACATTTTTTGCACTTTCCTGCGACCATTTAAGGTTTAGCTTTGCTTTAAGTCTAGCCACTACCGGCATCTGATCCATTATATCCGCCCCAGAGCGTATACCCTACACCAATAGTTCCTCAGCCTTTATTAGTTCTTGATAAAGCTCTTGAAGTATTGCCGACTGTTGTTTTTGATTGTATAAACCAAAGCTCAGGGCCTCCCCCCTAAATGCAGCTTTAAAACAATCCCAGACATTGCCCACACTGCTAGTCTCCCGATTAATATTAAAAAATGTTACAATCCACTGTTTCATGTATTCAGTGAATTGCTGCTCTAATAATAACTTGCGATCAAAAGAGAACGCCCTTGGTCTAATAGGGGTTACTATATCCGCTATAGAAAGAACCACATGTCCATGATCGGACGTGATTCTAGGGTAAACCTAAATGACGGCCGATTGCAACAATGACATAGGAATAAAAAAAGAATCAAGCCAAACTAACTTGCGATGAGGAAAGGAAAAAAAGGTGTACCCCGGAGTCACCCCCCTTAAGAAAGCCCATGCAGCCACCAACCCATGTACCATCATTAATGCCTGCAATGCCTTGAACACCCATGGCTTCCGACCACTGTATCTTTCTTCTTTATTACATAGAATATTCGGGGCTAAATTTATATTTAAGTCTCCACAAAGAATCAGTGGTGTAGGCCAAGTAGCTAACTCAACATTCAAAAACTCTAAGGTTGATGCTTCGTCAAGATTTGCCCCATAAACGGCACAAACCGTAAAAGTTAGCAGACCCACAACACATTCTGCAATTGCCCATCTTCCTAAATCATCAACTAGAATTTTACTTGTTTTGCCTACATGCTTCTTTCCCAAAATTGCCACCCCTCTCGACGTACCCCAGTACTTAGTACAAGCAATAAGATTAAATCCCAACTCTTCGAGCAATCGGCGTTTTGACCATACAATATGAGTCTCTTGGAGACAGATTATATCACAGTAAAGGGCACGTAATTCCTGTGCAACCCGGCGTCTTTTATCTATTGAGTTCAGCCCCTTAACATTCAATGTACGTATCTTAATACCCCTACCAGCCATTTAACTGTATCATATTTGACTAAACTAGCTCCATATACCAACTGAAAGGAAAAAATATTTTTACCAAAGTGACTCATTTCCGACCAATATTCATGTATTATTTTGTGTTTTCCCCCTCTCCTGCCAACAGCACCCCCCCAACTCCACCCCAGAACCCCCTTCCCCCCCTTCCCCTGACCCTCCCACCCAATGTGAGGCTTAAGGACCAAGTCCTCAGGGTATACAACCTTTACCACGCATTTTTTACCACGCAATACCATTACAACGCTGGCATTACAACGCAAACCATTACAACGCATTGCGCTGGGGGGCGCTCTAGGATAAGGAATAAGTTTAATTTTCTATCCAACACCTTCCCTAGTGTCCACGGGGACTGGAGTTGGAATAGAAAATTATACTTACCACTATCCAGCACCTCTAAGCGCTATGCGTTGTAAAGGTATGCGTGGTAAAAACCGCGTTGTAAAAGTATGCGTGGTAAAAGTATGCGTTGTAACATCCTACATCCGTCCTCAGCGATGTCGAGGTGCTTTGACCAACCCCCCCTATTGACTCTCCCCGCCACCCTCATGTGTCCCTCTTTCCCTGTATATTTGTGAATTGCTGCATAGTTTTGAGTAGCGTGTGTGTAATAAATGTACTTTTTCCTTTTTCAAATAAAAAAACACAGAGTGGACAATCATTTATTAAGTGTTATTACTGCATATCTGTAAATGGTGATTACTAGCCCACACCATCTCCTTTGAGTAGGCCTTGGACTGCTCTGATTGGCTACCGTATGAGAGACAAACACTACAATTGGGTGTTTGGTTCCCAGTGAAGGACAAATGTAGGCCCATTACCTGTGCAGTCCACATGACTAATGACTCATTTTTTAAGAATTCTCATGTAGTGGGGATTTTCCAATAGGAAATGATTCTTGTTTATGTGTGGTCTGGTGGTACTTCAGTTCTTAAGAAAATTCTGTAAGAAGGGAGAGTTGAGAGCCACGTGCATTACCTTTGTAAATGTGATGTTAGTTGGTGAGAAATGGAAACATCTCAATCATTCAGCATTAAAATGATCCCTTTTAGCTGTTGGTGTTCTGGTGAATATTTGACCATAGGAGACAAACAGAAAAAGCTGTTAGACATCTGTGAAATTATAGCTTGCTTTGTGAAGATGGTTTTGTATTAGAATTGCTGTAACCAATTCTTATAATCTGTCTGCTTTGTAACATCAAATGTCTCACTTCACTTCCTAGGCTTGTTGTTCAGATATACCAGTGGATCCATGCAATGATATTCGCCATTGAGGAGGTAAACAGAAGCACACAACTCTTACCCAACATCACCCTCGGCTTCCAGATTTTTGACTCTTGCACACTGCTTCAGCGGGCTCTCCAGGGAACCATGTGGATGCTCACAGGACAAAATGAGCCAATGCCCAACTATCGATGCAGAAAGCAGCCTTCTCTTGTGGGCATTGTCGGAGACTCTGGATCAGCAGCTACCATTCCAATGGCAAGAATGCTTGGCCTTTACAGGTTTCCACAGGTTAGAAACAGGTGACATCCTGAGTGATGAAAAGTGAATTAGTTAATTCAAAGTAGTCGGAAGTGCACCACAATCAGATGAAATGAGGTATGTCATGCAGTAAGGGGTTGGGTCACAGGTGTAATAAAGAAGCAATAAGACATAGATCATTTATGTTTAACATGAAGCTTGAAGGAAAAATATAGTAATATGAGGTGGGTTTCATGTAAAGAGGTTTAGGCAGTTGCCGATTTTAACCTAAAGTGAGGATTGATATGTCTCTTGGTAAGAACTGAGACAAAAGGTTTGAGGTGAGCCAGAAAGAAGTGGTAAGGTGTAGGTGTAGGTGTAGTTCTTATAGACAGATGTTTCTGTAGTGATTGGATAGAGGCTGTACCAGGATTTGGATATCTCAAGGAAAGTAGAGACACTAATGGCTTGAGGCATAGATAGTAGAGATAAAGTAAGTATTATGAGCAGAAATATGTTTTATGAAAGAGGTACACCTCAGGGAGAGAGCTTTCAATAGTAGCAGGATGCAAGCCGTAGTACAATAATGTACGGGTCATGGAGGAGGGGATACCAGAAATATTGAAAGTAGAATGCTTCATGAAAGAGGCATGTCTAATGGAACGACATATAACATAACATGAGGAGAAAAGTAGAGAAAGGAGGTAAGTCTTAAGTGAGGGTATTGCTAGTGTGTGACAGGAGGTATCATGTAAAAATATGTGACTTTAGGTTGGGCGTGTGCTGTAGTACATTTTTATATATCTCATAGAAAAAGTGAGAATGGCAATTGAAAGTTTATTATAGTGAGCGAAGTTAAAACTAATTAAAGGAGCTGTAATTAGTAAAAGAAAAGTCTTTGTGACATCAGTAGAGCTTCAACGTTTAATACAAATGGAGCACATATGCAGATCTCTTGGAGTTTAAAACCTCAGTCCGTAGAATTCCCCATTCCCTCCTTGAGATCCAAACCAAAGGCAGGCAATTCTGCAAACTCTTCAAAACTGTAAGAAATTGGAGTATTAATTGATTGGGTAATAACAAATCCCAAATAATATTCAAAATCATTGTCTTGGTTAATCACAGAAGGCATTAAACAAACCAGCGTTCAACCACATGCCAGTAATGGCACAAAGAGAATCAATTCTTCATTTAGAGGCAATATGTAAAGTATTTATGGACCACTCAAACAATAATACAGTGACAACACAGCACAAGAAACACCTCAAACCTATTTAGAAAAATAGAGTAAAAAATAATAAATAAAATGACACCAAAATTACAAATACCCAATAAGTACAACCAGGGAAAAGATTTGTTTATATTTGAGTTAAGCATAACACCAAAAGAACCAACTGTGGGTATCTGTTAACGCTAGATCAAGTCAAAAGTTAACCTCAATGGAACGCCGGTAAGACAAAGGGGCAAGGTACATCCAGGTGGAAAGTTAACTGTCTGGCTGTAAGAAATTGGGTTAATTTTTTAGGGCAGTTGCAGGTGGTGATTTTTTATTTTTAGTAGGTGCAATACCTGCCTGGAGTTTACCCCTTTTTTCCTAAATTTGCTTTACTTAGGCTCACTCCTGTTTCCATTTACTCTCTTTCCCCTCACTCACTCACTCTAACTCTCTTTCTCACACTTGCTCATTCTCACATATACTCACTCCCACCCACTGTTACACACACACACAAGCCTACTTATACTCACTGGTTCTCATTCTCACTTACTAACACACTTATACACACTCACTGACTCTGGCCCTGGTGCAACTGCAACAGCTGAACCATTGATAGCTACACCCCTGATTCACTTCCACTCCCTCTCCCAGATGACACCCTCAACACCGCCGAACACCTGCACTTCCAGATCCACATCCAACACCACCCTCAGAGGAACACTCATCTACAGACCCCGCGGACCCTGGGCTCAGTTCAGCGACTCCATCGACGACCTCGCCAGCACCTATGCACTCGCCTCCACAGACTACATCCTCCTCGGGGACCTGAACTTCCACCTCAAGAACAACAACGCCAACTCCGCCACCCTGATCGACAACCTCGCCAACCTTGGCCTCAGACAACTCGTCATCGCACCCACCCATGCCTCCGGCCACATGCTGGACCCCATCTTCTCCACAGGCTCCCACGTCACCTTCGACCACACCACCTTACTCCACTGGACTGACCACCGCTGCATCCATTTCACCTTCAAGAAACCAACCACGCACCACCGCACCCAACAGCAGCCACGCCGTTGCTGGAACAAAGTCACTGAAGATCAGCTGATCACCTCCCTCTCCAAGAACCCACCCACTGACCCCACGAACCCAGACGCCGCAGCCCGCAACCTCAGATAGTGGATCAACGACTGCGCCAAAACCCTCGCCCCACTCAAGAAACCCTCCAACAGCCACGCCAACTAGAGAGCCACCTGGTTCACCGACGAGCTCCAGACCTCCAAACGCACATGCCAGAAACTGGAGAAGACATGGCTCCACGAACGCACACCGGACAACCATGCAGCCCACAAGGACGCCACCCGCAGACATCACCACCTCATCAGATTAGCCAAGAGATCCTCCTTCAAAGACCGCTTGGATAACAATGCACACAACAGCGAAGAGCTCTTCAGCATCGTAAAGGAACTCTCTAACCCCAGTGCCAATGCCAACGACATCCCTCCCTCACAAGAACTGTGCTACTCACTAGCCATCTTCTTCCACCGCAAGATCGTGGACATCCATGACAGCTTCAACACCACGACTGCCCCGACTACGCCAGACTCCACCTCCCCTGTGAACACCAACAGCGCCAACCGCCTGACCTTCTGGTCCAACGTCAACGACGATGAGACACGCAAGGTCATGAACTCCATCCACTCAGGGTCTCCATCAGACCCGTGCCCATACCACGTATTCAACAAAGCAGACGCAGCCATCGCACCCCAACTATGGAAGGTCATCTCCTTCGAAACAGCGACATTTCCAGAAAGCTGGATGCATGCAAGAACTTCCGGCCCATCTCCCTGCTCCCGTTCCCGGCAAAAGTAATGGAGAAAATCATCAACATGCAACTGGCCCGCCACCAGGAAGATAACAACGTCTTGGACCCGTCCAAGTCCGGATTCAGATGAAACCACAGCACAGAGACAGCCCTCATCGCCGCCACAGACGACCTCAGGCGCCAACTAGACAACGGCGAAACATCAGCCCTCATCCTCCTGGACCTGTCAGCCGCCTTCGACACAGTATGCCTTCGCACTCTAACGACACGCCTCCTAAGAGCCTCCTAGGAGCCGGAATCCAAGAGAAGTCCCTTGACTGAATCACGTCCTTTCTCTCCGGCAGAAACCAGAGCGTCCGCCTCCCACCCTTCCGATCCGAAGCCACCCCATCATCAGCGGTGTCCTCCTGGGCTCATCCCTCAGGCCAACGCTGTTCAACGTCTACGTGGCCCCCCTCGCACAAGTGGCCCGCCATCACAACCTCAACATCATATCCAACGCTGACGACACCCAGCTAATCCTCTCCCTCACCAAGGACCCACACACCGCCAAAACCAACATCCACGAGGGAATGAAGGCTGTCGCTGACTGGATGTGGGGAAGCCATCTGAAGCTGAACTCAGACAAGACGGAGGCCCTCCTTCTCGGATCCACCCCCTCAGCCTGGGCCGACTCATGGTGGCCGACTACACTGGGAACAGCACCAACACCCACCGACAATGCACGCAATCTAGGATTCATCCTCGACTCTTCCCTCTCCATGTCTAAATAGGTCAACGCCGTCTCCTCCTCCTGCTACAACACCCTCCGCATGCTTCACAGGATCTACAAGTGGATCCTGACCGAAACAAGAAGAACGGTGACACAAGCCCTGGTCAGCAGCATACTGGACTATGGCAACACACTCTACGCAGGAATCCCAGCCAAACACCTACGACTACTACAACGCATCCAAAATGCCTCCGCCCGACTGATCGTCAACGTCCCCCGCAGCAACCACATCACCCCCCACCTGAGAGACCTACACTGGCTCCCCGTCGACAAGAGGATCACCTTCAAGCTCCTCACCCATGCACACAAAGCACTCCACAAAGCCAGACCAGCCTAACTGAACAGCAGACTCAGCTTCCACACCCCCACCCGCCAGCTCTGCTCTGCCAGCCTCGCCCTCGCAGCTGTCCCCAGCATCCAACGAATGACCTCCGGTGGCAGATCCTTCTCCTACCTCGCCGCCAAGACCTAGAACACCCTCCCTACCCACATACGGCAGACCCAAGACCTACTCACCTTCAGAAGACTCCTCAAGACCTGGCTCTTTGAGCAGTAGCAGCACCTACCCTGCCCCTCCCCTCTGCGCCTTGGCGCTGTACAAGTACTCTGATTGATTGAATCAATCACTCCTTCTAGCACACTCATAATCCTATGCACTCCCTCATACTCATGTGCACTCATTCATTTACATTCTCAAACTCAGATTTTCTCTCACTTCTACTGTCATTGTCACTCTTACACACACACACACTTTAACTCAATCCCATTCACTCTCAATCACTCACAAACACACTCACAAACACCTGCATGCATGCTTAGAGAAATAACATTCTTTTTACTTACCTTGTTTTCTTAGGTGACAACTCTGAGGCTCCATGGTTGCAGCAAAACAGGAATCTGGTGCTGTGTATTGGAACCAATAAGCCATGCGTGAGGAAACCAGAGTTGAACTACTCCCCACGGATATGCGGAATCCAAACATCCACCTACATGGTCTTTTATTTTGATGAAACCCTTTGTACTACTTTTTAAATACCATGCACCCTGCCCTATGAGCCATTATGGCTTCCTTAGTGGTGATTTATAAATATTAAAAAGGAAGGTGTAATACCTAGCAAAAGATTTATTTTGCTAGGTCAAAATGGCAGTTCAAAACTGCACCATTGGCTTGAGACATGATTTAAAAGTCTACTTAATTGGGTGGCACAATGCTTGTTGCAGGCTCACTAATAGCATTTCATTTACAGGTCCTGGGTACATGTAGTTCTATTTACTAGGGACTTCGAAGTAAATTAAATGAGAAAATTAGGGTTAGGCCAATTTTACCTTGTTTTAGGAAGAGAGCAAAAGCGCTTTACCACTGATTAGAAGGAAAAAGGTGCACAGAGTCCCAATGCCAACAGAAGTTGGTGCAGTAACAAAAGGAAAAATCTGGGGGAGACCACGCAAAAAGGACCAGGTCCAGGCTAACTTAAAAACTATTATAGGGAAAGTGGTTGCAATCAGTCATCAACGGGGCAAGTTAGATCCAAAGTGGGGCATAACGATGAAATCAGGAAAGCTTTAAGTGGGCGGCGGTTTCAGGGAAGCCCTGTACCATATATTTAGACTTTGAAACTTCTCTGGAATTAAGATCTACAATAGTGGTTGTCTCTGCTAGCAGATTCTTCGAGTGCACCATCCTGATCACGGTCACAAGAAGCCAAAACTTAAAGATTTTGCCTTCTCTTGAAGAGGAGTATACTCAGATGCAAGACAAATGTCCTGTACCTCGTGAAGTGCCTCATTGGGATCAGGCACTCACTCCAGCAGAGGCCATCAGGGCTTAGGCAGGTCCAGGCAGGTCCAGTTGTATCCGGTTAGCTGGCCTTTTGCAGGGAGTCTTCTGAAGCTTGTTGTCTTTTTCTAGATTGACAGAAGGTCAGCCAACTGAACTTTGGAGTCAGTCTAGTTAGCCTGGGATGACCACAAGGAGGTCCAGTCTTCCTTCTGAGACAGCAAGTCAATCCTTCAAGCAGCAGGGCAGTTCTCTGGCAGTCAGGAAGTCCTTCTTCTGTATTTTTCACAGGTCTAGGAGTGTTCTGATGAGTGGCTCTTGGGGTTCAATATTAATACCTGGTGCCAGCCTTTATGGGGGGTGACTCCATGTCCTAACCCCACAGCTGGTTCTGGAAGGGTCTTTGCCTTCCCTTGGCTAAGCTGAAAACTCTGTGGGTGACAAAAGACAGGGTAGGCCTGGTGTCTGGTTTCTTTGTGTGTTCAGGAGGCAAAGTCCTGTGAAGTGTAAGTGGGACTGGGCACAACTCCTCCCCAAGACATCCTTCCAAGAAAGTCCATCCTGTCCACATCTAAGCCTCTTTTGTTTTACTGTCTGGAAACAATACACAAGCCCAAACAGCAGGGTCATTCACAATCAAGTAACCCAAGACACCAGCAGAAAGCACAAATGGTTGTGACAAGAAAATGCCAATGTGTGCTATTTTTAGAATTGTGACTTAAAATTTGACGGTGCTATTAAAGACAACTTTAAATGTCAATCATTTGAGTGTACGGTAAACCAGTATTAGTCAGTGGGACAGATAGGCCTTACAGTGAAAAACAACTTTAGGAGTTTTACACTGCCAGGATATGTCAAACATAAGTACACAGGTACTACTTGTTAAATGCCATGCACCCTGCCCTATGAGCCATTATGGCTTCCTTAGTGGTGATTTATAAATATTAAAAAGGAAGGTTTAATACCTAGCTAAAGATTTATTTTGCTAGGTCAAAATGGCAGTTCAAAACTGCACCATTGGCTTGAGACATGATTTAAAAGTCTACTTAATTGGGTGGCACAATGCTTGTTGCAAGCTCACTAATAGCATTTCATTTACAGGTCCTGGGTACATGTAGTTCCATTTACTAGGGACTTCGAAGTAAATTAAATGAGAAAATTAGGGTTAGGCCAATTTCACCTTGTTTTAGGAAGAGAGCAAAAGCGCTTTACCACTAATTAGAAGAAAAAAGGTGCACAGAGTCCCAATGCCAACAGAAGTTGGTGCAGCAACAGAAGGAAAAATCTGGGGGAGACCCCGCAAAAAGGACCAGGTCCAGGCTAACTTAAAAACTATTATAGGGAAAGTGGTTGGCAATCAGTCATCAACGGGGCAAGTTAGATCCAAAGTGGGGCATAACGATGAAAGCAGGAAAGCTTTGAGTGGGCGACGGTTTCAGGGACGCCCTGTACCCTATGTTTAGACTTTGAAACTTCTCTGGAATTAAGATCTACTTTAGATGTGGGTGCTGAACTCTGCCCCATTTGCGGAGTTTGCAGAGATTTCAACACTCCGCGGCACACGCAGAGTTCTGAAAAACCCTGCTCCACATAACAGAGCAGAGTTTTTTCATTGTTTGCACTCGCCAACATCAAGTTGAAGAGTGCAGAAGAGAGAAATCCACCTTCTAGTGACATTTCGCAACGCGGGCAGTTGGACTTCTCAATGCAGGCAGTCACGCATGGTCACGACCCCTTGCATTGAGAAAACTTCTGTTCGTGTTGAGAAAAGAAGTGCCTTCATGCACTACGCGTGGTGCTATTTGCGCTGATTTTACAGTGCAGGACAGACACTCAGCACTGAAAATCAACGTGAATGGCATGACCACATGCAGTCCACTGCTTGTGGAACTCTGCTTAGCTCGGCGGAGATTTTTTATCACTTTGTGGAGTTCTGTGTAGCGTATCTCCGCGAACTTTGCTCAGGCCTGACCTCCTTTAATGGTGCAAACCAGCACAGAGTCACTACAGCAGAGGGAAGCAGCAAGGTCGAGGGAAGGCCCAGTTGCAACCTACAGCTTAAACAGGAGGTCAGCCACTAACGCTTGGAGTCACTTCTGGAGTCCTGGGTTCAAGGCAAACAAATCCCAGTGCATTTATTTTTTGTTTAAAAAAAAAACGACTTTTCCAATGTTGTGGGTAATTTTAAATGAACACAAAAGTTTGTCAAGTGGGTCCTTTCACCATGGAGCCCACTCAGCAAAATTCAGTTCTGTGAAGGGAGCCAATGGGAGAGATGAGAGCTGAGAGATCCCAGCTAGGGTGGTGAAGTTCTCTAAATATGGTGTGTAGCCTCAGCCAGGACACACTCCAAGGTCTAAATGACATCAATAGGTATAGTGTTAATTATGTTTGGATAAAACATGTTTTGCAGAACTGGGTGCATTTCATGAGGAATATGCTTGATATGGTGATATAAATAAGTTACCTACCGGGGACAGAGATTTTAACAGTGGTATTGTAGTCTTGTAGTGATTGGCAAAATGGTTCACAGTAGCGGTGGTGTAATAAACAATGAAGGACTTGCTTCAATGAAAATTATTTGTGTATGAGCCAGAGGTATCCTTATCTTTGCTGATTTTTAATTCTTGGAATTCTCATTTTTACAGATCAGTTACTTTTCAACGAGTCCACTCCTAAATGACAAGTATCAGTTTCCCTCTTTCTTTCGTACAATTCCCAGTGATGACTTCCAATCCCGTGGGCTTGGTGAGCTCATCATACACTTTGGCTGGACATGGGTGGGTCTCCTGGCTGAAGACACAGACTATGGACAGCAAGGAATTCAGATCCTGAGGCAGGAGATTGATAAGGCTGGTGTTTGTGTTGCCTTCTCAGAAACTATTCTCACAGGACGAGCTGACAGAAATGCCTTACAGATTGTCCAAGTGATCAGAGACTCAACAGCAAAAGCTGTTGTCATATTCTCTAGTGGAACAAGCTTAAACCCAGTCATGGATGAGATCTTGAGACAAAACGTGACCGGGAAGATTTGGATTGCGAGCGAGTCATGGTCTACCACTGCTCTCCTTACCACAGTGAAGTACTCTGATTTACTCACTGGCACCATTGGCTTTGCAATCAACAGTGGAGAGATGCCAGGGTTCAAGGAGCACCTTAGCAACATCAGCCTTTCAAGGTTCACTGATGATATATTTATAAGAGAATTCTGGGAAGAAGCTTTTGGTTGCAAATGGCCTATACACCAGAACACAGTAGGTCCAGAAGGTAACCAAATGAAAACATGCAAAGGAGATGAAAGACTAGACAGCGTCTTCACTGATTTCACCAATTTACGAATCACATTCAACGTCTATACAGCAGTTCATGCCATAGCATTGGCTCTACAGGATCTGATATCCTGCAGACCAGGAGAAGGCCCTTTCCAAAATGCTATCTGTGCAGATAGAGATCATTTGCACCTGTGGCAGGTAAGACTTTTCCACAGTTACTATTGAAAAGCATTAACAACATCACTTAGCCTACTTTTAGAAAATGGCTTTCCCTTGTTAGCCTACTATGACTGGAGCCATATCAATAATATATTGATCGCCATTTAAGATTCATTCTGTGGAAATTGATCCTATATTGGATGGACTGAAAATCTAGCATGGTTTCTTCACTCGGGAACCAATGTTCCTCAATGAAGGATTCTAACTTCAGGAAAAATGTGACATTTAGAAAACAAAATATGGCCATTAAGAGTACAAAATGTTATGGCAAGTTAGGCTGTCAGGAATGAGCAGTGGGCTGCGGAATTAATTCAAGTTGGGAGGATTTCTCCTAGAAAGCTACGACTTGAGGTGCATCTCTGATCGGAGCTCTAGACAGATTTCTTCACTCTCAATGGCCAGCTAGACCTGATATTCTTAGTTACATTAACACGTCAATTTCTGAAGATTATGACAAACAGAATAAGATTTCAGACCAAATAGTACGACCCCCCAAAAAGTTGAGTGATCTCAATCCATGCCTTGAAAAATCCCCAGGCTTGCGTGCCAGCAGGGTGATGAAACATGGGTTGTCTGTATCCAGGAATGGCTGTATATCAGGGGCGGATTGGCACTGCGGGCACTCAGGCATGGGCCGAAGGGCTGGTGTCTCAGTGCACTCTGTGGGCCGGTTTTTTCCCCCTTGACCAGTTCACAGAGAGCACTGACAGGGAGAGGAAAGCAGCTTCGATGTGCGGTTGGCCGTTCAGCGAAGATCATCTGTGGCCTCTCCTTGACCCCCTGCCCTGCCATGCAATCATGCTGATGGTGGGCTGGGGAGAGGTGATTGTGTGCCAAGTCGGCCTCCCAGGGGGCCAGGTGTTGCTCAGGCCTATGAGCCATTTTCACCTTTTCACCTCGGCCCCCCTAGGGCCCATGCAGCCCAGAAACAGTGCTTTCATTAGTTCTCACCCACAGCCCTTCTCATTCAGGGCATAGTGGGCGAGGAAGAATGGTTCTCACTATGGGGTACAGGTGATGTGGAGAACTAGCACCATCTTCACCTTAGCCTCCCCCACCCCCAAGGATGGCCCAGAAGCTGTGTTTTTGCTTTAGCCCCTCTCCTGCCATGCCATTGCTCTGAGGCAGTGAAGGGCTGGTGAGGGCTGTATAATTTACAAATAGCTGGGGCCTCGCTGTTTTTCAGATGCTCCTGCGCTGGAGGGCTGGGGAATAATGTTTTAATAGAAAGGGGCCTCGCTGTTTTCAGATGCTCCTGCACTGCAGGGCTGGGGAGTTATTTGTTAATAGAAAAGGGCCTCGCTGTTTTCAGATGCTCCTGCACTGGAGGGCTGGGGAATAATTTGTTAATAGAAAGGGGCCTCGCTGTTTTCAGGTGCTCCTGCGCTGGAGGGCTGGGGAACGTTTTTTTAAGAGAAAGGGGCCTCGCTGTTTTTCAGGTGCTCAGCTTGTAGGACATCGTCACCTTGGCCCTGTGTCATTCCCAAAAACAATATCCTCCCACTTACATTCCTTGTGTGTTTCATGAAAGGGCACACCCGTGAATGTGGGCCACGCCCGCGAATGTGGGCCACGCCCCACGAATATGGACCATGCCCCGCAAATGTGGGCCTTGCCCCGCAAATGTGGGCCACGCCCCACGAATATGGGCCATGCCCCGCAAATGTGGGCCTTGCCATGCAAATGTGGGCCACGCCCCACAAATCTGGGTCACTTTTATTGTCAGTGCCCAGGCCAAATTGTGATCCTGATCCGACCCTGCTGTATATCATGAAACAGTAACTGGCACAAACAAAACAAAAATACATTTTGCTTAGCAGTCTTTCTTCATTCCTGTATAAATACATTTGAAGTAGATATTGCTTGTATATATTGAATGTGAACATTCAAAAACCTCTGTATATAATGTTTACCTCTTTGGTGGGCAAGGGAGACTAACCCATACCATGGAAATGTAAAAGCACAACCTTAATCACTAGAGCATTGAGGGTATGTGGCTCCAAGGGTCCCTCCTGTCTTCACTTGGCATATTCCAGTGTGAGGCCTGGAGCTTCTTCAGGTCTAGATAAGTTACAAGTCACGGATGTTACCTGTGGATAGTGGCATCATATGCAAATGCAGTTCTGCTTCCCAGTTAGGCACATTCTTTTTAGAGGAAAAATGTCTACTCTGCCGTTGAATATTCCTTTATGGTGGAAATCCACTAACATGTCTCTTATTTTCCTTGTTTCTGCACTTCTAGCTTCTCCACTACATTAAAAAGGTGCATTTCCAGAATCTTGTTGGCACAGAAGCATTCTTTGATAGAAGTGGCAACCCTCCTGCACGCTATGACATTGTCAATTGGCAGCTGGGTCCCTCAGGCACCGTCAGACACGTGAAGGTGGGCAGCTATGACCCTACAGCCTTCCAGGAGCAGCACCTCCTCATCAATATCAGTGCAGTCCAGTGGGCAACTGGTGGCAGGCAGGTAAAGACTTCACGGTTGTACAGGTTATCACACCTAAGCAGATGAATGACAATAATGCATAGATATAAAGACAATAAAAAATATCTGTCTTTTAGGGACACGCAAATAAGTACCATAAATATACTTACAAGTAGAGCACCAAAAAAGAATGTGGTTTGAGTGTTGGAGCGTTAAAAAAAGATAAAAAGCACAACATGATATTGTTTGTATGAATGCCTACCAAACAAAGGGTGCCATTGGAGTTATGCAGTATAAATGATTCTCCTGAACTCAAATTGCGCACCAAGTCCATCAACAAGGTCTGCAAGTACACTCTTGGCATTGCAATATTTAACTATGGGGGGTACCAGAAGCAGCTGTGCCTCAGAAATGCAGGAGTATCGATACTGAGACAATCTCAGATAGACAAGGCAAGGAAATGGATAAGACACATATATCATAAATTAAAGAAACATTGTATTCTTGACAAACATTCAATTTTGAGTTTCTTCAGTGATTGTGCTCATGCATGTCTTAGAATAAGTAAAAATGCACAACTATGGCAGCCTAGCCCTGGCTAAACTGTTAGTCATATCAAGCAGCAAGGGTCCTTAATATAATACGATAATCATAAACAATAATAAATTATAGACAACGATCTGTACTATAAGAAAACATGTGTCCAGCCAGACACTAATTTAATCAATGTGGAGATATACATAGGATAAGGTGAACTATTATACAGTGGGATACAGTCCTGTATCCAGTACATATAACACATACGAGACACAACAAGGGATAGAAAGGAGATATTTTACAGGTAATTAAGTGAAGAGGGAGGCGCTAGTACAAAAGTATAAGTTAGCCTAGCTGACCTCATGTACTATACACAATTGAGTAACACAATGGGAAACTTGTGTGTGACTACATAAACTGTCGACGGCATTTCGATCCTACATAAAATAAGGGATCATCATCAGGACTAACAATACATTGCCTGAATATGCAAGCCTGTTGAGAAAGGAAGCAAAAGACAAGGGACTAGATTCAAGATTTAACCTGTAACCTGTATAGCAATGCATTACTAATTGACCATGCCATACTTAATGTGAAACCTTCCATACGTGCGTGAATTGGGTTGTCAGTGACACGCACTCCTAATAAAATTGTGAAAATTGTGACATAATTGTGAATACAACCACAGTACAAGGGTGGTGTAGGAAATCAAGTGGTGAGTAAGTGGTGAAGGAGTACGGATTCGGGGGGACTGGGGGAATTAAGGTGGATCTGGTGCAGGGGATCTCACATAATGATGGCTGTAGTCGAAGGGTAAGGGTACCGCGGACTGTGTGGGCGTCCAGGGGGCCTTGGCCGCTGGATCTGTAAGGAGGGTGAAGGGATAAGTGCGAGTCGAGGATGAGGACTGCTCATTAGGTCATTAATACAGGAGGGAGCCTGTTTACCTGGGTAACGGAAGACGGAACTCTCATCCAAGCATATTCGTCGATTAGATGGGGCCAGTCTGGCGCATTGTGCAGATAATGCGCGGGGCCTTGGAGGTCTAAGGGAACCAAGGGGATGCGTTAGAATTGGGTGGGTAAGGGTAAGTAACCGGGTGTGGGGAGTGTGAGTGCAAGGCTTACCCGGTTCTGAGGTTTTCCGAGTTGCGAGCGGAAGCTCGCGGGGGAATGTAATTAGAATTAGAAGCGAGTCGAATCCCATCAATCACGGTAATTGCCGCCAAGGAAACTAGGAGGAAGGTGGAAGGGGTGGTAAGGAGCACTCCAAAATTAGAGGAGGCAGCGCTGGTTAAAGAAGTGATAGGCTTACCAGTTCGGAAGATTTCCGAGTTGCGAGCAGAAGCTCCTGGAGGAATATAATTAGAAGCGAGGCGAGTCCCATCAATCACGGGAAAGGCCGCCAAGGAAACTAGGAGGAAGGTGGAAGGGTTGTTAGGGAGCACTCCGTCAATTGGAGGAGGCGGCGCTGGTTACAGAAGTAGCCAAGGCGGGAGAAGGGTAGAACGGCAAGGCTTACCTTAGTGTTCCAAGTGGAACATCCTAATTCCGCCTCCGGGCTCGATGACTCATGTCAGGGAACTGAGCATAGAGTCGTGCGGTGGTTATAGTCGGCGTAGTGATTCCAGCCATCTTGGTTGTGGGGGAAGCTGCACGTCAGGCGTGCATGGCAACCACGGCGGCCATCTTGAAGGTGGCACGGTGAGCTGGCGTCGTGCTATTACTAACCTTATGACCCAATGGGGCCTGTCAGTGTTTTGCGGGCTTGGTGAGTTATAGAGGGGGCCTCGCGAACCTTCTGGCCAAAATCATGCATTTCTGGGCATAAGGCAACCGATTGTGGCGGCCATGTTGGAACAGGTAGTGCAGGGGTATTGGCTGTGCAAGGGATTGTGTGTGAGAGGCAAGTTTGACCTCTGGGAGGGGAATAGGGAGTGGGACGGGCAAGGATTAGGTGTGAGAGACAAGTGTAACCCTTATGCAAAGGGAATAGGGCGGGTTTAAAATTTCATAAGAGTTGGATAAGAGGGGTAGATGACCAAACCACCAAAATACATGTGTATTTATGCAGTAAAAATGACTCATTATTAACAGAAAGCCAAACTGTACAGTACTGAAAGGAATCATTTTCCGATGTTACAACAGGGATGTCCAGTCTTCATTTCGGTTGAGTCCACTTTTTATACTGTCCATAAGTATGAGCAGTCTTAGTTCCTCTTTGTTCAGTAGGAGAGACACGTCGCCTCCACGTGGGGTTAATTTCATGTCATTTTCAGTATGACCCTCTTGCATGTAGTGATCAACCAAGGGGGCATTTTGGGTCTTGCAACGGACCCTGCTAGGAGGTTGCCCAATTCTGGTTTTAATCTTTTGTTTGGTTTGGCCAATATATATTTTTGGACAAGGGCATTGAATAAGATAAATAACATCACTGGTATTACAGTTGGTAAAGGATTGGCAATTTATCTGTACATTGTTGAAATTGAAGGATTTGCCTTCCATAGTGTAATCACAGACATTACATGAACCACATTTTGCATGCCCTACAAGTGGGGTTTGATTCCAATGTGAGTCTAATGTTAGGCGCTGTGGAGTGCTTGGGAGTGCTGCCCTAACTAGATGATCCTTGAGGTTGGAACTTTTGCGGAACGCAAATATTGGACGCTCAAACTATTAGTCAGGCAGCTAACTTTTCCAGAAAGGTTTCTCTCTGCTACAGTATAAGTAGGCCTCTACCAGTGTGCTTGTGTTCCTCTCTTGTCTTTTATGGAACTAGTATTTGGCACATCCTACATGTTTTATTGCATTTTACGCTGTATTGACTGTTGTGTTCATGGGGAAGAACGTTTTTTTGTTGGATGTTTATTGTTTTTAGAAGGGGTAATTGCTAAACTTCGATTGGTTTTATGGAAGGGTTTCTAAAACGTAGGTGAGCAGAGTACTTTTCTTGTACAGACTAGGAGCATTCCAACAATGTTTGGAGTGTTATTAATGTGATAGTTTAACTATACTTGGTCGCTTCTTTAGAACTAAGGGTCAAGATCAGCCTGACAGACATTATTTCTGGTCAGCGCAGGCCGCCGTGCACTGTACATGCTGTAGAGGCGCAGGTGCCTGGACGCCTGAACCAAGCTTTGCCGAGATTAGGATTTCACAGCCTGACGGCGTGACTTCATTAGCTAGGCAAAGTCCTTTGAGAGCTTCCCCCTCATGGCGAGTGGGAGGTCTAAATTTTAATCTCTGAAGTGCCTAGGGCTGAATGTCTATCATGAGGACTCTCATAGAGTAGAGTCAGGTCAGCAACTCCCACTGACCCCATCAAACTTATAGGCAGGGAAGGTCATCCTCTCGTTGACTGATCCATGACAAGGTCAGCCAAAGAGAGATGACAGAGGGATCATCCTGTTTTGCCCATCACAGACTGCACCAAGGATCCACTCAGGCATTCCGCTGGGACCTTGATTAGAAACAAGGAGTCGAGATTCACTCGGACTTCCCAAACACGGAGATCACGCACGCGGCTCAGCTCCAATTCCCACCCTCTTGACCTAGAAGGTTTCAAATCTACAATATATAATTAACGGTCCCCGCAGCCATTGTGCTGATTACAGCCGTGTTGGGCACGTATCAGGCCTGCCAGACGGGTCCCCTACAACTCGCCCTTGGCTCGCTGGCTCAGCTACTCTGGTAGAGCTTTATGTATACAGCTATGTCACCTCAATGTCCTTGAGAAGATTACACTATTTATTAAAGGGATCGAAACGTCGTTGACAAATTGTACACCATATACAATGACTATAATGCAATGTTGAACTTGTAATGGTGTGCTCACAGTATCCTGTCTGTTGTATTTATATCTAACGTAAATACAGACATGTTTCCTTGCCTGAACCCCTCACTCAATGTTGTTTGTGTGTTTATGTCAGTAGGACGCAGGTTGTGTCCCACTTGGAATTTTTTCCCTCACTTTGTGTTATACGTTTATTGTATATTAAAAACCTTTCCGGCTGGACAGAGAATATAGTACGGATTGGGACTATATTAATTTACACTTTATCTGACTGTCTATGGACCATTGTCTTTAGAAATAGTAACGCACGCGAGGTCCCAGACCAATAGCATATTGGGTTCCCTTGTGTTTTGTAACAAATTAACAAAATCCCTGACATAACAGAGACCCACCCGTGGCATATGAAGGCTTTCTTAATGATATTATACCTTTTCCTGGCATTACAGATCACAATCGCTGGCATTCGTCCAGCATTCTAGTCAACCTTGCAATGATCGTTCCTATCCTTGACATACCTTAGGCTCTGCTTGTGACATTCTGATTGTCTCTCATGGACTTCACATTTGATGTGTATTCTTAGGGATATTCTGGTTGCCAATGACACATACGAGGCCCACTCTTGACACACAATGGGAACTCTGTGCAATAACTGGCCTGTTCTGTTATAAGACAAGCTCATCTTTGAAATCTAGTAGGCATTCACAGCAATATCATTACAACGCCTCACAAATACTGTCCCATCTTTGTCAGACTGTGTGCATCCTTATTAGCATTCTAGTGATCTCGTCATTAAATAGGAAACAATCAGGCTATCTGTGGAATAATAGTTGTCATCCTTAGCATATCATTCCCACATTTTGCAACAATGTGACTATCATGTACCCCATTGTTGACATATTAAGAGCATTCTTGACGTCATTGTGTCTGTCAGATGTATAAAGTTAATAGTGGCACATGATGCCAGTTTTTGATTTCATGTAACCATTTCTGACTTAATTCTGGCTATCACTGGCACAATTGTGGTGAAAATCCAGCCTGTATAATAATAGGAATCTGATGTTAATAATGAGCATGAAAGGCATAATCTGTACATGTGTGACAATAGTGTTCTCTGCGAAGTGTTCTCTACTAGGTTCTGCTGGTATTTTGATTATGTGCATTGAGAGATCATTAACTGCTTTTTCAGTGCCTAGATTCCTCTTAAAACATGAAAAGAAAGGGATTGCATGATCCACCATAAGAATGCCTATAGATGTATGTAATTGCACTGTGTGTGGTTGCTAAGCTTCAGGCAAATCGCCTATGTTCCGCATTCTGGTAGCTGAGCTGAGTGCTGGCGAGAGAGCTTTAAAGGACCAATCAAATTGAAGTGAATAGCATGAGAAACAGAAGTAAGATTCACATCTGCTATTCTAGTTGCAAAAGGATCATAGGTCATCAAACCAGTTTGGGTGGGACCAGCATTGCTTACCATGGGGTGGATCAAATGCAAATTGGCTTTTCTTGGAGCATAGTTTCTTTCCTATTAGTTCTGTGATATGAGTTCTGTGAGAGGCAGTGCCTGCCAGCCTCTCACTTTGACAGGACCTGTGTGTGGTTCTGAAAGAGTATTAGATTGAGCTCATCACCTGGAGGTCCGCAAGGTACACAAAAAGAGCAGCAAAGAGAGCTCTGTTTGTGAGTTTGTATGCCCGACTGTCAGCAACAAAATTGTTTTGTTATAATATAAATATCTTGTAGCAAGTATAGTAACAACAGAAATGTTGTGAAGGTAAGTATGTACAGGTAATACGAGATTTGGTATTTGAAATTCCACATCTCGGTTCCTACATATTGTGAAGATATATATGACTTAGTGTACTTAGTTTCACAATGTTTTGGTCTTAAATATATTGCTACTATATTTGAATAGCTTGATATTTAGGACTTGATATTCTGGTAATATACCTCTTGTGAAGCATACTAGGTGACCATTTGTAACTGGCTTTTCACGGGTTCTTTTGAAGATAAATGTTTGTATCCTGGAAGCGAGTGACAAAGCCAACTTCCACTCATTGAGTGTTTCTTCCCTTAAGGAGAACATTCAGCGGGCTTAGGGGTATCAGTGGCTAGAACAGAAAATGTACCTGGCAAGATAATTGAAAAAGTAAATTTGGTAGTTGGAAAAGCGGGAACCTATCTTCTGGTTTTGGTAAACACAGAGGGAAAACCACATTGTCGAGACACAAGCCAGAGAAACCATCTGAAGGAAGTCTGTGAAGTTTTTTAGGAAGCCTGTGATGTTTTTTTTAGGTATACAATTATTGCCTTCTTACGAACTAGTTGAATGCTAGGAAGAAAGACTTTTTCCAACTGAGGTAAAAAAGGTTTCCTGTGCTATCAATTTATGTAAGTAATAAGTAATAACTTTATTTCGCATAGTTACTTAAAACCATTGCAATACAAGAATAGGTTAAGAACAGTGAATAATAAAAATACAATTGTAATAAAGGAGAATAAAATATTCACATTTCCTTGGTTCGAATGTGCACGCAGAAACTTTGTAACCAGTAGATAAGTAAATAAATGAATAAAAAGTTCAACTTTATAATTATAACATGTTTCTGCTTTCCTGGTGCCCCCATAAGTTTTTTGAGTCATTAATGTCATTCGACAAGCGGGATTAGGATATAGATTTATTTCAGGCATCTTTTTTCCCACCGCCTTCATAAATTTTACAAAGCTACAGCTCAAGCGAGAGTCATGGGGAGAAAAGCAAGCCAGAACTGCCTTTCTTCGTGTGCGGATTCCTTGCCGATTGAAGTGTTGTTTCAACAAGTGTTTCCATTCATCATGTAATTTCTCGCAAGAGCATATCAAGTGCATCATGTCCTCTTGCCCCAAGCCACATAGCCGACAAAGGGGATCAGCTTTGGTTTTAATCCAGCACGGGAGATTTTGAATACAGGGTGGCAGGCACGGCCTATGCTTTAAGAAGCGCATTTTGACAGATTTGGAATATTCATCGCCAAGGTAGCTCTGTGGTGCCTTAGTAGTGTACGAGTTTAGGGTCATCCAGCCATGTGTTCTTTTGGAGAGAGCTGCCTTATCTTGGGCCCATGATAGCTGTTTGATCGATTTCTTGATCAATTTTTTAAAAGTTATATGATTTACTGGGGTATCCCAGAGCTACTCTAGTCCCGTATTTTTCCGGCTGTCCAGTAGGAACTTGGCAGATGCTGAGGACAGATGTTGTACTAACTCTCTCCACAAATATTCATTTAATGTTCCCTGTTTTGACTTCCTCACTTTGTCCCAGGCTATCATGTAGGCTCCCTGCCTTGCTAGGAGCTGTTGCTGGATGCCAAATTCTAGCCTGATTTGAGCTGGTGAGGTTTGTTTGGGCAGGTTGAAGATGATTCTGTAGGCGGCTGTTATTGTATTATCAAGGATCTTAGCATCCCTTCCTCTAAGTGCCTCGCTCCCATAGGTAATTGTTGGGAGAAGTTTAGCGCGGATTACTTGCATCAGGGGCAGAAGTGAGGGGCCAGAAAGTTTGAGGTTTAGAGTCTTCAGCGAAATTGCCAGAGATAACCCTTTCCCTCGTATACTCGTTCTCTGGGCAGAGAACTGCCCACTGGTGTCAATTTTCACTCCCAAGTATTTATATGTTGGGGTATCTCCAATTCTTGTCTTGTTCCAGTACCATGATGTTGGTTTCCATTTTTTTCCTGCTGATGGTCATTGTCTGTGTTTTCTCAAGGTTTATTGTAAGCTCATTTTTATCTGAGTAACATTGTGTTGCATTCAGGAGATGTTGAAGTCCTACCTTGGTATAGCTTATAAGGACGATATCATCAGCATATAGTAGACAAGGTAGATGCAGTCCCCCTAGCTTCGGAGCATGGGAGTTACAACCGTTTAAAATGGGGACCAGGTCGCTTAGGAACAAGTTAAATAGGGTAGGGGCCAGGATGCAGCCCTGTTTCAGGCCCTTGTTGGTCTGTATGCGCCTGGACAAGACGGATCCATCCCCCACCTTTATCTATACCCAGGTCTCTGTGTGGAGGTTAATTAGCAGGTCCAAAAGTGGTCTCGATATCCCCCAGTTGTTCAGTTTAGACCATAAGAGGTTCCGGTTTATATGGTCGAAAGCGGCCTTATAGTCAATGAAGCAGAAATGAATGGGCATTTTGTTAGATTCTGCCTTGTCTATGAGCATGCCTATGCTCAAAATATTCTTCATTGTGCCTACTGATTCGGCAAAGCCTGTCTGGTTCGCCGGGATTAAGGATCTCTCTGTTGCCCAGGCCCTCAGCTCTTCTAGAAGGATGCCTGCAAAATATTTTGCCTCGTTGTCGATTAAAGCCACCAATTGATAATTTTGAGGGGAAGCCTTATCTCCTGCCTTGTAAATTGGGGAGATAATTGAGCCCTTCCAGGAGCTTGGCAGGATGTTGAAATGTCTTATCTCTAAAAAGAGGGGTTCCAGGGCTGCTGCCCAGCCTGCCGCATCTTGTTTGTAAAGAATTGGCGGGATTCCATTCGGCCCTGGAGCTCCCTCTCTTCTTCCCTTCTTGATCAGGCGCTGAATGATGTTTTTCAAGTTGGGCAGATCACCTGTTTCGCTCGGAGAGTGCCATTCTGTGGAGCTTATGTTGTTGCTCGTTGGAGGTTTTTTGTAGGTAGCAGGCTCCTGGTCCTGGTTATTTCCCTCAGCCTGGTTAAAATGGGTACCAAGATAATTTGCCCATGTGTCCTCTGAGATGTTAGATGAGATCCCATGTTGAGTTTGGCTTATAAATGAGTTTATTGATTTCCAGAACCTTGCCCCATCGTTCCGTTTAATGTCAGCGTGAAGTCTCGCCCATAATTTATCCTCAGCAGATTTGTTTGCTTCCCATTTTGATTTTTTCAAAGTTGATTTTAATTTCCGTAATTCGTCGTGCTTCGCTGTGTCTTTGGGTGCCTGTTGGAGCTCTCTCATTATGCGATAGATTCTGGTTTTTATGCCTCTAATTTTACTTTTATGTTCTTGAGAGAATTTGCCCGATCTTTCATTGCCTGTTTGTGACTGAGGCTAATAAATTGTTCCCATTTCATGGTTTCGCTGGATCCAGAGCAGCTCCCATGGTGCTGTTTTGCTCTTTCCACTAGAGTTTCGTCTATGGCTGCTGAATATTTAATTTTTTTTTAAATTAACTGTGTGGATTCACTCTTTCAGGTCTTTAGATTGCTCAAAGTTGGGCTTTTCGATCTTAAAGATGGATTCTTGGGGGCAGTGATCGCTGTCTCCTCTGCGGCCTATCTGGTATGATTTTAAGAACTGGAATAGTGGTAATGAAATAAAGGTGTAGTCTAGGGTGCTGCTTGTTCTTGTTGAATGAAAAGTTGCGGCTGAGGGGTTGTCTCCAGAGGTCCTTCCATTCAGCGCCCTGATGTTGAAGTATTCCAGATCTTTTAAAGTCTTATTGCCTAGCTTTGTTTGCTTGGAGAGTTGTGGAGTCACTTGTGATGGAATATCCCAGATTGCATTTTGAATTAGTGGTTCATCTTCTTGTGTTGTGCCCATGAGGTTAAGGTTGAAGTCCCCAGGGAGAGCGACATTTGTTATGGGTCTTTCCCTTATGCAAGTCTCCATAAAGCTGCAAAGGTCATTGGCTGCGTTTCTTTTCCTTCTAGGATGGATATAGATGTTGATTAAAGTAAAGTCGGTGTCAACGGTACTTGTTTTAAGTTGTGACAGGTGAATATTGACAGCCAGCGAGGCTGTAGAAGTTGGTCCGACTTCTTTAGCCGTCGAGGTACTTGTGGCCGATATATAAGTTACTAGGCCGCCTTGAGGGTGCCCATATTTAGCTATCCTTTTTGCAGCGGAGTAAAAGCGTAAGTAGCCATGAAGGTGCGGGGGATCTACGAGCCATGTTTCTTGGAATGCCACGACATCAAAGTTTCTAATGTAAGTCAAAAACTCTGTGTCAGTTATTTTAGGTGCCAAACCATTAATATTCCAAGAGCATATTCTCAATAAGTCATGGGCGCTCTCCATTGGCTTGGGGCTGATTTGTCATTCATTATTATTTAAAGTTCTGGCTGTGCATCTTGGGTCGGGCAGTCCAGATAGTTGTGTATATTCACCTGCAGAACGTCTGGTGATCTCGTTATGTTGCTCGGCGTTATTGCCCCCTGGCCCTACCGCTCCTCTCAGGACCGAGTTTCTGAGACTTTTTGTGGTGGCTTGTTCTGCCTCATTTTCCGCCGGGACAAGAATATCAGGATATCTTGGCTTTGTATATGGTTTTATTGTGATCCCCCAGTTTTTAAAGGTTTCAGCTTCGGCATATATTTTTTGTGAAGTTGCCAAGGATGTCAATTTATGTGAAAATTGTCCTGTACAGCACCCTTTAGACTTCTTTTCAAACATTTCCTCGGGAGGTCCCCATTGAGCTCACTAAAAAAACAGAGCTAGGCTTGCTTGCTTTTTTAGCCTAGTTCAAGTTAGGTAATTATCCCCCACCACTGCTGAGCTTGAGCATCACTCATACAGCCAGATTCATCAAGCGAAATGCGCTCGCAAAAGGGCCAGATTCTGAGAATCTGGCCCTTTGCGAGTGCAATTTTTGCATTTGGGATTCATCATCCCAAATGCAAAAATCGCTAATAAAGAATTCACACATTTGCGAGGATTAGCATTTAAGGAATCTCTATTTGAGATTCCTTAAATGCTATTCATGAAACATTTAAAAATTGCGAATTCGCAATTTTGGGCCGCTATTTACCGCAAGGTCAAACCTCGCGGTAAATAGCGAAAACTTAGAAAAATGCATTTAAATGCATTTTTCTAAGTTGCATGTTACACACACACATGTCCTCTGGACATGTGTGTGCACAACATCAGTGTAAATTCACATTTCAGGGGTGCTACAGGGTGTCCTTTGGACACCCCTGCACCCTTGAAATCGCATCCTTATTTGCGATTAGCAAATTGCTAATCGCAAATAAGAAATAACTCCCCATTCATTCCTATGGGCCTTTAGGCCAGGCCCATAGGAATGAATGGGGAGTTTTTCCTTATTTATAAGGAAGCTGTAGGAATCGCAATTTATTTTGCGATTCCTACATGAATCCCGTTTTGCAAGTCCTTAATAGCGATTCCTTAATAATCGCTATTAAGGACTCGCAAAACGGGACAATGATGAATCTGGCTGATAATCTTTTAACATATATCTGGTTGTCAGTCTGATGACAGACAACTCTTTCTTTCCCCAATACTAAGGAAAACATATTACAATTTACATTTCTTGATTGAACATTTGTAATGTACTTCTTGGACATCAAGGTGCTGCTTCAGTGCGTCAAATGGTCTAGGGTGTTGAACATATCGGAGGGGGGGGGAATATGGGTGGGAGTGAAAATTAATGGCCAGAGTGAATCGATTAAAGACAAGTGAGAAGATATGGGGTTTGAGCACCTTTTGAACAGTGCATTAGATTTTCCTCTTTGTTTACCGGACGCCAATCACAATAAAACTGCAGCCACCAAAAAAATCTTCTGAATTTTTGTGCTTCCTGAAATGTGCGTTTTCAAAATCGTAGGTGTTGTGCAGGTGTGTTTTTCATGAGGTTGTTTTGTAAATAGACAGGTAAGAGAAGGAATGTGGGTACTGGTTGTGACCATTTGATTGATTAGCCTTGGTCAAAATAGGATTGATGAGACTATAGGTCAGGTTTATCAAGACTTTATGCTACCGCCAAGACACGCAATCAGCAGAATGCAGCATAAGCTCTTGACAGATAAATACGTTTTTATGCTGGAAAACTATCCTTTTTGAAGTGCAATTAGCATTTAGTGCTAGTTTATGTTAAATTGCCTCAAGACTTTTCTCCATGAGTGGTTCCTGGGCATACCAAAATTAAAACTCATGAATTTTGACGGAAAGCTAGACCTAAAATGATTGTCAGATCCCCTTGCAAACAAAAATAACACCTGCTTGAAGCAGGCGCAAAGTCTAAGAAATGTTTGTATTTCTCCTTACATTTCACCTATTGCAACATTGGTTGCTGCTCTATGTTGCCCTGTTTTTTTTGTCCCTATGTATGGACTAAATAAGCTGCACTATAACATATGGGACCCTTTGATCACATACGTAGGCTTACTCAACTAGGTTTAGGGGTTCCAATGCTTTTGTTTTAATTCTGCTTACATTATTGTTGTCCTTGGTTACATTTTTACAGTGTGTTTCCATTTAGTCAGGGTGAGTTTACCTATGTATGCTGTTGGTTGCTCATTTGTCAGCAAGTTTATGGATTTAATTTATGTAGGTATTACATTCGCCATTAAACGGTTCTTCATGGCTACCTTCTGCTTTTTTTGCAAATCCCCTTTAACAAGAAAAATTACTTTAAAGCAACAGGAGCAGATGTATAAAAAGAAAGCAATAGGCGCAAAATTTGTGAATGTTTTCGACTCTTTAATAAACAAGTCGTTTGTAATAAAACTCATACAAAACTCAAGGAATCGCATTTCAAAGATCTGTCTTCCCTATCTTAAATAAGAATGACGTGCAGACTGTTAGTGGCCTGCCTCTCTTAAATATGTTCTCTTCTCTGGCAACGGTCAGCACTGGTTTTCTCAGAGGCGACCAGGCAAAGTCGTGTTCAACAGAACGTGAACAAGATTAAATATTATCAATCGACAAAATAATTAAAGTGAAAGAGACCTGTTCTTACGTTGTACAGTGGACCAATAGCAAGAAAGTTAATTTTCAACAGCATTTTTCAAAAAGCAAAAATACTTCCCAAGATAAAATGGAGCTTAAGGTTGTTTCGTATCCTGGAAAACTGATCAAATAAAGCACAAAGCCCGAAACACCTTTCTGGTGCATAACTTGCAGTCATCAGGCCACACGCCCTTTGGACGTATGTTTCAATGCGCCCTGTTCATGTGCAGACGTGCATCCATCTCTGTGACAACGTGCAAAGTGAGAGGAATTGAACATACTTTGGCAAGATGCGTCTGAATGACGTATAAAATATGCGCATTCCAAAACTCTATACTAACATGGAAGGTCTCGGTTTGTCCCTACGCATACTGGCAGACACATTTACTTTGCACATACTTACTGACAGGTCAGCCACGTCTTTAATTATGCGACTAGTAACCGCACGTTTCCTGAACTATATAGGCTAGTGTTTCAAAATCTAAATTTTGTGATCCCTTGATGTTTCACACTGCATTTTCAATGCACAATGTGAATCATTATTTTGTGGAGTTTTAAAAATTCCAAAATATTACCTTTACATGTGCAAATCATGAATGAAGTTCCATATCTTTCTACACCCAGTACAAGATGCTTCATTCGTTTTAGCACTGGCTTCAAAATGCTGTGCTCAAGTGTCTCCTGAGGGCCTTTCGTTATGTACCATGCAGTGGATACAACTTGAGTGTTCATATCTTTTTAGGGAAGCAGCCAGAATGGTGCACAAAAGCAATGCTGAAAATGTTCCACAAATGCTTCTAAACTATACATTTCTCTATTAACTTACAATGGGAATACATTGAATTTTGCTGTCAGCTGTGCCGTACCGCAGTATATGTTCAGGTCACCCATTTTCCACCATTTGTAGACATTTTTGCAAGTCCTCCATTGACCAAAATTGATATGTAATTATGCCTGGTGTCAAATTTGCTTCCTACTATCTCCAATATTATTTTTCAATGCATTTAGGTGCCCACCTCGGTGTGCAGTCCCAGCTGCCCTCTGGGTATGAGAAAGGCAGGTAGAGAGGGTGAACCTGCCTGCTGTTTCCAGTGCGTGTCGTGTCCTCCAGGGGAAATATCTAACCAAACAGGTATGGATATAGAAACAATCAAAAACCGTAAAATCAGCATGTCATCTAGTAACTGCACCTTGCCCAGGTAACCAGATTTCCTATAAACGCGTCTAAAAAATATGGATAAACTGATCACCTAACTATGAAATGCCTAATTCACAATTAGCACCATCTTACACAAATCAAACCAAGTATGGTTCAACCCTGACTAAAAAGGGACAATATTGTGGACAGCTTGGGAAACTGCTATCTAGTGCATATTAACTTTATTATCAAAATGTCTTTAAAAACTGTCTGAAATTAAAGGACAAAGCGCTCAGGCACCTACAGGTGGAATGGATACAGACAACTAGGTCCCGAATGGCAAAATAAATTTCTGAAACAGAGGTTTCTGCAGGAGTAAAGCCCCGCTTGTAGGTAGGGAATGGGTGATAGCAAGCGTAAATGACCAGAAATTTAGCAAAGACCCACAAATTCACTTGAATTTGGGTATTCGCAAGCCATTTTCATAAACGGCCTCACTCTGGAAGTGATTGTTCATCTACTTCTGCAAAGGATGAGCATAAATCCCTCGTAGGATGGGAAGAGCAAAACCCTAAAATTGATGTGCATGGTTTCCCTTTTGAGCTCTATTTTTTTTCAAAGGCAGAAATAAATGCATCTTTAGGATTCACGTGTCATGAAGAAATTCACAAAATGATTTAGGCCTACTCCTGAAAAGCTGCAAGGTGCAGACGTTTCAAAGAAGGATCTTGTAAAGGTTTATTTAAACCACCTAGATCTGTATCAAGTGCGGTGAAAAATATTTCGGTGTAGTTTACAACTCTTTTTAATAAATATAGCCGGAGGCAATAGCTTTAAGATCATACTTAAGACCAAGGTTAAAGACAGAGCGGATATATAACAAACTGAATAAATGTGGTGGTCGCATGAGGTGATTTAGGCTTGGACAGTGCAAAGGGTGTAATCACTACACATTTTGTCTGCTGACTATGTACTTGCTTTCAAATGACAGTTTCATCCTTCTTGTGGGTGCTCAAGAGAAATGAAGTAAGCCCACACAACCACAAATCATGGGTCAGATCTTATTTATTAACCATTAGTCACAAGAGCTCCCAGGAACTGACAACCAGGAATCCTAGGAACAGTATTCAAAGCCCAACATTCTGTATCCATAGAAATGATCATGACATAGTAATATTCTGATATGCAATAGACATGAAAGATGAAACCAGATTACTACATTATCTCCCTTCTTTCATAAAACCCCAAATTTATAAGAAGAATAAAACATTAGAAAAAGAATAGAAGAATCATACATTCTCTAAAGAGCAACAAGAATTAGAAGTTGCCAAAAGAATACATAAAATAGCAAAAGAGACATCAGAGAAATGTATAATTAAAAACAACATTACATTTTTGCGAAAGGACTAGAATACTTGAATTATAAGTCCATGCGTTTAGGAGTAACCCTAATCCTACTGCTCCTCCTTGGAGGAACTTAAACCATCTTAGAATCATTTTTACTAGCAGTTTCAATTTCAGAGTTTCTCCCTCTATTAGCACATCCCAATTGAAAAACAACCTTCTGAGGCAGTTTATAGACACGAGCAAGATTCCACCAGTTTTTACCATTAACGCTCACTGCAAATTTAGTAACGGCATCAACTTGAACTGGTGAACCAAATTTCGACAACCCCTTAGGTGCATTATGTGGTGACTTAATCTTAACCCAGTCACCTATTTTTATGTTAGACACAAAATCTCTCTTTGTGTTTTCCTTTTGATGACATTTGGTAACCTCACCTCCTTGATAACTTTTTACATTCACATTAGTTTGAGATTGATTATTTTCAAGACACCCTCTTGCGTGGACTCATCGCGCACAAGTGAACCCCATTTTTTCATCCACGCTGGACACAGTTGGAATGAAGCTTCTCTTCCTCTTAAAAGTTTGAACGGACTTGAGCCTGTAGTTGCATTAGGAGTTGTTCTATGTGCCCATAACATACTCTGGACAGCCTCCTTAATATTTAAATCAGAAGTCACTGCCCATTGTATACATTCTACCAAAATTCGGTTATTCCTCTCAATAAAACCATTTGCTTGAGGATGATAAAGAGCCACCCTCTTGTGAACAATACCCGATTGAGACAAGAAAAGAGACATTTCTTTTGAAGTAAACTGTACTCCATTATCCGAAACGATTTCTTTCGGAAACCCCTCCCTTACAAACAGACTTTGAAAGAATTTGATAACCTCATTTGAATTAGGATCAGTCATGAAATGGACCTCCCACCACTTGCTAAAGTAATCAGCCACAACCAATGCAAATTTACATTTGTTTGGTAAGATGTTAAATGGACCCACAAAATCCACTGCCAATTTCAACCATGGACCATCCGGCAAGACCACCTGTTGAATTGGAGGAGAAACAATCTTGACAACTTTGTCACTTGAATTACAAATTATACAATCCTGCACAACAGAAGTAATCTGTTGGTCCATGGAAGGCCACCAATAAAAGTTACGAACTCTTTTCTTTGTATTGGTTTGTCCCAAATGCCCATCCTGTCCAAAATTAATTATGGTTGTTCTTAATTTCTCAGGTGGTACACATTTCTCCCCCCTCATAATCATACCATCTCCTTCTACAGTTAGCTCATCACAAACTTTCGCAAAGGGATGAAATTCTTTCTCCAACAAATTCTCTTTAGGCCAACCAGTGACAATATAGTGCTTGACTCTTTTCAAAACATTATCTTGCTCAACAGCAGCAAACCATTCATTCTCAGAGAAACAGCCAATTAAACATGCATCCACTGCAGCAATCAAACAGTCTTCCTCTATGTCTTAAAATCATTTTTAGACATGGGTAGAGGGAATCTTGATAGAAAATCTGCCCGGGTATTTTTCCCACCCGGAATGTGCGCAACTTGAAAACTGTACTGTAATAGTTTGCTACTAAGCCTTGCTATACGTGGTGTATGATCTTTTACAACCTTCCCTTGCTGAATGGGAATAAGAGGTTTATGATCCGTGAGAAGGTTAAAACTTCTACCCCACAAAAAACACTTAAACCTCTCAATCGCCCAACAACATGCTAAAAGTTCTCGCTCAATTACAGAATAATTCTTCTCACTAGGTCTCAAAGCCCGTGACGCGAAACCAACAGTAAATTCCTTCCCATCTTTCACTTGTGAAATCATACCACCTAGGCCATACAAACTTGCATCAACTGACACAGTACATTTAATATCAGGATCAAATGGTGTCAAAATGTTACATGAGCCCAAATCTTTTTTCAAGTTTTTGAACTCTCTTTCACAAATGTCATCCCAACCAAAGATTGCCCTTTTTTTTAGCAAATCCCTCATGTGTGCAGTCTTCATAGCGAAGCTAGGAACAAATTTTGAATAAAATTCACATATTCCCAGAAAAGAGGAAACCATATCTTTTGTAGTAGGACTAGGAGCATCTACTATTGCTTGTATGAGACCTTCCCTTGGTACTATACCAGCTCCCGAAATCTGATGACCTAAATACTCAATAGATTGTACTCCAAAGATACATTTCAACTTATTAGCCACAATGCCATTCTGCTCTAGTCTTTCTAACACTTTAGACACATTACTATCATGTTGAATTTTAGTTTTGCCAGCTACCAATATGTCATCCTGATAAACAACAGTCTGTACAACACCTTGCAAAACTTTCTCCATCACTCGTTGAAAGACTGAGGCCGCACTGGCTAAACCAAATAGCATTCTCCGAAATTGAAATGTTCCTATTGGAGATACAAAAGCTGTGATGTGTTTACAAGTGGGATCTAATTGCACCTGGTGATAAGCCGAAGCTAGATCAATTTTTGTAAAGTATCTAGAACCCGCAAACTTGGAAAGAATGTCATCTATGTGAGGCAAAGGATGAGAATCTATCCAGATCTCACTATTTACACTGCGAAGATCAATACAGACTCTCAAACTACCATTGGGTTTGCGTCTGACAACCAAGGGAGACAACCAAAGAGATGACTCAATCGGTTCAATAGCTCCAGATTCACACATTTTCCTGAGCTCATTGGCTAAATCATCCCTGACACTATGAGGTACTGTACGTGTTTTATGTTTAATAGGGATGGCATCTTCTTTTAGACTTATCAAATGTTTGAAACCCGAAATGCATCCTAAACCATCCCCAAACACTTTTGGAAACTTTTCAAACCATGAACAAGATGTATCCTCCAACTCAAAATCCTCAACTACAGAAACCTGATCTTTTGTGCCAGGTCTAAGCTCCATTTTGAATAATCCTTGATGGTACCAACCTAGGATATTGATTCCTCTTTTAGCCACATAGACCTTACCTTCAATAGATCTATGTCTAAACACTAGAGTAGCCTCAAAGAATCCTGACAATTCTATTCGCCTTCCCTCAAAAGAAAGCGGTCTCCTGTCAGGTGGAAACAATGACCTTTCTTTCCATGTCTTCTCAAATAACTCGTCAGTAATCAACGTTATGCATGCACCTGAATCAACCAATAGATCTAAAGGTTTATCATCCACCAAAACTTCTACAATAGGGTCTTCACAATTTTCACTTTCATCCTTCACAACCACTACCAAATCAGATAATGAACTCACCACTTCCACATCACTTTCATCATCTTGTGTTTTTTCCCTATAAACTGTATTCACAGTGTTCTTTGAAATGCAAACTTTCGCAAAATGCCCTTGTTTACCACACTTATGGCAAACCGCATTCTTTCTGGGTACATTTTTGCATTTGGAAAATGTTCAGCAAACCCACACTTTGTACATACATTTCTTTGTTTGATTTTACTCTGAACATATTTAGTACCTTTTGACTCATTAATCCCTTTTTGTTCTATCTTAAAAGGCACCTTTGCTTGACTTTTTGAAGTTTTCAAATTTCCTGAGTCTTTTACAACACTGACAGAATCTCTTTCTGGTTTCAACTCTTTTTTAGATTTTTGCGAAAGTTCATTACTTTTCACAATTGAAATGGTCTCATCTAATGATGGATTCTTAAGTGTTAATAACTTCTCTTGAACTTTCCCACAATTAGTATGGACAACAATTTGATCTCTTATTAATTGTTCAGTAAATTGTTCAAATTCACACTCTGACGCTAGAATTCTTAAGGCAGCGACATAAGCAATTATGCTTTCACTTTCCTCTTGTTTCCTAGTAAAAAACGTATGTCTTGCGACAACCAAACTACTTTCGACATCAAATTGTTTTTGTAAAGACCTTACAGTTTTCTCAAACTCATCTAGTTCCTCCCCATTATCACCTAATTGCGTTGTAGGCAAATGTTCTAACACCGCTTGTCCTTCGAAACCAAGTTTATGTTCCAAAATGAAACATTTTCTTTGTGCACTAAACCTACTGCCACCAATTGCCCCTAAATATTTTTCAAAAGCCCTAAACCATGCCTTCCATTTCACCGGAGGGTCACCTGGGAGCTGCAAAAATGGAGGAGGGGCTTGTACATTCTGCATGTTTCCCAATATATGTAAATATCAAAAATGTCAAAATTAACTTATTTGTAGCCTATTGTTGTTAACTTGTACCACAAATAACATGAATTACTTTACCACACCTTAAACTGTACTGAATGTATTACATAGAAATACAGATAATGCAAATCAAGTCATACAAAAAATGACAAGAAATGTCAATGTGCCACAAAACCACTAGATGGCACTGTTAGAAAAGAATTATCTGATTAGGGCTTCATTGTTGACCTCGAAGTTCTTATAGTTGCCAACAATAATTAAGAAGGTGGGATTTGTGCTATTTTGAAATACACAAAGGAGGAAATGGCTTTTACATGGTAAAGGAAAATGGTCCAAAGGAGAGGACCAACTACTTCAAAGCAATGGAAACTTGAGGGGACACAATCAGACATTTGTGGAGTTAGGAAACTAAAGTGAAATGCCTAATAGAGCAGGTAGGGGTGCGAATGGGTGATTAAGGCATGGAAATTAGTGTTGTGTCATGGATGAGCCTAGGTGCAGGGTGAGAAGCTTGCACTAGGTTTTGTATTTGGTTAACAGCTGTCCTGATTAGCGCCAGTAGTAAGGAATGTCCTATTACTTACCGGTAATCTTCATTACTCCGGGTCCCGTTGTCCTCGTCCCCTTCATTACTAACAAGTGAGATATGTCCATCTCACGACAGAAAAAAGAAAGAAGGAATGCTGGTACGCCCCTCCCTCTCCCTATAGGGAGTACATAAGGGTACAGTACCCAGCATGCCTCCTGAACCACCAAGCCCAAGATGAGGGCCGGAAAGCCCAGGAGGGAGGGAGGGATGCAATGAAGGGGACGAGGACAACGGGACTCGGAGTAATGAAGATTACCGGTAAGTAATAGGACATTACCCCCAGGTCCCTCCTGTCCTCGTCCCCTTCATTACTAACAAGTGAGAATACCCAAGCAGCAACCGGCCATCATCAAACAACAAACCACCAGGACACAGCAGAACAGCAAAAACCCAGCAATTTATTGAAAAAACAGCACAGCACAAAGGAAAACAAGGGCAATCAGGAACATACCGCCCGAAGAACCCCCAAACCAAAGTTAGTGTCATCCCCCAGAACATTCTGGATACGTTAATGCCTAACAAAGGTATTAGCAGAAGCCCAAGTGGCGGCCCTACAAATTTCAGAAAGGGACACCCCACGAACCTCCGCCCAGGAAGCAGCCATCCCCCTAGTAGAACGCCCCTGAACCCCAGCCTGGGGAGGGGAACCAGAAAGGGAATAGGCTAGAACAATAACCTGCTTCAACCAACGCCCAATGGAAGAAGATGAAGCACGGTTACCCCTGTAGCCAGCACCAAAAGAGACAAACAAGGAGTCAGAAAGCCAAAAAGCACGGGTCCGATCAACATAGACCCTCAAAGCCCGGCAAACATCAAGCAGAGACCAGGGAAGATCACCGACGTCCACCTGATCAGAAACCAAAGCCGGAAGGACCAGCTCCTGAGAACGATGAAACTGGGAGGAGACCTTGGGCACGAAAGAGGGATCCAACCGAAGAACCACCCCATCAGCAGAAAAGGACAGAAAGGGCTCCCGAGCCATCAGGGCACCCAGCTCCCCCTGGCGACGAGCTGAGGTGATAGCCACCACAAAAACCACCTTCAAGGTGACAAATTTCATATCCACCTCTTCCAACGGCTCAAAGGGCGCAGCCACCAAAACCTTCAAAACCAAGGGAAGATCCCAGAGAGGAAAGGAAGGACGCACCACAGGGTGGGACAACGCAAAACTGCGCAACAAGCGAGAAACCAACCCATCAACATCAGGAAGGTTACCCCAAGGCTCCCTAAAAGCCCTGATAGCAGCCCATTGAGCCCGGAGAGTAGAGACAGACAAACGCTTCTCAAACCCATCCCAAAGGAATTGTAGAACATCCGGCAAAGGACAAACCAAAGGGGACAAGGCCAGGCCAAGACACCAACGCTCAAAGTTACCCCAATGCCGTCCATAAGACTGAAGGGTAGAAGGCTTCCGAGACTGTTGAACAGCCAAGGCTAAATGGTCAGGGAGGCCCCTATTACGCCACCCCTGCCTCTCAACTGCCAGACCGACAGCCGAAGCCGACGCAGGGGCAACATCGGAGAGGACCTCAACGGAGACGGATGGAACGGAAAGAACCACGGACCCCGAACAGCCAACAGGCGGAGAGTGGGAAACCAAGACCTGCGGGACCAGAAAGGCACCACCACCACCACCTCCCGATCCTCCACCATCAGGCGAGCCAGGAACCGAAGAATCAGAACCAGAGGGGGAAAGGCGTACAACAGGCGAGCCGGCCACGGCAGGGACAGGGCATCCACCCCCCAAGACCCCTCCTGTGGAACCCGGGAGAAGAACCGGGGAAGCTGCGCATTGAGCCGGGAAGCAAAGAGGTCCAGAAAAGGAAGACCAAACCTCTCGCACACCAAAAGAAAGGCCGCCGGTGTCAAGGCCAACTCCAGGGAGGCAGGAAAAAAACGACTGAGGGCATCCGCCACCCCATTGTCCACCCCCCGGACATGAACAGCCGCCAGGGACAAAAGATGGACCTCGGCCCAGCAAAACAAGGGGGACACCACCGCGTTCAGGGACCGAGAACGGATACCTCCCTGGTGATTTAAATACGCCACAGTCACTGAGTTGTCCGACCGAACCAACACATGCTGGCCCAGCAGAAGGAGCCGAAACCCCTGGACAGCTCGACACACCGCAGACAACTCCCGCCAGTTCGAAGACTGACGACCCTCCAAGAGGGACCACCTCCCCTGAAGGCATTCCGACCCCAAATCGCCCCCCAGCCCAGAGCGCTGGCATCCGTCGTAAGGACCACCGGAGGAGGATACTGCAGAGGCAAGCCCTTGTCCAGACTGGACGGCAGAGACCACCAGCGCAGGGCCGGAAGGATCGACAGGGACACAGGAACAAAAATGGACAAGTCCCCCGACAAGGGATTCCACCGAGCCAACAGGTAGGACCAAAGAGGACGAAGATGGAAACGCGCCCAAGGCACCGTGAACACAGTCGCCGCCATCAACCCCAGAAGGCGCAACCACAGACGGACCGGAAAGGACCGACCCAACAGAAACCGCTGAGCCAGCGCACACAGGGTCACAGCCCGAGCAACGGGCAGGAACACACGATTCAAGTCCGTGCGAAAACGGGCCCCTATAAACTGCAAGTCCTGAGAAGGCAGCAGCTGACACTTGGGGAGGTTGATCAGGAACCCATGGTCCCGCAAGGCCGCACACACCAACCGCTGATCCATCAACAACTGTTCCTCGGAGGGAGCATGCAGGAGCCAGTCGTCTAGATAAGGATAAACCAACATCCCCTGGAGGTGCAAGAATCCCACCAAGGGAGCCACCACCTTGGTAAATACCCTCGGAGCTGATTTCAGGCCGAAAGGACGAACAACAAACTGGTAATGGACCCCCAGAAGACAGAATCGGAGGTAGGGACTGGAGAGAGGATGGACAGGCACGTGATAATATGCGTCCTGAAGGTCCAGAGTGCACATGTAATGACCCCGGAGAACCAGGGGAATAACCTTCTGAAGGGTCTCCATCTTGAAAGGAACGTTCAGCACAAATTTGTTCAGGGCCTTGAGATCCAGAACTAGGCGAAACCCCCCAGTCACCTTGGGCACCAGAAAAATGATGGAGTAAAACCCCAGGCCGCGCTCCCCCGGAGGAACCACCTGAACTGCCCCTTTGTCCAACAGCGACTGAACCCCCAGAGACAGTTCCGCACGTTTGGATGGGCAGGACGGCCAAGGAGTCGGACGTATCCCGGAGTCCGGAGGCAGGCAGGAGAACTCCACACGGTACCCCAAGCGGATCACGTCCAGGACCCATAAGTCTGAACAGGAGGACATCAAAGCTGGAAGAAACAACCGAAGCTGACCACCCACCAAGGATCCGACCTCGGACCCCAGATAGTCAGGAACGAGGCTTCGCAGGAGGGGACTTCGCCTTCTTGTCCTGTCCCCGACCAGGCTGAAAACGGCCACGACCCCGGGAAAACTGCCTGCGAGAAGAGGGCCGAAAAAAGGGCTTAGGCTTAGAAAAAGCAGGAGCAGCCGAGGGCATCTTGAAAGAAGAGGAATGTTTCTTCTCCTTAAAAAGACGATGAAGCTTCCCCTCCAACTCCGCCCCAAACAACATGGAACCCTGAAATGGCAGACGCAGGGCAGCAGTCTTCTGGGCAGAATCGGTCTTCCAATCCTTGAGGACCACATTCCGACGAGCCGCTATACAAGCACCCCCAGACAGAGCAGAGGCACGAACCACATCAAAGGAAATGTCAGACAAAAACGCCACCTGACGTTCGATGTGTGCCAGAATGTCAGCGCAGTCAGTGGTATTATCCATAGAGCCATATAAAGTCTTCAAGTCAGACAGAAGAGACTGCGCCACATAGGTCCCATAAATACCCGCCCTCAGGGCCAAATGGGAGCCAGAATAAACCTTACGAAGAGAGGCGTCAACCCTCTTATCCACAGGGTCACGCACCACAGCATCCTCGGCCAAAGAAGTGCGACCAACCAGACTAGCCACCACAGAATCCACAGGGACCGAGTCCGGCAAGTCCTTCTCCATATCCTGAAGAGGATACAGCTTCGCCATGAAGCGGGGCAGCAGAATGCGATCAGGATCCTTCCACTCCCGATCCAACACCTCCCTCACACAAGGATGCACAGGCATGACCGCAGGAGCAGAATACTGGAACTGGCGAAGGAGAGAACCTCCAGACGTACCAGGGACAACATCCGCAGGAAACCCCATATTCTCCTTGACATGGCTCAGCAAATCCGGTAACATGTCCTTGTCAACATACTTGCCCTTGACCAAATCAGCGTCCAAATCACCATCCTCAGAGCCAGAGGACGAAGAAGAGGAGGGAGAAGGAGGAGGCACACCCCTGGACCGCGACTTGGACTTAGCCGTAGAACCCCCAGGCCTGGAACCACCCATCTCCATCAAGGTCTCCTGGATGAGAGCCTTCAACTAAGCATCACCCCTCGAGCGACGCCTGGAGCGACTGGAAACAGGAGAAGAGGAGGAGGAGGAAGCCGAGGAAGCGGAGGACTCCTCGACATGCCTGCGCTTATGTGAACGCTTCCCCATCAGAGAAAGCCCCAGCAAGCAGGACAAACCAGCAGGCAGGAAAACCTGCAAAAAATGAGGAGCCCAGGCAGCAGCAGGGGAAACAGCAACAAATCTCCTGCAGCAGCACAAACCAGCACAGCGACCGTGTTCCACAAGAAAAAAGGACGAAATGCAGGGAACAAAGAACACCCAGTCTATTTAAATGCCCCCAAACCGCTATGCGGTACTTACGCCAGGAACCGGCAAACAAGCCACTCTCCGCCCGCAGCCGGGAACCACAAACGCCTGACTCCCGCTTCCAAATCCAGGAAGTCAGGCAAGGGCCGGAAGGAAGCGCCCCAGCAACCACAGAGCCGCCGCACCTCCCGGAGCCACACACGAGAATGGCCGCGTCTCGCACAGCCCGGCAGCACAGAGACGCGGCCCGACACTGCCTCCATGCCTCCAGAGCCTCACCCCGCCGTAACAGACCATGACTCCAACGAGCAGGGACAGAGGCGGCAGACAGCGTCACGGGAGACTCCCCAAGCCCGGCAGGAGGAGTCAGCCCGGAAGATCCAGCACCCACCCGGGGCCAAGCCACAGGTGAGACTCCAGGAGCCCACCGGCTCCTGGATCCAAAAACAGAAAAATGTCGTCAGACAGAAAAAAAAACAGGAGGCATGCTGGGTACTGTACCCTTATGTACTCCCTATAGGGAGAGGGAGGGGCGTACCAGCATTCCTTCTTTCTTTTTTCTGTCGTGAGATGGACATATCTCACTTGTTAGTAATGAAGGGGACGAGGACAGGAGGGACCTGGGGGTAATGGGCAACAATCTGGGTAATTTTGATTTGTGGTAAGGATAATGACCTTGTTCATGGGAGAAAATAGATGTTGAGGAAACTCACCAACAAGCTATTGCAGTACTGGGAAGATGGATGTTTCCTGTAACAGCTGAATAGTCCACAAATTGTCCTGGGGGAGATCATGGTATAAATGACAGGCGTGTGGGGCCCCAAGTAGCAGGCAAATCAAATATTATGTCTTGCAGAAGTTGAGCTTCGGGAATTGTAGTGCCATAAATTGTGTGATGGCTTTGAAATACTTAAAGATATTAATTTTAAGGAGAGGACTTTAGTGTCTCATTGGTGTATGGATGGTGGGAAAGTCTGTAGGAGGAGATGATGTGACTGAGGAAGGTAGCATAGAAGTGTGGAGACAAAAAAGTAAAACTCCTTGGACTTAGCCTTGGCGTGCACCACCAGATTATTGAGTCAGTGGTGAGGTGAATGACCACCAGAAACCAAGAAAAGGCAGCAACAGAGATTGAGAGAGAAGAATTCTTATTCCAGATGTCTGTGGATTTTCATGTTATGTAAATTTGTAGAGTGTGACTAATCACCTGTGAGGGTATCCAGGTGCTCAGTAGGGCAGGACTGAGGGGGGAGTAAGAGAGCATGACTATTTTATCTGAAAGAGCCATGTCTTGAGGTACCTTCAGAAGTTCATAAGGGAGGAGGAGATTCTTTTTTTATTTTTTTTTATTTATTTATGCAAAAACACATGAGTCGGTTGGTACAAAATCACAGAGAGGAAAAAAAAGAAAGACAAGAAAGACAAGAGGGAGACATTTTGTTGAGCAAGTACATATTCAGATCGTATCATTTTGATACATACAATAGAAAAATATAAAAAAAGAATTGAACAAACACAAGAAGAAAGAAAACCAGTTGTTAGACATACATTTCATTTCATGAGGGCAGTCTCAATTAGATCCAGCAAAACATTATATACGTTCCCCTCAAATCCCGCCTTACATCTCCAAATAATTAGTAACTAATCCCCAAATCTGTTCCCCGATCTTCCTTCTGCGGGAGCCCTTTAAAGCATAAAGGCTGTGCTCCATATTGTGTATCGAAAAAAACCGAGCCTGCCAAGCTTCAAAAGCAGGCGGTTCCTGTTGCAACCATGCAGATGCAATACACAGCCTATACACTGCAGTTACCAAGAAAATTAATTTGACGTGTTTCTTCGTAATGTTAATAATCAATGTGCCCATTTCAACACCCAATAATATCTGCGTTGCTGATAATTGTATCTGAGCACCCACAATTGTCGAAACACATTTTTCTATCTGAGACAGCAAGGGGGCTAATGCAGTGCATGTATAAAAAATGTGAACATCATCCGCTGAGGCAAACCCACGGGAGGGGGAGAATCTAAGGAGTTTCAGAGGTCATTCCTGGTCTTGGTTGCGAGGCATGAGAAGAAACATGTATTTATAGTATTTATTTATAGTATTGCGAGCGAAGGCCCTTGGGCATCTCGGCGCTAAAATATCTGCCATATTCAGCCAAGGAGGGAAAGTGGGAGTCACTGATTAAAAAGCCAAGTCTTGAGTTGTTTTCAGAAAAAAGACCAAAGGGACGGGCTGGTTTTAATGGCATGTGGCAGAGTATTCCAGAGTCTAGGAGCTGACACGAGGAATCTTCTGTCACCCCAGGACACCAGTTTGGTACGAGGTACCACTAACTCGTGTAAGTTGGAGGATCGAAGGGGTCTGAGGGGACGATAAGGAGTCAGATTTTGGATCAGAAAGGCTGGTCCTTGGTTGTGCAAGGCCTTATAAACAATACAGAGGGTCTTAAATTTAATTCTATTTCTGATAGAAAGCCAGTGGAGTTCTCTGATGGTTCCTGACAGTGAGTGGAATTTGGGGACACCTCCCAAAAGCCTGGCAGCAGCATTTTGAATGGTTTGCATTTTATTGAGAACTCTTTCTTGAGTATTCAGAAATAGTGCATTGCAATAATCCAGGGTGGACAATACCAAGGATGTTATCAAGGTTTTGCCCGCTGTAGCCGGAAGGAAAGGGAGAATTTTTTTTATAAGTCGTAACTTATGGAAAGCAGAGGAGGTGATCTGATTTGCATGTGGGAGAAAGGTAAGATGGTCATCGAACATAACTCCCAGATTCCTCACCCTGCTCACAGGAGTGGGAGGGGGACCCAATGACAGTGGCCACCAGCGGGAAGACCATTCCGGCGTCACATTTCCGAAAATAACAACTTCGGACTTGTCGGAATTCAATTTCAGGCAATTGCAGGCCATCCAATTCCCTATTGCTTCCATGCCCAGATTGAATTCGTCTGATATTTCTTGGCCATTATTCCTAATGGCAAGGACCAGCTGGGTGTGGTCAGCATAGGATGTAAGGCTCATCCCATGGGCTCGGATGACCTTGGCCAGGTCCGACACATATATATTGAAAAGTGTCGGACTCTGGGATGAGCCTTGGGGTACTCCACATGGCAACGATAGGGTGGAAGACTGAAAGGATCCTATGGTGACTGCCTGGGTCCTTTGTGCCAGGAAGGAGGCCAGAAGAGTCTTAGCCTTTTGCTGAACACCCATGCTTTCGACACGGTCGATCAAGATTGTGTGATCGACTGTGTCGAAAGCCGCCGACAGGTCCAGCAATATAAGAACCGCTGTTCCCCCGGCATCCCGAATAGTTCTGATGTCCTCCGTGGCCTTGATCAGTGCCGTCTCCGTCCCATGATATTGACGGAAGCCAAACTGGGAGTCGTCCAGCAAGTGATGTTCCTCTATAAAGGCTGAAAGTTGGAGATTCAGAGCCTTTTCGGCGATCTTGGCCACGGCTGGGAGGCTAGCAATGGGTCGATAGCTCTTAAGTTCGTCCATGTCGAGATTCGGCTTTTTGAGCAATGGTCTTATGAGAGTCCTTTTCAGCGTGAGTGGGTAGATACCTGAAGTGATCATGATATTACAAATGGAGGTGATGATAGGAAGTACCACTTCGATCACCGGAATTAGTACTTTAAGGGGACATGGGTCAAGAGCAGAGCCCGTCTTAATGGAAGACATAATGTCCCTAATCTGGGCTGTAGAGACCTCTGCAAACTGAAGGAGTGAAGGGCTAGTTCTAATGATACAAGCCGAATCAGAGGTGGTTTTAGGGGTGATTTTAACACCATTGGCAAAGGCTGCATAGATGTCATTGACTTTGCTAAAAAAGAAATTAGCCAGTGCATCACAAAGTGGCTGGGAGGGGGGAGGATGTAAATTGGGCGAGTAGCCTGCTAGCTGTTTGGTGGTTTCATACAAGGCCTTGTTGGAATTTTTAGATAGTTCTATTCTCTCACAGTAGAACTTATTCTTGGCCTCAGTAATCATGGTTTTATATTTAGCCACCATTTCTTTGTATTTGATTTTGGCCTCTTCAGAGTAATCTCTACGCCAATACCTTTCTTTCTTCCTACACAGTTGTTTCTGTGTCCTTAAGACGTCAGAGTACCAAGGGGCTGATGGAACCGATCTGTTGCGGGAGCTTCTAGTCTATTTGATGCACAGGAGTTGTGCTCTAGAACGGGATGCAGATTGAAGATGTCTGGTAGGCTATTAAAAGTTGAGGCGGTTGTTGAGTTAAGCTGGACTGGTGTTGTGGAGAGCTTTGTAGGCATGGGTGAGTAGTTTGGGCTTACATCTTTCGTGGACTGGGAGCCAGGGGACACTTTTGAATGTGTGGAAAGATGGGGTTATTTTGTAGGATGTTGGAGATGAGTCTGGTGGCTGCGTTCTTGGTGGTTTGGAATCAGAGTAGGACATGGGCTTGGATTTTTATATAGAGGGCATTTTTGTAATCAAGTCTACTTGTGATAAGAGTTTGAGTGACCGTTCATCTGGTGTTCGTCTGGATTATGTACAGTTAAAACAGACATCTAATGTTAGAGTTGATTGAATAGCAGACACTTAAGGGTTTTGTAGCTAAAGTAATAATGAGTTGCAAGTGGCAATTAGAAGGAGACGATACATTCATGGTCTTCTTTTCAAGCAAACTATTTATTTACAGCATTACTAGCAGAAGACAGAGTTCAAAAGTGGTCAAAGTGGGATGAAAATCAGCTCAAGACACTAGACAATAGTAATAGGTGTTTTATAGCATATTGAAGGGAAGAGTGTCAGATTCAACTAGATTGAGGGAAAGCTGAATGGCGTACGTGGAAGGGATCAACACAATGGAGTCAAGTTACGCACAGTTGGAGGTAGAGGTGGTGGTGGAAAGGGTTTTTAATGTCATCCTTTGCACACCAATTTTGAGTAATAAATAGGTCATAAGAAGACTGATTTTGAATGACACAGTGTTAGACCTGCCATCCTTGGTGTATACCCCCTCAAACTGTTTTGCCTTCACTTCCTTACTTTTCTGAACTTGGTTTTGTTGGAATTAGGTCTATATGCACATTACTCCTTCGATCCAGTGCTAAAGTGTGTGTACTTTCTCCTTAAACATGGTAAAACTGGCCTATTCATAATTGTCTTTAATGATATGCATGCGCACAACCGTTTTCCAACTAGAACAGTGTTAGTGAAGTTTTTAAAATGCATGCCAACACGTTTTTACCTAAAATGTTGACTTGATCGAGTTAACCTTGGTTGCACATTACATGATGTTATGTTACTTTTTTTAGAGTACACTCCCTGATGAAGAGCAAAGTATGCTCGAAATACATTGGAGAACAAAAAAAAATCTTTTTCATGAAGTGATGTGGAAAATATAGTCTCTTAACGGAGTGATGTGAAAAGTAATGTATATATCAAATTGAAAAATGTGCAAAAATTCAAAAGAAATTTCAAAAGAAGAAATGAATGAATAAAATTCAGTTTATATGGAATATTTTGAAGTCTTCATTGATTCACTACAGGAGTGCCCCACTAAGGGATTTGCAACCAAGCTCATTGGAAGCACACAATAGTGTCTATACATAATTGTTACATTTTACAAATTTTTAAGTCCTTAGTAAATAGTACCACATGTACCATGGGTCTGTAAATTAAATGCTACTAGTGGGCTGTAGCACTCAATGAGTCAACCATTAAAATATCCCTATTTTCTTTTTAATAATTCTAATACTCCCCTAAGGTGGGTCATAAAGACTCATAGGGTAGGGTCACTGTATTTAAAAAGTAGGATATAATGCTTTAAGTTTTACATGTCATGGCAGTGAAAAATCTCTAAAGTTGGTTTTCGCTGTTGTATGGCTTTTCTCTGCCATAGACTATCACTGGGTTGCCTTATTGCACTTAATAGGTACTGCTAACTTCAGATTTGGAGCTGAAAGAGATATGTTGTTTACATTTAAATTAATTGTAAGTTAAATCCTCTTTAATGTTAAAGTTGGAATATAGGTACATTTTTGGAAAATGCCACTTTAAGAAAGTTGGTATTTTCCCCCCTAAATTAAGCATGCCTTCCTGTCCTGAAGAAGGAAGACTGGACTTGCTTGCCTTCATCCCAGGCTACAGAGAGCGACTCTAACAGTCAGTAGGCTGACCTCCTGTGTGAGTTACAGGACCAGAACAATCTTCCAGAAGCCTCCCTGAAACTGCCCAGCTAACCATCTTGGACTGGCCCTGCCTGAGCCCTCCTGCAGGCCTGTGCTGGGTGAGTTCTGATCCCCAAGAGGTCCTTCCCAGGTCCTGAATCCTTGGATGGCATCAGTGAGAGCTCCACTTTAAGAAAAGTTGAATATCCCGAAGGTTGGTCTCATCATAATCGCAAAGTGTCCTCTTCGAGCCAAAATCCGTCTGCCCGGGATTACCACCAATACGGAGCTCCAGTGGAACCTATTCACACCAACAGTGACTGTCCCAATGATCAACAACTGTGAAGCTCCAGTGATGACTGGCTCTTTAAGTTACCCGAATGAGCATCAGTACTGCTACACTTGCTCTTCACCCTGAATTCTTCCCCCTCTTGGCCTCCTTCACCACTCTTGGTCCCTGTATCTAACCCACTCTCCATCACGGTTGGCCTGAACCTGGGGCTTTCCCCCAATCTAGCATGTCCAGATAGCCACAAGTGGAATTTTCTGCTTCTTGGTGCTATTTTTACTAAAAAAAATGGAAATCAATATCTCAAATTCTACTGATTACTAATTTTATTTATTACAATTTACTTTATTGTTCCAAATTCGTTTGCAATTCTTTTTCTGTTGTTATGTTATGTTATTTGGTATTTATAAAGCATGTGGTTACTCCCAGGAGTGTCCCGGCCAAAGAGAAAAAAACACGTAACAGATAACAGAACAACACCCAAAGCCGAAAGCCTGCCGGGACCTAAAGTTGGAATAGCCAAGTTTTTAATTTCCTCCTGAAGGTGATGAGGTCCTGTACCTGTCTCAGAGAGAGAGGTAGTCTATTCCACAGATGAGAGGCCACCACTAAAAAGAATCTTTCTCCTACCCGGGACAGCAAGGCCTTAGGAGTAGAGGTCAAAAGCTGTGCAGGTGACCTCAAGGTACGTTGAGGTGTATAGTGTTGAAATCTTTCCGTGAGGGAAGAGGCCCTCATCTTATGAAAGGCTTTAAAGACCAAAACTACTTCTTTGAAATAGATTTGTTTCCGAACCGGAAGCTAGTGTAAGGAAGATAGAAGATGGGTTGTGTATGTCCTACGTCCTGCCAGAAAGATGGCCACACTCTGGACCACCTGCAAATGGCCAAGTAAGTAATGCGGGAGGCCCAGGTACAGGGAGTTAACATAGTCCAATCTCAAAACCACCAAGGCTTTCTGTGAGAGGCTGGGAGCAGGGGAAGAAAGTTCCTCAGCATTCTCAATACCCCAAAACAGGTCCCGGCCACCGATTGAATCTGAACCTTCATAGAGAGGGCAGCATTCAATTTGACTCCAAGATTTTTCACGATGGTTACTGATGATGTGAGGGGAGACATGTCTTGCGGCCACCAATTGTGACATGCTTCACAAGGGCATGAGCCGGAGAAGATAATCTCCGACTTTTCAGAGTTGCACTCCAATTGGTTTTGTCTAAGCCATGAGAATACCACTGAGAGACAAGTGTTGATCACATTGCCTTTGAACTCAGCACCCTTCTCGCAAGTGAACAACAATAGAGTGTCGTCCGCATACAATACTATTTTAGCACCATACTTCTGGGTGAGGAGTGCAAGAGGTGCCATATACAAATTTAACAAAGTTGGTCTCAAGATTGAGCCCTGTTGGACCCCAACATTCATGGGCAGGATGGTTGCGGCAAAAGGAGGGGACCAAATGGTTTGTAGATGGTTGTTTAAGAAGGAGGTGAACCATCTCAATACCCTGCCTCTGATACTGCCCTCCTCAAGTCTTTGCAGTAGTCTGTTTTAGGGCACGGTATCGAAGGCGGCAGAAAGGTCCATCAACACCAAAACCACATTGCCTCCTCTGTCCAGTGTGGCTTTTATAGTTTCAGCAACTTCTAATAAGGCTGTTTCTGTGCTGAAATTAGCTCTAAAGCCCAACTGACTCGGATGCAGAAGATGGCAGGCCTCAACTTAGTCCTTGGTAACTGTGTTGACATATTTCTCCAAAACCTTGGAGAAAAAAGGCAGCAAGGAAATAGGCCTGTAGTTACCATCGACCATGGGGTCTGCTGTGGTTTTTTTTAAGAGTTGGAGAATGTTTGCATTTATCTAGGTTTGTGGCATGTGCCCCTCACGCAGAGCGATGTTCAGGATAAAATTAACCACATGGTTTATCACTTCTGCAATAGATGTTAGTACTTTAGCAGGACAGGGATCAGTTGGTGAGCCAGGCTAGAGAGCCTTCATGAGTGCAAGGGATTTCTCCAAAGTGATAGCAGGAAAATGGGGCAGGGAGAAATCGGTATTACGGCTAGCATCAGGGGGTAAAGCAGTGACTGCTTCTAGTGTTGGCAACTGAGCTTTAAAAGAATCCTGAATATTTCTAATGTTATCATGGAAGAAACAGGCCATAAGATTGGTCCATTCACTCGTATGAGCAAACGGGAAACCAGTTGCTATCGGAGAGGCTAAAGTTCTCTGCTTCTATTACCGGCCTGATCGATTTTTGTGAAAAAGAAAAGTTTCTTTACCTTGCGGACTTTCCTATAATGGTCTTTCAATGGTCTTTCAAAACCTGCTTATAAATGGATTTGTTAATAGGTTTGTAATTTTTCCAGCACTCTCTTTCAAGGCGTTTGCATGCACTTTTACTTTCCCTAAGGGCCTCCGTAAAATAAGGGGCTGGAGCTCGGTTAGTTCTAGCTGCCTTCGAGGTGGGAGGGGCAAGTTCTAAGGCACGGAGTTAAAGCCACTGCTCTAAGGAGTGCACATCCATCTCAAGGGTTTCTACTGAGGGTAATAGGGTAGTGACTCTGTGCACTCTGCATAGCCTCTGGGGAAATCATATGGAAGGGCCTGAAACTGCTGGCGAGGGCCTTACCATGTGGTTGGGGCATGTCTAGCTCCCTACAGAATCAAGCAATGGTCGAACCAGGCTAAGGGGAGGTGGACATCCATTTCTATCAGATTAGATGAAAAAATCTGGCCCAACGTATGCCCGTTTTCATGAGTGGGGAGGCAGACATACGTGGTCAAATTAAGTGTATCAAAGGATTCATGCAACCTCATGGACTCCAGTTCCGAAGCGTTATGCATATGGATATTAAAATCTCCAAGGCCCGGGCAGTGACTATATTTGACAGCTATGGGAGAGATAGCATGGCTAATAGACTCCAAAAACTTTCCTGCCGGCCCCAGAGGGCAGTAGACTAAACTAACCCAGTGATGGACTGATGGGCTGAAACAGTTAGGAGGAAAACCATGCTCTCTGCCTCCTTTATCTCCATTGTTGGTAATGAAACGCAGTTGAAGGAGCTCTGAAAGATTAGAGCTACACCCCCTCCTCTCCTCTCGGGTCGATCCTTCCTTAGGATCTGGTAACCCGGTGGGATCGCACTAGCGATAGTGGGGTTGCAGGCTTCAGTTAACCACGTCTCATTTAGGAACAACTAATTGAGTCGACTAACAGGTTGTGGAGTTGAAGCTCATGTCTTTTTTACTGAGTGTGTATTAAGTAGGAACACCTCAGGTGTATACCTACACTGTCCCCCCTTGGCTCAGTGTGTACCCACGTTAGAATTCGCATATCGTTCCCTAAATTGGGGGAAACGCCCATTGGCAGTGTTTACAAACTGGGTGATCATCGGTCAACTACACAGGGGGGTGGGGTCTACAGCTCATACCTCTACCAATTACTGTTTGTGGGCTGCATAAATGCTTTGCACATTGCCAGTTCCCAGAGGGTTAAGCAAAGGTTAATTTAGTTACTTATATATTCACTCTGACAAGGACTGTGTTTATTAATTTAGTAATTATCCAATGTCTACATCTCAACAATGAGAATAGTATACAATAGGAAATTCCCACATCTGTCTTTGCCTTTGAATGAATGAATAACCCAGCAGCCTAGAACACCATCTAGATCATATACATCAGTTACAAGGTCCTCTATCCTTGGATCACGGTTTACCTAGCTAACAAACTAACAATGTCAAGGTCATCAAGGTCAGGTGAGGAGGTTTTATGTCACCATATTAGAGACTAAACACAGCAGGAAGTCAAAAGCAAGAACGTTTAAGCAACAACTTCTCCAAGATCAGAACAGCATACATTTTTTTACAATTCATGAAAGAAAAGCAAAACTCACATTTTCAAGGAACATCCACACTAATATTATAAAGAGAGAGCCCAAACCTTTGAGGCGGGTAATCTCAGTAACCACAGCCCCTATCACAACACCCAATACAGCGTTGGAAAGGGCAGTTGCAGCAGAAGGATATAAGCTATGCAGACGGCCACCATATTTTTTTTGTGCAGAGTATTATATAGCGCGAACTTGACCCAAACTGAATCTGGTGTCAGAGTGCTTTACATAGCACCAGTTACGTTACATGAGGACACACATTCATTTTTGTTAGGCACGGGGAGATTAGGTGATTTGCCCAGAATCACAGGATGTTTGGCGTCATTACCAAGACTCGAACCCAGATCCCCAGGTCCGAGGTCGAGGGCTTTAGCCGTTAGGCCAACTCCTCTATACATTTAAAAGGCAAAAGAACCGTGCCAGCAAAGTAGTCCCTTGTGGGCGTGTCTGCATTGTGCTGTGGGCGTGGGCTAGGGGCGTGACTAACACTGGGGGTGTGTGGTACGGCCATCACGTCGTGGGCTGTGGGCGTGTGCTGGGGGCGTGACAAACGCTGGGGGCGTGTGTCCGCCCTTCATGCCCTGTGAATCATACATTCAAGCGCCAATTACGTTGCTTTGCAGCATCAAGGAGCACGCTGGGGGCGTGAGAAACACTGGGGGCATGTGTCCGGCCTTCATGCCATGTGAACGCATTTGCGCCGCATCAAGGGGCACGATGGGGGCGTGAGAAACCCTGGGGGCGTGTGCTACGTTCCACCCTTCATGCCATGTGGGTCGTGCATTAATCAGAAGATCGTCTGCTGTGGCCGTGTGCTGGGGCGTGACATTCACCTGGAGGCCTGGTAAGTAACGTTACTTCAACCTCTCCTGTGCGCTGTTACTGAACTCTCTCATTCAACGAAATTACACGGGCCTGCTACCATCAACCAAGGCTCTAGCCGGGCTCAGGCGGCGGATCAGTACACTAATTACACGCGCCTGATAACATCAACCAGGGCTGCAGCTGGGCCTCAAGCGGGGGAACACTCTAATGAGCGTGTCTGTGGGGACAATTACAGCAGCCTCTCCTACTCGCTGTCACTCAACTCTCTCATTAAACGGATTTACCCGCGGCTGATAACTCTCTCATTCAACGACATTACACGCGCCTGCTAACATCAACCAGGGCTGTAGCCGGGCTCAGGCGGCGGACCACTACACCAATTACAAGCGCCTGCTAACATCAACCAGGGCTGCAGCTGGGCCTTCTCCGTCCCTATTCTAATGAAACAAAAAATGTTGTCTACCGCGAGATTTTAAAATAAATTGCCCTTGCCAAATACACACATTACACATGTTCTATTTCATACCCGGACAACGTCGGGACGGGCTGCTAGTTTTCTCATAAAGGAGAAGTTCTCCCCCCTTTCACTACCTCCAACTGCTCCTCTGTCCACTCCCCTCCAAGTGGCCTTCGATTATTATCACTACCATTGGGTTTTCAGATAGGTCAGTTCTACCACCTATTACCCTTCATAAGTAAATATATACACCTGTGACAGTTATTTTCTCAACTCACATTATATTGAAAACAACAATAAAGGTCACTGTAAAATAATGCACTTAAAGCCTCAGAAAGTAAAAAAAGCTAAATGTTATTGCTTCTTTGTTATGTTGCTTTGTTATGTTATTGGTATTTTTATAGTGCGCTAATCACATGTGAGGGTATCCAAATGCTCTGTAGCAGGTGTGTCAGGCCAGCCCTGGAGGGCTTACTCAAAACGCCAGGTCTTTAGCTTCTTGCGAAAGTCAAGAAGAGAGGAAGAGGCTCTCGTGTTGTGGGAAGTCATTTCAGGCTTTAGGGGGCAAGTAAGTGAAGGCGTAGCTTGCTGCTATGCTTTTGTGTATGCGTGAGATGTGTGCTAAGATTGGCAGAGCGGAAGGTTGGTTGAAGTGAATGGGGCTGTTCAGGTAGGGAGGACCTGTGTTCTGGAGTGTTTTGAACTGTGGGTGAGGAGTTTGAAGCATTTGCGCTTGTTTATCTGGAGCCAGTTCAGTTCCATGTGTGGTGTGATGGCGGCTCAGTGTGGGAGGTTGAGGACTTGTCTTGTTGCTGTGCTTTTGATGGTCTGCAGTCTACTCTTAGCTGGTTATTTATCCCTGCATACAGTGTGTTTCTATAATCTAATCTGCTGGTGATGAGTGATTGTTTTCTTGGTGTTGTCCGGTAGTTGCGTGAAGATTTTCTTCAACATACTTAGAATGTTGAAGGAGGACGAGATCACTGCTTTGATTTGGGCAGTCATGTCCAATTTCTTGTCTATGGTGATTCTGAGTTTTTTTGGCTTGTGAGCAAGGTATGGGTTGGGTCCAAAGTCTGTGGGCCACAAGGTGGAGTCCCATGGCAAGACACTTTTCCTGAATATCACCACTTCAGTCTTGTCTGTTTGAGTCAATTGGATTTCATCCAATTGGTCCCTTCTGCCATACATGTGGAGAACTTTGTTTCTGGTGTTTGGTGTTTTGTCCAAGAGGGACAGTATCATTTGTATGTCAATGGCATACATTAGGAGATTTAAGTTGTGAGGCAAGCAGAGTCATGTAAATGTTGAAGAGGGTCGGGCTGAGCAAGGATCCTTGTGGGACTCCACAGATTAGATCTTAAGAGGAGTAGGGAGCATGTTGACAGTTTTAGTTTTTTTCAGTTATGAAGAACCAAATTAATTCAAGGGAGTGTCACTGGATGCCTGCTCTGTGGAGTCGTTGGATTAGAATGGAATCGGAGACGGTGTCAAAGGCTGCTGATGGATCTAAAATGATGAAGCCTTCAGTTTTCCTCTTTCCAGGATCATCCAGATGTCATCTGTTGCAGTTACGAGCCCGATTTCCAAGCTTTGGTGGTCGGTGGTCCTAATTCCTAATTGTGTGGCACTAGACGCTGGTGTTTGGTAAAGAGGTTGGAGAGGTGCTTGTTGATGGCTTTTTCCAAGACTTTGGATGGGTAGGGAAGGAGTGATATCAGTTGCTAACTGGTGAGATTGCTTGGGATGGCCAAGGGTTTCCTTAAGAGGGCATTGACGTCTGCATGTTTCCATAGTTTGAGAACGGTGGCTGTTCTGATGGAGATGTCGAGAATGGGGAAGATATGGATTGCTTCATTGTCAAAAACATGGTGGGGTCAGGGGTCTGCCGAGGCCCCAGAGTGAATGGTCTTCATGATGTTGGAGTATCCTCTATGCTAATGGTGTCCCATGTGGTGATAGTGTTGCTTCCAGTACAAGAATACCTACATTACCAAACATATTTACATGGCAGAATATGACCTTGCATCATATTATACTATAATGAGTATTTTTAGCATTAATAGATGGTGAAGTGCACTCTAAACTTTGTAAGTGTTTTGTGGTTGGTGATGTGCATGGGAGAGTGTCTAGGGGATTCTCTAGTATAATGAAACAGACTTGGCATTGTGGGACAGCTGATGTTGTTGAGTGTTAAATAACAAGCTGTGGATACAGTTCACAAGAAAGAAGTGTGGCTGTTAATAGTGCAATATTTGATTTATATATTACTCAGTATCACATTCGCATCAACATCAATTATTAATAGTACCCATTTATTGACTATCAGTTTCTCAACCATAGAAAAATTGAGATCTGGGTTGATATCATTGATATTCAATCTCTTGATCTTAGCAAGTGGCTGGCACTACCACCAACATAGATTTTTTTTTAAGCTTAGTCCATCACCTTTAGCTGTGGTTTTGGAAAGGTCCAGATACAGACTGCCTGCTAGCAATGTGCAGCGATATACAGATAATAGTAGTTGGAAAGTGGTTTATTAGCCGTGATAAGTAGTGACCTACCACTTGTAACGAAGGCCACAGACCCAATGAAAAGTGGAATAAAACATTACAGCTTTAATTAGCAAATTCAAATATATGACCTCTAAGGTTTGGGAATTTGGACAAAATATTGATTTTTAAATAACAAGGTCAAAAATATCGGAAACAAATTATTGTGACACAAGAATATTGTGATGCAGGAATATTGTTGGCAAGAATATAAATTTTTTAGGTTAGTAACATAGTTTTAAAAAATATCTATGTTTTTAATATTGTTTTGAATAATATAGTTGGAAAGAATATTGCTTTTTAAATATCTTCTTGTGTTTTAGTTTGTACAATAATTGTATATGTTAAATATTGTATTTATAATTGTTAAATACATTTTTAAACATAATTTGTATTATAATTTTTTATTTGTTTGCTAATAGTACTTTATAGTGTCACAGCAGGTTACGAGTGTGTAGGGGTGCAGTGGGGGAAGCCAATTAGGTATAATTAATTAACAGATAATTATACATTTGTTAGTAACTATTTAAATGATTGATAAATATGCAAATTTTGTAGTTATTTTAAAAGTTATATATTAAAGTTGGGCTGCTGATTTTGTAGAGGTATAGGGTGGAAAATCACTAACTAATAATTAATTAACAAATAATAATACATTTAAATAGTTATGTATTATTTAAATTGTGAAATAGTTATATTTTTTATTTGTTATGTATAAAATGTGGGTTGCTAGGTTTATAGGAGTACAAGGGGGATCATATTTCAGTAATATTGCATTTACAAATATTTATTAATTTATGATTAATTATTTAATTGATTATTATGGAAATTCAAATTACATTTTTAAGCCATATATCAGGTGTGGTCTTCTGTGTTTGTAGGTGCATAGGTGGAAAGTATTTTAAGTAATACTTAATTATCAATTAATTATTAGTTTTTAAATAATTATTTTAGTGATTTCTAATTATGTTAATTGGGTAATAATTATTTACTATAGTTTTGTATGTGGGCTGCTAGATTTGTGTTGCATATTGTGGCAAGTTAATTAAATAATACATTCTAGACATTCTTAATTGCTAATTATTACATCTTGTTAATAATCATCTCAATTGTTTTCACATAGAAAGACATGCTAGTAAGAGTTTTATATTTCTTGTAAACTAATGGAGTTCTGCTTGTTTTGAAGTGGGCTCTTCCCCTATACATCTTCCTTCATGAAAGATGCCTGTCACATCAAGTACAACTTTTAAGCTGACTGCCAGCAACACAATTCATGGGAGAGACCAGAGTTCACACATGGATGTTGGCCACAGTGATATATGCATCAACATATTAATCCCAGCCATACTCTTTATGGTTCTTGTATCAGCCCCATCTCCCTTTCTGAGATGTGCCATGCCCCCTCTTGTGATTCATCACTGATCCAAAGAGTGGTCTTTTCAAATGTAAAATTATGTCTCTTCCTTTTCCCTCCAGTGTACCCCCACCCACCTCATAGGAATGCAGCAATAAACAATATTGTTTGGGTGGATTCCTCTCCTTTTCATGTCTTTTCCAGGCAGGCCTAGGTTTCTGAAAATGGAACCCATGGTCTTCCATACAATGTACCATTGCAAGCAGGCTCACTCAGTGTACTTTCACAGCACACTTTCAGTCCAGCTCTGTTACCTCCATGCATTGTACCATTACAAGTACGCATTCATCCATCATGCACATACAGTCTGTGTGCACTTTTCAGCACTGAAGCTTTTCTATACTTAACCAGGGTATGCTCTTTACAAACACACACACTGCCAGTACACACACTCACTTTGAGATCTGTACAATACTTCATCCTTCATGTATTGAACTCCACACAAGCACACATACACTCAGTACATGTTTTATCCACACATGCATTCCACAGCACTACATTTCTAATGTAATGTATTCCTCCCAGTCACACATATACACAGTACATTTACTAACCACACATGCACAGCGCAGTACTGCACCATCCTTGTGCAGTCCCTTTTTCAGGCACATATACAACTAATACAGAGTCACTATGCCTATATTGTGCAGTACTCCACGACTTACCTGATGTAGGACAAGGGTGAATTAAGCACACAGTAGTGGAAGTTTTAAAAAGGTGGGTGAGCCTGTAGGCCTCACTCAAGTGACACAAAGTGTAGAGGTACTGTTCACTACAACTGATCACTATGAGGATAGCGCTTTGGGCTCCACTCCCGGCCCAACAAGACCACAATACCTGACACAAGTTTATCTTTTGATGCACGCGCATGATGCTGCTATGACAAAAAAAATCAGTATTTGGAACCCAGATAGCAGTACAGTTGGGCAAACATGGCAGGGGTACACATCTTTTACAGTGCATAGGATGTTTCCATTGCAACTAGGTGAAGAATATTTCCCTGGATCTTGATACAGAGTAAGGACCTCCCTGCCAAACATTTTCAGGGAAAAAAATCCTGAAATTAAAAAGACTTTCTATGAACATGCTTTTAGCCACATATGCAAATCCACATTTAAATAAAGCAAATAATAAGACATACAATTAACTACTATACCAGAAAACAACTTCAGCTGATAAATGAAACCAGAAATGTAAGGCCTAATTTTGTTCTGCCTGTGCTGTTATCAGACCCTAAGTGACAATCCTGTTGGCTTTCTGTTTTCAGATTCTGTTGAGTGTTCCAAATGCCCATGGGACCAATGGCCCAACAAACAGCAAGACAGATGCATCAAGAAGACCACTGAATTTCTTTCCTTTGAGGAGCCTTTAGGAGCTACATTAACTGCAACCAGCATTTGTTCTTCAGCAATTCCTGTTATCATCCTAGCACTCTTTGTCCATCATAGGCACACTCCAATTGTCAAAGCCAACAACCGCTCACTCAGCTATCTCCTGCTCATATCCCTCAGTTTGTGTTTTCTCTGTTCATTGACTTTTATTGGTTACCCAACCCCACAGAAATGCCTTTTCCGCCAGGCTGGGTTTGGTGTCATCTTTTCCCTTTGTGTCTCTTGCATAATGGCCAAAACCATCACGGTAGTCATTGCATTCAATGCCACCAAACCAAACAGCAACTTAAGGAGGTGGATAGGACCGCAAATCTCCTATACAGTCATCAGTATCTGTACACTCATTCAAGTTCTTCTGTGCGTTTCTTGGCTAGTTATATCTCCTCCTTTCTCTGAAATTAATACTTATTCTCAGCCTGGAAAAATTATAATTGAATGTAATGAAGGTTCTTCCTTAGCTTTCTGGTGCATGCTGGCATACCTCGGATTTTTGGCTACTGTGAGTTTCATAGTGGCCTTCCTAGCAAGAAAATTGCCTGACAGCTTTAATGAGGCTAAATTTATCACTTTCAGCATGCTCGCTTTTCTCAGTGTTTGGATATCATTTATTCCAGCCTATCTCAGCACCAAGGGCAAGTACATGGTGGCCATGGAGATTTTTGCCATTCTGTCTTCCAGTTGTTCCCTTGTGTTCTGCATATTTTTCATCAAATGCTACATTATCCTGTTGAGGCCTGAGATGAATTCTAAAGCATATATGATGAGCAAGTGAACAAATAGCCAACAAAACCATCATGGATGTTGTACTTCAATGTAAATGCTATATGTTTAAAGCTATCATACCAATATCTAATATACCCACCGGACATATATGTATAAATCATCTGCAGCCATGATTTGTATATCATCTTTCAGTTTATCTCCTGAGTTGGAGCCACAAGTAAAGCTACAGTAAAAACACTTAATGCTCTTAAATGTGTTATAGAAAATGTTCCCTCTTTATATCGATTATATTGTACTTAACTTATAAATACCAGAAACATAAACATATTTATACATTGCATGCTTTTATTAGAAGTGGGTCAATATATTAGTTAGTTTTTCTGATACAGACATTGTTATTGTTTTAGGTAAATTATTGATTAGGACAAGAAATTGCAGAATAGCCAAACAGTTGAAGTACTTTTCAAGAATCACAATTCCATTATTTTCAACAGCACATTTGACCTTCATTCATGCGTCTGGGAAATATGAGCCATATTCCCCATATTGTGGTGCATCCCAAATAAGTGCAAAGTATAAAGAAGGCATCTGTTGTGCAAGCTTGTAGTCACAAGCTCATTTTGATCATGTGTTAAATGTGCTGCATTTAAGAAATATTATGCTGTTTTTTCACTAAGAGAGCATGCTCAAATATTGGGAAAGGGGAATAAAAAGGTGCAGTGGGCACATATGCAGGTGCACCTCTAATTTACATAGTATTGTGCTTGCATATGCATGGACACAGGACTTGACCCCCCCGCCTGTTGAAGGTGTGCTCTATGATAAGGTACACCACAATGCAGACAGAGGATACATATGTTTTCGGAATGATTTGGCCATTACCTCAACATCATTACTTCTAGAGAGGCAGCACAAGTGCTTGTTGAACCAAGTAAGTAAGTAAGTAAACTTTATTGTTCTGTTAATAAAAACTTACAATATATCATAATATAATTATCAAATAAAACATCACCAATTACACATCATCATCAAATCTGTCTTCAATCAATTAGAACCTCTCAAGGATTACTTCATTAGGCCACAAGTGAAAAATTGTTTACCTAAGTTGTGTCCTGTTATAGTGATCCACAGCTGTAGGCCACCAACTATGAAATAAAATCCAAATATCTTTACCCAATTAGAAGTTATGAGGGGCTTCAATATTGAAATATTGCAGAGCATGGACCTTATTGCACATACTTAGTATGATTGCATTTAAAGAGTTCCTTAAAAAAATGTTATAATACTGAGTGATTAATCGGTCCAACGGTGGCAAAACATAGTGCTACATGCCTTTAATAAATTACCTATTTCATTTTAAATGTATCTTATGATACCAGTAAAAAATCAAACCTGATTTAGCATAATCAATCATATGCAACTACAATGTTGAGGGCAATACCATTAAAATTCATACTTATTAAGACCACTTCAGATCATCATTTTTTCTTTGTTCTTTATTTTCCCTTTTTCCTAATTCAATTTATATAATCATCTTGTCCTCTAGTTATTCCACTGGATATAACCTTTATAGCTCACTCTTTGCTAATTTGGACTTAGCAATTGACATGAATTTGTGGAATTTTCCACAAAATATCAAATTGTCTCCTTGGAGATAGGCTGTTACTGTTTCTTTACATATTTGTATAGAATTTATAATAAAAACTGTCTCAACAGCTGTTTGTGCTCTGCCATTAGGGCTGGGCAGCAACAGACAATATGAAACATGTCTTCCGTAAAATAATTAAAAAGATGATGTGATGTCTCTTTGGTCAATCTCCTCCAAGAGGGTGAATTAAATGAGTTTGCAAAACTCCAAGTCGGAGGTAAAACAGCTTTAATTTTGGCATTAATCCATTCAGCCCTTCTACGTATGGCTGATATTTTAAGGGACCATATGTACCAATAACCATCCATGCAGGGGCTCTTTTAGACACCACATCTCTATCCTTTCAGGATGAAATCATGTTTACTAATCCATTTATAACTATGTTAAATGCAGCTTGAAAAAAGGGATACAGCCCAAAGCTCCTCTGCCTTAAAAGTGGATTGGGCCAAGTTAAAATATTCATGTTCTGTGTTGTTTCTGTGGTCACTTATTGCCTACCACACAATTGTGCTGAGTGTCGAGCTTGGATAGTTTTTGAGCTCATGGTAGAATTTCAGGTATGCTCCAAGCCTACGTATGCACTGCTGCCTAAGGCCAAACTCTAAACGGATTTGAACTAATGAGGCCTGCCTAGGAAAATTAAACAGGTGGCGATAGGTTCCTACAATTGCATTGTCTAATATTTCATCCGCTTTGCCTCTCAATATCTCACCATCATATTTCAGTGAAGGGGCATGTTTAACGTCCATTGCTTGCAGGAGTGGCTAGTGAGATATGCCTTTTAAAGAGTTCTGCATTGAAGAAAATGCAACAGCTAGTGCGTTATTTCTTCTTAAAATTGCAGTACTCTGGTTTATAAATGAGCTTCTTGAGTTAAAAATCACCAGAAGTATTCATACTCAGACATAGATTCAGGAGCCACTCCTTGTATATAAAATATTGGTGGTGAAGATCTTTACCTTAATACAAAACTAGTTTTAGATTTATTAAGCTTGACTCCTAACCGATGATCCACATCATACTGAACAGTTGTATTAATTGAACCGGAAGTATTCATACTCAGACATAGATTCAGGAGCCACTCCTTGTATATAAAATATTGGTGGTGAAGATCTTTACCTTAATACAAAACTAGTTTTAGATTTATTAAGCTTGACTCCTAACCGATGATCCACATCATACTGAACAGTTGTATTAATTGAATGCTGAAGCTCAACCTTTGTATAGCTAATCAGCACTACATCATCAGCATACAATATATGAGAAACATTAAAACCAGCCACCGTAGGCGAGTGGAAGTTCACAATCTTTAGGGCAGGTGGCATTCTGGCCAGATATAAATTAAAGAAAAGAGGTGCAAATACACAGCACAGTTTTAGGCCATTTCTTTTTGCTATTGTTTTGGAGACGGTTATACAATTGCCCAACCTAACCCTCGTCCAAGTGTCTGAGTACAGCTATTGGATATCTCTCAGGAGTAGAGGAGTTAAAAAAATTTAAACATAGGATGTTTCTCGGCCTTGCATCAAATGCTGAGCGAAAGTCTATGTAACACAAATGTAGCTTAAAGGAACAGTAACTTACCTGTTCAATTGTTAAGGCCAGCATCTGAATGTTGCCAGTTGTACCAATTCACTTTGTAAACCCTGTCTGGTTCTTCGACACAAATAAATTGGTCTCAGCGCAGTCCGTTAATTAAGTAAGCAGACATTTAGCTACATTTTTTGCCTCCACATCCATTAGATCAATCAACGTATAATTGGAAAGTAAGGAGGTTTGACCAGCTATGTAAATTAGTGTTAATGTTGACCCCCTCCAGCTATCTTCAATTTATAGATTGTGAAGGATATGCTTGAATAAAGTGAAAAGTTTATCTGTCCAAAATTGTGGATTCTGTTCGTAAATCGACAGTGGCAGATCATTAGGGCCCTGGTCCCCATATTGGTGACCCTTGGAAATAATGTTTTTCACTTTACCCAATGAGATTGCTTTAGAGTAAGACTTTAACCAAAAATCTGGTAAAAACTTTTTTAGAGAACCCTTTATTGAGACAGAACCCTGTACATTTCCTTTAAAAAGATGTCCAGGAGGCTTCTGAGATAATTGAGGTAGAATAAGATATCCTCGGACCAAAGGGGGATTCACCAGCCTCCAAAATGTGCTGGTATTATTTTGCTTGGAGACAAAGAGGATTTTACATAAGTATAGGTCTACCTGAAATTTCGCTGAGTCCCTTTTTTTATTTAACGATGTTACTTTGGGAAGTATCTCATTTTGTTTGCAAAAGTTTTAGTTATTTCTCTGCACCCTCAAGGCATTGTTCAGCTTTTTCTTGCTGTTATAAGTTGAATGGAAATTCACAGATTTCCACAGAGTCAGATTCCTTGAGTTCCACCCAACTTTAGTCTTTTTTTTTTCCTTCCATTTTTCAATTGCAGTGAAAGAGAAAATACAATACAATGGAGACATACCAAGTGCCAATTCTTGAAAAGTAGCTGTGGTAGTTTCTTATATAAAAATATGAGTATCAAAATCAGTAGCATGTATAAACAACTGTATCACATTGCTGCAAATCGAATAAAGAGAAAAAAAATAATTTGATCAATTTTGCTAAAAATGATAGATAAAGTAATCAGTGCAACAGTACATCACTGGAATAATAAAGCAACCCTGCAGGTTAAATATTATAAAATATTGATAAAAGGATATATACAAAAGTGAGTAGTGCATAAGGAAAGAAAAGTGGCTTGTGCCTGTTTGTAGAGAAGGGTAATTTTTATTCGCTAATCTCGCCTGTTTCCAGAGTTGGTAAATTAAGCCAGTGAGAAAGATGACCCCAGATGATTAATCCTTTTTTTTTATCTGTGTCCCTTTTTAGCGTATATTGTCTTCTCTAATAAATTAATTGAATAAAAATGAGCTAACCAATGCGTAAACAGTGGGGGATTAGGATCCAACCAAGCAGATGCGATGCACAGCCTAAAGACGGCCATAGCAATGAATATTAGGGCTCCTCCATTCTTTCTCTCTATCAAGTCTAATGTGCCCAACATTATAGTAGAGGGTGTAAAACATAAATTGTGAGATAACACCTGTCCCAAGAAGTGTTGAATTTTATTTATTCATGGTCCTAATTTGGCGCATGTAGCAAACATGTGGATCGAATCGGCCTTAAATTCAGCACAACGAGGGCAGTATTTTCCTTTCCTGGAACCCCATTTTGCAATCCTACAGGGAGTAAAATATAAAAAATAAACAGGTTTTATAAAACTGTGCCGGAAAGTTAGAGGATAACAAATCGCTTGGGGCGGACTTAAGTGCAAAACAAAAACCATTATTAGTAATGTTCAGTTTCTGTTGCCACTTGGAGGATATTATAGACAGATCATCGGGCATTAAGCTGTTAATACATTTATAAATAATTCCGATGCATGGAGATGTATTTCCGCGGAGCTTCTCAATCAGATCACAATTGGCGAAGCCTGAAGGGCCCCCTGTATTTCGTAAAAAAAAGGATTCAATAGCTAACAGTTCCCTGTTATTTAATTTATAGAGGAATTGAAGATCTTTAAAAGGCAAAACCTCATCGGATGAGTAAAGATCTCCTAATTTCTTTACTCCTTTATCTATTCAAGTTTGGAAGTAAGATGTACTAAACATATCTGGTAGGTTAGGATTATTTATAGTAGGAGTATAGAAATTCAATCTGCTGATACCAAGACATTTACGTATAGATGTAAAAACTTTATAAACACCTAGAGGGTCTTAAATTTGACTCTTTTGTAATATCCCAGTTCCAGCTGTCGCCACAAACAGCCCCAAGCGTCGGGCCGAGCAGAAGTTCAAAGGGTGAGGGCAAACCGACAGCGGGCGCTGGGGGGGGAGTCTTGTAACAAAATAGGGCATCATTGTAAGACAGTAGCCCAGTAATATAAATTTAGGATGGGCAAAGCCCATCCCCCTCTTTCCTGGGGTATAGATAAAATGTAAATGCCCTTCTAGGTTGGGAAAAGGCCCAAACAAATTGGGAGAATAGCTTTTTAAACCTTGAGAATATCGGCTTGTTAAACTCTAAGGGTATAGCCCTAAATAGGTATAGTATTCTTGGAAGAAAAATCAGTTTCAGTAGATTGCATCGTCCAATGACAGAGAGGTGAAGATTGTTGAGACGGTTCAAGGCTTTCCTTGGCTCCAAAATTAGAGGATCGGTATCAGCTAAGATATCAATACCCAGGTATTCGGCTTTGACTACTACTCTTCCATCATTCCAGGTGATTTTGCTGTTGATTATAATTTGGGTTTTTCCTTTATTAAATTTATATCCAGATGGAGAGCCGAATAGATGAGCCTAAGCTTCGATTTCTGGAATGGCTTTTTCTGGATCCGGCTTGACCAGGACCAGATCATCTGCATAGGCCATCATTTTGGATTCTAGGCCGAATCTGCTCACTGAGGGTATGTCCTGGTGTCCTTCTAGTTTTTTTATGAGCGGGTCAATATAGATGGCAAAAAGTAATGGAGAACAAGGACAACCTTGGCGAGTCCCCCGAGTGATTTTAATTTTTTCGGTCAATCCCCCTTTAATAGATACCTTGGCCGTGGGGTTGATATATAATGCCTTAATGGCCGGGATGGCTTCAACCCCAAAGTTCATTCTCTGCATGACACCCCAGAGATAGTTCCAGGAGACCTGGTCGAATGCTTTTTCGGCAGAGTAATGAGCCTTGGGATGTGTTCTGTAGTACCCTTAGAAGGGATAAATCCATGCTGCCACCTGGACACTTGCCCTTCATTTCTAGCCAAAAGCCAAAAGCCATGAGGCAAAGATTTTAGAATATGCTTTCGAATCACCATTTATAAGGGTGATTGGACGATATGAGCCCATTTCCGTTGGGGGTTTATCTTTTTTAGGAAAAACTATTATCTTAGTAGTAGACCATGATTGAGGAGGGGAAACACCCTGGAATATTTGCGTCACTACCGCATTAAGGATATCTTTGATTTGTGGGAGAAAAGCCTTATAAAATTCCACTGGGATGCAGTTGGGCCCGGCAGCTTTCCCATCTGGTAAGCTATGCAGAGCTCTAGCAATTTCTTCCCATGATGGAGCGGTTTCAAGTAGCTCTTGCTCTTCTCTGCTAAGTGTTGCCAGCGTTATTGAATCTAGATAGGCATCTAGATGGTTACTAAAGTCAAATTGCTCACCTGCGCCCTCAGAATATAAATCCCGGAAGAATCCGCAAAAGGCTGTGCAAATTTCTTTAGGGTTGCTGGTTATAACTCCTGCAGATGTTTTGATTTTTTGTATTTCGTTAGCCAAAACCTGTAGCCTGGTTCTCATAGCCAACTGATGGCTGATTTTTTCACTATATTCATATGTATTTTCGCGTGCTGCAGCCCACTTGGAGGCAGCTTTGTCAGCCAGTACGGAACAGATCTCTGCCCTAGCGGCAGCCACAGCCAGTTGTGCCGTATCAATATCGCCCTTGGACTGAATAACTGAGACAAGGTTTTCCTCAGTTTATGCTAATTTAGATTGTAATTCCATCAGCTGAGTTTTCTCTTGTTTATTTTTCTTAAGTGAAAATTGTAGGGTTTCCCCACGAACACAGGCTTTTAACCTGTCCTAGACTACCATAGTAGGGGCTGTGCCTAGATTGTTATCAAGGAAGGTCTTTATCCATTGTTTTTTTTTTTACTTTATTTAGCACTTTGTGAAAAGCAAAGCAGAGCACAGAGTTCAATTGCAGTATACATAGGGTACATTTCAACGCAATCAGCACAGTAGGTCAATTAAGGCACAGTGGAATATTCAAGTAATGACAAAACCATATTTGATACACATTGAGACTCCATAAAAGCTGTCCCACATAGCTTCGATCCAATCTCTCCCTCCCAAGAACCCCTTTATCCTCATATACCAGAATTCACTACAGGCCCGCTTGTTATACATACATGGGATGTGTCAAGGAGTGCACATGAATGCGGTGCACTCATCTAACCCACCACTGTTGGTTCAATACCCTGTTCCCGTTGTGAGGGGGGATCTTGCTGTTGTGTCGCAGAGAAAGCCCGGAAGGGACCCCATATGTCTTTCGGCCTGGAGGAGGGTGGAGTAGTGCCCGCATACAGGTCGCTTTTCATGGAGCAGGTAACAAGGCTTTGCATCCAGCCAGATATCGCCGGCACCCTCTTGCTACCCCAGTAAATCGCAACCTCCCTTTTAGCTAGGAGTAGGACGATAGCGACAAATCTGCACACCTTCAGGGGGATCTGAACTACATATCCCATGAGGGCTATCTCGGGCAATGGCACCAGAGGAATCTGTATCATTTTGGTTAATAGTTTGTGTACAGCTACCCAATAGACGTGGACTCGTGGGCATGTTCATGCGAGATGTGAGAAGTCAGCCTGCGGGGCCTGACAGGGCTGGCAACAGTGCGGTCTGGTGGGGTCTATCCTGTGTATTTGGGCCGGTGTAATATAAATTCTGTGTAATAATTTTAAATGTATCAATTTGTGTCTGCTGTTGAGGGATACTGTTTTAGTAACTCTGCAGCAGGCTGCCCATTGTTCATCAGTGATTGGGTTGCCTAAGTCCAATTACCATGTACTACGCAGTCTGTTATCGTCCGCTGGGACGAGGTCAGCGCACGCCCTATACAACTGAGACATAATGTGGAATCCTTTGCTGCTATCTATCACCAGTGTAAGTCGAGAAAATGAGGGAGGTTCTAGTGGATATTCAGGAAGCCGGGCTCGCAGGGCAGAACGTAATCTGGCCAAAAGAAATTTGTCCATGAATGTGGCATCTGAAAAGGTAGACATATCTCCTGGGTCAAAAATATGGCCAGCCGGATAGAGGTCTCCCATCATGGCAATATTAAATTTAGTGCAGGTCTTTTGCACCAGCTTTTCGCCAGTTATAGGAAGGAAAGTGGCATTAGGAAGCAGAAGTGAGGAGGAGTACAATGTTTGTGTGCGAGTGATACTTCACAGCTTAAGCCATGCCCAGCTGGTGGTAGAGACTGGCTGTATGTCTTTGGGGTCTCTGGGATACCATTGGGCAGAACGGTAGCAAGTGTGTTAGGTAAAACAAAATCAGATCCCGGGCGTAGGTATGTAATCCTTGCGTCTGGTTGATACCATGTTTGTGCGAGGTCTTTATCCATTGTTTCATGTGAGTCTGGTAGCCTTCATCATGTAGAAGTGCTCTTTCAAAGCTCCAGGATGAAATTTCCTTGCGTATTAACAGCCCCCGAATGTTAAGGCCTAAGGAATCATGGTCAGAGAGAATACGGGGAAGTAATTCAATTTTGCTGTAATGAATTAGCGAAGAAGAAACCATAAAAAAATCTAAACGTGCAAGAGATTTGTGAGGTGCAGAAAAAAATGTTTATCCAGGTAGATTTGGGTATAAATAAGACCAAACATCCACCAACCCATGAGTATAAAGAAGATTCTTGAGTGCTCGAAGCAATTTGGGTTTGCGGGCGGTCTGGTGGCATTGAGAATTAGACCCCCAATTACATGGTAAATTAATGTTAAGATCACAGGCAGGGGCCAATGAGCCAATTCAGCCGAAACCTGGTCGATCACACTGGGGTCATCCAAGACACACCCATATATAGAGCACAAAGTAAATGAAAATGTAGGTGTTATGCAACATTCCGTAAGCATCCATCTTCCTCGGGTGTCAGATTTAATTCGAGTAGATTGAGGGAGATAATTACACCGAGCTAAAATAGCAGCACCCTTGGAGCGAGTCCCTTGTGTAGTACCCCCAATAACTTTATTTCCTAAGCTATTTAAATGATACAATTGAGAGCCTTCTATATGTGGCTCTTGGAGACAAATTACATTAGCCCCTGTAAGCCGTAAACTCTGAGCTACCTTTTTCCTTTTTCGAATGTCATTTAGCCCTCAAATGTTTAAAGATAGAATTTTAAGATTTGTTGTATTCATTAATGTTTTGAAAGGGGAATCTCCTCGTTTTGAGCATTATACATGGGTGCACATAAAATATATAAGTTGTGTGTGAAAAGACCTGATTAGCTTGTTAAACCCATGAGTAAAAAAAAGCCTGTATGAAAAAAACACATCAAGAAAACAAAAAAACGCCCGCTTAAAATGGACCATTGGGATCTATATATATATCAATCTATAAGACACCCTATATGTACATTTAGTGTGAATTTGCAAAGAACAGTTAGCTGTTTTTACGCTTTCAATGTGCCTAACTTCTATCTTAAATTCAGCCTCCCACTCCTGGGCAGCCCACCCGGCACACCCCTTGCCCCCTCCTCCCACACCCACCCTCCCCCCGAACATGATCAATCAGGAATTTCCTGAATGATAGACCCTGCCTTAACACCCCACCACCTTTGCCTTGCCATGAAAAATACGTTCAAATTTAAGTATGCAGCTTATGTGAATCCTCAAAATTAAAAAAAAAAACTACAGAAAAAAGGAAAAAAAAATAGCCAAAAATATATAAAGGGATATCTTCTTGGTCACATTATTCAATACTTTAAAATAGGCTAAATGCTTTTTAAAGGCTTAGCTGTAACCATCCTGATGCCTATTTTATTTACTTTGGCATTTTCTGAGTTTTAGGATCGGTAAGAAACTCTTGTGCCTTAATTTCCGACGTGAAAACTTGTGATGCGCCATTCAAGATAACCTTTAAATTGCCAGGGTTCATGAGGAAAACCTGGGCTGTTGAAATGGAGTTATTAGTTATCGAAGTTGCCATCTTCGCTCCACGGTGATGTGGCAAAAATCAGGTTTGGCAAAAAAGGATACCCCTTCAAAAGATTTCTGGGAGTTATGTCTGGCTTGATAAAAGATTTCCACCTTAATAGCAAGTTCCTAAAAAAAACAGGAACGCTTGTGGTCTTGTAGAGTCATTGGTGCTGCCAGACTGTCTTTTAAGCGTAAGGGGGAAGCGATGAGCTTGTTGGATTTTGTGCTCCCAACACCACTCAGACTGATCGGGGAAGGCCCCCTTTAGAAGTTTTATGATGTAGCGCTTGGGATCTTCCCCCTCAACACCTTCTGAGATCCAAAGTAGGCGGAGGTTATTTCGGCGTTGCCTGTTTTCTTGTTCTTCCAGGTTCGATACCACATCAGACATACGATCGCTTTGGGAAGCACCTTGACTTTTGAGCAGCACGACGTCCGATTCCAGTTTTTTGGTGCAACCTTCTACCATCGTTACTCTTTCACAAATGTCAGAACAGGTTTTGTTACGTTTTCTTATGCTCCCTTGAAGTTTTTTGGCAGCACATTTGGCCTGTTGATTATCTGCCCGGGCCTTCTCCTGAAATTGCTTAGTAGAGACCAAGATAGCAGCTAATGATGGCTCATCAGGTTGATCTTGTGAAACTTGTGTGACACATTTGTTTGGATGGCTTCATCATTGTGAGCAAAAGAGAGATAGGTCCCAGAATAGTCTCATTTAAAATGATCCTTTTTATCATGTTTCTTTTCTTTACTTTTTCCCTCCTGGCGTTTCTGTTTGCGAACCGTGTATTTCCCTTTGGAGGCGTTGCAATAATTAGATTCAGAGAGGTCGCTAGGCCAAGAGCTTGCTTCAACCGGAGAAGTTGATCTTTCTGACACCGACAAAAGATGCTCCCCCATGGGGCCTGGGGAGCCTACTTTTGATAACCATTGTGTGCCGGCATTTTTTATGTCATTGGGACCGATGGAGATAGGACCCCAGATGTTTTGGTCCTGGGTGGCACTTGCAGTTGGAATCAAGTTTGTGTCAGTCTTTATGAAAGGGACTAAAGCTTCCATATTCAAATTAGGAGTAGTTTTATCAATTATCATAGTCCCCTGAATTTGACCTGATTGGTTGGCTTAAAAATCAGTTGGCGGTAAAGGAGGAACCGGTTGTAAATATGGGAGCTCATTTTGAATAGCCGTGCCTATTTTAGTCAAGTCACTTTCTTTGGGGGGATTATTTGTTGAACTTATCCCATTCCCGGGGCCCATCCCAGTGGTGGAAAACAGTTTAGCAACAGAAGGCTGTGAAGAGCTTCCTTCTTTTAAGGGACCCCCGTGGGTAGGTTTATTTAACGCCTTTTCAGTGCCCACAGTCTCTCTTTTACTTTTGGGAGCGGGTTCCACTTCAGGAGGAATGGGCGCAGCATTAAAACCGGAGCTGAAATTAACTGATGGCTTGCCTTTAGCCCCTCTGATCCCACGAGAAGCCATGCCCCACTCACTGGTTCAAAGGTCAGGGTCACTAAGGTCAGCGATATAAATCTCCGGGTCTGGTGGGTTTTGCAGGGAATTACGCCATGCCACCAAATAAAGCAGTCAAAGTGGAAACCAAGGAAGACGGCGGGACCGGATCAGTCACGCCAGCTGTTCCTGCATTCCAGGCACACAATCAGCACAATCCGGGCTTCTGGATTTTCACATCACAAGAATGTCAATTTTCTTCGTGACCTCGGAGGTATCCACGGTTGCGGTCGTGGTATTTCCAAGTATTGCAAGAGAAATCCGCAGGAGGGACGAGAGCGGCAGCCAGACGCCAATGCAAACCGTTCATGCAGCACGGTCACGAGTTCAGGCCGTATAGCTGATGGCCGAGAGATCCCGTGGCTCAGTCGGCGGTCAAGTGGAGTATCACACAGAAACCATCTTGCTCCTCTATCGTGCTTGTTCTCCCAACCCTAGTCTTAATGACACCAAAAATACGTTTCAAAGAACAAATGGGGTGAAGACAAAATGTTTGGGGAACACCCAGCATACAGGCCCAAGTACAACACGGGTGATCAAGTGCGTTTGGTGCTCTTGAAAGCAAACACCATATGGCTTTATACTTCTCAATAGTGGATATATGTAAGTGTAAAGCCATTCATATAAGATTCTTCCTGTGTTTTATGTCTCATCTTCTATAATTTAAGGAATGATTTCTGCAAAGAGTAATGCTTTTAAAAATACAATTACATGTAAGCTGATGTAAAGGTGTAAGTAAACTAGATAGAAATGCATCTATGAGATCAAGATTAGTAATTAAATTAAATTAATTTGACCGAATTCATCATTGGAAAATCATCCATTACATGTTTACAAAAGTTGAGAATGTGGGAATGAGATGCAGTTAGTTTACCACATCCTCAATATGTATGTAAATGTGTGTATAGGCATTTATATAGCGCACTACTTACCCGTAGGGTCCCAAGGTGCTTCGACCGCTGCGAAACCCTTCCTGGCTTCCCTGAGAGATGGTCCCTTAATGGGTATCTCCAGGGTGAGACCAGGCATCCCCGGCGGTCTGGTGGGGCCGTTAGTGAAGATGAGGCAAGCTAATGCCCAGAGTTGCCGAGTGTGAACGCTGATCAGAGTGGGCACCGAGGCGAGAGAATTATCGAGTCCGCTGACGCTGGTCCAGAAACGTGCCGCGCCGGGAATCGAACCCTGGTCCCGGGCCGTCCTCTGCTCTTGAGTCTGCCGCCTCTAACCAGTGAGCCACACTACTTCACTTCAATCAATAGGATTCATGTGCACAGATTCCCCCTTCAAGCTTTTAAATGTATTTGCAATATTTTCTAAAAACATATTTTTATGCTCTGTTAATTGGAGATTAAATAGTAAAATCTTTGCCATAAACTATACATTGGCATTCAGATATAACATACTAACACACATTTACCTAATTCATTTTTCAGAAGATTAAACCTCAGCTTAAGAAAATGAAATGATGCAAAGATCCATTATTTAAAATTTACCACATTTGCTTACTATTTTATATTTTCTGGAAAGGGTTTTGCCCTTGTATCCAACTATTTGGGGTTTTCTCTAAGGAATCAACTCTGTATCAATATCCAATTTAGATTTCTGCCATTCACTAAATGGGATTATTAGTGATTTTGAAATAGTTCATACCTTCCACCTCCTCACTGTAGGCAGATTCAAAGTAGCAAAAAAGTGTCATGAAGCATGATGGAATGATCACCAATTGAAATCATTGAATTGTTTCATTCCTGTCACTGAAACCAATTGAAACAGCGGATGTAAAATAAATAATGCAGTTGAAAAACTAAAAACCCTTTGCGCAGGATCTCATTTCTTAATCTTTCATGACGTTTTCGGATTTCCACCCTCTTGACTCAATATACTGCATAAAGAATGTATATGCTTACACCAGGACTATTTAATAGAATCTATATTGTAGCAATTAAAATATCTTTTAACACCAGTGGTAATGCACACCTTTATAATATATTAATTTTCCTTAAAGCCCAGGATTGACCATAGATCACCTATCACAATCTCCTTTTGCTTGTAATAGAGGGTCCTTTACATTAGCAATTCTATTTCTTTCTCCAAGCTGTGTCCAGGATAGGTACAATACTCATCATAATTTAATTGTTGTACCTCACCTTTTTTTCCACAGACTAACACAACTGAAATCATGTATCATTCAAACTAATGCAGTTAGCCTGGCTCTTCAAACGAGACTATAGCATGAGATAATATGCAACAGCCAAAAGCACATTTTTGATGATAGTAATAATTTTCAGACTGAGTCCTACATCAACAATTTCTAACTTAAAATGAATACACTTTAACTATAATCAACTATAACTTGAGAAATACAGACAATGATTTATCTTAACATAAAATCAATCTCAAATGCAAGTATGGATATATATAATGTGCATCATCATGATGTTGAGCAAAAATTAAACAGTGTTTGTGCGTTGCCATTTGAGTGTCCCTACCGATCTAGAAATGGGAAATATTTTCATTTTAGAAAATGAACTGGTGTATATCATAAAAGTATACTGTTTTCCTGAATAACTGGTAATGGATGTCCTAAAGTGAGCATCAGACAAAATTGTAACTTGATTGTTTCCTTGTTTAATTTTAAACACAGTCATACTTTGTTAAAGAATTGCAAGGGGTGCTGGGTTTCATAGTTGGGCTTCCAGGAGATCGATTCCCGCAGGTATCTCAACAGTTCTCTCGCCGTGTGAGCAGGGCTCTGCTTGCGCAAACAGGTTGAAGACAGGAGTCTTCACGTTTCTGCTCCGCTACAATCACCTCAAGGTCTCTTACATGAGGCAATCGTTTCGCGGGTTCGTGACTTTCAGCAGGCTGCTTCCTACGGAGTTCTAAGTCCGACTTCTATAGTATATAACATTGTGGATTTACATAGGAAGGATTCTCCCTATTCAAACTCCTTAAAGGTGATGTAACCTTAGTTGGGAGTTCTTGCTTTTACTTTTGTTTTGGCTTTAGTTACTTTCTCTCCCTGCCTTTAATTTTTAGACCAATTTGGATTAGTGTTCAGGTGAACGTGAAGAGTTCTATAATTGATGTCGGCAATGGTCTGATTGTGGGGGATCTTGCAATATTCAGTGCTGTACACCAAAGGATCTTGTTTTATCTTGTTGCTTCATTCCTGCATGTGGTATGTTAGATGGGTGATTGCCTTTCCTGCTTGACAGTTGAAGTTTTGGGTATGAATGCATGAGACAGGATAACAGAGTTAATACTTTGTGTTCTTACCTTAGTAGAAACATCCAGGAAGAAACAAATGGATGTTTTTTGTCCAAATAGATGTTCATCTACATAGAAGGTGTTTATACTTTTGAAGGTATACAAATTCTCCGTGTTCTCAGCGAGACTAATGAGAGTAGACTGCCTTCTATATACAAACTAAGTGTGTTCTTTTCTTTCACAGCTTCCAATTCCCTGCAGTTCCCTTCCCTATTCCCCATCCCTCCCTTGACCACTTCACTACGCTATGTATATATTCATAACCATAGAGCTCGAGATGTCAGGAGGTGGACCACTTTGAGCAGCATTCCGGTTCTGAGATGTTCACATTCGCTGGATACTGACAGAATTACGCACCCACTTATATTAACACCTCCCGACCGGGGTGTGTGCAACATGGCCTTCTTAGATGATGCTATGCAAGCATTAGTCCTAGTACAAGAATTATCCACTTCAAAGGTGAAACAACCGCTTTAATGGATAGGTTAGAGAGGCAGGTACGGAATGCATTCAATGCCTCTACTACTCCTTCCAAGATACAGGTACGTGTGCCACCTCCTATACCCCTGGCCACTCCCGAAAGGTTTACAGGAGACCCCAATAAGATTCAGGTATTTTTTACACAAATAATGCTGCACTTTTCATGCAAACCCTCGTCCTTCCCTACCAACCACTCCCGAGTGGCGTTTGCTATATCATACCTAGCTGGGAACGCTGCTCATTGGGCTGTTCCTCTGGTGAAGAATAATGACCCAGTACTGTCTGACTGGGACGCCTTCAGGAGGGAACTAGAGAGAGAGTTTGATTGAAGAGCCACAACTTTTAGTGCAGACTGAGAGCTGTTAGAGCTGAAACAGGGAAGAAAGGACTTAGTTACCTCTCTTACATCGTTCAACCGTCTTGTAGCAGAAACAGGTTGGCCTGAAGAGAAAAGAATGTCCTTGTTTTACCAGGGGTTGAGGGACAAAATGAGGGATGTCTTAGCTCAAATCGATCCTCAACCCACTAACTGCACAGATTTAATGAACCTCACTCCCAGGTTGTACCATACGATATCAGAGACAGGGTGAGAGGGAAAGAAGTGAGCGATGGACTCCTTGATATGATAAGGGGCTAAGGAAGCATGTATTAGAAAACAAAACCTGTGTTAAACCCATGGAGTTGGGGCTATTAGATCCCCACTCTCTAAAGAGGAAAGAGAGGCACGTCGGGTAAACGGGCAGTGCATGTACTGTGGGAACAAGGGACACTTTGTTTGTGAATGCCCTACCAGACCTAAATCTTATCCTAACCCTTTGTCAGGTAAAAAAATATCAGTAATGGTTCTGCCAGAAGGAGCGCTAAAACCACAGAGAATGAAATGCAAGTGGTTGGAGACCCCTTAGAAGACAGGTTTCAGTGGAAGGTGCCTTCTTTGTCGGCATTGGATGGATGGCAAACAGAAGCGCACATATTAGTTTCTATGGAATTATCTGTCAGGGATATGGAACACATATTCATGCGGAAAACTTGTCCTTGAATATTATTGTAGCTCCACAGTATGAGATCATTTTGCGTACCACAACCCTACCATTAACTGGAGAAAGAAGACATTGAACTTTCTTTCAGAAGAGTGTATAGCTACCTGTCTAAGAGAAGAGGCTTCCCAGGCCAGTGGTTTGGCCCACGCTTGGTGCCTAGTCACTGCCACAGAAAAATCTGTAGTGCTACCCTCAGCATACAGTCAATATCAGCATGTGTTCAGTGAAGTCCAGGCAGAAAGACTTCCTCCTCATAGAGTCTACGATTGTCAGATAGTCCTGATTGAGGGGGCCACTCTGCCTTCAGGTCGAGTGTATGCATTATCTGCGTCCGAAACCCAACACCTGAGGGAATACTTGGATCATTTTCTTGAGATAGGGTTTATTCGCCCCTCTAAGTCCCCGGCAGCTTCTCCCCTTTACCTTATATCTAAAGCCAATTGGGACTTGAGAACGTGTATAGATTACCACAAGTTAAACCAGACTACCGCGAGGAATAGGTACCCACTTACTCTCTTCTCCATAATATTAGACCAGGTGAAAGAGGCTAATACCTATACCAAGCTAGATTTGAGAGGCGTCTATCATTTGGTCCAGATTCGAGAGGGGGATGAGTGGAAGACGGCTTTTAAGACTCAGTATGGGTTGTTTGAATATACTGTCATGCCGTTCTAGTTGTGCAACGCCCCTGCGGCCTTTCAGTATTTTTTAAATGATGTCTTCAGAGAATACATAGACACCTTTGTCATAGTATACATAGACGACATCCTCGTCTATTCCGAGAATGAAAAGGTGCATGAGCAACATGTGTTTCTAGTATTACGGAAGTTACTGGAACACTCCTTGTTTTGCAAATTGAGCAAAGGTGACTTCCTCGTGTCTGAGGTTGAATTTTTGGGAGTGATGTTGTGCCCGTCAGGACTGTGTATGACAGAACAGTAGGTAAAAGCGAATCAGGAATGACCCGTTGCAGCTACTGCTCGTAATGTACAAAGTTTCTAGAGTTTGCCAACTACTACCGTAGGTTCATCCTACACTTTTCACATGTGGTAGCACCCATTACGAGACTGCTCAAAAAAAGAAAGCCCTTTGTTTGGACTAGTGATGCAGAGGGGGCTTTCACTGAATTAAAAAGGGATTTTACTACTGCCCCTATCCTTAGACATCTGGAACTCGATCTTCCATTTATTGTGGAAATAGATGCTTCCGATGTGGCTTCAGAGGCAGTACTCTCACAAAGAGACAAACAAACTGGGCAACTGCATCCTGTAGCCTTCATGTCCAAGAAGCTCTGTGCAGCAGAACTCAACTATACTATCCCAGAGAAAGAGCCTCTGGCTTTAAAAAGGGCTTTCCAGGAGTGGAGACAGTATCTGTGGGGGTCAAGACACCAAGTCACGGTTTTCACCGATCACAGAAACCTGCAATATATGAAAACTGCTAGACAATTATCTCAGAGACAAATGAGGTGGATGCTTTTCTTTGCAGAATACAATTTTGTCATCAGTTTCCGGCCAGGTACAGAAAACAGAAAGGCGGATACGTTGTCAAGACAAGGCTCAGGTAGCCTCCCTCATAAATCTTCCAGGGCAATTATCACCCCCTCTAAAGTACTATGTGCTGTGACAGTTGGAAACTTCTTGGATTAAGTAAAAAAATGCACTCTGCAGACTTCTGGAATCAATGGGCGATAGGCACACTCAAAGGAGTATAAAACATGGCTTGCCTTTTGGGGAACATAAACTCTATCTACCTTCCAAGCCTATACAGCGTAAGGCATTTGATTGGTCTCACAGTTCCATCCTTGAAGGACATCAGGGTAGTGCAAAATTTATACAACAAATAAGAAGACATTTCTGGTGGGAAACCTTAACCAAAGATGTGACATCCTGGGTAGCGGACTGTGAGGTATGTACCAGGTCCAAAGAAGATATTACCAAAGCCAAAGGGAAACTAATTCCCATGCCTACCCCCACTCAACAATGGCAGAACATCAGTCTGAACTTCATCACAGGCCTGCCTAACAATCAAGGCAAGACAGCAATTCTGGTAGTGGTGGATAGCCTCACTAAGATGGGACATTTAATACCCTGTCATAACCTACCAACAGCAGGACAAACGGCGCAGCTACTGCTAGAACACGTGATGCGCCTCCACAGCCTCCTGAATACCATAATTTCAGACAGGGGTCCCCAGTTCATTGCTCGTTTCTGGCGAATGTGGTGCAAAGCCCTCCAGGTGTCTCTGGCATAGTCCACCAGCTTCCATCCCAAAATGGATGGTCAAACAAAGCGTCTAAACCAACCCCTGAAGAAATATGTGCGTTTCTATGCAGCAGAGGTGGAGGAATCATGGATCTCTCAGTTATGGTTGGCAGAACTGGCGTACAATAATTCATGGCACAGTTCAGTGGGCGTATCTCCCTTATTTTCTAGTCATGGGTTCTGTTGTGGTTAATTCTAGATAGATGACAAGGTGTAGCCAAGTGGTATTATCATGTAGAGGTTTATTTGTAGTCCATAGTTGTTCCACAGAAGATCTTAAGAAGGTAACTTAGTTGGTAAAGGGAATCCCACCAGGAGCTGCATGACCGCTGCTCAGCCCACTCTCTCCAACTGTCATTCTCCCTCACAAGCAAGCACTCTCACACATTCCAAACACACCGTCATCAGGCATTCTAATCATTCTACGCATAACTCATTCATCCTTGCTGAGCAGCAGAGAATAGGATGTATTAAGAAGAATTAGATTACTACAGGTTCGATGCGAGAATTCTGCCAATATCATGGCCCAGCGACCTTGATGTCCAGCCTGAGGTGTTGGGACGCATAAAAAACATGACCGCTATCCATCCGACGGTCCGAGCCTACCTTATCAAGGTCAAGATCCAGTAAAAAGCTTGGGGAATCGACATCGGAGGGATGGACCCACCTACATGCTTGGTTGGTGACAGAGTGTGGCTGTCAACGCTGAACATTCGCTTCAGAGTGCGTAGTGTGTTTCACCCTAAATACATTGGTCCCTATCCCGTGATCAAACAAATTATTCTGGTTGTCTACAAACTCCATTTGCCGAACACGTTGAGGATTCATCTGGTGTTCCACTGCAGCCTTTTGAAACCAGCGAGAGGGGATCTTAGGAGGGCTGTTCCCCCTGTTGTGCATGATGGCCATATGGAGTATGAGGTACCTTGTATGATTGATTCCAAATATAGGAATGGCCGGTTATGGTATGTGGTCTCCTGGAAGGGCTATTCCTCAGAGGACGATTCTTGGGAGCCTGTACAGAACATACATGCCCCTGCAGCAATTCGTGCATTTCATGCTGTGCATCCTGCTAAGCCGGACACAAAGAGGCGCTTGGGAGGGGGGTGTACTGCCAGGTGCGGCGGGCTTAGGGGCCTACCACATCGTCATGGACGAACTCGGACCTACAACTCCCATGATGCTCAGCTGGGCACATAGGTACTTCTATCAGGAAATGCATGCACTGGCATGCGTAATTACTTCCAGTTCAGGGTCCAGCACCCGTCTCAGCTGTTACGGCTGCGCTGGGCTTCATCTTTGGGTTTCCAGGTATCTCGACAGTTCTCTCGGCGTGTGAGCAGGGCTCTGCTTGCGCGCACAGGGTGAAGACAGGAGTCTTCACGTTTTTGCTCCGCTTCAATCACCATGAGGTCTCTCACATGAGGTAATCGTTTTGCGGGTTCGTGACTTTCAGCAGGCTGCTTCCTGAGGAAGTCTAAGTCAGACTTCTACAGTATATAACATTGTGGATGTACATCAGAAGGATTCTCCCTATTCAAACTCCTTAAAGGTGACGTAATCTTAGCTGAGAGTTCTTGCTTTTACGTTTGTTTTGGCATTGGATTGGTTACTTTCTCTCCCTGCTATTCATTTTTGGACCAATTTGGATTAGCGTTCAGGTGAACGTGAAGAGTTCTATATTTGATCTGGGCAAAGGCTTGGGAGTGCGGGACCTTGCAATTTTCAGTGCTGAACTCACCAAAGGATCATGTTTTATCTTGTCGCTTCATTCCTGCACGTGGTATGTTAGATGGGCGATTACCTTTCCTACTTGACAGTTGAAGTTTTGGGTATGCATGTATGAGACAGGATAATAGAGTTAATAGTTTGTGTTCTTACCTTAGCAGAAACATCCAGGAAGAAATAAATAGGTGTTTTTTGTCCAGATGGATGTTCATCTATATAGAAGTCGTTTATACTTTTGAAGATATACACATTTTCCGTGTTCTCAGCGAGACTAATGAGAGTAGACTGCCTTCTATATACAAACTAAGTGTGTTCTTTTCTTTCACAGCTTCCAATTCCCTGTAGTTCCCTTCCCTATTGTCTATCCCTCGCTTGCCCACTTCACTACTGTATGTATATATTTATAACCATAGAGCTGGAGATGTCTGGAGGTGGACCACTTTGAGCAGCATTCCGGTTCTGAGGTGTTCACATTCGCTGGATACTGACACTATGCATTAGGTGATGACATCAGCATTTATAACTAATATCAGTATTGATAAAGATTTTGAAGGAGGTGGTCACCCGATAGTGCTGTCAGTACTTAATGCTCTGTTATCTTTCTTGTTGGCTTTCTAGTCCTCATCCTGCTTACTTAAGCACAACATCCTAAAAAAATAAAAACTGCTGTACCAGTGCAATTTTGGCAGCAGATTACCCTGCATAAAATCTCCCTGATGGGAGTATTACCTTCTTGTTTAATTCAAGGTCAATATAATGCAAAGATTTCTGCATTGCTTGTAGGTTATGCTACTGCAGCTAGCAATCTATGAACATGCTCACTGAACAGTAGAATAAGAAGCCATTTTGCAAAGGTGAGTCACTAACTACATACGCCTAGATACCCTCACGAGTGACAAGCATCACTCTGGAAATCCACCTTACATTACAATACAAATGCCCGTGTTCTGGTCAAACTTTCTCAACCGCTGAGTGGTGGAGTTTTTTTGTTGCGCTCAGCTCACCAATAGTAAGTTGGCAAATGGGAATATGCACCCACTAGTGTGATTTTCAGGTGCTAGGATGGCACCTGGTATGATTTTCCCGATACAGGCAGTCACAATCATTCATGGCAAGAAAGCTGCATCTCTAGTAGGAAACCTAATCGAGGGGAAGCAAAACCAACTCGAGGTGCAGCGCCCTCAGGCACGCCGCATGGTGCCTTTCACGCTGATTCTTCAGCGTGGAGCAAGCCTTCGGCACAGAAAATCAGCGTGAGCAGCACAATGTGCTAATTTCTGCCAAATTGTGGAACTCCATGGAATCTCGCTGAGTTTTCATGTAACTCCGCAGAATTCCGAGGAGTGAAATGCCACAAGTTATACCCACCCTAGGATTTTTGTTGTCTGCATGCCTGGAATGTTGCTGTGTTCAACTGCTGCTTTCTACCTACTCTTTAAACTGAGTTTGTCAGCCATAGCCTATCTACTTCAATTAAATCAAAGCTTTATTTTGTCTGATATCTAGTCATCAGCCCCAATTGCTAGCTCTCAGGAAAATACAGGCTGAAGAGCACCATGAGCTGGAAAGAAGGGGGAGAGAGGTCTCCAAATGATGAAAAGAAACATTAAAATGAATGCATTTTTCACTGGATAAATGACACAATACACCTACAAGTCAAAGCAAATGCTCTGAAAGAGTAGAATGTGTTTCATGTAAGGTGTGATGCACTTTCACAGCCTGTGATCTTGTTTCTACAGGACTGACCAACTGAAAGCGATGACAGACAGTTTTGAGTTAATTTAGGACAGTGCCTGTCAGACGAGACCGAAGAATGTTTTCAGAATTGTGAGTTTTTTTGCTGAAAAAAGTTGGAGTTATGCTAGTCACCATGGAGGTACTGTGCGCCCAGACGTTCATGAATGATGTGACATTTTTAGGTCGCGCCTAGACAGCGCATGCCCTGTCACAAGATTTATAGTAAACAAAATATGGAGTGTAATTTCTCCTGCCACTTGTCATTGGTTAATTCTGGCATTGCTCTTCTTATGTGGCTTATTGTTGGCTGGCGATCTGTCATGTCATTTCCGTTTTCTGCCGAGGCAGCACCGACTAAGTACAGTTTACTTACGCTGTACTTGTTTATTTGTTCCTTTGAGGACTACTTATTTTATTTCACCACAGAAGACGTTTCATAGCTTTGACATACACTGGCGCTGCGCATTATGTATAGCACAGCGCCCTCCTTCATAATTACAACATGCATGCTGTGCTTTAAGTTTAGCTCAGTATTATTTCTTTCGGAGTAGTTTTTACGAGCACTGCTCATGCTGCGTTATGTTATGCCGCCTCACAAACTGCGTTTCATCCACTGCCCTCTGTGCTGTGCCATGTTGGATGCTCTTGCCCCTTGCTGTCTGCTCTCTCTCCTCCAGGAGGGCCGGGCCCAGCCGATCTACCCCAGACACAGCACAGTGTCCACCTGAAGGCCCGAGGACATGGGTCTCGGCGTGGACTACAATGACCTCAGCAGAGCGGACCCGCGGCATCAGTGCCTGCACATGAGCACACCTCTTGTCTCTACGGTTGTCTCTTCCCTTATCCTCACGTTCTCACCTCACCTACCCCCCACATCCTTTCTCTCTCCTTTCTCTCCTCTCCTAATGTATTGCTGATTGTCTGATGTAATGTTGTAATTGTTGATTTTTTCTGTTACACTGTTAAACCACATTGTTGCACTTCCTTTCGTCCCTCCTGTCGTCTCCTCCCGCATCCTCCCTCTATTTATGTCTCTCCTTCTGCCCTCTCTCAAAGTATTGAGACAGAACTTTTTTGTCTGATGTCCGATGGAGCTTCCTGGTTTAGCTATAGGTGAGATGGGCCGTGGATTCCTCCTGGGTCCTCACCTATCCAGTCGGTCTTTAGTCGGTCTTTAGACAGACATTCTTTTCGTCTCTCCTTTTTGTCTCTTCCCTTATCCTCTCTTTCTCACCTCCCCTGCCCCCTCCACTACTTTTCTCTCTCCTTTCCTAATTGTATTGCCTATTTTTCTGGGATTTATTGTGTAGTTGTTGAACTTTTTCTTTTACATTGTTGATTCTCATGTAAAGCGCTCTGATACCTCCGGATCTAGCCAGCGCTATATAAAACTCTTTAAATAAATAAATAAAATGAGCCAGCACTGGAGCAGGGGGCACGGCAAATTGGCCACGCTGGATGATGAAGCCCCCTTAAGGCTCTGGGTGCACACTGCTGCCTCCGAACACCCCAGGCCTTTCTTCCCCCACCAGCATCTCTTCCACTACATCAAAGAATTTACAGCTGCTGTAAACTGGGCTTCGCCTGCTGCAAAATGAAGGGTCTCCAGGGACGAGTACTACTAGGTAAGTGCCACTGTCTACAGTTCGAATTCACTTGGTCTCCCTGACCAGTTAACAATCACACAGGCAGATTTGATGTCTGTATTTTCCTTGGGGTAACCGAGGCTGTTAAAATCGCTTCATACCACTGCGCAGTAGCCTCAGAGCGCATTCACCGGCCTGTGTTCCGAGACGTACATTGCTAATTTAAAATTCCCTGAAAAAGTTAACATTACTTAAACTTCCCATTAATTGCAGACTCTCCCTAAGTTTCATTGACACAATTTCCTAACGGGTTGTCGGAATTCTTCCTTCATTGAATTCTTCATAGGACTCGCTGAATTTGATTATCCAAACTTGTGAAAATGTCGATTTTTTTGCTGTATGTTAGTGCAAATAATCTCTGTGACCACCCTCTCCCATTTCTCATATATCAGGTCCTGTTTTGATCAAAAAGAAACATTATTAATGAATGTTGTATGAAACATAAAAACATTTGTCAGCAAAATGTCTGTAATGTATTCTCAAAAATCACAAATATTTAAAATAAATGTAAGGAAAACGGTATTTAAAACCATCTGTTTAAACTTTACAATATGCCGACGTGCATTTTGGCGTTGCATTTTTATAGCGCACAGCACTGCTAAGAACTGGGTGGTGTGAAGCACATTGACGCCCCATCACCACTATATTTCATTGTTATAGTTTAGATTTTGTATCATGCTCCTTAAAGCATTACACCCAATCGTATTTCAGGTATTACCAGTGCCATGAGTGTTGCAGGTTTGCTGTTCGCTAATTCCCGAACACAATGTAACCACTGGTTGCTTCAAGGTGTTCCCAATATAGATACTAGAATAGGCAGAAACAAACGTAGAATTCATTTTGATAAAATACTCATCAGAGGGTGTTTTAGGTATCTCTGCATGATGCTTGAGGTCGCTCTGAAACACCCTTCTTAGACTGAAGGGGCTGGAAGCGCTATACCAATGCTACAATAAAATAAAATGCAAACAATGAATACTAATTGTAGGACCAGGGCGAGACTGGCCGTAGCAGGCACCAGGCATTTCCCCAGTGGGCAGGAAGCGTGGGGGCCAGTTTCTTGCCCGTGGGGGGCCGGTTTTGTCACTGGGGGACGGTTTTGCAGCAGTGCTGCAATATCGGCCCCCTGTAAGAAAAGCGGGAGTGGTGCTTCTTGCTAGCACTGCCCCACCTCCCTCCCCTGCTGCCAGGTCGGGTTGAGCAACAATCTGCCAGGGCTGATTGTTGTTCCCAGTCCGGCCCTGTGTAGGACCCGCACACACCTGACGGTTATGGCGTTCTCCATCACTAGCATGTTACTGGTGCCTCGAAAGCCCTCTGTTTTTGCAACGTTGTAGTTAGAAATAGCGCTGCAGGTGCAAGAGCACCGAGGCCCAAGGGTCTTAGGGGCCCCCTGCATCCCACACATAGTTGTCTTGTTTTTACCAAACCAGATGACAGGGGGACATGTTCCTTGCCTGCATTATGGCCCTTGGCACCATTGCGGGAAATAGTGCTTTCTAATTGAATAGCACCTGTTATAGTGCATTTGGCACTCCGTTTCACTCCGAGGTGCGTAATTGACGGCTTGGAAAAAGCTTGAGAAAGTGAAGTACACTCAGCCCAGGACCGTTTTCCGAGTACATGCAAGAAGAAGCTCTCTAGAGGGAGGCGGTGTTCTAAACTTCTATTGGCGGCACGGTGTCCTGTATGTTATACGCATGCGTCAGTTGTTCACGACACCCAATGTGGCCCAACCTCTCACAAAATGCTTTCTGTTATATATTCTGGGTTTGAGAAATGTAACACTATCAGAATTAGCGGAGAAAATTATTTTAAACGTACCTCACGACTTTATGCATTCAGTAGCCTCAAAGCCATCCGTTGACTTCTGGCGTGGCAGTCCACGACGGAGACAGAACAAGCATTTGCAATGCAATAGGTCTTGCATTTACGCAAGTTTGAACTATTGGCATTCTAAATGACAATGCCTTTTATTTGTGTTTTAAAACCTAAAACAAGATCAGGAATGGCCATTTGAGGAACATCAGGAATCAGCAGTTTTTTAGTAGACAGGGGAGGCAAGATGGCGTTCGGCTAGCTTCACCACAGTGATGCTCCGCCAAGCATCCCCCGACTGAAATTACAATTATCCTCCAACTATCTACCAAACTCTTTTCTTTGAAGCTCTGATATGCGCTGATTGAAAGGGAATTATTTTGAAAGGCATGCTGAATGTAAAACAGAGAGAAAGCGTGGTCATTGTGCTTACCTGCTCTCTTCAGCTGGACTGCAGCCTTCCGCGGCTGCTACTGCATCATCGGGATGATCTCGCGTGGGCTCTGACATCGTGGATGCTGACAGGTCTGAGCAAGCCCCGTACAGGCCAGCCTAGTAGAGGATCGCACCGTGGACCCAGCGGAAGGTGTGTGCTGACATCGAGGCCACAGCGGACAGGCTCTGTATACCGCTGGCGGAGTGAGGGTCTGGTGCGCGGCTCTCCCGCGAAAAACGGGCGAAATCCGGGAAAAGCAGAAGGAGCTGTCAGGCCCAGATTCTGCTCTACGGGACCAGCGCAGAACATGTCCGGTAAGGGGGGCCGGGTAGTTAAGCCCAAAATTCCTACAATCACCACCCGGCAGAGGAAGCTCGATGTGCCTAGGCAGGATGCCTTGAAGCAAGAGGCACAGGCGGCCAAGGGCAAAGCAGGCAGCGATAAATCGCTAAAAAAGGACACAGCAGCGGCTACGCCCCCCGGCGAAAGTGCATCGGCCTCAATTTCAACTTACCTAAAAAAAACCTTGGGATGTCAGCCTTTAATCACGGATAGTTTTGAGGCTGGCTAAACTGACTGGAGGGGGAGCGAACAGTAGACCACAAGTCACAGCAGAGCCGACCCCACAGGGTAGCAATATGGCCACAGTTACATGCCCGGATACACTTGCAAACCCCTTACCCTCTAACAATCAGGATTCTTCCACTACCACCCCATTGCACCTTCCCCCCTCATGCACTTCCTCAAGAGCGGAAAGAGCGGACCCTTTGCTAATGTCCACTGCTACAGGGAAAGAGCCACAAGTAGACTTAATGAATACACCCTCTTATGGCATACTCTAATTCTGCTGATTTGTCTGGGGGGAAACCAGACCATCATTAATGCTCACATGGAATCAGAGGACCTACAAGGCAAACATGAGAGAGAACCCGCCCTGGCTGATATGTTGGGGTCTATCAAAAGCCTTCAAGCTGAAGCCAAAGCAGACAGTCGCAGGTCCCGAATGGCAGCAAAAGAACTTCAAGGGGCAGTGAGAAAGGTGGGCAGAACTTGTGCCGAGATTGTGGATCGGATGGCTGCAGTCGAGGAAAGGACTGAAGAACTTGAGAAGGAGGCTACATCACTCCAGGCTAAATCTGAGGAACATGAAGAAGCCGTTAAAGATATCATGTGGAAGCTGGAAGAACAAGAGAATCGCCAGCGGCGCAATAATCTCCGCTTCCTCGGAATACCCGAGGGGATTGAAAAGGACGATGCAAGGAAGTACATGATCGCCCTCCTCAAAAATGCATTCCCGGAACTTCAATCTTGGGACTGGGAGAAAGAGGTTCAAAGGGCTCATAGGTTCCCCCTGATGATTAAACACCACAAAACAGCATCTCAACAACACCCTAGAGCCATGCTTTTGTTTTTCGGAAACTTCTTACTCCGACAGGCTCTCTATGACCTAGCCCGACCTACCAACAAAAGGACCTTTGAAGGGGTATCCTTTTTTACCAGGCCAGACTTTGCACATGCAACAGTTGAGAGGAGGTGGCGATTGAGACAATTATTTGACCCATTCCAAAAAATTTGGAGCTACGGTTTTTCTTCAGAACACAGCAAGATTAAAAATTGGCTATAAAGGTCAAACCCGCAGCTACCTCTCTGAGTTTCAGGCAAAAAACTACCTAGAGAAATCTCAGGTCATAAATAATGCAAAGGGAAAAAAAAAATATATATATATACAGTAATCTTGCCAGAGTACAGATAATGAAAGAAATCCAAATAGCAGGAGTAATGTACTAGTCAGATTGTTAAATCTGTGGTACATTTATTTTTGTAACTACAACTCTGTGGGGTACCTTTTTTTCTTCTTTTTTTTTTCTCACTTTTCATCTCTCTGATTTTCTTTTTTTTCCCCTTTTCTTTCTTATGCTCAGTATTGGCTGTCCCTACTCCTTGATGGGGGTGGGGGAAGGTGGGGGAAGGTGAAGTCATTCAAAGAGCTTACTTTTTTTTCTTATGTAGGGTTGTTAATGTAGTAACACTAGCACGTTTAAGATTCAATGATACAATATAATTATGAGATTGCATGCTAAAAGAGCGTTCTATTTTTGTTGCTGCATTTACTGAACTTTTAGTATAGCATGTCAGAACTTTTTTTTTATTAGATAGTTCTGTTAGTATTTTTTCTTTGTTTGGGGTGGTCTCGCGGGCTCACCGGGTTTCGTTCGACAGATGTCACGTCCCTGGCCCACTCGGGGTCAGGTAACCTCCATAGGTGGTGGTGGGTGGGGGGACGGAAGCTGGGGCGGGGGGGCTAGCAGGAAGGTCAGACAGGAGTATTAAAATTCACAGAGAAAAAGGAAGCTATAAGGAGGTAGCTAACACCTTGATCATGGGGGAATACTATTTTAGGATGCTTTGTATAATTGAATGGGGACACTAAAAATTGTGTCACTTAACATCTGCGGCTTAAATGATATTAAAAAGAGGCAAGCCTTTGCGGTAGGGTTACAAACAGTAGGTGCCAATATAGTGTGCATGCAGGAAACTCATATCGAAGGTTCACAATCACATCTGTTGAAGTCACTGGGGGTACAAATTGGTCTGCGCTACATCACAGGGAGCAGGGGTCAGGGGGTGGCAATATTAGCTAGAGGTGTAGGATTTAGCTTCAATAGATGTAAAACAGATAAATTCGGCAGATGGGCAATTACAGAATGTCAGGTCGAACAATCACAACTAGTTACCATCTGCTCAATTTATGGGAGCAATTGTGATGATCCCACAGTGATTAATGAAGTATCCAACAAACTCACACATTGGCCATTACCATGACTTATCTGTGGGGATTTTAATATCAATCTGCCCTCCGATTGGTCAAATAAGAAATAACTAGCAGTACCATGGTCGGAAACCTAAAGTTTTCAAAGCCTTAAAACAGCTATGTCGTATGCATGGATGTTATATCCTATGTTTTCATATCTTTTGTTTTCATGATTATTTTGTATGTAGTCTGTTCACCTTTAGACTGTCTTCATCCAAGTGCTTGGGTTGCTAGGTAATTGTAGAGCTTCTGATCTTCAGTTGAAGACTGAAGCTTGATGGAAGAACACTCTGACAGATCTAGTGCTGTACATGAGATTTAAGAATAAACTTCATTATAAGTTTAATCTACTTGTATGTGATCTTTTGGATACAACATAATTTGGCGACGTGGTGCTCAGGTCAGCACTTCTTTGAACTCACGCAAAGAAGCAAAATGTATTTCCTGAGGAAGATCTTGTCAGACTTTAGTGTTCATGAACTACCTTTCTGATTATCATTGATGGATTTTGGATATTTGAACTTCTTAAATACTACTGAACAACTTTGAACACCCTGAATACCATCTGAACAACCTTGAACACCCTGAATACCATCTACTACTACTATTATCAAGATAAGTCTTAATATTTTAATATTTTAAATATTTTTGAAATTCTATTGGGAGCTTCGCTGCATGTACCTTCATGTATTTTCTGTACTTCGATGCAGGCTCATAGATTTATCTTTTCTTGCCTCTGATTGACTTTGGAGCTGCTTTCTTTGAATTACCTCCATTCTACATAAGTGTTTTGTTGGAACCTAATGTTGTCAGGTCACCTAGGGTAGCCTGGCCTAGGGTAAGGCAATATCAACAGAGGCACATGTGTGAAGGTTGCAAACCACCCAGCTGTAACATCAGGTAATTCCACTCAAAAATGACGCTACACCAATCTTTGTGTAAAAATACGAGCTTGTTTATAAAAATAGTATGACTGTAGGTTTCTTTTTCTCAATAGTTTACAATCAGATACACTGAGCAATTTTATCAACTTTTTCTACATACTCAGTAACATTCAAAGTTCTCCATCAGCAAAATTTCCACCCCCAGCAGAGAATTATTCCTGTTTAATACTTCTTTTACAGACTCTAATAGCCCATTTACAGTGATAGATTATATATCCCAAGCTGGGGACTCCTGGTTACTCCACCAGAACGATTATTCTTGAAGAATACAACTAGTTCAGACTGAGCTTTAGGAGTGACAGGTTCACAAAACTCTGGAAGTCTTCCAGCTCACCCTTGCTTCATAACAGCTCTGTTATCACTTATTTGCAGGTAAACTCAGAGTGTATACACGTACTCCTCTCCTCCACCCACAGTTCTCAGCAACCTCAATGTCTTCTGACACTTCCCCACACTGAGGCAAATCACTGCTGCGTTTATCCCTCTGAGCTTCTACTTCCGTTTGATGGCTGAATAGACCTCCTTTCCCCTGTCAGAGTCAATGGTAGAGTAAACCGATGGCTATATCGGAACAGGGAACCTCCAACAGTTACTTCTGAGGTGATGGCTGTGACGGAACTCCTCCCCAGGGCCTTTGCGGTTTCCCCGGCTCTAGTCCCACTTCCCCCTTTCACCGCACCTTACTTGTTTCCCTGCAGGCTGCGGGGCTAGAGCTTCGTTTCCCCTGGGTCGGGAGCTGTTCCTTCGCCCCCGCCCTCACCAGGAGATGGAATTGCTGGGGAGCCTGGAGTCGCGATCACTCGCAGGAATCCTACGGCCCTCTCCCGAGCCAAGCCACGGCAGCGCAGGCGCGGCAGAGCAGTGTTTCGGCTGGCGCCTCCTCCCTCGTGTGGAGTTCAACACGCCACTTCTGACCTTGCGCGGGGGATCAGTGCTTCGCCGCTTCCCCGCCTGCCTCACCTCCAGATGCACCGCTGGGCTTGCGCAATGAGCAGCGCCACTTCCCTCGGTCCTACAGTCCTGTCATGTCAACGCCCACTCGCGCCTCCGGCTCAGTGACACTCCAGACAGATCTCGCCTGGGTCGTCTCTTCAGAGTCCCGGTAGGCTGGGACCTCAAAAAGGAAGGTTGGGAGCCAGTTCCCAGACTGAAGTTGGTAGAATGAGGATGAGGGACAAAGGCTAAAAAGGGGGGCCAAATGCCACAGTTGCACCGGTTACCACAAATAAAGGCAGACCGATGGGAGGGTTTGGTCAGGAGCAAGAGGGGGAACGTCTTCTGAAAGGTGTTGTCAATCCCACAGACCAACTTACTCCTTCTAGCGCGTCCTCCTCCTCAGACCCACTGCCTCTCTCCTCTACTTAACTGGACTGCACAAAATGGCTTCCTGACCTCTGCCCTTATATAGCCTGTCCACACAGGGTCCAGTAGGGTCCAGAAAGTTCTGGAAGGCCTAATGTTAACCTATGGGGCATGCTAGGATATGGCAGTTGGTAGCCACCATTTTGTGACTCTCAGTGAATTCCTGTCAGGAAAGGCACCTAGGACTGAGGTGAAGAATTATGAAGGAAAAAGGGCACCTATCCCCTAGGCCAACACCTTGAAAAATCTAGTGGACGCAAAAATAAATAAAGGCATGAGGGGCAAGAAGGGGACAAAATAAATAAATATTAGGAGGGACTACGCAAAGGGCCAGACAGGTCTAACACGCGTCCCCCCCAGCTGAAAGTGGGGAGAGCTACCCAACCCCTTGGGAGTCCTCATCACTAAGGCGGAAATACCTGGAGAGACCGTCTGCATTGGCGTGGTCCACTCCAGGCCGATGTTCCACCCGGAAGTCCATTCCCTGTAGGGAAATGGACCATCTCAGCAACTTGGGATTTTCCCCCTTCATCTGCATTAGCCAACGAAGGGGTCGGTGGTCAGTCTGAACCAGGAAGTGCGAGCCAAACAGGTATGGCCGCAGCTTCTTCAGAGCCCACACCACCGCAAAGGCTTCCCTCTCAATTGCACTCCACTTCTGTTCCCGGGGAAGCAGTCTCCTGGATAGGAAAACCGCAGGCTGATCCAGGCCCTCTTCATTCAGTTGCGATAACACTGCCCCAATGCCATGTTCTGATGCATCTGTCTAGACAATGAACTCTTTGGAGAAGTCTGGGGCCCTCAGGACCGGTGCTGCACACGTTGCCTGCTTCAGTTTTACAAAGGCTTGCTGACAAGCCTCTGTCCAAACTACCCGTCGAGGTTGTTTCTTTGAGGTGAGCTCTGTGAGGGGCGCTACAATAGTGCCATACTCCTTTACAAACGACGGTAGTAGCCTGTGAGGCCCAGGAAAGCTCGGACCTCAGTCTGTGTCTTGGGGGGTTTCCAGGCCATAATTGCCTCAATCTTTGCCTGCAGGGGCTGCACTGTTCCCCTACCCACCAAATGTCCAAGGTACACAACCGACCCCTGCCCAATCTGACATTTGCTGGCCTTGATGGTCAATCCAGCTTGTTTCAGGGCCTGGAGAACTGCTTGCAAATGTTGCAAATGGTCCTCCCAACTGCTACTGAAGACAGCAATGTCATCCAGATAAGCAGCGGAGAATCCCTCCATTCCGGAGAGGACCTGATTCAACAGCCGCTGAAAAGTGGCAGGGGCGTTCTTGAGCCCAAAGGGCATCACGCAGAACTGGAAGTGTCCCTCAGGCATGGAGAAAGCTGACCTTTCTTTTGCTCCGTCTGTAAGGGAGATCTGCCAGTACCCTGAAGTGAGGTCAAAGGTACTCAGATATTGGGCAGCTCCCAGCCGGTCAATCAATTCATCCGCCCTAGGGATCGGATGAGCATCTGTCTTGGTGACTGAGTTCAGTCCCCGGTAATCCACACAGAACCTCAGTTCTGGAGTGGTGCCTGGTGGAGCTGCTTTTGGCACTAGAACCACCGGACTGGACCAGGGGCTGCTGGAAGGTTCAATAACTCCTAGCTCCAGCATCTTGGCAACCTCACCATGGATGCTAGCCTTTACCTTGTCGGACAGCCGGTAGGTCTTTGACTTCACTGGTGGGCTGTCCCCTGTGTCCACATCATGGGTACACAGGTGAGTCCTTCCCGGGACAAGGGAGAACAGCGTAGAATATTGCTCCAGTATCTGGCGACAGTCCTCCCGCTGTTCAGGAGTTAGGGTTTAAGAGAGAATCACTCCCTCCACTGACCCATCCTTTTCTTGAGACGAGAACAAGTCTGGGAGAGGTTCGCTTTCCGCTTCCTCTCCCCCATCAGTCACCATCATTAAGATGACCTTGGGCCTCTCATGGTGGGGTTTGAGTCAGTTAGCATGTAGCACCCGTAGGGGCTGTCGAGGGGTCTTAAGGTCCACCAGGTATGTGGCCTTACCCTTCTTTTCCAACACCTCAAAGGGGCCTGTCCAGCGATCCTGGAGGGCACTTAGCTCTCCAGGCTCCATCACCCACACTTTCTGGCCAGGCTCCAATTCCACCTGGTGAGCGTTGTGGTCATACCACTCCTTCATCACTGCCTGGCTGGCCTCCAAGTTGTCAGAAGCTTGCTTCCACAACTTCGCCATTTGGCTCCTGAAGGCCAGCATGTAGCTCACCACATCCTGGGGGGGTTTCCTGGGAGACTTTTCCCATCCATCCTTCACCAGGCTGAGAGGACCGCGTACAGGGTGCCCATACAGAAGCTCAAGGGGGCTGAAGCCCACTCCCTTCTGTGGCACTTCCCTGTAGGAGAATAGCAAACAGGGTAGGAGGACGTCCCACTTCCTCCGCAGGCTTTCAGGCAGACTTCTGATCATGCCCTTCAAGGTCTTGTTGAACCTTTCGACCAGTCCATTGGACTGGGGGTGATAGGGAGTGGTGAACCGGTAGGTCACTCCACACTCCTTCCACATTGCCCGCATGTACGCTGACATAAAGTTGGTCCCCCTGTCGGACACAACTTCCTTGGGGAATCCCACTCGGGTAAAGATCCCCATCAGGGCCCTAGCCACCACAGGTGCAGTGAAAGTCCTCAGAGGAATTGCCTCTGGGTACCGTGTGGCATGATCCACCAGAACCAGGATAAACCTGTGACCAGCTGTTGTTGGTGGATCCAATGGCCCTACAATGTCAATGCTCACCCTTTCAAAGGGGGTGCTAACGACTGGAAGTGGTTCCAGGGGAGCTTTCAGCTTCACCCCTGTTTTCCCACTAGCCTGGCAGGATACACATGTCCGACAGTAAGTGTTGGACGCCACTTTCATCTGAGGCCAGTAAAAGTGGGGGACAAGCCGAGCAAAGGTCTTGTCCTGACCTAAGTGTCCTGCCAAGGGTATTGCATGAGCCAATTCCAGCAGAAATTCTCGATACCGTTGCGGGACTACCAAGGCCCTTGATGAACCAGGTAAGGGTACCTTGGGTTCACTGTAGAGGAGTCCATCCTCCCAGTAAATGTGGTAGTGTCCCGCAACGTCCCCTGCTGCCTGGGCTTCAGCCTGTCGCCTCAGTCCCTCAAGGGTAGGGCACTCCTTCTGGCCCTTACAGAACTCCTCTCTGGTAGGCCCTCCCTCCACATGCCACTCAGCAGGGATGGGCAGGTCCTCCAGAGAAACTACTTCCCCCTCCACGGACTCCTGGTCCACCACCGCAGGCAGCCGATCTGTCACATGGGATGTGGAAGCCGAAGCAGGCTTCTCCTGTCTTCGGGTCTGTCCCTTTTTGGCAGCGGGTTGGGCCATTGTTCCAGGCTCCAACCCAGGTGAACTCCCTCTCCGGGCAGTCGCAGACCTTGTGCTTACACAGGCCCAGTCAGGTGTACCCAGCATCGCAGAATGCGTCCGGTATTCCACCTCTCTCCAAGCATTGTGCTCCATATCATTCCCCAGCAGACAATCAACTGGCACGGCAGGGCTTACGGCAACTCGAAGTGAACCTGCAACCCCTTCCAACTCAAAGGGAATCTCAGCCACGGGATAGTGGCCCATTCTGCCATCAGCCATCGCGGCGGGGTGGAGTACATTGGGAACCACCTGCTGTGGAGACACCAGCTGACTTCTCACCATAGTCATACTGGCTCCTGTATCTCTCAGAGCCTCCCCTCTCTGGCCATTTATGGTGATCCATTGTCCATACTTAACAGTATTTGGGGGCACCTGGATCTTAGGAACCATCTCCCGTTCTCCCAGGGACACTAAGGTAACACCCGCCCACTCACCCCCCTTATCTAAGGGCAACTCCTCCCCAAGCGCTACACTAGCTACTCCCGGGGCTTTTCCTCCTGTGGGAGGGGGTGGTCTCTTTGGGCATCTGACATCTTCCTTATAATGTCCAACACCACCACACTCGAAGCAGTGGACAACCCATGGCTGCTGGCTTTGGCCAGGATGAGGGTTTCTGGGCGGGTTAGCCTTAGGGGTGAAACCTGTTCCCTTTCCCTGGAAACTGTTTTGGGGACCTTTAGAGAACTCCAGCTTTTTATCTCCCCCCTCCTTCTTCTGAGGGGCGCCCTGTCCGGCCTTTTGGGAATCCCCTCCAGTCCCCTTTGAGGACACCCGGGTACTTGCCCAGATGTCTGCCTCCTCTGCAAGCTTCCGGGGGTTGGTCAGCTTGCTGTCCACCAGGTGTTGGCGCAGCTCGGGAAAACATTTCTCGAGTAGATGCTCTTTCAAAAAAGATCATACAACCCCCCATAATCCTTCACCTCACTGCCCTGTACCCAGCCCTCCAATGCCTTCCTCGCATAATCTAGGAAGTCCACCCAGTTCTGGGTGCTTAACTTGTGGCTCCCCCTGAACTTCTGGCGATACTTTTCTGGGGTTAACCCAAACTTCCTGATCAATGCTAGCTTCATGGTGGGGTAGTTGGTCTGCTCCTCCGGTTCTAAGGCTAGCAAAGTGTCCCGACCGGTAGGAGGCATGTACTTGTACAACCCACCCCCCCAGTGCTTCTCCTGGATCCCATGGGCTCTTAAGGAGACCTCATAGGCTGCCAGCCACTTGGCTATGTCATCCCCCTGACTATAGCTGGCAATTATATCCTTAGGCAGGTAGGGTCTGGACTCCCTGGTTGGTTCTCTGGTTTCGCTGCCACCATTTGGAGAGTTGGCGAGTCCTAACTGTAGAGCCTTGAGTTCTAGCTCTTTTAGTCTAAGCTCATGAGCCATCCTCTGTTCCTCCTTCTCCTGTTCTAACCTGGCTAACTCCCACTTCAGCTTCCTTTTTTCCCTCCTGTCTGTGAGCTCCGCTTCAGTCAAGCTTCCCCCGGAGACACTACTGCCCCTCCTAGAAGAGGTCATTGGTTCGGGGAGTAGGTTTCCCACCTCTGGATGGAACAATCCCTCTACCCCTATGACCGTGCCCCGGTCGGTCTCCCCATCCTCCTCCTTCTCTTCACTGCGCGCTTCCACCCAAGCCCTCAAACTGGTCTGGAGTTCCCCCTTCTTGGCACCACGCTTAAAGAACACTCCCATTTGTTGACAGAAATCTTTTAGCTGGGCCAATGAATAAGTGTCCAGTTTTTCCAGTGAAAATTCCATTTTGCAAAAGGCAACACAAGGTTAAACACACAAAAAGAATAGAGTTGCAAGGGCAACCTGAAGCTACCTCCACCCCACCACCAGGAATAAATTTGGAAAAAGCAAAAGTAAAAATTAGGAAGGCCGCCAGGAGAAAACTCCAGGTGTAGGTTAGTGGATTACACTTAGTTACTGCAGAGTAGTCGCAACCACAGTCAAGATCCCACCGCTAGACACCAATATGTTGGAACCTAATGTTGTCAGGTCACCTAGGGGAGCCTGGCCTAGGGTAAGGCAATATCAACAGAGGCACATGTGTGAAGGTTGCAAACCACCCAGCTGTAACATCAGGTAATTCCACTCAAAAATTACGCTACACCAATCTTTGTGTAAAAATACGAGCTTGTTTATAAAAATAGTATGACTGTAGGTTTCTTTTTCTCAATAGTTTACAATCAGATACACTGAGCAATTTTATCAACTTTTTCTACATACTCAGTAACATTCAAAGTTCTCCATCAGCAAAATTTCCACCCCCAGCAAAGAATTATTCCTGTTTAATACTTCTTTTACAGACTCTAATAGCCCATTTACAGTGATGGATTATATATCCCAAGCTGGGGACTCCTGGTTACTCCACCAGAACGATTATTCTTGAAGAATACAACTAGTTCAGACTGAGCTTTAGGAGTGACAGGTTCACAAAACTCTGGAAGTCTTCCTGCTCACCCTTGCTTCATAACAGCTCTGTTATCACTTATTTGCAGGTAAACTCAGAGTGTATACACGTACTCCTCTCCTCCACCCACAGTTCTCAGCAACCTCAATGTCTTCTGACACTTCCCCACACTGAGGCAAATCACTGCTGCGTTTATCCCTCTAAGCTTCTACTTCCGTTTGATGGCTGAATATACCTCCTTTCCCCTGTCAGAGTCAATGGTAGAGTAAACCGATGGCTATATCGGAACAGGGAACCTCCAACAGTTACTTCTGAGGTGATGGCTGTGACGGAACTCCTCCCCAGGGCCTTTGCGGTTTCCCCGGCTCCTGTCCCACTTCCCCCTTTCACCGCACCTTACTTGTTTCCCTGCAGGCTGCGGGGCTAGAGCTTCGTTTCCCCTCGGTCGGGAGCTGTTCCTTCGCCCCCGCCCTCACCAGGAGATGGAATCTCTGGGGAGCCTGGAGTCGCGATCACTCGCAGGAATCCTACGGCCCTCTCCCGAGCCAAGCCACGGCAGCGCAGGCGCGGGAGAGCAGTGTTTCGGCTGGCGCCGCCTCCCTCGTGTGGAGTTCAACACACCACTTCCGACCTTGCGCGGGGGATCAGTGCTTCGCCGCTTCCCCGCCCGCCTCACCTCCAGATGCACCGCTGGGCTTGCGCAATGAGCAGCGCCACTTCCCTCGGTCCTACAGTCCTGTCATGTCAACGCCCACTCGCGCCTCCGGCTCAGTGACACTCCGGCGGCGTGGGAAGACAGATCTCGCCTGGGTTGTCTCTTCTGAGTCCCGGTAGGCTGGGACCTCAAAAAGGAAGGTTGGGAGCCAGTTCCCAGACTGAAGTTGGGAGAATGAGGATGAGGGACAAAGGCTAAAAAGGGGGGCCAAATGCCGCAGTTGCACCGGTTACCACAAATAAAGGCAGACCGATGGGAGGGTGTGGTCAGGAGCAAGAGGGGGAACGTCTTCTGAAAGGTGTTGTCAATCCCACAGACCAACTAACTCCTTTTAGCGCGTCCTCCTCCTCACACCCACTGCCTCTCTCCTCTACTTAACTGGACTGCACAAAATGGCTTCCTGACCTGTGCCATTATATAGCCTGTCCACACAGGGTCCAGTAGGGTCCAGAAAGTTCTGGAAGGCCTAATGTTAACCTATGGGGCATGCTAGGATATGGCAGTTGGTAGCCACCATTTTGTGACTCTCAGTGAATTCCTGTCAGGAAAGGCACCTAGGACTGAGGTGAAGAAATATGAAGGAAAAAGGGCACCTATCCCCTAGGCCAACACCTTGAAAAATCTAGTGGACACAAAAATAAATAAAGGCACGAGGGGCAAGAAGGGGACAAAATAAATAAATAATAGGAGGGACTACGCAAAGGGCCAGACAGGTCTAACATGTTTCTACTATCTTCTACTTCATTTATGATTTCATATTGAGTGCCTCCATTTTTTGAACCTCCGACTTTTTTTCACAGACTTCCGACTTCAAATATTACAATTTAAAAGTGTTTCTATGATTGCGGCATTCAAATTAATGAATTGACAGTTGCTGACTTACTTTGAATTATTGTTTTTCAAGGATCGTCATTCTTTGCGCTTCAGTGACGCTTCTTCGAATTCCCGTGATCTTCATTCTGAATCTCTCGAAGCGGCAGAAATCATCATCACGTTTAGACGTCGACGTCCATGTCATCACATGATGTTAAACAGCGTAGTGGCCATTTTGGGTAACCAAGCAACACGGAAGCATCCTTGTGTATCGTTCTCCGGTTAAGTTTTAAAGAATCAACGCTGATACACACAGCTACGAGGTATTTATTTTTAATTTATGGAAGTACAACGCGTGTTTCCTTCGCTGATGCACACAGCTCTGAGACATCATTTTAAAGTATGTGTATCATTTACGCTGATAAACACAGCTAAGAAATAACTCTGAATTCTGTGCTTCATCTACGCTGATGCACACAGCTTTATTTTATTCTTGACATTATATTGATCCTTATATTTTGAAATATTTCTGATATATAGCACCAATATTTCTTTTAACTTTCCTATACGTATTCATATGTGCTTTATATTCTCATATTTCCTTTAACTTATTTTATTTACACCTTAAGAATTTTAAAGTTTCATAATGGCTCAACAAACTCCAGTCCTTCCATCACCATTTCTCCCTGAACCAGGTACTCTGAAAATTAAGTGGACTTAATGGTTTAAGGCTTTTAATAGTTATGTTGTTGCTATTGATGCTGTGAAATTTTCTCCTGTCAGGAAAAATGCAATGTTATATAGTGCTTTGGGTGCTGACGGTCAAAGAATTTTTGACCATCAACCTCCTATAGTAAGACCACCTTCAGATGACTGGAATGAGTATACTGAAGCTATTGTACGTTTGGAAAAGTATTTTAAGGATGAGCCGAGTATAATTGTAGAGAGACACAAGTTTTATACTCGAAAGCAAAGAGAGTATGAAAAGGTTGATACGTGTTTATCTGAATTGAGGGTGTTAGCTGCAACCTGCAACCTGCGAATTTGAGGGTCCTATTGAGCAGTATCTTAGGGATCAAATTGTGGTAAATTGCTTTAGTAACAAGGTTCAGGGGAGAATTTTATGTTGTCAGAATCCTTCACTTTTAGAAACATTAGAATTGGCAAGGGATTGAAAGATCTGTTTTTGCGTCTAAAGAATTGGGTAGTAGTAAATCTACACATGTTGAATCAGTAAACAACATTTCACAAAAAACATCTCAAAGTGTGAATCAATGTGAAAAACCTTCTAAAATTGAATGGAAGACAACTGACAAACCTCCTGCATGCTTTAGGTGTGGCTCAAAGTTACATCTGGCTAATTCAACTTCTTGTCCTGCATTAAAAAAGCAATGCTCTAATTGTAAAAAAATTGGACACTTTGCTGCAGTGTGTAAATTCAAAACAAAAACAATGTATCTTGAAACTACAAATTCTGAAGAGGTGTCTAATGTAGGTGGGGAACAAATTGTTAGGAAGATTCTATTATCAGTTGATATGATAGATGGACAAGAGGATTCTTGTACTTCTGATCCTGTGTGTGACTTAAAAATGGGTGAGGTCATAGTGAGAGTTACAGTAGACTCAGGGTCTCCTGTCACTATCGTTTCTGATTTTCTTTTCTTGGAACAGTGGAAGGGAGTTCAACTTCTGCCTCCTGACATACGCACAGTAGCGTTTAATGGAAAGGTAATAGATTTAATAGGCTATTTTGTTGACAATCTTACTTTTGAAGATCGCACTGTGCAAGCCAAAATTTATGTAGCTAAAAAAGGCTATAACATTCTTGGGTAGAGGGATCAAGGAAAATTCCCTTTAGTTTTGAGACCTGGTACCAACAATCCTATTTCTTTGGATCGTTCTAACATAATTAGTGCTCTAGTTACTGAAGAGTTGTCCTTGGAGAAAATCATGGGAAAATACCAAGCTGTGTTTTCTGATGGTCTTGGGTCAGTCAAGGGTTTCGAACATAAAATCATTTTGAAATCTGACGCCGTGCCGGTGATTCACAAAGTCAGGCATTAGGGAGAAACTGAAAAATCATCTTCATCAGCTATGCAAGGATGGTGTTATTGAACAAATTAATTTTTCATTGTGGGTTTCGCCAATTGTGGTTGCACTTAAAAAAAACTGTGATGAGCTTAGGCTATGCATAGATCTGAGAGCTTTGAATAGGAATATACAAGTAGATTGTTTTCCTCTACCACATATCCAAGACATGCTAGCTCAATTGAGAGGTACAAAAGTCTTCTCTACCATAGATTTGAGGGCAGCATACCATCAGATTGAGTTATGTGAGGAGTCTAAGGACTTAACAGCTTTTAATACTCCTTTTGGCCCTTACAGATATTTGAGGTTACCTTTTTGGTCTGGCTTCGGCGGCCTCTGTTTTTCAGAAGTTAATGTTTCAATTGTTTGGTGAGGTTCGTGATGTTCTAGCATATCAAGACGATATTCTGATATCTACTAATACTGTTGAGGAACATCTTATTAAACTAGATCAGGTGTTGGGCATCTTAAATGATCATGGTATGACTGTAAAAAAACAAAAGTGTAAGTTTCTGTTAGATGAAGTTGAGTATCTTGGTCATACTATTTCTCAGAAGGGCATTACTCCTAAACGTGACTTGTTGCAGGGAATTCGAGATTGTGCTTAACCCAGTAATAAAGATCAGTTGAGGTCATTTTTAGGGTTAAGTGAGTTTTACTCAAGATTTGTCCAGAATTTTGCACATATAAGTGAGCCATTGAGGATGCTCACCAGGAACAAAGTTATATTGTTGTGGGGTGATGAACAGAAGTTGGCATTTGAATCTTTAAAAGATTTAATAATTGGAGCTCCTGCTCTTAACCCTTTTGATGAGAAGTCTATTTCCTATATTACTGTGGATGCCAGTAATGTTGGTTTAGGTGCAGTGCTGAGTCAAGTGAATGGAGGTGATGAGAATGTAATAGCTTTTGCCTCCCGCCAACTTTCCTTGTCAGAAAGAAACTATAGTACAATTGAAAAGGAAGCTTTAGCTTGTGTGTGGGGAGTTAGGCATTTTTCTGCTTATGTTTGGGGCCTTGATTTTGTGTTGGTTTCAGACCATAAGCCTTTGATTTACATCTGGAATGACAATGGTTTGAGGAATGCCAGTCCAAGTTTAGTTCGACTATTTGCTAAACTTTATGATTTTAACTTTGTGATGAGACATATTCCAGGAGGAAAGAATTTCACAGCTGATTTTTTGTCTAGATGTCCTTCAAGCTATCCTGACTTTGAACCTATTCTTGATGACAAAGAAGTGGTAGTTAATTTATTGGATGGTTTGAAGTTGGCTTGAGATGCGGTTTCTGAATCAGATTGGATTAAAGCGTCTTTGTTGGACAATTCTCTTTGTATGTTAAGAAAATATATTGCTGAGGGTTGGCCAAGAGAAAATCAGGTGGACAAAGATCTTCTTCCGTTCTCCAAACTTAGAGAAGAGTTAAGCATGGAGGGAGTTTTTCTTTTAAGAGGTTCTTCTCTTATTCCTCCTTTGTCTATCAGAAGTAAGATTATTAACATCGCTCACAAAGGTCATGGGGGATTACAAGTACTAAGAAGAGATTGAGACTTCATTATTGGTGGCCAGGGATAGATGTTTGTGTAGACACCTTTTTGAATGATTGTGTTGAATGTTCTCATGCTGAGAAATCTTTACGTGCAGTGAATAAACCTTTGTGTCCTGTTGTCTTTAATGACAGTCCATGGGAGAAATTGGGCATGGATTTTTTGGGACCGATTGGAGGCTTAAATCAAGGTTTTAGATTTATCCTTACTATTGTTGATCATCATTCTAAATGGGTTGTCTTCAAATTTTTAAAGGAACCCAACACAGAGAATGTGATAAAATTTCTTAAACAGCTTTTCCAATCTGAGGGAATACCAGCTTATCTGGTGTTAGATAATGGCGTGCAGTTCGTGTCGCATGACATGAAAGATTTTTTAAATAATTTGGCCATTAAGCATCTCACTACTGCTTTATACAGTCCACAGGGGAATGGCTTAGTGGAAAGAGTGTACCGTGTCTTGAAGGATGCAGTCCAGTTAGCTATTTCTTCTGGTGTCAGTGTTCAGGAAGTGGTGAGTGACAGAATATGGTCATACAATAACACGCCGCATTCGACTACTGGAGTGACTCCGTTCTATTTGTTAAGGGGAAGGCAATCTTTTAATGAATTATCTCCTGGATGGGTGGTTAGAAAGACCTTTCACGAAAGGGGTGTGTCTGATTTGGATCAAGTTAAAAGGAATGTTGAGTCTGCTCAAATGAAGTCTAAAATCAGATATGATCAAGAGAAACATGTAAAAGAAATTTGTTTTGATGTTGGAGACAAGGTAAAAATTAGAAGACCGTGTGAGGGGTTCAAAATATTTTCCTGAAACAACTGTTGTTCAAGTCAGCAAACATTCTGTTAAGGTACTTGGCGGAAAATGGTGGAGTAAAAGAAGGGTTGCCAAGGTGAAAAACCCAAATTTAGATCTTGTTGATGTTGAGGGAAAATTGGATGTTTTGTCTCCATATATGAATGACATGCAGGGCTCACAAGGGGATGGTAGAAGTCAATGTGATTCTGAACCTCCTGTGGACAATGTGGAAGTTAACAAAAATGATGTGTCATTGTCTGATGTTTCTGTTTCTTGTTCCAGATCTAGTTCTAGAATTAGGTCTAAACCTAAATATTTAGAAGAATACGCTACTTAAATTTCAAAGTTTTGCTCTGAAGAGCATGTGCTTCAAAATGTTTTCTTAATTAATTTTTTATTTCTTGTTTCTGTTTATGGGAAGGGAGGTGTGTTATATCCTATGTTTTCATATCTTTTGTTTTCATGATTATTTTGTATGTAGTCTGTTCACCTTTAGACTGTCTTCATCCAAGTGCTTGGGTTGCTAGGTAATTGTAGAATGTTGAGCTTCTGATCTTCAGTTGAAGACTGAAGCTTGATGGAAGAACACTCTGACAGATCTAGTGCTGTACTTGAGATTTAAGAATAAACTTCATTATAAGTTTAATCTACTTGTATGTGATCTTTTGGATACAACAATGGACTCTTGGATGGGTGGCAAATTTCCAATTCTAATGATCCAGGTTACACTTTCTTTTCAAACCCACACCGTGTACATGCTAGGCTTGACTATTTTTTATTATGACAAGCATTAAGACCTATAACACGGATAGAAAAACTACCCCGTGTTCTCTCAGATCACAACCCCTTATTATGCACTTTAGGGTTAACACAAATGGCCCAGAAACCAAGAAACTGGACCTTCGAGAAATCCTTGCTCCTTGAAGATGATTACTGCAATCATATGCGAGTTTGGATACCCAACTTCCTAGAGGACAATGTGGGGAGCGCTAAGATAGAAACGGTGTGGGATGCTCTAAAAGCAGGAATTCGCGGGGAAACTACGCAATATTCAATGAGGGTTAATACATTGGCAAGAGACTCTCACAGTGTACTATTGGAAAATTTGAAGGGGTTCAAAGAAGAACTCGTTATGGCAACTCGAGACTCTTTAGCGGTGGAAGAATTGACCAAAATTCAATATCAGGCAGCAATTAATAAAGCTGCTATTATGAACACATTTACCACCAGAGCGGTCAAAAAAGCCACCGCTCACAGTAAGAAGGTCTATGAAGTGAGCAAATTAGTTGGTCATCACTTGGCGATACGGATGAGGCAACAAACTTCACAGAATCTCATACGCGAAATATTGGACCCAGTGGAAGGTCTGGTATCAGACTGTAGTAAGATTAGAGAAGCATTTTGGCGCTTCTATAGCACCTTATACTCTGTAAAAGGAGGGGTTGACGTAGAAAGAATGAGTGAATACCTGAATCAAGACGTACCCAGTAGCCTTAGCGAAGAAGATCAAGATTCTTTAGAGGAGATTCCAGACCTGGAAGAAATCCTAAAAATAGTTAAGGATCTACCTAGAGGAAAAGCAACAAGTCTGGACTCTATCCCCTTAGAATTCTATGTAACCTTTTTAGACCAACTTAAAGATATTCTGCTAGATCTATGTGTTTATAAATTTCAAGGGGGACAACCTCCAAGTTCGTGGTCAAGGGCTAAAATAGTTATCTTCCCTAAAAGAAATAAAACCCCAGATCAGATGGGCTCCTATCGCCCCATTACCCTAATAAACGTAGATTCCAAAATAAACTCTAAACTAATTGCAAACCGTATTTCTCCAATAATTCACAAAATCGTTGCAAAATGTCAGCATGGCTTTGTGCCCGGAAGAGGAACTACAGATCATATTCATCGAGTGATCAGCCTATTTGATAGCACGGAAGTGGCAGGAGACCCTATGGCGCTAATTCTTCTAGACGCTGAAAAGGCCTTCGATAGGGTCTCCTGGCCATTCCTGTGGCTTGCAATGTCTTGAGTGGGATTTAAACAGGGATTTATCCAAGCGGTACAAAAATTATACATTGATCCTAAAGCTGTGGTTATGGTTAACACCAATCTTTCGAAAGAACTAAAATATCAAGGGGTATCCGATAGGGATGCCCGTGCTCCCCATTGCTGTTTGCAATTTACATTGACCCTTTTATCCGCAGCTTGGAATCCAATGAAGGTATCATTCCCATCTTTACCCAAGGAAACTTGACCTAGACCATGGCATACGCCGACGACATTGCCATAGTCACGCCTGATCCTAATACAGCCCTACCTATCATCGAAACAGCGGCTAAATGCTTTGGCAATGTCGCCGGCTACGCACTCAATCAGAGTAAAACCCAAGTGGTATTGAATAACAAATGCACTATGATAGACTCTCGTGTGACAGAAAAAGCGACCTACCTGGGCGTCTGTATTACATCTAAGCTCGATAAGTTGGTTGACTTAAACATGCAACCTGTGTTAGATAAAATGCAAAAATATCTTCGCTGCATGGATAACTTACATCTATCTTTGATTGGTCGGGAAAACGCATTAAAAATGGTTTATTTTCCTAAGCTCCTTTATATGTTCAGAGCAATTAATTTAGAAATATCAGAGCATTGGTTCAAACTGATGGAACGCACCTTTACCAGCTTCATGTGGGCATACTCACAACCTCGACGAGCTTACAAATTCTTGACTCTCCCCAAAGAAAAAGGAGGCCTAGCCCTCCCTAATCTTAAGGCATACTATTGGGCATCGATGCTTCTATACAATCACAAACTTTTCTTATTAAATGGCACTGAGATAACTTCGGTGGAGAACCAACCCTCAATTCACCAGCTATTTTTGGGTAACAAGAGTAGTGGCTATCTATGACGATTTCTTTATGATAGCTATCATAAAAAAGTCAGTCTGAAAACCCTGTTGGGGGGGTTTAAAGCATGGAAGTCCGTGAGGAAATTGCTGGGTATAGGATGACTTTCGTACTACTCTCCTTTAAGTAATAACCCTGCCCTTCCTGACATTTTCAGAGGTGCCTGCATCGAAAGATGGACCACAGCTGGAATTACACATATTGGATGCCTTTTTTCTAACGAAGGGTTACATTCTTTTGAAGCCCTAAGAGAGAAATATCGACTGGAGTGGAGAGATTTTTTTAAATTTCTCCGAATTAGAGATTTTTTATTGCAACGGATTAGGGGAAATATCATATTTGATAAACTAACCACAGCTGAAGTGTTAAAAAAGCCCAAAAAATTCACCATTGGGGGGATGTACTCTCTCTTATTATCTCATTTTCCGGATAACCTAGAGAAAACCGCACAGAAGTGGCAGGAAAAAATAGCTATTACAACAGAAGAGTTTAATTATGCTTATGGTTTATCTCGAGCTATTCTCATGTCAACAAAACTGCAAACATAGTTCTACAAAACCTGTTTTTTTATGTATTATACTCCAGACAGAATAGCTAAATGGGGGAGTGGGAGGGGGACTTGTTGTTTTAGATGTATGATTCCTAAAGCTGATTGTACACACATCTTTTCTGCCTGTGTAAACTTAAACTCCTTGAAACTAAGCATTGAGAGGTTCTTAACGATGGTTTTAAAAACTGAAATAGCTCTCTCTAATGAAGTGGTTATCCTAGGCGCAGCAAGTCTCAACGATCCTTGCCAGGGCCATGAATTAGTCTTTATCGCAATGGCGGTCTTAAGAATCTGCATTGCCTCTGCCTGGCTAGACCCCAATCCCCCATCATTCCAACAATGGTTCTCTAGACTACTAGCCATATTAAACATAGAAATGGCTATATACAAAAGAAAAGGCAGGAAGCGGAGGGCCAGGGGGCTTAAAATCTGGAACCCTTTAATTGAATGGTCCCAATCCCAAGGTAACTCCCTGTAGTATGATGTTTCAATTATCTTGATTTAGGGGAAACACAAAGGGGAAAAAAAGAGGGAAAGAGAAGAGGAAAAGAAAAAAGGAAAGGAAAAAAATTGTTAATATTAATCAGTAACGCTTGTAAATAACATTTGGAATATAAGTCATCAATTATGTTTGTATTCCCTTAAAAGAGGAAAATTGTGTAATTAATTAATTTATCGATTTATTACTGTATGAATTACTAATCCAGTATTTTGTTATCCCTTTATTTGTGCATCCAAACATTTCTGTCTGTTCTGCTTCATTGCTTGTCTGACAGGGGGCGGGGAGGGGGAGTTGTTTTGTTGTGAATATAAAATCCAATAAAGATATTTAAAATAAAACTAAATAAAAAAAAACTAAAACAAAAATAAAAGGCATTGGTATTTGCAATGTCAATAGCCCAAACTCACGTACATGCGAGACCTATTGCATTGCAAATGCTTGTTCTGTATAGTAACAGTTTTGATGGTGAAATATTCCCTATCAAGACAAGTATGTGCTGATTATGTTTTACTCAATCTTTTCAAAAGTATGACATTGGAAAGTTTCTTCACATTAAAAAATTCATAGTGGGTGAAGGATCTGGCACTATGACCAGAGCTACCAACTTTGGAACTGGGGAACTAAGTTCAATTCATACTGTCGACTCAACATCCTCTCCAGGAAATCACCAAGGGCCAGATTTACTAAAGGATTGCATTATCTTTGCACAACTGAAAGTGACTCAATGCAAAGCCTTTCTGCACAAAAAACATCCTGCCTGTAATGCAGGCACCCTTGCACCATGGCACTATAGTGCCTGCATTGGTACTAGGCAGCACTGTGTGCACCAGCACAGAGAGAGAACAGGAATGTGCTGTATTTTAGTAGATATGGCACATCCCTGCCCTCTCAATGTGATGCTGTGCAGCACAGCAAGTTGTCTTGCTGTGTTGCGCCATGTCACATCTTTGTAAATGTAGCCCTTATCCTCCCTTTGCCATGGTTGAATATAAGGGTGTTTTATCTAGGTAAGACAGATCCACTGTTTATGCAATGGGTCAGAACAACAAAATATAAAGAGTGGACCTATTGGCTTTATAAAGGGGTCAGAATATCAACATATATAAAGCACATGCATTGTCTTTTTCAGAAAACTACCAATAATTAAAATGAAATGCATATTTCACTAAACAGTGTGTAATAAAAGTGATTTTTAATAAAAAAATGTAATAAAGCTTTATTAACAAATCAGTAAGATGTCTTTGCATCTTTTATTTAAAAAAGTTCAAGTTATAAAGTGCAGCCATGGAACCGACCACAAGGGGGGGGTCTGCCCTCCAGTTGAAGACCATAGAGCCCCAGCCAGGAGAACTTTAATATGTTAAGCTCTCTTGCGGTCATAAATGTAATGACCCAGGAACCAAACTTGTTTTTCATTTTATTTTCCTGGAGGACTTCTGAACTCCCTGTGGTCATACACAAAATAAAAACAAATGCTTGGTGATGCCCGTACTCCTTCTAGACTACTAGCCATATTAAACATTGATTCAGATGCTCCGTCCATCACCACCCCCTTTTGTACCGCTTTTGGCTGCCATAAGTGTGGCAGGGTATGCTCAGACGTGAGTCCTTTGCTCACTTTGCCACTGGATTCAAGCAAGCCGGGCTGAAGATGGCTGGAATGCCAGAAACCGGTCCTCGGAAGCTTGTTTCCGGTCCAGGGAAGACATGGCTTGGCAGTTCAGGCTGGACTGTTCCCATGAGGCACAGGGTCAGAATGATTTGCATATAGCCATGTCTGAACTGGGGTGGGCTAAAGAACGGTGATGGATTAAACCCAGATCTTTTGACTGGGTGTAAGTGTTTGATTGATTCAGATGCTCCGTCCATCACCACCCCCTTTTGTACCCCTACTCCTTCTAGAAACATCCCCAGGCTGAAAACATATGTTTAAAAAGCCATTGGATGTCATTATGAAGCTCTCCTAGCAAAGAGCTTTGAATAGTAAATGAGCAGCTTCTGACACCCATTCATTATTCTTTTAAGGAACTGTGCAGGAAGGCCCAGAGCCTAGGCAGCCCCACCTTCTCCCTTGCATGCACCTTGGGTGCAGGGGGAGTCAGCTTTGACCCACCCCCCCTGGCAGGAGCAGGATTTTTTCCTCTGCTTACACCCAATGTGGCAATCTCAGTTTCCCTGGCCACAAGAGTGCAGGCAGGGAACAAAATGTGTGCTCCCGCTTGGTGGGAACATTTTTGCAGCTCCCGCCCGATGAGAGTCCACATATCTTTTTATGCACTTACAGGCAGGGAAAGTTTTTTCTGGGGGTGTGGTCCTTGTGAAATAATACAGCCAGACCTGGGGATGGGGTCCCTGCGAGGTGATGAACACAGCCTTCCCATGTAATGAAATATTGGCCCCTAGCGATGGGTTCCTTGAGCCATGGGGAGGCTTGGGGAGGGGAGATGCAAATCTCCTCCCCTTTTCAGGAATTTCAGCCCTATGGGCTGGGGTCCCCAGAACCTTTGGAGGATCAGGGAGGGGGGGGCTATGTGCCTCCTCCCATTTAATTTAGTATCAGTCATTGGGGACAGGGTCCCCAGGGCCTCAGAGAGCCTCAGAGAAGGGGGGTTGCATGACCCTCCCCTTTATTTCAAAATTGGCACCAGTGGATGGTGTCCCCGAGGCCTCAGAGGAGTTCAGGGAGGTGGGCTGCACATTCACTTCCCAATAAAACAGTTTTTACCACTCCATGGTTACTGGACCACCTCTGGGGGATTATTTATTTGAATTGCAGGAGCCTGTGATTTTTGTTCCATTGTACTGTGGATTCACAGATTCACAGAGAATTTGAGGTAAAATATTAAAACAAAACATTTTTGATCCCTGTCTAGTGGGACAGGATATCCCTATTCTGCCCCTTATATCTACTTATTAAATTTTTTTAAGGACAAGGGACTGACAAGCATATGCATCAAAGCTTTTTGCGATCACAAACAGTGCAATATGCAACAATCGGCCTTTTGCGATCGCAAAATTAAATTTTGCAATGCATGAAACAACTTGCCATTTGCAATTTAAGAAATCGCAATATTTAGCGATTTCTCAAATTGCGATTGCATTTAAGGAATCACAAATTGCGATTCCTTAAATGCAATGCAAGATGCATTTTAAAATAGCGATTTCGCTATTTTGGCCCGCTATTTACCACAAAATCATATCAGATGGTAAATAGCGAAAACTTTGAAAGATGGACTAAAGTGCATTTTTCAAAGTTGTAAGTTACACGCACATGCCCCTGTGACATTTGTGTGCGCAACATATGTGCACGCATCAATTTCAGGGGTGCAACAGGGTGTCCTTTTGACACCCTTGCACCCTTGAAATTGCATGCGCAATTTCCTATTCATACCTATGGGCCTGTAGGCCCATAGGAATGAATGGGAAGCCCTTCCTTATTTGCGACTCGCAATTTGCGATTCGCAAATAAGGAATATGTAGGAATCACTATTTTTACAGCGATTCCTACATTTATAGGGTTTTGCGAGTCCTTAATTGCGATTCCTTAATATCCACAATTAAGGACTTGCAAAATCCTACCTTGATGCATGTGCCTGTTAGTACCAAAGTCCTTAGATTGCAATCGTTGATGAGGTGATGGCAGCCAATCAGATCTCATCTCGAGAACTGTAGACCCTGCCCTACCTCCACAGTGTGAAATATACAATGGTTTTGATCCTTAAAATCTCAAAACTACGAACCAATTTACACCAAATCACAAAACTTATGTTTTTTGGGACATGGTGTAGCTTTCTGCCACCTTTGGGGTAAATCTGTTCAGCTGTTTGGACTGTAGCAGTGTCTAAATTTCCAATGGAAAAATTAATGGGAGTTCATCCACTTCAGCTTCTTTTTGAAAAGTTTTGCGCCTATCCATGAAGCGGTGCCAAGAAAAAGGGGTGCCAAATACCCTGATTTCTCCTGTTATTTCTATTGGAAATTTTGGGAAGCAATACAGAAAAAGTGACTGAATGGAATTAAATTTGGCAGAAAGTTAGAACCTTTCTTAAAAAAGATGCTTTTAATTAATTATTGTAAATCTATTCAGCCTTTTTCAATACATTTGCATTTACATAGTTGCTTGGGGTGGTCATGAAGGGGCTAAAAAATGTGGATATATGTAGACTGTTTGTGACCAGATATGATCTGATTGGCTACACTAAAATTGACTAGTCAATTCTGATTGGCTTGGCACAACCTTAATAATAGGTTATGACTGTCATTACAGGAATCTGGAACCTGGCCCATGTGTCCTGAAAATGAATTATAAAAATATAAGGGGCAAGATAAGCACACTCTGACCCCCAAGGATTATGTGAAGGAAGGTCCAAATGGGAACCCAATTTGCTGGGCACACCATGTAGAACATGTTGTGGTAGCTATTACATTGCCCCTGTAAGAATTTGGGTTATTAGTTGAGGAGCTGCACCCATTGAGCTACCCATTGACTCATTCATACATAAATTCTTTCTGATAATTACCTCTAAAAATGTAGCCCTATTAGCAATGCTTATTTTTTTGTTCTCATTGAGACACTCCCAGTGTGAGAACCACATTTGAAACTCTCAGTCTCACATTCCTACAGTACTCATGACTCTGATATCTCTGAAAACATTCAAAGACTGCTAACCACCTCATCGTTTCAGATCCAAGCAAGTCAACCTTGTTTCTCCCCAGGATTAAATGGAATGAACTGTCCCCTAATACTGTCATCTGCAAAACTATAATAGAAAATCTACACAGAATAAGACATTTTTTGTTAATCTTATGTAGGAAGCGATGTTTATGTAAGACGATATTTCAGTACACACTACTCTAGCATAGATTCCTTCCTGTTACACATTAGATACACGTTAGATGTAGGTCTTGTGTTCTCCAGGCCACTGGAGTCAAGCTATCCTGGCTGATGAGCAGTGAAACCCCAAAACCAGTTCTAGGATGCTTGTCTCCTGTCCAGGGAGGACCTGGCCTGGCAGTTCGGGCTGGACTGGTCCCATTGGGCGCAGGGTCAAGACTGATTTGCATATGGCTGAGTTCAAACTGGAATGGCATGGTGAGCAAAAGAACGATGGATTTAGGCCGAGATCTCTTCACTGGGGTGAATGTATGACATTGTTATGCATTCTCTCCATCAATTGTTCTTTTTGAATTTTTCAGGATATTGTGCCACCCAATAACAAGGATACCTTCTGGTTATTTCTGGGTCTTTTGGAGTACTATTCATATTTTATTCATGACAATGCTTTGGTTGCACAGCCCCTGAGGTAGCTTCCCTAAAATGGTCAGAAATTATTGTGGTCTGATGATGCTGCTGAAGCTTTCGTGAAAGTCAAATCATTAATTACTATTGCAACAATTCTATCTGCTTTTATTGTTGGAAAACCCTGTTTTTGATGGTTGATGCCAGCCATCTAGGTTTTGGAACCATGCTCTTTCAGTGGGTGGGCAATAGGTGCACATCACTGTCTTTGCTTCACGTTCTCTCACTCCTACTGAGGCTAACTATAGCACAATTGAATGTGAATCATTGGCGTGTTTGTGGGCGGCCAAGAAGTTCAGAACTGTTTTATGGTGCAGGCAGTCCCATTTTTTCACTGATCACAAACCTTTGAAATATATACTCAATTGTAATGGCACTTGAAAGGCTTCAATCAGATTTGTGAGAATTCTTTCAAGGTTACAGGAAAAGAATTTCAATATCAAGTAACATCCAGAAGGTAATACCTCAAAAGCGGACTGTTTGTCTGGAATGCCCTTGATGTTAACGTAACAGAAGACTTGGTAGATGACATTGGATGCATGGTAGCTTTCATTGGTGATGGGAGCACTGAGCAAAAGTTTGTGATTTCCAAGATGGAGTGGTTAAAAGCATTATAAAAACATGCTTCATTAAAGGTGTTATCAAGTGTGAGAAATGGGTGGCCTAAAGAAAGAAATCTAGATTCAATTTTGAAGCCTTCTGCACATGTATCAGATGAGCTATCTATTTTTGATGGTTGTATGATAGAAGCACAAATGGTTTTACTACGGGTGCCTCTACCATGCAGCCCAACCACAAGTGCATCTTAATCACAAATTCTTTACCATGCAATGCATTACCACAAACGTTTGTCTTATAGGTATGAATAATAAATGGGTATGTGTGGCTAAGGTTGCCACTAAACCGCCTCCCCCTGATGACCCCCACCCCAGCCCCTGCACAGTCTGTTTAACTACCTCAACCCCTAAGGCCTAATACCCTACACCACCCTGACTTCCATTCCCCCCATGGCCCTTAAACGACTCCAACACCTTCTACTGCCCTAAAATCGACCCCAACCCCCGCTCTAATATTGAACCCAACTACTCATTCCCGTCCCATTGCCCTAAGACCTAAAGTCCTGCACCCTAACTTACACTACCCCGACCCCTCTTGCTGTACCTTAAACTACCCCAACCCTTACCTCTGCTCTAAAACCTACCTGACCCCCTCCCAGCCCTAAAAACGAACCCAACTACCCATTCCCCTCCCACTGCCCTAAGGCCTAAATCCCTACACTACCCCACCATGCGTGCTGTCCCTTAGACTACATCAACCACTTCCACTGCCCTAAAACTTACCCCAACCCTGCCCTAAAAATGAACCCAACTACCCATTCCCCTCCCACTGCCCAAAGACCTAAAGTCCTGCACCCTAATTTACACTACCCTGACCACTCCCACCCTGCGCTGTCCCTTAAACTACCCCAACCCCTTCCACTGCCCTAAAAGCTACCCTGCCCCTTTCCCAGCCCTAAAAACTACCCTGACTACCCATTCCACTCCCACTGCCCTAAGGCCTAATAGCATATGCTACCCAGCCCCCAACCCCCACGCTGTCCCTTTAACTGCCCCAACCTCTTCCACTGCACTAAAAATAAACCCCTACCCCTCCCTGCTTTTAAATACAAACCCAGCACCACTTACCTCACTGCGGTGTCTTCCTACAGCTAGACCGCGCACTGCCTTAACCACGCATAAGTGTGGGCATATGCATGGTTAAGGAATGTGTGGTAGAGCTTATGTAGTGGAAACATGTATGGTTTATACTGTCGTGTTCCGACTGTTTCCTATTGTTGATGTTTTTTTGTTGAGACAAGATAAGCTCATCCCACCTTTGTCTTCAAAAAAGTCTTTGTTGCCACTTTACATGAAGATCACCTAGAGGTAACTGCCACCATTAGTAGTCTCAAATAATTTTATTGGTGGCCAGGCATAGATGGCGAAGTGGCATGCGGTTTTCTTACCTGATGGTCCAAGGGTCAAGGTTTCCATGGACTTTGCTGGACCTTTTGATCTTTTGCCTAGAAAAAAACAATTGTGCTAGTCGACTATTTCTCAAAGTGGCTTTTATTGCCTAGATGCATCATTGAGAATTGAATTCGCAAACGGTGCGACTCGCAATTTTCGGCCGTTTGCGAATGCAATTCTCAAATTAGGGACGCATCATGTTTTTTGCAATTTTAGAATCGCAACTATGTTGAGATTTCTAAAATTGCGATTGCATTTAAGAAATCGCAATTTCCGATTTCTTAAATGCTATGCATGATCATTTTGAAATTGCGAATTCGCAATTTGGAAGGGGTAAATTAACATGAAGTTGAACTGCATGCTAATTTACCGAAAACTTTCAAATATGCACAAATTACATTTTTGAAAGTTTTAAGTTACACACACACATGCCCTTGGGGCATGTGTGTGTGTAAATTGCATTCAAAGTTACATTTCAGGGGTGCAGGGAGGGGTTCTTTGGACCCCCCCTGCACCCTTGAAATTGCATTCACATTTTGCGAATCGCAATTTGAAATTCGCAAAATGTGAATGCCTTCCCATTCATTCCTATGGGCCTTTTTCATGTAATATAGTCACATTAGGATATCTATTAGGGTACATAAATTGTACGTTAAATAATTTTTGTTGGCAAAGGGTCATACTATATGATTTCATGTTATATACATGTGTGTGCGTGAATGTGGGGTGAATGGACTAGTCTAAGTTTGGGGTGGATGTGTTGTAAATATGTACAGTGAATATATGTTATTGTAATTGATTGTTTTTTTATTGTATTTTTTTGTATATGCACCTAATAAAAGTACTTTTGAGAAACAAACAGTTAAAAGTGACTAGTGAAATAAATAAATAAACAAACTAGTGACGTTAGAAAAAAACGGACCGTTATGTTTCATTCATATAGGGGTTGACAGAAAATGTTGTAAGTCAATTCCAGTATTGGCATTTGTGTTGTTTATTTCTTATATTTGGCTCAGCCTTGCTGGGTTAAGAGTCAAGACCCTGTGTCGTTCATACTTTCTTTTCTCTGCAAGGTGCCATATGCAATTGATTATATGTATTAAAAAGCACATGTCATCCAGGGAAGGAGAAAACACAGCAGTATAGCACCTTGGGCCATCTCGTGGTATGAGGAAGCAAACTACCTCATCTTTTCTAAAGACTGCAGGCTTGCTTAAAAATAAAAATATGTAATAAAAGTTCCCTCAAAAAACTGTTGCACTTAAAATACACCTGGGTCATAATGACCCATTCCCCCCCCCCTTTTGATGACTCTAACCTAGATGGTTCTGCAGAGAATTTTCAGAAGACACCTGGAGCCAGATGTATAACATTTCTACCAACGCAAAAGTACCGATTCACTGAATCAGGCTGTCTGCAATCGCAAAATAATTTTTTCATATGTACAACAGGCAAAATGTTACCTACCTCAATTTGCATTTGCAAGTTGGTATTTGTAAGAGGTGTTTTAGGGCATCCCTTCCAAATACCGAATCAGTATGGTATTTATTATTGTTCTGCAACGGATTTCTGGTTGCACATCAGTAGTACTTTATCACTAGTTTAAAAGTGGCGGTAACAAATTCAGAAATGGGAAGGGAGCCCCTCAAGTCCCGTTCCCTTTTGAAAATGTTAAAAAATAAAACTTAAATGTTTAATTTTCTTGTTTTAAATGCCTCCCATTATCTTTAAGGAAAACAGGATGCATTTACATTTATAAAAAAAAGATTGCTTCATTAAAAAGCAATCACAGACATGGTGGTCTGCTGACCCTAGCTGTCTACCATGCCAGGTAGAGCTAAGATCCCTAATGGATTGCAAATTGTGACACACCTCATTAATTCATGAGGTAAGTCAATTTGCGACCTACTAGGAATTGTTCTTTGTTATTACACAATATATACATTAGGAATATCAGTTTCATAATTGCAATTCAGAGATATTCACAGTTAGGAAATCGGCCTCCCTAATGTTTGTACATCTGGCTTCTAGGCTTTTGTAGATGAATCCAAAACTCCTGAAATTGCAACAATTATCAATCTACTTGCTTTCTTTGGTGAGGTTAGTATTTGTGATAAACTTTCTACATTAACCGTTTAATAAGTAGTTTAGCAGCTGATTTTCTATCTTTAAGGGCACACAATAAGTCTTAAAGCCTACTCAGGTTTATAGATTCCCTAAGGGTCCTCAAGATTTGCTGACAATACAATTGGTGAAACACCCTCTTTAAAGAGATTAATGTAAGGGATCAGATCATTTAAACATTGCATTTTCCAATATTCTTTCTTATGAGATGCTGAAGACATAAATGCACTTTTTTTTTGCACAATCATGCTCAAAAATCACATCTTTTATCTTACGTTAAAAATGTTGCTTTATCTAATATCTTTTCCTAGAGTATCTCAAATTGGAAAGGTAAATGTCTAAACATTTAAGGTGTAATTCCTCACCACTCTTTTTTCTAGCTTTTCCTAAGAAACTAAACTGTTTGTTTGTAATTACTTGTGTACATACAGCCAATAGACAATGATTTTAGCATGTCGTGCAAAGCAACATTTTTAATTTCACTCAGAAAGCCTCATCATCCTTAAACCTACTTTAGGTCAGCAGGTTGCCTTAGAAGGGCAATGCCTCTTGCAAGAGTGGATTCCTTTTCTTTTATTTCCCAACATGCTGAAGGGTTTTTTTGTTTGGTCTATAAATCTGCAATTCTCAGTTGGACAGGAATGGCTTAGGTTCGCTGTCTGAAGGAAAAATAGTTCTTGCATGTTACAGTTTTACCCCCTAGGGAGTTTCAACACCCAATTCTGAGATCCTTATCTTGAAACAGGGTATCACATGCAGTTCTAGAATGAATGATTGACAATATCACAAAATGTCCCTCGTCTCACTCAATTTGTAATTTAAAATTGAGCACAAGGACTCTTTGCTCCCGATTTGAGAGTTAGCAGCTGACTCACAGACAGTGATGCTCCCTCTGTGCTTATTTCTTGCTGTCCACTCCTTCTGGTGGAAAGAGAACAATGATGTGTAAGTATGTGTGTGCATGTATTAGCATGCATGGGGTGCATGTTTTTGTTGATTTTTGGTGCTTGTGTCAGCATCACTCTGGAGCATGGACTATCACTGGAATGTGGTCAATCTTTGTAGGTGTCATGGGTGCCTCTTGCACGGCATCCCCAAAGTGCAGTGAGTCCCTGCTTAAAAGTACATTTCTGTATAGCTTGAATGCAGGAACACTTACGTTGATCTAACTGTAAAATGTTTATTGTAACCCAAGGTGAATTAGAGTTAGAATAGAGCATTTCCTGCTAGTGAATTAAAGACCGCGTGATGTCGAAGAATACTAAATTGTTTCTTAAACGCTAATAGGGTCACACAAAAGCAGTTGAAATATATCTTGGCTGGGACCCAGAGATGATACTGGGCAGATAGATGGAGTCAGAGGTACAGGTAGAGGGAGGCAGAGAGGTTTAGAAGGAGAAAGGGATAAGACAGAAGTGAAATAGAAAACAGTTCACTTTCTGTGGCGTCCCACTTTGTCCATGTCTTAAAAACATCCCTGTGGCATCACCATCTGTGCTTCTTTCCCAAAGATTGTGCTTTATACATAATGTTTCTGAACAACTGAGTACTGGTGACTCGTGGTCCTTTCTCAAAATAGTTCGTTAGCAAAGCAAAAGTACAAATAATCCCACCCTATCTTTAAATTTGTTTATGAAGGAACATCTTGCCTCATATGAAAAGGATACCTTAAATGCAGCAGGTATATACTAGGTCAAGAAATTGTGGGGTACACGATAGATGAGCCTTTGCTTAATATTAAAAGCCTTTTCTACTGCTTGGATGGGGGGAAAAGTTCACAATAATTGTTAGAGAAGATCAAAGTATTGTATATAGAACAATTAAATGCAATATCAAAAAGATCAAAGACAGTTAAATGATTGAAAGACCACTTATTATATTATGGGTGACAGTTATGTAGTACACAGAGTTTCTGAGGTTATCTAGGTCCAGTTGCTGTCTCCATCCAAATGTACAGATACAAGACAGTAGTGATCCACTATTTATTAAGGTAGATAAGTTCTTTTTTTTCGTGTTGCTTGCAATCTAGCCAGCAGGTGCTCTTTGGAGTTAATTTCAGGGCGCATTAGTATGATGTAACACTTGGGAAAAAATAAACAGGAAACCAGGGCAGAGCTGGAAGAAACAATGGCAAACACCTCCATGGCCACCATGTACTTGCCCTTCGTGCTGAGATAGGCAGGAACAAATAACACCCACACACTTAGGAAAGCAAGCATACTGAAGGTGATGAGTTTAGTCTCATTGAAGCTGTCAGGCAGTTTCCTTGCCAGGAAGGCCACTATAAAGCTGATGCTGGCCAGAAACCCAAGATACCCCAGCATGCACCAGAAAGCAACAGTAGAGCCTTCATTACATTCAACTATTATCTTTCCAGGATGGATGTGGATGTTATATTCTGAGAAAGGATGAGAGAGAATCAGCCAAGAGACACAGAGAAGAATCTGAAGTATTGTACTAACACTGATAATCATATATGATACGTGGGGCCCAACCCAACTCCTTAGGTTGCTACTTGGTTTGGTGGCATTGAAGGCGATGACCACCATGATGGTTTTAGCTAAAATGCAAGAGACACAAAGAGAAAAAGTTATACCAAAGGACGACTGGCGGAAAAGACATGAGCCATGTGTTGGATGGCCAATGAATGCTAATGAGCTAAGAAAGCAAAGGGTGAGCGACAGAAGCAGGAGGTAGCTGATGGAACGGTTGTTGGCTCTAACAATAGGAGTGTTCCTGTAACTAATGAACAATCCCAGAATAGCAATTGGGATTGCAGATGAGAAAATGCTGGTTGCTCCTAAGGTGGCTCCAAGAACATCATCATAAGAGAGAAATTCCATAATCTTCGGAATGCACTTTTCTTGCTTCTCGTTTGGCCACTTGTCCCATGGACACGTAAAACATTCAATGGAATCTGAAACAGCAAATTGTATAGTGCTCGGTGACTATTATATTTCAAGAAGTATTTTAAGTGTTTACAACTGTTGATTCACTTACCAGTCTGGTGTGAGATCTCTCCTTGAGGGCACTGCACACACTGGAAGCAGCAGATGGGTTTCCCTTCTCTAGCAACTTTCCTGAATCCAGAGGGACAGCTGGCACTGCACACAGAAGCAGGGACCTGGAAAGAAGAACAGGAATCATATGGTGAGTTTTTAAAAAAAGTAAGTCAAATAGTTCCATCCTGGAGCAGCATTTGTAAGTGACATGGGCCTGTAGGCTGCTCACAGTATCGCTTTTCCGTCTCCACATTTTTTACATGGTTACAAGTTGTTATCAATTCCTACTGGGGCTGAAACTAATAAATACAGACTGTGTCTCCACAAAGGTTTATGGCTTTTATGAGTTTTCAAATGCAAAAACAACAGTTGATGGACAGAATGCAGAACAATGTCATACATTCACCCCAGTACAGAGATCTGGGCCTAAATCCATCGTTTTTTTGCACTCCACACCACCCCAGTTCAGACATGGCCATATGCAAATCAGCCTTGACCCTGTGCCTCATGGGAACAGTCCAGCCCAAACTGCCAAGCCATGTCTTTCCTGGACCGGAATCAAGCATCCTAGGACCGGTTTCTGGCTATCAGCCGTCTTCAGCCAGGATAGCTTGACTCCAGTGGTGTGGAGAGCATGGGACTCATGTCTGAGCTTACCCATCCCACTCGGGGTGACAAATGCAAAAACAACAGGTGATGGACAGAATGCAAACAATGTCATACATTCACCCCAGTACAGAGATCTGGGCCTAAATCCATCGTTTTTTGCACTCCACACCACCCCAGTTCAGACATGGCCATATGCAAATCAGCCTTGACCCTGTGCCTCATGGGAACAGTCCAGCCCGAACTGCCAAGCCATGTCTTTCCTGGACCGGAAACAAGCATCCTAGGACCGGTTTCTGGCTATCAGCCGTCTTCAGCCAGGATACCTTGACTCAAGTGGTGTGGAGCGCATGGAACTCACGTCTGAGCATACCCATCCCACTCGGGGTGACAAATGCAAAAACAACAGTTGATGGACAGAATGCAGAACAATGTCATACATTCACCCCAGTACAGAGATCTGGGCCTAAACCCATCATTTTGTTTCACTCCACACCACCCCAGTTCAGACATGGCCGGAGTTTTCATCCCCGGAATAGATAGTAACCATTGGGACCCTAAATTTCCATGTTATTTTACAAATGCTTATGCCTGATTCTGGGGACTTTTCTGCTCATATTTACCACTTAGCAGGTAGTAAATGAGAGGAGCATCCAATGCAGGTAACAGGATAGGGAACTGGTTGTCAGCATGGTGTTGGTTGCAAATCAAGGCTTTCCTGTGGCTGAGGAAGCATACAATGCTCCAAAAGTGGTGACGGAAAAAATCAGGCAGGCTGGCCTACTGCTCTGCCCAAAGTCTCTGCCCCAAAGTCCAAAGTGGTTTTACAATCTGCAAATATGCACCAAGTAAAATAAAACCTGGTGTTCCCATACCTGGTCATTTCAGATGTGGGATCATCCGGCCACCTGGAATCAGCCAAAGTGATACCTCTGTAGCCAAGCCACCATGAAGTATTTCCAGTTTTAATGGAGTAGCAGTAATATGTTGGACTGGATGTACCATTGACCAACTATGGTATTGTTTATTTTATTTGGTAACGCTGGAGATTGCATACACCACTGTATGAACCAATTTTCAGTCTGTATTTGACCAACAGGTATAGAGTCTAGGAACTAAGGGCCTGGCTTAGATGTCAGTGGATGGGTTACTAGATCACAACGGTGACATATATCCCATCTTCTGAAGTATAAATCCCATTATATCCTATAGGATTTTTATTTCAGTGGACGGGATATAAGTCACCCTTGTGACAGAGTAACCTGTCTGTCGAGATCTAATTCAGCGCCTAGATAATGAAATCATTAGAGCATGTGTGTAAATCCTATCTTCAAAGGAGCCATGTCTTACTTGTGTGTATCCTGCAGTCCACTGAATGTCACTGGCATTGATCATTAAGATCTTCCCTGGAGGAGCGCCGGAGTCATATTTGCCCACTTTAACATGCATGAGGGCCCCCTCGAGACTTTGTTGCCAGTTGACAATATCATACCATGCAGGGGGATTGCCGTTTCCATCAAAAAACTTCCCTGAGCCAAAACTTGCTGGCATGTGAACATTTTTAGCACTGTGAAGAAGCTGGGGATGGATAGAGAGATAGATGTTATGGTTAACACTTATCAGATGGATCACATAATCATAGCTTATTTTTTACTTATCTGAAAGTTTTTTGTCAACATTTATTCACTTCCTACTAGGGGTGCCTTGTCATTCTGGGCAGCTCTTTGGAATGCCAACTCAATTAAAACCCATCCTGTCTGACAATGTCTTCTGTAAGCTGGCATGGGCCATGTCACATCCTGAATTGACAGTGCGGATTCTTGCCCCATGAACTTCAAAAGAGAGCTTATTGGTTGCTTTAATATGGAAAAGGCATATTACACTATCAACAAATGATCCTTCTTTTGAGGATAAGGCTGGCAGTTTATGGCCTGGAATAACAATTTTGGGTGGTTTTCTTTTTGTTTCCCACTATTCAACCCAATGGTTTCTATCACTGAGTTTGACAGTAGAAGACATTATTTGCATAATCTGTAAGAACAGTGTCCTCCGAGTGAAGAAGTGTAGAAATTAATCTACAATCACCAACATTTAATTTCACATAGCTCTATGAACAAGTAGCCATCCAAGTGCTTTTGGGAGAAAAAGCTCCTGCCCCTTCTAGATTCAGCAATGGAAGTTTTGAAGGGTATTTTCAAAAAGAATAGTTTTTCATTGCTTGGTAACTTTTTAGAAAAAATTGCACAACCAGTGCTTATATAATTAAATATATCACCCCCTTTTGGGTGACCTGACACAAATTCAGTAATTTCAGATGTCTACATTGGTGGGGAGGAGGGTTGATATATTAATTTATAACCAGTTACCTGTAATAGATGTATAGAATACCATCCAGATGCCTAGCAGTGTTAATGATATCTTAGCCTGTAATCTTTAAGAACGTTGTAGGTCCCTACAGTCCCCATTCAAACCTGGATTAAAAATTGTAGAATCCCTGACTGACTTGAAATGGAGCATTCTCTTTTTTTCTAGATGGAAGAAATAAAAGAAAAGCTGTTCCAAAAGTGGACGGATAGTTGCCACAAAATACTTTTCAAAGCACAGTGGAAGAAAGCTACCTGAACAGACTCCAAGAGTTATCAGAATCTTTATAGTTTTAGACAGCCTGCATGTACTGTGTAAACTCTAGTGCTTCATTTGAGCTGGTGGTTGCAGGTGGGGTCTACCAGCACTCATTTTGGGATGAGCACTTACTTTTCCTCATCAGACTTTAACCCAGAGCCTTAAAGATGAAAATATGCAAGTGAGAAAGAAGGAGAAACAGAAAGACAGGAAAAAACACTACAAAGGAAGAAAGCAGGGATGAAAAATAACTTTTTGGAGTAACATCAAGTGGCAGGGAATTTCTGTAGGTGAATTACAGAGGAATGGGGTGCAATCAAGATTAGTCAGCCTTGATATACGGCACAATAACATTCAATAGCACTGGTCACGGGCTTCTGAACAAAACTCTGGACACCGGCACTTATTGTTTTACAAATTATGCACTGGGAAGCTGCTTCCTTTAACTACAACCCATCTGGAATCCCACACAAATTGTGAATTATTGGCAATCTTGATCTCTTGTAGACACCCTGTGAACTGTTGTGGAGCCTGGTTCCTAAGCCTGTGATGCATGGGTTGATGGGCTATGAGTATGGGAATTTGCTGTCTATTTGAACAATGTTATATGGAGGCTTGAACAGATGAAGTTTGTTGTCTGTCTTGAGGACTTTATTATTAAAGCCTCATTATGAACCCCTTTTTAACTTTGGTGGGGCTATGAACACCAATTACTGCCCCACTAGTATTGTGAAGTTCGCAAGAACTTCTGCAGAGCTGTTTCTTTCAGCCCCTGTAACTGAAATCTCTAAGTGAAAGTAAAGGAGAATATGAGAAATTACTGAGAAAAACTGTGTAAAAAGTGTGTGTTGAACATTTGCAGTTTTGTGAATTGCCACCCTGCATATGTTTGGGTGATTGAGTGGATATGATTCTGGATTTCTACAAGGTGCTCCATGCAACTAAACATATACTGCTTTGTGATCAGTAGTGGAACCTTATGACTTTCATATATTGCATGGTATATCCAATGACCACTTCTTTGTCTGTGTTATGTTTTACTGTCTTTCTGTTCCACCTCTTTCTTTGTCTTAAAATTCCATTTTCAGTAATCAATACATTTGGTCAGAAACATTGCACTAACAACCAATATAAGGAAAGCAGATCAATAAGAATGTTATTTACAAAAGTCAAATAATAGGCTCAAGTGGGTAGAGAGTAATTAGGCTAGGGTGGGTGCGTGGAGGTGAACAGGAGAAGGTAAAGGAGGGGGTTACGAAGATTGAGAGTTAGGGGAATGGGAGATCAGTGGGAGGCCGTGCGGGAAGAGGCTAGATGTCATAATTATAGTAAGAGGCAGGGAGGGGGGTTAGGGGGAGGAAAGGAGTAGCATGAGGGAGGGGAGTTAGGAGGGAGAATGGGGTGAGAGAATTGGAGGGCAAAAGGGGAGAGCCTAATCGGGCGCAGAGTGGGAAACTGTGTCAGAGATAGGTATTTTTGACCCCAATATATGTGGAGGAGGTACAATTTGAGGTCTTTTTTTAAGTTGATGTAGGAAGGGTTACAGCATAGGTCTGTAGGTAGGGAGTTCCAGAATGAAGGAGCGTTTCCAGTAAAGGAGCGAGCTTGTGTGCATTTCTTTTTTAACAGAGGTGGGATAAGAATTAGGGCGTTGGTGCTCCTTGTCGGTCGAGCGCAGCCCACTTTGTGGAATTTGTCAGAGAGGTAACCTGGGGAGTTTTGGTGAAGGGCTTTGTGCGTTATACATGCAATCTTATAGGTGGATCTGCCTGCGATGGGAAGCCATTTGAGGGTTTTAAGTGTGGGGGAGATGTGGTTGAAACGTTTGTAGCCAGAGATAAGTCTAGCAGCTAGGTTGAGCACAGATTTGAGTGGTGCAAGATGGACTTTGGGTGTTCCAGCGAGGATTGCGTTACCATAGTCTATTCTCGACAGGACCAGCGATTGGACAACAGTTTTGAAGTCATCAGCCGGGATGAAGGGTTTAATTTTCTTGAGATGACGGAGAGTGAAGAGTGCTCCTTTGGCTGTGGTTTTTATGTGGGAGGTAAGGACAAGGCAATTGACAATGGTGATGCCTAGAGATTTAACAGAATTGGAAGTGGTGAGAGAGCAGTAGAGAGCATAAAGGTTTACATACAGATTACTTGTCACTTTCCCCTGAGGCGGAAGCCGGGGGCATCTTCTACCTATCTTTCACTTTAGCTAACATTGCCGAGAATAACGTGAGTGTTTTTAAAAACTGTAAATATTTTAGGGGAGCACTTTTAATGTTGTGTTATCTGCTTACTTTGTTGATCCTGACGAGACTACTTCGTTTCAGGTTTCAAGCACTGGGCTCTCACCCCCGGCACAGCCGATTGCAGCGCTGACGCCGGCTGGTAGAAGGCTAAACCGCCATCTTGGGGGGAGGCAGGGTAGCGCTCCAGCTCTTGGACGCCTCCCGCCCTCCCAGGCTACTTAAGGCGCTCTATTTTTTACTCTGACAGATTACTTGTCACGTTCCCCTGAGGCGGAAGCCGGGGGCATCTTCTACCTATCTTTCACTTTAGCTAACATTGCCGAGAATAACGCGAGTGTTTTTAAAAACTGTAAATATTTTAGGGGAGCACTTTTAATTTTGTGTTATCTGCTTACTTTGTTGATCCTGCCGAGACTACTTCGTTTCAGGTTTCAAGCACTGGGCTCTCACCCCCGGCGCAGCCGATTGCAGCGCTGACGCCGGCTGGTAGAAGGCTAAACCACCATCTTGGGGGGAGGCAGGGTAGCGCTCCAGCTCTTGGACGCCTCCCGCCCTCCTCCAGAATGGAAATAAAAAAGGGGACTACCCGTCCGCGCAGCGGGCGCGCGGATGGCGCGCCAAAGGCGCGCCTAAGGCAAGCCCGTCTGCGCCCGTCTGCGCCCGTCCGCGCCTGGCCCGCGCCTAGCGCCGGTCCCCCTGTCACTCGACCCACGAAAATTACTTGGACTAATTCCCAGCTTCTGCAACTCAGACAAGGCATCTGTTCTCCAGGTGTTTGTTGCTGTCCTCTTAGTTTAGAGGATATCCCTTACAATTGTTCATCTTGTAAATTCGCTATCAACGCCCTGCGGAATCATTACCCTCCTTCATTGAATATTTCTAAACCCCAGATTCCCTCTAGGTTGTTAAAGGCGGCTCTAGTCAACTGTCGCTCCCTGCCTCGCCACGCCAATGAGATATGGCTATCTCTTGACACGCAGGATTGGGACATCCTATTTCTTACTGAAACTTGGATCAAAGATACGTCCAAACCTGAAATATACTTGGCCATTCCCTCCGGCTATCGATTGGCTGGTATCAATCGTGGTTACTATGCAGTATCTGTTTGGTAAACTAGTACAGGAAGAAACTAAAAAACTTAATATATAAAAAGAGTGCAATTTATTAGGTACCTCCCTTACCAGGGTTACATTCTAAATTATAAAAACATTTAAAAACCATAAAACCATTATTTATGTAATTTTCAAAATAACATCAAAGGCAAAAGAGTCACACAATGTACAAAATCATTAAAAAGTCAAAAAACAAAGGTCGACGCGGCGTTTCGGTGGTTACAGGGATAATTCCACCTTCTTCAGGACGTGTTTTGACTGAATTAATAACAAAGATCTTAAAATTGGAGACTTTGTAGTTGGCAAGATCACTCTTATACAGTAGTGAGTCAGATCAAATGGAGCGAAACCTTCTTGTTATGGTTGTATTGCTCATTATAACGGTACAGAGGAGCCACCGATATTTGCTAAGTGGTTTATTCACTTTTGAAGCTTTCTTTGATTCCTTTTTTAAAATTAGGATCACAGGAAAGAAACGACTTGTTCTTTTTTGCTTCCACTTCGGTCCATCGATGGAAACCCGGATGCAGAGGAGCAGGGAGGCCGAATAAGTCAGATAAGAATAAACATCGCCCATCCAGCCACCCTTCGAGTTCTGTACCGAAGTGGAAGCAAAAAAGAACAAGTCGTTTCTTTCCTGTGATCCTAATTTTAAAAAAGGAATCAAAGAAAGCTTCAAAAGTGAATAAACCACTTAGCAAATATCGGTGGCTCCTCTGTACCGTTATAATGAGCAATACAACCATAACAAGAAGGTTTCGCTCCATTTGATCTGACTCACTACTGTATAAGAGTGATCTTGCCAACTACAAAGTCTCCAATTTTAAGATCTTTGTTATTAATTCAGTCAAAACACGTCCTGAAGAAGGTGGAATTATCCCTGTAACCACCGAAACGCCGCGTCGACCTTTGTTTTTTGACTTTTTAATGATTTTGTACATTGTGTGACTCTTTTGCCTTTGATGTTATTTTGAAAATTACATAAATAATGGTTTTATGGTTTTTAAATGTTTTTATAATTTAGAATGTAACCCTGGTAAGGGAGGTACCTAATAAATTGCACTCTTTTTATATATTAAGTTTTTTAGTTTCTTCCTGTACTAGTTTACCAAACAGATACTGCATAGTAACCTCAGTAGCCATATAGCACCTAATCCCACAACACACTGCCCACACAACTCATTGGTCTAGTGAAATTGACCTAAGTAACACACAGGGTTGCTCCATTTTCTTTGTATCTGCTCCCCTCCCTGTGACTGAATCAGGGGAACCTTCCAACCTACTTTTCTGGTATCAATCGTGACAATGACAAAACTGGAGGGGGCCTTGCTGTTATTTTAAAATCACACCTTAACCTGACCGTTAAGAAACTCACTAATTTAGGGCTTATTGAAGCGATGTATTTCACGATTTTGGATTCCACCTCCACTATTTTAGCTGGTATCCTGGTATATAATCCACCTACCGCCTCCTCTTCTTCACTTACCACCCTGTTGCACATAATAGCTGACCTCTCCCTAAGACACGCTTACTTTATGGTGTTAGGAGATTTCAACTTACATGTGGATAACCCATCCTGCACACAAGCGTCTCTTTTAATTGATACTTTGCAAGGACTAACTTTGTCCCAATTAGTTAAGGGCCCCACACACACAGCAGGTCATACTCTCGACCTTATATTTACTAATCATCCTTGTGTCACCTCTCTTCCTGCACTGCCCCTTACCTGGTCTGACCATTTTCTCCTCCCTTTTGAAATCACCATCCCTTCCCTTCCTCCCCCTTCTTCTCTGAATAGAGAGAATGGACGAAAATGGCTTAAAGTCACCTGTGACACCATCGATCCATGTTTCTCATATCAGTTCTATCCTTCTACAGACCTCAATGAGGAAGTAGCTAGATATAATTCCGCTCTTTTCGCCGCTCTTGATGTTATTGCCCCTCTAGCCCCGATCACTTCTGCTAGATCCCGACCTTCTGCCCCTTGTTTTTCTCCCTCTTTGCGGGAGGAAAAGAGTCGATGCAAACAGCTTGAACGTAAATGGCGGCAGACCTATGATCTTGAGTCCAAAACAGTATACAAAGCTGCCCTGAATAAATTCCAAAAGCTAAAACGGTCCACGATGAGAGGATACTTCTCACAGCTTATTAAGGAGGCTGAGAACCCTATTCAAGATAGTGAAGGATTTTGTGAATCCTCCTGCTATGAAGCCCCAGAGCTCTCCTAGCCAGACCTTCTGCAACGGGCTCTCTGATTTTTTTCAGGATAAAATTATTAAATTATCCTCTTCATTTGATTCAGTCCTGTCCCCCCTTCCGATTGCTGAGTTTGATTCTCAGCAATGCTCATTTAATTCCTTTGAAGAGCTCACTCCTGAGACTGCCACTAAACTACTTGTTCTAGTTAGTTCAGGGTCACCATTGGATCCAGTCCCCGCCAAGGTGATGGGCAATCTTGCCCCGGTTCTTACCAACCCTCTTCTTTCCATATGGAATTCGTCTTTAAACCTGGGTCAATTCCCTTCAGTGTGGAAACAGGCTATGCTGGTTTCCATTCTAAAAAAATCGGATGCGGACCCCTTACAATTTTGCAACTACCGCCCGATATCCCTCCTTCCCAAGCCTGCTAAGATCCTGGAAAAGGTGGTGCAGAGGCAATTGGCCTATTACCTAGAAACTAACCAGCTGCTGCATGACTCTCAGTCAGGATTTAGAACCGGCTTTAGCACAGAGACTGCTCTGCTAGAGGTATCGGAGACCATTCGTGAGTGTGTGGACAGGGGTGAGGAGGCCATGTTGGTCCTCCTCGACTTGTCCGCCGCTTTCGATACGGTGTACCACGATATACTACTAGATCGCCTGCAGCAGCTGGGAATCGGAGGCACTGTATTGACCTGGATCAGATCGTTCCTTACTGGGCAGACGCAGAGGGTACTCCTTCGGCCCTTTGAATCAGAGGATAAACCTCTCTTGTGTGGAGTGCCCCAGGGCTCGGCTCTGAGCCCTCTTTTATTCAATCTCTACCTAGGCCCGCTTGCCAGGGTGGCTGAGTCGTGGGGGGTCAGGGTGATCTCTTACGCTGATGATACGCAGCTTGTGTTTTCCTTTAGAGATCACTCTGACTACCATTTTACCAACTTTCGCAACTGCCTTGGCAACATCTGTTCTTGGATGGCCTCCAACCATCTGGTTTTGAACACTGACAAAACGGAGGTTTTGTTTTTTAACCAAAAAACTGCTCTCCCCGCTACCCTGTGGTGGCCTACCATTCTGAACCCCCCTCCGATTCCTGTCCAGTCAGCCCGCAATCTGGGCTTTCAATTTGACAATACCATGTCTTGTAAGGCCCAGATCAATAAGGTTACATCTGCGTGTTTCGGCAAACTACGCATGATCAGGAAGATGTTTCCTTATCTTCCTTTGGACTCCCGTAAGACTATTGTCCATGCCTTGATTACGTCGCATTTAGACTATTCCAACAGTCTCTATGCTGGCGCCCCCCCTTTACCTTATTGAAAGGTTACAAGTGGTTCAAAACGCAGCGGCTAGATTAATCGGAAATATTCCTCTCCGCCATTCCGTAGCAGCTTATCGGAAAGAATTGCACTGGCTCCCCATCTCCCGCCGTATACAGTTTAAAGTTCTGATCCTTGCCTTCCGTGCTATTAACGGTTCAGGCCCGGTCTATTTGAGTAAAAGACTCAAATTATCTCTATCTGCCAGAGCATTGAGATCAAACAGCCTACGTCTCCTGGTTGTACCCAGATTTCGCCGTGCCAGGAGCGGGGGCAGAACGTTTGGAGTAGGTGCTGCCAAGCTTTGGAACAGCCTCCCCTTGGATCTGAGGTTCATTGAGTCGGAGCAAGTGTTTCGCCGTAAACTCAAGACCTGGTTGTTTACTACCGTTTAATACAGCTTTCCCTTTCTGGTGACATGTACTCTATAGCGCCGGGACACCCCCTTCTGGGGGTAGCCGTGCGCTTTACAAGCTTCTTAAATAAATAAATAAATAAATAAATAAATAAAGGTCAGATATCCAGTCTTGAATGGGGAGTGCTTTGTTTTTAGGGGAGTAGAGGATGATTTCAGTTTTTTAGGGTTGAGTTTGAGATGATTGTGGTGGAACCAAGATTGGATCTTGGTCAGGGTGTCATTAAGGTGCAGGACATCAGAATGGGATTTAATCTTATAGTAGAGTTGAGTGTTGTTGGCATGGAGGTGATTATTGATTCCTGCTTGTTTGAGAATGAGGGTGAGGGGGTTCCATGAACAGGTTGAATAGAGCAGGGGAGAGAATGGATCCCTGTGGGACACCAAGGGAGATTGGAGTGGGGTTGGAAAGGCAGTTCTTGATTTTGATTTGTTGGGTTCTGTGTTGGAGAAAGGAGGTGAGCCAGTTGAGGACATGGCCATTGAGGCCAAAGTGGTCTTAAAGGGTGTTAAGTAAGGCAGTGTGGCTAACTGTATCGAAAGCCGAGGAGAATGAGTAGGCAAGACTCGCCATTGTCAAGTGAGTGATGAATGTCATCCACTATATTGAGCATGGCAGATTCTGTGCTGCAATCTTTTCTGAGGCCGGATTGCATTTAGTCAAAGAGTTCGAAAGTGTTGATGTAATTATCCAGTTGGGGAAGGGCGCATTTTCAAGGGCTTTGGAGAGAAGGGGGAGGTTAGAGATAGGTCGGAGGTTATTTAGATCGTTGGGACCTGCGTTGGGATTTTTGGGGATGGGTGTGATTTTACCCAGTTGGAGGGAGGTGGAAACACACCATGTGGTCAGGGATGAGTTTATAATGGTGGTCCAGAGTGGGGCGATCATATGTTTAAGGTCTTGGACTAGGTTAGAGGGCCGAGGGTCTTTGGTGTCAGAGGATGGTTTAAGCTTAGAGATGATGTTATAGACTTCGTGTTCCATAACAGGGGGAAAATTATGCAAGGAGGCCTTTTTTTGTTGCTGGGTGAGGAAAGGGTAGGATTTAGGTGGGAAGGAAACGGATGAGAGACGGAAATGGCCCTTGGGGAGATTTTATGGGGATGGAGATTCCTGGAGAAATGTCATAAGAAAGTAGTGGGTTGGGAGAGAGGGGATTTACGAGGAAGGATTGATCTATTTTAGATTTTATCAGATAAGAAATTAGCAATTTCTTTGCATTTCTCGTTGGTGGCCATCAGCTTTTGGGGGGCAGCGTATGTTCGTTTTTTGACGATGCTGAATAGTTCTCTAGGTCTATTTTTAGACCTATCTAGCAACGTGCGGAAAAAGGAAGCCTATTCATTGAGGATGTGTTTTTTTGTAGTTGGACCTAGCAGATCGGAGGAGGGCTAGATGGGAGGGGGAAGGGTGTTGCCTCCTGGTTCTTTCAGACTGTCCAAGAGAGCGTCTTTCTTTATTGAGGTAAAGACCACACTTAAGTCTCAGCGCTATTCGGATCCCTTGCCAAGCTGTGTGGTAGTATTTTTTAAGAAATTGCTGTGTTTGATCTATTATCACATTTCTTAATATATTTTCGTTTCATGTGGCGCATAAGTCTGAGCCTCTCTGTCTACATACTCAGCTGCCCCTGTTCACTTGTTTTTACTTTGTGGGCATAAGCCTGAGCTCTTCCGTCCACCCGCTCAGCAGCCCTTGTGTCCTTAAACGCTTGGCTCACTTACTTGTTTTCGCTAGGCATAGCTTCCTCCTCATTACTGGTGCCTCTTCGTCACAGCATGATCCGACCCTGGGTTTTCCCGTTCGAGCGGAGGGCCGGTGAGGAAACGAGTCACCTGACTTCTTTCCACCTGATCCATGGGGGCGGAGCTTTGCCTGAGGCGTCACGGTTGTGGACTACAAAGCCCACATGTCATACTGGTCGCGCAGCGGCCGCGCAGCGGCCGCGCAGCGGGCTCGCCGGCGACGCGCCAAAACCAAGCCCGTCTGCGCCCCTCCACGCCCGGCCGGGGCCGTGGGCCAGTGATGCTGCCCTAAAATGAACTTACACCTCCTCAGAATTAATGGCGTACCAAGGCATGTGGTCTATTCCTAATCATACACAGGCCAAACTTGATACCTTGGGTCTCTTTTGTCTCCCTGACCCTTCCACCCTGGCCCCCGAAGCTGGGGATGTCCCTGGTCACAAAGACAGTGGGAATCTATTAACAGTTCCCTCTTCTGTCTACCCCTCCCCCGTGGTCTTCTCGGCCTGCCTGCTTAACACTCGCTCATTAGCAAAACACCAGTTAGAGACGTTTTGCCTCCTTGACCAAGTTCAACCTGACTGTCTATTCCTCACTGAAACTTGGCTCTCCCCAGTATCTCCACCAGATATTTAGCGGCCCTCCCCGAAAACTATTATTTTCTACGCTCAGATCGTGCGACTGGTAAAAATGGGGGCGGTGTGGCTGCCATCATCCACTCGAGGTGGTCATTCTCTCTAATGCCCACCCCGATTATTTCTGCGGTTGACTATTTAGTGATGAAAGCTACTTCTTTTTCTCCCTGCTGGTTTGTGTATTGTTTTATTGCCCTCTCCAGCCCATGCCTTCCTTCCCTTCTTTAGTGGGTGAGATTCTCGCCAATCTAATAGTAAACAACTCAGGTATAGTGATTTTAGGTGATTTCAACTACTGGCCTGGCGACCCCTTGGAGGACTCTCACTCCAAGGAGTTTACTGACTTACTCACTCATATGAACCTGACACAACTGGTTCATCTACCGACCCACAAGTTTGCTCATATATTGGACCAAATCTGGTCAGCCAATTTGGATATTTCTCTAATCTCGGTTCTTCCCTGCTTGTTATCTGATCATTTTTTGGTTTCATTTTCTCTTTCGTTAAACCCCTCTGCTAGAACTCCCTTACCTACTAACATCAAAGTGAGAAATTGGGGGCGAGTGTATATTAAGTCCCTTTGCTCCTCGCTTTCTGCTTCTAGTCCGATTAACTTAGACAGTTCCCTACACAATCAGGCCTTGGCCATTAATTCCTGGCTTACCTCATCCTGTGATGAATTAGTCCCCTGGAGATCTATTCGACTTAAACGATCACACGATACGCAAATATGGTTTTCCTTCTCTCTACAAACAAAGAAACCTCAACTTAGACAGGCAGAACGAAAGTGGCGCCGGCGATATGATCCCTCCGACAAAACCATTTACTCCACTATACTCAGGGAATATAAAAATGACATTCTTACAGTAAAAACTCAATACTTTTCTGCAATGATTCTATCTTCTCCTAATAAGCCCAAGGAAATCTTTTCCATCCTTAACAGTCTCTCTAAACTTGACCGAGTCACTGCCAAACCTCTTCCTTCACAGGACCTTTGTGACTCCCTTCACGACTATTTTTTTACAACAATGTCTACTATTAAATTGCATATATCAACTCCCTCTCCCTCTTTTGACCCTCCTTTACCTTCTCCTGGTACACATACCATCTCCCATTTCCCACCCATCTCGACAGAGAAATTTCTCAGTCTGGTGAGTTCTACGAAATCTGGTTCTCCCACTGATAGCTGCCCCTCACACATTCTTCGCAAGACCTTCTTTTTCTGTCCTGACCCACCTCTTGCTCTCCTTAACAAATCATTAGCTTCGGGCGTTGTCCCTAATCTTTTTAAATCAGCTAAAATTGTTCCTGTTTTGAAAAACGTTGCGGCAGATCCCACTATCCCGTCTAATTTTCGACCTATCTCCCTGCTCCCTTTTCTAGGTAAAGTATTGGAGAGATATGTTACTCATTTCCTTAGCTCCTTCATTGAGGCCTCTGATTACTTTGATCCCCATCAGGCTGGTTTCCGTCCTACTCACTCCACGGAATCAGTCATCCTCTCAGTTTTGGATGAACTAAGAGTTAGTGCTGACCATGGATCCACATAGGCCCTCGTACTCCTTGATTTATCGGCGGCCTTTGACATGGTCGACCATCATCTTTTGGTCGACCGTGTCCAACGTGCTGACATCTCGGATGTGGCCTTGAGCTGGGTCTCTTCTTTCTTGGAGAACCGTCAACAGGCGGTTCAGCTCTCCTTCTTTTCTTCCTATTCTCAAACAGTAACTTGCGGTGTCCCCCAAGGCTCTGCTCTCTCCCCTCTTCTCTTTAATCTTTACATTTTTCCCCTAATTTTTGCTTTACGCCACCGGGAGGTCACAGTGTTTAATTACACTGATGACCTTCAACTCATCTTCACTTTCTCTTCTTCTCCTGATTCTATCTCTCATTTTCAGAACACTATGATCTTTATCCAGGACTGGATGAGCACAAACCATTTTAAGTTAAATCCCGATAAGACAGAACTAGTCTTGATAGGAGGCTCTTCCAATCCCTGAACTCCCAATTTCTGGCCTTCTTCTCTTGGCTCTGCCCCCTCTCCTACTAAGTCTGCGAAAAGTCTTGGCATTAAAATCAGTGATGACCTTTCGATGCATGCCCAGATTAGTATGGTCGTTTCGTCCTGTTTTTTATGCCTTTGGACTATTCGTAAAGTTTCCTGTTTTCTTACCACTGATGCTCTCAAATTTATCCTTCTTGCCCTAGTCATCTCTCGGGTTGATTATGCTAACTCTCTTTACATTGTTATCCCCGCTTATGAACTGCGCCGGCTACAGCTTATTCAAAATCAGGCAGCTAGACTGATTTATAGTCGCTCCAGATACCATCATGCTCTTCCGCTTCTGAGGCAATTGCATTGGTTACCGGTTGCTCATAGATGCCTATTTAAACTAGGGTGTCTTATTTTTAAATCATTAGCGGGCTCAGCTCCTTCCTACTTAGCATCTAGGCTTACAATCTACACTCCTTCTAGAAACCTTCGGTCCTCCTCCAAGAACCTTTTGGTTATTCCACGTTTAGTTAGGAAGAAACATGGGGGGTTGAGCTTTTCCTTCCAGGCCCCCCAATTCTGGAACTCCCTTCCTGATAATCTACGATCCTCCCTTTCATACTTGGAGTTCCGGAAATGTCTGAAGACCTGGTTATTCACTAGAGCCTTTGCGGTCTAATTGTTGCCTTGTTCTGCTGCCGGTCCGTATTAGCGCCGTGAAACCTTTTTGGTATACGTGCGCTTTATAAATTCCCCTAACTTCAACTTCTTGAGATCAGAGTTGAACCAGGATTTTGAATGTATGTTTCTTTGGGCTTTAAGTTTGGGAGGGGCCCTTGGTCTAGGACCTGAGCAACTGATTTAATATAATTTCTGGTGAGGGCGTTCGCATTTTGGGAGAAAGGGGCGAGCAGGAATTGGGCTTTGATTTTTGTTTCTAGTTCGCCCGGGGGATAAGAGGAAGGTGTTTTTTTCCAATTTCTTGTGTTTGATGCTTTTGGTGTGGGAGGGGCATATTGGTGATCGTAAAGAGGATGAGGTGATGCTCGGACCAGTCTACGGGGATGATGTTGGAAAGGAGGCCAAAATATTACTGTGATTATGGCACTAAGAGCAGCCCCTGTGGTGTGAGTTGGAGAGTGACAAATTTGTTTAAGGTCACTAATCTCCAGAAGATTCATGAGGAGCTTACCAGCAGGGTCTTTGATATCATTCCAGTGGATATTGAAGTCTCCAAGGAAGAGATTTTTGAAGTTGGAAAGTGAGGATTGAGTGAGGAGGTCAGAAAGTTCCTCTGCAAAGGGAAGGGATTCGCCAGGCGGATGATAGATATTATGTAGGCGAATAGGTGGGGCGCCTTAAATTTTAAGGTCTGCTTCGAGGTATTCAAAGGTGGTAGGGTCATAGTTCTTGACAAGCGAGATTTGAAGTTTGTTTTTTAGGATGACGGCTAAACCACCTCCAATTCTATCTGGTCTATCTTTTCTGAGTATGGAGTAACCTGGGGAGAGAGTAGGTCATGGATAGATACAGAGTGGACCTTGAGCCAAGTTTCCGTTAGGAAGGCAATGTCAATGTCTTAGCTGAGAATGGTTTCAGCTATTTCAGTCGCATGCTGGACAGTTGAGAGGCAATTGACCAGCGTGCATGTGAGGGGTTTTGGGTTGTTTGTGAGGGGAGGGCATGTTTGGATAGCGGTAAGTGGTGCTGGAGGTCTAGGGGAGACGAGGGAGGAAGGGATTCTGCACGTACCCAGGATCACGGAAATGGTAGAGTGGGGTGTGGGAGGGTCATTTGGATATTTAGGGAGGTGGAAGTTACAAACGTCGAGGAGGTCTGAAGGGTAGAGCTGGCTTGAGGCATGGAGGGGTCGGTGTGAACAGTTGCAGCAAGGGAAGGTTCTCCACTGTTGAAGGTTGGAGGTGTTTTGTGCGTCAGGGCTTGGGGAGATCGCGCAGTTTAGGAGGATTTCTGAGTAGAGGGAGTTAAAATCTTTCCTGAGTTGAGAGAGTTCAGACAACATGGAAAGCTCTTGCCTGAGCTGGGAGAGTGCAGATGACAAAGTAAGAAGATAGCTTTCAATGTTAGATAGGGTCTGTTTTAGATTGAGCCTTCTGCTTCAATGTCATCTAATGAAAATGACTAATCTCCTGATGTGTTGCCTTCTAGGCCTTCCAGCCACATATTACTATGTCTTCATCTCTATTTCTGTCCATACACGTATCTTCACATTACTAAACAAGGACATCTAAGCATCCTTCCAGGTATTCTTACAGGAACTACACAAGATTGAGCCTTCTGCTTCTATGTCATCTAATGAAAAGGACTAATCTCCTGATATGCTGCCTTCTAGGAGGGTTGCCAGGTCACGGAAGGACAGATTTCATGTTTTTTCACCCAGAAGGGGCTGGTCTACAGATAATTGTGGAGGTGTTGTTTATCCTATAATTTCAATCTTTTCTACGGGACATAGTGGCTCTCTATTAACCTCAAGAGAATCCACTCTGTAGTCAAGGTGAAGAGATTCTGTGACACGTCTAAACCTTTTCTTAGTAACAACAGGGTTGACTCATGGGCATGCAGGTGTTTCTTAAACTTATAGAAGAAATACAAAGCCAATTTCAAGGTAGTTAAACATAGAACATGTGCCTAAGGATGATGTTGTGGTGCCCAAACCAACAGAAAATTAAAGACACTGGATACCACTGGGCTCAAGGAGTGACTCCAACAGCAACCCGCGCTAGTACCAGCTATAAACAAGGTTTCAACTTAATTCAAGATAACCTACAATTTTTCACATCTGCTCTGTACCTTTCGTTGTGTGTTTCAACGTCACTTAACAAGATATAATACACAGCTTCAGCATGCTTTTCTGTAATTTCACTACAGATCAGGTTTTCAACCTTAAAGTAGCCCATGCACTTTACCCCTTGAATCACTGAAGCATTGCTTTCAGGACAATGGCGGAAATAGTGGAGAAACAAAATAACAAATCCTTAAAGCGGGTGTTATAGAGGAGGTAAAGTATTTGGATCCATTGTGTATGTAGAAATTATCAAGGTTTTAAAAGACTTCAGACTTCAGTCCCTTGAACATGGTCAGAATCTTCCCAATGATTGGAGGGAAGTGTCAACTTACCCAGATGTTAAGATTCAGGTTTATGAGGTCAACACACAATTATATGCACTAAGTGGGGTAAGTAGCCAACCACTTGGATATGTTAGAGCTTGATTTAGATCTTGATGGACGGGTTACTCAGTCATAAAGGTGATGGATATCCTGTCTGCCAAAATACTCCACTATATTCTATAGGATTTATATTTAATCAGATGAGCTACCTTTCACTGTTGTAACACACTAGCCTGTTCAGCAAGATCAAAGTCAGGCCATTAGTCCCATAAATCATGTAAAATTCGTAAAATCTCTTTAATGATGTAACCTCACATTTATAAACACAACTGTAAAAGTAGCTAATTTGTTACGTGATTTATGCACACAATGCTGGGTGAAGTCTTTTTGTTTTGACTTGTGAATATACACCTCAATGTTGCACTATCTCTACATGAATAATCCACGATTCCCCTCTTCTCACTCAAGTGCCCCTCCTCTGACTCCTTACATGCATAGGTCCATACCAATATGGTTTAGATCTGTTAGAAATTGGGTTGTTGATTGTCCAGGGTGTGAGCCCTGGTCAAGAAACAACTACAATCCCTTGCAGGCTGAACCACAAAAAGTCACTAAACTATTTTTTTGGCAGCTAATTTTTTTCAATAGAACATACAATTACACCCTCCTCCCACAGACTCCAATGTGGCTCACTGGCAATACATGGTGCCTCATAGAAGAGATTTGGTTGTCTGATCTGTAGTAATGTATCCCTTTGTCCAATATCCAAGAGTGCTTCCGTGGGCAGCCTCTGAAGGTGTAAAAAGGGGTTTCCAGTCATGCTCACCAGTCCATTCCCCTTCCCCACTCAATAATAGTGATCAATGCGTCCATTCTCCATCTCCAAGTACTGTCAAGCTATGCTACCACCGTTAACAGTCCAATCAAGGAGTGATCCCCAAGGCTATTACCGTATCCGGGATAGGAAGGGCATGATACTTTGCCAATAAGATACAATGGGGGATCATAGCCAGGCAACATGATAGAAATAGGCACTAGAGCAAATGCCTATGAGGAATTTGAGGGTTGGGATTCTTCCGTCTTGCCAGAGTCAGATTGGAGTGAGGTAGATAGTGTGGAGGTATTTCAGTTTTATGAACTGAAACCTTGCAGATTTTGCTATTTCCTGTGGAACGTCTAGTCCGCATCATCGAGTCATCCAATCCAGCCCTCCAACATTAGTTTCAGCAAATTAAAAAGTTCAGGGGCATTAATCACTCGTGTATGGTTGATTTAGGACACCCTTCCCTTCCCCAGTTGGCCCTTCAGTAACTTGGTCTCAAGAGGTCTATGATCTGTAAATAAGAATTTTATATGGCTGAAGGACCTGCCGAAGTTGAAGGTACTTATGAAATTGTGTAACTGATATGGAGAATTGTGTCTGAAAGTCTTGTAATGAGCGAACCAGAACTGTGTTTGGAGGTCTTGTAAAGACCAGACCACACCACCCAGACAGATGTCCCAGATGATCGAGATACTGATCCTGTCTGCATAAGGCAGCAACCCCGCCACAGCGGGGTCTGTCACGCTAGGGTTTTATCCCAACCAATGCCCCGGGACTTACTCCAGCTCTGGAGAACCACCCTGGTAACCTCATGGAGGTAATTTGGGATTGGGTCATCAAATTGAATTCCTATCAGTTGGTCAAGTCTTAGAAGAGCAAATTCATTGCAATAGTTGGGGCCATCCCACCTCCCAGTCAACCTGTAATTGATAAACAATAGTTTTGTGGCTTTATAGTAGAGCTGGTGATATGCCATACTCATAACCCCATCGTACACTGACGTCTGCATCCTAATGTGGGAAATGTGGCAGGGGCTGTGCAACCAGAAGAATGAGCCAAGTGTGGACTTCAGTTCTCAGTTCCTGGACCCAGTGGTCTGGTCCTCAGAGCCATCTGCCCATTCTCAACTTCACACTTGGGCATCATATTGTATCAATCAAGCTAACGACTCAATTGCAAGGGCTACAAGGATTGAGGATAGGAGACAGCCCCATCTGGTGCCCCCACAGATGGGGACAGTGTGTGACAGCACTCCATTGACCAGTGACCGTGCCAGCACCTCAGTATATGGGACACTGAGATATCTACATAGTCTGTGACCCAGCCCCATTCTCTTCAGTACACTGACCAAAAAGGTCCTAGCTACGGTATTAAAGGCCTTTTTCAAAATTCAGAATGAGAAGAACCAGTGGGCCAAGGAGGTCAGCCATGTGGGCCACAGCCAGTTGGAGTCGTTGGATACAGTGTCTTGTGCTAACTTCTGGAATGCAGCTGCTTTGGTCTGGGTGGACCAGTGTAGTTAGCACTGGGCAGAGTCTGTTAGTTAGGAGCTAAGAGAATATCATGACCTCTGCATTAATCAAGGAAATGGGCGAGTAGGATACTCATTTATCTTCTGGGCTCCCATGTCTTGGTATGACCATGATTGTGGGTGGTGTCAATGTCTAGGTTGCATTTACTCTTTTCAGCCACCTCCTGAGAAAGCTGTCAAGGCCTGGCGACCCAATAGAGTTTAAACTGTGAATCGAGTCCCTGATTTTGTTCTCCATGATCAGACCATCTAAAACGTTGCGGTCTGCCCAGGGAAGCTTGGCAAGTGGGACATCATCAAGTATCAAGTGCTGTTGTTTGCAGTGCAGGCAGTCTTGGTGACAATAGAACAATTAGAAGTAGGTGTCAAACACTGGCTATGGCTGTAGACATTGTTGCAGGGGGATGTGACTGTTCAGGATGCCATACCCTTGATGACTAGACAGTATAACAATTTCCCTGATGTGTCACCATGTTCATAGACCTGTCGCATATATGCCACCCAACATTGACAGGGTTCCTCCATTGCCATTTGTCAGAGGGTCTCCCTTACTGCTACCAGTTGGTGGTGGATAGGCTCACTCTGGAGCCAAGTGTATTGCGGTTCAAAGATCCATGACCCAAGTGTCAAGGGTAGCCATGGTGCGTGCCCTCTCTTTTTTGGTCTGTCTAACATAGCCTTAGAGAGGAATTCCCACACAATTCAGATCCTGGAGATGCCAGACATTGAGGCGCTGTATCGGTTGCAGTGCCTCACTATCCCCCCAAGTGCCATTGGGGAGTGGTCAGCAAGACCCCTAGAGTGAATGTCTACTGATGTGACCTGCAGCTTGTATGTCACTGAGAGGAGGATGAGGTCTATGCATGAAAGAGCTTTATTTGAGGCTGTTTGTGAGTATACTCTCTCCTAGAAACATGTAAGGTTCTCAAGCTATCACATAGGCCTAGGACTTGCATCCAGTCTCCCAGTCTACTAGCTTGAGTCAAGTGGCTTGCAGTAGGATTGCAAGAGGCACCCAGAGCAGGTCTTGGAGTGACATTAAATTCTCCCTTGATCACTGTAATTTCGTGCAGCTTCCCTGAAATGATCTGTGTCAATTTGGCTAGGGGCCCTGAGTGTAGATGGAGTGTTTTCCTTGCAGAAGACCCTACACCCTACTGTATTTGCCTAATGGGCCCACAGTCATGGCAGTCACAGCGCGATACAGGTTTTTATGACAAAGGATAGCCACCCCAGGAACACGGATAAATCCCACATGAAACACCTTGTTAGAGCCGTAGCATCTGAGGCAGGAACAATGTGTTACCAACAAGTGGGTTTCCTTCAGGATAAGGGGGTGGTAGCATTTGGCATAATGTAGGGCTACGTTCTCCTAATTCAGTCTCAGAGACCATTCCGATTCCAAGATATGACGAAAAATCTAAATTCTCAGGTGTGTGTGGATGAAAAAGAGGGTAACATGTGTAAAGCCGAGACTATGCAGGGTGGCCCAGCATCCTTTACGGTTCGACAGATATAATGTGACCTTGGTTTCAAAGAGACATCCAGAGCTCTGTCACAGATGTCACAGATGCTATTGAATAGCATACCAAAAACAATCCCCTCTTCCCCCCCAAATCTCCCCTCCCTATATTTCCCTCACCAGAAGCACTTGTCACCCTAACATTCCCTTTCTTAAACAACAAACCTGTCAAACCTTTGGTTAGTATGTGAAAAGGACCTCCTCCTGTGAGCCGGATTTAGATGTGAAGGGACAATAAATGTTCGACCATTCCCCCCTGCCACAGACCGAGGTTTCCCTTTCTGAGGTGGTGTCCCCTGGGTTCCAGTTCAGGGTCAGAGGCTTGTTCTCGTTCCGGGAAGGTCCCCCTCTGGTAGATTGTTCATGGGAGTCGGGGTCTGAGGCTCCAGATCATCTCCTGTTTAGGGTGCACGATTTCCACAGCTATCGAGCGGCAGAAAGAAGCAGGGCCCTCTTGCACTGTGCGAGATGCCGTTTGTGCTGATTTTACAGTAGGGAAAAACACCCGGCACAAAAAATCAGTGTGAACGGTGTGAGGTTACTCAGTCTGCTGCTCGTGGAACTCTGCGTAGCTTGGCAGAGTTTTTTTTTCACTTCGACGAGTTCCGTCTAGCGGAACTCTGCAAACTCTGTCCTGGCCTATTTACCATTAAAAAGGGTTTATCATTACAATTTCATAGTTACCAAACATGACATACTACCTGTCCCAACAGAATATTACAGCTTATTAAGTGTAATAAGGAATCCCAATGGTATCCTATGGGAGGGGTCACAGTATTGAAACATGAATCAAGGAGTTTCACACTACCAGGATATGTAAACCTTAGAACTACATGTCCGACCTTTTAATTACACAAACCTCTGCTATATGGGCTGCCAAGGGCCTACAGTAGGGGTTACTTATATGTAATAAAAGGGGAGTTTAGGGTTTGGCAAGGAGGTTTTATGGCCAAGTTGACTTGTCAGTTTAAAACTAAATTCAAACTGCAGTGGCAAGCCTGAGACATTTGTGGTGTTCCTTAAGTGGATTGCACAATAAGTGCTGCAGGCCCACTAGCAATATTTAATGTATATGCCCTGGGTATATGATATATCTCTTTACAAGCAACATACAACTAATTTATATATGCCAATCGAGTCTAAGCCTATTAAACCCTGTTTAAAGGAGAAAGCACAAGCAATTTCATACAGGTTAGCAATGGTACTATGATGTCCTAAAGCCAAGAAAAACAAATTTGGCAAAAAGTGGATGGAAAATGGCAACATTTTTGGGGGTGACCCTGCAGAGGTGGCCAAGCCAAACAAGGTCCTGTTTAATTTTTCAATAATTCTGCTGAGCTCAACCTGAAAAAGATGGCTATTATTTTCTACATGTACCTTAGCCCCTGTCCTGCATTTCTTAAACGTCAACTGAAGTGGCTAGCTACATTTATGCGCTGGCATCCATAATCAACATGACAAATGTTTGCACCATGCAGAATTTTTTAACAAAAGTTCACAACTTATTCTCTACATTAAAGGTGACCAAAGACCCCAAATCAACTAGTCACTCAAATTCTGCACTTTTCCAGATGGGTACATTGACAACATTTCCAATAAACCGCAGAAAACCATGAATCTAATATTCAATTCCTACATTTTCCCAACCTTAATGGTGATTCCTATTTGGAGAGATACTCTATTGAAGTTTATATTGTATTCCCAATGTATACATAAAAGATCACATTTTAGAAAGTGACACTTGTAAGGTACCTAACAGTGCCTAGGCTGAACACACAACCACTTTCTAACATCAACATAGTTATTTCCCTGTCATAGCAGGGTGAGGTCATGAACAACAAGGAGTGAGATAGCGTGAAGATATGCAATGAGAATGCAGGCATACTACAAATGAGCCCAATGGAGGTAGGGTTGTAGGGAACATTTCTTTCACTGTGTCATGGCTAGCTTTAATTTTTGCTCTAGTGCCGGTTCTGTAAACCACAGTCCTTTTCAATGACCTAATTAGTATTTTTGCATCTATATCTCATACTGGAACTTGCTATCTTGTTACTGATAAGTACTTGTTTGTGAATTACAATGATCATCCAAAGGCATAATAGTTGCATATTCATGTAGTTCCCACGTCTCAGTAACTTGCAATATTTGAAGAACCTTTTTGTAGACACTGCTTCCTTCTGAAAGCATCCCATGCCAAATCAATGAGGGTGCATTTTTTGCTAAGCATACATCATCTTCACCGTTGACCATAGATATGCTACATACGGTAGATAGGGACATAGTCGAGTGTAACACCTATGAGTGCTGCATGCAGCAGCCATCAAACTCCTGTTAACTTTTCAAAAGTATTATAGGATGAGGGATTTCATTTTATTTTTTGCTGCACTGGTGCTTTCAGAAATGGAGTGATGTGATCCAAATCTTTGAGGCTCAAGCTTAACTAAGTTGACTAATTCTGGATCCTCTTTAATATCGTGTTTGTTTTCTTTGTACTTAAGTGTAGACAATGTTCCAAGGGTCTAGTTGAGACATTACTAATGCCCTGATGAAATATCTTTGGGCCCTTCATCTTTAACATTTGCAAGGCTGTACTGAGCATTATAAGCTGAAAATGTGTGTTTTGCATAACTGACCATATTTCTTGTTTTACATGATGATTTTCAGAGCCAATCCAAGGTCTTGTAATGGTAGGATGGCTTCAAAGTTGGTCTAGTCAGAATAATAATATCTGTACAGTGCCCACTAATACAGAAATAGCTCTATCTCATTCATAAAAATATGTGTAAACAAAGACTGCACAAACCTACTGTGGTGATTGGTGAAAATCTCTATACTGATCCCGATCTGTGTGTTGTGTATACATTGTGGGCACTAAGCAATAATCTGTAACAATGGATTCTTCTACAGTGAAGTCTGAAGATTCTTGTAGGATACTGTTAGAGCCCAGTTTAATGAGAAGTTCCAGATTATGACATTTTGCATGTCTATTTTTCCAGTCAGTCCCGAAGATTATCTGGAAGTTGGAGGCACATCAAAGATTGCTTGAATACATGCTGATGCTTCAGGATATTGACATTGGGTGTTGAATCCTTGATGATAGTGAACTGTCTGGTATTTCCTACACTACACGGGTAGGCATCATGTGTAATGGGACCAGTACAGCAACACTGGGTTATATGGGAGAACACTCTTAACTTTGGTATCTACTGTGTAAAGGCAAACAGTTTTCTGGTTCAGTGAAGAAGACGTTAAGGATCCTAGTTCGATTCACAACAGCATTTACCAGCCTCAGAATAATTTATTAAATATGTATGACTGTATGAGTTCATTTCTTGGTGTACCGGTTAAGTCAGAATTGAATAGCCCCACTTGAAACAAATTAAGTTTTCCCCACTGGTGTCCCAGAATATAATTGCTATTGCACTCCAACTTGCTGACCAAGTGATCCTAGTCGTTCTTAGCCCTTCACTTTGCAGTTCACAAAGTCGAGCAGTCCAAGTCGCACTCATACTTGGTGGCAGATTTACTTAAAAGCTATGCAGCACAGCCACCGTATGAGCTGCACTGCGTTGGGGTAGAGAGCAGAGTATTGCCATATCTACTAGGATATGGTGCTCCTTCTCTACTCTCTAGTGTTGGCACACAATTAGGTTGCCTAGCACCATGCACAGACCTTTTCAGTATAGAGGAAAGGGATCTGTGTCATACCTAGTATGGGTATTGAACTGGAAGTGTAATCTTCCAGTATAAAATACTATGCCTAGAAAAATGTTAAAACATTTCCAACATTGAGTATGCACTATACAGTGCAAGACACATGCAAAGTCAGAAAGGTTTAGAGAAATTGAAACATTTCTTCTTTTTATTGCCAACCTCAAAGAAGCATCCCTAACTCAAAGGAACACATAGGAGCTCCAATGATATTTCATGTTACTTTAGGTTTGCTTTCCAGTCCAAATAAAGGTTTGCGCTGGAAGGTAGATCCCAACTCAATGTTTTACACCAGTTTGAAAAAAAAACATAATTTGTCTGAATCTAACCCTTAGTATGCAGATAGTACAAAAATACTATTTAATAACTCATTCCAGTCAGATCTTCACTACTTAAAATGAATATACCTTAAAACAAAGAGAAAAACTATGAAACCTAAAATGAAAATAGGTAACAAAAAATCAGACATGTGTAGTCCATTTCTTAGTAGAGATAAGACCCATACACTTAAAAAAAAGAAATTTTTACTAAACAATATCGACATTACACATCACAACGACACAAGCGCAGGAGACAATACTTCTTCCAGGTTTCCGACCTAGGTTAAAGAGAGTCAATACACAATGCTTAATATATGACCATTAGGGGGTTACAAGAGTCTCGTCCTCATTCAGGGGTGTAGGTGGGATGCAAATATTTTCTCTATATGAATTCCAATACCCCACACCCTGCTCAATTTCTTGGGGCACCCTCATGTGACATAGACTGATTTTTCCCAGAACATGCACCAGTCCAAATCCTCCTTCCATTTTCCTAATGTTGGTGGTAGGTGAGCCCCCAGTTCTGTGCTGTATTCCTTTTACGATCATTACTGCCAGGGTTGCCCACTGTTTGGTGTTAGAGGTGAGGTCTGTTGGTTCCCTAATGTTTAAGAGGCATCTACGCACTTCCGGCTGCAAATCGACCGCAAGTACCTCGCATAGAACATGGTGTAGGGCCTGCAAGTAGGTTTACATGTGTTCACATTCCCATATAATGTGGATAAATGTGCCAACCTCTCCACACCCAGGTCTGCACTCCCCACTATCTGTTCTGCCCATACAAACCAACCCTGGCCCTGTGGTGTAAATCCTATGCAGGATTTAAGTTGCACTAAGCGTAGCCTGGCCTGGATCACCACCTCTCTCGGGGAGGAGACCGACTCTCACCAGTCATCCAGGTCCAATTCCAGGCCATCTCTAATTCATTTGTCTTTGAGGGACTGGAGTGAGTCTTCCATATTATTTATTAGTTTTTTGTAGATCAGGGAGATGGTTTTTTCAGGGAGGTGGCCGTCAAGGATTCTATCTTCCAAAGGGGAGGCATCAGGGAGGGGGGATTTATTAGCGAGATGTGCATGGAGAGCGTGTCGAACCTGGAGGTACCTATAACGCTCGGTGTCTACCAGGCCATACTGCTGTTGCAGGGAGGCAAAAGGAAGGATTTCATCTTTGATCCAGAGGTCTTTAATATTAGAAATTCCGTTGGGGTCTCATTTATCAAACCCCTTGGTTTTCCACAGGTTTCGCAGTTTGTCGGAATTCCAGAGCTGAGTAACCAGGGTGAGTCTGCGGTCCTATCCCAGGTGTTTGTTCACCTCATGCCATATGCGGAATAAGTGCGCGGTCGGACCTGTCAGGGGGAATTTTCGGGGCCCAGAATAGAGTGCTCTACTATAGTTCCCTACTGGAAGGAGCCAACTATCCATGGCGTACCCAGGATCGTCAGGACGACTGTGCATCCCCTGATTAATAGCAGCGAGAGGGGCCGCCCAATAGTATTTTTTAATGTCGGGAGGCTGATGCCTCCCTCATACCAATTGAGGGTGAGCTTTGCTAAGGTGACCTGGGGCTTACCGTTCCATAGGAGAATTCTTTAGAGATTCTCTATTTCTTTGAAATATGTTTTGGGAACTGGATCCATTGAGTTCTGGAGGGCATAGAGGAAGCGTGGCAGAGCCATCATTTTGAAAACGACGGCTGTACCCAACAATGAGAGGGGCAACGACTGCCAATGTTTGATATCTCTTTTCAATCTCTGAATTGGTGATAGGAGTTTATCCATGAAGCGGAGCATGGAGTCCAATGTAATAAATATGCAGAGGTATCAGAAACCGTCTGATGCTATCTGGATTGGGCAGCCCTTCGGGAGAACAGGCGGCTCTCCCTGCAGGACATAAACCACAGATTTGACCAGTTAATGATGAACCCGGAGTACCTGCCAAACACTGCTAGGATATCCAGCAGGCATATCAGCGAAGCTTTTGGGGAGGTCAGCTACAGCAGTATGTTGTCTGTGTATAATGATACCTTATCTTTCCAGTCAGGTGACCAGCGCATACCGCGAATCACTAGATCCCTGCGGATCTACGTCGCCAGGGGCTCCAGGGCTAAAGCAAATAGGAGCAGTGATAAAGGACTCCCCTGGCATGTACCACTGCTGAGTTGAAATGTTGTTGATTTGCAGTTGTTCATGACAACTTCAGGCAAGGGCTTTGAATATAATAGTTGGACCCAGCTCACTAAGTGGGGTCCAAATCCCAATTTGTCTAGTGTGGTGAAGAAATACGGCCATTCAACAATATTAAACGCCATGGTGGAGTCCAGTGATACCACCACCGCCGGCTCTAGGATAGTTATGGCTCTGCCCAGCACACCATGCAGTCTGCGGAGATTTAAGGCAGTGTTACGGTGAAGCATAACGCCTGATTGGTCAGGATGTACAAGACTATCAATCACTTTTACTAGATGTCTAGCCAATATTTTGGCTAGGATATTGGGTTCTGCATTGAGCAGCCATATAGGTCTGTAAGATGTACAGCAAGTTTTGGGCTTACCCCCTTTGTGGATGACCACAATGTTGGATATCCTTTGATCTATAGGGAGTGTCCCCTTCTCTCTGCTTTCCACGAACATTGAGTGAAGTTAGGAGGCTATCTTATCCGGTCTCAGCTTGTATATCTCAATCAGTACTCTGTTAAGGCCCGAAGCTTTACCTGAATGAATCACCCGTATCGCCTGGGCCACCTCATCCTTCGAGAAATCGGACTCGAAATATTCACGATCAGTGTCCAACAGGGTGGGGAGCGTTAAGTCTTGGAGCAAGTCACTATTTTCTCCCTCCGTGTACTGCCCTTCCATATGGTACATTTTCTGAAAGTGGTTTGCAAAGCGGTCAGCTATTTTCTGTGGGTCTGTGACAGACTCAGTACCCTTTTTGGACAGTTCAGGCACCAGATGGGCAGCCCATGCAATCAATTTCCCTGTCTTATCACCTTGTTCATAAACTCTGCTCTGCGTTTCCCTCCCGTGTGCCTTGCTCTCTCTGTAGCTATGTCTTTAAACTCGTCTTGTTTTAAATTCAAAAGGTGCAACTTTTCAGGTGTCGCTGCTAGATCCAGCTCCTCTTCCAATTTAAGAACCTCGTCCTCCGCCCTAACCATATCTTTTTGTTTGTCTTTTTTTTTTGCCAAGGGATATGGCTTCCCCACGGATGACCGATTTATAGGCTTCCATTAATGTTTGGGCTGATTCTATCGTTCCTTCGTTTTCTTGGAAGTAGAGGTCTGTGGCTTGAGTTATTTTCTTTCGAATCTCTGGGTCGCGTAGATACCACAGATTAAGGGGAGCAATTCTCCCTGCACTCATTTGGCCCATGGCCACATGCATCCAGATCGGAGAATGGTCTGAGATACCTATGCCTGAATGACGGATCTCCCGAATATCGCATGCCTGGGTCGCCGGGACCAGGACATAATCGATATGGGACAGGCTACGATGGGCACTTGAAAAGAAGGTGTACTGGGCCCTATCCGGGTTATTTGTCCCCCAGCCATCCACCAACCCCATGGCCTCAAGGAATTCGGGCAATCACTACTGTGGAGGTCTAATTTTCCATGGGGGTGACGGTCGAGCTCACCGGACATTGCTGCATTAAAATCTCCCCCTATCATGAGGAGGCCCTGCGGGAACGACAAAAGTGTTGAGCCTAAATCTTTAAATGTATCACTCTGGAGGCCAAGGAGAAGGTACATGGAGACTGTATTACAACTCGATTTAGTCGATCGAACCAATCCTGCAGACAACCGCAGTCCCTCCCAACCACCCCCTCCCTGCATCCCTGCACTCTGGGCTTCAAACTGCCCAAAATCAAACTTGCAGAGTGCCCGTCGCCCCACAAGGTAACTAAAGGCAGACAATTGGGGTACGTGGCGCCCCGCCATCCCCATGTCACACAAAATATGATTGTGCACTCCCGTACATTTACTCAAGGTGTCCCCTAACGATATGCGTCGGAAGGGTCCATGGCTTACGAATATAGCAACTGCATTGTCTCTGTGTTAGCTCCTTCTCCCCCGCTTAATGAGATGAGCATAAAGGCCCAGATCAACGTCACTCCTGCCCCCCCAGGACCCACCCATTTCCCCCCACCAGTTTTACCCCAGCCGCACATGGATCACCGGTTAGCGACTCTCCAACCATTCCGCTGCTAATTCTGGATGTTCAAAGAACCAGGCCTTGCAGTCCGCCTCCACTTGAAGCCTGGCTGGAAACAGCATGGCGTACTTGTATCCCTTGTCTTCTAGTGTCTTCTTGATCCCCAGAAAGGAGCATCTTTGCCTCTCGACTAGCTGGGTGAAGTCTGGGAAGAAGGTTATGTCAGCATTTTCGTATTTCAAGGGGCCCCCCCTTGCATGTTGGAGTATGACGTCCCGGTCTTGGAAATTGAGGACCCTGGCCAGGATCGGACAGGTAGGGTCCCCTGGCTTCGGCCGACTCCCAAGGACTCTATGGGCTCTCTCGATGACAAAAAACCTCCCAGCCCTTTGGGTTGCAGGTGGTGAAGGATAAGTTCTTCCACGAAGAAATCCATGGCCTGCCCCTCTGATTTTTCCAGGACACCTAAAATTCGCACATTGTTGCGCCACAGGCGTCCTTCATAATCATTCCGCTTGGTTTCTGCCACTTTCTGTAACATTTGCAAGTCTTTGAGATCCGACTGTAGTTGGGAGGTATCATCCACCAGGCTCGGGGTAGTGAACTCAACTTGTTTGACCCATTCACTATTTTTTTCATATCCGCCCGGAGTAGATTGACCTCCACAGTGATGGCGTCCATCTTATGTTCTAGTAAAGTATTGATCCCGGCAATTGCTTCTAGGACATCTTTGGGCGTAGGTTCCGGTTCGACTTCTCCTTGTGTCAATCAGCCCCTGCCTGTAAGTGAGGGTTCATGTACCGATGTTTTGGGGAGCGTGTACCTGTCCAGTCTGTTCTGCTGCAACAGGTTTGTTGCCCCTGGATGATGACATTGCATCTCAATGTTTTGCCCCAGGTGTATTTGCAACTCCACTCGGGTCTATCGGTGATCGCCCTTGGACAGTCTTCGTGATCAGGAGAAGATCAAGCAGATGCTGCGGTATTAGCTTGTGGTCCGAGTCCTCGCCTGGGCTCTGTCCGGGCCCACCTACGCTACCGTTCAAGGGGCCAGGAACTCAGAACCGACAGTGCGCACACCTCCTGAAGGGCAACAATGGATGCAAGGCGACAGGCAGCAATAGTGGCTCTCTCTGGGGGGGTCACAGGTCAGAAACCGCTCCCATTCCTGCACCGGGTTACCGAGCTGTCCGGCGCGCCCCTTTAAGGCGAGTATGCAGTCCAACTCACCGTGGGTTGTGTTTTGCAAAAGTAGCGGTGCTTCTGATGGTTACGGCACAGACTGCGCCCCATTCGCAGCTGCCGTGGGATGATGGGCGTCATCAATGCCCCGATGTCTGAGAGGGCCACCACCTCTCAACACCCCTAGGCCGTCACAGGGAGATACCTCTTGGAGAAGCCGGGTCACCAGCCTTTCAGAGCGGCTGTTAGGAGCACCCGGAGATTGTGGGCCAAGCGAGAGGGCCTACATCCCGCCCACGTCAGCAAGCAGTATAGCAGACCTGTTTCCCCCCACAGTTTGACGTTGCGTCCGCCGCTCTCTTAGCTTTGAAAGATATCTCCAGAGTCTGCTCTCCAATGAAGAGGAGAGGGAGGAAGATAATTCAGACGGCCTCCTGCCGGTGGGCCACGATATCACGATGTTTGCTGCCAGCCAGATGGCCAGATAGTCGGGCCGTTCACGGTCAGCCTTTTAACACGAGGCCCCGGCGTTCGCACCCTGCCCAGGCCCCAGTCACTTCAGTATCTTCTTGGGCCTCCAGTCATCGCTTTAGGTCAATTGCTGCAGGGACGCATGCCAGACTCTTCACGGTCAAAGTCTCTTGGCAGCGGGCCCACAGGGAAGAATCTCGTCCCCCGCCTGCTCCACTACGCGAGGCCCCTGCTCCCTCAACGCCACCAGGCCTCACTAACGACGTGGCCAGATCTTCACCTTCAATTGGCGCTCGGGCCTGATGCTTCAGGAACCCACACCGGACACCTTCCCAGCCAGGGACTGCACGTCTGCGGTACCGATATTAATATCGGATAGACAGCGGATGATGGGGATCAGCAGAGCTCCGCTAAGTTTCACCCATTGCGCTTCGTGGCTTAGCCACACCCCCAAGACCCATATATTGATATAGGTCTCTCACACTATGATTTTATTTTTTGTCCTCATTCACCTCAGGATCTAGTGTCTATTGCCTTAGCCCAGTAATACGAAAATGAGACCGGGCACATAGGGGCATCTGGAAACAGACATTTCCTCCATGCAGGCACACGTCTCTCAGAGTGTCCAAATTACCACAGCTGAGTCAAATGTAAATGGGAGGTACTGGAGCAAGTCCGGAGAGTTCTACAGGTGTAATCATTGGATCAAAAACGTATATATCCTCATTACCCATCCCAGGTTTATTTCCGAAATTTTATTTATATCTTGTACAATTTTTACACCCAGGCATCGCATTTCCTTCTTAAACAACTGGTTCTCTATGCTCTGATTCCATACCATAACCTCTGTTTTCTCCTAATTTACTAAATAACCCGACACCTTGCTGAACTCTGAAGCCAACTATATAGTGGCCGGGAGAGCCACTTCAAGGTCCGAGGAGAAGACCATGAGATCAACTGCATACAATGTTACCTTTCTCAGCCATTCCACTTTGGAGAAATGAGGAATGTTAGCTGCCATTCTAAGTTTACGTGTGAGGGGCTCTATATAGAGGTTAAAAAAGAGCGGGGATAGGAGCAACCCTATCCCCTGCCTCTAAGTATTTTAAAAGATGAGGATAGGTTCCAATTCCCTAAAACTCTTGCTGAGGGATCTTAGTGTATTAGTTAAATTGCTCTACAAAATTTACCCCCAAACTCATATAGTTGAAAACAGAAAGCAAGTAAGACCACCTTACCCTATCAAAGGCTTTGGAGGCATCTAAAGGTATTACTGCTAAGGGGCTGCTTATGTTGTTGCGAAGTCAATAGCTCCTATTAAACCATGTGCTAGCTCATGTAGATATCTTCCTTCCATAAACTCCTTCTGGTCTTTATGGATCACATCTCCGTCTCTCTTAATTAATCTCCCCGCCAGGATTTTTGTAAAGATTTTATAATCCATTTTCAGAAGAGATATTGGTCTATACGATTCGCACCTAACAGGATACTTTCCTGGTTTCAAAATGATAGTAACTATTTCCTCATTCCAGGAGTATGGTAGTTGTGCCCCTTGATCTAATATCTCTTCTATCTTTACTGTCAAATATGGGTTTAACACCTCTCGTAGGATTTTATAAAGCTCCGCTGGTATGCCATCGGGCCTGGCAGCTTTGCCCCCCTAAATTGACTGTATCTCCATACTAACTTCCTCCAGTGTGATATCTTAATTTAAAACCTTTTGCTGAGTAGCATCCAAGGGTTTTCATAGAGTTTGCTAACCAACCATTAACCTCCTGTTCTGATGTTATTTCCTCCTCAACATATAAAACCTGGAAGTAGTCTTTAAATGCTTCTTCTATCTCCATCTCGCTGCTCAGAATATCGCCAATCTGCTTCTCCTTGATTTCCTTAATCTGGTTCCTATTCTGATTCATCTTGATTTTCCAAGCTCAAAGCTTCCCTGCTCTCTCCCCATACTCAAAGTGTGCTAGCTTGCTAGCATCCCACCTTTTTTTAATCAGAGTTTGGAGGATTTCTTCCATTTGGTTTGTCAATAAGTGCAGTTTTTCCTCTATCACGGTCCTACCATCATCTCTTAGACTTAATTTCATTTCAGCCTCTAACTTTTCCATTTCACTATCTAACCGAGACACTTAATTCCGGTAATGTTTATCTCTATAGAAGACTGCGCTCGTAATGTTACCTCAAATAAATTTAGCGTGTCTCATACTATACCAGTAGAAACTGAACCACTATTAGTCTTCAGGAGTTCACTTACTTCTACTTTCAGATTTTCCATTACCTCCGTGTCTACCAGTATGGTACGATCTAGCATTTGCTTCCTTTCCATGAACCTGTTAGTATCTCTAATTGCTATTGTTACTGCTGAATGATCCTCTCTAAGGCTCCAATCTAATAAGGATTGAAGTACCCTGCAGACTTCAGACCCTCTCGCTCCATAGGTCACACTGAGCATGTTGTTTCATCATAGCTTTCAAAAAGGCTTGTGATTTAGGGGTAGGAACAGCTCTACTTGTATTTGATTTATCTAAATTTAGGTCCATTATCATATTAAAATCTCCTGCCACAATAACAGGGCCTGAAACATCTAACAAATTTGAAAACATGCTTTTAAGTGGCTCACAATGATTGTGGTTTGGACCATAATATCCTACTATTGTTAGTGATCTACCACTAATCTTTATATTTGCTATAATACACCTGCCCCCCCTTAACCACCCTCATTTTTTTGCCTGTTTTTTTACTACTATTGCTATCCCTCTTATGTTCGCACTCTGATCTGTACATACCATCTGTTGCACCCATCTTTGCTTTCTGAATAAGTCAACTCATTCTTTTTTTACCAAATGTGTCTCCTGTAGGATAAGAACTGTGCAGGAGAATCTCTAATATACTGTAATATCTTGTCCCGCCTCCCCTTCGTGCTTAACCCATTAATATTCCACGTTAAAATCTGAATGGACATGTCCCTATTCTTCTACATACCTTATATCTTTCTGAGGTTTTTGAGGAAATTTGAATAATTTTTTTCCCACTTGCTCCCCCCTCTCCCTTCCCACCTTTCCGTGTAGAACCCACTCATTCTTCTTCCTGGACCTGATGTTTGTCCAAATTTTCGTTTTCTGTGTCACAAGCACCCACCACCGAGAAATAAAATGAATACATATCTATATCTATATACCCCCCTTAAACCTCACCAATACCCCTAAGGAAAAAAAAACATTACAAGGGTTATCCTAACCCATAGCTCTATTTGTATGCATATCATCATCTAGTTTCCTGTTCCTCCCTTCTTAGTAACTTCTAAAAAAATCATCTGCCTCTTTTGGGCTTCTTAACATATGCTTTTTATTGTTGTGCATTACTCTCAGGAATGCAGGGAATTTAAGCTGTGCTGTCGCCCCAACTTTTTTTAAATGCGTCTAAGTGCTTTCCCAACTCCCATTGTCTATCTAAGGTGACCAGTGACAGATCTGATCTAACTTCAAATGGGAAGTCTTTCCCCCTTACTGTCTTCAGTTTTAATGCACATAGAAGGATTTTTTTACCTTAGGGCTTACGTTTGAAAGTTTATGAGGATCTTCCCTGGCTTAACCCTATTTGGGATTTTCCTGTAAGGGCCTCTGTGGACCAGTTGGATGTCTTTTGATATGTTAGCCTCACTCTCATCAATCTGAACCCATGCCTTTATAAGCGACACCACGTAAGCTTTCAGGTCATCACCCTCCTTACCGTCCGGAACGTTCAGTATCCTCAAATTGTTCCTTCTAGAGTTGTTTTGCAGCTGTTACAATTTCTCCTGCAGTCTCTGATCATCCCGTTGTTGCACCTGTAACTCCATTTTACCATTATTTAGGTCTTTTTTAGCTCCCCCACTGTAACTTCAAGCATTTGCTTCCTTATAGACAAAGGGCCCTGTTACGATGTCGGATGGATCAGAGTATGTCCGACATCATTTGAGAACAGGAACCGAACGACATCCTGTCGTCGGTTCCAGCCCAGCAAGTAGGATACGACCAAACACTGTTTGGTCGCAATCCTGTTCTTTACAATGGCATCATGCATTCCGAATGGAATTCATGCTCTCATTGTAAAGAGCAGAGGTGCAGTTCATCCCTGCGCCCTGTATCAGGCATCTCAAGGTGCCTGCCACCAGGTGCAGGGATCAACAGGGGGCACCATAGCTGCCCCCTATGCCACCATACAGAAGCCTTGCACCCATGGGGGCCCTGCTAGAGGCCCCCAAAGTCAGATTCCCACAGCCTTTATGTGTCAGAAAGGCCGGCACAGAAAGACTGTGGGAATGTTCCATCGTAATCCCTCGGCTGGGAATTGATGGAGGATTTCCGAATGGCAGCTGGGTTCTCCGAGCTGGTAGAAGGACATTTGGAAATCTGGTTTGGATTCCTTTCCGACCGACCCCATCAAAATGGGTCGTTTGGAAAGGAGTCCAAACTGGACATTTTGATGCGGTCGGAACTGCTGCGACGGTCGGAGCCATTTCCAACTGCTTCGAAATCGGCCCCAAACTGTCCATTTGTTTTTCCAAGGCCTCACAGAAACCGCAAATCTCCCCCTGAAACCCTTCCTAATATCAGCAGTGAGTGACGAAAGCATAGTCTCCAAGGAGGTTGTATCTAGTGGGATTTCCCCTCATCCTTGTCTTGTGTAGGATCATCCACCTGGGACCCAGCTTTCACCTTGTGGACATCATTTAGAGCTTTTCCCCTATTAATCCTCTCAGGGCTAGAGGGAGTCCGTCACCACCATCTTCGTCGTACCTAATTTAACCACCACCTTCCCTTGGTTTTGGAGAGTCACTACGGGTGGTAAACTTTAAAAAAGGATCTCAGGGAGGGGGAGTATTCAGTGGCTGCTCAAGGAGTTGTTTTTTACCTTTCTCAGTTGAGTTATTAGCTTTTATTGAGATTTTTATTTTGCTCAAATTATTTTCTCCCTCACCAGTGCTACCCCCCTACCTCTTGTGTATGAAGTTCCCTGCTGACAGGGTGTTCCTTGGATCTTTCCTCCTTTTCAATGCCCTCCTTAGCAGTCAGGGAGCCTTTCCACCCTCTGGGTACCGCAGGTGCAGCGTATCTGCTGACACTGCTGACCCAGAGGATACCTCACGCTTCAGTCCTGAGCTCCAGGGTGGCCCTAAGCCAGCTCGAGTCTCCGGCATCTGTGTTCCAGTTTTTCTACCTCTCCACAACCTCCAACGATGATCCAGAGAGGGTGATGCACATTAATCTGTGCTAGTGCACAGTGGGTTCAATTAAGCTTCAATGGTGGACGCCTTGCGGCGCCATAGCGACTTGCATACAGCGTGCCCGCCATGTTCTACAAGATATGCCCCCACACTATGATTTTCATTTCGGTTATTAATGGGCAATGGCCAATTTTAGTTAGTTGCAAGTGTTTAAGATAGAATCACGTACGAAACACACTAGCTCATCTCACAGTTCAGCAAACAAACCCTTCAAGAGTAGACGTTTACAGTGCTTCACTTTAAAGACTAGTATTGGTTTAGGTGTGTACCTTGAAGTGATTTGTTTACAGTCACTTTGGAACATTTTTGTGAGGTTTTAATAAGTCTGAAATTAAACATTTATAGGCTCTAAGACTCTCTGCAGATCCTCTGCCTTCTTCATATGCCTACTACTCTAATGTTTGGTGCTGTTACCTGCTGCCCAGTGAGCAGCACTGTTTAATGGAGTCCACAAATCCAGTAAAGGTTTTCTTGTGGCAAGGGCATTCACAAAATTATTAGCAATCCAGGCAAATTTGATGATGGCCGTAGCATGTGTAAAGTTGTAAAATGTAGAAACAGTTTTGTTGAAACAAATTATATTTTACAGTTAAGAAAGATATTAAAGAACTTTAAGGTGCGTGCCATGTAAGAAAAAGATGATATTTGCAAGCAAATCAAACTACAAAATCTTTAATTAGAAAATTACAGCAATTCCTAAGATTTTATGTAGTTGTTGTTGCTTGTAAAAATATTCAAAGTGTCAGGCAGAATTCTTAAGGAATTCTGTAAGAGAAAAAAAGGAAGTATGTAACATTAAACATAGAACATGTTGTCACAGCGTTTCAAAAAAGCAAGTTATTCAAAACATTTTACAAAAGAAGCAAGCTATGTTTAAAGATACACAGTTTTTGGCAGCTTTAAAAAGTATGTGTGTTAATATTTTAAAAAGTATATACAATTTTAAAAAGTTTGAATTATGTGCCAATAAGTTCCTATTATTGTAACATTGTCATATTGAGAACGTTTTTCAAATGAGAATTTCATCCACTGTGAACAGATTTCCTAATATTTTCCCACAGCAGTATTCCACCACAAGACCTATTTGTTATTTTTCTATAGGAAGTGTTGTAGGAAGGAATTGCACATTTTGTAGGCCCCACCCATGTTCAATTTGATTGCAACTGAGTGTTATTTCTTAACCTGACCATTATAATCTCCATACCTAACAGCAGGATACAGAAGATCTTAAAATAAATCTCAATGCATACCTGCCAAGGCTGAAAATCAATGATGGTGGCACAGGACCCATGATGGAAAGGCCCTTTACCCGGGATGCAGGACATCAAATCCTGGAGGGCCAGTGCAATGGCATAAACAGCTGTGTAGATGTTGTATGTGAATCTAAAACTGGTGACATACTTGCTGTTCTTGTAAAGATCCTCTAGATTTTCAGTCCCAGTGCACAATTGTTTCTTGCTATCCTGCAAAGTTAGGGAAGAATTGAGGTCAATCCACTTGCATCCAAAAGCTTCTGCCCAGAACTCTCTGATGAACATGTAACCAGGGGTCACAATAGGATTAAGGCTGCGTAGGTAATTCTGAAAGCCCATCATCTCTCCATTGTGATTTTCGAAACCAATGGTGCCGGCGAGTAATTTGGAGAATTTTTCAGTGGAAAAAAGAGCAGATGTTGACCAACCTTCGCTTGCAATCCATATCTTTTCAGTTACATTTTGTCTCATTAGCTCATCAAGAATTGGGATCATATCATAGTCTGTGGCAAAGAATACAATTGCCTTGGCTGTTGAGTTCTTGATCCTTTGGACAATATGGAAAGCATTCTTGTCAGCCTGGCTTGTCACAATGTTCTCCGAGAAGGCCACACAGCCTGCATGTTTAGAAAACTCTTCCTGCAGTATATGGAGGCCTTGCTGGCCATAGTCATCATCCGTAGCTACAAGGCCCACCCAGGTCCAACCAAAGTGAGAAACCAGCTCAGCCAGCCCGCGGGACTGGAAGTCATCACTGGGAATTGTCCGAAAGAAGGAAGGAAACTGGTTCCGGTCACTGAGGAGAGAACTTGATGCAGAGTAACTGATCTAATGAGGAAAGAAAACAATTTAGCATGTGGTTGTATACATATCTGTTTTTGTACAGGCTTCTCCTCTAAATGGGAAAATATCTTTGATGCCTTTGATCACTTAACATTGTTGGAGCAGAGAGATTACTAAATTTGAAAGCAACTTTAAGAGGACATCTTTTATATTAAGGATTTATTAGAAATATGATTTGAGAAAAGGTGCAATCCTGTTGTATTAGATTAGTGAGTCTGGTTTATGATATGGAGGACACATGAATAAAGAGCCCTTTGATTAGACCTATTATGATTGTTTCTTTCTCTAGGACCCACCCTGTGAAGCCCTTTGTATAGTATGAAGTTTTCTGGGATTAGGGAGCTTTCATGAAGAGCCCTATGTGAATATATCCTGCTCCTGTAAAAACTCCAATGATGTTCAGGAGGAGTAAAAGATTCAAGCCTATGTCAGAAAACAATTTTGCTAAAGGTAGCAAGTGAGATAATCCTTAACCAGTGAAACTACTTTTTCTTGAGGCTGAGGTATGCAAATGCTGCAGGAACTCACAACGTCCTTGTTTTACAGTATGTTGCCATAAGTCTCAATTAAAGGTACCACCTCTCAACATTCTCATACAACGTACAGATTATGATGAGCTCATCTCAGTACTCTGCAGTGTATAGTACTGGAGGTCATTGAGAGTTATCAAACAGGGTGGAAGCATGTAAAAGCAATAATCACTTCCTCTTAGTTCCATTTAGGTTCGTACAATCTTCCCAACTTTGAGAGTCATTTCTCCACAGGGTTTGGCTCTTCGTTACAAGCCCTGCCCTGCACATATTGTGCCACCGAGTTAAGCCGTCTTTTAAATATGTCTCAGTCCTGCCATTACAATCTGTGTGTGCAGTTCAAACTGCCATATCGACGTGGCAAAATAAACCTTATGGCAGGTCTAAACTTTCCTTTTTAATACATATAAGACACCCCTAGGGTAGGCCTTAAACAGCGTACAGAACAGGGCGCATTGTATTTAACAAGTTGGACATGTATTTTTAAGTTTGAAACATCCTGATAGTGAAAAACGTTTACATTTATTTTTACTACCGCAAGGCCAACCTCTCCTATAGGATAACAAGTGGGTTAACTTATTACATTTAAGAAATGATAACTTTTAATTTTAAGCAGGTAGGAATGCTGAGTTTAAGCATAAGCGTGGTTAAGGCAGTAAGTGGTCGAGATGTGTGGTTGGTGGAAAGAGAAACAGGAAGGATCCGGAGAGGAAGCTCCGTGATATTGCCTGGTGAATGGAGCTGGGTTATGGGGGGAGTTTTTAAGGGTGGGGTTCGGTTTTATGTCTCAAGGCAGGGCAGGGGGGTCGTTTTTTGGCAGGGGCCAGGGTTTTAGGGTTCAGGACAGGGAAGAGGTCAGGTAGATTTATGGGCTGGGTTTTAGGCCTCACCTCAAGGTGTGGGGGTCAGGTTTAGGTCTCAGGGTAAGGGGTGGGGTCAGGTTCGGGGTCGTTTTTAGGCAGGGGCAGGGTTTTAGGCCTCTGACTGGGGAGGGAAAGGGCAGTTTTCAGGGTTGGGGTCAGATATAAGTATAAGGGTTGGGAGGGCTGGGGTCGTGGTTGTATTTTGGCAGAGGCCAGGGTTTTAGGGGTGGGGAATGGGGAAGTATTTAGGGCTGGGGCTGGGTTATAGGGCTCAGAGGAGAAGGGGATGCTTTGGGGCAGGGACTGAGTGTTAGGGCTCAGGGTGAAGAGTTTAGGTAGTTTTAAAGGCTGGGGTGGAGTTGATTACAGGGCTGGGGTATCTGGCGTTAAGGAGCAGAGCGGGCGGAATGGGGTGTGAACTTTACCATGCATATCCCTTTAGCAAGCATGCCTTTACAACAAACATTGCTGTAAAGGCATGTGTGGCAAAGGAATGAGTGGTAAAGACGCTGTTGTTGTTCCGACCGTGTTGTTTAGGCATGCATAGTTTAAGCATGCGTGGTTGTATCATACAACCCTGCTGGACATTTCATTCTAAATGGAGGTCCGTAGAGAAATACTGAAATATTTTGAGATCAACACAGAAACAACTATGAATAAAAGAATGTGATGGGAAGACTTTAATTCTTACATAAGAGGGTTATGCATATCAAAACAATCCAGCATCCTTAAAACAATTCGAAATGTATTTAATAAACTTGAAATCAAGTTTAAAATATAGAACATGTCATTTACAGATGAAAAATACTTCAAAGACATACTGATGACAAACAGGGGGAATTCAAGGAAGAATCCAACTGGAAACTGATATTCCTGGGCGAGCAGGATAAAGGCAATTGGGTAAGGGGTTTACCTCAGGAAAATCCTAGCCAATATGATGATGCCAATCTGGAACTCAAATAACATACCAGTTATAGAGGTGCAATGCAATGGTCAGAGTTTCTCTCGCTATAAGAGTCCAATTCAGAGAATATTATGGACCACTGCACATTACACAGGTAAGTTTCAAAAATACTACAACAGGAGACTGTCTGGATAAATTAATTAAGACATGACTAGAAAACCAAAACAGGGAAACATTAGGCCCCTCAGTGAAACTGGATGAAAATACAGAAGTAGTCCAGGATATATGAAATTACAATTTAATGCTCTAAGATATATACATATAGGTATCTTGTCCCACATATCTTAGAAATTCCAGAGGAGACATGAGAACATGAATATCAACCGCCAACATTATTTTAAAGCAAAAGACACACAATTGAAGAACGGAATGCAGAACAAATCAAAACATTCACCCCCAGTCAAGAAATTTGGGTTAAATCCATCATTCTTTTAAAGGAACAGATTTTTAAAAACATAACACCACTAAATCTGAAATTCTCCAGGTTTGCAATCCTGTCAACTAATGGCACAATACCTTATAGCATCCACAGTTAGGGGACTGTCCCAAACCTGTCACTTCGGAATGCAAATTTGGATTTTGATTAGACAGGGGCCTGATCTTAGGCTTCATTTTTCCGAGGTCACCTAGTCCTGCCTAAATTACACATGTCGCCTAAGTTTGCCTTTTCCCCTCCTTTGTTTCCCTCATAAAATCAAGTGGTCAATACTTTTATCCAATGGCATATTGTATAGACCAACTCTCTTAAAGCAATCAAAATACTGCAAAAGATCCAAAATATCCTAGCTAGGTCCATCTATCGCCTAAAGAACTTTAATTAGCGGCTAACCAATTTAAGCAAATTTATTGTCTGCGTTTAAGGAAGTATAAAATCATTAACTTCTTCCTAAATCTTTAAAATTTTTTGCTCCAAAAAAGAAAGCATGGATTACCTTTGGAAAGAAGTATGGAAATATCATTGGTTTGCTCTTGAAAAAATGTGATTACTTACAAAGAATGTATTATTATGAGGAAAAATTCCTGCATTCAGCAGTGTGACGGATAGGTGTGCCATGTTACAGACCTGTTTTGCATACTTTCATATTCCACTGTGATTTGGGACAGTTCACAGTATCCATTAATACGCACGCAACAAGGAGGTTTAGTCAATACTATCATAAATACTTTAAAGGGAAGGAGTGCGTTATTATATTCTTATTCTTGCTTAGCAATATTCACTGTCCCCTCGTTAGTTTGCACCACATAGATCACTGGTTTGAATTTGCAACAGAAGCAGACAGTTTACTGAAACTTCACTTCAGAGACAGTGGAAAAACACAGAACATCAAGAGTGGATTTCAAGTTAATGTTACTGACTACAAGAACATTTCTAGTTTCATTGGAGAGATATATTATGCTTTCTATTAAGGCTTATTTCGTTTTTACTCATGTCTCTGTTGAAAATGATTAACTTCAATATGCGGTAGGGCGAACTGTTGTGAATTACAAATGAGCATTATTTGTATGGATTCAATGAGGACATTCACAGGAACTTATTATTTTAGACACTTTCCACAAAGTAGTCAAAGGGAAGGAGTGCATTCTTATATTCTTATTCATGCTTAGCAATTTTCTAAAATTGCTCTAATCCAAAATCCAAAATTGTTCTAATCCAAAGTTAGCCCTTGTTCAATATAATAAGATAACCCAAAGTCATCCAATTAGAGAGATAGAACTTACAGTAGTGAAATACAAATTTATGAGTTTTTCACTACGAGGATAATTGAAACCTTAAAACACATATCCTACCTTTAAATTCAATATACCTAGCCCTGTTGACTGTTTAGGGCCTACCTTAGTGATGACACATGTTTTAAAAGGAAGGTTTAAGCCTGGCTAAAGGTTTATTTTTCTAGGTCGAATTGGCAGTTTTAAACTTGCAATACAGGCTACAATGCCGGCGTGAAACAGGTTTTAAAGTACTGTTTAAGTGGGAAGCACAGTGATTGCTGCGAGCCATCTAGTAGCATTTCATTTATGTGCCCTTTTAATATTTAGTACCATAGACTACAGACTTATAAGTAAATTAAATATGCCTCTTAGAACTGGCTATTTCTGGTAGCTTAAGGCTGACGCCAAAGCCAGGCAGAAACCACCATTCTAGTCAGGGCAAGGGAGTCACACGCCAAGATAACCCCTGCTCATCCCCTTGGTAGCTTGGCACGAGCAGACAGGCTTATCTCGGAGGCAATGTGTAAAGCATTTGCGCAAGCACACAACAGCAACAACATCCTAGGCACACCACAAAAGGAACTCCACACAAGGTTCTATAAAAATAACTTTAGTATTGTCAAAACACATCAGATAGAAGTCACACATGTACATTGTGCCAACTGGCACGGGCAATATTCACAAGGGATTATGTACAGGACAGGGCCACATGGGCCACTGTCAGAATCAGCACTTAGTAGAAATAGCACTTCTAGAACATAGAATATAGGATATAAAATCACTGTAGCACAAATTAGCAAGTATAGCACACAACCAGTAACTACTGGTAGAGGTAGGTACACACTACGCAATACTAATAATCATAGGCCTAGATCACGCATGGACACATAACCTCTCTAGTATAAACTCTACTAGGCAAAACACAACCACCTAAGAATAAAATACATTTAGGGGTATAAGCAAGAACACATTACACATGATGCATCACAACATTCAGAGGTGTAGGGAAGGAAAACACATGATGCATAAAAACACATTCAGAGGTGTAAGAACAAGGAAGAAAACACAACCCAATAGCGCAGAAACACATGATGCCTAAAAACATTCAGAGGTGCAGGAAAAACCACACAATTGCGCAAAACTACATAAGCCACCACCTGTGGCAGTCCCTAGGCCAACTGGCCTTGTTGGGGCTAGGACGCCCCGTGCCCAAAAGTCAGGGGCCTAAACGTGGCAGCTGCCAACGAAGTGCTGGGCAGCTGTGAAGACAGTGATGGGGCCAACGTTGGTGCCTTCCAGGCTCTGAACAAAACACTTGTGTCCCCCAAGAGCCTCACTGGGCTCTAAACATCATGTGGGCGGTGAGCCCCTCTGGACTCTAAATATAAAATGCCCTCAAGAGCCTCACGTGGCTCTAAACAAAGAAATGCAGCCTCACTGGGCGGTGGCGTCCCTCACGGGGGACCCGTGAACACTTGCGGCGCCTTGAGCCTCTTCTGGGCTCTCAATACACATGTGGCGCTTCAGAGCCTCTCGTGGCTCTGGGCAACGGTGGCGCCGCTTTGCTGGAGTCCCCCTCCTGGGGACTCAAAAGGACAATGGCCCCCGGAGCCCTCGTGGGCTCGAAATCATTAAGAATGCCCCTGAAGCCCTCGTGGGCTTCACAACCACAATGCGCACGAGATCGCGCTACTGGGGGGGCGGACACCGGCAATGTGTCCCTGTGCCCCTCCTTCTCTGCTGCCACACTCACCGGGTCTGGCGGTGGCTGGGGACGGAGAGCTCCCACTCCTCGGGACTCTCGCGGTGGCGTCTCTTCTCTGGGTGCGGGGCTCCCCCTCGGTCACGGGAGCCCCACAGCGGCAGGCGCCATCCTCTTCTCCAGTCTCCCCGAGCGCTGGCCAATCGCAGCGCGGCCCTTCAGTCGTGCCCACTGTCGCGGGCCAATCACTGCGCAGCTTTTCAGGACGAGCCTCCCGCGGCCCGCCAATCACAGCGCGGCGCCTCGGGAAAGCTTCTCTCCTGCGGCCATAATCAAAAACGGCTCGGGCCGCGGCGGTGAAACAAAGGGGGCAACATGAGGGGTGGGCACCCTCTAAATCCAAATAAAAGACAGAAGCGGCGTGGGCAGCCGCGAAAGGGACAGTAAAGCGCTCCCAGCGATATAAATCAAATAAAAGCGCTTCCAGGCGCTATAAGCAAAAGGCAAAGCGCTCCCAAGCGCTAGGGGCTAAAAGTACACCGCTCTCAGCGCTAGGAAGCAAATAAAGTGCTCCCAGGCACTATAAGCCCAATAAAGTTCCAGCAAAGTTCTTCAGCAAAGTGAGGCAAAGGGGACCCAGTATAAGGTCTCCAGAGTCCAGGACATCAGCAGTCCATCAGGTATCCAGGGGCTGGGCAGGGCCCAGGGAGGCAAGCCTTCCCCCGGGCCCAAGCAGCAGCACGCCCCTGGCAGGATTGAAGTTGGAAACAAGAACATTTTGTAAGGGGACACAGCCCCTTTTTATACCATAACATCCTTTGTCTAGCAGGGTGCAGGCAGTGTGAGAACCAGCTACAACTGGTTATAGGGAACTCCTTTCAGTGTGAGGGGCAGAGGCGACAGCCGCCCAGCAGGAGGTGGAGCCAGCATTGTAGCAGGCAGGCACAGCCCTATTCACTCCCAGGTGCTATCTCCTCCCACCACTCTAGTTGCAGATGCAGTCATTCAACCATGGGCTGACTCAGACAACCTCCTGGGGGCTCCCCAGCCCCTGTCACCCTCAAACCAGACAGTCAATCCACAAGCAGGCCCAGGCACACTCCTGGAGCCAGGCGCCAGCCAATCACGTGCCAGCAGACTCACTACACACGCACACCCATGTCTAGAAGTGGCACTTCCACACTAGACACATTCATGCCACATACATCATTGAATGCTGCGTAATCTCATGAGTTCGCACATACCAAACTTGACGATGCACTCCCCACGCATCAAGAACTACCATGGTCGCACATATTCCCAATGCATTCCTATGGGAGGGCAGGTCACTCACCACACATACACAGAGAGCTCACGCACTTTACACTGTACCACAGTGAAAAAGTGTGCAGAGGCCTAAAATCACCAACACCAGGTTCCAGAAACAGGCTAGGAAAAAGCAAAAAGTTTCGGGCTGAACCTGCCAAAAAGGGCCAGGTCCAACAATGCCAAGCAGGTGTTAGCCAATTGTTCCATATTTAAGGGAGAGAGCAATAGTCCTAATGACAATAAAAGTCATTCAGCAACACAGGAGGGGTGAAGCAAAATATTTGGGGGTGACCATGCTGAGATGACCAAGCCCAATAATCAGTATTACTTTAGTATCACTCTGTTTGCTTTTTCGTTACTGATAAATGCTGAGATGTCATTGATTTATGGAAAATTTAAATATAATTTAAAATAATAATAATAATAATAATAATAGTACAATAACATAAGACCAGTAGTCACCAGATATTACCTACATCTGCAGAAAACGCCCATCACTGTGTTCTTTCCAGGAAGGACTATTGATGACAAGGGTGCTAGTATCATTTGGTCTGTCCATCTCTCCCCATGGTGACACAAACTGATTAGTAAAGGGGATGGACGATGAATGTCCTCTTTATTTTTCTCTTCCTTTGATTGTACCTCCAAAGAGTTCTGCTGATTTTAGGGAAACACCTGTCACAAGTAAAGGGCAGGCAGCTGAAGAGCCTACATCCTTCACCCAGCCAGGGCATGCTTTAAGCAAAGATGTAAATCAGGTGCTGCAGTATCAGTAGCATTTTAGGCCTCCAAAGAAAACATGCACAGAGCATTAAAGACAGCAGAATGCAGCAGTGGAGTGTCTGTTGGGAATAGATCTAGAGATTCTGCTTGGACAGAAGTTGCAAGAAAGGCTCACATGGAAATGCTGAGTCTCCCTTAGAGTGTGTGTGTTACCACATAAGCAGCAAGTCAGGAAACTCATGATCTTTGATCTTGGCACAGTGGACCAAAGCACCAACCAAAGCAAGGAAAAGGACAAGAAGTCTGCTAAGGCAGAGTCAAAGAGGTCCCCCGAGTTCGCTTGAGGGAGATGGCCTGGTGTCTGAGGAGGAAAGCTGCAGCTGAAGGAGTCTGGCATGATCTGGCAGAGGTCCTCGGTGCAGGGGGCTCCTCCACAGAGGACCTATACCAAGGGCAAAAGACATGCCCACCCTTGAAGGCCTTGGACAACAAGCTGCAAGGCAAGAAAAGGGAGATGTAAGTGACACTCATAGGGTCTCCTGGGAAGATGGGCTTCTGTACACTGCGGCCAGGGACCCCAAAACATGGACAGCCAGCAGAGTAGTGATCCCCTAAGTGTAAAGAGAGTTTATTCTGACCACAGCACATGGCACCCCCATAGTAGGACATTTGGAATAAAAGAAAACCTGGGACAGGTTGGTTGCCCATTTATTTTTGCCCCAGATGTCTGAAAAGGTGAAGGTGTTTTGTTGCTCCTGCAGCACCTGCCAAGCCAGTGTCAAAACAGGGGAAACAACCCAAGTCTCCCTTAATTCATGCCACTAGGCACCCAAAGCTAATTCCCTCAGGACTGTTCCTGCCCCTGCATTAGCAAAGGTCCTCCTTGGTATCTTCATCAGGGTAGGATTTCCTAAAGAGGTGGTCTCTGATAGCGAGACATGCTTCATGTCTGCATACCTAAAAGCTATGTGGGATGAATGGGGAGTGTGCTACAAGTTTATCACCCCCTAGCACCCTCAGACAAATATTTTAGTTGAAGGATTCAACAAAACCATGAAAGGCATGATAATGGGGATCCATGAAAATCTCATAAGATATGGGATGCCCTGTTACCTTGCCTACTGTTTGCCTACAGTGAGGTGTCAAAAAAGTGGGTAGGATTTATACCTTTTGAACTTTTGTTTGGCCATCCCGTAAGGGGGCCTCTAAGTTTGGCGAGGGAAGGGTGAGAGAAACCTCTGAAAGAACACAATAAAGACATGGTGGACTATGTACTGGGCCTGGGTTCACGCATGTATGAGTACATGAAGAGAGGGAACAAACATTTGGAGGCCAGCCAGGAGAATATCAAGCACTGGTATGACCAAATGTCAGCAATGTTTGAGTACCAACCAGGTCAGTTGGTGTGGGTTTTGGGGCCTATGGCTCCCATTACCCACCAGGACAAGTGGATTAGGCCCTACCCCATTTTGGAGAAGAAAGACTAAGGCACCTAGTGGGTAGACTTAGGCACCCCAGGAGTCCTCACTGAGTTCTCCATGTCAATCACCTAAAGACACACAAGGTCATAGCTGACATGGCAATGCTCATTGTCACTGATGGGGGCCAGGAGGAGGAAAGTGAGCTCCTCCCTTACCTACTTCAAAAAAAGAGTGTTGTTTTATAAGATTTGCTTACTGAGCAACAGCAAGCTGACTGCACAGAAGGACAGGCTCTAAGCGGCCAGCAGCAACTGGAATATCAGCCTGCAGGGATCTAAACATAACATCAACTCCATTTATGATCAAGGAGAATATGAAGGGTGCCAATACGCAGCCCTGGTGGACACCCCACCTAATTCTAAATGAGGGCAACAGTTCACCATTGGGTCCAAACCTAACTTTGTCTGACAGATATTCATATAGAGACAAACAATTTCCATAGGAGCCCCGTATAGAAGCAGAGTGGTCCACAGTATCCCGTGCTCAACTAAATCAAATGTTCTGGTAAGGTCAGCAGAGCAAATATGTAGTGAGCCCGTTTTTGCTTTAGTTTACTTCGCCATCAAAAGTTCCAAGTTTAGGCATTGCTCTACCATTCCAAGTCTCTCCCTGAATCATACTGGATATCTGACAGAATAGAATTGTTCATTGCCTATTCTTCCAGTATCTTTAGGACTACCCTTCCCTAGAGTTTGGCAGAGGAATCCAGGAGAGAAATGGTACGGTAGCATTTAGGATCTGCCTTATCGCCTTTCTTATATATTGGAACTATGACCGGCTTGGCCCAATACGGAGGGAAGGTCTCATGTACAGCTGAATTACAGATACCTCTGTATTGGTGCCCACAATTCTACTTTCCCTAGAAAGCCATTAACAGGAACCCCAATGGGCCCAGGGGCCTTACCCTATGCACAACTATGCAGTGCATCCGAGATTAGAGGAGGGTTGTTACTATAGGTTGGTCTGTTAATCACATTTTTTGGGACCGATTATCCAAGTCATAAGTCATCATTTGGAGCAGGATCAAAAGTTGATTTAAAATGGTCCACCCAAACCTGTTAAGGCATCAGGAAGGTAAGTATTATATCCTGTGTCTCCTAGTTCCTCGCTGCTCAACATTTGTGAGTGTGATGTACTTGAATGTTCATGAGTGCATGGTTTGGTTGAGTGGTCAGTTAGAATGAGTGTGGCTGAGCAGCAGGATGCTGCTCCCAGTGGGGCCTTTACCATCTTACTTGTAACGGAATAAACTACATAATCTACTCCACTGGCTATGGGACAAATTACCTACAAGAACCCTACTTCATTTACAAAAGTAAGCACCAGACTAGCCTCATCCCTCGGGAAAGGAGTACTGTGAACTGTTTTTGTTTTCAGCAGCCTGGAGCAAATTTGACCAATCTTTTTCCCTTAATTCCTTTTTCCTGACTATTATGATTCTGTTTGCACCTGTGGAAACCTACCTGGAACTGCTTGACTGCGACTCATCCTGGGCCAAAGCTTGGTTCCCCGAACAGGGGGACCCCTTTGAGAGCCAAAGGGAACTGCAGACTCCCCTGGACTAGTAGCATTAGTTCCCTGCACTTTGCAGGTAAAAACAACATACTGGTACCATAGAATTGCTGGCCAATGGGCCCTCTGAAGAAATGACCAAATGTAGATGGTTGAGGGGTTGAGTGCGCTACAGGGGTGTAGGCGCATCCCTGCGGTGGGCACACATATGCGGAACTATGTGTTGTGGATGAACAACACAGGAAGTTTCCCAGTTCAAAATAAAGTTTTCTTGAGGAAAATTTCAAAATTTTTTAATCAAAGTCTTTCATGCTTTATGTTTCATATTACATTCATATGAAATGAACCATCGAATTTAATCCATTATATGGTGGCTCCGATGCATTTCGGACAAAAGTGTCCTTTCTCAAGGAGCACTGCGGAAACCAGGGCTGATGAACGAGTTTCTTCCGCGCTCCTTCCGAGCTGGGTCGTCTCCCGGTGGCAGCGTGCGCCACGCCCAAGCATTCTAGTTTACAAATGTAGATGGTCCAGTTCATTGTGGGAAAAATAATACTGACCTCCAGCAAGTCTCAGGCGGCTACTGTTTTCCCCCGGACCTCTGGACATTGAAATAATTTTCTGCTGAGCTTATCGTTGCCAAGGCTTGTTGGTCACCAGTTTGGCAACCACCACTTTTCTCAATGCTGCACCTCGAAGGAACTGTGCAAAACCTTCATCTGACTGTAGCTGCAGCTTCCTTTTTGACTACTTGCCCCTAGTTCTCCTCCAGTACCATGTAAGTGGTAAAATAAGCTCCCCAGCCTCTCCTGATTCTGCACCACGGACAGCTAGGACAACTCCTAATCAGGGCTTCTCGAGTCACCTATAATTAAACTGACTGTTGTGGCTTGATAAAGGGACCCGCAACAACTTTACCCCTATTGGATTCCACTCAACTCGACTTGCAAGTTACTGATTGTCACAAGTGCATTTTACCATTGACGGCAATGCTAACGTTTTGCAGTATTGATTTGCAGTGTTTTAATATTACTTCTAAAATCCATAACTCCTGTTGTACTGATTGACTTAATTTTAGTATCTATATTTAAATACAAATCTGCTTTATTTTTATAAGTTGGTGTAGGATTTCTTTTGAGTCGTGTCAACTACTTATCGTCCATGTCGGCACACTTAAATGCTTAACACATGTTCCTCTAGTAAAGCCTGACCACTGATCTAAGGATTTATTATTGTGAATTCAAGGACTTTCTTTGGGGTATTGGAAGAGTATTACATAGTGAAGCATAACCAGCATCACCACATAATACTTCACCTTCCTACAGCTCACATACATATATGCTCAAAGACAGTAGTAGAAGTGGGCAGGGTAATATGGAATGACATTACCCAACTTTTCCTATTTGATCAAAACAGTTTCCATACATTTTATTTAAAAATAACCATTCCAGAACAGTTCCGTTGCTGCAGGTTCAAAGGGGAGAAGGAGGGTCTCCTTTAGAGTCAATTGATTCAAAGGAGAGGCAGTTAAAAAAGAAACAAGCCTTCTCTTTAGGGTGCCTGAAATAAATATAAATATACACAATTGGTTAACTGGGAAATCTGAAGGCTGCTTGGGAGCAAATATGGGTTTTAATTAATGTATAGTCTTAAATTTGTTCTTTTATAGGAAACTCTTAAAATGATTTGCACTTGGTACAATCAGTGCATTGCTAAAAACATAACTTTTGAAAGCACTGTAAACACTTAAAGAAAATATTTTTGACCATTTTGGGACAGCCTCTGTGCAACCTATCATATACTGTGTGCAATGCATGTTTTGAACTAAGGAATTACTTAGTTCTCTTTGTTTTCTGTCTGCAGGCGCGGACCTCTTTAGGACTATAAATACATGTTCCTATCTCCCCAGGTCTCCGACCAGCATTCAGATCAGGGAATATCTGGGTATACCCACAGATCTCTGAAATGATTGCATTACCAAGCTGAACTGTCCTACCAGAAAAATATATATTCTACAGTTGAATTTAAGTTGCACTTATTTTTTATTTGAGGTGTATGCATTACGTATTATATGCAGTTAACTGTAGGTCAAAGGATAACCACATTTCAAAAAAATATATTGTTCTTTTAGCCACACCTCTGACCACGCCACACACTCTTTGACCCTGCCAATACTGTACTCTTGACCACAGTTCCCATACTTTTCTTTATACACTTTGACCGCTGCTCATGGAGCATCTACAAAACAACTTTTTGTACAAACAGTAACTATATGTACAGCACAGGCAACAACAATGCAATGAAGTCTGCATAGTGTCAGGTGGCAGCCCCTCCTCCAATGAACTGCTTTATAGCAGCACTTTGTTGAATGCACAAATATTCTGTTGTGCACGACCCTAGGTGCAGGGACACTTTGTCCTCTGTCTCCAGTCAGCTTGAAAGTAGTAGCCAGAAACATAACATAACCCCTAATCTGAATCATATTACACAGCATGAATGAGCTAAACATGCAATTCTAGCCCTTTTAAGGGTTGTCGAATGAAACTGTTGCCCCAAATCTATTTTTTGCTCTGTTATCCTTTCTCTTTTCTATTTTTCTTTCCATTTTTTCTGTGGCACTCTCTTTCCTTTTAACAATTTCCTTTAACAATGTTTAGTTCTATGCCCATCCTTGACCATTACGGCGCAACTGTGTCATAATATGTCTGTCACTGAAAACATCAGCTGAAGCTATGCCCTTGGTCAGCATTCTTCTTTCAGGCAGGATCTTCTATCTGCAGCGTTTGTGGAAGTAGCCTTCAGGCTTTGGCTGTATTGACGTGTACAGTTCCTGTGAATTGAATGAGGGCACATAGCCAGGTGGACTCATTCAAGTGGTAAGTATGGCTCTTTTGGTCTAACGCTTGGAGACAGGTGATGGTATGGTTCCTGCACAATATCTCTTGCACATGTGTGCCTCTTCTTTCTTGACAGCCTTACAAGCACAGGGACAAAGTAACATCTACAATTCATCTATGTGGGTATAGAACCAAGAGAGGAAGGTCCTTTCCCAAGGATTCTTTCGTGTAGTCTATACTCTACCATAGCATTTCCTTTGACCGATTCTGAACTACGCTTTGCAAACTAATCCAGCATGGCTCATGTTTGTCGGGGGGAGGGAGGGTGGAAGCCCCCATTTTTCTTGAAGAAGATATCCTGGAGGCTGTAAAACACTGGCCCTTTGAGTTTGCCTCTAATAATCCTATAAGTGCCAGACAGGAAGGTTCTGTTGTGTCCCTGCAGAAAACTTACAGTAGTGTCTAGTATATTTCTGGGTTGTCAACCAGTAAGTGGTCGTGGCACCTGTCGATGAAAGATTTCCTTGTTTATTCAAGTTTGTCTTCACAGAATTCAACGTCATAGTATGCACAAATGGCAAGGACATTAATGCAAAACCAAAAACCTTCATAGGCACTAAGTAGAAATCCAACATGTGTCCCTCCTTGGAACAGGGAAAAAACAAGGAAGTGAAAAATGCTAATAGTGTCATGTGTTATTTATCACAGCTTAATGAATACTTAGGGCCAGATTTATTTACAGTGAAACAACAGTTGCTGTACTGCATTGCATCAAAGGGAGAGAGCAGGACAGCACAGTATCTACTAAGATATACTACTGTTTTTCTCTCCCTCTCAGGTGCACTTTGGGTAGATGTGTGTCAAGCTCAAACCTCTGCACCAGAATGCACGAGTTTGTGTGTGATGTATACCACAAGTTATTGTACTGGAGGGGTGCCGTCCAGTGCAAAATACTATTTCTAGACATAGATGACTTTTTTTTACCAAGTCTGTGTTTGTATTGTACATTACAGCATATACGCAAAGAAAATGTTTGGAGGAAATTCCAACGTTACGCCTGCCTCGAGGAGGCAGACAATCCTGTCTACAGTTCTGGGCTTTGCTTTGAAACCCATGGGTCTGTGCATGGGAATGCTCATGTACCGCACATAGTATGCCTCCTTGATGCAAAGTAGTGCAAAGAAGTGCAAATTAGCACACACTTTTGTGCTGGAAAATAAATCCCAGTCTTACATATGGCACCGGTTTGTGTCACTTTTGGATTAGCAAGTCTCGGCTCTAGTATTTAGCTTATTTACTTTTCAAAATGTACACACAGTTCGAACATACACACAGTCTTTGAATAAATATTTAGGGTTTGGAAAAAGTACTTCTTACAAGAGTGACTCGCCAGAAGTCCACTGAATCTGTTTGTTTTCATGTGTCTCACCATCTCAGATTTGAGGATGAAGAGATGGAAAGATTAAATTACAAAGAAACAGCTGCACCTTTTGAGGACAACTTAGTATAGGCCAAATCTACATAGCACTGTTTGCAAAATACTCATTGCAATTTGGACCCAATATTTTAGCAAACTGACCTATGTATTAATAATTCAGTTAATAAATTACCAATTCCGAATGGGTTGCAATTTGACCTACCTCATGATTACTAATGAGGTAGGTCACAAACTGCGACCCACTTTTAATCCCAGCCACCACAGCGATGGTGACCTTCTTGGGTCAGCAGACAACCATGTCTTTGATTGCTTTTAAATAAAGCATTTTTTTTAATGCAACTCACTTTCCTTAGAATGAAAATAAGGATTTGTTCTTTTTGAATGAAAATTGTAAGTTTCATTTTAAAAAGTAGGCAGTGATCCCTGGAAGCACTGCCTACTCATTGATTCATACTAATACAAATTAGTATTTGGAAGAGAGTCCCTAAACATGCCCCATCTAAATACCAATTCAAACTTTGGTCGGAAACACAAATTGCGATGCGGTAACATGTAGGTATATCATAATTTATGTTTTTTTACATACAGAAAAGCCTTTTTCAGTCACAAATGGTCCTACCGGACCTTTTGCAACTAAAAAAGGCTACATATGTCTTGTCCTGTTTCCTCTCCTGCACGTGCAAATAAGCACTGGCCTTGTGTGGGAAAATCATATTTACAATTGGATATTGTTGGAAATGGCCCTCTTTTGCAGGGTTATCCCCAAACTTTTTGCTTCTTCCTCCCTTATTTTTCCTGACCTGTGGCTGTTGGCAATAGGACTCTGGGCACTTTACCACTGCTGATCAGTGCTAAAGTGCATATGCTCTCTGTGTAAATTGTTATTGTAATTGGTTATCCATGATTAGCATATTTGTATCCCCATGAAGTCCCTAGTAAAGTGCACTGAGTGTGCCAGGGCTGGTAATACAAATGCTGCTAGTGGGCCTGCAGCACTGATTGTGCCACCCACATGAGTAGCCCTAAAATGGTGTCTCAGGCCGGCCACCACAGTGCCTGTGTGCAGTCTGTGAACTGCCATGTCCTCCTGGTCAGTGTCCCCACTGACCAGGCCTAACCCTTCCATTTCTGTGCACATTAGTCACCCCTATGGAAGGCCCAAGGTACCCCCTTGGGCAGGGTGCAGTGTATCTGAAAGGTATAGCATGTACTAGTGCAGGTGACATGCCCTGGTAGTGAATGACAGCCATTTTCATTTTTCACTATTGCAAGGCTACCTTGCCCATAGGCTATCATGGGGAGTGCTGACTACAGTGGCTACCAGCATATCTTCCCATAGGAGCAAGGTAGGAAATAAAAGTCTGGTATCCCTGAACTCAGAATTTAATAACACATCTTTTAGGAAAGGTGTTTTTTAAATCCTGTGTTTGAGAACAGCACTTTTAGAAAGTTGCTGCTCTCTTGTCTGACCTTTCCATGTGCCCTGGCCTGTTTGTGAATTGACTGTCTGGTTTGTGAGTGACAGGGGCTGGACGGCTCCCAGAGACTGAGTGGGCCATCCCTGGGCTGAACAGCTCCATCTGCATCTAGAGTGGGGGGAGGGGGTAGCACCTGGGCCTGAATAGGGCTGTGCCTGCCTTCCACAATACTGGCTCCACCTCCTGCTGGGCAGCTGACGACCCTGCCCCTCTCTTTGAAAGGAAAGGAGAGGCCAGGAAAACAAAGTGCTCAAGGAACACCCAGAACTAGTTCAGACCGGGCTCAGAGCCCTCCTGACCAAAGGGAACAACGGCATTTTAGGGATATAAGTACAGGACCCCAGACTACTGAAAATTAGATCATCCTGGAATCAAGAAGGAACCTCTGCCAAGGAGAAAGCTGGAAGACTGAAGAAGGAAGCCTGTCATGCTGTTGCTTTGCTGGACTGACCTGCAGTTGCTTTGCTGCCATGGAGAGGGGAAGGACTTTGCGTTGTGCTGTGTCCCTTTGCTTGAAGGAATCTCCAAGGGCCCGGAGAAGGGCTGGCTCCCTGTTAAGAAGTCCCGGGAACAAAAGGACTTCACCCCCAGCTTCCCTGAACTCCGCTGAGAGAGTTCTGTCCTTCCTAGAGTGATTGAGCCAGTTGTGGTGCCTCTGGAAGTTGTACTTGTGTTGGGAAGCTGGAAACCAAGATTTTAAAGACTTTCTGCAAGTTTTAACGCATCGCTTGGTTGCGGAGCGCATCCCCGTCAGTGCGAGGAAATTCCTGCTGCCGCGAAGGCCAAGATCGTCACAGCGCCTCTTGCCGCTGCCAGAGTTGTCGCATCTTTCGTTTGCGGGACGCACCAGTCCGGTGCGGGAAGATTACCATCACTGCGAGTATCATCACAGAGCCTGTCGCCACAGGGTGAGATTGTCGCACCGCTTGCTTGCGGACCGCATCAGGTCGCTGCGAGAGTCGTCGCAGAGCCATCGCATCAAGAGGCCGCGAGAAGGAGAAGATCGACGCTGAGCCGCACATCGTTGTCGCACAGGAGATTGTCGCAGCCCCGAAGATCGTCGCAGAGTTCCTTTTGCGAGCCGCTTCCACTGAAACCTGTGCACCGGAATTCAAGCAAGGTATCGCATCCCTCCCCATACAGACCGGAGTCATCACAACAGGTCCGCTGAGTCCAGCGGGGTTGTCGCATCGCCTCCCTAGGGTCTCAAGAGTGACGCATCGCTTGCTTTTCTACGCTGCAGCTTTCACTTGGAACTTTTGTCGCATCTAAAGGTACTGTTGGCTAAAGCGTGACACAACTGTGGATTACTCTAACGCAACCTTGAGAACTCTTTTGAAACCATATTCTTGAGCTGTGTATGTTGGTTTTTTGTCGTTTTGGTCTGGTGTAGTTTAGATTAAATACCTTTATTTTTCTAAACTGTTGTGGAATCAGTTTGTGGTGTTTTCACTGTGTTACTGTGAGTGTTGGTACAAATACTTTACACATTGCCTTCGATAAGCCTGACTACTCGTGCCAAGCTACCAAGGGGGTGAGCAGGTGTTATCTGAAGAGTGTTTCCTCCTTACCCTGACTAGAAGCAAGGGTCCCTATTTGGACAGTGGTACCTACCTCTGCCAACTAGAGACCCCCAGTTCTAACATTGGTGGTCAGTGGTGGGATTTGAACTTGTATTTGTACTAGACCCACAGTGACTGGTGTACATCACTAGTGAGTGCGGACCACTATGCCACCGCATACTACGGTTGAGTTTTTTTGTTTTGGTTTCTATTTTTGATCATAACCCTGAAAGAATCCAAGCATCATGTCTCTGAATGGTAAACCAGCAAGTGAGGTTGCAGAACTTGAGTCTGATATTGAAATGTTAAGTGATTACAAAGTAGGCCAACTCAAGCAGTTCTGCAGGAGCTTTGGATGCCCCATGAAGCGCTGCTCCGAGAAGGAGGAGCTACAAAAGGCCTTAAGGGCCTGGGGGAAGTCAAAAGAGGCTGGGGAGACAGATGGTGCAGAAGTGGAAGACGATATGGAAAGGGGTGATTTCAGGTCACAGGATCTGCCTGTGTCCAGAGCAGCCTCAAGGGCGGGCATCAACCATTCAGCTGAAAGTTTTTCCCCAGAGGAGTTGGAGGAAAACCAAAGGGCTAGAGATCATAAGTTAGAAATATTGAGGCTTGAATTAAAGCTGAAGCAAATGGAGATGGAGAGAGAAAGGGCGGCGGAGGAGAGCAAAAATGCCCTTGTCCTGGAGGAATTAAAATTGACCTTGGCCCATGAATAGAGAATGAGGGAGCTGGATTTGGAGCTCAAGAGGCTTGAGGCCATGAGTGTCTCAGCTGAAGAAGAAACATGGGTAGCTCAAGAGGTGAGCTTTGCTGAGTTGGAGGTGGAGTCCAGCTCAGATGGTGGCAGCAAGATTATAGTTTCCAGTGCTGAGAGAAAGGTACAAACACCCAGAGATGTGGCGCCTGACTTGAGGAAGGGGGTTGACATACATCAGGGGGTTCAGGTTTATGATGTAGTTCCAGTGGTGTGCGGTGTCCCTGAAGTATATGGGGGGACTGACACAGGGGATCATATTCCTAGTGATGGGAGGGACACTCTACTGACTCTAGATGAGAGGTACAGGGAGAGGGGTTCCCCCGTGGTAGAAACCTTGGTGTGTGAGTAGGAAGACCAGCCGGAAGAGTGTGGGTTGTGTGACAGAGACAGTAGTAAACTGTCTTGTCAAGCTCAGGAGAGTGGTGTGGGGTACTTGTGTGAGGCATTGGAGGGTAGCTTGGTTAACAACTGTGGTGGGCTGTGTGATTCATTTGTTGGAGAGCATATTTTGAGTCCCTGTTTTCCAGAGCTATGCCAACACCCGGTGGAGTCTGAGTTCTCTGATCCCAGAGAGCTTGAGTTGGAGGCAGACCTCTTGGTGGATTCCAGAGAGTCTGAGGAGGTATTGGGGAGTGATCCCAAAAGGAGTGGCACAAATATCTTTCAGACCTGTGAGATGGAAGAGGTTCAGTGTAGCCCAGTTAGGTCCCAGTGTAGTGGGAGGGGTTTAGGGGCTCATGTCCGGTCTCAGTGGAGAAGGAGTGAGTATGGGACAGTGTGTCTCACGGGGCTCGAAACCCAGTCTCAGGGCCTGGAGGGTTTCTTAAGGGAACACCAGGTTGGGGGCCTAGAAGGTGCTAGTAGGCCATTTGAGGAGGAGATCTTAGTGCCTGATGAACGGGGAGTGCCTGTAACCAGGCCTCCATCAGTTCTGGTGTCTGGCAGCACTGCTCCAGTTGGGAGGGTGCAGAAGTCCAGACTGAGGCGTGAGAGGGGGAAGGAGTCCCCAGTGGGAGAACCAGTGGGTCAGGGGCCAGCCAGAAGAGCTGAGTCTCCCAGGAGTGACCATGGGGACATCACTTCTGTCCTGGGAATGTTGGCGCACTGTCAGGTGGACAGGGGTCAGAATATCTGTGCCACGCAGACTGTCACAGGACACATGTGTCATGTGTCACCCTCAGGGGGGTACTGTGTGAGTCCCCAGAAGTCCTGGCATGCCAGGCAAGTTCACAACTGCAGGTATTGGTCCCTGGGTTGGGAGACCAGGTTCAGGATCTGCCTGATGTGGAAGGAAGGACATCTGTAACCGATGTCCTGACCAGTTTGGCTTCCAGGGGTACCCCTCCAGTAGGCAGGGTGTAGCGCTCTGGAAGAGGGTGCAGAGGGAGGGAGTCCTCACCTCTGACCCCGGTGCAGCCCGAGGGTTTAGACCCTAGGTTGAGAGATCAGTTGCTGGAGAGAGGTCTTGAACTGGTGGGAGAGTTGTGTTCTGAGGGTGACTCTCCTGTGAGGAGAGGGCAGGACCCCAGAAGGAGAGGAAGGGGGAGGAGAGCCTCGCCTGTGACCTCTGGTCAGTCTGAGGGTACAGGCCCTGGGCTGGCAGGCCAGTGTCTGGATGTCCTACCTGACTTGGCAAGAGGGAGATTGGAAGAAAGGTACCAGGCACCTGGGGCTACTGCCCCCCATTCTCTGATGCCACAGAGGTTAGAGAGGCCTGACAGGCAAGCGGCCTGGCTCTCATCACTGACAGCTGTCAGTGGCCCCTGTGGATGGTTGTCCTGGTGGACAGGGTTGCACCTGGAAGGAGGGCAGGAGTCAAACCCTGGGGGTGGACTGGGCCACACCATTGTGTTGACCAGGTTGGTACTGTCTACCAGTGTGGGCACATCTGTGAGTGAAGTCCTGGTGCGCCGGGCAAGTGTTCAACCGCAGGGGTTGGCCCCTGGGTTGGGAAACCAGGTTCAGGTGTTGCATGACCTGGAGGGAAGGACATCTGTAAACAGTGTCCCTACCAGTTGGTTTCCTAGTAGTACCACTCCAAGTGGGAGGGTACAGCACTCTGGAAGGGGGTGCAGAGGGAGGGAGTCCTCGCCTCTGACCCCGGTTGACCTGGAGGGTTTAGACCCTAGGTTGGAGGGCCTGGTCCGGGGTGTCCCCCTGAACTGGAATTGCAGTTGCAGGATAGAACCCCTGAACAGGTGGGTGTATGGTGCAGGACACGTGCCACAGGTGCCCTGACTATTCTAGAAGGGGGTACCGCTCCAGGTGGGAGGGTCCAGAGCCTCAAGGAAGTCGAGGACCGGGTGTGGAGAAGCCTACCCCACCCTCCTGTCCAGCCGCCGGATACAGGTCTGGGACTGGTGGGTCAGTGCCAGGATGTCAGACCTGACCTGACAGGAGGGAGAGTGGACAAAGGGTGCCCAGCACCTGGGGCTACTGTCCCCCACCCTCTGACGCCACAGGGGTATTAGAGCCTTGAGAGGCATAAGGCCTGGGTCTCATCCCTGGCCACTGTCGGTGGCCACTGTGGCTTGCTGTCTCTCTGTTGGGACACACCTTTAGGCTGGAAGGGGGTTGTGTTGGAAATGGCCCTTTTTGCTGGGTTATCCCCAAACTTTTTGCTTCTTCCTCCCTTATTTTTCCTGACCTGTGGCTGTTGGCAATAGGACTCTTGGTACTTTACCGCTGCAGATCAGTTCTAAAGTGCATATGCTCTCTGTGTAAATTGTTATTGTAATTGGTTATCCATGATTGGCATATTTGTATCCCCAAGAAGTCCGTAGTAAAGTGCACTGAGTGTGCCAGGGCTAGTAATACAAATGCTGCTAGTGGGCCTGCAGCACTGATTGTGCCACCCTAATGAGTAGCCCTAAAATGGTGTCTCAGGCCTGCCACCGCAGTGCCTGTGTGCAGTCTGTGAACTGCCATGTCCTCATGGTCAGTGTCCCCACTGACCCGGCCTAACCCTTCCATTTCTATGCACATTGGTCACCCCTATGTAAGGCCCAAGGCACCCCCTTGGGCAGGGTGCAGTGTATGTGAAAGGTAGAGCATGTACTAGTGCAGGTGACATGCTCTGGTAGTGAATGACAGCCATTTTCTTTTTTCACTAATGTAAGGCTACCTTGCCCATAGGCAATCATGGGGAATGCTGGCTACAGTGGCTATCAGCATATCTTTCCATAGGAGCAAGGTATGGTATCCCTGAACTCAGAATGTAATAACACATCTTTTAGGAAATTTGTTTTTTAAATCCTGTGTTTGAGAACAGCACTTTTAGAAAGTTGTTGTTCTCTTGTCTGACCTTTCTGTGTGCCCAGGCCTGTTTGTGAATTGACTGTCTGGTTTGTGAGTGACAGGGGCTTGATGGCTCCCAGAGGCTGAGTGGGCCATCCCTGGGCTGAATAACTCCATCTGCATCTACAGATGGAGCTATTCCTGCTTTCCACAATGCTGGCTCCACCTCCTGCTGGGTGGCTGACGACCCTGCCCCTCTCTCTGAAAGGAAGGGAGAGGCCAGGAAAACAAAGTGCTCACGGAACACCCAGAACTGGTTGGGACCGGGCTCGGAGCCCTCCTGCTCCAAGGGAACAAAGACTTTTAGGGGTATGAGTACAGGACCCCAGAAGATTAGATCATCCTGGAATCAAGAAGGAACCTCTGCCAAGGAGAAAGCTAGAAGACTTAAGAAGGAAGACTGTCCTGCTGTTGCTTTGCTGGACTGACCTGCAGTTGCTTTGCTGCCAAGGAGAGGAGGAGGACTTTGCTTTGTGCAGTGTCCCTTTGCTTGAAGGAATCTCCAAGGGCCTGAAGAAGAGCTAGCTCCCAGTTAAGTAGTCCCAGGAACAAAAGGACTTCACCCCCAGCTTCCCTGAACTCTGCTGAGAGAGTTCTGTCCTTCCTAGAGTGCTTGAGCCAGTTGTGGTGCCTCTGGAAGTTGTACTTGTGTTGGGAAGCTGGAAACAAAGATTTTAAAGACTTTCTGCAAGTTTTAACGCATCGCTTGTTTGCGGAGCGCATCCCCGTCAGTGCGAGGAAATTCCTGCCGCCGCGAAGGCCAAGATCGTCGCAGCGCCTGTTGCCGCTGCCAGAGTCGTCGCATCCTTCGTTTGCGGGACGAATCAGTCCGGTGCGGGAAGATTACCATCGCTGCGAGTATCGTCGCAGAGCCTGTCGCCACTGGGTGAGATCGTCGCACCGCTTGCTTGCATCACGTCCCTGCGAGAGTCATCGCAGAGCCATCGCATTAGGAGGCCGTGAGAGGAGAAGATCGACGCTGAGCCGTGCATCGTCATCGCACCGGAGATCGTCGCCGCCCCGAAGAACGTCGCATCGTTCCTTTTGCGAGCCGCTTCCACCAAAACCTGTGCACCTGAATCCACGCAAGGCATCGAATTCCTCCCCATACAGACTGGAGTCATCCCAACACGCCCGCTGCAGACTGGAGTCATCACAACAGGTCCGCTGAGTCCAGCGGGTTTGTCGCATCGCCTCCCCAGGGTCTCAGAGTGATGCATTGCTTGCTTTTCAACGCTGCAGCTTTCACTTGGAACTTTTGTCGCATCTAAAGGTACTGTTGGCTAAAACGTGACGCAACTGTGGATTATTTTAACGCAACCTTAAGAACTCTTTTGAAACCATATTCTTGAACTGTGTATGTTGGACTTTTGTTGTTTTGGTCTTGTGTAGTTTAGATTAAATACCTTTATTTTTCTAAACTGTTGTGGAGTCAGTTTGTGGTGTTTTCACTGTGCTACTGTGAGTGTTGGTACAAATACTTTACACATTGTCTTTGATAAGCCTGACTGCTCGTGCCAGCTACGAAGGGGGTGAGCAGGGGTTATCTGAAGAGTGTTTCCTCCTTACCCTGACTAGAAGCAAGGGTCCCTATTTGGACAGTGGTACCTGCCTCTGCCAACTAGAGACCCCCAGTTCTAACAGATATTTTTACAGATCCCAATTTGCTGTCCTCTAATGAAGTAAAATGTGTTAAGAGGTTGTTCTTGGATCAAGCCCTGCTGGAAAGAGAACAGTGGGAGCTACAGAAACCCTCAGTCTGAGGAAACATGCTCCACAACACTGTTTTAGCTCAAGTTCTGCTGGAAATAGAACAGCTGGAGGTGCAGAAACCCTTGATCGTGGGTATATCCTCCTAAAGATTGTTATAGCCCAAGTTCAGCACCAGCAAGATAGTTTTCTTATAGCCAGGTTCAGGTGCAACTTACTTAACTGTCTCCTGGCCTCTTCAAGTGGTTGGGATTTTCCAGATTATAGGCTGTCCTGTGGCTGCAACAATAGGTCTCTGCAGGACACCCTACATTTCCATATGTTTTGCTGCGATTTTAGTAGACCAAGGAAGCAATTTTCAGTCCTCATGCTGAAGTCCCTGAATTTTCCTGGTTTACCTACAGATGCTGAAGAATTTGTCATATATGTTGTTTTAAGCTTCCTATGAGCTACATTGATGTCTAGGCGATGGAAACCCCATTAGTTGCTCTGACCCTGTTGTCCTGGGCTCTCTACTTTTTTTTAATGATTGGTATTTTCATGTGTAAATGTACTTTTGAGATGATCTTATATTTATACGTATTATATTCTTGTATGTTTGTTATTGTCAGCCAAATAAAGACTTCACGATGATCCTGTTTTTTGCTCTGGGACGCTGCCAAACTGCCCCGGGGATGCTGCTATTAACTATTACCGGATCTACCGGGACCTGCGGGACCAGCACTCCAGCTCCTATGCCGGACCACGTTTCCCGGGATCCCATTCGCGGCGAGGACGCCGCTGACGCGGTAACTACGCGCCAGGCGGCGCATAAAAGGCTGATTGGGCCGAGGCCCTTGTGAGCCTGATTTTTGCTCTGGGACGCTGCCAAACTGCCCCGGAGATGCTGCTATTAACTATTACCGGGTCTTGTATGTTTGTTATTGTCAGCCAAATAAAGACTTCATGATGATCCTGTTTTTTGCTCTGGGACACTGCCAAACTGCCCCGGGGATGCTGCTATTAACTATCACCGGATCTACCGGGACCTGTGGGACCAGCGCTCCAGCTCTGACGCCGGACTACGTTTCCCGGCATCCCGCTCGCAGCGAGGATGCTGCTGACGCAGTAACTACGCGCCAGGCGGCGCATAAAAGGCTGATTGGATCCTCGTCCCGCGGGACGCGCCGGGAGAAGCCCGGGACAAGGGCGGGGCCGTCTTAGGCCGTCCAAGGCCGGAGGAGATAAGGTACTGGTGATGTTACACTTTGATGTTCAATTGCCGGAGGTATTGACTATTGCCAAAAGTGACTGGTGCTGCTTTTATTTTCCCTTTTTGGTGTTGTATCTCACTTACCATGAGTAAACGTAAAGGTGCTGCCGGGACGCTTGATGATTTTTTAACTAGAGCTGAAACAGTGCTGTGCCACGAGATTGAAATGACACAGAGAAGGTTATCCCTTGATCCTCCCAATATTTCAACATATAGTCAATGTATGGTACAGTCGCCGGCTACTGTTCCACATCAGAACGAGGGTAGATGTTCCCAAGCCCCTTTAATTATCCCGAGTAATCCTGTGACAGAAATATTGCAAACCAACGAAGGACAACTAAGTACAGATTAACCAGGGATAGCTGGGATATTCTCAAGATTACAACCCCAAAAACAAGTAGAAGTCTTGAAGGGGAAAACATAGGAGAAAAAACTGGAGAAAAGAAAGGGAAGTCTGGGTCATCAGCAGAAACTTCGGACCATCAAGTAAAAAACTATATAGCTACGATCAACGCAACGATGATACGGTTCGTTTGTTCCGGTTATCATGCCGGGACAGAGTGCATACAGGTGATATTTCTACAATTGCCAGCTTCTTGGACTCCTACTGAAGGAGTTAATGGCTTTCTGCCTGCCTCGCCCTTACGGGTTAGTGATTATGTATCTCCACCGAGAACTGATCTCACAGCAGCTTATCGTGTACTGTTACGTGTGACCGAATTACTTTTGACCGTGGCGGTCAGCGGGTACTTTTTGATTAAAAGCCCTTGTGCCTGTATCACGCCTCTTCTAAATGTGAAGCTGTTGTGCGTATCATCATTGCGTTGATCGTAGCTGTATAATTTCTTACTTGACGGTCCGAAGATTCTTTTGCGCCAACTTAGGCACTGACTATTCTCAAGCCCTAATGAAGTTCCAACATGAAACAAAACGCGTTGGTTGTTTTTCGATCTTGGTAAAAAATTACCAAAATAAAGAAAACTTTTTTCCATGGACTCAACGCTCCTGTGTTTAATTACAACGAGTGCACCTTCCATTTTTCATAAACTGCTTACTATCAGAGTTGAAGACAGAAAACAAGGAAATTGAGAAAGCTAAAGATGTTGCGCAAAGCCCTAAACAATCAAGTCTTGTTTCAGTAAATCATCCCAGGACAGGAACAAGACCAGAGGGGTCAAGAGATAGTATGCCCGAGAGTAATATCCACTTTTGATTTGAGAATAGAACAAGCCACGTGGGGAATGATAGTGCGAGGGCGAGGGCGGTAATCCATAGCCCAAAAGGAACTGACCTGATATTCAATCCTGACATCCTAAGTCTACCCCCAGCCGCATGTCCCTATATATTAGTATTAACAGGTGTGCCAATCCTAAGAAGAGACCAGAGAGAAACTTGGGTCAATCTCAGGAATAAAGTAGTTGATTGGCTCACTAAATAAAAAAAGTTTAACTTTTATGAGACAAGTGAAATTTTGATGGTGAGAAGGGTAGGGTGGTGGGTGTTTCATCAAAATACATACAAGGTGACTGTATTGTCGTAAATTTTAGGCACCCCCATACTGTCCGTAAGCTATTAAGAGCACACAAGGAGATGACAATCCAAAACACTAGTATTTATGCTCTACCGTTAGGATATTTCTATAAACCAGTTGTACAAAGACCAATCCATAATCTCGGTAATTTTACATTTCCTGAAGCTTTGAATAGCTTCCAAGAACTGGCTTACTTGGAGGCGGTTGATTGACCACAAACAATGAACAAGAAAGCTCCAGAAACGCAGGAGGTTCCCGTAGATTGCATCTCAGAGGGGAATGTCACTTACTGCGAAGAACCTGTGGTAGGAATAGAACAACATGTCTGCAAATTTGTACCTTTTATTCCTATAGCAAGAGCAAGAACAGCAGGTGAAAACTTATTGGCTAGGGCAGTTAACTGCACAGAAAATATACTAAGAGATGTGCCATCTAGTACCTCGGGTCGCAAGCACAATGCTGACTTGAAATTGATATCCTGAAACATAGCGGGGTTGGGTAGAAATGTTAGTGACCTCGAGTGGAACAATTATATTAATACGAGTGTGATCTGTATTCTCCAGGAGACCTGGACCACTAAGATTATTCATAGGGTGGGGTACAAAACTTTTCAAATAGCTGCAGTTCCATCAGTGAGAGGAAGGCCTTCTGGTGGTCTTATAATTTGGGTGAAAGTGACTTTAAACATCAGAGTCACTCAACTATGTACCGACTCACAGGATGTCCTTGGGATTAAAATTGTTACCAAAGATAAAAGGGTTTTACATTTATATAATATCTATAACAGACCATGCCCTTTATACAGGAAGTCGCCCATAATAGAAAAATTGGATTCACTCCTAAATACGCTAGATCCTGGATCAAGCATAATATTAGGCGGCGATTTTAATTGCAATTATGAACCTATCACAGGGTTGGGGAACTTACTAGAGGATGAAGATAGGGCCAACGAGATACCGTTAATGAACAGTAGTGGGACAGTCCCAGGTACTAACCTAGCCCTCCAAACTATGAGAGTAATGGCTGGTCACGGCCTGAGGGCATGTAATGGACGTTTACCATCGGATAGTCCAAAGGGTCCAACTTTTTTTAGAAGTAAGTGTCAGAGCAAAATTGATTATTTTATTTTATCATTGGATATTTGGCTGTTTGCTGTAGATATGGATATCAGATCTAGGACAGAAAGCGACCATCGTCCGCTTGAGCTTCTCTTTTGTAGCAGCTTAGCACATAGCGTAGCTGAGAGAATAATACACATTAGTCCAGATGATATTATAGTGTGGAAAATTAGTGCGTTTTGGTGAACATTATCTGCGCCATCTTGCCTCTTCCCCTGATGCCACACTTTTGTCGTGCGCTCGCCATTTTAAGATGCCCCGGTCAGAACAAACCCTTTTGCATGCCGCTGGCCCCTGACATAGCCCTTTGCCTTCACTACGCCTGCACGCTGACCACCCCCTGCTTGCACCTGCCTTGAGTCATAAACCCCTCTTCGGCGCTGCTCTGCCCCCGGCCCTCATCCTGTTCCCAGCGCGACACCTCCCCGCCTTCCTTTCATGATCTCCGGCCCTTAGATGCAAACCCCCTTTTCCCCCGTGTGCCCGCTTTGTCCTCCCCGTTCCCAAGCCGACACCCAGCTCTGCCGATACCATCATTGCCCCTCCCCGTACAATAGAAAGCTTCCCCCATCAAAGAATCCCCGGGTTGATCAAAGCCCCCCCCCCCCCCCACCATGAGATCCGATCAGACTCCCCACATTCCGTGAATCGGCGGATTATCCAGCTGCGCGATGTTCATCACCTGTTGTGACTAGGGTGGGGACTTTAACTGTAAATGTGTGTGGGAACGGGCCCAAAGGGGAGTTCCGAGAATGTCTTTTCCGCACATCAAAGCTTTAAACATGTATGTGTAATCTGCAATAAAGTCATAAATGTGGATATAAGAGGCCAGGCCTCAGAAATACCGTTAGAGCACCTCAGAACGATACCTTCTGTCCGTTTCGTTGTGTTCTCCTCCGGAGAGAATAAAAAAACCTTGTTTCCTGCTTTCCAGTCTCCAGCGCCTGCCTCTTCATTGATTTAAATAACTAGAGGGTCACAGAGGCAATACCGCCGGGCAAATATCGATTGTCCCCGACCCGAATGAATCTGTTTTTACAATTGGCGTCCCAAGCGTGGGGCCCATCAGCGACTCGTGGATCCAGTGGGAGAGGTCCCGACGACAGAGTGAACGACTGCAACGATCGGGAGAGCTCTTGCCCAATAGACCCTCGTCTGGCAGCCGATCATCCGAACTTCACTAGTTCCGAACAGACCTCTCTCGAGTGATCTACGGTCCTGACTGGGAACCATCAGGAGTGCCGTGAGAAATACGAGAAAAAGAGGACGATCGGGCGCTGGATTCGGAAGACAAGAAACTGTCCACATGGTCCGGGTAAGGTCGTGTTGACAAGAAACTGTCCACATGGTCCGGGTAAGGTCGTGTTGCCACGACAAATTGCGAAAGAATTTGTTTTGATTGCTTGATTGTCAAAAATACTAGTATTGCCTTGTTTATTTTTATTTAGAGATTCACTGTCTACAAACGGAGAAGCAACAGGCTCTCTCTCCCTTTGCAAGCAGTGGAGGATAAGTAGGGTAGCAGCCGTGCTTGTTCTTTTTCTCCCCCACTCAATAATTGCTTGAAACTGAACTGTTGTTCACAAACTATTGTTTCCTGGAGATTCTCTGTCTGCAAGCAGGGAAGAGACCATCCTTTTTGCAGATAGTGAAAAGGGTAGGTAACGCAGATCTTTGCGGTCCTACTCATTCTCCCCATTGTTATTTTGTTGGTCTTTTGTTTTTTTTTGGTTCCATGAGGTATTCACTGCCTGCAAACAACGTAGAATAGAAATATTCTGTCTAGTCTTTGCACCTAGTGATAAGATAGGCAGTGCTGACTTTTTAGTCCCTCGTTACGAGCCGTCATGTCTGTCTTCTCCCCATTGATAAATAGCCTGTTTAGCCCGGACCGGGTGTTAGAGGTGGACCATATGGCTCCACTAGAAGGCACCCCTAATAAGGACATGTTCATAAACTATGGGTTAGTCACCATAGCTTATAATAAATTATGGCACAGGTATACCGAAGATAGCCAAGACAAACAGTGGCCACTGGCAGGATCCTTTGACCTTGATAAAATAGAAACGTTAGAAATAGCCCTTCGAAATAATAAGACGACGCCAATTATGCTCGACAGTCTCGGTATGTGGCGCAGAGAGGCTACGAAACGACAGAGAAAAGACGAGGATAAACCAAGTAGGGAAATATACCGACAGGACAACCCCAGGACACCGCTACCCACAACTTATCCCCCGACACTATACAAAGGACGACCAGACTTAGGGTCAGACCAATGCGCTTTTTGTAGGTATGTCGGACACTGGAAAGCCCAATGCCCGACTCTACTGAGCGTGAGTAAAGGCAAAGGGCCGACAAGAACGACAGACCGACAGTACGAGAAAAGGCGCGAGACAGAGGAGAACTCGACTTACATAGACAGACCAGACAGAACCACCACGTTTGATTATGCCCGATGGCACAGATTTCGCCAGGAAAATCTCAGCGGCATGATCAAGTTCTCCTAGGTCGGGCAATGTCAAGACGGGAACCCAGCCTCGTTTAAAATTCACAGACGGAAAGAGATAATTATGACCAATAACTGTTTTTATATTTGTCTTGGGTCTTTGTATGTCGTACTTGTACTGTCCCCCGTCTGAGTTCGTGTGTACGTAATGTACAAATCTGCGTCATCCCTCTACACGTGTTTCCGTGTTACTCGACCCCTGTTAGCAGAAACTTAGCATAAAAGCAACCTGGAAAGGAAGAAATGATAAAACAAAATCCGTAGACCATTAATAAACTTGAACTTTTAATTTAACACAACAAACAAGGAATAATAACGATAAACTGTAGAAAATGAAAGTCAAACAGAACATTCGCCCCCCCCCATTCTGGAACCTTCCAAAGTAGGGCAGGGTTACGGCTACGCCCAACCAACGGCAACCCATATAAGGCGAGCCCCGCCGCCAACTCTTGGTCAGGAAATCTTAACGTATGGGGGAGCCGGAGGAGAGGCAGGAGCCCGCAGCCTGGGCATTTGCAGGTAGTCCCGCCACATGTCTCCTTGGCCGGCCGCAACGGGCCTGGAAAGACTAAGGTAGTCCCGCCACATGTCAAAAGGAGAACGAGGCACCTCTTCCTTTTCTCTTCCGTCACAGCCGTAGCAGTCCTGGACGGCGGGATGTCCTGCACGTACCTCCACAACAATCTGTCCAAGTTGGGCTGGGAGGGAGAGGCGACACGGACGAGCCTCTCCCACCTCCACCGGTAGGAGGTTTCCCAGCCCCCAGCCGGCGCCGAACACCCCCAGTCAGGCGATGGTGCCCATACTTCCACAGCACCGGACACACCATGGTGGCACCCCAGTACTTGCGCAGCACCGAACACACAATGGTGGCACCCCAGTATTTGCGCAGCACCGAACGTACAATGGTGGCACTCGGGGAACACCGGATGTGGAGAGGCCTTCATGCGGGGCGATGAAAAGGAGCGGCATGGAGTGCACCGGGAGAAGGAGACGATGTGAACGAGTCTCCCTTGCCCCCCCCCAGGTGAGGGCATCACAGCTGCACCCCAGCTGAACGTCCCGCTCTCACAAAACAGGGACCTCTTCCTTTCACTCCGAAGGGTCTCTTCCATTCTTGCAAACTCGACGAGAGTGGCCCCTGTAGGGCCTCAAAATGGCGTCTGGATCCGCTGGAAGGCGGGCCCCGGCCACTAGAGTAACTCTGGCCAGCCATACAACTCGAACATTTGTCCCATGGAGCACGAGCCCCCATCTCCGACAGCATCTTCGCAGCCTTGAAGATCATACAAAGGTCCCCGGCGGAGCCTTCGGCCTTTGCAGGTTTCCGGTAAGGGACGGCTGCTTCGATCGCCAACGAAACAAACATGACATTGCCACACCTTCTGTTAGCGTGACTTCTAGAACTGCCGAAAAGGACTCTGGTCCAAACTGCCAGTAATGGAAACATTTCCCCCTGATGCTGCTTCCGGACTGTGCCGGCCCCGCCCAAAATGGCGCTGGTATCAATCGGAACTTACGAACACCTCGTGGTGTTCCTTCGCACTAATATAAACTTGATGTTCTGAGATTTTTGTGATCCTTTGTACACTTGGCTAGAAAAGACGAGGAGAGCTCACTCGACGAACAGTATGAAAAGATCCCCGTTACAAATGTTGATTACGAATATACAGTGTATTATATTTTTATAACTGATGTAAACCTCATTTACGATGCATACGTACGGTATGCATATAAGAAATCTGATTACGACTGTTATGATTATGTTTCTAAATTATGAAAATATATGCCCCCGAACCCCCCAGCCAATTAATAGACGTTTTAGTCTCTCACAAATGAATGAGTAAAACTTTCCGATGTTTTTACTGTTGCCAACGACACCCCCCCCACTGTACGCACTTTAGCCATTGCCACGACCGACCAAGTACGACCACACCCTCCTAAACCATATGCTGAAATGAATTTGCAAAATAAAGTCTTTGAAACTATGGACGGGTATTGCATGCTTTATTTTAAAACAATATGGGATGGGTAGGAAAGTTCTTTTTCTGTGCACCCTACTCTGCTCTCTCTTTAAGGTTAAAGGAAGATGGTTGCCCAGCCCTGGAGGACGGATCGGATCGACAACACGACACTCCGTCTTAAAAGTACGCGACTGACTCATGAACTTTCGCGTAGAGGAAGACCGTGACTTCCAAGGATGGGTAAAACGAATGGTGTAAACGAGGGAATGTAAAAGGAGGGTAAAATGAAATAATGTAAATATTGTAAAGCACAACGTTCCAAAGTAGCAGGGACCCAAGAACCGAAGAACTTTAGAACGCCACGGCGTTGAAAGAGGTTTAAGGATCCCGATAGTGAGATATATCCTTTGACTAGATACCTCGCACTAGGCCCCTCTGGTTTCCTTTTTATGTTTCCCCGCACACGCCCTACATGAACACACTACCCCCCCCGACTCCGAAAACCATATCCCCGGGGACCCTGCCCCAAGGAGGAAAAGACGAGTAAGAGGTAAGTAAAGGACTTATGAATCCATGTATTTGAATGCGCGCGAATGCTGTCTCCCCCACCCCCCCTCTTTTCCTCCCTCTGCAGGTTACGTCAGAAATTACAGCCGAGGTGTGGCGAAGATCTGAGACCTTGCCATGTCTAAATACACGAAACGGACTAGCGCCGCAGGGTGGTGCCCAAGCACGCCTGCAAACTACTCACGTATCGAACAAGCCCGAAAAATTAGCACAACCTGATAAAAAGTGACCACCCTTAAACCAGACCGGAAGAATGAACCCATGTCACGTATGATGCGAAACTGTGAGGGAATGTGTGTGTGTGTGTGACTGAGGCGTTGACCCAACTGATCAAAGGACCGAGAATGCGAGAAAGTGCGACAAAATGGTACCTCCTTTTTCTTCTTTCCTTTTCTCAAAGCACGTCCCCTCTACCCTGTCTAATGCCCAAACTGCATGATTACAAGATTCTAACGCGGACTCGTGAATACCCTTTACTGTGTAATGCACTAAATAGCCTTTCTTGAATGCACTGCCGCCCTCTCTGTTGCACGTGTACTATTTAGCCTGCCGTTGCACTCTTTCTCTCTCTCTCTCTCTCTCTCTCTCTCTCTCTCTCTCTCTCCCTCTCTCCCTCTCTCTCTCTCTCTCTCTCTCTCTCTTCTCTCTCTCTCTCTCTCTCTCTCTCTCTCTCTCTCTCTCTCTCTCCCTCTCTCCTCTCTCTCTCTCTCTCTCTCTCTCTCTCTCTCTCTCTCTCTCTCTCTCTCTCTCTCTCTCGCTCTCTCTCTCTATTTTTGCACTACCACTCCCCCGAGTGGTTAGCCCCGAAATTGGCAGATTGCCACCCCTAGCACACCACCTAATTGGCTTCAAATACCGTCAGTATTTGCACAAACGTTTGTCTTTAAATACAATCACCCTGAGGCCACGTCATTACCTCTCCTTTTCCGCTAGAAGTCAATGAACCCAGGTTGGGCCGTAAGGGAAAGGACAGGTAAGACGACAGAGGTTCCCTAATCTGGCCCGAAATAAGGGAACTACATGTCAACGGCTCCTATAGTATAAAACAAGGACCTCAGAATACGCGACCCTCCCCTCCCCGAATCGTCGCAATACCCAACCCAGAAGAACGATCACCCCCGTTACCTCCCCTGTCTATGTCCCTGGTTGTTTCCCATAAAACCCCTGTCCTTCCTAGTTAAAGTAACCGGGCTGTAAAAGGTTACGTAGGACCCAGAATGATGTTTTACAAGGTTAACAGACTAGACCAAGGTAAAGAAATCATCAAAATGAACCCCGCAGTAGGTGAAAAACAGGATGCACCGATAGAAAGGAAATGTTTAGCCATGTTCGTCTCTCAGCAAAATACCTGTGTAGTACCATGTTGACGACTCACTGTACCCTTTTGTAAATGTGAAACTCTAGAGAACGGCATATCTTTGCCAGATTTGTCTCCCGGAGGTGGGTTACCATCAGATGAACTGTCATGCCTGTAATAAATGATTATGAAGGAAAGTCTTAGTAAATCCAACAGGTCCGCCACCGGTCATTCATATGCCGGTTGTGAACATTAAATGTAACGGACTTTTTCATTCTTTACCTGGAGCTGGGAGAGAAATAGACTTTTTGATTATCTTCATCCGCAAATTTCCTAAAAAAACTGTCTTTTCAAACTTGTTTAAGGGTACTGCTGTTGGAGGAGAGAAGGACCGGATGTGGGAGCACGAGGCCCGACTGCAGACTAAGGGACACCTGCGACATTAGTCAAGGCGAGACCACGACTGAAAAGAGCTGCAGGACGAGGCACTGTTTTCGACAGCGTGAAAAGAAAGGGTCGACCTGATGCCCCTGCTCGACGTCCAGTGCCTGTCGACAAGTCCCCGCTCTCTGAATTCCGTCACACGCCCGCCTATTTGAAGTCTCTCGTTCCCCTAGTTTGTTCCTAATTTGGCCTTGCTCCATCCCCCTTTTTCCTCTGACCTACCCTATGGACTGTTTTGAACGCTCTTCTTCCATCGGAACTTTCTGACAATCACCTCAAAGGACACAGGGCGAAAAGGACCTTTCCGACCAGAAACGCGAGGAAAGGGTCGTGCCCTGCAACGCAGAACTTAGAACAGAGCTGGACTTGTAGCTCCACCGCCGGTGCTCAACAGCGCCAACGAAAGACCACAAAGAACAATGAGAACTCGTAAAACTTCGAACATTTGACATCCTCAATCACCGTTTTTTGCCTCATTTCTCTCCCAGCCGCCATTGTATTGATCCTGCTCCAAACCGAATCTGAAATATGTATTAACCTGCCAGTTCACGTTATGATATGTACTTGCTGCTCGCCGTTTTTTGTATTTCATTCCTATGACTTTCCTGCTGAACAAATTTATCAAAGTTTATCAAATAGGTGCACCTCCTAAAACTAGAAACCTCAAAATGTATTGTTTACAAACTCTTTTTCTAGGGTTCCTACCGGTTTCTTTCTCATGCCCACCACAATAGACCAGAGTAGAAAATGAACCAGCAAGATGTCTTGAATATGTTAAAGGAGGGACTGTGGAAAATTAGTGCGTTTTGGTGAACATTATCTGCGCCATCTTGCCTCTTCCCCTGATGCCACACTTTTGTCGTGCGCTCGCCATTTTAAGATGCCCCGGTCAGAACAAACCCTTTTGCATGCCGCTGGCCCCTGACATAGCCCTTTGCCTTCACTACGCCTGCACGCTGACCACCCCCTGCTTGCACCTGCCTTGAGTCATAAACCCCTCTTCGGCGCTGCTCTGCCCCCGGCCCTCATCCTGTTCCCAGCGCGACACCTCCCCGCCTTCCTTTCATGATCTCCGGCCCTTAGATGCAAACCCCCTTTTCCCCCGTGTGCCCGCTTTGTCCTCCCCGTTCCCAAGCCGACACCCAGCTCTGCCGATACCATCATTGCCCCTCCCCGTACAATAGAAAGCTTCCCCCATCAAAGAATCCCCGGGTTGATCAAAGCCCCCCCCCCCCCACCATGAGATCCGATCAGACTCCCCACATTCCGTGAATCGGCGGATTATCCAGCTGCGCGATGTTCATCACCTGTTGTGACTAGGGTGGGGACTTTAACTGTAAATGTGTGTGGGAACGGGCCCAAAGGGGAGTTCCGAGAATGTCTTTTCCGCACATCAAAGCTTTAAACATGTATGTGTAATCTGCAATAAAGTCATAAATGTGGATATAAGAGGCCAGGCCTCAGAAATACCGTTAGAGCACCTCAGAACGATACCTTCTGTCCGTTTCGTTGTGTTCTCCTCCGGAGAGAATAAAAAAACCTTGTTTCCTGCTTTCCAGTCTCCAGCGCCTGCCTCTTCATTGATTTAAATAACTAGAGGGTCACAGAGGCAATACCGCCGGGCAAATATCGATTGTCCCCGACCCGAATGAATCTGTTTTTACAATAGTCAGTAATAACCGCCGCACAGTTAAATGGGCGCTCATGTTGAAGCACGACGATTTGTTGCCAAAAATTTACAATATTTTTGCTAAAACATTTGGCCCATATGACGCCTCCCAAGATGGGGGAAAATCATTCCTATATTTACACATAGGGTTTTCTAAACAACTTATCCCACTGGTAACAAAAAAAAAAAAACCTGGTGGAGTTAGTAACTCTCAGATGGTAGGGAAATCCTGGTACAATAAGGAATGTCATAGTGCAAAGGCCAACCTAGTCTATACAATAAAAACAACAATATGTTGCTAGTCAAAGAGGCCAAGACAAAATATAGAATTATCCAAAAGAAGGCGAAAGCATCTTGGGATGAGGAGATCTCGTCCAGCATGTTAACTGCAGCCAAAAACAATGATCAAATGTTGTTTTGGAAAATAGTGGCCAAAGGAAATGAAAAAGAAAAAGGATCCAGGGAAGTCTTCCTTGATGAGACCACCTGGATCGATCATTTTACTAAGCTATATGATGCTCCTGCGGAGGATCAGGCTCTGCCTGAGGCTACCAAATTGTTGATTCCAAGTGAGGATAAATTAGATTTTGAACTACAGGAAACCGAACTAGCTATTAATTCGGTCAAAAAAGGGAAGCCCCCCGGTCTAGACAAAATTCCAGGAGATTTATATAAATATGAGACTAGTATCTGGAGCCCCTATATTAACTGCTTATGCAATGCTGTAGCTTCGGGTGCAGATCTTCCGAAGGCATGGAGGGGAGCAGAAACCATTACAATTTTTAAAAAGGGCGATAGGAATGATCCTGCAAACTATCGCCCCATTAGTTTAATTGATATTTTAGAGAAAATTCACGCAAGGCATATTTCAAATTGTATAAACATTTGGATGGAGGAAAAAATGGTGCTTACAAAGTTTCAAGCAGGGTTTAGAAGCAAAATAAGCACTATTGATCAGGTCCTAAGGTTTTCCTTGCCTGTGCTGGAAATACGTCACTTTAAAGAAAGGGACACTTGTATGTAGCCTTTGTAGATCTCTGGGCTGCGTTTGATTTAATTCCACGTAAACTGTTATGGGAGACACTTAGACACTTAGGGCTACCAGACAACCTTTAGAGCAGATTATAAAGCTACATGAAAACAACTATGCAAAGGTTAGGTGGGGTCCAGGAGGGGAGCTGATAAGACAAATACCGATAAAGAGGGGGGTACGACAAGGATGTGTGCTGGCCCACACATTGTTCTCCTTGTTCGTCAACGATATTCCATCCTTTATGGAGGATTGTATTAATGATTCTCCAAAACTGGGGGGCGAAAGGGTCCCAGCCCTCCTTTTCGCCGACGACACTATACTTATATCCCAAACACCCAGGGGTCTACAGAATCTACTTAACACATTTGAGACATATTGCAGCAAAAAGGGCCTTGAGATAAAGGCTAAGAAGACAAAATATATGGCTATAAACCCCCACAAAAGCTTCAAGGAAAATCTGACTCTAAATGGCCACAAAATTGAACATGTACAGAATTATAGCTATCTGGGTGTTTCCTTGGATTCTAACTTACTATGGAAAACGCAGATAGAAAAAAGCAAAGTAATATTCACACAAAACATGTTACCTATGAGGAAAAGACATGAAAATAGTCTAAACAAAGCAGTTACGCCAGCTTTGGAGATTTTTAAGTTTAAACCGCAATCAGCTGCATTATATGGAGCTGAATTATGAGGACCCATGTGCAAAAACTCCTTTGAACCTGATGAAAACAAATTTTTTAGAGCTTTGTTAAGATTACCGGCCAGCACACTATTAGTACCACTTATTTTAGGTCTTAATTTGAAACGTACTGACCACCACGCAACTTTGCAACCCTTGATGTTCTGGGTTAGACTTTGGTCGACCCACGAGCTGTGAAATTACAAGGATGGTCTGAAAGAAATAATGGACCTGGACTGTTGTAATAAAGTTTCATGGTTTAAAAATGTTAGATCTTGGCTAAAATCGGTATAGTACATTTCTGGGATGATCCTTCTTCATTATCCTTAATCTCGAAGAAAATTTTAAAATTATCATTCTGGGCACACTTAAATCAAAATGTGTTGAATGGAAGAGTGTATGGATTGTTAACGAATTATTTCCTTACGTTTAAAGATACGGCATATTATGAATGTTTCTTAGATGAGGTACATCCACCATTAGCTAAGACACTTTACATGAAATATAGATATGGTATCTTGTGGACAAATGTAAGTGTAGCAGGGTGGAATAATAATAATTGTAACAATCAATGTACTCTATGCCAAGGTGAAACCAAGGAAGACGAACTCCATATCTTGTTCTTTTGCCCGGCCTATGTGGCACCTAGAAAAAGATGGATCAGACCTCTCTGCCTAAACATAGGCGTAAGATCACATAAAGAGGCAGGAAGGATTTTAAAAACTGATACCAGTCAGGTGATTGTTTTTGGCATCAGCAGATTTTTGTTAGCCCCAACATTTATAAGAGCTAAAATGGGTTTAAAACTCTAGTAAAATGTCCTTGTCTTAGAAATCATAAGCTGCTCCATGTTATATGGTTTTAATGAATTGTTAGCATGCTTGTAAAACTGACTCCAATCATTATTTAATGTTGAATTGTTGTGGTTTTATTGGTAAATGTATATACTTTTATCTGTACATATGCCTTTTCATATACTATTTAAAGAAATTGTATAAGAAATGTTATATGAAATGATAATCGCTCACAAAACTGTCTTCCGGAACCTCTGTTCACTGTAACTTACCTCACTTGCTATTTCCAATCATGCTAATATGCTTAATGTCTTAAGTTTTAATGTACATGTATGTGTTTTTGATGTATCTTTAATGGTACTAAATATACCGAACTTAAGATTTTTTAATTGAATTGACTTTATGATGATGTTGTTGATGACTAATGAAATATAAAAAAGATAATTTCTGTAACGGCTTCAGCAATCCAGTAGGACACTCCCACTCCTCCTAGAGGCTAATTGGCAAAGACTTTGAATGCCTACACTTTGTGCAAAGAGGTGAGGTGACCTCATTCAGACAAGAAGTCTTTCAGAACACTGCAAATGCCTATAGAGAGGGTGAGTAGATGATATAATTGATGGTACAAGCTTACGGATCAAGATTCTTGAATCACACAATCCCCTTTTTCATAGCAGTTGGGACTTGTTTACTCAATAAGTACCTTCTCTAGGGCTATTGTTATGCCATTATGAATGCCCAGTTAAAGTGATGCATTAGTACTGCAAAGGGAATGACTGATTGGCCATTAATCAGTTTTCCCCAGTGTTGTATCACATCAAATTACGCACTTTAAAACATTTGTGCAGGGGAAATATCAGGGCCTGTGCAAAGTTAGAACTCTAATTGAAGCACCTTTTTTGTACTTATATTGGGGTTACCATGGCATTTTGAATGAGCCAGATCTCTCTTTACATATCCTGGATTGACAGTAAAGTCGGATCACCATGTCTCACCTGAGGGAATCTATAGAGTCCGAGGATTCGTGCCAAGAGGATTGAACGTGTTGATGTAGAGTCGCCTATGATGGCAGCAGGTGAGTGGTTTCCCCAGCACTCATAGTTCAGTAAGGGCCTTTGTTGTCCTGAGAGTATCCAGAGCATGCCCTCCAGAGCTCTCTGAAGCATCCTGCAAGAATCATAGATCTGGAAACCCAGAGTGACGTTGGGTAAGAGGTTTGGGTTTCTGTTGACCTCTTCAATAGCGAACACCATGGCCTGCAGCCATTGGTAGTTATCAAACACAAACCTGCAACACAAATTGGACATTCTTTGTTATATCTGTTCCCAAAAATGTAATTTCCAGTCATATTTGTCAGCTCTAATATGGAATGGTTGTGACTGTCATTGTTAATAACAGACAGAGTGCAGGGATGAAAGGTCCTGCAACCCCACACAAAATATAACAACAATGCCCTGGTCCACCCCTAAATCACTTGCTGCTATTGCATGTCTTAGTTAACAGACAGAGCTACAATGACTCATATGCAACCACACACACTTGCTTCATGATTCAGATGCACACATGACATAGTTACACACAGTCAAACATCCACACCACAAACACAGCTACATTCACAGTCACACACCATGCTTAGCCATCCACCACTACACAGCAGCACATCCTTCACACATACACAAAGGGACCACATATCACCATCTGCACACATGCTGTCAGAACTGCACAGCCCACACACTTCACAAGTATATACACTCATTCACTCCTACATGCACACATAATCAATACACTCTTGCCCACAAATGCACACCTATTATACCACATACACACTTAAAGCTGAATCGCCCCACACAATTTAATCACACAGCACAAAACCCACAAACTCCACACATACTTAACCATACACAACCCAACAGACACACACCTTTACCTTTACAACTCATACTAAAGCACACATACACACACCTTTGTTACAAAGACCTGCCCCCAAGGAAAAGACACAAAGAGAACTTGACTAATACACTTACATTCATGTGCTATTCTACCTAATTTAAATCACTGTCTCCACCCCTGCTCCTGATTACACATAGTTCTGCATTTGCATCCAAATAAAGGTGTGCAGCATTCGCTGCAGGTGAAAGCTGTAATCCCCAAAACAAACTAATCAGGATCATTAGACATCACCTCATATGAAACATGTCTGCATGCACCATCAGTGTATGTCAATTCTGCCTTTTAGGACCCTGTACTATTCTATTGCTGGAGGCACAAATAGGTCTACTACCTTATTGCTGCCCTATATCAGCCACTGCTGATCCAATACAGAGACAAGCACACTCAGACCCAGATTTACTAAGGTCTTGCATTACCCGCTCATCACGGTCGTGCAAGTTGCTGCCTTGTGTTACTCTGCTCTGGGATGGCGTTCCATGGGTGAAGTGTGGGTCTTTCCATGCATACACCTATGGCTTTTGGTACATTCCCATATTTGCTAACAACAGTAAACCTGGGAATGCATCAACATTCCACACCTTCTCAGTGGAGGCATAACAAGGCGAAATATCTTCTTCCAACATGTGCTAAATTCTGCAGAATACTTAGAAAGAGGAAAAAGCCGTAGGAGATTTATTTGTGCAGGAAGGTATCCCTTCCTGCACAAAAACAATTCTGCCTGCAACGCAGGCACTTTTTCACTAAGGTACAAGGGTGCCTGCTTTAGCGCTTGGCAGCCACCAGTGCACCACCACAGAGAAAGAGCAGGAATGCTCCATAACTTAGTAAATATGACACTTTCCGGCCCTCTCCATTTAATGAAGTGAAGTTCCATACAGCAAGTTGCGTTGCTGCGTTGCGCTGTGTCAAATGTTAGTAAATCTGCCCCATAGATTCCAGTGTCCCTCTGTCTTCACCACTGCTAATTCAACTATGTCTCCCAGAGACTGCTCTCCCACGTCTTGACTGCAATGACATTGGTGCCCAAGTATAAAAGGTTGTCATTGTAGGATGCCATGGTTTCTTACGTCTGGCATGTGATTGGTGCAGGCTTGGAAGTGAATGTGATGCTCTGATACACTCTGGCGTCATGGACAGGAAAGATCCCACCAATCAGAACAGTGCCATCTTGCGAAAAGCCACTCGCTCCATCCCTCTGTAGCTGGCATCTGGTCTCTGGTCTCTGGGCGACCAAACTGGGTAACAGGCAGCACACCAGGTACACAAGTGCTCTCTGGTAAAGTATACATTTGAGGAAGCACCTCAGGAGGATCCTCCCAGTAGTCACGAAGACGGTCCGGTCCATGTCACCTATGCACAGGACACGCCGGGCTCACTTCTCTTTAACCATGTCTCTGGGTTCATGTTTGGTGTGACCCCTCACCACTGGTAAGGCGATGGGTGCACAGCTGAAGTGAAGAACAAGAAGAGACAAAGTAAATAATGCTGCCTTTGAATACCATAACAAACAATCAGGGTCTGAGTCACAATTGTGTGACCTCCTGCTGGCATTCAAGTGGACATCTCCACATGCAAACGTAAACTACTGAGTCATAGAATGCGGACTTTGTGCAGAGGTGCACTGATTCTAGTCGAAAAGTCTTAAAGGGGAAGGGATCTAAAATTAGTGGGTACATATGAGGGGGACCCCAAAAATATTTTCAAATATGAAAGAATAGCAAAGTGTACCTTTTCACTAACTCTAACCTTGTAAAATTGTCTGTAGGGGAACAATACGCCTATATACAATGTATGGCAATAAACGAAGAAACCGTAGATTTTAGTTTTTTTAACATACTGTTTGTTTGAGAACACAAACATTTCCTAAATCTAACACACAATCAAATATATTATTGCACTCTTAAATGTACGACATTCTTTGCAAATCAGTCCCTTAATTATCAATGCTAAAAACTAAGACTCTGATCTCAACTAATCCCTCTTTCCCTTACTCTCACCTGATGACTTCACATCCTATGCTTGGGCAGGAGCTTCAGAGGTAATTCAGCCGACTCTTAAATGTAGTTATTTGTTTTGTGTTTTATATAACGCCACATCGTCTTGTTGGCCACTTCAGAGCACTAGAAAGAAGCAAACACACAACATAAATAAAGATATTTTTTTTAACAAAGGTAGGCGGTCATTTAAATCTCTGTAATCAGTTTAGGTTGCCGCAGAAGCCCCTTTGCCTGCCAATGGCAGATTGAAGTGATTCCGCTGACATAAATCAAGGCATAGCGGCTCAATCATTTCGCTTTTCAGAAACATCTTCCAAATAAGCATTGGCAAAGCCATTAGGTCTCGTCTATGCAGGAGCTATTGGCTTTGCCAATGCCTTTTTGTCATATTATACAGCAGTGTGGCTGCTGTGCAGCATTGTTAAAAGTTTTTAAAAAGTGCTGTGACACGATCATCACTGGCCGTGACGGTAGCATAGCGTTTTTTTTTTTTCCTTTAGGTGAGTGGGGGTGGACAAGAAGGACAACGAGAGAGGGTTGGGAGGGAAGGGGCAAGATGAACAACGGGAGGGAAGGTGGAAGGGAACTGGCAAAGAGTTGGTTAAAACATTTTTAGAAGCTTTTTGATGGCGGGTGAGGGAGGAAAAGCAAAACGGACAACAGAAGGGTATGTGGTAGCTTTCCACTCCACCAATCTCTAAATAACCGCCTATGGCCAGGATTCCGAGTTGCATGGATTTGGTGGGGCGTTACCATTAGCATGCGGTGGGATTTGAAGGAAAATCACTAAGGGGCATATTATCAAGAACAGCGTTAAAAATTATCTCCGGTTTAGCGGCAGAAAACTGCAGCTAAAGCAGCGATAATGGGCTTGATAATATGCCCTTGAGAATTACAATAGAGGTCCATGGTTAGCCAACGCACTTTACAAATCATCAATACAATACAATACAATACAATACAATGTTCTTGTGTGAATTCTCAAGGGCATATTATCAAGCCCATTGTCGCCGCTTTAGCGGCAGTTTTCTGCCGCTAAACCGGCTATAATTTTAGCGCCGTCCTTGATAATATGCCCCTAAGGGTTCCATGTAAATTTAATTATAAGTTTGTCATTAAATGGGAATAATTTAGTAATAAAACGCGAAATCATCTGCCAATCATTTTCCTGTGTCTGGCTAAAATTTGCCTTCACAGATCAACCCGGGAGCCCTTAGAAACCAGTACATCGCGGCGTTTAACGTCCCATTAAACTTGGCTATTTCTAATTAAGGTGACGGCAAAACATAGACCTGCTTATAGGCTCTCTAGAGGAGACATTAGATCCATTCTGATCCTGCCAGATGTTCTGTCTACATAAATTGGCTGCGGTAGAGCTGATCGGCCGAGCTGGCGGTGCCATTAACACCAAATCAAACTGAAACAGGTCATCTTCCATTATCAGGAGGACATTTTAAATAACAGACATAATTCTGAAACAGCTGTTGAAAGTATTGAGCGTATCTTCCACTTTTGGGTAAAACACTCTTGCTAACACACCCAAAGAGTTCAATTAATGCAAGGCATATAAAAATAGAAAAGGTTGTTGAGTGCAGTGGTGATGTCATATCATGTAAATGTAGTCGAGCTTATATAGCGCACAGCTACCCGCAGTGGGTTTCCCGGCACTTGCTTAGGGAACCCGTCCTGGTATTCCCCTGTGAGATATCAGGGTATCCACAAGGTGAAAGTCAGGCATCCCGCCGCGAGGGGCCGTTGTGGAGATTAAGCAAGCTATTGCCCAGAGTCGCAGAGTGTGAACCCGAGAGTCGTAGAGGCACCGGGGCGAGAATTATCGAGTCCGTGGAATTTTTAGCCTAAGACCCGCCGAGGCGGGGAATTGAACCCTGGTCCAGGACCGATCTCTGCTTCCGGGTCTGCTGCCTCTAACCCCTGAGCCACACTTCTCCACATGATTGCTTGCATCACTTTGACCCAGGGTCGGACTGGCCTATAGGGCCATCCGGCAGTGCCCGAAAGGCTGGTCTGTCAGGTCAGTGTGTGGGCCATTTTTTATCAGTTTGTGTTCCTGTTTTATGGCAAGATGGGCTGGTTTTTCTGTTGATTTCCCCTTCATTGCCTCATGCAATGCCTGCAGCAAACACATCTGGACGCAGTCTCTCAGAAGCAGTTTTGGAATTAAACAAAAATTGCTCTGGGAACCTATGAATTGGGGGTCAAGGTGTGGGAGATTAAAGGGGTGGAGTCAAAATGAATGGAGGGTGAAAAGCAGTCAGTCAATTTATACATTTATTTATGAAACCATCTGCTGCAACAAAATTACAATAAGGACATAGGTGACAGTACATCTATTCTAGTTTACTTAATTGGTCACAAAAGGATGTATTTTAAAATATCCTACTGGGTTATGACGCCTGTTGCAGAGATCTTTGTATACCCAGCAAGTCTGAGTAGATTAAAATGGCAGTAACATAACTCTGATGGTCAATGCAGTTCTTGGAGAGTTCAGAGTTTTACCCAGTCACAGTTTTGACTCATAAAGTAGCAAAGAGGGTTAATGCGACTGCTGAAAGGCACATCGTGTAACATGCAGAGCTCAGATTTGTATGTTATAGTGATAGGTATTTGGCACTGAGATCTTTTTCTTACTTCAGTTTCTTGAGTTGCAATCCTTGTAACATAGCACACTGATTTGTTTACAGGCATGAAGGAGCTGAATGCAAACTGTAAGTCATGGGTTTAGATACTTAATACTTTTTTTCAGTCTGTTTTTACTCTAAGATTGGAATTAAGGGTTCTTATGGGAAGTCATAGATTATGTTTTAGTATAGACAACCACCATTCGGTGCTATATTTTATATCCTGACTCTGTGTTTCTTTCAACCGTTTACTCACAGCAATGGGACCTGCAAGCACCGGGATACCCTATCGGGTGATTAGCCACACTTTATAAATCCTGACTGATTGATTGGTTGAACATATAATGTCTACAAGCATAGACAATATGTGATTCCTACACCTTAGAACCCTCTTTGTCATAGGATACATTTCCTGGACATTTATTTACTCACGTGTATGATTAATTGTGCGTCTGTGTGAGATGTAAATGTAGTGCATTTATACAGCGCCCCGAATCACCCCCGAAGGGATCTCTCAGGCGCTGTGCACATGCCACTGTGGAACCCTTCCTGGTCTTTCCCTGTGAAGTGTCCACTCCTGGACACTCCCAGGGTGAAGCCAGGCATCCTAGCGCTGTTGGGGCCGTTGTGGAGATTAAGCAAGCTATTGCCCAGAGTTGCAGAGTGGGACCCATGATTAGAATAGGCACCGAGGCGAGAATTATCAGGTCCGAGAAAATTGAGCCCAAGAACCGCCGAGGCAGGAATTGAACCCTGGTCCGGGCCAGACCTCTGCATCAGGCTCTGCCGCTCTAACCATTGAGCCACACTTCTCAATGGTAAAGCACTCTTGAGCCATACACTGGGATAAGTAGCACTATAAAATAATTAATTTAAAAATAGATGTTACTATTTAATTGCTCATACACACAGATTAATCTTGCATTCTTACAGTGTCTGCACATCTCTTACATAAGGAGTGGAACAGGCAAAAAGCTGCTTCTAGTGCATAGTTTCTCTAAAGTACTTGTGAACTGATAAGATGTGTGCCTTTGTTTCCTTGGCAGCTAGGCATTAGCATTGGCTCCAGTTCGCTCGTAGCCAAGAGGACAAGAGGACAGTTAACAAAAGAATAGCTGATGGCCTCTGAAATCAGGCCTTTGTTTTAGCTTTGATTGGAAGTAAAAATAAGAAACCCCCATCAATGCCTGCAGGTTTCTGCTCTGAACAGAATGCAGGCAATGTGCAGGTGCTGCTGAAGTATGTACCGGTGTCCGAAAATGGCACCAAGACAAATTCAGCCTCTTTCACAGGGGATCTAGCCCAAAAACAGCTGCTGGAACCTGGTTCCCAGCAGGTAACCCCTACCTTCCAGCACTGTTCATAAGCCTGCAAAAAACCCATAGAGTGCATCTATTCTTTGCACGCTCAAACTGGTCAGATTGGAAAATGGGGGCCGCTTTTTAGAAACCTGGGTCGCCAATGGGGGCCGCTTTAATGTTGCTTTCCAGGCCTATGTTTTTGTACCAGACTGACCCTGCTTTGACCTCACTGCTGAATATCCAGACAGCTTGATTCCCCAAGTTAAGGCAGCTAACAAAGCAACTGTTTAGCTAGCCACTGGCACTGCAGCTCGAAAACAGAGACGAGTCATTGCTGTCCTCTGGCAACAACCAACCAGCATCAAGGTCTGCCTCGGGATGGATGCGAGCGCTTCGCCAAAGGTTTCTGGGTGCTTTCCTGCACAAGTACTTGATAACCTTATAATGAGAGACACGTTCCAAAAAGTGTGCAATAGTGAGCAGGGGCAAAGGACAACCCCAGGAGGCTCTTTTGAAAAGCTGTAGGAGGCAAAATAAGATAATATTGATAACCTCCTTTGGAAAGAATTGAAATGTTTATTGAAACATCGCACAGGGATTTGATCAATGCCCTTCAGTTTATGAGTACTGTGGCAACAATGTCTCTACGGCGGAGGAGGGGGGCTTTACTTATTAGTACTGCTACTTAAAGACACATATACTCAAAACATCGTAGCATATGTTATCAGGACCATCACATACACGTGTTCATCTCTTTTTGGACACCAGTTGCACGTGCAATGGAAACACTCTTTTTGTCCTCACCTAGGATGGGTCAGATGCTGCCCCGATGTCCCTGGATACTCCCTGGTGTTCCTCGGTGTTACTGCGGTGCTCCAGGTCAACGCTTGGGGTGTGTCGCTCATGCAACAGCTCACACCACAGTCTGGGGCTTGAAGAATAGACCACTTGCCATGGTCCTTTACTGTGGGTGGATCACAGCAGCCTGAATGGTGAGTCAAAGTGAGTGGGAAAGGAAAATCACAACTTTATCTTACATCTTCAGAGCCGCCACCTCCCTCCCAGGAAGGGCTGGTTCACCTCTTCAAGGGATGTGGGCTGTACCAGCAGGGGAGGACCTCACTGCTTTTACTAGACCTAGAGCCCTTTCATCCTGTCTGAGTCTGAAGATCTTTGAATCCACAACCATACAATGCGGCCTATTTACAATGAAATGGGGAAGCAGCACGGCTCTACAAAGAATTTAGCTGCGCCGTGCTGCGTAGTTTCAAAAATGCAGGGATGCAAAGTATTTACAAAAAATACGGAACACCCCTCTGTTTTCCTGCACGCCAGCACAAAAAAAAGCTGCCTAGCACCAGCACAGGCACCCTTGCGTCATGCTGCAAGGGTGCCTGCATTGCTGTGATGATTGTGTTTGTGCAGGAGGAGACACCTTCCTGCACAAAAACAAGCATTAATGGCGTTTTCGTCCTTCACACAGAAAGAGCAAAAAACGAGGAGAAATACTAGTATTTCACCTTGTTGCGCCACTCTAACACCTCCTTTTCAAAGGTGGTAGTTGTTGGAGCTGCCTCAGATTTACAGATCCTTGTAATTTTGGGGCAGCGTCAAAAAGCAATGGGTGTTGCATGGGAACGCCGAGAGCAACAACCACCATTGTACGCCCCCTTGCCCCAGAAAACTGCGGCGAGTTTGGCCATATTTACAAGGCGGGGTTAAGCCACGCAAAGTGGCTTAGCGCCGCCTTGCAAATATGAAGCAGGGCATTGCACCACTGGAGCATCGGAAAAAGTGGCACTCTAGTGGTGCACTGCCCTTGTAAATATGCCCCAATGTCTTCTGCTTCTGGGACCTCCACTACGGCTCTTCCTTCTGCATGTGTCAATTGATTCTGGAATTTCCAATTTCACCTCTATGATGTGACACAATGGCTCCAGGTCTTTCCCATGCCTGCTCTATACCGGTACCCATGTGGGTACAGCACATGCTAATGGCTGTTTCCCAAGAATGTCTCAGTTGATCCAGGACACTCCGGTGTTTGCCATACATGAGCGCCCCTGCAGAACCAGGACAATGTAATGCATGTCTCCCCAGAATATATCAGTAGTTCTAGCACACCAGAAATTCATCCTCTCTAGAATATATCAGTGGATCTAGCCGACTCTAGCTTTTAGTTCCTCAGACCAGTGTCTACTGTGCTCCTTTCAGGGTGGGAGCTAGGGGAGTTTAAGTGTTGTAACTGCGTCTGTGGATTCCTGTACCTAGCGCTAGGACACCTCACTGAGGTAGCTATACGCTTTATAAAATGTGTTAATATATCATAAGAGCCCTTGAGGAGCCTCCATGCTTCACTTGTTTCTCTGGATTATTTCAGTGGATCCGGCACACACTGAACGCCCCCTTCTCTAGATTATTTTAGTGGCCCCAGCACTTTAGAATATCAACTTCTCTTTCTACCCTCCTCCTTTTCTTATTTTCTACCCTCCTCCTTTTCTTATTTAATCTTCAATAAAAATCAAACTTAAAAAAAAGAATATCAACTTCTCTAGAATATCCAAGTGGATCTAGTGAGCTCTAACTTCTGCTTCCTTAGTGGATCGACGGCCCTTCAGTGTCTGCTCAGGTGCCCCTGGGGATCTGACATGCATTTGCTTCTCTGTACTATCTCATCATATCCCAACCCTCCATACCTCCTTTGGCTCTAACACCCTTTGACAACCCCTCCTTATGTTATCCACGAGAAGTAAGCATCGTACCATGTATCCTTTGTATCCGTTGTCCGGTGCATCCAGTCCACCCTCGGGTGGCTCAGCTGGATTCAGGGCACTCTGGCAGCCTCTCCCAGGGGCTTCCGGGGTGAAGCTCTGAATGTTGTGCCCCTCTGCTCACGGCGTGCGTGGGTGAGCTGGGCGCCGCCTGTGACTGCACCAGCAGCTCTGGGTTGGCATCTTTTATAAGCCCCGGAGTACCTGCTGCCAGGGCTGAGTAATTGCTCCAGGTCCCCAGTAAGGGATGTTCATTACCCACTGCGATCCTTACTAGCAGTAATTACACCTGCTATCAGAGAGTCGTGGCTTCAGTCGACGCCTCCCGAGGCTGCTCTCTGTGTAACACGCATTTTTGTCCATATAACAAAAATAGCAACTTTGTTAATCAAATACCAATTATTGAATGATTTATTTGTTATCTGATGGAATGTAGAAATTGGAAGGCATAGGTTGGCTTCAGGAAGCTCTTAGATCAGGCTTCTGGGTGACAAGGATGCTGAGCAGGAACTTGTTTAAGAGATGATGTTTGAATTAGGACAAAGACACCGATGCTGTGGGGAAGCAAACACATTCTTAAGTGGGCCATCCTGAGTGGGAGAAACTGTCCCTTTACCCTGTTCAGCATTTCTAACAATCACCAACAATAAGCGTTTTGGAATTTTGCTTTGTCTGATGACGTCTGTTTGGGCTTTGAGACACACTGTGACATCATTTTTTGGATGGCCTTTTGAAAGGATTCACAGTGGGTCTCAAACCCCAAACAGCCGTCATCAAACAAAACAACATTCTAGAACGCCCATTGTTGGCGATTGGTAGAAATGCAGAACTGGAAAAGGAGAACTGTGGGGCATATTACCAACCAATAGAGATAATTTTTGTCTCTAACTTGTTTAGAGACAAAAATTATCGCCGCAAATCGGCGATTTGTATCGCAGATAAACCTTGCTATTAGCAAGGTTTATCGCAAATGCGATAAAAAACGGCCGCAATGCATGAATATCGCTGAAAAGTCAGCGATATTCATGCATTATCGAGCAAATGCTCTTAGCCATGTTATCCACCTCCCATTGGTTAACATGGCTAAGAACTGCTCAGGGCAGGTGTTAGCTTTTGGAGATATTCGCGCTTAGCGCGAATATCTCCAAAAGTTGGTAATAGGAGATAGCGATGTTAGCGACTGTTTTCAGTTGCTAACATCTTGGCACGCCCACTTTGCATGTCATTAGTGATAAATATCACTGACATGCAAAGCGGGGCCCAAGATGGTCACTATCTCCTATTAGCTGTCGCTAACTGGTGTTAGCGACAGCTTGGTAATTGGGAGATAATTTTATCTCCGCTTTCTTGGCTTTTAAAGCCAAAAAAGCGGAGCTAAAGCCCCTTGATAATATGCCCCTGTGTTTTTAAAGCAGCAGCCATGCCGCCTCACATCTTATTAAGGATTAGACATGTATATTGTCACTGGATTTGTTAGTGCAGATGGACTTCGAGCACTTTCTGTAGGTGTAATGTAAGACTCGCTGAATTAAACATTTCCAACATGAAGTTTTGTGAAGCCTATAAACTTTGCACTTTGTGAAAACTACAGTGTTTGTTCAACTTCACAAAACTTCGTCTGCAGATGAACATTAACAGAAAAGGCACTTTGAAAGAATGTTATGCCAAAGTATTTCTGTCAGATAATTTAATTTGCATATTTACAGTTTATTTTGTGAGGGTTTTTTTGGGAAAAACCTGCGTTTGAATGATTTTTCCCCAGAGAATGCCATATCCTGGAGCTGCCATAAATCAGCCCCAGTCCAGAGATTTGAAAACGATCTCAGATTTGGTAGGAACATATTTCACCAATTGTTTGCAGCAACTGGCTTCTATAGTAGTGAACATTAACAACAGAGTCGTGCCTTATCAGAGAAAAATACAAGCGCAGCTCAGTACAAACAACATGAGCTAGAATGTACAATTAACAGTATGATGAATCTTCAAAACATGCATTTAAAACCAAACCATTTTATCAACCTGGATTAGAGGGAGGAGATAGCTTGGGAAACTTAAATTGGCAAATGTGTATCTAGAAGAGACCACCTTTGCTATGGACTCCTGACATGCACATCAGTGTCTAATCCTAGCCCACGCCTCAGTGTTTACCTCTGCCTTTAGCTCTGATTGTCAACTGCCTCATGAACATCTGAAAAAATGGCAATTGTTCTGGTTCAGTGATTTATGAGGAAGGCTCCCATTTTTCAGTTTTAACTGATTTTTACAGACAAGAAAACAATGTTTTGGCATCAAGTATGCAAGCTATCCCATTGACCTTTTACCCGTGATGGGAAACGGGCAAGTTAGTCAAATACATACAGTAAATAACTACATTTACTTCACCTGTTTTAATTCGCCTTCTCCTCTCCCCTGTCGCCAACCTGTTCCTGGGTTTAAGAAAAAAGGTCAAAAACAGTTAGTGGACCCGCCACGGTTCCTCTCCGTGCAAGGGTACAGGGGGACCCCTTCGGGTCCTCAGTCGTTGTCTTCATCTGATCGGTCCAGTGCTGCGTAGTCGTGCAGGAGGCTGTGGATCATCTAATGGCACGCCAGGGTCGATGTCTCCTTCTTCCTTACTACCTTGCGGTTTCTGGAAAACAGATCCCTCACGGCCAGGGACCTGCTCTCTTCTGCTGCAGCTCCGCTGCTGTGCTGTGCCGCTGCCCTGTGCAGGGCTTAGCGCAGGTAGGGGTTCAATCCTCAGTCCAGAGTGATTTGTGACCATTTTTAGTTCATTCTCTTTCCTTACTGCGCCCTCAATTTCGACTGTTGCCTCTCTGTTTTTTACCTTATTGTTCCATTCTATTGTGCCTCTCTGTTTTTTGTCTATTGTGCCTTCTTGTTATTTTTTCATGCTCTCCGCTCATTTTTTCCTGCCTCCCTCTCCTGCTGCTGCTAACCCCGCAGCCTCTCCCCCCTGCTGAATTCCGCTCCCGCCTCCCATCTGTGCCTCTATACACCCTCCCCTATTAAATGGTGGCCGCTGCGCAAGAGCACGACCTCTGACCTCACGGCAAGGGACTTGCTCTCTCCCGCTGCAGCTCCGCTGCTGTGCTGTGCCGGTGCCCTGTGCAGGGCATAGTGCAGGTAGGGGCTCGAGCCTCAGTCCTGAGTGTAGTATGCCCATTTTTAGTTAATTCTCTTGCCTTACTGTGCCCTCAATTTCGACTGTTGCCTCTCTGTTTTATACCTTATTGTGCCATTCTGGTTGTTATTGTGCCTCTCTGTTTTTTGCCTTTTGTGCCTTCATGTTGTTTTTTGGCGCTCTCTGCCTGTTTTTTCCTGCCTCCCTCTCGCGCCGCTGCTTTCCCCGCAGCCCCTTCTCCCTACTGATTCCAGCTCCCGCCTCCCAGCTATGCCTCCCTCCCCGTCCCCTATTTAATGACAACCAGTGCATGGCCGCGCAGTGGACCGCGTGGCTGACGTGTGCAGTGGGTGCACCAAAGGCAAGCCCGTCTGCGCCCGTCCGAGACCCGACCGCAACCAGCGCCGGGGACCCTGGCTTAACGACCATCCACCGCTATGACTCAGCTACCCTCCTCGCACTCAACCCCGGACGGAGCCACAACTGCCAGCGGTCCCCACCAAGCAACACCATCGGAGAGTTCTCCTACCGCCACTGCCGCCAGACCTTCACCACCGTCCGCAAGACCACTGCCTCCTCACCAAACGCCAAAACCGCCGATGCCCTGAGGTGCATCCTCCTCAATGTGCACTCCCTGCACAGACACACCGTAGAGATCTGGGACCTCCTCGACACCCTCTAACTAGACGTCACCTTCTTTACAGAAACCTGGACCAACGCCTCCTCCACCTTTGACATCACCATCGCCAACCCTGATGGATGAAAGATCCAGAGGAAGGAACGCCCCAACCACCCAGGAGGAGGACTCGTCATCGCACACAAGAGCTCTCTCTGAATCTCCACCTCCACCATGAGCGACTCCTTCTCCACCACCGAACACCTTCATTCCCAGGTCCTGACCAGCCCTAGACCCACACTTTGTGGCACCCTTGCCTACAGAACCCCCGGCCCGAGCTCCATTTGCCACTACCATCACAGACCTCATTGCACCCCATGCCACTGCCTCCATGGACTACATACTCATCGGAGACCTCAACTTCCACCTCAACAACCCCAGCGACCCCAACACCACCACCCTCCTGGACAACCTTGCCAACATCGGACTGAAACAGCTTGTCACCACGTCTACCCACAAGCCAAGACACACCCTCAACCCCATCTTTGCAGTAGGATACAACATCCACTTCAGCCACACCACACAACCCCATGGACTGACCACAACTGCGAGCACGTCCACATCGTCAAGCCCAAGCTGCCCAAACCTGCGCCATAACCTCCGCGAAGGAACTGGAGTAAAGTTACTGAGAAGCAGCTTAACTTCACCCTCAACCGTGACACTCCCACCACCATGACTGACACCAATCTCGGAGCCAGGGAACTACACATATGGATCTCCAACTGCGCAGACACACTGGCACCCCTACACAACTACAACAGACAGTGCCCCAGGAAGGCCACCTGGTTTACCACCGACTTCCAAGAAACCAGATGCTCCTGCAGACATCTTGAGAAGAACTGGAGAAACAGCAAAACGTTAGAAGACCGCAGCACCTACAAGAACGCCATAAAGGAATACCACCAACGAATCAGAACCACCAAAACCACCTTCATTCATATCAAAATCCTCACCAACTCCAGCAACTCCAGGGAACTCTTCAGCATCATCCAGAAATTCACCAAGCCACCCAGCGAAACCATGGACATCACCCCTTCCCAGGACCTCTGCAACAAGCTAGGATCTTGCTTCCATCTGAAAATCAAGAGCCTCTACGACAATTTCAACAACCAGACACCTGACTCTCAAACCACTCCCGTCTCCAGCAACGCCAGTCAGCCCACCATCTTCTCCTGGACCCCAGACACGACTTTGACCATGAAAGGCATCCACTCAGGGGCCCCCACGGACCCCTGCCCACCGCACATCTACCACAGAGCAGCCACTGCCATCGCTCCAGAACTACGACGCACCATCAACGCCACCTTCAAGACCAGCATTTTTCCCTACGACAGGAAATGCGCAGAAGTCAGACCCCTGCTCAAGAAGCCCTCAGCCGATCCCACGGACCTTAAGAACTACCCACCAATCTCCCTCCTCCTCTTCACAGCAAAAGTCACTGAGGAGATCGTTGTCACACAACTAACAAGATTCACCAAAGAAAACTCAATCCTCGACCCCTCCCAATCCAGATCCCGCAGCAACCATGGCACTGAGACCGCCATACTCAATCAATCAATCAGGGGAATTGTAAGCACACTACTCACCTGTGAGGGTCTCAAGGCGCTGAGGGGAGTCAGGACCTGCAACTCTGTTTAATCGAAGAGCAGGGTCTTGAGGGTCTTACTGAAGGTGTTCAGGGAGGGGGCACATCTGACCCATCACTATTCACCGCCACAAACAACATCCACACCCTCATCGACCAAGGACACACCATGGCCCCAATCCTGCTTGACCTCTCAGCAGCATTCAACACCGTCCCTCACCGCACGCTCAGCGTCAGACTCCACAATGCCGGTGTACAAGGAACTGCCCTTGACTGGATCCGCTCGTTCCTCACCAGCAGAACCCAAAGAATCAGGCTGCCACCCTTCCTCTCTGAACCCACAGAAATCAACTGCACAGTACCCCAAGGATCATCGCTCAGCCCCACGCTCTTCAAAATCTACAAGGCCCCCCTTTGCCGCCATTGTCAGACAGCCCAGATTCAGCATAGTATCCTACACCGACGACACCCTGCTCATCCTCTAACTCACCAAGGACCCCACCCCATTATACCCAACTTCCAGGAAGGAATGAAGGATGTCGCATCCTGGATGAGCAACAGCTGCCTGAAGCTCAACTCGGAGAAGACAGAGATCCTTGTCCTCGGACCCTCCCCCTCTGCATGGGACAACACCTGGTGGCCCACCGTCATCAGCAGCCCTCCGACCCCCACAGACCATGCACAAAAACTCGGCATTATACTTGAATCCTCCCTCTCTATGAACCGACATGTCAACACCGTCGCCTCCAGCTGCTTCAACACCCTTGGCATCCTCCGAAAGACCTTCAGATGAACACCCCTGAGTCAAGAAAGACCATCACCCATGCATTCATAACCAGCAGACTGTACTGTCTATATTTATTAAATACCTGTATATATTAGCATATATCTGTATTTAAAGGTAATATTTACTTGTGGGTGCAGTGGTTTGTGGTACATGGCTGCCTAATTTGCTAAAATGCAACAGGCATCAAATTATGGGTGCATGCTTATCAGTTAAATAACATAGTTATCAATTAATTAAATGAGGAAATATATCATTTTGCAACTAAATGTATTCTCAAAACACAAAATAAATTTGGGTAAATACCAATAAGATGGCAAAAAAAAGAAATATGGATAAATACAGACAGAAATGTTTCAAAATAAATACCATACAACCGGGAGCCCTACTTATGAGTTTGTCAAATGAGTGGTCCCCTTTTCGATGACCACTCGCAGCTGTTTCTTCTTGTACCCGACTGCAAGCTTAAATAGCATTTGCAACCGGAATCGGGACCTAGTTTTTGCTAGTTCATTTGAATTTTGAAAACCTTTTTGTAATGAATTACATCCTGAAAAATGTCATGGTGACACAATAGCAGGGCCAGAATTAGGGCAGTGCAACCTGTGCAGCTACACCTGGCGCTGAACTTGGGGAGCGGTGTGTTGAAACGTATCTTATGGGTTTTAAACACTGCCACAGAGCTCCTTGTGTGTCTTGCAAGGCAACAATAAAAATGTCAAGATAGCTCTGTTGATTAATGTTCGTGCTGGAGTGAGATGAGTTTTGTCTAGCGCTGTTTTGACTTATCAATCCTAAAGTAGTTCAAAGGGTTAATATGACTGCTGCAAAGAATGTTTACAATGCAGATCACATAACTGTATTTTATGTAGATAGCTCAGTGGAATCCTGCTGTTGTCGTATATATTCTTTTGTTGTTTGCAGGTCATAACTAACAAACTGAATATAGCACCGTGAGCATTGAACGGTATTCAAAGAGGTACATGCAAACAGCGTGGTATAGGTTGGAAAAAAAACAATTCTTAGTCTTTCATTATCCTGATGTGACTAAAAATGTTTGTTTGGGTAGAAAAAGATTCTTATTAGCTAAGCTAATACCAATTACTATGGTAGATTTAAATCCTGAGTTTGTGCTCCTCTACCCTAAACACATGACTTGTGATTCCTACTTCTAGTAACCCTCATTGTCTTATGTAACATTTCCTATAGACTGATTTACACACATATTACATTCATAGTCTCTGTATAATTTGTGAGTGATGAAAAGTACTCTGACTCCCTACATCAGTATGAGTAGCCCTATAAAGCAAATTAAATGTGTGTGGGAGAGGGGCTATGGAGAGACGAGGGGCGCTGCTGGAGCTTGGCAGTGCTGGAACCTGTAGAGGAGGAGGTCCTGTGCATGGGGGGAGGGGCATCACGGCTAAGCTGGCTCTGATAGTAAAAGTCCGAAAAACCTTTAACACTCATTAGGTCGAGCCTGAGCCAGCATGCAAGAGCTGCTCTAGTGAAGATCTGTTGTAGTTCAGTACAGGAGAGAAGCCTCGCCCACTCCCCTGCCCTATTTTTTCATTGGATTGTGTCTTTGTCCTTTGTAAATGCTGGCATCTGATTCCTTAATAGACTTAATAGTCCCTTCTTAGTAGGGCCATGTCGTCATTTGTAACCTCCCATGGCTACTGGCCCCTTTACTTGGTTGTTACACGGTAGGTGTACTATTTTCTTTGTTGAGTTTTTCCTACCTGAAGCACGGGGATGTGCTTTGCTTACATTCATCGGGCCATGCCCGCTATCACTTTCCCAGCAGCCAGGACAATTGCTGCCATTGGTTTCTAATGCAAGGCCTAAGCATTGCAAATATTTTTTTTAATGTATTCTTTCTGACGTAGCCGCAGCTTGTCAGTGCTTGTTGAAGGAAGTATGTTGCCAGTGTGCGTAGAAGTCTTCGGCTGAGTAGTGAAAGGGCGAGATTTTGATCGATACCTCATCACTATTGATCCAAACCTCGATCTGGTCGACTGAACCTTTGTTGCCTGTCTTGGAGGATGAAAGTGCCCCTGTACCAAACCAGTTCACCCAATAAAGGACTCTGCTCCCAAAGATCACAAACAACTTCTAGCTTTCAAAAGTTTATTGTAAAGATATGATAAGCTGCAAATACAGGCATCTCAGAATGAGATTCACGAGATACACAGGTCCAATTACATACATGTGCTCTCGGAAAGCCCTCAGACGAGCAACGGAAATCACTAACACAAGTTCTAAGAATAATAAAGCTATCAGCATTGACGCATATCTCTCCTTCATTTAAGTTGGAGGAAAACGCACAGGTTAGGCTGTCCCTACCCTGCTCTAGATGGTATCCCTACTTATCCAAAACCCAACCTAACAAAGGTGTCAGCAGTGAATGACCCCCAAGGGAAGTCACTCACTCTAAGTCTCTTGGTGAAAACCTATAGTTCTCCAGTCATGACCCCTCTCTGCCTACCCATCTGCTCTCTAAAGGGTCCTCAGGCATCTGCTCTAACTCCACCCAGGGGTGCTGTCCCTAATACAAAACAGTCAACAACATTTGAGACGCCCCTCGCAAGACGCCTCTCACGTGGTGTAGCTTCTGGCTTTTTCCATGCTGCTTTGTGTTGGGCCTCATACGTTAGAGTTGACCTTGCTTCTCAGACTCTTCTCCGGCCCGCTGATACCCCTTAAACATTCCGGAACCCTCCTCCATGTCTGGGCCGTCTACTGAACAGACCTCTATTCATTCATTTATAATTGGATCCCCCCTTTCCTTGCAGACAGACATCTGCTGCCAAGAACCCAACTCTCATAGACCTCCAAAAAGGCTTGCAACATTTCTTGGCCCAGACATGTATGTGTAAATCAATGTTAAAACATTTCAGGCCTACAATATTTCTCATCATGATTATAGCATTCAACTTCTTCATTAATTAAAGCATGTTAATACTCTTATTCTATTATTCAGTAAACATCTCTATAATTCATGGCCCATTTAATGCAATGACCAAAACATTAATACAATCTATGTCGTGAAAAGAAACACCTTCCCTTTTAGCTCTGGCCCTGAGGCCTACCACATTCTGCGTTTAACCACATACCATCTTACATTTTAACAGCTACACGACATGGATTCAGAAATAATCACATCTACTAAAATCATATAGTGTCACACATTTCTGTATTAGTTCCACTTCTACTTAAATCTCTACATTAGCTATACATTCAGAATATAATTATAGATACTATTAGCACTCATGGCATTTCTCCTCATGATTTGTGCTTACTACAGGTAAGTGTGATGCACTCATACATTTAGGTCAGTTTGCGCTCTCTCAGTTCCCCCCTTTGATGACCTCTCGGGGTCATCACTAACATTTAAACTGCAGTTATTGGTAGCATAACTTGTCTCTGCGCTTCCAGAGCCCTCAGACTCCTGTACTGATTATCTTGTATGACAGCCAATCTCTGCAGCTGTTCTCTTTGGGCCCTTTCTGACCTTCTTGCTCTGTACCATTTGAATACCCTCACCAATCCCCACAATATGATCCCACAGATCAATATTATGATGACAGGTTTTAGTATATACCACACAAAGCTTTTGCCTAAGGTGGAAATCCACCCTCCAACTGCACTCATTCCGTGGCCCACCTTTTCCCAGACATTTTCTCTACTCAAATCTTCGATCTCTTTGTGAATGTCCGTTATGTTCCTAATAACTTTTTCAAGGGGTTTTGAATTGTCTGGAATGTAAGTGCAGCATTCCTGGACCTTCAAAGCCTTACAGACTCCGCCCTCTTTTGCTAGTAGGACATCTAACGCAAGACGGTTCTGAAGAACCATAGCCCTTATCGATTGCATCTCTCCTTCTACCAGCATTAAGGACTGAGCAGTGCTGGCAGACAACCTGTCGACGACTGTTGCCAGCCGTCTAATTTTAACATCATTAAGGATTACTCCCAAAAGAGGGAACATAGCTCCATAGACATCTCCAACCATTTCTGCATCTCCTACATCTCTCCTTCCCCTCGAAGATGTCTTGCCCTCAATGATCACTAAATCTTGTGCATGATATATTTTGGGGAAGACAATTGCTAAGTAACATGATCCATACCAGTTGTCAGGTAGTCTCACATAGGCATTTCTTCCACATACAAAATACACATTTGGAATCACTTGCATTCCTTTCAGGAAATCCTTAGTATAGTACTCTATATTGAAAGCATGTTCACAGTCAACTTCTCCCACGTATACATTTTCATAATACGTTTTGGCTCGGTGAAGACATAGCTTTCCTCTCTGCGTCTTATCTAAAGCTATTGGACCACTACTACCCTTTCTCTTGTGTGCCTTCTCTTCCTCGGTCCAATCTGTTTTCCATTGTCCTGATTTTTTCAAAATCTTTTGTCTCCTGTAACGATCATCCACCTGCCCTATGAACTTCTTCTCGACTTCTGACACCTTGCATGTCAGGTTATTCCTACGGGCATGTGAAGTATCCAAGGTAATCCAAGGAATGAAGAACTTGGCCAATCTGTCTTCACTCTTCCAGTAGTCCCATTTGTTCATCTGCTTATAATTTGGGACTTCTGGCAACACTGAATCATAATTGGAGAAATAGTATTCAAAACTATCTCTTTCATAAAATATACTAAGCAATAAGCTACATGTAATGCCATATGTCAGCGGGAGGTGATGATATCGAATGCCTTCATCTACAGACGCCGGCAACTGCATGCAGACGTAACAATCCTTAACCTCCATGGCATCCACGTATTCATATAAGAGTTTAGCATAAGCATTTGACCTAAAGTCTCCTTGGGACTCATCTACGTGTAACCTGCGGGCTTCTGCAGCTAATAACGCTTTCTCTTGAGTGTTTTCCCTTTTCTCACCAGCAACAGTAGGTGTAAGCGTTTCTACAGAATTCACATCAGTTACCTTTGCCTCTTCCTCATGTCCCTTTACATAAGAAATTGTTACCACTAAAGCTATTAATATTATCACTCCTACTATTAGTGTACCTATTATACATTTAGCTCTGCGGTTCTGGGTGCCGGCCTCCATTTCGTCAGACAATGTGGCTCTCTCTTATCTTAGCAAAAAGTTCTTTTCCTCCTTTTCCTTTACAGTCTCTTTTTAATCCTTTTGTCTTTAGAGTCCACACAACTGGAAGCTGACAACCTTCTTCGCGAAAGTCCTTTAACAGTTCAATAAAGACAACCCTAGCCCTTCTCCATCAACTCAAGGGAAGTTCCCTAAAATTCTCTGCTTCCTGGGCGCTAGGTAATCTTCTTTTTCCTGTTTACTTTATTTACAAAAGTCCTTTAACAGTCTACTATCAAGCCTGTGCCTGCAGCTTCGATAGCAAAGTTCAGTATTTCCAAACGAAGATTGTGCTCTTCATGTGCTGTTATCGTGGTACCAAAGTCGGGGAATTGCAATTCTGAGAGAAACATGTGTTTTAACTTGCTGAGGCGGGGAGGTCTGGGGAGCATGAATGTTAGTGACCCTTCTTGTTCGACTCCGGGTACCAACAGTCGTATTTCCACGGTGACGATGGGCTCAGAACTGGACACCACCACCGCTCGAATCCTCCCTGTCTCCTGCTTCAAAGACATTTGTCGCCAGATATGTCCACTCAGGTGTGGAGTATCTTCTGTTAGGCACACGCACTCTTCTTGACCTTCTCCGGTCCGGTGCTTCAGCGCCCTGAGCACCTTCTTCCGGGTCTGAGTCTTCTGATATCGGAGGAAGGGTTACCTCTGGAGTTGACCTCAGGCTAGAGCTCCTTCTTTGCGGCCAATTAGCTTCTCCACGTGCCCTTCTACTCCTTCGTCTTCTTGTCTGTTCTCGCTCCCGGTCAGACCTGTCAGTGTCTGACCCGTACTCCCAGCTACTTTCTCCTTCTGTAGCGTCGTCTGTTTCGCTGTTGTACTGACCGTCCTCAGCTTGGTCAGACTCGTTCCCTGCTTCCGCTGGCACCTCTACAGCTTGGCTAGCCCCCTCTATGGCTTCTCGGTCCTCTTCTGGACGTCTATCCGAGAGAGGAGCTGTTTCTTCCCGAGGTGCTGGAACCCTTCGCGTATGTGACGCGTGGATCCAATTGGGCAAGCCTCCCACCTTCACAGCTGTGTTCGTGATCAGGATGATCTGGAAGGGCCCACGCCAACGAATATCCAAACAGCTTCTTCTCACATGTTTTTTCACCAGGACCCAGTCCCCAGGGTACAGGTCATGGCACGGGCCCTGGCACGATGGAACCTCGGCAGCCTGCACCTGAAGGGACACAGAACGAATGGCGTCAGACAGCCCCTTACAATAGTCCAGGATCATATCATCTGTGATATTTAACAGTGCAGTAGTTGGGACAGATGGCAGCCTCATTGCTCTCCCCATTAACACCTCATGTGGTGATAACCCCGTTCTTCTGTCTGGGGTACTACGAAGGCTCATGAGAACCAATGGCAGGGCGTCAGGCCAACTCAGGGTCGTTGAGGAACAAACTTTGGCTATTCTGGCCTTGATCGTGCCATTGATCTGCTCCACAATTCCTGAGGCTTCTGGTCGGTAACTGCAATGCAACTTCTGATCTATATTCAGAGCTGCACAAATCATTTTCACAAGCTCGCTGTTAAAATGTGTTCCCCTATCTGATTCCAAAAAGGCCGGCACCCCGAAGCGCGGAATGAGTTCCCTAAGCAGTAACTTGGCCACTGTGAGGGTGTCGCACCTACGTGTAGGGTATGCCTCAACCCATCTGGAGAACACACAAACAACCACCAGGACATAGCGGAGGCGGTTGCACCTTGGCATTTCAATGAAATCTATCTGCATTCTATTGAATGGACCTCCAGACCTTCCTATGTGGCTCAGTGCAACTGGTGTTCTTTTTCCTACATTCAGCTGCTGACAGGTCACACAACGCTGGCACACTGCTTCTGCTGCTATTCTAAACTTAGGATTGTACCAAGTCTGTCTAAACACTCTCAGCATAGCATCTCTCCCTAAGTGTACGGGACCATGTATGAGTCTAGCCATTGGACTCACCATCTCATTGGGCAACACTGCTCTGCCGTCTGCTGAGACCCAAAAATGGGACTCACCCATTACACATCCTGCCTTTTCCCATGTTTCTTTTTCAGAATCAGGAGCATTTTCTTGCATGTTTGACAGTTCATCCCAAGTATCAACAGTTTCCAGTATCATGGCTAATTCAGTCCTTACATTTATTCCACCCACTTCCACCTCTGTGAAAGAGTACCCTTGTTCCGCGCAATACCGCGCAACTTCATCAGCATATCTATTGCCTTTTGAAACGAAGTCCTCATTTCTGGTATGTGCGGTGCACTTTACAACTGCGATACCTGCTGGGCATTGCAACGCCTCTAACAACAGGCGCACAAACTCTCCATTGCGAATGGGAGAGCCTGAAGAGGTCATGAAGCCTCTTTGAGACCATAACTGCCCGTAATCATGAACTACCCCATAACCATATTGGCTGTCGGTGTATATGGTGACTCGAATTTGATTGCTTGCCAAACAAGCACGTGTCAAGGCAATAATTTCGGCTACCTGAGCGGAGTGTACTCCTTCCAGGCACCCAGCTTCCACAACTCCAGTAATTGTACAAACAGCATAAGCTGCTCTCAACTGCCCAACTTCGTCTCTTACACATGAGCCATCGACAAAGAAAATTTCGTCTGGGTCGGTCAGTGGCTCATCTACGATGTCGGGTCTGGGTTTGGTGCATAGTTCAGTCACATCAAGGCAGTCATGGTCTGTACATTCCTCATCATCCTCGATATCATTTGGGAGTGGCATCAAGGTAGCAGGGTTCAAAACAGAGCATCTCTTGAGGGTCACATTCTCTGCAGCAAGAATAACTTGCTCATATCGCGTGAGCCTGCTGTTGGTCAGATGCTGTGTTTTGGTCCTGGTCATCAACAGTTCAACAGAATGGGGCACGCACACCTCTAACGGGTGCCCCATGACGATATTTTCACATCTCTCAATGCTGACACCCGTTGCAGCAACGGATTTGAGACATCCGGGCAACGCTGCGGCTACTGGGTCTAAAGTAGCCGAGAAATAAGCAACTGGTCTACGGGCATTCCCATGGATTTGGACTAACACAGACAACGCGCAACCTTCTCTCTCACAACAGTAAAGAAAAAATGGTTTATTGTAATCAGGCATTCCCAATGCCGGAGCACGACACAGGTCCTCTCGCAGCTGTAGGAATGCCATCAAACAGTCTTTGTCCCATGGTACCGGATCGCTCACCTCCTTGTGTGTCAGTTTTTGCAAGGGCTTTGCTTTCAGTGAAAAGTTCACGATCCACTGTCGGCAATAACCCACCATCCCTAGGAACATCCTGACCTCTCTCTGTGTCTTAGGCGCATTCATTTTCATGATCGCCTCTATCCTGTCTGGTGACACCTTTCGTTTGCCTTTTTCTATTCTGTGTCCCAAGTACTGCACTTCTGTCAGGCAGTACTGCAATTTCCCCGGGGACACCTTGTGCCCATTGGCAGCTAGGTGATTTAACAAAGCAATGGAGTCCTCCCTGCAAGCTTCTTCTGTTTCTGACGCCACGAGGAGGTCGTCTATGTACTGGACCAGAACTGACTTCTGGGGCAGCACTAGACTTTCAAGATTTTTCTTCAAAAGCTGGTTAAAGATCGATGGGCTCTCTGTATACCCCTGAGGGATACGACACCATGTTAGGACGCGATTTTCCAGCTTAAATGCGAAAAGAAAATGGCTTTCTTCGTCCAGAGGGATCGAAAAGAAAGCCTGACAAAGATCGATCACAGTGAACCACTCAGCTTGGAATGGAATCTGAAACAGTATCACTGATGGATTCGGTACCACTGGACAACACGAAACGACTATGTTATTAATCTTTCGAAGGTCCTGTACTATCCGAAATTTCCCATTTGGTTTCTGCAGACCCATAATCGGGGAGTTGCATGGACTACCCACGATTTCTTTCAGTATTCCCTGTTTAATCATGGACTCAATCACGGGTTTTATGCCTGCAATCGTTTCTGGAGTCAATTTATATTGGGGTGTTCTTGGGAACTCAGCATGCGGTTTCACTACAATTTTCACTGGGTCCACCCCTTTGACCAATCCAATCTCCTCCCCAGTGAAATCCCATACTTCTGGTGCCACTGTCTCTCTCAAGTCCCAGGGGAGCTCGTCTACTGTCAAAGTAGGGTACAGCTCCACGCATATTCTTGAGTTTGCAACCTTGAAATCTGCGTCATCATCATTGGTCAATACCTCCACTCCCTGAGGTGTACAGTATATAGTACAATTCAATTTACACAACAGGTCTCTTCCTAACAGACACACAGGACTTGAATCGCAAACCACAAACTGGTGCTCATCGCTGTACTTCCCTATTTTCACCTGTACTGGTTCTGTCAATTGGCTGGTTATTCTCCTGTTTGCGACCCCCACCACCTGTATGGTCTCTCCAGACATGGGCAGGTCTGGAACTGCAGCTGATCTGATCGTGGATCTAGTGGCTCCTGTGTCCACCAGAAATGTCGTAGGGCACCCTGCTACTTCTGCTTCCACATAGGGTCCCCTCTGGTCCACCTCCAAGGCTGCCCCGAGGGTGCAGTCTTCTCTTTCCACTCTCTGTCCGGTTAATGGGTCCACATAATAGCACTCTTCCCCTTCTACAAACAGGGGCATTTGTCTATAGGTCTTACCCATAGTCCCTACTCGAGGAGGTTGCGGGAACTGGGCTCGGGGAGGAGCCCCCCCCCCTTTGAGCACCTTTCCTTGGTATGGCGTCACCCCTCTTGTAGGCGCGCTCTGGACCTCTTCCTCCTCTATCTCTTGTTCTCCTATCTCTACATTGTAGGGACACTCGCGTTTCCAATGCCCCACCTCGTTACACTGGTGGCACCTAGTCGTCTTCTTCAAGGCAGCTATGTCTAATCTGGGTCTAAAGGTGGAACTCTCCTCATTGCCCTTGTTCTGACTGTACTGCTTCTTTCCTCCTGTACCTGTTCCTTGCTGCTGTTGCTGTTGTCCCCCCTTCCCTGCTGCCTGCATCTGTACCACCATCAACTTTTCTTTTAGTTTCTTAGCCTTGGAGTCTATCTCATCACAGCAGTACCTGGCATATCTCAATATTTCGTCTAGGGGTTTACTTTGCCAACAAATCGAGTGTTGCTGAATCATTAAACTAATATCCGGTCTCAGTCCCAGGACGAACTTGGACACAAATTGCCCTATGTCTTTTGGATCCATTACATCCAAGCCGCTATACTGTTTAAACGCCTTCAGCAATCTCTCGTAATATTCGTGGACGGTCTCTTTGGGTTCCTGTCTTGTTCGGTCTATTCTGACCCAATCTATGTCTTGCATTGGCACTTTCTCTTTCAGCCAAGTCATCACTCTCTCGAATTTTGCCATCACAGTCTCGGACGGCCCATTAGTCTTAGCATCTCTCTCTGGCTCCGTTGTGGGCCACTCAGCGCTAACCTTGCATGCTGTCCACAGATCTCCTGGTACTACAATGTCAAACAGCGTGTTCAGATCTATCCATAGGACCTTTGAGATTTTTACAAATCTCTCCACTTGCTTGTACCACTCCACTGGGTTTTCCCGTAATTTGGGGAAGGAGGTGGTAAAAGCAGCTAAATCTCCCCTACTCCAAGGGACATGTACATAGTTCCCATTTGCGACTTCACGCAAAGGGTAAGCTTCTATTCCCTGCTGTCCTCCTGGTGTCATACCAAGCGTGCTTCTCCTGCCGGTCCCTTTCTTGGACCACCTCTCTTCCCACTTATCTAGTGCCCTCCATGTCCTTATTCCAGCGATCAGTTCCCTTATGTGCGTTTTCAGCCCAATCGTTCTCCTCTCATCTAGGTCTCGATCTGTATAATGTAGCCTGTGGTTACCCTGTAATGCTTTGGTTCTTGACAAGTCCACCATATATTTGCCTGCTAGTTCGACTAACTTCTCATGGACTGCTCTCGCTTTTCGAGTAATGTCCTTTGCCATATACAGTATTTCATCCTGTTCATACATTTCCATTCTTTCTAAAGGCAGGGTACCATCTATCATGTCATCCAGGTCTGACCTTAAACTGGCGACATCGAGTCTCTTGGCTTTTATCTCAGCTCGCAATATGTCTTTCGAAGGGGGCTCACTGGTCTCCCTACCATCCCAACTTCGAGCTCTACGTTTGGGCTCGGGAGAGTTAATGGGTGCCCTCCCTTGCTCCCATCTCTCCAGGTCCCATGCTCGGCCATCCGATCTTGGAAGGTGATGGAACACGGGCCTGTTACCCCTACTCTTGCTCTGCCCACTCTCTTCTTCTTCTCTCCTCTCACCGCACACCTCTCTGTTATTTTCCCTCTGGTCGCTACTCTCCCTTTGCCTAGTATCGCTCAGTATCCGATACGATCCTTCCTGGTTCCCCATATTCCCTGGGCTGCGCTCATTTCCGTCATCACAGGGACTATGGTGCGACCTCTCACAACTCCCATTCAGTTCTCTGGTGCCGGGCACACAGTGTGGACACTTAAAGCTGTTTCTGTACTCTTGCGCTCTCCTCTCCCCTTCACTGAGTATTGGGCGCGCCACCCCTCCACTCCCGGGGCCCCCGTTTTCCAGGTCTGTTCTATCTCCTCTCCGGGCCCAATGGGTGACTCCCCTACTATCTCTCTCTCTACAGTCCCACTCCGGGCTGCTCTCCCCAGCCCCGCAGTGAGTCCGAGCTCGGCTGTCCTGACTTTCCCTTTCAGCTTCCGCAGCTATGATGCTCTTTTGAGCCTTCACTGCCTCATCCCACTGCTTCATGTACTCATTTAGCTCTTGAAAGGATTTTCGTCCAGATCCCCTCAGATCCACTGGCCATCTAGGGCCCCCAGGATCTCCTCCTGGGTCCCCTGCTGTGTGCATCGGGGTGCTCCACTCTCTCGGTATCGGCATCTGACTTGGGGAATTGATCGTATCGTTCCTTCTTGCCTTCTCTGCTCTTTCTCTGTCCTTCCGTACCCGTTCTTCCCCTCTTGCTCTCTCTTGGTCATATATCGATATTATAGGACCTATGGTAACAGGTACCTGTAGTGCATCTGGTAATGCGTAGGATGTGGCGCTTTCCGTTTCCGGCGCTCTTTGTACCACAAACCTCCCGACTACCTGTTGCACCTGACTAGGCTGGGACAGCTCTTTCTTTGCCTCAGGATCCCACTCTGAACTGGGAAGCGGTCTATGCTCTCCTGCATTGCCCCCCTTTTCTCCTTCTGTATGCTCGACCTCTCCCCCTGCTCTATTATACGGGGGTGGCCTGTCTGTCAGTAATCTGTTTATCAGGCTGTCCTCTGTTTCGCTCTCATCATCTTCTTCTAGGGGGCTTTTATTTACGGGCACCTCTAACACTGGGTACAGTTTATTTACTTCCAGGTTATGCACTCTCCATCTTTTAGCATCCGCATCCCACCTGGCATCCTGCACTGCCCTTACCGATCGTTTCACCCTTTCTTGTCGTCTGTTCATATTCTTTTCATGCGCTGCCCTAACCCATGCTTCAAGAGCTTCAAACTGGGTCGGTCTAGGCAAGGGTCTCATTGAGGTCATGACTGATTTTAATCGATGTAACACCTCTAATCTGAACGTCCCGTACTTCGGGAACGTCAGTTCCTCATTTCCTTCAGTAATCTTACTCCACTCTGATATCCAAAGGATCGTATGCAACCCAACATTCACTGCCATGTAACGAGCTGGCGTACCCTCCGGCGGGGCTTCTTCCCCTTCATACGATCCCCGCTTCTCTTTTTTAAACACCGCTCTCAGCCATTTAAAACACTTCATAATTATGCGCACAATATCCAGCCTCGCTACTCTGTTTACTTCCTGATGACAATCCACCAATCCTGTCGCGGCTTTGCTAACTTGGCCTATCGCAGCGCGGTCTTTCTCCGGTCGGCCAATCACGTCGCGACACTTTCTGACGTCACTTTTCTCCGCTTCGCAGCAGCACCCCTCCTTTCTCAACTCGTCTCCCGGTTATGCATGCGTCCCATTCATACACCGAAAAATGACTACTTCCGACCAAGCGGTCACTTCTCTCGACTGTACGTCCACAGTCTATATGTAATTGTCAACACAACTGACGAAATGTCTATCGTCTCTCTGATAGGTTGCTTACACACACCGTAACTTCCGACCAGCGTCCGTTACTCACGCACTCACTCTTACGTTCCCCCTATCTCGGTCTTTCGGGTGATCAATGGTACCTCATGACCCCCTTCACACTAGTTGACAATTACTCTGGGTGTCCGATACACCCGAACCACTTAAGCTCTCCTTGAACTTAAGATTTCCACCGGTTGCGCGCGCTCACAACCTGTTCCACAGTCACTCTACAGACATTCAACTCCGCCAGACATTACAACATAGATACAATACAAAAACACCGCAATCTAACACGCATAACCCTTTATACTCACTCTCGACCGATGCTGCTGCTTTTTCTGTCTCACGTCATCCGGATCTTCTTCGGCGGGCGGTTCTTCCGATCATCGATCTCTAGGGGCCTTGGGGTAAGCTAACCTGGCCTAGGTCACCGTCCTCAAGAAGGCAACCATCCTCTATAGCTACCAACTGAAAGGGCGAGATTTTGATCGATACCTCATCACTATTGATCCAAACCTCGATCTGGTCGACTGAACCTTTGTTGCCTGTCTTGGAGGATGAAAGTGCCCCTGTACCAAACCAGTTCACCCAATAAAGGACTCTGCTCCCAAAGATCACAAACAACTTCTAGCTTTCAAAAGTTTATTGTAAAGATATGATAAGCTGCAAATACAGGCATCTCAGAATGAGATTCACGAGATACACAGGTCCAATTACATACATGTGCTCTCGGAAAGCCCTCAGACGAGCAACGGAAATCACTAACACAAGTTCTAAGAATAATAAAGCTATCAGCATTGACGCATATCTCTCCTTCATTTAAGTTGGAGGAAAACGCACAGGTTAGGCTGTCCCTACCCTGCTCTAGATGGTATCCCTACTTATCCAAAACCCAACCTAACAAAGGTGTCAGCAGTGAATGACCCCCAAGGGAAGTCACTCACTCTAAGTCTCTTGGTGAAAACCTATAGTTCTCCAGTCATGACCCCTCTCTGCCTACCCATCTGCTCTCTAAAGGGTCCTCAGGCATCTGCTCTAACTCCACCCAGGGGTGCTGTCCCTAATACAAAACAGTCAACAACATTTGAGACGCCCCTCGCAAGACGCCTCTCACGTGGTGTAGCTTCTGGCTTTTTCCATGCTGCTTTGTGTTGGGCCTCATACGTTAGAGTTGACCTTGCTTCTCAGACTCTTCTCCGGCCCGCTGATACCCCTTAAACATTCCGGAACCCTCCTCCATGTCTGGGCCGTCTACTGAACAGACCTCTATTCATTCATTTATAATTGGATCCCCCCTTTCCTTGCAGACAGACATCTGCTGCCAAGAACCCAACTCTCATAGACCTCCAAAAAGGCTTGCAACATTTCTTGGCCCAGACATGTATGTGTAAATCAATGTTAAAACATTTCAGGCCTACAATATTTCTCATCATGATTATAGCATTCAACTTCTTCATTAATTAAAGCATGTTAATACTCTTATTCTATTATTCAGTAAACATCTCTATAATTCATGGCCCATTTAATGCAATGACCAAAACATTAATACAATCTATGTCGTGAAAAGAAACACCTTCCCTTTTAGCTCTGGCCCTGAGGCCTACCACATTCTGCGTTTAACCACATACCATCTTACATTTTAACAGCTACACGACATGGATTCAGAAATAATCACATCTACTAAAATCATATAGTGTCACACATTTCTGTATTAGTTCCACTTCTACTTAAATCTCTACATTAGCTATACATTCAGAATATAATTATAGATACTATTAGCACTCATGGCATTTCTCCTCATGATTTGTGCTTACTACAGGTAAGTGTGATGCACTCATACATTTAGGTCAGTTTGCGCTCTCTCAGTAGTGTTAATTATCGGCAGTTCAAACATGGGAACCTAGTGATCAGCACATGAGACTGGGGTTGCAATTATTGATGACATGTGTCGTGCTTTGTGTACTTATAAAGGTTTGTCTGAGAAAAGACTAGGAAATCCTTTGTTGGTGAGTGCGAAGTTCATGTTCATGTCTGCACCCAATCACAGCTTGCCTGTCTTCCTCTGACAGAGGAAATGGAAGTAGAAAAAGGCTCTGACTTATCTGCGCTTAAACAAAAGCTTGCATTTTCTTGTACACCTCTTTGACTCGCAAAAAGAGGTGCCATCATTCTGACCATGGACACAACATGCCTACATCTGCTTCTTAAAAGGTACATAGTTCTTGTCTGATAGACTTGTGTTTTATTTACAGGTTGGGTGGAATACTGCTTTGGATTGATACACTTTGTTATGGTCGCCTCTTCCTCAAAACTACCTAGCAGAATCCACAGTGAACCGTGTGCTGTCTTTTCAAGGTAAGAACATAATATTTATGATTATTTGCATAAAGGAGGATACCGTAATAATTCAAGTTCACATATTTTAATTGCAATCTTTCTGTTTTTGTCAATCCCCGAAGCCAGAAAGCTTCACGTATTTCTAACCTTCCTATAATTGTCTATTGTGTGATTCTGAGTGGCTTTAAAGTGCGATTTATTGCTCACTACACATTGACCCATGTGTGGTCAAGTTCAAGGGAATAACTACAATATAATTCTAGTACATTTGTACGAAGATCAGGTGGTAGGTGGCAGATTTATCAGTTGCCTGCCAAGCACTTAGCTGGTACCTGCTGTGAAAGATTGTCGCCCTTACTTCTACTAAGTGTGGGCCTAAATTAAAGTCATAAAACACAGGGGCATATTCACAAGGAGCTATTGCCAAATTAGCGCACTTTATCGCAGCCAAAGTCATGATAAATTCACCCCACGATTCACAAGTAGGTGCTAACTGCACACAACACCAGTTTTCCCACAATAGGATGCGCAAAAAACATCGCCACAGAGGACCCCCGCAACTATCGCTAATGAGATGCAGAGTAGGCGCTCCCGTGGAAAAATCCGCGACAATACCACACCTCAACATTCACAACACCCAGACACATCAGTGATAAGAACACAAAACATGCGATAAGGCCCGTTAGCAGCATGGATTTTACACCTGCTCTGACCTGGTGAAAAGTCAGACGGCAGCCTGCACCACAATAGGGAGCCCTGCCCAGTGCCTCATCTGAAGGGCAACAGATTCCATGGAGGCACTCATCATGCAGCAGGGACACCCAAGAGGGCCACAACACCCACCCAGCACCCCCCGACCACCATAGAGGCAGCGCCGACAAAGACAGCGGCCCCCCATGAAACACACCTGCCTCACAGGTCCAACATCTGACAATGTCACTGTCCACTACAGGCTGAAAGGAACAACCATCCTACGCATCGGTGCCGTCATCGCCCAACAGGCCAACTGCACCAACACTGCGGACAAACAACATCCCACCCCAAACCAAGCTGATGGCTGTGCACCACCTAGTGGCCCCTGGCACACCCTAGAAAACACCTGCCAGAGGCAGCGGAGTCTCACAGACTGCCACATCCAAGACCCCCACACCTGTCCTGGACATCACCATCATCCTGGCACCCCAGACCCTGTACGGTCAACACAATGCACAGGAACCGCTGGAGACCAAGCAAGGACCATTAACCATAGTCGGATGCACGCACGTGTAGGGGGCTATCCACTGGACACATGTCCCACATGTGCCCCCTGGTGACACAGCACACAATCAGCGCAACAGGAAGCACATGTCACACATCAATGTGTTGGCAACATCCGAACACCGCGGGACCTTCACCAATGTTGCCTCCAAATGCACGAATGTTGGGAGAGGAGACAACCAGGCATATGTGAAGGATGCAGTAAAACCATGATTGGGAAAGTACACAATGCCAGGAGTGGTGGCGAAGTGATGAACAAATCGCAATATGCAGAACACACCCATATCCACGGCGACATATGCCTCTGCTGAATGGAGTGTAGTGGACAGTGGACGCAACCATGTCACCCCAGCCAATGGGGGTCCTTGCGGAAATCTTGCCGGGGACCTGAACTTCCACCTCGAGAACAACAACAACACCAACTCCACCACACCGATCGACAACCTCGCCAACCTCAGACTCAGACAACTTGTCACAACACCCACTCTCTCTGCCGGTCACACGCTTGACCCCATCTTCTCCGCAAGCTCCCACGTCTCCTTCAACTACACCACCAAACTCCACTGGACCGACCATCGCTGCATCCACTTCACCTTCCAGAAACCCGCCACGAACCATCACACCCAACAGATCCCCCGCCGCTGCTGTAGCAAAGTCACCGAAGACCAGCTAACCACCACCCTCGCCCAGAGCCCACCATTCAACCCCACCGACTCCCACATCACCGCCCACAACCTCAGACAATGGACCAATGACTGCGATAACACCCTCACCTTGATCAAGAAACCCTCCAACAGGCACACCAGCAAGAAAGCCAGCTGGTTCACTGAAGAACTCCAGGCCTCCAAGCAAACCTGCAGAAAGCTGGAGAATAAATGGCACCGTGAGAAGACACCGGACAGCTATGCAGCCCACAAGAACACCACCCGCAGACACCATCACTTCATCAGATCCGCCGAAAGGGCCTCCTTCCAAGACCGCCTAGACAGCAACGCACACAACATCAAAGAGCTCTTCAACATCGTGAAGGAACTCTCCAACCTCAGCTCCAACAGCAACAACATCCCACCTTAACAAGACAGACCTGTTGTCAAGAAGTGAACATAGGTTGACTAACCTCCAAAGCCGGATACAGCGGGAGCGATACCTGATGCTTATTCTCCTCCTCCCCTGGGTGGAACCTCCTGTGAGTAACGTGTCAAACTCAAACAGATGGATCCCCACCAGGGGAAGGGGAAAAATTGATAAATAAACAATAAAGTTGCAGCAGTTTGAAATCATCAATTCTGCACTGGTATGGAGTTGTTGGGAATCTCACTCCTCTCTAGCCAGGAATCCTGCAGGGGAGAGAGGATACATCATACATTCCATACATACTACTGCGGAGTAGATCAAGTGAATATGTGTTTTTATAAACTTACAATTTAAACTGCCGCAAGTTTCCTCCGAAAAAAGGCACAAAAGATAAAAAATAAAACAAGAAAAATAACAGAAAGATTCACAAGCGTTGAATCAATAAAATCTGTGAATGTCAATAGCAATCAACAGTACTTGGTTGGACGTTGACTCACACCCAAATAGTGTACTTATCTGTAACCATTTTCTTCTGGTATTCAGATGCTTGCTTTCAATGTCCAAACGACTCTTCTGAACCTTGCTATATCCGTAGTAAGTGAAATGCACACAACAGCTGTTTTCACTTTTGATTGTAGCTTTTCTCATTTCCGCAGAAGAAATTCAATTCCAAAGTCTCGACAGTGATTAACACGATTCTGCGCTTCCAGGGAAGTTAGCAGATGGCTTCTCTGCCTGGCGATTCCCTATAATAATGGCAAAAGGCTTTCCCTAATCCAGCGCGGCATGTGCTCATCTATTTTCTACTCACGGGCTCATAAATCAGCGTGGCAAACGCTAAGTAAACAAACAATGGTGCGGCTTTCAACCATAGCACGTCTTGAAATGTTTGTGATTCAGCGCGTTCATGCGCTAAATCAATCAAAGGTTGAAGCGGTCTCCCTCAAATCCAGTGCTTCTAGCGCTACCGCTACAGGACAACAGAATACTAAGGCTCCAAGAAAACGAAGTGCTCGAGTGAGGAACCAAACAACGATATCAGGTGACAAGCACCTGAGTCAGGAAAAGGAAGTGAATAAGTAGGCAGAAGGAAAGGAGAAAGGAGGCGGAGACTTAGTCCCTAGATTTCTGGGACATGTAGTTCTTCATACATAGCCCAAACATTCAACGTTACCAGATTTCTGTGCTGGGATGTGACAGAACCCCCTCACTATGACCGACGTCCCGGCGGTCCACCAGGCTACCCAGAAAACCGTGTGTGGAAACGCCGAAGAAGCAAAGGGCAACGCAAATTGGACCGGGGTTCCCATGAACGATCCTCAGGCCCATACCCCTTCCCATCCACGAGGTACAACACTCTCCCCCTCACTCTTTTGGAATCGAGAATGACCCGAACCTCGTACTCCATTCCTCCTTCAATTTCCAGGGGACAGGGTTTCGAAGACAATCTAGTGTGAGGGAGGCACGGTTTTAGAAGGGAAACATGAAACACAGGATGTATATGCCATGTGGAAGGAAGAGTGAGTTTCATGGCAACAGAGTTGATAATGCTGTGGATGGCATATGGCCATACAAATCTAGGTTGTAGCCGAGTGTTCCCTTTAAACTTCAAGTGTTTCGTACTGAGCCACACATTGTCCCCTACTTTATAGGAAGGCTCAGATATTCTCTTTTTGTCTGCATAGAGCTTATCCCTATCTCGCGATTCCTCTAGATGTTGCTTAGCCCCCTTTAACACTGTTCTAAGATGTGCATGGTGTCCCTCTATAGTAGGATGAGAGGAAGTAACAGGTTGTTCAAATGGCAACATATTGTGGTGATAACCATTGAGGCAGAAAAAGGGTGAGCATCCTAAGGAAGAATGAGTGGCATTGTTATAGGCGAATTCAGCAGTCCATAAGAGAGTACTCCATTCATCACTATACTGTAAGGTGAAGCATCGGAGGTATTGTTCCAGGGTTTGTTTTAGCCTCTCTATTTTGCCATCCGTCTGAGGGTGATAGCTTGTTGATGGACGAGCATCGATCTTCATGCAGTTACAGAGTGCCTTCCAGTACTTGGACGTGAATTGTGTGCCCCTAATAGTAATTAAAACAGAAGGGATTCCATGCAATCGTACCACATGTTGTAAAAATGTCTTAGCTAACTCCCCTGATGTGGGTAGTTTAGTCAAAGCTATGAAATGCCCCATTTTCATCAGATGGTCTATGACGACCAAAATGGTGGTATGTCCTACACTAGAAGGCATTTCGACTATAAAATCCATAGAAACCGTGTGCCATGGTGACGGAGGCACGGGTATGGGCCTCAACAACCCACTAGATGATTGGTGACTAGCCTTTCCTTGTGCACATACAGAGCATTTCGTGACATACTCCGTAGTATCCTTCCTCATTGATTCCCACCAGAAAGAGCGAGCCAGATTTTGCAAGGTTTTTTGTTGCCCCATATGGCCCCCCAAAGGAGAATCATGAGTCCACTGTAGTACTTGTTGTCGTAAGAGACCAGTAGGTATATATAGTTGTTTTTCATGAAACAACAAATCATCCTTCTTGCATCGATGTACAGGGTTTTCATCCACCCACGATTGCTTGTCTGGAATGTCGCATTGCTTTTTTACCTCTTCCAGGAAGCTCTCAGTTGTTGTCACCGCCGAAATGTCGTTTTGGAAAGAAGCCTTGTATAGAATAACGGGAGGCTCCTCGATTTCCATCACCATAGGTCCGGCACTAGGCAGTGGTCTAGATAGGGCATCAGCCTTCCCATTTTGGGGACCAGGTCGTTATTTGATGATGAAATCAAAATCAGCAAAGAATAAGGACCGACGAAGTTGTCTTGGTGTCAATGCCCTGGCACTTTTCAAAAACAAGAGGTTGCGATTATCAGTATATATCTCCACTGTATGTTTAGCCCCCATCAGGTGATGTCTCCACTCATCGCATGCTCTTTTATTCGCCAACAATTCTTTGTCTGTGATGCTGTAGTTAATTTCACAGGGAGACAGTTTTTTGGAGAAAAATGCGACTGGGTGGATCCGTCCTGTCTCCGGATGTCTCTGGGAAAGGACTCCGCCTAAAGCGTAGTAAGAAGCGTCTGTTTCCAACACAAAGGGTTGTTCGGGATCTGGATGTCATAGAATAGGAGCACTAGTAAAACACCTTTTCAAGGTCTGGAAGGCTTCTTCCGCTGCATCATTCCAATGAAACGGGGTTCCTTTACGTAACAGCAATGTCATGGGTTGTATGATGCTGGAAAAACCTTTATTAAATCTCCTATAAAAGTTGGAGAACCCAAGGAAGCTTTGTAAACTCTTTACACTAGTGGGGGATTCCCAGTGTATAATGGCCTCCGTTTTCTTTTTATCCATACATATGCCTCCAGGGCCGATTACATATCCCAAGAATTCGACTACAGATGCATGGAACAAGCATTTTTCTAGCTTGGCAAAGAGAGTATGTTGCTGTAAACGTTTTAATACCGCAGCCACATGTTTTAAGTGTTCTATTTCCGACTCGGAGTAGATTAATATATCGTCAATATAGACAATACAGGAAACAACCAACAATCCTCTCAGCACTTCATCCATGAAGTACTGGGAGGCGGCGGGGGCGTTGCACAGGCCGAAGGGCATAACTTGATATTCGTACAACCCATATTTAGTACGAAAAGCCGTCTTCCATTCGTCGCCTTGCCTAACGCGTACCAAGTGGTACGCTCCCCAAAGGTCCAATTTAGTAAACACAGTGGCTCCTTTTAACTGATCCATTAATACAGGAATCAGGGATAGAGGATACCTGTTCTTCTTCGTCACTCTATTGATCGCTCTATAGTCGATGCATGCCCTCAATCCCCCTTCGCGCTTTGGTATAAAAAAAAGTGGCGATGATGCAGTAGACGTGGAAGGGCGAATGAACCCAGATGCCAAGAGCTTCGTCAGATAGGATCGTATATATGTATTCTCCACCTCAGTGAGTGCATATATCCGGCTGCAAGGTACGCTTGATCCTGGCTCTAATTCAATCACACAGTCATACTCTCTATGGGGCGGTAGCCTGCTTGCTTCCTGTTCATTGAATACATCCTTGTATTCTGAATAGACTTCAGGTAATGATGATACCAGGCACACACTCGGCGTACTGCATACCGATGCTAATAGCACAGCGGGATTTTCCTCTCTAGATGGTGGCTGTAGATTTCTTTACTTTGTACAATGCTCCGCACAAAATGAAGTATTCATATTTATGGTACGGGCAGCCCACTGCACATGAGGGTCATGCATAGTCAACCATGTCATGCCTAAGATCAGTTTAAAATTTGGGGCATCAATAAGATCGAATTGTATGACTTCAAAGTGAGTTGCTCCCATCTGCATAGGAATCGGCTGGGTGTGGTAACATACTGGTCCAGAGGTCAAAGCAGTGCCATCTACGGCCTTCACAGGTTCCGGTTTCAGCTTCCTTATGCAAGGTATGCCCAATTCATAAGCATACTTCTGGTCGATGAAATTTCCAGTAGCCCCACAATCCAAGAGCGCATGAACCAAGGTGGGTTTTCCTCCTGATATCTCCAGAGTGACACACACATTCATATGTGCAACAGTGTTTTATATGGTGTTGACCAAAGCGGGATAGACCTCGATATCCTCTGGCCTCAAAGAAGGGGTCTCTGTCATTTTTGAGGAATTTAGTTTTACGCCGGCTCGTCTCTCCAGTCTACGACAGGCACCTTCTTCCCTTCTTTGTTCTCTTTGTATGGAAGTTTGGCTTTGGAAGTACAGTTTTTTATGAAGTGCACAGCCTTTCCGCAATACATACACAGCTTCAGCTGCCTCCTTCTGTTTCTTTCTTCGGTACTCAGAGGACCTCTTATTCCACCTACTTGCATTGGCTCTGTTCCATCTGAGGAGGGAGTATGGTCTTCAGTCATTGTTCTAGGTCTAGTAAAAATAATTCTAGTATCGCCACGTTGTTTGTCTCCCTTCCTTTCTTGCAGACGGTGATCCAACTGAACTGTCAGTTCAATTAACTCTTCACAGGTAGTAGGCATGTAAATAACCTGTGCTAACACATCCTTCAACTCGCTTCTCAAACCTTGATAGAACAAGGATGTTCGCTTTTCTGTAGGCCACTCGGTTTCGATGACTAGTCTATTGAAATTAGTAATGTAAGACAGAAGGTCTTGTGTTCCCTGCCTGAGAGTGATGAGTTCTCTATCTAAGGATAACAAATGTGCCTTCCTGTGAAAGAGTTTCCTCATCTCCTCGCAAAAAATAGGGAAGTTGGACAGGACAGGGTCATTTCTTTCTATCAATGGGAAAGACCAATTAGCAGCATTCCCCCCCAAATATGACAGGACAAAAGCAGTTTTAGACTGATCATCTGGAAAGACTGTGGGCTTGCACATGAAATGCAACTTACATTGCCCCATAAAGATACCAAATTTTTTGGGGTCCCCACAGAATCTTTCTGGGGGGTAAAGGGGAAGATGGAGTGGCTGTATAACCTGGATGGTAGAAGAACTAGCTCCGCCACTTTGACTCTGCGTAGGGTTTTGTGATGAGGGAGGAGGAAGCGTCCAATTTCTTATGTACGAAGCCCCTCGAGCTCCTGTAGGACTACCTCGCGAAAGACCTGCTACCTCCCTCCTCATAGTAACCATCTCATTACGCAACTCTATGCTTTCCCCGTGAAATGCATCTAATTCCATACGTAGAGCAGTTAATGTTTCTAATACTGACGTAAGAACCGTGTTAGTGTCCATCGCTCAGGCTGTAGTAATCCGTGGGCTTGTCACTCTGTCAAGAAGTGAACATAGGTTGACTAACCTCCAAAGCCGGATACAGCGGGAGCGATACCTGATGCTTATTCTCCTCCTCCCCTATGTGGAACCTCCTGTGAGTAACGTGTCAAACTCAAACAGATGGCTCCCCACCAGGGGAAGGGGGAAAATGGATAAATAAACAGTAAAGTTGCAGCAGTTTGAAATCATCAATTCTGCACTGGTATGGAGTTGTTGGGAATCTCACTCCTCTCAAGCCAGGAATCCTGCAGGGGAGAGAGGATACATCATACATTCCATACATACTACTGCGGAGTAGATCAAGTGAATATGTGTTTTTATAAACGTACTATTTAAACTGCCGCAAGTTTCCTCCAATAAAAAGGCACAAAAGATAAAAATAAAGCAAGAAAAATAACAGAAAGATTCACAAGCGTTGAATCAATAAAATCTGTGAATGTCAATAGCAATCAACAGTACTTGGTTGGACATTGACTCACACCCAAATAGTGTACTTATCTGTAACCATTTTCTTCTGGTATTCAGATGCTTGCTTTCAATGTCCAAACAACTCTTCTGAACCTTGCTATATCCGTAGTAAGTGAAATGCACACAACAGCTGTTTTCACTTTTGATTGTAGCCAAGGCTTTCCTCGTTTCCGCAGAAGAAATTAAATTCCAAAGTCTCGACAGTGATGAACACGATTCCGCGCTTCCAGGGAAGTTAGCAGATAGCTTCTCTGCCTGGCGATTCCCTATAATAATGGCAAAAGGCTTTCCCTAATCCAGCGCGGCATGCGCTCATCTATTTTCTACTCACGGGCTCATAAATCAGCGTGGCAAACGCTAAGTAAACAAACAATGGTGCAGCTTTCAACCATAGCCCGTCTTGAAATGTTTGTGATTCAGTGCGTTCATCCGCTGAATCAATCAAAGTTTGTAGCGTTCTCCCTCGAATTCAGTGCTTCTAGCGCTACCGCTACAGGGCAACAGAATACTCAGGCTCCAAGAAAACGAAGTGCTCGAGTGAGAAACCAAACGACGATATCAGGTGACAAGCACCTGAGTCAGGAAAAGGAAGTGAATAAGTAGGCAGAAGGAAAGAAGAAAGGAGGCGGAGACTCAGTCCCTAGATTTCTGGGACATGTAGTTCTTCATACATAGCCCAAACATTCAACGTTACCAGATTTCTGTGCTGGGATGTGACACCTGTGCGACTCCCTTGCCACCTTATTCCACCGCAAGATCGCAGACATCCGCGTCAGCTTCAACGTCACGACCACCCCGACAACCACTCAGACAGCCGTCAACACGGCCACAATCCGCACTGATCTTCTGCTCTCCTGGACCAACATAACCAACAACGACACTATCAAAATCATGAACACCACCCCCTTTGGGTCACCGTCAGACCCAAGCCCACACCACATCTTCAACAAAGCCAGTAGCACCATCGCACCCCATCTCAGGAAAGCCATCAACATTTCCTTCGAGACAGCGACCTTCCCGGAGAGCTGGAAGCACGTTGAGATCAACGCCTTACTAAAAAAAAAACAAGGACCTCAAGAAATTCCGGCCCATCTCCCTGCTCACGTTCCTTGCGAAGGTCATCAAGAAGACCGTCAACAGACAATTGACCCACTACCTCATGGAGAACAACATACTGAACCCATCCTAGTCCATGTTCCACAGCAGCCACAGCACCGAAACTGCCCTCATCGCCAACACCGATGACATCAAGGCCCTGCTGTACAACAGAGAAACCACGGCCCTCATCCTCCTGGACCTGTCAGCCGCCTTTAACACTGTCTGCCACTGCACCCTACGCGCACGCCTCCATGACACTGGGATTCGAGACAAAGCTCTGGACTGGACCACTTCCTTTCTCTCCGGCAGAACCCAGGGTGTCCACCTCCCTCCTTTCCACTCCGAAGCAACCGCTATCATCTGCGGCATACCCCAGGGCTCATCCCTCAGCCCGACATTGTTCAACATCTATATGGCACCGCTCGCCCACGCCGCCCAACCTCAACATCATCTCCAACGCCGACGACACTCAGCTGATCCTCTCCCTCACCAAGGACCCCCTCACTGCCAAAACCAACCTCCAAGAAGGGATGAAAGCCATCGCTGAGTAGATGAAGAACAGCCGACTGAAGCTAAACTCCAACAAGATGGAAGTCCTCATCCTCGGATCCACCCCCTCGGCCTGGGACGACTCCTGGTGGCCGACCGCATTGGGCACAGCTCCAACACCCACCGACCACACACGCATCCTGGGATTCATCCTCGACTCTACTTGACTAAGCAGGTCAACGCCATCTCGTCCTCCTGTTTCAACACCCTCCACATGCTCTGCAGGATCTACCGGTGGATCCCCACCAAAACAAGAAGAACAATCACCCAGGCCCTCGTCAGCAGCAGGCTGAACTTCGGAAACGCCCTCCACGCTGGAGCCTCGGCCAAACTCCTGAAACGACTTCAATAGATTCAAAACGCCTCTGCACGTCTGATCATCGACATCCCTCACCGCAGCCACATCACACCCCACCTGAGAGACCTGCACTGGCTCTCTGTCAACAAGAGGATCACCTTGAAGCTTCTCATCAAGCACTCCACAACACCGGACAAGCATACCTCAAAAAGACGACTCAGCTTCTACACCCCCAACCGCCAGCTCCGCTCCGCCGACCTTGCCCTCGCCACAGTCCCCCGCATCCGAAGAGCGACTCCGGCGGCAGATCGTTCTCTCACCTCACCGCCATATATTGAAACACCCTCCCCATCCTCTTACAGCAGACCCAGGACCTGCTAACCTTCAGAAGACTCCTCAAGACCTGGCTATTCGAGCAGTAGCAATAGTGTATATAACAAGGACCCCCTGAAAGCAAAATAATCTATGCTCCTAGGTCAGGGATAAATCATATTGGCAAACAACAACTTAGGCAGACAAAATGATAATAAGTAAATATAACAAGGGCAAGAAACCATATTAAACTGAGGTTAAAAAACAAAATGTATTTATAAATAAAGCAATAATTTATTAAAAAAGGTTACAGTGATTTCAATGCAACAACAATAATCAACAAATAATTAAAAAATACAGAGGCAAATCTAAATGAGTACCATGTAAAAAACAAGAGTACATAAAAATAATTGTGGCACAATAGTAATGAGTCTCTACGGGCGTTTCGGCGACCAGCGCCTTCTTCAGGACTAGCCACACAGTCACCTAAATAATAATAAACATTGTGTATTAGAAACAAAAAATCATATAAAATGATAAACAAATATCCTAACCCATTATATGTACAGACATACAAAAGGTAGTTATTGTTATATATAAACCAACAATTGTTAAATAACCTCAGAGAATTAATATATTAAAAAAGGTTTCAAACCTTTTCATAAAAATTTACATAACATTAATACATTCAACAACTCATAAACTGATTCTGTGCTCATTTGACTAAACTGGTAAAATACACAGTTGGACCAAGGCGGAGACCAAGCAAAATTAATAGATGTGGCTCCTGGGGAGGGCATATGTATATATTCAAAATATACATCCAACATAAGGAGGAACTGATCGTCATGGGCAAGACTGCATGATTCTTAAAGGAATGATAATTCCTAAAGGAATACATTAATTACTTACTTCTATCTTTAGATGTGAGGGAGATAGGGGAAAGAAGAATTCAGATTATAATGAGGATATTCATAGATATATTCCTGAGTTGAGGAGCCACATCTATTAATTTTGTTTGGTCTCCGCCTTGGTCCAACGGTGTATTTTACCAGTTTAGTTTAATGAGCACAGAATCAGTTTATGAGTTGTTGAATGTATTAATGTTATGTACATTTTTATGAAAGGGTTTGAAACCTTTTTTAATATGTTAATTCTCTGAGGTTATTTAACAATTGTTGGTTTATATATAACAATAACTACCTTTTGTATGTCTGTACATATAATGGGTTAGGTTATTTGTTTATCATTTTATATGATTTTTTGTTTCTAATACACAATGTTTATTATTATTTAGGTGACTGTGTGGCTTGTCCTGAAGAAGGCGCTGGTCGCCGAAACGCGCGTCGAGACTCATTACTATTGTGCCACAATTATTTTTATGTACTCTTGTTTTTTATATTGTACTCATTTAGATTTGCCTCTGTATTTTTTTAATTATTTGTTGATTATTGATGTTGCATTGAAATCACTGTAACCTTTTTTAATAAATTATTGCTTTATTTATAAATAAATTTTGTTTTTTAACCTCAGTTTAATATGGTTTCTTGCCCTTGTTATATTTACTTAATTATCATTTTGTCTGCCTAGGTTGTTGTTTGCCAATATATATTTGAGCAGTAGCAGCATCCCCCCCCCTCCAGCGCCTTGAGACCCTCAAGGGTGAGTAGTGCGCTTTACAAATATTCTGATTGATTGATTGATTGATTGATTGCCTGTGATGCCCCACCCGTATGCAACATAAATACACACCACATAATACCACTCAGAGCACCATAAATTTAAGGTACATAATTACACTGCATTCAATGAAACATACACTCCAAATAATAACACTCAGTGCCACATAACTACACTGTACTGAATGCAGCATACACTCAACTTAATAACACTCTGTGCCACATAATTACATGCCACATAATTACACTCTACTCAATTCAACATAATTACACTCCACATAATACCACACAGTACCACATAATTTCACACAACATAATTACACTCTACTCAATGCAACATAAATACATGCCATATAATACCACTCAGTACCACTTAATCACCCATTACATTTACACTCTATTCAATGCAACATACATACACTCCACATAATACCACTCAGTGCCACATAATTACACACCACATAATTACACTGTACTCAATGCAACATAAATACACTCCACATAATACCACTCAGTACCACAAAAATACAAGTCACAATATTACACTCTATTCAATGCAACATAAATACACTCCATATAATAAGACTGCACCACATAATTGCACAGCACATATTTACACTCTACCAAGTGCAATATAAATACAGTCCACATAATACCACTCAGTCCCACATAAGTACACGTCACATAATTACAATCTATTCAATGCAGCATAAATACACTCCACATAATAACTCTGTGCCACATAATTACACGGCACATAATTACACTCTACTAAATGCAACATAAATACACTCCACATAATACCACTCAGTACCACATAATCACATGTCACAATTACACAATATTCAATGCAACATACATACACTCCACATAATACCACTCAGTGCCATATAATTACACACCACATAACTACACTGTACTCAAAGCAACATAAATACACTCCACATAATACCACTCAGTACCACATAAATACATGTCACATATTTACACTCTATTCAATGCAATATAAATACACTCCACATAGTACCACTCAGTGCCACATAATTACACACCACATAATTACACTGTACTCAATGCAACATAAATACACTCCACATAATACCACTCAGTACCACATAAATGCACATTACATAATTACACTCTTATCAGTGCAACATAAATACACTCCACATAATAACACTGTGCCACATAATTACACGGCACATAATTACACTCTACTACATGCAATATAAATACACTCCACATAATACCACTCAGTACTACATAAATGCACGTCACGTAATTACACTCTAATCAATTCAACATAAATACACTCCACATAATAACACTGTGCCACATAATTACACGGTACATAATTACACTCTATTCAATGCAACATAAATACACTCCACATAATAACACTGTGCCTCATAATTACACAGCACATAATTGCACTCTACTAAATGCAACATAAATACACTCCACATAATACCACTCAGTATAACATAAATGCACGTCACATAATTAAACTCTATTCAATGCAACATAAATACACTCCACATAATAACACTGTGCCACATAATTACACTGCACATAATTACACTTTACTAAATGCTACATAAATACACTCCAGATAATACCACTCAGTACCACATAATCACATGTCACAATTACACTCTATTCAATGCAACATACATACACTCCACAGAATACCACCCAGTGCCACATAATTACACACCACATAATTACACTGTACTCAATGCAACAAAAATACACTCCACATAATACCACTCAGTACCACATAAATACACGTCACATAATTACACTCTATTCAATGCAACAAAATACACACCACATACCACTCAGTGCCACATAATTATACACCACATAATTACACTCTACTCTATGCAACATAAATACACTCCACACACTACCAATCAGTACCACATAATTACACATCAGATAATTACACTCTATCTAATGCAACTTAAATACACTACACATAATATCACTGTGCCACATAATTAAACACCAAACAACATATTTCAAGTCCACAACTCCACAATCGACAACGTATCTCCAATACACACCATATAGTAACACAACCTGAGCGCCAAATATCACTCATCACCAGCACCGTTTTCGATCAGTGCACCACCTAAGCATCACCTAATCATCACCTAAGCAACATGTCAGTCTACCCTCAGAATCTGGCATCTGCTGATTCTCCCCTAGTGTCCGTCCACTGCTCGTGTTCTAAATAAATTACTGTTTTAAAATGTCCACTCCCCCGTTATTTATGTCCCGCTCCCCCATAACAAACAAAATTATATCAAACAAGCATGAAAACAGGCAGGAAGAAGTTGCCAGCAGTGCAAGTACAAAAAAACTAGAAGAACTTTTTTATGTTAAAATCTTTTTTTAATCAGGTTGTTCAGTTGTATATAATGTTGGCTTGGTTTGTATAAAGGTAACGAAAATGCTTAACACTTTTCATTTTCATTTCATAACTTTTCAACATGATGCACCACAGCCACAATGCTCTACAACCTAGCCAAAAGTTCTGGCTAAACACATAAATTCCAAGGGCGAGACCTATTGGCTATGCCGATGCCTGTTTCAGTTTCTGTTACTGTCGCTTTTTGTGGGTGGGGGTCGGGAGGTGGGAGGTTTACCCTCCTTGCACTTTGCCCACCCCTACCACATAGGTGCTGCACCTGTGCCCCTCCCTCCCCTGGGATTTCACTTGTTGCTGATAGTGTGCAGTCTCGTACGCTTGGACAACACTAACAGGGCAGGTGGCTCTCACTGGACCTACCAATCAGTCCTCGGTCTGGTCCTTTCTCGCTCACTATTGGTTCAGTTCCGGGATACTGGCTGGCCTCTGTCACGCTCCTCTCAGCACATTGGGGCGAGGGAGAGGACTGGGTGTTCTTGGTGGGGCTTTTAATCTGTTTCCCATATCCAATAAACGAATTGTATTGTATTGTAGTTGCATTTATATAGCGCTTACTACCCCTGACGAGGCGTCAAAGCGCTTTTTCGGCAAGTAGCACGCTACTACGGGACCCATAGAGGATTAGTGTTGAATTAGTATAGTGAAACATGCAAGTACATTTTAAGTGGTGGATAGGTTAGTCAGTTATTTGGATTTGGAATGATAGCAGAAGGATAGAGGAGGATAAAGGTTTGTATTTATATAGTGCTTGTTGAAGCACACTATTCAGGAAGCCTACAAAGGATTAGTGGTGAATTAATATGGTGGAATATGGAGTAATTTCAGTGGTGGATTTTAGTCAGTTTCTTGGAGTGAGAAGGATAGCGGAGGGATAAAAGGGGAAGAAAGATTTTCATTCATATAGCACTTGTTACCCCTGATGGGTGTTGAAGCGCTTTTCTGACGAGTAGCACGACACTCCGGAACCCATAAAGGATTACTGTTGAAAATTAGTATAGTAAAAAAATATTAAGTAATTTGAGTAGTGGATATGTTATTCAGTTATTTGGGTAGTATATTAGTATAGTTTAATATGGAATTTAAGAAGTGAACATGTTAGTCTGTTAATTTCGATTAAAAAGAATAGTGGAGAGAAAAAAGAGTGAAATATTTTTTTTAAGGTCTTTGCAATAGGAGGAGGCTTTTGGATAAGTAAATAAGGAGTTTTGGAGGGGAGGACTCAGAGGAAAGAGTTTAGAAAGGTTTGTTTTAGGGGATCGGTATTGGAAAAGAGGTGTCAGATGATGCAAGGAGGGGTAGAATAGGATAGAGTCTAGAAAGGGTTATTTTGGCAATCATAGTAGTGGTATGGGGTTTGGGACAAATAAGAGAGTAGATGTAGAGGATATATTGATAGATGTATAGGATGAGAGATAGGGTAGTGCATTGGAAGGAGTAGTAGAAGAAGTTTGAGATGAGTCAGAAGGTTGAACTAGAAAATATATTGAGCGAAGTATAGGCTGAGAAATAGGGTAGTGCATTGGAAATGCTAAATTAGAAGAAAGTGATAAACATATAGATCCATAATTACATTGAAAGTATATAGACACATAAAGGAGGTAATTATATGTAGATTAAAGATATTGATAGAGGCACATGATGAGAAATAGGGTAGTGCATTGGATATGCTTTTTCAGGAGAAAGGTAACAGATACACAGATCCAAGTACATGGAAGGTACATGGATGCACAATGAAAGTATGTACATGTCGACCAAAGATGATTTTTATTTATTTATTATTATTATTTTTCCTCTCAAAACATAACTATTTTACATGTTTATACAAAGTAATACACAAAGATAGGTACATATCTATAGTGAAAAAAAAGCTTGTATACAGAGGGATATGCTGTAAATTTCTGTTTGCGTATGGTGCTTATGTGGGTAAGAGCCACATCTTGAGTCGTTTTCTGAAGATAAGGGAGTTGTCGGTGGACCTCATGTTGGGGGCTAAAGAGTTCCATAGTTTGGCTGCTTGAACAGAGAAGGATGTGCCATCGTTTTTTGTTGTATGGTGGGATTTTGAGGCGAGATGCTCCTTTAGAGCTGAGGTTCCTTTGTTGAATGTATTTGGTGATTTTATTCCTGATGAAGAGCGGTCCAATTCCATGTATTGCTTTCTGGGTGATACAAAGCAGCTTGAACGTGTATCTTCTGGCAACCGGTACCCAATGCAGGGCTTTCAAGGCAGGGGAGATGTGGTCTTGCTGTTTGATATGCAAGAGTAGTCTGGCAGCCGAGTTCTGAATCCGTTGTAGTGTTTTCATGGTCGTTAAATGTAATCCGTGGTAGTGGCTATTGGCGTAATCGAGTTTGGACAGAACAAGGGAGATGGCAGCTTGGACCTTGTGTGGAAATCCCAAATGAGGGAAAGTACATCGCAGCGTTTTTATAGTAGCAAAGCTTAATCTTGTTATTTTATCCACTTGGGCATTCAACAACAGCTTGGAGTTCATGGTCATTCCGAGGTTTCTTACCTCCTTCGATACTTTAGGCAGTGATCCCAGTTCATCAGGCCATGCGGCAAGCGGGTTGTAATGTTTCCAATTGCCACACGTGAGTATTTCAGTTTTTTAAGCATAAAATTTGAGATGGCTCCAGGTCATCCACTGATCCACGGCTGAAAATTGGTGATTTTCCAATGTCTTTGGGGCATTCCAGTTGAAGGAGTATTTGCGTGTCATCTGCATAGTTATAGCACGTGAGGTGAAATTTATTGATCAGTACTGGTAATGACTTCATGTAGATGTTGAAAAGCATGGGCGAGATGATAGAACCTTGAGGTACCCCTGCGTTTGTGGAGTACGGTTTGGACGGGAAAGGTGGGGTATGGATGACATTAGTTCTGTTTCGAAGGTAGGACGCGATCCAGTCAAGAGCAGTTCCCTCTATGCCTGCTTCATAGTGTCTTAATTTCAGAGTGTCATGGTCAACCGTGTCAAAAGCAGCTGAGAGGTCAAAGAGGAGTAGAGCAGCAACCCCGGTGCGGTCAACTATATTCTTTAGGTCATCCCAGATGGCAAGGAGGGCAGATTCAGTTCCTCTTCCAGGACGGAATCCTGTTTGGAAGTCTGAAAGTATGTCATTCTCTTCAATGAATTGTGACATCTGGGTGAACGCTGCTCTTTCTATCAGTTTGCCCAGGAAAGGTCCATTTGTAATGGGTCTGTAGTTGTCAGGGTTCAGCGGGTCCATGTTTGTTTTCTTCAGTAAAGGGCGTATGTATGACTTTTTGAGTTCTTCTGGAAATATTCCAGTAGTTAAGGAAACGTTGATGATTCTTCTTACTGGAGTGGCAGCAGAGGTTGTTCAAAGAATTGTCTTGAAAGTTTGTGGTGTTTGCTAATACCACTCATCTCACCCACCACAGATATAATTAAACTACAGGGAAAGAGCTTAAAAGCCCTGGCAAATGGACTGGCTGAGCGATGTGTGCACAGGTACAGTTTGAAGGAGTCGCCTTTTTTGGACAAAGTGACACGTGTCACATGCCTGGAATGCGCTCCAACCCTTACTGTTTTTCTGAGCTGATATACATATATATCAACCAACATTTAATGTTTCCCACTGGATGTTTGGCGGTCATCTGTGCACGTAAGACAACTCCAGCTTGGGTCACAAGAGTCTCAAACCGGAATGTAGCACAACACTCAATTAATCTCCCATTGGCTGACAAAGTTGTCACAAGGGCCTGAGGTTAATTTTTGCTTCCTTAAGTAAAGTGTTATTTTGCCTTTTTCTCTTCTAATATCGAGGCCTGTTAGTGCCATTTCCTTGGCCCAAGCCCTCAACATCATTCTGTACATTGAAGATTTTGCATAATTCCTTTTGCCATAGCCAAAAGCCTGTATGAAATATAACCATCACAGATCGTTTCTGTTTACTTTGTATTATGTATGTTTGTTTTATTCCTATAAAAGCACCGAGACCAAGAACAGAAATGTGCTAATATTTTTAAGTATATACATTTTCTTTGTAAGGCAATTGTGCTTTAGGGATGTGTTGAACTTCGCATTGCCTTCCGTAAGGACAACAGCATGCTTTAACCTTAGCTTAGCATCTACCTGCCCTCCCAGGGGGCCACCCGCATTTCCGCGCCGCACTGCATGGCCGTGAGGGGAACGGCTGGGCAGTGGACTCTAACATCCAGAGGGCCTTGCATGGCGCGGGGGTGAGGATGTCACTAGAGGGCACAGGAGGCCCTCTTATTCAGAGCGGTCCTCACTCAGCGCGGGACGCACACGGGCGGGCCTGGGCGCTGCCCAGACTAAGCCTGGGCCCAGTGTGGCCCATCCGCGCCCGTCTGAGACTGAAGGAGACTGGGCTGGGCCACCTCCCTTTCATTGGAATTTTGCTGACCTTACTCCCGAAGGTGAGCCAAGTATATTTTGCTTTATCTTCCACACATATCTGCTAACGCGACTGTGGGAAAGCGTGTGGGCAACCGGGCATTAAGGCCTGCCACGACAAGTATCGACAGTATGTTAGAAAGAGCGGTCAGTATTGTTAGTAATGAAATTTAACTGACTGAGAGGTGCCTCTCTCTCGGTTTGGGGGTACCCCCTCCTCTCCTACTTCCAACAATGGAGGGCACCAATTTGGACACTAGTGTATCAGACAATCCTGTCATTAATTGTGTGGCCCCCAGAGGCGGCACTATACCCCATGCCCCCTCATCAGATACTAACATATCAGATATTCCGATGAGCACTGACGCAACCACTGGGGCCACTTGTAAAAGGAAGCCAGCTAAAGCAGTAAGTGCCAAGAGGAAGCAACGGACTCGACCTTGCTCATCTAGCACATCGCTGAGCTCTTAGATACGTCCATCTACTAATTCTACCATGGTCGTAGCCCAAGTAAACACTCCAGTCTTCGATTCCTCTTCATGTTCTATCAGAACTCAGACTGAAACTGACTTGTTCTCTATTGATAGCAGTAGCAGTAGTGAAGCGGTCATAAGCCATATTGTGGACACCATTACTGAATGTGTTAAGGGCGCACTTGACAGTTTTCTTGTTACTTTGAGGGATCGTCTGCCCATGCCTCAGCCTGTGCTCTCTGTGCCTCCGTCTGTGTTTTCTAATACTGTTTCCCCCGCGCAAGTTAGTACCATTAGCCTACTGCTTTGGGAATGTCAACTATACCACCAAATACCTTCCCAACTCACCAAAAAACTCCGATTGATGCACCTAATTTGAATCCAGTGTCTTTTCCCTGTGATATGTGCAATAAAATTTGATTGTGTTTTGCACCTGGGGGCAATGGTGGGGTAAACAGGAACGTTGTGAATGGCGGTATAAACCACACTCTTGATGGAAATGTGACACATATTACGCCTGTTACCAGTATCCCCTCTGCGGTTCGAATTCATACTTATGCTGCTGGCAGCACACTGCGAGACGGTGTCACGGACATTACCTGTTTGCCAGACCTCATGGGTAATAGGGAGGTGTTAAATCAACCCCCGGAGGCATGCCCCTATGTTGTGGTTTTAGCAGTTGTGCCCCCTTTAAGGCCTAACGAAACAGAATCATGAGAGCAATTAGGCCACAAGAGTTTAGACTGGCTTTCCAAACATAAAAGGTTCAGGGCATCACTAATAGATAATATTATTATGGTACGGAGAGTAGGATGGGTGGGTCCGTCCTCAAAACGTATCAAGGGGGACTGTATAGTTATTAATTTTTGCAGACCATCTGTGGCTAAATCAATACTATCGTTGCAGGAGGAGCAGGCTAATTCAACCACCAGCCTCTGGGCCCTGCCATTGGGGTATTTCTACAGTCACCAGTGGCACCACCGTCTCATATGCCCTTCACCCCTCATCCTCTCCCCCTACTTAATAGATGTATGCCTTTCTCAGGTTTAGATAGCGGGGATTGACTGTCTATTCCCCCCATAACCCTGAGGTAGTAGAGTCAGCACCCTGCCGAATTGTTACCCCGCCCTGTGAACCAGACACCCCAACCGTATTTAATGTAGATTCTACCCTTAAAATACTGAGTTGAAATGTCGCAGGTCTTGCATCTAAATGAAATTGACCAGACTGGTTGGAGTTAGTTCACAACCAAGATATTGTAATGTTTCAAGAGACCAGGGCAACCCGGGAGTTATTCTTCGAGGGGTTTGGATGTTTTAGCATCATAGCTCCTAGCCCAGATTCGGGATGGCCGGCTGGAGGCCTTTCAACCTGGATTAATATTAGGGCAGGGGGCCGTGCCAGGGTCCTCCATACTAATAATGACAAATTTCAGGACATAATTTATACACAGGGATTTTGTTTTATTTAATTAATTTTTATAATAGCGATTTTAGGAACGTCCCCAATATGAACTTTATCAAGTTGTTTACCTTTATTTCTAATTTACAGACAGCCAATCGTGGTGTTCAACCTAAGGGCATTTGCTTAGGAGACATTATAATGTAAAAATCTCAAAGGGTATTTATTCAGCCATCTACCCCACTGATATGGCACCGTTATGCCATAGTGGGGACCAGTTCCTAGATCTCCTATGTTCTAATAACTTTCTAGATGTTATGGAGCTTGCAGCTGTGCCAATGAGGGATGGCCATATAGAACCTACCTATAAAGGCAGGAGCCCGACCTCTACTATTGATTATATTTTTATTACTACTTGCCTAGAAAACTGTGTATTAAAAGCTGAGGTGATTACCAGACTTCAGGGTGATCACAACCCGATTAATTTAACTCTGAGTTTTGCGTCCAGGCCAATTTTTGATAACAAGCAGGGTGCTTGGGATTTCACCCCCACTACTGCCAACCTTAGACTGGATTGGCGTGGTATAGATAATAAAGTGGTATTTGATAGGATGGTAAGATCTTATCCTGATCTGATTAACACTTGTTTGATGTTTAAAGAATGCAACCCGGAGGTAGTTGGTGCTTTTTCAGAGCTTTGTATAGGTATTTAATCATTGTTGTCTAGGCCCAACAAGAAAATTCACTCAGACCCAGGTTGGTTTAATGCTGACTGCTCCTTAGCTAATATAGCCCTTCGAAGGGCGCTTGCTAATAAACCCAGAGATAGCTCTCTCATCAAATCATTTAGGTCAACTTACAAAAGAGCTATAGCAATTAGAAAGTAGGAGATTACAAAAGAGCACTGGGAAAGCCTTACTCGGGCCACCACTTTAAAAAAGTGGCAAGGATTTCTGTTTGGCTGTTAAAGGCATGAGGTCTCTGGGAAACCCTATGTCGTCAATCAGTTGCAATATCTCTAGTGAGTCTTGGGAAGCTCATTTCAGCAAGATTTATGCTGCCCCGGCTCCATCTTCGGCTATCAAAGAGTACACACTAACTACTAGGGTACCAATTGATTTATCGGAGGTAGAGGAGGCTATTGATCAGAGCCTGGGATGCAAAGCTCCCGGGCCCGACAGTTTGCCTATTGACCTTATTAAAAGCTACTCAGATTTTTGGGCGCCTCTATTGCTAAATGTTTTTAATAATTTAAATAATTGTCCCATACCTCATACATGGTCCTCCAGTATTATAGTGCTGATTTTTAAGAAGGGGGACCACTCAAACCCGAGTTGTTACAGGCTGATCTCCCTGATCGATAATACTCTGAAAATTTTAGGGAGGGTCTTGTACAATAAGATTAGGTCATGGGACGAGGAATGTCAGATTTTACATTCGTGTCAGTTGGGGTTCAGGAGCAGCATCGGCACTGTGGAACAATGCCTTAACCTCAACTTGATTATTGGCAAATACAACATAGCTAAGAAAACACCACTTTATCTGGCTTTCATGGACCTTACGTCAGCCTTTGACTTTGTCAATAGGTCTCGGCTGTGGACCACTCTTTTAAATTATGGGCTGGAAGAGTCCCTCGTATCTTTTTTAGCTTATTTGCATAAAGATCTACACACCCGAGTACGCTTTAGCAGTTATGGTGAGGTTTCCAAAGACATTGAGTAAGGTAGGTGGGTCAGGCAGGGCTGTGTCCTGGCCCACCTCCTATTTATCTTATATATCAATGATTTAAACAAGTCTCTGATAACATTAACTCAGGATGTTCCATACATCAATGGTAATAAACTTCCTGCACTGTTATATGCCGCGATGCGGTGCTGATGGGGCGTACCCCAAAAGCTCTCTGTATCTTGGTGCGTGGTTTTGTAGAGTTGATGGCAGCCCTGGATGTATGCACCAATTTCAAAAAATCTGTTTTAATGGCGTGTGGGTCTAAGTAGTATTTTAATTCATCAATAGTTTTAAATTCCAACTGTTTACAGAGCACTTGCACTTTCCCATATCCTGGTTTGGTATTTGCATCGAATGGATTGTGGACTGATCATGTGGCCCATTGTAGGAGGAAGTTCACAAACTCTACTAATATGATACTTGGCTCCCAAAGCCGAGGAACACAGAGGTGGTATCCGCCACTGTCAAGATTTTTAGACTCCAATGCATACCTATCGCAACTTATGGTGCCGAAGTTTGGGGTCATGCTAACAGTGGCAGCATCCAGGGTGAATAGAATAGATTTTGTCGCAAAATCCTGGGTGCACCCATCTATATATTGAAGGTTACATTAAGGCTCGCCCAGCCCTATTTTGGTTGAGAATCTGGAAAAATCCTGCAGCTCAACTCACCAGAGAGATAATATCAGACTGCCTGAAATGTGATAGGGGGGTGGATATACCATGGCTGGCGTTCACAAAAGTTTAGTTAGTGTGAATCACAAATCTGTATTTTTTAAATCCCTCAGACCTCGGTACCATTAGCAGTAAATCCCTTCAAAGGGCCCTCTATGCATTGTACAAGAATGCTAGACTTGCCATAAAGCGTAAAAAAAGGTCAGACATTAGATATGTGCACATTGAGAATGTCTCATGTGCGGTTTCCAGTTACCTGTTAAAACCGATCGGCCTTTGGGAAAGGGGTTTACTCTTCCGGCTGAGGACTGAAACCATGAAATTCATGCTCTAATTTCCCTTGGGTTTCACTCCTAATCTTGACCTCTTTCCATGTCCATGCAATAATCAACATAAACATCGATGCTGCACTTTTTTACTTTTTGGTTCTTATTATTTAATATTTACTAAAAGTTTTCGGATTCCTTACTTTAAAGCCTCATCCGAGATTGATTATAAGACAGCTTATGGGAAGGTCATTGCTCTAAAAGACGATGAACTAACCATTCGGTTTGAATCTTTCCTGAAGGTGGTGGTGCGCACTCATAACTCTATGCGCCCCTGCTGAATTATAGCGCTTTACTTCATTGTTTTTAACCTGTATGCCATATGTTCTTAATGATTTGTTCCATTATCAGTTTGTGCATTGTATTACTGGCGGTCCAATTTTAATCTTAATCTTAGTGAATGCCTTTATTGTGTCTCTGTTTCTGTACTTTTATGGATATGCACTTTTATCTGAATAAAGTTTATATTGATTGATTCATTGATTTAGGTGCATATTCACCTAGGCGGGTGGTTTTGTTTGCATACTGTCCTCTTAGTGTTCGCCCCCAGCTTCTTTGCCTATTAGTAGACTGATGGCCATTTTGTATGCTGAGTACATGCAGCCTAATGGTCTGTTCAGCTGCATGGATAAAGTCATGATACTCTCACTGTATCTGTTCACTTTACAAAGATATCCTTTATTTATTTTTGTCACAGTAAAAACAAATTGGTGGAAAGATGAATCATTGACAGACCTCTTGGAGCTTGGCGGAAGAGTTACCTCAGCCGTTTCTTCATTAGCACCTAAGTAAGTCCTGTACCTCTTGGCGGGGCTCTACTTCCAAAAAGTGTACGCCTCCCAGCTTGGTGAGTGTGGGTATAGACATCTTCGGCGTGAATTGAAGTGAGGTTGGTGGCAAATGAGGAAAGAAAATCATTGACAGAGTAAAAAGTTTGTCAATTGGGAATATGGTAGAGTGGTAAAATGCAGCGTGTTTGTATTTTTTTATTGTAATTTATCACTGTGTTAATGAAGTACAAATGGCGGAGTTAGAATACATTTGTGAATATTTGTATTGTGGCTATGAGTCAGTGGTATGTACTTGCGGCTCGATTGGTGAATACTGGAGTTCGTATAGCCAAATTTCAGCCCCTGATGCCCCTAATAACTCAATGTAGTTTACATGTTGATAACTTGACATGAGCAGCATGCGATGTGTATAGGATTACCTCCTAGATTCAGGGCTGTAAGTGAGCTGTGTCCTGCCTGGGCCCAGCCCTGGCAGTTCTAAAAAGCAGGTGCAGAGACGGGTCTCTATCGAGCGCTCCATTTTTGCCCTCACCCTCACGGTGGAAAAAGAAATCTTAACTCTGCAATAGTGTCACTCTTCACTGCCTTTGAGGTAACTTCAAAGAGAATCGTTATAGTTCATTTACCGTCTTATCATTTCAGAACTGAAGTGTTTTCAATATTCCATACAATGAAGTCGTAGTTGGTGCTTATTTATCAAATGCAACTAAAAACCACTGACAAAGCCAATCGTCCTGGCTTGTTGTAGGTGTAGTGTTGCTTGTTGTATTACATATCTGGATGCAATGACAGAAGCAGCAAAATACCAGCTGGGTGGCACATTATGCTAAGCACTGATTTTTAGCTTATGTGTTTTTAAGCCACACCCTTAATTACATTAACCCCGCCCTTTGAAAGTCCACCCCCCCCAGTTTTTGTCTAGATTATTTTGCAGATCTTTCAAATCGGGTGCTTCACTACAATACCATTGTGAGTGCTAACGCGGGATTACTGGTTACTAATTATCTTACCAAATCCCATTTCCTGTCGACTGAATCGTTGGTACCTGTCTTGAGTAAAAGGTAATCTCGCAATAAAGCAATCAATTTAAGAACTTACACCACTCTAAATGACCACTGACCAAAATTAAGTTTTAAAGATTTAATATAAAGTCAAAGATGACTGAAGATACAAACTTCTCAAAATGAGATTAAGAAGATAAATCGGTATCACTATGAACATGAACTTTTTGAATAGTCTGAGTCTGAAGAACAAAATAATAAGTACAACTTCCAATAACATGAGCGTTGCCAAAATGAATACAAGTTGCAACCTCAAAGTCATTACAGAAAAGAAAATTAAGGTTAGTCTGTCCCTACACTATATTAAGTGACATCCCTACTTAGCAAGATCTTAACCCTCTAGGTGTCAGCCGTGGTGACTTCCTAAGAAGATCACGCACTTCTCTTTGTCTCTTCTCTGATGATGGGTCTCTCCTGATCAGCCTATCTGCCTACCCATCCGCTTCCTTAGGCTCCCAAAATCATCTGTTCTGCTCTCCTCCCGGGTCGCTTTCCCTAATACCAAATCACATTTCCAATAGAAACGCCCCTTGGGACGCCCCTCACGTGGTACATCTTTGCGCTGTAAACTCCATGATGGTACTCTTGAAGACCCTCGTTATAGTTGACCTTGGTTCCCAGGCTCCTTCTTCCGTGCGCTGATACCCCCTGAAATTCCTGGAAACTCCTACAGGCCTGCGCAAGGCGCCACTGAACAAAGTCCCTTTCATTCGAGCTGATTAGGACCCTCGCACCTGCATACAGCTCATCCTGCAGTGGGCCTCAAATTCCAGACTCCACCATATCTTTGGTCATAAAACACTCTCAAAGCTCCATGCTGGACACCTCACGACCTCTCCTCTAACGAGCATATGGCAATTTAAACTACATGACATTATCTGCTCTGGCCTAATTGATTTACATGCAGCAGGTCCCTGCACTCTTAAAACGTGAACTTGATTTAAACAGCAAACATTCTTAACTAGCATACGTTTCTAAAATAACACATCTATAAAGCATATACTTTTAACCCTAAGTTCAATAGTACATTTGGAAGAACCATGTCAACCTTATCTCACGTAAATTTAGCAGCACGTTCAGGTTTGCTGTGAATTGCCCTAAGGCCTACACATAATACTGGATTTTCAAAGTTACATTTAATTTGGACATGACTCTTTTTAACATGAGAACATGAGGTTTTCACATATATTCCAACATTTCTACATTAATCTCACACCGTTATAATTTATAGTTACTCTACTTAACATTCTATACGTTTCACTACTGAATATAAACCACTCTGTATATTTCACTCCTGAATATAAAATACTCGTGTGTAAAACATGTTTAAACTAACTACGTGCTTGTAAATATGGTGTACTTATACATTTTTTCAAACTCGAGCTCTCTCAGTCCCCCCTTTGATGACCTTCAGGGGTCATCATCACCAAGACACTAAAAATGTAGAACCTTTTAAAGTGAAGTCAGGACAGTACCACTTCTTTTCATACTCTCTAATGCTTTCAGACTTTTATATTGAGTGTCCTGCATCGCTGTCAACTCTTCTTCCTGTTTCTTCATAGTTCTCTGCAACCTATTTGCTCTATAACATTGATACAAACGCACCAATCCCCACAAAGTGATTACACAAATCACTACTATGATGATGGGCTTCAATATGTACCAAACGATACCCTTTCCTAAGTTGGCAAACCAACTTCCAACTTTACCCATTCCATGGCCTACTTTTTCCCACACATTTACCTTTGCCAGGTCCTCAATTTCGTAGTGTATGGCAGTGATGTTTTGTATACTAGGCACTCGCACCCTACTTGATCTTCTAAGACCCTCCTCGGCTTGATCCTGGATATCTTCTTCTGGATCTGAGTCTTCGGATATAGGAGTAAGCGTTTCTTCCTGGGCCGACCTCAAACTTAGCCTTCTTCTCCTTGTTGGCCAAGTGGCAGCTCCAAGCCTTATTCTCCTATTTCTTGTCCTCCCACTTGGTTCTTGGTCGCTCCGATACGGATCTGAGTCTGAGTCGTATTCACTTCTGCTCTCTCCTTCAGTTGCGTCTTCTGTCTCACTGCCGTCCTGCCTTCGCTCTTCTTCTGAATCCGATGCGTTCCCAACTTCTTCCGACACCTCCTCAGCTGCCTCAATCCCTTCTTGCGACTCTTCTTCCACTTCCGGGCTTTCGTCTGGGATGGGAGCTGTTCCTTCTAGAGGTGCTGGAACTCTTCCAGTATGGGATGCATGGATCCAATTTGGCAGCCCCCCGCACTTCACCGCGGTGTTCGTTATCAGGATTACCTGAAAGGGCCCACGCCAGCGAACATCTAGGCAGTTCTTCCGGACGTGCTTTTTAACCAAGACCCAGTCCCCTGGGTTCAGGTCATGACACAGGTTCCTCGCTGCTGGAACTTCAGCCGCATGCACCTGAAGGGACACAGAATGGATGGCGTCAGACAGTCCTTTACAATAATCCAAGATCAGATCATCTGTAATATTCAATAGAGCAGTAGTTGGAACTGTAGGAAGTCTCATGGCCCTCCCCATCAGGATCTCGTGGGGAGAAAGACCTGTCCTCCTGTCAGGGGTGCTGCGCATGCTCATGAGCACTAAAGGAAGAGCATCTGGCCAACTCAAAGATGTGGATGCCACTACTTTAGCCAATCTATTCTTCAACGTGCCGTTCACTTGTTCCACAATTCCTGAAGCTTCTGGTCGATAACTACAATGCAGCTTTTGGTCGATATTCAGTGTGGAGCACAACATCTTCACTATTTCGCTGTTAAAATGTTTTCCTCTGTCCGATTCCAAAGAGGCAGGCACCCCGAAGCGCGGTATCAACTCCCTGAGCAACAATTTAGCCACTGTGAGTGTATCGCACCTGCGTGTAGGGTACGCTTCAACCCATCTGGAAAATACGCATACAATCACCAACACATACCGAAGGCGATTGACTCTTGGCATTTCGATGAAATCTAGTTGCATTCTATTGAAAGGCCCCCCCCGACCTCCCAATGTGACTCAGTGTGACTGGTGTTCGTTTGCCTACGTTCAGCTGTTGGCAAGTAACACATCGTTTACATACTGATTCTGCTGCTATTCTAAATTTAGGGCAATACCAAGTTTGCCTAAACACTCTCATCATAGCATCCCTTCCTAGATGTACTGGACCATGTATTTCTCTCGCCATGGGATTAGCTAATTCTTCAGGTAACACAGCTCTCCCATCTGCTGAAACCCAAAAATCCATTTCACTTCGCACACAACCTGCTATTTCCCATGCCTTTTTCTCTGTTTCAGGTGCGTTCTCCTGCATTATTCTTAAATCCTCCCAAGTGTCTACAGTTTCTAACATCATACTTAATTCAGTCTTTTCTTCTGCACCTTCTATTTCCACCTTTGAGAAAGAATAACTTTGTTCCGCACAATAGCGTGCGACTTCATCAGCATATCTATTACCTTGTGACACAAAATCTGTATTCTTAGTATGAGCTACACACTTCACTACTGCGATGTCAACAGGACCTTGTAATGCTTCTATCAGCAATCGCACAAATTCTCCATTTCGAATGGGCGAACCAGAGGAGGTCATGTAACCCCTCTGAGACCACAACTGCCCGAAATCATGAACCACACCGAAACCATATTGGCTGTCCGTGTAGATGGTGACTCTCTTTCCATTTCCTGCTATGCAGGCACGAGTTAGGGCAATAATCTCTGCTACCTGTGCGGAATGTACTCCTTCCAGGCAAGCGGCTTCCACAACTCCAGTAATGGTACAAACAGCATAAGCTGCTCTCAACCGACCAGTATCGTCTCTTAAACATGAGCCATCAACAAAGTAAATTTCATCGGGGTCAGACAATGGCTCATCCACAATATCTGGTCTGGGTTTCGTGCATAGTTCAGTCACATCAAGGCAATCGTGGTCTTCACATCCTTCGCCTTCTATTACCGTAGGTAATGGCATCAAAGTAGCAGGATTCAAGACAGAGCATCTCCTGAGAGTCACGTTCTCTGCGGCAAGTATAACTTGCTCGTAGCGCGTGAGCCTGCTATTGGTCAGATGCTGCGTCTTCGTCCTGGTCATTAACAATTCAACTGAATGTGGTACATACACCACTACTGGATGTCCCATCACAATACTCTCGCTCCTTTCAATGCTGACACCCGTTGCAGCAACGGATTTGAGACATCCGGGCAACGCTGCGGCTACTGGATCTAATGTAGCCGAAAAGTATGCAACTGGTCTACGGGCATTACCGTGGGTCTGTGCCAAGACTGACAAAGCACATCCCTCTCTCTCACAGCAATAGAGTGAAAACGACTTTTCATAATCTGGCATTCCCAGAGCCGGAGCACGACATAAATCGTCTCTCAGCTGTAAAAACGCCACCAGACATTCTTCATCCCATGGTACCGGATCACTCACCTCCTTGTGCGTCAGTTTCTGTAAGGGCTTTGCTTTCAGTGAAAAGTTAACTATCCACTGTCGGCAGTAACCCACCATTCCTAAGAACATTCTAACTTCTCTCTGTGTTGTAGGTGCATTCATTTTCATTATCGCCTCAATCCTCTCTGGGGACACCTTACGTTTCCCTTTTTCTAACCTGTGCCCTAGATACTGTACTTCTGTCAAACAATACTGTAACTTGCTCGGAGATACCTTATGTCCATTTTCAGCTAAATGATTCAGTAAGGCAATTGAATCTACTTTACAAGCTTCCTCTGTTTCTGACGCAACAAGTAGGTCATCTATGTACTGTACCAGAACCGAATTCTGTGGCAGTACTAGATTCTCAAGATTCTTCTTCAGCAACTGATTAAAGATGGATGGGCTGTCTGTGAATCCTTGTGGGATTCGACACCATGTTAAAACGCGATCTTCCATTTTAAAAGCGAAAAGGTACCGGCTCTCTTCATCCAATGGGATTGAAAAGAAAGCCTGACAAAGATCTATCACTGTGAACCATTCTGCTTGACATGGTATTTGAAACAATATCACTGATGGATTCGGTACCACGGGACAACATGAAACGACTATGTTGTTAATCTTTCGTAAATCCTGAACTATCCTAAACTTCCCACTAGGTTTCTGCAAACCCATAATCGGGGAGTTACAAGGACTGCCCACGATTTCTTTCAGTATTCCTTGCTGTATCATTGACTCGATCACAGGCTTTATTCCTGCAATCGTTTCCTGTGACAATTTGTATTGAGGCGTTCTTGGAAACTCAACATTTGGTTTTACCAGAATTTTTACCGGTTCTACCCCTTTAATCAATCCTATATCTTCTCCTGTGAAATCCCACACCTCTGACGCCACTGCATCTCTTAAGTCTTGTGGAAGATCTTCTACCGTCAGAGTAGGATATAGTTCTACACAGAATTTTGAATTGGCCACCTTAAAGGTAGCATCATCGTCGGTAGTCTGTACCTCCACTCCTTGTGGGGTGCAGTATATGGTGCAATTCAATTTGCATAACAAATCCCTACCTAACAGACATACCGGACTCGAGTCACAAACCACAAACTGATGTTCGTTCATATGATTTCCTATTTTCACAGATACTGGTTCTGTCAAAGGACTAGTCATTCTCTTATTTGCGACTCCTACCACCTGAATTGTTTCCCCTGACATCGGCAAGTCTGGAACCACCGCTGATCTCAGAGTCGAACGAGTAGCCCCAGTATCCACTAAGAACGTAGTGGGACACCCTGCCACTTCTGCCTCAACAAATGGCCCTCTTTGATCCACTTCTAGGACTGCCCCGAGGGTACAATCCTCTTCACTGCTCACCCGTTGTCCTGTCAATGGATCAATGTAATAACATTTTTCTTCCTCAATAAACAGAGGCATTTGTTTAAAGACCTTTCCTCCAGCTGTTATCTTCGGTGGCTGTGGGAATTGGGCCCGTGGAGCCGAAGTCCCCCCTTTGGCCACCTTATTACTTGGGACTGTCACCTTTTGCACTGGGTCTTCTTGGACCTGTTCTTCTACTTCTAGCTCCCCATTTTCAGGGTTAAAGGGACACTCGCGTCGCCAATGCCCCACCTGGTGACACAGATGACACTTTGTTGTTTTCTTTAAAGTGGCAAAGTCTATCCTAGGTCTCTGCCCTTCTTCATTATCTTTGTTCTGACCATTTGGTTTTCGTCCCATCCCCTGCTTCTGCTGGCCACCCTTCCCAGCGGACTGCATTTGCACCACCATCAATTTCTCCTTTAGATTCTTGGCTTTAGAATCTATCTCGTCACTGCAGTACCTCGCATATCGTAAAATCTCATCTAGTGGTTTGTTCTGCCAACAGATTAAATGTTGCTGTATCATCAAACAAATATCAGGTCTCAACCCCAAGACAAACTTTGACACGAACTGCCCTATGTCTTTGGGATCCATTACATCTAGTCCACTGTATTGCTTGAATGTTTTCAACAATCTTTCATAAAACTCGTGAACTGTCTCCTTGGGTTCCTGCCTTGTTCGGTCTATTTTTACCCAATCTATATCCTGTGGTGGTACCTTATCTTTCAGCCATGCTATTACCCTTTCATACTTTTGCATGACAATCTGGGACGGTCCATTAGTCCGAGCATCCCTCACTGGTTCAGTATTTGGCCATTCAACACTAGTCTTACAAGGGGTCCACAAATCAGATGGGACCACGATGTCAAACAACGTGTTCAAATCAATCCACAATACCTTCGAAATTTTAACAAACCTTTCTACCTGCTTATACCACTCTACTGGATTGTCCCGCAACTTCGGAAATGAGTTGGTAAATGCAGCTAAATCTCCTCTACTCCAGGGCACATGTACATAATTTCCGTTTGATATTTCTCGCAAAGGGAATGCCTCCATCTGCATTACCCTTCCCTCAGGGGTCATCACATTTGTACTTCGCCTAACTGTGCCCTTTTTCGACCACCTTTCTTCCCATTTATCCAGTTCTCTCCACACTCTTATCCCTGTTACCAGCTCTCTTATGTGTGTTTTTAATCCAGTAGTTCTCTTCTCATCTAGATCCTGGTCTGCGTACTGTAACCTGTGGTTACTCTGTAATGCCCTTGTCCTAGATAAATCCACGGCATACCTGTCTGCCAAATCAGTCAATTTCTCATGAAACGCTCTAGCTTTCCTAGTAATATCCTTTGCCATGAACAATAACTCATCCTGTTCATACAATTCTATCCTTTCCAAAGGTAATGTTCCATCTATTATCTCGTCAATATCTGATTTTAAACTAGTAACATCAAGCCTTTTTGCCTTAATTTCAGCTTTCAAGACACTCAATTTAGCTCCTCCATCCGCATCTCTCCCATCCCAGCTCCGAGATCTACGTTTAGGTATTGGTGAGTTATAGGGAGTCCTCCCCTGTTCCCATCTCTCTAGATCCCATGCCTTTCCGTCTTCTCGGGGTGGGTGGTGAAACACTCCTTCATGCCTCATAGCCCCTCTCTACCCCTCCGGGCTAGTTTCACGGGATGCAGGGTAAGATGTTCCATTACTCCCTCTTTCTTCCCTACTTCCCTGTGATTCCTGATTATTCGAGGCGTGGCGGGACCTATCGCTGTTCTCCTTTCTCCAATGTTGAACGTCTTCCCCGAGTGTATGATGAAGGCACCTAAACCTATTCTGAAAAGCCCGTACCGCCTCATCTCCTCCCTTCCCCCAGAGACGGGACATTTCCTCACATTCTACAATCCTAGTATTTTGTTCCGGCTGTTCTCTCTGATTTGTAGGACATGCATCCCCTCTATTCTCTTGACTTTGGCCTTCCCGGCCCTGACTGCTTTCGCTGGCCCCACAATGAGATACAGTCCCGTTACCCCTGCTTTCCCACTCTGGTTCCGTTCTTGTCCTGTTACTCGGAGATACTATGGACCCGTCCCATTCCCTCAAATCAGCTCTTAACTCTGAAAAAGATCTTGGCCGCGGTCCCCTTAGATCCATTGGTCCTCTCGGACCTCCCTGTTCTGAATTGGGACCGACAGTTGTGTCTAATGGGGTGTTCCACGTTACCGAACCTGGTAATTGTTTCCATGCATTCGTCACATTATTCCTCCTTTCCATCTCAATCCTTTCCCTATCCAATTGCCTTTGTTGTTCCCCTCTATCTCTCTCAGAATTATAGATCGAAACTATGGGTCCTATGGTAACAGGCACTTGAAGAGCGTCTGGCAATCCCACAGACTCAACCCTTTCTGTGGTTGGCGTTTTCTGCACCACAAACCTTCCCACTACACTCTGTACAGTGTTGTTTGGAGATGTTTCTCCGCCTTTGCTAGGTGTCCATTCCGATATAGGGAGTGGTGTATATCCCTCTATCTCATTCCCATCCTCCCTTGCGAGCCCTCTATCTTCTATCAACTCCACTCTCGGAGGTGGTCTATCCATTAACAATCTGTTTATCAGATTGTCCTCCGACTCGCTTTCCTCGTCTTCTTCCATGAGGTTTCCTCCTCCTGACACCTCCCTCATCGGATACATTTTCTCCACCTCAATAGTCTGTACTCTCCAACGCTTTTCCTCCTCATCCCATTTGGAATCTCGCACTGCCCTTACCGATCGCGTCAGCCTTTGTTGACGCCTGTTCAAATTTCGGTCGTGTGCAGCCTTAATCCATGCATTAAGAGCCTCAAACTGTGTTGGTCTGGGCGAGGGTTTCAATGAGGACATGGTTGCTTTCAGCCGATGTAACACCTCTAATTTAAACGTCCCGTACTTCGGGAACTGCATTTCCTCATTCCCTTCCGTAAGCTTATTCCAAGCCCCAATCCACAATATCGTATGCAGCCCAACATTCGTTGCCATATAATGAGCTGGCGTACCCTCTGGGGGAGCCTCTTCCCCGTAATAATGTTCACTTCGTTTACGTTTAAAAATCCCTTTCAAACACTTAAAACACTTCATGATTTCTCTTTTCTCCGCGTTTGTTTACTTCCTGATGATATTCCACCAATCTCGGCGCCGTTCTCACTAACTGGCCTATCCGTACGCGACTTTCCTCCGACGTCACTCTAGCCGCCCAACCAGAGCGCGGCTCTAGCTAACGTCACACCAACCGCTCAATCACAGCGCGGCTCTAGCCGACGTCACCCGTCCCCCTTCGCAGCAGTTCCCCTCCTTTCTCAGCTCGTCTCCTCGGTCATGCACGCATCCCATTCATACTCTGAAAAATGATTACTTCCGTCCAAGCGATCACCTTTCTTTGACTGTACGCCCACAGTCTTTCTGTAGTTGTCACCTTAACTTGGCAAAATGTCTTTCCGTTTACTTCCAGACAATCGCCTTCTCCGATAGGTTACTCACACGCAGTAACTTTCGACCAGCGTCCGTTACTCATACACTCACTCTTACACTCCCCCTATCTTGGATCCACGGCGGTCAATGGTACCTCGTGACCTCCGTACTATGGTCGACAACTACCCTGGATGTTCGATACACCCAAAACCACTTAAGCTCTGGCCTGAACTTAAGATTTCACCAGTTCACCCGTTTACCAGGTTACCAGTTTACCAGGTTGCGCGCGCTCACAACCTTCTCTCATTCACACTACAGGCATTCAACTCCGCAAGACATTACAATACAAATACAACACAAAACACCGCAATCTGTTCACGCATGACCCTTTTTATACTCACTCTCCGATACTGCTGCTTTTCTCGCACCGTCTGCACCTTTCGGCACACGATTCTTCCGCTGCTCGTCTCTCGGCGTCTCGGGCCTTGGGGTAAACTAACCTCTCTAGATTACCTTCCTCAAGAAGATAACCATCCTCACTCTGCTACCAACTGCTAACGCGGGATTACTGGTTACTAATTATCTTACCAAATCCCATTTCCTGTCGACTGAATCGTTGGTACCTGTCTTGAGTAAAAGGTAATCTCGCAATAAAGCAATCAATTTAAGAACTTACACCACTCTAAATGACCACTGACCAAAATTAAGTTTTAAAGATTTAATATAAAGTCAAAGATAACTGAAGATACAAACTTCTCAAAATGAGATTAAGAAGATAAATCGGTATCACTATGAACATGAACTTTTTGAATAGTCTGAGTCTGAAGAACAAAATAATAAGTACAACTTCCAATAACATGAGCGTTGCCAAAATGAATACAAGTTGCAACCTCAAAGTCATTACAGAAAAGAAAATTAAGGTTAGTCTGTCCCTACACTATATTAAGTGACATCCCTACTTAGCAAGATCTTAACCCTCTAGGTGTCAGCCGTGGTGACTTCCTAAGAAGATCACGCACTTCTCTTTGTCTCTTCTCTGATGATGGGTCTCTCCTGATCAGCCTATCTGCCTACCCATCCGCTTCCTTAGGCTCCCAAAATCATCTGTTCTGCTCTCCTCCCGGGTCGCTTTCCCTAATACCAAATCACATTTCCAATAGAAACGCCCCTTGGGACGCCCCTCACGTGGTACATCTTTGCGCGGTAAACTCCATGATGGTACTCTTGAAGACCCTCGTTATAGTTGACCTTGGTTCCCAGGCTCCTTCTTCCGTGCGCTGATACCCCCTGAAATTCCTGGAAACTCCTACAGGCCTGCGCAAGGCGCCACTGAACAAAGTCCCTTTCATTCGAGCTGATTAGGACCCTCGCACCTGCATACAGCTCATCCTGCAGTGGGCCTCAAATTCCAGACTCCACCATATCTTTGGTCATAAAACACTCTCAAAGCTCCATGCTGGACACCTCACGACCTCTCCTCTAACGAGCATATGGCAATTTAAACTACATAACTGTGTCCTTTGCCGGAATGCACTGTTCGAATTGGCTCAAATGCCAGGATGCTATATCCTAATTCTTAAACAAAATTCAACATCCGTATCCACATATATATACACATTCAGTAAGCCATCATTGTCTACGTAAAACATTTATTACTCAAATGAAAACTTATGTGGTGTTTCCAACGTGACTTTACTTGATTTATTCAAAATTCTTCATATTTTAGTTTTGCTTATTATCAAATCATACCATAGTCACAATTCATTTTCATTGTCAACAAAATGCAAATTAATTTGATAACTCAAAACTCATTATACATATCATTTTCAGTTAACATGATGGATTTATCAAAACTTGCGACGACTCCCTCCCAATGCATTTCGATGCCGAAGCATCTTCGTCAGGGGAATTATTCTACAAAAAAAATGTATACATTTCATGTAAAATAACATTAAATTGACATCCCTTGTCCCATCACTTTCCTTATTCATGCTTCACATGCTTTATTCATGCCATACAAATCAACATCATGCAATTAATAGTGTTCCAAAACAACCAAACCTACTAGCAGCATAAGCAACATGGTGCAGTTCTCGTGATGTTCCCTATACATGCTATTCAATTTTATGACAAGTGCAACCTCTGTTTACTGACCCCTGAACCGTGATCCCATTGTCACCGACTCCAAACCATTACGTGTAAAACTTAACACAAATCACCTGCCCGTAACGAAATGTAAATACCTGAAAAGCGTTCTGAAAAAACGATTCTCTCTGTAATAACAAATGCACATGACTAGTCAATCATTGCGTTGTGTGTTTGACCCATGACCCCTCCTGTCACCATTGCACCCCCGTGCTTACTTGGAAATAACGTTGCGCTCCACGCAACAGATAGTCTCCAGCTCCAGCTGTCCTGTCTGTAAAACGAAAACAATACTTGTAACTTTCCCGTCTTAAACCACCGTCTTCCACGAGCCCTCTTTACTCTAACTCTTACCTCGCTACTTAGCTCGTTCTTCCTCTTCTCCTCTACCCGCTGCAAGTTTACTAGGTGACTGCTGCGCATGACCGGACGTATTTTAAACGTCTGTCCTCAACGCGGGACCCACGCCCCGCCCACCATTTTCAAACCGGGTCCGTGTATGATACAGCAATATAATCTTACGGCAACCTCTCCTCTCTGTCAACAGGTGTATTGATTACAACCAAAAATGAATTATAAATTATCCCAGATTCGACAAGTGCACCTACACAATACTCCATACAACCAATACAAATAAAAATGGAAAAAAGACTATTAGACCTACAGCGCTACTATAAACCCTCAATTCAACCATGATTAAATTCCCCTAACCATTCATATTAAATGCGTGCCTGAACACACAAAATATAAAATATAAAATATAAATTATACAAACACTCAACTGTCACAAACCCTTGTATGCTCCTATCACCGTAAAAAATGTGGTGCTGTACAAAAATAAGTGCTATTTAGAGTAATGTGCTAGGCAAAAATTGCAGTCCATAAACATTAATTGCACTCCTCAAAAAATTAAATCCTGTATTAACAACTAATTCATCACCACGAATACAGATATATAAATAAGTTCTCTCATAAATAACATGAAAATTCAATCTTGTCATTTAGCCCACCGGGTTTAACGGTCTGGAGATACCTCATCCAGAATGTTTCTCTTTGGGCAATTCTTACATTAGGATCCACATGGGGTTCAACCAATACCTGCTCTAGTACAGTGTATCTGAGTTGAGGAATCGTGTGTTGCCTCTCTTTCCAATGTTGTGCAAGACTAGATTTTTCATTGCCTGTCCTGATGTTCGACTTATGCTCAGTGATCCTGATCTTAATTTTCCTCATAGTGCGGCCTACGTATACTAGGCCGCATGGACATTTGATAGCATATATTACTGAGCTGGTGTTACAGTCTGACGTGTGTCTCAATGTAATTTGTTTGCCTGTGTGTGGATGCGCAAATATGTTACCTAATAGTACGTTGCCACAATGACCACAGTTATAACATTTCTGCATCCCTTTGGCTGTTACTACAACCGGTTTCAATTGTTTACTCTTTAGCAACTCTTTGAGGTTCTTAGATCTGGATAAAGCGAAAATTGGAGTTTCAATGAAGACAGTTTTAAAGTCTTCCTCTTGCTCAATAAGTTCCCATCTCTTCAATATACATTTCTTAATCTTCGATGTGATTGTCGAATGTTTCAAAACACACACCTCTCTTTTTGATGTCGATTTCTCTGCCTTTTGAAGTAAGGTTTCTCGTGTTTTTAATGATACCTTTCTCTTAGCTTCTGTTAGGACTTGCTCCGGGTAGCCTCTACAACTATATTGTTGTGCCACATCCTCTATGTCTGTTTTTGCTTGTACATCATCACTGCTAATCCTTTTGATTCTGATAAACTGTGAGAATGGTAAGTGATTTTTTAAACTCTGTGAGTGAAAACTGGAATAGTGCAATGCGTTGTTTCTGTCAGTGGGTTTCTTGAATACCTTTGTGTTAAGGCGATCATCCTGCTTTGATATCGTTATGTCTAAAAAGTTAATGGTGTTCTGATCGATGGTGTGGGTGAACTTAATTCTGGAATGGCATGCATTCAGATTCTCTATGGACTTCTCTAACTGTGTTTTAGGACCCTGCCACACAATGAGGATGTCGTCTATGTAACGTGAGTACATTTTCAAATGTGTCGTCCACTCTGAATTCTCAAGTATGTGCGCTTGTTCAAACTTGGCCATAAAGATGTTTGCGTAAGTGGGCGCCCCCGTAAAGCCCATTGATGTGCCCGTCTTCTGGAGGTAGAACCTTGATTGCCAAGAGAAGTAACCATGATAGAGACAAAATTGTAAAATCTCCAATAAAAAGATGTTCAGCGATTCCTCGTATTCACTCCTCAGCAACATCCATTCCACCGCTTCTATACCTTTTTCGTGAGGGATAGATGTATAGAGAGCTGTTACATCAATAGTAGCTAACCATACTTCACTTTCACCTGACATTTGTAGAGTTGCCAACTTATTTAGACAGTCTGTGGTGTCCTGAATATAAGAGACCCACTGTTGTACCAATGGCTGCAGGTAGTAGTCCAAAAACTTTCCTATTGGCTCATGTATAGAGCCACATCCTGCCACAATCGGGCGAAAAGGTGGATCGTTCGCGTCCTTGTGCAATTTGGGCAACATGTAGATATGAGGTCTGTTAGGATATTCAGTTGTTAAGTATCTATAAGTCTTTTCATTAATCCAACCCAGACTCTTTGCCTTCTTCAAAATGTCTTCCAAAACAGTTTGAAACAACCCTGTTGGATCTGTATCCAGAGCTATATATGTATCGGCGTCCTCCACATGTGCTGTGACTTTTTGATTGTAATATGTGGTGTCCATCACCACCAAGGCGCCTCCCTTATCTGCTGCCTGAAATGTAAGATCCTGATTCTCCCTCAATGTTTTGAGTGTTGTCCATTCTTTTCTAGTCAAGTTGGTGCTCACCGATTCCTTCTTGTGTATGTCAACCAGATCCTTTTTTACAAGTAATTCAAATAGATCCAAAGTCTTGTGTGAGGTAGGTGGAATGAAAGTACTTTTTGGTTTAAATACTTTAGTCGATGTTTCCTTTTCTGGTAACTGAGGTAAATTGTGAAAGAACCATCTGAGTCGAAGTTTCCTCATGAACTTGTATAGAGCTACTTCAGTCTCTAATGAGTTAGTTTTGTACGTAGGTACAAAAGACATACCTTTATTGAGAACATTCAATTGACTGTCAGTGAGATTAGTGTTGGAGATATTGACCACCAAATCTCCTACCGATTTTTCCCTCTTGTTTTGGGCTTCTGTTGTTCTTTTTGAGGCTTGTCCCCTTCTGACCCTTTTGCGCTGCTCCCTTGAGGTGGATGATCGCTCCTCTGGCCTGCCTCTAAAAAAGACTCTCTATCAGTGCCACTGGTGGAAGCTCCTTGTTCTGCCCTTGAGGTGGGGCTTATTGGTGGTGCCGGAGGTCTATTTGGTCGGGTATCCTGTTCAGTCGCCACACTCTCTTCTGATGACGCTTGTGTTTTTCTGAATGGGCGTCTCTGGGCGTACACCTCAGCCCAGGTGTACACCTCATCCAACTTGTAGTCGATGGTATCCCTACGAAATTTCCTCAATTTTCTCTCATGTACTTCTTTCTCATGTGCCTCTATAGTTTCAGTGATGTCTTTCATTGCCTGATCTAGGTCTTCTTTTGTCATACGTGCCTCCAAATCAGTCTTCAAATCTTGAATTTCTGTCGCCAGATCTTTTAGTATGTCCGCTAGTTCTTCTATTATTAAAAGTATCAAGTCAAGCGAACACTTGTTTAAAATCGAGTACCATTTGACCATGAATGGTTTATTAAATTTGAAAAGCATTGGTTTTAATGCAATCCTTAATCCCCGCGGGATCCGTTTCACCCGGTGATACTGGATCAACGTTGAGGCGTGTAGCCTCTGGTTGACCTCTTTACGTAAAGTGTATTGTAGTTGCTTGAGTGCTTTGCTAGTTGAGCCTGGAGCTGCTTGGAATGCCCTGGCTTCCTTGATCAGTGAATAAATGTTAGTAGCTTCATCATCTGTGTAACCTTTTACCTCAGCTTGGTTTTCTGTCAAGTGTGATATTTCTTCAAAATTCATGATAATAGTCTATGCTTTACAGTATTGTCGGGTGCTGGTCACTAGTGGGGTAGTGAAGTAATATACAAAAAATAATTGTGTAACCTGCACACCACTTCGATTCAAAAAATGCTAATCTACCTTTTGTTTATTGTTAGTAATCGGTGCAGACCCGCTTCCTGACTCACCCCTGTCAGGTTGTAATAGTACTGCAAAAGCAGACACAACTGTGTCCTTTGCCGGAATGCACTGTTCGAATTGGCTCAAATGCCAGGATGCTATATCCTAATTCTTAAACAAAATTCAACATCCGTATCCACATATATATACACATTCAGTAAGCCATCATTGTCTACGTAAAACATTTATTACTCAAATGAAAACTTATGTGGTGTTTCCAACGTGACTTTACTTGATTTATTCAAAATTCTTCATATTTGAGTTTTACTTAAACCACCGTCTTCCACGAGCCCTCTTTACTCTAACTCTTACCTCGCTACTTAGCTCGTTCTTCCTCTTCTCCTCTACCCGCTGCAAGTTTACTAGGTGACTGCTGCGCATGACCGGACGTATTTTAAACGTCTGTCCTCAACGCGGGACCCACGCCCCGCCCACCATTTTCAAACCGGGTCCGTGTATGATACAGCAATATAATCTTACGGCAACCTCTCCTCTCTGTCAACAGGTGTATTGATTACAACCAAAAATTAATTATAAATTATCCCAGATTCGACAAGTGCACCTACACAATACTCCATACAACCAATACAAATAAAAATGGAAAAAAGACTATTAGACCTACAGCGCTACTATAAACCCTCAATTCAACCATGATTAAATTCCCCTAACCATTCATATTAAATGCGTGCCTGAACACACAAAATATAAAATATAAAATATAAATTATACAAACACTCAACTGTCACAAACCCTTGTATGCTCCTATCACCGTAAAAAATGTGGTGCTGTACAAAAATAAGTGCTATTTAGAGTAATGTGCTAGGCAAAAATTGCAGTCCATAAACATTAATTGCACTCCTCAAAAAATTAAATCCTGTATTAACAACTAATTCATCACCACGAATACAGATATATAAATAAGTTCTCTCATAAATAACATGAAAATTCAATCTTGTCATTTAGCCCACCGGGTTTAACGGTCTGGAGATACCTCATCCAGAATGTTTCTCTTTGGGCAATTCTTACATTAGGATCCACATGGGGTTCAACCAATACCTGCTCTAGTACAGTGTATCTGAGTTGAGGAATCGTGTGTTGCCTCTCTTTCCAATGTTGTGCAAGACTAGATTTTTCATTGCCTGTCCTGATGTTCGACTTATGCTCAGTGATCCTGATCTTAATTTTCCTCATAGTGCGGCCTACGTATACTAGGCCGCATGGACATTTGATAGCATATATTACTGAGCTGGTGTCACAGTCTGACGTGTGTCTCAATGTAATTTGTTTGCCTGTGTGTGGATGCGCAAATATGTTACCTAATAGTACGTTGCCACAATGACCACAGTTATAACATTTCTGCATCCCTTTGGCTGTTACTACAACCGGTTTCAATTGTTTACTCTTTAGCAACTCTTTGAGGTTCTTAGATCTGGATAAAGCGAAAATTGGAGTTTCAATGAAGACAGTTTTAAAGTCTTCCTCTTGCTCAATAAGTTCCCATCTCTTCAATATACATTTCTTAATCTTCGATGTGATTGTCGAATGTTTCAAAACACACACCTCTCTTTTTGATGTCGATTTCTCTGCCTTTTGAAGTAAGGTTTCTCGTGTTTTTAATGATACCTTTCTCTTAGCTTCTGTTAGGACTTGCTCCGGGTAGCCTCTACAACTATATTGTTGTGCCACATCCTCTATGTCTGTTTTTGCTTGTACATCATCACTGCTAATCCTTTTGATTCTGATAAACTGTGAGAATGGTAAGTGATTTTTTAAACTCTGTGAGTAAAAACTGGAATAGTGCAATGCGTTGTTTCTGTCAGTGGGTTTCTTGAATACCTTTGTGTTAAGGCGATCATCCTGCTTTGATATCGTTATGTCTAAAAAGTTAATGGTGTTCTGATCGATGGTGTGGGTGAACTTAATTCTGGAATGGCATGCATTCAGATTCTCTATGGACTTCTCTAACTGTGTTTTAGGACCCTGCCACACAATGAGGATGTCGTCTATGTAACGTGAGTACATTTTCAAATGTGTCGTCCACTCTGAATTCTCAAGTATGTGCGCTTGTTCAAACTTGGCCATAAAGATGTTTGCGTAAGTGGGCGCCCCCGTAAAGCCCATTGATGTGCCCGTCTTCTGGAGGTAGAACCTTGATTGCCAAGAGAAGTAACCATGATAGAGACAAAATTGTAAAATCTCCAATAAAAAGATGTTCAGCGATTCCTCGTATTCACTCCTCAGCAACATCCATTCCACCGCTTCTATACCTTCCTCGTGAGGGATAGATGTATAGAGAGCTGTTACATCAATAGTAGCTAACCATACTTCACTTTCACCTGACATTTGTAGAGTTGCCAACTTATTTAGACAGTCTGTGGTGTCCTGAATATAAGAGACCCACTGTTGTACCAATGGCTGCAGGTAGTAGTCCAAAAACTTTCCTATTGGCTCATGTATAGAGCCACATCCTGCCACAATCGGGCGAAAAGGTGGATCGTTCGCGTCCTTGTGCAATTTGGGCAACATGTAGATATGAGGTCTGTTAGGATATTCAGTTGTTAAGTATCTATAAGTCTTTTCATTAATCCAACCCAGACTCTTTGCCTTCTTCAAAATGTCTTCCAAAACAGTTTGAAACAACCCTGTTGGATCTGTATCCAGAGCTATATATGTATCGGCGTCCTCCACATGTGCTGTGACTTTTTGATTGTAATATGTGGTGTCCATCACCACCAAGGCGCCTCCCTTATCTGCTGCCTGAAATGTAAGATCCTGATTCTCCCTCAATGTTTTGAGTGTTGTCCATTCTTTTCTAGTCAAGTTGGTGCTCACCGATTTCTTCTTGTGTATGTCAACCAGATCCTTTTTTACAAGTAATTCAAATAGATCCAAAGTCTTGTGTGAGGTAGGTGGAATGAAAGTACTTTTTGGTTTAAATACTTTAGTCGATGTTTCCTTTTCTGGTAACTGAGGTAAATTGTGAAAGAACCATCTGAGTCGAAGTTTCCTCATGAACTTGTATAGAGCTACTTCAGTCTCTAATGAGTTAGTTTTGTACGTAGGTACAAAAGACATACCTTTATTGAGAACATTCAATTGACTGTCAGTGAGATTAGTGTTGGAGATATTGACCACCAAATCTCCTACCGATTTTTCCCTCTTGTTTTGGGCTTCTGTTGTTCTTTTTGAGGCTTGTCCCCTTCTGACCCTTTTGCGCTGCTCCCTTGAGGTGGATGATCGCTCCTCTGGCCTGCCTCTAAAAAAGACTCTCTATCAGTGCCACTGGTGGAAGCTCCTTGTTCTGCCCTTGAGGTGGGGCTTATTGGTGGTGCCGGAGGTCTATTTGGTCGGGTATCCTGTTCAGTCGCCACACTCTCTTCTGATGACGCTTGTGTTTTTCTGAATGGGCGTCTCTGGGCGTACACCTCAGCCCAGGTGTACACCTCATCCAACTTGTAGTCGATGGTATCCCTACGAAATTTCCTCAATTTTCTCTCATGTACTTCTTTCTCATGTGCCTCTATAGTTTCAGTGATGTCTTTCATTGCCTGATCTAGGTCTTCTTTTGTCATACGTGCCTCCAAATCAGTCTTCAAATCTTGAATTTCTGTCGCCAGATCTTTTAGTATGTCCGCTAGTTCTTCTATTATTAAAAGTATCAAGTCAAGCGAACACTTGTTTAAAATCGAGTACCATTTGACCATGAATGGTTTATTAAATTTGAAAAGCATTGGTTTTAATGCAATCCTTAATCCCCGCGGGATCCGTTTCACCCGGTGATACTGGATCAACGTTGAGGCGTGTAGCCTCTGGTTGACCTCTTTACGTAAAGTGTATTGTAGTTGCTTGAGTGCTTTGCTAGTTGAGCCTGGAGCTGCTTGGAATGCCCTGGCTTCCTTGATCAGTGAATAAATGTTAGTAGCTTCATCATCTGTGTAACCTTTTACCTCAGCTTGGTTTTCTGTCAAGTGTGATATTTCTTCAAAATTCATGATAATAGTCTATGCTTTACAGTATTGTCGGGTGCTGGTCACTAGTGGGGTAGTGAAGTAATATACAAAAAATAATTGTGTAACCTGCACACCACTTCGATTCAAAAAATGCTAATCTACCTTTTGTTTATTGTTAGTAATCGGTGCAGACCCGCTTCCTGACTCACCCCTGTCAGGTTGTAATAGTACTGCAAAAGCAGACACAACTGTGTCCTTTGCCGGAATGCACTGTTCGAATTGGCTCAAATGCCAGGATGCTATATCCTAATTCTTAAACAAAATTCAACATCCGTATCCACATATATATACACATTCAGTAAGCCATCATTGTCTACGTAAAACATTTATTACTCAAATGAAAACTTATGTGGTGTTTCCAACGTGACTTTACTTGATTTATTCAAAATTCTTCATATTTGAGTTTTACTTATTATCAAATCATACCATAGTCACAATTCATTTTCATTGTCAACAAAATGCAAATTAATTTGATAACTCAAAACTCATTATACATATCATTTTCAGTTAACATGATGGATTTATCAAAACTTGCGACGACTCCCTCCCAATGCATTTCGATGCCGAAGCATCTTCGTCAGGGGAATTATTCTACAAAAAAAATGTATACATTTCATGTAAAATAACATTAAATTGACATCCCTTGTCCCATCACTTTCCTTATTCATGCTTCACATGCTTTATTCATGCCATACAAATCAACATCATGCAATTAATAGTGTTCCAAAACAACCAAACCTACTAGCAGCATAAGCAACATGGTGCAGTTCTCGTGATGTTCCCTATACATGCTATTCAATTTTATGACAAGTGCAACCTCTGTTTACTGACCCCTGAACCGTGATCCCATTGTCACCGACTCCAAACCATTACGTGTAAAACTTAACACAAATCACCTGCCCGTAACGAAATGTAAATACCTGAAAAGCGTTCTGAAAAAACGATTCTCTCTGTAATAACAAATGCACATGACTAGTCAATCATTGCGTTGTGTGTTTGACCCATGACCCCTCCTGTCACCATTGCACCCCCGTGCTTACTTGGAAATAACGTTGCGCTCCACGCAACAGATAGTCTCCAGCTCCAGCTGTCCTGTCTGTAAAACGAAAACAATACTTGTAACTTTCCCGTCTTAAACCACCGTCTTCCACGAGCCCTCTTTACTCTAACTCTTACCTCGCTACTTAGCTCGTTCTTCCTCTTCTCCTCTACCCGCTGCAAGTTTACTAGGTGACTGCTGCGCATGACTGGGATAATTTATAATTCATTTTTGGTTGTAATCAATACACCTGTTGACAGAGAGGAGAGGTTGCCGTAAGATTATATTGCTGTATCATACACGGACCCGGTTTGAAAATGGTGGGCGGGGCGTGGGTCCCGCGTTGAGGACAGACGTTTAAAATACGTCCGGTCATGCGCAGCAGTCACCTAGTAAACTTGCAGCGGGTAGAGGAGAAGAGGAAGAACGAGCTAAGTAGCGAGGTAAGAGTTAGAGTAAAGAGGGCTCGTGGAAGACGGTGGTTTAAGACGGGAAAGTTACAAGTATTGTTTTCGTTTTACAGACAGGACAGCTGGAGCTGGAGACTATCTGTTGCGTGGAGCGCAACGTTATTTCCAAGTAAGCACGGGGGTGCAATGGTGACAGGAGGGGTCATGGGTCAAACACACAACGCAATGATTGACTAGTCATGTGCATTTGTTATTACAGAGAGAATCGTTTTTTCAGAACGCTTTTCAGGTATTTACATTTCGTTACGGGCAGGTGATTTGTGTTAAGTTTTACACGTAATGGTTTGGAGTCGGTGACAATGGGATCACGGTTCAGGGGTCAGTAAACAGAGGTTGCACTTGTCATAAAATTGAATAGCATGTATAGGGAACATCACGAGAACTGCACCATGTTGCTTATGCTGCTAGTAGGTTTGGTTGTTTTGGAACACTATTAATTGCATGATGTTGATTTGTATGGCATGAATAAAGCATGTGAAGCATGAATAAGGAAAGTGATGGGACAAGGGATGTCAATTTAATGTTATTTTACATGAAATGTATACATTTTTTTTGTAGAATAATTCCCCTGACGAAGATGCTTCGGCATCGAAATGCATTGGGAGGGAGTCGTCGCAAGTTTTGATAAATCCATCATGTTAACTGAAAATGATATGTATAATGAGTTTTGAGTTATCAAATTAATTTGCATTTTGTTGACAATGAAAATGAATTGTGACTATGGTATGATTTGATAATAAGTAAAACTCAAATATGAAGAATTTTGAATAAATCAAGTAAAGTCACGTTGGAAACACCACATAAGTTTTCATTTGAGTAATAAATGTTTTACGTAGACAATGATGGCTTACTGAATGTGTATATATATGTGGATACGGATGTTGAATTTTGTTTAAGAATTAGGATATAGCATCCTGGCATTTGAGCCAATTCGAACAGTGCATTCCGGCAAAGGACACAGTTGTGTCTGCTTTTGCAGTACTATTACAACCTGACAGGGGTGAGTCAGGAAGCGGGTCTGCACCGATTACTAACAATAAACAAAAGGTAGATTAGCATTTTTTGAATCGAAGTGGTGTGCAGGTTACACAATTATTTTTTGTAATTTAAACTACATGACATTATCTGCTCTGGCCTACTTGATTTACATGCAGCAGGTCCCTGCACTCTTAAAACGTGAACTTGATTTAAACAGCAAACATTCTTAACTAGCATACGTTTCTAAAATAACACATCTATAAAGCATATACTTTTAACCCTAAGTTCAATAGTACATTTGGAAGAACCATGTCAACCTTATCTCACGTAAATTTAGCAGCACGTTCAGGTTTGCTGTGAATTGCCCTAAGGCCTACACATAATACTGGATTTTCAAAGTTACATTTAATTTGGACATGACTCTTTTTAACATGAGAACATGAGGTTTTCACATATATTCCAACATTTCTACATTAATCTCACACCGTTATAATTTATAGTTACTCTACTTAACATTCTATACGTTTCACTACTGAATATAAACCACTCTGTATATTTCACTCCTGAATATAAAATACTCGTGTGTAAAACATGTTTAAACTAACTACGTGCTTGTAAATATGGTGTACTTATACATTTTTTCAAACTCGAGCTCTCTCATGAGTATAAACCCAGGGTGCCTAGATTCTGACTAAGGCAATAAATCCTATCTATGTACTTCATATTGCTCTTGAATGTGTTAACTCCATTCTCCGGTGAATAATGGGTAATTTCGTTTTAATGTTGCATCCGCAGGTGGGATTCCCCCAAAAACTTCTCCAGCATGTCTGAACACAATGCTAATATCCCTTCATATCGCCATCCTTTTTTTGTACCTTGCTCAAAATTCTTTATTTTGGGCCGGTCATAGTAACTTGTAAAGCAGTTTTCTGTTTTTGCTATGTAGGAGGCTGTGTGGGGTGAAATATGACATGAATAATTTCTGTTGTACCTGGCTCATTTTATTCTGTTTAAGGTCCTATGACTGTGTTACTGAACTTTGCAATAGAGCAGAACGATATTTGCACCATTTTTAGGTCGAAAAAGTATATTTTAAAACAAAAACATATACAATATTACAAGACACCAGAACGCGCTGTAATCTAATAGAATACAATCATACGTCTTTGTCTGTCTTCGGCTGACAGGTGTAACTTGCATACTTTGCCATTGAATAGAATAAAAAATAAAAACTTTAAAACTAGACAAAGTGTCTGTAATTATTGGCTATCTTCGAGAGAAGTTTATCTTTTCGTGTGAGCTTGCTCTCCTATGAGGTTGTGAAGATGTTCCGAGCTCTCTCATAGGGGCAATACATCTAAAAGGTGGGCGTTTCCTGGTTAGCAGAAATTTCTCCTGCACATGCATTCATTTAGGTCTGATGTCATACAGTAAGAGGCACAGGTTTTCACTAGCACCTGTGGGGTGAAATAAGGAATGCATAATTTCTGCTGTACGTGGCTCAGTTTAATCCATTTTAACCCATTAGCTGCTGCCGTCGGCCAACGGCCGTCGCAAGCACTACCTCGGCGGATTTTGCGCCGTCCTAAACGGGTTAAGGTATTTATTTTGTTGTGTTGATGTAACTGAGAAGGGAGATTCAAAGCATTTACCATCAGTGACAGAAATACGAGCCATATCAATTACAATTCAACTCAATTACAATTTAACTTTATTCTATAATTACTTAAAATCCTTTACAAAAGCGGAGCAAGTAAATACAAATTAGAAAAGGTACAGATAAAATAGATACAATCTAAATAGGGGGGTTAAAATGCAGAGATGCTGTAATGTACCTGTACATAAGTAACTTTGTGCAAGAAAAGGTCCGTTTAGAATTAAAACACTTGAAGAATTTGACATGCAGGGGGTACACTAGACTATGTCACCACGGAGGGCACAGTCTATTAAATATTCTGTTACTAGTAAAAGTTAGTGTAGACTGTAGCAGTATTAAAAGTGCAATGCTGAGCAATTGCGAGTGCTGGTGATCCGTGAAACATAATTTATTTAACTGTCAATTCTCTGGCCAATCCTAAAGACAATCAAGCAGCCGCATAAAACTTCCCACTTTGTGCCAACGCCATCGGCACAATAGTGGTGTAAATGTGCCTTAAGGCCTCCTTGCATGTTCCTACGTCGTATTGAATGAACATGGTTCTTAAGTGCAAACGCCTTGGGGACAGCAAAACTGGGCAACAGCAAATGACATGTTCCGCGGATTCTGTGTGGTATTTGCACAAACAACATCCAGTCCCACTTAACAACCAGTTTTTCCAGTGATCTCTATAGTCTTGTATTGGCAAAGTTAAGAGCCATGTGAGATGGCATTAACTTGTAGTGTGGGTGTTAATTTATGAAATTGTTTCTTGGGTAACAACTTAATGTCTGTTTTCATTTAATGGAATATGCTTATTCATGCATGTTGTATTCGTCTTTTAATCCGTCCAGTTTCCTATTTAATGTAAATGTTAATCTCGCCAACTTGTTCTTGAAAGCAAAGCACAGTCCCCCAAATCTTTAGTTTTCATATTGTACGTTAGTCAGAGGCCTCAAGTTTTACCTGTGCTCTACTAGTTCTTAACAAGTTTTAATTATATATCATACAGAATATAATTTCGTTTTCAAGTAGGTTCTGTATACGTGGTCATTTGACACATGACTTGTTTAATCATACAGACTTCCTGTAGACCCTTAGCACAGCGGTATCTCAAGGATTTCCATCATATTTTTTTGTTCTCTTTACATGGGAGTGTGCTTTGTCAGGAGAAACAGTATGACCTGTCTAAAGAGTTGTAGTTTCCAAAGCTTCTAGGCAGAACATTGGTTTAATGGTGTCATGTGTCATCAGGAGGTTTTCTTATGATCTCAATTAAATCCAAATTTCTAAGAATATTATGTTTTGTACAGATATGTTTTAAAAATCGTGAACGTGCCTCAACCAGACTACTATACGGACAGACAAATAAAACATGTGCCAAGTCTTGGATTCCTCAATTACATAAGTCAAATTTGCCTGTTTTATTAAAGGTTGTCACCGCAATTTTTTGTTACTTCTTTCAACTGAAGTATCCTCAACCTTAACATCCGAATGGACCACCTGACCTTATAGTCCAGTGTGAAATTCAAATATTTTAGGCACTCTTTACACTACACACTAGCTAATGCCAACTTATTGTGCGATAGCTGATGACAGTAAAGTTTATCCATTTCGAAGCTCAACCTCAGGGTAGATTTTTTCTAAAAGAACTCTAGGATTTCTGGGGCCCAGCTTTGTATAAGGATTTCTAAACATTGAAAGTGTTCTAGAGCGAACTCTAAATTTTCCTTAAAAGTATATACTCCTGACATAAAATTGCTCCTAATGTACCGTGGGGTGCATGTAGTATATTACATGCTAACTAGCAAATTGGGGAATGTGATGTAGTAATGGACAAGGTGAATTGGGTTAGTGTAATTTGATTCCCTGAGTTATAAAATAAATAACATTTTGTCAAAACTCAATAAGACATCACTGGTTTTTTTAAATTTCAGAATTGAATAAAGAGAGAGTAATACTATTATAGGAGTTTAATGGATTTGGTTACCTCAGTTACATTGGAATTAAAACAAAAAAATAGTTAGGTCTTTGTACAAGTACATCTATAATTTGCGAAACTTGAATATAATAGATGACATCTAACAAGGAATTATCTTTGATTAATTAGGTTTTATGATTGGAACACAAGAAGATAAATAAACTCTTTGAACATTGGATCTAGATAAATAAAGCTTGGAAAAAGTTGCAAGGCAATTGACCATTAATAGTGAGATAATGAGAATTGTTATATATAGATGAAGTAGTTCTGTTAACTTATTTAATGAGATTCAGTTGAATATTATGGGAAATATATATGATGATAAAATTGGGGTTAAGATTCGAACGAAATGGAAATATTCAAAAAAGATTGTTTCCAGACAAATCTGGTACATCAAGGTGATGTTTAATTATGTATATATTAATGTTTGAATGATAAATACCAGCAATCGTTTAATTATTACTAATGTTGATGATCAAACAGCAGCATTGCATTGGTTTGTTAAATGACTGCCATCCTGTGTGATGTAAATCTAGAATGGAGATAGGCAGGCCAGAGGATTGCATATAATGGAGTTGTTAATGATGCCCTTGTGTTTTGAGTATGGACAGCATATTTATTAGTATTTATATTTGGTTTTGCTTTATTGCAGCCCTGATGTAGTCCTGAAGAAGGACGAAATGCGTAGGCTGTAAACAATTGATGGCTGTATAGGATTAATGGCTTTTAAGAAATTATGAAATTATCTCTAAATTTGTGAAGAAATTGAAATTAATGTGGAGAATGTTATGGAAATGATGATTGATGCATTTATCATGAATAAAGCTTCACCATTGGAATTGCTTTGGAAACTTCTGGCCTAAGGACTGAATTTCATTTTTGAATATAAAATAATTGATTGATTACTATTGAAGATTGATTACGCTCCTTTTTTTGTATAAATATAGTTAAAAAGACACTCCATGTTGCGCTGCAGTCCAATTGGGGTTAGATGAATAAAACCACATCATCTGCAGACCTTAAAAGGTGAATTTTTTGTGATGATAATTGTGGTGGAAAATTATTTACCAGTCTGGTAAATCACATACATATTGTGAGAAATGAAGGGAGGCAAGTAAACATCCTTGTTTAAGACCGTTTGCGTGGATATCTTTTGGGTTAAGCCCTTATCTCCTCCCATTTATACCTTACATTATGTGGATGTATGAAGTGCAACTATTATTCTTAGCAAAGTTATAGGCACACCTAACTTCAGTAATTTCCTCCACAGGGAAGGCCTATTTACTTTGTCAAAAGCTGTTGAAAAATCGTCAAATAAGCTATAGACTACCTGAGCTCTATTAATCACATATTTATGAATAATAGTTTGAAGGACGGCTGTATTGTCAATTGCAGATTGTTTTTGACGAAAACCTGCTTGTACCATAGGTATTACCACCTACATTTGGCCCAATCGTTCAGGCCGCAAATATTTTTCCTGTGGCATCAGGGAGAGCAATATCGCGATAATTGCTCAGGGAACTACTATACTGCCTTTCCATGAGTTCGGGATTTTTCCAGTCTGGTAGCAGTACATAAATAGGGGGGACAATAGTTTGCTCCAGCATTCGATATTTCTTTTATGACTTTTACCGAAATCCTGTATGGTCCTGTTGTAAGGTCTTTCCTTCTCTTCCTCCTTTCCACCCTGTCTTCCTTCCTTGTTCAGTCTGGGGACATTTAGAATGTTCAATGATGTCATAGAATATGATGGGACTCATGTGAGTCAGTTGACTCCTGGCAGAGCTCAAGGGAACAGCTCCTGGTGGGGCCTTCATACCATATTACATCTTGGCCTACCTACTACCCTTACCTACCTACTTACCATCTCTTTACTTCAATTTGAATAAAGATTCTCTCTTGGAACAACTACCTGGACTCCTTTGAGGTATTTACTTTCAACAGGCCCCATTGCTGCTGTGTCTCTTGCTTTCCTAATGTACACAACAATTTGCTGATCACATAGAGATTTCCCAATGTCAGTAGAAGGTATATTTTCCTCATGTTTTAAATGTTAAATATTAAATATTAAACGTTAAGCATACTTATAGAGCGCACGGTCATCCCACGGGCATCCTGGCACTAATGTACAGTGACTTGAACCATGCACACATGTTGCAGTTGGGGTCCAACCCAGAGAGGGCATGAACAGAACCATTCATATAGTTTGGATATATAAATGGACCATTCTTTTTGAGGGACAGGAATAGATCTTGGTAGTATTCTATTTCCATTGGCTTCTGCAACTATATCCCAAAAGGCTTTAGAATTTTTCGAACGGACCACTTCTTGCAGGTCTACCCAACATCTATACATTTTTATTCTATAATCTTTCCTGCTCAGCCTTTTTTTGCCTTTTCTTCAAGGTGAAATTTTGGCCTTCTGGCCCTAGAGATGTTCATAAATTGTAACCTAATCAACTGGTTTAGTTTCTTAGACAGAAGATGTATTGTCGGGTCATTTGTCCTTAGTGGCTGACTTTGCAGGGAAGAGGTTTATTTTCCAAAATCATAGATATTGATGTTTTTAAGTTTTCAAAACTGGAGATTGGGTTAACTCTTTTGTTGGTTTGTTCAAACATATGGTAGTCCATAATCTTATTGATTTCATTACAAATTTGCTTATGGTTCTTGCTGCTCCACAGTATTCGAGCTGGCTTTTGTTTAATTATTACTTCCCCCGTACCAGATGATAGGGACCTTGTGGAAGTTGATTGAATGTGGAGGTCTATTTCAAGACCAAGTATTGCATGATCACTGCTTTGAACAAATTCTATAGAGAGGCTGCAAAAGTTATTAAACAAATCATAGCTGCTGATGGGATAGTCCAATATATATAACATCTCCTCTCGTTCTCCCATTTAAAATTAATCTGTTGAATTCATTAATTCGTTCCAATATATATTAGCCCTTTTATTTGCTCTAATATGATCTGGAAATACTGCCGCTGGAATAGAGCAAGATTCTTCAAGTTCTGAATTCGAAATGCATAGAGTAAGGAAGTAGAGATTTTTGCATTAAAATCTCCCGTTAGGAGTAATTGCATATTTTCATTTGAACCTATGGAGATATCTATTTGATCAAAATAATTTAAAAGTGTTGTATCATGTTCAAACCCAGGGGGAACATAAACATTAAAGAGAAGATTGGCTGAACACAAAGATTTTTATCTTGATGCTTAATTTTAAGACATTGAACATTAGGACTAGTTAGATGAATTGCTGCATGGAGTTTCCAATGCCAATGATTTCATAGCCTTCAGTCTCATTGAAACCACAGCTGCGCAATGCACTGCTATCACAATCCTTCATATCACAAGCTTCTCAGTGACCGCAGCATCGGTGGTGATGAATTCCTGACCAGGACTTCCCATCTCTTCAACTGTGCGATGCACCCTCAACGCATGACTCGGTAACTCTTCGCAACCAGGATTCAGAAGGCCTAACTGGGTCCCTGTAGCCAGCATGCACTCCATCTGCGTCAGTGTGAACTTGTGACTTTTTTTCCGGTACAGCGCAACCTTCTATAACAATTTGGTGCTTTGTTTATTTTGGTGCTATCTTCACTTAAAACTTTAAAATTGCATATATCCATTTCTACTGAATGAGTATTTGTCATTTTGGTATTAAATCATGTATTAACATTTTCTCTATTTCTTATATTGGGGTGTGATTTTTCTTGCGCTGCGTTTCATTTAATTACTGTTTGAAGTGCTGCATAAATAGTTTACACATTGACTCTAAGTTAAGCCTCACTCATCTGTGCCAAGAAACCCAGGGGTTGAGCAAAGGTTCATTTAGACTTTGCTTTTGACTTCACACCAACAGAGATTGTGGTTTCTGTTTAAGTAGGGTTTTACTACCCCCTCCAACTTGCAACCCAATTTCTTACAATTTCCCTTAGAAATAAACCAAATGAGGGTGTAGGAAAGTGTTGCAAGGTGGAATGTTATGTGGTATGTGTGGGAGCCTTACCATGCAATATTCTCAAAATATACAGGGATGATCCTTGGATTCAACAACAATAATCCTTAGCTCAGTCCTGGTAGTATGACAAAGAGCAGTCAGGAGTTACTCAAGAACCATGTGTTAAGTATTTTAGAGTACCACTAAGGCTCTTAAGTAATTGAAGCAACTTGAAAGAAATCCAACGCCAATTTATAAAAATAGAGCAGATTTGTATCTAATTTGAATCTTACATATAACCAGAGCTATAGACTTAAAAATCATTAATGAAAAAAAGCAATAATCATTTTTTATACATTTCCCATGACGGTGAATAGAGAAAAACTACGACCGTCCAACATTCAACATTAAGCAATGGAGAAATACACGTTAGCGGAAAGTGCCATTAAAAACATTTACCACAGCGGTCAATGGAGGAAAAAACTTGGCTAGCGGATAACCCCATCAAACATTTTCCATTGCCGTCAATGGAGAAAAATCACTTATGACATTAAGTCACTTGCAGGGTGAGTTCCGAAGAAACCTTTTGTGGTTATGGTCTTAAGGATCTCTAGACCATGCTTCTACAGACAGTACCTTGTTACCCTTCCCAGGGAGTCAAGGTGCAGAGGTAGACTTGCTGTCCATAGAATTGACCGTAAACTGCAAGTGCTGTCAATCAGAGATGCAGATCTCTGCAAAACCACACATGCAGATTTAGTTCCAATTAAACCACGCAGAGTAGAGGCCTTTGGGGTCCTAGTACCCGGGTTCAACAACTTGAAACGCAGTGAAAGCTTGGCTCCCACTCCAGACTTGCAGGACACCAGTTCTCTTCTGGCTCACTCTCACCAGGCCCAGCGAGTTGCAATTCTTGTCACACAGCATGTCAATTGTCCTGCAGCTTGCTTTGGACTGGACCCACCAATCTTTGGGAGTCTGCTTCGGTATTGGTATCAGGCATCCACTGGAGAACCTCTTGCTGGGAGCAATGAGCTTTTGCATACGACAAACACACAGTTCCAGTATATGGTCCTTTCAGGGCACTTAAGTGTACTTTCTTTGCACTGTGGCAGAGTTCAAAGTCCTGTTGTCCGTGACGGCATCTTCTTTGCACCTCTTCTTGGATGTTAAGTCAGAACTGAGGAGTACCTTAAATCCTAGTTTAGGGGCTGTGGGCATGAGAGAGAGTGGCCAATGGGCTACTGGTCACTGCCGCTATCCCTCTTCTGTGGTGACAACATCCTGTGTTTGTACAACACATTCCTACCCAGTCCTCTAATCTAGGATCTTCCAATATGACAGAACTCTTCCTTGACTGTAAAGACCTCCAAACCCACCCTAACGGTGTGGTTAGCCTTTGGAGGTGTACCTCTCCTGACTAGCTAGTTATCCAGCCTGTCAGGCTGGACAGAGTGGGAAGGGCTTTGTACTCGAGTGAAGGACAAGTACTCTTGCATCTCAAGGGCGATGAAAGCCTTCAAGGCTCACCACCTTGATAGCTGTAAACACTTGCCTTCCTGGGAGGGAAGAGGTGGGGCCTCCTTCCTGCCCAGGTATTGTTCTACCATCCTGTGGACATGCTAGCATGACCAGCAGGAAAGCAGACTCTTGTCTTTGTGGCAAATGACTCGGGGGAGCCAGCAGAGGCCCCCTGGCACAGTATCCTAGCGGGGCACCAATTCAAGGGGACATTTCTGTCATGCCAGCTCACCCCGACATTCAAATCTTGTTGGGGTGAAAAAGAACAGTGTTTGACACCAAACCCAACAACATTCGGTCATTTCCTAATGGAGCTGGCGATCTCAAGTTTTCTCGGTGGACAGCCCATATTACTCTATGAACTACCGGTCACTTACAGTGAAAACTTGCATTACAGTGATACTGTATGGATATATATGTATAAATGTATATATCCACATCTTTAATATAATGCGCTCTATTTCCTGGGCTCAGGATGGCAACCTTAAGAGTGGCTTGCTTATATTAAGGCATTAGTATGGCTCTGTAACACATGGTGTGTGCAGTCACTATCGAGCAGGCAGGCTAGTCATGCAGGGCTGCAGTGGCAGTCCTGCAAAAATCCCTTTACTTGGGTCACACAGGGTGGCACACTATAGTGCTGCAGTCCTGGGGACCCCTTTACCACACTTGCCCTGGGTACCCAGTCCTATCTACTAGGGACCAATAAGGGGAACAATTACCTTTCCAATTTGGTGTACCAATTTATCATTGCTTCTATGAAAAAGAGCAGGAGCACTGGGGCCTGGTTAGCAGGTCTCAGTGCACTACCAGAGTCAAAAAACAGTATTTAGCAGTCTGAAATTGGGCACAAAGTGGGGGGGCTATCTGCAAAGAAGCCCAGTTTCTAACAGTCACCAGTCACTTATAACTTTTTGTTCCAAATGCTAATAGTTGTAACTGATAGGGCACAGCAGTGTGCTCTACAGATTCCAGTGCCTGCCTTCTCTCCCAAAACTGTGTTGTTCAACGTGGTAATCCAAAATTGGCAAAGACTACCCCCTTTCAAGTACCTAGTATATGGCACCAGGGTATCTAGGGCATAGATGGTAAATAGTTCCCCCGGGATGTAGCACAGTGTCCAAAGTAAACTACTGACAGCAGGATTGCCATTTCAAACTGCTGCACCAGTGCAAACTGCTCCAACTCAACTCTGCACTCACCATGTGTGGCACAGTAGTTTGACTATCTTCAAAAAATGTCAGGGATACCTAACAAAGGCCTTCTCAGCCCATCAGCAGGGTGCATTATATTTAAAGTGAGGAAACATGTGCAAGCCTATGCATGCCTGTAGTGTTGTTCCCCATTGGGAACTACTATAAGTGTTAGTGGGCCATGGTATAACATGCGCTGCCATCCGGGTATTCTCGAGGTGGGCAACTCCTTAATAGTACCACCAAAATACGTCATGTTTAGTATCAAACAACATACCTTCTCACCCCTGACACAAATCTTATGTCCTGGGTGGTGTGGCATGCACCTAGGTGGGTATGTTAGAGGTTGTCCACCTGGTTGCCACAGCTTCTCTGTGGTCTGGTTGGCTAGTCACTTTTCCCATGCCTACTGCAGTCAAGACAGGATTCTGACCTCCTTCCAGTCAGTATGATCACCAGAAGTATGGAACAAAGTCTTTGGCAGGAAGGAGGTCACACCTCCCTCCACCCACGCAGGCTAGTGAAGCGGCACATCAGGGTGGTGAGCTTCAAAGGGTGTACCACCTCTAATATGCATCAATGCTGACTCCCAGTCGAGGAAACAGCCTTACACCTGCCCCAGGCACAATTGCATCAGGACAGAAGGGAAATTAGTTAGTCAAGGAGGTGTACACCACAAGAAGGCTTGCGACACCTCCAGGATGAGCAGTCTGGTCTGTACACAAAAATTAGATTTCTGCCATCTTCAGAAGTGCCCAAATAGAGGTTTATCGGTAGTAAAGGTGACCCACACCCCTGGATGTGGTCACTTCTGGGGCAGATGAGCTGCAGGGGCTAGCTGCCTACTGGCTACTAGTTCCATATGCTTAACTCCCCTTAATCTAAGATTTAAGGGACCCCCAACACCAGAACCTTATATATCTGAACAATGTAAATCAAGGAAGGACCCAGAAGAGACCTGTGCCAGCGACAGCAGGACTTTGCCCACAGCACCAAATCAACAGGTTGATGCATTGTCCCTGCATGATCGACCCTTGTCCTTGGCTAAGGCTCGACATTCCCTGTCAGAGAGACTCCTGTGGAAGCCTGAAGTACCCTCACATTCCCCTAAAATAGTGACACTAGGTCCCTGCAAACTGCAGGTAAAACAACTCGCCAGATCCAAAGATTAGCTGGCTATCAGACTTGCTGAAGGATCGCCCAAATCCAGATAGACTAGTGCATTATGGGAACTGTAGTCCTGCCATTCACAAAGTTACAGGCAGCTAATGCATTCCCCAGAACCATCGGACGTCAAAGTTCCTTTTTGCACTACTTACCACTGCCAAGGCTTGCTGGTCACCAGTCCTGCAACTGACCTTTTCACTCAACACTACATAAAAAACGGAATTCCACCCTACCTTCGATCAACATTAGAAACACTTCCAGTGTTGTCTTATAGCATTTCACACCCCCAGCATCATTTCGATGGTAAAAGAAGCTCTTTTGGAGCTCCAGTTCAGCTCCAAAGACAGCTAGGACAAATTTGCACCCAAGGTTCACAGGCCAGGTAAAACTGAACTGACTGTTGTGTTCTTGGACCTGGGATCCACATCACCTTTACCCAGCAAGGGTTCAGTACAACTCAACTTGCAAGTGGTAGATTGTCATTAGTGGTTTTTTGCTCATTGACTACAATGTTAAATAGTCCCTCTATCATTTAGCATTGATTTTCTATTATATCGCAACTATATAACTTGGGTGTGTGGCCTTGATTCTAGGTAGATATGATGTAACTCCTCATCCCTCTACTGCTGCCACAACCATTAATCTGTCTCCCGACTTCCCTACAGTCCAGCACAGGCCCTACGGTGCCCCCCCTTAATACGGAGAAGTCCTAGCATTATGGTACACTGAAGGGTGAGAAGAACCTTGCCCCTGACTCATTCCACACAGCCCAGCCGCAACGCTCAGGGAGATGCAAAATGGCGGTGGCCACAGCGCTGTGAAACACCAAAGTGTACAGACTGCACCAGCCCCTACACTCTACTCTGAGGTGCCTGGGTAACAATTTAGCAGCAAAACCTGCAAATTAATCTGGCGGTAGTGTGACCCCAAAGCATCAACTCTGGGCTGCACCACACGAGAGGGGACACAGAAGATGATGGTTGCTGAGACACACTAGCACTGCAGCAGTCCTCGGCCCACCAGTTATTTTACAGAGACGCCAGTGCTCTCTGCCCAAAGTACCAAGACAGATTTGGAGTTGGCTGCGTGTCTCCACATCTGTGACCCCAAAAAATAAACCAGTAGAGAGGGCCCGTAGCGTACCTGCAGCCATTGCTGAGGCCCACTGCATCACCTGTAGCCTCAAGCAGGAAGCAGACGCTGTGGTCTCCGGGCGGAGCCAAAGCCAGCAGTTTGAAATTGCTGCAGAGAGTCAACCAACACCCAATGGGTGCCCACAGTGCCCACTGGTGGGTCCTTCTTGCTTGGACTAGTGCCAAGTGGACGAGAGCTAACTGGACCAAACAGAGGAATTCAGGCTCCAGGGGCTATGCGGTGTGAACTTAGCCACCAAGATGGTGTTACCCTGGTACCCTGGGAAAGGACAGTAAAAGAGAGGCAGGGGGCAGGCAGATTACCCCATCAGCGTACCCTTGGGAGCAGGGAGCCAGCTCAACGACTCTGGGTCCTTGCTTCTCGTGGGCGGGGAGGCTTGCAGCTACATGCACAGGAGTTGAAAAGACACCCAGTCTGGCCTGGGCCGCAAAGTTGGGCAGGGACAGGAGCCATGACAGGCACTCCTTGGGCCCTGCCATTGCGACACACCCAACATTTGATATCATGGTGGCCCCCTCCCTGAGGGTCATTTGAAAGCTCTCTAGTGGCCCTGAAATGAGTGGGGCGAAAAGATCCGACTCTTCGCTGACATGGCTGCGGCACTTGTGATATATGAGAGAGCCCTGCAGGAGATGCTTACCAAATCCAGTAAGTGACCGCCAGTCCCGCAACCAGAGCAATTGGCCAATGGGGACAATAACAAGGGTCTGTAACCCACTCTTTCCTAGAGGCCTGGTTTGCAACCCTCAGGGATGATCTCCAAACTGTCAAACAAAACCTCTCCCAGGACTTAAAAGATGTTTGTTGAGATCTAACATGAGTGGGAGATAGGATCTCAACCCTTGAAGACCATGAATACAGCCACAAGGAAGAGACCAAGCAGCTCCAGCAGGATGCAATTTGCCTCGGGTAAAACAGTTTGACTATCATATTCACACGGAAGATCTAGAGAACCAAAGCACAGGGCTAAGATGTGGAGGCCTATGGTAGGGATCTATTCCTGCAGATCCTGAAAGCACCCCTTGACAAGGAAATCCAGCTTGACAGAGTCCAAAGGGTAGGCCCCCGAGGCAGGAGAATGCCCACCCATTGCACATACTGGCATGTACCCATGATTTCCAACTTAAAGAAACAAATCTCTGTAAAGCCAGAAACAACCACCCTTTGCAATCCCAGGGACATATTTTAGCACTATATCAGGATCTCTCAGCTCTCACTCTGCAGAAAAGGAGAGACTTTTGACAAGTGACCACCTTCCTTAGAGACAAAGGCATAGTCTTCTCCTAGGGCCACCAATGCTGCTTGATTTGTCAGTGGGAGGGGAACTGTACCAGCTCTGATCCTTATCAGAGGCCTATCAAGTGTTGAACATTGAGGAATCCCCAGAGGTGAGGCCGCAGACCAGCCCCCAGGGATACGAAGTCCATAAGCATCTCCCTTGGCACCACAGCCAGGCCTAAGGACACCCTAGCTGGAGACCCCGACCATCCAGGCAAGGCCTGAACAATATTGAGGCCTTCATCTTTTCCACTTTAGCACTAGGACGCTGGGGGCAGCTGAGGCAAGGTGGCGGCCTGCGAGGCCTCTCCGAGAGAGGTTGAGAGACACTAGCATGTTCCTACACCCAGGATTTCTTTGTGACATCCCTAGCCATGGCCAGTACATTCAGTTTCTCCATATACCTCCATATACACTCATATACCTCTTGGCTTCCTCACATCTGGGGCCTGGCTGGGTCCAAACCAGGTCTAGTGGGGGGGGGCTACAAACATGGCCAGCGATAGTCATGCTTCCTTCCCTTTCCCCTGCACACGATTGATTTAAAGTAGTCACCATTAATGTAAACAATCCGACAAAGCGATATTCTTACTTGTCTCAGACGGGGGCTGATTAGTGACTGCTACAAGAGACACACTTGTTAGCTCCAGACCTGCATGGAATGCGCCTTCCACGACTTTCCACTACAGTTCTTCTCCACCACCTCCATAACCGCGGGAGAAGCCATTTTGGTCTCCCGCTCTTTTTGTGGTCGGGTAGGCTCTTAATTAGCAGTCATCAAAGGACGTTTGCTAGCATATAGTGTGAGTGTGGGGACAGCACATATGCATTGGCTTCCCTGTACGCCCCTAATGATGGACAGGAATGCATTCTCTGGCATGTAATAGAGGAACTGAGAGCATCCTAAGATCGACTGGTGCTGATTGGAGGGAACTCAAACTAGCTTTCAATAATGAACAGGACAGATCAGCGCAGCGATAAGGACATACAGGGCCCTTTTACAGGATGGAGCATACTGGTTGCCGAAGATGTGCTTACAGGACCTTTGGCGAGACCGATATACCCAAGTGCAGGACTCACATTTTACTCACATGCCCACAAGACAAATGCCCACCATGACTCATTTCTGGGGACAAGAGAGATCCAGAACCTGATTAAGGATGTCATGATAGAGTCCCGATCCAGATCAAATCATGCTGCGGTATCCCTTGCCCCCACCTGTGGAGACAGAGCGTCTGAAAACTCGCTCTGGAGGCCTGAAGCAGTGGAGAGCATTACTAAGCTGATAGTGAACTTCCTGTCTGTTAATGACACTGCTGAAAGATCTATCACTACCCTCTGGGAGACCCTTATTGGGAGGGTCTACATAAGACGGCTCAGGTATTGGAATGCATCCCCAAATACACCATGACTCCCAGGGTCTGGCTGCAGCTTAAGGTGGCGTGTGCCCAGTTAACTGGACAGAATCTGGACAAAGCTGAATATGCACTACTCCACCTTCGACATTCCTTCTATGTGGGTGGAGATAAATGTTGGAGGCTATTAGAGAATAAACTCAGGGCTTAGAGGCAGGGTGCAGGAGTAGAGTCCCTGCTACTGCCTGATGGCAGGGGCATTGTTGGAGATGGCCCCATAGTATCACCTTTCAAGACTTTTATTCGCAGCTTTAGTCGGTGCAAGAACTACTCCCAGACGGTCCCAACATTTACCAAAAGGAGGCACAAACTCTACGCCTGATCCCGGATCAAGCTGACTCTCAGGAACAGCCGAACCAGATAGAGAAAGCTATCTTGGCCATTGCCTGGCAAAAAACGCTTTAATCCCCGTGACCGAATGGATTCCTGGCCCTCTTTTACAAAACCTACTGCACTGCGCTTACTCCGGTCCTTAGCCGTCTCTTTAATTCCATTGCCTGGTCTGGGAATGTGCCATCCACGATACTACATGCTTCCATCATTGTCATCCCCAAGCCTGGGAAAGACAACAGCAGAGTGGATTGTATCGGCCAATATCCCTCCTTAACGTGGATATTAAACTTTTTACTAGCATCTAAGAAGCGCGCCTGAGCCCTTTTAGGCAAGGATTGATCAATACAAATCAAGTAGGATTTGTCCCTCATTGTCAGTGCAGTGACAACACAAAGTAGATCCTTCACCTGATTGACAAAGCCAAGCGTTCGCAGAATGAGATAATGCTACTGGCAATAGACGCCGAGAAGGTGTTTGACTGGGTGCATTGGCCTTACTTAGAGGCAACCCTCAGACTCTTTGGCATCTGGAAGAGATTTTGTACCTGGGTACGCTATAACTACGGGGAAACTGCGAGCAGTGGTCTGGGTTAATGGGAAGATCTCAGCTCCCTTTCCTATCAGCAGGGGGACTAGAAGGGGGTTACCATTGTCACCTCTGCTGTTCGCTCTATACATGGAGCCCCTAGTCCAGTGCATCTGGGGCATTTTGGCCATCACAGGCATATGTTTTGGCAGGGAGGAACACACTGGTAGACGCTATGCTGATGACATGATAGTCCACAGAATTACCAATCCAGGCCCTTCCTGCCTTCCTGGCTGAAATTGGGGAGTTTGGGACAGTGCCAGATTCCAAATAAATTTCCAAATGTCACAGGCTCTATATCTCTCATTCCCTTGGTGTCAGAAATGTTACTGACACACCAATATCAGATACAGTGGAGACCAATCCATCCCCTACCTCAAGGTCTAACTGGCTGCAGCAGTGAAGGTAACAGCAACCCTCAACTATCACACCTTACTTTGGCAGTTGAGGGGGGATCTAGTTCAGTGCAAACAATACCGGTTGTCACAGCTCGGATGCATGGTGCCATTCAAAATGACCATTAAGATCCTATTTCTATTCCATACCCTCCCAATAGAACCTCCTTTAAGCATGCTGCAGACTTTACGAAGGGAGATGAGCCATTATTTATAGGTGAGAGTGAGGCCCGCATGAGTTGGAAACAGAGCTACAGGTCCCCATGAGAGGGAGGCCTGGGGATCCCCAACCTCCTTCATTACTACCAGGCATCCCAACTCCCCTACATAGTGTGGACTAGCTAGGAGTTTGAGAAACACTGGCTGTTTATGGACAGGGCAGCAGTGGGGATGCATCTTTGGAAGTTTCCTTTTCTTTGTCATACACAGCGGACATGGGGTCTTTATACCTTTTCTGTCATTAAGGCCATCCTTCAGGTATGGGATCGAGTGGCATCACATAAAAAGCAGTACTCATTTCCTTCAGCCCTAACCAAGATTTAATGCAATGTGGATTTCACTTCGGGTCTTTGCCATGCCAGTTACCAGCAATGGCAGACGGCGGGATGCAGATCCATTGGGCATTTTTTGCAACGGGGAGGGTCCTATCCCTTTTGAGCAGCTACTTAAAGACTGTGCACTACCGGAAATGGACTATCTTCAAGTCTGACACTGGCTTATCAACCTGACTGTCCGTGCTGGTGTGCAACGACCATTTATTTCATTTGAGAAGTGGATAATTACTTAGACCTCAGATATCTTTCTTATAACAGAACTAGCTGTATAAATAACAATGGTGCATATAAGGCCACATGGATCCTTGAAAAGCCTGAGCTAGTATGATTTTGGGAAAGGCATTAATCAAATTTTTACCTGAGTTAATGGTAACAGAGTGTTTTGAAATATACGCAGGAACACACGATTATTGTTGTATAAGATTTATTAGCTTCATAAATCGTATATCAAAGTATACTACTTGAATACCAGTTCCAGTGCTCACAGAACAAGTGCAAGGTGCATGGTTTGACGAGTGCTAGTGACATTAAAATAATACAACACATTGACAACATTATAAATACTCCATGTGTGATTTAAACAATTAAAGGAGTTTTTTGTTGTGAAAGGGTCGACAGCGTTTCGATTTCAATCATCATCAGGACGAAATGTGAGCAAGAAGAATCGCTGGGGAGAGACCGGTGTAGAGTCCGGTTTAGAAAGGAGGTCGCGGCAGGGAGCTCACACCATCGACGTTGTGGTAATCGGGGCGGATGAGGCATCCAAGAGTAACTGAAGAATGGTAGTCGAAGAATGAAACTGGGTCCCATGAAAACGGGTGGATTGGAGATCAATCAGGGTGCACCACTAAGAGGTTGGTGGAAGGTGAATTTGTTAGATCACAGACATACACGACAGCTTCGGACCGCAGACCCCGCCTCCAACCACCAAACCATCGACCCCCACCCCCAGCCTCAACGCATGGACCCCTACCAGCACCGAAGACACCACCCGCGTCATGAACAGCATCCACTCCGGCTCCCCCTCCCCTTGCCCTCATCATATCTTCAACAAAGCCGACACCATCATCGCACCCCACCTCCAGAACGTCATCAACAGCTCCTACACGTCAGCCACATTCCATGAAAGCTGGAAACACGCAGAAATCAACGCCCTACTGAAGAAACCAACAGCGGACCCAAAAAACCTCAAGAACTTCCGCCCCATCTCTCTCCTCCCCTTCCCGGCTAAAGTCATCGAGAAGACCATCAACAAACAGCTAACAGCATTCCTCAAAGAAAACAACTCGCTCGACCCATCCCAGTCCGGATTCCGAGCCAACTACAGCACAGAGACCGCCCTCATCGCAGCCACCGATGACATCAGGACCCTGATGGACAACGGAGAGACAGCAGCCCTCATCCTCCTTGACCTCTCGGCAGCCTTTGACACCGTCTGCCACCGCACCCTTATAACCCACCTCTACAACACTGGGATCCAAGGAAAGGCCCTGGACTTGATCACATCGTTCCTCTCTAACAGAACCCAGAGAGTCCGACTCCCACCCTTCCGCTCCGAGGCAACCAAGATCATCTGCGGCATACCCCAGGGCTCCTCACTTTGCCCTACCCTCTTCAACATTTACATGAGCCCCCTCGCCGCCATCGCACGCAAACACAGCATCAACATCATCTCTTATGCCGACAACACCCAACTGATACTCTCCCTCACCAAAGACCCCCTCACCGCCAAAGCTAACTTCCAGGAAGGAATGAAAGATGTTGCAGAATAGATGAAGCTCAGCCGTCTGAAGCTCAACTCGGACAAGACAGAGGTCCTCGGACTATCCCCATCCGCCTGGGACGACTCCTGGTGGCCCACGACGCTGGGCACCGCACTAATACCCACGGACCACACACGCAACCTGGGATTCATCCTGGACTCCTCCCTCACGATGACCAAGCAAGTCAATGCAGTCTCATCCTCATGCTTCAACACCCTGCGCATGCTCCGAAAGATCTTCTGGTGGATTCCCACCGAAACCAGGAAGACAGTCACCCAGGCCCTCGTCACCAGCCGACTGGACTACGGAAACGCCCTGTACGCAGGAACCACAGACAAACTTCAGAAACGCCTGCAACGCATACAGAACGCCTCCGCAAGACTCATCCTCGACATCCCTCGCCACAACCACATATCTTCCCACCTGAGAAACCTGCACTGGCTCCCCGTCAGCAAGAGGATCACGTTCAGGCTGCTCACCCACGCACACAAAGCGCTCCACAACACGGGCCCGAATACCTCAACAACCGCCTCTCGTTCTACAGTCCCACCCGCCAGCTCCGCTCCACCAGCCTTGCCCTCGCCACCGTCCCTCGGATTTGCAGAACCACCACCGGAGGAAGATCGTTCTCCTACCTGGCAGCCAAGACATGGAACTCCCTCCCTGCACACCTACGACTAACCCAGGACCATCTCACCTTCAGGAAACACCTCAAGACCTGGCTATTCGAGCAGTAGCGGCACCCCCATCCCCCCCCCAGCGCCTTGAGACCCTCCCGGGTGAGTAGCGCGCTTTACAAATTGACTGATTGATTGATTGATTGATTATGGTCCACAGTGCTAAGTTCACAGGAAACAACTGCCGGCAGTGGGTGAGTGATAGTATCGGGAGACCTGGGGGTCTCACATTTTTTCACACACCCCCAGTCACAGATCTGGGTTGAATCCATCATGTTCTTTAGCTCAATTCGCCACCTCAGTTCAGACCCAGCTATATGCAAATCAGTCTTGACCCTGTGCCTCATGGGAACAATCCAGCCCAAACTGGCAAGTCAGGTCTTCCCTGAACCGGAAACCAGCATCCTGGGACCGGTTTCAGGGTATCACCCCTCTTCAGCCATGCTACCTTGAATCCAGTGGCAAGGGACCCATGTCTGAGCATGCCCTGCCAACTTAGGGCGAACATGGCAAACACAGAGATGATGGCCGGAGTGCTGAAACCTTTCAAACACTCACCCCCAGTCACAGATCTGGTTTGAATCCATCATCATTTTTTAGCTCACTTTGCCACCTCAGTTCAGACCTAGCTATATGCAAATCAGTCTTGACCCTGTGCCTCATGGAAACAGTTCTGCCCGAACTGCCAACCCAGGTCTTCCCTGAACCAGAAGCAAGCACCCTGGGACCTGTTTCGGGGTAATCTATAATATCATAGAGAGCAATAGAGATAACACAATAGAGGAGGAAGGGGTCAGGGGAATGCACACGGACAATCAAAGCACTGGGAGGAGGAAAGGTATAAAGTTGACCATGTATTCAGCACATAAGACCACATGGGGCAAGTCTGATGTATGTCATGCCCGCTCCCAATGAGCCAGTCCACTATAGAGTCTTGTTGTGCCCTCATGTGTGCATCTGCAAGGTTCAGAGGCACCTGCGGGCCCTGTAGGCCCCTGTAGGCCTCCTTGTTTCCTCTTTGCCAGGGATTTAATGGAACCCCATGAAATCCCTGGTGGAGAGGAAACTCCTAACATACTGTCCCGCGAAGCATATGGGTGCCTCTAAACCACTGCAACACCGCCAGGGAACTGTGGTTTATTGGTGGATGTGGCGAGACTGTGGTGGTCCCACCACCCAATTCATAATAGGGTGGTGGGGAGACTGCCATACTCCACGAGACTCATAATTGGGCCCTCAGAATGCTCCGGACCCCTCTGTCATCTGCCACCATTAACTGCATTACCAGACCATTCTTGCTTGGATCCGGTCTTTCCAATGTCCCGCCAACCACCAGACTGGATGTGGGATTTTTGCTGAGGCCTAGGGCATGAACAACGGAGACTGCAAAATGAGAAGACAAAAAATGGTGGCCTAGTGCTTTGACAGCCTGCCTGACTGGCTCTGCAATTGCACTTCTGCTGGATTAGCCATGGGGTCAAGTCAGACTGACGGATGCGGTTAGATAGCGTATCCTGGTGGAACTGATCGAGGGTGACACTATTGGAGGTGCAGAGGTGAGCACAGCCCAGCGTGGCTGTGGATGGAGAGGTCGGGTTTGACCTGACCGTCGAGCCCAGTGTCTCCCTGGGCTATGCTTTGCCGCTAATGAATGGCCATCATGTGGCCTGCGTCATTGCCTTGACCCATCCCAGGTTACTGGCCCACCAGTGGTGGAGGACCAGGCTGTTCCAGTAGCTGGGCCAGCAATGCAGCCTGGGGCGCTCCTGGAAGAGCCTGACCCACTTTGGGCCTTCCACGTTTTATACACACGTGAGGAGCAGTGGGGGTGGCTCCACGGGGTGAGCAGCCCAAAGCTTGATCACCGGGGAAGTGCAGGGGACTCGGCCACACTGGGGTGGGCTGTGGCTGCGCAGCTGCCTTCAGCATCATGTAAAAGGCTGCCTTACAGCACACATCACCCCCATCTCTGTCTGGTACTGGGGAGATGGGGCCCATTCGATTTTCCTAGCCTGGAAGCAGCCTTGTGGGCCTGGCTGGCTTGTGGTTTCACTAACTGGCCCCGGTCTGGACAATATATAGAGTGACTGCATGTTTCTCTGGGACAGTGGCCTGGGCTTCTGCCACATGGCCCTGGTTGATAGAGCTGCTAAGCCCTGTGTTGCTGTGCTTGGATTACAATGTGGAGCAGGCCTTTGGAGGTCATAGGGGGCATGCCCGACCCACTGCTGTGACATCTGGCTGCGTGGTTGTAGGGGATATAGTCCCTTGACCCCCTGGCTTGCTTGCTGCATAATTTAATGAGGCCCAGGAACTTTGTGCACCGCTTGCAGTGGTGTGCTGTGCCACACCTTACAATTAAGGCCCTACGTGCCTGGGCGGAGTGACACTTCATCCACAGCTTCCTTTTCACCCACTCCTGTCTCCCCCACCGCTGTTTTCCTTCCAAGGGTGCCCGGGTTGGGCCCTGCACAGGGCTGCTCATGCTTCTGTGATCCACAGTAAGCTGGCCAAGCTCTTCACTACAATCACTGCACCTTCCTTCAGCGAGATGGGAAAGGATAAAATCTCAAGACCACCCCCCTCCCAGCCATGCATTGATCAATTCAACACTCCTGCTGGTCCAGCAGGGGCAGAGGTGCCAGATAAGGCCCTCACATCAGCCAACAGTCTTGACAAGATACTTTAAGCCAAACAGTCCTCACAAACAATGGTTGAAATGAAGATAGGGGAGGTATGGGTGGATTTCAAGATCTCTGAAATGATACTGGACAGTTTATTGAAGCAGAGGGGTGCATTTTGACAGTGGAAAACCATGTGGCAGATTTCAAAGCCAAGATGGCCTGGCTCATCACTCATACAAGTGAGTTCCGTCATCATGCCGAAGATGCCGAAAATCTCTCTAGGTGCAACAACTTGCGCTTTGTCAGGTTTCCAGATACCCAGCCTGCCAACTTCCTGGAAGAATGGCTCGAATCCTGGATGCGGAAGAACCCCCTGGTTTGCGTTTGAGCATGCACATAGAATGCTCGCGCCAAAGCCTCCTTCAGGGGAGCTGCGCCGACCCATGTTTGCAAGTTTTCTTAATTTTAAGGACAGACAATGTATCCTTACAGAGGCCAGAGCGAGGCCTGCTCTCCTGTACCAAAACTCTTAAAATATTGATTTTTCTGTACAACAAGTGTGAATTCCAGGCCAGGGGGGATTCCTATGAAGCTGTCAAACAGAAACTCAGGGGTCTCCAACTGTCTTATATGCTTCTGTTTCCAGCATGACTTAGGGTATCTATGAGGCAATCCTATTTTTCTGAGACCCCAGAGTCTACTTGGGAATGGCTTACAGAGGAGAAGCGGCTACACCGTCCACCTCACTCTCAGTCCTTGCCCACTGGTTGGGCCCTGGCCGATGACCCGCATCTGGTTGACGCCGTCGGAGGGTTTGCACTCACTCCTGTACTAGCAGACATGCCACCAGGAATATATCACCACCTTTAAGTGCAGGGTCTTCAGCACCACCACCACCAATCAGATCATACTTATCCTTGATTGCCCAGGAGGACTCCCATGCAATGGCCCATCCAGAGGAGCGGTTAATTCAGACTCCCTCGGCTATCTAAATGCACTATGATCGACCCTGCTTGAGATGTTAACATGCAAATATTCTTTAACTTCTTTTTCCCTAGTTCATGACTATCTGTGTGGTATCAGGCAATGCACTGCATTGATCCTGTGTACTGGAGGGATCCACTACTCAACACCTAGCCAGGACACTTGAGTGTATATTGGGGTAATTGCTGATGGTTACAGATGCTTCTCGGGTGGGAAGAAAGTTGGGGGGAGGTTGGGGGGACTTGTAATGCTTTGGTACATGCAATATACTGTTTTTTTGTCTGGCCTTGTGTTGATGCTTTTTTTTCCTTAGGTTGTCTCAGCCACTTGACACTGCATGATTGGCAATAGATCAATTTCTTGCTAATTCTCATGGAGGCTTCTGGCCTCTTGCTCCTGCTTCTACTTACATTATATGCCCACCATGAATCCTTACAGTGCCATGTCCTGGAATGTCGAACTCTCCTAGATAAAATCAAGCGCTCTGCAGTGCTGCGCTATACCCAGCTCTTACTCCCCTCTATCCTGATCCTGCAGAAGTCTTATGGGTACAAAGTGTCAGTTTCTAGCTAGGCTATAACAGTGTACCATGCTGGGTTCACATGAGGTGTGGAAATCCTTTTGTGTTGCACCTTTCCCATAGTTGTGACCCAATTGTGGACCGATCCTGCCGGTTGGCATATGTCTGTAGATGGTTTGGTGGAGGGACATATACTGAATCTGGTATGTATTTATGCACCTCCTACTGCATTGGAGACTTGACTGATGACACTTCTTGTGTTGGTGTTGCAACTTCCAAAGAGACGGACACTTAATGGGGGTGACTTCAATGTGATTCCACACCACAACGTGGACTTCACTGGCATGGTTTCTGATGCCCATCGCCCTTGGGCTAAGGTGCTGCAGAAATGGATGGGTGTGCTGGGCTTGTGTGACATGTGGAGGATCTGGAACTCAAGACAGCACCAGTACACTCATACATCTGCTACCTACCATACACATGCTTGCATCAACTTATGCTTAATACCCGCTACCGATGCGCTGTTGGTGTCTAATGTTGAGGTGCTCTCACATGGAATCTCGGACCACTCCCCTATTCTTCTCCACATTGGTGAAACTGATAGTGCCTGCTGCTCTATGTGGCATGTCAATGCCTGGCACCTCCAGGACAACTCTTATCAAGAGGTTACATGTTACTTCCAGAAGAACTCCGGGTCGATGAGGTGCTCGGGTGTCCTCTAGGCAGTGTGCAAAAGAACGATATGCGGATATGCGAAGGGTATCCTTAGATGGGGTGAACGGGCAAGGGAACACCATGTAACCATTGATTTAGAGTCCTGACTCTCCCCAGTATCGCATAGTGATGCCACCAGGCAACTGCCACTGATTCGGTTAGAGATTAACCTTCTCTCCCTTGAAACAGCGAAGCAAATCTGGCACACTTCCACGGTTGGCTTCCTGGCCTGTGGCTATTAGGGTCATCCCAGAGATTGTGGATGGCCACGGCAGCACCCATTGGACCTCGCCAGCCATAGCTCAAGCTTTTGCTGACTACTACACACCACTTTATGCAGCATCCCCATGCCCCACAGAGGAAATAGCTGCTCCTCTTTTGGGTAAGCTGCTGCTGCCCTGTGTTTTGGGCACAGTGCGCCGTGGACTTGAGGGGCCTATATGGCTGAAGAAATAGCAGATGCAATATCAGCGATGGCAACTGGTGAAAGACCTAGCCTTGATGGATACCCTTTAGAATTCTATGTCAAATACTGAGACACAGTTGTCCCCCACCTCTTGAACTTCTTTAAGGAAGCGGTAGGGGTGCGCTTCTTTCCCAGGGAAATTGAAGCACCCCCTCCGTCGACTTCCTGTGCTGACTATAGCCCCATATCTCTTATAAATTGTGAGGTAAAGATCTTTGCTATTATTCTTGCCTCCCATTTTTGTGAGGTGTTTGGTCCTTAATTCGGCCATATCACGCCACCATCTCCTGTCCACTCCCTAGGCATTGCTATTACTTAACTTTGAAAAAGCCTTAATTACCGTAGACTGTGGGTACATGGTAGCTGTCTTGGAGAGGGCAGGTTCGGACCCCTATTATGGGATATTGTACAAGTTCTTTCCTCCAACCTGACAGCCAGAGTGCTAATCAATGGTGTGTTATTTATTGAGTTTCCTATACAGCGTGGTACCGGTCAAGGCTGTCCCCTGTCCCCTCTCCTCTTAGCCATTGAACCCCTTGCAAGGCTCATACGTTGTGATGCGCAGATTCATGGGGTAATGGACATCGGGGCATAAAGATTGCATAGCACTCTATGTGGATGATGATCTCCTCTATCTGGTTAACCTGAGCACAAGCAGCCCACAATGCCTCAAAATTTTGAATCTTTTTACGGAAGCATCAGGACTGAAGTTCAACCCCGCTACATTGGTTCTATTGAGTCCCTCACAGGATTGTGTGGACTCGCAATCAACAATCTGTATAGGCAGCCTCAATTTCCATTACTTATTCATCCAGGTCACCTAGGGGCATACACTGACAGTTCCCTTGATATTATGCCCCTTACTTGCAAGGTTAAGGATGAACTAAAAAGTGGCAAGCACTCCCGTTGTATGCCATGGGAAGGATAGCATTGTACAAAATGATGCTTTTGCCTACACAATCCCCCTTCACTGGTTTCGGGAGATAAACTCTGTGGCAAGCACCTTTATCTGGCACAACATGAGACCCCATTTGGTGTTGGGTACCAGTAAGCTTGCCCCTTATGATGGCGGCTTAGGTATGTCCAACCTCTACTGATATCAGCTACCATTCCAACTCCTGACTATCAATGACTGGCTCACTTATGGTTGGTCAGACCCGCCCAATCATGTGACCTGGGTCACTTGATTTGGTGTAGTTGACAGTTGTATACCTTGTTTGCCTCACAAAAAGAGATTAGGTTTTCCTGGATGAATCATCAACTGGCAGGATTGTGGGGCAGAGTTAGGACAGTCCCACTTGTGACTGAACAGTCTGTGCTATACTGTCACAGAAAGGACTTGTCATACCTGCATTGTTCATGCAGATAGCCAGGAGCCAGGGCAGGGGAAGCAGGAAACTTCAAGAACTACAAAGGGAATTCTCTATAAACCTCTACTTCAAAGAAGGCACCAGGTATAAAAGAAAGAACCCTCGGATCCCTTTTCAGTTCAATTCATGGACCTGAAGAAGTTCTCAGATAAATGCCCTTTGCTGTGACCTCCTGTGTACTCCACAATACTGCTCTGTGGCACCTGCAAAACTGGTTTACTGCCTGGAGCCTGCCTTGAACCATCAGAGGCCTGCCTTGGTGCTTGAGCCTTGTTCCACTGCTTGACCCAGGACTACCAAAGTGATTTCAAGGGCCAGTTAGCTGGCCTCTTGATCAGAGCCTTAGGGACAGAAAAGGCTCCAACCATTTTGATCCCACACCTGGGCCGAGCCTGAATGCGTCATAATCCCCCAAGTGCTGACTATGTCCTATCCTCTTTTTAAGTCCAACTTGCACTCCATCCCTTTGGCCATCTCTATCTACTTTGGCTGGGTCTTGCATAACTACATGCCCACAGTTGGTGCTGTGATCTTTTAGGTGGTAGTTTTTACCTGAAACTTTAAAAATTCACTACCCCAGTTCTACTGATTGGATTTCTGTTGTTTTGGTGTGAAATAATGTATTCAAATTAGTAAGGGATTTTGTAGGTGTTGTGTTTTTAATTCATTACTGTATTTGTGCTATATATACTTCATGCATTTAGCTACCAGAGGGTTAAGCACAGGTTAATTTAGAGATTGTTTGTGGTTCATCCTGCAAGGGATTGTGGCTGTGGTTGACCAGGTCTCACATCCCAGTAAATCACCAACCCACTATCTCACAGCTTCTAGAGGCCAGATTACAGATATCTTCCTAAAGTTCCTGTGTGATGCCTCTTCTTCCGTCCTATCACAGTGTGATCAAACCTGTAAACAGTAGCTTCTGTATGTATGTATGTATTTGTACCAGCTGCCTTAGGGTTATGACCCTGAATTAAACACAAAGCAGCGAGATGTTGGATAATTGATAAAGTCTAATCCAAGTATACATCAAGAGTGAAAGTGTGGAGTAAGGTGGCAGTTCCCCGAAGTCAGATGTTAATTACTGAAACATGGGCCTGTGGACTAGAGGAGGCCAGACACGCTCAGCTCTCCCTCAACACCACTTCAATAAAGCAATGTAATTTAAAATAGATATGTCAGTAGAGAGTTTGTCACAGCCCCACCTGCCAGAAACAGAGCTCTTTTTCCTGTTTTGGTGATACAGAACAGAGTGCTCCATATGTAATAGACAAACAGTCAAATAAATGTTTTAAAGAGAAAGCCCCAAAACACTGGACTGTCCTTGAAAGATACATGCACATGGTCATGATAGGTAGCCCATTTCCTGTCACTCCTTGGCCCTAGCATGAGAGGCCACAACCCCTTCATTACACCATTAAACCAGAACATGAGATTATGTTAATACCTGACAACGATAATGGCTGGGGTAGGTGTTACAGTGGATGATCTGAAAGATGTCACCAAATTCCAAGTTTACCAGAATCTTACCACCTTTAAGTGGTGGAGGCTCGGGACTCCACTGGGAGCTAGATTTATACGCAAGCTTGATTCATTAGCAAACCGATTATTATCTTGAACTGTTATGAAAAAACATTGATATTATCAGTAATCACTAAGGTTATGTTTATTGGAGCCAAATCTTAAAGCCTGAATTACCCTTACACTGAACATACATGGCAAATATATCAATGTGACATTCAAGGATGGCAAGACCACTAAGAAGCAAATTCAAGATTTTTCCACTGAATTAGTAAACATAAAGATCAGGGTGGCAGGGAATAATGCAATGTCATGTTAATGCTGATATTACATGTTCAAGTCAGTATGATTACATATAAGTGGGTTAAGAGAAAGGTATCGAGCTATGAGTCCCAGACATATCATAAGTTAGAAAAGAATCAAAGGTAAAACTATATTACACAAAAATTGTGAATATTGCTATGCCCTTTCTTTGCTCTGACCCCACCCAATGAATTACAAATCATACCCAATGGCTGTGTTAGTTCTTTACTCCAGCCATTAAGATCAATGCATATTTAAGTGTAAGTGTTTTCAAGGAGGAAATAGGAAGTTATAGTAGTGAACCTGACTTTAAATGTTTTTCTTTCTCTTGCTTTGCCCTGTTCCCCGTCTCATCAAGTGTTCCTTTGTGTTCATCTCAGATCTAAACAAGATAATGTAACATTTGGGTAAAAATATACAGGACACCAAAGAAGAACTGGAAGATAGGATGGCAAAAATCTCCATGGCCACCATGTATTTGCCCTTGGTGCTGAGATAGGCAGGAATAAATGAGATCCATACGCTGAGGAATGCAAGCATGCTGAATGTGATGTATTTAGCTTCATTGAAGCTGTCTGGAAGTTTCCTAGCAAGGAAAGCAACTATGAAACTGGTGGTAGCTAGAAGTCCAAGATATCCCAGCATGCACCAGAAAGCCACAGGAGACCCCTCATTGCATTCAAATATTAAGACTCCAGGCTTAGAGATAATATTATGTTGGGAAAAAGGTGGAGAGAGAATTAGCCATGAGACACATAGAAGAACCTGAATGAGTGTACAAACAACAACAAGAGTATATGAAAGCTGGGGACCAAACCATTTTCTTAATTCACTGTTGGGTTTGGAGGCATTAAAAGCAAGAACTACAATGACAGTTTTGGCTAAAATGCAAGACACACAAAGAGCAAAAGTGATTCCAAAAGCTGCCTGACGGAGGAGGCATTTCTCTAGTGTTGGGTAACCAATGAATGCCAATGAACATAGAAAGCAAAGGCTAAGGGAGAGAAGAAGAAGGCAGCTTAGTGAGTGGTTGTTAGCTCTAACAATGGGAGTATTTTTGTAATGTATAAAGAGTCCAAGGATGGCTCCAGGAATTAAAGATGCCAAAATGCTGGTTGCTGTCAACATGGATCCTAAGAGTTCCTCATAATAAAGGTATTCGAGGATCTTTGGAATACAGCTATTTTGCTTCTGGTTTGGCCATTGGTCCCAGGGGCACATGGAGCAATCATTTGAATCTGAAATTGTAAATCAAGAAAAGTGTTATACCACATCACCATCATTTTATTTCAATGACATTTTTCACAACCTACAATGTTTTAGATCACCTCACCAGTTTTGTTTGCAATCTCCCCTTGAGGACATAGAACACAGTCAAAGCAGCAAATGGGCTGTCCTTCTTTCACAACTTTCCTTGATCCAGTAGGGCACATAGGACTGCACACAGAGACTGGTATCTATAAAAAGAAACACACAGATATTATAATTATGGCTGGGCAAAATTGCAATTACCAAGGAGTTATTTGAGATTCCCCAAATTTGTTGAAATTACACTTCACCCAATTTGTTATACTTTTTGCATGCATGAGACATAATTGTGTTGAACATTCTTCATAGAGAAATTGGTTCTGCTTAATGCATGGAACTGCCAGCATTCTGTAATGCTTTTTTAGGTGAAGTGAGTCCTCCTGTGAAAAATGTTGGTACACAACAGGAGCCGCAGCCAGTAATAGTAGAACTTCCTGAAGTAGGACCAGAACAAGAGGTGGAGTTTCCTGCCGAGCAAGATGTAACTGTTGTTGACCCACTGGCTTCCAGATCTCCATCATGATAAATGAAGAGTACTCTACCATCTTCTCCAAGCCCACTTCTGATGACCTGGACATGGATTGTACCCCAGCTGAGTTTGAGACACACCAGGAGAGACATGGGAAAAGGAAAGTTTCTGTAAGTCTTAGAATTGTGGAAGGGGATGAAAATGATGATCCAGCAATTGTCATGGAATCTGGCTCAGAGGACATTGACATTGCCCCTCTTATTCAAACTGCTATGAGCGATGTGGCACTGGTACCACCGCCACCACCACTGCCAGCTTCCAAATTTGTAAGGCCCTGCAGAGATGGTACCCACCACTGCCTCAGTTGAAGTACACACTGCAAAGAGGCAATCAACGTCACACCCACCTACCTCCAGTTCTTCTTCAGGCATTGGCAGTGTATTTTGTATTTTGTATTTTGTAGTGGTATTTATAAAGCGCAACGTTCGCTCCGAAAGGAGTGGCACACTAAGAAAGTCCTGAGTGTTCATCGAGGTAAGCCTGGTTCACATTATGGTACTGGAGGCCAAATGACCAATATGGAAAAACATCATGCAGTCTGGTAGGAGGCGCACCTTATAAAAATTGCTGCATGTGTTGAGGAGAGAGGATAATCAGCTCCAATATCGTTGAAAGGTGAAGGTGATGAAGAAAAAGAGGGTGACAGCTTTACTCAAAGCAGTCCTGTCCGCAGCAGTGTGTCAGTCTCACCCATCTCAGCATCTTCAAAATGGAAAAAGAGTCAGAAGGTAACACCACCACATACAGTGACTGTCCCAAGTTGCACACTGAGTCTACCACCTCCTGGTTCTCCCCGGAAGTCACCTGTGTCAGTGACACCACAAAAGAAACAAATCCAAGCTACTAATATGGGCATGTTTAGTCAAGAGGGGCCCTATGAATGCAAGCACTCAATGGCACGTTTGTACAACAGGAAGCTGACTAAAATGTTAGCACTGGACCTCCTCCCATTTTCATTTGTGGAAGGAGTGGGATTTTTAGCATTTGTGTTTTGGCCATCTGCCCAAAATGGAATTTTACCAGAGTGTCTGTTCCAGCGCTCCATCATGGTGTGCTGCAATTGGTTGGACAAGTTTTGCAGCAGGGTACTGTTCACACTATCTACCTTTTGAAAGACATGTTGAACAGTTGTCAAGCCACTTATTACATGTGTATCACTGCACACTGGATCTCTTTTGTGGGGGTTAGGCAACAGCTATGTACAAGTCTCAGCGCTGAAGAAAAAGCATGCATCAGTAGCCACTTTCAATAGGGAGACATCCCATACAGCTGCAAATATCTTGGCAGACTATGACAGCAAGATGCTAGAAGGGCAGCGACCCAGATGGTCTCAGAATTGGATGTGTTGCCATGGACATGGCAGTAATGTAGTTAGGGCCAACACTGATGTTGGATATTTCAGGGTCCTGTGTTTGGTACATTGCATCAACCTGATTGTACAGGACTTCCTAAAAAAAGAAGACGTAGTCCACAACATACTGACCACCTGCAGAAGAATCTGCACTTACTTTGCCCATTTTTTTAAAGCCCAGAATCAGTTGAGGATGACTCAGCACGCTAATAGTGTACCAGTTAAAGCCCTCAAACAGGAGGTGCCAATATGTTGGAACTCTGATGATGTCATTCAAAGAGGAGGGGATGCACCTGGCATAAGCATGACCATCGAAATGAACCGATGAGTCCCAGTCAAATGCCTGACACAGATGCTACTTTCATCCAGGAAGTCGGCGAAAAGACCAGTACAATATGCCAAGCTATCCGTTGTGGCATCTGCTCCAGGACCAGTTAAAAAAAATGTGTCACAAAGGTTCACAGGTATGAATGGCAGCGGAGAAGCACATAGCTTTGTTGAGAGCTTAATCCTTCGCTCGGCTGTTAACACAAGGCTGCAAAGAGACATTTTTCTGTCCAAAGAGTATATATATGTGCCACAATACTTGATCCACGGTACAAAAAAATACTGGTCACTTTCATTTGTTTTTCAGAAGGGGATATTTCACAATACATGACTTGGATTGTTGAGCAAACAAGGGACCTGGAAAAGAATGGTGGAAGTTAGAGTCTCAGGCAGAAGTTATGCCATGCAGCCTTCAACCTCGAAAGAGGGCAGTGCTGTTGTCTCACAGCAGACAATATGGGCAACACCAGCAACAAAACAAGCAGCAACAATGCCAGCAATAACACCAGCAACATAAGAATTGGAGCCAACCTCTGGAATGGCTCGGTTTGAAGTGACAGGGTGTAAGTCAAGTGCAGAAGGAAAGGCAACAGAGGTCAAGCAAGTGGCAGCACCAATTAGAGGATGGTCCATGACTATCCGGATGACCCAATAGAAGTCTACGTGGAACAAAACCTACTGGTCGATTGGTATGGGAAGAAGCATGTGTTCAGTGCAGCTGGTGAAGTTGTCACAGTGCGAAGGGCCAATCTCTTACCTTAAAACGTTGAGAGATTGATCATTATCAACATGAACCAATATTTCACCCCACTCAATTATACTGTTCTTGAAATATCACAGAAACAGGAAGAGGATGAGGGTGATTGGTCAGACTCAAGTGTGTTAATTGACCAACTGTTGGGCGAACCACCAGAGTTTGAGGATGAACTCTACTTCCCTGACTGAGTAGGCCACCATAGAACATTTAGAATATTTATTAGGGCTTAGTGCTTTGTGAAAAAAAAGAATGGATATAGCTAGAGGAGTATTATATAGGTGTTAGTGTCTGACTTATGGAGCCCCACCAATTGAATACACATGTATGGCTCAGCTGGATTTGGACCAGTTTTCAGTGAAAAAGCCTTCCCATTACCTTCAAGGACTATGGAGACAATGCCTGCCTCTGTCCCATGCCTATCATTCTTTTTTTCCTCCCCTAGCAGGGCTGCCCCAGTAAAGATCATTTGATTTACAAGACTGCCAATGTGTTTTGTTTGCATCAAAGAGGAGATACAATTGTGTATCACCGTGCTTAGATTAGAATAGGTGACTATTCCACCAGTAAGTGACATAATATTGAGTGATTGTGAGTGATAATTGATGATTGATGTGGTGGCAGACAGGGAGAGAGGGTGATTAACTAATTTGTAAACTTGATTTTGATGACTTACAATGTTTGGGGCCTCATGGGTGATCATTTTTCTTGAAAGTGACCGGCCCTTTCACACTTAGAAAGATTTACATATAGAGTCCACTCCTTTTTTCTGGTTCTTCTGAGACTAGACAAGTCAGTTTAGATAGTAAACACAAGTTTACAAAAAATACTCAAATTTTGTTTCTCTCTTTGTTCATCAACAGCAATACACTGTAGGTCTATCTCTCTCATTTCAGTCGGGATGGAGTTTGACTGATTCATTACTCAGAGTCAGGAGGATGGAAGGACTCAGAGTGGGACTACCTCAGCTAAAGAGACAAAAAGGGGCAGTCAATAGAGCTTTAGAGGAAAAGCTTTGGGCGAAACTGACTGTCATATATCAAGCAGAAAGACAGTGCAAGATTTTGGGGAACAATAAACTGGTTTATTTGCCCCACACACAAGGGCATTTCATCCAACATCTCAGAAGAAGACTGTGCAAATTACCTTGGAGACTAACCCTGGGCATAGTTTGCATAGCAGCACTACACTTAGCTTCACGTAGCATACTTTGAACTACACGTAGTACTACGTAGCGTAGCTGATAGCACTGTGTACTTGAAATAATTGCAAATAGCATCCTGCACAGTGCCAGTTATGATAAAATAAGTAACTCTATCTAAAGAGCATATAGTACTTTCACTAAAGTGAAACTGAAAAAGTAGCAAGCAGTGAAAGAGGTGATGATTTTAGGATCCTCCCTAACCTAGAGAGAGTACCAAACAGATGCCTTGAAAACAAAAAGCACATCTTATTGAACGATTCGGTGGTGGTCCCAACCGAATCGCCCAAGCACAGTTATTGGCAAAAAACAATCCCAACCAAAGGCCCCGAAAAGCATTATGGGATGAGATTAGCAGTGGGCAGTGAATATTATATAGTATCCAATAGCAAAATAATTCTACAAAGAGTTGCATTTCAACTGGTGGATACTAGATGTCCCTCACACGTGAAATGCAAATGCTTGATGAAAGGGTTTCAATGGTTTTGCATTTAACTTGTGGGGGACATCTAGTAACAACTAGGGGAACTGCAGCTTGATGTAAGAATAATTTCAATGCTTTGCATTTGACTCGTGAGTCAAATGATTCTTTTGATATTGGATACTATAATATTCACTGCCCACTGCTAATCTCGTCCCATAATGCTTTGCAGGGCCTTTGGTTGGGATTGTTTTTTTGCCAATAACTGTGCTTGGAGTTGTCCTCAGAGGATGGGACCACCACCGAAGTTCAACAAGATGTGCTTTTTGTTTATGCTCTTTGTGTTCAAGGCTTGGTCCTCCCCCTAGGTTAGAGGGGACCCCAAACCATCACCTCTCTCATTGCCTCATGTTTTAATTGAAAAAGTTCACTTTTGTGAATTGGTTATATGCTTTTTAGCATGTAACATTGCTTTAGCAAAGCATCTGAGGATGTTGTTTATTTAGCTGCTACGCTACGTGATTAAGCACAGTTTTGCTCGGTTAGCATAGAGAAGTACTATGCCCAGGATTATTGGAGACCACTTCCACCAAGACAACAACCTACTGGCCGCAGGATAAAAAACCATAAGACACACAGGAGGAGCCTCCCCCGAGATCCACTTCGAGGTAAGGAGCGCCACAGAACCTCTGGCAGTTGGGGGAAATATGCCAATTTCCGTATCCTCAAGTTGCAACATCATGGCAATCAAATGGCAAATAGAAAAGGGAAGTAGCAAAGGGGCCCTGGCCCCAAAGGGAATTCCACTGGTTTTGTTTAAACAAGATGCAGGACTCTGGGCCAAGGCACACTCACACCCTCCGGGAGGGACTTGATAATCTCCCCAATTTTTAAGTCGGGAGAGAAGTCTTTGCCAAAAAATTACAGCTTAGTAGCTCTCCTTTACAACGAGGCAAGATTCCTTGCAGGTACACTCCTAGAAGAGCTCCAGTCCTGGGCCAAAGAGAAACCAATCATTCCCCTTAATTAGACCGGCTTTGCAAAGTGCATCAGAACATGGCATTGCTGATCGACACGGTGGAATCAACAAAAATGGCAACACATCTATGTTTTATTTATATATGTAAAAATGAATGTATGTCTGTCTGTCTGTCTGTCTGTCTGTCTGTCTGTTTGTCCTTTATGCATTACTACACCATTCATCCGATCGCCATGAAACTTTGGGAAGTTGTTGAGTACAGTCCGCGAAGGTTTATGGCATAACATTTTTTTAAGACGGAAAAACAACAAATCGTGTATTCACAAGCACTAAATAGAATTAAAACACCATTCATCCGATCGCCATCAAACTTTGGGAAGTTGTTGAATACACTCCCGCAAACGTTTCTGGCCTAAATTTTGGTTAAATATCACCCCCCCAGGGCCCTCAAAATCTTTCGAATACTGATGTACGCACAAGACAGAAAAACAAAAAATCGTGTATTCAGAAGCACTCGAATAAATAAATAGAAATAAAACAGCATTTATCCGATCGCCAGGAAACTTTGGGAAGTTGTTGAGTACACCCCCGGGAAGGTTTCTGGCATAAATTTTTTTTTAATATCGGCCCCCCAGGGCCCTCATAATCTTTTGAATACTGATACACGCACCAGACGGAAAAACAAAAAATCGTGTATCCACAAGCACTCGAATAAATAAATAGAATTAAAACGACACTTTGAAATGTTTTCCATATTAAAATTGATAAGTTTCAATAAAAATAACACAATGTAATTTGAATGTTATCATAACGAGTTTCCTTGAATTTCCTTTCTTCGGAGATTGCAGCAACGCGCGACGGGTAAGCCAGTTGACTATAAGGCCATTTAACACCATGTAAATCATAACAGGCTGTGGGCCAAATCGGTAAATTGGGGCATACCACAGACTTTGCTGAACTTGATAATCAAACTGCACAAAGACACATGGATTCAGATAAAGCTGGATCCTCTCTGTCAAGACGCATATCAACCAAGAAGGGACTTGAACAGGGATGTATACTGGACTGACCATGTTTAACCTGTTCTTAGCAGACCTTGTACCGGTACTGAAGGCCTGCAACTCACACACTCCAAGATTAGGAGGTGTAGCACTACCATGCCTTCTTTAAGCAGATGAAATAGTCCTGATCAGTCACACGCAGGTGGGCCTACAGCATCTTCCTACCACCACACAAGAATTCTCTGAAGCTAATTGCCTAAGTATTAACTTGGAGAAAACAAGGACAATGACAATCAGGAAAAACTCAAAGAAATCACCAGCCTGTCAATGGGCAGCACATGTATTGCATCTGCATCGAAAATGAATATCACGGCATGATTATAGACAAGGGCGGACACTTTGTTGCCCAAAAGAGTTCAATCAGAATGAAGGGCCTCGGCCTGGCAGTCTCAAGTAGGAATCTCAACTCTAAATTGAGTGTTCCATCGTTAATTCTCCCAGCTCAAGTTCCACACGCCAAGCTTCTACCAACAATAGCCTATGGTAGTGAATAAGTATGGGCCGAAAATCCGCTCCGCTAGCGGAATTTGCGTATTTTCGGCAATTTCGCGATCCGCAAATCTTGCGAAATTGGCGAAAAATCTGCAAATCCGCTCGCGGGCGGATTATTTTTTTTTGCACATGAGTTGAAGCTCAAATTCAGTAACGCATTATAACCAGCCCAAAAAAACTAGTGAGCACGGTCGAGGCTAGGCAGGTGTGGTTTCTCCCCAGATCTACCGTCTACAATCCGGTGTAATCCTTGATGGAGGTCTTTGCATTCACAAGTTTCTCGAGCGCAATCCCGTGCACTTCCTGTGACCAGGAGGTCGTTTTTTCCTCATCTGCTGCTCTGATCGGTCTCTGACCCTTTATAAACAAGAGACATGTGAACTCGCATAGAAGCCCCGCTCGTTTGGCCCCGCCACACACACACTAGGGTATGCAACATCTTCCCGCCCTTTCCCCCACTGTAATGGACAGCTCACTCGAGGGACCTCGGCACGGTGGCAAAGTTACAAACACACATGGTCACTGGACACAACTCTTTTGGCCTTTACGCAGCTGTAGTGTAGGAAAAGCACTATACATTTACCCAACGAGGTAGCACTTACTAATTAGTCAGTAGAAAATACTCCAGTTGAGTAGAGGTATGGCACAACATGGTGGCATCTTCATGGATACATATGCAGGCAGGAGTCACTCTGGCACGGTGCTCCTGTCACAAAAATTAAACCTCAACAGGAAGCACTTACAGATATAAATAAAGCAGGTGCCTGAGTTGAAGCTCAAATTTAGTAACGCATTATAATCAGCCCAAAAAACTAGTGAGCACGGTCGAGGGTAGGCGGGTGTGCTTTCTCCCCAGATCTACCGTCTACAATCACCTGCAATCCTTGATGGAGGTCTTTGCATCCACGAGTTTCTCGACCGCAATCCCTGTGCACTTCCTGTGACCAGGAGGCTGCTTTCTCCTCATCTGCTGCTCTGATTGGTCTCTGACCCTTTATAAACAAGAGACATGTGAACTCGCATAGAAGCCCCGCCCGTTTGGGCTGGCCGCACACACACACTAGGGTATGCAACATCTTCCCGCCCTTTCCCCCACTGTGATGGACAGCTCACTCGAGGGGCCTCAGCGCGGTGGCAAAGTTACAAACACACGTGGTCACTGGACACAACTCTTTTGGCCTTTACGCAGCTGTAGTGTAGGAAAAGCACTATACATTTACCCAACGAGGTAGCACCTACTGATTAGCCAGTAGAAAGTACTCCAGTAGAGTAGAGGTATGGCACAACACGGCGGCATCTTCGTCGGTACATATGCAGGCAGGATTCACTCTTGCACGGTGCTCCTGTCACAAAAATTAAACCTCAACAGGAAGCACTTACAGATATAAATAAAGCAGGTGCCCGCGTTGAAGCTCAAATTCAGTAACACATTATAATCAGCCCAAAAAAGTAGTGAGCACGGTCGAGGCTAGGCAGGTGTGCTTTCTCCCCAGATCTACCGTCTACAATCAGCTGTAATCCTTGATGGAGGTCTTTGCATCCACGAGTTTCTCGAGCGCAATCCCAGTGTACTTCCTGTGACCAGGAGGCTGCTTTCTCCTCATCTGCTGCTCTGATCGGTCTCTGACACTTTATAAACAAGAGACATATGAACTCGCATAGAAGCCCCACCCGTTTGGACCCGCCACACACACACTAGGGTATGCAACATCTTCCCGCCCTTTCCCCCACTGTGATGGACAGCTCACTCGAGTGACCTCGGCGTGGTGGCAAAGTTACAAACACAAGTGGTCACTGGACACAACTCTTTTGGCCTTTACGCAGCTGTAGTGTAGAAAAATCACTATATATTTACCCAACGAGGTAGCACTTACTGATTGGCCAGTAGAAAGTACTCCAGTTGAGTAGAGGTATGGCACAACAGGGTGGCATCTTCGTGGATACATATGCAGGCAGGATTCACTCTGGCACGATGCTCCTGTCACAAAAATTAAACCTCAACAGGAAGCACTTACAGATACAAATAAAGCAGGTGCCCGAGTTGAAGCTCAAATTCAGAAACGCATTATAATCAGCCCAAAAAACTAGTGAGCACAGTCAAGGCTAGGCAGGTGTTCTTTCTGCCCAGATCTACCGTCTACAATCAGCTGTAATCCTTGATGGAGGTCTTTGCATCCACGAGTAGTGTAGAAAAAATCACTATATATTGACCCAACGAGGTAGCACTTACTGATTAGCCAGTAGAAAGTACTCCAGTTGAGTAGAGGTATGGCACAACACGGTGGCATCTTCGTGGATACATATGCAGGCAGGATTCACTCTGGCACGATGCTCCTGTCACAAAAATTAAACCTCAACAGGAAGCACTTACAGATATAAATAAAGCAGGTGCCCGAGTTGAAGCTCAAATTCAGTAACGCATTATAATCAGCCCAAAAAACTAGTGAGCACAGTCAAGGCTAGGCAGGTGTTCTTTCTCCCCAGATCTACCGTCTACAATCAGCTGTAATCCTTGATGGAGGTCTTTGCATCCACGAGATTCTCGAGCGCAATCCCCGTGACCAGGAGGCTGCTTTCTCCTCATCTGCTGCTCTGATCGGTCTCTGACCCTTTATAAACAAGAGACATGTGAACTCGCATAGAAGCCCCGCCCGTTTGGCCCCGACACGCACACACTAGGGTATGCAACGTCTTCCCGCCCTTTCCCCCACTGTGATGGACAGCTCACTCGAGGGACCTCAGCGTGGTGGCAAAGTTACAAACACAAGTGGTCACTGGACACAACTCTTTTGGCCTTTACGCAGCTGCAGTGTAGGAAAAGCACTATACATTTACCCAACGAGCTAGCACTTACTGATTAGCCAGTAGAAAGTAGAGAAACACTACTATTTGTGCAAATTTGCAAACTCGCCGTTTTATTTGCCATTTCGCGAGACCGCAAATCCTCAAAATTCGCCCATACTTAGTAGTGAACTGTAGAGGGGTAGAGATTCAAAAGCCTTGGATAGCACAGTTATAACATAGAGTTATCTTTGCCCTGCCCAAATAGACCTCTCCAGCACAGATTAGGCTGGAGTCCGGCCTAAATAAACAGATTCTGACAAAACAAGCAGCGTATATCGTCACCTGGGATAAAGTCTGGAAAGCTGCAGTAGGAACTCTTAACCATTACCTGTGGTTAGAATTACAACAGTGAGTTTCATCACCTGCCGCGTCTTACCTGAAAAATAGCCTGATTAACACAGCGCTATCTCAGCTCTGGGAAACACCTACGAATAACTCAAAACTTTAAAAACTTGTTTGGAAAACGGTCAAACTTCTATCACAGACCGAGGACAAAGCTTCCCCATCAAAGAGGGCCCATGGCTGTATGACAATGAGTACTTACACAGTCCCTGTCCCTCAAAAATACTTTGACTTGGGACATGCCAAATCTTTCAAAATCCAATTCTTGAAGTACCGACTAGGCCTGTTACATTGCATGCAGCACCTCCCACACAGGCATAAGGATCAAGAGGGCTCCACTTGCTATTTATGCGCCAGAGGACCTGCTGCACCTCTTATGTACATGTAAAGATCTCCTGAAGGCACGGAAACAACTATTGAAACTTCACTTCAATCAATGAAGGATCCGCACCTGGAGGCAAGCTGTGCTGGCCTGCTTCGCACCAGAAGACCTACTGCTGAACCGCCGCTTGGTAATGTTCTTGAGACTGATGGAAAACAAAAAGGCTAGAGCACTGATGTAGGGTCATCTTGCCAAAACAATCGAGCAAACCTAAAGCTCTCCTGAGTACAGCATTGGACTTTATGTCATACCTCCCCTATGCAGTGACCACATAGCACAATAACACAAGACAAAGCAGCCACACCCCTAAAAGGTGCATAGAAAATGAACTCAAAAACACAAGTTGAAATTAAAATAGACAACAACCTATTTTAACTATTTTGTTTTCATATAACTTTTGCAAAGTTTTAATGACGTGTCCTGATGCAATGGTTTTAAGTAACAATGCTAACAAAATAAAAACTGAAAACTAGTACAGACAAGGAAGCCAAAACGGCCTGTGAGTTTGTTAAAAAAAAGGAAAATCTAAACAACAACAAATAGGTAAATCTCCAACCCTGGTGTCCTCTGAGGGACTGTACCATTTATGTGGTTGCACTAAAATCAAGACTCCAGATAGGTATCAGGTTCCTGATACACATTCTCCACCTTCCTTTCAGGAATCAGCTGATCAGCTGTACGACAGAGGAGGGCAATCTGAACGCAGACAAGAAGAGTATTTGAAACTAAAAAGGGAGCCACAATGCTAATCTGACATGAAAATAAAGGAGGACAGACCTCCTCAATATAAAGACCCATTTCAGCAAAATAAAGTTGTGGCTTTAACTGCTAAATAAGCCACAGACAATGAGAACCTCCTCCCTGAACATGAGTTGGGTGATGACTCTCCACAACAGACCTGCAGAAGTCATCACAGTTTGCCAGAATCTCCAGCAGTTTCTGGTAGTGAAAGCAGCTGATACTTTTGTTACAGTTAATACCCCTGATAGACGTGTAGCTCCTCCTGATAGTTCAAATTGAGGATGATGTACAACGCACCATAAAAGCAATATTCTGGGAAAAGTTTACCTTATTTTTGGACATTCTTCATGCAGAGGTGGATTGGCCTATACAGTTTGTTCAAACATCCCCCCTAAGAGATGATCTTATTCTTCATTCCTTGTCTGCCCTTGTCCCTGACAAGTCCAACAAGCTTATTTTGCAGAATGGGCTCTTGCACTAGCCCCTGCGCTCTCCCGAAATCATGTCGGCTGGGATAAGGATTCTTCTTATCATGTTCTACTGTTACGGTCCAGCCCGCAAGTGGAACTACAATCCCTTTTAAAATAGGATGGAAAAGCATCTGTTAGAAAAATACTCCCTCAATTGGAGTACCACTGTGTAATTGAACCTTATGTGTCTCAGATGAATAATCCTTGTTTTCCTGTTTTGAAACCAGATCCTTTCTATTGCATTGTCTTAAACTATAGAGATTTAAACAGTCATACATGCACATTTACAGTGCAAAACACACATAGTACATAACTTGTTAATAAAATAGTCAGTAAAAAATACAAAACCAAGGTGAACATTTCCAATGTTTTTTTCAGCCACAATCTCGTGCCTGAAAGCCACAATTGTACCTCTTTTAGTGTGCTTGGTTTTCAAATACAGTACAGACGCTTGCCAATGGGCTATAAAAATAGCCCAGGTCTATTTCCAGCACACATAATGTCAATTCTACATGATATTGACCCAAACTTATTGCCCTACATAGATGATATGTACCTTACAGATGATGAGTTGAATCCGTATCTAGCCATAGTAGATCCCATTATATTAGGATTTGCTTAATTTTTCTATATGTTCAACTTTAAGAAATCTTATATAGATTTTCTGAGTGTCCTTTTTCTAATATACAAACTTACATACGAGGTAAAGAGCCTTGCCCCTAATTTTTTGAAGAAGTGTCCACAGCTCCAACCTCCAAACAAACTCAAAAAATTGCAGTTGCTGCTTGGCTTTCAAAATGTTCGCAGAACATACATACCTGATTATTCACAACACATTTAACCTCTTCATGAATTAACAAGCAATGTTTTCCCACTACATTTTGGACATCAGAACATACAGATCATTGCAATCTGACTTTCTTGAAACACGTCACTTGCCTACGCGTATCAAGACCACAAGCCTGGTCATCTGAATTTTAACAGGTACTATTAGATTTACCTACATCACTTTTAATGATTGTGAAACAGTTCTGACTGCATATCAATAGCATCTCTATTCCAATACGGATATGTGTTTTGCGTCGACTGAAAAAATTCTGACTGCAGTGTAGATGGCCATCCTTAAAGAATGGCCACATGTACAAGGGAGCTGCATTATTGTTGTTACTCCTTGCCCGTTAGAGGCTGTCACAAAAGCTAGAATTCTCAATGCTACAGCTCTCCATCATAGATGGATACAGTGGACAAAATCATTAACAGCTGTTGATGTAGACTTTGTCTTTAACTAATCTTTACAGACACAAGAATTCCTACAGTATGAGCATGTTTATCCCATGCTCTCTTCTGTTTTGACTCTTGATCAATATAAAAATATTATTCACACTGATGGTTCGGCCCAACCTGATATAGGTTCTAAGCAGCAATATTCAGCGGCTTGCAGTGCTGTTATTGGTGTTATGTTGAATGGAGAATTTCAACCTTAAAAAAACGCACTCACAGTCTTTAGGTGGCTGTACTGCGCAGTTGGTGGAACTGAAAGCTTTACTTCTTGCACTTGAATATACAAATCCTTAATGCCCCACACTTATAGTGGCCTTTGCATTATTCTTTACAGTCCTTTAATGATAATTTATATTATTGGCATCAAAATGGATTCAAAGATTCTAAAGACAACACAATAAACCATAAGGCACTTTAGGTTAAAATGGCTGACCTCAAAGATAGGTTGCCAAGGACTCATGTAATGCATACATTGAGTCATCAACGAGTGGGAGTACACATTGTAGGGAATTCCTTAGCTGAGGATGGAGCAAAATCTGCACTCGCTACCGCTACTGTTACTGCAATTACTAATTCTAAAGTGAGGATAGGTAATGATATCTTGACTGCCTTAATGCAATTAAAGAAACCACCCCTTTGCCTTAAGATTTTCCTTCTAGGGGGCGCTAGATGGCGCGGAGCAAGATGGCCGCACCTATGTGAGGCTCTTGCAGCTCGGGCACCATCTGCTCGTTATCGTGCTCAAAACCTGCCCCAAATCGCCAGAAACATTACTGCCGTGGAAGCGGAGTCCACCTTCTAATTGCCTCTACCGCCAGCCCCGCTGAAAAAGGCCTATGGACTTCACAAGGTGTCTTTACAAAACCGGGCCTGTGCGACCTAAGATGGCGGCCACCACCGCTGCCTAGATCTGCAATCACCGCCATGGAACTAGCTCAGCCTGGGCCAGAATAGCTCCTGCACTGCCGCCTACTACAGCCGACAACTCCACGGACTGCCTAAACCAAGGAGCTGCATCATTTGAACTGCTACCTGTGGATCTGGCGTGGCGGCCCTGCGCTGTGGGAGACCGCACCAGCCCACTGCGCTCCTGCAGGCCAGCGTCTGTCCTGGCCACATACCGCCACCGCCTGTGATGCCCGCTTCTGCGGATGGGAGAACCAGCGCGGACTTGCCCGGTGAGTGCACCTGACTCGTAGGCTGTGCCACATTTGCTGCCTGGAGCTCGCTCCCCAACCACCTGGGCCGCGCCTCCGGCCTGCATCAGCTCCCCTAAAATAGATTCTAACAGCGGTGCCCCTGGCTTCCTTGGGGCTTGCACTACCACCTCTTCATCCTTGGGAGCCACCTGTGACCATCCTGCAGCGCTACCACTCCCCGGCCTCCTTCACCACACACCGCTGGTAACCTGCTGCACTGATGGCACCTGGCCCTCTAGAGAGACAACTGACCTGAGGTCCACAGACCGGGGCCACCCACCCAGCCTCCCCGCCACACCTGGGCCTACGCAGGCCTTCTGCAATCAAGAATACTCCGCTTCCCAATCCTGCAGCAACCTGCCGGCTCCACGCTCTCTCAGCCAGCTGAAGCCCGCTACGCTGCATTGCTGACACCACACGCCTGCCATCCTCCTCCACCACAGGCATTGACCTCCTGGGGCTCTCGCATGGCCAACAACCTTCTTGCTGGGGCCACCCATGCCCTTCCTTCTGGGTATCTCTAATCTCTGGCCTCCCCAGTGCACCCTACCAGCTGCCAACTTGCAGGAGATGCGGAGCACTGAAGTACCAGCCTTCAGCCCTCACTTACAACTTCTGCGTCTCGCTCTCACCTTAGAAACATAGACAGAGCACAACACAAAATTAAGTAAACAGCTGATTGGTCCCAACCAGCGAAATTATTTTAATACACAGTGTATGGAGTAGGTTCTGTTCAGCAAACAATCTTCCTGATAGTTGTTCTGTGGATACAACTTTAATTTCGCTACAGCCGACACGTGTTTCGTCGCTATTTGCGACTTTTTCAAGGCTTCTACAGAAAAAACAAGGAAGGATCAGATGTCGCATCCAAATAGACGAATTAAAGCACCAAGAGGTCTGGATACGATAGTCCACAACCAAGAATATGGGCTGGTGTTGTAAATCACATCCACATGTCAGTTTCTTTGTATTTTAAAGTTCAGTAACATAGTGACGTAAGCATATTCGGTAAGTGTAGCTTCAGAACAAAAGCCTCAATACATGAATTGCCGAAGAAACACTCGCTTGAGCAGGTTAGACCATATTCAACATCCCATAAGTCAATTAGGTAGTCTAGCTGCAGGGCACCATACCAGAAAGGAAACCAGTCTGTCTGTGGTATCCTAACTCTGATAACAGGAAAGTCCGGTCCCCACCAACAAACAGCATAAGTGTGCAATCTCGCGCACTAGCTCCGTGCCGCAGTCAACTGCGGCACGGAGCTAGAGCTAGATCCTTCCTTGTTTTTTCCGTAGAAGCCTTGAAAAACTCGCGAATAGCGACGAAACACGTGTCGGCTGTAGCGGAATTAATGTTGTAACCACAGAACAACTATCAGGAAGATTGTTTGCTGAACAGAACCTACTCCATAAACTGTGTATTAAAATAATTTCGCTGGTTGGGACCAATCAGCTGTTTACTTAATTTTATGCTGTGCTCTGTCCATGTTTCTAATGTGTTTAATATATACGGAGTCGTCCGTTATATATTAGGTGCTGCTGTGGGTGGTACAGCATGAAGACATCGAGCACGCTTTAAAAACAAAAGAGATACATTTTGACTTTAATGCAAACACAGCAGATGTGCTGGTGCTTTTGAATATTCCACTGCCAACCTTTCCTTTCTCGCTCTCACCTGCCTGGGAGACCACCGTCACCCGCAAGGCCCTGCATCCTAATCTGCTGCGTGGATGTCCCTCTGGACCACCCCACACCGACAGAGAGCTGCCATATATAACCAGCCAAACAGGCCCACATGAGGCGCCCCATAGACACCCTCTCACTGTGGCGGCCCCGGGTGCCTTGCTTAGGGACACTGCGGAGCCACCCACTGCCTGCCTACCCCTGACTCGCAACGTCATGGAAAAACTGACTGAAAACAGCCCAAAAATACTCTAGAATGCAGGCTGACACAGACAGTGAGCAAACCGGAGCCCCAGCATCGGACCAAGCCACTTCCATGGAGGACCTAAAAGAATTCCTTCTCGCGATGCAATCCAGCTTGACCTCCATAGAGACCAAAATGGACACTATGAAAGCTCGCATAGACATGCTCACACACAATATCAAGAAGCACAAGCAACAAATCAAAGACATGGAGCACCACGTTTCCATCCTGGAATATACCACCTCCAAGTCTGCAGAGAAAACACAGGACATGGAGAAAATCTTAAAGGTCATAGCCACTAGGAACGAAAACCTAGAATCTCACTCGAGACGCAACAACCTGCGGATCCTAGGTGTGCCAGAATCAACCGCCACGGGCAAGATGGAAGACTTTGTGGAGCGCATGTTTACCACGCTCTTCAGAAGGGATGCCTTCTCGACATTATTCATCATCGAGAGAGCACATCGATTACTGGCCCCCCACCCTGTACCCGGCGCCCCTCCTCGCCCCATCATTGCGAGGGTACTCAATTATAGGGACTGGGGTGTAGCGCTGCAGCTTGCCAGGGAACAAGGACAAGTGGTCTTCGAGGGCATAGAAGTTTCACTGTATCCTGACTTCACCATGGCTGTCCAAAAAGAGCATCGTAAGTTCCTCCCGGCCAAAAGATTGAAATATGTAGTTAAATGTTCATTTCTGAGATACCTTGAAATATGTGTTTCACTGTTTCTCTAGTAATTTTAAATTTTATCTATTTGTTTTTTTTTAAAAATAATTTAGAAACAAGAATTGACAATGCCAATAGCTTGTCACTGGCATCTTAAAAGCAAGTTACACAAACAAGCAGAGAAAGTATACCCCAGACCCAGAGCCGAACAAAGAGGCACAGCGACGCCTGTTCTGAAACACCGGATCGTCCACCACAAGGAACGAAGGCGGGTGGTTGCCTGGATGATTTATTTCACCTCAGAAGATGCCGCGCTAAGGTACCCCACCAGTTTAAAATCCAGTATGCACAGTGAATGTATCACCTGAGGAAGAGCCCGTTGCTCGATAACTGTAATTATGCACCGCCTATACTTACGTTAACAAGCCGGCACAAACAAGACATTGCATAGATGTAAATCACCCCGGTGTCAGCCACAGCCACAAAGCGGACATACCACTGGCCCGATGGCATGCTAAATATATATATGCTAGCTTACCCGTCGCGCATTGCTGCAATCTCCGAAGAAAGGAAATTCAAAGAAACTTCTTATGATAACATTCAATTTACATTGTGTCATTTTTATTAAAACGTATTCATTTTAATATGGAAAAGATTAAAAGATTTCAAAGTGTCATTTTAATTCTATTTATTTATTTGAGTGCTTGTGGGTACAAGATTTTTTATTTTTCCGTCTTGTGCGTACATCAGTATTCGAAAGATTATGAGGGCCCTGGAGGGCCGATATTTAAAAAGATTTAATGCCAGAGAACCTCTACGGGAGTGTACTCAACAACTTCCCAAAGTTTCCTGGCGATCGGATGAATGCTGTTTTAATTCTATTTATTTATTCGAGTGCTTGTGGATACACGATTTTTTGTTTTTCCGTCTTGTGCGTACATCAGTATTCAAAAGATTATGAGGTCCCTGGGGGGCTGTTATTTAAAAAGAATTTATTCCAGAAACCTTCGCGGGAGTGTACTTAACAACTTCCCAAAGTTTCATGGCGATCGGATGAATGGTGTTTTAATTCTATTTATTTATTCGAGTTCTTGTGGATACACGATTTGTTGTTTTTCCGTCTGGTGCATACATCAGTATTCAAAAGATTATGAGGGCCCTGGGGGGCTGATATTTAAAAAACTTTTATGCCAGAAACCGTCACGGCAGTGTACTCAACAACTTCTCAAAGTTTCATGGCGATCGGCTGAATGGTGTAGTAATGCATAAAGGACAAACAGACAGACAAACAGACATACTTTCGTTTTTATATATATAGATAAAAAAAGAGATACTGCTCACCATAAACACTTCCCTGACAGCCACTGTAAAAACCTCCCTTTTAAACAAGTTTGCTCACCCCACAACAACATCTGGAATAACCCACGTTGAAGGAGCGTCACCCAACTATTAACACAATTTAGAACAGGACTCCTCCTGTTAAGTTAATATGTAGTTTTTTGCTTGTTGTCAGCCAAGCCACGTCTTGAAGTGAACAAAGACAATAGAATTCAATACTTTGAGTTCCCAAGATACACATATGGTATGTGGTTGTTCCCAGTATAGAATAGACATACACGTGTTAATTAGCTTGCATCAGATTGAAAATCACGAAAGCCTCTATTTCATGTTTTTAATTAATTCAGGTACACAAATTCTCTCTTGAAAATCAACTATCCCTGATGAAGACCTTCCCATAAAGAAGTGCCATTCAGAAGGTTGAAACTTGTTGATTCTATATACAGAGAGGTTCTATACAGAACCAAGCCCTAGCCAGGTCCAGAAATTGGACAATATAGAACCCATGAAATAGGGTTCTTTTCTTGAGTTCTGACCATCATTGTTGACCTCTCCCTTGGTTGAAAAAGTATGTCAGGTTGAGGACGGGAAAGTAATAACCTACCTTGACTCTATTTCACTACGACAGAATTGAGTAGGACTACCCTTTGCCTGAGAAAATACTTAGTATATTATATGTACTTTAGATTTATTGTCAGACAACATTGCCTTTGCGACACATATGCACCGTATGTTAAAGCTTTCTTGATTTGCACTGTATATATCTGTGAGCACAAGTTTTTCTGAACAAAAATGTTTTTTCACTTTTAATATGTGTATAGATATATAAAAAAAGCAAGAAGGCAAGTTGGCCTCGCTCTAGCTTGTCCCGTGACAGGATAGATGGTTGTGCAAAACAAAAAAGAAAAAAAAGTAAGATAATGTAAATGAATACAACCCAAGGATAATTAAACAATCTTTTGGGAAGAATTATGATTTTTTGATTTATGGTGTCAGAGGTAATTTGCTTTTCTCACATGGATGGCAAGAGTGAGCATCCCGTTGTCCATGTCGTTGCCTGAAACTAACGTGCAACTCGACGCACTGATCTTGGCACACACCCCTCTCTCCATTGCCGTCATCAATCCAATATATTTCAATGTTGCATCACCGAGGCGGATGGCTCCCAGTTCTTCTTTGATTGCATTAAGGAAGAGATCAGTACTGTTAATCTTGTTCATCCACTCCCATCTGATTATTTGTGACCAGCAGGCGTTTGCTTTCATCTGCATGGTGAAAGAGGGTACAGACCATCCTGTATTGACATGTATGTCAGTAAATAGTGTGAATTCTACTGGAATGTCCTTGTAGTGGGCCCAACCAAAATTATCACCAGTACATTTTTCTCGAGCCTGTTACAATAGAGTTGTTTTCTTTTGTAGCGGATGTTGGTACAACACTGACAGATCTTCCCCAGGGATGGCCAGAGTCGGGTGTGTATGGTGTCTCAGGAGTAAAGGCTACGCCATCCGGGGCTAAGCTGACTATATGCACCTTCCCCAGACTGCTAGTATAGCTCCATCAGCATGGATGTGCCCCATTGCATGTGTGGTATGTGCAGTATTACTCTGCAGATCTCATTCATGTCCAGTTGAATCACTCCGTTACCTCTGAAACACAAGGTATACAGTTTCCGTGCAATTAGGGGTTGCCTCTTCCCCTCTAACCACATACACATATCTATCTCAGTTTCCCCTATTTCCTGACAGGGGTTATCTATGATGGTATTTTACCCTTCCCTACTTGACTCATTTCCCTTTGTATCATTGAGGTGGATTGCCATACACTGTAACTCGGAACTCCATGTTGTGTATCCCTTTGCTATTGATGAAGACTGCACTAGAGATGCTACGGGCCACCTTGGGACCGCAGACAGAAGCAGACGTGTTTGTGCACTGGTGTGGTCACTTTGCTACCTCTAATAATCTATAAAGTCTCTGAGCCACACAGTACTCTCCCCTATGGTGCCCCACCTGCGCATCTTACCTAGCTCTGTTTGAATCTTGCTTTGCTTGGTGTAAAGGTACAGTGCTGTGATATTGGTTTTGTATTAAGTTAAGTTTATTACTACTCTAAGGAGTTCTGCTTTGTTGGGTTGTACCTTGGCCCTAATCCTACTTAGGTACAGGTGAAGGAGACATTTTGTTGTTTCGTGAGCTACCTCTTGAGATCAATAAAGTCTGTCTGTGCCTACTGCATGTGGTATTAGTGAACACACATAACATGACCTAGCTAATGTTTGGGGGCCCACGTAGGTCATGTGCTGGTACTATGGGCTGTGTAAGAAAGCACTTTGTAGTGCGTGTGGAATACTAGTGCTGGGTTCAGTATACAAGTGTTGTGGGATACCTACCTATGCAAGTGTATAGAAAAATAATGATAGGCTCAATTTGACTAGGCATAGTTCTGGATACAAATGGATGCTGCTGCACCCTTACTAAACAGTGGTATACAATTGGTGCCATACAGAGGTGCCGCTCGCTAGCCGCTACGTGGGAGACTCAACTCACCGCCTGTTTCCCCCTATTCTTGGACGCCTGAGGATTACCTTGGTTTGCTTCGCCTGGCTGTCGAGGACGGGTGCGGGACTGCGAGGTCCAGCGTTCTCAGCGGCTTGAAACTCGCCGCAGCTGGGTCCTCTTCCCGCCCCCGCCTCCTCCTATTTAGTTCAATCTATATCCGCGCAACGCGGAACACGCGCGGGCGCGCAACGGGCGAAGCCGGGCCAAGGGCGGGCCCGTTTAAGCCCGAATAAGACTGACCGGGCCACCCCTCTGGGCGTCTGGCAAGCCTACCCGGAGGATTATTACGCACTTTACCAGACCTGGTTGGGATTTATATAACGAATAAGGACAATGACTTCAAGGGAAATGAGAAGCAAAGCCACGGCATCAACTTCAATGGTTGCAGGTACTTTGGACAGTTTCCTCATTAGAGCTAACTCAGTGGTGAATAGTGAATTAACTGTTTTAGAAAGACGGCTCTCGGAGGGGATTGAAAGCACCAGATGATCCTCTTTGGGTCTAATTAAGAACGCTAAAACCCCTGAAAAGGCTGATGCTTCTCACATAGCTCTTTTGGACAGTATTGATCAAACAATTGAATCTGTCTTGCAAGAGCTAAGGTCTACCTCATCATCACATAGAGATTCGCTCCAGACCATACCTGAGGTTGTACTAGCTTCAACATCCGAGCCAGTTTTGATTTCAGATGAGGGGAGTGAGCTAAATTTATCCCATTCACGAGGACTGAGGGAAGGGGCTGTCCCGAAAAGGAAAAGAGGGAGGCAGATTAAGGGAGGAAGAAGGGCCAAATTAGATCTACCCCTTAATACCCTTGAGAACACGCCCCATATAGTGGACTGTGCTCCCCCTGCAACTATTAATATAAATGGCAGTCCCACCCAGCCCCCACAAATACGGGTGGCAGCACAGCCTGCTCCTTTTATCTTTGGGGAGGGGTCCTTTGGCGGGGGGAACAGTTTACCCATGCTTTCACTGATGCTCTGAAGAATTTGTTAGATCCCCTGATGGCCAGGCTTGACCGTATTGATATTAGGTTACAAGCAATAGAAACGGATCACTTGAGAAGTGTGGGCAGCACTCAAAGAGTGTCTCCGACGAACGGGGGGGTCCCCCTTCTACCTAACCCACCCAGTCTGCTAACTGCCAAGAAACCCTACCACCCCATTCCAGTAACCGCATTCCCACCCAATCCACCAATCCCTATCTTAGTACCCTCCCCTGTGCAACCAGTCCCTTTGCCCTTAGCACAGAACTCTAAGACTGTAGTTACAAAGAATTTAACTAGGCCGGCAAGGATCCCCACTGAGACTGGTGACCGTCCCGCCTATGACTCAAGTAGTATAAGTCGGAAAAATGTAGTTAACTTACCCCCAGAGGCGGCATCCCACGTAGTAATCCTAAGTGGTGTGCCTGAGCTTACCAACTCTGCACTAGAAACTTTTGACTCCCTAAAAAATAAAGTGATCAGTTGGTTGAACATCTATAGGCCCCTTCCCCCCGACATGAGAAGTGAACTGTTGATGGTTCGGAGGGTTGCATGGGTGGGATCCACCACGAAGAAAATCAAGGGTGATTGCATCCTGGTAAACTTTTGAAATTCACAGATCGTTTCTCACATTTGCAACTGGCTGGGTAGTTCGGGTAACACAGCTATTCAACCGCTGCCATTGTCCTTTTTTTATCCACCTCCAAACACCCGATTGTATTCAGGGATTGATGAAGGATGGACAAGGGTGGGAACAAGTTTTCAAGGCAGAAGGCACAGGCCTATTCGATATGATGCATCTATCCCTGGTGATTACTCACACATCAACAGGTATAGCTGCCTCGACCAGGTAGAATGACTACAGTGGGATGCAGGTACTAGGGGAAGAGATGGGGGGGGTGGCCACACAAACCTCTGCAATGACCAGGAAATAGGCCTGGCTATTTCAGCACAGGTGGGGATAGTGGAGGACATCCCTGATAGTCGGCACTTCTCCCCAGAATACTTACTTCCTGGCCCGGTGAGCACTATCAATGAAGAACCCTCCATGCAACCTCCCGGCAGTCCCTCTAGCTTATCTGTAATACAAATCCTTTCCTGGAATGTAGCGGGCCTTTGTAACAAACTGGCCTGCCCTGAGTGCCCTGATCATTTATAGACCTGAATGACATTTGTCTCTTCCAGGAAACATGGGCGCGGGAGGAGCCATTCCGTTTAGGATTTGCCTCATTCTCAGTCCACGCAAGGTGGGGGGGAAAGGGCAGACCGTCGGGGGGTCTAACAGTTTGGATAGCAACCCATTTGGGTTGCAGTGCTAGGATTATGGACACGGCATCAGAGGATGTGCAATGTGTGATTCTAGAGTGGCAGAATAGCTCCAGACTCGCACTGGTCAATATATATTCTAGACCTGTGAGTCCCACCTCAGAATCGGGAGCCATTGAAGAGTTATCCTCCTTCTTAACTAAGATTCCTGAGGGAGCCACTCTTGTGGTGGGAGAAGACCTCGACCCCTACTTTGAACCATTTGAGGGTTTGCTGGATGGCGTAAACCAGGAGGAGGATGATGTTTGGAAAATTGCACACGTGACAGGCCCTCCGGCAAGGTCATGGGCTCCTCTGGCCATTCAAATTACGTCCCTGACGCTGACCCATTCTATCAGGGCTTGTAACGGCCGTACAAAGTCGGACAACCCGCCTATGTCCACTTTTAACAAACCAGGGAGGGAGGCACGACTTGATTATATTTTTGTGGTGTGTAGTGCTTGGCATAGGGCACTAGATTTTAGGGTTTTATCCAGGGGAGAGAGCGACCATAACCCCTTGATCTTGGACTTTTCCTCGCCTGGTATTCATAAGGGCAGCTCATCTTCACAGTCCGGTACACCTAACAGGGCCATCTTGTCAAGCAATAGAAGCAGGGTAAGATGGGATAAGCTGGTCTTTGACCTCTCTGCCTCCCCTCATGCTATCTCTAATTTTCAATCCACTATGATTTTTATCAGGGACTGGATGAGCCACAACCATCTGAAGCTCAACCCGGATAAAACCGAGTTGGTGCTTACGGGTGGCTCTTCCAGTCCCTGGAATTCTTCCTTTTGGCCCCTCACTCTTGGTTCTCCTCCCCTTCCGTCCTCTACGGTTAAGACACTGGGTATTAAGATTAACAACCAGCTCACTCTTCACTCACAGGTTGGTGCTGTTGTTTCTTCCTGTTTTCTGATGCTTCGAACTATTCGCTCTGTCTCCCGCTTCTTTTCCCCTTTGGCACTTAAACTTATTATGTCTGCCTTGGTCATCTCCCGGCTAGACTATGCCAATGCCCTGTACAACGGCATTCCGGCATATAGTCTACGCAAACTTCAGCTTGTGCAGAACCAAGCAGCCCGGTTGGTGTATGGTCTTCCCCGGTGCCACCATTCCACACCATTATTGAAGGAACTGCATTGGTTGCCTGTTCGGCAAAGATCGCTTTTTAAGACTGGATGCATGGTCTTTCAGGCACGACAGGGAACGGCCCCAGCATTTATCTCTTCCCTTTTAACTAACTATGTCCCCGCCAGACATCTTCGTTCATCCGATCGATCCCTCTTGCAGGTTCCTCGGTTCACTAGGAAAAAATGGGGAGGTTCCAACTTCTCCATTTTGGCTCCTGTATTTTGGAACTCCCTGCCTGATCATCTCAGGGCCTCAAAACAATACTCCCTCTTCCGTAAGGGACTGAAAACTTTTTTGTTTGCTCAGGCCTTTCCACTCTAATGATCCTTCCTTTTCTGCCTGCATGCCGTCAAAAGCGCCAAGAAACCGTAATGGTGTAAGATGCGCTATATAAACTTTTTAAATTCAAATTCAAATTCAATAATCCAGATGGAGAAGGCGAATTGTATGCCCGGGTTATCCCAGTACTAGTAGCTGTAGTTGCTCTTATCGAACAGCATCCCACGCATGAATTTTATGAAAGGCTGGGAGAACTTAATAAGGTATTCGTTAATAACCTGTCAGATATCCTAAATCCCCCAGGTCCTAGTGGGAGAAGGGCTAGAAGGAAGCCAAGCTAGTATAATAGGGCCTGCAGATTGGCAAAAAGAGAACTCCTTGGCGCATTGAAACAGAATAACAACAGGGAACTTATAAAGCGCAGGAGGCTAGTATACCGGCAGCTAACCCATCATGCTAAGATTGAGTGGGGGAATGAAAATTGGGCAAAGTTAACATCAGCCTTAGCGGTCAAAGATGCACGGAAGTTTTGGCAGATTGTGAGCACTGGTTCGGTTGAGCCAGAGTTGGCAGCAGTGCCAAACATTGCAGCAGAGGTATGGGAAGATCATTTTAGCACCCTGTACAAGGGGGACAATACCCTTATGGAGATCCCCCCAGGTGACATATTGAAAAGCCCTGTCCCTGGCTCACCCGAGATTAAGTTCACTGTAGGTGAGATTCGGGCTGCTATATCTAAGCTTCCTGTGGGTAAAGCCCCAGGGTTGGATAAGGTTCCGGGTGATCTTTACAAACATGAACCTGGGATCTGGGCTCCCTATCTACTAAAGATTTTTAATGCAATCCTTGGAGGCATGGCGGTACCAAATACTTGCCTGGGAGCAGAGTTCGTCCCTATCTTCAAGAAGGGGTTGCCTCTGCTCCCAGCCAACTACAGGCCAATCAGCCTAATAGATGTATCTCAGAAACTTTTCGCAAGGCTGATTCTAGACCGCGTCTTGGATTGGATGGAGGACTTTGAAATCTTAAGCCCGTACCAGGCGGGCTTTAGAAAGAACGTATCCACCACAGACCAGATTTTCAGATTAACTATGCTTTTCTGGAAAGCGGTTAAGGTAGAGGGCGGTTCATTATATACTGTTTTGGTAGACCTATGTGCGGCCTCCGACCTGGTCCCACGCAGGAAACTTTGGAGCGTTCTAGGGGATTTAGGCATCCCTGTCCCCCTTCTGAATATCATAATTCGACTCCACACTCAGAATTTCGCAAGGGTCAGGTGTGGGAGAGAAGGTAACTTATCATCTAGCTTCCCCGTTGGCAGGGGGGTAAGGCAGGGTTGCGTCTTGGCGCCCACCCTGTTTTGCCTCTATGTCAACGGAGTAATCCCCCATCTGAATGCGGTCCCCAACAGAGATGCCCCAAGGCTCGCTGGGTCAGGGATCTCTGCGATTATGTTCGCAGATGACACCCTGTTACTCTCTAAGACTCCGTTGGGTATACAGCGAGTCTTGGATGGCTTTGTCATCTTCTGCCATGATCGGGGCTGAAAATAAATACATCTAAAACGAAATTCATGATTTTCAATCCCCCGAAAACATCACGCCCAAACACTGCGATAGGAGTTGCGCGGCTTGAAAGAGTGCAGACGTTTGAGTATCTGGGTCTTACTCTCAAGGAAACTACAATGGGCTCAACACCAGATTAAATCTCAATTAAAGCTCTCTCAAAAGGCGGGGGGCATTCTTAAACTACTAAATAAATCCATGCTAAAACCTATTGGCCCACCTCTTGAAATTTACAAAATGCAGGCACGGGGGCGGTAATTTATGGTGGCAAATTGTGGGGTCACAATTGTGCCCATGCAATAATCGTCACGGAAAATAAGTTCCTTAGGCAGCTGATATCTTTTTCTCCAAGTACACCCCTGCTCCCTCTTAGGCTCGACCTAAGATTGAGATCATTAAAAGAGGAATTGGGCCTAAGCCCCTAACTTTCTGGAGGCGAGTTCTGGGGTTACCCAGAGTCGCCTCCAGAAAGTTAGAGGCAAGAACTCTCGGAGCTGTTAAATCTCCCGAATGCATGAAAACTTCCCTGGCTAAAATATATAAGACAGGAATTTGAGAGGCTAGGCTGCCCCCAATTGCGGATTAACCCGGAACGAGCTTGTAGAAGCATATCGCGTAAACAGCTGGTTAACCTGTACTATGATTATAATCTGTCTGCCCGATTATCGAATGCCCGAACGGGGATTTTGTCGAGCACATTCTTAGCAATGAAAGACTACTACAAATTGGAGACTGTTCTTGATGATATCAGTCCTACTGGTCTTAGGAAGTTGTATCCCCAATGGAGACACGACTCCCTGCCAATTAGAGCCCTTACTAGCAGATTGTGTCCACCTACTTCTAAAAATTGTCCAGCCTTCACTGCGGAGCTAGAAAATGATTTGCATGTTATGTTTTTTTGCCCGTCCTACCAGACACCCAGGAAGAAGTGGATTGTTCCAATTTTCAAAAACTTGGGGATTAGGCAGTGTTTTCACTCCTACCGAATATTAAAAACTGATTTATCTCCAGTAATTGTTTTTGCTGTAACTAAATTCTTAGCTGCTATGTGGAACATCAGAAGGAATTATGTGGTAAAATGAGATTTAGTAGACTTTTGTATAGCTCCATGGTGCTTGAAGGTTATTAGTGAGGGGAGGGACTCTGAGCTGACCTTCTTTTTAACTGCTTATAATGATTTCTATTTTAACATGATGAAATAGTTTTATCGACACGATGTATCTTGGTTTTTTAATATGCTAAATGTAATGATTTGTGCAGAAATGTTATTGTTGATGCATTTGTGACCTCTTTTATGACATTCTTGTCGAAATAAAGATGATAAAGAAAGAAAAGAATTGTAAAATAATACATAACTTTTGAAACATTGCAGGTTTTGAGATGATTTCCAGAGGAGACATCTGTAATCTTTTGTCAATCAGAGGTTTTCTTTGCTGAGGTGAAAGTGCAAAAGAGTTTGTTTGCAAATGTCTGTAAAAAACACAATCCGCAGAACAGGTTATGAAGGATTTGTTGGGGGAGATTTTAGTCATATGTCGGAGAGGTGAACCGAAGCCTCTCTTCCTTCTACCTTGAGCGTGTTAGGTGTAGCAAGGGGTTAATTTGCTTCCTCACACCGACAAAACAGGGCTACCTATATATAGGAGCATATTCACAAAAGCTGCTTTGGAGTTTGGACTAATACTACTTAGTATACACCAAAAAGCAATTTGCAAATCTCCACATGGAGATCCTTCCCTCCGCCTTTCCTACCTTTTCTATGAGAAGATATCTGCCCAATGGCGGAGATCTCTACACATGTAAATACAAAATTTAGTAGTAAATGTGTGTGGGACAAGGTGGAAAGTTAGGGAAATAGGGAATAAGTGCTGTTAATGGGTGGGGCTAAGTGTAATTGAAGGAAGGCAGGATCTAATTACCATTAAAACTATGTTTGGAAATATCAGAAGGCAACAGCAATCTGATATATTCTTTTTCCTGCACAGACCTGACAAGATACTGTGAGAACGTAGGCTGTTGTTTGGCTGGAGTGTGAGCTCTGGTCAAGCAACAGCCACAACCCTTGCAGGGTGCACCACTAAAAGTCACAAAATTAACTTGTGCTTATCCCTGGGTAGCTTGGCACAAAAGGCAGTCAGGTTTAACTTAGAACAATGTATAAAGTATGTATGCAGCATACAAAGAGTCATCAAGAGAAAATTACACCAAAATGACAAAAAAACAATCAGTAGAACCGGAGTTATGAATTTTTAAAGTTTTTAGTGAAAACTAGCACCTAAAAGATCAAAGCACCAACCCTGGACATCTAGTCTTGCGGGACTGGGGCAAAGTCCAAAAATATGGCTGACCACAATGGAACGCTATTCAGATATTAAAAGTGGATGGCGACCCATCAGTGCTTACCTTCAGAGTTAGAAAAATTCTAAGAAAAAGTGTTCTGAGACGGTGAAGTTCCGCAGGGCAAGACTGCAGGAGGGGTCCATGGAGCAAGCGTATTTGTGGGGTAACCTGAGATCACAGGACCTGGTCAGACTTAGTCTCTGAAATGAAAATCAGACATATCCAGCAGGATGAGGCAGAAGCTGGTAGCCAATGACAGATCCAGAAGGCCAGATACCCCTTTGGTGAAGGACCGCTGAAAAGGTTTTGCTGCTGCAGAGAAGAATGTAGCAGGAAAAGACACAAAGGTAATCCAACTGGTGATGTCTCTCAGGTGGATGGGGAAGCAGGTTGTTCCCGGTCTTCTCATGGTTCTGAGAGAAGTTTCCGGCCAAAATGTGCCCTCAGTTTTATGGTTTCGCCATCTGGGTACCTTCAACACCACAACCAAGTGTACAAGGCTGGTGGGATACCACCTGGGGGTTCAGGACTCACTCTGGCTGGGTCTAGGTGCAGGTTCAAGATGGTGGGAGCCTTTTGTGCTCTTGTGGCTATAGACATGGGGCCAGAAAACTAGCCCTTGGAGTCACTCTAGTAATCATGAATTCATGTGATGATGCAGGGCTCAACGTAAGGGATGACCTATGAGGATTCCCGACTCTAGACAATCCTTCCAGATGGAGCAACAGTCTTACAGAGTGCACAGCAGATCACAGCAGCAGGTAGTCCTCTAAGAGTGCTCTTGCAGGTCCAGTAGTGAACTGAAGTGTGGGTCTGAAGGTTCGGTTTTAATACCATTGTGTCCTTCTGCTGGAAGGTGAGAAAATCTTCTATAATGGTTTGTGAGGTGCATGACATTTCATGACTATTCTGCCCTGGCTCTAAGCTGGCTGCACAGACAATGTGAAGTTATTAGGTACTTTCTGTGGAGGCAAAGCAATCCCGATTCAGTTGCAAGTGGGGCTATTCTCAGCTCCACCCTCTCCTTTTGCCAGCAGGTGGCCAATTGAGGCACACCTACTTTCTCTATTGCGTGAATGGCTAAAAGGAATTAACACATTCTAACTGGCAGCTACACCCTGTCATGTGACCCAAGACAGGCTGTAGTTGCAAAGGGCAGGAAAATATCAACATTCTTAAAGTGCCATTTTAAAAATTGTAGTGAAAATTCAAATTTTACCATTAATTAGATGTTATCATTACATTTTAATAGATACAAAACATGATGTAGCCACCGGTTTTCAATTGAAAATTACATCTTATTAAATTTAAAATAGAATCTCCAATGTTATCCTACGAGAAAGATAGGCCTTACAGTTCAAAAAAGGAATTTAGGAGTTGTTCACTACCAGGACATGTAAAACTTAAAAATATAACTCCAACCTTTTTAATTACAATGTAGCCTACCCTATGGGCTACCTAGGGTCTACTGTGCGGGTGATGTATATGTAATAAAAGGGGAGGTTAAGGCTTGCCAAAGGGGGTTGTAATACCAAGTCGACATGGCAGTTTTAAAACTGCATTCAGGCTGCAGTGGCAGGCCTGGGACATATTTTAAGGTGCAATTTAGGTGGGTGGTAAAATAAGTGCTGCATGCCCACTGATAGCATTTAAATCACTGACCCTGAGTATATAGTATACCATTCTCAGACCTGTCAAATCACAAAATACTACTATGTGCTACACAATATCGGCTCCCCTCACACATCACCCTGAGAGGAGCCGATATCGTGTGGCACAAGGTGGGAGGAAAGCAGTTGCAAACCACTGCACAATAGTTGCTTTTAAATTACCTTTTGAGCCTCTGAGTAGCCGATGTCAATTAGAAGTGTGAAAACAGCACAGGACAGCAGCAGTCTTGGCAAGCTTGTGCACTTTTTGTTTGCTTATTTTTTGGAGTAGGGGCAATTGAGAGGGGCATAAGTGCCACTTACAGAAGCAGTTCTGGGGTAGAGGGTCCACCACGTTAACAGCTATACCTCCCCTTCACAATGTGACATGTTTAATTAAGTTGGCAGGTCTGGGACATATAAGTAAATTAAATATGACAATTGGGTATAGGCCAATTAAACCATGTTTAGTGAGTGAACACCTGTACTACATCAGTGGTTAGCAGTGACAAAGTGCACACAGTCTTATGGCCAACAAAACAAAATTCAGCAAAAAGTGGCAGGTAAATGCTAAATATTTGGGGGTAACCCTGCACAAAGGGCCAGGTCCAACAGGTATCCTATTATGAAGATCCAGTGATGAGACATTCACTATCCCACTACCACACATCTTGGAGTTATCTTATTTAGCGTGAAAGTCAACAGGCAATTTGTTTAGGCGGATTGTCAGTGCTCTTCACTCTAGAACTCTAGAAAATCTTGCATCAATTCATCTTAGGCTGCAGGACAACAAACTGCTCCACACACCAAGGAATCACACAGAATTATTAGTTGGCCTAAGATTATCCAAGCCCAATTGTAGCTTTTGAAGTTTTACCATGACCCTATTTGCATAGGACATAATTTATTGAGTTCATCCGACTGCATTATTATTTGATGTCAGCTTGTGAGGCCCCCCATATTCTCCACAGGCCAGATTGCTGCATCAATACTTCCGGTTTTTCTATACAAGTCTTCTTTTACAGCATTAAGAAGTTCTTGGGAGATTATATTCTTTATCTTTTGCCCCTTTGATTTTGGCCTACTGTAATGAAGATCCAGCCCATACTGTTTCCGAGACCGAAGATTAGTGGTTGATTCAATATGTTCCCTGAGTACAACTTCCTCAGGATCTGTAGACAGGTTGTCAGTTCAGACTCCAAAGTCGTCATGTGAGCCATCATACACCATGAGTAAGACTCCCAGAGAACATACAGCATCTGCCTCCTTCAGCAGTGTCCTTTCCCACTGCACTCACCCAGTGGCCTATGCATATGCCAGTGACTCTATTCAGCTGCAGGCTTCACACAAAAAACATTTGTGTTACCGTTTGTACCCAGCCTCCTCCACAGTACAAATCCTACCTATTCATTCCTTTACCTGTCATCCAGTACTTGTTCCTATCTTTTCACCCCTGTACATTTGCCTTCCAGCATCTGTGTCTGGAGCTCTCGCTGTACGAACTACAGAATCATGAATGTGTCCTTTACTTTGGCAACCCACGTTATAGAAATATAATATGATCATGTATCAAGTGGTCCAGTTGCATATTAACACACACACCAATATGGCGCCTCTCTGTTAGACCAAAATAGTAGGTCCACATCCCAGTATTGACTTGCTCGTCGTCGCGCGGCGTGCATCACCTCTTTTAATATCCGATGGAAGTCAGGCCCATAAAAAGTGCCATTTACCGCACTCGGTGGACGCTTTGTTTCTCAATTGGTTGCTGTACTCTGTGACTTTGAAGATGACTACATGATAAACAGTGGATATTTGGACCTATATATTAAAGAAATTGTGCATCTGGACGGTCGCGAGACTAATTGGAACCCCTTTGTGGGTTGGAAATATCACCACATTTGAAATCTCAACACCTGGAAGAGTATAGCCTTGATGAAGTCGCGGGATCACATCCCAATTGCGACAAAACAGGTGTTGGCTGTGGCTGAAATCAAAAGAATAAAGCCTGAAAAGAAAGGACCAAAAGAAATTGTCTATACTTTGCTCTGAAATTATTGTGTCTGTACGCTAACAGGGAAGCCTTCTCCATACTTAACGTGTGCTTAGGAGTGAAATTTATGTTTATAGAGCTTTTGTTTTGTGGAGTTTAGTGGTTCTCCACACCTTTGAGCACCGTTGACATAAATTTCTTAACTTACAATTTGTGCAAATCTGCCAAGTGGCGCCAAAATCCCTATACTTAATACCACGCATCTTAGGACCCATAAAAAGTGTGGAGGCAACAGCAGTAGTTGCTGCATGTTGCCGAGCCAGCAAGGATCATCTGCGGCACAAGTGGAGTACCATTTCGGTGAGTGAAGTACTGCAAATATTGCATAGGATGGTATTCTAAGATATCTCAATGAGATACCGGCACTTATTCAATCAGTGTGCGCATGTCATAGTGGGAGACCACAGTCACATTGCGTGCTCGCCTTGCAGCATGTCACGTAGATAATCTGGCATTCATCACAATAGAGCGATAAGGTGGCAATAGAGGCCAATGAGCAGTATGGGAAGTCACTCGGCACACATTTAAACAGATAGTATGCATAGGCTATGTTCACCCTATATTATTCGAACTTTTGCAATATAGACACTATTCACGTTATGGGTCATGCCAACGGTCGTAGTAGTATAGTATTGATTGGAGCTGTACATCTTTACAAACAATGTAACCACTACTCATATTAAGATAAAGTCCTTTTCTTCTATCTCTCCTCCCAATAGAGATGGACTCAATTTTGGAAACCTGAGCTCATCCTAACTGGACTTTACTGAGGGACGCATTGAACCGTAATATTGCCTATTGTACACGGATGCCTAGTGTGGTGGTACCACAACTGATAACAGGTGTGTACATACATCTCGGAGTACTTTAGTTTAGATTAAAGCACACATAACATGTACAGGGAACGCTATAACAACTACCAGTATATAATATAATATAATCCTTTCACAGGTAATAGCACCAACTTTCAGTCGATGTCGCACTCGTATAATGAAAAATAGAAAATATCTTTGACGAATAAGTAGAAAGGATTCATTCGGTAAGGCAAACCCGGAGAAATTTACAAAACTTCAACAAGTATGTGTTATTACTTCCGCTATAGAAGGTCACCAGTTTATGTTTTTTCTTGTTGTGAAAAAGTCTACAGAGGTTAAATGTGGTAAATAAATAAATAATACCCTATTTTTGAATGTATAAATGAATAACAGATAGCTCAATAAATAAGAGTCAAGATTCGAGGTAGTAGGAGTTTCGCAGGTTTATTACAACATACAGGACAGGAACAGGACAACCTGCATAGGAATAGGATGGCAGGGCCCAGCAGCTGCTGGGGCTGGATCTGGGATGAGCGCGCTAGCATTTAATAACAATACACAAGCATATATAGTAAAACAGTTGCATTACAGTACATATGATAGGCGGAGCAGTGGGTGGAGCAAAAGGCGTGACGCGTAGCAGTCGCGAAAGATAAGGGTGAAAAGAGGTGTAACAGGGCGTATACATAGACATGTGATGCAAACGTAACAGAATATGTCATGAATGGGGCGGAAACCATGGAGGGGGCTACCTGAGGAGCCGGGACCTCTAACCTGGTGGTGCGCGTAAACTGGCAATGACGTATCACTAGGAGAAACTGGGGGCTTCGAACTCTGTGCTAGGAGCAGAGACTGAAGTCTGGAGAGTCAGGGCGACATGTACCTAAACAGTATCTAGTATCTGATGTTTAGAGAACATGTTGATATAAACTAAAAGTCAGGAGGGGAAAGGCTAACTTGATTCTAGACTGGACCATGCATTATTCTACATGTAGTGCGTGATGAAGAATATTAAATGACCATTAAATGCAGTATTTCTCTTACATGGAGCCGGAAAGGCTAGACAATGACGGAAACTATTGATGCAGTTCAGTAGCTTAGGAATGCAGAGAAGGAGGACTGAACTGATAACTGGAACTATAAAATTTTCTTGGCAGACTCAGAGGCAGAGCCAGGCTGAACCGGGCACTGCGAGGCAGGAAGTAAGTGAAGGGTCGAGGATACAGGTGGGGGCTGTATCGCTCCTCAGCGAGGTTTCAGGAGACAGGAGCTGAATCTGGTGTCCAGGCCCTTTTGAGGCCTAGAAACGGGGACTTTACAATGAAATAACGTGCACACTGAGAAACGTGGCAACGTAGCTTTACATAGACCTGATATTCGTAGTATTCACGAGAACTGGAAACTGGCATACTAGAGGTGGACACAACTATAATTGCGTCTTGAATCGAACATAGGGAATACATATGCATATTAATCATGGACACATAACATATGATGGATGACACGTAGGGACACAGAACATGGCAGAATTTACTTTTCCACATTCCCTCCTTGTCACTACGTTTCCATCAGGAAACATCAATATTCATGATACCATCTATCATTTCATACAGTATCATTTGCTCGTCTCGAATTATCCTGGAACGGGATTTAGAACGGGGCTTGGGATTAGGAATACAAGAGGTAGCACAAATGCCGCAAATCGCAGGGCCACATTGTATACAGAGGCAGCAGCTGAATATGATCGCTACTGCAATACCTAGGAAGGACAATATTTTCCATCCCCATGCGGAAATTATATTCCAGAACCAACCGGACCATGTCCAGGTGCCTGGATCTTGGTGTATCAGATGGGCAATTTTATGGAGTCTGGTTATAGCTGAATAAACAGACGGCGCGTTATTTGGAATGAAAATGCAGCAACTAGATCCGATGACTCTACAGGCCCCGCCCCTATCGGCCAGTATGACGTCAAGGACGAGACGATTCTGTAAAACGACAAATCTCATAGCAGATTGCTCTTCGGTTAAGTTACCTAGAGCAGAGGCAGTCTCATTTACCACAGCTTCAAGAGTTCTTGTTAACCTACGGATCAGTTTACTATTCTGGATAGGTCCTATAAAGAAGAAGAAACCTCTGTTGAAATCTGTATACTGTTCTAGAGCAGTTTCAGTATAATCGACAATTGGGGACTCCCTTCTATGTCTAATGTGTACTAGATGTGTGTTTCTGTGATAATCAGATGGGGCTAGGAAAACAGGTGGCAGTAGGAAGGCAATGTAACAGGTTCCCTCCCAATCGAGGGGCAGACGAACATATGCAGTTTGACCACAAATAAAATAAGAATGACGTGAAGCTTTGAAGATAGATTTCCCACTGTCACTATACTTGACAATAGTAGTACAATCACTATGTCCTACATGTACGGAACCATTATTTCGGACACATAATTCGCCTTTGACTGGTAATACTGAAATAGCAGGTAAGTCTGGAGTAGAATCAGACTGGACATTCAGGACCATGAAATTCGACGAATAATTACCTAAATTATACACTTCATTTTCTAGATCTAAACCTGTTCTGTGGGGGAGACCTTGCTTGTCTGGGAAACATGTACTGTTAAGAAAAGACATATCTGTTGAGGATGACGTTAACGTGGACCATGCTCCACACGAACCATTATGTGAAAATGGATAAGGAAAAAGTGGCAGAACTCCCTTCGGTGTCTGGAAAGGGGGGAGTCGACCACACACCCAACAATTAGTGGCATTGCTGGTCTGGTGTGAGTAATGTAACATGCGGATAAAGGAATTATTTCGCATAGCGAGGCGGTAAGAGAGTTCATGGGGAGGTAGGTCACTAAACATGTGCTCTACAGTAGCATTAGAAGACATATTTACATGAGGAACTGGAAGATACAGGTAAAATGCATAACTGGTGCAGGAAATCATAATGCTGAGAAATAATATGAAACATAGAAAAACGATACATCGGATTGAGTTGTGACTGACTCTCTCACTATGGGGGTCTATTTTATACATGTCAGAAACAGTCTAACCGTTTCACCTAGGGGAGGACTTAGACAATCAAACTGACTGACTTATTTTACTAGACCGGAGTTTTAACTTATACTCCTGTTGCGGAGTTTTCTCTAACAGGGGGGGTGTAGTAACATTGTCTTTTGCGGGACAGTCCTTAAAAATGGTGCTTTGGCAATCCTTCAAATCCTGGGAAATGTTCTTTAAGACGGGTTTCAGTCCATAAAACCTTTTTATATGAGAAAGGTGCACCCAGCCTTTGCGACCTTCCAACTTCACGGCTGTACGGGTGGTGAGGAGGACCTGTCGGGGCTCTTTCCAGCGAGGCTCCAGCGGACTTGATCTGTCAAAATTCCTCACCAACACCATGGATCCTGGAACGATTTCATGCGGTGCCACCTCGGTATTGTCTGGAAATGTGGCGGCAACCTGTGAACGACATGAGTTGAGGGCAGACATCAAGGAAGCTAGGTAATCTGTCAGCATATTACTTGAAACATCGGTAATACTTCGGGGTCTAGGAGTACCCCACATGTTAGGGGGGCGGCCGAAAACGACCTCATACGGGGACAGACCTGATCTGGAATGTGCGACCATGCGCATATAAAGTAAAGCAACTGGCAGAGCTACCAGCCAGTCCACACCTTTTTCTTTGCATACTTTGGCGATACGGATTTTCAGAGTCTGGTTATGTCTCTCTACGAGACCGGCTGCTTCAGGATGGCGTACACAATGAAACTTCCACTGGTACCCTAACAACAGGGAAACGTGCTTCATCAACTCAGATGAGAATGGCTGGCCGTTGTCAGAATATACGACTCTAGGGAGTCCATAACGGGGGAAGAACTCACGAACCAGCTGCTTGGCAGTGGTCGCGGCTGTGTAATCTGGGACTGGATATGCTTCTGTCCACCTGGACAAAGCGCATACAACTACAAGGACATACTTGAAACCTCGACATCGCTCCATCTGAATATAATCCATCTGGAGGACTTCAAAAGGGTGGTCAGGGGGCTGGAATCCACCTTGTTCCACCGGGACACTTTTACCTGGATTAAACTGACAACATATCATACAGGTACGGACTTTCTGCTTGGCTGCAGCTCGTAAATGCTTGTTGAACCAAATGTTCTGGATACTGTCTAACATAGCTTTTTCTCCTAAATGTGCTGGACTATGTGCGGTATTAATAATGACTTGAACCATAGAGTCGGGGAGAAACCATGTGGCTCTACCCTTCGTTAACCATCCTTGATCTGTCTGGACCCCTCCTTGTTCGGACCATTTCTTGATTTCTTCGGGAGTAGCATGTAACTGGATATCTATGACATCTTGTGTAGGGTCCTTAACTGTCATACATGTGGTCGGATCTGGAGTATGTGTCTGATTAACTGGAATGTCTGGAGTCTGTGCTGTAAACTTGGCTGTGCGATCTGCTAGATCATTACCTTGGGAAATAATGTCAGTAACTTTCGTATGTGCTTTACATTTCATGATAGCAATAGATGTCGGTAAGTGTATGGCATCTAACAGAGCTTGAATAAGGAGACCATGCTGAATCTTGGTTCCATGAGAAGTCATGAAACCTCTCTCCTGCCAGAGCACTCCGAAGTCGTGTACGACTCCAAATGCGTAACGTGAATCCGTGTAGACATTAACTTTCAAGTTCTTGGCGTGTATGCAGGCTTGTGTCAGAGCAACTAGCTCTGCTGCTTGAGCGGACAGGGTGTCAATACGGTGTGTCTCAATAACTTCGGTGTCAGTAGTCACTGCATACGCGGCGACTAGTTCTCCTGTACTTGTTCTCATACATGAACCATCCACATAAAGTGTCAGGTCGGGATCTAGTAATGGAATATCTGTCAGATCTTGTCTTGGTTTAGTCGTAATGTTAACTACTTCCACACAGTCATGTGTGGCAGAATTCGAAGTAACTGATGGTAACAGTGTAGCAGGGTTCAGGATGTTGCAGCGTCTGATTTCTATGTGTGGCTGGAACAGTGTTAATTCATAACCTGTTAAACGTGCAATTGTCAAGTGCTGAGTTTGTGTTCGGTTCAAAAGAACTTCCACAGAGTGTGGAACCTGTACTGTCAGGAAATGTCCTAAGACTATGGAATCACTTTGCCTGATAGCTAGTGCTGTGGCTGCAACTGACTTGAGGCACGCAGGCAGAGCCTGGGCTACAGGATCTAATGTGCTCGAAAAATAAGCACATGGCTTGTATTGTCCTGCTTGATCTTGTGTGAGAACAGATAATGCTGTACCTTCGCGTTCAGTAACGAAAAGTGTGAAAGGCTTACTGTAGTTCGGTGTCGCTAGAACTGGAGCTTGGCATAAAGCTTTCTTTAACTCATTGAAACTAAGTGTATGTTCAGATGTCCAAGGGAGAACAGTCGATACGGCTGCCTCCTGTGTCGTTAACTGTATCAGTGGTTTGGCTAGGAATGCATACTGAGGATAAAGCATACTGAGGATAAAAGCACGTACCTCCTTCTGGGTCTTGGGCTGAGGAAGACTCGCTATTAACTGGATACGGTCTGGTGTCAACTGCCTACCCCTCTTGGACAGTAAGTGTCCTAAGTATACCACTTGCTGGACACAGAATTGAAGCTTAGAAGGGGACACCTTGTGCCCCATCTCGGCTAGGAAATACAAGACTGTAAGGGATGCTCGCTCGCAAGCACGTTCAGAACGGGCTGTGATCAGTAGATCATCGACATACTGGAGCAGGGCAGTGTCAGTTGGCATGTGAATGTTGTCTAGTTGTCTCTTAAGTGCTTGACTGTAAATACTAGGGCTTTCTGTGAAACCTTGAGGAGCTCGTGTGAACATATAGCTCCTTCCATTTAAACAAAATCCGAAAAGGAACTGGCTGTCTGGATGAATGGGAACACTAAAAAACGCGTTCTTGAGGTCGATTACAGTAAAGAACGTGGCTTCGGAATCAATGGCTGTTAATAGGGAAGAGATGTCTGGGACAACTGGGTACTGAGGAATAATACACTTATTAAGCTCTCGTAGGTCAATCACTAATCGATATACTGGGGGTGCATTTGGATCAGTACGTTTCATGACTGGAATGATCGGAGAATTACATACATTGGAGTCAGTTTCTACAACCACTCCTTGAGCAATGAGCTCGTCAATAATTTTGGATAAGGCTGCTACAGCCTCAGGTGGCAATCTGTACTGTCTGATTCGTGGTAACACTACACCTGGCTTGAGAGTCACACGATAGGGTGTGATTTGCATGTAACCTACATCAGTTGGACCTTGCGCCCATAAGTGCTGTGGAACATTAGACAATCTGGAATCAAAATCTCGTAATACATAGTGACCCTTAAAGTCACGTAGGAACAATCGTATTCCCTCTGGGGAACAGCATATAACTGCACCTAACTCTTTCAGTGTCTTAATGCCTAATAGATTTTCTGGACATGACTTAGTAAGTAACAGATCAGTAGTGCGGGACAATGGACCTACTTCTAGAGAAACTGGCTTTGAGATCTCATTTACGATAGGCTTTCCTGAAAATCCAAGGGAAACATTTCTTGAGCCTGAGAGCGGAGCCCCTGGAACTTCGGCGTGACTAATTGTGGTCCTACTTGCCCCTGTATCAATCAAAAACTTTCTGTCTTTCCCTAATACTTGACTATGAACATAGGGACCTTCTTGATCTACAGGTATCTCGATGAGAGGCAAGCCTACCTCCCTCTCTAGGCTGTTTCATGAATACTGTTGGTACTCTGGATACTCAGACTGTGCATACTGGTACATCTGCTGTGTGACATGCTGTGTTGCAGCGATAGGCTGCGGTGCTGTAACTGTCTGTGGTGCATTCTGTAACTGAGGAGTCTGTTCGGACTTCAGTTACGGGTGGACCTCCGGATACCTCGGACCTTGGACTCTCGGCTTGGGCTCTGGTCGGGACTCGCCGCGTTCCTCCACCGTCTCGTTTGGATGCTGGGTCATTTTAATGTGGCAACCATTTGAGAATATTTCTTGCATCATCACTAGCTGTAAGTGACTTAAGAGTCTCTTTGATGCACACTTGTAGTTGTTAAGCATGACACCCTGCCGATAAAGCATGGCTAGGTATACCAGTGGCTAAATCAGGGGGCCGGCGTGGCTTCACCGGCGCGTGGGGAAAGGGCAAGTCCCTATTCGGGCGCCATTATGTGGTAAATAAATAAATAATACCCTATTTTTGAATGTATAAATGAATAACAGATAGCTCAATAAATAAGAGTCAAGATTCGAGGTAGTAGGAGTTTCGCAGGTTTATTACAACATACAGGACAGGAACAGGACAACCTGCATAGGAATAGGATGGCAGGGCCCAGCAGCTGCTGGGGCTGGATCTGGGATGAGCGCGCTAGCATTTAATAACAATACACAAGCATATATAGTAAAACAGTTGCATTACAGTACATATGATAGGCGGAGCAGTGGGTGGAGCAAAAGGCGTGACGCGTAGCAGTCGCGAAAGATAAGGGTGAAAAGAGGTGTAACAGGGCGTATACATAGACATGTGATGCAAACGTAACAGAATATGTCATGAATGGGGCGGAAACCATGGAGGGGGCTACCTGAGGAGCCGGGACCTCTAACCTGGTGGTGCGCGTAAACTGGCAATGACGTATCACTAGGAGAAACTGGGGGCTTCGAACTCTGTGCTAGGAGCAGAGACTGAAGTCTGGAGAGTCAGGGCGACATGTACCTAAACAGTATCTAGTATCTGATGTTTAGAGAACATGTTGATATAAACTAAAAGTCAGGAGGGGAAAGGCTAACTTGATTCTAGACTGGACCATGCATTATTCTACATGTAGTGCGTGATGAAGAATATTAAATGACCATTAAATGCAGTATTTCTCTTACATGGAGCCGGAAAGGCTAGACAATGACGGAAACTATTGATGCAGTTCAGTAGCTTAGGAATGCAGAGAAGGAGGACTGAACTGATAACTGGAACTATAACATTTTCTTGGCAGACTCAGAGGCAGAGCCAGGCTGAACCGGGCACTGCGAGGCAGGAAGTAAGTGAAGGGTCGAGGATACAGGTGGGGGCTGTATCGCTCCTCAGCGAGGTTTCAGGAGACAGGAGCTGAATCTGGTGTCCAGGCCCTTTTGAGGCCTAGAAACGGGGACTTTACAATGAAATAACGTGCACACTGAGAAACGTGGCAACGTAGCTTTACATAGACCTGATATTCGTAGTATTCACGAGAACTGGAAACTGGCATACTAGAGGTGGACACAACTATAATTGCGTCTTGAATCGAACATAGGGAATACATATGCATATTAATCATGCACACATAACATATGATGGATGACACGTAGGGACACAGAACATGGCAGAATTTACTTTTCCACATAAACGGAACCCAATCCTAAGGGGAGATATCTATAATTGACCTAGAAGATTTACCAATAGTTGGGTCATTTTAATGTGGCAACCATTTGAGAATATTTCTTGCATCATCACTAGCTGTAAGTGACTTAAGAGTCTCTTTGATGCACACTTGTAGTTGTTAAGCATGACACCCTGCCGATAAAGCATGGCTAGGTATACCAGTGGCTAAATCGTTTTGCACCTCAATGCTCTTTTGCATTAATTTCCTTTTTCTTCATATCTTGGTGGCGTAGTTCGCCTGAAAATCATGACAAACCTTTCAATAACTAGGAAAGGAAGAGTCTTGCACCTCACAAACTTTTTTCCAAATTTTTGTAATTTTTTCTCATCTTTCTATTTCCTGCTACTTCCCCTCAAATACATTGATCACTATTTGTTCCTTTTCTTCCTTTTTGAAATTAGAATGTGGTCCAATCAATTTTAAATGAATTGGTGCTGTATGGGTTATTGAAACATATTGTTTAAATATTTTAGGTACCCCTACTACTAGGTGAAAGACATATAATTTGGGAAGTTCCTGAAGAAGGTGGTTTACAACACACATATTCCACAGACACGCGCGTCGACCTTGTTGCATGCGCTCAACCTACGACACAGTCATGGAGATTCATAACATCTATGTCCTCTTCTGACCAGCATGTGTATGTGATTTTGAGTTGTCTGCTAGTTTGATTGGTTTGATTGAGTGTGAATATGAATCTGTTAATGTGATTAGCGTGTATTGTATTAATATAGGGGGTCCAGTGAATAGCATTAAATTGAACTTGTACACACATATATGAAACTGTTGGTTCATGTAAAAAATGTATAAAAAAGAAAGATTTGTAAAAACGACTTTTATGAATATGTATGCCTTTTTAGATTACATTCTTTCCGTTTTCATACTATCAATAATAAGTAAATACAAATATCTACTAAAATGAATAAATATAACTTTTGCATAATAAGATGGTCTTGTATCCATGATGTTTCACAAAATGTATGTATAAACCATTAAGATTCATTCTACATGGTAAAGAAATAGAGGTCTAGAGGAAGGTATATTATTTACTGTGTTTATTGTAGTTGTCCCCCTTTACTCCCCGACCTTTACTTTTCCTTAGAGGGGGTTCCCTTTTTCAGAACTGACTACAGAATCAGGCAGGTGCCAAAAACACTAAGTGGCAGATTTTCCGAGTTAAAAGTGGGATTGAAAAATGTCTGCAGCATACATGAATGGTACATTAGCAAAAGAATTTCAGTGGCAAACAGATTATGCTGACAAGGAAGACAGAGGTATAAATGCCAAAGTAGACTGAAAACAAATATGTTGAGACAATTGGGGACTTGCCAAGCAGTGCTTGCCTGTTCTGGATTGGATGTATGACAAACTATGTATTGGCTGTCAATTCTGTAGTCATAGATTAGGGCAGGGATTTGTCAGCACTGCAGGAACTCCTAAAAAGGAGCATGAAATTGTTAGGAAGGTTGGCATTGACATGTTCCGACCATAATTAAGAGAGAATAAAGTATGAACCTTTGGTCTGGAGCCAGCATAGTGAATACATTGAAAGGAACAGTTGTACTCAAAGGCATTTAGGGGGCTTCTCATAAGTTGAGCTTGGGAAGGTAGAATACCTTATTGGAAAAGATGATGATGACTGTATTTAAAATGCTCTAAATATGTAGAAATAGTCAGATGGGTGGTCTTGTGAGTGGTGAAGGTGCACTGTTTTGCTCTTGTGAATACTGAATTTCATACATTTGTGAAGAATACAGGTCCTCTCATACTAAACTGTGATAAGGAAGACAAAATTGAACTAGATATCAAATATTTAGTGTGATATACATCTTTTAATTCTTCAATGGTCTTGATTCAGTAGCTTCCAAGATTAGGGTTGAGCTAAGACTAACTGACAGATTGTTGCTTTTAGAGTCTGTATACCAGGGATAGGTGTGTGATATGTGCCTATCTGAGCAGGGTGGGGTAGGACACTGTAGGATGAAAGGTTCAATGGAAATTAGTTAGGATTCAATGGTCTAGATTTTTTACCTGGCCTCATGTTCTTAGGAACAGGCAGAACATATAGCAAGACAGGATGAATGGGGGGAGAACATGCTCTTTGAGGGTTGTGTAATGGAAACGGGATCCACGTCTTCCTCCAGGTACAATGGCCTGGAATGTTACCCCAAGTGATTGCCAGTAGTTAAACAATTTGCAAGCGTTCCTCCCATCGCCTTTTGTGGGTTTGATGGACTGCCCTAACAGTCAATGGTATATCCAGACATTGGTCATACTGCTCACTGGGCCATTGGAGCCGAGAAACACCTGACTGAAGAGCCCCAATCAGGGTGGAAATGATCTTAGGTTGCTTGTGATATAGTTGAGGAATGATTGGGTCTCAAAGCTTGGACTGGACTGCTCCTACTGGAGATGGGTCATGCCCCTTTAGTTACCTGTAGTGATTTACCAAACAGTTAACTACCCGGTCTGTTTCTTTTGCACTGAAGTTCTTCTTCCTCTAGAGTAGGGCTTGCTCCCCCATGGAATGTGGGGTCCAGGTAGTGAGGCAGTCGATTGTTAAGAAGGCAGAGACTAAAATGTGACCTGTATTTTTGTGCCTGATGTGTTAATGTGTGTCAGATGCCTATAATTTACTTCAGGACTAGCCAATTTCGCTATTCACTTCCATTCAGAGTTGCCCTCCTTATACAGAAATATCTGCCATCATGGTGAAGATCTTGCTAAAAAGGCAGAATAAAATACCACTGTAAAGTTACTAGATTCTAAATGTACTAACTGTACAGTTGTACATATCGTTCTAAGAGGCTTCACTCCCCAAGCCCCCATTCATACCGAGGCTCGGAAGCCTACATCTACACATGGAAACTGTTAATTCCATCCATGAGGAGATATACACATAGCAGTTCATATAAGTCTAAACTTAAATGGAGCTCCACATGCAAAGTTCACTTTGTGAGTAGGATCCACAATGTTAAGTGGTTGGTACCTCCATTCCATCAACCACAAATATTTGGAGTAGTAGTATTACCTGCAAAAAGAGTTAGTGAACTGCAAAGAGAGAGTTCATTGGAGCCATTATTCATTTGCTTCCAAAACCTCACCACAAGTTATGTCACATTTTGATATAATTTAAACAGTTAAACTATGATGTACACATTTGCATTGATTTGAGGCTCTTGTATGGCATTCTATTGTTTTGCAGACGTATGATGGACTGGGATTAGGCCTGCAACCCGAAAATAAGATATGTAACTGCCGGGACAAGACTTAGAAGTATGGGAGGGAAGCATATTGTTTATTTTTTCAAGACTAAAAATACATTGTTGCAGGGATTCTGCACATACACAGAACTATGCGCAGGAAAACAGGACCTCAGTGAATAAGGGTGTACCAACCTACCACATCAGAACCCAAAATCCCAAACCGATTAGCTATAGTGTCTCCTTCGTTCTCCTACAAAGATCACAGAGCTACAAATGATTAGACAACACAGAACACAACACTCCCAACTCTCTCAGGAATCGCGGGAGCAAGACTTACTCTTTTGCTCACTCACTCCTACTTGTCCACAATGAGAATAGGCAGAGTCAGTGAAATAGTTCAAAATGTTTATTTTATCTATTGTACTCTGCAATACATTAAGCGTGCCACTACTAGCAGCAAAATGCATAAACTTAGCATAGTTAGAATGGTTACAATTCCATAGAATACAAAGGGAGAAGTCATTTTATAAAGACTGTGGCAATAAGGGCTTTTAAGCCTAATCACCCTCCCCTTGACTAGGAGAAGTTTATTTTATAAAAAGGATGACCTCTGGGCTTTGACAGCAGACCCCATACCTTAAAGCCTGTATGTAAGGTTTACATCATAGTAACTACAGAGCTCTTCTCCATGGAACAGCTTTCTCCAAGTGTGTTAAAAAAACAAGCAACAACGTAATATCAAAGCATGAGTCTTCAGTACTGCAGCTGTGTGTAGCATGTTATGTCTAGGTGCTAGGGACTGGCCAGAACAGAATAACAAGGGGCATTTTTGATCGACCTTGCACATCGTGTTCAGACTAAACTCCAGGAAAGTCACAGAATGTGAAGTCAGTCCGTTCTCATGTGAAAGGCACAGAGTGTTGCAAAAACAAAGGTGTGTAGTAATGTACACAAAAGCAGCATCATGGCAGCGAAGCTCATGCTAACTTAGCAATGTCGACAATGTCCCTAAATGCCCATATAGCAACATGGTTTGTATATCACCTTTTGCTGCTCGGATGTTTGCGTTCTTTGTGAACCACTGAACCCCTCCACTCCCAAAAAATTCAAGAAAGTATTTTAAGCCTGAAGAAATTGTATCTTGAATAAAGGTTGAAAGTCCATTAAAGATATCAGAGCAACATTTTTGTCTTTTATACTTTTTCACATCTTAAACGTCTACACTAATTTTACCTTTGTGCCTCCTGCATCTCCTGCATTCCACCGGATTGCATTGACATTAATTTTAAGCGTTTCTCCGGGAGGGGCTGTGGAGTCAAAAGCACCCACTTTCACAGGCTTGAGGGTGCCATTGTGATTCTGCTGCAGGTTTATAATATCGTATTGTGGAGGAGGGTTTCCATGCTCATCAAAAAAGTTCCTTCTTCCACCAATTTCTTGCAAATGTACATTCCTTATATAATGAAGAAGCTGGAAGTGGGAATAACATAAAGACATTCGATTGTACTTGATCATTAAATATGAATGAACATTTTGATTCTCACCTTTAATAAATAACCCTGAGCTTTGAATTGTGCCAGTGGAGTTGGTTTGGGTTTGCTGGGATGCCCTTAACAGATTAAGGGGGATATTCACAAAGAAGTGCCATTGAGAGGCGTTAGCCTCCTCGGCTTAACGCCTCTCACTGCCACTTCGGAAACGCCAGACTGCACCCTATTCACAAGAATGTGCTGCAGCCTGGTGTTTCCCCCTGCAATGGCGCTAAGTCTCATAACTTAATGCCAAAACCGGCACCCTTGCTCCAGAGTGCAAGAGTGTCTGCGAGCAGGGAGGTTTATTAATGCACAGAAAGATGTAATGTAATGTAATGTAAATGGCATTTCTACCGCGCAACTTCCACTCCAAGGAGTATCTTGGCGCTCACACAACTCAGATGTAAGAGTTGGAAGGGAAAAAGAATGTCCTAATTTCTGAACACACATTACACTAAGGTCCTGCAAATGGTATCGGGCAATGAGAAAATCCAAGTTTTCAGTGCCTTCCTAAAATGGGCTTCCTGAGAGAAGGACCGCAAGAAAAGAGGGAGTTTGTTCCAGGCTTTAGATCCAAGTGCAAAAAGGGACTTGCCACCCTTTGTGGGTAACTTGAAATAGGGTGGAGTAAGTAGATTCTGACTTGCAGATCTCAGACAACGCGCTGGAAAATATCTTTTAAACCCATTGTGTAAATAGGTTGGGCCACGTTGGTGAAATGCCCTGAAGGTAATTAAAAGAAGTTTAAACAAGATTCTTTTACCTATTGGCAGCCAGTGAAGGGTATTTAGAGCTGCTGAGGCTGACGATTTATGGGGCAGACGCAGTACAAGGCGGGCTGCCGCGTTTTGGACCATCTGTAATTTATGGAGAACAGTTTTATTAGCTCCAACATATAATCCATTACAATAGTCCAGCCTAGAACATATTAAGGCCACTGCGACCATTTTCCTCGCCGAAAGTGGAAGAAGATCAAAAAACTTCCTTAGTGCCTTTATAATTTGGAAGCACATGCCTGCTACTGCTACAGCCTGGGGTTTAAAAGATAGATGGTTGTCAAATTTCGTGCCCAAGTTGCGAGCAGATGCAATTGTATTAGGGGGCACTTCAGCATCCGTTTGCCAACATGCTGTTGGGGAGAAAAGGTTGTAGTTCCCTATTGGTAGGATCTCGGTTTTTCCGGTGTTACACTTTAAATGTTTGTTGGTCATCCATTTAAAAATAGCTGCAAGGCAGTCCTTAAGGTCTTCCTTGGCACCTGGACGCTCCTTATCCAACACCAATATCAATTGGGTATCGTCAGCGTATGAGATAGAGCTGATCTTGAATGACGCAATCAGTTTCATCAGTGGTCCCTTTCTGTACATTAACAAACCTTAAGACCTGATTTTTCTAGGTCTTATGTTCAGCACTGCCATCTATTATAGCGGCCCTTGATAATAGGCGGTAGCATCAAACTCAATGGGTGTTGCGGTGGTACGCCCACCACAACACCCACTGCACGCCCCTTTTCACGCTAAGTTTAGCATTAAACAGGCCCTATTCTCAAGGCAGCGTTAAGCCACGTTAGGTGGGTTAACACTGCCTTGAGACTAGGCTCTGGCCCTATCGCTATGGGAATGTAAAAATAAGTGATGTTCGTGTGGCGATAGGGGCTTCAGAATATGCCCCATAGTGTCTTTGAATCTGGCCACTTCTAACTTTGTTCAGCCTGGTTCTCTTGAAATGGATTTGTTAAACTGTTTTGGCAGTTTTATATATATTACCATTGATCAACAATAGGTTTCCTCATAAAGGGAGTCCTATGTATATTCAAAACTCATACATCCTTTATTTATATCCTATCTGGAAAATATTTAACTTTTTATGTTTCACAATAAATGTATAGTTTTGGGACTAATTATACAATGGGATTTTGGCTATGCAAAGGTTGCCCTGTGAAAAGTGACAGAATCTATGCTTGCAAAACTCAGAATCTTAATGAACAAACGTGACATTGCTGTAACAGCCTTTCATAACATTCCAGCTGAAATCTCTGAAGACCTGAAAGTTAAAAACAAGAAAAATAGGGATTATTGCCCACGTTCGTTTAATCAACAATGTTCCAGATTAAATAGGGACTTGAAGGGAGAATTAAAAGTAAACTCCACGTTTCTCCATAGAATATATTACACACCTACGCTACTCCATAAATACAAATGACAGGAGGACAAACGATGTGCGCAATGTCACCTTGAAGGGGCCAATTTCTTACACCTGGAGTGGGCCTGCACTCAGGTCCAGGGATACTGGCGGGCAGTACTTGATGCACTATCTGAGATGATTGCACTCCCACTTCCATACTCTCCCCTGCTCGCGTTGCTGGGCTACACAGCGGACATCCCTAAGACGCATAGGAAGTTACTCGTCATGAGGCTACTCTTGGCCTGCAGATGGGGTAGAGGGCGGGCTCCTAAATTTAAAGATTGGCTGCATGATTTTATATATAGCAAAGACAAATTAACAACCAATGCAGAAATGTTACCCATTACCTCCTGACCCGGGGATATCTGGGAGCCGCTAATTGTACATCTCCAGGCACATAGTGAAGGTGCTGAGGGATCCCCCGTGATGGTGAATCATGAGGGATCTCTGGAAGGGTAATATAACAACTTACTGTATGAGCACTATGCTATGTGAATACTGTGCCTCATTGGGCTGAGTAAAGCATATGGGCGCTGGACTTCTTCCTCATTCGCTGAAATCCTCATGGGCCTTGAATGAACTATGTATTGGGCGCCTAAACAAGCCAACTTAATGGTGTACCAGGATGTGTTTGTGACCTGTGAACCTGTGAATGCAGTGCTTTCTTTTTTTGTTTTCTTCTTCTTCTTTGCTTACCATTATATACCTGCTCTCTGATATCCTATGGTACTGTAAAAGTATGGTTTGTTTTGATGTATGAAAAAACTTGATAACTAAAGTTTTTTTTAAAAACCCTAGGAATAGAGAAAGAATTAGCATCTTTCGGAAAAGTTATAAGCAAGCCTTAAACTCAAAACGGACTGAAATCAGGGAGAATGCATTGGATAGTCTGATCCAAGCAGCCAAGACTAAGAATTCTATCCTATTTTGGAAAACTATAGACCAACCCTTGTTTAAAGATATTTCATCTGTTAAGGTTGATACATCGGTGACATCAGAAGATTGGTTAACTTACTTTGAACATATTTTTAACACTTCACAACTGGTCACTGAAACAGATGAAAACCTCTATATTATTTTATTCTACATTGCAAAGATAGAATCTATTACTGTAGAATAGATAAAAATTGCCCTAAAGAACAGCGCAAGTAGGAAGGCTGCAGGTCCGGATGGGGTCCCCATTGAAATCTGTAAGTATAATGTTGATTTTTGGTCCCCTGTTTTAGTTAATTTATTCAATGCAATTATTAGTGGGGTGCTACCTGCAACTTGGGCTGAAAGTGTGATTGTCCCTATTTTTAAAAAAGGCGACAGAGGTAGCGTAAAATGCTACCGTCCAATATTCCTTCTTGATTCCACCTCTAAATGAATGGGCAGTATCCTGTTAGCCAGGTTGGAATGCTGGGTAAAAGACAAAAATATCCTAACTGCAGCCCAGTAATGGTTTTAGAAGGGGTATTGGAATGCTCAAGCAGTGCGCTAACCTCGAGTTGCTTATAGGGAAACACATACTTGCCAAAGAAGGTCTACTCCACCTTTGCTTTATTAATCTTTCTAGTGCATTCAATTTGGTAAACCATACAAAGTTATGGAAAACACTAGAAGAGATGGGCACCCCATATGATATCATAAGCTTTTTATCACAGATATATGCTCACTTAACCTCAAAGATACGGTATGGCCAGAACGGGGAATGCACAACGCTCTTTAGAGTAACCCGTGGAATTAGGCAAGGTTGGGTCCTTGCTCCCCTTTTATTCTCGCTTTATATTAATGGTATTGACTTTTTATTATAGAGTTTGAAAGCTGATGCCCCTATTGTTGGTAAACGTGTAACCCCAGATTTTATTATATGCAGATGATGCAGTCCTAATATCAAGGACTGCAAATGGCTTTCAACTCCTGATAGATAACGTTACAAATTTCATGACCGAAAAAGAAACTAAATCTGAGGAAAACATTAGTCATGACGTGAGGGAAAAGCAAAGCCAAGAGCAGAACCCACTATGTTGGGGGAGTACCAATCGAAAGGACATCTACATTTTCTTATCTGGGGTTACTTTTTAACAGCGGAGGATCACGGAGTACACACATTAACTTATGCAAATTAAACATTTTGAGATCAAGCAAGGCTATTTCTAGGTTCTCCCATAAAATAGGCAATAAGCTGATACGCAAAATCTTAAAATTATATGGGAGTAAGTGCACCACAAGGGTTTGTAATGGAGCCCAATGGGGTATAGCAGACATCTCCCCATTACAAAATCTTGAAAATACAGGGAGGACCTGGCTTGCCAGTTCAGGCTGGACTGTTCCCATAAGGAACATGTTCAAGACTGATTTGCACATGGCTGGGCTCAAACTGGGGTGGTGTGGTGAGAAAAAGAATGATGGATTAAACCCAGATCCTTGTGACTGGGAGTAAATGTTTGCATTGTTCAGCATCCCGTCCATCAATTGTTTATTTTGCATTTGTCGCCCTAAGTTGGAAGGGTATGCACAGACATGGGTCTCGTGCTCACTGCGCCACTGGATTCAATTTAGTCTAGCTGATGAAGGGTGATGCCCCTAAACCAGTACCAGAATGCTTGTTTCTGGTCCAGGGAGGACCTGACTTCGCAGGTCGGGCTGGACTGTTCCCATAAGGAACAGGGTCAAGACTGATTTCCATATTAGTGGGCCCAAACTGTTATGCCGTGGTGAGCAAAAGAGTGATGTAATAAACCCATATCTTTGTGACTGGGGGTGAATGTATGCTGTGTTCAGCATTCCATACCTCAATTGTTTCTTTTGCATTTGTCACCCTAAGTGGGAAGGGTATTCCCAGACGTGGGTCCTGTGCTCACCCCGACACTGGATTCAAGCTAGCCTGGCTGATGAGGGGTGATGCCCCGAAACTGGTCCCAGGATGCTTGTTTTCGGTCCACAGAGGACCTGGATTGACAGTTCATGATGGACTGTTCACATAAGGAACAGTGTCAAGACTGATTTGCATATGGCTGGGCCCAAACTAGGGTGGCGTGGTTAGCAAAAGAATAATAAATAAACGTAGATTCTTATGACTGTGGGTGAATGTTTGCATTGTTCATCATTCTGTCTCTCAATTGTTTCTTTTGCCTTTGTCGCCATGAGTGGGAAGGGTATGCCTAGACATGGGTCACTTGCTCACTGCGCAATTGGATTCAAGCTAGCCTGGCCGATGAAGGGTGATGTACCGAAACCGGTCCCAGGATGCTTTTCTTCCAGTCCAGGAAGGACCTGGTTTCGAAGTTCAGGTTGGCCTGTTCTCATAAGGAACAGGGTCAAGACTGATTTGCATATGGCTGGGCCCAAACTGGGGTGGAGTTCTGAGCAAAATAATTATGGATTAAACCCAGATCCTTGTGACTTGGGGTGAATTTTGTATTCTTCAGCATCCCGTCCATCAATTGTTTCTTTTGCATTTGTCGCCCTAAGTGGGAAGGGTATAGCAAGAGGCGGGTTCCCGTGCTCAACTGCGCCACTGGATATAAGCTTACCTGTCTGATGAGGGGTGATGCCCCAAAACCAGCCCCAGGATGCTTGTTTCCGTTCCAGGGAGGAACTGGCTCGGCAGTTCGGGCTGGACTGTTCCCTTAAGAAAAAGGTTCAAGAATGATTTGCATATGGCTGGGCCCAAACTGGGGTGGCGTTCTGAGCAAAACAAGATGGATTAAACCCAGACGCTTGTGACTTTTGTATTCTTCAGCATTCCATCCATCAATTGTTTCTTTTGCATTTGACCCCCTAAGTGGGAAGGGTATTCCCAGAGGTGGGTCCTGTGCTCAACGGCGCCACTGGATTCAAGCTAACCTGTCTGATGTGGGGTGATGCCATGAAACTGGCCATGGGATGCTTGCTTCCGGTCCACTGAGGACCTAGCTTTGCAGTTCGGGCTGAACTGTTCACATAAGGTACAGGGTCAAGACTGATTTGCATATGGCTGGTCCCAAACTGGGGTGGCATGGTGAGCAAAAGAATGATGGATTAAACCCAGATCCTTCCGACTGAGGGTGAATGTTTGCATTGTTCAGCATTCCGTCCCTCAGTTGTTTCTTTTGCAATTGTCACCCTAAGTGGGAAGAGTAGGCCCAGACGTAGGTCCCGTGGTCACTGCACCAGAGAATTCAAGCTAGCCTGGCTGATAAGTGGTGATGCCCTGAAACCAGTCCCAGGATGCTTGTTTTCGGTCCATGGAGAACCTGGCTTGGCAGTTCGGGCTGGACTGTTTCCATAAGGAACAGGGTCAAGACTGATTTGCATATTGCTGGGACCAAACTGGGGGTTGGGTGAGCAAAAGAATGATGGATTAAACCCACATCCTTGTGAATGGGGGTGAATGTTTGCATTGTTCAGCATTCCGTCCATCAATTGTTTCTTTTTCATGTGTTGTCCTAAGTGGGAAGGGTATTCCCAGATGTGAAGGTCATGTGCTCACTGCGCCACTGGATTCAAGCCAGCCTGGCTGATGAGGGGTGATGCCCCGAAACCGGTCCCAGGATGCTTGTTTTCCATCCAGGGAGGACCTGGCTTGGCAGTTCGGGTTGGACTGTTCCCATAAGGAAAAGGGTCAAGACAGATTTTCATATGGCTGGGCCCAAACTGGGATGACATGTTGAGCAAAAGAATAATGGATTAAACCCAGGTCCTTGTGACTGACGGTGAATGTTTGCATTGTTCAGCATTCTGTCCATCAATAGTTTCTTTTACATTGAAGGAATTGTGCTGCCTTGAGTAACTTTGCTTGACTCATGGACAATGAAATTCCTTCATAAATCTGCCATTGAATTGTTAGGTTAGGCCTCAGTATAAATGTGAGCTGTGACCCAGTTTACACAAAGTTAAAACAAGTTGGTTCATAGAAGTAAGCAACTTTCCGTGAGGAATCTAGCACTTATCCTTTGTAGCTTGTAACAAGCAGCAAGGTCTTCCTTAGAAAAAATTGCATGTTGGACACAAACAGTACCAAAAAAATATTACAGTTTAGAGATAAATACATTGCAATGCCCAAACCTATAATGTTATATTTAAATATTTAAAATACACCAGGTGGGAAACTGGGTTGTTGGTTGAAGGGGGGAAGGAGGAAACAGGGGATTTCTATTCAAGCAGCAGCCACAATCCCTGCAGGGAGACCTCAAAATTAACTAAATTAATCTGTACTTAACGTTCTGGCAGCTTGGCATCATAGCAGTCAACACACGAAAAAGTCACTATAATTTAGAAAAATAGAGTGAAATGTAAAACATTATTTGAAACCAAAATAACAAAACATAACAATTCAATCAGTAGAACCAGAGTTGTGCGTTTTAAAAGTTTTTTGCAAAATCTTATTCTTAAATGATCAAAGGATCAGCAGCGGACAGTTGGTCACAAAAGACCGGGTCAAAGTTAAAAAATATGGACAACCATGATGCAGCGCGGTTTGGATACAAGAAGTGGATATGGTTCGGACTTAGATGAAATTCCAAAAAGAAAATTATGCAGAAAAAAAAATTCGAAGAATGCAAAGTTCAGCAGGGCAAGGCTGCAGGCGGTGTCCAAGGAGGGATTGTCATTGTTGTTGAACCCACTGGATGAAGTTAAGGTGAAGGTTTCTATGTTAGGAGTTAGTCACTTTTTGAAAATCTAAAACACCCAGCAGGACAAGGCAGGAGGTTGTACCCAACGAGAGTTCCAGGAGGCTTGGCACCCCTATGGTGAAGGACAGCTGAACAAGATTTCCTGCTGCAGATAAGAACGTAGCGGGTGCTATTGCAAAGTGAGGCCGACCGGCGATGCACCTTGGGTAACAGCATCAACTTGTACTCATTCTCAAGCACCCTGTCTACAGTTTTGGTACTTATTTTACACCGTTGTTTCGATTTATTTTATGCTTGTCTGTTAAATTGTATTCTCACTCTGTGGCCCTTCTGAAACTGTGCAGTCGGGCCGACTCCGGAGCCCCTGACCTTGATTGTTCTCCCCCTTTGTTTGACAGTGTGTTCACTTAACTACATCATTTGTGCCATTGTGTTGGTCTTATTCATGCTTTTGCCACTTTGTACAGCGCTCTGATACCATTAAAGGTCATGTGCAAGCTTTATAAAACTTTTCAAATAAATAAATAAAATAAATAGACAAACAGATTGTCCTGGTCTTCCCTCGGGTCTCAGAGCAGTTTTTAGTCACACATTTTCTAAGACCCACGTTTTGGATTTTTGCCATCCTTTAACACCACAGCCAAGGTTCTAGGACTAGAGTGGCACCACTTAGGGGTTCAAGACTAACTCCGGCTGGGTCCAGGTGTCGGTACAAGATGGTGGGATCCCATTATATCCCTGTGGCACTTAACAGGAGGCCAGCAAACTAGCTCTTAGAGTTACTCTGGTAATCCTTGGTTCAAGTGATGAAGCAGTGCTCAAGCAACAGAGCAGACTATTGAGGGTTCAAGGCAGGCTCCGGGGAGCAAAGCAGACCTTCCAGGTGCAGCAACACAGTCTTGTGGAGTACACAGCAGGCCACAGCAGCAGGCAGTCCTCTGAGAGTACTTCCACAGGTTCAGAAAATGAACTACAGAGTCGGAATGAGAGTTACTATTTTTACCTGGTGCCTTCTTCATAGGAGAAATATATAGAGAACTCCCTTTGGAGTGCTGAAGTTTCCTGACTCTGCTGCAAGGGTGACAAGTCCTTTGTGTGCAGGCAGAGGACAGCCTATTCAATTGCAAGTGGGTTTGCGCCCAGCTCAGCCCCACAACCTACCAGTTGATGGCCAATCCAGGCACATATAATGCTTTTTTTGTGACTATCTGGTAGGAATTGACAAAGTCCAACTGCCGACTACAGCTAGTTATGTGACCTAGGAATGGCTACGGCGTCAAATAGCAAAAGGTAGGAAAATGCCAACTTTTAAAAAATTACATTTTCAAAAAAGTAATTTAAAAACCAACTTTACCATTAAGTATGATCATAGATACAAACACAAACTGCTTTCTTGTTCCCAATCAAATGTTAGCATGTATTAAATGTAATAAAGCAATCCAATGTTAACCTATGGGACAGGTAGGCCTGTAAAAGTACATGTTCAACCTTTTAATTACAATGCACCCTACTCTATAAGCTACCTAGGGCCTACCTTAGGAGTGACATATATGCAAAAGAAGGATAGTTTAAGGCTTGCCAAGGGGGTTAATTTGCCAACTCGAATTGGTAGTTTAAAATTGCATTCAGGCTACAAATGGTATTCCTGGGACATTTCTTAAGGGACTTTTTAAGTGGGCAGCATAATAATTTACATTAATTTACAGGCTCTGGCTATAAGGTATACCACTTTACAAGGGACTTATAAGTAAATTAAATATGCCAATTAGGTGTAAGCCAATTTTACCATGTTGAAAGGAGAGAACACAAGCACTTGAGCACTTGCTACCCATGGTAAAGTGAACAGAGTCCTAAGGCCAAGAAAAAGAAGGTCAGGGTCAAGACTGATCTGCATATATCTGTGACCAAACTGAAGTGCCATTGTGTGCTAGATAACGATGTACTGGGATGTGGCCCGAGTGATATTAACAGTGGATGAATTAATTCAAGCATTCCACCCATTACTGTTACGTATACTTAAGATCTATTCTGGCAGTTTAAAGGATTGATTCTGCTTTCAAACAGGGCTCCACAAGGTCAGATACCTCATTGTTGCACTGAAGTCTTACATTTTCTGCCAATGAGACAAACGTGGAACAAATAGCCAGTGAGGATGAACGTTTATATCTTCTTCCCTAGTGTTATTAAACATTTGAAAGTAACAGAAAAGGTGCACAAGACCAACCTTGAGCTCAAATGAACAAATTCCATCATCCAGTTAGCAAAATATTAAAAAGTACAGTTACCACGGGTCTTACTGCATTTTTTCCAGGCAGATGCATCTGTCCCAGCCACATAATCTAAAAGAAAGTAAATCAACAGTATGCTGGCACTCCCAGTCAAATCCTAGACTTTTTTCTACTTGCAGGTTATTAAGAAGGTAGCTTGCAGTTCTAGAGATTCAAGATAAATAAGAGCACCTTTGTTCTTGGCCGAGTGTTAGATCTGGCCCTTTCTGCAGGTTCACCCTGGATTTTGTCTTCCTCCGTTTTACACTTCAGAATCTCCAAATATGGTGGGCAGTAGTCTTGCCAGGATGGCGAATGTAATTACCTCTACCACCCACACAGATGGCAGGTCACATGCCATACTTAAAATAACATAACTTGTGTATTTGTCATGCGCATGTTCACCCCTGACGGGGCATCTTGGCGCTGAATAACAGATGTTTATTGTTACCCAACTTCATGGTACTCATTTTATCGACCTCAAATGGATGAAAGACTGAGTGGACCTGCCGGGATTTTAATCTGTGAGCATGAGGTTGAAAAAAGGCCCCTGCAGTGGATGCATTATTCCACTGAGCCACCAGACCGAACGCACATTTATGTTATGTTATGCTATGTTATGTTACCTTACATCGTGTTACACTACATTTTACAGAGGGAAAATTCACAAAGTTAGTTGCCACTTGTGTTAGTTTGTTAGGGTACAATATTTGCATCCTAGTAAATCTGTGAAAGATTGGTTCCATTTGTAATTCCACCTGAAATCATATAAATATGTGCCATTTTGAATAAAGTATTTAGTTTTTTTTGCATTCAAGTACTTTTTAATTTAAAAACAAAATTCATTCAGACATGAATGTATTGCTATTTTGAAGAGTTGCTGAGTTCTCAATTTCTCTAGAGCAATCTTCTCCAATGGATAGCTTGTGAGCTACTGGTAACTGTACAGCTACGAGCTACCTGCAAGTAGCTCTTTTGTGTGCAGTTCAGCCTACTAAATTAAAAGGTTTTGCTTGGTTGAATGTGGCATAACAGCCAGAGCTGCCACCTTTGGGCATGGTGGACCAGGTTAGAGTCTCAGCTATGGCTTAACATGCTGTGATTCTGGTCAAATCACTTAATCATCCCATTCCTACCAAAACTGAATATGTACTTGTGAATTGTAACTAGTGCTCAGGTAAAGTACTTCTGTACCTTTGGGTTGAGTTTGCGCCATATAAAAATGATAATCTTGTTTGATGTGGCCATAATTAAAGCCTGAAAGATAGCAGTTCCAAATACTTATGGACTGTCTCCCTAGGCACAGGTGATGGGTGCTGTTCGTCCTGCACCATTCATTCAAAGAATATACTCTTAACGCAGGTTATATTTGTTCCTTGAATTCGTTTTTATTCATATCCTCATATTCAAATCATATTTTTATAGGAAACTTCAATTCCCATAATGCAATATGTTTACATCACATCCATTTACTTCTCTTGTTCCCAATGCATTTCGACTATACTAGCCTTCATCAGGGAAAATTCTGTACAACAAAACCAAATATAGACTATATTATTATAAACAAGAATAATGCCAGTTGTATCCACCACCGTGTGACAACAATCAGGTGTATTTTTAATATGGTCCCTACTTTGTGCGATTATGCAATATGAAACGAGCTGTGACCTGTTGTAACCCCGTGATATAGTGTGCTTAGCTATGATACATGCGATCCTCACGATCGGTGAAACGGGCTTGAGAGCATGATGGTGTTTTAATGATAGACATGTTAAATAAAGTAGACGCCTCAGTTGATGCCTTTTCTAACAAAAAAGTGCTACGTGAACTGTTAACGCGCGTGTTACAAAAATCCGCATGTGATAAGCCAAAGGTTTACTGGTGTTAAAGTTAGTCTAGCGCTTACCGAAGCCTGCAACATGAAACTTTCCCGGTTCGTTTCTTCGCCTGTGATGTTCACTTCCGAAGGAATTGTTTGGGGCGTGTGTTTACGTGTGTACGTGAACAATAAAGGAACCTCTACCCGATTTGTGTATAAATCAAGCGAATTAATAAAGATGTGACAAAAAAAGTGATGTGTGACCATGTTCCCTATAACTTGTGTCAAATTTAATAAAAACAATGCGTTGGGTGTGTTTTGTGCTACAAAGAATTGTAATTGTAATTGTAATTGTAAGTAGAACTTATAAAGCACACTGTAACCCAAGCAGGCATCCTGGCGCTAAAAGAGGGGGGGTAAAGAAAAAGACACCGGAAGCTAAACGGAAAAAACTTTAAATTGTAGGAAAGAGCCAGGTTTTTATTTGTTTACGGAAAGATAAGAGGTCTATCATCTGTCGCAGCTCCAGGAGCTGCTTATTCCAGAGTCTGGCAGCTGCGACACTGAAAGCCTGACCTCCCAACCTGACTCTTCTGGACGGGGGAATTTTCACCAGGAAAGCTAAAGAGGAGCGAAGGCAGCGGGAGGGAACATACCAGTCAAATTTACTCTGTAATAGTAAAGGGCCCAGTCCATGAAGCGCCTTAAACACAACACAGAGTGATTTCAAATGAATTCTCTGCACTATAGGGAGCCAGTGCAACTCCACAAGGGCCTCAGAAGAAGAGGAGTGACGTGGACGTGACAAGGCCAACTTGGCTGCCATATTCTGGATTCTCTTTAGCCTGCCAGTCAGAAACTGAGGGGCGTCCAGCAGCAGGGAGTTGCAGTAATCTAATCTGCTCAAAATCAAGCTCCTGACTATCAGAGGGCGTGTATGGGTAGGAAGCAGAGAAAGAATCTTCCTCATAGCCCTAATAAGGGAAAAACACATCCCCAAGGACTTATTGACATGTGTCTCCAGTGTCAGCTTTTCGTTAAATAGGACCCCCAGGTTACGAACAGACTTAGACGGCAACGGAGGGGGGTCCACGTGACCAGGCCAGAGACCAGCCGGGGGATGCAGTGGCACCCTCCCGTTCTGAATGCAGAGAATTGCAGTTTTGTCTGCATTGAATTGCAGAGAGTTGTCTCTCAGCCACTGAGCCACGTTCCGCATACAACTGTGGAAGTTCTCTAGGGAGGTTGATTGATCCCCTTCCAGTGAGAGAATCAGCTGGGTATCATCTGCGTAGTTGACTACTCCTAATCCAAAAGATCTAATCATGTCCATCAAAGGACACATATAAACATTGAAAATAATGGGGCTGATCACAGATCCCTGCGGCACACCATGATGGGCTTTGATAAACTCAGACTGAAAAGGGTAGAGGGCCACCGCCTGACATCTGTCAGATAAATAGGCGTTGAACCATTTTAGTGCCTGCCCAGCAACCCCAATGCCCTCCAGTCTTTTCAGGAGGACCGAGAGGTTGACCGTGTCGAACGCGGCAGACAGATCTAATAGGATCAGGATGGCATGTTGACCCTTGTCTGCACGCATACGATGGTCGTCTAACATGGTCAGCAGAGCGGTCTCAGTTCCATGCTCTGGGCAAAAGCCAAACTGGACCTCATCCAGCAGGTCATTGCTCTGCTCACAATCCATTCTACAATCTTCACTGGGTAGGACAGGAGTGAGATTGGCCTATAATTTTTCAGGCAGGCTGGATCCAGCGATGGTTTTTTCAATAAGGGGGAGATGATTGCTTGCTTCCAACAGGAGGAGACTACCCCACTGTTCAGGGATTGATTACACAACTGTCTGAGAGGGGGAAAGAGCTCATCACCCAGCGATTTCCAGACCCTGTGTAGCAGTGGGTCTAAGGGAGAGCCAGAGGACACACTAAGCGCAATTTGTTCAAACACCTCAGGGGAGATTGGATCAAAATGGTCCAAACAGGGCGACTGAGCTTGGGTCTCCATTTTCACTCGTCAACCCTCTGGCCTGGCCGATAAAGGGTCAGTACTCATATCAGTCAGACTGCTTTCTTCCAATCCCTTGATAATAGTATTAATTTTATTATCAAAAAAGACGGCCAAGCTGTCACACAGTTCCTGCGTGGGGGGAGTCTTATTGTTAGTACAGGACGGGTTGGCTATGTCTTTGAAGACTTTAAAAATACTTTTCGAGCTGTTTGAAGCTTTCTGGTTAACAGCAGCAAAGTACTCGGCTTTGATGAAGATAATGCTCTTCTTATAGTCACTAATCTTCTCTTTCCAGATGACTTTATCCACATTAGAGTACCCTCTCCTCCATCTACGTTCTGCCTGTCTGCAAGCAAGTTTTAAATGCTTCAGAGCAGTATTATACGAGGGGGCAGAAGATTTACCTTCTCTTCTGATCATTTTTAGAGGGGCCATCAAATCAAGATGGTCCGTAATGCGCGTGCAGAAGGCAGCATAGTTATGCTCCGCATGCTTCCCTAATTCAACCAGGCTCTCCGTATGAAAGATAGGGGCAGTACTAGCTTTCCCCAGTAGGCCTTTCCAGTCCCTGCTGAGGAAGCGACTGATCTTCTTCTTGCCATGAGCATTATGTTTGATACCCGTTGGCTGGCTGAGGGACAAATCTAGACACGACTGTAAAATGTTGTTATAGCCTGGGTCCAACTTCCATTAGGCCAGAGATTAAAGTCCCCAAGTATCAAGAGCCTGGCATGTGAGAAAGCCATATTGCTAAACACATCAATCAGTTTTTGTTGTTGAAGTAGGCTGACCACCCCTGGTGGCCTATAGCAGAAAATGCCCGTCAGCACCTGGTGCCCAGCATCAGTTAAAGCGAAGCCCAATAGTTCAATCCCATCTACCGGATCAATATCAATGGGTAAGATGTTCCACATCTCCTTAAAGAGAACTCCAACCGCTCCTCTTCTCCCATTAGTGCGAGGCTTGTGAAAAGCTTTGTAGCCCTTGGGACAAGCTAGTCCCAGTTCAAGGTCAGAGTCCGGATGAGTCCAGGTCTCTGTCATCACTAAGATATCCAAATCATGGACTTCTGTCAACAGCAGTATTTCCAGGTGATGTTTACAAGGGGACCTTACGTTCTGCAAGCCGCACTTCAATGAATCTCCATAAGTCGAGTTGGCTGTGGTCTTAATACCTAAAACGTCGACAGGTTGGACACCACCCTCAACCTCTTTCTGTTTATCCGTTACCTGAAAGGGGACACTAGATTGTCTTGAGTTATCACCAATTCCACAAAAAGCGGCAAGATGGCTGGCGCTGTGTGTGGACGGTGTGCGGAGGGGCACAGACGGGCTTGCCTTTGGCGCGCCTTCGGCACACCGCCGGCGCGTCCGCTGCGCGTCGGCGCCTTAAACATATTTATGTGCTTCTGTCAGCCAAAAGACAAGAGCGTGACTGACAGAAAATGGCTGCCCCAGTTGTGCCACTGGAAGTGAGGGAAGCGAGGGTTCTACCGCAGCACCACTCCCTCCACACAAACAGCACTAGCTGTGGTGGACCGGGGAGGCAGGCGGCAAGGTGAGAGAAAGTTGTATGAGCATGTATAAGTAAAACACAGTCACAGAGTATAGCACAGGAAATAGAAAATAATTTTACAAAAATACGGCGCAAAAAGTAAATTTGTTAAAAGTTGCAAGAATTAAATCACTATTTAGCAGAGCAACAAGTATGGGTCACCCCACACACAGTCTCGATTCAATTACCTAACATGTAGGGAGTGTGTATACACTATGAATAATCTCATTCGACATGAATGAATATTCTAAAACGCTTAAAGGCAACTGTTCAATAAAGGTGACATATGTAAAAACGGAGACTTGGGTATAAACGCTAAGTGCATGTAAATATCGTGCTCACTGTATACATTATATTCAGATGATCAATATACTATAACCGTCCATGCCAGCTTATAGATGGATATGTGGCTTTCAGAGTAATGTCAATCGAAAGTAGTACCAAACAATAATATATGATACAGTAATAAATTATAAATAGCAGGACAATTCAATCCGTTCATTTAGGCCATAGGGCTTCAAGGTGTTCAGGTGAAAAATCCAATAGAATCGATCTTGTTCTAGAGAAAGTGATCTTGGAAGAATGGTGGCACACTAGATACAGGGCCGGACTGGCTACCGGGCGTTTTGGAATGCTGCTGAGCTGGGGGCTGATTTCTTTGATGGAGACCTGCGTGTGCTGAACGAAATTTGTTTTGGGTTTGTTTATTTCAAAGCACATGTAAGTCTCCATCAACAAAATTAGCCCCCACAACAGTGACATCAGCCCCCAGCTCGGCAGCATGCCAAAACGCCTGGTAGCCAATCCGGCCCTGACTATATAGCAGAGCGAGAAGATGCATTCCACACTGGAAACTCTGGGGCATATTACCAAGCAATAGCGATAATTATCGCTATTGCTTGGTTAGAGACAAAAATTTACCGCTGAACTGCGGCGATTTTTATCGCAAATAAACCTTGGTATTACCAAGGTTTATAGCAAATGCGATAAAAATCGCCCGCAATGCATGAATATCGCTGAAAAGTCAGCGATATTCATGCATTACCGAGCTAATGCTCTTAGCCATGTTATGCACCTCCCTTTGGATAACATGGCTAAGAACTGCTCAGGGCAGGTGTTAGCTTTTGGAGATATTCACGCTTAGCGCGAACATCTCCATAAGTTGGTAATAGGAGATAGCGATGTTAGCGACTGTTTCCAGTCGCTAACATCTTGGCACGCCCACTTTGCATGTCATTAGTGATAAATATCACTGACATGCAAAGTGGGGCCCAGGATGGTCGCTATCTCCCACTAGCTGTCGCTAACTGGTGTTAGTGACAGCTAGGTAATAGGGAGATAATTTTATCTCCGCTTTCTTGGCTTTTATAGCCAAAAAAGCGGAGATAAACCCCCTTGATAATATGCCCCTCTTTCCTGCTGAATAACCTAGGCTGACTTATCCACATACTCGTTCATTGCCACTATAGTTCCACACTGGAAGCTTCCAATTAACCAGTGGTTTAGACCATAGACAAACCTGGAGTTAGCTGCCCATGGAAGCGGTAAACTTTAAACTACTATTCTAAATTGACACAATTTTAAACGGGATTGACGGTTCATTATCTCATTACAGAGATGATATAGTGATGTTGAAATGGTAAGCAGCTCAAAATATGACTTTCTGGGGGTGCTATAATTGGTCATATTTATAAAGTGGGGGAGACTCTCATCATTATGTTACCATGTTTTGTGGTTTACTCCAATTTCTAATTGTGATTCAGGAGTTTACATTATACCTGATAAAGGGACTTTTACCCAGTAACACATTGGGTATTGAAATATTGATTTTGAAAGTGAGATATGAAATGTTTGGAAAATAGATTGGATTGCATTACTGCATGAAAGAGCACGGTGTCCTTAAGAACGGTGACTGTTTCACCATTGTGTATACATTTGAGGCTCTACAGCAATTCAGAACATAGTAAGATTAACCTACAATCTATGGGTATTGATCAACAACTTGGACATTAGGGTTGAGCATACCCATATCTTACTATTGGACTATTACTAGTGGTAGCTGCACGGCGCTGGGAGAGATGACTTGTCAGTGATAGCTCACCTTGACGAAGAGTAATTCGGACAAAGTGTAATGATATGATAACGTGAGAGCTGCGAACGCCAGAACGCCACTGCCTCGAGGAGGACACAGCTGCCGCCGCTGAGCTGAGCTGAACCGAGCGGTAACAGAGTGGTAACAGAGCAGATTGTCAGCTGCCCAGTCTTGCCCAGTCCGCCGAGTCCCTGCCCAGTCCCTGCTCGGTCCATTGGTCATCGTTGGTCATCGGCTGTCGGCAATCGGCTCGCAGCCAGTGCTGCTTGTGCTACCTGTGCTGCCGGAGGGCGGAGGCCACCGACGGGGGCTGTTGGACTGTCGGACTGTCGGGTACCTTTGTGCAGCGGCAGCCTTGGTCATGAAGAGGTGAGCAGAGGTCGAGGTGCAGCTGAAAGGGAGAGGCCGCTGCGGGCGGGCGGGCGCCGAGCAAGGCTGAGTGGAAACGGCAGTGCCAGAGCCTCGCCTCGCCTCGCCTCTCCTCTCCCCTCCTCTCCGCTTCTGGTATGCTTCTGGTCTGGTCTGGTCTGCTTCTGGACTCTGGACTTCTGGACTTTTGGTATTTCTACAAAACTACAAAACTATCAGTCCAACATTTCTGAGGAGCAGCAGAAACTGCCTCTGCAGCAATAAGGACAATTAGCCACACGCCACACATGAGAGAAGCAGCAATTGCAGCAACTACAGGTGAGTGTGAGCGCTGACCGCATAACACTAACACTAACCAGGTGTCAAGCGCTGCGATAACAACACCACCGTAGTTTTGTCTTACAACACCTGGCCCCCCCACCTGGCCCCCACCTGCTCCACAGCTGACGACCGGCGAAAACTCAGGGGCAAATTCTCTTGAGAGCAGCGTCAGTATGTTCAGGGGAGCGTTCCATCAGTTATAGTCCTCCCAGTCCTCCTAGTCCTAGTGCAGTTGTGCAGTTGTTTTCATCTTCTGTAATTCTTGGCTGCGCTGCATTACTCCAACGAGCTCTGAGAGAGGAGGCACGGACGGAGCACAGAGAGCACGAACGCCAAATACAAACACCAGGCGGGGGCGGGCTCACCGCCAGAAACTGCCAGATACCGCGGCACAAACCAGGCTTAAAGCCGTGCTGCGTCTACAGGTTATTATGCGATCTGGCAAAGTGAGAAGGGCCCCAGGAGATAAAACCAACGTCCCAAAGGGGCCTGCAAAGCGAAGGAGGATTGATAAATCTAATGATAACAAGGCAAACAACCCTCCGAGAAATCCACTAATTTCGCCAATCGCATCCTTATTTGAAAAATCTGCATCAAGAAAAGATACAGCAATGAGTTTGCGATTTCAATTTTTAAAGTATCCAGGATCAGTACTGTTTTCATCAACAGGGGACGTTGAAGGACTAACGTCCCCCTTAGCCCCTGTTAAAATATTAGTAGCGGAAGTTCAAAACGAGGTGGATGCAAGAGATGCACCCCCAGCAGAGAAATCACACCTCCATTACAGCGACACATTACCATCCATAAAAGGCCCGGATCAACAAGTCATCACAGCCAGTAAAAAAATCTCTCCTGATGCTAACAGATTAGTTACCACATCAGCAATGGTCCACTCAGCCACAGGAAATCTCAACATTACTACTATACAACCAACACCACTCACAAAAGCAGTGGATTCAAAAGCAAGCCAGGACCATATACAAGTTATGTACTCAAGCCTTGACGAGCTCTCTCACCAATGGCCTGACCTTAGCCAGATAGATTGCCAGAGCAAAGAGAAAGATCGTTCGGCCAATATAAAGCATCTTCAGGCGGAGGAAGATACTCCAGCTGAAATTAAAAGCAGCGAACCGGATCCGCAATTTCCCAGCCTGAGAAACAGTGAAAATCACGCGTCTATACCAAATGAGAGAAATGTTAATCTAGCAAACACAGATACCAACAAACAGCTCAACAAAGACAATGGACCTTTGGCCCTTGCCGCGCCTCTACTACAAGCACTTCAAACATCAACAACAGCATTAATAATGCAATCCGATAAGCTGGATATTCAAATAGATTTAATGAACGTAATAGCTTCCTATATAGCTGGTATTAATACAAAATTGGATAACCTAAATAATCTGATTATTAGAGCACAAGCTAATGCCTTCCAACTTGAATCGTCATGTACCTGTGGTCCAGTACTTGATAAGTTGAGTACATTACCTACAGTCTTAGACCAGATTCTTACGTTAAACAAGCGCTTCATCTATCCAGCCAAAGAGCTTGACCAGTCTGGCAATGGTAACACTCAGAGCTATGAACCTAAAGATGACAACCTCTCATTAGAGAACGCCAGTACAGAAGAACCCCCCAAGCTCGGAAAAATCTCAATCAACAAAGAAGCCCATAAAGTAATTAAAACTGATGTAGTTCCTACAAAGCCAACAATGACAAAGCGACAAAAGAAAAAAGAATGGAAAGCAAGGAACAAAAAAAGTGAAGTTGGTTTACAGTCAAGCCTCAACATATATCCCATTTTTGTAAACTCTAATACAAAGGTACTAGAACAGGACAGCACTATGGAATCTTGCACAGACGAAAGGGCCAATGCTGACACGTCCACCAATACATCACTGACGACGGATAAGGCTCTTAAAGGCCAACAGCCAGCCGATAGCCTGACTAGCTCGAAACAAAAGATTGTCAAACTCCATAATATACCGCAAACAACAAACAATGGGCCAACCACAGGAAGCGAAAATACCTCTGAAAAATCATCTTACTGTGGAAAAGACATAGAATCCCATATAGATCAGAACCCTTTCCCTCATCAAGAAATCAATAAAGAAATTACTACATCGCAAGTCACCACTTCAGTTTGGTCGCATAACAACAAGTACAGTCACCAACTAGCTCCAGGACCAAAAGCAAACCTCAATTTTCTTAATCTGCAAGACGCAAACCTCCCAGCTGGAGACAATAGGGTAGTAAATGATGATATCATTCAAGTACAAACAGCTGCCCGAACAGAACCGGAGGAAAAGGGTCTTACCACTTCTACTTTTCAGGCATCGTCCGAAACCGGAACACATAATTTAGAAGTAAAAGCTTGCCAGGATTCTCAAAGATTGATACTCGAAACCCCAGGAGCCTTAAATCAAGGCAAACTAAGTATAAGTATAACAAACAAGGACAATAAACATATAAATGGAGAAATGAGTAAGAACACAAGGAAAGATCCAAACGAGCCTGCAGATGTTTACTGTCAACTAATTTTTACTCCCGAATATAAGACACAGGGCAGGCATGATACACTAAATAGGAGTAACATCTTGAAACTCATGGCAGAAATTAAAGAACTAAGTAACATAAAATCCACAGACCTGGAACTGGTACAATTTCAGAGAGAGTCAAAAGATATAAGTAACGAGCAAACATTGACCACTTGGAAAACCCCAGGGATTGTCCAATTAATATTAGGGTGCTCAGACCGGTTTCTATCATGGGGCATACAACTATCACAACCCACTGCCCCGCGTTATCCGCTGCCGTTAAAAAAAGAAAATCGTACACGGTTTACCAGGAAATTTACAGACCTTGCAATCCAGAAACCAGTCTATTCAATATTACACAACGCCCAAGGTAGAAGCAACCTAATGTTTACTCAGGGAGTAACAGAAGAGGAAAAAGTTGAGAAATTTCAACACTCAATGGATCATTGGAAGTGGCTTCCCAGTATGCTAAACGACAAGCGGAGGTATTGACCAAATAAAGAAACGCCGAATCAACAAGCACACGGGGGAATACACGTAATATCATGGAACATCGCTGGAGCAAAAAGACTGTTGGAGGAAGGACAAGCATTAGATGAGTGGGCAAACTGCGATATCATCGCTTTACAAGAAACCTGGTTGCAAGAAGATATCGCATTGGTAGGTTTCATCCATTACACTGTAGCTGCTGAAAAATCCAAAATCCATGGAAGAGCCATTGGAGGCTTAGCAGTTTACGTGTCAACCGCCTTAAATATCAATTCTGAGCAGCTTCATTCTTCGGACCCAAGCATTCAAATAATTAAATTATCAGGTCAAAAGGCAACCGACAACAAGACAACAATCCTGATTAATTATTACACTCAACCGAACTCAAAAGTCAAAAAGAAAAAAAATGTAGAGCTGTGCAACGCAATAACGGGACTTCGCTCCACTGAGCCCTCGTGGAATATAATATTAACTGGCGATTTCAATTCGAATTTGATATACTCCACTGAGGAAGACGAAATACTATCTGCAGACAACATGTACTGGAGCGTTCCACAGCAATCATGCAGCGTGTCGAGACCTCGTAAGGATCTGCTCGGCTTACACCTTGTGACAGAACTAGAGTATCTAGGTATGCGCGTTTTGAATGGCAGGACCAACGAAGATCGTCCTCCGAAAAAAACTTACTACGGTCCACATTCTCATTCAACGTTGGATTACACAGTTGTGAGCCTACCATTAATTCATTTAGTAGAATCCTTCTATATTGAATACACGCCCTTGAGTGACCATGCGATGCAGCACATTAAATTTAACCTCCGTACGGAAAGATTCCAACCATCATATATACTGGAGGGCCACCTAAGCACAATTAACCAAAAGCGCATTAATTGGTCGGAAGCAAACAAAACGGTCTGGTTTTCAACAATAAAGGCCACAATGAAAGATGTGGGTGACGAGCCAAAGAATAATATCCAGGCATGGAATCGTTTTCTGGATAAATTGATGACAAAAATGAAATTACCGGGTAAACAGGCCAAAACAGTAAGGCTCAACAATAAACTACCGAAAACACTACTAGAACTAAAGAGGACCTTGCGAAGAACTCAAAAGAAGCTACAGATCCAGGATAAAGATGCACAGCATTGGGACACTTTTTACGCGCAAAAACGACTATATAAAAAGATGGTCTGGGAACACAAAAGGAAGGCTAACGACAATTTCTGGACTAATTTGCTGTTTAGCTCAAAGCTTTCGAATTCGAACAAATTCTGGAAAATTGTAAACGAATTAACAAGACCGCGCAATGTATTGACCTCAAATGTCCAGGAATCCGATTGGGTCACCTTTCTCTCCTCCAAGTTTAAAGCTCACCGAGCAATAGCCATCGGGAATACAGAGCTATCATCGTATCAACAAATAAGGACACTGGAAGAAGCCTACACCAGTCAATCACCAATTACTAACCAGCCTAAATACCCAACTTCTGTCGTATTATACGGAAAAAAATCAGTTGAGGAGATAATGAAAATAATCAAGAGGGGCAAAAGTAACGGGGCCCCTGGGCCAAACGGCATACCGCAAGCTGCTTTTAAACATGCACCGGAATACTGGAGCCCATTGCTTGAGAAACTTTTTGCAGACATTCAAACATACAACCTAGTGCCTGAGAGCTGGCACGGTTCCATCACAATGCCAATATATAAGGGCGGGGAGAGATCAAACCCTGCTAACTACAGATTAATCGCCCTGCAGGACGTGGAAGCCAAATACTTTGCATCGCTATTATTAGTTGATCTGGTAAAGTGGTCAGGAGAGAGGGACTTGATCCCACTTAACCAAACAGGATTCAGAGAAGGGATCGGAACTATAACAAATATTTTATCCATCTCCATGATCGCGGAAAAATGTAAGCGCATCAAACAGGATCTGAATTTGTGCTTCATTGACCTCCAAGCAGCCTTCGATAGTGTGGACAGGAACCTATTATGGGCGAAATTAAGAGCCTGGATGATTCCTGAAAACTTACTAAGGGGTCTGCTGCTATTTTACTCCGACACCTGGACGCAAGTAAGGCTAGGAGATGGGTCACGACTATCAAAAAAAGTACGTACAACATCTGGCTTAAAACAGGGATGCGTCCTGGCTCCGCATCTGTTTAATCTATTCATTTCGGACCTCTCAGCAATGCTAAACGGATGTAACGCCCACCCGCCAAAATTAGGCGACCTACAATTGACACATCTGGCTTACGCCGACGATATCGTCCTCATGAGTCAGACAAAGGTTGGCTTATCAAGACAGCTATCGGTTCTATCAGCTTTTCTGTCTGCAAATAATTTGGCTCTGAATTTCTCAAAATCTAAAACAATGCTAATTACCAATCGGCATATAACATCACACAATGTTTGGCTAGAAGGACAACAGCTGGAAAGGGTGACAAGTTACAAATATTTGGGATATTACATCGACGACAAGCTCACTTTAAAGGCCCAGAAAACTTATGTAACATATAGATCAAGAGCTTTAACATTTGCACTTAGTACTCTATCGAAAAAGCTGGAAGGTCCTTCCTTAAAACCTTTACTTACGGTGATTGCCAACAAAGCTCTTCCAACCCTAGCCTACGCTAGTGTAGCAATGAATGGCAAGGACTCCGTTCTCCTAAACAGTTTAATTACCAAAACTTACAAACAGGTACTACAACTGCCGAACTTTGCTTCACCAGCACAAATTCGCTTAGAGTTTGGACTAAAAAATGAATGCTTGGGACGGCTTTACTCATGCCTAAAGGAGTGGTATCGGATCAAAAAGAAAGCTGCAGCTAACAATTTGAACAAATATCTATGGCAGGAATTAGAATCTCAAAAAAAATCAGAAGCAAACAAATATCTGACAAGTGCATTGGAGATTGGAGATACTATTGGATTTAATCTTCAGAGACTCCAGCCTGTATGTCATTTAACTTTCTACTAATGCCTGTGTTTAACCACTGAGAGGAACACTTTCATACGTCATTAATAACCAACAAGTCTTCCCAGCACGCCTTGTTTAATCTCTGTTCTCTCTATTTAAACCCACCAGGGACACACTGGTCTACAGTTAAATAATTCTCAACTTGCACCGTAAGCAGTACACCTTGGAGGCTGGTGAGGCTCAGTAAAAGTGAGTCACTGCCTATCTAAACCTTCTTTAAGTTTAAAAATTGAATGTTTCCCAAAAAAAAAAAAATGCAACAATTTTGTCAGCATTTTGGACTGTGGCATGAACTTTGAGAAAGGAGATTGCACTGATGATTAAACAATCAAAAAGCAGGCACAAACGAGGTAGAAGGGCATAAAGTTAACACAGTGAAGTACACTGTGTACGCAACCCTACCATCGAACCGAAATGTACATAAAATTGTAAATCAATTGTGGAAACCCCATTTTGCAATCTCTACTTTGCAGGAACAGTTCTACGAATAATCCAATAGAGGGTTCTAAAATACAGTAAAACATATTTTAAGTATAGAATCAAAATATGACATGCTATCGTTGGAGGAAAATTAAAACATTGTATTTTTTGCAAACTATATCTTATATGACTCCAGTTATTCCAATAAATGCAACACATGCCAATTTTAGCACATGTAAACAATGAATGGTGCATAAAGTGCCCCTAACTTTGAAAATTCATGAACTTTTTAAAGTTTTTTGAATTTCCCTTGTGCATCATACACTTGGGTCATATATAAAAACATCAGTTACACATACAAATGCCACTTTTTACAGGTAACTGTATAAACTCCATTCATTAAGTCAGAATGATTATCAGCTAATAAAGGCATCGTTCCATTAGGTTCAGCAATTACATTTAAACCTCAGAGCTTTTTCAATGACACTCATGTATGGTTCGTACCTTCCATGGCTGTAAACCCATGATATCTGCACAGGTCCTCTGATCAAAGGGTGTGGCATCCATTTTACAGATACTCAGATCATGTAAAGACTGTGCAATAGCATAAACTGCAGTGTAGATTTTGTAAGGATAGCTAAAACTGGTGATACCAGTGGGGTTTACATGGAGCCTTTGCAACTTCTCCGCACCAGTGCACATTAGAGTGTCATTGCTGTAAACTTCCATAGATTGTCCCTTGCCATAGTGAAGCTTACAGCCAAACGTTTCTTCCCAGAACTCTTGGAGAAACAGATCATCTGTATTTCTTAAAGGGTGTAGGCTGGTAAGATACTCTACAAACCCTGGCATTTCGCCACTGTAGATTTCAAAACCAATGGTGCCACTGAGAATTTCTGAATATTTTTCCATAAACATAAATCCAGATGTTGACCAACCCTCAGTGGCAATCAAAACCTTCCCGGTGACATTCTGTTTCATCATCTCATCTAGAACCTCAGCCAAACTGGCAGCATTAGAGAAGATGACAATAGCATTGGTGGTTGATTTCTTGATGACCTGAACAATGTGAAAAGCGTTCTTGTCAGCCCGACTTGTGATAATCGTCTCAGAGAAAGCTACACAAGCCCCAGCATTGATAAGCTCTTCCTGTACAAGTTGTATTCCTTGTTGGCCATAGTCATCATCATCTGCCAACAGGCCCACCCAAGTCCATTCAAAGTACAATACCAATTGGGCAAGTCCACGGGACTGATAGTCATCGCTGGGAACAGTTCGGAAGAAGGATGGGAATTCATTGTGGTCACTTAGGAGTGGACTTGAAGCAGAATAACTGATCTGTAAAAAACACATTTGGCCAAATGGTTATTCCATAGGACAAATTCAAATAATTGAGCTTTTACAGTGGCAGAGATGGAGGTGAAGGTGTCAGGAGGTAGGAACAGGAGATGCATTTATATTGTTTTAAGTTATTATCATTAAACATTATCAAAGACATAGCCACCTGTGTTCTTTTCCATTCAGTGAGTACTATTTTGACAATTGTCTCCTTGATTTTTTGGATGCTGGTTCCAAATTGAAAGCTGTTCACCTTAAAACCAATTTCCAATGTTAGGTAAAGAACAGAAATATTGTTTGGTCAAGCTCCACTGATATTTTCATTACAGTTAGGGAAGTGTATGTTCACTCATTCTGAAAAGAATGTTACAAATACACCTACATGTTTATTTTAAATATCATTGGTTGGAATATTGATTCCTAAACCTCCATATTCAACTGAAACCCGTGTTACTGCTGCGCCTGTTGAATGCAGGACTTTGGGGGTAGAGGTGCCCAGGACAACCTGTCCCATCCCCGCTGCAGCCGTTGCCACCACCGTCATCCTGCCAGCGCCTGGAGGTGCTTAAAAAGAAGAGAAGGCTCCCGCAGGGCGGGAAGCCCGTTTTACAGCTGTGCCTGTTGCCTGCAAGACTCTTGGGATAGAGGTGGCCAGGACTACATGTCCCATCCCCCACTTTTCATCCTGCCTGGAGGCACCTAAAGAGGAGAGCGGGCTAACGCAGCGGGGGACGTGCGTGGGGTCATGCCCGGGCCGTGCCTGGGGCAAGCCTGGGCCGAGGGTTGGCCCATCGGCGCCATCAGCGGCAGGAAGAGGCGGGGTGGGGCCAGGTCTCTTGGCCACCGTAACTCTACACTTGACTGCTTTCCATTGCGAGCGGCAAAGGCTATTGACATGGAGATTGAGGTTGCCGAACAGCGGCTATCAGTGGGAGGAGGCGACCCAGACTTGATGGATGCCCCCGCCGCTCAAATGATTGATCTTAGCCAAACAAATTCCGCACCCATGAGTAGCTTTCTGGCTCCATCTCCCGCAAGCAGCGCTGCACAAAACCTCTAATATTGCCAGTATGAGATATGGCAGGAAATAGGAAGAAAACAATAAAACATACGGAGCCCACAAAGTACACACGAGTCAGGTCAAAGAAACAGTCTCAGGTTACATGCCCAGAAGCTCCGGCGTCACCCTTGCAAGGACCAGCTACCCCGAATGGCACTAACTTGTCATCACCAACTCAGCCAGTAGCTATTCCTCAGGAAATGACTGTGGCGTTAATATCCCTGATAGAAGAGACAATGTCTAGATATTTTTTACCAATCTTAGCTAGATTGGATAAATTAGAGTCTATTGTGACACTTATGCATACTATGGTTAGGGATTTAATTACAGGGGCAGGGGCAAAACTGAATTCACTGGATTGAGGTTCTGCTCCACGGAGGACTCTAAAGCAACATGAGGGGTCATAAGCCACACGCCACACTCAACCACCCTGTCCTGTGGATAATGCTGTCCCTAGGAAACCAGCCAACACAGTAGAACAGAAGCACCCAGGGTCTGCTAGCACTTGTCAAGTGGCAAATATAGGCATGCTCTCAAGTAAAAATAAGCCTGGTCCGTCATCCACAGTCATCCACAGTTATTACTGGGAATGATATATGTACAAACCAATTAACACCCCCACTACTGCCCCACATAAATGGCCCAATTATTCGTGACAGTAAAGTGACCCTACATCTCCCACCACTGTGCTGTCCCTATGTAGCCATTCTCACCAATGTTCCCACTCTGCAGGAAAATCTAATTGAGTCACAGTCTCAACTAAAGAATAAAACCTGCTACTGGCTTCAAAAGAATAAAAAAAATGTAAACTCAGACTACCATGATATTTTATTTGTGAGATGAGTCAGGTGGGTGGGGCCGTTATGCAAGTAATTTCCTAGAGACTGCATTGTAATAAACTGCAGATCCCCAATTATTGCTAGTTGGCTGCTGGGATGGGGGTCTCACTTAAATAACCAGAGGCTGGGCAAAGCGATCGCCAGTTTGCCACTTGGCTTCTTTTACAGTCACTTTGAAAATAGTGAGAGGAACACCCTGGCCAATGGTATGGCCAATGTAACGACTCCCATACACCAGGAGGCCCCCCCTTTGGAAACTAGAAACAAGTATCATCTCCTGAGTACTCTAGATTCTCAAAATTGACTATAAAGAGCAGCCTCATCCCTTGCAGAAGATATATCTGCTATGCAGTCCATTGCCATATCCTTGCCATGCACTAGCAGTGATCCTGATTTAAGTGAACCTGCAACAAATAGTATTTATCTCCATTCACAACAAGTGCCGGGGGTCACCAACACCATTGGGCTTACACAGGAATCCTTAGTCAAATCTCAGGACTTGAAAATCTTATCCTGGAATGTAACCGGTATAAAGTCCAAGATAACCGACCCTGATTGGTGTAAGCTAATGGATGGGTTTCATTTTTGCCTTCTGCAGGAAACCTGGGCAGTTGGACGTGTCCATAGGGTAGTCTTTACCACATATAGTATTGAAGCTAAACAGCCGGCAGCTAGTCGTCCAGCAGGTGGCCTCTTAATCTGGGTCAAAAACTCTCTGGGATTTAAAATTAAGGTTTTAAATCTTGATTCAGATGAAATACTTGGGCTAGAACTATCACTGGGCAAGGAGAATGTGCAAGTTAGACTTTTTAACATCTATCACCAGATGATTAGCCCCCATAGACACCCAGGGACATTAACAACTCTGACTAATTATCTTGATTCAGCCCCGGGGAGTCACGACTGATAATCGCCTGAGATTTAAAAACAACTTTTGAACCATTTGATTACATACAGGATCTTATTTCAGATGAGGACATGGCCAGGGAGACTGCTAAACTTCAGATACCACTTATGAAGAAATGCACTAGAGTGGATCAACAAGTTTTGTCACTCACTATGGCATATGGGGTCAGAGCCTGTAATGGCCAGACACACTCCAATAAAGGAGCGTGTCATACATTTAAGAGTGGTCCTCTAAGACTCGGATCTACTATATTCTTGTTGATCTCGATCTTTGGTCTGGTGTTAAAGACATGGCTATTTTAATCCGGGAAGACAACAATCACAACGCCCTGTCTCTCACGTTGACTGGTCTAGCCTCATTGTATGGTCTCCTCAGGAGTGAAAGCACTCCGGTCATTACTACAAACAACAACAGAAGAGTTAAGTGGCCCCTTATTTTAGCTGATCCAACTGCATTCCCCAAAATATACACAGAGGTGGAGCAGACCCTAATAGACTTGAGTACCCCTACCATAGGGTCAGAAATTGTTAATACCACTTTTTTAAAACTGATCTCAAATATAAGACCTCTTTTTTACAAACATTGTACCAGACAAAAGCGAAAAACAGCCTCTTGGTTTAATGAAGCCTGTAAAAAAGCCAGGGATTACTTATTTGATGCAGTGAAATGGAAGTCTCCTATTGTTGTAAAAAGCTGCAGAAAGTCATATATATTGGCACAAAATAAGGCAAAAAGGAACTGGGAGTCCAAAAAGTGGAGCATGCTCTTAGATGCTGTGAAACCTAAGAACAGCCAACTCTTTTGGGACCTTCTGTTGCAGGGGTCACCAAACCAAGAAACGGAAACAGATTTCCACAACCAGTCCCATGTGTGGGAGGAATATTTTGAGGATCTATTTGCAGGCCAGGGGCTACTTTACGACCCAGGCACATATATGAACCTTCAGGATTTTGAAATATCTGATGGAGACAATATAACAGTGGACAAAACCATCTTGGCCATAAATTTGTTGCAGAGTGGGAAAGCCCTGTTCTTAGATAAGCTCCCGGGTGACCTGTTCAAAGCAGAACCCATTGTATGGGGCCCCCTGCTCCAAAAAGTCTTTAACACCATCTTGCTTGGGGGAGCCATTCCGGAAACCTGGCGGGCGCCAAAATTATTCCCATCCACAAAAAGGGGGACACAGGGCCATCAGCTTAATAGACGTTTCCCCAAAAATCTTTTGCAAAATCATTTTGACCAGAATCCACAATTGGACTGAGGAAAATAATGTTTTGTCTGACTTACAGGCAGGATTTACGGCCGCCACAAGCAGCACTGACCAAGTCTATAGATTCCTCCTGTTAATATGGAAGGAAGTTACCATCAGAGGAGGTCATTTATATGTGGTGCTTGTGGACTTAAAAACGGCCTTTGACTCTATAGACTGGTCCTAACTTTGGCTAGCTTTGAGAGAATTAGGACTACCACCTTCTATACTTAGAATCCTGATTCGGCTACACCACAACACCTACGCTAAGGTTAGGTGGAATTCCAATGGCAGCCTGACCAATAACATACTGGTGCGGAAAGGTATGCGCCAAGGTTGTGTCCTTGCCCCGACATTATTTACCCTCCATATTAATGGTCTAATTGGTGAACTCTATAATTGTGGTGGTGACCCCCCGAAATTGGCAGTCATTGTAGTGCCATGTCTGCTGTTTGCAGACGATACACTGCTTATTTCTAGAACACCTTGAGGAATCCAAAACCTCTTGAATAAATTCGCTAAAGTCTGCAAAGAAAAGGGCTTAGAAATAAACTGCTCCTAAATATATGTCCTTCAATCCCTATAAATCTAGCCAGGGCAAACTCGCGCTGGGCACCCAAGTTTTGGAGCAAGTAAAGTCCTTTGATTACCTGTGAGTTCACATTAGCGATAGGCTGGCATGGAATCAGCAGCTGGTAGAGAGCACTTTGACCCTCCAGCATGTTGATTGTGCCATAGTACGTAGGGCTAGGGCCTCCCCCTACCTTCCCGTTTCACCTATTCTAGAACTGCATAGGGCAAAATGTCTAGGAGCGGCTCAATATCGGGTCGAGCCACGGGGGTTGGAATATCTGACGGACCTAACCTTTACTGAAAATAAATTTATTAGAGCCAACATGAACCTGGCAGTGAACACCCCACTCCTGCCGCTAAGACTAGACCTTGGCATAAAACCTATTGCACACTTGCCATTCTCAGGGCTCTTTTATTCTGGATAAGGCTTTGGACAAGTAACACCAAGGTCCCGCTGAAGGAAGCCATGGTCGAGCTGATTGACCGGCACAAGCAAACAGGTCAAATCAAGTAGTTCAACTTTTAAAAGTAATATCTATCTTATTAGCCCCTAAAGTGATTTGGCTTTTCCCAGCCACAGTTTGTGCATCCATTAAACACACCTGGTTACAGTGAAACAGAGTCTTTGTTTTTTTAATGATTTCTCATTGCGTACCGACCATGCTTTAGTTCATAAGGTAACATTTTATGATTGTAAAAATGGGTATGAAGAAAAGCTATGTATTTTTTAAGTGTTTGTGCCAAAGGGTCTTTGTTTAGAAATGGTGGTTATTTGTACTACTCTGAATTTGGAGTCAACAAGGATCTAATGTGATTCGAAGGGCATTTTGCAAAAAATCTCCATTCTTTCACACTGACTTACATTTCAAAGGTAAAATAGTGAGACATTCATTGGGATTTAAGAAATGTTCTACTATTCTTTGCTGCCAAACTTATCTTGAAAATGATATCCCACTTATTTGAGTAAGCCTGTCACCCATGACATGAAAGGCACAAAATACAGCATAGAGACATCAAGATTTTTCCATTGAATTTAATGCTTTCTGGAGCTGTTGGTAGCTACGGTCCAAGGTCGACTGGCACCCAGAGCAACATGTCAACCTCAAGAGAAGTCCTAGGTCATGTGACTTACATGGATCCCACTTCTTTTTCTTACACATAATGTGATTCAAACATCAAACTCAGATTGTTATCAAGTTTCTGTAACAAGGGATTTCTAGAGTTTTTGAGAATTGACAATAGTCCAACTTATCAGGATTTCTCAACTTCTACTAACTGTGTGGTGGGCATATTGCCTACAACATGAACTGGTCACAATTTGAACCATGTCATGTCTATGTCGTCCTCTCATGATTAGAGTTTAGGCCCCTTTCTATGATGTGTGATAGGTCCACTTACGCAAGGGGGTTGCATTTTCAGCAGAGAAGAGTGAGGAGGCAGTATGGAAAGACCTTAGTGCTGGCAGCAACTGCCTGAGACATCTGTCACATAAATATGGGAAAATTAATGTTTTTGTACTAATTCTTTAATTTTTGCAGGACATTCTGCTTAAGAAATGTTGCTGAGATCCATGCAAGCCACACCAATCTCAAATGCCCAAGATGTTTAGGTTTCATAACTGACTGGGGTTGATGGGGTTCCTTGGATGCCAGACAACCCTGGGGTAAATGATGAAGTCAATCTTTGTGGAAACAAAGAGGAAATCAGGGGTTTTATACATATTCTTAACATTTGCAGGATTCCTGGGTGTGAAAACCTGAGGGTATCCATGTAAGGTACTCCGCTTTGGATTTCCCTGGTATCGTGGTTTCAGGGTGCTGACTGACCCAGAAACCCAATACTGAAACCATTCCTCATAGTAAATGAGAGGACATTAGCTTTTCGCATGGTTTAGATTTGACATATGGGGTGGCAGAGGGTATAAACAATCAATTGTGGCCCTGTATAAAATACTGTCTGGTGCACTAGAGAGAAGCCCAATGCAAAGACAGTCAAGCACCCCATCTGACTCACTTGATTATCTTTTTCCTGGGTGAGAAGATTGGGTGTTATCCCATTAATATCCCATACCAGGGTGGGGGGGCCGGTAAGCCCATCTGGCCAGTAGTTATGAATACTACAATGTGGTGCAGGTCTTACCCATTAAGGCACTAGATTGAAGCCTCCACCCCTAGCACCAGGAGGCTGTTTTGACTTCTTAAGTGGACAATTGGAGGGTTTACATCCTATCATCTTGTCCCATGAGGCCAGAAACCTATAGAAAAGGGGTTGGTGTCTTAAAAGGAAACGGTGTGAGGCATATGCCTTGGCATTGAGTCCTTTCCCCCAGCAAGATAGCCTTTCTGCTACACAAGAGAGGCAGCAAGGTAGGTGTTATCCCTTCTCTGTCATCGTCTATGTCAAACTACACCCAAAGGTTTCCTCGGGATTAGCATTGGGATGGCTGCAGTACTCAGATGGGATGCTCCAGAAGAACTGAAAGACTGTGTGGACTTCAAGGATGAAGCATGTGCCCTTATGCCTGGACATGTCAGTCACCACCCCTTTGGTGTGGCACAATGATAGGAGGGCCTGGCGTTCACCCCATTCTATTTTTCTAATATGCTGCTGGTGTCTACTTAGCTTTTTGGCTGCTTCCGAGGTAAGATTAGGAGTAAATCCCACAATCTGTCTCTCAGGAGTGTCAGATAGACTGTTTAGGATATAGTGGTGGCCATGCTGCCCAATACCAGAATGAGCTGGTTCAAAACCATTATTGTGTTATGTAATTTATCACTAGCCCCTAGTGTGCTTTTGCCCTCCTGAGGAAAGGGAGTTGGAGTGTAAATCCCCCAATCTGACTTTTAATGGACCTGCACAAATGTTGAGCATTTAGGTGTAGGGATACATCCCGATTACAGAATGGGCCAAACCCGAACTGTAAGAAACTGGGTTGTTAGTTGAATGGGGGTGGCTCCTGTTCCGTCTAGTAGCGTTATCCTAGAAGTGAATAACGTCCCCAAATGCACACGGAATTGTAATGTTTGAAAAAACAGTCCATAAACAATTTTGTTGAAGATTCCTTAGAATGTAATTTTTATTTCAAATATCCTTAGATTTTTAGTTCATCACGATGAGTTGGCAAGGTATGCTCAGACGTGGGTCCCTTGCTCACTTTGCCACTGGATTCAAGCTAGCATGGCTGATGACGGCTGATTAGCCAGAAACCGGTCCCAGGATGCTTGTTTCCGTTCCAGGGAAGACATGGCTTGGCAGTTCGGGCTGGGCTGTTCCCATGAGGCACAGGGTCAGACTGATTTGCATATGGCCATGTCTGAACTGGGGTAGTGTGGTGAACAAAATAACGATGGATTAAACCCCGATCTGTGCGGGAGGGTATGCCCAGACTGGGCTCCTGTGCTCTCTAACCCACTAGAGTCAAGCTATCCTGGCTGATGATGGCTGATAAGCCAGAAACCGGTCCTAGGATGCTTGATTCCTGTCCAGGGAAGACATGGCTTGGCAGTTCGGGCTGGATTGTTCCCATGAGGCACAGGGTCAAGACTGATTTGCAGATGGCCATGTCTGAACTGGGGTGGCATGGTGAGCAAAATAACAATGGATTGAACCCAGATCTGTGACTGAGGGTGAATGTTTTGCCAATGTGCAACATTCCGTCCATCATCTTGTGTGTTTTGCTGTTCGCCCTATGTGGAAAGGGTATGCCTAGACATGGGTCTCGTGCTCACTACGCCACTGGATTCAAGCTTTCCTGGCTGATGACGGCTGATAGCCAGAAACCGGTCCTAGGATGCTTGATTCCGGTCCAGGGAAGACATGGCTTGGCAGTTCGGGCTGGATTGTTCCCATGAGGCACAGGGTCAAGACTGATTTGCAGATGGCCATGTCTGAACTGGGGTGGCATGGTGAGCAAAATAACAATGGATTAAACCCAGATCTGTGACTGGGGGTGAATGTTTTGCCAATGTGCAACATTCCGTCTATCATCTTGTGCATTTTGCTGTTTGCCCTATGTGGGAAGGGTATGCCCAGATGTGGGTCCCATGCTCACTACGCCACTGGAGTCAAGCTATCCTGGCTGATGACGGCTGATAGCCAGTAACCGGTCCTAGGATGCTTGATTCAGGTCCAGGGGAGACATGGCTTGGCAGTTCGGGCTGGGCTGTTCCCATGAGGCACAGGGTCAAGACTGATTTGCATATGGCCATGTCTGAACTGGGGTGCCGTGGTGAGCAAAATAAGGATGGATTAAACCCAGATCTTTGACTGGGGGTGAATGTTTTGCCAATGTGCAACATTTCGTCCATCATCTTGTGTGTTTTATCGGGAATACCAGGGCAGTGATGTGAAATGTGGTGGTGCGAAGTGCTGTGCCCTCAGGTCATCGTGCAAGAAGCGGCTCGGTGGCGGCATCGCCATAGGTGAGACCAGGGTTGTGTGTGAAGTGGGGCGGTGCGCTGTGCTGTGCCAACAGGCCACAAAGCTGGCAGCAGTGTTATTGATGGCATTGGGTTGCTTTTTCTTCTGTTGCAGCATAAAACATACAGTTCCCAGTGCTGGTAGCAGAAGATCTTGAAGTATTTACTGTTCCTGACTCCACCCCTTGGAAAAACTCAGGAAAATAAGTTGCAGAAAGTCCAGTCCGGTCCTTTCACTTCTCAAGCCAGAAGCTGTCACTGCAGGCCAGCACAGCAAAGCCCACAGTAAAGTGGTAGTTCCTCCTCACATATTCGCTAGCTCTATGAGTTCTAAGGTTATGGGGTCAGGGCCCCAATATTGATACTACTTTTCCCTTTTAGGTTTTAGGAAGCAAGTCTCTCTTGTCAGTAAAACTAGTTCTGTCCTTCCTAGTCCAGCTTCACTACAGGAGGTGGAGACAGCTTTGTGCAGAGCAGACACAGTCTATTCGGGTGCCAGGGAAAGCTCCTTCCACCACTCTTAATGCTGAAAAGTCTATTCAGCCAGGGGACAAGTAACCCAGGGAAGGCAGGACACCTCTCAAATGCCCCCTTGTCACTGTCCAGAGTGAATGCACATCCCCAGCTCCTGCCAATCCAAAACTTGAACCAGAACTCAGAACTAGAACTCAGAATTGTTTTTTTTATAATTCTACAGATAGTGTTAAAAAAGTTTGAGAAGTTCAAAAGAAAAATAAGAACAGTTTTTCCAATGAAAATCTTGCAATTCAACTTTTTACATGACAATTTCACAACAATTTTTAAAAATGTCTTCCACAAAATGTTTTTGTGGGGAGAAAGATTAATTTTTAGATACAAGACACTACTTCCCTACTTTAAAAAGTACAAATGCTCTGCACAGTGTGCAGTTCCTCGGGTGAAAAGAAAGAATTACACACTCCAACTCTAAAATGCAGCTCTGTTATCTTAAATCTGTTTGATAGATCCATGATCATTGGAAGGTCTTACCTGGGTGTGCTTGTAGAGACTCAATATTCGTGACATAAGAATTGAAACTGTTGATGTAGCATCTCCTACAATGGCTAGAGTTGGGTGATTCTTCCAGCACAGGTAGTTTGGTGTTGGTACTTCTTCCCCTGTCAGCATCCATAGAGTTCCCTCGAGCGATCGCTCTAAGACCATGCAGGAGTCATGGATCCGGAAGCCCATGGTAATGTTGGGTAGGAGATTGGTTTTCATGTTAACCTCCTCAATGGCAAAAGCCATGGCTTGGTACCAAGAGAGAGATGTAGTCAGAAACCTGAAACATAAGGAGAAAAATGAGTAGTATTTTTCCAACATTGTCCATGATTGTCAGACTATCGGATTCTTAAATTGGGAATGGGTGGCCTCTGTCAACTTCATGAGTTCAATATTGTTAGGCTAAAGCACACTTCATAGAGAATCTCTGCCCATCCCAGGGTAGCTAGAGAAAAAGCAGCAGGATATCCCAGAGATATAGGTGTTACGTTCAAGCACTTTTAAAATGAAGAACACAGCACAATAACATTCCCAAAATAGTTTAAAACAATAGTGGAAATGTGAATGACATAAGGACACTAAGATCATTACAATTGGTTAAAGAGAACCAGAGATATGAAGGTTTACTTTTTTAAGGCAAAACACACTAAGTAGAAGTAAAGCACCATTGAAAAAAACGTTATCCACTGACTAAGACCTAGAAGTCATTTAAGGAAACTATAATTAGGCAGATGTTACATACACCAAGGGGGTAATCTTGATATCCCAGTTAAAGTTTTGAATTTTTGACCTAGACTCTGAAATGGAAGTCAAAAACTGTCAGTGTGACACGGTCCTAAGCTATGACTGGCCAGGACCTCTTGAAGTTAGATTCTTGTCATCAAGTTTCAGCTGAAGCCATTAGTTTTAGCACTAAAAGCTGTGAGCAGATCAAAGCTCTAGCTGCTGAAGTTGTTTCGAGGGTTAGATAGATTTGTCAGCTTGCCCCGGGTTCAATGTTTTATAATTCAAATTATTCACTTTTCTGGTTCTCACAATTCTCTTCAGTGGGACAAAGATGGAAGCAATAGCTGGGCAGGAATCCACAAGGCCAGAATCTGCGGCCAACCCACCATTGGACATGGCCAAAGACCAAGCACATAGGGGGTTGGCTGCTCCCGGAGAGCCTGCGGCCAACCTACCACCGGCATAGCCAAAAGCATTGTGCTGAAAGGGTTGACTGCTCATGGGCCCTGCGGCCTACAGATGCTGCACATGGGCACTGCAAAAAGAACAATTGATGGACAGAATGCAGAACAATGTCATACATTCACCTCAGTACAGAGATCTGGGACTAAATCCATCGTTGTTTTGCTCACCATGCCATTTCAATTTGGACTCAGCCATATGCAAATCAGTCTTGACACAGTGCCCCATGGGAACAGTCCATACTGAACTGCCAGGCCAGGTCCTCCCCAGACTGGAAACAGGCATCCTAAGACCGATTTCAGGCTTTCAACCCTCATCAGCCAGGATAGCTTGACTCCAGTGGCATGGAGAGCACGGGACCCACATCTGGGCATACCCGTCCCACTCGGGGTGACAAATGCAAAAAGAACAATTGATGGACAGAATGCAGAACAATGTCATACATTCACCCCAGAATAGAGCTCTGGGCCTAAATCCATCGGTTTTTTTTGCTCACCATGCCAGTCTAGTTTGGACCCAGCCATATGCAAACAGTCTTGAACCTGTGTCCAATGGGAACCGTCCAGCCCGAACTGCCAGACCAGTTCCTCCCTGGACTGGAAACAAGCATCCTAGGACCGACCTCAGGCTTTCAGCCCTCATCAGCCAGGATAGCTTGACTCCAGTGGCATGGAGAGCATGGGACCCACGTCTGGGCATACCCGTCCCACTCTGGGTGAGAAATGCAAAAAGAACAATTGATTAACAGAATGCAGAAAAATTTCATACATGCACCCCAGTACAGAGATCTGGGCCAATATCCATCGTTGTTTTGCTCACCATGCCATTCCAGTTTGGACCCAGCCATATGTAAATCAGTCTTGACCCTGTGCCCCATTGGAACAGTCCAGCCCGAACTGCCAGGCCAGGTCCTCCTTAGACTGGAAAGAAACATCCTAGGACCGGTTTCGGGCTTTCAGCCCTCATCAGCCAGGATGCTTGACTCCAGTGGCATGGAGAGCACAGGACCGACGTCTGGGCATACCCGTCCCACTTGGGGTGACAAATGCAAAAAGAACAATTGATGTACAGAATGCAGAACAATGTCATACATTCACCCCAGTACATAGATCTGGGCCTAAATCCATCGTTGTTTTGCTCACCATAGCATTCAAATTTGAACCAAGCCATTTGCAAATCAGTCTTAACCTTGTGCCCCATGGGATCAGTCCAGCCCGAGCTGCCAGTCCAGGTACTCCCTGGACTGGAAACAAGAATCCTAGGACCAGTTTCAGTCTTTCATTGTATTGTATTGTATTGTATTGTGATTTGTAAAGCGCGATTGCTGCCCAAATGGGCGTCCAAGCGCTAGAGCATGGATAGCCGAGCTGAGGGTGGCGGAGACTGAGATTTAAGTGGGCCTGGCAAACAGAAAGGTTTTCAATTGTTTGCGGAATGAGAGTAGGTTAGGGTTGGACCGGATTTGTAGTGGGAGTGAGTTCCACATTTTAGCGGCCTTTAAGGAAAACATCCTTCCTCCGGTCCTAGCTCTCCGTACTCTTTGGACTACGGCCAGAAAAGCCTCCGTGGACCGAAGGGGTCTATTAGGGTGGTATTGAGTGACCAGTTTGTTAATGATCGCTGGACCTGACTTCCAGAAAGCTCGGTGGGCAATACATAGTGCCTTGAAAGCCACTCTCTGTCTCACTGGGAGCCAGTGTAGGCTGCTCAGTGCGGGTTTAGCAGACTGTGTCCTTGGAATCTGTAGCAGGGCGCGGGCTGCGCAGTTCTGGACCACCTGTAGCTTTCGCATGGACGTCTCAGGGGCTCCCACATACAGGGCGTTGTTTGAATCCAGCCGGGACTGAATCAGGCCCTGAACTGCCACTTGTTTGGCTTCCATTGGGAGGAGGGGGAGGACTTTCCTTAGAGTTCTGAGTAAGCCAAAACAGATGGCGGATAGTTTTGTAGCCTGGGTGGAGAAGGAGAGGTTTTTGTCCAGCCATACTCCTAAGCTTTTTACACTTTCTTTGGGAGTGGGAGGGGTGCCCAGACGCCCAGGCCACATGGAGGGAAGTGACGTGGGTGATGCGGGACCTAAGAGCATGAGCTCGGTTTTGTCTCCATTAAGTTTCAAAGAGGAGCATGTCATCCACTTTTTAATGTCCTCTAGGCAGTTCGTCAGACTTCCTGAGGTGTGACCGGCGCCTTCCTGAGTCATTGAAACCACTAGCTGGGTATCGTCAGCATATGATACGATTTTTATACCCGAGGGTTCGACGAGTCCAGCCAGTGGTTGCATATAGACATTGAAGAGCGCGGGGCTTAGTGAAGAGCCCTGCGGTACTCCACAGTTCAGGGGTTTTCTGGCTGATATTGTGTCCCCGTCAAAGATCTGGAAGGATCTATTGTGCAAGAATGAATCAAGCCATCTTAGAGCATCGCCTCCGACACCGATGTTGCGCAGACGGTTCAGCAAGGTGGCATGGCTGACCGTGTCGAAGGCTGCGCTTAGATCAAGGAGGATCACTGCCACTGATCCTCCCTGGTCTAGTATCCTTCGGGACTCTTCGGTGACTGCCAGCAAGGCGGTTTCAGTACCGTGTTTGGGCCTGAATCCTGTCTGGGATGGGTCAAGGAGTGCATGGCTTTCTAGAAATTGTGTCAGTTGGGTATTTATGTACTTCTCCAGTACCTTGCTTACCCAGGGAAGTAGTGAGATTGGGCGGTAGCTGGAGTGATCTTCTGGGTTGAGGGTGGGCTTTTTCAGCAGAGCCCGTACCATAGCTCTCTTCCATCCATTGGGTACTGTGCAGGAGGATATGGATGAGTTGAGGAGCTCTAGCACCACGGGAAGAATGGCTTGGCTTGCTTGGAGCAATATTTCTGGTGGGGCAGGGTCAAGGGGAGAGCCAGATTTAACTTGGCGTGCCAGTTGTTGCAATGTCTCCAGGTTTAGTGGGGGGAAGTGGTCCAGCGTTGGCTGTCCTGGGGAGGGGGAATTAGTCGGAGAGGTCTGATTGGGTGTTATTGAGTTGTTGGCAGCTGTAGGGAAGGCGGAATAGATCTGAGTGACTTTGTTATGGAAGAAGTCTGCAAGTTCATTGCATTGTTCTAGCGTTTTCGGGACTGGGGGGGCAGTGTTGACGGTAATGCATTTTTTGACCAGGTGGAAAATTTCCTTGGGTTTTGATTTTGCTGCCATTATTTGGTCTGCGAAGTAGGAGGCCTGGGCCGCCCTAACCCCATTTCTGTAGGCCTTAATAGCCTCTTTGTATTGGGTTTTTTTTTCTGGGAGAAAGTCTAGTCGCCAGGCTCTCTCTTTTTTCCTGCAGAGGCGTTTTAGGTCTCTCAGGGAATCTGAGAACCAAGGAGCAGATTTGTGTGACCTCTTGGGAATGGATTTCCGTAGAGGAAGGATCGTGTCCAGTGATTCCCTGATCCAACCCTCATAGTTGTTATTTGCTTGGTTGGGGTTTGTGCAGGGAGGTGGGCAAGAGCATTCAAGGTTAGTTGTCCATGGCTCTATGAGAAGTTTCATCCCTCATCAGTAAGGATAGCTTGACTCCAGTGGCATGGAGAGCACGAGACCCACGTCTGGGCATACCCGTTCAACTCGGGGTGACAAATGCAAAAAGAACAATTGATGGACAGAATGCAGAACAATGTCATACATTCACCCCAGTACAGAGACCTGGGCCTCAATCCATCGTTTTGTCGCTCACCATGCCATTCCAGTTTGGACCCAGCCATATGCAAATCAGTCTTGACCCTGCACCCAATGGGAACAGTCCAGACCGAACTGCCAGGCCAGGTCCTCCCTGGACTGGAAACAAGGAACCTAGGACCGGGTTTGACTTTACCATTAAAGAGGGTTTATCATTACAAGTTCATGAGTACCAAACATGACCTCTTTCTCTACCTCCTATCGTTGAGGAATTACAGCGTATTAAATGTTATAAGAGAATCCCCAATTCTATCCTGTGGGAGGGGAAGACCTCAGGATAGTGAAAAATGAATGTGGGAGTTTCTCACTACCAGTACATACAAAACTTCAGAGTACATATTTTACCTTTGAAATACACAGCCTCCTGCCCTATGGGCTACCTAAGGCCTATCTTAAGATGGGTTCATATGTGATAAAAGGGGATTTTAAGGCTCGGCAAGGGGTTTTAAATGCCACTTCGACATGGCAGTAAAACTGCACTCAGGCTTTGCAGTAGCAGGTCTGTGATATGTTTAAAGGGCTACTTAAGTGTTTGGCACAATCAGTGCTGCAGGCGCACTAGCAGCATTTAATTTAAGATCCTGGGCACATGTAATGCCATTTACTAGGGATATATGTGTACATTGGATGGGCCAATTGTGGTTCAGCCAATGCTATCATGTTTTAGAGAGAGAACACATGCACTTTTGCACTGTTTAGCAATGGGAAAGTGCACAGAGTCCAATGCCCCACCCATGGAACACACCTTTGACTCCTAGTGGTGCAAAATTGTGCATACCACTACTTTGTACTACTTTGACCAACTTTACAATGTAAATCTTGATTTGTAATGGAAAGTAAATATGCCCAAAATATTTTGTGCCATGTTTCCATTTCAAAAGTAACGCAAAGTCTATGCAAATTGTTGGTAAATCTGGCCCCATGTTTGTACTCTGCATAACATTGTCGGAACATTTCAAAAAAGCAATAACAACAGATATAAATAGGTGGTTTTGTTAAACAGAGTGACTTATATAAATGAAAGGCAAGAATGTTATTTAGAAAGATTTGTTTTTTTCGACAGAAAAGGCAGGAGACTACTTGTATAGCTGATGTATGGGTCTATGGTGGGAGTCGATGACTGGGTTGTAAATCATATGGTAGTGAGATTTAATGATTGTAATTGTGAAAACTGCATATGAATGTATAATTGATTTGAATTTTATTTGTTATTTATAGTGATCCCAGACGAAGGGCATCTGTAATGCCCGAAATGCATTGGATTTTTTGAATAAACACTGCCTGTGATGAATCGTGCGTCAGTCGTGTTTCCTAAAGAGGTCCAGATGGACACATTTGAAACAGTAGAAATTTAGAAAAATACCACATAATTCCACGTGTAGACCAGCAAGCAAGAGAAACACTATAACTGAGGAGAATTAAAAGGATTACTAGGATTACATTGGCGAAATTGGAGTTAATTTGCGGCTAAGGCCATAAAGCAGTGTTATTGGTTTGGGGCGAGATGACGCCCCACTCCTTGGATTTGCTAACTAATTTGTGCCATGGGCATGGCACCAAACCAATGTGCACGCAATCATTGTATAACATGGACGAACGTAATATACCGGAATAATGGTGTGCATCCCACCCCCCCTACTTGTTGGTAGCATGGGGACCCCATATGCTACACATGGAATATCCACTTGATGCAAAGTAAAGGAAAGCAGCACATTGATCTGTTTTGCAATTCTTTGGATTACAAACCAATGCCAATCATAATTTGTGTTGGTTTGTTAATTCCAACAGAAGACTTTGCGATGGGTTGCATAGAAAGTACTGCAATCCCACTATAAAATCTATCCGTCTGGTGCTTTGTGTTCACATACCGGGGGTGTACATCTTGGGTTTGGGTGGTCATTTTATCTGTAAGAAGAGAGGGCCATATTATCAAGAAAGGACGATACATTATCGCCTCTTTTATTGGCAGCTAACCTGGGCTTCTATGGGAATTCACAAGGGCATAATATCAAGCCCATTATCGCCGCTTTAGCTGCAGTTTCCTGACGATAAAAGTGGCAATAATGTATCACACTTTCTTGATAATATGGCCCAGAATTCCTAGGCCGGAGACTCTGGTGGGAAGCAGTCGATGTTGAGGCGCCCTCAACTTCTTGATGTCTTCTCTTTGCTGCATTCAGTTGATAGAGTGACAAATATTTAAATTCTGGAATATTCCAGATTTTCTGAATACGTTTTCATTCCTAATATGACTGGAAACCTCCTGGTTGCAGAGATTACAGGTAACCCTTTTTGCGTGTCATTTTTTTGCAACTGCAGAAACAGAAAAAAAGCCCCAAACAGTGGACTCTGTCAAGGGTTGTGGCTCATCCTGTTCTCCCTAGGATTGTAATTTACTAATCAGTCTTATCTAGATCCCATTGTCTGATTTACGTTGGATTCCAAATGAAATTATGCAAATTTAAAAAGTCAGCCGAAAATTCAAAGAAAGTGAATATTCTGAAGTGCCACTTCCTAAGAACAGTAATAAGGTGGAAAGTGCTTCAAAATACATCAGTACAATTACATTAGTCAATGAAATGTAGTCTAGCTGGGTACTTTACTGTGGTACAAAGAAATGCTGAAATAAAAAAATGAAAAAACCTACAACAGATATTGGTTATTTGTGCCTGGGAGAAAACCTGCAGGCTCAAACTTAAAATGAAATGACCCCTTCATAGTCAACACAACTTTTTTTGCAAAACTTCTGGGTCTCATGGATGTACTTTCGGTTCCATAAAAGGAACTAAAGGCCCTGCAGAAGTGACTCAGCACTCCGTCTTTGGCCCTATGGGTCTCCGGAAGTATCGCAATACCTATAAGACATCAAATAACTATATAAATCTGAAAGCAGCCATCTGATTGGCCATTCAGGGAATGCCACTCGAAAAAAGCAAGAAGCTTTCAGAAAAAGCCTGAAATGGTTTTCTTGTAAATGTAAATGTGTTTGTATTTATATAGCACACTTCTACCCAGAGGTCTCGTAGCGCTGTATTCATACCGCTGTGGAACCCATCTGGCTTTCCTGTGAAATGTCCACTCCTGGGCACTCCCAAGGTGAAGCCAGGCATCCAAGCGCTGCTGGGGCCGTTGTGGAGATTAAGCAAGCTAGTGCCCAGAGTCACAGAGTGGGACCCATGATTAGACTAGGCACTGAGGCGAGAATTATCAGGTCCGGGGAAATTGAGTCCAAGAGCCTCCGAGGTGGGAATTGAACCCTGGTCCTGGGTCAGATCTCTGCATCAGGGTCTGCCGTTCTAACCATTGAGCCACACTTCTTCAGCACCATTACCAGAATGGTGTTTTAATTAGGAAGTTTAGTGTAGATAGAATCACACACAATCATGGTGTCAGAGAGACCTGGACTACTCCATCCTCTAGTCCTAGCACAGGTGCAGTATTACAAGATAACATTATCTTCATTCCATTGATATCTGTATCAACTCAACAACTGAAGGCTGAGAAAGAATCGGTAGTGTGGCAGGTTTTCCAACTTCAAACTGGCCCAAAAAATAAGTGCTTAGGAATGTACATGTACCTTGTGGAACCAAGTGCTTCATAGGGGTGAAGCTAGCCAGTAATCCATGGGAAAAAATGGGATGTCAAAGTACCTGAGGGCTATGCATCCTGCCGACATCATAGCTCATTCTGAGGTCATAAGGAGCAAAATTGCAGAAGGACACAGATTGCACCAGAGGAAGTGCATTGTCAATACCTGGAGAAAAGAGAGAATGTCCCAACATAAAGCAGGAACTGTCTAAAGGTTATAACCTCTGAAGAAACAAACAAAATAATATTTGTCAAGGCTATGGAAGATCACCTTATCAAAGAATGCAAAGAATTGTGAAAAATAAATAAAAACAAGATATGTTTAAAAGAACATTTCAATAAATGAACAATACAAAGTTGAAAACCAGTAGTTTAAAACTTAAAAAAAAGAAATTAAAAAAATAAATATGTAAAACAACATTAAAAAAATTATTTTAAGTTCTGCATCCAATCACCTTTATACTCAACCATGTACTGCTTAGAGTGGGCAATAGGTTGGATGCTGGGACAGAGTTGATGCAGAGACAAGGCCTTTTGCTGAGCCCCTAACTGCATATTGCCATATGTCATATGCATCTGGGCTGCACTCCTAAAGACATAGTTACACAAGGTACATGCAGAATATAATGAACAAATCTCTGAAAAAAATAATGGTAACAGTGATGTTATAGTTAAGTAGCTTAAGTAAAAAAAAAAACTGAAATTTACTGGGAAAAACAAAGATCAAACCGACATTATAGTTAAGTGAAAAAGTCATACCAGAACTAAACTTCAAATCCTTAAAATTTGCCAGGTATGGTTAAGGACGCTAATTATAACTTGCACCACTGTCATGCACTGCTAATGAATTCACATATCACATGACTCATGACATGTTAAATGGCATCACTCATGACATTTAGGGGCTGATTCCAATGTCGGACAGACTAAGGTCCGAATGACTTGTTTAGAGAAAGAACAACGGTGGAGGATTCCCAACAGAACAGCACCTAGTCAAATATTCTCCCAAAATTGATTTAGACCCACAATGTAGTGCATGGGACAATATGTGTGCACACTTCAAAAAACACCCACCGTTACAATGTTGGTTCAAAACATGAACTATGAAATACTTTAAACAAGGTCAAGGTGCACCACTTCAATATTTACAGAAACTGTTAACTTTGATAAGGTCAACAGAAACAATCACATCAGTTGTTACTTGTGTTCTTTAAGAGTTCTTTTATTCAATTCAGTTGAAAAATGAAAAGCACACACAGGAGCTACAGCCGACGCGTTTCGTCCTCTTGGGACTTCTTCAGGGCAAAATGAATCATAAGATAATGTTCTTAGGTCTTCTCCCGTGGTTGTTGGGTACGTGGGTATATACGTGACGTTCTATTATACTGAAAGGGGCATCATGTTTGACAAAGAGTTCTCAGTGGAGGAATCTGGTCTGTTAGAGCCGTTCTTGTTAATAGGCGGTGTGTATCTATTTGTAGTCACGTTCAGCCAATACACTCATAAATTGAGAGGTATTTCAATATTGTGCATGTAATTCTCATCAATGTATGGATGATAGTCCATATAGTGCTGGAACCAGAGTAGTAAGCAAGGAATGAAGTTCTGTCTGTCTATTGTTATTTGCTTGTTGTAAGGGAAATATATGTTAATCCTCCTGCTTGGGCACTGCCGGTACCTGACGGAGGAGGACGTCGTATTGCATGCTGATCTAGGAACCAGGGGATGCTTCAGCTCACTTTATTAGGAGTGCCCAAGCAGGAGGATTAACATATATTTCCCTTACAACAAGCAAATAACAATAGACAGACAGAACTTCATTCCTTGCTTACTACTCTGGTTCCAGCACTATATGGACTATCATCCATACATTGATGAGAATTACATGCACAATATTGAAATACCTCTCAATTTATGAGTGTATTGGCTGAACGTGACTACAAATAGATACACACCGCCTATTAACAAGAACGGCTCTAACAGACCAGATTCCTCCACTGAGAACTCTTTGTCAAACATGATGCCCCTTTCAGTATAATAGAACGTCACGGATATACCCACGTACCCAACAACCACGGGAGAAGACCTAAGAACATTATCTTATGATTCATTTTGCCCTTAAGAAGTCCCAAGAGGACGAAACGCGTCGGCTGTAGCTCCTGTGTGTGCTTTTCATTTTTCAACTGAATTGAATAAAAGAACTCTTAAAGAACACAAGTAACAACTGATGTGATTTTTTCTGTTGACCTTATCAAAGTTAACAGTTTCTGTAAATATTGAAGTGGTGCACCTTGACCTTGTTTAAAGTAAGGTCCGAATGACATCGATCAGGAGCCGTAACAGACCGACCTGCTGTGGTCAGTTACGGCCCTGCAAGCATGATGCGACCGAACCCTGTTCGGTCGCATTCGTATGCTTCACAATGGAAGCATGCATTCCGAGTGAAATGCATACCTCCATTGTGAAATGCAGGGGTGCAGTTCATCCCTGCACCCTGTGGCCGGCACCCCAAGGTGCCTGCCACTGGTTGCAGGGATCAACGGAGGGGCACCATAGGTGCCCCCAGGCCGCCATTCGGTGTCCTCACACCCATGGGGGCCCTGGGAGGCACTTCAATAGCAAAATGCATTAAAAAATTCATTCTAAAAAAAACTGTCGTAATCAATGGCTAGAAATCTATTGTATTATTCCAACGCATTGCATTTTTCAGGATTCTCCTCACAAAATGGCATACAACTGGACTGGATAAGATATGAAGGAAGTAACATCCAGGTTTATATTGCTTAAAACCTTGTGATTTAAATACAGGTAATATATATATATACATCTAAAAGGCTCATAAAATTTGCAGAAAAGGGGACCAATGTCCCAGGTGAGATTTCATCCCAAAGTCAGGCCAATACAAGCTTGGGATTGTACTTTCCTACTGGGAAGCCGAAGATGATGTCTAATGAAGCCAGTTAAAAATTTAGATTGGAATTACTAATCAGAGATTTTTTTTAACCATAAATAAATAGGGCTTAATTCTCCCACCTAATTTGAGGACTTGTTATTCTTTCGGAGCTGTTTTTTTCCAATTTCCTGCTCTCTCTAGCTTCAGAGTCATAATTCATGAAGAGCTCCTTTACCATAGCACAATACCCCTTCCCCACTGAATGAGCTGACATGTACACGTCAAATCTACCCAACGCTTCAGCAGTTCTCTTGATGTAGCTTAACCACTGGATCTTATACCCCAAATCACTAGCTAGCAATCAGCAATAACATCACGGTTGAATGAGGTGTGCAGATTTCTCCATAACACAAAGTAGGAGTGGTGCAAGCTTAAAATGATCTTCCACATAGGTCATGTCCACTTCCTCATGAAGAAAACATTGAGGGCGACAAGGGTCTAGGCCTAACAAATGCCTGCAAATGGGTTTCTCCTCCTGCTGAAGTTTGGAGCAATCACAATACCCCCATACGGTGGCCCAAAAAGTCAAAACTGGATTACATTTCAGTCTATGAACTTCCAGGAAGGATTATATAGGCTTACTGCCAATACTAGTCGGAAGCGAACAGAGTGATTAAAGTGGAGGCACCTGTTAGAGAAACAGGTAAGCCTGCTACTGCTGGAATCAAATATTACACCAAGATAACAATATCAAATGACTCTGGTAATATTTTTCCTCTTAATTGAGATAGGTCTGATTTCACAATTTTGTTGACCACAGACCATATAGTGAGTTTTTGCAACATTACACTCTGAATTCAGATTGCCCACGAACATAACAAAATTATTTATTAGACCTTGAATGCCTTTGTTGTACATGAAAGCAGGACAGCTTTGTTGGCGTAAAACAAATCCTTCCCTTTTAATGTTAAAAAAAGAGTTCAAACGTTCAAACTATTTATATACAGGAGAATTAAATCCGGGCCAAAACACAACTCAATGTACAATCTGGGATAAAACAAAACTTTCAATACATTCTCCATCCGTACTGTACCTAACTGACATGGTAACTCCATGGTGCAGTGCACGCAATAATTCTATCAAGGATTGTGGCAGGGTAATCTAGGCTAAATTATTCCATAGTTTTGAGCAATTAACACGGTCAAAGGCGCTGCTAAGGTTTGTGATAGCAAGGTAGAACAATCCTTTTTTAGTGATTTTATACTTCCCTCTAACTAGGTAGAAATTCCAACACTGTTCTTGAGTCCCTAGCTCTCTCTGAAGCCATACTCTACAGCTTTTGAGTACCAGTTAGCTGCACCCATTCTTCCATACTATTCTGGATAATATGGGTCTATAGCAGTGAGGGTCCTGCTTGTTGTTAATAACTGAAACTATACTAGCGGTCTGCCAGGAGGCAGGAATTTAAGAAGATACTGTGGGGTTCGAAACATTAGCAATTATAGGGGCCCATAAAGAGACATTCTCCCCTTTAGTGTCAATAGGGACCCCATTTATTGGTTTGGGTTGTAACTGCATCTAAAGTTCCTATTTAAAAAACTGAATGGGGAAAATGCATTTTGGGACCCCCTTTTTTCTCAACCGCCACTTGAAAGATCACCCCTCAGAGATATAACTTGTGCCCCAGTCATACACTGCTTATGACCTCACATATTACATCACTCATGACATGTTCTATGACATAACTTATGACATCACTGATAAAATCTCAAATGACATCATTGATGACATCACCGATTGTCCGACAATGGAAACTGACACAAGTCCCAAGACTAAGGGGCTTAGTACGAGTTTAGAGGTTCGACCACCCGAGAACAGCGTCCCCTTCATTCATGTCCCCACTGCATCGGTGATCTACCGTCTGCTGTATAACGAGTTGTGCTGGTGAAAGCCAACCACAGCCATAGCAGTCTACTCGGCGGTGGCACGTCCAACGATGCCACCATGTTTCAGTTCAACCGCCAACCGTATTATAGCTTCACAGTTGTACTCGCGGTCTCACATCAGTACTCAACAAACAGCAGTTCACTGTGGTATACTCACCCCCCCAAAAAAACTGTGACCATTGGATGGATTTATTTTAAAACTAAACACCTAATGTGCTTTGGCAAGGGGACACACCTACAAAACACACTATAAAATACACCACTATCCCTGGCCAGCATAATTTCCTTCCAAACTGCAGCACTACAAGACAGACAGACATTTACTGCACATTTTAGATAAGGCACCCCTTTTTTTTTCATCTTCCCATGTAGCACTCTCCACTACCTGTAATTTGTATTTTTGCACCTTTTTACCTCTATCACTTTTTTGTTCTTCATTCACATACTAGCTCACATTTTACTTTTTTCACCATGCCTGTGAAATGAAAAATCTAGCTTCATTGAGCACGAGTAGACAATGATGATTAATTAAATCATGAAAGTAGATCCACACATTTTTCCCTGTATATATTTTTGAAAAATAATTGCTATATGCCCGGTACATAAAAAAAAAACATTGCAAGACGCTGCTCAGTTATTGACTCTGGGTTCGTCTGGTTCTTGGTGAACCTACAAGTCCTATATATCCCCACAACCAGAGAAGTCTAGCGGATATAACGGTATATTGCTTTCAAATTGGTGTCATAATTAGAAGAAGTTGCACGTGAAAACGTTGACACAAATGGCTTTTCAATTTTTCCTATATTCAACGGTTAGTTTCTATATAGAAACCTTGAAGGATGTACACAAATGACCCCTTGCTGAATCCAGAACGATTTCTACTTTTCTAAAATGTATAGTTGTCCAGGATCCAGTATTGTTTTCATACCCATTTCTACCATTAACTGGAAAGATGTTGAAAGCACAAAAAAAAAAAAATAGGTCATGTTAGGTCATGTCCCAGAAAAATGACAAAACTGTGTTAAAAATGTTGGTTTTCTGACAACAGTCTGCGTGTCCATGAAAGCTGGGAAGATGATGATTTCAGCACCACAACCCCTTTGTTGGTACCGTTTTCAGGATAAGAACCAGACACTTAAATATGTAGCCCTTTTTTCCCATTTACCCCTCCCCCCCAACAAAAGAAAATTACCGGTATTTTGGCTAATTCCCGGGTCTCATCCAGGGGAATTCACAAACCCTGGGTACCTTTAAAATACCCTTTGATGTTGAAAAAAAAGTACACAACTTTGGCGTGGATACCTTATGTGGTCAAAAAGTTACAGGGGCCTAGGCGCAAACTACCCCAAATAGCCAAAAAAAGACTTAGCACAAGAGGGGCAAATGCCTAGAAGCGAAGGGGTGATAATGTAGATATTTATATTTGTGTTCTGTATTTTATTATACATGTTAAAAGTATGTCATCTAATGTTTTTTGCATTAGTATATTTGTTCTTGTTATGCATGTGTGAACATTTTAGACGTTATTTATTTTATGTAAAATACATTTTGCGTATTTTCGTTCTGTAGTGGGTTGTGGGTTATAGGGGAATAGGGTGGGAAGTAATTTAATTTTAATAAAGAAACCAATAATTTTTATTGATTAGTATTTGAAAAACATTTTTATTAATTGATTATTAAATTGTATTAATTAATTTAAATGTGTGTTTTTTAGGAGAGGGTTGTGGGTTTATAGGGTGGGAAGTAATTTAATTATAATTAATTCATAATTGTGTATTTATTATTGTATATTGTTAATTGTGGTAAATAATTAATTATTAATTAGGTATTAATTGGTTGTTACTTATTAGTAATTATCTTATAAATATGTTAATTGTTTTGTTTTTTAGGAGTGGGTTGTGAGTTTATAGGGGAATAGGGTGGGAAGTTTTATCATTTTATTTAATTAATAAATAATTTTGATCAATTAATATTTATGTATTTAATATTTTATATTGTTAATTGTGGTAATCAATTAATTATTGATTAGTTATTAATTGGTAGTTAATTATTAATAATGAATTAGTAAAGAAAAAACATTTGGAGCAGGTTGTGTGTTTTAGGGGAATAGGGCGGGGACTAATTGAACTATAATTAATTAATTAATATGTTTTTATTAATTAATATATGTATTTATTTTTTTCTATTGTACTTTTTTTGGTGCAGACCAGTAAGGTCCGAGGGGCTCACCATCGGTGTGGAGTCAGGGCACATCTGGAGCAAGGAGGGAAGCCCAAGGAACATCAGAGTGGACTTCCTAGGGACCCACCAGTTGACGGACCAGGGATCGCAAAGGAGCCTTGAGCGGAAATGCAAGAAGCGGGCTCACAGAACACTCGTGGAGTGTAGGCCCACAGTCTTCAGTGCAAAAGGTGCTCGGGGCTTGGGCTACAAGTAACCCAAAGCACAGCCTCAAAGAAAGTTGAGAAGCTGATGCACTTGCAAATGTACACAGTGTCTAGGAGTTCCGGTTCCACGTCACTCGCGAGGGCTGCGGGTCTCAGCTTTGGTGGGGATTCGGGTCGGCCACTGGGAAATCTGGAAATCCTCTTCCCGGGCTGCTGGTGCTGGGAGTCCGGCGGGAGCTTCGTAGATGCAGACCAGCAAATATTTTATTGGTGCCTGCTAAGCAGGGGAGTAACTCCTTTCCTCCATGGGAGATTCTTCAGTCATCTAGTGGTGTAGATCGTCGAAGTTCCGGGATTTCTGTAGCAGAGTTTCGTCCAGGTGTAATCTGAAGTCCTGTAGTCAGGGGTTCCTTTCTTATACCCAATCAAACACTCACACCCAATCAAAAGATCTGGGTTTGATCCATCACCGTTCTTTAGCAATGCCAGAAACCGGTCCTCGGAAGCTTGTTTCTGGTCCAGGGAAGGCATGGCTTGGCAGTTCGGGCTGGACTGTTCCCATGAGGCACAGGGTCAGACTGATTTGCATATAGCCATGTCTGAACTGGGGTGGCAGAGTGGGCTAAAGAACGGTGATGGATCAAACCTAGATCTTTTGACTGGGTGTGAGTGTTTGATTGGTTCAGATGCTCCATCCATCACCAACCCCTTTTGTACCGCTTTGGCCGCCATAAGTGTGGCAGGGTATGCTCAGACGTGAGTCCCTTGCTCACTTTGCCACTGGATTCAAGCAAGCCGGGCTGAAGACGGCTGGAATGCCAGAAACCGGTCCTCGGAAGCTTGTTTCCGGTCCAGGGAAGGCATGGCTTGGCAGTTCGGGCTGGACTGTTCCCATGAGGCACAGGGTCAGACTGATTTGCATATAGTCATGTCTGAACTGGGGTGGCAGAGTGGGCTAAAGAACGGTGATGGATCAAACCCAGATCTTTTGACTGGGTGTGAGTGTTTGATTGGTTCAGATGCTCCGTCCATCACCACCCCCTTTTGTACCGCTTTGGCCGCCATAAGTGTGGCAGGGTATGCTCAGACGTGAGTCCCTTGCTCACTTTGCCACTGGATTCAAGCAAGCCGGGCTGAAGACGGCTGGAATGCCAGAAACCGGTCCTCGGAAGCTTGTTTCTGGTCCAGGGAAGGCATGGCTTGGCAGTTCGGGCTGGACTGTTCCCATGAGGCACAGGGTCAGACTGATTTGCATATAGTCATGTCTGAACTGGGGTGGCAGAGTGGGCTAAAAAACGGTGATGGATCAAACCCAGATCTTTTGACTGGGTGTGAGTGTTTGATTGGTTCAGATGCTCCGTCCATCACCACCCCCTTTTGTACCGCTTTGGCCGCCATAAGTGTGGCAGGGTATGCTCAGACGTGAGTCCCTTGCTCACTTTGCCACTGGATTCAAGCAAGCTGGGCTGAAGACGGCTGGAATGCCAGAAACCGGTCCTCGGAAGCTTGTTTCTGGTCCAGGGAAGGCATGGCTTGGCAGTTCGGGCTGGACTGTTCCCATGAGGCACAGGGTCAGACTGATTTGCATATAGCCATGTCTGAACAGCGGTGGCAGAGTGGGCTAAAGAACGGTGATGGATCAAACCTAGATCTTTTGACTGGGTGTGAGTGTTTGATTGGTTCAGATGCTCCATCCATCACCAACCCGTTTTGTACCGCTTTGGCCGCCATAAGTGTGGCAGGGTATGCTCAGACGTGAGTCCCTTGCTCACTTTGCCACTGGATTCAAGCAAGCCGGGCTGAAGACGGCTGGAATGCCAGAAACCGGTCCTCGGAAGCTTGTTTCCGGTCCAGGGAAGGCATGGCTTGGCAGTTCGGGCTGGACTGTTCCCATGAGGCACAGGGTCAGACTGATTTGCATATAGTCATGTCTGAACTGGGGTGGCAGAGTGGGCTAAAGAACGGTGATGGATCAAACCCAGATCTTTTGACTGGGTGTGAGTGTTTGATTGGTTCAGATGCTCCGTCCATCACCACCCCCTTTTGTACCGCTTTGGCCGCCATAAGTGTGGCAGGGTATGCTCAGACGTGAGTCCCTTGCTCACTTTGCCACTGGATTCATGCAAGCCGGGCTGAAGACGGCTGGAATGCCAGAAACCGGTCCTCGGAAGCTTGTTTCTGGTCCAGGGAAGGCATGGCTTGGCAGTTCGGGCTGGACTGTTCCCATGAGGCACAGGGTCAGACTGATTTGCATATAGTCATGTCTGAACTGGGGTGGCAGAGTGGGCTAAAGAACGGTGATGGATCAAACCCAGATCTTTTGACTGGGTGTGAGTGTTTGATTGGTTCAGATGCTCCGTCCATCACCACCCCCTTTTGTACCGCTTTGGCCGCCATAAGTGTGGCAGGGTATGCTCAGACGTGAGTCCCTTGCTCACTTTGCCACTGGATTCAAGCAAGCCGGGCTGAAGACGGCTGGAATGCCAGAAACAGGTCCTCGGAAGCTTGTTTCTGGTCCAGGGAAGGTATGGCTTGGCAGTTCGGGCTGGACTGTTCCCATGAGGCACAGGGTCAGACTGATTTGCATATAGCCATGTCTGAACTGGGGTGGCAGAGTGGGCTAAACAACGGTGATGGATCAAACCCAGATCTTTTGACTGGGTGTGAGTGTTTGATTGGTTCAGATGCTCCGTCCATCACCACCCCCTTTTGTACCGCTTTGGCCGCCATAAGTGTGGCAGGGTATGCTCAGACGTGAGTCCCTTGCTCACTTTGCCACTGGATTCAAGCAAGCCGGGCTGAAGACAGCTGGAATGCCAGAAACCGGTCTTCGGAAGCTTGTTTCTGGTCCAGGGAAGGCATGGCTTGGCAGTTCGGGCTGGACTGTTCCCATGAGGCACAGGGTCAGACTGATTTGCATATAGCCATGTCTGAACTGGGGTGGCAGAGTGGGCTAAAGAACGGTGATGGATCAAACCCAGATCTTTTGACTGGGTGTGAGTGTTTGATTGGTTCAGATGCTCCGTCCATCACCACCCCCTTTTGTACCGCTTTGGCCGCCATAAGTGTGGCAGGGTATGCTCAGACGTGAGTCCCTTGCTCACTTTGCCACTGGATTCAAGCAAGCCGGGCTGAAGACGGCTGTAATGCCAGAAACCGGTCCTCGGAAGCTTGTTTCTGGTCCAGGGAAGGCATGGCTTGGCAGTTCGGGCTGGACTGTTCCCATGAGGCACAGGGTCAGACTGATTTGCATATAGCCATGTCTGAACTGGGGTGGCAGAGTGGGCTAAAGAACGGTGATGGATCAAACCCAGATCTTTTGACTGGGTGTGAGTGTTTGATTGGTTCAGATGCTCCGTCCATCACCACCCCCTTTTGTACCGCTTTGGCCGCCATAAGTGTGGCAGGGTATGCTCAGACGTGAGTCCCTTGCTCACTTTGCCACTGGATTCAAGCAAGCCGGGCTGAAGAAGGCTGGAATGCCAGAAACCGGTACTCGGAAGCTTGTTTCTGGTCCAGGGAAGGCATGGCTTGGCAGTTCGGGCTGGACTGTTCCCATGAGGCACAGGGTCAGACTGATTTGCATATAGCCATGTCTGAACAGGGGTGGCAGAGTGGGCTAAAGAACGGTGATGGATCAAACCTAGATCTTTTGACTGGGTGTGAGTGTTTGATTGGTTCAGATGCTCCATCCATCACCACCCCGTTTTGTACCGCTTTGGCCGCCATAAGTGTGGCAGGGTATGCTCAGACGTGAGTCCCTTGCTCACTTTGCCACTGGATTCAAGCAAGCCGGGCTGAAGACGGCTGGAATGCCAGAAACCGGTCCTCGGAAGCTTGTTTCTGGTCCAGGGAAGGCATGGCTTGGCAGTTTGGGCTGGACTGTTCCCATGAGGCACAGGGTCAGACTGATTTGCATATAGTCATGTCTGAACTGGGGTGGCAGAGTGGGCTAAAGAACGGTGATGGATCAAACCCAGATCTTTTGACTGGGTGTGAGTGTTTGTTTGGTTCAGATGCTCCGTCCATCACCACCCCCTTTTGTACAGCATTTACAATGCGGCGCATAATGGGGCAAAAATGGCACAGATGCATCACGCATCTGTTCCGTAAAAGCGGTGCATTGGTGGAGTTGCATCACAAGCGCGAAGCAGCTCCAGCAATGTTTTGGGGGGCCCTATCTGGACAATGCTGCGTCAAGCCTTACGCCTGCTTCAAGCAGGTGCAGGGTTTTGACGCAGCATTGGCCTAAAAGTGACTGAGTGAAATCTTGTAGATTTCACTCTGCCACTTTTAAAAGGCGTTCCTGCGCAGGTACGCCCCCCCCTGCGCCGGAATGCCTCCTTATGGCACAGGGCTTTACAACGTGACGCATCTCCCAGATGCGTCATGTTGTTAATACCCACCATTGCGCATCTTTTGCACCGCCGCTGCGTCACAAAAGTGATGCAACGGCAACACGAAGGAGGCGCAAGGGGCTTGTAAATCTGCCCCTCAGTATTTGACCAAAGAAGGCATGAAAGAGCTGAGACTGGATCATAAAATCAAAGCTGGTCTGAACAGGGGCCCCAAAAATACATTTGGCCCACAGGCCCTTAAAACGTCCCTGAAAGTTTATTTTAAAATTACACAGGCAGGCGCGCAAAATGCCAGCCAGTCATGTGTTGTTTAAATAACTTGCTAATTGCTAAATATGGTTATAGATAAGAAGTATGTATTCATTTGTAATGTTAACGAGCTCCCAGTCCCCCCTTCTTTTTGTTGATTCATTTGTAATGTGATTTTTCTATCTTTGTTCCCTTTTATTATCAGTCATGGATCATTCATGCAGCTCTAGAAAACAATTAAAAGTTATTTCTATTTATATTTGCTGTTCAAAGTATGCACAGACAAGTGCTGAAAATACAGCTTTACGTAACTGCTTATTTTTATACTATCTGTGACATCAAAATAATGAGCTGGCAACCCTAGTTATAAGACTGGAAGTTTGTTGAGGGATCAGCACATTATTTATTTCCTCCACCCTGATCCCTGGTTACTGCCATAATAGCAATAGTTTAACACATTTGAAACTCTACGCTGCCGTCAATAACATGCTGAGTTACTTCAAGTGTCTGGGAATGCACCCTGAATTCAGACCACTCACTCCTCATTCTCACCCTTCACTCTCACCCAGCACTGACACTGATCCCGATGCACTCACATCATTCACCCACTTACCCTCCACTCACAGTGATGACTCTGCACTCACAGCGATCACAATCTGCTCACACTGATCACCATGCACTCACACCATTCACCCGCTCACCCTGCACTCCCACTGATCACCTTGTTCTCACAACATTCACCCACTTACCCTCCACTCACAGTGATCACTCTTCAATCACAATGCACTTGCGCTGTTCACCCTGTACCTCACCCTGCAGTCACACGAGCACACTAGTCAACCCTCACTTTGGGAGAAACTGCTATCAAAACTCTCTTGCGGTTCAGCTCATCCTATTTATGTGAGATTGGGTTCTCAGCACTTGCGGTATAAAGACTAAGTACCGTTCAAGACTGGATGTGGAGCACACCCAGAGGATGGCAGTAGCCAAAATCCATCCACAGATTGACCGTCTCTGAAAAACAGGCACACCTATCGCATTTATGTTGGTGGTGTTATTATTAATCCATTTCATGTGTAAAACAAAGCATCCTAGTAAAAACAATTTTCACACATTTTATCTTGGAAAGTGGTGTTTTGAGCTGTGTAATAAGCCTCTGTCATTTCACCACACCCACTCCCAAACCTGCAGTTTACTAAACACTCTTATTGTATTGAATGTTATTCGCTGAATCTGCCCGGAATGTGCGCGTGGCGAAATTTCTGTCAGGTGGTGGGGGGGCCCAACATCTAAAAAATTCAGATGGGGGGCTCAACCTACAAAAGTTTGAAGATCTCTGCTGTAGGGTATCAGAGTGCTTCACAGTTTAGGGCATGGTAACTTTTCCAGTACAGAGTTCTGTATGGCATTTTAAATATTCTAGTCCAGTTCAAAGCTGTCACAGCTACATTTTTTGATAACTGCTTGTGAGAAGTTGGCCTGGCATATGCTGTCCACTAGTTATAGTGGGCACCTTGCACCAGTCCAAACAGCCCCTTAGAGGTGATAGGTTAAAGACAACCTTTATTGAGAGCTATCCTAGTGGTAGCTATGGAGAGCAGCCTTCAGGCTAAGTCTGAAGGAATGTAAAGCTGTTTGTTGTACCAGTCTGTAATCTTGTGAATGACCAAATGAAAAGAGAACCGCACCAGGTATATATATACAATATATGTATTTATTCTAAACACACCCTATTAGTCTCTTTATGAGGCTAGAGGTCAAAACACGTAAGTTACACTTAATAGCACACAGTAAATTAGCACAATCTACGGTAAGCCCTAGGGGTGTACCAAACCATATATTAAGAAAGTGGTATAAGAACCACAACTTGACTAGACACACAGCCTAGAGCCAGTAGAACTGCTGGGGCCACAAGGAACCACCCAAGGCAGTGACACAAGGGACCCACGGAGGACATGTGCAGTGTGTGAACACAGCCACAAATCACTGTTAACTTCAATTGGGAAAGTCGCGGATGGGAAATTAAAGATTAGGGACACTTGGAAGAGGACTTTGAGCAAATCCCTTTAGACTTAAGGGGTTCTAGGGCCAACACCCATGGGAGCACCGTAGTACTCCTGTTACCTCACCCTGGGAAGCCAGGTGCATAGGTGTCTTTTGGTGTCGGGAATCGTCGTTGATTTCAATGGCGATGTGCTGCAAAGTGCTGCTGCCGTCGAAGTGGAAAGTGTCTGATGTGATCCAAGCCTGGATCAAAGATAAGAAGAACCTGAAAGCATAGGGGACAGAGTCTGGGTCACTACTTAGTGACCAGGGGCATGATAGGTGAATGCCCACCGATGTCAGGGGATTTCAGGTGAAAGAGGTGAAGCTTGAATCTTCAGCCATGAGGACCAGGAGGCGTCGAAAACAACCAAGAGCTAGATTCGAGCTGTCCCACAAAGGATCTTGAGTGCTGTGGTGTCAGTGCCTCGATTAGACTCAACAAGTCTTGGCAACAACAACCCACGCAGGAAGGAGAAAGATGCTTTGGTGCAGACCAGTAAGGTCCGAGGGGCTCACCATCAGTGGGGAGTCAGGGCACATCTGGAGCAAGGAGGGAAGCCCAAGGAACATCAGAGTGGACTTCCAAGGGACCCAGCAGTTGACGGACCAGGGATCGCAAAGGAGCCTCGAGCGGGAATGCAAGAAGCGGGCTCACGTAACACTCTTGGAGTGTAGGCCCACAGTCTTCGGTGCAAAAGGTGCTCGGGGCTTGGGCTACAAGTAACCCAAAGCACAGCCTCAAAGAAAGTTGAGAATCTGATGCACTTGCAAATGTACACGGTGTCTAGGAGTTCCGGTTCCACGTCACTCACGAGGGCTGCGGGTCTCAGCTTTGCTGGGGACTCGGGTCGGCCTCTGGGAAATCTGGAAATCCTCTTCCGGGGCTGCTGGCACTTCAGAGTCCGGCAGGAGCTTCGGAGATGCAGACCGGCAAATATTTTATTGGTGCCTGCCAAGCAGGGGAGTAACTCCTTTACTCCAAGGGAGATTCTTCTGTCATCTAGTCGTGCATATTGTCGAAGTTCCGAGATTTCTGTAGCAGAGTTTCGTCCAGGTGTAATCTGAAGTCCTGTAGTCAGGGGTTCCTTTCTTATACCCAAGTAAGGGGTTGGACTAACTCTGGGGACCCACCTAAGGGAGGGTTTGGAATAGGGGTAGCTACACCCATTTTCTTTGTCCAGGTTGGCGCCAGAGCAGGGGCTGGTAGCCCCTGCAACAGGTTTGAACTTGGCTATGTACAGGGACACCAAATGTGCCCCAAGTGCAGACTTCAAAGCACTCTCAGAGTGCATCCACCCAGCCCCAATTCACTAAGGCCTGTCTGGGAGGTGGTTACACATCCCTGTGACAGGAAACCTATTGTCCAGGCCTCCCCTGCCGGAGTTACGGTCAGCAGCAGGAGGCCAGACTCGTATCTGTGGCTGCAGCATCCATTTTGTGATGCCAGGGCTCTTTAAAACTGTTACCGGGTATACCGGTGTGTACGTGTCTCTCCCTCTAGAAGGGTGGAATTTTACTCCAGCTGCCAGAAGTGGCGGGGGGGAGGATTCCAAAGTGTTTGACACCAAATACAACATGTTTCCGTGCAGCCATTCCAAAGTTAGCATTTACCGCGATGTTATAAAGCACTTAAGAATATATGGTTTGGCTGCATCACAGAACAGCCCCAGAGAATAGGTTCTGAAGGCTGCAGAGGAGCCCTGCTCATGCATGGGCACCCTCTCACATAAAACCAAGCACCCTGTCTTCAGGATTGATAAGGCCTCATAGGGGTGACTGATGTGCATTGATTTAAGGTAGATATAGGTAACCTATATCTTAGTAAGGGGTGCATGCACCACCTTACCCAGGCTGCAGTAGCAGTCCTGTGGTGTCATTTTGGAAGGCTTTCCAGGGGTGGCATAAGACATGCTGAAGCCTCTGGTAGACCTCTGGGGTACCTATGCCCTTAGTACCTAGTGTACCATATACAAGGGACTCACAAGGGTACCCCAGTAACCAAACTGGAGTGTACCTATAGTACATGGAATCAATTTAGAGAGGAAGCAGCTAGGCTGGGGTCCTGGATTAGCGGGGCCCCTGCTAGACTAAAGTCGAAAAAAATTGAAACATCAGCAAAATGTGGGGGTAACCACAGGAAGCAGATCCCACTCTCCTACACAGCTATAGTACGTTTGCAGACTGTAAGACTAGAGGAAGGATATCCTCAAGGGAAGCAAAACCCTATAAGGACAAATGAGCGCTGCGTCCTGAGTACAACCACTGTGACCAGAGTGCAACCACTGCATCCAGAGTGCACCTCTGCCAGTGACCCTTAATCTTCAGGTGCTGAACCACTGAACACAAGTGCAACTCAGCCAGTGTCCCTCAACCTTGAGATGCTGACCCAGTGAACCCAAGTGGAACTCTGCCAGTGTCCCTTAATCCTGAGATGCTGAACCAATGAACCTAAGTGCAACTCTGCAGATGCCCCTTTATCCTGAGATTCTGAACCACCATGGCCAAAGTGCAACTCTTCCAGTGCCCCTGAATCCTGAGATGCTGAACCAGTGCGCTCCAATGCAGCTCTGCCAGTGTCCCTCAATCCTTAGATGTTGAACCACTGTTACCCAATGCAGCTCTGCCAGTGTCCCTCAATTCTGAGATGCTGAACCACTGCGACCCAAGACAGTTCCAGCAGTGCCCCTCAATCCTGAGATGCTGATCCACTGCTACCTAATGCAGCTCTGCCAGTGTCCCTCCATTCTGAGATGCTGAACTACTGCGACACAAGACAGTTCCAGCAGTGCCTCTCAATTGTGAGATGCTGAACCACTGCGAACCAATGCAGCTCTGCCAGTACCCCTCAATCCTAACATGCTGAACCACTGCGACCCAATGCAGCTCTGACAGTGTCCCTGAATCCTGAGATGCTGAACCACTGCAACCCAATGCAACTGTGCCAATGTCCATCAATCCTGAGATGTGGAACCACTGCGACCCAATGTAACTCTGGCATTGCCCCTCAGTCCTAACATGCTGAACAACTGAACCCCAATGCAGCTCTGCCAGTGCCCTCAATCCTATCATGCCGAACCACTGCGACCCAATGCAGCTCTGCCAGTGCCCTTAATCCTATCATGTCGAACCACTGCGACCCAAAGCAGCTCTGCCAGTGTCCCTCAATTCTGAGATGCTGATCCACTGCGACCCAATGCAGCTCTACTACTGTCCCTCAATCCTGAGATGCTGAACCACTGAACCCAAGTGCAACTTTGCCAAGCCCCCTCAGTCCTGAGATGTGAAACCACTGCGACCCAATGCAGCTCTGCCAGGGTCCCTCAATCCTGAGATGTGGAACTACTGTGACCCAATGCATCTCTGCCAATGCCCCTCAATCCTAACATACCGCAAAGCCTACTTCAAATTAAAGAACTTTCTGGGTGTGTCTGAGAAATAGGTGATATTTTTGGGAATAACGGGAAGTATGGTAAATACTGACATGATTTTCCCTGTTAAATTTGACCTGCTTGTATTTAACAAGGGGTAAGGTATTTAAAGCACCAGATAATTACCAGGTGCTATAATGCCTCACAAATTGCAATTTTGACCCTAGCAGAAACTGGTGTTTGCACAGGCGTCAGAAAACACCGGCCAACCCAGAATCAGGGTCTAAGGCAAAAAGAACACTTTTTTCAATGATTTAAAATTCAGGCCTGTGGTATAAGTCACAGTACCATCGCCGGGAATGTCCTCTTCAGAGGGCATGAGAAGTGACGTCCCATGCTTGTCTCCGGTAAGTTCCTGGGTTACTTACGTATGGCAGGAGATCCGCTCTGGTCTCTCCGTGAAGGTGAGGGGCTCGTACTCCCTGGCGTCGTGCAGGGCGAAAGCCCCCCCTAGCAGAATGTCGCCATCCCTTGTGAAGCCGCTGACACTGGCTCTTTGAAGGTTGCACCCCGGCTCCGCGAGCTGGCCTGTGCACGGGGACAGCAGGAGGATCTGGACCAAGCACACGGTGACCTTCTGGAAGTTTCTGAAGGACATACTCCCACCTCCACTGTGACCGCCGCTCTACTGGGTATTCACACCCGACATCGCTTCCTGGCCAATGGAAACACGTGCTCCTTGATGGTGCTGTTTATGTAAATCTGGAATGAAATATTCGAGGATCAACCAGTTTAATTAAGACATGGCAAACTATCAGTAAAAAAAATTCACGTCAGACATGCATGAGGAGACCAAAAATAACCACTGTTAAACAATGGACCCATATTTACAAGAACACGAAGAAATATATAGACTTACTTTTATATACACGTGCAAACACATATATATCCCTTTTTTTTGTTCTTCACCTTGAATTCATTTTTGCAGTGTGTTTATTCTCAGAGTGTGATGCTTAAGAGTAAAAGGGAAAACCGCCTGAAAACAGCTGTGTTACTATTGCAAATTCAGGTATTATGTAGCTGCTTCCTTCCCTGAGACCACATTATGTGTTTAATAATTCAATTACGCGCTCTCCTTTCAATAAAGAGCGCATTTGACCGGAAGAGAGGTGTAGAGGACCAGTTTCTAAAACATGAATTTACAGACTTCGGGAAGATAAAAGGCGGAGTTTGCCTCGTAGGAATTTCAGCTCATCAATGTGTTTTTTGCCCACAGAGTCTTCTTGCAATAGGTTAGCCGAGTAAACCACTCCCTAAATATTTACATTGTTAATAAACAGATATAAAAAAAGTGACTGAGACGAGGGCGCTCAGTTTTAAATAGCATATAGTGCAATTTTAACTTTTCTGGATTGCATGGGATTGCACTGGTGCCCGTTACATCAAGGATACAACTTTACAATCTAAAACGGCTAATTTGGGACGAAAACATAGATAAAATAATGGAGACATGCCGGTGGTTGCTAACATCTATAAATGTAGCCCACGCTGGAGATATTACAGGGCTCTGGGAGTCTTTTACAAACAACATCAATAAAAATGTCAACCTACCCACAGAGATTATAAAACATCCAGAACCGGAGGAGGGCCATGGTATACGCCAAACATACGGGCAATCAAAATGCGATTGAACAAACAACTAAGGTTAATTCGAACTAATGGTCTCCAACCCTCACAACAGTCTCTCATAATTATAGGAAAAACGAAAAGGGAAATAAAACACGAAATAAAGGTGGCCAAACGAACATACAAGGAAAATGTTGAGGCCATCATGCTCCACGCAAGTAAGCAGAGAAACTCGAAACAGTTTTTTTTTTAAAAATCAATTTCCTGCTAAATGGCAAACATCGCCAATTTACCTCTGACATTACTGAACACTCTTGGAGCATTGATATAGAAGAGACATATAATTTCAGAACTGAACAGACAACAGACAGGACTGGGGACAACATAAAAAGAGACTATAAGGTGTTCCAGTCCAGAGAAAATATCAGAGGCTAGGAGTCCGAGTAGGGAAAAACGGTCATCGGTGGACACATCAGTCACAGATTTAAAGTCTTTATCCAACCCCATACTCCAAACCAAATTCAGAGCTGAACAGAAAGACAGCAGCATTTTTATCAGGCACGCGCAAAGAGTTGAACACAACAGCAGATTAAGCATACAATAAAACACTTAAGATCGGATGGGGCACCCAGCCCCAACGGCCTACCGAATGCACTGTTCAGGTACGACCCGAGTTTTGGTCCTACTACCTAACCCCTCTGTTCGCCAATAGTTTAGAGACTGGAAACATTCCTGACTCCTGGAGGGGCAGCATCATTCAACCTATTTATAAGTCAGGAACACGCTTAGACCCCAGTAATTACAGACTGATAGCCCTTATAGATGTAGAGGCAAATATCTATGCAACAAACCTACTGGCAGATTTGGAGAAATGGGTAAGCTGCAAAAGTCTAATCCCGAAAACACCAACTGGGTTCAGAGCCGACATGGGGACTTTAACAAATATTTCAGCACTTACCCACTTAGCAAAGAAAGCTATTGGCAAATCAAGCATCCTATACACATTGTTCACAGTGACCCCCGAAGAAGGGCGTTGAGCCCGAAATGCATTGGGTATTTTTTTAAATAAACGCTGCCTGACATGAATTATTGCTTCAGTTCTGTTCATTCATAAAGTCCGGATAGACATGGGGTGAACAGTAAAAACTCGAAAACAGCATGTACACTCAGCGCGCAGACTCGAATTAAAACGGATTAAGGAGGATGACAAGCGTGGAATATATATGGAACAAATTGGATGTAAATGAAATAATGATAAGTAAATGAAACATGAAGGCGATTGGCACATTTAGCAGTGCGATTGTTTGGGGCGTGATGGCGCCCCACTACAGTGATAGTTCATAACCATGTTGCCATTGGGCATGGCAATAAACTCAATCTGCACGCACTCCAGAGACTAAAGAGACAAGAATGATAAATATGGAAGTAGACGGTGTGCATCCTGATCCCCATTTACAGTGCAGTTTAACTTATGCCCAACACCAGGATAGCACCCAAGGATAAAGATGAAGAACATGATTAAATTATCAACAACACGAGTCTGCACGCCTGGAACAACAATGTGGTTCATAATTAGACAGTGTTGAAGACGCCTAAGGATCACTTTCAGATGAAAATGACATTTAATACTGATATCCAAGAGTTATTTGCACCAAGTGCTTATTTAACATTTTTGTTAAATGTGAGAAACTAACATTGCGATCTTGTAAAATGTATCGGTTTGGTAAATTCATTTCGAACAGTATTATGGGAAATGTAGTAACTTACGAAGAACACTCCACAATTGCAGCTGGGAGGGTGGGTAATTTGTAAATGTCATTGGGCAGTTGAAACCAGGTGTGAATAAGAGAGGGATCCTGGGAGGAAGCACATGGGAAGTCAGAATGAGTAAGGACGGACGTTTTTAAAGAACAGGCAGCAGGTACGTGCTAAGTGGGAATATCGCAACCTTATCCCCGGTTGATTTAACATCAAAGATGGACGGGAGGGAACGGAGAGTCAGCATGGTATAATGATGACAGTGAGGGTGCGGTTCAAATGAGACACGGGGCACGGTAGTTTGCAGACGGCTTGCCGTTAGGTTAAATGTGCGTGAAGAGAGAAGGTATTAGATTGTGAAGGGGAATATGCGTGATATGTTGTCGAGGAACAGACAGACATCTAGGGATTGACGAAAGGCTCTTATGTGGGGAGGAGACCGTGGGGGTTTCAACTGTTCGTAAAGCGGAAATGAGATAAGGATTAGGATCTAAAGTAAAGATAAGACCATTATTTAAATTGTTTGGCACTCAACGTACAGCGCAATACACCAAAGTGTTGACTAAAGTGTTCTAAATATTTCTAAGGCACTGTGCAACATGTTTATTAATCGGGCTAGTATTAAGTAATGTTTTCAAAATGCCTTGAAGTGGATAACACAATTTGTGACTGTGGTTATTTGTTATTTGTTCACAGTGACCCCCGAAGAAGGGCGTTGAGCCCGAAATGCATTGGGTATTTTTTTAAATAAACGCTGCCTGACATGAATTATTGCTTCAGTTCTGTTCATTCATAAAGTCCGGATAGACATGGGGTGAACAGTAAAAACTCGAAAACAGCATGTACACTCAGCGCGCAGACTCGAATTAAAACGGATTAAGGAGGATGACAAGCGTGGAATATATATGGAACAAATTGGATGTAAATGAAATAATGATAAGTAAATGAAACATGAAGGCGATTGGCACATTTAGCAGTGCGATTGTTTGGGGCGTGATGGCGCCCCACTACAGTGATAGTTCATAACCATGTTGCCATTGGGCATGGCAATAAACTCAATATGCACGCACTCCAGAGACTAAAGAGACAAGAATGATAAATATGGAAGTAGACGGTGTGCATCCTGATCCCCATTTACAGTGCGGTTCTTCTAGATCGCCACATAAGTTTCAAACAACACCTAGAACATGTCAACATAAAAACCAAACAATTATGCTTTGCTTCTAAAACTTTACAGAAAAGCCTAAGTGGCAGCTCAACAAACCATCTCCTAAAGGTAGTGGCTGCAAAATTTTTGACAGCAATAACATATGGCTCGGAAATGCTTAACACCAAGGATGCCCAAATGCTAAATCTAGCTCAGACTAGGCTGTATAAAAAACTGTTTTCAATCCCACGACACATCTCTCAGGCGCAGATACGCCTGGAATATAGATTAACGAATCAGATGCAGGCCAGACAAGGTATCCTAGCCAAATATTAGTGGTGTATGAGGGCTGCGGAAGACAACACGCTTGCCCACCACTGCTGGGAGGTAGAAATACAATCAACAAACAAAAACTCGATAAGCCAAATTTTGAATCAAGCGCTTCAAACGCTAAATCTGGAGGAATCCTGGCAAATACCCATGTCATACTCTGTTTTTAAAAAATCACAAACAAATCAATAAAAATATTTTTGTTTCAATCCGATAAAACCATATTTGCTGGTAAAAGTCATGCATGGTTGGTGATTCCATCCTTTAAGCATATGAAACCACAACCCTATCTGCAAGAAAGCTTCAGAGACATCTACAAGCGGAAATTGTCCTTATTGAGATTGGGTTAATTTTCCAACAAAGATCTCACCCCAATATGGCTACAGACCTAGCCATCCCTGGACTGCCGCAACTGTGGCAATGGAGCAGAGTCATTACTACATCTATTATGCATCTGTCCGGCACTACATAACACAAGGATGCCATTTTTAAGGCCAATCCTAAGAGAAACTCAAATCCTGACTTGCAGAGTGGCCGTCATAAAATGCCTCAGTGGTTCTTCAGTTTAACTGTCTTGCAACACAGTCAAATTGTTGTCCCTAGCAGCACAAGAACTAGAAAAGAAAGAAACAGCACAAAACCTTGAAAAGAATGGAACACCAAAATAAGAATTTGGCAGTAGGGTATAAAGTATCCAGCCTTAGGGGGTCATTATGATGGCGGATTTTCCGCATACTCCGGGCCGGCAGAAGCCACCGCCGGCCCAGAGTATGCGGGGAAATCCGCTGAGGAGGCCTGAAAGACCCACCGCCAAATCAGGATGGCTGGTGGGTCTCACAATGTGTCCGCCGGTTTTCCGCCGCGGTCGGAAGGCGACCACGGCGGAAAAGCACTAACATGGCTGGCGGTGTCTATCAGACACCGCCAGCCATATTAGGATGTAGGGAAAGTAATGCTTTTCCGCGGCGGCTTTTCCGCCGTGGAAAAGCATACGGACATTCACTTTGGGGGCCCGTTGCAGGCCCCCTGGGTGAAGGTTGCGTGGGGGTGCACATGGGGGGTACCTATGGTACCCCCCTGCCTTTGCGTGCACGAAGCGGCAGGCACCGCGCAGTGCCTGCTGCTTTGTGCACGCAAATGCACAGCTGTCGTTTTTTACATTGCGGCGGGTGCTGCTTCAAGCAGCACCCGCCGCAATGTAAAACATACAGGATGTGACCGCCAGGGTGGCGGTCACATCCTAATTGCCATGGAGGGACCGCCGCTGCCCATGCGGACGGTCCCTCCTACTCAGGGGTGGCGGACGGACGCAAGTCCGTCCGCCATCCTAATCGGCCCCAATGTCTTTCTCAGACCTGTTTCTGTCCTCTTTCAAAGCCTCTTTCTATGACAAGCCCTAGGCACAAACATGACCTCACCTGTAAATGTTCCAGGATATGTAAATATAGGACTTAAGAAACTGGACAGAAAATTATGCATGACAGTTTCGAACTTTGTGCCCTCTCCATTTTCCGTTGGCATCAACATTTTAATTTCACCAGAAACCATAGACATGTTTTTTATTGCTGTTATGATAATCCGCTGCTCTTTGGTTCCATTCCACACAAGGGTTACGATAACTAAAACATTTTTAATGTAATTTTTATCTGTAACTGTTTTGTGACGTTTTCATCATGGTGGTATGTTCCACTCTTTTTATGATTTTAACAGATCAAATAAAGTATTTTAGTGCCTGTTAGAGAAATGTCGCACTAAAGTCACGTGACATCAACATTTGCACTGTCTGGAAAGCGAACTTTTCACGAACTGACCAGTAGGTTCGAATTTTGGGGCTGACATGCACCGGTACAGACGAGAAGATATGTACAGACCACTACGATTCGATTTCAGGGGGTAGCAGAATGCCCCACTCCGACCTTTTTATTGTCTATTTTACTGCTTTCTAAAAGCTGTAGTCTTAGTTCATATTGATTTAAAATACATTTCTGAAATAAAGCACCAGATGTAATGGTTTACAGAGGGAAATGAAACAAGGTGTCCCAGAGGGACACATTCTTTCAATATCACCAAACAATAGCCTCTGACGTTCGATTGTGCAGTCTCTATTTTTTTTTCCATCTTTGTCTTACACCATATTAATCTTGGTAATGCTTAGAAATAGATATGGCACCGCCTTTATTTATTGGAATATACCAGTCTACGAGGGAGGCCCGAAGGACCTGAAAGATGTAAGTCTGCTACTCCTGACTTTTAATTAAATGGGTCGCACAGCTCAAATAAAGTAAGGTAACTCAGCGAGATTATAGATATGAGCCTACAGTGTGTGTAAGGTTTACGCCTCAGCCCTCAAATCAACTCCAAGACTGTTAATTTATCCCGAGCAATTGCGATGGCCATTAGATACCTGTGCCGCATACAGTACCAAAACCTTGTGGAGAAAAGCACTACGGAAAGGAAGCATTGTCCACGCCAATATTTCTGACTCTAACGTGCTAACGCATTACGGGACGGGAATTTAAAAGCCAAAACCCGGGACATTTCAGGAAAATGGAAGAAGGAATACAATTTTACTTCAAGCGAGCGCACAGAATAACAGCGCTCCCCAGCAGAGAATTACAGAACAGGCAGTAAGAATATATATGAAATGCAATTTTAAACCCAGTAGCTTGCCTGTTAATTAAATTGTTTTCTTGAAACAACTGCTAACTATCCCTGCTTTGTAAAAGATAAAAAGCACCTCCCACTGTTTTCAGTCAACCCTCTTTACAAACCGGGACATGAGGAAAATTACCATATAACGCATGCAAACACTGGCATGGTTTTGCAGTGTACTCTGTGCATCCCGCATCTATCGGTGCTTCCGGTGTCCTTGTCCTGTTTTTATTTCCCATGCGTGAGGAGGAGGCTGGCAGAATGAAAGGCACTTGAAGGGACTTAAGAGAGAGGACCCTCCGTGCATCAAGACGGGTCTTGCGGCTTAGGTGACTAATGCGTCCGCTGTAGAACCCTGTGTTTGACCTCATTCAAATCCCGGCGAGTCCATTCAGCCTTTCATCCTTCTGAGGTCTATACAATTAATACCCCTTGAGTTGTGTAACAAAAACATCTGTACTTCATCGACAATGTGCCCACGGATATCGTGTGCTTTACTGATGCCCGTTATGTTATAAGCGTCCCCGCTCAGCTCGTCTCGCAGTCTTAAATGATCATGAAAGCAACAACGAGGTGTTCGGAGTTTACAGAGCGCAGTCATTATCACCTGAACTTCACAGACTTTTTGGAGAATAAAATGCAGCACCTAACGCTGCATGCTCAGTTACTACTGGACCTTTTCAAGTATTTAACTCTTGCTGGGTTTGACATGCACAAATATATTGAGGGGTGACACGTGTTCACTCACTCTTGGTAATTCCCAGGTGTGAGAAGCAACACACACTTATAACTGCGACCCCGACAGGCCACACAACAGGGCAGGCCTTCAGAAGAGGGACGGAAAAGGAAAGAAACACTGGTGTAAATGTTAAATGAAGGCAAGGGGTGAAACGTCACTGGCGTTCATGTAAAGCGCTCGAGTTCTCGCTATGTATCTGCAAAAAATAAGAGTGGAATAGGGTTGTGAAAGGGTGTACCTATATGGAAAAAACCGAAAAATACATCACCTTCAATTTATTTTCCTGGGAAATGAACACAATGTGACTGATTGCAACATGTCTATGTAAGAAGAGTGAAAGAAAGACGAGGCCGGCGGTCTTAGAATTGTAAAATGTGACCCTCAGGGTTACCTGAGTCTTACCTGAGGATTCCTGGCTAAGGATCTGCTTCGTGTCTATGCAGCCAATCAGAACACAGGGTGGTAAACTCTGAGTGCCACCGAGGAAGGTCTGATCAAAAGAAGCAGAGGACTGAGGTGAAATAAGTGTAAGATTCTAAGGAGCGGTCACTGGTCCTCAGCCTCTCACAGATCCCTAGCCCGTCTCCTCGTCAGACTGTCTGTCTTCATCCCAGGGTGAGCTGCCTGCTCTCGCAGAGACAAGCTCTGAAATGGCAGAAGGGCGACCCCAGCTTCCGCCCTACCTCTGCAATCCAAGTATGCGTGCGGTTCTGCTGTGAGCCCCGTGTTTCAGGACAACAGAACCTTTCCTGAACTTTCCTGGGCTCTCTGCTTGCTCCTTCTGAGTGTGTCTATGGACTGTGGGCTCACTGCCTGCTCCTTCTGCGTGTATCTGTGGACCCTGGGCTCCCTGCCTGCTCCTTCTGCATGTGTCTGTGGACTCTGGGCTCCCTGCCTGCTCCTTCTGCGTGTATCTGTGGACCCTGGGCTCCCTGCCTGCTCCTTCTGCATGTGTCTGTGGACTCTGGGCTCCCTGCCTGCTCCTTCTGCGTGTATCTGTGGACCCTGGGCTCCCTGCCTGCTCCTTCTGAGTGTGTCTGTGGACTCTAGTCTCTCTGCCTGCCCATTCAGTGTGTCTGTGGACTCTGGTCTCTCTACCTGCTCCTTCTGAGTGTTTCTGTGGACCCCGGGCTTCCTGCCTGCTCCTTCAGTGTTTCTGTGGACTCTGGGCTCTCTGCCTGCTCCTTCTGAGTGTTTCTGTGGACCCTGGGCTCTCTGCCTGCTCCTTCTGCGTGTGTCTGTGGATTCTGGGCTCCCTGCCTGCTCCTTCTGAGTGTGTCTGTGGACTCTGGACTCTCTGCCTGCTCCTTCTGAGTGTGTCTGTGGACTCTGGGCTCCCTGCCTGCTCCTTCTGAGTGTGTCCGTGGACTCTGGACTCTCTGCCTGATCCTTCTGAGTGTGTATGTAGACTCTGGGCTCCCTGCCTGCTCCTTCTGAGTGTGTCTGTGGACTCTGGGCTCCCTGCCTGCTCCTTCTGAGTGTGTCTGTGGACTCTGGACTCCCTGCCTGCTCCTTCTGAGTGTGTCCGTGGACTCTGGACTCCCTGCCTGCTCCTTCTGCGCGTGTCTGTGGACTCTGGGCTCTCTGCCTGCTCCTTCTGAGTGTTTCTGTGGACTCTGGGCTCTCTGCCTGCTCCTTCTGAGTGTTTCTGTGGACCCTGGGCTCCCTGCCTGCTCCCACTGAGTGCGTCTGTGGACTCTGGGCTCCCTGCCTGCTCCTTCTGAGTGTGTCTGTGGACTCTGGGCTCCCTGCCTGCTCCTTCTGAGTGTGTCTGTGGACTCTGGGCTCCCTGCCTGCTCCTTCTGAGTGTGTCTGTGGACTCTGGGCTCTCTATCCACAGACTCAAGACTCTTCCGTGTCGACTCCTTCTGAATGTGTGGATGGCCCTACACACACCGAGCTGCTCTCAGTGAAGTGCGAGGCAGATGCACCCGCACCGACTGGCATCTTTTATGGAAATCAGTGCCCCGCGGGAGTGCAGCGAGAGCACTCTAGGAAGCTGAAGTAATTGCACTAGATGCCAAAGGAATGATACTGCTAGCTCTTTGCTAATTGCTCAATCTAAACTCAAAATGTCATTAATGATATCAGATGTTTTCACATGAATTAAGTTTTGCAATTCCCATCCTGTTGCATTTTGAAAGGACTCCAATTACCAAGTGATTCTCCACCAAACCTGTATTTGTTTATGATCACAGAAAAGGTACTGCACAGGGCGTGTTCCTACATCTGGGCAATCTTCAATGCTGCTACTACACCGTCTATCTGTTTCAGCGCTAACAAACTCACACCCTACAAAAAAGTTGTTTTACTTGCTTTGGTAGGCATCGGTAGTGGAATGTAGTGTGGGCTGTTGAAGCACGGTGATTGGACCGACTGCCAGATGTGCGGCGGTCCAACCGGCCCAATTAGGATGCACCCGCTATCCTGGCCTTTTACCATCGCGAACGGTGCTGTTGGCTGCAGCACCATCTGTAATGGTAAAAGGGCATGCACAGCATTTCCCTGCAGCACGTGGCAGGCACCACGCAGTGCCCGCCACTTGGTGCAGGGAACGGCAGGGCGGTACCATGGGCAACCCCCAGTGCACCCCCCGGGAGCCAGCAATGCACCCCCAAAGCCAATCCCGCCAGCCTTTCCATGGCGGCATTGCCGCCATAGAAATGCCCATCAATCACCCACATCCTAATATGGCGGGCGGTGGCTGCTAGGCACCGCCACTATAGTAGTAGCCCAGCTCTGCCCGTCCGGCAATCATAACGATTGCCGATCGGCGGAAAAGCGGCAGACGCACTTTGCATCTGCTGTGAGATCTACTGCCATCATAATGTGGCGGGGGTATTTCTCATTGCGATGGCATAACGATCGCCACCGCGGCCTGGCGGTGGCGATCGTTACGCCATCGTAATGAGTTCCTAAGTTTCAGTTTTGTTTTCATTGTAATGATGACAGCGTACCATGCGCGCAATCATCATTGCAATGAAGACCCTAATCATGCTTTGGGAGGTAGGGAAAGCTCTTCCCCAGCTCCCAAAGCAAAAACAAAAAAAATATGGGAAATCCTCTGGTCTTTACAGCAGAGTTCTTTTTTGAAAGTGTGCTCATGATGGAATGATTCCATCATGAGCACACCTGACCTTGTTCTCATGACGGAACCATACCGTCATGAGAATGGAAGGGGTTAAACAACACATAAATAACACTACATAACACTGTACTCTAATACAACACTATGGCAAACACATAGAACACTAAGGGGGTCATTATGATAGCGGTGATTCACCGCAATCGTGCGGCCAAATCCCGCCCGCCAGATTCCGATGGTGTGCATGGCGGACGGAAAGTAAATCCGCCACAGGTCCACTCCCATCAAAAGAATGGTGGCATTGCCTAGCAGGCACCGTCCGCCATATTACAGTGCTGCATCCCCGCCAGCCTTTCCATCGTGGAGAAAACGCCATGGAAAGGCTGCCAGCGATGTACTTTGGGGGCCTGTTGTGGTCCCCATTGTGCAGGGGGAGTTAGTCAGTGCACTGGGGGGGGCACCTGTGGTACCCACCTACATTTCCCTCCACCAGGTGGAATCACCGCGCGGTGCCTGCCACATAGTGCAGGGAAATATAAACAGCGCATTTCGTACATTGCAGCGATGCTGCAGCCAGCAGCACCCACCGCAATGTTGGAGATAGACGATACGACCGCCAGTGTGGCAGTCGCATCTTAATCCCATGTGCGGGCCCAACGCCTTACAGGCGGGCGGTCCCACTGCCTGCAACGTTGGCCGAGAGACTTAAGTCCGTCTGCCATCATAATCACCCCCTAAACTTCCAAAACAACTCCTAACTCCACCAAAAAGAAATACGATTCTCACAAAGCTAACTACACTACCACTCTCTCGCCCCTGCCCTAAAACTACCTTAAAAGTAAATTAAATCAAACTTACCTTAAGGGACAAAACGCAGCTCCCAACCGTGAGGTTCCGTCTTCCAAAATGACCTAAAAAAGAAACAGATAGATAGAAAAGCGAAGAAAGTAGAAAAAAAAATGTCAGAGTAATAAAAAATAAATAAAAACAACTTAGTACCCATAGAAAAGAATGGAGAACTATTTCTAAAATGCAAATTAATAAATGTATATTTTTATATATTGTTATTTTTTTTACAAATGATTAAAAAATATACACAAAAATTGTAAAATATATATTAAATATTGTATTATCCAAAAACAAAAAATATAATATTTAATATACATTAAAATGTAGGTTTATTTCATGTACTATAAATTTACCAAAAATATTAAAATGTAAAATTAAAAAATATATGTGAAAATATATATTTGCTAATTATTTAACATATGTAATATTATTTGATTAACATTTATATTCAATATACTAAATAATAAAATATACAAATATATGTATATGAAATACATATTATATAATTGTATTACAAAATAAAATCATATAAATTGTATTAAAAATTTTTTAAAAATGGATAAAAATGTTTACTTTTTTCATAAAAAATAATAAACAATCAAAGTCAAATTGTTTATAATTAAGAAAATGTACTATTACATGACTATACATCAACGAAATGTACAAGTTTTTAATTATGTTAAAAAAATATGAATATAAAAAATATTGTTATTTTTTCCAATCATATATGAAAAATGTATATAAAAAATGTAAAATTTTCAATTTTACATAAAAAATGAATGCTATAAAATATTGTTTAGTTTCCAATAGTACATAAAAAATGTCTATTAAAAATATTTTTAATTTTCGAGTTGTACATGAAACATGTATGTGAAAAATATATTATCATTTTTAACACATTTTGAACAACATCAAAATACCTAAATAATGTATTAAATAATGTGAAAAATGTAAAACAAAATCAAATGTGAACAAATTGTAAAATAGAAAAAACGTGTTTACCAATAAAAATATTTACAATAATAACTAACATTCATCTCCTTTCTTATTTAAATGTACATACAAAAAATAAAAATACAACCTATTGCGCTGCACGAGTCAACCATGTTGTAGTTGTCCGGAGGGCTTAGATGACTGGTTTGAATTGCTCGGGCGTGAGGCGATATTCACATCCTACTTGCTCGCACGTACAGCTGTACGAGTCATTTGGATACCGGGGCTACGAATCGGACTCACTTGCTGCGGATCCGGTTCGGAGCCCTTCCGAGCAAGATTGGAATCAGGCCCAGAATCTTTAAAATATTGTAAAAAATATTTTAAAATTTAAAATAGTGTCTTTTAATTACTCTCCACCCGTATCTCCTATAAACCTACTATCCCGCTACTAAATATTTAAAATATTTAAAAAATATTTAAAAATTGTACATTTTTTTTTTTTTTAAAGTACTCTTCACCCTTATCCCCTATATACCCAACATCCTGCTCCTAAAACGTAATTATAAAAAAAGAAAGCAAACAATTTAACATAATATTTTTTAATAAAATATATAATAACTAATAACAATTAGAAAAAAATCGATATAATTTACAACAATATTTTTAACACCAACATTTACAAATTCGGTATTGCTGCAATACATAAAAATCTATATTTTTAACATTGAAAAAACTTACCTCGATATTTTACACCATCGATATTCTTGACTCGATATTAATGCATTTCGATATTTCCACGTTAATATTCTGACTCTGCACCATAAATATATATACATACATGCACATATGTGTAAATATAGACACGTATACAAATATATATATAAATATACACTCATACAGACACACACACACACATTAGGAAAAGGTTTTTCTTTTTTAAGGGTTAAGTGTGGCCATTTTTAGGATTTAGGGTGGGTATGGGTTTTTGGGTAGCAAGTCTAGTTTTAAGGTTATGGGGTGGTGTATGGGTTTTTGGGTTGCAAGGTTAATTTTAGAGTTTAGGGTGGGTATGGTTTTTTTTGGGTGGCAAAGATCATTTTAGTGTTCAGGATGGGTATAAGGTTTTGAGTGGCAAGGTATTTTTTAGGGCGTATTGTAAATATGGATGTTTGGGCGGCAAGGGTAATTTAAGTGGTTTATCATGGGAATGGGGTTTTGGGTGGCAAGGCTAATTTATTGTTTAGGGTCGTTATGGGTTTTTCGGTGGTAAGGGTAATTTTATGGTTTATTGGTGGCAAGAGTAATTTAAGTGGTTTAGGGTGGGTATGTGTTTTTGGGTGGCAAGGGTAGTTTTAGGGTTTAGGGTGGGTATCAGTACTTGAAGAGTAAGAACATTTTAATGGTTTAGGGCGGGTATTGGTTCTTGTTCAGTAAGGACATTTTTAGGGTTTAGGTGTATATGGGTTTTAAGGTGGTAAGGGAATGTTTAGGGTTTAGGGTGCGTTTGTGTTTTAGAGTGGTGTATATATATAAATATATATATATATATAAATATATATATATATATATATATATATATATATATATATATATATATATATATATATATATATATATATATATATATATATATGTATTCACTGAAAAAACTATAGGTTTCAGGGCTGTTATAGTAAGCTGGACATTTCACTCGTACAAAACCATTGAAATTCCTCCGTTATAGTTAGTTCTGCTAACTATAACTCGCACAAACGCAATCCACTGCTGATGATGTCACATATTGCATCATTCATGACATGGTCAGTGGCATCACTGATGACATCACTGATGATATCTCAAATTATATCACTGATGACATCACTGATGACATCATCCAGAGAATGTGGTTTGGTTCGATATTTAAATATGTATTATATATATAGCAATCTGCATTGAAGAATGAGTGGATATATAAATATCTGGATGGAGGATTTAGTAGCAGTGAGATTGACTGTTTACTTGACTAATTTATAGTGTCTCACTAAATATATTGGATAGTGAATAAACTGTGTGAACATCTGTATCACTTAGTCAGTTGTTGTTTAAACTGCTGCATCAGTTGGTTACAAGCTACGTGAAAGTCTATATTAGTTATTGATTAGTTAACTGAGTATTTGTATGGGAGAGTGAATGTGTGTGTGGTTCGGTGGGGGGTTGACTGTCCAAAGATGTGTGAATAGTTGATTCAATAGGTATATGAGGTTAAGACTGCATGTGGAAACAGTTGTTTGGGTGAGTGAATGTATTTATGGGTGTGGTGATGAGCAAATATATCTCTGAATGGTACATGACCAACAAAGTAGAAAAATAAAAGGCAGTGTATGTGAAAGTTGTTGTATATATATATATATATAAATATAGATAAGACTCAGTGACTGTATGGATAACTGTATACTTGTAATAGTGATTTTGTAACACACTAAGGGGGTCCATTAGGATGACAGGCGGACTTAGTCCGCCCCCCATCCCATCGGTAATCGATACCGCCCGCCAAAAGGGCTGTGGTCCCGCGGGGGATATTAGGATGTGTCCGCCACTGTGGCGGCCGCATCCTGTATTTTTAGCATTGTGGAGGGTGGTGCTCTCAGCACCGCCCGACACAATGCTAAAAATTCACTTTTACATTTGCATAAACAAAGCGGCAGGCACCACGCGGTGCCTGCCGCTTTGTTTATGCAAATGCAGGGGGGTACCACAGGTACCTCCCCCGTGTGCACCCCCCCACCTCTCCTTCACTCTGGGGGCCTGCAGGGGGCCTCAGAGTGAAGACCGCATGCCTTTCCGTGGCGGCATCTCCCTAAGCCCATTGTAATATGGCTGGCGGTGTCTAATAGACAACGCCACCATAGTAATCCTTTTCCGCCCCAGCTGCAAGGCGACCGGGGGGAAAAAGCGGCAGACGGTCTTTCCGTCCGCCGAGGTCCCCCCGCCATACTAATATGGCCGGGGGAATACCAATGCGGATGTCGGGCAGATTGCCCCCGCCAGGCTGGCGGTAGCCACCGCCAGTCTGGTGGGGGCAATCCGCCCGACATCCTAATGGTGCCCTAAGTATGAGCTACTATCTATATAAATACATGAAGTGGTGTTTGTATAAGTGTATAGCTGACTAAATGATCGATTGTTTGCATAAGTGAGTAGGATGACTGCATAAATGAATAGGATGTGTGCTGGTGTGTAATGTCGATCTAGGTGTATAAGTATATTTGATAGTGTTCTATTAATCATTGACAGCATGTATGAGTGAATCTATAGGTAAGTGATTAGATATGTGTGTTGATCTAGGAATCACTAAGTGGGTTTTTTGACACTTGTATTGATTTGCCAATGAATTCAAATATGGTGCTCTGTATTTCACAGTGAGAGATGAAAGGTTATACTAGTGTAGGATGAGGTGTATTTGATTGTCACGTGTATGAGGTCGTCAGTGATGTCATCAGTGATGCCATTTGAGATGTCATCAGTGATGTCATCAGTGATGTCACTGACCATGTCATGAATGTAATATGTGACATCATCTGCAGAGAATTGCGGGCGCTCGATTTATAGTTAGCAGAACTAACTATAAAGGAGGAATTTCAATGGTTTTGTACGAGTGAAATGTCCAGCTAACTATAACAGCCCTGAAACCTATGGTTTTTTCAGTGAATTTCTAAGGTTTTTTAAATGCTAATTCCTAACTATAACATGTCTGAAATGTATGCTTTTTTTCAGTAAATGTCTAAGGTTTTTTAAATGCTAATTCCTAACTATAACATGTCTGAAACTTATCGTTTTTTCAGTGAATCTCAAAGGTATTTTAAAAGATAATTTTTACATGTACTAATAGTTATATTTATTTTTTTATACTGGTTTTCAAAAATGTTTAAACTCTATATTTTTACATATTTTATTTTTTAAATTACATTAGATATTTTTAATATAAATGGAAATAGTTTGTTTGTTCTATATTTTTATTTTAATATATTTATATTATTTTCTTTCTTTTCAAAACATGTTTGGGAGTCGCGCACCCAAAGCGTACCTTTCTCGTTCACTGCGCGGAACCTAGCCGCCATTTTAGAAATGTTGTGAAGGATTCGCGTAGGGTGTGCGACGGGTGAGTATTTTCATGCGCGATCGCTATGGGACCGGTATGCGACTCCAGCTCCCGCGCATTCACGACACATGTGCATTACTTTACGCGACGCTCGCGCAATTCCGCGTGACTTTATATGCGTATTCGACACGGTGGGTGCGTGACTCCCGCAACATTTTTTAATGTCTAAAATGATATATATATATGTCTTTAATATACATATTAGGGCAAGACATTATCCAAGCTATTCATAAAAATAATATATTTTTACTTGTAATAAACATATTACTTTTAAATTCAATTTCCCGAAGTCGCATTGGGTGCATGCTGCCTGTACGCAGGGGGCGCGGATCCCATGTGACCTTAAAAAATAAGATTTGATTGGTTCATAACATTTCCCACTCTAACTATTGAAGGACTCCACCCATTTCCATAATTCTTCTTTGGAAAGTGATCTCTATGCTTAGAAGAACCTATTCCCATTACTTTTTTGGGGGTGTTTTTGAGAAGAAAAAGAACATCATGGCTTCAACAACAGCCACAGGACCAGGAAGAACATTCTTCAGAGGAAGAATTTTTACCGGAAGCTCCACGCCCACAAAGGCCAACATAGGTGGTGTGGACATTTTTCACCTTTCTGGAGGGGCAGAAGAAAGTAAATGCCACCAAAGTAACCTGCAAGATCTGTGAACGTGTCTTGTCTCGAGGTAGCGCTGAGAAAAGATACTCTTGCAGTACTGCGTCGATGTTTTATCACCTGAAGACTGCATCCAGTGAATCTGGCTCGGGAGGAGTGCAGAAGAGCACAACAGAACCCTCCACCTGCAGTGCCTGGTGCCTCTGGCAGTTCTACATCACCATCACCACCGGATATACGTCTTGAATTTGCTCTACTGCGTAAAGTGCAATCAACTAATATCCTATGGAGAGCAGAATGCTGAAGAAGTGGCACAACAAAATCATCTTTGTTAGACTTTTGTTTGCGTTTTTTTAGTTGGGAATGGCTGTTAATTCCTAAAGTTTCCTGTTTTTTTCGTTCTTTTATCATTTTTTTTTAAAAACTCCAAAAAAATAACAAAATCCTTCAAAAAAATACAAAAGAAATATAAATGAAAAAAAGAAGAAAAAAAAGTTATTCTCAGAAATAACTTCTCTGGTTAAAGAAAGATCTATATTTGTATGTTAATGTGTGAAAGTTTATTTGAATGTATGTGTATAGTTTTATGGTGAATGTATAAGTGCAGAATTATAAGTGTGTTGGTTAGTTAGGGGACTGCATGCATAGTGGATAGGGGTTTGACGCAGTCCATGTGCTAAGGACTGACTCAGTACATGAGTACTTGGATACTCACTGAATGATTAGAGTACTACAAGGAGAGTGCCTGGCTGAATTTATAAATGGTTGGGTTTTGGGCAGGGAATGGATTAGTTCACGGTGCTGAATGAGGCACTAGAGGAATACAAGGGGAGTGACAGGGTGTTTGCTGGAAGTGTATGGATACTGACTAGGGAATTGAAGGTGTGAACGACAAGTGTGAAGGTGGTTAGAGAACTGCATGCATAGTGGCTAGGGGTTTGAAGCAGTCCATGTGCTAAGGCCTGGCTGACTGCATGAGTACATGGGTACTGACTGAATGATTAGAGTACTGCAAGGAGAGTGCCTGGGTGAATTTATAACTTGTTGGCTTTTGGCACAGTGAATGGATTAGTACAAGGTGCTGAATGGGTCACTAGAGGAGTGCAAGGGGAGTGACAGGGTGTTTGCTGGAAGTGTATGGATACTAACTGGGGAATTGAAGGTGTAAAGACAAGTGTGTAGGTGGTTAGAAGACAGCATGCATAGTGGAAAGGGGTTTGAAGCAGTCTATGTGCTAAGGCCTGAGTTACTGTATGAGTACGTGGGTACTGACTGAATGATCAGAGTACTGCAAGGAGAGTGCCTGAGTGAATTTATAAGTGGTCGGGTTTTGGTGCAGTGAATGGATTAGTACATGGTGCTGAATGGGTCACTAGAGGAGTGCAAGGGGAGTGAGAGGGTGTTTGCTGCAAGTGTATGGATACTGACTGGGGAATTGAAGGTGTGAAAGATAAGTGTGTAGGTGGTTAGAGGACTGCATGCATTGTGGATAGGGATGAGAAGCAGTCCAAGTGCTAAGGACTGGCTCAGTACATGAGTACTTGGATACTCACTGAATGATTAGAGTACTACAAGGAGAGTGCCTGGGTGAATTTATAAATGGTTGGGTTTTGGGCAGGGAATGGATTAGTTCACGGTGCTGAATGAGACACTAGAGGAATGCAAGGGAAGTGACAGGGTGTTTGCTGGAAGTGTATGGATACTGACTAGGGAATTGAAGGTGTGAACAACAAGTGTGAAGGTGGTTAGAGAACTGCATGCATAGTGGCTAGAGGTTTGATGCAGTCCATGTGCTAAGGCCTGGCTCACTGCATGAGTACTTGGGTACTGATTGAATGATTAGAGTACTGCAAGAAGAGTGCCTGGGTGAATTTATAACTTGTTGGCTTTTGGCGCAGTGAATGGATTTGTACAAGGTGCTGAATGGGTCACTAGAGGAGTGCAAGGGGAGTGACAGGGTGTTTGCTGGAAGTGTATGGATACTAACTGGGGAATTGAAGGTGTAAAGACAAGTGTGTAGGTGGTTAGAAGACTGCATGCATAGTGGAAAGGGGTTTGAAGCAGTCCATGTGCTAAGGCCTGAGTTACTGTATGAGTACTTGGGTACTGACTGAATGATCAGAGTACTGCAAGGAGAGTGCCTGAGTACATTTATAAGAGGTTGGATTTTGGCGCAGTGAATGGATTAGTACAAGGTGCTGAATGGGTCACTAGAAGAGTACAAGGGGAGTGACAGGGTGTTTGCTGGAAGTGTATGGATACTAACTGGGGAATTGAAGGTGTGAAAGACAAATGTGTAGGTGGTTAAAGGACTCCATGCATTGTGGATAGGGGTTTGAAGCAGTCTATGTGCTAAGGCCTCAGTCACTCCATGAATACTTGGGTTCTGACTGATTAGAGTACTGCAAGGAGAGTTCCTAGGTGAATTTATAAGTGGTTGGGTTTTGTCGCAGTGAATGGATTAGTACATGGTGCAGAATGGGTCACTAGACGAGTGCAAGGGGAGTGACAGGGTTTTTGCTGGAGTGTATGGCCACTGACTGGGGAATTGAAGGTGTGAAAGACAAATGTGTAGGTGGTAAGAGGACTGCATGCATAGTGGATGGTGGTTTGAAGCAGTCGATATGCGAAGGCCTGAGTCACTCCATGAATACTTGGCTACTGACTGAATTATTAGAGTACTGGAAGGAGAGTGCCTAGGTGAATTTATAAGTGGTTGGGTTTTAGCGCAGTGAATGGATTAGGACATGATGCAGAATGTGTCAATTGAGGAGTGCAAGGGGAGTGACAGGGTTCCAATACTACTAATAGTTGACAACAGGATACTTTTTAAAGCAGTTATTAGTCAGCAAAGAGATTAAATAACCAAATGCTTCTGTCTCAATGGTTGCACAAATGGACACAGACTCAGTTTGATTCTAGACAAGCAACACTATTACCTGTACTTTAGCAGGTGAGACTCATTACTCTGAAAGGGGTAAGGTGACTGCATACATTCTACATTTCAACTACAGCACTGCTAGTGTGAATGCCTGACTCATTCTGCGAATGCACAAGCAATGACTGGCTTCTAATACTACTGAAACTTGACAAAAGGATAGCTTTTTAAGCAGTTACGCGTCAGCAAAGATATGAAGTAACCACATGCTTTTGTCACAATGGTTGCACAAGTGCGCACAAACTCACAGTTGTGTTTATTGAGAGATTTTGATACCTACAAGGAAGTACCTATGAAGAGTCTAAAGTTGAAGAGGAACAATCTGTTACCCTCATCTGTAAAATGTACACCATCTCTCCTATAGATGCCATCCGTATTGAAACACAGATTGTTGTGGTAAATGGACCCCATCCTATAATCTCGGCGAAAAGCAGAAACAGATTTATTGACATGTTTTCTAACTTTCTCAATCTGTGGACAAAGTTGATTGGACCAGTACCATTTTTGCCTTTGGAATATATTAGAATAAAAAAAGGCAGTTTGGGGGAAAAGTGACATCAATTCTCTAAATGTGTCCTTCATAAGCATTTTCAGACCTACCACAGTCAAAGTGCCTTGGTCATTGCCACCACAGAGTAGAATTATGAGGTCAGGGTGTTGGAGATGCAAAAAGGATTTAACCAATGGCATCAATTGATGCCACTTTAACCCTCTCTGTCCAATCTATTCAATGTCTACATTTGGTAAAGCTAGGTCTTTGTCAATGCCTTTGTTTTCTGCATACCTTTGGCTCCAGAAAATATAGCTGTGTCCCACAATCCACACTCTAAGCATCTTGAAGGGAGGTCTGGATGCACTGTGTGCTCAGTTCAGTGTTCCATGAACTGTTACCAGGGCAACAGGCAGTAAGCAGATTGGGGGTAGTGTTCAAAAGTATGTCAATTGGAAAGGGTTGATATGTGTAACCAATAGAAATGTGTGTTAGCTTTTCAATTAATGTGGGAAGTAATGTGATTAGATATTTACATGTATATGCGTGCTGAATGAGAGGGAAAGTTTGCCATATTTTTGGTTTTCCTAAGAGCAGTACATTATAGAGATTCTGTATAAGAAAATCTGGTGTGTGATTGACATACTTCTTAATCTACAAATCAATTTGAAAGGTGAGTTATTAATTTGTGAGGGGTTGTATGTGGTGTGTTTGTTTTTAATAAGAATAATGTGTTCCTCCTAGTAAAGTACAGGGAGTAGTCTTGCTTGTCTAGAATCACATTGTGAGTCTTTGTTCATTTGGGAACCATTATGAGAGAAGCATTTCGTAACTTCATGTGTTTGTTGACAGCTAACTGTTTAAAACCTGTAATGATGTAAAGTTGTAGTAGCATTAGAAGCCAGTCATTGTTTATGTTTTTGTAAAATGAGTAAGGCTTCCACAGTAAATTGCAGTTCTAAAATATGTGGAATGTGTGTAGTCATCTGACCTGTAGTAAATGTTTTTTAGTAAAGTGCAAGGGATACTGTTATTTGTCTAGAATCACACCACTGTGAGTCAGTATGCATTTGGTAAAATTGTGAGAGAAGCATTTGGGTGCTTCATGTGTTCACAGAGACATATGTGCTTAAAATCTTTCTTGTTGTCAAGTTTTTGTAGAATTAAAAAATAGCAATTGTTTATGTATTTGCAAAATGAGTTAGGCTTTAACACTAAAATGCAGTAGTGAAATATGTGAAATGTGTGCAATCACCTTAGTTTTTCTAGATCAGTAAATGTGTTTTGATAAAGTTCAAGGGATAATCTTGCTTGTCTAGAATCACACTGTGAGTCTGTGTACATTTGGGAACTGTTGTGAGAGAAGCATTTGGTAACTTCATGTGTTTGTTGACAGGTAATTACAATTTCAATTAGTGATGAGAAAAGAAAGTGGTTAAATGATTTTTATATAGAATGTGTTTGTATAGTAATAGATAAGTATAATTTATGACGTTATTAATATACATTTATTTATGTTTATTTTTTACAGATATTGTTTATCATCATCAAAATAAAGTTATCATGCCTGAAAAATCAAGAAAGATAAAAAGAAAGCTAAAGGTCAGTTACTTGAAGAAAACTCCACAACAAGTGTTGGATGACCAACAACATGTGGTTAAAAAGAAGAAGTCTTCCGGTAAGACAACCAAGGAATTCATTAAAAAAACTTTCTAGGCCCCAAACAATGTACAGAATGTTGAAACTACTAACAATGCCTCAAGCAAAAATAATAAAAATAAGTGGAAAGGTAAAAAAGCAATTGTACTGTCAAAAGATACAATGTATGGTAAAAGAAGACAAAATCAGTATAAAGAAATATGAAAAAAAGTTTTTTATAATAGAGTACTACATAATTTGCTCAAAGATATGAAGAAATAAAGAAAAAGAGCACTATTTTCCTATTAACACTATTGTGTAGTAAACATATATTATATATTATAACTGTATTTTTTCTTCTCTTCCACAGATCCTAATTCTAAAATATGACATTTTCAGAAATTTTAATTATAAAAAACAACTGAAAAAAATGTGTAGCGTTTTTTATTTCTATTACTGTGAAGGTAAGTTTAACTAAGTATTAAAATGCACACACTGATTGTTTTTGTGCAGGAAGGTGTGTCTTTTTGCACAAAAACAAACTCCACATGACACAGATATCCTTGCACCATGGTGAAAGGGTGCCTGTGTCACCACATGTGGAGAGGTGTGGCTCACTGGTTAGAGGCGGCAGACCTGTAAGCAGAGAACGGCCCGGGACCAGGGTTCAATTCCCGACGTGGCAGGGTCTTGGACCAGGGTCAACGGACTCGATAATTCTCGCCTCAGTGCCTACTCTAACCAGGGAACAAACTCGGTAACTCTGGGCATTAAGCTTGCCTCATCTCTGCAACGGCCCCCCACAGACGCCGGGGATGCCTGGTTTCACCCTGGAGATACCCAGCAAGGGACCATCTCACAGGGAAAACCAGGACGGGTTCCCCAGCGGTCTACAGTGCCAGGACACTCGGGTAGAGTAATAGTGTGCTTTACAAGTATCCCACACATGGCTGCAGTTTAAACAGCAGTGCGGAGGGAAGCATAGACTTGCAACATATTTATGAACAGATGTTGCATCCCTGTGCTTCGGAAGTACCACAGCACGCTGTAGCTAAAGAGCTTACAGTGTCATGCTGCAGCACTTCCTTATTTTCTGCACTTATTCATTCACCATACACCACAAATGCATTGTTTCAATCAATTATGCACTACACATACTTTCATCTAAACTTTCACACACTTGCATACCAATTCAGCTCTTTTTTTAACCAGAGTAGTTATTTCAGAAAAAAACTTTTTTTTCCTTTTTGTAGTTGTATTTAAAAAAATTGATTTTTTTTAACGATTTAAATTTTTTTTTTTAACAGGGACAAAAAGTCAAGGGGATGAACAAAACCATGAACTTTGGGTGAAAAAAAAAATCTAGCATTGATGGTTATCGAGTGCCCTGCAAACTAGGTCTACCGATTGCTCACCATAGCATAGCAATCTGTTGCACTTCACACAGTGAATTTTTGCATTAGCCAGCTGGGGACGTATGTCCAAATTGGAGCTTGAAGTGGATGCCCCAGAAGTGCTTGGAACTTGCTGTGGTGGTGGTAGACTCTCCCGCAGTCTCCTGCATTCCTCTTTGGCTAGATCTACTGGATGCAAACATTGCAGGTGTTTGAGCATGCTTGCTGTGCCACAAGAATATTTTTTGGTGGGGTCTCCACAAGATAAAACTGCTTTGCAAATTTTGCAAGTTACCTTTGTGGCGTTGACTTTTTTAAGTCCAGACTATAGACACATATTTTTGAGGACGTGGTGGTTCTGGAACAAACCCCTGTTCATTGTAGTGTTCAGATTCTGAAGATTGTTCTGGTTGTTGTGAAGCCATTTTTAAAGATTCGATCAAAACCAGGTCTGCAATCCCAAATAAATGAAGTTCTTCTCAGCAGAGGTCTCTCATGGAAGGTCTAAGAAAAGTGATTGAAATGGGTGGGGTCCTTCAATAGTTAGAATAGGAAGTGTTATGAACAAATCAAATCTCTTTGTTTGTGGTCACATGTGGTCCGCGTAGGGTGTGCACATGCAGCACGCACCTAGCGTGACTACGCGAAATTGCATTTAAAAGTAATATAAGTTTATTAAATCTAAAAGAATATTATTTTTATGATTAGCTCAGATAATGGCTTGCCTTAATATTTATATTAAATTCATATATATATCTATTTTCGACATACATTTTTTTGCAGGAGTCGCACACCCACTGCTTCCAATACGTACATGATGTCACGCGGAAACGTGCGAGAGTCGTATAACGTAATACGTACATGTTGGGTATGCGTTTGAAGTCGCGTACGGGCCGCATAGTGATCACGCAGGGAAATATGCACCCATTGCACACCCTACGCGGATCCTACAGCAATCCTAAAATGGCTGCTATGTTCTGCACAGTAATCGAGGAAGGTGCGCTTTGGGTGCGCTACTCCTCAAAAATTTTTGGAAAAAAACAATTAAGAAAATATTATAAATATATTTTAAAAAATATAAGATACTAAAAATATAGAATTTCAATATTTTTAAAAAACATTTATTTTTCAATTTATGTAAAAAGTATAACTTTATTTTTTTTTAAATCTAAAAAATAAATAGATTAAAAAAAGTAGTAAATCAGTATAAAAATAAATAAATATAACAATTAATACATTTAAAAATTGTCATTGAAATAACCATAGAAATTCACTGAAAAAACCATAGGTTTCAAACATGTTATAGTTAGGAATTAGCATTTAAAAAACCTTTGAAATTCACTGAAAAAAACATAGGTTTCAGACATGTTATAGTTAGGAGGACATTTCACTTGTACAAAACCATTGAAATTCCTCTGTTATATTTAGTTGTACTAACTATAACTCGCGCGCCCGCAATCCACTGCTGATGATTTCACATATTACATCATTCATGACATAGTCAGTGACATCACTGATGACATCGCTGATGACATCTCAAATGACATCACTGATTACATCACTGATGACAGCATCCACGTGACAATCTCATACACCTCATCTAACACTAGTATAACCTTTCATTACTCACTATAAAATATAGAGTACCATATTTAAAACAATCATATACCAATACAACTTTCTAAAAACCCACTCACTGATTTTTAGATCTACACACACATCTAAACACTTACCTATAGATTCACATATACATGCTAAGAAATATCAATAGAACATTATTAAAAATACTTATACACCTATTTTGACATTACACACCAGCACACATCCTATTCAGTTATGCAGCCATCCTTCTCACTTCTGCAAACAATTGATTATACTTACATTTACTCAGCTACACACTTATACAAACAGAACTTAATGTATTCATATACATAGAAAGTCATACTTAGTGTGTTTCAAAATCTCTATTATAAGTATACTGTTTTCTATGCAGTCACTTATACAATCACTGCATCTTATATATACTTACTTAAATACAAGAACTGTCACATTCACTGCCTTTTATATTTCTACTTTGTTGGACTTGTATCATTCAGAAATATATTTAATCGTCATGTCACCGATAAAGATATTCACTCACCGAAACAACTGTTTCCACATGTAGTCTTAACGTCATATACCTACTAAATCAACTATTTACACATCTTTGGAAACTCACACACCTCCTACCCTACCACAGATACATTCACTCTTCCATACAAATAGACAGTTAACTAATTAAAAACTAATATAGCGTTTCACATAGGTAGTAACCAACTTATGCAGTAGTATACACAATGAGTCACAGATTGATATAGATATTCACACACTTTAATCACCATCCCATATATTTAGTGGGGCACTTTAAATTAGTAATTTAGACAGTTAATCACACTACTAGTAAATTCTTCATACAGGCACTAATACTTCCACTCACTCTTCAATTAAAATGTCTATATATATAATACTTATTTAAATACCGAACCAAACCACATTCACTGGATGATGTCATCAGTGATGTCATTTGAGATGTCATCAGCGATGTCACTGACCAGGTCATGAATGATGTAATATGTGTAATGATGTAATATGTCATGAATGATGTAATATGTGTAATGATGTATTATGTGGAAGAGGTGTGGCACAGCGACAAGGGCGACTGAGGCTGGACGCTGGGGATCCCGTTTCGATCCCCGGCTCCGGCGGCAGGGGCCTGCTCAGCACCATGTGACTCTGGGCAATCGCTTGCTTAATCTTCCCGATGGCCCCCAGTGCCTTGACACCTTCGGGTAATTGTTCGTACTTTCCAAATACTGGACATTTACATTTTTACATCATCAGCAGTGGATTGCAGGCACGCGAGTTATAGTTATAGTTAGTACAACTAACTGTAATGGAGGAATTTCAATGGTTTTGTACGAGTGAAATGTCCAGCTAACTATAACACCCTTAAAAACTATGGTTTTTTCAATGAAAAAAAATTATATATATATCCTTTCAGGCATAGGGTGACGCATACATTTTGCAAAAAAGAAGGAGAGAACTCTGGGTAGTTCTCAAGTTTAGGTGGAAAGCTGCTCCTGTTAGAGCACTCTCAACACCAGCGACACTCTAGATCTGCTCACCTCAAATGTCTGTTTTTCTATCAAAGTCTTTAAGCATAGGATTAGCACAGTGCTATCCATGCCGAGATAGAAAAGGACACATTATTTTGCCATTCCTACAGCAAAGTCTTTAAGCATAGGACTGCACAATGCTGTCCTTGCCGAGCTGTAAAATTACACAATCCATTTAGCACTCCAGGCACAATATTACAGCTTTGAATTGGTAAAATACCAACTCAAGGCAACCTGAAATGAGTAAAAGCAACCCCTGACACAGTGTTTCGCTCTAATTAGAACACTGTGTCAGGGGTTGCTTTTACTCATTTCCAGTGGGAGGTGTGGCCCCTATGCCAAAATGACTGTCGCGCCTCTGAGGAGTGCAATGAGCATGAAACGCATCAGGTGTGAATCGACAGGCATGCTGTAAACTGGATCCGCCCGCCGATCCGGCTGTTACCTCATGAAGGTTGCTGCAGAGGATGTCAGAGTGCATCTCCACAGGTGGGAATCCTGGAGCTTTGATATATATATAAATAAATATATATATATATATATATATATATATATATATATATATATATATATATATATATATATATATATATATATATATATATATATATCCAAAACGATCTGCTCCTGCAACTTCCAACCCACCACGATGACGGCGGCGGTGAAGAAGGAGGCACAAATCCCACAGGACCGCCATTGTTTACGTGTAGTCTTGGTGATACGCCATTGCATTTTTTATGTCTATAGTGACCACCCCTTCACCATCACAAATCACATGGTCATAGTCATAGAAAGCAGCCTACCATTTTACGGCGATTCCTTTGAGAAAACTCCGAGTGCATTCATAAATACATTTTTAAATGAAGCATGCTCGAAACGCATAGATATATCATGAATATGTGAAAAATAAAGCTAGCTTTGTTTAAAAAAAAACACAATGAGGAATATATCTTTCTTCAAAAATATAAACATATAACTGGATAAATCAACTGAATGCATCATATGGGAGTCATATATGATCCTAAAAATTATCTATCCATAAATCCAGTGTCTGGCCATGTGATAAACGGTACATGTGCAGAATATTATCATAAATTCATAAATTCGTCCTTGTGCAAAATGGGTGCAAAAATGTACAAAAAAACTATTATAAAGTGCAATATAAAGTATGTATAAATAGATCAATAGTAGTACAACAACAGTGCAAACATCTAAAAGCTATTATATTGATAACAGTAACATTTCCAGCAAGGGAAAAATACTATTAAAAAGACATATAAAAGAAGCATTTGTTTGCATATAAAAAGTTGTTTCCATTATACTAAAATCAGATCTTTAAAGAGAGGGAAAAACTCACAGGATTTGATACATTTGAAATATTGGGAAGACCTATATGCAAAACAATACATCCCACTTCTTCATAATCATAAAAAGTTATGCATGTCTTCTGTATTATTCAATCCATTTGGCCATTTACTATCGAACTCTAAAAGGATTTTGGTGTCTAGTTGCCTCAATTGACGTTCCCTATTTCCTCCTCTTCTACATTTAGGGACGGCATTGATGACATAGTAGGAGAGGCAATTGATGTCATTACCATGAGTTTGTTTAAAATGTCGTGCCACAGGATATGCCGGGTCACTGTTGAGAATGGCCCTTATATGCTGCAAAATTCTGACGTGCACCTGCAACTTCATACTACCAATGTAGTTAAGGCCGCAGGTGCACGTCAGAACATACACAGCATATTCGATCTTGCAGTAGTTGCGTTTAATAGGAATGGATGTTTCACTAAACAGGGTTGAATAATGCATCCTATTGTGGCCAAATTTGCATGCCCTACAGGTTACACATTTTTTGAACCCTTTTCTTGGTTGTAACCATGAGGACACCTTTCTTGTTTCAGGAGAAGTCTTATCTAGAGTAGTACCCATAGATTTCCCCCTTCTAAATATAACCAGGGGGGTTTCCATCAATCTATTTCGAAGAACATTATCTGTGAGTACTATTGGCCAATGCTTATTGATGATGGGTCTTATCCTGCGTAGATTATGAGTGTTTTTATGAGGTTCTGTCTCCTCATCATTGATGTAATTCTCAAAGAGGCTACTTCAAGGTCGTGTGCTAGCCTTGGTTATAGCATTACAGATCATTTTATCAGTATTTCCTCTACCTCGTAGTCTATCAACAAGTTCAGTCTGACACCTATTAAAATCCACCTCACTGCTGCATTTACGTTTAAGTCTAAGGATTTCTCCATATGGTATGCTATGGTATGCTAGCAATGAGGTGTTTAGGGTGGGAACTAGTAGCATGTAATGTAATGTTTCCAGAAGTTGGTTTTCTGTATAACGTGCTTTCTATTTTTGCATCATTTATGTAGAGCCTTACATTCAAAAAATCAATCTGTGTTTTGTGGATATGAGATGTGAATTTAAGATTCAGGGAATTGTTATTGATTTCCTCTATAAAATGATGTGCTTCATCCTCACTCCCTTTCCACAAAAGAAAAACATCATCAATGTATCTTAAATATGACACAACATGGGATTCAAAAAGCGCCTGATGGGTGGTTTTCAGGACCCACTCCTCCCACCAGCCAACATGCACACATGCATAGCTGGGGGAGAAGCAGGCCCCCATCGCCACGCCCCTCACTTGTTTGAAAATGTCCTTATCAAAAAGAAAAAAAATATTATTCAGGCACCACGTGATAAGTTCAAGAATCACTTTGTTGTGCTTATAGAATTCACTCAACCTGGTGTCCAAGAAATGTTTTAGAGCTCTAATGTCTTGTGTGTGACCTATACTCGTATATAGAGATTCTATATCGAGAGTGATTAAATATAGATCATCTGTCCACGTCAAATCCTCAACTGTCTTGAGGAAATCTCTGGTATCTTTTACGTAACTCGGCAGATCTTTTACCAAGTTTTGCAAAAAGAAGTCTATGTATTGGCCCACCTTTTCTCCTAAGCTGTTGATGGCCGAAATGATAGGCCTACCGGGGACTGGGAAAACATTCTTATGTATTTTGGGAATTAGGTATAACACAGGTAACACTGAGAATTCTTTATACAGAAACTTGTATTCTTCATTGGATATAAGGCCTTGTCTTTTTTTATGTGTATATATATATATATTTATAAACCATGTTTACCTACCTGTACATTTTTTACTAAGCCTATGCCTTTACCATGTATGCTTTTACCACGAAAATGTAAGTCATTTACAGAAAAATATAAACCCTTTATATATGTAGAAAGAGTTTATACTTACCTCTATAATACTTATATAAGATTGTACAGACATTTGCCTTTACCATTCACGCTTTTACATGGAAATTCGTTGTAAAGCATGTATGGTAAAGGCATAATTGTTGTAAAAACAAGCAGGGTAAAGGTAATGCATGGTAACGGCATTCCTGTTGTAACGGCTGCGTTGTAATGGCATGCGTGTTTCCGTCATACAGCCCTCTGCTCTACGCCAATGTAATCTTTTCTGCACCACTGCACTCCATGCCACTGTACTCTACACCACAATGTGGCATTATGGGTGTATTTGGAAGTAGGGACTAATATTTGAGTCCTTGTGTCAGTTAAACATCCTATCATTCTGAGCAAACCACTTAATCTCCAAGTACCTGAAACATTAATCTGACCTTCTGCAGAGTACATGGTGCTCATGTAGAGTGCTACAATGCCTTTGGGCTGAGTATGATCTATAAAAAGCTGCAATAGAAAGAAAGAGAAATTTTATATAGCAGTTTGTTCAATGTTGATCTTTTGAAAGCAGTGGACAATGTATCTACTCTATGTGTGTACCTGACAGGTGTGTTTAAAATGGGGTGCCATAGAAATGGTTCAAGACCTTAAAGTCTGTGATAAGGGTTAATGGTATGAAAATGTTGGTATTTATAAACAGAGTATTAAGTGTTGTGGCTGACAGGACTTAGGGCCCCATTACGGTGGCGGAAAGTCCGCCCACCACCTGCAACGGAAAACGGGAGTGCCCGCCAGTGGTCCCGCAAGACCAACTTGGATGCGCCCACCACACTGGCAGGCGCATTCTGGACTTTAACGCTGTAGGCAGCACCCCTCGCAATGTTAAAAAGGCATGTTGTGCATAGCCATACACAACATGACAGGCACCGCGCCGTGCCTGCCACCTTGTATATGGCAATGCATAGGTACCTCCCAAGTGCAGCCCCCCACTCCCCTGAGGGCCCGTAACAGGCCCCCAAAGCAATTTCTGCTGGCCTTTCCATGGCGGCAATGCCGCCATGGAAGCACCCCAAAAAATAGTAAACATGATATGTATGGCGGTGCCTGCTTGGCACCGCCACCATATTATCCCCCAGATCCGCATGGCAGGCAATCATGACGATTGCCTGCTGGCGGAAAAGCAACGGACGGTCTTTCCGTCCGCCTCAGTACCCCCACCATACTAATATGACGGGGGTAAATCAGGCAATCCGCCCACCATCATAATGGGGCCCAAAGTGATGGCCCGCATAATTTAAGAGCTTCCATATTTGGAAATGTTTATCAGTTTGTTTAGAAAAACTTGAGCAGGGGGATGGGTTAAATGTTCACAATGTGTACAGCCAAATGAACTATGTCTGCAACACTAAGACAAATAAATAATGTATTGGCGGGAACTAGGATGCAATCTCCTAGTACGCTTACTAGATTTCCGAGTGTTATTGGCATGTTATATTTCATGTCTGGTTGTCTATCAGTGTATCAGTCTTTGACATTACAGAGATCTGGGTTGAGCTGTGTTTGAGTCTGAACCTCAACCTTACAGGAACCAACTGTGTGGCTCACTTCACCAAGATATATTCCAATCCCAGCATGGCGACAACAGCGTCAACATCTGTTGATTATGTTTTCACTCAGAGGATGCTCGTGATCAAAAGGAATGATTCCCATAAGTTTGTTAACGCGGGATATCTGGTCTATAGTTATAGATCTAGATCCCAACTAAGGTCGACTAAACCGTTGGTACCTGTCATTGAGTAAAAGGCAATCCACTACTAGGTCAAACAGCTAAGGACTTACACCACTCCAAAGAACCACTTACTAAGAATACGTTTTAAAAGTTTATTTCAAAGCCAAAGTTAACTGGAGATACAAACATCTCAAAATAAGGTTCAAAAGATATACAGGTATCAATACAAACAGGAATTTTCTAAATGTTCTTAATCGGCAGAAGAATATCACCAAAACCAATTCCAGAATCACTAGAGTTGCAAGAATAGACACAAGCTGTAGCTTGGAAGTCATTTACAGAAAGGAAAAATTCAGGTTAGACTGTCCCTACACTAGACTAAGTGACATCCCTACTTAACAAGATCTTTACCTAAAAAGGTGTCAGCCGTGGTGACTTCCAAAGAAGATCACACACTTCTCTTAGTCTTAGTTGTAAATCGAGGTTTCGCAGTTGACCTATCTGCCTACCCATCCGCTCTTTTAGGCTCCTCAGACCATCTGCTCTAACTTCACCCAGGGGTACTGTCCCTAATACAAAATCACATTTCCAATAGAAACGCCCTTAGAGACGCCCCTCACGTGGTGTTGGTTCTGGCGGCAATTTCCATGCTGGTACTCCTCTGGGCCCATCGTTAGCGTTGACCTTGCTTCCCAGGCTCCTCTCCGGCAGGCCGGTGCCCCCCAGGAAATTGCTGAAGACTCCTCCAGGCCTGTGCCTGGTTCCCGAGACAAAAGTCTATTCATACCTCTCTCGATAAAAACCCCCTCGCACCTGCAAACAGACACTTGTACTGTGGGCCCTACATTCCGACCTCCACCGTATCTTCTAAGTAGTAAACCATAGAGCAGGCTCCACAGTTTGTGCCTAACACGACCTTTCTCTAACGAGCACATGCAGATCAAAGAAACGACTTTTGTCTATTCAGGCCTATCAGATCTACATGAAACGGGCCTATGCACTCTGCAAATCTTAACTTCTTAGTCTAAACAGTATTCTAACTTATTACACACAATGAATATATAAACTTATATAAAACATATACTTCAGTTCTATAGTCAATAATACTTTGAACTATAATAACATTAAAATCCATTTTATGTGGAAAGGCATCAGCTTCTTGTATTCTCTGAGAACTGCCATGTGGCCTACACATCTCTACGTTTAGCAGAATTACATTTTCCCCTCCAACAGCCACATAACATAGGATTCCAACATCATTCTAACATTTCTACACAATTCTACATTAGTTTCTCACACAGATATATGTATTCTAATTTAATTAAACACTCTTATACATTTGCATTCTATAAATTCGACACTCCTACATAATTTTTACTAGACTAATACAACGTGCTTGTAAATAGGGTGCACTTCTACAATTTTTCCCAAATTGCGCTCTCTCAGTCCCCCCTTTGATGACTTTTAGTAGTCATCACCATCTCAACACCATCCCTGAGGTATGAATTTGAGTCAAACTGAAGTCGTTGCAGTACCCCCTCGTTTCATCATTTCCAGAGCCCTCAGACTCCTGTACTGATTATCCTGCATCGTGGCTAATCTCCTCTCCTGCTCTCTCATGGATCTCTGCAACCTGTTTGATCTATACCATTGGTACAGCCGCACCAATCCCCACAAAGTGATTATACAAATCACTACTATGGTGATGGGTTTCAGTATGTACCAAATGAAACTCTTTCCTAGGTTGGCAAACCAACCTCCAACTTTACCCATTCCTTTACCTACTTTTTCCCACACATTTACCTGCGCCAAATCCTCAATCTCATGATGAATTTCAGTAATGTTCCGTATGTATTTCTCTAGAGGTTTTGAATTGTCTGGAATGTAAGTGCAACATTCCTGGACCTTCAAAGCCTTACAGACTCCTCCCTCTTTGGCTAACAGAACGTCTAGAGCAAGTTGGTTCTGAAGAACCATTGCCCTTATCGATTGCATCTCTCCCTCCACCAGCATTAATGACCCAGCAGTACTGGCGGACAACCTATCTACAACTGTTGCCAATCTTCTAATCTTGATATCATTCAGTATTATCCCCAAAAGAGGAAATGCAGCACCAAATACATCTCCAACTCTCCTCTTCAGTGTTGACATCTCTTCTTTTTCTAGCTTGTGTTCCTCTCTCTATGGTTTCTAAATCCTCCGCGTGTTATATTTTGGGGAAGACAATTGCCAAATAACATGATCCATACCAATTATCCGGTAGTTTCACGTATGCATTTCTTCCACATACAAAATATACATTTGGGATTACCTGCATTTCCTTCAGGAAATCCTTTGAATAATATTCTAATTGAAAAGCATGTTCACAACTTACTTCTCCCACAAACACATTCTTGTAATAGGTTTTACCCCTATGTATGCACAGTTTCCCCCTTTTCTCTCGGTCTAGAGCTATTGGACCATTGCTACCCTTCCGTTGATGTGACCTTTCTTCTTCGGTCCAATCTGTTTTCCATTGACCTGAAGATTTTAAAATCTTCTGTCTCCTATACCGAGCATCCACCTGTCCTACAAACTTTTTCTCAATTTCTGACACTGTACAAGTTAAATTATTTCTTCGGGCATGTGAAGTATTTAATGTTTTCCAAGGAAGGAACAATTTCTGTAATTTGTCTTCACTCTTATAATAATCCCACTTATTTAAATGCTTGTAGTTTGGCACTTCTGGTAACACAGAATCAAAGTTTGAGAAATAATATTCGAAACTATCACGTTCATAAAATATGCTCAGCAACAAACTACATGTGATTCCATAAGTCAATGGAAGATGATGATATCTAATACCTTCGTCTACAGAGGCTGGCAATTTCATGCACACATAACAATTTTTAGCCTCCATAGCATCAACATATTCATAAAGCAATTTAGCATATGCATTTGATTTAAAGTTCCCCTGTGATGCATCTACATGTAACCTACGAGTCTCTGCTGCTAGTAAAGCTTTATCTTTCTCTGTATTGTCCCCCCTTTGACCAGCAGTAGTAGGTTTCTGTGTCGATACACTTTTTGCTTCCTTTGTTGCGTTCACTTCATTTTTATGTCCCACTACATATGATATAGTAACTACTAAAGCTATAAGAAAAATCACCCCCACTAAAAGTGTGCCTACTATGCATTTTGCCCTGCGGTTCAGGGTGCCAACCTCCATGATCTCAAGACAGTGTAGCTCTGCTTTTCTTTCAGTGCACAAAGTCTCTTTCCTTTGCTTCTTCAGCCCTTTCAAACCACACCTGGAAGCTGATAATCCCTTCCGCAAATCAGTCTCTGAGTTCAGTAGTAATAGACAACCCTAGCCCTTCACCATCCGCTAAAATGGAAGTCCCTAGTTTCTTCTTCTTCTTCCACTTGGTGCTAGGTTATCTCTCAATCTGTTTATTTACAAAGTCTTCACAAAGTTTTTAGCAATCTGGAATTATACGTGTTCCAACAACTCGCATCACGCATTCTAATATTTCCAAACGAAGAAGGAGCTCCTCAAGTATTGGACTCCTTGAACAACACACCGGAAATTCTACTTTGTTTAAAACCAAATCCCTTATTCCGCTCAGGTAGGGAGGATAGACGATATTGAGTGTCAGCAACCCTTCGACCTCCACTCCTGGTATCAGCAACTTTATTTCCACTGTTATGATGGGGTCAGTACTGGTCAGGGTCACTTCCCTCACCCTCCCAGATCTGTGTGCTCGGGACATCTGCAGCGAGGTAGGTCCACTCAGGAGTAGCGTATCTTCTGCAAGGCACTCGCACCCTCCTTGATCGTCTCGGACCTTCCTGTTCTTGTCCTTGTACACTTTCGTCCAGATCCGAGTCTTCAGATATAGGAGCAAGAGTTCTTTCTGGAGTTGACTTCAAGCTCGGCCTCTTTCTTCTTTCAGGCCAACTTGCTTCTCCACGCTTTGTTCTCCTGTATCTTGTCTTCTCACTCAGTTCTTGATCACTCTGGACTTGTTCTGAGTCTGAGCCGTATTCACAGCAACTTTCTCCTTCTGTGGCAACTTCAGTTTCACTGTCGTGCTGTCTTTCTTCTTCTGGATCTGTAGCGCTCCCAACTTCTTCCGACACCCCCACAGCTTGACTGATCCCCTCTAGTGGTTCGCCGTCCACAGCTGGATTCTCATCTGCGAGAGGAGCTGTTTCTTCTAGGGGTGCTGGAACTCTTCGAGTATGGGAAACATGTACCCAATTTGGCAGCCCTCCACACTTCACTGCAGTGTTCGTCGTCAAGATAATCTGATAGGGCCCCTTCCAACGCACGTCTAGGCAGTTCTTCCGGACGTGCTTCTTCAATAGGATCCAGTCATCTGGACGCAAGTCGTGACATAGATCTCTGGAAGTTGGGACTTCAGCAGCCTGCACCTGAAGAGACACAGAATGGATGGCATCAGACAAACCTTTGCAGTAAACCAGGACCAGATCATCTGTAATGTTCAACAAAGCTGTGGTCGGTACAGACGGAAGTCTCATTGCCCTCCCCATTAACACCTCATGAGGAGATAGTCCTGTTCTCCTGTCTGGTGTGCTACGCATACTCATGAGCACCAAAGGCAAAGCATCAGGCCAACTTAAGGACGTCGATGAACACACTTTGGCAATTCAGGACTTAAGTGTGGCATTTATCTGCTCCACGATACCTGAAGCCTCTGGTCGATAGCTACAGTGCAATTTCTGATCAATGTTCAATGCAGAGCAAAGCATCTTCACAACTTCACTGTTGAAATGAGTTCCTCGATCTGATTCCAGAGAGGTCGGCACCCCGAAGCGCGGGTTCAACTCTCTAAGCAACAACTTTGCTACTGTGAGTGTATCGCACCTGCGTGTAGGGTATGCTTCGACCCATCTGGAAAATATGCAAACAACCACCAGAACATACCTAAGGCGGTTGCTTTTCGGCATCTCAATAAAATCTAATTGCATTCTGTTGAAAGGCCCCCCAGACCTCCCAATGTGACTCATTGTAACTGGTGTTCTTTTCCCTACGTTCAATTGTTGGCATGTGACACATCTCCTACACACTGCTTCTGCTGCAATCCTAAACTTAGGACAATACCAAGTCTGCCTAAACACCCTCAGCATGGCATCTCTTCCCAAGTGTACTGGACCATGTATCTGTCATGCCATTGGACTCACTAACTCCTCAGGTAATACTGCCCTTCCATCTGCTGAAACCCAGAAGTCAATTTCACTTTTCACACAACCTGCTGTTTCCCATGCCTTTTTCTCTGATTCCGGTGCATTGTCTTGCATTACCTTCAAATCTTCCCAGGTGTCAACGGTTTCTAACATCATGTTTAACTCTGTCTTTTCCTGTGCCCCACCTATCTCTACCTCCGTGAAAGAGTATCCATACTCCACACAATAGCGGGCAACTTCGTCTGCATAGCTATTTCCTTGTGACACAAAATCTGTATTTTTGGTGTGGGCTACACATTTGACAATGGCGATTGCATCTGGACCTTGTAATGCTTCTAACAACAGCCGCACAAATTCTCCATTTTGAATAGGCGAACCAGAGGAGGTCATGTAACCTCTCTGAGACCACAATTGCCCAAAATCATGAACTACACCGAAACCATATTGGCTATCGGTATAAATGGTGACTCTAATTTTGCTACCTGCTATACAGGCACGTGTCAATGCAATGATTTCTGCTACCTGAGCGGAGTGTACTCCTTCCAGGCAAGCGGCTTCCACAACTCCAGTAATGGTGCAAACAGCATAAGCTGCTCTCAACCGACCAGTATCGTCTCTTAAACATGAGCCATCAACAAAGAAAATTTCATCGGGATCAGTCAACGGCTCATCCACAATATCTGGTCTGGGCTTCGTGCATAGTTCAGTCACATCAAGGCAATCATGATCTTCACATTCTTCGCCTTCTATATCGTTAGGAAGTGGCATCAATGTAGCAGGATTCAAAACAGAGCACCTCTTGAGGGTCACGTTCTCCGCAGCAAGAATAACTTGCTCGTAGCGCGTGAGCCTACTATTGGTCAAGTGCTGTGTCTTGGTCCTGGTCATCAACAGTTCTACAGAATGCGGTACATACACCACTAATTGGTGCCCCATAACGATGTTCTCACACCTTTCAATGCTGACACCTGTTGCAGCAACGGATTTGAGACATCCGGGCAACGCTGCGGCTACCGGATCTAAAGTAGCCGAAATGTATGTAACTGGTCTACGGGCATTTCCATGAGTTTGTACCAAAACTGACAAAGCACAACCTTCTCTTTCGCAGCAGTAAAGTGAAAATGGTTTCTCATAATCTGGCATCCCCAAAGCTGGAGCACGACACAGGTCCTCTCTCAGCTGTAGGAACGACATCAAACACTCCTTGTCCCATGGTACCGGATCACTCACCTCCTTGTGCGTCAGTTTCTATAAGGGTTTTGCTTTTAGTGAAAAGTTAGCTATCCACTGTCGGCAATACCCAACCATTCCTAGAAACATCCTGACTTCTCTCTGTGTCGTGGCGAGTTCATCTTCATTATCGCCTCTATTCTATCTGGTGACACCTTGCGTTTTCCTTTTTCAATCCGGTGACCCAAATACTGTACTTCTGTCAGACAGTACTGTAATTTGCTCGGAGATACTTTGTGTCCATTTTCAGCTAAACGGTTCAGCAAGGCGATGGTGTCTACCTTACAAGCTTCTTCTGTTCCTGACGCAACAAGTAGGTCGTCTATATACTGGACCAGAACCGAGTTCTGTGGCAGTATTAGACTTTCAAGATTTTTCTTCAGTAACTGATTAAAAATTGATGGGCTATCTGTAAACCCTTGTGGGATACGACACCATGTTAAAACGCGATTTTCCAGTTTAAAAGCAAAAAGGTACTGGCTCTCCTCATCTAATGGAATTGAAAAGAAAGCCTGACAAAGATCTATCACTGTGAACCACTCAGCTTGGAATGGTATCTGAAACAATATCACTGATGGATTCGGTACCACTGGACAACATGAAACAACTATGCTGTTAATCTTTCGAACATCCTGTACTATTCTGAACTTCCCACTAGGTTTCTGCAAACCCATAATCGGGGAGTTACATGGACTACCCACGATTTCCTTCAGTATTCCCTGCTGAATCATAGAGTCGATTACAGGTTTTATTCCTGCCATCGTTTCCTGGGACAATTTGTATTGAGGCGTTCTTGGATAATCGACATTTGGTTTTACCATGATCTTCACTGGTTCCACTCCTTTGATCAATCCTATCTCTTCTCCAGTAAAATCCCATACCTCTGATGCCACTGCATCTCGTAAGTCCCAAGGGAGGTCCTCCACAGTCAGAGTGGGATACAGTTCTACGCATGTCCTCGAATTAGCAACTTTAAAGGTAGCATCATCGACTGTAGTCTGTACCTCCACTCCCTGAGGTGTGCAGTATATTGTGCAGTTCAATTTGCACAATAAGTCCCTTCCTAACAGACACACAGGACTTGAATCACATACTACAAACTGGTGTTCATTCATGTAGTTTCCTATTTTCACGGACACTGATTCTGTCAGAGGGCTAGTCATTCTCCTGTTTGCGACTCCTACCACCTGAATTGTTTCCCCCGACATTGGTAAATCGGGAACCACTGCCGATCTCAAGGTTGATCGAGTAGCTCCAGTATCCACCAAGAACGTTGTAGGACACCCTGCCACCTCAGCCTCAACAAACGGTCCTCTTTGATCCACCTCTAGAACTGCCCCGAGGGTACAGTCCTCTTCTCTGCTTACACGTTGTCCTGTCAATGGATCAATGTAATAACATTTTTCTTCATCTAAAAAAAGAGGCATTTGTCGATGAATCTTTCCCCCTGTCGTAATCCTTGGTGGCTGCGGGAACTGAGCTCGTGGAGCCGAAGTCCCCCCTTTGGCCACATTACTTCTTGACATGGTCACCCCTTGAACTGGGACCTCTTGAACTTCCTCCTCTACTTCTAGTTCTCCGTTTTCAGGGTTATAGGGACACTCGCGTCTCCAATGTCCCACCTGGTGACACTGGTGGCACTTTGTCGTTTTCTTCAATGTAGCAAAGTCTGTTCTAGGTCTCAGGCTTTCCTCGATGTTTTTATTCTGACTATTTGACTTTCGTCCCATTGTCCCCGTTCCCTGTTGATGCTGTCTGCCCTTTCCAGCTGACTGCATCTGCACCACCATAAGCTTCTCCTTCAATTTCTTGGCCTTAGAATCTATTTCATCACTGCAATACCTTGCATATCTCAAAATTTCATCCAATGGTTTGTTTTGCCAGCAAATTAAATGTTGCTGAATCATCAAACAAATATCAGGTCTCAACCCCAAAACGAACTTTGATACAAACTGTCCTATATCCTTGGGGTCCATTACATCGAGTCCACTGCATTGTTTGAACGTTTTCAGCAATCTTTCATAAAACTCATTAACTGTCTCTTTGGGTTCCTGCCTTGTTCGGTCTATTTTTACCCAATCTATGTCTTGTGGTGGCACCTTATCTTTCAACCAAGTTATTACCCTTTCATATTTTAACATGACACTTTCTGACGGTCCATTAGTAATAGCATTCCTTTCTGGTTCTGCAGTTGGCCAGTCTACACTAATCTTGCATGCTATCCACAAGTCTCCTGGGACCACAATGTCGAATAGGGTGTTCAAATCAATCCACAATACTTTTGAAATTTTGACAAACCTCTCTACCTGCTTGTACCACTCTACAGGGTTCTCCCTTAACTTCGGAAATGAGTTGGTAAATGCGGCCAAATCTCCTCTACTCCAGGGCACGTGTACATAATTCCCATTCGCTATTTCTCGCAAAGGGAATGCTTCCATCTGCATTAGTCTTCCCTCCGGAGACATCACATTCGTACTCCGCCTAACAGTTCCCTTTTTGGACCACCTCTCTTCCCATTTGTCCAGATATCTCCATGCTCTTATTCCTGTGATCAGTTCCCTTATGTGTGTTTTTAATCCTGTAGTTCTCTTCTCATCTAAGTCCTGGTCTGAATACTGCAACCTATGGTTACCCTGCAATGTCTTTGTTCTGGACAAATCTACAGTATACCTGTCTGCCAGTTCAGACAGTTTTTCATGAGTTGCTTTTGCCTTTCGGGTGATGTCCTATAAACAGTAGCTCATCTTGTTCGTACATGTCGATCCTTTCTAAAGCAAACGTACCATCTATTATCTCGTCCAAGTCAGATTTCAAACTGGTCACATCGAGTCTTTTGGCTTTTATCACGGCTTTAAGTACGCTATCTGTAGAGGGTCCATTTACATCTCTCCCATCACAGCTCTGAGTCCTACGTCTGGGCGCAGGCGAGTTATGGGGAGTCCTCCCATGCTCCCATCTCTCCAGGTCCCATGCAGTTCCATCCTCTCTGGGTGGATAGTGAAACACTTTCCTATTTCCCATAGTCCCACAATTCCCATCCTGCCTGGTTTCTCTAGGTGCATGGTAAGACATTCCGTTATTCCCCATTTCTTCACCATTTGCCGGTGGTCTCTGATCACTCGACACATGGCAAGATCCTTCGCTGTTCCCTATGCTCCCACGATTCCAGTGCTGTACGTTATCATTAGGTGCGTGGTGAGTGCACCTAAACCTATCTCTGTATTCTTGGGTTCTTTGGTTTCCCCCACTTTGAATGAAACGAGATGTCTCTCCACACTCCGTACTTCTGCCTCTTTGCTCCTGCCCATTCTCTCCGTCCATATGACGTGTAACTCCTCTACTCTCCTGACTTTTATCATCCCACTCCCGACTGCTTTCGCTAGCCCCGCAGTGAGATAATGTCCCTTTTCCTCGACTTCCCCATTCAGCTTCTGCTCCTGGCCTGTTGTTCGGAGCTTCTGTGGACCTGTTCCATTCCCTCAAGTCAGCCCTCAGCTCTTTGAAGGATTTCGGCCGTGGTCCCCTCAGGTCCATCTGTCCTCTCTGACCCCCCTGCTCTATTACGGGACCCACTGCTGAATCCAATGGGGTGCTCCACGTTATCGGTTCTGGCAATTGCCTCCAGGCATTTGTCGTGTTATTCCTTCTTTCCATCTCTACTCGTTCTCTGTCTAGCTGTACCTGTTCTTCCTCTTTCCCTCTCTCTGGGTGATAAATCGACCGTATGGGACCTATGGTAACGGGTACTTGAAGAGCATCTGGCAATTCATAAGACTCAACCCTCTCGGTTGCTGGCATCTTCTGCACTGCAACCCTTCCGACTACCTTCTGTACAGTACCATGTTGAGGTGACCCTTCATCTTTGGTAGGTACCCAATCCGCTATAGGGAGTGGCCTATACCCTTCTATGCCAACCCTGTCTTCCCTTGGGAGCTCCGTCCCTTCCGTCTCCCTATTGTCCGGAGGTGGTCTATCCATCAACAACCTATTTATTACGTTGTCCTCCGACTCGCTCTCTTCATCCTCTTCCATGAGTCTCTTTTCTCCTGCAACCTCTCTCACTGTGTACAACTTATCCACCTCAATCGCCTGTATCCTCCACATCTTGGCTTCTGCATCCCATTTGGCATCTTGCACTGCCCTTACTGATCGCCGTACCCTTTATTGGCGTCTATTCTGATTCCTGTCGTGCGCCGCCCTAATCCACGCGTTAAGGGCCTCAAACTGTGTTGGTCTGGGCAAAGGTCTCAGTGAGGACATAACTGCTTTCAGCTGATGTAACACTTCTAGTCTAAACGTTCCGTATTTCGGAAACGTCAGTTCCTCATTCCCCTCTGTAATCTTACTCCAAGTACCAAGCCACAGTATAGTATGCAACCCAACATTCGTTGCCATATAGTAAGCTGGTGTACCCTCTGGCGGTGCCTCTTCCCCGTAATAAGATCCTCTTCTTTTTCTCTTAAAAATCCCTCTCAAACATTTAAAACACTTCATGTTTAAAACCTACAATGTTTCTACTTTCTCCGCGTTCTTTTACTTCCTGATGACAATCCACCAATCTCAGCGCGGTTCTCGCTAACTGGCCTATCACAGCGCGGCTTCTCACTGACGTCACACCAACCGCCCTATCCCAGCGCGGCTCTAGCTGACGTCACTCTCCCCCTTCCCAGCAGTTCCCCTCCTTTCTCAGCTCGTCTCCGCGGTCATGCATGTGTCCCATTCATACTCTGAAAAATGATTACTTCCGACCAAGCGATCACTTTCCTTGACTGTACGTCCACAGTCTAACTGTAATTGTCACCTTAACTGACGAGATGTCTTTCCTTGTACGTCTAGACAATCGCCTTCTCTGATATGTTACTTGCACACGGTAACTTTCGACCTGCGTCCGTTACCCACACACTCACTCTTGCATTCCCCCTATCTCGGTCCTGCGGGCGATCAATGGTACCTCATGACCCCCTTACTCTGGTCGATAACTACTCTGGATGTTCGATACACCCAAACCACTTAAGCTCTACCCCGAACTTAAGATTTTCACCAGTTCACCGGTTCACCCGTTTACCAGGTTGCCAGTTTACCAGTCTACCAGGTTGCGCGCGCTCACAACCCTCTCTCGATCACTCTACAGGCATTCAACTCCGCATGACATTACAATACAAATACAACACAAAACACCGCAATCTATCAACGCATGACCCTTGTTATACTCACTCTCGTCCGATTCTGCTGCTTTTCTTCTCGCACCGTCACCGTCAGCACCTTCTTCGGCAGGCCACCTCTCGATCTCTAGGGACCTTGGGGTAAACTTAACCTAGACTAGATTACCTTCCTCAAGAAGGTAACCATCCTCACTCTGCTACCAACTGTTAACGCGGGATTTCTGGTCTATAGTTATAGATCTAGATCCCAACTCAGGTCGACTAAACCGTTGGTACCTGTCATTGAGTAAAAGGCAATCCACTACTAGGTCAAACAGTTAAGGACTTACACCAATCTAAAGAACCACTTACTAAGAATAAGTTTTAAAAGTTTATTTCAAAGCCAAAGTTAACTGGAGATACAAACATCTCAAAATAAGGTTCAAAAGATATACAGGTATCAATACAAACAGGAATTTTCTAAATGTTCTTAATCAGCAGAAGAATATCACCAAAACCAATTCCAGAATCACTAGAGTTGCAAGAATAGACACAAGCTGTAGCTTGGAAGTCATTTACAGAAAGGAAAAATTCAGGTTAGACTGTCCCTACACTAGACTAAGTGACATCCCTACTTAACAAGATTTTTACCTAAAAAGGTGTCAGCCGTGGTGACTTCCAAAGAAGATCACACACTTCTCTTAGTCTTCGTTGTAAATCGAGGTTTCGCAGTTGATCTATCTGCCTACCCATCCGCTCTTTTAGGCTCCTCAGACCATCTGCTCGAACTTCACCCAGGGGTACTGTCCCTAATACAAAATCACATTTCCAATAGAAACGCCCTTAGAGACGCCCCTCACGTGGTGTTGGTTCTGGCGGCAATTTCCATGCTGGTACTCCTCTGGGCCCATCGTTAGCATTGACCTTGCTTCCCAGGCTCCTCTCCGGCAGGCCGGTGCCCCCCAGGAAATTCCTGAAGACTCCTCCAGGCCTGTGCCTGGTTCCCGAGACAAAAGTCTATTCATCACTCTCTTGATAAAAACCCCCTCGCACCTGCAAACAGACACTTGTACTGTGGGCCCCAAATTCCGACCTCCACCGTATCTTCTAAGTCGTAAACCATAGAGCAGGCTCCACAGTTTGTGCCTAACACGACCTTTCTCTAACGAGCACATGCAGATCAAAGAAACGACTTTTGTCTATTCAGGCCTATCAGATCTACATGAAACGGGCCTATGCACTCTGCAAATCTTAACTTCTTAGTCTAAACAGTATTCTAACTTATTACACACAATGAATATATAAACTTATATAAAACATATACTTCAGTTCTATAGTCAATAATACTTTGAACTATAATAACATTAAAATCCATTTTATGTGGAAAGGCATCAGCTTCTTGTATTCTCTGAGAACTGCCATGTGGCCTACACATCTCTACGTTTAGCAGAATTACATTTTCCCCTCCAACAGCCACATAACATAGGATTCCAACATCATTCTAACATTTCTACACAATTCTACATTAGTTTCTCACACAGATATATGCATTCTAATTTAATTAAACACTCTTATACATTTGCATTCTATAAATTCGACACTCCTACATAATTTTTACTAGACTAATACAACGTGCTTGTAAATAGGGTGCACTTCTACAATTTTTCCCAAATTGCGCTCTCTCAAGTTGATTTTCCAGAGTCTCTATATGATTGTCACGGAGACCCTCAATCACACTAACAGAGGGCGCGATATATGTTGATGCTCTGCTCTTGTGTTTAGGTGAGCAGCATCATCATTGGGTCTTATCATCTGAGTTTTCAGTTCTGCAGGTGATCTACTATCCTCCACCTGGATGGAGACTGTCTGGTTCATGATAGTCGTAAATAGTGAGAAAAGATAAAAAAAGATCTACTTTCCTCATACAATATTTTATTATTTCAGGAAATTGATAACATTAAAACATTTCAATGGAGGTGCTATTGTGGGTGTATTATTGATCCACATCACTTAGTGGCAGGTCGTGGTAGGTCAACATGTTTCAGCCCTAGGTCATCCTGGTGGGTCATGGGGTCATCAGGATTGGTGAAGGAGTGATCTTTTTGTTGTTTGCTCTGTGAACATATGGGTAGGTAAATTCACTTACCCCTTTTTGTTAGTGAGCCCAGTCGCTCAATTACTGATGTTGCGTTATAGGTGCAGAACTTGCCTATACATTTTTAAGGAGATGGTTAGTTTTCCTCCGGGGAGTAGGGAGGGAAAGACAACTCTTAAGTGAAGCTCATCTGAGCAGGTGCTGCTGCAGTGCTCCTCATCCCGGAAGGATGCCACATGCAGACTTGAAAGCATTTCATTCTCTCTAGATGAGGATGATAGAGCCCTTGTGGCTAGTAAGGGCAGAAAAGCACAAGGCCCTGACAGAATTCCTGTCTACCTTTTTAAGGCAAAAATCTCCTTTGGGGCCCTATATTGACCATGATGCTGGGGATGTATTGTAGTGTTGGGTTTTTGAACACGTGGTCTGAGTCAGTAATCGTTCACATCTGTATGAATGGTGACAGGATTAAACTAGCTTGTTATCAACCCATCTGGCTTATTGAATCTCTGGGGAAAGTTCAGATCTTCAGTATGTTTTCCACAGTGGTTTAGGGACACTTGAAGAGGGACTCAAAAGTATGCCTTGATTAGGATGGATCACATATTTTTATATTTTGTTCATTTCTCCAGTGCATTTGTTGTGTCACGGATGACAAGTTGTGCTCTATTATGGCAGAGTTTGGTGTGGACCCTCCTATAATACAATTCTTAAGGAAATTGTAATTGGGGAGTAGGGCCAGGGTATGGTATAGCCTTAAGGGAGAATGTACTCATTCATTTCGCTTAGAGAGCTGGGAGTTACACAGGGTTGTGTCCTCGTCCCTTCCTGTTTACCTTATATATCAACAGCATAGGCAATGTTTTGGCAGAGCATTGTAGGGACTTATGCCCATTTGGTCATCGACCGATTCCATCCCCCTCTACTTTGACGATGCCATGCTCATGGCCCACACTCCCCTGGGACTACAACAACTACTCAAACATTTTGTATATTATATGAAGGATTTAGGTCTTCTAGTTAACTTGGACTAAACATTTTTAATGAAGTGCGGGAGGAGATTTCCAAACTGTCGCAATCTCATGATAGGTGACATTAAGGGGTCATTAGGATGACGGGCGGACTTTGTCCGCCCGCCATCCTGTCGGAATTCGGCACTGCCCGCCATAATGGTGGGGGTCCCGTGGGGGGTATTAGATTGTGCCCGCCACAGTGGCAGGCACTTCCTGCATTTTTCGCCACAATGCTAAAAATGCATTTCAGCATTTGCATTAACAAAGCGGCAGGCACCGCAAGGTGCCTGCCGCTTTGTCAATGCAAATGAAGGGGGTACCACAGGTACCCCCCGTGTGCACCCCCCACCTATACTTCACTCTGGGGGCCTGCAAGGGGCCCTCACAGTGAAAACCGCATGCCTTTTTCGTGGCAGCATCGCCGCCGCGGAATGGCACCTGACAACAACCATCATAATATGGCTGGCGGTGTCTGATAGACACCGCCACCATATTATTCCTTTTCCGCCCCGGCCACAAGGCGACCGGGGCGGAAAAGCGGCGGACGGTCTTTCCGTCCTCCGAGGTCCCCCCCGCCATACTAATTTGGCGGGGGGCAAACAAGTGTGGATGTCAGGCGGATTGCCCCCGCCAGGCTGGCAATCCGCCCAACATCATAATGGGCCCCTAAGTTTCATTTTACTACATAATTTTCCTACCTAGGTGTTATGTTTCAAGAAGTATGGTTATTGGACACAGGCCAAAAATTTGCGGAAGCCACTACAGAGTTGTCAAATTTCACAACTTAGCTTGCTACAACACCTTTGTGTAAAATGTTAACAATCCATAAAGCTAATTTTTGTTGACAGCTCTGTATGAGGTGTCAGTTTGGGTCATAGTAACACTCACCCCGTTAGCTGGTGGAGAATGAATTCTTTAGGAATCTCCTCTCTGACCCTAAGTGTAGCTCCTCCTTTGTTTGTCATTCTGAACTTAGGGCTCCATTTAAAAGAGATAAAGCTAGAATTCAGTCAATACTTCTTTGGCATAAGATTTGGACGTGCGATGATACTCTATTAAACAGTAAGGTTATCAGGGAGTGCCTTAACTGTCCTTATTTTCACCAATTCCATGGTTGAACTATATTAAACATCTCTCTATCGATTCGAGGCATGCTGAATATTTTGAACGTCATGACATTTAATAGTGTACCAGTAGGAACGAGCTAAAGACAGCCTGTACATGTTTGTTTGAAGATCTTAGATTATCCACTGAGCTTACAAAACCAAATGTTGTTAATAATCAGATGATTCTGGTTATTTACGATATTCAACCCTACCTCAAATTTGAACATAATCCTCACCACAGGTTAATTTTAACTCACTTCAGGTTGGATATCTGTAATCATTTGACGACTTTTCCTACTATAAATGACTGATCTGAAGTTTTACTTAAATGCCTCTGTGACAATCTTTCTAATCGAAGTACCCTGAATATCTTGTATTTTTTGCACATTTTATAAGGACATGAAGAAGCGCTTAATATTGCCTATTTGACGAGAATATAATTCTGAACAATGTCGACCTGCCTATCTGTTCTTGCAATCTCCACTCACCTTACCCATCTGTAGCACTTTGTCAAGTTATCGTAGGCCTGTGATTTATTTTAGGAAATTTTTGTATGTTTTGAACAATTCTGCCTCGCTAGGATCACATTTAAAAAAATATATATATTTTAGTTATTCAGGTCAGCAGAAAGTAGACAACACAAATATGCACAATATTGGTTCCAGTAAAACACAATTGACAGTGTACAATGGCATTTCACTGGTTGACATAAACATCGGCACCATGATCATATTCATATGCACTACTCATCTAAACATAGTGTCTACACCTATCAAGTCCCACGCTTCTCGGAAAGCATGCACCATGCCTCAACACCCCTCAGCCTCCACGTTGCCTCTCACCTCGTCTGACACAGAGACACCACGTACTTGAACACTACTAATCTACTGGATTATAACGTCAAACATCATTTTGTGTAGAGCGAATATATTGCACAAATGGTTCCCAAAAATCCCTAGGTGTGGAGGTGTGCCACAATTCTTCGGCATATGTCTCGAGCATCTCTTTATAATATGTCATGTCTGCGACCAAATTTTGATACTTCGGTGGGCTTCTGCTCCCCCAGCGTAGGGCTATGTGACTTTTTGGCGAGCAACAATGCCACAGCCAGGAACTTATGTCTCTGGGCCAGCCGGAGCTTGTACATCCCCAACAGGCAAACCAGTGGCTGATTAGATATTTGCTCAGAAAATCTTGTGACTCCTGTGCTCTGGGTGCAGCCGCAACAGTGCAATGGACTACCGGCTGTAAAGGAAACACCTCCCTCAACACAACCAACCCAGGGATGCTTACCTGGAGTTATGTTCTAGGTTCCACCATTGCAACAGATGGCCATCGGAACTCAGAATAGGTCCACCCATCCCCAACCTCAAAGTGATTATGGAAGCAGATCTCTCCCTTGTTTCATTTGTTTATTTAATCATTTACAATAACTACATTTTTCATAGCTATACAAAGAGCAGCAGAGTGTTTCACATAAACAAGAGCATACAGCAGCATAGAGTAATAACAGAACAAAAGGAGTGGAATTTTGAAAAACATGCTTAGGGATGTTGTTTAAGTAGTGGCCAGTGGTGTAACAGGAATTCTAAATTAAAGCTGTAACACATTTTCTTGAATTCTCTTAATAGCAGGGGCACTGAATATTGTTGAGTGCACTTTTGGAAGATAAACTGGAGTCCAGGACCATACTTTCATACTTTTATTTTGTATACCATTGGGCAGATTTTCAAGCCCCTTTATGTCACTTTTTGTGATGTAGCAGGGTGTAAACAATGCGCCACACTGAGGCCCATTTACAATGTGACGTATCTAGAGTGATGCATCACATTGTAAAGCCCTGAGTCACGTTATACCTGCATCAGGTTTAATGTGTGCAGGGTGGGCGTTCCCATGCAGGTAAACCTCATAGAAGTGACGCAGTGAAATCTCAAACATTTCACTGTGACACTTCTAGGATGCCACTGCGTCAAAACCTTAGTGACGCAGCACACTAAGTCTAGGCCTCCCCATGCATTTCTGGATTTGCATCGTGCTTGCTACACAACTCCAGCAATGCGTGACTTTTGTGCCAACATATGCGTCAGATTTTCCGACGCATCTGTCAATCCTAGAGCCATGGTGCGCAGTATTGTAAATATGACTCATTCATGGTGGCGCAAGGGTTTCTCATGCAGGCGCAGGGAAACTGACGCATCTCTCCTCTAACGCAGAGATGCGTCAGTTTCTTGTAAATCTGCCCTTATAGGGTTTTGTGTAAGAGAAGAAAAAAAGGAAAGCTCTAGAAAAGTCTATGCAGATGGCAGTTCAAGAAATGAAGAGGAGGTAACTGGTGTGTTAATGGACTGAATAAATTAGGTAGATATTCAGTCGAAGCACCATATTAAATGCGAGGGTTCACATATTTGTTGTTAATTAAATGAAATTAGAATTGAGGTGATGCTGAGGCATCTGATCCATTATTTGCAGAACTCACAAATCAAGTTCTTCAAAGAAAAGAAAAAGGGGAAATGGAAAGAAAAGACAAGGGAACAATTGTTTCCAATATTTTAGAAATGTACCGGACTTAAACGAAGTGCTTCGAGGCCCATGGGGCTCAGGGAAAAGAAGAGTAAAAATAGAAGGATTAGTCATAGAGATCCACATAAGGTAAAATGTCAAGAGTAGAAATTAGCTGCCAACCCTATCCTGCCAAGCTCACTTCTGATTGTGAAAAGACACGTGAGACAACTAAAGCAGAATGTGACAGCAATATGAGATGGTGAAATACAGGGAGTAAAGGAGTCTAACATACAAATGAGGCCAAATCAAGTTGACAACCTGCCTTTCACTCTGAAGTGTTTAGACCAATGAGCTGCAATATTCTTCATTTCCTCGGAATTCTACCTCAGCAGAGACAGCTTGCCCTTATGGGCCACACTGTACTGCCTTTTTTCTATATTAAAGTAGCTTTGAATATTGAAGAATTATGAGTACAGTAAATAGTAAGGTATATCTATAGTATAACAAACATGCAGACTCCAGTACGGCTAAAGAAGCCTAAAGCAGGCAGTGACATAAGTTTCATGGCTGGCGTAGGTGCAGGGCACCAGCTATCAAACAGATAGTCCAAGCCTTGGTCTTTGAGACTCGCCATGCCTCAGTGTCTTGCTATTTGTAATACACTGTAAAATCACTGCTAATGGTAGCCTTGGTGACTTTCAGCTTGATCCCAGCAGGGGCTACACACTACTCAGCCTTTTACCACACCCTTTTCCAATTGGTCCCAGAGTTTGGAAAGGGTGGGATGATAAAGCAAGAGGCTGAAAGTTGGTACCTGCTCAGTGCTTTAGCATGCACCCTCCGATGTTGAGTCTGTGCTGAGTCACTGCCAGGTTCCACTTCTTAGTTTTCCGCTTGGGTGCTTGTGACTCGAGTTCCAAATGGAGCACCATCAGCTAAGGCACCGAGTGGGATTGATGTAGGCAGCTGAGAGCATGTACATAATAATGTTTTCAAACGTGCACAATGGGTAAGAAACTCTATGTCAGTGAATGAGAATGCTGAGTGTGAGAGTGAATGGGTTGGTGTGTGAGTGAGTGAATGAGTCAGTGAGTGAGTGAGAGTGGATGCCATGTGAATGAGCAATCTGAGTGCTACGGTGAACATGTAAATGAAGATGTGAATAAGAAAGTGAGTCAGAATGCAAGATAGTTTAACTTCCACTGTTCAATCTAAATAGCGCTCACTCAGATTGCAAAGGCAGCCCCGCTAGAGATTATTTTCACATTTACGATTGAGTATCGACCGGTCTGAATACGGATCCCACAAATTCAAAAGAAGAGCCAGCTCAAGGCGTAATTCATTAATTTGATCATAGCTAGCTTGCTAGGCATTTCATGAATGCAAATCTCTCTCCGTTTGTGCTGCCTTACACCAAAGCTCATTTATGATTTTATTAGTGATCATACTTATATAGGAGAGTGACTTGTAAACATTCCACCTTCTGAGCACCAGAGGTGCATCACTGGGAACAGCATGATCAAGTTACATTCATTAACAATGGTTACTTTGGGGGCGTGGCTTGCGCGCCGTACGAGATGGCGGCGTAGCTGCCGAGCTCCGTCGGCGACCTCCGTTCCCGAACTCTATTTAGAGGCAATTTTGGGCAGTTCCAGCAAGATGGACTAATTTTGGATATCTAAATATGAGGTGAGCCTAGGGCTTTGCCTTTGGTGACTTTTTCGACATTCCTGCACTGTTTTTTCGGTGAAAATCAAAACTCCCGGTTTTGGCCGCCATTTTGTTTTTTCCATTCGCGCCGTTTCAACTTAAAGCGCGATGCAGTGGGAAATAATTTATTTTTCCTGCTAAATGGTTTTAAATACATATTTGATGCAGCGACACCCCAGAGTCTTGACTCTTCGCTTCTTCCAACTACCATTCAGTCACCTTTCAGGGCATTGCTCTCCTCATGAGTGCCTATCTGATGCAGCGTCATACCAGTGCTTCAGCTCTTCATCTCCTTTGAATGCCTTTCAGTGACTTTTATGTACTTTGATCTCTTCACAAATGCCTGTTTGATACAGCGACGCTCCAGTATTTCAGCTCCTCACCTCCTTCATATGCTACTCAGTGAAATTTATGTGTATTGCTCTCCTCATAATGCTCTCTTGTATTTTGTCCCTATAACTGCCACCATCCTGCCCACTTTCTCAATGTGCTTCCTTTTCACTAACTGCGACTAATCTCTGGCGCTGGGTTGCAGTTTATAACTAGTTATTGAGAGCCTTTTTCACGTTATTTTACTGCTTATTTATGGGGAAATTGCGGAAGCTCAAGCTTTCTACTCCTGTCAAACCTACTATTGGTTCTGATTCTGGCCCCATTTCTCAAGACATGGAGGACATTCCCCCACAGAAATTGGATTCCTCTGCAGGAACAACTTTTAAATTGCAGTCTTCAAGTAAACTTCCCACAACGACAGCGCCAACCAAACGCTTGAAGAAAGACCCTCCCTCTCCAGGCTCTTCTTCAGCCTCGTCATCTATGGATTTAATTCTAGAAGAAATACGTGCCCTTAAACCGTTCATGGAGGAGACCACTAAGACCTTACAATTTCTGCATGACAAATGGTCTTCACTGGAATCTCGAATTCTTATTGTGGAGCAATCAACTGATTCTCTTCAGTCCTCCTGTTCTCATATACCTTCTATGGAAGCAGATATATTGCAGCTCAAGAGGCAAGTGGAGGATTTGGAAAATCGTAATCGCAGGAACAATCTCTGACTTTATGGACTTCAGGAACTTTCGGAGGGATCAAACCCGACTGCCTTTTTTCAATCTTTTTTTCCCAAAATTCTGGACTTACCTGCCTCCTCCTCCTTCAACATCCAAAGAGCTCATAGACTTGGTCCAAAAACATCTAACAAACCTCGGGGTGTCGTTATGCTGTTTCTACAATACATTGACCTTTTACAAGTTTTATCAGCTGCCAAATCTAAGAAGCAGATTATTAGGGAAGGTCATCGTTTATTTCTCTTGCAAGATGTAGCTAAAACAACAGCTGACCGTCAGAAAAAGTTTTTGGTAATCCGCCCACAGTTACGTGCTCTTAATGCGAGATTTGGTTTGCTTCACCCTTGTCTCTTCAAGGTTACTTACAAGGACAAAACTACCACTTTTGAAGACCCAGCGGCCTTACAAGAGTTCCTTCATCATCATGGAGTGGATGTTATGGACACCTCAAGAGTTGCTTAATTTACTCTCTATGTCTGCTTTTATTGATTGTTGATATGTCTTCTCTTTGTTATGTTGTGTATTATATTCTCTGCTTCAATCTCCTTCCCCATGTTTCTTCCCCACTCCTATTGCTTTTTTTCTCTCTCCTTATACAGGTGTTGTGCTCCTTCTACTCCTCCCGATATGCCCCATTTGCTTGCTACAACACCTTTGTGTAAAATGTTAACAATCCATAAAGCTAATTTTTGTTGACAGCTCTGTATGAGGTGTCAGTTTGGGTCATAGTAACACTCACCCCTTTAGCTGGTGGAGAATGAATTCTTTAGGAATCTCCTCTCTGACCCTAAGTGTACTCCTCCTTTGTTTGTCATTCTGAACTTAGGGCTCCATTTAAAAGAGATAAAGCTAGAATTCAGTCAATACTTCTTTGGCATAAGATTTGGACGTGCGATGATACTCTATTAAACAGTAAGGTTATCAGGGAGTGCCTTAACTGTCCTTATTTTCACCAATTCCATGGTTGAACTATATTAAACATCTCTCTATCGATTCGAGGCATGCTGAATATTTTGAACGTCATGACATTTAATAGTGTACCAGTAGGAACGAGCTAAAGACAGCCTGTACATGTTTGTTTGAAGATCTTAGATTATCCACTGAGCTTACAAAACCAAATGTTGTTAATAATCAGATGATTCTGGTTATTTACGATATTCAACCCTACCTCAAATTTGAACATAATCCTCACCACAGGTTAATTTTTTTTTTTTTCACAACCAATTTTTATTGAGCAAATGAGCACCAAGAATGTGGCGTCTCCACACCCGAAGATCACCACAACAATATCAATATAGCAGTTTCATAGGCAGCAAAAAACGGTAAAAACAGGCTCAGAATATGCTCAGTATAGAAACTCCCCAGCAACCTACCCTAACCCACAACTCTACCCCCCCCCCTCAAAAGGCCCCCCCCAACCCCCTCTACCACACGTGTACAGAAGCAATGGAAAAGAAAGTAGGTGTAATGCCACCAGGGCTTTACCGCTTCGGGCCAGAAATGTCACTGTGATCAAACGTCCTCCTCCTGCTCCGCCGGGGGGTCCAAGGACAGACCACGGTAGTCAGCCCAACGCTTCCAGATTTTGTAGTGTTTGCACGGGCAGCCCCGAGCTTCAAAGATCGGCCTCTCCAGACCCATAAAATAATCCAGCCCAGCCCTCCAAGCAGACAGGGGGGGAGCCCTCACTGACTTCCACGCCCGGGCCAGGTCTCGCTTAGCCACAACCAGCCCCAAGAGCAATAAGTGGCGCTTATAAACATTACCCCCAAACCCTTCCATGACATGTAGTAGGCCCAGCCGGTGGGTACGAGGGAGGTCCCAGCCCAGAACCTCAGCCAGGCAACTCCACACACCCCTCCAGAATCCAGTTAGCCGGCCACACGACCACACCGTGTGCAACAAGGAGCCAGGCACCGCTCCACAGCGCAGGCATTCCGGAGATGCAATCAATCCAGCCTTCCACAACCGTTCACGCGTATAATAGGCGCGGTGCAAGTATTTAAATTTAATTAGCCGCAGCCGGACTGCAATGGCGGTTCCGCGTGGGGATTCCAGACTCCAGTGCCTCCCTCCAGTCGTCCTCATCAAGGGGGCCCACGTCTACTTCCCACGCCTCCCGAAGGGAGTGTAGGGTGGAGGAGCAATGGATCACAAGTGTCTGGTAAATCTTAGAGACCTTCTTTTCCCCCAGGTCCCCCATAAACACCTTAGCCTCGATAGGGCTGAACTCCGGCAAGGAGTCGAGGCCCGCGATGCTCGGGGCGAGGGCATGTCGCAGCTGGAGGTAGCGGAAGAACTGGGACTGAGGCATTTGGAACTCCGCGCGGAGCTCCTCGAAGGACTTGAGGGTGGCGCCGGACATGACCTGGCCCAGTTGTGTAACCCCAATGGCCTCCCAACACCACAGGTTAATTTTAACTCACTTCAGGTTGGATATCTTTAATCATTTGACGACTTTTCCTACTATAAATGACTGATCTGAAGTTTTACTTAAATGCCTCTGTGACAATCTTTCTAATCGAAGTACCCTGAATATCTTGTATTTTTTGCACATTTTATAAGGACATGAAGAAGCGCTTAATATTGCCTATTTGACGAGAATATAATTCTGAACAATGTCGACCTGCCTATCTGTTCTTGCAATCTCCACTCACCTTACCCATCTGTAGCACTTTGTCAAGTTATCGTAGGCCTGTGATTTATTTTAGGAAATTTTTGTATGTTTTGAACAATTCTGCCTCGCTAGGATCACATTTAAAAAAATATATATATTTTAGTTATTCAGGTCAGCAGAAAGTAGACAACACAAATATGCACAATATTGGTTCCAGTAAAACACAATTGACAGTGTACAATGGCATTTCACTGGTTGACATAAACATCGGCACCATGATCATATTCATATGCACTACTCATCTAAACATAGTGTCTACACCTATCAAGTCCCACGCTTCTCGGAAAGCATGCACCATGCCTCAACACCCCTCAGCCTCCACGTTGCCTCTCACCTCGTCTGACACAGAGACACCACGTACTTGAACACTACTAATCTACTGGATTATAACGTCAAACATCATTTTGTGTAGAGCGAATATATTGCACAAATGGTTCCCAAAAATCCCTAGGTGTGGAGGCGTGCCACAATTTTTCGGCATATGTCTCGAGCATCTCTTTATAATATGTCATGTCTGCGACCAAATTTTGATACTTCGGTGGGCTTCTGCTCCCCCAGCGTAGGGCTATGTGACTTTTTGGCGAGCAACAATGCCACAGCCAGGAACTTATGTCTCTGGGCCAGCCGGAGCTTGTACATCCCCAACAGGCAAACCAGTGGCTGATTAGATATTTGCTCAGAAAATCTTGTGACTCCTGTGCTCTGGGTGCAGCCGCAACAGTGCAATGGACTACCGGCTGTAAAGGAAACACCTCCCTCAACACAACCAACCCAGGGATGCTTACCTGGAGTTATGTTCTAGGTTCCACCATTGCAACAGATGGCCATCGGAACTCAGAATAGGTCCACCCATCCCCAACCTCAAAGTGATTATGGAAGCAGATCTCTCCCTTGTTTCATTTGTTTATTTAATCATTTACAATAACTACATTTTTCATAGCTATACAAAGAGCAGCAGAGTGTTTCACATAAACAAGAGCATACAGCAGCATAGAGTAATAACAGAACAAAAGGAGTGGAATTTTGAAAAACATGCTTAGGGATGTTGTTTAAGTAGTGGCCAGTGGTGTAACAGGAATTCTAAATTAAAGCTGTAACACATTTTCTTGAATTCTCTTAATAGCAGGGGCACTGAATATTGTTGAGTGCACTTTTGGAAGATAAACTGGAGTCCAGGACCATACTTTCATACTTTTATTTTGTATACCATTGGGCAGATTTTCAAGCCCCTTTATGTCACTTTTTGTGATGTAGCAGGGTGTAAACAATGCGCCACACTGAGGCCCATTTACAATGTGACGTATCTAGAGTGATGCATCACATTGTAAAGCCCTGAGTCACGTTATACCTGCATCAGGTTTAATGTGTGCAGGGTGGGCGTTCCCATGCAGGTAAACCTCATAGAAGTGACGCAGTGAAATCTCAAACATTTCACTGTGACACTTCTAGGATGCCACTGCGTCAAAACCTTAGTGACGCAGCACACTAAGTCTAGGCCTCCCCATGCATTTCTGGATTTGCATCGTGCTTGCTACACAACTCCAGCAATGCGTGACTTTTGTGCCAACATATGCGTCAGATTTTCCGACGCATCTGTCAATCCTAGAGCCATGGTGCGCAGTATTGTAAATATGACTCATTCATGGTGGCGCAAGGGTTTCTCATGCAGGCGCAGGGAAACTGACGCATCTCTCCTCTAACGCAGAGATGCGTCAGTTTCTTGTAAATCTGCCCTTATAGGGTTTTGTGTAAGAGAAGAAAAAAAGGAAAGCTCTAGAAAAGTCTATGCAGATGGCAGTTCAAGAAATGAAGAGGAGGTAACTGGTGTGTTAATGGACTGAATAAATTAGGTAGATATTCAGTCGAAGCACCATATTAAATGCGAGGGTTCACATATTTGTTGTTAATTAAATGAAATTAGAATTGAGGTGATGCTGAGGCATCTGATCCATTATTTGCAGAACTCACAAATCAAGTTCTTCAAAGAAAAGAAAAAGGGGAAATGGAAAGAAAAGACAAGGGAACAATTGTTTCCAATATTTTAGAAATGTACCGGACTTAAACGAAGTGCTTCGAGGCCCATGGGGCTCAGGGAAAAGAAGAGTAAAAATAGAAGGATTAGTCATAGAGATCCACATAAGGTAAAATGTCAAGAGTAGAAATTAGCTGCCAACCCTATCCTGCCAAGCTCACTTCTGATTGTGAAAAGACACGTGAGACAACTAAAGCAGAATGTGACAGCAATATGAGATGGTGAAATACAGGGAGTAAAGGAGTCTAACATACAAATGAGGCCAAATCAAGTTGACAACCTGCCTTTCACTCTGAAGTGTTTAGACCAATGAGCTGCAATATTCTTAATTTCCTCGGAATTCTACCTCAGCAGAGACAGCTTGCCCTTATGGGCCACACTGTACTGCCTTTTTTCTATATTAAAGTAGCTTTGAATATTGAAGAATTATGAGTACAGTAAATAGTAAGGTATATCTATAGTATAACAAACATGCAGACTCCAGTACGGCTAAAGAAGCCTAAAGCAGGCAGTGACATCAGTTTCATGGCTGGCGTAGGTGCAGGGCACCAGCTATCAAACAGATAGTCCAAGCCTTGGTCTTTGAGACTCGCCATGCCTCAGTGTCTTGCTATTTGTAATACACTGTAAAATCACTGCTAATGGTAGCCTTGGTGACTTTCAGCTTGATCCCAGCAGGGGCTACACACTACTCAGCCTTTTACCACACCCTTTTCCAATTGGTCCCAGAGTTTGGAAAGGGTGGGATGATAAAGCAAGAGGCTGAAAGTTGGTACCTGCTCAGTGCTTTAGCATGCACCCTCCGATGTTGAGTCTGTGCTGAGTCACTGCCAGGTTCCACTTCTTAGTTTTCCGCTTGGGTGCTTGTGACTCGAGTTCCAAATGGAGCACCATCAGCTAAGGCACCGAGTGGGATTGATGTAGGCAGCTGAGAGCATGTACATAATAATGTTTTCAAACGTGCACAATGGGTAAGAAACTCTATGTCAGTGAATGAGAATGCTGAGTGTGAGAGTGAATGGGTTGGTGTGTGAGTGAGTGAATGAGTCAGTGAGTGAGTGAGAGTGGATGCCATGTGAATGAGCAATCTGAGTGCTACGGTGAACATGTAAATGAAGATGTGAATAAGAAAGTGAGTCAGAATGCAAGATAGTTTAACTTCCACTGTTCAATCTAAATAGCGCTCACTCAGATTGCAAAGGCAGCCCCGCTAGAGACTATTTTCACATTTACGATTGAGTATCGACCGGTCTGAATACGGATCCCACAAATTCAAAAGAAGAGCCAGCTCAAGGCGTAATTCATTAATTTGATCATAGCTAGCTTGCTAGGCATTTCATGAATGCAAATCTCTCTCCGTTTGTGCTGCCTTACACCAAAGCTTGTTTATGATTTTATTAGTGATCATACTTATATAGGAGAGTGACTTGTAAACATTCCACCTTCTGAGCACCAGAGGTGCATCACTGGGAACAGCATGATCAAGTTACATTCATTAACAATGGTTACTTTGGGGGCGTGGCTTGCGCGCCGTACGAGATGGCGGCGTAGCTGCCGAGCTCCGTCGGCGACCTCCGTTCCCGAACTCTATTTAGAGGCAATTTTGGGCAGTTCAAGCAAGATGGACTAATTTTGGATATCTAAATATGAGGTGAGCCTAGGGCTTTGCCTTTGGTGACTTTTTCGACATTCCTGCACTGTTTTTTCGGTGAAAATCAAAACTCCCGGTTTTGGCCGCCATTTTGTTTTTTCCATTCGCGCCGTTTCAACTTAAAGCGCGATGCAGTGGGAAATAATTTCTTTTTCCTGCTAAATGGTTTTAAATACGTATTTGATGCAGCGACACCCCAGAGTCTTGACTCTTCGCTTCTTCCAACTACCATTCAGTCACCTTTCAGGGCATTGCTCTCCTCATGAGTGCCTATCTGATGCAGCGTCATACCAGTGCTTCAGCTCTTCATCTCCTTTGAATGCCTTTCAGTGACTTTTATGTACTTTGATCTCTTCACAAATGCCTGTTTGATACAGCGACGCTCCAGTATTTCAGCTCCTCACCTCCTTCATATGCTACTCAGTGAAATTTATGTGTATTGCTCTCCTCATAATGCTCTCTTGTATTTTGTCCCTATAACTGCCACCATCCTGCGCACTTTCTCAATGTGCTTCCTTTTCACTAACTGCGACTAATCTCTGGCGCTGGGTTGCAGTTTATAACTAGTTATTGAGAGCCTTTTTCACGTTATTTTACTGCTTATTTATGGGGAAATTGCGGAAGCTCAAGCTTTCTACTCCTGTCAAACCTACTATTGGTTCTGATTCTGGCCCCATTTCTCAAGACATGGAGGACATTCCCCCACAGAAATTGGATTCCTCTGCAGGAACAACTTTTAAATTGCAGTCTTCAAGTAAACTTCCCACAACGACAGCGCCAACCAAACGCTTGAAGAAAGACCCTCCCTCTCCAGGCTCTTCTTCAGCCTCGTCATCTATGGATTTAATTCTAGAAGAAATACGTGCCCTTAAACCGTTCATGGAGGAGACCACTAAGACCTTACAATTTCTGCATGACAAATGGTCTTCACTGGAATCTCGTATTCTTATTGTGGAGCAATCAACTGATTCTCTTCAGTCCTCCTGTTCTCATATACCTTCTATGGAAGCAGATATATTGCAGCTCAAGAGGCAAGTGGAGGATTTGGAAAATCGTAATCGCAGGAACAATCTCTGACTTTATGGACTTCCGGAACTTTCGGAGGGATCAAACCCGACTGCCTTTTTTCAATCTTTTTTTCCAAAAATTCTGGACTTACCTGCCTCCTCCTCCTTCAACATCCAAAGAGCTCATAGACTTGGTCCAAAAACATCTAACAAACCTCGAGGTGTCGTTATGCTGTTTCTACAATACATTGACCTTTTACAAGTTTTATCAGCTGCCAAATCTAAGAAGCAGATTATTAGGGAAGGTCATCGTTTATTTCTCTTGCAAGATGTAGCTAAAACAACAGCTGACCGTCAGAAAAAGTTTTTGGTAATCCGCCCACAGTTACGTGCTCTTAATGCGAGATTTGGTTTGCTTCACCCTTGTCTCTTCAAGGTTACTTACAAGGACAAAACTACCACTTTTGAAGACCCAGCGGCCTTACAAGAGTTCCTTCATCATCATGGAGTGGATGTTATGGACACCTCAAGAGTTGCTTAATTTACTCTCTATGTCTGCTTTTATTGATTGTTGATATGTCTTCTCTTTGTTATGTTGTGTATTATATTCTCTGCTTCAATCTCCTTCCCCATGTTTCTTCCCCACTCTTATTGCTTTTTTTCTCTCTCCTTATACAGGTGTTGTGCTCCTTCTACTCCTCCCGATATGCCCCATTTGCTATATGATGTTTTATTGTTCGTGCAGCGGTTGTTCGGTGATGCCTGCTCTTGCTGTTGTCTTCGTCGTCTTCTGATGCCGTCACCCTCGCTTTTATTTTGTATTGTAGGTATGTTTCTCAGTCGTCTGTTTTTGACTTGTACGGTCTTTTTGTTCTTTATGCTTTTTCTCTTCTTTATGCATTTCAGCGCTTTTTTAACCTTGTAAGCATAATGTTTACTCAGATTTCTTCTCTGTTTCACCTTCCGGGTTGTTACTTGGAACATTACGGGTTTAAATAACCCAATTAAAAGGCAACTGACATTATCCCATTTAGCCAGGCTAAAAGCTGATGTGGCCCTTCTCCAGGAATCCCATCTTTCAGAAGCTGAAGCCTCGAAACTTAAACATTGTTGGGTGGGACATGTATTCAACTCCCCTGCTGCTGGTAAGAAAAATGGAGTTGTGATTTTGTGTCATAAAAAATTTAATAATTCTACTGTTTCTCACGAACATGATGTTGATGGACGTTGGTTGCTTGTTAAACTAATTATAGACAAGATTCCTATTGTTATTTTTAATGTGTATGCTCCTACTGGTGTTGATAAATCTTTTTGACCTGCTATTTCGGAGAAATTGGTTACACTTACTGATAATTATATTATTTTTGGTGGTGACTGTAATCAAGTCCTTGATCCTATCTTAGACAGGAATTCCAAAGTTAAATTTTCCACCTCTAAAATGCACTCTCAATTTACTACCACTATTCATCATAATGCTCTAGTGGATATTTGGAGATTATGTCACCCTGACCTTCGAGAATATAGTTTTTACTCTCCTTCCCATCACTTACAGTCTTGTATCGATTATCTTTTTCTAAGTAAATCCTTGGCTCAACATGCCATTCATTCTGACATTGGTTCTATTTTAATTTCAGATCATGCACCTATTTTTGTTGATATTGATCTTATTCCCTTTTCCTCTCACCCAGGAAGATCCCACTTTCTGTACTAAATTCACTACTTTTGCCACTGAGTTTTTCATGATTAATCAAACCCCTGATTCCCCCTTTGTTATGGTGTGGGATTCTTTTAAGGCAGCTGCTAGAGGTTTTATCATTAATTTCGTTTCACAGAGGAAGAAACATTTGGAAGCTCAATCTGCTCAACTTTTAAATAAAATCAAACAACTCGAATACATCTATTACCATTCCATTACTGATTCCTCTCATAGAGCCTTATCGATGCCAAATTTACTTTCAATAAAATGACCACGAATACTGCCTCCAACTTTTTATTAAAACTTAATTCCCGGTAATATGGGGGTCCGAATAAAATGGGGAAATTACTAGCCAATTATCTTAAAATACGGAAAAAGAGAACAAAAATTGAATCTATTAAAGGGTCTTCTGGTGTTTCCCTTTTTAAAGACAAAGATATTCTAAACAAATTTGTCACCTTTTACAAAAATCTCTATACTCCAGAATTTTGTCCTGACTCAGCCGATCTTCTTTCCTACTTCCAATCTATTCCTTCCCCTCCCTCTGATCACGTGGATTTTGGGTCTCTAGAATCTGTCATCTCCCTTGTAGAAATCTCTCATGCTGTCTCGGTATTATGACATGGAAATGCTCCTGGTCCTGACGGTTTTACTATTGAATTTTAAAGCTATTTTGCTTCCCTTCTCTTACCTAAATTATTGCTTGTATTTCAATCCTTTTTTGACTCAGGCTCTTCCTGTGGTACGTTTCAAGAAGCTTTGATTTGACTAATCCCCAAAGAAGATAAAGATCACTCTCTATGTAAGAATTATCGCCCTATTTCTTTGGTATATACTGATTATAAAATTATCGCCAAAATGTTGGCTCTTCGGATGGATCCACTTTTGCCTGATTTAATTGGTCCTGAACAATCAGGTTTTGTTAAAGGACGACTCTCTTCTGACAAGTCATGCGTCTTTTTCAACATTTTGAGTAAGGCTCCCTCAGTCGATCATCCTTTGGCCGCTATTTCCCTACATGCTGAGAAATCATTCAATAGGATAGGTTGGGATTTTATGTTCCAAGCTCTCAAGTGGGCAGGCTTTCCACCTACATTTATTTCTCTTATCTCCCTACTCTATTCTGACCCGTGGGCATCAATTTTTGCAAATGGCATGGTCTCGGATTATTTTTCATCACAAAGAGTTGTTAGACAAGGTTGTCCATTGTCTCTTCTATTATTTGCTTTAGCTTTAAAACCCTTTCTTACTAAAATCCGGCAAGATGATAATATCTCGGTTTTCACTTTGGTCCCCAAAAGTTAAACTTTCGGTTTATGCTGATGACATTCATTTACACTGTTCTGACCCACAGTCTTCTCTTCCTTTTTTCATGCAACAAGTCTCTTCCTTTTCCAAAGTTTCTGGATATTACCTTAACGTCGATAAATGTGAAATTCTACCTTTAAACCCTCTTTGTCAAAAACATCTTTTTGAAAATTCTGGATTCTCTTGGCAACCTTCAAAGATCAAATATTTGGGAATTTCGTTTGCTCCTCTCTTGTCTGAAACCTTTAACATAAACTTTGAATATATATACAAAAAATTGAATGCTGCCATTACTCAATGGAATCCTCTCTATCTTTCTTGGTGGGGCCGTCTCGACTCGATTAAAATGATGTTGGCACCACTTATACTCTACACCATTTCTATGATTCCTATTCATATTAATGATCCTTATTTTAAGAGTATTGATTCTATTCTACTTAAATGTTTGTGGAAAGTTAAACGTTCCCGTATAGCACTTGCTACTTAAAAGAAGGATACGTCATCTGGTGGGCTTAAATTCCCTGATTTTAAAACCTATAATCAAGTTTTCTCCTTAAAACAGGCTACTCGTTGGCTTTCGACTGCTCTTTCCTACTACCCCCCCTCAGGCTCACACTAGAATCTTCCTTTCTTACTCCTTTTGAATTTCGGGATATATTATCCTTTACATCCACCATTGCCTCCCTTTGAAATCCTAATATTTCTCACTCTTGTAATCTTCTCATTCCTTTCTTATCCTCCTCTTATCCATCTCTCCACTCCACTCATCTACAACCTATATGGCATAATAAACAACGTAAGATTTGAAACCGTTCCATATTCTGGAAAACCTGGTATTCCCACGGTCTGTGATGGGTTTCCCAGCTTCTTTCTCATAATCAACCTCTTCCCTTCACTGACCTTCAATCTCAATTTTCCTTACCTTCTTCTTTTCGTTCACAGTATAATTCACTTTGTCCCATCCTGGTTCAATATCTTCAATCACTACCTACTACTAATGACATTCTTACTATATTACAACCTATTTCATCTGCATTGGATCGTTCCCCTTCTGCTTCTTTTCTCTATAAATCTATCCAATTTTCAACGGACAGAGCTAAATCTAAAATTGAGCTAGCCTGGGAAAAAGATTTTTCACAGGATTAGACAATTCCCCTCTGGGATAAGATATGGCTGAAACTTCATAAAACCTCTAGGGCTGCCAACACCACACAGACCCTTTTTTTCATTTATAACCGGATCTTATTTACTCCATTGATTTTGTCGACTTTCTCCTCAGACACAGCCTCTAGTTGTTGGTCTTGCTCATGTCCCTCTGCAGATTTGAAAAACATGCTTTTTGATTGCCCCCCTATACTCCAATTTTGGAAACTCGTTTGGTCCCAAATCCCAAACAATTTCAGTTTCACGCCCCCTTTCCCATTACTAACTTTTTTCTAGGTTCTCTCTCCCCTATCTACCCTCAATCCTCACAGCATTATACACTTATAGACCTCTTAATAGCTATCGCATTTCATCTCATAACCTCCAATTGGAAACTGGCTAATAATGTCACCTGTCGCTCTTGGTGGAATGCAGTCTGTTTTCATCACCGTCTTGACACAAACTATGTCTCTCCCATTTCCCTGGCAATCAAACGTGACCTCCTTTGGCTCCCTTTGACCAGTTATATATCATTAATTGCTCCCTCGACAAATACTCTTCACACTAATTCAGATGATGTTCAAAAACCACCATAATTCTCCCAATTCCTTTTATAATTTTCGTTATCTAAATACCAATTATTTGTTTGGTATCATTATGCTTACGCTGTTATTTCTTTAATGCAAGGTTCGATTGCAATTTTGTTATATTTTACTTGATGCTTTGTAATATTTTTCTTATTTGATTTTTAATTGTATTATCTATATGGAGGTATCCTTTTGATTGCTTCTTCTTCTTCTGTTTCTTCTGATTTCAATAAACTCAAACTTAAAAAACAATGGTTACTTTGTCTTGAAAACCATCAGTTTCCTATATCTCTGTCCTGATGAGGCCTGAATGATTAGCTGAGAGGCATCAACAGTTTTTGAAATAAAAGTTATAATCAGGATAAAACTATGGACGGATGTATGACGTTACAACGCATACTTTTACAACGCCTACCTTTACAACGCGGTTTTTACATCGCATACCATTACAACGCATAGTGCTTTTAGGCGCTGGATAGTGATTTATTTAATTTACTATTCCAACTCCAGTCCCCGTGGATAGTAGGGAAGGTGTTGGATAGTATATTAAATACATTCCCTATCCTAGAGCGCCCCCCAGCGCTATGCGTTGTAATGGTTTGCGTTGTAAAAGTTGCGTTGTAATGGTGGTGCATTGTAAAAGTTTCGTTGTAAAAGATGTTTCCCCTATGGACTATACTGAATCAGAAACTATACAGTGGTGTTCATTAGACTGATAAAAGCATATGAAATGGCTGTTTGGAATGCTCATTTGGGTGTATCAATGAAGTGAATATCTTTGAGACACCTTATTTGCAATATGCATGGAGAGGCTCTATATTTAAGCAAGGAGAGTGAAATTTGTCCTGCAATGAAATATGTTTATGCACACATTTTTTGAAATATTGTGAATGATTTTAATTAATGAGCACTCTACATGGTACTGAATTGTGGCAGTGATCTAAAGTCAATGGTGTTTCAGAATACATGTAGTCATAGTTGTGCATATATTGGGCTTCAATAGTAACTAAATCTGCTTTTGGAGAATAAAGTGATTAGATTTTATCCCTATTGGGCACCGTTTGTTTATATACTTTCAGGAATTATGTTTGATTATCACATGTATTTTAAAGTTTCTTTTTAAACTGCATTGTTTGATGCCATGATCTACAAATTCTTCTAAGTGTTAAAACTTCTGAAACCCTCCCGGTAGGGTTAAGGCTTGCTAGTCAATGGGAATTGGCATCAAGTATTATGTGCCACCGCTTTGAAAGAACCCTGGCTGCCAATAATCCTCAGAGGCAAGATGTGCCACAATGACAAGAGCAAATTGATTGGTATCTCTAGAAAACATAGTACCACATTTGAGTGTCCTTCACTTGGAAGATATTCAATACATTAAGAAGTTGGGAAATGGTAGTTGTTATGATTAGCATAATTAAAACTTTCAGATAGTAATGGGGCATGCAGATGTTTCAAGAGCAATCTGGATGGATGCCCAGAATGTCACAGCAAATGGTGAAGATTGAACAATTAAAAATCTCTAAGATTCCTGGGATCTTTTTTTTAATAGCCATTAGTATGACAAAAGTACAAAACTATAGAATACTAAAGAAGCAAAAAGGAAAAAAAGCGTAAAGTTCACATACATGTTTGAAATAATCACATAATTCTAGGTCAAAAGAAAAGTTACTCCATTGTAGCTAGAGGAGAGAAAGAGAAAACAAGAAAACAAGACATTGGGGAGCGAGACAAGAAAAAACAGAACACAGCAAATGGGAAACGAGGGAGACAACGGCAAGATGCATAGGATAAAATAACAATGCAGCGTTAATCCCACTGGAGACTGGACCAGATTCTTCTAATTTTGAGCAGAGAGCGGAGACCTCTGACCTTGGCAAGAGCAAGTTCCAACTCATACACCTGTCTAAGTATTGCTCAGACTTCTTTCACATTTGGGCTAGTATTATTAATCCAGGCTGTAGCGATGCAAAAATGGGCACATGCGATGACAATAGTAGCTAATAAGCTCTCAAAGCTAGCTACCTCACATTTAAGAAATGTTTCCTTATCAGTAAATCAAAAATGACGGCCGAGGTATAGTACGAGAATAGAGGAAACATTATTCCAAAATGTGCTGAACCTCGGGCAGCCAATAAACATGTGCCTTAAGCCTGCAGCAAAGAGCTGACATTTTGGTCAAAACGATTTAAACGAGGGTTGGGAAAGTTGCCCACTTGGAAATAAGCTCCGGCGATGGTACAGCATAAAGGGCCATATTATCAAGAAAGGGCGATACATTATCGCCCCTTTTATCGGCAGGAAACTGCCGCTAAAGCGGCGATAATGGGCTTGATAATATGTCCTTGTGAATTCCCATAGCAGCCCAGGTTAACACCAGAACCTGGGCTGCTATGGGAATTCACAAGGACATATTATCAAGCCCATTATCGCCGCTTTAGCGGCAGTTTCCTGCCGATAAAAGCGGCGATAATGTATCGCCCTTTCTTGATAATATGGCCCTTAGACTGTCCGATGCTGTTGTAGTTTCAGGTTGACAGAGGCTACTACTTGGTCTAATGTACCCATTGCCTCCTGTATTTCCTCGACTGTTATATCATTTTTAAGAATCCAGCTTAATTTTACGGAGATCTGCAGGCTATCATCACGAGCTACTATAAGAAATGTCTGGTAAGCTACGCTAATACCGCCACGGCCAGAGCTCACATATATTTCAAACAATATTTCTGATAGACTTGGCATTTCTGATAGCCTCTGTCCCTGCAGAAAACAGTCTCTTATTTGTAAGTATTTAAAAAAGGTATTATGTGGATACACAAACTCATCTCTTAATGCAGCAAAAGATCGAAACCCGCACCCATCATGCGATTGTCCTAATTGGTTAATACCCTTACGCTGCCAGACTCTTCCAATGTGGTCCTGGAATATGTCAGGCAGCGCTGGGTTGCCCCATAACACCGTGTACTGGTGTAGTGGGGTCAAGGAATATTCCTTGCGGATATCATGCCAGATCCAACTGATATATTTGAATACCTTAAATCTGACACGCTTGTAGTAGTTGGGATGAGAAGTCTTGTATTGTGTGAACCCAATGGACGGTTCACAAGCTAACTAATATGATAATAAAGCCAGACCAGCATCAAGCCTGTTAGGCAAGCTCTAAATCCACCCAATGAATGCCACCCAATAGTAAACCTTAAAGTCTGGGAGCCTAAAGCCCCCTTGTTTGTAAGGCAGCTTAATGAGCCTAAGAGCCCTCCTAGCACCTCTATACCCCCAGATGAAGCTACCTATGACACTGTATAAGTGCTTAAAGAAGGATCATGGAACCCGCAAGGGAATTGAGCGATATAGATATAAAAAGGTAGGGAGTATATTCATTTTAATTATGTTACAACTTCCATATATACTGAGAGGGAGCCAATGCTATCTACCCAAATTAGCTGAAACTATTTTAAGAAGCGACTCATAATTCAGCGTAACAACATCCTCTGCTTGACTGCTAAGACAGACACCTAGATATGTAGCCGCTTTTGTGGCCCCTAAGGATATAGGCAGAGTTTCAGGTTGGAAATGAAGAATTGTCTGGATCTTGGCTAGATTAAGCGTCTAGCTGGAGAAAGAGCTGAAAAGCTCAGCCTCTTATGTAATGTCAGCTATAGCATTGAATGGGTTAGCAGAGAAGACAGCAATGTAATCTGCGTATTTTATATAGATTTATTTATTTTAAAAGTTTTATAGAGCGCTGGCTAGACCCAGAGGTATCAGAGCGCTTTACATGATCAGGATAGAATAAGGCAAACATAGTATAAAAAGCATGTAACAAAGTTAAAAAACAAAACATAATTACTAAATCAAGGAAAGATGAAACAGGAGTTGAAGCAATATAAAACAGGTAATATAGGTAGAGTGGAATTACAGGAAAAGGGCCATATATTACAGAGACAAATATGGTATAGTGAAAGAGATTAGGCGTCAGGCACTGGATTAGGATCCCCTGTATTAGTTAAGGAGGTGGGTTTTTAGTTTTTTTTTTAAGCTGGCGTATGAGGGGTTACAGCGCAGGTGTTTCGGGAGGGTATTCTAGATAGTAAGTGCATTTCCAGAGAAGGAGCGAGATTGTGTGGTTTTCTTTTTATGCAGAGGAGGGATTAGGAGGAGGGCGTGTGTGCTTCTCAGAGGACGAGTGGTACCAGCGATAAGGAGTTTCTTGGATAGGTACTGCAGGGTGTTTTGGTGGAGGGCTTTATAAGTAATGCATGCTGTTTTGTAAGTTGATCTCCCCTCGATAGGGAGCCATTTAAGCGATTTGAGAGCTGGGGAGATATAATCGAAGCATTTGCAGTCTGTGATGAGTCTGGCTACAAGGTTGAGCACAGCTTTAATGGGAGCAAGGTGGACCTTGGGGATTCCGTTGAGGATGGCGTTGCCATAGACAATACGTGAAAGAACCAGTGATTGAACTGCAAGTTTAAAATCATCGATGGGTAAGCATGGTTTGATTTTCTTAAGGTGACGGAGAGTGAAGAGGGCTCCTTTGGCAGAGTTTTTGATGTGAGTGTTAAGGGTGAGGGTGTAGTCGATAGTAATGCCAAGAAATTTGACGTAGTTGGACAGTGTGAGTGAGCAGTTGAGTGCGTTAATGCGATCCATGATTGAATGAGGAGACGTTCCTTTTTAGGGGCGAAGAGGATGATTTCAGTTTTATTTGGGTTTAGTTTGAGATGATTTGACTGGAACCAGGATTGAATCTTGTGAAGGGAGTTGTAAAGGTGTAAGATGTCAGCGTGGGTTTTAATCTTGTAATAGATTTGGGTGTCATCAGCGTAAAGGTGGCAGTTGATGCCTGCTTGTTTAAGAATGAGAGTCAGGGGATCCATAAACAGGTTAAAGACGGAAGTGGAGAGGATAGAACCTTGGGCGCCTCCAAGGGAGACAGGAGTGGGGTTAGAGAGACAATTTGAATTTTTATTTGCTGAGTACGGTGTTGAAGGTATGAAGTGAACCATTTGAGGGCGGTGGCGTTAAGGCCAAAACGGGTCCTAAGAACGTTGAGTAAGGCTGAATGGTTGACTGTATCAAACGCTGCGGAGAGACCAAGGAGGATAAGAAGGCAGGTCCCGCCATTGTCAAGTGATTGATTGATTCATCAATGACATTGAGCATTGCCGTTTCGGTGCTACAGCCTCTCCTGAAGCCAGACTGAAGGGGGTCAAGTAGGTTAAAGTTTTCGATGTGTTTGTCAAGTTGTAGTAGGACACATTTTTCAAGGACCTTTGAGAGAAGGGGGAGGTTAGTGAAAGGGTGGAGATTGTTTAGGTCATTTGGGTCAGCATTTGGATTTTTAATTATGGGCGAGATTTGCCCAAGTTGAAGGGAGGTGGGGACAGCCCGTGGGGAGAGTGGAGTTGATAATTTTTGTCCAGAATGGGGCGATGATGTGTTTAAGGGTGGGGACAAGATTGGAGGGTACAGGGTCTTTTGTGTGGGAGGACGGTTTAATATTGCTAATTATTTTGAGCACTTCTAGCTCTGTGACGGGAGGAAGTTGAGCAAGGATGCATTGTTCTTTAGTTGTGAGTTAGGGGAGTTGGTAGCATGTAAAGTGGTAGGAGAGAGGCCAGTGGAGTGGTTGGGGGGGTGTAGAGAAGAGGGAGGGTGAGAGGGGTCGTAAGGGAGTAGGATGGAGGGTGGTTTAGTGGGAGGGAAGGATTGATCAATTTTGGCAATTTTTTCCGAGAAGAAATGGGCAATTTCGTCGCATTGAGACACACTGGGGAGATCCCTAGATTCTGCAGCACATGCCTTATAAAAGGCTCGATGTAGAGGGCAAACAATAAGAAAGAAAGTGGGCGGCCTTGCTGTTACTCCTTTGAACGGCAAAGTGAGTAGAGGAAATGCCACTGAGTTTGACTGCTGCTACAGTGTTTTTATAAAGTTTCTGGACCGAGGAGATGAACCTAGAGCCAAGGCCAAATGTTGACATAGTGAGCAAGAGTGCCTCCCAGGCAACTCTGACAAAGGCCTTTTCAGAGTTGAGCTTGATCATCCCTATGTCTTTATTTATTTTGCCGAATGCATCAAAGGCAGTAATAGCCGTGTTGATATGAGCCGCCATGTCTCTACCAGGGACAAACCCATGGTGTTGCTCAGAGACTAACTGATGGATAAGAGGGGCCAAGCGTGAGGCCAAAAATGTTGAGAAAATTGTGGCAACAGTGTTGATCAAATATACAAGCCTCTGTCCTCAGGTGGTTTCCCATTCTTAGGGAATACCACTATATTAGTGACACTCCAAGAGGCAGAGGCATCACCCCATTAGTGATGCCTGTGATCAATTCTGTAAAGACGGGTACCAAAATGTCCCTGAACATTTTATAGAACTTGAGCGGAATAGTATTTTCACCTGCCGTCTTATTTGAGGGGAGGGACTTAATTACGTCCTCAACCTCTGCTAACTCTATATCTTTTTTGCAGTGATACAGACTCTGCAGAGTCGAGCCACAGTAATTGGCTCTCTTGCAGATATTTGAGGAGAACGTAATTATTGCTAGATGCTGGCTAGCGGTATAGTTTGGAAACAAATAGTCTAAACTGTTTGACTATATCCTGTGATTGAGTATAAGACAGACCTTCTCCTTTAATAAATTTGACGTTGGTTCTAGCCTTCCAGTCAGAAATCTGAATAGCCAACAAACGGCCAACCCCCTCTCCATATTCATACTGCAGGGTTTTATGTTTATGATATTTAGGGGCGACCTTCTCTGCTAACCCTCTATTAAGCTTTGGTCGTACTTCTAGGAGCCTGAGGTATATTGGCTGCCCCGCTAGAACCCTTACTACAATTGCTTTTGCGTCTTGACATATCAGATCTAGGTAGTCAATGCGATCCTACTCTCCCTCCTTGGTTGCCCACCGAGTCTGTGCTAAAATAAACTGGAGAGTGCCCCCCCCCCCGACGCAGGCTTTCATACAGTCCCATACACCCGAAATAGAAGCATGACCGATGTTGTTTCTTAATACTCCGCCAGTGCTCTTCTGATATGTGCCTGATACTCTTGGTTACTAAGTAGATGTTGAGGAAATGAGAAGGCCAGATGAGCCTCTCTGGCCCCCAGCTGCTTCTGCAGTGTTAGCATCACTGGATTGTGATCGGATGTGATTTTTGGGCAGACTTGCATTTTCCAATAATGATCTCTTGATAAAAATCATGCCAATGCAAGAGTACTGTTTGTGTGGGGATCAATAAAATGTATACCCCGGCAACGTTGGAAATAGTCTCCTGCAAGCATCGTCTAGCTGATGTGAATTCAAATAGTTCAAAAATAGCTGCCCTAGTCCTAACCATTCTGGCCCGTGTTTTACTATTGGTAGTCTCAATTTTATTATCCATGATACAATTTCTGTCGCCCATAACTATCAGATCCCCAGCCCAGCACAGCAGTTCAGAGCTTAAATTGTGATAAACGTCAGGACAATCAGAATTGGGGCCATACACTACACCGATTGTACTTTTATGCCCAGATTTCAAAAGCTGAGCTATTGCCCATCTCCCCTTGGGATTAGCTAGTGTGCGAAAGGCTGTGATTGCTAAGTTCCTAGACTTTAGTATAGCAACCCCACGTATAGAAACAGCCTGTGGGGTACATATTAATATACCCAAACCAATTTGTTTCAGCTGAGATCTATCCTTATAAGCTAGATGAGTCTCAGTTAAGCCTAGTATATGTGGCCTAAATACCCGAGGTTCCTTCCCAATGAATCACCGCTTTCTAGCCTGTTTCAACCCTGCCAAGTTCCAGCACAGAAGTTTTAAATCAAATATTACATGAACTAAATTCGGCCCTCTTCCCCCTAATTGTATCCTTTTGCCCTATTTGATCTGTGAGTAAACTTCTAGCTATTGAGTGGCTACTTAACACCCTCCCTTCCCTACCCCCCAACCCCTGACGAGATGGTGAAAGACCACTCTCCTGTGATACAAACAACCAAGCTACCCCTGCTGAACCCACCCCCCTGTACCTACAGAAAGGAATCATCCCCTTCCCTGTTGTTGCTGACTGACAGCCTAGTGGGAGCCCACTCCCCACCTCCCCTCCCCCAAGACACAAACCACCACCATCCCCCCACATCACCCACTAGTGTGTACGAGAAAGTGTTTAAAAAAACAAAAATGAGAGAGGGGATCGTAAAAAAAATTACCTTTTTCTATATTTTGTAAATTGGTGTCGGATTTTCCTGTGTTGAGTTTTGACTTTATTACTGTTTATGTGCTCCAGAAATACTTAACATATTACCTCTAAGTGAAGCCTGACTGCTTTTGTGCAAAGCTACTAGAGGCTTAATCACAGGTTTACTTATTTACTTTTTTTTCGGTTCACCCCAACATAGATTGTAGTTGTTGTTTGAGAAGGGCTAACACCCCTCAACCAAACACCCATTTTTCAACACTGTGGATTTTGAAGACTCTATGCACAGCCGCGGCCGGTAGTGGGCGAAACGGCCGGGCGGTGACGTGGGGAGGGGGAGAGGCAGGGTGGCGGGGTAGTAATGTATGGATTACGGACTTTAACAGGTAAGTAAACATAAAAATAAATAAAACGAATTTTGTTGCGCGCACTGCATCGCATTTGGTTTTATTTATTTTTATGTTTATTTAACTGCTAAAGTCCGTCATCCATACATTACTACCCCCCACCCTGCCCCTACCCACATCACCGCCCTGCCGGTACTCCCACTACCGGCCGCAGTTTTCTATTAACTGCCAGTGTTCCTGAAAACATGAACACTGTGTTGTCATGAGGACTGCTAAATAAATGGAGAGCAAACGTGCAGAGATCAGGGACAACGTGGAGCTGCACACAGGTACCTGGACAGCACCCGGACACCCCAGTTGTCCCACTGCAATCGGTGTTTATATGTCTCAATTTATTCAGACATCCTTTTTTGTAGCATGCAGATCATCACATCTGGCAGGAGCAAGCATTTAACTAACTGAGCATCCGGCCAGTTGTATGTAACTGTGTGTGAAAATATGAGTGTTGCCTCTGCGTGCATTGGTGTCTTCAAACTACTCTGTATTTGATTGTGTTGCCACATGGTATAAAAAATCCGAACTCATGTGAATTGACATCGATTTGTTTTTATTTTCGAAGTCAGTTGTGATGAATGCAATACAATAATATTTGTTTAAGGCTACTCTGGATATTTTTCAATAACATTCTCTTATCAAAGTTTTCTCGCAACTAAACGCTGCTGTCCTTCGTGAATTCCACAATATTATCAAGTTCATTATGATACAAACATTGTTCTATTGTACAATGTTACACTGACTTTATTACGTTCATTAAAATGAACATGTGTACAATTTAGTTTAAGCAAAATGGGTTTTGTGAACAAAAAGTGTTCCGAAATGTACTAGATAAGGTTTCATCCTACATACAATTTGCATGTGTGTTAGCAACGCCTGAAAGTCTCTCACAGTTTCTGATTCTTAGGTGCAAATGCATAATATTTTTCTCACGTCTGTTACCATCTGCACATGTGCAAACGTACATACTGTATATTTAGAAATCTGCAAATGTAGCCCAAAAGTGAATTTGCACTTTAAAACGTTTTCAGTTTCAACACAGGGAACATGTTTGTCCTTGTAAAAATAATTTTCCCTTCACGCCCACCAATATTTAAGTTCTTTCTTTCACTTTCCCACCTTGAATACTCGCTAAATCTGATCTTGACAAACATAAACTCTGAATCGCGTTCAGGCTGTGAAAGTGCTTTGCAGACGTTTGTGTAAACCCACAAGTTAATGCGTTTGTGAGCATTGGTCTACTTTTCCACTGTTCCTATCCTAAAAGACCTCAACCCGCTCCTGCAGTCAATTTACTATAAATTACAGCACAGTAGCATAATTTGACATACCAGCCTTTCCAGGAGAATTCACGCACCAGAGGGAGTGACCGCCACCTCGCCGTAGCAGAGATTGAATTTGCCAGTGACCGGAGGAAAAAGAGCCGAGTCCCCCCTGCCGCCGCAGCTCAACATCTACGCGGAAGCAGAGCGGGGGGACTCCAACACCCGGGAGCCTGTGCGGGGGCGCGCGACAGTGACGCGCAAGAAGGCGGCCGGAGGCGCTTAAAACAGCGGCGCCGCCGGAGCGCCTTGGGAGCCTTTCCAGGAGAATTCACGCACCAGAGGGAGTGACCGCCACCTCGCCGTAGCAGAGATTGAATCTGCCAGTGACCGGAGGAAAAAGAGCCGAGTCCCCCCTGCCGCCGCAGCTCAACATCTACGCGGAAGCAGAGCGGGGGGACTCCAACACCCAGGAGCCTGTGCGGGGGCGCGCGACAGTGACGCGCAAGAAGGCGGCCGGAGGCGCTTAAAACAGCGGCGCCGCCGGAGCGCCTTGGGAGCCTTTCCAGGAGAATTCACGCACCAGAGGGAGTGACCGCCATCTCGCCGTAGCAGAGATTGAATCTGCCAGTGACCGGAGGAAAAAGAGCCGAGTCCCCCCTGCCGCCGCAGCTCAACATCTACGTGGAAGCAGAGCAGGGGGACTCCAACACCCAGGAGCCTGTGCGGGGGCGCGCGACAGTGACGCGCAAGAAGGCGGCCGGAGGCGCTTAAAACAGCGGCGCCACCTCCGCGTAGCGGGACGCGAGCGGGACCAAACGCGGGGCTAAGCCCGGGCAAAGGGCGGGCCCTCTGTGGCCCTCAGAGGCCCGAGGAGCCTGGCCTGGGCCACTCACGCTGCCAGTTGACTCCCAGCCCTTGGACCCACGGACCACCAAAACAACTGTAAGTTCGCCTATTGTTCACTTTATTATTATCGGGACTAATATTACAGACTGACATTTGTGACTGCCTACACGCAATCCCTGCTATCCCCCACTGCCATTTTACTGGAGTCTGTTATGAACTGTCGAGAGACCAGAAGCATGGCAGCTGCTGGGGCCAAAAAACTGACTGGTACCCTTGACGATTTTATTGTGCGGACTCATGCCCTAATAGATGAAGGGATCATTTTAATGGACAGAAGGGTGTCTCAGGATTTGGCTATGGCCAGGAGATCTTCCTTAGGCCTTATAGCTCAAGCTTGCTCCCCACATGCCGAAATAGGTTCAAATACCCTTGCTATTGTACATAATGAGGGGGGCCATGATGTTTTAAGCTCTCAAGAAGGTTTGGAGGCAACACCTAATCTCGCTTTGTTAGTAGAGAGTGGTATACCTGAAAATGAGTCTGATTGCGCCTCTAATGTTAATGCACATCAAAGGGGCATGAAAGAGGGGGCAATTCCAAAACAAAAGGCCAAACCTGTTACACGTAAAAGGAAAAAAGCACAGACCACTCATAACCTCGTCCAAACTACCCTAGATCTGGCGCCTCTAAACACAATAAACATAAATAGCACTCTGGTTGCTCATACTATTGATACTGATGGAGCTCACCAAGCCAATGTGGGCCTACCCCTAAGCTTACCAGATGATACTGTTATAGACAGCAGTTTAGAGGAAATTTTGGATTTAAGTGGTGAAGTAGATAATCATGTCAGAAGCAACGAGGACAGGAACAGCTTAAACATGGGAAATAACAACATCTTTGAAATGTTAAAAATCCTCCTTGAACCCATTGAGGTTAGGTTACGTTGCCTAGAAACTATTTTAAAAAACATTCATAAAGACATAAGTGCTCCCAGTTTCTGTTTGGATAATAAGATGCCCCACGTAAAAAAGATTACGAATAAGCCTTCCACAGCAGACAAAAATGTCCCTATCATCAAATGCGTGCCCAGCAATTCCACTAATACCATCAATTCAGGAGGCACTATTTTGAAAACCCCTGACCCAAAACAGATACCTGCTAAACCTAAGGTACCCTCCCAGGTCAAGTTTAAAGATCCTACACCCCGACCCCTAAACTAGACCAGGCCCCAAAAGAAAAGAGAGAACTACGGAGAAACATCCACCTTCCCCAGGATGCATGCTCCTACGTTGTGATCTTAACTGGGGTTACTGAACTTGCACCAACTGAAACAGAGTCCTACCAAACCCTAAAAAATAAGGTATGTCACTGGCTGTCCAAAAATCACCCACTATCGCCCGGCATGCCCAGTAACATCTTAATGGTGGAGAGAACTCCTTGGGTTGGAGGTAACAGGAAAAATTTACAAGGTGACTGCGTTGTGGTCACCTTCGAGAACCCACAGGTAGTAAAGCATATCTGTGCCGGCACACCGCGCTATCAGGCGAGCACGGTCACTGCCAGGCCTCTCTCCTACTTCTATGCTCAGGGGAATCAATCCGATAGAAGATGGAGTTGGTTAAATGGCCCCCAGGAACATAAAACTAGACAGAAGTTCAATCCCCCATGGGAGGTCCAACCCCGCGGCTGGGATGAGGGTGGTGAGGACGGATGGAATCTGGTTAGGAGAAGAAGGGTCAGACCTCTCCAGGCTGGGTTTGCTGCAGGGCCCCAAAATAACCACCCACATTATGATTATCACTATGTGAACGGGCAAGAAAACTACTATAACGTTCCAACGTTCAATCACTATGATTACCCGTCATTTACTGAATGGGTAGATTGACATACACTGGGCTCACCCACTAAACAACTGCAAAATGCCCCTTACACTCTTCCACAGAGCAGTCAGCCCGTGCAAGAACTAAACTCTCAGTTAAGTACTGATCCAACGTTAACTATAGGCCAGGGTACTGAGGGAGGGACAGCATTGTGTGCATCAGATGGGAATGAAAGGGGCAGGCGGGGGATCGCACTGGCCACATGGAATATTGCGGGCCTTAGGAATAAAATTGATGACCCTCATTGGAGAGATCTTATAGGCTCAATGGACATAATTGCCATGCAGGAAACGTGGGCCACCGAAAATGTACTTACAGTGGACGGTTTTACCACTTTTTTTCTTCCAGCTGTTAATTCAAAGCGAGGGCGGGCCAGAGGTGGTCTGGTTACTTTGATATCTGCAAAAATCTCAGGCACCTATAATGAAATTCCTACTGGCAGTCCCTACTGTCTTGCAGTTTTAATTACACACAGGGGCTTTAAGGCTGTACTGTTAGTGAACTTCTATAACTCCTTTGATAGAGAACATCCAGTTGACAACCTGTCGAGGTTAAATTCCTTTTTAGTCAACTTCCAGGAGTCTATGGATCCTGACTGTATTGTTATTCTACTGGGAGATTTTAATGTCCATTGTTGCCAGGAAAAATGTCCCCCCAATATTTTATTTGGCCCCCCAGATGAAGAAAATATCCATTTTGAACATTCAGAGCAGGGAACATTTTTAGAATCCCTGCTAGCTGAAAATGGACTAATGTTGCCACTTGGGGGGGAAGAGGGCATTCCAACTTTCACGGGTCATGGCAGTGGGTCCACCATTGATTATATTTTTTTGAGTAGTAGTCATGGCAGTAATATTATTTGTTACAATGTTGTAAGGTCCCATTTTAGTGACCACAATCTGGTTGTACTAAAAATTAAGAATGTATTTGACAATAAGGAAAGCAGCTTGAGTCTAGTTGATAAATGTGATTTACGACCAACTGACCAGGCCCGTAGAATTAAATGGTGTAAAATAATTCATGAGGACTTTTTTGGTAATTTGTGTATAAGTAGTCAGGAGGCCTTTAAACTTTGCTTGAATGACCAGGCGGGGGACATAGAGGTAATAGAGGCGTATAATCGGGTTTGCGCCGACATCGTGTCCCACCTGACACAACAATGTAAAAGGAAAACTCAAGGAAAGGTAGGCTGGTTTGACAACAAATGTTCTGCTGCCAATCACAAGTTAAAAGTAGCCTTAAAATCCAAACCAGTAGACAGAAAACTCGTGGCTACCCTCAGGAAAGTATACAAGACCACCATTGAGAATAGGCGGCGTGAGATCAGAGAGGATGCTTGGGCCGACCTAACCTCAACTGATGTCCTGAAAAGTAGCGCCAAATTCTGGGCCGTGGTCAATCAACCATTCTTCTCGGACTCAAGCAATAATGAACTGGATTGTGGCATCCAAGAAGAGAAATGGCACTTGCACTTTAAATCTGTTTATGAACAGGTAACCCCTGGGGCTGAGGACATGACTAGTTTATACCAACTCCCCTATAGCCTAACGGTGGATGAGGATGAGGTGGCCGTAGCCATTGAAAAAATGACTAGTAATAAAGCTCCCGGGCCGGATGGGGTTCCCGCTGATCTTTTTAAAGTGGATATTTTATTCTGGTCCAAAATCTTAGCTAGAGTTTTCAACAGCATTTTTAAAGCAGGTATCCCAGAATCATGGACCCAATCTGTAATTGTCCCTATTTTTAAAAAAGGAGACAGGGGAGAACCCGGAAATTATCGCCCTATATCCCTAATAGATTCTGCGGTTAAGGTCATAGGGAGGGTGGTTCTCAGCAAACTTACTGAATGGTTAGAGGAGACTAACACCCTCTCCCCCCTTCAGTATGGTTTTAGAAAGGGACGGAGTACCATCGATCAGAGCTTAAACCTACGATTGCTGATAGGAAAATACACTAAAGCAAAGCAGGGATCCCTGTACATTGCCTTTATGGATCTGTCCTCGGCATTTGACCGAGTTAACAGATCCAAGTTGTGGGGCCAGCTCCTTAGCATAGGAATTGACCCAAATATTGTGTATTTTCTAGCCGACCTCCATAAGGACCTTACCGCTACAGTTCGCTATGACAGAAAAGGGAACTGCACAGGGAAAATTAGTATTACCAACGGTGTAAGGCAGGGCTGCATTCTTGCTCCCCTGCTCTTTACACTATATATTAACGACTTGGGTGGAACACTGGGTACAGCATGTAAAGATATACCTAGGGCAGGGAAATACACATTGCCCGCATTACTGTATGCGGGAAACATCATTTACCACGAAGGTATTACCACTAATAACATTTACCACGTGACACTTACCACGCAAACGTCTTTACAACGAGGGTGCCTTCCACGACGTCTTTACCACAGGCTGGGGGGGAGACGTGGTATTCCTTCAAGTTGTTCTGCGTGGGCTTGGGGGGGCAGGAGGGGGCGTGGGCTTGGGGGGCAAGGGGGGGGCTCGGAGGGCGGCTGGGGGGGTCTCCCCCCCAAAAAACAAACAAAGGAGCGGATTACTTAAATTAAAAAAAAACGAACTTCAGTACCACCGAAGAAAAAGGAAAGTGCCTCCCCAAAGACGTGCCGTTTACGTGAAAATAGCAGTCCTTTTTTAGTTTTGGTAGACGTGTTTTGACGCTTGTTTCGATGGTGAATTGAAGTACGGGCTGCTGGTGAAAGACAGGAAGGTGTCAGGTAAGAAATTAATCTTTATCGTTTGTGCTTAAAGGACGTTAAAATGCGTGGTATAATCCTTCGTTGCAAATTCCAGCGTGGTAAAGCCACTTGCGAACTAAAATTTGCGTGGTAATGCCATGCGTGGAACTTGTAATCGTGGTAATATCATATATTCACTGTATGCAGACGATGCTGCTCTTATAGCTAGAACTGCAGTGGGTCTGCAAAGCCTGTTGAACTCTTTTTATAGTTTTATGACAAAACTGGATCTAGGTATCAATTTTAGCAAATCCCATGTAATGGTGGTAGGTCACCATGCAAAGGCCAAAAAAAACGTTATGATTTTACACTGTAATGGCCACAAGTTATCAAGGGTTTCCAGATTCCCTTATTTGGGTGTTGTTTTTGATGACCGTTCCACATGGCACCCCCAAATGCTGGAGAAAAAAAAGGTTTTGGCACGATCCATATCTGCAGTCCTTGGTTTCTCACGTAAACTTGGGGTGAAGCCCATAGAGGCAGTTTTAAAAGTGTACGCTGCTAAATGCATAGCCATCGCTTTGTATGGTGCTGACCTGTGGGGCATTAGGCCTGTCAAATTTCTCCAAGTGATCGCAGATAATTTTTTAAAATCCATTCTCTCCTTGCCAAAATCCACGGCCAGCTTTATTGTACATCAGGAATGTGGGGTGGATTTTTTGGAAGACCGAGTTTCTATGGCCCCTCTGTTGAAATGGATATCTGTGTGGCTCAATCCAGAGCTTGTAGTTAATCATGAAATCCTGAAGGACTGCCTAAAATTAGATCATTGGAACATGATTCCTTGGCTAAAATATGTTGAACAGTTGTGTGTAAAGCTGGGAAGGCCTGAACTGTTCCACAACCCATCCGCCCTTGTGAAGTCTGATTTGAAGTGGACAAAAACACTTTTTTGTTGTATAGTGGAATGGACAGGGAAAACAGGGAGCTGATAAAACCCTTTGTTAGGTCTCATCAATTGATTGTCTCTTCAGACCATGAACCGGAACTTTACCTGAAGGTTGTTAATAATCCAAACCATAGGTACCTTCTCACTAAGTTCCGATTGAACAAAGTCCATTTGTTAATTTCTGGCCGTCATGGCTGGACCAGGGACTCGGATTTGAACATATGTAACTGCGATGGCTACTCCATCATGGACACTGCCCATTACCTGTTTTTTTGTACCCACTTCAAAGGCATCAGGAAAAAATGTATTATCCCCCTGTTAAAGGGGAGAGGGTTTAGGCAGGTAAAACCAGCTATTTTATATCTTCGGATGTTAACTAATATCTGGGAAATCTATAATGTGGCCAAATGTTTATCTATTGCAGTGAGATTGGGTAAAAAGATCAATTGGACGTAAAATACCCACTACTAATTCTGCTTATTGTATAACTGAATCTAGCTTTTTATTCTGTAATGTTTTTATCATCGCTTGCCTCTTTTTAATCGTAAAATGTAACTCTTTTTAATGATGTATTGCGACCTCTGGACCGTTTTTAGGTTTTGCCTAGCAATGCGTACGAAGCACGCATGCGCTAGCAAAACCTCTTGAGTTCTATGTCGGGTGATGACCCGCCTCTGTCTATCATTGGCTAGCTCCATAAATGGAGGCTAGCCATTGGGAGACAGAGGCTGTCAATCGCGCTTTCTCTTGAAAACGCGATTCGGGGCGTTTCTGGTGCTTTTTTTAAGCCCCGCCCTTTTGTCCCGGGCCGCGCTGCGATTGGCTGACGGCCCGGGACACCCCCGTGATGTCATTCCCGGGCCGCGCTGTGATTGGCTGCCGGCCCGGGACACCCCAGTGACGTCAGCCAATCACAGCGCGGCCCGGGACCTGACTTGTTCTTTTTTAGCCGTCTCTCTCCCGCCCGCCCACTGTCCGTGTTCGATGCCTTCGGGTAAAGTCCGCCTCCTGGGAGCAGTCCGGTGAGTTTTAAAGTTCTCCGTGTCCCTCCTCCCGCCGTCCCCCCTCCCGCTCTCCCCCCTCCCGCTCTCCGTGTGGTCTTGTCTTCCTCCCGGAGCCTGGTAATGAAAGCCTAAGCAGTCCGGTGAGTTTTAAAGTTCTCCATGTCCCTCCTCCCGCCGCCCCCCCTCCCGCTCTCCCCCCTCGTGGTAGCACTTTGATTCCAGCAATGTAAATAGGGGGCTTGGCTAAGGACTATCCAAGGGGGCCTTATGGGCAGTAATTTAGATTGGTGCAGTTTGGATTAGACGAGTGCCTGGTCTGCGGCTGAATTGAAAGTATCTCAAATGAGAGGGGTATGGATGACAGGGGTATGGCTGAGAATGTAGCAGCGATTCAAAGGAGATGTTTGTAATTTAATTAAGTGCTGGTTACAGGAGAAGGATAATTGCAATTGTGGTTCAGCTGAGAGTGCTTTACATGAGTGTGACTTGGCCGAGAGTGGCATCGATGAGTGCGGTTTGGGTTAGATGAGCAGTGGTTCGGAGGAACGGGATTGAGGTGTGACTGAGAGTTGTTTACATGAGTGCTGTTTAGTTACATGCAACCTCCGATCTTCACCCCCGCCACGGCGCCTCAGATGTGGTGCTGACATCACATTCCTCCAAGCGCATTCCTGGCCCGTGCCTCCGGGGCACTGTTTTGGAGTTGAGCTCTGGCCCAGTTAGATTTCTGTAATTGGCAGGGCTCGCCGGAGAATAGGAACAGAGAAGTCTTTAAATCAACACCACATTTCGGAATACTACTCCCTCTGTCCTCCTCCTCCGGCGCTGGCTTCAGCTCCGCCCCGGGCCACAGGGATGGGGGCTGTGGGACCCCCGCACTCCCCCGTCTGAGAGCAGCTCTCCGAGTCTCTCTGTCTCTCTCATACACACGCCGTGCTCTGTCTTCTCTGTCTGCCTCGGTGTTTCTCCGTGGCTCACTCGTCCCCTCGCACTCTCTTAGTCTTAACCCTTCCCTCACCCTGTCTCTCTGTGGCCGCCCCTCTCCGCTCCTCTCCTTCGCCAAGGCCCTCCCGCTCCTCTTTTTTAATGCTTTTCTTATCTGTCTCTTTCTCCCCTCGGTGCCCCTCTCTCTCTTTCCTCGCCCTCCACCACTCCCTCTCTGCCCGCCCCTCTCACCCTTGCGCTGTCGTTTTCCTTCTCTTCTTGTTGCTCGCTCTCCCTTCTTACTCGCTGCCGCCTGTCTGCCCCTTCCTCACTGTCAGTCCTGGCGCTCTGCACACTCTCCCCTCCTTCGCCCCAACCGACCTCCTTCTCACTGTCCCTCACTCTCTTCCTGGTTCTCGGTTCCTGCCCCTCACACTGTGCCCTGCTGCCCGAGCACCGCAGGGGGCACAGACAGGCACGGCATGGGGGCATGACCGGATACTGCACGGGGCACGAACTGTCAGCATGGGGGCACGGACTGGCACAACACGGGGGCACGGACTGGCACCGCAGGGGGCACGGACCGGTACAGCATGGGGGCACGGACCGATACAGCATGGGGGCACGCAGGGGGCACGGACAGGCACAGCAAGGAGCATGACCGGATACTGCACGGGGCACAGACCGGTACAGCATGGGAGCACAGACAGGCACAGCATGGGGGCATGGCCGGATACTGCGCGGGGCACGGACTGACACAGCATTCGGCCACGCACTGGCACAACACGGGACACGCACAGCATGGGGGCACAGACTGGCACAGCATGGGGCATGGCCAGGTACGGCACGGAGGCACGGACTGGCAGAGCATGGGGCATAGAAAGACAGTGCACAGGGGCGTAGGCAGGCGCTGGATGGATTCATTATCAGGCAGTGCACAGTGGCATGTAAAGGCAGGGTACAGGGGGATAGACAGGCACTGCATTGATACATGTCAGGCACTGCATTGGCATGGAAAGGCAGTGCACAGGGCCGTGAGGAGGCACTGCAATGATACATTGTCAGGCAGAGCACAATAGCATGCGAAGGTAGTGCACAGGGGTGTGGGCAGGCAATGCATTGATACATTGTAAAGCTGTACACAATGGCATGTAAGGTCAGGGGCTAGACAGGCCCTGCATGTGCACAGCAACGTGGGCAGGCACTGCATTGAATCATCGTCAGTGCACAGGGCGTGAGCAGGCGCTGCATCGATACATTGCACACTAGAGTATTAAAGGGCTGCTGAGACCCAGAGATGCTGTTGTGACCAGGTTATGAAGGCACCTAGAAGGCCAGAGTCAAACAAGCAGACCGTGGGCACCCAAAAAATGCCATTGCAATAGAAAACTCGATCATAAATTGCTCTTACAATAGTGGAAAATCTGCCAGAATGGCGCATTTACCACCGCAGGAAAGGAGCATTGCGAGGGCCGTCCGTGCAACATGCAGTGAGAAAATACAAGCTCAGGAGTGTGTGAGTTTTTGCAAACATTTTCCAAACTGTTTGACCATCCTAGAAGTGGGCGGATGGATGAATGGGCGGATGGATGAGTGGGCGGATGGATGAGTGGGCGGATGGATGAGTGGGCGGATGGATGAGTGGGCGGATGGATGAGTGGGTGGATGGATGAGTGGGCGGATGGATGAGTAGGTGGAAGGATGAGCGGATGGATGAGTGGGTGGTTGGATGGATAAGTAGGTGGAAGGATGAGTGGATGGATGAGTAGGTGGAAGGATGAGCAGATGGATGAGTGAGAGGATGGATGAGCGGGTGGAAGGATGAGCAGATTGATGAGTGGGCGGATGGATGTGTGAGCGGATGGATGAATAGGTGGAAGGATGAGTGGATGGATGAGTAGGTGGGCAGCTGGAGGGAGGGACGAGGGAGCGGATGTATGATGAGGTCACGGGCGCCTGCTTTGATAGATGAGTGGGTACCGGAATGGTCAAGTGGGCAGCTGGGTGGGTGAATGAAGAGATTGGCAAGCGCATGCGTAGATAGATGAGCGGGTGGATCAGTGGCTGGGTGTTCAGATGGGTTAGATGAGTGGTTGAATTTGCTATTGTAAATGACAATGCCATTTATGTTAAAAAAAAACATAAATAAAAATAATGTCAAGAGCAATGCCAATAGCTCTAACTTTAACAAAGGCAAAACCATTGCATTGTAAATGCTTGTTTAAGTGTGTCTTGTACTTTTATGGTTTCTGAAAATTGAACCGAATAAAGTATTTCTTGACTTGACATACCAGCACATCTATTTATTAGAACAAATGTCGCAAATGAATTCCCCCTCGTAAATGCAGTTGTTTGCAAACTTGCACTTAAGTTTCCAACTAAAATTGTCAGATGGGCTCCATGTGATTTACTATATTAATTTGTAGCTTAATTTCTGCCAAACGGTCTAATCTTAATCCACTGTATGAGTATGCCGTTCTTACACCACATAGTTTAGGTGTTGGTCTGCGCCACTAACCATGCTACAAGACCATGTGGGCACAATCTACAAGTTCATCTGCCAACAGGGATGTATTCTCTGAGTGTTAAATAGTGCTGTTTACAAGAATCCTGTCAGCAGTTTTTTTTTTGAATAGATTAAAAATGTACTCACTCACACTTACCTACATGTTATCTGTATCATGGTGGGTCTGCAGCCAGAATATGGGAACAAACTCATCACATCAACAGGCACAAAATATACTCAATGATTTGCCAAGCGACGCTGTTGTAACAGTGACACCGGCTGAAAACCAAAAAACATTCCAAATTTACAAAAAAACTTTTAATGTTCACTGTGTTTTACCTTCTCAGAAATTACCGCATAATTAAGAGTGTCCCTGTCTCTGAGAGGAGAAATGTGGAATCAGAGTAATTGCACTCACAATATACACATTTTCTATCTTTATAATCAGTTTTTGCAGTGAACATTTTGTCAAGACATACCTAGTGAACTGTGCCCAAGGAAACATCTTGGGTGTGTGGTGTTATCATACAATTTTGGGTAACAAGATCAGGCAGGAGCACTATTTGCACCTGACCCTGGTATTTGTTGGTCACTCAGGACGAGGGTCTGGGTGTTATTTCATCAGGTACTAGTTAATCGATGGTCTTCTATAGGAAAAACAATGTTGTCACTATATACAAGATCCTGCTATTTCTTTATGCTTTCCTTTTTTGTCCAGTCCCTTTACCCATCATTGACTCCTTCGTGTTTACCTCAGATCTAAACACAATGATGTAACATTTGGGTAAAAATATACAAGAAACCAAGGAAGAACTTGAAGACAAAATGGCAAAGATTTCCATGGCCACCATGTACTTGCCCTTAGTACTGAGATGAGCAGGAATAAATGACAGCCAGACACTGAGGAACCCGAGCATGCTGAAGGTGATGAACTGAGCTTCATTAAAGATGTCAGGCAGTTTTCTGGCTGTGAAAGCGACTACAAAACTTGTTGCAGCCAAAAAGGCAAGGTATCCCAGCATGCACCAGAAAGAAATGAGAGACCCCTCATTGCATTCCAGTATTAACACTCCTGGTCTAGAGAGAATGTTATATTGTGGGAAAGGAGGTGAGGCATTGAGCCAAGAGAGACAGAGAATAACCTGAATGAGTGTGCAGACACCAATGAGAGTATAAGACAGCTGAGGACCAACCCATCTCCTTAAGTCACTGCTGGGCTTTATGGCATTGAAGGCAATGACAACCGTGATGGTTTTTGCTAAGACGCATGCGATAGAAAAAGCAAAAATGATTCCAAAGGCAGCTTGTCGAAGGAGGCACTTCTCCGGCGTGGGGTAACCAATGAAGGCAAGTGAGCAGAGGTAGCACAAGGCTAGAGATATAAGCAAGAGGTAGCTGATTGAGCTATTATTGGCTTTGACAATGGGGGTCTCTCTGTAGTGCAGGAATAGTCCAAAGATTGTAATTGGTAGAGTTGAAGAGAAGATGCTAGTCACTGCCAGCATGGCTCCTAAGGGCTCATTATAGTAGAGGAACTCTGTGAGTTTAGGGATGCAATGGTCTTGCTTCTCGTTGGGCCATTGCTCCCAAGGGCACTTCAAACACTCAATGGAATCTGCAATAGATAATAGACATGTAAGTTATGCACATGTAGATATTATTTTTCTGAAAACTGGTTTTAAGCCCACCTGTCATGATAATGAACTCACCAGTTTGGTTGGAAATCTCCCCTTAGCGACATTTCACACACAGGAAGCAGCAGAGGGGTTCCCCTTCTCTAGCAACTTTTCTGAAGCCAGAAGGACAGCTGGGACTGCACACAGAGACTGGAACCTGGGATAAATACAGATAATTGCAAGTAATCACTGAACAGAGCATATTAAAATCCTGGTGTAATACTTGAGCAACCATAGATGCTGTGACCAGAACTGTGAGCTCATACTATCTGGCATGGGAAACATCCTCTACAACGCAACTTTTACCACGCAGTGCTTTTACATCGCAACTTTTGCAACGCAAACCATTACAACGCATTGCGCTGGGGGGCGCTCTAGGATAGGGAATAGATTTAATTTACTATCCAACACATTCCCTACTATCCACGGGGACTGGAGTTGGAATAGTAAATGAAACTATTCACTATCCAGCACCCCTCAACACTATGCGTTGTAAAGGCATGCGTTGTAAAACTTGCAATGTAAAAGCATGCGATGTAAAAGCATGCGTTGTGATGTCATACATCCATCTGGCATTATCTACAGTACATGCTATATATGTAGCATGTACTTTAGTTATGTCTTCAGTGCATATGTGCTATTATTGTCATATAGAGCAGAATATTAGAGCTTACACGTATTTAATGGAATTACTGTATTTATCTGGCAGACTATTCAGTGCAAAGAGTATTTTCCAATCAATTAATTAATTTTTTCAATAGCATATGACTCTCACTCATGCAATACTTTACAATAAACAAGTTAATTAAAACACAAACTTTCTTACGAAACCTAAATAATGCAATAACCACCATCAGTCATTGATTGGCAAGTGGGGCACAACCTCTGGTTGTTTTAGATATTTGAGATTCATGTAGGGGCATATTTATCAAGGTTTTTGTCGGAAAGTGGTTTATTATTAGAAATGAGTAGGGCCCTGCCACTAATAATAAGGCCACAAACAAAATAAAAGGTTCAGTCCAGGTCTCAAAGTATTCCCTTGCTCCACACTTGGTAGCTGGCAACGAGCAGGCAGGCTTAACTTAGGAGACCTTTTAAAACCACCAATACATTAAATAAGTAAGACACGCAGACAATAAAAATCCAACACCAATCAATAAAAATATTAAATATTTTTATGATTAAAATGACACCAAAAAGACAAATATTCAATGGAGGGAACCAGAGATATGAATTTCCGAAGATTAAAAGTAAAACTACCACAAATAGCAGTCAAAGGGCTAAAAAGGTTTTGTTGGACCAGGACTTACTTCCAGAATTGTTTCTGGATGCAGGAAGGTGGTCCATGGCACCAGCCAAGTATTCATATGCTCTGGTTTGCCTCTTGGGGTCTGGGACTACAACTCCCACAATGCACCTGGTCAACTTGTGGAGCTTTTTACAAAAGTTGCTCCAGACATCTGGAACTTCTTCCAGAAGGTCTTCTTGAGGGTTCAAAGTGGCCACAACACCAATCCAGGGGCCTAGAAGCTCTTAGATGGACCTTGGAATGTTGGGACTACAATTCCCACAATGCACCTGGCCAAATCCTTAAAAGGTCACTGGACAAAGTCCAGTCTGGGGACTTCTCTTGGTGGAGATGATGCAGGGGGACTGTCTCAACCTGTAGCTTTCAGGGAGTCTAATCCTTAATCATTGTGAAGCCAGGAAAAGTCCTTAGGGCTGTAGTACCAGATTGTGCAGCAGGTGCAGGTGCAGTCTTTTCAAAATGCAGTTCTTTGGGTGCAGATCAAAAACTACTCCTTTCCCCTGCACTGAGCCCTAAAACTCCAGAACCCCCAGCGCTGAAAGCTACCCCAACCCCAAGACCTGTAAACTACCCCAACCCATACAAACTACCCGTCACTCCCACAAAGCCCCACTTACCTCATTGCGTCCTCTCCCATACCTTCCTCTTCCTGCTTCCGCCAGCCAGCCAGCCAGCCAGCCAATCAGCGGGAACTAGACTGTGCATGTCCCTTAACCACGCATATGTGTGGCTAAGGCATATGCGTGGTTAAGGCAAGCGTGGTTGCTCTTGTGATGTTGGAACACACGTGGCTGAAGCTGCGGTGTTCTGTCTGTTTCCAGGCCACCTTGCGTGTCCCTGCGGTGCTTGGTAAATCTGGAGTAACGCAAGGCAGTGCAAGTCATTGCCTTGCGTTACTTTGGCCCATGGAGGAGTTTCATGGGTGGAGCATGGGTGCTCCCAATCATCCACCCATGGATTTTGGTGCACTCCCATATTTACCATGAGGGATAGACCTGGAATGCATCAAAAGGCTACACCTTTCCAGGGGAGGCGTAACAAGTAGAAATATCTTTATTTTCCTTCATTTTTCCTCATTCTGCAGCACACATAGAAAGAAGAAAAAGCCGCAAAGTATAGTTTTTGTGCAGGAAGGTAGTCTTTCCTGCACAAAAACAATCCTGCCTGCCTTGGTGCTTGCTATGAAGCCAAAAAGTGCACCTTCGCAAAGAGAAATCAGGAATGTGCCATACCTTTATAGATATGGTGCATAACTGAATGCTCCCTTTCACGCTGCGCAGCAAGGTGTCTTGCTGCGTTACGTGAAGGAAATTATATAAATATGGCCCTAAATTTGTTGCAGTAGCCGAGGTGTCTTATTGAAGTCTATGAGAGACAGGACCTACAATGAGAAGAGGGCACAGTTGCAGCAGCAAGCTGAAGCATCAAGTATAGGGCTAGGGAAATAAGGTATTACACTGAGTTGATTAGTGGAAATAAGGGACGAGCACCTGGTGGCTACAATGGCTAGGAGTGGAGAAACAAGAGCGAGGCTGTGCATTTGGTTTCCGACTCTCCCTGTCTGTGTAGCTCTATGCTCTGTGGTAAATGTAATAAAGTGTTGACTATCCCATGTGGTTAGTGTGCTGGCTGTGGCAGGAAGGTACTAGAGGCAGAGGCTGAGCATATGCTAAACATAAGCTCCTGGTAGTGCCCCTGTTTTAGCTTTACTAGTGTTTGTGCTTAAATAAGGGATCCTGCTCAAAGTTGGCCTGTACAGGATTCTTTATTTCCTACAAACTACAAGTGTACAGAGTCTTCGAAAGCGAGCAATGTAATGCAAGATACTAGCACCTACAAATCCTTCCAGGCTAAATATAGAGGGATTCATATATTATCACCTGGAATAGTGGATCTTACACAGAAAACATCCAAGGCGTGCAATAACATGCATGACAAACAGGTGAGGAGACCTAGACCTGGTGAACTTGTCGATTTCAGTAGGAACAAAGTGTGTTATGGGAGGTTTGAGGTGTAATAGAAAGTTTGAATGTCAAGAACCCTTTACTCCTACAAAGGGGCACTGGAGAAATGCCCAGCTCTTGTGACCCATGCTATTGAGGGATTCTCCTTTTGTGTGTTACATTTTAAATATAGTTAATGACTGATAGATATAATTGCTCCCATACCTTAAACTAAATGCCCTCATCTAATGGTGTTTGTAATGTCATAGGTGCCTTGCAACTAGCTAATGCCCATGCAACTCTTCTGTAATTTCAGCTAAACTGCACGAGTGAGCCTATCCTAGCTGAGCTCTGCAACTGGTAGACAAGAATGCGTGATTGTGCTCAAACAAGATAGCTTCATCATTTTTAGCTTTCATATTTTGATCCCAACCAGTAAGGGGCAGGAGTCTTATCGTATTTACATGCTGTCACAGCTACCCTCTTATAAAATATAAAATATTATGGTCTTATGTAGTTAGGTGTGTGAATTATAAATTCTGCTCATATTTCAAGGATACTTAAACTTTATACAATAAAACTATTGAATGTATTTTAAATAATCCAGATTACCAGTGAAGCCACCATTTATCAATATGTTTACTAAAGCAGGTAAATACATTTTCTTATAAGACTCTCATGGCACCACTCATTGTGCTGTAATATCTTTTACTAGCAAACTGATATTCTTATTTAAGTGCACAAGCCAGCTAGTTTGACAGCAAAATTTGTAGAGTTGGGAGACAATCTATTACCTGTGGACTATGTTAAAGGGGCCATCTGGTGATTGATGTCAATAAATCTCGAAACCCAGGTGCTTGTTCAGGGGGGGAAAACATGGCGGCCAGCTAGGTAGTGGGTCGCGAGTGCCTGGAGGGAGGTGGCGTGTTTCTGCGTTGTTTCTTTCCTCTACATGGCGAAATTAGAGTAAACGGCATTTCAGAAAAGTGATAGGCGGAGACGGAGCGTTATTACCTTTGCGGCGACCCCCTTCGGCACCTTGTTTCGTTCCGTTCGTGAAAAACTCCGCGGCTGCGGTGCTCGTGTATGGCGGCGGAGGAAGCAGTGCAAGATCTCGGGCTGAGTGCGGGGGAGGAGGAGCCTCCTGTGGAGCCGCCTGTGGAGCCGCTAGAGGAGTCAACAGCCTGTGGGGAGCGCTGGAGCCGCGCGGCGGTAGAGCTGGGTAGAGGAAGACGAGCTGGGGCCAGAATTCAGTTCAGTGCGGGCGGGGCAGTCGGAAGAGGTACCGGGAGCACCAAGGACAAAAGTACTGAGGTAGGACCAGCCCGCAGCGGTCTGTAAGGGTGGAGAAGTGAAGGACTGGACTTTTTAACAGTACCAGCGGTGCCAGGGAACAACACCTATAACCTTCATGGGATACCTGTTTCGGCGCACAAACTACAGAGACACGGGACACTTCCTTCGGCGTCAAAGATTCAAGGTTTATTACTGCAGGGAACACAGAAGTCACGACAAGTACAACACGTGCAACTTGGGGAGACTGCTTCAAATTGGTTCTGTGGATCGCTCCTTTTATACAAAATTAACTCATAGGACAACATGGTACACAAAAGTTTACAACCTGGTTCCCATAATTATCCCTCAGAGGGGTCGCTTTGGTCACTTTGGTACACATAAGGTCCGGAACATAAGTGCGGAAACATTTGGCGGTTCCCAACTGTAAAAACCCATCTTCCCAACATTAGTGAATTCCAATCGGCAGTAAAACAGATCGAAATAGGGACAAGGACAGGTGCAGAGGAAGATGGAGGCAGTGGGGGATTGAAAAGAGTGTAAAAGGGGAGGTATCGGGAAACACAAGATACAGGCATCAAAGGGACGTGCCTAATGAGATGCACGGCTGAGACAATAAACCGACTCGGCAAGATGAGCCTCGAGCGGGGCCATTTGCCTTACAGTATCATCCCCCTCATCGTAAAAGATATTTACAAAGAACATGTGTCTTCCACAAATATCCTGAGAGTCCCAGGGTGACGAAGCGGACAGTGTCCGTTCGCTGGCTACTTGAGGGCAAGAGACAAAATGGATGCCGTATCTAAGATGGAACCCGTGGGTACAGATGAAAAACCCGCATATCAAACGAACGGTTTAAGTTAGCACAGCGAAACTGCGTACACTTACTAAACTCGTCATTTGCGGTTCTTAGATACCAGACACGACCATATTCGTGCAAGTCGAAAACATCACTTAAAATTGTCACGGAACCTCAGACGCTCCTTTTGCCCTCATGTAGGCAAGCACTAGTCGGAATCATATTTGATATTCATCAGACCCTCGAGATGTTGCTGTAGCATAGCTCTGTCCAACCGAGACCCTTTGGTAACAGGTGGCTGTCTCATACACGTTGTAGCACAGAGGCCACATAAGGCAGGACCGCACTGCACGCAAAGGCAACAAGTGAACAGGAACACTACAACGACTCCAATGATCGTCAGAATTTTCCAACCCCAAGTCGACATCAGGCCCCAAAACCATCCAAGTAGCGTCCAATCCCCTACATCCACGTGTATGGATTCGGAGATCTTATGCAACTTCGAGATGGCTTGATAGACAGTCGGAGCGTTATCAGGAATGAAAATACAGCAGCTCGAATGGATCACCTTACATACCCCACCTCGATCTGCTAAGATCACATCTAAAACCATACGGTTTTGTAACGTCATAAGTCTATCCGCCTGAAGTTCTGTGGTGATATTACCAAGGGCACTGGCAGTAATATTAGCTGTCGATTCTACCACTCGAGTCAACTGTCTTAGGTTCCTACTATTAACCATAGGTCCCCAAAATGGGAGGAAACCCTTGAAAAAGTCTCCTGCCTCTTGACCGGCAGTATCCTCTTCGCTAATTACGCCTCTCACAACTCTAGTTTTGTGATAATCTGCATCTACAGTAAATGTCGGAGGCAACAAGTTTGCGATAAAACATGAGCCCATGAAGTCAGAGGGCAACCATGCATATGCACGATCATGACAAATAAAGTATGTACCCTTGGCAGCCAAAAACACAGGGGACGAGACCATTGGCAAAATATAATTTTCAGTGCAAGCACTCTCTCCAAGTCGGGATTTCGATCTACGGCCGCGACCTATTAAACAAAAATTGCCAGTGTGGGGTACGACCCATATCGGAGGCAAGCTTTTAAGCTGTTTTTCACCAGTGAACACACTATATTCGCCTCTACTTAGGACCCTATAGGCTTGTACCTCTTCTTCAGGGATAAGCGAGGGATCATAGATATCGCTATCTAAATCCTCTATTGCTATAGACAAAGATTTTTGGTACGAGGTAGGACCAGAGTAGGGGGAACGTGGTTCTCGAATGGGGTGGAAACCCAGTGCGCTTCGAAACATTGTTTGAAATGCTCGAGCAGACCCTTGGGAGCTATATGGTAACACCAGATATGGAATTCCCTTATCCGTAGTATGTGGCATCAACCCACACACCCAGCCATTAGTAGTGTTAACCACTAACTGATGCTGATGAAGGAGTTGAATAAAGGAATTGTTGCGGAATTCTGCACGTCTAGCCTGCTCGTGTTCAGGTAAGATGTGAAAAGAATGAGGAGAGTCAGTGGAGATGAGTTTAAGATTAGGGGTAGGAGTAGGTATAGTAGAAGGCAAGAAGTAAGACATTGTGTAATACACTCCACCCGCTAATAACGCAGAACCAGTCACAAACAGTACAAATATTTGGAACACAAAACATTTGGTACGACTGAGTTGCTGCAGCTTGAATCTTTGTGCTTGAGCTTTTTCCAAGTCCATCAGCTTCGAAAATGCCATTCCCTATGACCGTCCGCAACGTTTCTTGACACACTTCGTTCTGTGTAGCAATAGTCAATTCCTGGGAGTTCCCAGAAATCGACGGTCTTTAACCTAGCGTCAAGACCTGCTAACCAGGAGGAAGTACACGCGCGGCCCTACGGCCTTTATTTCACAAAAATATATATATATATAAAAGCAAATGTCTCTCAGCTGTGGAAACAAAAATGTAAGGAACGAAGCTCAATGAATATATACAAAATAATTACAATAGTATGAGTGTTCAAACTGATCATGGAAAACGGGATAATGCACTTGTCAAGGGACAGAACGGGGTTTTTTATTAGTCTTTAGTGCTGGATCTTAAAAAATATCGGGTTTTCCCAGGACGTGTCTGTTCGTTAAACAAAAGATCCGTTGAAGGGACAACACCCTGTTGATCAGCTGAATGTTCTGGTCTTGAGTCTTCTGATGACAAGTGTTCAATAATGCCTTTTTGCTGCACTGAGGATTCTCCGACAGGTTGTGCGTCGCTGAAAGGTACAAACGCCGGCAATCCTTCGGTTTCAGTTGATGCAATGCCTTTCCTTACCCACCAGTCTGCTGGCAACGGAATGGGGACTTTCTTGGTATGGGTGGCATGCACCCAATTTTTCCGCCCCTCAAGACGAACTGCAGTTCTCGTGGCAAGGAGGACCTGATAGGGTCCAGTGAACCTGGGATCCAAATTGTTCTTGCGTGAAAAATTCCGCGTTACCACCCAATCTCCGGGCTGGAGCTGGTGGCCTGGACCCTCCGTCTGTGTCGGCAATGCTTCGTGAACCTGTTGGTGAATTAACCTCAGTTTAGCAGTCAAGTCATGAAGATAATCGATCAACATTGGATACTCAAGATCACAAAAGGCACCCGGTCTAGGGACCCCCCAAACATTGGCAGGACGACCGAACACTATTTCATAGGGACTGAGCCCTACTCGGGAGTGTACAGTTGCCCTTGTTGACAGTAATGCTAAGGGTAAAGCGTCAGGCCACGAAAGACCTGTCGTAGCCTGGATCTTTGCTAGTTTTAGTTTAAGGGTACCATTGTACCCCTCAACCAAACCAGCTGACTGAGGATGATTGGCACTATGGAATTTCTGTACAATCCCTAACCCGCGACACACACTCTTCATCACGCTCCCAACAAACTCACTTCCATTGTCTGACCACACAACCCGAGGCATTCCGTAGCGGGAAAAATACTCTTTGAGTAAAATTTTTGCCGTGGATAAAGCCGTATTATCCTTAAGGGGGTAGGCCTCAATCCACCTAGAAAATGCACACACCACAACCAGCACATATTTCAAAATATTACATCTCTCCATGTGGATAAAGTCTAACTGGATAGCTTCGAAAGGGTACGCAGGAGGGGCAAAATGGCCAGGTGGAGTGGGAGTGCCCTTACCAGGATTGTGCATCAAACACACCATACAATTCTTAACCAAGCGTTCAGCACATTTCGTAATACCATCATTCTTCCACACAGGAAACAGCAATTTACAGATACCTTTCGCGCTAATATGTGCTAACCCATGTGCCATAGTCACAACAGCCAACACATATGCATCAGGCAACATCCATCTTTTCTGTTCCGATAAATCAGTCCAACAACCATTCGCATCCAACTTTCCCGTACTTTCTTTCCACTTCGCCTTTTCAGTCTCGGTGGCCTCATTCTGAATTGCTTTCACACTCTCGATAGTGTTTTCACACATACTTGATTCTGCAGGCCACCTAACCGAACTCGTCACATACATTCGAGTGCTAAGGTTCCGGGCAGTCTCCTTAGCAGTCTCATCCGCAAACGCATTTCCACGACCAACATCATCCATTACTTTCTGATGTGCGCTACATTTGATTATGGCCACCTGTTTAGGCAATGTGAGTGCATCTAAAAGATCATTTACAAGTTGTCCATGTTGAATCTTCGTACCATGTGACATAAGGAATCCTCTCTCTCTCCACAGTCGTCCAAAACTATGTGCCACACCAAACGCATACTGGCTATCTGTAAACACATTCACCCGTTTATCTTTAGACAACACACACGCTCTCGTCAAAGCAATTAGCTCAGCAGCCTGAGCCGAATTCTGACTTAACCTTGCGCTCTCCACAATCGTTCTCAATGTAACTACAGCATACGCAGTTGTTACATCACCATTCGGTAACTTAAAACAGGAACCATCCACATACAAAGTACCATCGGGATCTGTCAATGGAGTATCTTTTAGGTCAATACGACCCTTGGTTTCCTCTTCAGTTTTGAGATAGCAGTCATGTACTGCTTCATCGCTTGATTCTGTGTCGATCGGCAGCAATGTTGCTGGATTCAACACATTACACCGTTTTATCCGTATATGACTGGCCAGCAACGTCAACTCATAACCAGACAATCTTGCACTTGTCAGATGTTGAGTTTTCGTTCGGTTCAATAAAGTGTCGACTGCATGCGGAACCATTACCGTGAGCATGTTATCCATGACTAGACCTGCGGACTGTCGAATGGACGCCGCAGCTGCCGCTGTTGCCCTTAAGCAACTTGGCAAGGCTCTTGCTACTGGGTCTAAAGTCGAAGAAAAGTAGGCACATGGGCGTTGCTTACCACCAAAAGGTTGTGTCAAAACACTCAACGCGCAACCATCCCTCTCGTGAACGTATAGTGTAAATGGCTTACTGTAGTCAGGAGTGCCCAACACAGGAGCCGAACACAACGCATCACGCAATTCAGAAAAACTTTTCTGACATTCCTCAGACCAAGGTACTGGGGATGAAACGTCTTTGCATGTAAGGGCTATCAATGGTTTCGCCAACAATGAAAAATTTGGAATCCATTGTCTGCAGTAGGACGTAATACCCAAAAAGGCGCGAACATCTCTTTGGGTTTTTGGCACAGTCATTCGGGAAATCGCTGCAATTCTCTCTGGGGTCAACCTTCTCCCTTCTTTTGACAATAAGTGACCTAGATAGGTAACTTCTTGACAACAATACTGTAGCTTTGAAGGCGATACCTTGTGGTGCAATTCATGTAGATAGTGTAACAATGATACTGTAGCCGTTTTGCAAATAGCCTCCGTATCAGCTGCCACTAAAAGATCGTCAACATATTGAATCAAAGCTGCACCTTTAGGTAGTACAAAGGCATCAAGTTGACCTTTAAGTGCTTGGCTATAGATTGACGGACTCTCACAGTAGCCCTGTGGAGCGCGTTTTAGCCTAAAACTGCGACCTCCTAATGAGAATCCGAATAGGTCTCTGCTTTCCTCTGCAATCGGGATGCTGAAAAAAGCATTCTTTAGATCGATCACTGTGAACCAGGAGGCAGATGCTGGAATCATTGTTAGTAAAGCCGTAATGTCGGGGACCACAGGAAATTGCGGAACCACTATTTTGTTTACCTCTCTCAAATCTATAACAAAACGATACACAGGAGGTTTAGTTGGGTCAGTTCGTTTCAAAATTGGTAATACAGGGCTATTGCACACGTTTCCACGCGTTTCTTCAACAACACCTTTTCCAATGAGATCATGAACGATTGCTAACAGCGCTCGTTCGCCCTCAAGAGAAATACGATATTGAGGTAAACGCGGTAATCGCGCATTTTGTTTCAATTGAATCACATAGGGTGGAATGTCTAGTAGGCCCACGTCATTGGGACCTGTGGCCCATAAGGACGCAGGGAGGGAACTCAGTTCCGGTGGGAATTTATCAACCGATAAATACATGGGAGAGATCACTCTCCGTCCCAATGTAAGCTCCACTCCTTCTGGGGAACAGTACAATGTTGCATATAGTCGTTTCAACAAATCCAGCCCCAAAAGATTCTCACCACAACCTGTAGATAGAATCAGTGGAGCCGTTAGCTCACGTGGTCCAATCATAAGAGGCAAAGGGTTAGAGACTGGGTTACTAACAGGGGCGCCAGAGAATCCAACGGAAACATTCGTTAAGCCAGACAAAGGTGCGCCAGGGAGTTTTGAATGCATGATGGAACTTTTCGTCGCACCAGTGTCTAACAGAAAAGGCTCAACTACACCCAATGTAGTCACTGCAACGTAAGGCCCACTCTGATCGACCGGAACTGACACTACTCCCTCTCTTTGTCGTTGGCTGTCCTAGTAATGGTCATTTACAACAGCCTCGTGCTCTACGTAATAATCATCCACATTATATTGTGCAGATCGAACTGACCCCGCATTTCGCTGGTCAAAGTAATTATTTACATCTGATTGATTTTGATAACGATCATTCTGATTGTGGAATGAACCACGACCTCTACCACGTGGTGCCTGTTGAGGACCACCACCACGGTTTCCTCGTGCTGACACACCATTCAGACGGTCTCGTAAAGCAAGACAATCATATTTTAGGTGTCCCTCTTTCCTACAATATGCGCACTGATTATACCCAAGTGAAGATCTGGGATCAAAGTTGTCAGAGCGCGGCTGTGTCCTATCGGGCTGTGCTCGTGGTCGATACTGCTGTTGTGAATCATTTTGGTTTGATCGTGGAGGGTATGCTTGCTGCAACAAAACCTTCGTTTTGAGTTCTTTTGTTTTCTTTTCTACACGATCACTTTCTTCCTTTTCCCTATTCTCATAATACTGGGCCGTTGCTAATATTTGCGCAGGGGTTGAAACTGCCCACGCACTCTCTGAATTCTTCAATTTGTTGCTTAGTTCAGGCAACAAATTTGACACGAATTTGTCAACGAATAACCGCTGGCCTCCCTCAGCGCCCATGTCCTGGCCGCTGTGGTCGACAAACGCTTCCTCAAACCTTGTAAAGAAATCTGAGACACTCTCGTCTTTCTTTTGCTTAGAAGCTGATAACTTATCCCAGTTCACCTTCATCGCTGGCATGAGAGTTTTCATGAGCGTAATGATTTTCTGAGGCAAATCCAAAATCAGCTGTTCAGGCTTGGCCCCACCTACTTGTAATGCATCAGCTGCTAGCAGTGCAACCCAATCACCCCCTAATTCAACTGCGTGATTGGCTTGACGAATTTTAGCCCAAACTGGTTGCGGTACACCGTTGCCAAACAACATGTCGATGTCAGCAATATTCATAATAGTAGCTTCCACCAGTTGTGATAACTCCTTATAATAACCAGCCGGATTTTTACGCGGATCAGGTAAGGATTGCTTCACTTGCAAAACTTCTGATCGTTTCCATGGAAGATGTATCCACACCCTTCGAAAATGCGGTAGAACCGCAGGGTTAGCTTGCGGATCTCCAGGCACCCACAGTGGCGGGACTTCTCTCATGGGATATTGACCAGGAACCGCTTTCCAGTTCTCAGTGGTATCATCTAATGTCACCCGAGAATGTGCTGTGGGTCTGAATGCTAATAAGCGTTCCACTGCACGTCGTACATCGTCTCCTATAATCATACCGTTCGAAAAGTGACTTTGAAGTTCAATTATGTCGGACGGTACATCATCTACATCATTATTGTACCATTCTTCCCTCAAAAAGTTACACATCTCCTCAAATACGAATCTCTGCGTAGGCTCATTAAACTGAGAAAACGTATCAAAGACTACGCGTGGAGTGTAATTAGCAGGATGTCTTATCCACCTATGTGCCATTGTTACTAACGTCTCTTTCTCCCTACCACTAGGGATCTGACTCCGTCTCTGAGGAGTTTCAGATGAATCAGACGAAAATAACGGACCAGAAAGAGGTGAATAAAGAGTAGCAACAGAGTTAGGAACACGCTTACGAACAGAAGGAGAAAGAAAAACAGGGGCAACAACACTGGAGGTGAAGGAAGGCATAGTAGGAACGGACAAGGTAGTTGGAGTAGCAGAAACAACAGTCTGCGAAGGTACAGGTACAGGAGCAGTAGGAACGAGGACAGGTGGTGGAACAAACGTAGGGTTAACAGCGGGCTGGCCCGCAGCCGCTGGAGCAACAAGAGGAACAACAGGAGGAGCTATAGGAGGAACTACAGGAGCAGTAGCACCCTGTACATAAGGAGGTGGTGATTTCATCAAGTATGATAACAAGGAATCCTCCTTCAAATCTTCTTCTTTCTTTTCTAGATTATTCGATAAAACTGGGTAACATTTATCTATTTTCATGTGATGCAATCTAGTAGCGATTTCCATATCTTTTTCTTCTTTGTCTTGTCTACATTCTTTTATAGCTTGCATTATAGGAACAAACTCTTGCTTTTTATCTTTTTTAAGTTGTTTGATTTCTTTCTGTTTGGCCTCTTTACGCCATATCCGAAAGGAATCAAACATAGCTGGCCTAGCTTTCTTTAAAAATAATTTAGCCTCAAGATTATCTAAAATCGAAAGTTCAAAAGTTCCATGTGGCGGCCATCTAAGGTCACCGTCTTTCTTTGTATAACGGACCCAGTAATCATTATATATTATAGGACCCACCCCATGTCGACTATAAAGATCATGTATTGGAGTTCCAACTGGAGGTATCGGACACGAGTCCTCCAACCGGGAATCCATTGCGCAACATTTGAAAATACGAAACAAATCACTATGGCTAGGCATCGTGCACACTAACCTAGTATCAAACTTCAAGGATTACCGAAGCAATAAAACCTCGTGTAAGTCAAAACCCTCGGTTTTTGGCAATTGCAACTGTCAAATAATACTAAGGACCAATACTAAGAACCACAAATGCAATGAAACCATGCAATACAACAAAGCCTTAAGACTATCACAAAGCTCGAAGAGCTAACCACAAAGCCTGAGAAGGCTATTACAAAGCTCAGTGAGCTATTACCACAAAGCCTTAAAGGCTAACCACAAAGCTTTCAAAAGCTAGAACCACTACTAAGGACTGGGAGCGACCCACAATTACTTAACTCAGAACTTCAATGGCGTCACCAGGAAGGCCCGTCTATCGTCTCGCTTGTACATAAGGTCTACGCCGGGCGTCGAAGACAGGTCGACTGTCAGGGCATCGGTCCGTTGCAGCCGTCAGGAGGCGGGAATCTTCGCAGGGAAAAACTTCGGGCCACTTATTTCGACAACAGGATCAATGAAGCGGGGTGCACCTTCCCTCGGAGATTTCACACAAAGTTCCTCACGATCATCAGGCTTTGGACCGGACCGGTACCGCTGAAGTCGCCCCACGTTGGACGCCAACTGAAGGACTGGACTTTTTAACAGTACCAGCGGTGCCAGGGAACAACACCTATAACCTTCATGGGATACCTGTTTCGGCGCACAAACTACAGAGACACGGGACACTTCCTTCGGCGTCAAAGATTCAAGGTTTATTACTGCAGGGAACACAGAAGTCACGACAAGTACAACACGTGCAACTTGGGGAGACTGCTTCAAATTGGTTCTGTGGATCGCTCCTTTTATACAAAATTAACTCATAGGACAACATGGTACACAAAAGTTTACAACCTGGTTCCCATAATTATCCCTCAGAGGGGTCGCTTTGGTCACTTTGGTACACATAAGGTCCGGAACATAAGTGCGGAAACATTTGGCGGTTCCCAACTGTAAAAACCCATCTTCCCAACATTAGTGAATTCCAATCGGCAGTAAAACAGATCGAAATAGGGACAAGGACAGGTGCAGAGGAAGATGGAGGCAGTGGGGGATTGAAAAGAGTGTAAAAGGGGAGGTATCGGGAAACACAAGATACAGGCATCAAAGGGACGTGCCTAATGAGATGCACGGCTGAGACAATAAACCGACTCGGCAAGATGAGCCTCGAGCGGGGCCATTTGCCTTACAGTATCATCCCCCTCATCGTAAAAGATATTTACAAAGAACATGTGTCTTCCACAAATATCCTGAGAGTCCCAGGGTGACGAAGCGGACAGTGTCCGTTCGCTGGCTACTTGAGGGCAAGAGACAAAATGGATGCCGTATCTAAGATGGAACCCGTGGGTACAGATGAAAAACCCGCATATCAAACGAACGGTTTAAGTTAGCACAGCGAAACTGCGTACACTTACTAAACTCGTCATTTGCGGTTCTTAGATACCAGACTCGACCATATTCGTGCGAGTCGAAAACATCACTTAAAATTGTCACGGAACCTCAGAAGGAAGGGAGGAAGCTGCCCGGTCAAAAATCGTCTGTAATAGAGCAAGTGACAAGAAAAGAGAAAGTGCACAATTCAAAAAGGAGCTCTACAAAAAAAATACAGGATATGTTTTGAGGAGTACAATTAAGATAGCAGGGGAGGAACAAAATAGTCTACAGAAGGGCTGCAGAGGGAATAAAGAAATAAGTCATAAGATTACTGCAAAAAAGCACATAAAACATAATAACAGAACAGGTATACTGGAAAAACAATAGCAGTGAACCCCTCCTTGAACGATTACTTCAAGCCGTTGCCCAAGACTCTTGTACTCTCAAAGGGTTCCGTCCTCGACAGCGTTACACCAGGAAATTCTAAAGACTCAACAAAAGAGCAGGAAAGTGGGAAGTCACCACAGTCAGCAGGTGGTGATAACAGTATAAAGAAGGCCGGTCCGGAAAAAGCTTGGGTGGACTGGGCAGCGCTCGAGAGTCCAAATAGATATAAACTGTTAGAGATGGAGGAAGATAATCGAGAAGTGGCAAGGATTGAGCAGGAGGATCTGGACGCTAGTGGTGGACTTGGGAGCATAGGAGCTCCTCCCAGTATACTAGTAGCATTAGGAGCTGAAAAATCAGGGGGAAGTGAAGAAAGTGATGAGGCCCTCTTGGGAGCTGGGGGTTCAGACAGTGTGGTTATTGCCCTATTAAAAAAGCTAGATTTTGATGTGCATAGAGGTTTTGAGGAGTCAAAGGCCAATCAAGAAGGGATCAGGGAGGTATGTGGTCTTTTGGAGGCTAAGTTTGAGGAGCTGAATATCCGCACAGAAGCGCTGGAGGTAGAAATTAAGGAGATTCAAGGCAAGGTTGAGGAACATAGTAAAGATCTGGAGGAGGTTAGATTTAAGGAAAGAATGTATGAGGAACGCTTAGAAAAATTAGAAAATATGCAGCGTAGAAATAATCTAAAAATCTTGAAACTTCCGGAGGGGAAAGAAGGTGACAACATAAAGGAGTTTATGGTTCATCTATTAAAAACAGAATTGCAGATAGAGGAAACAGAAGAGGAGATCCTTTTGGATATTCAGAGGATACATCGAGATCCCTTCCGACTGAACCCAAATCGCTCAAAGCCTAGAAGGATCCTGATAAATTTCTTAACATATAGTTTAAAAGAAAAGATCCTTGCTGCGGCACTGAAGAAGGGGGCATTGATGGTAGGAGGAGCGAGAGTAGAGGAAAGGTCAGACCTTTCTGTGGTAACTGCAAACAGACAGTGAGAGTTGGGCAAAAGAATTGAACCACTAAGAAGCTTGGGGGCAACTGTACAACTGAAGTTCCCAGCTTTCCTAAAAGTCATGTGGAAAAATAAAATGTATACTTTTAGATTTGTGGAAGATGTAGATGGCTTCTTGGAACAGTGTCAGAATGGAGGGCTCTAACAGTATAGAGGGAAGGATTAAGTTGATATAAACCTAGTGAGAAAATGGCATCAGTCATGTAGAGGTTTCCTTTTTGCATGGAAAATGGTAGTGGAAAGAAACACGACCACCCGAACAGGCACTCGAAGGGCCCAGGATGGGTCTAAGGAAGTTGGTTGGGTTTTCCAGGGAGGGTGGGAGGGGGAATAAGGGTGGGAGGGCAGGGAAAAAGGTTGGGTTAGGTTGGAAGGGGTATGGGGTAGGGGGAAAAAACATGAAAACATTTCTCATAAGCCACTTTTGCACCTGGGTGTTCAAAGGAAGTGTGGGGGTGTGGGAAGATGTGGGATGGTGGAGGGTAGTGCAATGGTGCTAACTTGTATGTCATGGAATGTGAATGGCCTTCGGGTTAAAGCTAGAAGGGACAGGATTATGAAATACTTGAGAGATCTTTCGGTTCAAATTATGATTTTACAAGAGACCCATTTAACAGAAGAAGAGTGCAAGAAATTTATTGGTTTACAGCGATGGTTAAAACATGTTTTCTATACTCCGCAAGTGGTGGTAACTAAAGGCATTGCAATATTGGTCAGGCAAGGGTTAGATTGTGTTGTTGAGGGTAAGGTGGCAGATATCAAAGGTAGGTGGCTGATTGTGAATTTGAGGATAAATGGGCTCATGTATAATATTATAGGTTACTATGGTCCAAATCAAGATGATCTGGCCCCCCTAGATGAGTTAATTAAGGAAATGATGGGTCTTACAGGGTTTATTGTGCTTGCTGGCGACTTCAATACGGTGCTGGATAAAAAATTAGATAGATCAGCTAATAGCAGGGCCCTGGTTAATAGTAAAATGTCATTTAGAGTTAAGGGCCTGATAGATCAGTTTGGTCTTTGTGATGTATGGAGACAAAGGGCGGGGCAGGTATTAGGATACACATACTATAATAAAAAGTATAATCATAGATCCCGGATTGACTACTTTTTAATAGACCTTAGACTCATGGATAGAGTGAAACAGATAATGCACGTGGGGGTACATTTATCAGATCATTCAGTGGTTATTTTGGAGCTCAAAACAGAATTTGTCGATTCAGGTTCAGTTTGGAGATTGGATCGTACTGTTTTGTATGATCATGAGGTTATGGAGACTCTTAGGCAGGAAGTCGATGGATTTGTCGAGCATAATATGGGTTCAGCAAAGATAGACAGTGTTTGGGAGGCAGCTAAGGCATTTCTTCGGGGTAGGCTGGGAGCAATGGGTGCAAGGAAAAGAAGAGCTTACTACAACAGAATAGAGTTTTTAGAAAAGGATATTCGCCAGAAGGAGGCAGTAGTGGTGAATACGGGGGAGACTCTGGTAAAGGAAAAAACTGTTCAAGAACTGGAACAACTGAAGGAGGAGATAGCCACCGTGGTCAACAAAAGGGTGAGAGAAAGATGGGAGGCCTCAAATTTCGCGCACTTTGAATATGGAGAAGGCACGAGTAAGTTATTGGCTTGGAAAGCAAGTAGGGACCGGATAAGAAATACGATTAAAGAAGTAAAAGAGGGGGAGTCGGGCCGTTTAGTTACAGACACTAAAGATATAGTTGAAGCCTTCTATAGACATTTTGATGAGGTCTATAGGGAAGATCTTGTCCCAGATAAGCACGAGATAGAAAAGTGGATAAAAGTTTTAGATCCATTGACAGAAGAACTCCAAGAGGTGTTGAACCAGGAAATCAGACAGGGGGAAGTAGAGGAGGCTGTTAAGCAGGCTAAGAAAGGGAAAGCACCAGGTCCGGATGGGTTACCGGTTGAGGTCTATAAGGTTCTGGGGGGAGTCTGGTACCTTTATTAACTAAGGTCTTTAATGAGGTTTTCACAGGAAAGGCGGCTCTTCCCACATCATGGAATGAGGCGAACATTATTGTCATTCCTAAACCTGGGAAATCACCAAAATACATGGACTCATATAGGCCTATATCGCTTTTAAACAGTGATTATAAGTTGTTTGCTAAGATCATGGCGGATAGGCTTGGCAGAGTAATCCCCCATCTTATTCATGAAGACCAGAAAGGGTTCATTAAGGGCAGATATCTAAGGGAGCTAACCTTTTCTCTGATTGGTAGCATTGATGTCGCAGTTACACACAATCTCCCCTTGGCGGTTGTTGCTCTTGACGCCGCCAAGGCGTTCGATCGCGTTAATTGGGAGTTTATGAAGGCTTTAACAACACACCTACGATTGGGGGTTAATTTTGGTGGGGCATTGGCTCGAATATACCAGTCACCTAATTCAAGAGTTTTAGTAAACGGGGTATTAACTAAGCCGATAAAAGTAATGAGAGGTACAAGGCAGGGATGCCCTCTATCCCCTCTCTTGTTCGATTTATATATTGAACAGTTAGCCTGCAGAATTAGAGAGGCAGACAGGATTCCCCCTTTTAAGTTCCAGGGATGGGCTAGAAAGATTGGGTTGTATGCAGACGACATCGTCATTTTAACATCAAATCTGCATCAAACCTTGGACACCATAGGTTTTTTAACGAAGAAATTTGGTGAAGTTTCGGGATATCGGCTAAATGCTGATAAAACAGAAATTATGTCTTGGAACCTGGCAGCAGAGGGTATAGTGTGTAAAAAAGAAATAAGATATCTTGGGGTCCAAATTACTCAGGACATAAAGGATCTTACCAAAGTTAATTTTGTTAAAGTCAGGAAGGAAATATCTTCGGCTTTGAGGGGTTGGGCCCATCTGTCTTTAACAATTTACGGACGTGTCAACTTGGTGAAGATGATGGCGTTACCTAAGATAACCTTCTTATTCGACATGCTCCCTCTTATGTTTGAGAAAGAGGGTTTCTCGAGACTGCAGAGCGAGATCGGGTCTTTTATCTGGGCTTCTAAGGGATCACGCTTATCCTGGAATAAAATAAGGAGAAGACTTTTGAAAGGAGGTTTGGGTGCACCAGATTTCCAGATATACTCTTGGGCTTTTTTGCTTAAAAACTGTAGAATGCTTTTGGGAACGCCAGGAAGTTCAGTTATTGGTGAACTACTGTCTGCAATGTTGAGAGTCGAGAACATTAAGCAGAATGGATTTATGTATAAATTTTCTGACCCAAAGTACTTTAAAAAAGTGAGACTAAAAGTTCTGAAAGATTTGGCAATGGTCTGGTATAGAATCAGGTGGGCCACAAGAATACCATATTTTAGTGTAAGAGCACTGATCTGGAATCTACCAGGTACCCCAAGTTGGGCCGAGGATGCACTGGCAAGGATGCTAAAAGTAGAGGGACCTCAGAGATGGGGGGATCTGTTTATAGATCGCAGTTTATTGCCGTGGATTTACTGTGAACAAGAGTGGGGGCAAATATTCTCGAAGTTTAAATACTTCCAGATACAAAGTTGGGCAGCTGGGAAAGAACATTTAATAGGGGTATATAACGAGTTTGAAGAGAAGCTGGCTTTGGAGGCCACGATAAAGAAAAAAGTGGCGACCTGGTACTGGGCAATAGTTGAAATGGAGGATGGACCATTTACATTGCCGGAACGCCTGTGGGGAGAGTGCTTGCCGAGGACCGCTAGAGAAGATCATTGGCAAGTAACTGTGTTGATTCTTTACAAGGTGGTAAAACCTGCAAATTTAAGAAGGAACCACTTGTTTACTCTCCACAGGGCGTATTGGTCCCCAAAGAAGTTGGCGAAATTCAAAGATGGTGGTATGGTGAGATGCCCTAAATGCAGCAGCCCAAACGAGGACGACATGCATATGTTTGTTACATGCCCGGCGATAAAAGATTTTTGGGGTGATGTGAGTAAATGCTTGTCAGCTGCATTGGCCCAACATATTGAGGTAAGCCCTGAACTTGTTATTACGGGAAGAGCAGATCTACAAGGTAGGGGCTTGGACGATAAAGTAAAGTTGGTGTTCTATGCTATATTGTTGGCCCGTAGGGAAATATGCAAGCTGTGGGTCTCTGCTGATCCTCCAACAAGTTTGGCTTGGATAAGAGCTATGAGGGCTGTAGCAAAGCTGGATATGGTCGGCCAGCATGAGAAGAGATATAGATTTTGGACTCCTTTCTTAAACTGTTATGGGTGAAGGGTGTGGGTGAAGTTGTGAAGGCAAGCGTGGAAGAAAGTCCTATGATTAAGTCACTCTGAAATCTTGGTGGAAATATGCTCTACGTAGGCCGGTTATGGGAGTGTACTCCCTCCTAAGAGAGTAAAAATGTCCTATTATATGAGATGAAAAACCCCTGGGGCGCTACCGTAAAAGAAAAGGGTGAAGAGGGGCAAATGAGGACAAGAAAAAAAAAAAAAATAATAAATAAATAAATCTCGAAACCCAAGCAGACATCATTAATAAAGCCATGCTCTAGAACATTTTTGTTGGTGATTGTTAGAGATACAGGACTGTATTAAGATAACCGCCTATTTTATTTACCCTGGATTGCCACTGTTGCAAAATGGGTTCCACCTATTTAGTGCACCTGAATTTTTTGCTATTTTGATCGTCTGGTTTTGGACTTTTTACTGTGGGTGAGGATCACTGTGTGTGTCTCACTCACTGTAATCACCTGGTAAATTGACTGCACATATTTACCACCAGTGTCTGTCTTTTAAGATAAGCCTGCTGCAATGCAGCTAGGGCAAGAGGCACTTTGCTGGTTACATGTGAACATGTAGGCACACACATGTGCACATGTGTGAGGGCTGAATGTTTGAGACTACCATTGTGGGCAGTCCAGTAACTGCACACAGATAGCCAGGCACAGAACTGGTATAGGCCTTAACATATCAGATAGCATTCATAGTTGAAGTCAGTATGGTTTATTGTTTTGTCTGCAGTGACAATGTAGGCGAAATCTGCCTTAGAGTGCAGCTTTGCTTCACTTACGCCTACACAGTCCTCTGTGGCATAAAACTAGGTTGAAATATGTGCTTCCAGTCTGCAGTCTGACTACACAGGTCACACAATAATATATAAATAACATGGGTCATTTGGAAGTTTTATTTTTCACTGTCTCAGCTTAGGATCAGAGTCCAGGGGCCCAATGTAGGTGGCCCATTGCCGGTCAGTAAACCCGAAATTCGGTACATTTCAGGCTTACTGACCGGTATTGAGCCATTTCTTATGTAGGGGATGATTCGGTAAATACCGAATTGGTATTTACCGATTCTGTATTTACCGAATCATTATTTACTGATTTGGTATTTACCGAAATGGTAAATGGCATGCAGGAAGCACTTTTAAGAGTGCTTATGTGCTTTAAGGATTTGTTATTTACCACCAACTGTAAGTTGGTGGTAAATACCGAATACCTTTGAAAATGCAATTCTGTGCATTTTCAACAGTGCCATGTGGCAGACATACATGCCCTTAGGGCATGTATGTGTGCCACATGTGCACACAAGCACTATTCAGGGGTGCAACAGGGTGTCAATGTGACACCCTGCCACCCTTGCATGAGTTTACCCATTACCGATTCGGTATTATGGTGAATGGCTTCCCATTCATTCCTTTGGGCCTCCAGGCCCATAGGAATGAATGGGAGTTACCGAATCGGTAAATACCGATTCTTAAATACCGAATCATACAGATTCGGTAACATTTACCGAATAATTATCTACATCCCATTTACCAGTTCTAAAATACCGAATTGGTAAAATTCTGTATTTTAGAATCGGTAATTTGTGATTACCTACATCTAGCCCCAGGTCTTTTGTCATCCTGCTGGGCCAAGTTAATTGCTCTGCTCTAAGCAGAGGGAGCAAAGACCTCCCTACAAAAAATGAGTAATTAATAGTGCTTCCTTCACTTCCTAAAGAAGAATAGATGGCGAAGAAAATCTGCATCTGTAAATTAGCTGTCACATTGTATCAGGGCTGGGACAGCCCAGGACCATTGGAATAAGGAGGAAGCCCAGACAACTATTGCCTCTTTGTAGCTTTAGTTGGAAAAGCCCTGGCAGTGATGGCTTTCAAGTCTTTTTAAGTTGAAAGCTACAATCAATTAGTTGCACTACCACAAGGCTTGCAAAGTACACCAGATGCATTCTTCGTGGTATTTGTATCCAGAGGTAGCATGAATGCATAGGTCCTGGGGTGATGTTTCTCAGTTGCAGTGCTCACTTCACACTGATGTTTGATTTAAGGGCCATTCATCTCAGAAGAGAATTTCTCCCACGTTGAATGTGCATTTTAGACACTCTGTGCGATATACACAGTTGCACTGCTGTGAAGCGAGCCCAAGGGAAATAAAGTAATTTATAGAGTGTAGGAAGGCAGGAGGATCCTTGTAGCATGGTTACCCCCACGTTTTTATCTGATGTCGGTGTGTGTTTGACTAGTCGGACTGGGTTCCTGCTAATCAGGACCCTAGTCACTGTGCTTTATCCCAAAATTGACTGTGGTAACTACTTCTGTACATCCACAATTGGATACCCTGAAACTGGTCCCAGGAGTCTTGTTTCTGGTCGAGGAGGACCTGGCTTGGCAGTTCAGGCTGGACCATTCCAATGAGGAGCAGGGTCAAGACTGATTTGCATATGGCTGGGTCCAAACTGGGGTAGCATGGTGAGCAAAAGAAGGATGGATGTAACCCAGATTTCTCGAATGGGGGTGCATGTTTGATTTATTCTGCATTCCATCCATCATGTTTGTTTCTTTTTATTAATCATTTATGTTCCCAGTGATTTTGATCAATGTTAAAATGCTATCATGCCAATTATTTTTTGACATTAAGGTCTGCATTTATACATGATTAATGACTTAGGGCCCGATGTAGGTAAATTTCATTTACCGACTCTAGAATACCGAATTTGACCAATTCGGTATTCTAGATTCGGTAAATGAGATGTAGGAAATAATTTGGTAATTTTTACCGAATCGGTGTGATTCGGTAATTACTGAATCGATATTTACCGATTCGGTAAAATTACTGAATTGTCAAGGGGGACAGGGTGTCACTTTGACACCCTGTTGCACCCCCTGATTCTGGCTTGTGTGCCATGTGACACACATACATGCCCTTAGGGCATATATGTGTGCCACATGGCACAAGTGTACATGCACAGATGTGCATGTACACAGGAATTTGTTATTTTCCACCAAATATTATTTCATGGTAAATAACGAATTCTTAAGGGCCTGTGGGAGAGGTGTGGCGCCGCGGCCAGGGCGACTGACGTTGGAATCTGGGGACCACGGTTCAATCCCCGGCTCCGGCGGCAGGTTAGCCCAGCACCATGTGACTCTGGGCAATAGCTCGCTTAATCTTCCCGACGGCCCCGAGCGCCTAGAGACCCTTACGGGTTATTGTGCGTTTTACAAATGTGGACTTTAACTTTAACTTTGTGGCACTGTTTTCAGTGCCACCTACATCTAGATTTACCGATTCGGTAACTTTACAGATTCGGTATTTTACCAAATCGGTAAATTTACCGGTAAATTTTAGGCCCCTACATATCAAAAACCAAATACCGGTCGGTAATGGCCGAAATCGGCCGATACCGACCGTTATTTGGTGTCCTACATCTGGCCCTAAGTCTAAGTGATGATTTTTTTAACTCATGATTTTTCACTTTTAATGTGGTGAACTTTCGATAATGCCAATAGGTTTGCCTTATATGTTATGATGATCCTTTCAGTAAGCCAACAGGCCCCTTTTATTTAAAGTGATGCCCCCTATAATGTGATGTGCTATCTGGTGTACGGGGGGGGTACTGTGATTTTGGAAGTCATGACCGTTTAGGGGTTAAATGTGATTTCAGAATGTCATCTAAGGTTTTTCTATCTGTGTTATGCATTGATTTGTAAATTCATGTGCATTATTTAGTAGTGTGTGTGTAATAAATGTACTTATCCTTTTTTAAAGAAAAAGCACTGACTGGAAAGTTATTTATTGAGTGTTATTATCAAGTCTGGGCGGTGAACTCTGCTCTGCTTGCAGAGTTTGTGGAGTTTTCTGCACTCCGCGTTATGAGGAGCTCGCAGAGTTCCTAAAAACTCTGCGGAATGGAGTTTTTTCCCTCGCTCGCGTTCATCAACGTCAAGTTGGCGGGCACGTGGAAAATCCCCCTCCCGGCGATGTTTTTCCTCATTCGTTACCGTCAACATCAAGTTGGCAAATGCCTGCGTGGAAAATCAACCTCCCGGCGGGATTTTTCAGCGCGGGCGGTCAGATTTCTCATTGCGAGTGGTCGTGTATGCACGTGACCGCTCGCGTTGAGAAACCTCCCGCTCGCGTTGTGAAAGCTGCGGCTCGAGTAAAAATCTACCTGAGCGGCAGAAAGGAAGCAGCGCCCGCTTGCGCTGTGCATGATGCCGTTCGCGATTATTGCACTGTGTGGACAAGCACCTGGCGCTGAAAATCACCGCAAACTGCATTTATCTAAAGAAAGTCCGCCACTCGCGGAGCTTCACGTAGTGCGGCAGAGTTTCTTTGCACTTCGAAGAGTGTTGCATAGCGGAACTCCGTGAACTTTGCCCAGGCTTAGTTATTATTGCGTGCCAGTGAATGGTAATTGCTAGCCCACGGTGCACAGACATAATATCGACTCCAAAATATCGTTTGGACAAAATATCGAGTAAAAAATATCGTTTGGACAAAATATCGACAGGACAGAATATAGACAGCCAAAATATCATTTTTAAGGTAAGTGAAGTAATATCGTTTTTATTTTTAGGGTTCAGGGTCAGTTGTGGGTTTTTGGGTAAAGGGGTAACTATTTTTAGGGTTCAGGGTCAGTTTTGGGTTTTTGGGTAAAGGGGTATTTTTAGGGTTCAGGGTCAGTTTTCAGTTTTTGGGCAAAGGGGTATTTTTAGGGTTCAGGGTCAGTTTTCAGTTTTTGGGTAAAGGGGTATTTTCAGGGTTCAGGGTCAGTTTTCAGTTTTTGGGTAAAGGGGTATTTTTAGGGTTCAGGGTCAGTTTTCAGTTTTTGGGTATTATTTTATTATATTTTGTTACTATATATATATATATGTTTAATAAATATGAAATAAAAAAAAATTTATTTAACTTTCATTAATTATTTAATTATTATAAGTTAATTTAAGTAATTTTAAGTATATTTTAGTAATTAATTATTAATATTAATTTAATTTAACACTGTTTTTAGTAAATACGATATTTTTTACAACTATATTTTTGTAAACGATATTTTAAACTCGATATTTTTGTACTTACCTGTTTGTAGATAGAAACTCGATATTTTGACTGTCGATATTTTTTCAACGATATTTTTGATGGTCGATATTCTGTCCCTCGATATTATTTCAGTGATCCCTAGCCCACACCTCCTCCCCTTGGTATGCCTTGAAATGCTTTGTTTGGCTACCCCGAGAGAGTTAAGCACTAGAGTGTGCGCTTGGGTCCCATTAAGGACCACAACTAATTCCCAATTTCCTACAGCTCTTTTAAATAATATACAGGACACTTGTAAATGAATTCTTTTTAATCAGGATGTCACATTTTACCCCAGCAGTGGTTTCAATGATTGGCTAATTTTTGCTTGCGTTCTCTCACTTTCCTTTAACAACCAGTTTTGGGCTATTTGCAGCCTTCTCCCCAACACTAACGCTCAACTTGTAACCTCTGTTTTATACCAAAGTGTGCTGTGGATCTGGCTTGAGGTTTTATACCTATATCTACCTACAATGGCATGTTTTATACCACTGTTTACCCTAGAAATCTGACAGGCCAGAGTTGCAAAATGTCATGTAATTGAGAAATATATAACACTTACGTAGACATGGGCTTCAGGCCAGTCTTCCTCAGCCATTACAGTGGGAGTGTCATGGGTATTTTGGACCAACCTTTGCCATAGACATTGTGAATAGATACTGATGTTTGGTATTTTATGGATTTGTGCTTTACTGGAGAGATTAGCAAACGAGTCCATATATGTTATGATAGCTGATAAGAGAGCAGGGCAGCTGCCCCACCATGGTTGTGAACCCAGCACTACCGCCAATTGGAAGTGGTTCCTGTGTGAGTTCAGAACCATGGAGGGGCTGACTTGGACTTACCCAAACAGGTGATGGGCAGTCCCTCTTTTTGCCGGTAGAGCTGTATAGGTGAGTGGCCCATGGACACCAGAACCAATCAATCTCAACTTAGTGGAAAGACCCTTGCCCAGCCAGCTGGGAGTTTTGCTTTTTGAACACTGGACTGCTTTTTGTTACTAGATGGTGGGCACATTCAGGCCTATTGACTCAAGCAATCAACACAAGCATTGCTCAAACTGTTGCCTTTTCCACCCGCATTCTTCTGCTAAAAGTAACAATCTGGCTCACAGAGGGAGACATGCAGCTTTCATGCGAGGTCAGAGGTGATTCAAATATGAAATTTGAAGAACGTCATTCACTGCTTGGTCAGCCTACAAGATTTGTGAATTCTGTCTAAAACCACTCACGTGGTCATCTGTTCATGAACTCACTCATTCATCCAGCGCTCATTTATTCAACCATATATTCATGCACTCACCCATTGAGCCGTAAACCCATGCACCTACCCATTAGTTATCCACAAACGTATTCATTCATTTGCTCATTAATTCACCCATTCATTCATTTATCTATCCATTCACTCATTCATCTACACATGGACACTTTCTTTCATTCACCCATTCACATAATCATGCTCACGGAATTGCCAAACAATGAGGAACTGGCTCACTAATAAAAGAGACTTATTCACTTGATCAATGTCAGCTTTAACCGTGTGCCTCCTGTGGCAGACCATGGGCAATTAATTAGTTATTTATTCAGTAAGGACATTGTGAGAAGAATGTATAATAAATATGAAGAATACTGCCTTGGAGAAAATACTGATCTTATTTTGTGTATAAGGCAATTATCAAAATTTCATAAGAACATATTTCAAGTGTTTTCTCAATGCTGACTAATCATGCATCACAAACACACAGATTCATGTGCTGATCACACTGTTTTGGATAGAGACAGCCTGGCAAGCAGCCATTCCAACCTTTGAGAGTATGATTGTGCTATGAGAAAATAACTTAAACGAAGGATGAGTTTACCGTCTATTGTGTTTCTTCACTCCACCACATTCCCTGCCCCATGGGACCCTCAAATACTCCTCTATCTACACCAGCTATATAAAAAAGTACAAATAGCAATATAAAATATACATACCTGAAAAATGCCTACCTTTGAATTCTCATCATTCCACTGGATGGCGCTAGTGTTAATAACGAGGGTCTCTTCTGCCCGTGCACTGAAGTCATATTGACCAACCTTCACCTGAATGATAGTGCTCTTAAGACTCCTTTGCCAGTTAACAATATCATACTGTGCAGGAGGGTTTCCATGTTCATCAAAGAACTTCCCTCTGCCAAACCTGTCCCGAAACTGTACATTTTTAATATAGTGAAGAAGCTAGAAAAAGAGGGCATAAGAAAGACTATCAATATATTGCTTTTATTAGTATGATTGGTCTATGAGTGGGTTTATTTTTAAACAGACACAAAATGTACTTATTATTTTTCTTTAGGGACAGAATATTATTCTGGGGTGTTTTATCTGTTCCTCAAAAAAGCTTAGAAGGCCACTGTAGGTGTTGCAGAATTGCCTGGCATGAAATTTGACCTCCCTTACAGAAAGGGGACAAGTCTTTGAGAATTGTAGTTCAACTGTGGAATCTAATTTTGCTAACGCACCAAAGACTTTACAAATGTGATGCCTGCCTGCCTGGTGGAACAGTTGAGGGCCCTGCCTTTAAGTTAGCTGACATTTTCCTGTGACCAGGTAGCCCTTTATTAAGTTATCAAATTCACTGGCACAGCCTAGATGGTCATCCTGCTGAGAAACAGACACACCTCCGCACAACCAAGTCCTTTGTCCTGCTCTGAGGACAAATGTTCACACTACATCAGGGGGGCTATTTAGTTGCTGTTAGAAATTGCCCTCTCTGCAACATTACTCCCCAAACCTTTTGTCTTCTGTCTCTTCTTTTTCTGACTTTTTTTTTGCTGACTGTAGAACTCTGAGCGCTTTACCATAGCTAACCAGTGCCTAGTGCATGGTATAATTGGCTCATACACAGTTTGCATATTTAATTTACTTATAAGTACCTAGTACATGTGCCCAGGCCCTGCAAATGAAATGCTACGAGTGGGCCTGCAGCACTGATTGTGTCACCCTCTAAAGTAGCCCCTTATCCATGTCTCGGATATGCCATTGCAGAGCCTGTTTGTGCAGTTTATTCTGCCATTTCTACTTGGCACACACCTCTTGTGTATGAAGGGTGGTGAGATGCACAATATGTAACCATGCTAGACATTTCAAAATTGTAACGGAGTGCAGAGTTGCTCCGCGTTCCGCAAAATTCGCGCTGAACGAATTAAGCATATGAATTTCAATGCATTGGATTTATTCAGTGATAAACTTGGTTGTGCTGCTTGAATAGGGATCAAATGTAGTTCCTTCATATTTTTGTTCATACGTTCAGCATGATTTGGGCAGAGTGCGGAGCAAGTCTGCACACCATTACATATTGAGTACACCGGTGTGCATCTCACCACCCTTCATACACACTGGGGGGGGAAACTGCATAAATAGATTTGAATGTTGGAAACACAGGAGGACAGGATGGTACTAGTTAGCATGGGGAAGAGGATTTGTCCACGTTGGTGAATGCTGTATATATAATGTTATGGTAATGTTATGTTATGTTAAAAATATTTATTAAGCGCACGTTCACCGGACAATTTCTTGGCGCTGGGGTAGTGAGTAAGGTAGCAGCAGAGGGAAAGTAACCTAGTTATCTTATGGCTGGGAAAACAACCAGGTTTTCAGCTGTTTCCTGGATAATGCAAAGCAGGTAACAGACCTCATCTCCATGGGGAGAGAATTCCAGAACTGGGGGCTAAAGTCATAAATCGGGAGCCACCATGTTTCTTGCGTTTAAAAGTGGGAGTGACTAACAAATTCAGGTGGAAGGATCGCAGGTTACGAGAGGGGGCAAAACGTAGAATCTTAGAGGAGATGAAGGCTGGACTGTTGCCGTGAAGAGCTTTAAAAATAGTACATTCCGCTTAAATACACAACGCTTGACCACTGGGAGCCAATGGAGGCTTTTCATCAGTGGCCTAACGTGATGCCATTGAGTAGCAGCGTTGATATCGATGTCGGGTTGGGGTGAATATAGAGTGTTACAGTCCGCATTAATTGCGCTGTTATGAACGCAGTAATAGGGTTTGTTTAAGCAATTAGGAATGTTATTCATGATGGTGGTGGTGATATAGTTTAATACATTTTATTGCATTGTAGACACCCCTGATGAAGGGAAGTATCCCGAAATGCATTGGGTTATTTTAAATAAAGACGTGACATGTGGAAACGGATCTTGTTCCTGTGTTTTATGAAGAACTTCGCACAAGAATGGGAACTAGTAAAAATAAATTGATTACTTTCAAAAACAGGGGAAAAGTTTAAAGAGTAAGCAGTGAAATAAGTGAATTAAGCATATAAATTTCAATTTATTGGATTTATTCAGTGATAAACTTGGTTGTGCCGCTTGAAAAGGGATCAAATGTGGTTGGTTTGCATTTTCGTTTTGAAGATAAACCTCTTGCCAGGACAAAATCTTCCCTTTTTACACATGTCACCCCTTGCCTCCTGTTCTAAGTCTCTGGGACATCAAAGACTTCAAGGTATCATGCTATATCACCAGGAATTTGCTTGCTGCATGTCTTGCCCTGCCAAGTAGCTCGAAACCCAGTCCTGGGCTCTTGGAAGTGGGTATAAAGTGTTGCTTGAACCAGAACCCACGGATACTCTTCAGAACGGCGCATCTTCTTTGCGTGAGTCAGAACCTGTGCATCCTCTTTGTTGTGTGGAGAGGACCTGGGGCATCGCCTATGGAACCAGTGCATTGCCTTAGGAATCAATGCTTTGCCTACTATGGAAGCAGCAGCCGTGCATCGCATTTGGAACAAGTGCCTTGCACTCAAAACCAACACATCGCTGCAGTTGCATGGATAAACTTTAAGCATCTCATCCACTGTGTGGCTCAACACCTGCACATTGCTATGGCAGCATCTGGCACCTTCGTCAATGATGATGCATCCTGGATTATGGTGCTTTGGTTCAGGAGGCCAAAGTGGGTCCCTCTATCTGGCCTGCACTTCATCGTGGTCGGACTGAACTTTTACCCCGGTCTAGTGCGACCAGGTATCCCATTTAAGCAATTATTGCTTCTAAGAGCTATTTTACATTTGTTTCTTTTAAAATTATTATCTCAACTTCTGCTTGTTGGATGCTTGATGTTTTGGCCTTGTTTTACTTACAAAATTATTCTCAATTTTTCTAACCAGGTGTGATATCTTTTTGTGTGTTGTTTTCACTGTGTTACTGTTTGAAGTGTTGCACAAATACTTTACACATTGCCTCTTAAGTTAAACCTGACTGCTCTGTGCCAAGCTATCAGAGGGTAAACACAGGCTAATTTAGGGTTTGTATCTGACTTACCCTGACTATGATTGTGGTTCTTGATTGGACAGGATGAATACCTCTGCCAACCATAAACCCAATGTTCAACAGTTGCCATGTAACAGTTGGAGCTCATGCCATTGGACCTCTCTGGGCATTAGGTAGGGAAGAAAAAAAACTACCCTTTAAAAAATATTTATAGGATACCAACTTCCCCGGTGAATTGGTATTTTAATAAGTATTTCAAAAAGTCCAAGAATTACATTTGTAGGTGTGTCCTAGCAGGCAATAATATTAAATTGAATATTGCACACCAATTCTTCCAAACAGAACATTCAGCTTTGCTACAGGGAAAATAGCTTTTCAGTTTTTTTTATTGTAAGTACATGCAAAACATCACATTTTTACATGTCCTACTTTTAAATATTGTGCACTCTGCCCTATTGGCAATACGGTCTAGTTTGTGCTAAAATACTAATATTTAAAAGAGATGTATTAAGCTATCAAAAGGGGTTATATTGACAGGTTGATTTGCTGTTGTATGATGTACGATGTACATTGTTTGTGAGCATGATCTGCTCACCTCCGATGCACAAAATGGACTTTCCTGGGAACTTGCATAGCGTGGGGTGAGTGAGGGAGAGGGGGGCGTGGAGCTGCTTCCTGGGGGATTCAGACTTTGTCAGAGTTGGAACTTCATATATCAGTGACAAGTTGAATTTGCAGTTTTAATATGCACAGGCCGGCTATAAGTGAAAATCCCGCAATCATCTTTGCACTGTCACTAAAGAGGGCGGCACAATGGGTGCTGCAGCCTACTAGTGAGATTTAACTTACAACCTCTAGTTACCCTCTGTACCATATACTATGGACTTATAGGTAAGTTCATATTACAAATCAGGGGTATGACAGTCCCATCATGGTTAAATGGGGAGCACGTTCCCTATTCCACTGGTTAACTTAGTTCGACAGCCAGAAAAAACATCAAGGCCATAATCTGTGGTTCCCCATACAAAGAATGGCATTTCCAATAGTAGGATTATTGCAATCATTGGTATGTGCTTAATTATATCATCCTTTTTTAGAGCAAAGCTGCATTCATGTGAAAGTACACAAGTATAATAGCATCTCTTTGTCTGATCCATAATATGTACACTGAGAAGATGAATAAGAGTGCTTTTTAGCCCAAAAAGGTTTCTAAAAGCAATTAAATTAAACAACATGGGTTAAATCTTAGAGTATGGCTAAATTGCGTAATTTTTCTTACCTTAGTAAGTTTAATTTTATTGATTCAATGCTGCAGACACTTCTGAACACCTTCCACCATATTCTTAAAGACAGAATTCAACTTAGGTGCACATGGGTTGACTTATTAGCAGAGGCTCAATTTGTGCAAAGTAATTTACACACATGTAAAATGACACTATTGTGGTCTAATATTAAATTTAAGTAAATGTGCTCAAATGGGTAGGGTATAGTGTCTCAAGAGTGGCCATTTCTTGGAAAGTAAATCAACACATATGAATGTATGCATGTGTGAATATTTTAAAACATTTTCAAGGCACATTTACCTCCTGTATACCTTCAGAGAGTGGAATGAATTCATACCTCAGGCAGAAATTTGGAGGGAAAACACCCCCAACATTTTTCCAAGTGTATGTAAAGATGATCCTTCATGGAAAAAGTGTTTTCCCCACTGAGAAATTAAAGACTTGTAATTCACAAGTCTTATTACCTAACAGGTGAGTTACTTGTATGAGCAGGACAACCGCCTTGTAGTGCTTAGCTTGGCGAAGTATTGCTCCCCGTTTAATCTTATCTAGAAGGCCACAGACATTCCAGCTCGTAATATTAAGTCCCCGTCCCCTGGATTCTTTCATGGCAGATGGCATATATAGTGGTGTGACTTATGGATCGTCGCTCAATCAATCAGGTGTTTGTTAATCAATCAGGTGTTTGTTAAGCGCGACTACTCACCTGGAAGGGTCTCAAGGTGATGCGGGGAGGGGGTCGCAGGTTCCAGTCCATCAAGGAGGGGGTCTGTCGAAGAGCCAGGTTTTGAGGTTTCTTGTGAAGATGGGGAGCGCTGTTGTCTGTCTGAGGTGGAGCGGAAGGTCGTTCCAGGCTCTGGCTGCGTGGAAGGAAAAGGAGCGGCCTCCGATCTGGTCTTTCTGGTGCGGGGGACGATAGCATAGGAGAGCTGGGCTGATCATTGGGTCCTTTGGGGTGCGTGGAATTTGAGTCGGCTGAGTTGAGTGTCGTCTGACACAATGTTGAGTCCGTAGGTTCCGACGATGGGGGTGAGAGGAGCCATATAGATGTTGAAGAGCGTAGAGCTGAGGCAAGACCCCTGGGGGACTCCGCAGTTGGTAGGTGTAGGGTCCGAGAGAAAAGGGGGGAGTCTGACTCACTGAGTTCTGCCGGAAAGGAAGGAGCGGATCCAGTCGAGGGCCTTGTCTTGGATCCCTGCGTCGTGGAGTCTGCGTATTAGGGTGCGGTGAGAGACTGTGTCGAACGCCACTGAAAGGTCGAGGAGGTAGAGGGCTGCTGTTTCTCCTTTGTCCAGTAAGGTGCGGATGTCGTCTGTTCCGGCGAGGAGGGCAGTTTCCCTACTGTGTTTTTTTCTGAAGCCGGATTGGGAGGGGTCAAGGATGTTGTGCTCTTCGATGAATGTGGCAAGTTGGCTGTTTATGGCTTTCTCGATGACTTTCGCTGGGAACAGGAGCAGGGAGATGGGTCTGTAGTTTTTGAGGTTGGTGGGGTCTGTCACTAGTTTCTTCAGGAGGGGGTTGATCTCAGCGTGTTCCCAGTCATCTGGGATCGAGGCGGTTGCCAGGGAGCAGTTGTTGGTGTGGCAGAGCATGGGTGTGAAGGTGTCGGCGGCTCTTTTGAAAATGTGGTGGTGCAGGGGTCCATGGGGGCCTTGGAATGGATTGACTTCATCGTCTTCAGTATGTCTTCGGTGGTGAGGGTTGTCAAGTTGTCGATAGCTGGCTTCAGGGTGTCAGGGGTGGTTGGTGAGGCTTCAGTGTGTTGGTTGTCTGCGTCGAAGTTGTCGTAGATGCTCTTGATTTTGTGGTGGAAAATGGTGCTGAGTTTGTCGCAGAGGTCTTGTGAGGGAGGGTTGTCTGTGGTCTCGCTGGTGGGTTGGACGAACTCCTTGATGATGTTGAAGAGTTCTTTGCTGTTGTGTGCATGAGTAGAGATTCTGTCTTCAATCACTTTTTTCCTCGTTTTTCTGAGGCATGAGTGATAAATTCCACCTGGGAACCATGTAGGTAGTGAATGATAATGACACTGAAAACAAATAATAAATTCCCATAACCCCCCTTGCCCTCCCTCTACTCCAGCACCTCAATAAAGTTGAAGCATTCAGCGCGGCACGGTGAGCATCCCTCACCCAACGAGGAAGGGTAGGATCAACTCCCTGCCAATTGATCCCAAATGAACATCCCTTGTACATAGGCGTCTTAAAACCAATGGGCTGTATGTACAAACTTAGCCCTTATATTCTTGCTGTTGAGTTTATTAAATGTCGGTACATGGCCCTGCAGTTGTGAGTTAGGATGATGTTGGCACCGGTTGACCCTCCATCAAGTGCGTAGGGGATTTACTGTGAGTTTTGGATAATCTCTTGGAACACGACTGACAATGTTGCTTGCCGCTAATTGTGTGGAGATCGCAGCTAGACCCCCCGATGAAGTGTCAGAGTCTATTTTGGGCAGAGCGTGGGTCTTCAGTTTTACAACTTCATCCGTCCAATTCAACTCCTCCTCGAGCGTATTGAAGAAGGGTGCCCATGATTGGTAGGACATCTTCCAACAGGCTGGGAAGAGCAGGGAATACTGGATCTCAAGCCCCACAGGCAGGCCTTAGCCTCGGCAAAAGACTGTTGACGCTGTTGAACCATCTTAGTGTAATCTGGGAACATCATCATGTGATGGGAGGCATAGCTAAGGGTTTCCTTCAACCAGACCTGCTATATAATGACGTTCCTATCCTTATAATTAAGGAATCTAGCAATAATTGGTTGAGGATGGGCACCAGTTGATGGTTTCTGCAAAAGGGCCAGTTGCGCACGTTCAATGATGAAGCACTGAGACATTGAGTTAGGGGGGAGCCAGTCTATAAGCCATTTCATAAGGAAGTCCTCCATATGATTACCAATACAACCTTCAGGAAATTCCACAAAATGGATATTGTTTCTTCGGGCACGCACTTCTGCATCTTCCACATGTTTGTCGCTAGTCCCCTTGTGAGTGTCTCTAAGAGTAGACATTTTCTTTTGGAGGGTGGTTACCATATCTTCTCCTGTCAAAATTTGAGATTCCGACTCAGTAATACGCTGCACTGCATTTCGGAGGTCCTGACGGAGCAGCATAACATCTAAGAAAACAGCACCGATCCTAGCCTCCAGCATGCCTCTGGATTGTGTGATTGTTGCGAGCAATGCTGCATTATAAGGTATGGGTGTAGCCAAGTTCGCATGTTCTGGTGGTTGGGCCATAGCGCCGGTGTATTTATCCACTGTGCATTGTTTGGAGTTAGTGCCAGGTACTTTATCCTTAACCATTCTGTCTCGATTTGTGTAAGGGTCGCCTCTGGATGTATGTCTAGGCATACACCATTGCTTCAAGGTGGTCATGAGACTGATGACTCCAGCCCAATCACCTTGGTGGCTGGCCAGGAGCGACAGTCGGGGGAGGACACCACACCCACAAGCCGCACAGAGACCTAGCCTGGCCGCTTCCACCAGCGGGCACCACCCACCCCCCTTATGGGTATCGTTGTCCACTTCCGTGCTCCAGCTACAAATAGGATCTCAGTCTCTTCCCAAGATTATACTGGAACTTCCATCCATGGGCCACGAGGCGGGCGAGCGGCATGTGGTCAATTTGGCCCTGGGACAGCTATACAAGGAATCCGAGACAACTGGTGGTAGACCGCCGCTCAAACCCTTCATGGGTTCCCATGTCCTGCAGCAGAGCCTATATCAATCGGGGCAGCACGTCATCCACACAGAATAACCAATAGAGCCAGTTGCTGAGGCCAGAGCCATGCAGATATGCCCTAGAGAACTGAGAGGGTGATCCCAGATTGTCCAAGGTTCTCCCTCATCAATATCCCTGAAGTCAGATGGGGCACCTCACTACTGCAGCACAGGCTCCCACACACCGCCGAATGTTGTCAAAGTTGTGTCCAGGAGGGGGGTGGGAGGGTGGAAGAAGGTAACAGAGATAACTCACCCCCGATCCCACAGTAGCACAGTCCCGGATCAGGCCTCACCACACCACACAAGTTCGGGCCTGGGGGCTTCCAGGTCAGGGACATGCCACAGCGGGCCCGCCATTATTGCAGCAGTTGGGGCACTCCCCGGAGACTTCCAGCAACACGGAACGCAGGGCAAGAGAGCACCGTGGCCCGATATGGCCACCAAACCGGGTATCCAGCTTGACCCGGGGAGGGGCTCAGCAACTCGGGTCCAGTCATTGGCATCTCCGGCCAGCCGGGAAGAGACTCCCGCACCAGCAAGGTCCCCCGCAGGAATACCACGGCAGCGGGGATCACCCCTCTTACTCACCCCCACAGGGCACCAAGTGGTGAACCGTACCCCCGCCGCGGCTCAAAGTGTCCGTCAAGGTCCAGGCCAAGGGGCTGAGGAGGACAGAGAAATACCATGCCCCCAGTCCTGCCACCACCTCAGCACAGCAGGAGGATGGCTCCCTTCGTCAGGGTAGAGAGCAGCCTCAATCGCCTCCAGGGCACACCTCAGCCCACCTGGTGGTGCCTCACGCACTCCGGTGCTGTGCATTGCTTATGCCGATGCTGGCACTCTGAGCCTCGTTTTGCCAGTGGCCGCAGATCATGCAGCATGCACCAAGGTGTATTTCCGATGGACACCCAGGTGGCCGTGGGGCATCACGAAGGGCCATGGAGGGTGCCCGATGGGCATAGGCGCGTCGATGTGGCAGGAATAATGAAGGATTTTTTAGGGCTATAGGAGATACCTTAAGGCGCTTCCCCCATGTTGGACTGCCAGGCCATGCCCCCATCCTTTGCTCTTTTAAATCGTGCACCGTAGCATTAGAAAAAGAGGTTCCCCAGGGCTCATGTCACAGCCGGCTGCTCTTTAACATATCTGTGGCCCCCCTGGCTAAGATTGTATGAGCTTTCAGGTTTGAGTTGATTACTTATGCTGACAATACTCAGTTAGTAATCTCCTTCGATAAAGACCTAGTTGAAACAAAACAATGTTTTCAAGATGGTCTGACAGCAATTTTCTCATGGATGACAGATAACTGTCTCCAGTTTAAGATTATGTTGTTTGGCAAGGCACAACAAATATGGTCTGCCGACTGGTGGCCAGCTGAACTTGGAACTGCTCGTTCACCTAAGCTGGTGTTTAAGAACTTGGGAGTACTTATGGGTCAATCCCTCCCACTGAAAGAACCGATGATGTCTACCTTTGGCTCCTGTTTTCACATTAATGACCTGCTGAGAAGATCTCTCCCCTTCATCCCATTCTCAGCCGAGAAAAATGGTGGTCCAGGCCCTGGTGATTAGTTGCCTCCACTACTGCAACATGTTGCTGGCTTCCTCCAATGAGACGTTGCTATCTAAACTGCAGGTGGTGCAGAATACTGCGGCTCACCTTATCTGTAATTGGCCTGCCATGACCGCTTTGGCGCCCCTACTTCAAACCCATTATTGGCTCCCAGTTCGGAGGAGAATTATCTTCGAACTGTGCTACCTTACACACAAAGCCTTAACTGATCATGGCTGCATTTACATAGCCTCCAAACGTACACAGTACCTTCCGTCCAGACTGTTGAGATCAAAGGACAAAGCACTGTTAAGCATCCCACGTATCAAGAAGACCCGTTCGGGTGACAGGTCCTTTTCCCAACTGGCCCCTTTATATTGGAATAAGCTCCCACTCTATATTAGGACCTGTACGGACCATTTCTGCTTCAGGAAAATACTGAAGACAATTTTGTTTTGAGCTAGTTTTGCTAGGCAGCTTGGCTGCCTGGTCGCGCCGAGATACCCCTCGGGGTGATTCAAGCGCGTTATAAATGGCTTTATCATTAACATTAACAATCACCTTTTACAGAATCATCTTTTACTTTTCCAAAGGACTTACAATCCTTTCCCTTAACATTATTTTCAGTTTAAAATGATCTGGAATTTGATGAGTGAATCAGATCTCAGAGGCGAATGCCCGCATTTCTGAATCCAGCAGTGATACTATTGGCCCTCTTAACCTTTGCTCTACATTCTCATTGTTTGCTGGTGTTTCTTCCAATTGAATTGAACCAATTGTATGTATCAGAGACATTACTTTGCTAGTGAAGGCTCTGAGTGAGAAGTGGATGGGTGAGGCTGTCAGTGTTCCACTTTTGTGTGTCATTATTGTGTTGTGTGTGGCATAACTCCTTTTTAGTGGTATATTGATATTGATGGATTTACCCAATTTAGTGAGCCAAAATCTATGATCCGTATCACAATGGGCTTTGCTTGTGCAGAACCAAGAGCCTGTTATATGTGCCTGCAGTGCATAGAGTGAATTTATTTAACCTGGTATTTCTCAAATGCAAAGGTTGCTCATTGCTTCCTAGCTGTATGATCTGAAAATTGAGTGCAAATTCAGAACATTTTCGGGTTAAATAAATTCACTTTACACACTCAAGGCACATAAAGCACGGTATAAAACAGGTACTCGGCTCTGCAAGCCAGCAAAGCTGATAGTGCCCCCCTAACTATAACATAGTGAATCACTAGTCAGTATCACTTTGGCAGTAAAGCTGTCAGAAGAAATATTGATTCTCACCTGCCATGGCTGGTAATGCATGATGCTAGCACACGCCCCTTGGCTAAAGGGTCCTTCTTCCAGCTTGCAGGATCTCAGGTCCTCTAAAGCCAGTGCAATGGCATACACTGCATTGTAGATTTTATACGGTAGTCCAAATCTGGAAATACCACTACGACTCATGTGAAGACTTTTCAGATCCTCTGTTCCACTGCTCAGTTTGGAGCAGATCTCTTGCACAATCTGTTTGGTCTTCTGGTTCTTCCAATCACTGTTATAGGCTCCTTCCAAGAACTCTTGTAAAAATGTAAGATCTGAAAAACTTGGAATGCACAGGCTAGTGAGATAGTCTCTGAATCCTGGCATTTCTCCACTGTAGATTTCAAAGCCGATGGAGCCAGTGAGAATTTTTGCATATTTTTCAATAGATAGGGAAGTGGCAGTGGACCAGCCCTCAGTGGCAACAAACAGTTTCCCAGTAACCTTCTGTCTCACCATCTCATCCAGCACCACTGCCAAATTGGCCCCATTGGAGAAGATGGCAATGACTCGGGCTGTTGATTTTTTAACTACTTGGACAACTTGAAAGGCGTTCTTGTCAGCCCTGCTTGTGACAATGTTTGCAGAAAAAGCAATGCAAACACCGGCATTCAGGAGCTCTTCCTGCAGCAGATGTATTCCTTGTTGTCCATAGTCATCATCATCACCCAGAAGACCAATCCACGTCCATCCAAAATGCATCACCAGTTGGGCCAAACCATGGGACTGGAAGTCGTCACTTGGAATGGTTCGGAAAAACGAAGGGAACTGGTTCCGGTTACTTAGAAGGGGACTTGAAGCAGAGTAGCTTATCTTTACAATAATAAAACAGAAAGTGATGCTTTAACACATTACTTTTTAAAAACGAATTGTCATAGTTTGAAAAATTATTTGAGTTTGTGGAAGGGAAGGACTGGGTGCACGATAGGAGTATATTGTTGACAGGGCAAAATAGGATATCCCTTAATGCGTTTCAGGATATAAAAAACAGCAGATCTGTCATTACCAGGTGTTTAAGGTCTTGCTGTGACTTGAAGCTTACTATTTACCTTATTCTACTCCCTTATGGAGTGCTTGCATTCCAGTGCATGGGGTACAAGTTTACTTCTCAAAAGCACACAGAATCTTCACAAACTGAAGAATGTAGAAGATAAATGAAAGAATAAAAAGCAGGAAAATAAAATATGCCACCTCCTAAACATTGCTGGCATGTGCGTGCAATAGAAAAATAAAATTAAACTTAGCAGCAAGTGATAGTCTTGTAATGGTATTGTACATAGGTTATCACTGTTTTTAAAGTCCAACATAGCTGCCATGTCGAGTAGCAAATTGTTGACAATTTCAGAGTGTTAAAAACAATGCACACTGTAATTCAAAGATGGTCTCTCAGTAAACATTGCACTGAGCAGCCATGTTTGAATGCTAACGTGTATAGTGTATCCCTTTTGCATTAATCCAATGTGACCAAAAAGCTGCATCTAAACATAATGGGAAACATCGTTTACAAAGCAAGCGTTACAACGCATGTCATTACAACGCATGTGTTACATCGCAACATCCATTACAAAGCAGGTCATTACATCGCATAATCCATTACAACCCAGTCCCCAAAGTAACGCCCCGGCGGATTTAGAATAGTAAATGCGTTGCAATTGGATTATGCGTTGTAACGACATGCGTTGTAATGGATTTTGCAATGTAAAAAATGCGTTGTAATGACACGCGTTATAACTCGTGCAATGTAAATTGTCATTTTCAAACATAATGGGCATATTAAAACTGGAAAACAATGATACATTCTGGGCAAAGAGTTTTAGGATGGCCATTCTATTTAGGAATATTAGCCATAGGGGAGCTGTAGGACACTTAAAAAAAGGGAAAAGTAAACACATTAAAAAGGGACATTAACAAAGAAACAATGGTGATTAAATGATTGTCTAAGACACTGAAGCACACCTATTTTAAAGGGAATATGCACATATGATCAAGCTAAATGCTGCTTCTCCAGCGACAATAGACACCTGCTAAAAGAGAGTAGGAGGAATTATCACATTGCAAATATTCTACCTAAGGGTTTGTGAAAAGATGTAGAAGACACTATAATCCATGCATACCACATTAAACTCTGAGATTCAATGTAATAAAACGCAGGTCTCCATGGATTAACACAGCGTAATATCAATCCACCCATAATGATCTTTTTACTTTAACATACGATTTTCAGAATAAATAAGTCAGGCCTACTGCCTTTATTCTAAAATGTCATAATAAGCGAATTGGACCCATGGGATCCAAAATAGCTCTTCCTCATGAACCATCAGTCCAATACCCCTCATCACTTGCTCATCACCATAATCATTTGTCTGCGATGTAATCAACACTAGACCCCCTGACTATAGTAGTAAATCTATGAGAATACATGTAAGACAATACAGGCGTACTGGCTTTAACACAGTCAAATAACAATACCCTTAGGGACTATTGACTTTTTGATATGCTCGTCATAATAAATAAATCAGGCCTTCTGTTTATGTCATACTTTTTAATGATAAATAGACCAGACCTATTGCATCTGACATAACTTTCCTATACACCAATTGTGTAGATAGCCATTACATTATATGGTCACTCTACCAAACTGAGGCCTTCTACATTGAGCATAAGCTTTCCCACAAGTCAACCATCAAACGTAAAGCAATAAAATTGCAAGTAGGTACAGAATTACATGAGTCAAAAATACAACATATATTACACTATTGGGTAAAGCAGATTTCTGGCCTTGCAGTAATCCCCCAGTACCAGCCCCGACCACACTTTACTGGTGTGGTTCTACTATTTGTCCATCAAAATAGTCAAGTGGCAGCATTTTAAAGTCTATCAATTCTTCAAACAGAAATTGAGATTCTCAAATGTAAATCTTTATTACTTCACAAATGAATTCATATGCAAAATAACAACTTATTTCATAAAACAGCTAACCGGCATTTCAAGGTCTGTTGCTTTTTAAAGACTGAAAGCAATTTTATTTGGATCTCAACTTTACTGATCTTTATCATTTATAAGGTATTGGTCTCACTTGATTTCATAGTCTCTTGTCATAGATATTCAGAGGATGATTCACAAAATATCCTCAGTCCATAATACGGTGCAAAAACAAAGGGATTATTCCCAAGAATTCTATCAAAACCTCCTCTGTTCATGTCCCTTGATATGTAAGCTGCATTTTCAGATAATGCATAGTCAGGTTATGTTGTAACTATAAATGCCTTTAGCATTGGCTTTTCTTTAAAAAAAAAACCTCGGAACCACTGTATTGAGCAAACAACTGTGTTGAGCCATGCAGTTACACAGGCCAAATTGCCCAAATGTCATACAACACTCTCCAACATGGACTAACAACTATTCTGAAAGTGCACATCTTCTACCAAGGGATAACACCACCTAAACCCTTTCCTACATTTGTAATCTTTCTGATTTCCTTTCAAAAACTGACTGTCTACGAGCTTTATCACAGTGTAATTATTATCCTCCCAATCTTTTTGGCTTCATTTATTGACGTCCACAAGACATACGTCAATCCACCTACCATTGTTCTAACTTTTCATAATAAACAGTTCAGGCCTATAGCCTTGAACACTGGCTTGTCCCAATAACCAACTCAGTCTGCTGCTGCTGTATTGAGCTCAGGATTTCCTACAAAGCAAAACAAGCTCAGTGCAAGCTCTCTTTTTCAGGAGGTGCACACAACTTCCACCCAATCAAAATCTGCACTCGATGTTGGCGAAGCTGAAACCCCTCTCTCAGTAGTGTTTCTGAAAGCTGTTTCTCTGTTGATCGCATAATAAGGCATAGTGCCAGCCTCACTTTCAAGCCAGACTTAACCCTTGTTGATCATCACCTACTTCCAGATTTAAAGTTCAGTATTTTGGTTTGTGGTAAACTCTTTAATCTTCTAATTCATGCCAGAAGTGGATTTTATTTTATTTTGCCCCCTGCCACACATACCCACCCGTCACTGTGCTTTTCTTACAATCTTTTCAATGTGTCATGGTACTTCTTAGCCAAGTCTTACTATGTAAAAAAGCTATAATAGCTGTTACCTTTTGCAGTGCTGACATCCTTATTCTGTGCGTTTCCGCACAGACATGCATTACTAGGTCTGTGACTTAAAGCAGGAAGCACCCTAATTATTTTCCGCCCTCAAATAAGTAAAACTTGCCTGGGTGTGTTCTGCCTCACAGCGTGTGGTGTTAGTTTGCGTGACAGCATCCTTACTCTCTGTCATTCATGCTGTGAGCTGTATAACCTTTTTAGGTCTAGCCTGGGCAGCGCATGCGCTGTGGCATGCTGTATTGGAGTATGGAATAGAAGCCCCGCCCACTCTCTGCCCATATTTGTCATTGGCTTGTGTCATTGCCCATCGTAAATGCTGGATTCTGATTCGTTAAAAGGTGTGTTAGTACCTCTTTAGTATCTACCTGTCTTCATTTGTAACCTCCCATGAGGACTGGCCCTTTAACTTCGGCTGTCACACCGTAGGTCTTTCTCAGTTTTTAAGCCTACTTTCTTTAATAAGTTTCTTCTACTGCAGGCACAACATGCTTTCCTGCAACATTCAGCGCGCCATGCACACTTTCACTTTTCAAGCAGCCCGCCATGCACACTTTCACTTTTCAAGCAGCCCGGGACAATGGTGGGTGCTCCTTTGAATAGGTCTTGCATTTACAAGAGTTTGAGCTATTGGCATTGTAAATGACAACGCCTTTTATTATGTGTTAATTAGCATAACAGATACATAAAAGGCATTGTCATTTACAATGCCAATAGCTTAAACTCTTGCAAATCCAAGACCTATTGCATTGCAAGTGCTTGTTTTACCGGTACCTGATTTTACTGATGCACTGGAGCTTTGCCCATCTTCCCTGCATGCTACATTATCCTGCATGCCCTGCATTGCTTGACATGACCTGTTTTGCAGAGGTTTGTGTTGTTTTGCCTGGATCTGCATTGGACCACTCTGCTGTTATGTTATGTTTGACCATGACCTTTAGTGAGGTGCCTTTTATTACTCTGCATTTCCCTGCTGTATCATTTGAATCAGTCAGTCTGAACTGTGAATTGCTATATACCATACAACAAGCACCCTATCTGTTTTATTCTGTAAATGTTTGCTGACTGTTCCCCTCTTAACGTGTGCTTTGTAGTTTTTTCTTACTGTTGCTTCATTTCTATTTGATGCATCTGCATTGCCTCTCTGAACACTGTATTATTGTATGCAGAATTACTACAGTGCTATAAGTAATTCCATAAATACACCCTTAGATATCTGCAGATGATTCCCAAATTACATCCCTGACCGTGGAGACAGTTTCCTCCAGCTTTGACCTGGTCAACAGGTCCCGGGAATCACCTGCGGGTAGATTTGCATGAATGCATGCATTCCTCATAACTTCGATTTTTACAGACACTCCCATGTCTGTCCAACTCAGTAAATAGAGGTCACTTGGAATTAAGCATTCTAGTTTCCCCTCCACAATTAGATTGCGCAGAAAATGTCAGCAAAACTTAAACTTGCAGAAGCAAATCATGCATATATATTCTGAAATGGAATCATGCTACAAACATGCACGTGTGGTGAATCGCACCCCAGGTTGGGTTTGGCTTGGATGGGTTCTGTTCATGTGAAAGTCATCTCAGTACGCAGAGAAAAAAAACTCATGCGTGACACGGAAATCCAGCAAACCGTTTAATGCAACCACAATATCTACAGAGTTTCTTAATAGGCTCTAGAGAGCATTGCTCGGATGCAAGGACGATCAACCACTGCTCAAAGTTTATGAACTAACCTGTCTGCTGCTTCCTTACTAACCAGGTGTGGCTCGTCCACTAGGGTGGAGGAGCATCGTCCCACTGCCTTCTCGCAGTGCAAGAAAGTCAAGACATAAAATGGCAATAACTTAAAAGTTATTACCATTTTATGGTTCCTTTGAACTTTGCAGGTGGGCAGGTGGGCGGGGCTGCTCTGCTCTTTGTGCAGTGCAGAAGAGGAGTGGTTTGCTCACTCCTGACTGTGCAAAGACTATTTGGTCGCACTCTTGGGCCACCCAAACCAGTCATGCACACTCTGCTCTCTCCATGCAGGCTCTGTGGCACCCTGCATTTAGAACATGGCCACCCCATTAGCCCCTGGCTGGGCGGCGGCCCGACCAATCAGATTGCTGCTTGCAGTGTTGTGATTGGCTTAGGGGAGGAGCCTGGCTGCCTGCTTGCTGTTCCTGTCTGAGGTAGGAGAGCATGAGCAGGAGCCAAAAAGATGCGGCATCTGGTGGAAAGTTAAGTTTAATTTATTATTATGATTTTATTTCCCATCGATCCCCCCCTTGCGACACACCCGCGAATCCCCCCTGCCCACAAGCAAGGCCGGCCACTACTGATACCATGTCATTCAATGCGGGGTTTGGCTCCCTTCCATACACAGGCGCAAAACAGGATGGTGGTAGGGTGTGTGGGAGTTCCTTTATCAACACTTTGGATTTGCCAAAATGAAGCCAATGAGACCTAGGCTTTAGTTTACGATCTTTGAAGTGCGCCATTTGGGCCGATAAAAAGTTCTTCCGCAATTGATCCCACTTGTGTTTCAAGCTTCAGTCGCTGATGCTACGCTAGTAAAGTTTGTTACTTCCTCTGCTTCTATATTCACTTGAACACGTTTGACTCATCTCTTGAGACATTTAAGTGAGTGACTCAGGGGTGTAATGCAGGCCCCTACGATGCATGGGGGGCCTCATCTCTTTACAGGGTGCCCTATTGAGCTCAAGGGCAATGAATACCTGTAAGTTATAAGAGATTCAGAACCCCCTCACCTCATTCTGAGGAGGGCCCAGTCATTTTTAATGATGCCACTGAAGTAACTGTTTCAGAATCTCACCTGCGGGTATCGGTACAAGCCCAGTATCCGTGCCATGAGCACTGAACTTGTCGAGATGGCATCCCCTACGATAGCTGCAGGTGGGTGACTTCTCCAGCACTGGAAATTTGGTATTGGTTCCTCTTTTCCTGTCAGCATCCACAGAGTACCCTCAAGTGATCGCTGTATCCCCATACAGGAGTCGTGGATCCAGAACCCTAGGGTGATGTTGGGTAAGATAGCAGGATCACTGTTGATCTCCTCAATCGCGAACACCATAGCTTGCTGCCAGAGGAAATTCTCGAACACAAACCTGCATTGAAAAATTCACCAAAGAGGTCACGTATTGGGCCTGTGAAGGAAGTCATTACAATCTGCAAAATAATTATTTTAGATGTATTCTTATTACATCAGGTAATTGGAAATTGGCGCAGTCTCGTGGAAGCTTTTTCTGTCTACGCAACTTAATCATAAGTTGCACTATCACCTGAGGATCCATTACAAATAATACTGCAGCGTTGAAGAATAGCATTATCTTCTGAAGGCAGTGGTACACCCCCACTATATCAATAACACAACATTGATATCAATACTGAGAATTGATAAGTAGATCGGTGGACATCACAGAAAAGACAATTACATTGGTGGTTACATCTATCTCTATTGAATTGTATAGTTTATTTAACTGGAAAAATTTAATTCATTTTTTATACGTTAAATCCAATTCGAATTACTTTAATAAAGTATTTGAATGCAATTTTAAAAGGATGTACACTTTAATATTATACTTCAAAACGTCAATATGTAATAAAGACACTGTACATTATGCACATATTGATAATGTAGATACATTTAATAGTGCATTTTTACATAATAAAACTCCCACGTAAGAATGGTGCGCTATGCCTAAGATCTCTTAATAAAAAAATAGCACTATATTACGTGACATGGTATAAATTAACATAAAATAGCAAAACATGCTATAAGACTTTAAGAGAAGTGACAACATAATGATTTCTCCGGAGAAGTGCTAGTCTTGCTTACGTTTGACATGTGGTCACTGTTGGTTCCTCTCTGAAGGTGATGACCTCGTACTCCCTGGCATCATGGATAGCAATGACCCCACCGAGCATTATTGCACCATCTTTTGAGAATCCGCTAACAGTGGCTCTCTGAAGTTGGCACATGGTTGTCACAGGATGAGTCACACACAGGGGCATTAGGAAGGTGGCCATCCAATACACCACTGCCTTGTGGCAGATTTGGGTAAAACGTATGGAGGACATACTGTTCGCCTCCTGCCGAAACACCTTGTCTTTTCCACTACTGGATGAGAAAATCTGTATTCTGCTTGCTGTAATGTTATTTGTTGCTGAGACTGCCCTGGATCTGTCATAGTGTGATGAAGATGTAACTAAATGAATTTAAAAATAAACAGGTTATGGTAAGTAAACATCTCTTTTGAGGACCATTAATATTCATTTGTTTATTAATGTATTTATGTAGCTCTGACCGAGATGCACAGGCAATCAGAAAATCTACAGGTAACAAATAGCAGAGGACAATGGGCCTGATTCACAAAGGTAAACTTACACTTTTGTATAAGATAGGTCACTCCTACATTTTTATGTGTGGAGGCTCCGCAGTCGTAAAGATACTACTAGCTAAATACCTTTGTGAATAGCAAACAATTGTAAGAAAGGTAGAAATAAACATGAGGAGGGTTGCAAAATTAGTCACAACTGAATCCATAGGATAAAGTCCTACCTACACCAATACCCCAAATTGTAAATGAGCCTATATATTCAGTGTTATGGTCTAGCTTGACAATGCAGCTGTCGCCATATAAGAATGTGAGAACTACCAAGAGAGTAGCATTGGCCCCTCCTACATATTTGAGGCCCAGGAGTATATGTATTGATTGGCCAGAAGTTGCGTGTCTCCACAAAAAAAGTGCTTGCCCTCCACACAGTTATGGTCATTTTGTGTGTTTATATCCAGTTGCCTCTGCCTGATGTACAGGGGCACATGTATGGTGTGTTTCTGAGGCTACACCACACATAGGAGGAGGTAGGCATTAACACACATCGATATTTCTTAGGTCTGGCTTGTCAGTGTATTCATAAATCTGATCTATTGGATTGCACTGCTTGTTTCTACGTTATTTCAATTTTATCTCAGCAAATTTAGGTTCAAATCCCTGCCTTCCTAAAACCAGGGCCTGCAGTAAAATTCACATATCTGTGAATCATACGATGTATGTTTATACTTTCCCGAGTGATTTAGATTTGCTGCAGTTACTTGTACAAAGCAGAAAATGTATGCTCGTTTTCTTATTTCTTGCTTTCGAAGACCACTCGTTGCCACCACAGCATTCCGTGGAAGAAGGCAGGTGTTTGTTGTGTAGCTTATACCAAACTACTTTTTGGAAGTAAACTAATATCCATGCACTTTAAATATGTCAAAGGTCATATTAACTGGGAAGAGTCAAAGAGGAAAAGTGCAGAGCTCTCGAAACATACACAGATCAATTCGCCAATTGCTAATTTTGAGAATGACACATCTATGCACAGATAAATACTGTTCATTTGTAACAAATTAAATGCAGGAAGACCCGAGATGTTCTCAACAGCCCGCCAGCAGCACTGCTAAATGTGGTGAGGCAGAGGCAGACGGGAACGGTCTTGCAATTTTACAGGCGCAGGCAACAGCTGTCACGTCTGCAGGGTTTAAAGTCTTACTTTAATAAAGTCTTATTTTAATAAATAGAGAAATGGGTATAAAACAAACACAAAAAAACGCCTGCATGGGTTACGCTCTGCCTGGGGCGGATTAGATCAGCTACTTTCTGTGAGTTGCCTTTGGGGGGTTATTTTGTGCGTGTGTGCATATATTATTATTTATTTTATAACTCATACACTCGTTTCACTGTCATACTTTTTTTACTTATCTACTGGATGTCATTTTGGAAATGCAATACCATGCGTTTAACAGTGTCACAGCAGAGAGGATGGAAATATTGCTAAAGTTACGCTTTCATACATAGGACAATATACATATTGAATAGTAAACAGTGGGGGGGGGCATTGGATCCTACTGCACTGATACCTCCATGATTATCATATCTCTTACTTAGTTAGAGTTTGGCATAGAGGGGCATACACCAAATAACGTCAGGTGCCCTGTATGCCAAAGTGTGAGTGCCATTGACATCAATGCACTCTTAATGTGGTGGGGGGACACATACCACGTTCTGGCTGAAGTCATGCATTTCCCCAACTTTAAATAAGGACCACTCTTTACAAAGAGCATTTTTTCCCCACAAACCAGTGATCTATGCACAATCTGAGCCCCCCCCACGCTTACTTGCATCCACCTGAGCCCTCACACCGTCAGCCATCAGTCCATGGGGTCCTTGCTGGGGGCCGAGAGACACTCTAGGACAGTCGTGCTCCAGGGCAGATGCTTTCTGCCACACTGGTCCTCCCGTGGAGCTGCGCCCTCCATTCCAAGATGAGCCGGTTCTGGTGCTCAGGGAGACCCCATCTCAGAGACCAAGCGACAAACCTTCCTCTAAATTCATTGTATACATCTTTTTGGCTCTCGGACAGTCTATGTGCACATCTGGGTGTTTCCACGGCTCCCGGTGTCTGTGGGGTTCTTGTTCACAGTGTATCTGTGGATACAGGATGTTCTAAAGCTCACAGGATGGGTGGTCCAGGGGCCTCGAGTTCATCTCTGCACATGTTTGTGTTTCTGTGAATCTAGGGCCCTGTATCTGAAGCTCGTTAGGGTCAATGTGGACCCCTGTGCTGTACTTAGCGACACTCCCCAATCCCTCCTGGACTCACAATATGATTGTAGGATTTGAATTCTAGTGTCCCTGTGCTACAAGGATGCTTCATCGGCGCATTTCATGTCTTATGGGGCCTGGTAGTCGCTCTCTTCAACTTCTATTTGCAAAGCTTTTGGGTCCTTTCAGCTCATTTTCGTCTAATAAAAAAAAAGCTATTGAAATATGTAATTCCTGCCCCTTATCTTTGTCCCTGTAGGTCCAGCACTCTGATAACTTCTCCTTCTGAGTGTCTATCTGGATCCAGCACTCCAATGTCTCCTCTCTCTGGCACTCTAATATTTGGTATTTCTGAGTGGGCCCATGAATGTATGATGCTGTGACATCTTCTGCAGTTGTCATGGCATCCAAGACAAAGTCTACCTTTCTCCCTTCTTTTGACGATCCTGAAGTCTCTTTTTTTCAACTCCCTTTGACTCCTTATTTGGACCTGTTAAACTCTGTCTGCTTCTGTCTCTGTTCGCCGATGGATCCGCCTATTGTGTGCGCCAGTGGCTGTGTGCTGCAATCCTTTATTTAAAAGTCAGCTCCCAATGGAGCAACGCATAGGAGCAGTCATTTAAAAAGATTGCTTCCGGAGTTCTCCTAGGAAAGAGATAATAACACATATGCTAATTGCTCGAAGTGGAGCACAATACCTAATGAAGTAATGTTTATTGACAAATGATGTACTTTCTTTCAACCCACCAGCACCCAAGTGCAAATGGAGAAGGAGTACCAGGCAGGCACGTTTCCAAGATTAAATATCTATCCATCCATCAACGTTCAGTGAGTGCATAGGTCATTACTTTTAGCAGTAGGTGTGATTATACTACTGTCACGACAAGGTCCATATCAGTGATGAATTTGTAAATAAATAAAAGTGTAGAGATCCAAAGATATTCTCAGAAGCCTGCCACCAGTGCTGTCAAATATTGGGGATTGTCAAATACCGGAGCTTCCAAACCCTGGTCCACCCTGGTGCCTCTTTTTTACACCACTTTACACTTCCCATCTCTTACAGATTCCTTTTCATCCTTGAATCCTCCCGTTGTCATGGTTTTCCAATTTTTATCTACTTCTTCCTTCCTTCATTGCCTGTCTTTTTGCACCTTGCTCTGGGAGAAAGATTGAAGATGGAAAAACGTTCTCGCCATCAAATATGAGCGCAGTTTGAGTTAACATCTGGATGAGTTCTAAATGTTCTTATCCAGGTAGTGAACACTCTATATCACACAAAAAATGCTTTCTTTGCTGAAGTACTCACAACTAAGACAGAGTTGAGAAGGTACTTTAACAACTCGGTTGGTTGCTGTACCAGTGGGTGAGAAGGAAGTGAGGTTGTAATTCAATTCAATAAATAAAGCTTTATTCGGTTGGGTGTACGACCATAAAACCTCATGAAAAGAAAAGAATGTATATACAGCAATGTATAATAAAGGACATACTAAATACAATTAAATATCAGATAAAACAAATTATGCAACCACACTTCATTGTTTTAGATTCATGATGCATATCCTTTTCTCAGACTCAGTAGTGTATAAAAAGAAAACGTAAAAAGTACAATCACATATCAGATAAAAAATAAATCAGTCAACCTCACATCCCGAATTTAAATTCATGATGCATACCTTTTTTCTTAGACTCAGGGACTGAATAATAAAATTTAGAACAGTTAAACCAATCAACTGGGACTCAAGGTGCTGCAAGGGATGTATGACATTAATGTCAATCCCTCATGATGCGAGTTAAATGATTTCCCTTTAAGGAGTGGCCTTAAAATTGGGATCTGTAGACTGCCTAAAGTAGGCAAAATAATATAAAGTGCTTAGTAGTTTTGCACAAAATCCCATCACAGGGTCAGGGTGGCAAAGAATCAAACCAAGAACCTGTAACCGGGAAAGCCCCTAAATAAGGAATCATATTCACGCAGAACCCTAAAAGATAAAATCTCTCTTGTGAAGTTTTAATCCATGTTAGACTTGTCATCCTTGGCATGGTTTCCCCTATATTTGTGCCTCTATCTCCTCTATTTTTGACGGTATGCTGGACTTATTTTTTGCGGGATTGTTTACTCTGGGCCCTTTACCAGTACTGATCAGTGCTAAAGTGCAAGTGCTCCCAGGTAAATTGTGATTATGATTTTTTATCCATAGGCAAATTTGATTTACTGGTAAGTCCCTAGTAAATTGCCATTTGTGGGCCCCGTGCAAAAAGAACTAACAGAATGCAGAAGAATGTCATACATTCACCCCAGTACAGAGATCTGAGCCTAAATCCATTGTTTTTTTTCTCACCATGCCATTCCAGTTTGAATCCCGCTATATGCGAATCAGTCTTGACCCTGTGCCCAATGGGAACAGCCCAGCCCGACCTGCCAGGCCAGGTCCTCCCTGGACTGGAACCAAGCATCCTAGGACCTGTTTCGGGGTTTCACCCCTCATTAGCCAGGATAGCTTGACTCCAGTGGCATGGAGAGCACAGGACCCACGTCTGGGCATACCCATGCCACTCGGGGTGACAAATTAAAAAAGAACAATTGATGGACAGAATGCAGAACAATGTCATACATTCATCCCAGTACAGAGATCCGGGCCGAAATCCGTCTTTTGTTTGCTCACCATGCCATTCCAGTTTGAACCCATCCCTATACAAATCAGCAATCGTAACGATTGCCTGTCGGACCGCATTGTTTCAGTAGAATGGTGGCAGTGCCTGGCAGACACCATCCCCCATATTACGATGCTGCTCCCTGCCAGCGTTTACATGGGGGTGAAACCGCCATGTTAAGCCTGGTGGGGATGTACTTTGGGGGCCTGTTGCGGGCCCCCCTTGTGCAGGGGGAGTTTTGTTTAGCACTTCGGGGCACCGATGGTACCCCCCTACATTTCCCTGCACCAGGTGGAAGCCACAGCATGTTGCCTGCCACGTAGTGCAGGGAAATGAAAACAGTGCATTTAAGACATTGAGGCGGGTGCTGAATCCAGCAGCACTCGCCGCAATGTGAGAGATACACGAGGTGACCGCCATGGTGGCCTGTCCCAATCCCCGCAACGATGGTGGACGGAGTTAAGTCCGTCCACCATCGTAATCACCCCCTAAGTGTTAATAAAAAGAACTCTTTTAAAAGTGGATTACTTTTCATTAATAGTTTACAAAGACTGGAATGCATCAATATTCCTCAACCCTAGGGTTATATTTCATCTCCATATTCCCCATTGATATACTTTTTTTAATATACATTCACAGTATCGTTTCTATAATCATAAAAAACACAATGAGGTATATTTTGGTTTAAGAAGAACTGTTCAATAGTAAGATGAATCAGACTTTTCCTTTTTAGTTGTATCACAGAGCTACTTAATGAAAATTATTTGTTATTTAATGATCAAAACTGCAAGGTGTTACTGAGATTTGAACTCTGATCTGCTGTTTAGTAGGCAGGCATTTTAACAAGCTAAGTCACAGCACCCGCTTGAATTAGATTGACTGAATAGTCTACTCTATGGTGTTAAATAGAATTCTGTTTTTTTAATTTCATATTCTTTTCTAAGTTCACACAACTGTGCACTCAACTACAACAGAAAAGGACAGTAAGGGGTCTATTTACTGAGATCCAGCGCAGTGTTTGCATCACAAAAGTGATGTAAAGCAACGCTAAGTCTTTTTTTACTAATTTACTTTTCAGCTCAGAGCTTGTTTAGTGCTGGAATACACTTACAGCCTCATGCATCATTCTTTCAATTTGCGATTCTTTAATTGCGAAAATTAAGGAATCGCAATTAAAGAATCGCAATTTGAAATTCATCATGTTTTTCGCTGTGTTTTTGCGATTCGGTAAAAATCGCAATTTTTACCAAATTCGCAAATTGATACATAGTAAAGACATCACACACTGGAAGCCAGGAGAGTAATTGCACACACCCGTACCATTTGTAACCAAGGAAGCCAGGAGATTGCTTACACACACCTGTAACCATTGTTACCAAGGAAGCCAGGAGACTAATTAAACACACCTGCGCCCATGTTTGAGCTACAGGAGTGGCAGTTGGCAGTTGGAGCTCAGCTTTGAATAACTGGAGGACTTTCTTTGTCTGCAGCAGAAGGGGAAATGGCCTTGGAAAATGCTGGAGAAGACCTGCAGGCCAGGAAAAGAAAAATTTAATTTAGTGACCAGGAGCTGGAAATACTGATTGAGGAGGTCACAGTGAGGCAGGACCAGCTTTTTGGGAGGCAATCTTTGAAGGTGCCTGAGGCAGTAAAGAGAAAGCTGTGGCTTGCTATACAAGCCAAAGTAAATGCTGTGGGGGTGGCACACCGTGACATTGATAATTTGCAGAAACGCTGGTATGACCTGCACAGTCGTGCCAAGGAAAGAATTGCAAACCGAATTAAGGCAGCAAAAAAAGACTGGTGGTGGAACACACAGGGATAGACCTAACACCCCTCTTGAGGACATGGTAGAAGGAACTCTTACAAATGAAGAAGTAATTGGAGTCATAGATATTGACACCTCTGAGCAAGCTGGCCCATCTCAAGGTAAGAATTCATACATGTGTTTTTACTTTCAAATGTGAGTGAAAGACACCCTTAATGATGTCCTAGCTGCTTATTAGAAATCCCTTTAACTTACTACTTTCTATTTGGAATACAGCTGTTAATATTAACACTTTAAATGATTAAAGCAATGCATCATGGGTTTGGTAGTTCAACCACCAGTACATGTTGAGTTACTGAAAAATTAAGTGTTTACATCTAAAAAACACTGCACCACTGTTAGAATAGGAGACTATCCTTGCAACATGTTCTTTTTTTATGAAATGTAATTTAGTTCATGCTGCAAAAAGTGCACAATTTAAATTTAACATACTATTTGCACTATTGTAATCATAGATGCAGAAGAGGACACTAATACAAATAATTGGTCAGAGTCACATATTCTGGAAGGTCAGAACACAAATGAAATTCATTCAGCAACTTCTTCTCCCACTATTCATCCAAGAAGTCAAAGACACAGAGTGCTTCAACTGCAGCAGTCTGACAGTGATGAAGATTCAAATGTACATGTCCAAGTCCACCAACCTGCTCAAACTACTGCAAGAATTCACACACAGCAGGGCAGGTGTAATAGGATACAACAGTTTTATAGGCGAAGGGCACGTCTATCACAAAATAGACCACAAGATGAAGATGAGAGCAATGCAAGTGCTTTAGAGTTGAAACTCTGGTCACATTAGTCATGAAATTGGAGCAATAAATAACAGTCTAAAGTACATGACAAATATATTTGAGAACGTTCATGCAGCATCATGTGAGAAACTAGACCGGATTGCAACAGCAATTGAAACAATGTGTTCAGCAATACAGGCACAGCAAGTAGGAAACGCCAGTATTCATAATAGGTCATTTGGCAGCATGCAGGGGTACACCAGGTCAATAAATCATCTCTCAAACACTACTTCTCAGCTAACCAAGAACACAGTTGTCATGCAGAAAGAGATGAAACAATGTTGTGGAGATATTGCAAGAGGAATGTTGATTCTAAACAGTAATGTTGAAAAAATGCAAAATGAAAAAGCAACTGGGAGCATACTACATGTTGAGGGTATTGAAGAATGCGCAAATGTCAGTATCCAAGTAGCACCTCCTGCAGCTGGAGGACGCCGTAGTACAAGAAAGCAAGACTTTGCAAGCAGCATAACTAAGGGGGATGGTGGAATTGCATGCAAGGCATTAGGGGTGCGAGGCCGCAAAAAGTAGTATGTCAATTCTGTAAATACATAGTTGAAATTTGGATAATGTCGGAAGTTAAAAGCATTGCTATGATACTTTAAAAAAAAAATAGATGCAAAAAATTAACTGTCAGAAAAAATGCATGCAGGTAGATGCCCTGAGTACATAGTGTCCTCGTTAAACATTTCAAAAATAAAATGAATTAAGTTAAGCACAAGATTACGTGGCGTAGTTCTTACCTCTGTCAAAAATAATGTTGAGTAATCTCTGCCCTTCTTCTTCTCCCCTCTGCTGCATCTGGACCACGTAATCTTGGTTGTGGTTGTTGAGGCTGGTTGTCATTGTGAGGGAGTACGTCTTCAACCTCCAGTTCTGGGCCTCTCCTAGTGGCTAAGTTGTGCAACATGGCACAAGCTGCAACTATTTTACAGCAAATATCAGGACGATATTGTAATGCTCCACCAGTCTTATGTATTATGCGAAACCTAGATTTCATGGCTCCAAATGTTCTTTCTATTACATTGCGAGTTGCTATGTGCGCATGGTTGTACTGCAGTACTTTACGGTTTGCAGGAGTAAGATAGTCACTGTCACCTATGGAGTTTTTGGAATGGAAGATAACAATAATTAGTAAAATGGGACAGCATGGTACAGAGATTACTAACAATGGATAGAAATATGTTTACCCAGCAAATATCCATCTCCAAATTCTCCAGCAAGCAGTCTTGTGTGGATGGCACTATGTCTAAATATGTAGGAATCATGGGCACTTCCAGGGTAACTTGCAACTAAGTAAGTGATGATAGTTCTTGAATTGCAAATTGCTTGAATGTTAAGAGAATGGTAACATTTCCGATTGCGGTAAATGTACTCATTTTCAGATGGAGGACAAATGGGAACATGTGTTCCATCTATACAGCCAATTACATGGGGAAAATGTGCCATGTTGTAAAAATCTAACTTTGTTTGAAGCAATTCCTGTTTGGTGCTTGGAAATGTAATGTGATGCCTTATCCTTTGCAACATGGCATTTAGGAAAGCATTAAAAAAACATGACAGGGAACTCTGGGATACATCACCAGCAATGGCTATGACACCCTGAAAGGACCCAGAGGCAAGGAGGTGTAGGGAACACAATACCTGATCATGGGTTGGTATGGCTTGTGTCCGGCGTGTATGTCTCTCCAAGATTGGGTACAATTCATCTATCAAATCTAAAATTGAGTCTGCATTTAACCTATACTTATCATAGATTTCTGCCTGTGTCTGCACTAGTAAGGTGATGCGCACACTGAAAATTCTCTCATGTACAATCCTTCTCCTCCTTGCTGCTGCTCTCAACCTCAACATACGTGCCACAACAAAGAGTGCTGCCATTGTGAAAAAGTCTTAGATGCATTCTGGAGCCCCTTAAATACACTACTGATGAGTTACACCTGCTTTGTATTTTTTTCAAAAATTTACCACCTGGTCTGACTTGTTCTTAAAAAAGGGAATTCCTATTTGCGATTTTTTAAGGAATCGCAAATAGAGATTTTTCATGCATGCAATATTTTTCCAAATTTTACCGATTCCTTAAATTAGCGATTTTTTAAGAAATCGCAAAAAGGTTTGCGATTCCTAAATTTGCGGAAAAAAACGTTGAACATGATGCATCCCAGAGGTAGAAATTGCATTCGCAAACGGCCGAATTTTGCGATTCTCACCGTTTGCGAATGCAATTTCGTTTGATGCATGTGCCCATTAATCGTAGCGCTTTTTTGCACTACTTAGCACCAAGGGAGTGTACCGTGGGTGGTGCAGGGGTGTTCCCAAGCAGCCAGCATGATTTCTGAGGTTAAACCCTATTTATTTCAATATCAATAATAAATAAAACTTTATTCGTTCGAATATATAACCTTAAAAGTTCAGAGTAAAGACAATTTATATACAGCATAGTATAAAAACTTAAGACATGATATTAAATATCAGTTAAAATCATAAGATTGCACATCGCCAGTATAAATTCATAATAAATAAGTGTTTCTCTGGCTCAGCAATATATAATAAAGATCAGCTCAAAACACATCATGACACCTCACAACGCCAATTCAACTTCATGATGGATCTGAACTATACAATTTAAAACAGAAAATTAGGTCACTAGGGACTCTACGTGCCACAGAAATGTCAGGCCTTCAAGACGTGAGTTAAAAGACTTCTTTTAAGGATTGTCCATGAGAATGAAAAATGTCCTAACTATCGTAACAGAAAGTTGCAATTCTGTTAAGGACACGTAGGCGAGGAATATGGTATTCTTTCCTCACTTTATTTAATAGCAGCCATTCAAAGTGAAACACAATAAACAACTATTCCCATGAAACCTTGGGAATATTCAAGAGAAAACAAAAGGTAGAATGTACTTTCATGATCCACCAATCAGGGGCTCCAGTCGGATCATAGTCCCTTGTCACTGGCCCTTCCTCCTCTGTCATCGCGTGGGAACAGCCTCCATCAGCAATTCATGAATCCTGTTTGCCTGCATCCGTTCCTGCAACCAAACAACATATCGTAAGACACGACCATGGCTAAGGATTAGCCCTGCAAGAGAATATTATGCAATCCTATACTCTTCAGCAACAACACAGCACACTAGAATACAGGCCAGAGGTATAATGAAAGCATTACTTACTCCACAGCGAGTGTAAGGAGGTTTCAAATATTGGTAAACCTTGGGTGGGATAAATATCGCCTCCCCGTCCTTAATAGAATTGAAACTTTCCGTTACAATAGCTAGGAATTCTTTCATTCTATGTCAGGACCGAAGGTGAGGATCATGCTAGTTTAAAGCTTACTTACCACCAAGTGGGCCATCTGCAGAACCGGTTTGAAGTAAAACCGTTTCAAGTCCAAAGACCAATCTGTAGTGTTAAGGATGTCCTCCAAACGTGCCCCTAGGGAAAATGCTTGAGAAGCCATTGCTCACCTGGAGAGTGAGCACCAAACATCTGCAAATCAATGGCAGCTTCCTGCATCCCCTACGGACCCAACGAGCAATTTTAGGGGAAGAGACAGCTCTGTGTGGGTTTCTGCAGAGCTATGAAGAGTTGTCACTCAGCCAGAGGGAAGAACTCCTCCGACATCTCCTCATAGGTCTTTAGGCAGGACACCACACACAACTCTGGAGAATTCAGGAAGGCTGGATATGAGATGGATTTCATTCCACACTTGGTTCGTCTACGAATAGTGAATGTAACCCTGAAGGGGGAGAAGATTCTGCCTGAAACATCCATTGCCCTCACGTCCGACACTCTCCTACAAGAAATCAAGCAAAGGAGCATGGCTAGCTTTGTAAGAGTTCCTTCAGGGAGAGGAATCTATGCGGTTGCCAAGAAAGGAAAAGGTTGAGCACTTGGTTGACATCCCAGAGATAAGAGTATCTTGGCTCCGGAGGAAGGGACAGCCCTATCCCCTGAAGGAGACGACACACGAAAGGATGCTCCCCCACCAGGGATCCATCCACTGATACATGCCCTGCCGATATAGTGGATATGAACGTATTGATGGAGCTGTAATCCAAACCTTCCTTGGCCAGAGAAGCCAAAAAAATCAGAATGTGATCGAGATCCCGTCGCAAACACAAATGAGACCAGTGTCCCCAAGTGGATTTGTATTGTTTAACCGTACTGTCCGCCCAGGCCTGGGATCATTGTCCCCTCTAATCCACCACGCCATGAGGGCAAGAGACCCTTGTAGGATGAGCGGGTGAGGCTGCTGAGCCGGATTGAGGAGTGCTGGAAATAGGGACAGAGGGATTGGTGAATCTCAATAAAGATCCAGAAGAACTTGAACCCAGACTTGAGATCTCCAAACAGGGGTGATCATCACCTCGTCTGCCACCTGTCACCGAACCTGGGCGGAGGCCCAGGTGCTCATCGAGAACGGTGGAAAGGCATAGCCCTGTTCCTCCATCCAGTGCTGGAGGAATGCATCTGTGTTCTCTGCCAGAGGATACAGCCTCCAACTGAAGAACCTGGGCAGTTGGTGGTCCAAACAGGAGGCAAAGAGGTCCACAAAAAAGGTCCCCATTTGTATTGGAGATCCACAAACACACCTGCGTGCAGTTTTCACAAGATCAATTTGTGGAAGTGGCGTGACTGGAAGTCTGCGGCTTGGTTGTCCTGACCTGGCAGGTACTCCGCCGTGACCGAGATCCGATGGTCCAGGAAGTATTGCCAGAAGTTGGCAGCGAGATCGGAGATGGCTTTCGAATGCATGCCTCCCTAGTGGTTTATGTACTTTACCGCTGACACATTGTCCATCTTGAGGAGGACACAGGATTGGTTCGAGTCCTTGGTCCAGCATTGGATCACAAAGGAGCACGCCAGAAGTTCCAAGCAATTTATATGTAACCATTGTCCTAGAGGTGACCACAAACCTCCTGTGGTGAAATCGCAGCACCTCGCTCCCCAGCTTAGCTTGGTGCCATCGGACTCTATGACAATATCTGTCGTGGAGCCAAAAATTGCCCATGAGTTCCCAGCTTCCATGTTGGTGAGCTGCCACGTGAGCTCCTCCCTGGCCTCCGACGTCAATACCACCTTTTACGAGTATGAGAGACCTCTGCGCAAGTGGGTGGCTTACATGCGTTGAAGGACACAGTAGTTCAATGGCCCTGGAAAGATGACTTGGATCGACAAGGAGAGGAGCCTCACAATGCGGGCCACTTGCCTGAGGGAGATGCAGGCTTCACTAGAGCTCGCCGGAGCTCGAGGTGGATTTTCTTCATCTTCCTGGAAGGGAGGCAGAGAGTAGCTTCGACAGAGTAGATTAAGAAACCTAGAAAAATCGCTCTCTGGGAGGGAACCAGGGTGGATTTTGCTTTGTTGAGAACAAAACCCAAGCCCTGCAGGAAGTTGACCACTGCCTGGAGCTGCTGTGTGAGCGCCCTGAGACATTGAGCCCTCATTAGGATGTCATCTAGATAGAAGATAAGTTTCCTCCCCTGCACCCGCAGACGCTCCTCCACTGCTCTGAGGACGTTGGTAAAACACCATGGGGCTGAGGATAGTCCGAATGGGAGAGTGCTGAATTCGCAAGTCCGGCACCCCTAGGAGAACTGTAGGAACCTACTGTGTGGGGGAAAAATAGGAACCAAGAGGTAGGCGCGCCATCCAATCTTGTGGTCTCAGGATATCCCGGAGAAGGTGAATACCCTCCATTTTGAAGTGACGATAAATATGCCACTTGTTGTATTCTCGCAGATTGATGACTGGGCGCTGACTACTGTCTGCTTATCCACGAGGAAGAGCTTGCTGATAAACCCCCTGGGGTGGGGAAGGTTTTGGGAGATCGCCCCTTTGGCTAGGAGAGACTGAACCGCCTGGTCCAACAGAGCAGAATCCGCCCCGGAGAAGCAGATGGGCCGCAGGGCTACAGGCTGTGTGGGATTCCCATAGAACTCTATCCGGAAACCCTGAATCATCTGAAGAACCCATGTGTCTCCCATGATGGAAGTCCAGGCCTGGAAAAAACTCACCAGAAGGCCCCATACTTTTAGAAGGGAAGAAGGAATGACACTCACCAGAGTTGTTGAAGGTACCAGCCTCTGTGCTTGCCACTCTGAGGTTCCGTGACGATTTTACTCGTGTTTGTAAACATTGTCGTAAATACATAATTTCGGTATCAGTGAACCGCAAATGATCCATTTAGTATATCCTGGTGTTTTCGCTATGCTACGAGCAAGAGCACTCCTGTTACCAACACATTTGTGATTTACCCATGACATCCATCTTAGAACACGGAAGCCATTTTGTATTCCTTGCCCTCACATAATCAATGGACACGCAATGACCTCTTTTTATTTAAGGACACGTAGGCCTTAACCGGCGATTCACCTTGCGAGTGACACGTGCACCTTAGGCCAGCAACGCTGTAGCAGCATGACTCGGCAAGAACTGCCTCCCCAGCCTGAGGCCAGTCCTGCTATACTGGTTCTTGTGTTCGTTGGCCTGATCATGATTAGGCGACCGAAGCTGGTAACCGTGCCCATTTACAACCCACAAACATTTCTTATCCTGTCTTTCTATCTTCCACACCTGGCTCTGCTCTTTTCCTTCTGGGCCTTTATTAGGGGGAGGTAACGAAATTTACGATGAGGCGGTCCGGGTCTTGAATGAAGAATTGACATGGGATTATGATGGACTAGTGGGAACCCCTCATTCGTAATGTTTTGACATCAGATACTGTTGACGATTCCTGTACAACGCCAAATATTTATTGTTTAAGACACGAATGTTTAGAACTGTGGTAACATGTAAAGAATTTGCCCCGAGCAGAATATTTAGTATATAAGGAACAACCCTCTTTGTACAAATTGAACAGGCTCCTAGATACTGCCCATGTGTAGTTTCTGTGACTTCTGTGTCCCTGCAGTAATAAACCTTTGGTCTTTGACGCCACCATCGAGAAGCCCGTGTTTCTGTTTGTTTGTGCACCGAGACAGGTGGAACTCCGGGGTCTTCGGGTGTTATCCCTGACACCTCTGGACGGAACCAAAAAGTCCAGAACTCCATTTGGCGCCCAACGTGGGGCGACGTCATTCGGTACCGGTCCAAAAGCCTGAAGAGTTCGAGGAGCTTCGTGTGAAGATTTCAGAGGGAGGCGCCCCACTTCATCGATCCCGGCATATCGCAAAAGTGGCCCCGACGTTCTCTTCCACGAGGGTTCCCGTTCAGACGGCTGCAGTGGTCCGTTACCTTGACCGTCGCCCTGTCTTGGACCCGAGGTGCAGTCCTTAGTACGGCGAGACGTGACGGGTTTCTCCTTGGTGACGTCTTCAGTACCTCAGTTAAGTATTTTGTGAGGGTTGCTCCTGTTTGGATAATCCTTTTAGTTCTCAGTTCAGTTCAGTTCTGTAAGATTATCACTGGTTATTCTGGTTACGATAATCATTCTGTTCAGTTCAGGTATCGATACATTTGTCAGTTCTGGTAGGCCTAAGTTCTTGGTTCGAGTGCGCATCTTTTCTGTTTGTGTCTTGTTTGTTTTGTGTTCCGGATTATAAAATGGTAAGTCGGAAAAATTGTATGTTGTCTTGTTTTAGTTGCAACAGTGATTCCCAGTTGGAGGACTCGTGTTTGGTTCCTCCGATTGGAACTCCCCTTTATGATCTATATTGCAAATTTGGTGTGGGCCCTATCTCTTATAATGAGGTATGGATCCGCTTCACAGAGAAAGATGGTGTCCTTAGTTGGCCACTACATGGTAGTTTTGAACCTGAAGTTCTCGATAATCTAGAAAGAAGGTTGTTTAAGAAGAAAGCCCGGCCGGCAATGTTTGATTCTTTCCGTTATTGGCGAAAAGAATCTAAACAGAGAGAAATTAAAAAGTTGAAGAAAGAACAGAAAGAGCAAGAGTTGACTTTAGAACAGTCTGCTAGGCAGCTGCAACTCAACGAGTCTGAGAAAGCGATGGAGGTGGCCGATAGAGAGCGTAATTTAGCGATAGACAAGTGCTATCCTGCTTTGCCATCGAGTACGGCTAAGATAGTAGAGGACCCTGAAAAGGATCCCCTGTTGTCTTACTTGTTACGATCACCCCCACCGTATGCACAGGGTGCTACGGCTCCACCTATACCGAATGTTCAATTACCGGTTGCTGGACAACCTGGTGTCCCTGTTCCCGCTCCCCTGAATCAAGTTCCTGTACCTCCTGTGGTCAATATTAATGTTCCTTCGACAACCCCTCTTCTAGGGTTGCCGGCTTCTTTACCTATGCCTGTGTCGCTCACACCTGCTACTTCACAAGCTATTTTTCCTGCTACTCCTACTGTTCCTAATCTATCTGTTCCAACTGCTACTCTATTTACTGCCTCTGCTAATATTATGACTCCGCTTTCTGTTCGTCGAAGAATCACTGATTCTGTCTCTAATATTCTATCTCCCTTCTATAAAACTCTGATTAAGACTCCTACCTCTGACTCTGTGCAGAGGCGTAGTCAGCTTCCCAGTACTGAAGAAAGAGGAATACTAGATTCCACTGCTCTTAGATGGGTTTCGAAAGTTGGAAGATATAATGTACAAGATGTATTAGATACATTTATGCAATGGAACGAACCGACACAACGATATGTGTTCGATGAAATGTGTTTCCTTCTACGTGAGGAATTGGAAGAGGATGACCCTGAATCAAATCTAGGAGAATTAATTAATGTTCAGAAAGAGTTTGCTGCAGGTATGATAGTTGGTCAAAATATAAAAGAAACGATGGAACTGATTTTAAGTTATAGGAATGACCCATCCCTTCGTTCACCAAGAAAGTTAGGGAAACGTAGTACGAAACAAAATCGTCAATATCCAATGAGAGAGGTTCCACCAATTTGGCGTGAAGCTGTGCAAGCTAATGTAAACCTTGGTATTGCAGCCGCTCCGGCCCAATTCCAGAGAGTATGGATACATATTCCATGGAAGCGAGCTGAAGTATTAGCAGTGAAACAGGCCTTGCCAGATCCGCGTAAAAATCCTGCAGGGTACTACAAAGAGTTGGCTCAAACAGTTGACGCTTGTGTATTGAATCTTGCTGACATAGATCTGCTATTTGGTAATGTAGTACCGCAACCAATTTGGGCTAAAATTCGTAAAGAGAATCATCCAGTTGCCCTAGGTGGTGACTGGGCAGCTATAATTGCAGCGGATGGTCAACAAATAGGTGGTTCCAAACCTGAACCTTTAATTGCTAATTTGCCTGGTAGAATAATCGATTTAATGAAAACCTTGATGCCAGCATTGCGCGTTAACTGGGACAAATTGTCCGCGTGCAAACAAAAGAAAGACGAAAGCGTCTCCGACTTTTTCACAAGATTCGAGGAGACTTTCGTGGATCATAGTGGTCAGGATATGAGCACAGAAGGAGGCCAGAGATTATTTGTTGATAAATTCGTGCACAATCTGTTGCCAGAACTTAGTAGTAAATTAAAGAATTCTGAAAATGCGTGGGCTGTCTCTACGACTGCGCAAATACTTGCGACTGCCCAGTACTATGAAAATAGGGATAAAGAAGAAAAGGAAAAATCAGATAAAAAGACGAAAGATTTAAAAACTAAAGTACTTTTACAGCAAGCTTATCCGCCTCGCACGAATCAGACGAATATGCAGCAAGGGTCATATCAAAGAACGGAATATAATTTTCAAAGACCACAATACCAATGGAATCAATGTGCTTATTGCAAAGTGGAAGGTCATTACAAAAATGAGTGTCCAGTTCGGGCACAAAATAATGCTGCGGCAGCTCAGAGAGGTCGTGGTAGTTCTATGCAAAACTCTAGAGGTCGAGGACGAGGTGCTATGCCTCCACAGACAAGTGATCGCCCCTCTAATTATTTCGACCAGCGAAATGGACAATCTGCCCAACAGAATAGGTCTCCACAATATCATGTGGAAGACTATTATGAAGCTAGTGAGGAAGGTCAGCAAAGCGAGTACTAGGACAGCCATGGACAAAGAGAGGGAGTAGTATCAGTACCAGTAGATCAGAGTGGGCCTTATGTCGCAGTAGCAACATCAGGTATAGTCGAACCGTTTCTGTTGGATACTGGTGCAGCAAAAAGTTCTATCATACATGCGAAACTCCCTGGCGCACCTTTGTCTGGCTCAACAAACGTTTCAGTAGGTTTTTCGGGCGCCCCTGTTCACAACCCTGTTTCTGGTCCTTTGTCTATTTCTGTTGGACCCTGTCAATTGAAAGCACCCCTGATTTTGACGACAGGTTGTAACGAAAATCTGCTTGGTTTAGACTTGTTAAAACGCCTGTACGCGACATTGTACTGTTCTCCAGCAGGAGTACAACTTACGTTGGGTAAAAGAATAATCTCTCCGATGTACTTGTCGATGGATGCGCTCCCACCAGAGCTGCGTTCACTCCCTGATACTCTTTGGGCGACTGGTCCTAATGATGTAGGTCTATTGGAAATTCCACCCTATGTAGTAACTTTGAAAGCAAATGTCAAACTTCCACGAATTCCACAATATAGAATCTCTAGTGAAGGTGAGTGTGCGCTCCTACTGATAGTACAAGACCTGATCAAGAAAGATGTTGTAGAAGAGACTAGAGGAAATGTCTGTAATAGTCCTGTACTGCCTATTTTGAAACGAACTGACCCAACAAAACCTCCAGTATATAGGTTCGTAATTGATCTTAGAGAGGTTAATAAAATTGTGATCCCACAGTTTCCTGTGGTTCCAGACATTACTGCATTGTTAACGTTGATTCCTGCTACAGCAGCATGGTTTTCAGTTGTCGACTTGAAAAATGCCTTTTTCAGCATTCCGATAGCCGAGGAAAGCAGAGATATCTTCGGTTTCTCTCTAGGAGGACGAAGCTTTAGGTTTAAACGCGCTCCACAAGGCTATTGTGAAAGCCCATCCATTTACAGTCAAGCATTAAAAAGCCAGTTAGATTCCTTCGTACTTCCTCTTGGTTCTGCTTTAATACAGTATGTCGATGATCTTCTAGTGGCTGCCGATGACAAGGAAACTTGCAAAACAGCTACGATTTCTTTATTGCATCACTTGTCAGATTTGAATCACAAGGTGTCACCTTCAAAAATGCAATACTGCTGCCAAGAAGTGACCTACCTAGGTCATCTCTTGTCAAAGGAGGGAAGGAAGTTGACCCCAGAGAGAATAAAAGCAATTACACAGATGAATGTTCCTAGCACGCAGAGAGAAGTACGTGCCTTTTTAGGTATTACCTCATATTGTAGGCAATGGATCCCAAATTTTTCTCTTTTAGCAAAACCATTGGTAGCCTTGACTGGGAAAGGTGTTCCGAGTCCGGTACCATGGTCTGCTGAATGTCAGCAGAGTTTTTCTGAGTTACGAAATGCACTGTGTTCAGCACCTGTATTGGGTACACCCGACTACAGTAAGCCATTCACGCTCTATGTCCACGAGAGAGAAGGTTGTGCATTGAGTGTTTTGACGCAGAAATTTGGTGATAAACAACGCCCTTGTGCGTATTTTTCATCAACATTAGTTCCAGTAGCTAGAGCATTGCCTAGTTGCTTGAGAGCTACAGCTGCAGCTTCCATTCGACAATCTGCTGGTTTAGTAATGAACAACATGCTAGTAGTTATGGTTCCTCATGCTGTGGATACACTCATGAACCGAACCAAGACGCAACACCTTACCAGTGCTAGATTATCAGGTTATGAACTGACACTATTAGCTAGTCATATTCAGATCAAAAGATGCAATGTATTGAATCCAGCAACATTGTTGCCGACTAGCCAAGAGTCGAGTGATTCCGAACCACACGACTGTTGTTTCAAAACTGAGGAAGAAACAAAAGGACGAATTGATCTAAAAAACACTCCGTTGTCAGATCCAGATGGCACGTTGTATGTTGATGGGTCTTGCTTCAAATTGGAGAATGGTGATGTGACTGCTGCTTATGCAGTAACGACCTTGAGTACGATTGTGGAGACTGCAAGAGTGAGTCAGAATTCTGCCCAGGCTGCAGAATTGATCGCGCTAACAAGAGCGTGCGTTTTAGCTAAGGGAAAGAGAGTGAATGTGTTCACAGATAGTCAGTACGCGTTCGGCGTGGCCCATAGTTTTGGCCGTTTGTGGAAAGAGAGAGGTTTCATTACGTCCCATGGGACTAAGATTCAACATGGTCAGCTAGTTAATGACTTGTTGGAATCTCTAACCTTACCGACTGAAGTTGCGATTGTGAAATGCAGTGCTCATAAAGCAATCACGGATGATGTTGGTCGTGGGAATGCTTTTGCTGATGAGACTGCAAAACAGACAGCTAGAAATATGATGAGTAGAATGTATGTTGCAACGTCTGCAAGATGGATTTCTGAGTCTGGAATGTGTGAGGACACAGTGGAAAGCGTGAAGGAAATTCAGAAAGAGGCGACTGAGGAGGAAAAGCTTGCATGGAGAGAGAGCACGGGTAAATTGGACTCGAGTGGGTGTTGGATTGACTTGTCGGAACAACAGCGTTGGATGTTGCCTGATGCGTATGTGCTTGCAGTAGTAACGATGGCACATGGAACAGCGCACATCAGTTCAAAAGGGATTTGTAAGATGTTGGCTCCGGTCTGGAAGAATGATGGGATTAGTAAGTGTGCAGAGAGAGTGGTGAGAAATTGTATGGTATGCTTGATGCATAATCCTGGCAAGGGAATCCCCACACCTGCAGGTCACTTCGCTCCTCCTTCCTGCCCCTTTGAAGTGATCCAGCTAGACTTCATTCACATGGATCGTTGCAATAATCTGAAATACGTCCTAGTGGTAGTTTGTGCTTTCTCCAGATGGATCGAAGCATACCCACTGAAGGACAATACTGCCTTATCCACTGCCAAAATTCTTCTTAAAGAATACTTCCCCAGATACGGAATGCCACGGATTGTATGGTCAGATAACGGAAGTGAGTTCGTAGGGAAAGTTATGCAGAGTGTGTGTGCCGGCCTAGGGATTAGACAGAAGTTTCATAGTGCGAATCATCCCCAGTCCGCGGGTTTAGTCGAGGGTTACAATGGCACCCTTAAACTGAAACTTGCTAAGATACAAGCATCCACGGGTTTGTCCTGGCCAGACGCATTGCCTTTGGCTTTGCTATCAACAAGAGCAACCGTACATTCTAGAGTAGGGCTTAGTCCTTATGAAATAGTTTTTGGCCGTCCTGCAAATGTTTGGGGGGTACCTAGACCGAAAGAATTTAAGCAGCTGGAATACCCAATGTTAATTGATTACCTTTTCGACTTGACTGCTAAATTGAGTCTTATTCACCAACAGGTTTTCGATGCATTGCCAAAGCCACCGGAGAGTCTAGGCCATCAGCTGAAACCGGGTGATCAGGTGGTCATCAAAAATTTTGCAAGAACAAAAAATCTTCAGCCCAGATTCATTGGCCCTTTCCAAGTCCTGCTAGCAACGAGAACTGCTATTCGTGTGGCCGGAAGGAAAAACTGGATCCATACGACACATGCTAAACGTGTGCCTCTGCCACTTCCTTACGACAACTGGGTAAAGAAAGGAATCGGTGCCTCTGAAACGGAACAAATCCCCAGGTTCATACCTTTCAGCGAAGCAGAACTGATCACGGATTCACCAAATTCTGACTCTCCTCCTGAAACTGCTCTTTTGAACCCTGAACATTTGTCATCCACACCCAATGAACATTTGCCATCTGCACCAAATGAACATTTGCCATCTGCGAACGTGAACATTGCAACGTCAGCTGAAAATACATTGTTTCCAGATCAGACAGCTCCTGCAAAACTGAGATACAACTTACGTTCTCGCAATATGGACAAATAAAGCAGGAAACTGCCTATTTTCAGATTTGAATTTGCTATACATTGCCTCCAGCCAGGAAGTTTGCTAATACTTTCTTTTTGTTTTAAAATTGCCTTGCCGTCTGGGTAGCCGTAGGGTCGTGGCTGTGTGCCTAGTTGAATCTGCGGGGGTCAGACACAAGGTCGATCTTTCTGTTAGTTCTGGGAACTCCCAGGGCTGATAGAGGCATTTTCATCTACGTACACATCATCAGTGGTCGCGAACGGTCGTAGAAGATGGAGCTTCCTGAGCTACAACGAGAAAATGTAATTTATGTTCGCAGAAATAGACTGTACAGAATACTACACAGCAAATGCTTTCTAATGCAATGTGCAGTTACATTTTTAATTGTTTTGATAACGTTGGTGGGTGGAATCGTCTTTGGTGTACATTTGATTTTTATGCCAGTAACTACAGTACCTTCCCTTGATCCTACTACTTCTACGGTTTCTTCTATGCATTCTTTTCACTCATTTCCTGAACACGAACAAGCTCGACGCTCAGAATTTATTAACAATACATTTGTACAGCTCTTGCATCAACACCAACTGGTAGTTAATACTACAGACTGCTGGGTGTGTGGCTTGATACCTCACACTATGGATAAAGGCATTCCCTATCTAGTCTTGCCTTTTAGCTACAATGGATCATTTCAGGCCTTTCAGACCATTTTTTCATATGCCCTTGAGACCTATCCTCCGCGTCCACCACGGTCCACTAAATACAACTCAGCCAACAAAGCTTTAGTCCAGGGAATTATTGACATGATTAAAGACGTCAATAATACTCCACCTTATCCTAGAGATGAATTACGGGTGTATTTGAGTTGGAACTCTACAGAGTATCGCCTTAGTTTGGGAGAAAGCAAGCGTAAAAGCTCCACTTCAGTTTGGGTCGTGCCTCACCGAGGTCAGGTTTGTTTGCAAGGAAATGGGAGAAATCTGAGAGCTCAGCTAGGGAGGAGTGAGTGCGTTGAGACTTACGTATTTCCGTCTAACTCCTCCCCTGCCTTTCTGACTGCTAGGGGTACCTACTTCATCTGTCAGGACAGAGCATATACATGGCTGCCTGCTGACTTTTCAGGTTCATGTTATATTGCTCGATTGTTACCCCCGACATACACTGCTTCTTCAGATTATCACAAAACCAGAGTAGCAAGAGGTGTCTTCAGCAAGGAAGATACCGCTGGTCAAGAAGCTGGAGACTTCTTCAAAGGATTCCTTCCGTTTTGGGGGCCTATGGCCAACAGTAGAAATCTACGTCAACTAACACGGGTAGTTGAATCTACTATTACAGAAACTGCTGGTGCCCTTAGTAACTTAACAGCTGAGCTTCAGGCGGATCGTCTCATGACGTTGCAGAACCGTATGGTTCTAGACGTAATACTTGCAGATCGAGGTGGGGTATGCAGAATGATCCAATCGAGCTGCTGTGTCTTTATTCCAAATAATGCTCCAACAGTCTATGAAGCAATCTCTAAGCTACATAAGATTTCCGACTCTATACACGTAGATAAGGGAAACTGGTCCTTCATGGAGTGGTTTTGGACTCTGGTATCAGCGTGGGGATGGAAGGTTCTGATGGTCATTGGTGTCATCCTAGTATTTCTGTTCTCGTGCTGTCTTATTATCCAATGTGGTCCCGCTCTGTGTAGTCTCTGTGCTGCAACCTGTTTCAGAAAACCACCTGCATTAGGAGAAAAGGCACGAGACAGGATGATGATACAACAACATGTCACTGACCTAATGAGCATAGAATTAGACTCTGACTCTGATATAGACTGAGTAATTGCCTATGTAAGGGCAAAAGGAGGGTCTGAGGTTCCGTGACGATTTTACTCGTGTTTGTAAACATTGTCGTAAATACATAATTTCGGTATCAGTGAACCGCAAATGATCCATTTAGTATATCCTGGTGTTTTCGCTATGCTACGAGCAAGAGCACTCCTGTTACCAACACATTTGTGATTTACCCATGACATCCATCTTAGAACACGGAAGCCATTTTGTATTCCTTGCCCTCACATAATCAATGGACACGCAATGACCTCTTTTTATTTAAGGACACGTAGGCCTTAACCGGCGATTCACCTTGCGAGTGACACGTGCACCTTAGGCCAGCAACGCTGTAGCAGCATGACTCGGCAAGAACTGCCTCCCCAGCCTGAGGCCAGTCCTGCTATACTGGTTCTTGTGTTCGTTGGCCTGATCATGATTAGGCGACCGAAGCTGGTAACCGTGCCCATTTACAACCCACAAACATTTCTTATCCTGTCTTTCTATCTTCCACACCTGGCTCTGCTCTTTTCCTTCTGGGCCTTTATTAGGGGGAGGTAACGAAATTTACGATGAGGCGGTCCGGGTCTTGAATGAAGAATTGACATGGGATTATGATGGACTAGTGGGAACCCCTCATTCGTAATGTTTTGACATCAGATACTGTTGACGATTCCTGTACAACGCCAAATATTTATTGTTTAAGACACGAATGTTTAGAACTGTGGTAACATGTAAAGAATTTGCCCCGAGCAGAATATTTAGTATATAAGGAACAACCCTCTTTGTACAAATTGAACAGGCTCCTAGATACTGCCCATGTGTAGTTTCTGTGACTTCTGTGTCCCTGCAGTAATAAACCTTTGGTCTTTGACGCCACCATCGAGAAGCCCGTGTTTCTGTTTGTTTGTGCACCGAGACAGGTGGAACTCCGGGGTCTTCGGGTGTTATCCCTGACACCTCTGGACGGAACCAAAAAGTCCAGAACTCCAACGCCGCCCTCTGGTGGGATAGAAGTTCCCAAATCTTTCCTAGTCCTGGTATTGGTCTTGGTGGGTGCTTTGTCCTCTGGGAGTAAATTGGTTAGGGCAGCTGGTCGAGCGCCCCTTCCTCAACCAGACCCACGGAAAAACGGAAGTGAAACACGTACTTAATAGATGATTAAGCTTTATCCAGGTAGGTAAAGGTGCTCATAAACCTCTCCAAGTATTTAATAAAGAGTTCCCCAAACAGGCTACCCTGCCTTACCGGTCCCACGTCCGAGTCCGCCAGGTCCCCAAGTTTAGGGTCTACCTTGAACAGGAAGAACCTATGCCATTCAGTGGACAGGGTGCAGTTGGAGTAGCCCAAGAAAACCATTGCCCATGAGGAGAGGGTTATCCGGGGAGATGAGGGAGCCCGAAGCCTTCACCTCCTCCGCCATATCCAAGATCTTTATGAATGGGTTCGGTTTGTCCAGCAGCTTGTCCTGGCAAGCCAGCCAGAACATATCAATCCCTTTTTTAGGATCCTCAACAAACTTTTATAAGAAGGTGGCCTTTCGTGGGTCGATATCGGGTGCTAGGGTCACCTTGCCCTCCAAGGATGGGCAGGGACATTCCCTGAGGCATTGCAGGCATCCTTCTCAGGCTTCTGAATGCGGCTCGCCACATATTGCGTGACTTTGCCCGAGGGAGCCCATTCCGAAGACGTCAGATGAAGGATCTCATCTGGGTCCAGCATGTCCCCACAAAGACCCTAGTTGTTCTGAGAAGTCAGCGGGCAAGAGGGGGGCTGAGAAGAGGGGAGCCAGGCTTGGGAGGGGCCGGTGTCATCATCTGTGTCCTTGTGATCCCCATCAGTGGGGTCCGAGACAAGCGCCGGAGGAGCAGTGCTGGCCAAGAATGCCTGCTTAAGCGTAGCAAATTCTTCTAGATGTACTCCCACATCGTGGGGGTGCTACGCTGGTGGCGGCTGTATGTCAGGAGGGGGGCATTAGGCAGCATTAGGGTTGCGTTACCCGGGATCGCACCTGACAACTTGTCGCAAGCCTGTGCAATCTGGCGCGAAAGGCGCTCTTCCAGAGGGGCCATTGCTTCAGACACGGCCCTGTAAATTGATGCGTCCACCACATCATAAAACTCATCATCAAACAGGAGTGCGGCAAGGGGGTCCTCCTCCTCCCTTGGCCATCAACATAGGGATCCAGGTGGGAGATATGCCCAGGCACTCAGGGTGTTGTACCCTGTGGCGTGCTGCCACTAATATATGGTACAAAAGGGGGGTGGTGATGGCCGGAGCATCTGAACCAATCAAACACTCACACCCAGTCAAATGATCTGGGTTTGATCCATCACTGTTCTTTAGCCCACTCTGCCACCCCAGTTCAGACATGGCTATATGCAAATCAGTCTGACCCTGTGCCTCATGGGAACAGTCCAGCCAGAACTGCCAAGCCATGCCTTCCCTGGACCGGAAACAAGCTTCCGAGGACCGGTTTCTGGCATTACAGCTGTCTTCAGCCCGGCTTGCTTGAATCCAGTGGCAAAGTGAACAAGGGACTCACGTCTGAGCATACCCGGCCACACTTATGGCAGCCAAAGTGGTGCAAAAGGGGGGTGGTGATGGATGGAGCATCTGAACCAATCAAACACTCACACCCAGTCAAAAGATCTGGGTTTGATCCATCACCGTTCTTTAGCCCACTCTGCCACCCCAGTTCAGACATGGCTATATGCAAATCAGTCTGACCCTGTGCCTCATGGGAACAGTCCAGCCCGAACTGCCAAGCCATGCCTTCCCTGGACCGGAAACAAGCTTCCGAGGACCGGTTTCAGGCATTACAGCCGTCTTGTCACCCCGAGTGGGATGGGTATGCTCAGACGTGAGTCCCATGCTCTCCACACCACTGGAGTCAAGCTATCCAGGCTGATGAAGGCTGATAGCCAGGAACCGGTCCTTGGATGCTTGATTCCGGTCCAGGAAAGACATGGCTTGGCAGTTCGGTCTGGACTGTTCCCATAAGGCACAGGGTCAAGGCTGATTTGCATATGGCCATGTCTGACCTGGGGTGGTGTGGAGTGCAAAAAAACGATGGATTTAGTCCCAGATCTCTGTACTGGGGTGAATGTATGACATTGTTCTGCATTCTCAAAAACAACAAGTGATGGACTGAATGTGGATCAATGTCACACACTCCCCCAGTCAAAAGATCTGGGCCCAAATCCATCGTTTTTTTGCACTCCACACCACCCTGGGTTAGACAATGGCGATATGCAAATCAGCTCTGACCCTGTTGCCCCATGGGAACAGTCCAGTCCGAACTACAAAAGCCATGTCCTTCCCAGAACGGAATCAAGCATCCGAGGACCGGACCGGTTTCGAGGTAACACCTCTCTTCAGCCCGGCTAGCTTGACTCCAAGTGGTGTGGAGTGCCTGGGACCCACGTCTGGGCATCCCCAGCGCACTTAGGGCGGCAATTGCAAAAACAACAAGTGATGGACTGAATGTGGATCAATGTCACACACTCCCCCAGTCAAAAGATCTGGGCCCAAATCCATCGTTTTTTTGCACTCCACACCACCCTGGGTTAGACAATGGCGATATGCAAATCAGCTCTGACCCTGTTGCCCCATGGGAACAGTCCAGTCCGAACTACAAAAGCCATGTCCTTCCCAGAACGGAATCAAGCATCCGAGGACCGGACCGGTTTCGAGGTAACACCTCTCTTCAGCCCGGCTAGCTTGACACCAAGTGGTGTGGAGTGCCTGGGACCCACGTCTGGGCATCCCCAGCGCACTTAGGGCGGCAATTGCAAAAACAACAAGTGATGGACTGAATGTGGATCAATGTCACACACTCCCCCAGTCAAAAGATCTGGGCCCAAATCCATCGTTTTTTTGCACTCCACACCACCCTGGGTTAGACAATGGCGATATGCAAATCAGCTCTGACCCTGTTGCCCCATGGGAACAGTCCAGTCCGAACTACAAAAGCCATGTCCTTCCCAGAACGGAATCAAGCATCCGAGGACCGGACCGGTTTCGAGGTAACACCTCTCTTCAGCCCGGCTAGCTTGACTCCAAGTGGTGTGGAGTGCCTGGGACCCACGTCTGGGCATCCCCAGCGCACTTAGGGCGGCAATTGCAAAAACAACAAGTGATGGACTGAATGTGGATCAATGTCACACACTCCCCCAGTCAAAAGATCTGGGCCCAAATCCATCGTTTTTTTGCACTCCACACCACCCTGGGTTAGACAATGGCGATATGCAAATCAGCTCTGACCCTGTTGCCCCATGGGAACAGTCCAGTCCGAACTACAAAAGCCATGTCCTTCCCAGAACGGAATCAAGCATCCGAGGACCGGACCGGTTTCGAGGTAACACCTCTCTTCAGCCCGGCTAGCTTGACTCCAAGTGGTGTGGAGTGCCTGGGACCCACGTCTGGGCATCCCCAGCGCACTTAGGGCGGCAATTGCAAAAACAACAAGTGATGGACTGAATGTGGATCAATGTCACACACTCCCCCAGTCAAAAGATCTGGGCCCAAATCCATCGTTTTTTTGCACTCCACACCACCCTGGGTTAGACAATGGCGATATGCAAATCAGCTCTGACCCTGTTGCCCCATGGGAACAGTCCAGTCCGAACTACAAAAGCCATGTCCTTCCCAGAACGGAATCAAGCATCCGAGGACCGGACCGGTTTCGAGGTAACACCTCTCTTCAGCCCGGCTAGCTTGACTCCAAGTGGTGTGGAGTGCCTGGGACCCACGTCTGGGCATCCCCAGCGCACTTAGGGCGGCAATTGCAAAAACAACAAGTGATGGACTGAATGTGGATCAATGTCACACACACACACGCATTGTTCTGCATTCTGTCCATCAATTGTTGTTTTTGCAATTGCCACTAATAAATGAGCACAGGCTGAAATGGCAGGGATATGCCTTATGGGGGGGCTGGGTATCATCCTAAGCTCACTGCGGGCGCGCCTCACTGTTTTTATTGGGCAAAAGCTTGGGGCCCTGGTGAAAAAAGTATAATGGGTGACACGTCTGGTAGAAGGTCCCAGCAGAACAGGACCTGCCCATTACTGACTCCCTCCTGGGAGTGTGAGGTGACGGGAAGAGCACTCACCCCAGAGTGTGAAGTAAGCCGAGTACTCTGGTACAGACCCAGACAGGGCGTAAACCAAACATGCCACTAGGCAAATACAGACCTGCACACACTGGCTTACGGTCTCCAGACAACAAGGCTTACCATGGTGCTGCAGCTCCGATCCCTGGAATGCACAGAATATGCAGAACGCTGAGCGCGCACCATGGCCGAGCAGCGCCGATCAGGCGCCCTATGGCGGCGGGAGGACCACATCGCTGAGCCCGCACCAAGTGTGGCCACGAAGGAGAAAACACTCCTGCAGCCCGAGATGGGCCTGAGTCTCAAGGACGCCACAAAATACAAATGCTGCGTTAGAGAGCGGTCACAAAAAGACAAAAGTAAGAATATGAGCGCAGATGTGAGTGCCATATAAGCATAAAATGCGCACCACTAGCAAGCCTTACAGTGAGAACAAGCAAGGGTGTCATGTGTCGATCGCAATTTGAGCCAAACAGAGCAAGTCAAGCAGATACAAAGATTTTACCACCGCATGAGAGAATGAAAATGTGCACTTATCTCAGGCTCCAAGCAGTGAAGAAAGAGGAGGAAGGGACAGTGATAAGGGACTATGATCCGGCTGGAGCCCCCTGATTGGTGGATTGTGGAAGGACATTCTACCTGTTGGACTATATTGTTGTTTTCTCTTGAATATTCCCACGGTTTCATGGGAATTGTAGTTTATTGTGTTTCACTTAGAGTGGCTGCTATTAAATAAAGTGAAGAAAGAATAGCATAATCCTCACCTCCGGTCCTGACAAAGAATCAGGATGTATAGTCTGCATAAAGTGGGCAGAATAATATAAAGTGCTTAGTAGTTTTGCAGGAAATCCTGTCACAGTGACAAGGTGGCAAGGAGGTGAACCAGTAACTGGAGGCCAGGAACGTCCCAAAATAATTAATCATAATCATATGAAAATGTGAAAGATAAAATATTTGGGGAGTTCTAATCCACAAAAGACAGGGCTACGTGCCTTAGCATGTGCAAGGAGCTATGTACTGTTGGACTGTTTGCAAGTCAATGGCTTTCCCCATACTTTTTAAGAAAAGTAGACAGAGTTTAGCATGGGAAAATAGCATCCATTTCAAATTGGTGCTATGGAGCAGAAATGCTTTCACTGCTTTTTCATTTTCCGACTTTGTATGTGAGTTGTACTGTGCAGCACACATTCCAAGTAGGAAAAGGTTTCAAGTTAGTCTAAGCATGGCATTTTGTACTGGAAGTGTACCTTTCCAGTACAAAACCTATGCTAGACTCACGGAGACACGCTTACCCTATAGTGCAAACGTGTGTCCGCGGTACTTGGCAGCACATTTCTGTGCCGGCGCTAGGGAGAGGAGGAGTGCAACATTTCTGTATATAGTGGGCTCTCCTGCTCTCTTCTTCTCACGAAGTGCAGCATTTATGGATGCTGCCCCACGCTGCGTGAGAAACTAGTAAACATGACCCTAAATGTATTCAGTTCAGTTCAAATAACTTTATTCGTTCTAGTTAGACCACTCAAGTATAAACACAATCACAGACATATATAAAATACACATCAGTGTACAGTGATCCAATAATAAATAATCATTATTAAAAAAAGAACATGAAGATAAATACAAAAAATCCATAAAACATCACATAAGAATGATGATCCTCTGCTTTATTGCACGTTCAATGTATACAGCAGCAAGAATACAGATCTTAATGGTGGGCAAAGTTTGCAGATAAGTGAAAGCTGCTCTGCAGTAGTGAATGTTTGCATCCCTAAGAATGGGAAATAAATAAAGTTTTCTCAAAAGCAAGTACAACTTACAAAAAAACATAGAATGTAGAGTAGTTTTTGGCGATTGATCATGACAATGACACAGAGGTAAGTGGGAAAATGGGAACTTTGTGATGGAAATGCAGCCAAAAAATGCACTGTGCATAACGTGAATCTAACAAAAAAAATGTACGGTGGTTATTGCCCACCCATATTAAGAAAGGTGCGGGACTGACTCTCAAACAAATCCCCATAAAAGCCAGGACCTTTGGCTTATCTACAGCTCTCCGCATTCTGCCCTCCAGACATCCCTCTAGAAACGTGTCTTTCAAGGTAATATTAGAGCTGGCTGACTCACTACCTGGAGAAGTAAACAAATCCTCCCACCCAAGCCGCGACAGATCTTCCGAATATACTTCATCCAAGGGATACTCAGAAATGGTCGAGTTTCAGGCAGTCTGCTAGTACAGCCCTATTGAAGGAGGTCTGACTATTGGTCCAAATTCTAAGCCACAGAAGGAGGGGTTGCATTTTAATAAGATTGTTAATGTATCCAATCCCCACCTCTGTGTGGCATATAAAAGAGCTAGTGCATTGTGGGGCAGCTAGGAGCCTCTTAATAAAACTATTCTCAGTTAATCCAAGGCTCCACGAACCGTTAATGCCCAACACCCCTTCCCCCGTAAGAAGTAATAGATCAGCACTTGGCTTTGTAAACAGTTGAAAGTTCCTTTATTGGCTTCTGGCCAAGTCTGAAGGCAAAATTGAGGACAGCCTCCAGTAATTTAGAAAAGGCAATGGCTCTACTGGTATTTAGCTGTCCCCATGAGAGGTGTGTTTCAAAGGGGATGCCTAAATAAGAAAAAATTGGAACATTGACAACTTTCCTCCTTACTGCCCCCATAGATCATTATATGAGTCTTGTTTTGATGGACCATAAGATTTAGGCTGGCCATGAACTCACAAAAACTGTACATCAGGCATTGCAGGCCATTTGCAGTCCTGGCAATTATGGCTGTGTCATCTGCATAGATTAGTGTAGGGATACTACGATCACAAACACAAGGATAGTCGGCCCTAAGTTTGACTAACTTGTCCTCCAGGCTGTTTATATAAGTAGAAAAAATAAAGGGGCCAAGACACAACCCTGGCATATGCCTTTAGCAAGACTAAAGGCTGATGTATTTCCCCCGAACCATACTGTACGCTGGCAGTGATGTAATTGTGTAAATCTCTGAGAAAATTAACAATATACAGGTCAACCTCCATATCAGTCATAATACCCCACAGTGTTGACCTATTGACAGATTTGAAAGCGGAAACCAAATCCATAAATGCCAGGCACAACTTGCCATGCTCTGCTACAGTATATCTGGCAATAAGGAAAACTAGATTTGAGGACTACTCAACTGTTCCTAGACTGGCGTGGAAACCAATTGGAGATCCAAAAGTATGTTGTGCTCCTTGGCCCATAACTGCAAGTGGTCCAACACAATTCATCCCATGATTGTTACAGTACAATTAATCTGTGAAATGGGATGATAACAGTGGGGATCTTTTTTGGAGCCCTTTTTGAAAATAGAAACAGTGATCGCATGAGACCAATTATTTTGGGGGCCAGGAGCTAGGGAGGCATTGAAGACACTTGTTAGGAGGAGTGGGGCCTACAATGAAATATTAGCTTTGAACATATCAGAGGGAAGGCCATCTGAACCAGGCGCACACCCAAGTGGAAAACTTCCCACTGCCCGCAAAACCTCACCCAATTCAATAGCTGGACCAATAGGGAAGGTAGTGGAAGACTAAGCACCTCATTAATGGGTGGTATACCCTAATGTTGTAAATTATGCCTCATTCAGGATGCATTAGCTGAATTCAGTCCTAGTGTGATATGTAAGCTATTTCCAGTACTTTGACATTCTCTTTTACCTTATTCTTTCAAGCAATCGTTCAAAGTTCTTCAAAATATCCAGTGTTTTATTTCATTTTAAATGACCCATTCTAAAGTAAACAGAACCAGAATCATAATTTTAAATTCCAATGAATATTTACTTGAACAAATTATTTTTACAAGTATGGGGCCAGCAATAAGGTCCTGCTCAGATTTAAACTTTCAATATTAAACACAAAAGGATTGCACCTGGAGTACTCAGTGTGTGCACACCCTGCGATGATACATCGTCCCGGCGTGCCACAGTGGGAGCACTGTCTTGCCTTGATATGGCCACGTGGCGATGACTTATGGTGCAGTAAGTTAGTAGCACCTGAAGCACACAGCATGTGCGCGTCATGTGATGATGCGTGGTCCCAGCAGGCTGCGCTGGGAGCAACTTGTCTTGCGAACTGGACTGCGTCATCTGCAATCGCCACTGCATCTGAATTGTGAGCCCTTCTGCCCGCAGTGTAGATCGAATGCAGTAGTTAGCATAGACATAGAGGAATGCTTTTTGTCAGTTCTTCTTGACAAAATCCGAGGACATGGAGTACAATTCTCTGTGCAATTAATAATGAAGGCTGAATTCAAGTTGTGAGCCCTGCTGTCCGCAGTTTACAGTGTAGGCAGTAGTTGGTACAGACACAAACATGATTAGCACAATCCAGAATGTGGCAGTGCTTTTGCAGAATATTTGAATGATAACCATGTGACTGGTACTTCTGTAACCACATTTTTATTTATGTCTCTTCTTTTCTCTCTTACAAGATGAAAGGGAGGGACTCTGTCACAGGCTTGCGGCACCTGTACCCTAATCCTTTCTCCTGGATTCATCTTCTACGTTTTTTCTCCATCTATGTAAAGTATTTATATTCTTCTATAATGTGTTTGGAAATTTATAAGGACACTTTTTCATTAGGGGTGTTATAATGTCATTATTCCAAGGAGAAAAAGTGAGGTTTTGCACCATTTTCAGTCCAGAACACTGCTAGCACCTACACTGCCCCTTGTAATTACCCACTAACTAGGGTTCTATTTTTGCACGCTAGAATTCATCTCTGTATGAAGCCTGCTTGCCAACGTACTTATTCCACTAATGCTATTTGCTCCATTCTACACTGACTTCTTACAAGTATCTTGCTCGAGCATTAACCAGCTCTGAGAATTCCAAGCCAGCATGTCTCCATTATGGATTACCCTAGAACTGGCGGTTCCCCTTATTGAGTCATCATGCCTATTTGCCTATTTCAGTGTGAGCAATACCAGACTCCAGAGAACCATTGCGAGTCTCTCCAATTGGGGAAGACAAAACGTTGCACTTGTATTTCACAAATACGCTACCCTTACACACACGCGAACGTAGGCGGATTACTGTTACACGGAGCATTCGGATTGTGTGTATTGATTTTTATGTTGGAACATGCTTGGAATTCAGTGATTTGATATTATGGAGTTGCATGGTGATTCCTTTGACTACATTACCTATAAGGCACTAGGAAAGTATGGATATTGCAGATAATGAATGCTATAGTGATTTTGGAGAACCATTTATTCACATACCCCTAGTAAGTGAACATCAGCAAATTGTATTTGTTTTTAACATGCTTTAATCATTGTAATGTATTTATCTTGTAAATACGGGACAATTTGGTGCAGATGAAATTGAGCAATAATCTTCCATTTTATGATGGGCACAGTTGGTAACTGACAGCTCTCCGAAATACCACCATGCGCTGTTTAGAAAGGGGTAGGACTACTTTACACGGTTCCCCTCGCCAGTCGCCTTATGCCATTTAGATCCTCAATACCTGAAGGTATTGAGGATCTAAATGGCATGACTAAAATGAAGCACTGGCAATAAATTATTTAATTACTATGTGGAAAAGAGAACTGCAACCATGCAAGTATGGCGGCATCACTAGCAGAAGATCTGCCAGTGAATCCATAGTCCTTCATCGATATCCACCATGCATGGGGAGCCCAAGGGACTACTTAACCACCCACACGAGAAACAACAAACATTCACACGAGGCATTTGATAAAGGCTGAATAGCTGAAACGCGTCATGCAGAGTGACTGAAAGGCAGGTTTTAAAAGGCCGAAATAAATGCATTTTAAACACCCGAGATGTGCCCCGGTCTGTTCCTGGTGGAGGACGTTTGTTGGAAAATAAATGCGTGCAGGCCACATCAACTAAGTGTTCGGCAGGCAGTGGCACTTTGTTGGCCATATATATGTATGTATATATATATATATTATATCCTGCAAAAATCCCTCGAGCTTCAGAGGAGCACACGACACTGCCTCCAGCTTTCCAGCCTTGATTGCCTCGCTGTAACTTGCCTCCTGCACACTTTCATTAATTAACCTTTTCCAACGTGTTTCGAGGCTGGAACGCCCCGTAATCATGGAGAGCTGCACAGAGGGGTCATAAAAGCAGCGCTTTATTGCACATTTATTCATTGAGATGTAGCCACCCTAAGTGGGCGCGGCACATTCAGGACACTGGAATGCTGGTAATTTGAGTCCTAAAAAGTGCTGTTCAGTGTTCACCTTAAGTAGGCTGGAACGTCCCATAATCATGGAGAACTGCACAGAGGGGTCAGAAAAGCAGGGCTTTATTGCACATTTATTCATTGAGATGTAGCCGCCCTAAGTGGGCGTGGCACATTCAGGACACTGGAATGCTGGTAATTTGAGTCCTGAAAAGCGCTGTTCAGTGTTCACCTTAAGTAGGCTCTGTCCTTCTGTGATACATTGAGCTGTATTTTTACCTTTAGTAGGTGAGGGAGTCCAGGTGCGCAAGCATAATCACCCAGGGGACAGAGTGCCTCACAGAGAGGAAAAGTTCCTTTCCGAAGCCGTTTCCTCAGCCTTCCTGGAAACTGGTGCTTCCTCTCACGGCCTTTGCAGCCGTGCATGTAATGTTATCCCGCAAAAAGCCCATGAGCTTCAGAGGAGCACACAACGCTGCCTCCAGCTTTCCCGCCTTGATTGCCTCGCTGTAGCTTGCCTCCTGCACACCTTCATTAATAAACCTTTTCCGACGCGTTTTGAGGCTGGAACGCCCCGTAATCATGGAGAGCTGCACAGAGGGGTCATAAAAGCAGCGCTTTATTGCACATTTATTCATTGAGATGTAGCCACCCTAAGTGGGCGCGGCACATTCAGGACACTGGAATGCTGGTAATTTGAGTCCTAAAAAGTGCTGTTCAGTGTTCACCTTAAGTAGGTTCTGTCCTTCTGTGATACATTGCGCTGTATTTTTACCTTAGTAGGTGAGGGAGTCCAGGTGCGCAAGCATAATCACCCAGGGGACAGCGTGCCTCACAGAGAGGAAAAGTTCCTTTCTGAAGCTGTTTCCTCAGCCTTCCTGGAAACTGGTGCTTCCTCTCACGGCCAGGGCAGTCGTGCATGTAATTTTATCCCGTAAAAAGCCCTTGAGCTTTAGAGGAGCACACAATGCTGCCTCCAGCTTTCCAGCCTTGATTGCCTCGCTGTAGCTTGATTCCTGCACACCTTCATTATTTAACCTTTTCCGAGGCGTTTCGAGGCTGGAACCCCCCGTATTCATGGAGAACTGCACAGAGGGGTCCGAAAAGCAGCGCATTATTGCACATTTATTCATTGAGATGTAGCCGCCCTAAGTGGGCACAGCACATTCAGGACACTGGAATGCTGGTAATTTGAATCCTAAAAAGTACTGTTCAGTGTTCACCTTAAGTAGGTTCTGTCCTTCTGTGATACATTGAGCTGTATTTTTACCTTTAGTAGGTGATGGAGTCCAGGTGGCTGTCTTTTTCTTTTTTGTAAGTGAGGACAAAGAGCATTGTATAATATATCAATGCACGTTATTTTGCACTTGGTGTGTAAATGAATATTCTTTGTTAAAACCTACCTGTTTGCTGTGCCGTGACTTCCATCATAAGGAACGAAGTGAGAAGAATCTAAGGAACATATATATATATATATATATATATATATATACTCTATTCAATCCTTCGATCATCATTGGTTCTGCAGGAAAATAGGAGCCCGGACCACAGGTAGGTGCACAAAGGTTTATTTCAGCCCAATGTGGCACACCTCAGCATGACGCGTTTCGATCCCATGGGATCTTGTTCACATGAAACGTATTGGTGTGAGCTGGTACAGCTGAAAATAAAAGCTTAAATTGGATCTGGAGTGCGTTGCATTTTTGTTTTGTGGAAATTGCAAGGGCTTGGATTCCCGTTTCATATATATATATATATATATTCACTGAAAAAACCATAGGTTATAGACCATATATAGTTAGGAATTAGCATTTAAAAAACCTTATTTTACTCACACAAAACCATTGAAATTCCATATATAGTTAGTTGCACTAACTATATATCGCGCACCCGTAATCCACTGCTGATGATGTCACATATTACATCATTCATGACATGGTCAGTGACATCACTGATGACATCACTGATGACATCTCAAATGACATCACTGATGACAACATCCAGTGATTATGTGTTTCTGTAAAGTTTAAATATGTTTTACATATTGAAGAATGAGTGGATGTATAAGTGTCTCAATGAAGGTTTTAGTAGGTGCGTGATTGACTGTATGAGTGAGTGATTAAATGCGTCTTACTAAATGCACGGGTTAGTGACTAAACTGTCTGAAAGTGTGCATCAGCATGTCTGTTGTTGTGCAAGCTGCTGCATGTGTTGATCAGTAGCTATATAAGTAGCTATATGGGTTATTGATTGGTTGCACAAGTATTTGTATGGGAGACTGAGTGTGTGTATGACTGGCTGGGAGGTGTGTGACTCTGTGCAGATCAATGTGTACTTGTATCAGTGATTCTATAAGAGAGTAAGTATGTGTTAGTATATGTTTTAAAATGTAAGGTACTCTATGTTTAACTGTGTAGATTAGAAAATGGAACTGTGATTGATTCTTTACAGGACTGACTAGGTGTGTGAGTAACTCCATGGATGAGTGGCAGAGTGTGAGTGTCTGTATAGGTGTATGAGTGCATATGATAGTGTTGTAAAGATGAGTGATTGTATGTATGAATGATTGTATGGGTGAATGAGTGAATGTGTGTGTAGACGTAGGAATCAGTGAGTGGGTATGTAGTAACTAGTATTGGTGTGTCAATGGTTTCAAAAATTATACTCTGTATTTAACACTGGGTGTAACAGAGGTTATATTAAAGTGTGAGGAGATGCATTGTATTGTCACATTAATGATATCATCATTGATGTGACCATTGATGTCAAATGAGATATCATCAGTGATGTCATTTGAGATGTCATCAGTGATGTCATCAGTGATGTCACTGACCATGTCATGAATGATGTAATATGTGACATCATCAGCAGTGGATTACGGGTGCGCGATATATAGTTAGTGCAACTAACTATATATGGAATTTCAATGGTTTTGTGTGAGTAAAATAAGGTTTTTTAAATGCTAATTCCTAACTATATATGGTCTATAACCTATGGTTTTTTCAGTGAATTTTCAAGGTTTTGTAAATGCTAATTCCTAACTATATATGGTCTATAACCTATGGTTTTTTCTGTGAATTTCATTGGTTTTTTAACAGCTAATATCTGTAGCTGTAAAATGTATTCTTCTTTAAATCCAAAAATATATTTTATATGTTTATGAATAATTTTTTTTTTTAAATATTTTTTTTTCTTCGTTCCCGCTTCGCGAATCGGGAAGCTTCCCGTTAGCTGACCTTGATGCCGCGAAATAGACCGCGAGCCGGTAAACGTTTCTTTACCGCAACTGCCGCGTTAGAAAACAACATCGTGACGCCTCCCGTCCGCATGACGTTTCGCGTTGTCGCGTGATACGTCATATGACGTGCTACGTTAGCGAACTCGTACGCTTACCGAGTCGCAAAGCACAGGTTTCTGGAAGCAAACCGGGAGGCCCTGCAAAGCGCGTAACGTAAACACAGCAGGTCATGTGACTTGGTAATAACACTTTTCATTGGTTCATTTCACTTTCGGTTTCCTAATGATGTAAGACTAGGTCATATGATCTAAAATGAACACTTTTCATTGGTTGAGAACTATTTTTTTTCCCAAATGGTGAAAATCCCTCCTTCTTTCCTCACTCTGACTTTCATCATTGTGAGAGAAAGACCCTTTGTTACCAGTGAGCAATGGCTTCTTTACTAGCTTCAGCTGGTGCTTCCCCACCACCTCCACCACATCCAAGGAAGAGTGGACCACCTGCTAAAGTTATAATTCAGCAAGAAGAGGAAGAAGAGGAACAGGACGACCTAGATAATCTCCCTATTATGGCCAGAAGATCTGTTGTACCGGAAGTAACGGGACCAGAGGGCAGGGAGATGGTGCCAAATATACAAACGAGATTTCGTGAAGTAAAACAAGTCTGCGTACATTGCAGTGGAATCATTTGCTACGCAGAAAGTAGCATCACTCTGATCAACAGAGCTATTAACAATCATGCTCATGTTTGTCCGAAACTCCCCAAACAATAAATTCTTTTTTTTGTTTTCTTCCTCCTGTTGAGCCCTTTACAATGAATCGTTTTCGTTGCCCCCTCCGAAAAAAAAACAAAAAAAATATAAAACTGTTCAGAAAAATTCAAAAAAAGTAAAAAAAATGTTCAGAAAAATAATAAAAAAAATATAAAACAACAAAAACAATTTAAAAAAAAGTTCTTTTCAGAACTACCTCCCCGTTATAAAAAAATTGGTACAATATTTGCAACTGTGCCAACCTCTATTTCTCTTAGTTCGCTTCCCAGTTCGCTCCCCGGTACGCGAACCGGAAGCGAACCAAAAAAATTTTTTTATAAAAAAGAACAGTAAGTATAAGGGAAGGAAACAGACAGTTATGTTAAAAGAAAGACAGCTATAGGGGAGTAAACTAGAGATACTATTACCCGTAATCCACTGCTGATGATGTCACATATTACATCATTCATGACATGCTCAGTGACATCATCAGCAGAGGATTGCGGGTAACAGTATCCCTAGTTTATTCCCTATAGCTGTGTTTCTTTTAACATAACTGTCTGTTTCCTTCCCTTATACTTACTGTTCTTTTAAAAAAAAATTTTTTAGATCTGTCAGAAACAGTGAAAGTAATGAAATATAAAAGACTACGTAGAATATGAGCACTGTATGCAACAACTTTGACACTGACAGAAGCCTCACCTTCTCCATGCCTCCTACACAGTTCTACATGTACATCATAAATGCAAACAGAACAGAATTAATTATACATGTTAAATGGTTTATTTTTGCTGTTCTCAGAATGTATCAAATTTCACTAAAACAGTGACTTGAAGGTATTCATCATATAACAGCGGGGAAAAAAAAACACAATCAAAATGATTGTGTTTAAAAAACCCATACATTACAAATCAGAATTCAGAACTCCTTAAAGTTAACTTACTTTCCATGACGGCCAAGGATGTCCTATGAACAGCTTACACTCTGTTGTGCTGTTATTACTTTCAACCCGCCACTTTCTGAAAGAAAACCTCCATCGTTTTCAAAAACATGTTACATACAATAAATGACTTCTCGCTCTCTACCACACGATTCCACAAGGCCAAATCGTGTCAGAGCCATGTATAACTCTTGGATTTCTTGTAAGCCAATCCCGTCTTTTCGCATTTCCGCAACTTTCAGAATTAAAATGTTGAAGATCATTTACACAATCCTGGACTAGTAATATCTTCCCCTTCTTGCTCAATCATGTTCTACATTTCCTATCACACTGATACTGCTTACTATGAAGCAGACTTACACTACCTTTATGACTAGTACAATTATTTAATTCTCTACATCACTTTTAATCACAAAGCAATGTAAAACAGTAGACAGCATTGCAGACTTACATTCCCTCTACTCCATGTTTTGATTCGCTGCTTCAATTAGCTTATAAAAAGAAATAGTTTTTCTGAACTCATTCAAAGTGCAGTTATTTTTCCATGACGTCCAGTCTTATGGTTAGAAGTTATGTCTCTGTACTACACTTATCCTCAAGGCCAAATAGTGTAGGAGCCATAAGAACTTCTTGAAATTCCTCAGAGCACATCCCGAGATTCTTTCCCTAAAATTTTGGTTTTAAAAACACCAGGTAAGAGTTTTTAAGGTCATATGGCAATTTTTTTTTGAAAATTAAAACAGAATCATTGCAGAATGACCAGCCATTTCTACACTTTAAATAAGCTGTATAATGTCCTGATGTTATTGAAGGACCATCATGATATATAATTGCTACAGTTACAAAAGTCCTTCCTGATATTGACAACTGTGAAGCCACAAAATTTTTAATTAAAGTTGTCAATTTTGTTCCATCAGGCCTACATCGTTGGAACATTAAAATGACATACTGGCCATATGTTCGTATAAATAAAGTGGACATCATTTCAGATTTACATTGGCTACACTCCATGTTGTGATCAGCTGCTTTTACTAGCTTATTAAAAGAGACTGATTTACTGTCTGGCAAAGTTAAATATATAAATCTTTCTGAGTCTACACTAGTAGTAGCTGATACCCTACAGTTCTCGCAGTCATGCTGCCATTGATAAGAAAGCCCAAACAGGTGATCTACATCTACACCTTCATCATGCAATACATCAAGCATATACATTAAAAACTCCTGACAATCTTGCTGACTATTTTGAGAGAATTGTGTTTGGCCTGAACATCTGTCTAACAGATTTCGAATTTCAGACACACTTTCTATGTTTGTTCTATCAGTGCTACATTTCTCTAACACAGAATTTAACAAACTGCAAAATCTTTGATCCGAATTGACCACAATCTGTTCTTTTAAAGTTTCTAGAGAAAAGACAACATTAACCACTACATTAGCATAGCAGTTGACACCAGAACTGTTTTCAAATTGAAAACCAACAACATCTTCAACAGAATCCTTTTTGTTTCTGCTTATAATTTCAGGTTCATCAACTTTTCGTCTTTTTGCTACAACCTCCCCAGTATTGGTCACATTTCTTCGTTTCCGGCCTACCACACGTTTCTCAAACAAAGGATACTGAGGCAAATGTGGCGCATACTCTCTTCTCAACCTATTGTATTCCTTAACACAATCTAGATCCGCACAAATGTTTGTGACATCACACTCAATCAAGTACAATCCCGATAAAGTCCTAACTCGTGACAATGCCACATATGCCATACCCTCCTTGAACACAGAACTGCCAATATTCACCAATGCACAGTCTACACTTAAACCTTGCGATTTATGGATTGTCACCGCATATGCCAAGCAAACAGGAAACTGCTTACGACGAACATATAAGTCTTTTACAAGCAAAAATCTAGCAGAACAACGAGCAATTAGCTGTACTTCCTCAATGCCATCAAATTTAATTTTTAAAAATTCAATTCCATCTCTATTTCTGTATTTCACAAAATCAACAACATTACCCATTGATCCATTTACCAGACCTCTTTCAACATGTAAATTCCTTCTTAAAATTATACGGCAGTTCAAGCACACATTCAGAGTCTTTTCAAAACCCGCAGTTTTAGATATACTCTTCTCTAATGAATCCAATTTTGTTTTCAGATTCTCAGACAAAATAATTGTTGATCCCATATGCTCTACTCTGTCAATAGCTTCCAATTTCACAATCTCTTGCTTTTCTAAATGCAACATTTTGTTGTTGAATTTGGCACATTCTGCAAGAGTTGGCATCAAACATATTCCAGATTTTTTCTCAGTAACTTTCTGAAAAATATTCTCAGGCACAACATCTTCGTCTGGATATAAATTTGTCAGTAATCGTGCATGTAAAGCTTCTTTCCCATGCTCGGTCACTTTTCCAATTCTAACATCTTGTAGAATAGTCTTGTAAACTTCATCCTTTGCCTGACGCATATTTTCATGCAGTTCAGCATAATTGAAGTTTAACCATATATTGACGTTGCCAATACTCCCTAAGCACTTCCTGGTATCTTCATGCGTGAGCATTTTGAACACAGGTTGCCCTTTCACTGGTGTCAGCTGCAGAAGATCTCCAAAAACAATGATGTGTTTGCCACCAAATAACACATCATACTCTGTTTTGAGAACTTCTTGCATTCTCAAATGCACAAAGGCAAGCATAACATTGGAAACCATGCTTACTTCGTCAATGATAAGAAGTTTCATTTTCCTCAAGACTCTTGAAACTTCAAAACAAGCATCTCCGGATAGCTTGTGATATTCTAATTTGTTGTCATGCTCCACTGGCAGCATCAGTAAACGATGTAAAGTAATCCCTTTAATGTTATGTGCTGCCAGTCCAGTTGGAGCGGTGACAACACAAGACAGCGATGACTCTGTCCTTTCCTGCAAATAACATGAAATTGCTTTAATAAGGAAACTTTTTCCAGTTCCCGCTTCTCCACTCACGTACAGTCGGACAGGCTTCAACGACGTACATGAGCACTCTTTCTTATCATGACTTAATCCATGATCAATTTGCATGGTAAGTTCGTCATATATTTTCCTCTGCTCAACGTTGAGTTGTCTTTCCAACTCTTCTAAGTTAACCGCATCCTCCTGAGCATGTGCCATGGCTCTTTCCACTTCATTCATAGCAGTGGCAGCTTCATTTTCGATAAGAGGTCCTCCTAGTGGATCCTGACTCAATGAAGCAGAACTCTGACTGTCCTGAGAACTGTCTCTGGCAATCTCGGCTGCAATCGTTGCTTCCTGCTCAATTTCCACATTCAACATTTCTACATATTTGGGAAAAGCAGGACATTCTATGGTCTCCTTGGCAGCATTGAAAGAGTCTTCGTAACAGAGGAAATCTCCAAGCAGTTCCTCTTCTGCACGCCAAGGCTTAAAAAGTTGCAAAAGTGCTAAATAGAAAAACTCCTTTTTTTCAGGAGATTCGCCACTCAATTTTCGATGGTTTATCAAGTGGCATTTTCTTTGCTTGACCAGACATCCCTCACTTCCTATTACAGCATACACTCCTTTCTCAGTATCTTCTTTGATGTTCCTCTTGAATATGTAATTTTGCAGAACCTCATACAGACAAACATTCTCGAGGTGACTGCTTCGATTTGGATAATATGTATCCAACATGTTGCTCTTCAAAATGTCGGTACTGTTTGGCTCCTTTTCCGCCAAATACTCAATTTCCCGCACAGGTTTCAGAACTCGATTACGCGTTGCAGCAAGACCAACACTCGCCCAAACGATACTCCTGGACTTGGCATAGAGACTTGCTGAAGACAACCGGTCAGAACATTCGTAAGCTCCGATTTCTCGATGCGACAACATCTTCAGACTGAAACTGTACAACTTCTTGCTGAGGCTCTTTTCATGGGAAATGTCCTCCCACATATCCTTCAATTCTGTCTTCTCTTTTTTGGTGATGTAAGATGTCACATACCTAGCCACAGCCATACAGTTATCAGCCACAAACTGTATATCCATGTTAGCATTCCACATGGACAAAATCACCGGGTTGTAGTCGTTGATGTACTTAGACTCTTCGTTCCTCTTCAAATTGTATGTGTTTTTAGGTGATTTCTTCATCACATTATGTCGCAGCGAAGACATCAAACTGTTCACTCTTCCTTTAGAAATCACCGATCGTGGAAAGCCGAAACGACATTTGGTGTAGAACTTGTCTTTGTTCCGGAATTTACGACGACAGTACTTTCCACATCGATGGCTTTGGAAACGTAGAACTTTTTCTCTTAGGCTTTTTTTCTCCTTTGCGTTTGGAACAGCACACGTAGAATACTGTTCTATGAAACTCATCACTGAGTCGTCTGCATCCGTTCCAAATTTAGGTGCATCCTTGATCCACAGCAACATATGTATATGAGGAGCACCTCTTGCTTGGTACTCCTTCCTCCAGAAGAAATCCAACACCTCTCCAAGAGGTGGATTCTTCTTATTCATGATGAAAGACATCATACCTTCAAATCTATGATTGAAGTACCTACATACATTGACTGGATCCAAAGAGCACAGTTCTCCGGGTGTCTTGAATTCGATGTTTTCTACGTTAGCATTTGCCTCTCGTAGAAATTCAAGTAAGTCTTCCCAGCCATACTCAGCACAGCTCAAAGTGAGGAACCATGTGGGAGTTCCTAAGTTCCTCAGCATACATTTTAAATCACCATGACGACGGTACCAGTACTCATTAGTACCACGCTGACACGCCATGAGATTAATCAGGTGAGAATCCAAAATACTGTCTTGGACATTGACTTTATCCATAAAGTCACTTGCCGAGATGTTTTGCATGTGTATACCACTTTTCAAGATGTGGTTCACTGCATATGACAGTCCAGACAGATCGCTTTCAAACAGGAGATGAAACAAATAAGGAATGCATTGTCGAAACCTAGGATCTCCTGCATACAATCGCAAAGTCCGGTATTCAGAAGCAGGAATTTGATGAGGTCGCTCATCATATCTTCCTCCCTGACCTGTTGGAAAAAGCTGTGGGAAACACCGAGCTTCCAAACTTTCCTCCCAAACACTAATGGGACTCCCTTTCGCTTGTTTCATTTGAAACAACTCAATAGCATTCCCCATGACTTCCTTGGAATGCAAAGGATGAACACTATAATGTTCATATATTTCTTCACTAGTACAGGGTTCTACTTTCTCAATTTGACCAGCACACAAATCGCTATCCTCTTCCTCACTTACTTCCTCTTCTGCAACATATACATTTTTATAGTATTTATTATATTTTTTCAAATACAATGTTGCCCTTTTGACTTTCCTAACATCTACTAAATCTTGCCATATTTTCTTATTCTTTGTCGGAACCCCATTAACTAAGATAACCAGAGGTTCCTCTTCCACTTTTTCTACTCCAATTGTGTTAATGTTTTTCTTCAAATCTAGAGGCAAATAAACAACTCTTCCCTTTAATCCTCTCTGTAAATCTGATGGAGGCAATTTCCCTGTCTTTGGCTCCATTCTTACAATAGCCTGAAAGGGATGGATACTTTGAATCAAAATAGATTCATAAGTATTTAAATCCTTCAATTCAGAAGGAATTTCAACCAATTCCAGATTATTATGAACTGCTCTAGCAGGCATCTGGTTTTGATTTAATTTGTTACAACAATAAGTACACACACGTTGATCCAATCCCAAATCAAAACAATTTTCTACCATCAAGTATGTTGTAAAATCCTTCCATTCACTATTATTTTCCCTTTCACTTTTTCCATATAAATCCACTAACTTAGTCTGATTCTTATAATAAGTGCGTCGACAACACACACAAGTGAAATTTGGCCTCTCACTTGATTTCACCTCAAACGTCGCAATTTCCCTCTGGAAATTATCTGTACTGGAAACCTGTACACTATCTTCCACATTACTCTCTTCTTCTTGGTCAATTTCAACATTCTCCTCTTTACTTCCAAAGTAACAAAACTCAATTTCTTCACATATATTTTTCACATCTATTTCAGAACCATGCAAAAGAGCAGCGCATAATTGTTTTAGCATAATTGCTGGACTCTTAGCATAATACAACATTCTAACTAATTTCCTCACTTTATTATGATGCACTGCTAGCATCCTGAAATGATGAAAAACACTCTGGCATACTCTCCTGGAAAGACAAGCCAGTGAATGACCATGCAAACCTATCACTTCTCTCACTCTGCAAGGATCTAATTCTTGCAACAACTTCATTTTCTGCTTCAAACTTTTCTTACTAAATGACCGTATAAAATCACAAAGCAAATTGATGGAATCCTGTCGTACACTGCAAATACTACTACACTTCCAGGTGTACACAGGACCCTTAGGACGTCTCCCTAAAACCTCATTACCTAACACCTCTTCTATCTCTGTTCTCACAAGTTTTTCTTTTTCAACTGGACAACCATCTTTCACTTCATAAGCTCGACCACTGGTGTCAACTGCATGCACCAAATCATTATCCTGGAAATAACTCTCCTCATTAAAAAATGCCTCAGAGCTTGAACTATGCATCCATTCTCCAGAAAAAACTTCACAAAAATTACTACGATTAACTATTCTCTTCCATCTACTATTTCTTTTGAAATCATAAATTACCTTGTTTAGCTTCCTAATTCTATTGATTGTCAAAATAAATAACTTACGTTTAATTTCAAAGGCCTGATCAATAACTTTCTCAACTATTTTTTTTCTCTTATAAAAAACCACTTTCTGCTGACCTTTCTTAATATTTTTTAACAAATTCCCAATTATCCTGTTGCGGAACATTCGTTTACGAATATCCCTAAACTGTTGTTTCCTTCTACTTTCATGCATAGAGTTATCTCTTACTCTAGCAGTAACATTTCTCATTGGCCTTTCCTTACCATTTGAATTCGGTCTCCTTTTCTGGAGTGAAACATTTTCTGTAGTAATATTTTTTTTACTACACATATTTCTTATGACTGTTTTTCGACTCTTACCCGGTGCTTTCTTGGTGACTTGACAAATCTTTTTGTTAGAGGACTGCTGCAATATTCCATGCTCCTGCTGTCTTTGACGTTTTCCAGCCTTTCTTACTCTTTCTTTGCTAGGCATCCTAAAATCTTGAAATAATGTGCAGTTGAATCTGTGGTAAAATATAATAAAAAATGTTATTAACCACTATTACCCAACAGTAAATTAATAACAGTCATCAAAAACTTAACACACTACTTAAGTATATAATATACTGAAGCCTATCTTCAATTTTTCACTGAACAGGACTCATCTCTTCTTAACCTTGGATAAACCTCACCTACTCTGTGTCCCCTGCACATAATTAAATGTAAAGGGGCAGATTTATATTAACTAGCACATCCCCAGGGATGCACCAGTTAACGTGCACCGCTGCTCTGCCACCCACGGTGTGCCGCATTTACAATCAGATAGGACAAAGCTACATCAAAACCCTGCGCCTGCTTGAAGCAGGCATAGATCTTGACGCAGGTAGGCTGAAAGCTAAAGCAACAACTAAGTGTCGTGTGCAGAAGTTACAAAAAAGGAAAAATGGCGTTTAAACCAGTAATGAGACCATGCTAACGTAATACAGAGTAAAAATATCCAGGATCTACATCAGTTTGGGGTTCACGAACCTGGCAGGTACAAGGCACTGAGGCTTTCCACCGTGCATGTCTCATCCCAAAACATATGTTGTTTGTGAATGAAACAATTTCCCAGACCAAATGCTTTGGATTGGCTACTTCTAAAAAATTAAACACCCCTACTATCCCGGAGTTAGAGGGATACGATGGTTGGAGTAATTTTACTCGTTGTCTATTAAAGATTTACAGGCCCTACTCCGTAATTCTTCCTTTAACATTTCCAGTATAAATCCAAAAGGTTGACTGCTTTGGCAACGTGCCTTATCCACGGTTTAATAACGCTGCCTTTTGCTTTATATAAGTTTTCAAATTGTATGAAATATATACCAATAGGTCGTTATTAACCTTTAGGTAGTGGTTTTCTTCATCAAGTCTGGTCGCTTCCATACACATACAGATTTTCAAAGATGATCAAGAACTTTATCTGAATGGAGAGGAATGCACTGAGACGCCAGATCATTCACTAATGTGTAGGCACAGACAGTTACACGGTTCATGCAACAAACACCGACCAAATATGGCTTGCGTGTTGCAAGGCACGCCAGTTCCTGCTATCATCTCCACGTTCAAGTTCTTGGAAAATGGTAGTTATTTGATGCTCAATAATGAAGATTGTTCTGGGTTAATTAAAAGTATTCATTTTATCGTAACAGTAAATGAACGGGTTATTTGCTGCAGAAATGTTCTATTTCCTCCCACACATGAACATATGGAGTTTTCAATCTGGCCACAAATACCAACCTTGGGAGCACATTTCAACAGCATGGCAAGAATAAGAGCTCTTTTGTCTCAGAGAGAGGTGGCCTTGAGTTCGGCCCGTGAAACTTTCGTGCTTCACATAGCGAACACCCGTACAGAGGTGCAGACCCTTTTAAATACAGATTCGACTTTGCATTTCAGCAAGATTACCCATTCATTTCCATGCAGCAGGAGGCCCATAGGAATGAAGGTGCAATTTGCGATTAGCAATTACCTCATCGCAAATTACGAATTTTTCCGACGGTGCAGGGGTATCTCAAGAACACCCTGCTGCACCCCTGAAAAAAAAATTTGGGGTCATATGGCGCACATAAATTTTGAAAACATTCCTTTACCTCAAAAACGATTTTCAACTCATAATTTGAAAACACTGCACATGGGGAAATGACTTAAAATGTCCTTAAGACACATAAAAGCATTTTTTGATTGCCTTTGCAGCATGTTTCAGTCACCTTTAACATGCCTATGTAACGGAAACATTCAAAATCTAAATTTGCCATGCACAGGTGGGAGCATATTTACAAGCAATTTGCTCCACAGACAAACTTCTTACATTGAAATGGGAAAGACTCTCAATTACCTTATAAAGAAGCAGACACCATTATGTCCTTCTCATCAATATTAAAACCATTGCTTTTTCTCAAAAACGATTTACAAGTCATAATTTGAAAACACTCCACAGCTCCTATGCACATAAAAGCCCTGTCAGTACTAATACTTCACATTTTCTCCAATTACAATTTCTCAAACAAACAAAATCTATTTGTGAAACACTTGAGACAAAGCAACATTTGAAAAACACAACTTTCTTCATAATTTTCTCCTTAAAGCACACTATTTTCTATCTAAATTAAAGAAATTTTTTCTCACCTTAGCAAGTACTTTGAGTTTCAAAACAGTCTCAGAAACACACCAATTTGTCTTCAGCAGAGCAAAAGGTATGCACTCCAGAGTCTGCAGCTATCAAAAGCACAGAAATGCTGTAATTCCTCACACAGATCTCTCATGTCACCCAATCAAAACTCTTCCCTCACTTTTTTTCAAAGCAAAACCCTTCCCCCCTCTGCCCCCTCTCTGCTTTTTCTGCATAGCAACCACCTCTTGCAAGACCTCTCACACAACAATGTTGCAATTGAACTCTGAACTCTCAGTGCACCTGCATATTCAGAGCATTCTTTCATTTAATGATTTTTTCTTCGCCACTCAAAATACATCTTTCAACGAACTCATCCATGCACACTAACTTTCTGTTTTCAGCAATCAAAATCCACCAATCACTCTTACTGCTTCATTCACACAGAAACTCCTCAGTTTTTTTCATTTTACACTCTCATTTTTTCAACTGCCATTTCATTGCCACACTTCATCTGACTGCAGGAGAACCTTCTCTCGCCATGTTTTCTGTCTGGATTGTTGGACATAGCTACATCTATTGGGCTCAAAGGTACGCTGAAAACAGGAATTTACCTAACCTCAATTTACAAGATGTGGAAATTAAGTGGTTTGGCCACAGAGGATTAAAATGTCACCAATTGATACCATTGGTGAAAACCTTTATGCATTTGCCAAAACCTGACCTGTTAATTGTGCACTGTGGAGGTAATGATTTGGGCACTTTGACTGGGATAGGTCTGGAAATGCTTTTAAAGGACACCTTTGAGCAATTGATGGCACTTTTTCCTCAGACTGCCTTGGTATATTCAAATATATGCCAAAGACAGAAATGGAGGTGGTCGAACCAATTTTGTCCACAAATTGAGAAATCGAGGAAGCATGTAAACAAATCTGTTTCAGCTTACATGAGAGACCATGGAATGGGCTCCCTGTACAACAATAACTTGCGTTACTACATGCAAGATATCTACAGAGGAGATGGAGTTCACTTCTCAGATGAGGGCAACAGAGTTTTCACTCTGAATTTAAGAATGTGCATTGGTACCTACTTATAAGTACCTAAATGTACCATAAACCCAAAAGCTCTTCTCAGAGCTACCCTACATCTGATCACTCACAATTATTATTGTACTCTAACTTTTTTCACTAATTTTCAAGAAAGTACGCTCCCCAGAACGCTTCCCGGTTCGCGAACCGAGCGCACTCCACGCAAAAAAACTAAAAAAACGGTATATATTTTTTTGCCCTGCGAGAACCTTTCAAAGCCTCCACATCAAACCTAGGGGGTCAGGGACGATCTACTATGCCCCCTTATGGTCATTTGCCCCTTCGCTTTGGCCTCCTCTTGTCTCTCGATCCTACCGAGAGACAAGATGGCGGCCGCTACGGACTGTTTGGAATGTTTACAGACGCCGAAAAACCAATCAGCTTCGCAAACCTCCGTAACGCGAAAAGTACGCGAAGCGGAGCGCTGTTACAGATATATATCTTTTTTTGAACGTTAATTTCTCAAAATCCACTGGAGCACATATATTGAGACCTAGCAAAGGCACATCGGGCTACCAGTCCCTACAATTTTGCCAAGTTTCGTGCAAATCCATTCAGCCGTTCGATTATTATTATTATTTTTTTTTTTGCCCCGCGGGGCCCTTTTAAAACCTCCACATCAAACCTAGGGGGTCAGCGAGGATCTACTATTCCCCCTTATGGTCATTTGCCCCTTCGCTTTCGCCTCCTCTTGTCTCTCGATCCTACCGAGAGACAAGATGGCGGCCGCTACGGACTGTTTGGAATGTTGACAGACGCCGGAGAACCAATCAGCTTCGCTTCACAAAGCTCCGTTGCGCGGAAAGTCCGCGAACCAGACCGCTGCCTGGTCCGCGCTTACAGATATATATCTTTTTTTAAACGTTAATTTCTCAAAATCCACTGGAGCACATATATTGAGACCTACAAAAGGCACATCGGGCTACCAGTCCCTACAATTTTGCCAAGTTTCGTGCAAATCCATTCAGCCGTTCGGGCTAAAAGTGAGGCCAACCGCCCTATGGAAATTAACATGGGAAAAACGCGTTTTGGGACCCCCCTTTTTTCTCGGCCCCCCCTTGACGAACCCCCCCCAAATTTTCAAAGGCTGCTCAGAAACAAAATGTGCCATTTTCCTGAAAATTTCAGCCAATTCCGTCCACAAACGGCAAAGTTATTAGACATAGAATTTTCAAAAAACCCATAGAGAAAAAATCCTAACTATATATACCTACTGGCGACCGCCAGTAGGTAATATGTATATATATATATATATATAAAAAATCCAGCCCGTCTCCAATGTACTTGCCGCACAGAAAGGCACGCAGACAACAAAATTAGCACTCCGAGGCAAGTTGTTCTTAAAGCTGCTAAATTTATTTTCACAACATGTGGATAAAAGCTGTCATCAGACGCGTTTCGGGCACGTCCGTGCCCTTGCTCACTGATATATATATATATATTTATTACCTACTGGCGGTCGCCAGTAGGTAGTCATAGTTAGGACCTAGCTACCATAGGAAATCCGCAACATTCTATTGGGAATAACTTTGGCGCCGGTTGAGGAATTTGTGGAATCCGCTTCTTCTGTGAAAGTTTCGGGGGGATTCGTGAAGTGGGGGCCGAGAAAAAAGGGGGGTCCCAAAACATGTTTTCCCCATGTTAATTTCCATAAGACGTTCTGACACGGCTACAGCCCGAACCGCTGAAAGGAATTACACCAAACTTTGCAAAATTGTAGGGACTGGTACGCAGATGTACCTTTGCTATATTTGGTGAAAATTGCTCCAGTGTTTGTTTTGAAAATTACCATCAAAAACACATATATATCTATAGGCGCGCTATGAGCGCTCACCGGTGCGCGTACCGGGGAGCGCACCCGGCGCGCTACGGGAGTACATGAGCGGAAAGCTGATTGGCTCTCGGGTGTCTGTCAACATTCTAAACAGTCCGGAGAGTCCGCCATCTTGTGTCTCGGTAGAATCGAGACACAAGAGGTGAAAATAAAAAGGGGGAAATGATTAAAAGGGGGCAGGGTAGACACCCCCTGACCCCCTAGGTTTTCTGAGGGGGGCCTAGAAGGACCCTGAAGGGCAAAAAAACTTTTTTTTTTTTTTTAATTTTCGCGGGGTAAGCGCTGGGTGCGTTCCCATGTGCGCTCTCCGGTACGCGCACCCTGAGTGCACCACCGGGAAAAACTGTGTAAAAAAATATAGTAAAAAAATAATTTAGAGTGCTTAGAGGTAGGGTAGCTCTGAAAAGAGCTGTTGTGTTATGTGGGTGTTTTTTGCACCTACAAGTAGGTACCAATGCAGAGTCTCAAATTCAAGAGGAAGACTCTATTCCCCTCATCTGTAAAATGTACACCATCTCTCCTATAGATGCCTTGCAAGTTGTTGTGGTAAATGGAACCCATACCATAGTCTCTGAGGAAAGCAGAAACAGATTTATTTTCATGTTTCCTTGCTTTCTCAATCTGTGGACAAAATTGGTTGGACCAGTTCCATTTTTGCCTTTGGCATATATTAGAAAATACCAAGGCAGTTTTTGGAAAAAGTGACATCAATTGCCCAAAGATGCCCTTTAAAAGCATTTCCAGACCTACCCCAGTCAAAGTGCCCAGGTCATTGCCACCACAGTGCACAATTATAAGGTCAGGCTGTGGTAGATGCATAAAGGATTTTATCAATGGTATCAATTGGTGACTTCTCAATCCTTTCTGTCCAATCCACACAATGTCCACATTTAGTAAATCAAGGTTTTAAATACCTCTGTTACTTGCACATTTTTCACTCCAGTAGACAAAGCTATGACCCACATCTTGAAGGTAGATGTGCTTGTATTCAGATGAGTTGTGGAAATGAAATGGCAGTTTGAAAGTAGGAGTTATGAAGAAAAAGTGGTTGAGATTCAGTGCACTTGAAAAACAAGAAATGAGTGGTGCTTTCTTAACATTCTCCACTGAAAATTAGGGTGCATGCTTTTGTTTTTTGAAAGATGTAATTCTAATGGTTGAGACAAAGTAATTGAAAGAAACATTGCACAGAATAAGCTGCTATATTGAGAAGTCAAACACCCTTGCTGGATTCATTTGCAACATAGTATCATGAACTTTTCACCTGTGTGCTCAGTTAGGTGGGAGTTACCATGGTAACAAGCTGAATGAGCACTGGGGGGATGGGTGAATATTATGTGAGTTTCAAAGTGCTGAAATGTACAACCAATTAAAATGTGCAGTTTGGTTTTGAATTAAGAAAAAAACATAGGTTTCAGGGGAGTTATAGTTAGCTGGATATTTCCCACTCCCTATAACTCAGCCACACTCCCACACTCACTTTCTTTCAGCTCTCCTGTTTTACTTCCCTTCCTCTCTCTTCCCTTCCTTCGCTCCTTCACTCTTTCCCTTCTGTTACTCTCCTTACTCCACTTCAGTAACTCCTTCTCTCACTCCCTCTGTCCTCTTACTTCTACACTCCCCTTCCCTCATTTTCTCTCGGTTAGCCTCATTCTCTCCGTCCTTTTAGTCTCTCACTCCTCTTCTGTCACGCTCACTCCCTATAACTCAGCCACACTCCCACACTCACTTTCTTTCAGATCTCCTGTTTTACTTCCCTTCCTCTCTCTTCCCTTCCTTCGCTCCTTCACTCTTTTCCCTTCCCTCACTCTCCTTACTCCACTTCACTAACTCCTTCTCTTACTCCCTCTGTCCTCTTACTTATACACTCCCCTTCCGTCATTCTCTCTCTGTTAGCCTCATTCTCTCCGTCCTCTTAGTCTCTCACTCCTCTTCTGTCACGCTCACTCCCTAAAACTCAGCCACACTCCCACACTCACTTTCTTTCAGATCTCCTGTTTTACTTCCCTTACTCTGTCTTCCCTTCCTTTGCTCATTCACTCTTTTTCCTTCCCTTACTCTCCTTACTCCACTTCACTAACTCCTTCTCTTACTCTCTCTGTCCTCTTACTTCTACACTCCCCTTCCCTCATTCTCTCTCTGTTAGCCTCATTCTCTCCGTCCTTTTAGTCTCTCACTCCTCTTCTGTCACGCTCACTCCCTATAACTCAGTCATACTCCTACACTCACCTTCTTTCAGACATTCTCCTTTACTTTACTTCCTCTCTCTTCCCTTCCTTCACTCCTTCACTCTTTCCTTTGTTACTCTCCTTACTCCACTTCACTAACTCCTTCTCTTACTCCCTCTGTCCTCTTACTTCTACACTTTCCTTCCCTCATTCTCTCTCTGTTAGCCTCATTCTCTCCGTCCCCTTAGTCTCTCACTCCTCTTCTGTCACGCTCACTCCCTATAACTCAGCCACACTCCCACACTCACTTTCTTTCAGACCTTCTCCTTTACTTTCCTTCCTCTCTCTTCCCTTCCTTCACTCCTTCACTCTTTTCCTTTCTGTTACTCTCCTTACTCCACTTCAGTAACTCCAATCCCTCTGTCCTCTAACTTACTCACTCCCCTTCCCTCACTCTCTCTCTGTTACCCCCATTCTCTCCGTCCTCTTAGTCTCTCACTCCTCTTCTGTTACGCTTACTCCCTATAACTCAGTCACACTCCCTCACTTATCTTTCTTTGCTCCCTCACTCAGTCCTCTTCTCTCACTCTTTCCTTCACTTATTCTGTCTCCTCACTCCCTCACTCCCATTGTCTCACGCTCACTTGCCTTTATCCACTCTCTATCACCACTCTTTCCTCAACCTCACTGCTCTTCTCTTACCCTTCCTCACCCCGTTCCCTTACTCTGTTTTCTTCACTTATCCTCATTCCCCTTGTTCACTCCCCTTCCCCTCACTCACCTCCCACACTCACCTTCTTTCAATCCCCCTACTTCATTTCCCTTCCCCTCTCGTCCCTTTCTTTGCTCCCTCAATCATTTTCCGTTCCTCTCTCACTGCACTCCACTTCACTCACTCCTTTTGAATTTGTAAAGAATACAGCTATCTTTAGAGAATTGGAGGTAGTTCTAAAAAGAACTGTTTTTTTCTTCTTTTTTTTTTTTTTTTTTTTTACTTTTTCTGAACGTTTTTAATTTTTTTTGGGGGGGGTTTCTGAACAAAAACAAAAATAGGGAATGCCAAACTGCTCAACAGGAGCAAAAAAAAGGGGAAAATTAGGGCTGGGGAGGGCAGACGTGTTCTTCCCTTTTTCGTACAATTAGCAGAATACTCTGCTCTCCGTAGCAAAGCAGTTCGTCACACTGCTTACACTTAATTGCAATGTCCGTAAAAACAGGTCGAATGTTTGGAATTAATTCAACTGGTCTTCCTCTCACGGATGTTGTTGCTCCTCCGGTGGAAGTTGAGACGCCATCTCTGGGGGGATTACGTGCCAGGTCCCTGGCACTCTCCCGGGCATAGTTCTGGGGGTGCCTCCTTTGAACATGCCGAATCATCGTGGAGTTGCCAAAACTATATTTTCTGCTAGGATCACCCCGTGAAAGAACAGTTTGGCAAATTTTGCACTCCACCTTTGGAGCATTTACCTTTTTATGTCCTTCTGGAATGGTAAAAAAATTCCATATGAAGTGCTCCTTCACTTTGGGCTGAGGAGACTCCTCCTGAAGAAACTCATCAGAGTCCTCACTGCTGCTGGGTGGTCTTGCAGCCATTTTTGCAAAGAATGGAAGAGTACAAGAGAATAGGTGTTGCTCTCTCCAAAGTGAAAGAGGTAGTGAAGGAAATGGGTGGGGTTTTCATTAGTTGTAAAACAAACTGTTAACAACCAATGAAAAGTGTTATTTTAAGGTCACATGACTTGACGCGCTTACGCTGCGCGCACCGGAGCGCTTCTGGGGGCGCTTATGCGGCACAAACGTAGGCGCTTCCGGGGGCGCTTACGCGGTGCGCCTGAATGACGTTTTGCTAGCTTTTCGGAAATGCGTTTAAAGTTAAAATACGGGTATTTAAAATCAAAAATACTACTTTTATATGTATGCCACTGAATGTCTTGCATTATTTTTTACTTTAAATACATACTTTTTTTTTTCGCACCCTGGAATAGCGTTCTCCCTGCGCTCTCGGGTGAGATTACCGGTGCGCGCACCCTTAGCGCTCCGAGACAAAATGATAAAAAAAAAAAAAAATGAAAAAAAATTGAAACATGAATTTTAGAAAAAAATAATAATAATAATAATTAATAGTTATACAAAACAGCTGCTAAAAAAACTTAATAATTCACTTTAAAAATTGTAGGTTACAAACTCAATATAGCAAGGAATTTGCTTTAAAAAAACCTTTGAAATTCACTGAAAAAACCATAGGTTTCACAATCGTAATAGTTAGGAATTAGCATTTAAAAAACCTTTGAAATTCACTAAAAAAAACATAGGTTTCATAATCGTTATAGTTAGGTATTAGCATTTAAAAAACCTTTGAAATTCACTGAAAAAACCATAGGTTTCACACCAGTTATAGTTAGCTGACCATTTTACTCATACAAAACCATTGAAATTCCCACATTATAGTTCGTTGGACTCACTATAACTCGCGCGCCCGCAATCCACTGCTGATGATGTCACATATTACATCATTCATGACATGGTCAGTGACATCACTGATGACATCTCAAATGACATCACTGATGACATCACTGATGACATCATCCAGTGTCTGTGTGTTTCTGTAAAGTTTAAATATGTTTTACACATTGAAGAATGAGTGGATGTATAAGTGTCTGGATGAAGGATTTAGTAGGTGTGTGACTGTATGAGTGAGTGATTAAATGTGTCTTACTGAATGAATGGGTTAGTAACTAAACTGTATGGTGTGTGCATCATTATGTCTGTTGTTGTGTGAGCTGCATGTGTTGATCAGTAGCTATATGAGTGGCTATATGAGTTATTGATTGGTTACCCGAGTATTTGTATGTGAGGCTGCGTGTGTGTGTGTGTAGGTGGCTAGGAGGTGTGTGACTCTGTGCATACATGTGTGAGCAGTTGATTGACTTGGTGTATGGGTTCAAGAGTGCATGTGAAAACAACTGTATGGGAGGTTGACTGTGTGCATGGGTGTGTGGTTGAGTGAATGGATATCTCAGTGCTACATGTGCAAGTAAGTACATATGTAAAATACAGTGCATGTGAGAGTTGGCATATATAAATGACTATACATGAGAACCAGTGATTGCATACGTGACTGTATCTATCAATGTGTACTTGTATCAGTGATTGTAAAAGAGAGTAAGTATGTGTTAGTCTATTTTTGAATAAGTAAGATGTTGTGTGTATAACTGTATAGATGAGAAAATGGGAGTGTTATTGATTCTTTGCATGACTGACTAGGTGTGTGAGTATCTCCATGGATGAGTGCCAGTATGTGAGTGTCTGTATAGGTGTATGAGTGCATATGATAGTGTTGTATTGATGAGTGTTTGTATGTATGAGGGATTGTATGTGTGAATGAGTGAATGTGTGTGCAGACCTAGGAATCAGTGAGTGCGTATATAGTTACTGGTATTGGTGTGTCAATGGTTTCAGCAATGGTAGTTTGTATTTAACACTGCGTGTATCAAAGGTTAGATTAGAGTGTGAGGAGGTGCATCGTATTATCACATGGATGATGTCATCAGTGATGTCATTTGAGATGTCATCAGTGATGTCATCAGTGATGTCATTTGAGATGTCATCAGTTATGTCACTGACCATGTCATGAATGATGTAATATGTGACATCATCAGCAGTGGATTGCGGGTGCGCGAGTTATAGTGAGTCCAACTAACTATAACGTGGGAATTTCAATGGTTTTGTATGAGTAAAATGTTCAGCTAACTATAACTGGTGTGAAACCTATGGTTTTATCAGTGAATATATATATATATATATATATATTCACTGAAAAAACCATAGGTTATAGACCATATATAGTTAGGAATTAGCATTTACAAAACCTTGAAAATTCACTGAAAAAACCATAGGTTATAGACCATATATAGTTAGGAATTAGCATTTAAAAAACCTTATTTTACTCACACAAAACCATTGAAATTCCATATATAGTTAGTTGCACTAACTATATATTGCGCACCCGCAATCCACTGCTGATCATGTCACATATTACATCATTCATGACATGGTCAGTGACATCACTGATGACATCACTGATGACAACATCCAGTGATTATGTGTTTCTGTAAAGTTTAAATATGTTTTACATATTGAAGAATGAGTGGATGTATAAGTGTCTGAATGAAGGTTTTAGTAGGTGCGTGATTGACTGTATGAGTGAGTGATTAAATGCGTCTTACTGAATGCACGGGTTAGTGACTAAACTGTCTGAAAGTGTGCATCAGTATGTCTGTTGTTGTGCAAGCTGCTTCATGTGTTGATCAGTAGCTATATAAGTAGCTATATGGGTTATTGATTGGTTGCACAAGCATTTGTATGGGAGACTGAGTGTGTGTATGGCTGGCTGGGAGGTGTGTGACTCTGTGCAGATCAATGTGTACTTGTATCAGTGATTCTATAAGAGAGTAAGTATGTGTTAGTATATGTTTAAAAAATGTAAGGTGTTCTGTGTTTAACTGTATAGATGAGAAAATGGAAGTGTGATTGATTCTTTTCAGGACTGACTAGGTGTGTGAGTAACTCCATGGATGAGTGGCAGCGTGTGAGTGTCTGTATAGGTGTATGAGTGCATATGATAGTGTTGTCAAGATGAGTGATTGTATGTATGAATGATTGTATGAGTGAATGTGTGTGTAGACATAGGAATCAGTGAGTGCGTATGTAGTAACTAGTATTGGTGTGTCAATGGTTTCAAAAATTATACTCTGTATTTAACACTGGGTGTAACGGAGGTTATATTAGAGTGTGAGGAGATGCATTGTATTATCACATGAATGATATCATCAGTGATGTGATCATTGATGTCAAGTGAGATGTCATCAGTGATGTCATTTGAGATGTCATCAGTGATGTCATCAGTGATGTCACTGACCATGTCATGAATGATGTAATATGTGACATGATCAGCAGTGGATTGCGGGTGCGCAATATATAGTTAGTGCAACTAACTATATATGGAATTTCAATGGTTTTGTGTGAGTAAAATAAGGTTTTTTAAATGCTAATTCCTAACTATATATGGTCTATAACCTATGGTTTTTTCAGTGAATTTTCAAGGTTTTGTAAATGCTAATTCCTAACTATATATGGTCTATAACCTATGGTTTTTTCAGTGAATTTCAATGGTTTTTTAATAGCAAATATCATAAGCTGTCGAATGTCAAGTACGTGGTAAGTGAAAACATTTTCGTGTTTATGCACACTGATCTGCTTTGAATGGTGCCCCCCCCCCTCATTTCTATTAGGAGTACTCTCTCTTTGCAGATAGTGAAAGGTAGTTAACGCAGGCCTTTGCCCCCGTTGTAATCCGTCGTGCCTGCTTCTCTCTCCATTTGATTGATTGTTATCCAAGTATTTACTGTTTTAGAATTAGTTCTCTTTGGTTCATTCTCTATTTACAAACAAACACAGAGTCGCAATACTCTGTTTAGTCTTTGCAGATAACGAAAAATCGTGTAAAAAAAAAGAAAAGGAATCGAGCAAAATCAGTAGGCCACTAATGGGATCTCTTTTTGACCTCGCTAAAATAGAAACATTAGGAACAACCCCTCATGACAAATACAAAACTAGTGAGATGAACTGAACTCCACACAATGATGGCTGCAAAACAGCTCGGCTCCGCCACCCACCCCGCCCAAAATAACGATAAAGAGCGGCTGCCATGATTGGTTGCGGAATGGCCACGACGGAGCTACGAAATGATGCTGCTCTCATGCTAACCCCAGCTTCAGTCTGAAACATCCAGAAACACTGTAGACTACCAATTCGATCAGTTCCGGTAGCGCCCCAATGTAACCCGGTAGAGAAGAACTAGCCCTCCCCTCTTTGACTGATGGTTCTTGTTGCCTGTCCCTTCTGTTCTCATTTAACAGAACTATTTAGCCTGCTGAAAGGGGTTGTGTTCCGACCGCTGGTTGGTGGAGACATTTTGACTATATTCTGGACCTGCGTTGTCGCGTAATGCGTCATATGACGCGCCGCGTTAGCGCATCCGGAAGTCATCCGGGGCGCGCAGCGCGTAACGTAAGCATAACAAGTCATGTGACTTGTTAATAAAACTTTTCATTGGTTCATTTTACTTTTCTTATTGTAATGATGAAAGGCTTGGTCATATGACCTAAAAATTACGCTTTTCATTACTTCCGAACATTATTTTTTCTTAAATATATGTTATAATGTTCCAGGCTAATGTACTTTCCCGGAAATTTTACAACTGTCCTGCAAGTAAAATATATTCTTTTTTCGAGAAAAAGAGCGTTTCTTCGTCCCATGATGGAGCCGTTGAGCAAAAGAGGGTCGACCTGCTGTCTTAGTCGCCGATACGCCTGAATATGAGATTCTTATCGATCACTTTATGTTGCAGGAATAGAAAACACAACAGCCCTTGACCATTTATCTTTACTGCGTTCCTTCGTATTATACCTTTTACCCTTCATGTAATTGGTCTGCTTTATTTCACTTGCCTTTTAATGATTCTAAAACAGTGACTATTATTACAAACTTTACCAATGTATATACTACTACCATGTTTTCTTTTAAAAACCTTTATTGTGAAAATTTCATTATACAAATACGAGCCTATAACCACGTGGGCCGGCCACGGAGCAAACTGTAATCGTATGTGATGAGTAGACATTTACACTGTAGAGGAACGTAACGGGCGGGCCATTAGGTTGCAAGAACTAAGGTGTCTAACAGTTACGGAATCGGTGGACGTACATTTTATAATTAAAATACGACAGGGCCAGTTACAATAAAATTATCTAGATATACATTTGCGGGCAAGTACCATGGGTGACGTTAATTCGAACTTTCAACAGTACAGTAATCAATAACACATCAGAACTTAATATCAATAGGGATGTCGAAATATTCAATCAATTCTCGTCCCCGCCCGCCATGTGCTTCAAAACTGCATACGTATCTCGTGATTTCAAGGTTCTGCAACCAGTACACAACAAGGAGTTACGAGTCCCATTTATTCCGGCGCCATTTTGGGCGAGGACGGGCAGGTCCAGGATATAGTCAAAATGTCTCTACCAACCATCGACTATGATGATGTTCATATGCTGTATTTATTAGAGTAACACTCATCTGTCCACATGAAATTAATTTGCCACAATCTAAACATGTCATTTTAATCTTTCCAAAGTTCTTCTAAATATTTGGGACCGTTTCCCTTGCCTCTGAAGCTCTCAGTGCCACTTCTTTGATGAATGTACTAGCAGGTCAGGGGTTCTCCTCCAAATCTCTCTTTTATGCAGCACTATAATTAATTGGTGCCACCTCTCCATATGACGATGCATGGTATAGTTACCACAACTATATTTTTTTTCGGTTCCTCTGGAGAGTTCATCGTGGCAGATGAAGCGTGTAACGTACCGGGCATTTACCTTTTTTTGCATGTACAGGAAAGGAAAAAAAAATCGAGCGTCCGAGTTCTAAGGTGTCCCAGGGCCATTTTAGTGGAGGACATGATACAGCGATAATGCCCTGGATAAGGACACTTCCTTCGGGCACCCCACGCCGTCTTTCGGCGCAGCATTGTAGGATGGCCACACCAGTGCGGCAACTTGCTAGACACCACCTCGGTGCCATCCGGATCTCGGCGCCCCACTGCAGATGAACTGCCTCCACATGGAGAAGCGGGAGAGGCTCGTTTGCGCCGCCTCCCCCCCCCCCTTCGGGCACCCCACGCCGACTTTCGGCGCAGCATTGTAGGATGGCCACACCAGTGCGGCAACTTGCTGGACACCACCTCGGTGCCAACCGAATCTCAGCGCCTTGTGTTGTCTTCCATTCCGAAAATATTGTTGGCAGCATTTTGAAAGGAAAGACAAACAGCCGTTTGTGGCCCTCACTACACCGTTCTCCTAGTGAGTCTCACATTGTTACATTTAGGAAGAATGTTGAAGAGTAGTATGTTGAAAATCTGAAGCCATTGTTATACAAACTCTCAACCAGCCTTGGATGGAAAAATCCTGAAGAATGTACAAACTGAAAACCAGTTTTTCTCTGTATAGCATCAGCAGCAACGCTTGAGTCAGCTTTGTGTGAAGCCGCCATTTTGATTCAATCAATAGCGTCCCCCTGCACACATTCAGGGACCTGGTCGTGTCTTCAGGTCAAACGGATTGTGGGACAAGATGCACAAAGGAAAAGGAAAAAAGTTCCGCCGGACCCCGGGAGGTGGCCGCCTATGTCATGGGCGATCTTAGGCCACACCAGGGCAATAGTGAAGCTGCAGCAGGTGCAAATAAGCTTCAGACAGTGTTACAAGCGCTGCTCAGAACTCTCAACTATGACACCACCTCGGTGCCATCCGGATCTTGGCGCCTTGTGCTGGTTCCGGCCTATTCACACATCGGTCCGCTACTGACGCCACCTCACAGGCCAACGGGGCACCCCACGCCGACTTTCGGCGCAGCATTGTAGGATGGCCACACCAGTGCGGCAAATTGCTGGACACCACCTCGGTGCCATCCAGATCTCGGCGCGTTGTGCTGCCTTCGGCCTATTCGCCACAAGTGCGCACGCAACTCAGCTGCATAGCGAGTGAAACACCAAGGGGCGCCCCACTGCAGCCGAGGAACCTCCATCTTGGGGGCGACGCACAGCATCACATTGCTTTCCAATGCAGTCAGATCCTCAAACAGCCCCCACTGACTGACGCGAACTCACAGGCCAACGGGGCGCCCCACGCCGACTTTCGGCGCAGCATTGTAGGATGGCCACACCAGTGCGGCAAGTTGCTGGACACCACCTCGGTGCCATCCGGATCTTGGCGCGTTGTGCTGCCTTTGGCCCCATTCGCACATCAGTCCGCTACTGACGCCATCTCACAGGCTAATGGGGCGCCCCACGCCGACTTTCAGCATTGTAGGATGACCACACCAGTACAGCAACTTGCTAGACATCACCTCGGTGCCATCCGGATCTCGGCGCCCCACTGCAGATGAAGTGCCTCTCAACTATGAAACCACCACTGTGACATCCGGATCTTGGCGCGTTGTGCTGCCTTCGGCCTATTCGCACATCGGTCCGCTACTGACGCCATCTCACAGGCTAATGGGGCGACCCACGCCGAGTTTCAGCATTGTAGGATGACCACACCAGTGCAGCAACTTGCTAGACATCACCTCGGTGCCATCCGAATCTTGGCATCTCAACGCCTAGTGGTATCTTCCATACAGAAAATATTGTTACGCTACCTTTGGCCCCATTCGCACATCAGTCCGCAACTTAGACATCACCTCGGTGCCATCCGGATCTTGGCATCTCAGCGCCTTGTGGTGTCAGTCAGAAAATATTGTTGCGCTGCCTTTGGCCCCATTCGCACATCAGTCCGCTACTGACACCATCTCACAGGCCAACAGGGCGCCCCACGCCGACTTTCAGCATTGTAGGATGGCCACACCAGTGCGGCAACTTACTAGACACCACCTCGGTGCCATCCGGATCTTGGCGCGTTGTGCTGCCTTCGGCCTATTCGCACATCGGTCCGCTACTGACGCAAACTCACAGGCCAACGGGGCGCCCCACGCCGACTTTCAACATTGTAGGATGGCCACACCAGTGCTGCAACTTGCTGGACACCACCTCGGTGCCATCCGGATCTTGGCGTGCTGTGTTGCCTTCGGCCTATTCGCACATCGGTCCGCTACTGACGCCGCCTCACGTGCCAACGTATTTTCTCCGCATTTTATACCCTATGCCGCATACCAGGTCATGTGACTTGTTTATAAAACTTTTCATTGGTTCATTTTACTTTTGGTTTCCTAATGATGGAAGGCTTGATCATATGACCTAAAAACAACACTTTTCATTGGATGAAAACTTTTTTTTTTTCCAAACGATGAAAGCCCCACCTTGTTTCTGGATGTTTCAGACTGAAGCTGGCGTCAGCATGAGAGCACCACCATCTCGTAGCTCCGTCGTAGTCATTCCGCGAGCAATCATGGCAGCCGCTCCCCACCAGAAGCCTGCAGGAGTCGGGGCCCCCAAAACTTTTGATGAATTCTCAAGGCGGAGGGGACGCTTTCGAGAATGGGGTCCAAGACCTAGCAGACAAGCGTCCGATTTCCAAGGTGTCCCAGGGCCATTTCAGTGGACCAGGCCCAAAAAGGAAAGAGCCTGCCGCCATTTTGAGAGTCCTGTGACAGCCGCCTATCGCTGCACCGCAAGAGTGGGCGCAACTCAGCTGAATTGCGGCTTTTGACACAGTGGACCAAAAACGGACGGAATGGCAACTGAAACGGTAAAGGGGCGCCCCACTACAACAGATGACACTCCACCTGGAGAGGCCCGTTCACGCCGCCTCCCCCGGGGCGCCCCACGCCGTTATTCGGAGCAGCATTGTAGGATACCAAAACCAGTGCGGCAACTTACTGGACATCACCTTGGTGCCATCGTTCTGCTGCCTTGGAACTATTCGCACAACAGTTTGCTACTGAAGACCCACCCCCCGCGACGCCCCACGCCGTTATTTGCTGGGTGGCAACTTACTAGACATCACTTTCGTGTCATCTAGATTTCAGCGCGTTCTGCTGCCTTGGAACTATTCGCACAACAGTTTGCTACTGATGACCCGCCCCACGCCGGAAATCTGGACGTTGTGCTGCGTTGGGACTATTCGCACAGCCGACCGCTACTTCGTTGTTTTTCCCTAAAATTTTTTATATGTTATTACTATTTTTGTTTTCTTGTATATATTTATAAATTATTAAAGTTTTATAATCTTACTACTTTGTCGGAGTGCTATATATTTTTAATGTGACACATAATTGTAAAAACTTTGATGTACAAAGAGTCATCCCTGGAATCTTCCGCTTCACGCTCGGTCCCCTCCCCAATCACAATACAGGATGGTTTTCAGATAATAGCAACGCTTCTGCTGTGACGGATCTCATCGAGTGTGGGCCTTGATCTACTATAACTCCTTTGAAGAGGGGTGAATCTTTACAGCTGTGGCCATAAACTACATCTGCAGGGCTAGCTGATACCCTAGGACCAGCCTGGACAATCGGACACAGAGGAAAAGGAGTGTCAGAGGGTGCAGTAGTGAATAGGGCGAAAGGGAGGTGTCGGGCGGGCACAGGGTGTGATTCTCAGGAAAGAGCAGCGCAGATGGGGGGAGGTTTATTACCCATGCATAAGACAGAGAGCGGGGGTGACCACTGCCTGGGGGAGATGCTTGCGAGGGTGGGGAGCCATGCTAAGGATCGACAGCGTGCACAGAGTGGGTCTGGTCAAGGCATCTAAAATGGCTGCCGTGCACGACAAAAGTGTGGCATTTGAAAAAAGACAAGATGGCGCAGACAATGTTTTTCAACACTTCCTGATTTCCTTCGAATCGAACGTTAACAGACGTTGGGGCATATTACCAAAGTTAAGCGATATTTATCCCTAACGATGCATTGCAAAGATTTTTTTACCGTCAGAAATTATCGCAGATAAACCTTGCTATTATCAAAGTTTATCGCAAATACGATAAAAACCGACCGCAATGCATTAATATCGCTGAAAACTCAGCGATATTCATGCATTACCGAGCTAATCCTCTTAGCCATGTTATCCACCTCCCATAGGATAACATGGCTAAGAACTGCTCAGGGCAGCTGTTACTTTTTGGAGATATTCGCGCTTATCTCGAATATTTCCAAAAGTTGATAATAGGAGATAGCGATGTTAGCGACTGTTTCCAGTCGCTAACATCTTGGCATGCCCACTTTGCATGTCATTAGTGATAAATATCACTCACATGCAAAGTGGGGCCCAAGATGGTCGCTATCTCCTACTAGCCGTCGCTAACTGGTGTTAGCAACAGCTAGGTAATACAGATATAATTTTATCTCCGCGAAGCGGAGCGCTGTTACAGATATATATCTTGTTTTTGAACGTTAATTTCTCAAAATGCACTGAAGCACATATATTGAGACCTAGCAAAGGCACATCGGGCTACCAGTCCCTAATATTTTACCAAGTTTCGTGCAAATCCATTCAGCCGTTCGATTATTATTATTATTTATTTTTTTTGCCCCGCGGGGCCCTTTTAAAACCTCCACATCAAACCTAGGGGATCAGCGAGGATCTACTATGCCCCCTTATGGTCATTTGCCCCTTCGCTTTGGCCTCCTCTTGTCTCTCGATCCTACCGAGAGACAAGATGGCGGCCGCTACGGACTGTTTGGAATGTTTACAGACACCGGAGAGCCAATCAGCTTCGCTTCGCAAAGCTCCGTAACGCGAAAAGTACGCGAAGCGGTGCGCTGTTACAGATATATATCTTTTTTTGAACGTTAATTTCTCAAAATCCACTGAAGCACATATATTGAGACCTAGCAAAGGCACATCGGGCTACCAGTCCCTACAATTTTGCCAAGTTCCGTGCAAATCCATTCAGCCGTAAGATTATTATTATAATTTTTTTTTTTTGCCCCGCGGGGCCCTTTTAAAACCTCCACATCAAACCTAGGGGGTCAGCGAGGATCTACTATTCCCCCTTATGGTCATTTGCCCCTTCGCTTTGGCCTCCTCTTGTCTCTCGATCCTACCGAGAGACAAGATGGCGGCCACTACGGACTGTTTGCGGCCACTACGGACTGTTTGGAATGTTGACAGACGCCGGAGAACCAATCAGCTTCGCTTCACAAAGCTCCGTTGCGCGAAAAGTACGCGTCCTAGGCCGCTGCCCGGTCCGCGCTTACAGATATATATCTTTTTTTAAACGTTAATTTCTCAAAATCCACTGGAGCACATATATTGAGACCTACAAAAGGCACATCGGGCTACCAGTCCCTACAATTTTGCCAAGTTTCGTGCAAATCCATTCAGCCGTTCGGGCTAAAAGTGAGGCCAACCGCCCTATGGAAATTAACATGGGAAAAACGCGTTTTGGGACCCCCCTTTTTTCTCGGCCCCCCCTTGACGAACCCCCCCCAAATTTTAAAAGGCTGCTCAGAAACAAAATGTGCCATTTTCCTGAAAATTTCAGCCAATTCCGTCCACAAACGGCAAAGTTATTAGACATAGAATTTTCAAAAATCCCATAGAGAAAAAATCCTAACTATATATACCTACTGGCGACCGCCAGTAGGTAATATATATATATATATCTCTATATATATATATATATATATATATATATATATATATATATATATATATATATATATTCACTGAAAAAAACATAGGTTATAGACCATATATAGTTAGGAATTAGCATTTACAAAACCTTGAAAATTCACTGAAAAAACCATAGGTTATAGACCATATATAGTTAGGAATTAGCATTTAAAAAACCTTATTTTACTCACACAAAACCATTGAAATTCCATATATAGTTAGTTGCACTAACTATATATCGCGCACCCGCAATCCACTGCTGATCATGTCACATATTACATCATTCATGACATGGTCAGTGACATCACTGATGACATCACTGATGACATCTCAAATGACATCACTGATGTAAATGCTAATTCCTAACTATATATGGTCTATAACCTATGGTTTTTTCAGTGAATTTCAATGTTTTTTTAATAGCAAATATCATAAGCTGTCGAATGTCAAGTACGTGGTAAGTGAAAACATTTTCGTGTTTATGCACACTGATCTGCTTTGAATGGTGCCCCCCCCCTCATTTCTATTAGGAGTACTCTCTCTTTGCACATAGTGAAGAGTAGTTAACGCAGGCCTTTGCCCCCGTTGTAATACGTCGTGCCTGCTTCTCTCTCCATTTGATTGATTGTTATCCAAGTATTTACTGTTTTAGAATTGGTTCTCTTTGGTTCATTCTCTATTTACAAACAAACACAGAGTCGCAATGCTCTGTTTAGTCTTTGCAGATAACGAAAAATCGTGTAAAAAAAAAAAGAAAAGGAATCGAGCAAAATCAGTAGGCCACTAATGGGATCTCTTTTTGACCTCGCTAAAATAGAAACATTAGGAACAACCCCTCATGACAAATACAAAACTAGTGAGATGAACTGAACTCCACACAATGATGGCTGCAAAACAGCTCGGCTCCGCCACCCACCCCGCCCAAAATAACGATAAAGAGCGGCTGCCATGATTGGTTGCGGAATGGCCACGACGGAGCTACGAAATGGTGCTGCTCTCATGCTAACCCCAGCTTCAGTCTGAAACATCCAGAAACACTGTAGACTACCAATTCGATCAGTTCCGGTAGCGCCCCAATGTAACCCGGTAGAGAAGAACTAGCCCTCCCCTCTTTGACTGATGGTTCTTGTTGCCTGTCCCTTCTGTTGTCATTTAACAGAATTATTTAGCCTGCTGAAAGGGGTTGTGTTCCGACCGCTGGTTGGTGGAGACATTTTGACTATATTCTGGACCTGCGTTGTCGCGTAATGCGTCATATGACGCGCCGCGTTAGCGCATCCGGAAGTCATCCGGGGCGCGCAGCGCGTAACGTAAGCATAACAAGTCATGTGACTTGTTAATAAAACTTTTCATTGGTTCATTTTACTTTTCTTATTCTAATGATGAAAGGCTTGGTCATATGACCTAAAAATTACGCTTTTTATTACTTCCGAACATTATTTTTTCTTAAATATATGTTATAATGTTCCAGGCTAATGTACTCTCCCGGAAAATTTACAACTGTCCTGCAAGTAAAATATATTCTTTTTTCGAGAAAAAGAGCGTTTCTTCGTCCCATGACGGAGCCGTTGAGCAAAAGAGGGTCGACCTGCTGTCTTAGTCGCCGATACGCCTGAATATGAGATTCTTATCGATCACTTTATGTTGCAGGAGTAGAAAACACAACAGCCCTTGACCATTATCTTTACTGCGTTCCTTCGTATTATACCTTTTACCCTTCATGTAATTGGTCTGCTTTATTTCACTTGCCTTTTAATGATTCTAAAACAGTGACTATTATTAAAAACTTTACCAATGTATATACTACTACCATGTTTTCTTTTAAAAACCTTTATTGTGAAAATTTCATTATACAAATACGAGCCTATAACCACGTGGGCCGGCCACGAAGCAAACTGTAATCGTATATGATGAGTAGACATTTACACTGTAGAGGAACGTAACGGGCGGGCCATTAGGTTGCAAGAACTAAGGTGTCTAACAGTTACGGAATCGGTGGACGTACATTTTGTAATTAAAATAAGACAGGGCCAGTTACAATAAAATTATCTACATATACATTTGCGGGCAAGTACCATGGGTGACGTTAATTCGAACTTTCAATAGTACAGTAATCAATAACACATCAGAACTTAATATCAATAGGGATGTCGAAATATTCAATCAATTCTCGTCCCCGCCCGCCATGTGCTTCAAAACTGCATACGTATCTCGTGATTTCAAGGTTCTGCAACCAGAACACAACAAGGAGTTATTCCGGCGCCATTTTGGGCGAGGACGGGCAGGTCCAGGATATAGTCAAAATGTCTCTACCAACCCTCGACTATGATGATGTTCATATGCTGTATTTATTAGAGTAACACTCATCTGTCCACATGAAATTAATTTGCCACAATCTAAACATGTCATTTTAATCTTTCCAAAGTTCTTCTAAATATTTGGGACCGTTTCCCTTGCCTCTGATGCTGTCAGTGCCACTTCTTTGATGAATGTACTAGCAGGTCAGGGGTTCTCCTCCAAATCTCTCTTTTATGCAGCACTATAATTAATTGGTGCCACCTCTCCATATGACGATGCATGGTATAGTTACCATAACTATATATTTTTTCGGTTCCTCTGGAGAGTTCATCGTGGCAGATGAAGCGTGTAACGTACCGGACATTTACCTTTTTTTGCATGTACAGGAAAGGAAAAAAAAATCGAGCGTCCGAGTTCTAAGGTGTCCCAGGGCCATTTTAGTGGACCAGGCCCAAATCCAAAGAACAGGCCGCCATTTTGAGAGTCCTGTTGCAGCCGCCTGTCGCTGTAGCATCAAGAGCAGCCGAAACTCAGCTGAATGGCAACTGAAACGGTAAAGGGGCGCCACACTACAGCAGACGAGCCTCCACCTGGGAAGGCCCGTTCACGCCGCCTCCCCCCCCCCCTTCGGGCACCCCACGCCGTTATTCGGAGCAGTATTGTAGGATGGCCACACCAGTGCGGCAACTTGCTAGACATCACCTCGGTGGTAACCGAATCTCAGCCCCTTGTAGTGTCTCCTCTTCAGAAAATATTCTTGCGCTACCTTTGCCCCATTCACACATCGGTCCGCTACTGACGCCATCTCACAGGCTAATGGGGCGCCCCACGCCGAGTTTCAGCATTGTAGGATGACCACACCAGTACAGCAACTTGCTAGACATCCCCTCGGTGCCATCCGGATCTTGGCATCTCAACGCCTAGTGGTATCTTCCATACAGAAAATATTGTTGCGCTGCCTTTGGCCCCATTCGCACATCGGTCCGCAACTGACACCATCTCACAGGCCAACAGGGCGCCCCACGCCGACTTTCAGCATTGTAGGATGGCCACACCAGTGCGGCAACTTGCTAGACACCACCTCGGTGCCATCCGGATCTTGGCATCTCAGCGCCTTGTGGTGTCTTCTATTCCGAAAATATTGTAGAAAATATTGTTGCGCTGCCTTTGGCCCCATTCGCACATCGGTCTGCAACTGACACCATCTCACAGGCCAACAGGGCGCCCCACGCCGACTTTTACCATTGTAGGATGGCCACACCAGTACAGCAACTTGCTAGACATCACCTCGGTGGCATCCGGATCTTGGCTTCTCAGCGCCTTGTGGTGTCAGTCAGAAAATATTGTTGCGCTGCCTTTGTCCCCATTCGCACATCGGTCCACTACTGACACCATCTCACAGGCCAACAGGGCGCCCCACGCCGACTTTTACCATTGTAGGATGGCCACACCAGTGCCACAACTTGCTAGACACCACCTCGGTGCCATCTGGAACTTGGCATCTCAGCGCCTTGTGGTGTCTTCAATTCAGAATATATTGTTGCGCTGCCTTTGGCCCCATTCGCACATCGGTCCGCTACTGACGCCATCTCACAGGCCAACGGGGCGCCCCACGCCGACTATCAGCATTGTAGGAGGGCCACACCAGTACAGCAACTTGCTAGACATCACCTCGGTGCCATCCGGATCTCGGCGCCCCACTGCAGATGAAGTGCCTCTCAACTATGAAACCACCACGGTGACATCCGGATCTTGGCGCGTTGTGCTGCCTTCGGCCTATTCGCACATCGGTCCGCTACTGACGCCATCTCACAGATTAATCGGGCGCCCCACGCCGAGTTTCAGCATTGTAGGATGACCACACCATTGCACCTTACTAGACACCACCTCGGTGCCATCCGGATCTTGGCATCTCAGCGCCTTGTGGTGTCTTCTATTCAGAAAATATTCTTGCGCTACCTTTGCCCCATTCACACATCGGTCCGCTACTGACGCCATCTCACAGGCTAATAGGGCGCCCCACGCCGAGTTTCAGCATTGTAGGATGACCACACCAGTACAGCAACTTGCTAGACATCACCTCGGTACCATCCGGATCTTGGCATCTCAACGCCTAGTGGTATCTTCCATACAGAAAATATTGTTGCGCTGCCTTTGACCCCATTCGCACATCGGTCCGCAACTTAGACATCACCTCGGTGCCATCCGGATCTTGGCATCTCAGCGCCTTGTGGTGTATTCTCTTCAGAAAATATTGTTGCGCTGCCTTTGGCCCCATTCGCACATCAGTCCGCTACTGACACCATCTCACAGGCCAACAGGGCGCCCCACGCCGACTTTTACCATTGTAGGATGGCCACACCAGTGCCACAACTTGCTAGACACCACCTCGGTGCCATCCGAATCTTGGCATCTCAGCGCCTTGTGGTGTCTTCTATTCCGAAAATATTGTTGCGCTGCCTTTGGCCCCATTCGCACATCGGTCCGCTACTGCCGCCATCTCACAGGCCAACGGGGCGCCCCACGCCGACTTTCAACATTGTAGGATGGCCACACCAGTGCGGCAACTTACTAGACACCACCTCGGTGCCATCCGGATCTTGGCGCGTTGTGCTGCCTTCGGCCTATTCGCACATCGGTCCGCTACTGACGCAAACTCACAGGCCAACGGGGCGCCCCACGCCGACTTTCAGCATTATAGGATGGCCACACCAGTGCTGCAACTTGCTGGACACCACCTCGGTGCCATCCGGATCTTGGCGCGTTGTGTTGCCTTCGGCCTATTCGCACATCGGTCCGCTACTGACGCCGCCTCACGTGCCAACGTATTTTCTCCGCATTTTATACCCTATGCCGCATAACAGGTCATGTGACTTGTTTATAAAACTTTTCATTGGTTCATTTTACTTTTGGTTTCCTAATGATGGAAGGCTTGATCATATGACCTAAAAACAACACTTTTCATTGGATGAAAACTTTTTTTTTTCCCAAACGATGAAAGCCCCACCTTGTTTCTGGATGTTTCAGACTGAAGCTGGCGTCAGCATGAGAGCACCACCATCTCGTAGCTCCGTCGTGGTCATTCCGCGAGCAATCATGGCAACCGCTCCCCACCAGAAGCCTACAGGAGTCGGGGGCCCCCAAAACTTTTGATAAATCCTCAAGGCGGAGGGGACGCTTTCGAGAATGGGGTCCAAGACCTAGCAGACAAGCGTCCGATTTCCAAGGTGTCCCAGGGCCATTTCAGTGGACCAGGCCCAAAAAGGAAAGAGCCTGCCGCCATTTTGAGAGTCCTGTGACAGCCGCCTATCGCTGCACCGCAAGAGTGGGCGCAACTCAGCTGAATTGCGGCTTTTGACACAGTGGACCAAAAACGGACGGAATGGCAACTGAAACGGTAAAGGGGCGCCCCACTACAACAGATGACACTCCACCTGGAGAAGCCCGTTCACGCCGCCTCCCCCGGGGCGCCCCACGCCGTTATTCGGAGCAGCATTGTAGGATACCAAAACCAGTGCGGCAACTTACTGGACATCACCTTGGTGCCATCGTTCTGCTGCCTTGGAACTATTCGCACAACAGTTTGCTACTGATGACCCACCCCCCGCGACGCCCCACGCCGTTATTTGCTGGGTGGCAACTTACTAGACATCACTTTCGTGTCATCTAGATTTCAGCGCGTTCTGCTGCCTTGGAACTATTCGCACAACAGTTTGCTACTGATGACCCACCCCCCGCGACGCCCCACGCCGGAAATCTGGACGTTGTGCTGCGTTGGGACTATTCGCAAAGCCGACCGCTACTTCGTTGTTTTTCCCTAAAAATGTTTATATGTTATTACTATTTTTGTTTTCTTGTATATATTTATAAATTATTAAAGTTTTATAATCTTACTACTTTGTCGGAGTGCTATATATTTTTAATGTGACACATAATTGTAAAAACTTTGATGTACAAAGAGTCATCCCTGGAATCTTCCGCTTCAGGCTCGGTCCCCTCCCCAATCACAATACAGGATGGTTTTCAGATAATAGGAACGCTTCTGCTGTGACGAATCTCATCGAGTGTGGGCCTTGATCTACTATAACTCCTTTGAAGAGGGGTGATTCTTTACAGCTGGGGCCATAAACTACATCTGCAGGGCTAGCTGATAGCCTAGGACCGGCCTGGACAATCGGACACAGAGGAAGAGGAGTGTCAGAGGGTGCGGTAGTGAATAGGGCGAAAGGGAGGTGTCGGGCGGGCACAGGGTGTGATTCTCAGGGAAGAGCAGCGCAGATGGGGGGAGGTTTATTACCCATGCATAAGACAGAAAGCGGGGGTGACCACTGCCTGGGGGAGATGCTTGCGAGGGTGGGGAGCCATGCTAAGGATCGACAGCGTGCAGAGAGTGGGTCTGGTCAAGGCATCTAAAATGGCTGCCGTGCACGACAAAAGTGTGGCATTTGAAAAAAGACAAGATGGCGCAGACAATGTTTTTCAACACTTCCTGATTTCCTTCGAATCGAACGTTAACAGACGTTGGGGCATATTACCAAAGTTAAGCGATATTTATCCCTAACGATGCTTAGCAACGATTTTTTTACCACTAAGCATCGTCAGAAATTATCGCAGATAAACCTTGCTATTATCAAGGTTTATCGCAAATACGATAATAAACGACCGCAATGCATTAATATCGCTGAAAACTCAGCGATATTCATGCATTACCGAGCTAATGCTCTTAGCCATGTTATCCACCTCCCATTGGATAACATGGCTAAGAACTGCTCAGGGCAGGTGCTACTTTTTGGAGATATACGCGCTTATCTCGAATATTTCCAAAAGTTGATAATAGGAGATAGCGATGTTAGCGACTGTTTCCAGTCGCTAACATCTTGGCACGCCCACTTTGCATGTCATTAGTGATAAATATCACTCACATGCAAAGTGGGGCCCAAGATGGTCGCTATCTCCTACTAGCCGTCGCTAACTGGTGTTAGCAACAGCTAGGTAATACAGATATAATTTTATCTCCGCGAAGCGGAGCGCTGTTACAGATATATATCTTGTTTTTGAACGTTAATTTCTCAAAATCCACTGAAGCACATATATTGAGACCTAGCAAAGGCACATCGAGCTACCAGTCCCTACAATTTTGCCAAGTTTCGTGCAAATCCATTCAGCCGTTCGATTATTATTATTATTTATTTTTTTTTGCCCCGAGGGGCCCTTTTAAAACCTCCACATCAAACCTAAGAGGTCAAGGAGGATCTACTATGCCACCTTATGGTCATTTGCCCCTTCGCTTTGGCCTCCTCTTGTCTCTCGATCCTACCGAGAGACAAGATGGCGGCCGCTACGGACTGTTTGCAATGTTTACAGACGCCGGAGAACCAATCAGCTTCGCAAACCTCCGTTACGCGAAGCGGAGCGCTGTTACAGATATATATCTTTTTTTCAACGTTAATTTCTCAAACTCCACTGGAGCACATATATTGAGACCTAACAAAGGCACATCGGGCTACCAGTCCCTAATATTTTACCAAGTTTCGTGCAAATCCATTCAGCCGTTCGATTATTATTATTATTATTATTTTTTGCCCCGCGGGACCCTTTTAAAACCTCCACATCAAACCTAGAGGGTCAGCGAGGATCTACTATGCCCCCTTATGGTCATTTGCCCCTTCGCTTTGGCCTCCTCTTGTCTCTCGATCCTACCGAGAGACAAGATGGCGGCCGCTACGGACTGTTTGGAATGTTGACAGACGCCGGAGAACCAATCAGCTTCGCTTCACAAAGCTCCGTTGCGCGAAAACTACGCGTAGCGGAGCGCTGCCCGGTCCGCTGTTACAGATATATATCTTTTTTTGAATGTTAATTTCTCAAAATCCACTGAAGCACATATATTGAGACCTACAAAAGGCACATCGGGCTACCAGTCCCTACAATTTTGCCAAGTTTCGTGCAAATCCATTCAGCCGTTCGAGCTAAAAGTGAGGCCAACCGCCCTATGGGAAACTCAATGTTAAAAACACGTTTTGGGACCCCCCTTTTTTCTCGGCCCCCCCCTTGACGAACCCCCCCCAAATTTTCAGGGGCTGCTCAGAAACAAAATGTTCAATTTTCCTGAAAATTTCAGCCAATTCCGTCCACAAACGCCAAAGTTATTAGACATAGAATTTTCAAAAATCCCATAGAGAAAAAATCCTAACTATATATACCTACTGGCGACCGCCAGTAGGTAATATATATATATATATTACCTACTGGCGGTCGCCAGTAGGTATATATAGTTAGGATTTTTTCCCTATGGGATTTTTGAAAATTCTATGTCTAATAACTTTGGCGTTTGTGGACGGAGTTGGCTGAAATTTTCAGGAAAATGGCACATTTTGTTTCTGCCAGTAGGTAATATATTACCTACTGGCGGTCGCCAGTAGGTATATATAGTTAGGATTTTTTCTCTATGGGTTTTTTGAAAATTCTATGTCTAATAACTTTGGCGTTTGTGGACGGAATTGGCTGAAATTTTCAGGAAAATGGCACATTTTGTTTCTGAGCAGCCCTTGAAAATTTGGGGGGGGTTCGTCCAGTAGGGGCCGAGAAAAAAGGGGGGTCCCAAAACGTGTTTTTAACATTGAGTTTTCCATAGGGCGGTTGGCCTCACTTTTAGCCCAAACGGCTGAATGGATTTGCACGAAACTTGGCAAAATTGTAGGGACTGGTAGCCCGATGTGCCTTTTGTAGGTCTCAATATATGTGCTCCAGTGGATTTTGAGAAATTAACGTTTAAAAAAAGATATATATCTGTAACAGCGGACCGGGCAGCGCTCTGGTTCGCGGACTTTTCGCGCAACGGAGCTTTGTGAAGCGAAGCTGATTGGTTCTCCGGCGTCTGTCAACATTCCAAACAGTCCGTAGCGGCCGCCATCTTGTCTCTCGGTAGGATCGAGAGACAAGAGGAGGTCAAAACAAAGGGGGAAATAACTATAAGGGGACATAGTAGATCCTCGCTGACCCCCTAAGTTTGATGTGGAGGTTTTAAAAGGGCCCCGCGGGGCAAAAAAAAAAAATAATAATAATAATTGAACGGCTGAATGGATTTGCACGAAACTTGGCAAAATATTAGGGACTGGTAGCCCGATGTGCCTTTGCTAGGTCTCAATATATGTGCTCCAGTGGATTTTGAGAAATTAACGTTCAAAAAAAGATATATATCTGTAACAGCGCTCCGCTTCGCGTAACGGAGGTTTGCGAAGCTGATTGGTCATTCTGTCACTGGGCTATAGTTGGGCTACATCTGGCTGATATTTGGGCTACATTTGTTTTTTTGTGTGTCTGGCGGCCATCTTTGGGCTACATTGGGCTACATTGGGCTTCATTGGGCTACATTCGGCTAATTAGCAAATAGCTCATCGCAAACTAGGAATGGTAAAGAATCGCTATTTATTCCTTAAAGTTCGCTATTTAGGAAATGCAAAAAACTTTGATGATATATATGGCGGTTCATCTCTAACAAGATAAGAAGCATAGGGATACATTTATGATGACTGGCGCATCACCAGGGATGTGTTAGTCATTCTGTGCCGCTGTTCCGTCACCTATGGTGTGCTGCATTTACAATGCGGCGCATCATGGGGCAAAAACAGCACAGATGCGTGATGTATCTGTGCCGTAAAGGTGGCGCATTGCTGGAGTTGTATCGCAAGTGTGATGAAGCTCCAGCAAGGGTCGGGGGTACCCCTGTCGCAGGGTTTCTGTTCTCACACAGAACTGTGGACAGAGGATTGGAACCTCGGCGAATGCATTGCTGGAGTTGTATCGCAAGTGTGATGAAGCTCCAGCAAGGGTCGGGGGTGCCCCTGTCGCAGGGTTTCTGTTGTCACACAGAACTGTGGACAGAGGATTGGAACCTCGGCGAATTAGGGTGTCCCAAAACTCACGTTAGTAATCAAAAACTCCTTAGCAAGCTAGGTACAGTGTCACATTGGATATAACAAACTCTCAATGTTTAGACAATCCAGAATATGAACTTATAGTACCTCAGGATACGTGGAACTCATGAACAGTCGGTCGTTATAGATTTCTTAGAAACCAGAACATGGAGTTAAGAAGAACAGATGTGTATTTGAAATGTTTATTTACTAATGCCGTCTTCTCAGGCGTAGTACCTTAGATAATAAAAGTACACATATTATCAGTAGCAAAATTACCAGCATAGTTACTAGTACATAAAAAGTGAATGGTGATAGTATGTTAACATGCTGTAAATGAATAAGAGTTAGCAACACTTATAAGCAGCCGCGGGCCGTGGAGGGAGTTACGGTGAGGCAGGGAGGCGGGGAGGGGGAGAAGCAGGGTGGAGAATACAAGTACACATATTATCAGTAGCAAAATTACCAGCATAGTTACTAGTACATAAAAAGCGAATGGTGACAGTATGTTAACATGCTGTAAATGAATAAGAGTTAGCAACACTTATAAGCAGCCGCGGGCCGTGGAGGGAGTTACGGTGGGGCAGGGAGGCGGGGAGGGGGAGGGGCAAGGTAGAGAGGGCTCCACCCTGCTTCTCCCCCTCCCCGCCTCCCTGCCCCATCGTAACTCCCTCCACGGCCCGCGGCTGCTTATATCTCACCCTCCCTAATACACATATTATATTATTTGCTAAGAAGGTCTCTTTGTGTTGGTTTAGGGCGTGCCCATACTTTAGTGTCTTAGATTTGAAGGAATCACATCACCATACACCAGCTCTCTCTTCATGTGAACCGCATCAACTGTTGTGTATGTGTGTTCGGCAAAGCAATATAAAACCCGCCTCATGCCCAGAATTGGCAGAAGTTGCACTTATGTTATGAGTATGAAGTCGTGGAGATCAGACCTCATAACAATTCTGTATCGTGTTGTTCTTGAAACTTTAGCACTCGCTGTACAGATATAGTTTAACAAGTAAAGCAGATAGTAGACCAATAACATATTATTCTCATGTAAACCACGATGAACTACTAGGTGGAAAGCTAAAGCAACAACTAAGTGTCGTGTGCAGAAGTTGCAAAAAAGGAAAAATGGCGTTTAAACCGGTAATGAGCCCATGCTAACTTAACACGGTGTAAAGATATCCAGGACCTAGATGACACCTCCTCATGATCCGGAAACGAACTGAATAAGATAATAGAAGTGCCATCTCATGAGAGCAGATTGCAAGTTTATATGTGGACGGTCCGCAAGGTAAAGCATTAAAAACTAGGAAAATTTAATGCTAAAGAAAAATAAAACAGCAAAGTACTTTATCGAGTCTTAAGCCAATAGGCAAGGTAAATAATAAAAACTTGACAAATAAGTCAATGAATTGTCAATGAAATGCTAGTACTCAGCATATCAAACATGAAAAAGGTCTATGACATAACTGTGTATGCAAAATAAGCTGCAACAGCCTCCAATAGGAAGTCACCGTCTTCATCCGAAAAGAGTTCAGCCATCCAATTTAAAAGCGGAAAAGAACATACGTGCTCTCCCAGCACCGGATCCTCTATCACCATCAGAGGACAGCTCGGTGGGTTTTCAAGAAAGCTCTGTTCCAAGAAAGACTGTGTTGCCGCCAGTAAATTCCAGGGACCAAGTAGTCCATGCATCAATGCCACAGCCATAATCCTTTCGCCAGGACAAACCAACTCGTGAGTAATGATAGGAGTCATCAGCTGATTAAAGTCGACGTCAGGAGAAACCGGTCCGCAGAGACACAAATCAATGGCCCAATCGAAATCACAGGTCAGGCAGTGAAATACAGGCTGGACACAGGTGAAGTAGGAGAACCGAAAAGATAATCCATATGCCGTGCTTAATATCGCCAACGGCATTGTGCCATAATATTCTAGCATGCGATTGCGGAACAGTGTCAGCAGCTGCAGGGTCGGAGGTTGCATAGGAGGGACATCCATATTTAAAAATGTAAAAAAGCACAAGAGCGTCCGCTGGTAATGCAAGTAAAAATGCCAATCCACGAACCAGAGTGCAGAAAATACAATGAAAGGAAGCAGGGATGACTCCAAAGATTTTCTCAAATGAAGTCACGAGACCACTGGTAACAACTTTAAAAAAGTGTGTCAGGGACTTTGTGGAGGATGCGTTAAAGATAGTCGGAAACATGTTGCTGAAATTGAAAGGCAAATCTTAATTGAAAAGGGTGTGCACCTCTGTACGGGTGTTCGCTATGTGAAGTACGAAAGTTTCACGGGCCGAACTCAAGGCCACCTCTCTCTGAGACAAAAGAGCTCTTATTCTTGCCATGCCGTTGAAACGTGTCCCAAGGTTGGTATTTGTGGCCAGATTGAAAACTCCCTATGTTCATGTGTGGGAGGAAATAGAACATTTCTGCAGCAAATAACCCGTTCACTTACTGTTACGATAAAAGGAATACTTTTAATTAACTCAGAACAATCTTCATTATTGAGCATCAAATAACTACCATTTTCCAACAACTTGAACGTGGGGATGATAGCAGGAACTGGCGTGCCTTGCAACACGCAAGCCATATTTGGTCGGTGTTTGTTGCATGAACCGTGTAACTGTATGTGCCTACACATTAGTGAATGATCTGGCGTCTCAGTGCATTCCTCTCCATTCAGATAAACTTCTTGATCATCTTTGAAACATCTGTATGTGTATGGAAGCGACCAGACCTCATGAAGAAAAGCACTACCTAAAGGTTCATAACGACCTATTGGTATATATTTCATACAATTTGAAAACTTATATAAAGCAAAAGGCAGCGTTATTAAACCGTGGATAAGGCATGTTGTCAAAAACCCCGCAATCCTCTGCTGATGATGTCACTGAGCATGTCATGAATGATGTAATATGTGACATCATCAGCAGTGGATTACGGGTAATAGTATCTCTAGTTTACTCCCCTATAGCTGTCTTTATTTTAACATAAGTGTGTGTTTCCCTCCCTTATACTTACTGTTTTTGGTTCGCTTCCAGTTCGCGTACCGGCGAGCGAACTAGGAAGCGAACTAAGAGAAATAGAGGTTGGCACAGTTCCAAATATTGTACCAATTTTTTAATAACGGGGAGGTAGTTCTGAAAAGAACTTTTTTTTTTATTTTTCTGAACATTTTTTTACTGTTTTTGAATTTTTCGGAACAGTTTTATATTTTTGGGGGTTTTTCTTGGAGGGGGCAATGAAAACGATTCATTGTAAAGGGCTCAACAGGAGCAACAAAACAAAAAAAAGAAGTATTTATTATTTTGGGCGTTTCGGACAAACTTGCATATGATAGTCAATAGCTCTGTTGATCAGAGTGATGCTTCTTTCTCCGTAGGAAATGAATCCATCGCAAAATACGCAGGTGTGTTTTACTTCACCAAATCTCATTTGTATATTTGGCACCATCTCCCTGCCCTCTGGTCCCGTTACTTCCGGTACAACAGATCTTCTGGCCATAATAGGGAGATTATCTAGGTCGTTCCGAAACTGTGCAGCACTGTAGTTGTTAGGATGCCACCTAGTCATATGGCGATGCATTGTGTAGTTTCCGAAACTGTATTTTTTGTCGGTCCCTCTGGACAGTCTATCTTGACATATAAGGCAAGTTACGTATCTTGCATTTACTTTTTTCTGACCTTTGGGAATTTTAAAAAATTGCCAAATGAAGTTTTCTTTCCGGTGAGACGTCCTGGGCTGCTCAGGCAAAAACTGCCTCTCTTCGTGCTCGTCCTCCTGTTCCTCTTCTTCTTCTTCTTGTTGAATTATAACTTGAGCAGGTGGTCCACTCTTCCTTGGATGTGGTGGAGGTGGTGGGGAAGCACCAGCTGAAGCTACTAAAGAAGCCATTGCTCAGTGATCACAAAGGGTCTTTCTCTCACAATGATGAAAGTCAGAGTGAGGAAAGAAGGAGGGATTTTCATCATTTGGGAAAAACAAGAGTTCTCAACCAATCAAAAGTGTTCATTTTAGATTATATGACCTAGTCTTACATCATTAGGAAACCAAAAGTGAAATGAACCAATGAAAAGTGTTATTACCAAGTCACATGACTTGCTGTGTTTACGTTAAGCGCTTTGCAGGGCCTCCCGGTTTGCTTCCAGAAACCTGCGCTTTGCGACTCGCTTCGCGTACCAGTTTGCTAACGTAGTACGTCATATGACGTATCACGCGACAACGTGAAACGTCATGCGGACGGGAGGCGTCACGATGTTGTTTTGTAACGCGGCACTTGCGGTAAAGAAACGTTTACCGGCTCGCGGTCTATTTCGCGGCATCAAGGTCAGCTAACGGGAAGCTTCCCTATTTGCGAAGCGGGAACGAAGAAAAAAAAATATTTTAAAAAAAAATTATTCATAAACATATAAAATATATTTTTGGATTTAAAGAAGAATACATTTTACAGCTACAGATATTAGCTGTTAAAAAACCAATGAAATTCACAGAAAAAACCATAGGTTATAGACCATATATAGTTAGGAATTAGCATTTACAAAACCTTGAAAATTCACTGAAAAAACCATAGGTTATAGACCATATATAGTTAGGAATTAGCATTTAAAAAACCTTATTTTACTCACACAAAACCATTGAAATTCCATATATAGTTAGTTGCACTAACTATATATCGCGCACCCGCAATCCACTGCTGATCATGTCACATATTACATCATTCATGACATGGTCAGTGACATCACTGATGACATCACTGATGACATCTCAAATGACATCACTGATGACATCACTGATGACATCTCATTTGACATCATTCTTGTGCTAATACGATAAACCTCTTCAGACTCTAATATAACCTTAGATACACTCAGTGTATACAGACACTCACACACTGCCACTCATCCATGGAGTTACTCACACACCCAGTCAGTCATGCAAAGAAACAATCTCACCTCCATTTCTTCAACTATACAGTTAAACACACCTTACTTATTGAAACATATACTAACACATATTTACTCTCTTATACAATCCCTGATACAAGTTCACAATGATCGATACAACCACTCACTCATTCAGTGGCTCTCATGCACAGTTATTTATATATGCCAACTCTCACATGTACTGTGTTTTACATATGTACTTACTATGACATGTAGCATTGAGATATCCATTCACTCATCAATACACTCATGCACTCAGTCAACTGCCCATGTAGCTGTTTCCACATGCACTCTTGAACTCATACACCTAGTGAATAAACTGCTCACACATCTATGCATAGAGTCTCACACCTTCCAGCCACCCCCACACAAACTCAATCTCCCATAGAAATACTTGGGCAACCAATTAATAACACATATAGCCTCTCGTATAGCTAATGATCAACACATGCAGCAGTTTACAGAACAACAGACATAATGATGCACAAATTAAGACAGTTTAGTCACTAACCCATGCATTCAGTGAGACACATTTAATCACTCACCCATACAGTCAGTCATGCACCTACTAAATCCTTCATCCAGACACTTATACATCCACTCAAGACATATTTTAACTTTACAGAAAAATACAGTCACTGGATGTTGTCATCAGTGATGTCATCAGTGATGTCATTTGAGATGTCATCAGTGATGTCATCAGTGATGTCACTGACCATGTCATGAATGATGTAATATGTGACATGATCAGCAGTGGATTGCGGGTGCGCGATATATAGTTAGTGCAACTAACTATATATGGAATTTCAATGGTTTTGTGTGAGTAAAATAAGGTTTTTTAAATGCTAATTCCTAACTATATATGGTCTATAACCTATGGTTTTTTCAGTGAATTTTCAAGGTTTTGTAAATGCTAATTCCTAACTATATATGGTCTATAACCTATGGTTTTTTCTGTGAATATATATATATATATATTACCTACTGGCGGTCGCCAGTAGGTATATATAGTTAGGATTTTTTCCCTATGGGATTTTTGAAAATTCTATGTCTAATAACTTTGGCGTTTGTGGACGGAGTTGGCTGAAATTTTCAGGAAAATGGCACATTTTGTTTCTGAGCAGCCCTTGAAAATTTGGGGGGGGTTCGTCCAGGGGGGGCCGAGAAAAAAGGGGGGTCCCAAAACGTGTTTTTAACATTGAGTTTTCCATAGGGCGGTTGGCCTCACTTTTAGCCCGAAGAACTGAATGGATTTGCACGAAACTTGGCAAAATTGTAGGGACTGGTAGCCCGATGTGCCTTTTGTAGGTCTCAATATATGTGCTTCAGTGGATTTTGAGAAATTAACGTTCAAAAAAAGATATATATCTGTAACAGCGGACCGGGCAGCGCTCCAGTTCGCGTACTTTTCGCGCAACGGAGCTTTGTGAAGCGAAGCTGATTGGTTCTCCGGCGTCTGTAAACATTCCAAACAGTCCGTAGCGGCCGCCATCTTGTCTCTCGGTAGGATCGAGAGACAAGAGGAGGCCAAAGCGAAGGGGCAAATGACCATAAGGGGGCATAGTAGATTCTCGCTGACCCCCTAGGTTTGATGTGGAGGTTTTAAAAGGGCCCCACGGGGCAAAAAAAAAAAAAATAATAATAATCGAACGGCTGAATGGATTTGCACGAAACTTGGCAAAATTGTAGGGACTGGTAGCCGGATGTGCCTTTGCTAGGTCTCAATATATGTGCTCCAGTGGATTTTGAGAAATTAACGTTCAAAAAAAGATATATATCTGTAACAGCGATCCGCTTCGCGTACTTTTCGCGTTACGGAGCTTTGCAAAGCTGATTGGTTCTTCGGCATCTGTAAACATTCCAAACAGTCCGTAGCGGCCACCATCTTGTCTCTCGGTAGGATCGAGAGACAAGAGGAGGCCAAAGCGAAGGGGCAAATGACCATAAGGGGGCATAGTAGATCCTCCCTGACCCCCTAGGTTTGATGTGGAGGCTTTAAAAGGGTCTCGCAGGGCAAAAAAAAAATATATCGTTTTTTTAGTTTTTTTGCATGGAGTGTGCCCGGTTCGCGAACCGGGAAGCGTTCTGGGGAGCGTACTTTCTTGAAAATTAGTGAAAAAAGTTAGAGTAAAATAATAATTGTGAGTGATCAGATGTAGGGTAGCTCTGAGAAGAGCTTTTGGGTTTATGGTACATTTAGGTACTTATAAGTAGGTACCAATGCACAGTCTTAAATTCAGAGTGAAAATTCTGTTGCCCTCATCTGAGAAGTGAACTCCATCTCCTCTGTAGATATCTTGCATGTAGTAACGCAAGTTATTGTTGTACAGGGAGCCCATTCCATGGTCTCTCATGTAAGCTGAAACAGATTTGTTTACATGCTTCCTCGATTTCTCAATTTGTGGACAAAATTGGTTCGACCACCTCCATTTTTGTCTTTGGCATATATTTGAATATACCAAGGCAGTCTGAGGAAAAAGTGCCATCAATTGCTCAAAGGTGTCCTTTAAAAGCATTTCCAGACCTACCCCAGTCAAAGTGCCCAAATCATTACCTCCACAGTGCACAATTAACAGGTCAGGTTTTGGCAAATGCATAAAGGTTTTCACCACTGGTATCAATTGGTGACATTTTAATCCTCTGTGGCCAAACCATAGGTAAATTCCTGTTTTCAGCGTACCTCTGAGCCCAATAGATGTAACTATGTCCAACAATCCAGACAGAAAACATGGCGAGAGAAGGTTCTCCTGCAGTCAGATGAAGTGTGGCAATGAAATGACAGTTGAAAAAATGAGAGTGTAAAATGAAAAAAACTGAGGAGTTTCTGTGTTAATGAAGCAGTAAGAGTGATTGGTGGATTTTGATTGCTGAAAACAGAAAGTTAGGGTGCATGGATGAGTTCGTTGAAAGATGTATTTTGAGTGGCGAAGAAAAAATCATTAAATGAAAGATTGCACTGGATATGCAGGTGCACTGAGAGTTCAGAGTTCAATTGCAACATTGTTGTGTGAACTTAGAAACACCAGAGGTCTTGCAAGAGGTGGTTGATATGCAGAAAAAGCAGAGAGGGGGCAGAGGGGGGAAGGATTTTGATTTGAAAAAAAATGAGGGAAGAGTTTTGATTGGGTGACATGAGAGATATGTGTGAAGAATTACAGCATTTCTGTGCTTTTGCTCTGCTGAAGACAAATTGGTGTGTTTCTGAGACTGTTTTGAAACTCAAAGTATTTGCTAAGGTGAGAAAAGATTTCTTTAATTTAGATAGAAAATAGTGTGCTTTAGGGAGAAAATTATGAAGAAAGTTGTGTTTTTCAAATGTTGCTTTGTCTTAAGTGTTTTACAAATAGATTTTGTTTCTTTGAGAAATTGTAATTGGAGAAAATGTGAAGTATTAGTACTGACAGGGTTTTTATGTGCATAGGAGCTGTGGAGTGTTTTCAAATTATGACTTGTAAATCGTTTTTGAGAAAAAGCAATGGTTTTAATATTGATGACAAGGACATAATGGTGTCTGCTTCTTTATAAGGTAATTGAGAGTCTCTGATGTTATTTTTCCCATTTCAATGTAAGAAGTTTGTCTGTGGAGCAAATTGCTTGTAAATATGCTCCCACCTGTGCATGGCAAATTTAGATTTTGAATGTTTGCGTTACATAGGCATGTTAAAGGTGACTGAAACATGCTGCAAAGGCAATCAAAAAACGCTTTTATGTGTCTTAAGGACATTTTAAGTCATTTCCCCATGTGCAGTGTTTTCAAATTATGAGTTGAAAATCGTTTTTGAGGTAAAGGAATGTTTTCAAAATTTATGTGCGCCATATGCCCCCAAATTTCTTTTTCAGGGGTGCAGCAGGGTGTTCTTGAGACACCCCTGCACCCTCGGAAAAATTCGTAATTTGCGATGAGGTAATTGCTAATCGCAAATTGCACCTTCATTCCTATGGGCCTCCTGCTGCATGGAAATGAATGGGTAATTTGTAATTAGCAAATAGCTCATCGCAAACTAGGAATGGTAAAGAATCGCTATTTATTCCTTAAAGTTCGCTATTTAGGAAATGCAAAAAACTTTGATGATACATATGGCGGTTCATCTCTAACAAGATAAGAAGCATAGGGATAGATTTATGATGACTGGCGCATCACCAGGGATGTGTTAGTCATTCTGTGCCGCTGTTCCGTCACCTATGGTGTGCTGCATTTACAATGCGGCGCATCATGGGGCAAAAACAGCACAGATGCGTGACGTATCTGTGCCGTAAAGGTGGCGCATTGCTGGAGTTGTATCGCAAGTGTGATGAAGCTCCAGCAAGGCTCAGGGGTGCCCCTGTCGCAGGGTTTCTGTTCTCACACAGAACTGTGGACAGAGGATTGGAACCTCGGCGAATTAGGGTGCCCCAAAACTCACCTTAGTAATCAAAAACCCCTTAGCAAGCTAGGTACAGTGTCACATTGGATATAACAAACTCTCAATGTTTAGACAATCCAGAATATGAACTTATAGTACCTCAGGATACGTGGAACTCATGAAGAGTCGGTCGTTATATATTTCTTAGAAACCAGAACATGGAGTTAAGAAGAACACATGTGTATTTGAAATGTTTATTTACTAATGCCGTCTTCTCAGGCGTAGTATCTTAGATAATACAAGTACACATATTATCAGTAGCAAAATTACCAGCATAGTTACTAGTACATAAAAAGCAAATGGTGACAGTATGTTAACATGCTGTAAATGAATAAGAGTTAGCAACACTTATAAGCAGCCGCGGGCCGTGGAGGGAGTTACGGTGGGGCATGGAGGCGGCGAGGGGGAGGGGCAGGGTGGAGAGGGCTCCACCCTGCCCCTCCCCCTCCCCGCCTCCCTGCCCCACCGTAACTCCCTCCACGGCCCGCGGCTGCTTATATCTGACCCTCCCTAATACACATATTATATTATTTGCTAAGAAGGTCTCTTTGTGTTGGTTTAGGGCGTGCCCATACTTTAGTGTCTTGGATTTGAAGGAATCACATCAGCATACACCAGCTCTCTCTTCATGTGAACCGCATCAAGTGTTGTGTATGTGTGTTCGGCAAAGCAATATAAAACCCGCCTCATGTCTTGGAGATCAGACCTCATAACAATTCTGTATCGTGTTGTTCTTGAAACTTCAGCAGTCGCTGTACAGATATAGTTTAACAAGCAAAGCAGATAGTAGAGCAATAACATATTATTCTCATGTAAACCACGATGAACTACTAGGTTGAAAGCTAAAGCAACAACTAAGTGTCGTGTGCAGAAGTTGCAAAAAAGGAAAAATGGCGTTTAAACCGGTAATGAGCCCATGCTAACTTAACACGGTGTAAAGATATCCAGGATCTAGATGACACCTCCCCATGATCCGGAAACGAACTGAATAAGATAATAGAAGTGGCATCTCATGAGAGCAGATTGCAACTTTATATGTGGACGGTCCGCAAGGTAAAACATTAAAAACTAGGAAAATTTAATGCTAAAGAAAAATAAAACAGCCAACTACTTTATCGAGGCTTAAGCCAATAGGCAAGCTAAATAATAAAAACTTGACAAATAAGTCAATGAATTGTCAATGAAATGCTAGTACTCAGCATATCAAACATGAAAAAGGTCTATGACATAACTGTGTATGCAAAATAAGCTGCAACAGCCTCCAATAGGAAGTCACCGTCTTCATCCGAAAAGAGTTCAGCCATCCAATTTAAAAGCGGAAAAGAACATACGTGCTCTCCCAGCACCGGATCCTCTATCACCATCAGAGGACAGCTCGGTGGGTTTTCAAGAAAGCTCTGTTCCAAGAAAGACTGTGTTGCCGCCAGTAAATTCCAGGGACCAATTAGTCCATGCATCAATGCCACAGCCATAATCCTTTCGCCAGGACAAACCAACTCGTGAGCAATGATAGGACTCATCAGCTGATTAAAGTCGACGTCAGGAGAAACCGGTCCGCAGAGACACAAATCAATGGCCCAATCGAAATCACAGGTCAGGCAGTGAAATACAGGCTGGACACAGGTGAAGTAGGAGAATCGAAAAGATAATCCATATGCCGTGCTTAATATCGCCAACGGCATTGTGCCATAATATTCAAGCATGCGATTGCGGAACAGCGTCAGCAGCTGCAGGGCGGGAGCTTGCACAGGAGGGACATCCATATTTAAAAATGTAAAAAAGCACAAGAGCGTCCGCTGGTAATGCAAGTAAAAATGGGAATCCACCAAGCACAGTGGAAAAAATAGAATGAAAGAAAGCAGGGATGACTCCAAAGATTTTCTCAAATGAAGTCACGAGACCACTGGTAACAACTTTAAAAAAGTGCGCCAGGCCCTTTGTGGAGGACGCGTTAAAGATAGTCCGAACCATCTTGCTGAAATGGAAAGGCAAATCTGTATTTAAAAGGGTCTGCACCTCTGTACGGGTGTTCGCTATGTGAAGCACGAAAGTTTCACGGGCCGAACTCAAGGCAACCTCTCTCTGAGACAAAAGAGCTCTTATTCTTGCCATGCCGTTGAAATCTGCTCCCAAGGTTGATATTTGTGGCCAGATTGAAAACTCCCTATGTTCATGTGTGGGAGGAAATAGAACATTTCTGCAGCAAATAACCCGTTCACTTACTGTTACGATAAAAGGAATACTTTTAATTAACCCAGAACAATCTTCATTATTGAGCATCAAATAACTACCATTTTCCAACAACTTGAACGTGGGGATGATAGCAGGAACTGGCGTGCCTTGCAACACGCAAGCCATATTTGGTCGGTGTTTGTTGCATGAACCGTGTAACTGTATGTGCCTACACATTAGTGAATGATCTGGCGTCTCAGTGCATTCCTCTCCATTCAGATAAACTTCTTGATCATCTTTGAAACATCTGTATGTGTATGGAAGCGACCAGACCTCATGAAGAAAACCACTACCTAAAGGTGCATAACGACCTATTGGTATATATTTCATACAATTTGAAAACTTATATAAAGCAAAAGGCAGCGTTATTAAACCGTGGATAAGGCACGTTGCCAAAGCAGCCAACCTTTTGGATTTATACTGGAAATGTTAAAGGAAGAAATATGGAGTAGGGCCTGTAAATCTTTAATGGACAACCGAGTAAAATTACTCCAACCATCATATTCCTCTAACTCCGGGATAGTAGGGGTGTAGCCAATCCAAAGCATTTGGTCTGGGAAATTGTTTCATTCACAAACAACATATGATTTGGGATGAGATATGCACGTTGCAAAGCCTCAGTGCCTTGTACCTGCCAGGTTCGTGAACCCCAAACTGATGTAGATCCTGGATATCTTTACACTGTGTTAAGTTAGCATGGGCTCATTACTGGTTTAAACACCATTTTTCCTTTTTTGCAACTTCTGCACACGACACTTAGTTGTTGCTTTAGCTTTCAGCCTACCTGCGTCAAGATCTATGCCTGCTTCAAGCAGGCGCAGGGTTTTGATGCAGCTTTGTCCTATCTGATTGTAAATGCGGCAGACCGTGGGTGGCAGAGCAGCGGTGCACGTTAACTGGTGCATCTCTGGGGATGTGCTAGTTAATATAAATCTGCCCCTTTCCATACATACTGAGCATGTCATGAATGATGTAATATGTGACATCATCAGCAGTGGATTACGGGTAATAGTATCTCTAGTTTACTCCCCTATAGCTGTCTTTATTTTAACATAACTGTCTGTTTCCTTCCCTTATACTTACTGTTTTTTTGGTTCGCTTCCGGTTCGCGTACCGGCGAGCGAACTGGGAAGCGAACTAAGAGAAATAGAGGTTGGCACAGTTCCAAATATTGTACCAATTTTTTAATACCGGGGAGGTAGTTCTGAAAAGAACTTTTTTTTAATTGTTTTTGTTGTTTTATATTTTTTTTATTATTTTTCTGAACATTTTTTTACTTTTTTTGAATTTTTCTGAACAGTTTTATATTTTTTGGGGTTTTTCTTCGGAGGGGGCAACGAAAACGATTCATTGTAAAGGACTCAACAGGAGCAACAAAAAAAAAAAAGAATTTATTGTTTGGGGCGTTTCGGACAAACATGAGCATGATTGTCAATAGCTCTGTTGATCAGAGTGATGCTTCTTTCTCCGTAGCAAATGAATCCACTGCAATGTACGCAGACTTGTTTTACTTCACGAAATCTCGTTTGTATATTTGGCACCATCTCCCTGCCCTCTGGTCCCGTTACTTCCGGTACAACAGATCTTCTGGCCATAATAGGGAGATTATCTAGGTCGTTACGAAACTGTGCAGCACTGTAGTTGTTAGGATGCCACCTAGTCATATGGCGATGCATTGTGTAGTTTCCGAAACTGTATTTTTTCTCGGTCCCTCTGGACAGTCTATCTTGACATATAAGGCAAGTTACGTATCTTGCATTTACTTTTTTCTGACCTTTGGGAATTTTTAAAAATTGCCAAATGAAGTTTTCTTTCCGGTGAGACGTCCTGGGCTCCTCAGGCAAAAAGTGCCTCTCTTCGTGCTCTTCCTCCTGTTCCTCTTCTTCCTCTTCTTGCTGAATTATAACTTCAGCAGGTGGTCCACTCTTCCTTGGATGTGGTGGAGGTGGTGGGGAAGCACCAGCTGAAGCTACTAAAGAAGCCATTGCTCACTGGTAACAAAGGGTCTTTCTCTCACAATGATGAAAGTCAGAGTGAGGAAAGAAGGAGGGATTTTCATCATTTGGGAAAAACAATAGTTCTCAACCAATGAAAAGTGTTCATTTTAGATTATATGACCTAGTCTTACATCATTAGGAAACCAAAAGTGAAATGAACCAATGAAAAGTGTTATTACCAAGTCACATGACCTGCTGTGTTTACGTTACGCGCTTTGCAGGGCCTCCCGGTTTGCTTCCAGAAACCTGCGCTTTGCGCCTCGCTTCGCGTACCAGTTCGCTAATGTAGCACGTCATATGACGTATCACGCGACAACGCGAAACGTCATGTGGACGGGAGGCGTCACGATGTTGTTTTCTAACGCGGCAGTTGCGGTAAAGAAACGTTTACCGGCTCGCGGTCTATTTCGCGGCATCAAGGTCAGCTAACGGGAAGTTTCCCGATTCGCGAAGCGGGAATGAAGAAAAAAAAATATAAAAAAAAAAAATTATTAATAAACATATAAAATATATTTTTGGATTTAAAGAAGAATACATTTTACAGCTACAGATATTAGCTGTTAAAAAACCAATGAAATTCACTGAAAAAACCATAGGTTATAGACCATATATAGTTAGGAATTAGCATTTACAAAACCTTGAAAATTCACTGAAAAAAACATAGGTTATAGACCATATATAGTTAGGAATTAGCATTTAGAAAACCTTATTTTACTCACACAAAACCATTGAAATTCCATATATAGTTAGTTGCACTAACTATATATCGCGCACCCGCAATCCACTGCTGATGATGTCACATATTACATCATTCATGACATGGTCAGTGACATCACTGATGACATCACTGATGACATCTCAAATGACATCACTGATGATATCTCATTTGACATCAATGGTCACATCAATGATGATATCATTAATGTGACAATACAATGCATCTCCTCACACTTTAATATAACCTCTGTTACACCCAGTGTTAAATACAGAGTATAATTTTTGAAACCATTGACACACCAATACTAGTTACTACATACGCACTCACTGATTCCTACGTCTACACACACATTCACTCATTCACCCATACAATCATTCATACATACAATCACTCATCTTTACAACACTATCATATGCACTCATACACCTATACAGACACTCACACTCTGCCACTCATCCATGGAGTTACTCACACACCTAGTCAGTCCTGTAAAGAATCAATCACACTTCCATTTTCTAATCTACACAGTTAAACATAGAGTACCTTACATTTTCAAACATATACTAACACTTACTTACTCTCTTATAGAATCACTGATACAAGTACACATTGATCTGCACAGAGTCACACACCTCCCAGCCAGCCATACACACACTCAGTCTCCCATACAAATACTTGTGCAACCAATCAATAACCCATATAGCTACTTATATAGCTACTGATCAACACATGCAGCAGCTTGCACAACAACAGACATACTGATGCACACTTTCAGACAGTTTAGTCACTAACCCGTGCATTTAGTAAGACGCATTTAATCACTCACTCATACAGTCAATCACGCACCTACTAAAACCTTCATTCAGACACTTATACATCCACTCATTCTTCAATATGTAAAACATATTTAAACTTTACAGAAACACATAATCACTGGATGTTGTCATCAGTGATGTCATCAGTGATGTGACTGACCATGTCATGAATGATGTAATATGTGACATCATCAGCAGTGGATTGCGGGTGCGCGATATATAGTTAGTGCAACTAACTATATATGGAATTTCAATGGTTTTGTGTGAGTAAAATAAGGTTTTCTAAATGCTAATTCCTAACTATATATGGTCTATAACCTATGGTTTTTTCAGTGAATTTTCAAGGTTTTGTAAATGCTAATTCCTAACTATATATGGTCTATAACCTATGGTTTTTTCAGTGAATATATATATATCCAAGAAAACACCTCCGGTAGGACCTCTTCAAACCGGGCACAGAGAAACACGTCAATTCCACACAAAAAAGCACTGAACAAGAGGCCCATTTCAGTAAACAGGAAGCCTTTTAATCGAGCTCACAGCATTCCATCTTGTCCCAACTAGTTTCGGCACCTTTTGGCCTTGATCACGGGCAGGAAACACACCAATAGTGTCTGTGCCTTCAAATTTATAACGGTCCTGGTCACCTAACTGATTTTCTCATACAACTTCCAGAATGCACCGTTTTCATATGGGTAAGTGATGGCAAATCCCTCATAGTCTCCGTCAGCAAAATTATGCTGTTCTTCACCCTTGTTCATTCACGATGGTAAATGTTAATAACGTCCCAGTGTTAATCAGGCAGGGTACCTTGTCACAGCACAATGCTCAAATAGCACCTTTGCTCGCATTACATGCTTCTGCAAACTGAACGATTGGAAGGGGAGTCATCCCCGACCAAATCCCTTCCAGCTCTGCCTTCATTTTTACCTCACTGGCTTTTCCTTCGTAGGACTGATGGCAGCGCGTGGGTCATTCTCCCTCTATTAATATCCAAGAAAACACCTCCGGTAGGGGAGACCCCGACCCTTCAGGGCGGCCTCTTCAAACCGGGCATGGAGAAACCCGGCAATTCCACACAAAGAAGCACCAAGCAAGAGGCCCATTTCAGTAAACAGGAAGCCTTTTAATCGAACTCACAGCACAGCATTCCATCTTGTCCCAACTAGTTTCAGCACCTTTTGGCCTGATTACGGGCAGGAATCACACCAATAGTGTCTGTGCCTTCAAATTTATAACGGTCCTGGTCACCTGACTGATTTTCTCATACAACTTCCAGAATGCACCGTTTTCATATGGGTAAGTGATGGCAAATCCCTCATAGTCTCTGTCAGCAAAATTACGCTGTTCTTCACCCTTGTGCATTCACGATGGTAAATGTTAATAATCTCCCAGTGGTAATCAGGCAGGGTTCCTTGTCACAGCACAATGCTCAAATAACACCTTTGCTCGCATTACACGCTTCTGCAAACTGAACGATTGGAAGGGGAGTCATCCCCGACCAAATCTCTTCCAGTGCTGCCTTCATTTTTACCTCACTGGCTTTCCCTTCGTAGGACTGATGGCAGCGTGTGGGTCATGCTCCCCAGGGGGGCAGTGTACCCCCTGCAAATAATTAATCAAAGCCCCAGAGGTGGCAGTTCCCAGGGCTTGGGGGGGCTGTGTGCCCCCTGGGCCCCCGCAATTATTTTTGGGCATGCCCCCGGGACTTGGCCCACCCAGGGGCTAATTAATAAGGAAGTGTTCTACCGAGGCACAAGATGGCTGCAACACTTCCTGGTTTGGAGTGTTGATGTTGACAGCCAAGTGTTGATGTTGACAGCATGAAGCTCGTGATCGGAAGGGTGCGCGGATCCACTGCACCTCTATATATCAATATTTTTTGTGGATTTTCTCAGCAACTACTGAACGGTTTTCCACCATTTAAGAAAAAGATTTCTTTCTCAGGCAAGTGCTACTCTCATGCTAAATGTGGTGTCATTCCGTTCAGCAGTTCAAGCTGTAACCGGGTCTCAAGTCTGCTATGGGAAATGCATTTTTTACCTCTTTTTTTTAATTTCTCAGGAACTACTGAACAGATTTACACCATTTAAATAAAAGGACTCTTTCTGAACCACGAGCTACCTTTTTGCCAAATTAGGTTTAATTCCGTTCAGCAGTTCGGGATGTAGCCGTGTCTAAAGTTTCTTACGGGAATTAACATGGAGAAAACACGTTTTAGGACCCCTTTTTTTCTTGGCCCGCTTGCCAAATCATCCTTTCAAGATAGGAGCTGACCGGAGCGCCCCACTAGTTTTGAAACTTTCGCAAAGATTTTTCAACCGGCGCCAAAGTTATTGGGAAAAGAATGTTACAAATTTCAGATGGATAATAGGTCCTAACTATAACTACCTACTGGTGACCGCCAGTAGGTAATATATATATATCATGTGATCAAGACCGGGGCGACCCGGTCGAAAACGCGTCATGTTGTAATATGGGAAAAATAAAGCACTGAAGATACCAACTTTCCTGTGTGGTGGTCCGTTTCTGATGAAATGCTGAGGAATAGAATTTCTCTTACTCTCCTCTAACCTCTTGACCCTTTCTCCTTATTCTTTCTTCTTCTCTCTTTTTTCTCCTCTCTTTCCTTTGGTAGCAGGATACTTCATTGGTCACTGTTTAACGCAGGGGGAGCAATAGGATATGAGCGTTTGCCCATCCAGGGCATGATGGTTGTTGTTGATACATATGTTTATATTGTATATAATGCATGGATTGTATATAGGTGTGCCCATCCATGGGTGCAATTAGGTTAATTTAGACACTCTAAGATGGCGCTCATTTAACGCTAGGGTCTTGTTGATTTTTTCAAGTCCTTTTTTGCTTTCCATTAACCTTGTGTTTATAACTGTGACCATGATGGCGCTTCGGTAAACATGGATGAAGGTTTACTACCGAAACGCGTCTGTTTATGGAGTGTTTGTTTGGTGTTGAAATAAACTAACCCAAACTGGTCCCCGCGAGTGTTTTTTTCCGTTTGGGCATTGTCCCTTGCTACGGAGTTTGGAGCAGAGATTGGTTGAGTGGGTGCACCCCCACCTGGAGAAGCACCCGCCCGTGAGTGCATAGTCCTGGTGTTGTTCAGGAGCGACGATATATATATACATATATATATATATCTATATGTAGTGGGTAGATGTCAAAATTCTTGTAAAAGACGTACAACGTGGGGGCTTCCAATGGACAAGGATGACGAGGACGAAGAAAGAGAACGGCCATGGCGAGGAGGAGGCAATCACATCAGGTACGTGACTTTAAAAAAAATATATAATTAATTTGGGAGGGGGATGGAGTGGAGCTGAGTTCCACTGAGTTTTTTTTTCAACTCCGTGGAACTCTGTGTAGGGGCACTATGCCAGCTCTGCCCGGGCTTAGTTAAGAGATCTTCCTTCTTCAAAACCTAGCCAAACAAGTCATTTTTAAACAATGTTTATATCTCAGGTTAATTCCTGTTCAAATAATTCTAAAATATATTATGTAGTAGATGGATGGACACTGTTGCAGCACTCAGAGAGACGCTAATCAGTAAGAAAAACTCCCTTCCAACTTGGAAACAAAAACCTTACAGAAGCTGAGGAGTTCAGAGACACTAAACTCCATTGATAGTTCTTCCTTGCTTACTGTAACACTTCTTAAGCTTGTAGTCACCTCAGTGAGCAAACCACAATAATTCCTTACTGTCACACTGCCCGAAAAAGTAACCTTTCTCCTCAGGAAGCCTTTCTGAGGAGGCGCATTAACAAGATGCTTCCTCTCAGGATAAAACTTCAGTTGAAGTGCAAGGCGTGAACCTCTCACAAGGAACGTTAATAAGAGGCACTGATCTCGCAGCCACAACTACTAGACCGTGCACCCAGGTACTAAATGGTAACAGCCACATTATGAGTGGAGAAGTGTGGCTCACTGGTTAGAGGAGGCAGACCCTGAAGCAGAGGTCAGACCCGGGACCAGGGTTCAATTCCTGACGCAGCAGGGTCTTGAGCCCAAATATCCACGGACTCAATAATTCTCGTTTCGGTGCCTTCTCGAATCACGGGTTCACACTCTGCAGCTCTGGGAATTAGCTTGCTTAATCTCCACTAGGCCCCCCCCCCGCGGCGTGATGCCTGGCTTTCACCTTGGGGATGCCCAGTACGGGTATCTCACAGGGAAGAAAGCCAGGACGGGTTCCCAAGGCAAGCGCCGAGATGCCTGCGGGTAATTGAGCGCTATATAAGAACGCATAATAATAATAATAATGAAGATCGCTAAACAGCGGACTTCAATTTTGCAGTATTAACTTCAAGGCTAATTTCCAAAGCAGGCTTACATTGCGCCAAAATAAGTATTTGCTGCAATGAGTGATTTTGAAACTCCAACAAGTCTTTTTGAAAGAGGCACTGTTACATGCTGAAGTGTTCCTGACACCTAGGAACTCCTGAGACCTGAACTCCGAGTGGGTTCTGTTGAGCCTACTCTATAAGAGTCTGATTGCGTATAGATGACTTTCCCATCGACCGCAATGTTAATGTGTTACACTGCAAAGTACGGATTTATTTAACGCTTTAAAATTGACAGCTCTAGCTAACCTTTATGTATCAACTTAATTTTATTGTCTAAATATTTTCATAGGTTGGTATTGGATTTATTTTGACTTATCTCAATTATTTATCATTCATTTTGCTGATGTGAGATGCTTAACACATGTTCCTCTCTGTAGCCTTTCTGCGCTGTGCCACTCTACCTGGATTCGGAGAAGGTGTACAAGAGAGTACCTGGGGCCATCTTTGTCTATTCTGCTAGTATAACATGGTAAGGTACCCCTGCAAACCACATAATAATTTCACCTTTCAAAAGTATATCTTTTATAATCTTGAAACTGCTGTGAGGTTTATTTAGGTTTAAAATGAACTGTTCAACAGTAAGATGAACCAGACTTTTCTTGTTTTATTGGTATGACCAGGCTACTTAATGAAAAAGCTCTGGTATTTAACAATGAATAAAGCATGGTTCTGCTGAGATTTGAACTCAGAATCTTCTATTTACTAGATAGGGGCTTTAACCAGCTAAGCCACATATCCCCTTAATGTTGTAGGAATTTATAGTTTAAGCTATGATGTTCAAGAGAGTTCTGCTAATTCATTTTTATAATCTTTTCTAAGTTCACACAACTCTGTATTCAAAATCTGTAGAAGAGCGGGGCACTAAATGTTTTGAAAACACCTCACTAATGGGCTGCTTACCCTATTTATAGAAATTTGAATTATGCTATGTTTAGGAATGCATTAGTTGAACTTAACTCTAGAGTGATCTTTTTTATCTCTTTCCTGTTCTGTGACATGCTGTTTCCCCTAATTCATTCAAGGCATTGCTTCAAAAATCTTTAGAATTCCAAGTGATTTATTTCATTTTAAGATGACCTATTCTAAAGTGAACAGAACCAGACTTTTCTTTTTAAAATTATATTGAACAATTATTTTTATTGTTGAACCAACAGTGAGGTGCTGCTGAGATTTAAACTCAGAAATGTATGTTTATGAAATAGGCCCTTTAACTACTAAGCCACAGCACCTACTTTACTCATGGTGAAGAAATAATTAACTGAATTTGAAGATGGTGCGTCAGCGGCTGCGATGCAGTCGTCTTTATATGCCTTGTAATGTTAAACACAAAAGGATTCTCAATCACTAAGCAAGAAAACATTTGTTTTAGTAAAAAAACACATCTTACTAGTGAATTACAATTTCTTGAATAGATTACAGATAATTTATTGCAGTACTACATCGATATTCCTCATTGAGATACCTTTGTTACAGTATTGCTTCTATAATCTTGAAAATAGTATGAGTTAAATTTAGGTTTAAGATGAACTGTTCAACAGTAAGTTGATTCAGACTTTTCTTGTTTTAATTGCATCACAGGAACACTTATGAAAAAACAATCGTTATTTAACAATGAGAATATAAGGCACTGCTGAGATGTGAACTCTGGAGTTTCTCCTTACTTCACACTTGCTTTAACCAACTAAGGGGCAGATGTATCATCACCATCATTTGCGATTCTTAAATACCTATTTAAGAATTGCAATTTGGGATGTATGTTGAAAATTGCTATTTTTAGCGATTTCTTAAAATTCCTTAATTGCGATTAGCAAATTGCTAATCGCAATTAAGGAATAATTTCCCATTCATTTCTATGGGCCAGGAGGTCAATCGCAAGGAATGGGAAATTATTCTCAATTTGGGATTCGCAATTTGCTAATCGCAAATTGAGACTAATTTCAAGGGTGCAACGGTGTCTTAAGGACACCCTGCTGCACCCTTGAAATTTACATGTGTGCGCATATGGTGCACATACATGCCATAAGGGCATATATGAGTGCCACATGGCACCTTTACAAATGCCAAAAAGTGCATTTGTAAAAGAATTCGCAAATTACCACCAACTACAAGTTGGTTTTAATTTGCGATTTCTTAAGGGAAAATCGCTAATTTGAAATGCTTGATGCAAAGCATTTAAGGAATCGCAATTTCCGATTCCTTAAATGCTTACGCAAAATTAAGGAATCGCAAATTTGCGATCCCTCAATTTTGCTTCATACATTCCAAATTGCAAATCTTTAGTTGCAAACGCTGCTTTTTTGCGATTCACAGCGTTTGCAGCTAAAATTACCTTGATACATCTGCCCCCTAAGTCACTTCATCCCCTTTGTATAGTTGGAACTAATAGTTTACTCTATGGTGTTCAAGAGAGTCCTGGTTTTTAAATTTCATAATCTTTCTTTTTTAAGTTATTGCAACTCTGTATTTGTAGCAAACTGGACTGCTTGCAGATGCCCCCACCTTTTGCCCCCATTTGAACTGGTAGATGCTGTGGAAATTGATCTGAGTATGTGCTGGGACCAAATAACCAGCACCAGTGCTCATTCCATTAAATTGTAAATGTGAATTGGTACGACCAATTGACAAGTAATTTTACACCCCTGTAAGGCCCTAGTATATGTTACCAGTGGTACCCAGGGCAGGGATGTAAAAGGGGTAGAATGGCTGCAGCACTTATTGAGCCACCCTGACTGACCGGAGTAAAAATGTCGTCTGCACTTCGGCCATGTCAGACCTGCACTGACAGCTTGCCTGCTCAAGTTTGACCCTGCACATGCCATTTGTGAAAGTGTCACTGCACTGCATTTAATATATGTCAGTTACCCCTAATGTAGTCCTCCTATAGTCCAGGAGGCCAGGTGCATTATATTAAATGTATTGACATATATGTGCAAGCATATATGAGCATGTAGTAGCATTACAAATATAATTCAATTGCACGGGACTGGTGGTCCATAAGATAACATGGGCTAAAATAAGGACATTGCCTGCATGTCTAGCTCCATGAAGACTCAGCAGATTTCTTTCAAGTTTGGTGTCAAACACCGTGCCATTTAACCTGAGACATGGTGGCAGTGGCAAGGTTAATATAGCAAGTGCCCAGGTGGCACTTTAGAGAGTGCACACCTAGCGTATCCAGTGTTCTTGTGCCTTGGTGATCATTTATGAGGGTTTGCCGGCTCATGCTTGGCAGTGTGTGTCACTCCCAAAGGCCAGGAACAAAGGCCTTTGTGAGCAGGAGGTGAAACCTCCACCCACTCAGAATGTGGATGAGCCTCAAAGGCTTCACTGGCACCACTGAACAAAGATCTTGTCCCCCACTCAAGGGCAAAGCCTTCCTCTGTCCAGGCACTTTTTTCACGAGCAGGCAGAAAATTAGCTATGCAGGAAGGTGTGCACCTGCACAAGGCTAGGCTGACCGCATCGCTAGGGTTCTGCAGCAGAGGTGTACATTCAAGGATGGCTCTGGCCATCTTAAATTACATTTTGTCTTGAAATCAGTTTCTGACTAGTTTTAGTGTCATACACCCACAGGATGTTTTCGCTACTGGGGTGGATTAGCCGCAGGACAAGATGCCCATTAGCTACTAGTCTTCACACCCACTAACACTTCCAAAAACTAGGATTTAAGGGGCATCCCAGACACCAGAAACTGAAATTTGATGTGAAACGAGAAGAGACCTTTGTCTGCACAAGAGCAGGATTGCACAATGTAGAGGCCCAAGGAATGCACCTATGATAGTCACCCTTCACCTGCTGGACCACAGACCGGTTCCAAAAAGAAGGTGAACCCCTCTGCAACCTAAAGCCTGAACAAGAACTCCCTAGGACTAGACGTACTAGTCCCTTGCAGTTGGCAGGACCAAACTGCACTGACCCGACCAACTGAACAACTGTCTGCTGGGCTCCGGAGCATTCCTGCTCAAAGAAAAGTGGTCATCTGGACTTTGACCCTCAGCGAGGCTTGTTGATGGTCAGTCTGACTACTAACTGCTTTACTCAACGGTTCAAGAGTAGAGATCAAGCTGCCAGTACAACCCGTCTGCGCCTTGCACCAGGAACCCTAGCCGATGTATCCCTGATCACATTAAGACATTTATTTATTCCAGAGAACAGCTCCTTGGTCTATAAATTCAAGGGGAGTTGCATTGCAGGTCTATGAACCTGGAAGCACTTGCAGGATGCCTGGTGTATGAGTGATTACATTGTAATGTACTCATTCTGCTGGTCCCTGTGAGTAATCCCCTGGAGGAGAGTCATCAGCCCCACTCTTTGCCCCTGAATCACTATTTTAGGGGCTATGTGGTAAATGAATGATGCACAGTCCACTGTGTAAGTTAAGATCCTTTATTGCAAGTTCCTTCCTTCCTTCCAAGTCAGGTAGACAGGTCAAGATCAGAAGTAAACCCCACCAGGAGCCAGCTGTTAGCAGCTCAGCCTGAGATGACCAAACTGCCACAGTAAGTTAGAGAGAGACACTGTGAGCCAGAGGGACACCAAGGCATTCTATGATGTCACAGATATCAAAGTACAGTCTATCCAGAGAAGAACAGTGGAGAGGACATATACTACACATCCTCTTCCCTCATGGAATAAGAACAGAATAAAGAAACGTTCGGGAAAATACCTCACATGCAACATCAGCAGGAAAGTACAAAATTGAGATGAACCAAAAGTAATAATGTACGACATGAGATGACGTTAGCATGAGTTATCATTAGCAGAGAAATGAACAAAGAAAACTACATTATGTCACTATCTGCCTCATACCCCTCCCTTAATGAAACAGAATGGTTTAAAAAAAAACAAGACAAACAGCTAAGTTAGTTGGCAACACTGATAACCTCCCCACACATGGGTACACCACCCTAGAAACAAAAATGAGTGTAGTCTGGGAGAGACACAATAGGGGTAAAATTCACTTAAGATAATCCAAGAGAGCAAACCCCTTTCACAAGAATTCACCCCCCAAAAAAAACTACCCCTGATAAAGATATGCTGACACTAAACGTATGACAAATTCACAGCTCAAAATCTTACCAATAAGAAACCCTGGCCAGGAGTTGCAAGAAGGTAGACTTCGACCAGAACATAGTGCACAAACAATCTCCACCAAAAGCAGGGACCCGCGCAGATTATGGAGAATGGACTACTCGCAAACACTCAACCTCCCCTGAAAAGGGTACATTGCAGGACAGTAATCCTGGGAATAAAAATGGGCGTTGACTACCCAGAAAGACTCAACCTCCCCATAAAAGGGTACACTGCAGAGTAAGAAAAATAACCCTGGGACGAAAGATGGGCATGTACTACCCGCAAACACCCAACCTCCCCTAGAAAGGGTACACCGCAGGACAGAAATCCTGGGAACAAAAGTGGGGCATGGACTACCCGCAAATAATCAACCTCCCCTGAAAAGGGTACACCGCAGGGTAAGGACAATAACCCTGGGACAAAAAGGGTACACCGCAGGACAGTAATCCTGGGAACAAAAATGGGGCATGGACTACCCGCAAATAATCAACCTCCCCTGAAAAGGGTACACCGCAGGGTTAGGACAATAACCCTGGGACAAAAGATGGGCCTGGACTACCCGCAAACCACCAACCTCCCCTAAAAAAGGGTATGCCGCAGGACAGTAAACCCGGGAACAAAAATAGGGCATGGACTACCCGCAAACACTCAACTTCCCCTGAAAAGGGTACACCGCAGGATAAAGACAATGACCCTGGGAAGAAATATGGGGCATGGACTACCCGCAAACAGACAACCTGCAAAGACTACAGACATGCACACAAGAATGGGGCATGGACGAACCAAAATGGGGCATGGACTACCCCCATACACACCACCACTCCTATATAGAGTACACAACAGAATACCAACACTGAGAACAAAAATGGGCAGTGACTGGCCACAGAACCTCCCCAAAGAAGGGTAATTATGTGTTATCAAGGAAATCAAACCACAAAAGAATGGCCCAAGGAGCTGACAAAACAGTTTCCACGCACTCGATCATACCACTCGATCATAAAATAGAATGCAAATAGCTACAAATATAAATGAATTAATTGAGCAAGCCACGCAGATGTACAGTATAACCAAGATACATAAATAACTTGTGCTCCGGTGAGCGACTTCTCACCTGGGCTCTCCCCGCAGACACCACTGAAATCCCTGCAGTCGCCGTTTAATTTCACCAGAACAGTATGTAACCCAGTCTATGATTAAAGTCCCTTTTGCTCCGTTGCTGCGCACTCTCTTCAAACGATACATCTTGTTTGCCAAAATGAAAAAAATCTGATAAACAAACGTATACCACCAATTCCAAAATGGCAGCACGCTGCCCCACGCTGTGCCGATAGGCTCACGGCACGTTAGAGCAGTAGGGGTTCGGACAGCAGAGCGTGAAGAACGACGACGTGTCACAGTTGATGTCACGAAGAGAGCATGACAGAGGTAAGTGCGCGCGCTATGAGGATGTTTAAAAAGTACAGCTCGCGCTTAATGTAAAGTTCCAAACCGCTACGCCGCATTTAGAATTTCTAAATGCGCAATGCGCAACATGAAAGTTACCTTGATGTCACTTTCCAGGCTACGCAGACACAGCCACGGAGTCTGTTGCTCGACATCAAGCGTTCAGGTTGTTTCGACTCATTGCACAACACCAGAAACAACCTTGAATGCACTCACCCACAATAGTGCAGCGCCCGCTTGAATCCGCTGGCCAAGAACAGAGAACAGTGCCAGACCCTGAATGCGGTCACACAGATCTGCGCTGCCAATAAGTATTGATCAATACCTCAGATGCTTTCCTCTAAAGCGTAAGGCACTGCTGCGAGACTCCCTGTGAGCGCTGCCAAGCCAGTGAAGTAGATGTGACGTCTCTCACTAGACCGATGCCTTTCCCTGAAGTGTAGAGCACAACAGTGATACCGAAACACACGCTCCTCAACACAAAGCAGACAGAGTTTCCAGATGACCGCAGAGACAGCCAAGACGACAAACGTCAGGTTGTAGGTTGTCCATACAGAAGCAGAAATCAAATAAAGACACACACCCAGGGTACAGGCTGTCCGGGTGGAACAAGACACTGGTGGGGTTAGCTGGGCGTTACTTTTAAGCTTAAGTATAATTTCCAAATGTATTTAGTTCATTTTCTTGTAGTAGCTTCCTCAGTTCACACGTAGGTTCATCCTCTTCAAAACGTCGCCAAGTTGTGGTAAATGAATGATGCACAGTCCACTGTGTAAGTTAAGATACTTTATTGCAAGTTCCTTCCAAGTCAGGTAGACAGGTCAAGATCAGAAGTAAACCCCACCAGGAGCCAGCTGTTAGCAGCTCAGCCTGAGATGACCAACTGCCACAGTAAGTTAGAGAGAGACACTGTGAGCCAGAGGGACACCCAGGCATTCTATGATGTCACAGATATCAAAGTACAGTCTATCCAGAGAAGAACAGTGGAGAGGACATTTACTACAGGCTACCTTATCAACGCTAGATCTCTGATTAAGACTAAGGTAGAATTTAGGGATTTTGTGTCCCTTCGTAAGCCTAAGTATTCACCACTGAAACCTGGGCCAGGGACTGCTCTGGGCCTGACCTGCTAGGGGCTATTCCCTCGGGCTATGCCCTTTCTAGATTTGATAGGAAAGGGAGGATAGGTCGAGGCCTAGGCATATTGTATAAAGATATTTACTCTTGCTTTACTGAGCCACTTACTACCTCCTCTGACCCCTATCAGGCCCTATATCTCTCTCTGAAGGTCCTCCCTACTGAAAGCTTTATTGGAGGGGTGACCTATCGGCCACCTAGACCTAGTGTGATGTTCAACCAGGTCTTTAAAAACTTAATAGAGCCCTACTTGTGAAGATCTAACCTAACTCTCCTGGGTGACTTTAATTTTCATCTGGAGAAGAATTTGTGTACAGAGATGCGAGTAATTCTAGAAACTATGGATTATTGTGGCCTCTCCCAGCTGGTTCTGAACCCCACTCATATAGCAGGACACACAGTGAATGGCATTTTCTCCATCAACTCTTGGATTAGGGTGGAGGAACCAATTCTACTTTCTTGGTCTGACCACTATGCTCTCCAATTCCACTTAGCAACTATGTATGGCCTTCTCATGTGGACGTTAATGCAGCTTATTCTGATTTTTCTAACTGGCTTTTAGCAGCTTTGGATCTCCTTGCTCCTCTTAAGGAGCACTATGTGACCAGAAAACGGCCTTCGGCTCCTTGGTTCTCAGAGAGACTGAGAAAACTTAGAGAAGTATGGCAACACCAAGAAAGGATATAGTGCCGCGATCTTGAACCAGCTGAAAGACAGAAAAAGGTATTATTTTATTCTAGGATGACGGAATCCTTAAGGTCTCCAAGGGAACTATTCACTGTGATTAATTCTCTTCTGCCCCCTCAGCCACTGCTTACACTGATGTTTCCCAGGGTCTTTGTGACAAAATGGTCTGTTTTTTTCAAATCTAGAATCAAGGAAATATATTCCCCCCTGGAGACCCTCAAGCATGGAGAATGTAATGTAGGTCTTCCATTGCACCCCTGGGTTGCGGGTCATGCTTTAACCCATACGGAGGAAGGTATTTTTTTTCCTTCCAGCCTCTACTGCAAGAGGATACAGATATGTTGCTAAATGGAATCAAGTCTGGTTCCCTGCTGGAGTCCTGCCCTCTGAAAATATTGAAACTAGGAAGGGAGGTTATTGTTCCCACCTGACCTCACTCCTTAACACTGTTATCACATCCGGGCAGTACCCCATCTCTTGGAAAACTGCAGTGGTTAAACCTCTTCTACAAAAACCTTCTCTGGACCCATCTGAGTTAAAGAAAAACTACCGTCCCATTTCCCTATTACCTGCCAAGCTAAACTTTTGGAGAAACACCTGAATTTCCATCTTAGTTCTTATTTGGAGGAACATCAGCTGCTCGATGGATCGCAGCATGGGTTCAGAAGTGAGCACAGTACTGAGACGCGTTAACCTCTGTACTTAACAACATTCAAAGTCAGGTTGAAGACAATCATATGACACTACAGATCCTTCTGGACCTTCTATACTATTTCTCCTCTAAGATTGGTAGGCAGGCTCAGGGAAATAGGGTTCTAGGGCTCCGCCCTGAACTTGCTCACGTCATGTCTTATGGACCGGTCGCAAAAAGTTAAGATGAGCCAATTTTACTCAGCTTCTAATCAGTTGTCCGTGGAGTCCCGCAGGGATCCTCATTGAGTCTGACTCTTTCTAATATTTATGTTGCCCCTCTTGCTAGGGTTGTAAGATCTTTTGGGCTGGAAGTGCTATCCTACGCTGATGACACTCAAATTATGGTCTCGCTCACTGACAGCGTAGAAGCTTCGGCAACGCATTTAAAAAACTGCATGCAGGCAGTGGCTTCCTGGGTGGTAGAGAACTATCTAAGACTCAATGAGGATAAAACGGATGTTTTAATTTTTGGAAACCATCAGGATACCTGGTCAGAGGCTTGGTGGCTGCATACACTTGGCCCTTGCCCCTGCCTTGGGCCTAGAGTGAAAAACTTAGGCATCATAATTTACAATTCCCTCTCCCTGGGCCCCCAAATCAGTAGAACAGTTTCACGTGGTTTGGGATTATAAATATTCTATCTCCCAATTTCTCTCCTTTTCCTCCCAAAAACGGGAAGTTGTGGCCCTGGTGTTGTCTATATTGGACTACTGCAATGCCCTCTATTTGGGTATTAATAGGGGGCTTGTGCATCAACTTCAGCTAGTGCAGAACGCTGCTGCCAGACTGGTGATGGGTTTTCCCAAATATCACTCAGTCTCGGCCACTATGAGTAATCTACATTGGCTTCCACTTGGTCGGAGAATTGTATTCAAAGCCCTGTGCCTCGTTCACAAGGCTTTCCACAATACTGGGTCAGAAGGCATTAAAAAACGTTCGATATGTCCCCACCAAGCAGTTAAGACCTGCTAGCAAGATTTTCTGATATGAGGTTCTGAGATTCTGAACCCGTTTCATAAATGTCGTCGTATCATGACGATTTTGGTATCAGCGAACCGAAATGGCGAGCGTACGATGTATGCGTATTTTTGTCATGTTCGAGTAGCGTGTTCCCCATGAAATCAGGGATCCCGATCTGAACCCTTGGGTTCCATTTTGTGTGCGGCAGCCATTTTGTGGTTGCCCTCACATAGGTCGATGACTAAGGCCGAACGAGTCCTTGGGACACGTACACCTTTAGTTGACTTCTGCGTGACCTGGGCAAGCTGACTCCATTGCCCGAGGCCGGACTTGTTGAGCCAGTTCCTTGCTCGGCAGCTGGTCAAGATTGTGGATCAGGGGGCAGGACATCATAGACCTTTTTATTGCACACAACTTTGTCTTATCTTACTCACACCTGTGTCTTCTCCTTTCTTTATGGTCCGTTTAAGATGGGGAGGTGCCCGTTTTTATTAGGGGTCCGTTCGACTTATCTGATGAAAAATGTTGGGCCTTCCCAGGGAATTGATAGTGGGCTGGACAATGAAATGTGGGTTTGTCATGCAATGCCTTTTGTCGTGCACACATGGGATTGGTCAACTGTAAATAAGGAATGTTTGCCTGAAGCACAATATTTGGTATAAAAGGGATGGCTTGCTTTGTAAGATTGAGCAGTCTCCTACGATTATACAGCCTTTGTACTTCGTGGACCTCTGTTACTGGTTGCAGCCAATAAATTCAATCTTTGACGTCATTAAGAAGAGTCCGCGTTTCTGTAGTTCTGAGACAGGTGAATCCGGAGACTTCGGGTGTGCCCCCTGGCACTGCTGGGTTCTAAATAACCCGGTTCTTCATTTGGCGCCCAATGTGGGGCGACTTCAGCGGTACCGGTCCAAGCCTGAAGATCGTGAGGAGCTTCGTGTGAAATTCTGGAGGAAGGCCAACCACTTCATCGACCCCTGTATGTCGTCGTGGTCCGAAAGTCTTTGCTGCGAGGTTCCCCGCTTTCCAACGGCTACGAAGGACTGCTGCCCTGACTGTCGCCCTGTCTTGGAGCCTTAGACGATTTGTAGAGCGAGACGATAGACGGATCTTCTGGTGACGTCATCGATACCTCAGTTAGGTATGAGTGGACCGTCTCCCAGTCCTTAGTTTTTTTGATATCCCTTGGGATCTTTGATTTGGGTTCTTTGATTTGGGACTTGCAAGTACCAAAGCCGAGGGACTCGTGTATTCACGAGACTATCGTATTCGATACTCCCTTGAAGTTTGAAGCTAGACTAGAGAGCGAAGATGCCTGGTCTTAGCAGACTTGGTAAGATATTTTGTTGTGGTCGTAACAGGGATTCCCGATTGGAGGACTCGTGTCCGGTTCCTCCGATTGGAACTCCAACCTATGAGCTTTATGTGAAACATGGCGTGGGTCCCATCACGTATAATGAAGTATGGATTAGGTACACAAGGAAAGATGGTGTCCTCAAATGGCCCCAATATGGTAGTTTTGATACGGAAGTTTTAGATAATCTAGAGGTTAGACTTTTTAAGAAGAAAGCCCGGCCGGCAATGTTTTGACTCTTTCCGCCTATAGCGAAAGGAAGCCAAGCAGAAAGAAATTAAATTAGCAAAGAAGAATAAAAGAGAGAAGGGTATCTCGATAATGCAAGCTGCTATGCAGTTTAAAGATAACGAAGAAGAACAAGTGAATGAGCAGTTGCACAGGCAACGTAAAATGGCAATTGATAAATGCTACCCAGCTTTGCCGCCTCTTCAACAAGATGCAGCGAAGGAACTTGAGAAAGATCCCTTGATGTCACATTTGTTGAGTTCGCCACCCCCTTATGTGCAGAGTGCTACAGCACCTCCGCAACCTTTAGTTGTGCAACCTCCAGTTGTGCAGCCTCTTCTTATTCCACAACCGCCAGCTCCTCTTCAGTTGGCTCCCACTCCTTTGGCGCAGCCTACTCAAGGGCCACCGACTTTGCTACCTGCTCCGCCTTTAATTCTTGCAACTTTTTCACCTGTTCTCGCTACCTCCTCTGCTACTGCTACTACGTTGACCTTTTCTCAGTCCGCTTTGTCTCCTGTTCTGTCAACCTCCCCTTCTGTTCGTCAGAGAATGACGGATACTGTTACTGGTCTTTTGACTCCTTTCTTTGGGTCACTTAATATGACCCCTGTGTCAGAGCGTTAGCAGTTGCGCAGTCAACTGCCTGATTCCTGAGAGAGGGAAGTATTGGATCATTTAGCACATAAATGGGTCACTCGTCCCTTGAGATATGATTTAGAGTCTGTTATGGATGTCTTCCGTCAATGGGAAGCACCAAAACAGAGATATGTCTTCGATAAGATGTGCGGTTTTCTACGTGAGGAATGGGAAGATAATGATTTGGGACAGACTCCGCCGGAGTTGTCCAATGTGCAATCTGAGTTTGCAAAAGGCACGATTGTGGGTCTCGATGTTGAAAGAGCAGGTGCGACGTTGTTGTCATTTAGGAGTGAGTATACTTCTCAGCTGCTGTTTGAGCCTGACGTTTCTGTTAGGAGAAAGGTGCGACAATATCCCATGAGAGAAGTTCCCCCAGTTTGGAGAGAAGGGGACCCAAACGCTAACCCAGCTGTTCCGCCTCATTTTCAACGTGTTTGGGTACATGTTCCATGGAAACGTGCAGAAGTTTTGGCTCTTAAGCAGACTTTGCCTGACCCCCGTAAAAATCCTGCAGGGTACTATAAGGAATTATCACAGACTGCAGACTCATGTGTTATGAATTTAGCGGATATAAACATGCTGTTTGGAAATGTGGTCCCGCAGCCTTTATGGGGTATGATTCGTCATACTGATCATGCACAGGAACTAGGTGATACCTGGGTTAATATTAGCGCAGCAGACGGCCGACAAATTGGTGGCGCTAAAAATGAGCCTGTAGTTGCAGAACTCCCTGGTAAGATCATTACCTACATGAAAACGTTAATGCCCGCTATGCGAGTAAACTGGGACAAATTGTCTGCATGAAAGCAAAAGAAACAGGAAACCGTGTCTGATTTCTTCACTAGGTTTGAAGAGACGTTTATTGACCATAGTGGTCAAGACATGAGTACAGAAGGTGGTCAACGTTTGTTTGTTGATAAGTTCGTGCACAATTTACTTCCCGAGTTGTGTGCGAAGTTAAAGGATTCTGAGAGTTCTTGGGCTGTTTCTTCTTCAGCACAGATATTGGCTACTGCGCAATACTACGAAAATAGGGATACGAATGAGAAGGATAGAGCAGACAAGAAAACTAAAGAGTTGAAGACGAAGGTTCTTTTACAGCAAGCGTATCCGCCCCGTAATAGCCAACGTGATTATCAGCAACCTCAGCAGTTTCAGAGAAACTCGCAAAGGTTCGAGTCTCCTCAACCGCGTTTTCTGATAGGCCCCAATCAGTGTTCATATTGTAAGGAAGAGGGCCATTTCAAGTATAGTTGCCCTATTTTTTTGCAGCGTACGAATGGTGTTTCTGGCACAAGAGGTCGGGGTATTCCGCAAACTGCTAGAGGTAGGGGACGTGGAGGTTTCCCCCAGAACGCACGTTCCTTTCCTCCACAAAATTCGATGAATAGTTTTGACCACGAAAACAATGCATCTGGCAGAACGACTCAGTACTATGCTGACGACTACTATGTTGAAGGTGAGAATGTGGATGGAAATGATTGCTAGGACAGCCATGGACAAAGAGAGGGAGTTGTTTCAGTTCCAGTAGATCAGAGTGGACCTTATGTTGAAGTTATTACATCAGGTGTGTCGGAGCCTTTTCTGTTGGATACTGGTGCTACGAAGAGTTCTATTATGCACTCTAGACTCCCTGGCGCACCTTTGTCTGGCTCAACGAATGTTTCAGTAGGTTTTTCTGGCGCCCCAGTTAGAAACCCGATTTCTAGTCCTTTGTCTCTGTCTGTTGGACCTCGTAAATTCGAAGCACCCCTTATTCTGACGACAGGTTGTGGTGAGAACTTATTGGGATTGGATCAGTTGAAAAGGTTGTAGGCAACGTTGTATTGTTCTCCTTCAGGAGTACAACTTACATTGGGTAAGAAAGTGGTCTCTCCAATGTATTTGTCAAGAGATCAACTTCCGGCAGACTTGTCTTCTCTTCCTGATACTATTTGAGCTACTGGTCCTAACGATGTGGGTCTTTTGGAGATACCGCCATATCTTGTGACGCTGAAAGCGAACGTTAAAATGCCACGCATTCCACAATATAGGATCTCTAGTGATGGTGAAAGAGCGTTATTAGCGATTATCCATGACCTAATTGAGAAAGATGTAATTGAAGAAACGAGAGGTAATGTGTGCAATAGTCCTGTTTTGCCTGTCTTGCAACGCACTGACTCTTCTCAGCCACCTGTTTACAGGTTTGTGATCGATCTTAGAGAGGTTAACAAGATAGTAGTTCCGCAATTTCCTGTTGTTCCAGATATCACTGCCTTGTTAACCATGATTCCAGCTTCAGCAACTTGGTTTTCGGTGATTGATTTGAAGAATGCTTTCTTCAGCATCCCGATTGCCGAGGAGAGTAGGGATATTTTTGGCTTCTCTTTAGGAGGTCGAAGTTTCCGGTTCAAACGCGCTCCTCAAGGCTATTGTGAGAGTCCGTCAATATATAGTCAGGCTTTGAAATCACAGCTTGATACGATTGTTTTACCTGATGGCGCCACTCTTCTTCAGTACGTTGACGATTTGTTAGTTGCTGCCGATACTGAGGAAATTTGTAAGAAGGCTACGTTATCATTGCTGCGTCATTTGTCCGATTTTCATCAGAAGGTGTCTCTTTTGAAGCTACAATATTGTCGACAAGAAGTGACCTACTTAGGTCATCTGTTATCGAAGGAGGGAAGAAGATTGACCCCAGAACGAATTCAAGCAATTGCGAACATGAGTGTGCCAATTACACAGAGAGAAGTGCGTGCTTTTCTGGGTATTACGTCATATTGCAGACAATGGATACCGAATTTTTCTCTGCTGGCCAGACCACTGGTAGCATTGACCTGTAAAGATACACCGAATCCCCTCCCGTGGTCTGAAGATTGTCAGAAAAGTTTTTCCGAATTGCGTGATGCATTGTGTTCGGCTCCTGTGTTGGGTACCCCCGACTACAGCAATCCTTTTACGTTGTATGTCCACGAGAGAGAGGGATGTGCGTTGTCAGTGTTGACACAATCTTTTGGGGACAAGCAGCGTCCATGTGCGTATTTTTCGTCGACTTTGGATCCGGTAGCTAGAGCGTTGCCGAGTTGTTTGAGAGCCACAGCGGCAGCAGATGTTTCTATTCGACAGTCCGCTGGTTTGGTGATGAATAATACACTGATTGTGATGGTTCCACATGCAGTGGATACTTTGTTAAACAGGACCAAGACACAGCACTTAACTAGTGCTCGATTGTCAGGTTATGAGATGACGCTTTTAGCGAGTCATGTGCACATAATGAGATGTATTACGTTAAATCCAGCCACGTTGTTGCCGATCTCAGTAGAGACAGATGTTTTTGAACAGCATGATTGCTTTCTTAGGACAGAGGAGGAAACAAAAGGGAGAGTAGATCTTAGGGACACTCCTCTTGTGAAGTGTGATGGTACCTTATGGGTGGATGGTTCATGCTTCAAGCTTCCGAATGGTGATACGACTGCGGCATATGCTGTTACGACTTTGCATACGATTGTTGAAGCTGCACGTATCCCACATAATTCAGCCCAAGCAGCGGAGTTGATTGCACTTACGAGAGCGTGTGTGTTATCGAAAGGAAAGAAAGTGACAATATATACCGACAGCCAGTATGCGTTTGGTGTGGCTCATAGTTTTGGATGCCTGTGGAAGGAACGTGGGTTCCTCACATCTCATGAAGCGAAGATTCAGAATGGTCAGTTGGTAAATGAGCTTCTGGAGTCACTTACCTTGCCGTTGCAAGTTGCGATTGTGAAATGCAGTGCACACAAGAAGGTTACCGATGATGTTGGTCGTGGTAATGCGTTTGCAGACGAAGTGGCGAAAGACGTGTCAAGGGATGTGATGAGTCGGATGTATGTTGCGGGTCCGGCAAGTTGGGTTCCGGATAGAGGAATGTGCGAGGATACGATAGAGAGTTTGAAGTCTATTCAAGCTGAAGCTACAGAGAAAGAATTGAGTGTGTGGAGAGAGAGTACGGGTAAATTGGATGCAAATGGTTGTTGGGTTGAGTTGTCAGAGCATCAGCGATGGTTATTACCCGATGCGTACGTGCTTGCAGTGGTTACGATGGTGCATGGAATGGCTCATATCAGTGTGAAAGGGATTCGCAAGTTGTTGTCTCCAGTATGGCAAAATGCTGGAATTCCTAAGTGTGCAGAGAATGTGGTCAAGAATTGTATGGTGTGCTTGAAGTACAATCCTGGTAAAGGAACTCCAACCCCAGCTGGTCACTTTGCGCCTCCGACGTATCCGTTCGAGGTTTTGCAGCTAGATTTTATCCACATGGAGAGGTGCAACAACCTGAAATACGTACTCGTGGTTGTTTGCGCCTTCTCAAGATGGGTAGAAGCATATCCCCTGAAAGATAATACTGCCTTGTCCACAGCTAAAGCCCTTGTCAAAGAGTTTTTCCCTAGGTATGGTTTGCCGAGAATGGTCTAGAGTGACAATGGGAGCGAATTTGTGGGTCAAGTGATGAAGAGAGTATGTGAAGGGCTAGGAATCTGCCAAAAGTTCCATGCTGCAAATCACCCCCAATCAGCTGGACTAGTAGAGTGCTATAATGGCACGCTTAAACTGAAACTCGCCAAGATACAGGCGAGCTCTGGTCTTAAATGGCCTGATGCTCTGCCATTAGCACTTTTGTCAACAAGGATGACTGTACATTCCCGAGTAGGACTTAGTCCTTATGAGATTGTGTTTGGTCGCCCGGCCAACATATGGGGAGTGCCGAGGCCAACGAAATTTAGCGAGATTGAACACCCTGTATTACTTGATTATCTGTATGATTTGACGGCTAAATTGCGTGTCTTACACCAACAGGTTCACGATACACTGCCTCAGGTTTCTGAAGATACAGGACATGTCATCGATCCTGGCTCATGGGTGCTGATAAAAAACTTCCAGCGGACAAAGAACGATCAGCCTCGCTGGATTGGTCCCTACTTGGTACTTTTATCAACGCGATCTGCGGTGCGAGTGCAAGGAAGGAAAAACTGGATCCTCGGCGTACACTGTAAGAGGGTCCCTTTGCCTCTGCCGTATGACCGGTGGGTCCAGGAGGGTATTCCTGATTCAGAAACTGACACTGTGCCTCGTTTTCTGCCTTTTAGCGATGCCCGTTTAATTGGGACAAGTTCTGAGCAAGAAAGCGACGATCTTCTGCAAAAAGCTGTGCCACCGTCAGTTCATTTGGACACTACGGAGCCTGAACTCCTGTTTCGAGATCAGACATTGCCTGGGAAAGGTCGTTATAATTTGCAACCAAGAGTCATGGACAAATAAACTAAAAAGATTTCCTTTTATGATCTATTTTTGAACATTCAGCTCTCCCATCTGAGAAACTGTTTTGACCGATTTTTGTTTTTCGAGCCGCCATCCGGGTTCAGCTGTAAGGTCGCGGTGTCAAGTCTTTGGAGTGCAAGCCGGAGACACAAGGTCGATGGTACTGGTTGGTCCTAGGGCGTTCCCAGGACTGACAGACGTATTCCTTAGCACGGAACACCCAACAGCCGCGAACAGCACGGTTAGAGGATGGAGTTTTCCAAGATGGAGAGACCTGTTAAAGAAATGAATTTTAAAAGCAGAATGTGTAAAATCATGAGCAGAAAATGTTTTTAATATTGTGTCTTTTCATGTTGCTTAGCTTAATGATGTTTTTGATGGGATATATAATATTCTCTTTCCAAGTGACGTTTGCACCCACTACACACACTACACAGCCCATACCTTCCTCTACTGTTTCTCCACATTCTTTTCGTCCTCTGCCTGAACATGAGTCCATTAGAAGATTGGAATTCGTTAATAACTCCTTTGTTCAGCTTCTGCACCAACACCAACTAGTAGTGAACACGACTAACTGTTGGGTGTGTGGTCTTATGCCTCATACTACTGATAAAGGTATTCCTTATCTGGTCCTGCCATTCAGCTACAATGGTTCCGTGCGGGCATACAGAACGATGTTCATATATGCTCGCGAAGTCTACCCCCTACGTTCTGTGAAGGACAATCCAAAGAATAGTGCTCTAGTTAAGGGAATAGTCGACATGATTAGAGGAGTTAGCTCCTATGAGACTATCCCGAGAGATGAGACACTAGCTTATATTGGGTGGAACGTAGCCGGATATGGAGCTAGTCTGAGTGAGAACCAGCAAGCGAAAAGATCCTCTCCGATCTGGATCGTACCCCATCAGGGCCATCTTTGTCTGCAAGGTAATGGCAAGAATCCGAAAGCTCAGCTAGGGAAGAGTATCTGCACTGAGACTTATGTTTTTGCATCCCAAACTTCCCCATCGTTTCTAGCAGCTAAGGGTACCTATTTTGTCTGTTACGAGAGGGCGTACACATGGTTGCCCCCATGATTTTTCGGGCACGTGTTTTGCCACTCTCCTGTTGCCTCCTACCTACACAGCTGCGGCAGATTACCACAAGACGAGAGTTGTCAGAGGTGTCTTCAGTAAGGAAGATACCGCAGGACAAGAGTTAGGAGATTTCTCGAAGGGTTTTCTGCCGTTTTGGGGACCGATGGTTAACAGCAGGAACATACGGCAATTAACGAGAGTGGTTGAGTCCACCGTAGTTGAAACTGCCGGTGCCCTTAGTAACTTGACTGCTGAGCTCCAGTCGGATCGTCTCATGACTCTCCAGAACAGAGTTGCGTTAGACGTCATACTTGCAGATAGAGGAGGGGTATGTAAATTGATACAATCGAGCTACTGTGTTTTTATTCCAGACAATGCTCCGACAGTATACCAGGCCATTTCCAAGTTACATAAGATCTCCGAATCTATACACGTGGATAAAGGAGATTGGTCACTGATGGAATGGTTCTGGGAACTGATATCCACGTGGGGATGGAAGATTCTGATGGTCATTGGGATGATCTTAGCCATCCTTTTCCTGTTCTGTCTTTGTGTACAGTGTGCTCCTGCTATATGTGGCCTCTGTGCTACATCGTGTGTAAGGAGACCTGCATCACAAGACATGCTAAGTAATAGGATGATGCTACAGCAACATCTCGATGATCTGATGAGTATAGACCTAGATTCAGACTGACATGGGTTTAGGTTATTGCCTATGTAAGGGCAAAAGGAGGGTCTGAGGTTCTGAGATTCTAAACCCGTTTCATAAATGTCGTCGTATCATGACAATTTTGGTATCAGCGAACCTAAAATGGCGAGCGTACGATGTATGCGTATTTTCGTCATGTTCGAGTAGCGTGTTCCCCATGAAATCAGGGATCCCGATCTGAACCCTTGGGTTCCATTTTGTGTGCGGCAGCCATTTTGTGGTTGCCCTCACATAGGCCGATGACTAAGGCTGAACTAGTTCTTGGGACACGTACACCTTTAGCTGACTTCTGCGTGACCTGGGCAAGCTGACTCCGTTGCCCGAGGCCGGACTTGTTGAGCCAGTTCCTTGCTCGACAGCTGGTCAAGATTGTGGATCAGGGCGCAGGACATCATAGACCTTTTTATTGCACACAACTATGTCTTATCTTACTCACACCTGTCTCTGCTCCTTTCTTTATGGTCCGTTTACGATGGAGAGGTGCCCGTTTTATTAGGGGTCCGTTCGACTTATCTGATGAAAAATGTAGGGCCTTCCCGGGAAATTGATAGTGGGCTGGACAATGAAATGTGGGTTTGTCATGCAATGCCTTTTGTCGTGCACACATGGGATTGGTCAACTGTAAATAAGGAATGTTTGCCTGAAGCACAATATTTGGTATAAAAGGGATGGCTTGCTTTGTAAGATTGAGCAGTCTCCTACGAATATACAGCCTTTGTACTTCGTCGACCTCTGTTACTGGTTGCAGCCAATAAATTCGATCTTTGACGTCACCAAGAAGAGTCCGCGTTTCTGTAGTTCTGAGACAGGTGAATCCGGAGACTTCGGGTGTGTCCCCTGGCACCGCTGGGTTCTAAATAACCCGGTTCTTCAGATAGTTCCGAGCTTCAAGAAAGCTAGATGGGGGTGTAGACCTTTCTCTCTGGCTGTGGCCAAACTCTGAATTCCCTTCCTTCCTTAATCTCTGGTCTGGAAACTCACTCTCTATTCCGTAAAGCCTTGAAGACCTGGCTTTTCACCCTTTAAAGTCTCTGAGATGTGCACTTATCTGCACAACTGTCTCCTGGCCCTTTCCATAGCGCCTTGACGCCCCTGGGCAAAGTTCACTCTTTACAAAGCTAATATTCATTCATTCAAGTACACCAACATGGTCACCGGAGGTTAGGAGGTGAGAATTGGACAGCCACAGAGTATACCCTGCAGGCGAGAAAAGCCTAACAGGGACAACTCCAGGAGATAGGCATGGTAGGACCATCAACTATTGAACCAATCTTGAAATACAAGAAGGTGAGAAGCCAGGTAGTAAGGATGAAGAGTGGTCATTCCCATGCCACCATCATACTTGCCTCATTGGCATTGTGAAAGGGCAATATGGTGTCGTGATCCATGCCACAGAAACATGATGGCCGTCTGGCCAGGGCATTGAACCACATCCACGGCAGGTGGAGCAACAAATTCTGAAAGATGTACAGGAACCTTGGCGGGATCATAATTTATTTGGGGCTTTACGCCCTAGAACATTTAGAGGGAGTGATAACCATCTACTAAGGTCAGTTTTGGCCCTTTGGACTAAGGGTTGCAAGTTTAGGGTCGATTGTAGGTTCTGGGTGTAAAGAGACGCAGATAACCAAGTATTTAAAGCTAAGATAATGTTGAAGGATGATCATCTGAGAATCAAAGCAGCATCTAGAGGAGACTTAGGAGACCGATACGGAATTGGAAGGCATCATCCTCAGACAAGAGGCCTCCTCAAAACATTGTAATATTTGATGACAGCGAGGACCACTTGTAGCTGGGTATGCAAGATATAAAAGGACATCATTCGCGTACAGAGCTATCCAGTTAACCAGGTCGGCACTCCACCGCCATCCCGAAAATTGGGCATCTAAATGGAATATTTGGGGCAATGGCTCGATGGCGACGGCAGAGAGGAATGTGGATAAGGGACAACACTGGTGGGTCTTACACTCTGTGGAAAAAGTGGAGAAAGTACCCCGTTGATCTGGACTCGGGCATTGGGATTGGATTAAAGGGAGGCAACCATGCCACGGAATCGAGGACTGAAGCCAGCCCGGGTTATCACCAGTTGCAGGTAATCACAGTCCACCATGTTGAAATTGAATTAAACATTTGCTTTATGAAAATGATTCTTATAAGTATGAAGCCTACAAAAAAGTGCTACTGAGATTTGAGGTTAAGAGACAAGCGCTTTAACCAGTAAGCCACAGCACATATTTTACTCATAATGAAGAAATAATTAATGTATTGCTGATGATGGGAATTCAGCACATGCAATGAAGTCCTCTTTCTATGGATTGCAATCTTAAACAAGAAAGGATTCTTTAAAACTAAATAAGAATAACTGTGAATATTTTACAAATAATTGTTTTACAGAAATACATAAATTTTGCTCAAATCCTGGGTTATATTTCATTGATGTCTTTCTCACTTTAAAATCACAGTATTGCTTCTATAATCGTGACAACACTTTGAGTTTTTATTAGTTTTAGGGTGATCTTTTCAACAGTAGGATGAATCAGACTTTTCTACTTTGATTTTATCACAGGAAGACTTAATGAAAATGATTTGTTATTTAACAGTAAGCAAAGCAAGGTAAGGTGCTGCTGAGCTTTGAACTCAAGATCTCCTGTAGACAGGTGCTTTAACCAGCTAAGCCACAGCACCACCTTCTCATTGCTTTAATGGACAGTTTAGTTTATGGTTTTCAAGAGAATAGTGCATTTTCATTTTCATTATCTTTTCTAAGTTCACGGACCTCTATAATGAAAACATTTTAGACAGGGACACTAAACTTATTTAAAATCACCTCATTAATTTATCACTTACCCTATTCATAGAATTTTGAATTACGCCTGGTTCAAGAATGCATTAATTGAATTCAACTCTATAATGATCCTTTATCTCTATCTAGCTCTTTTTTATTTTATTTTCCATTTTTCATTCAAGACATTGCTTTGAAAATCTTCACAATACAAAGTTTTTAATTTCAATTTAAGATGAACATTACCGAATGTTCACAGAACCAGACTATTCTTTTGAAATTGGATTAAACATGTGCTTGATGAAAATCATTCTTACAAGTATGAAGCCAATAAAAAGGTGCTACTGAGATTTGAACACAGGTTTTCCTGTCTACGAAACAGGCGCATTAACCACTAAGCCACAGCACCTACTTTACTTATAGTAAAGAAATAATTAATGTAGTGTTGATGATGGGAATTCAGTGCCTAGAATAAAGTACTCTTTATATCGATTGCAATGTTATACAAGAAATTATTTTTTATCACTAAACAAGACTAACTATGTTTTAAAAAAAGAACACTTCTTAATTTCAATTTCATTTTTTTAATAGTTTACAAATAATTGTTTTACAAACATCAATATTGCTAGAATCTTGTTTTATGTTTCAACTAATTCTTACTCATTGATATACCTTTGCATTTTACAATCACAGTATTGGTTCTATGATCTTGGCAACACTTTAAGTTTTTATTAGTTTTAAGGTGATCTTTTCAACAGTAAGATGAATCAGACTTTTCTACTTTAATTGTATAACAGGACTTAACGAAAATTATTTGTTATTTAACAGTAAGAAAAGCAAGGCGCTGCTGAGATCTGAACTCAGGACCTCCTGTTTACTAAACATCCCCCTCTCCGCAGCGGCCCTCAAGAGACTGCCACGGCTGGTACCTCCAGCGGCCCTATTTATTGCCTGTGGCTTAGGTCTACTCCTGATCGCCCCCCCCCCCCACACTGCCCGCTCCCCGCCCCAATCATGCTGAAGAAAGCGGCAAGAAGAAATGGTGATCGGGCCCCCCGCTGGTCACCGGAGGCCGCAAGCTGGATGCTGGCCCCTACTGAAAGTAACTTTCTGATTCATGGACACCAATGGAAGTCTCGGATACCCCTCGGACGTTCCTGTGGCTGTTTTTTTGTTTAAGGGAGGAAGCTTGTGGGCTGCTGAATCCTGTGGGCTGCTAAATCCGGACGCTCCTCCGGCTGTTTGTTTGTTTTTGTCTTCGGCGCTGAAGCCTGTTTGCTGCACTCAGCCCCCTCCGCCTGCAACGCTGATGATCTCGACCGCTCACACATTTTTCTGACTGCGATCGGGCTGTCCGCTGGGCATCAGAGGCTGCAGGCTGGCTGCAGACCGCTACATATTGGAACTACAGAGCACAAGGACATCGGCTTAAATCTCTGTGGCACCTGGACGCCCCTGCGGCTGGCTGCTCACAGAGTTCCCCATTCAGAGGAATGTAGTGGATGATGCTGAATCATGCGGGCTGCTGTTCCTAACCTTTTACGCTTACAGCAGTAAGTGCCCTTAGTTACACGCCTGTCTGATGTTTGAATGGCTTTGGAAAGACTACTTGCTCCCAATCTCCCAACAATGACTGAAGGCTTTGTAATACTAAAGGGGCCTATTGGCAGGACTCCATCTTCACTATTCTGGCTCCCCTCTAAAATGGCCGCTCCCTTCTCAGGAGTTCTAAATCTGGACCAAGTGCCCCTCTACATTGGATGCTCCCTGCGCAGTTGTGAGTTGTGAGATAGCTGAACATACTCTCACGACCCCAGCACCAGGCATCCAGACCTTTGCACATGACTTAGCACATGTCCATTTTCTGCATTTTCCTGATGGTTATTAATGGATACCACCTGCTCATCAGTACTATTCCATGGTTGTTATCTTAACTCCCATCACACACTTTCAGGAATTCCATAACGAGTCCTAACATATGACCATTACTCAGCAGATCACTAAATTCTTCAATAGGCGGCTCCCTGGACACATGTGAAGCCTAAAGTCCGCCCCCTGGTCATCATTGTATCTCTAGAACTACTGCTTGTCTACATTATCTGTCTCTCTCTAAAACTGGTAGTGACCTGCTCTTACAGACGCCGGATTACTGCTAACTAGACCTACCCTTTTGTTCAACTACTTTCATTGCCGCTTCCAGCATAAAGTAGCAACCCTTGGTTATAATAGTATTCCGCGCACCCCAACTGGATCCCTGGGGTCTCTTTCCCTCCCTGACCTTTCTGCTATACACCCTTCCAAAGAGAGCACCCTCACGACCACCCTTCCCCAGTCCAAAATGGACTCCAGACTAGAACAATTTGGCACCAATACCTACACAATTAATTATCCGATCAGCCTCTCCAAAAATTCAACAAAAGCTTTGAAACACAGTCTCCTCAAAGCTAATCCCGAAACCCTTATTTCTGACCCCTACATCTGTCCAAAAAAAGGTACTATCACTTTGACCTGATCTTCTACACTAAAAGAAGAGCCCAGTGGAGGTCGATGTTCCACTCCTCACTCAATGTCTCCTCGACTAAAAAATTCCCTCATGGACTTAGACTATTGGCTACGTCGTCTCCCAAATTTAGAGCAAATGCTACAATATCCATCTACAACAATGGGACGATTCTAATTCAGGCCTCCGACCACAACCTTGACATCTTTGATGACTGTTTTGCCCTGCTTAAAGGTTCTCTGGTCACTAATGTTTCTCCTGCTCAACCTAGAAGCAGGAGTGCCCTTCCCCCGTCTCTAGAAGATACTGATCCCTCCCCTAGGGAGCTCAACCTGGGGACTGCCCATCATACCTTTACCAACACAAACATGACCTTACCTCCTCCTACCTGAGGCTCCCCAATTGCACCCAACTTCCACCGTTCAATCTATTCACCTGCCCCCAACGCAGGAGCACAGCATATTCCCGGCGCCGCCGCCCTCCTCTCTGGCACCTCCCCGTCACCCAGCATTTCCCCCCTTCGTCACTCCCTCACTCAACAGACGGCACCGCCGCACTGCAACTTAAACTCGTCTAACCTCCCTACCCCTAACTTTCCCTCCCCTAACCTCTTTTCACCCTTTCCCCGAACCTCACTCCCATGGCCCACTCTCTTGGCAATCCCTTACAGGACACCTCCCCTAACCTCCTTTCTGCTATCCCCCGTTCCCCGAAATTCTCTCCCATGGCCCACTATCCTGGCAATCCCTTACAGGGCACTGGGAAACCTCCCAATCCCCCTTTTCGCAACCTCAATCCCATTGTCATCTCTTCTGACACTCCTCTACTTCACAGTGGTATTTCTCACAACCCCCCTACTCCCAACCTCCTTCCCACTGCACGCTCTCCTTGCACTCCGGCTCATCACAAAGAGACCTCCCCTCCTGCTGTCCTCACCCCTCATCCAGCCCCCTGCCCACCCACTGTCTATTCCTCCTCCTACCCTCCACGTTATACATAATCCTCATTCAGAACCCGCTGTTAAACTCAAGGAAATAAACCAAGTACTTCTATCTCTCAAAATTGTCATTCAAAACCTCATTGAGTCAACCGAAGAGCTGGCACTTGATCTCCCCTCCAACAAGAGCTCTCAGGAGACCCCACATAGGTCTCTGTCGAAACCCCCAGCCCAGAACTGGACTACCAACCCCTATCCTAACCCCCCTGCTAGAACCTCCAGGACCATGAACCCTCTCTCAGTACCAGATATTCCCTCAGGCCAGAACTGGAACACCACCCCCTTCCCGAATGCCCCATCTAGACCCTCTGGGTCCTTAAATCCTCTTTCTGAGCCAGATATCATCTCCCTCCTCAGATCATACACCTCGCCACACTCACTCAACTCAGTCCTCTCTAGATCAGCACAAGCAACCCCTCTACCTACCCCAGCCAGATCCCTCCTATGAAATTTGTCTCGGAACCAATCCAAAGCATCACATCCAACCCTTACAGAGCTCCCAGACTCAACACCAATGCCCTTAACACTAATATTCTCAAGCAGATCCCCTTCATACACCCATCGCTCACTGACAGCCTGCACAAACCGCACCTGAACTGTATGTTATTTAACTGCAGATCAGCGGTTAAATATGCTGCAGACCTTGCAGATCTTATCCTTGCCTATGAACTGGGCCTCAGTCAATCCCGACTCGATTTCAACAATGCCCTTTACCTAGGAGCCCCTGACTACGTGCTGCAGAAACTCCAGCGCACACAGAATTGCGCAGCTCGCACGCTTCTCCAAATTCCACGCAGAGAATCGGCTAAACCAGGGATCAGGTCACTGCACTGGCTCCCGGTCAGGGATAGAATAAAATTTAAGACTCTGTGCATATCGCACCAAGCCTTCCACAGAGCCAGACCTGAGATCAACCACACTCTTCTGACTCCCTACTGTCCCGGCAAGTCACTTCGCTCAGAGAACGCATTCCTTGCTGCAGTTTCCAGAGTAAAAAGGTCCAGAGCAGGAGGTAGGTTCTTCGCGCTTAACGCTGCTAAATTATGGAACTCCCTTCCCTTTTCACTTAGGTCTAACCCTATCTTGTCATCCTTCCGTAAAGAGCTAAAAACACATCTTTTCAGTAATTAGCCCCCCACTTGGATCCCTCCCCCCTCCCCTCAGAGTTCTGTTATCTTTACTCAGCGCTTGGACGCCCTTGGGCAGCAGCCGCGCTGTACAAAACTCCTTTTCATTTCATTTCATTTAATTTCACTGGACCTGCTTGTCCTCACAGAAACATGGCTCAACGACTCATCTGGGCCTATCCTTGACATACTAGTCCCTCCCAGCCACAATTTTATCAGACTTGACCGCGTCAAGAAAATTGGTGGGGGCATAGCCTGCATCTTCCGCAACTCTCTCACAGCCAAACAATTCTCCTCAGCTAATTTCTCCTCCTGTGAATACTTAGGAATAGACATCACTAGTCCCCACAGACAACTATGCTCCCTGCACATCTTCTAGCACCCCCCTGGTGATAACCTCCCTCTAATTGAACAAACTATGGAAACCATCTCCTCCAACCTGGGCCGCCACTGCCCACAGATCTTCCTTGGTGACTTCAACCTTCACTGGAATGACCCACATGATCATGTGGTTAACACTCTCAAGAACTTCTTAACAGACCTCTCCCTATCTCAATTCTGCAACAACCCCACCCACAACTTAGGCTCGACATTGGATCTAATCATCTCCAACCCCAACACCATTCTTCCAGAATCTATTCTTCCCTGTGACTGGTCGGACCATCATATTATCAACTACCGTATCCTTGAATGCTGGAAACCCAACAGATCACAACCACTAAAATTAAAACCCTGGAAGAGATCGCTTCTCAACACTAGCGCTAATGAGCTCATAGCACACTGCAATGTCTCCCTACCACTACCTGCAAACATGACCGACATGCACAACCTCACTTTGCACTATAACAATGCCATGCTCAAGGCGCTGAATGCTGTGGCCCCCCTTCAGCTAAAAAGAATTCCCGCCAAGGATTCCAAACCTTGGTTCAACGACAACCTAAACGAGAACAGACGTAACCTCAGACTAGCTGAACGCTCCTGGAGATCCACTCCCTCCACTGATCTGCTAAAAATCCTTAGACTCAAAAGAAGTAGATACAACAAACTCATCAGAACCACGAAACTCTCCTTCTTCAAAGCCCAACTTGACAAAGCAAGAAATCGCCCGAAACGACTATTTGAGCTGATTAAAACACAATCCAGCAACGCACCCACACATTTTCAACAATCTGCTCATTCACAGCCAACCTGCGAAGCGGTTGCTGACTTCTTCCTAGAAAAGTTGAACAAGATCTAATCTGACCTAAGGTTGGCTGCACTCTCACTCTCACCCCTTCCTGCCTCCTCCCTCTCCAGGCCATCGCCCAACCAGGCTGTTATCTCTCTCACAAACAATGCCTCTTGGAGCCTGTCCACTCCCCTCGATGACACTACCATCCTCTACACACTCTTGACCATTAAACCTTCAAACCACTTCAACGACCCCCTACCTCCCAACTTCTATAATGAAATGATAGGCTATTTAACACCGCTCTGGTCCATGATTATCAACGCCTCTCTCCGGCAAGGTGAGATCCTGGACTGCCTGAAGGAGGGCCTAGTGCTACCCATCCTAAAAAAAACCTCGGCTGACCCTGAAGACCTGAATAATTACAGACCAATCACAAACATTCCTACCTTGGCTAAACTACTAGAGAAATGTGTTCATGAGCAACTGCGTAGACACATTGAACAATTCCAGCTCCTCAACCAATTTCAATCGGGTTTCTGCCCTGGCCACAGCACCGAAACAGCCATCACTCACATAGTGGATGACCCTCTCACTTTACTGGACCAGAATGAAGCCAGCCTACTAATTCTTCTCGATCTCTCATCTTCATTCGACACTGTCAAGCATGACAATCTTCTCCACCTCCTTGAATGCAGAATGGGTCTATCTGGCACGGTCCTTTAAAGGTTTGCCTCTTACCTCAACAATAGAGCTCAAAGAGTCAAATCCAATCAGTCACTATCCAACCCCAGTCTTTGGATGCTGGGTGTTCCCCAAGGGTCCTCACTCTCCCCCACACTCTTTAACCTCTTCCTGGAACCACTGACAGTTATTCTTAAAGCCTCAAACATCCAATATCACATGTACGCCGAGACACCCAACTATACATGAAAATATCCTCCCTCGAAGACGTCAATGCTCTCAACGGAACCCTGCTCAAAACCCTAAACTGGCTTATCTCCAACCACCTCAAACTAAATTCCTTCAAGGCGGAATTCCTCCTCATTGCACCAGCTAGACAAACCCCCACTGTTGTGAAATATCTCTCTAATCTCACCGCGCTCAATTGCACACCTCACCTCATTGACTCCACAAAATCACTAGGAATTCTGCTTGATAAAAACCTAAACATGCAAGAGCACATCAGAGCATCTACCAAAGGAGCGAATTTCCAGTTGTGCATCCTAAGAAAACTCAAACCCTACCTGCCCCATGGGGACTTCAAATCGGCAGTGCAAGCACGGGTCATCTCCAGACTCGAATATGGCAGTGCTACTTTATGCGGACTGCCGAAACTCAGTTTAGCCCTATCAGATTTTCGCTAAATGCAGCTATGAGACGCATGACGGGTTCTAAGAAAACCAACCACATCTCGCTGGACCTGAAATCACTCAACTGGCTTCACGTTGAGGCAAGGATCCAATTACAGATTGCTTGTATGACCCATAGAGCTCTTCACTTCAATACCCCACTCTATCTGGCAAATAAACTGGAACTCTCTGGTTGATCCCTGCACACAAGGGGCACAGGCACCTTACTGCTCAAGCCAAAGAAATTCAATAAGCTTAAAACCTACAACCGTACATTCTCAGACATTGCCCTGAGAATCTGGAACGCCCTTCCAGTGGAGACAAGGCTTATTCCATCCACCTTTGCTTTCAAAAGGGAAATGAAAGACCTACTAATGAACAAGGCACCAATCTAGAAACGTTGCTACTCTTGATTATCCTAACTATTGCATGCCATCTGTTGCGACCCATTGTTGCCTGCCATAATGTCCCTTTTGGTCTTGTTGTATATTGTCCTAAATTTCCTGCTGCAATTGCCTTCTACCTATTTCCCTCCTCTTTGTAATATTTACGCTTGTGACACATTGACCTACTTGTAACTTGTTATGTCTTTGAACTATGGGGCATATTATCAAGGGGGTTTATCTCCGCTTTTTTGGCTTTAAAAGCCAAGAAAGCGGAGTTAAAATTATCTCCCTATTACCTAGCTGTCGCTAACACCAGTTAGCGACAGCTAGTAGGAGATAGCGACCATCTTGTGCCCCACTTTGCATGTCAGTGATATTTATCACTAATGACATGCAAAGTGGGCGTGCCAAGATGTTAGCGACTGGAAACAGTCGCTAACATCGCTATCTCCTATTACCAACTTTTGGAGATATTCGCGCTAAGCGCGAATATCTCCAAAAACTAACACCTGCCCTGAGCAGTTCTTAGCCATGTTATCCAATGGGAGGTGGATAACATGGCTAAGAGCATTAGCTCGGTAATGCATGAATATCGCTGACTTTTCAGCGATATTCATGCATTGCGGCCGTTTTTTATCGCATTTGCGATAAACCTTGATAATAGCAAGGTTTATCTGCGATAATTCCTGACGATGCTTAGCGTTAAAAAATTCGTTGCTAAGCATCGTTAGCGATAAATATCGCTTAACGTTGGTAATATGCCCCTATGTTCCTTTTTCTTCGTCATCCTTATGTAAAGCGCTCTGATACCCACTTGGGTCATGTTCGAGCTATACAAAAATTACAAATAAATACATTTAAAAAAACAGCTAAGCCACAGCACCTAGTCTACTTCTAATGAAGAAATAATTAATGTAGTGTTGATGATGGGAATGCAGTGCCTAGAATAAAGTCCTCTTTATATTGATTGCAATGTTATAAAAGAAATTATGTTTTTTTACTAAACAAGAATAACTATGTTTTAAAAAAAAGAACTCTTTAATCTCAACTTCATTTTTTGAATAGTTTACAAATAATTGTTTTAAATACATACATCAATATTGCTAGACTCTTGGTTTATATTTCATCTAAGTTGTCGTAATCCAAGGTTGGCAAGGATGGCCATCAGTGCGGTGGAGTTTACGTCATAGTTATCATTACGGTGACAGTAAATTTCCACAAGGAGGATGTAGTCCGTGTATGCGAGGACATGCTTGCTGATGAGGTGAGCAATGGAGTTGGTGAATAGTGCTTGGACTCCACGTGTTCTTTAGATGAGTGTTCCTCAGAGGGTGTTGTTTGTGTGGATCAGTAGAAGCATGTTTTAGGCGATGTGGAGGGTGTCGTTGTTGTTGGTTGTGAGTGTGGGATTATTAATGTGGATGATGGGAAGTCCTACTACCACTCTGTTGGTGTGGTGTTAGCGGGATTTGTAATTTCCTTCAGGTATGTCTATGGTGATGTATGTTGGCAAGGTGGTGTTCTGCCTGCTTAACGTCCACAACACCAGCCAGCCCTACTACAGCAACTTCCTCTACACAGGACCAAGAACGTGACTTACAGAGTACTTGTGGAAATGCCGGGTGCATGCACACACCTCATCCCCAACATACCCAGCTGCTGCCACATGACCATCCGCCTGAGATACCTAAAATGGTCCCACAGTCAAATGCACTTTCACCTTCATACTCATCAGCCACACTCAGTCGGCACTCCACAGATCCTGGCAAAATAAATGATATGGACGTCTGACATCTAACACCCTATTGAACAGAGTCCCTGTTGGCACCCTCGGCCAGGCCATCAATCTTCACATCCACAGTACAACAGCATGTGGCTGCTAGTTTTCATTCCTAATTAGACAGATCCTGGTGCCCCCTCTGTGGAGACCTAGCATATTTGCCATGCTCTTGACTCCTCACACACTCTTGTATGACTGTCTGTCATTGCAGTATTTCAAGCAAACCCCATCTTCTGCAGTTAGTAACCATCACGGGTGAGTCTTGCAATCCATGTATGCAATTTCGGCTATCTTGTGACCTATGTATTTCCACTGCCTAACTAAAATCCATGAGTGTTGATGGCAATAGTTTGCAGGAGAGGGTGGCATTTGAAGACATTTCACCTCACAAATGTATTAGTATCTGAGTACATACAAAGACATCAATGCTTTTAGTGCAAGTGAGATTTATTTTTTAGTCTTGTGCGTGTAACGTGAGTAGGTGCTATACAAGAAGGGGGGAATCCAAAGTTCACAGCGGAGATCTGATGCCTTACAGTATGGGTCAACTGAGTCCAGGCCACAGTGCTTGGCATCATTGGCCACACTGCGACCAGCAAGTCCATGTGGGAGAGAGTTAAAGTCAATAGGGTGATGCTGTTGCACACAAAGGCAAGATGCCAGACCAGGTGACCTGGGAGTTGTTCCTGGCCCTATGCCTCTCCACGTCTTGACCGTGGACGACCAACCTTCCTTGGGGGACCCTCACGTGCAGGCCTTGGCGAAGCATGGGAATCTCCGTCTGACAATTCCGCCTCCTCCTCCCTCCCTGTGCCTGTTGTTGATATTTGCCTAGATGTTTCTGGCCTCGTGACACAGGGAGGGTGCTGAATGTTGACAGCGATCAGACGGAGCGATTGGTTAATTTCCTGATGCGCCGTCACTAGCTCATCCAGTCTTGCCTCCATCCGTCCCTGGTGTCGTTCTTGACTGGCATGTAGCTGGGCCTGCTGCTCTGTCATTTTGTTGAGGGCTTCCACTACCAGACTGAACTCCCTGGTGTCCCGCCGGTATTCATCCATGATGTCTCGTAGTTCAGACATATCGGGCCCTGCAGCTGGCTGGTCAGGTTCCCGCCTCCGCCTAGCGCCACTCCCACCACCCCTGCCAACGCGAGCCGGTCCGACGCTTGTGGGCACATCATGTCGACGGGACCCATGAGTGCTGGCAGTGGAGGTGTCATCTGCCACCTCATGGGTGCCCGGCGAACGATGTCCCTCATTTGCAGACAGGCTCTGTTGTGTATCGGAGTGTGGTCTAAATATCGAGTTTTTATTTTCGACTGGACATAATATCGACTCCAGAATATCGAGATGGCATTAATATCGAGGTAAGTAATATTGATGTATTTATTATCGATTTTCATGTATGTTTAAAAATATCGATTGAAAAAATATCGAGTAAGTAATATCGATAGTAAAAAATATCGTTATTTTTAGTAGTTAAAAAATATCGAAAGTCAAAATATCGGTTTTAAGAATATCGAAAGTTGTGTTATCGACAGTCATGATTAAATATATGATATTTTTTTATGTATTTATATTGAAAAAAATTTTATTAAAAATTAATAAATATAAAGATGTATTCAAATAGTATAATAATTTCTAGGAGCGGGTAGTGGGTTTTTAGGGGAATAGGGTGGGAAGTAATTTAATTATAATTAATTAAATATGTAAATGTATTAATTGGTAGTAATATTTAATTAATTGTTAATTAAATAATATTTTTAAATTATATTAAATTTAATGGCTAATTAATTTAAGTTAAATGATTAATTGGTAATTATGGTAATTTAAATAATTTATGTCATGTAGCGGGTTGTGGGTTCTTAGGGGAATAGGGTGGGAAGTAATTTAATTATAATTAATTAAATATGTAAATTTAATAATTGGTAGTAATATTAAAATAATTGTTAATTAAATAATAGTTTTCAATTATATAAAATGTAATTGTTAATTAATTTAATTTAATTGATTAATTGCTAATTATGCTAATTTAAAATATTTATGTGATGTAGCGTGTTGTGGGTTTATAGGGGAATATGGTGGGAAGTAATTTAATTATAACTAATTAAATATGTAAATTTATGATTTGGTAGTAATATTTAATTAAAAGTTAATTAAATAAAAAAAAAATTAATTATATAAAAATTAATTTGTACATCATTTAATTAAATTGATTAGTTGGTAATTATGTTAATTTAAATAATGTATGTCATGTAGCGGGTTGTGGGTTTATAGGGGAATAGGGTGGGAAGTAATTTTATTATCAATCATTAAATATGTAAATTTATTAATTGTTAGTAATATTTAATTAATTGTTATATAAAAAATATTTGTTGATTATTTATAATTTAATTGGTAATTAATTTAATTTTATTGATAAATTGCTAATTATGTAAAATTACATTTTTAATTTCCTGTAGCGGGTTGTGGGTTTATAGGGGAATAGAGTGGGAAGTAATTTAATAATAAAGAAGGAAATAATAATATTTTTTAAAGGTATACAACGTTTACCACGCAACTTTTACTACGCACTACCATTACAACGAAAATTTTACTACGCAAATACCCTTATAACGCATGTATTTACAACGAATTTTTTTAGAACGCAGGTACTTTTACAACGCATACCATTACAACGTAAGTATTTGTAAGTATATAATTTTTATTAAAAATGTTATAGGTTTGGGTTTTTGGGTAAAGGGGTTTTTCTAGCGTTCAGGGTCAGTTTTGGGTTTTTGGGTAAAGGGGTATTTTTAGGGTTCAGGGTCAGTTTTGGGTTTTTGGGTAAAGGGGTATTTTTAGGGTTCAGGGTCAGTTTTCAGTTTTTGGGTAAAGGGGTATTTTTAGGGTTCAGGGTCAGTTTTCAGTTTTTGGGTAAAGGGGTATTTTTAGGGTTCAGGGTCAGTTTTCAGTTTTTGGGTAAAGGGTTTTTTTTAGTGTTCAGGGTCAGTTTTCAGTTTTTGGGTTAAGGGGTATTTTTAGTGTTCAGGGTCAGTTTTCAGTTTTTGGGTTAAGGGTTTTTTTTAGGGTTCAGGGTCAATTTCAGTTTTTGGGTAAAGGGGTATTTTTAGGGTTCAGGGTCAGTTTTCAGATTTTGGGTAAAGGGGTATTTTTAGGGTTCAGGGTCAGTTTTCAGTTTTTGGGTAAAGGGGTATTTTTAGGGTTCAGGGTCAGTTTTCAGTTTATGGGTAAAGGTGTATTTTTAGGGTTCAGGGTCAGTTTTCAGTTTTTGAGGAATGGGGTATTTTTAGGGTTGAGGGTCAGTTTTCAGTTTTTGGATAAAGGGGTATTTTTTGGGTTCAGGGTCAGTTTTCAGTTTTTGGGTAAAGGGGTATTTTTAGTGTTCAGGTTCAGTTTTCAGTTTTTGGGTAAAGGGGTATTTTTAGGGTTCAGGGTAAGTTTTCAGTTTTTGGGTAAAGGGGTATTTTTAGGGTTCAGGGTCAGTTTGGGGTTTTTGGGTACAGGGGTACAGGGTAAAAATTACGTTTATACTTGGTGGAGTTGGAATAGTAATTTGTATGGGTTCAGTGTCCAGCACCTTCCCTGATGTTATACTTGGTGGAGTGGGAATAGTAATTAGTATGGGTTCAGTGTCCAGCACCTTCCATGAGTTTACAATTGGTGAAGTGGGAATTGTAATTTGTATGGTTTTAATGTGTAGTATGGTTTTGTGAGTTTATAATTGGTGCTGTGTAAATAAGAACATTTTTTAATACAAATAACTATTATTGATAGGATACTATAATAAAGTTTTAAAATTACATTTAAAAATTTGTATTAATGATAATTATTGTTATTGTAGTAGTTAAAAGATAAATACATTTTTACATTTATTAAACTTTAAAATGCATTTTTAAATAGAAAATGTCATATGCAATTAATAATCATATAGAATAATAAAGAAGGAAACATACACAGGGTTAAATGGAATAAATGAAAAACAGTTTAACATATACTAAATAAATTATAAGTAGAGATGTCTTTTTTATTTCTATTGAAAATTGTAAGTAAACAGTTTTTATTATCCAAAAAAATATATGAAGTGCATATATATGTTTTTAACAAATAAATGATATTTAAATATTTATATGTTTATTCACATATATTGTAATTAAATTAATTAAAGAAACAAATTGGTAATATGTACTTTTCATTTAATAACAATTATGTTATTCACATAGACATTGAATATATTGTCATAGATAAATATGTATATTTGTTTTATAACAGTAACATTTTTGTTTTTTACAAAGTTATCATATTTATTTTACAAATTAATATTATGAATATTTAACATATTTATAATATTAATTTTAACATAGATAAACACACAAATACATTTTTTAATACATACATAGGGCCCCATTAGGATGGCGGGCGGACTTTGCCCGCCCGCCATCCTCACGGTACTAGGGACCGGCCGCCATGAGGGCGGGGGTCCCGTTTGCAGCATTAGGATGCGCCCGCCACAGTGGCGGGCGCATCCTGTATTCCCATCATTGTGGCGGGCGGTGCACTCTGCACCGCCCGCCACAATGCTGAAAATGCTTTGCAGCATTTGCATGACGAAAGCGGCAGGCACCGCGCGGTGCCTGCCGCTTTCATTATGCAAATGCAGGGGGGTACCATAGGTACCCCCCGTGTGCCACCCCCCTTTGGCCTTTACTCTGGGGGCCCACAGGGGGCCCCCGGAGTGAACACCGCATGCCTTTCCGTGGCGGCATTGCCGCCACGGAAAGGCATTGAAAAATTCCCATTGTAATATTGCAGGCGGTGTCTGATAAACACCGCCTGCATGTAACTCGTTTCCCACCCCGGCCGCAAGGCGACCGGGGCGGTAAAGTGGCGGCCGGTGTTTGGCTCCGCTGCGGGCCCCCCCGCCATTGTAATGTGGCGGGGGGGAAAAGGGTGGCGGGCGGGCATTTCTGTCGGGCGGATCGCCACCGCCACCATGGCGGTGGCGATCCGCCCGACATCATAATGGAGCCCATAATGTTTAAACTAATATGAGCTATTTTTATAAACAAATTATTTGTAACAAGGTTATATATTCACATTTGTTTAACATATAGATTATTTTCAACATGTATATATAAATAATAACATATTATTTAAAGTAACAGATAACAGTTGAATAATTATTTGAAAGTAATGAATATTTAAGAAATAATTTTCTACAATTTAAATAATTATTTACACTTAATGTAATACTCAGTGTATTTTTTTAAAGTGTTGAAATATAGAAATTAATTAGGTTTTTGCTGTATACAGGGACTACTTTTTAACCGCGTAATGTTATTTAGGCTTACTTGGTGCTTCAACAGATCGCGGTTGGATGCTGCTTCGCGTTAGAGAGGGTAAGTTTGTTTTTATTGTATTTTATAAGTTAATGAAGTTAGTGTTAGTGTATGCGTGGTGTGTTTAAGTTTATGTACATCGGGTTATTAAGAGAAGATTGTGTTTTCGGTTTTAGGTAGAGTGTACGATATTTAATTTTTACCGCGTTTTAGTTGTAGGTGTGTGACGTGAGCTAATATGTTTAAATGTTACAAAGATAATATGTTTGGTGTATAAATATGTCTTTTTATATATGTATGGGTGTTTTTGTGTGGGTGGGTATGTATTTTATTTTTTCAAGGTTATCGTCGCGTTTTACTGTTTTTGAGGAGGTCCTTCTTTTTCGATCAGAGTTGTGTGACGAGTATTATATACTCTTATTTTAGCACACAAATGTTTTGGTTTTCACGTTTTGCAGGAGCATTTATTGTAACTAATTACTATTTTCGGGTTTTCAATGGTATATCGTGTGTATTACATTGGAGAGGAGTCGCTATGGATTTGCTTGTATTTTTGCATTTTTTTTTGGGCTTCCATGGATTGAATGGGTTTTTGCTATGGTGTCGTATGGATTGCTTGGAATTGGATTACGTTTGAAGGTGCAACAATAAGGTAATTTTTTAGTAAACTTTTTATGGGTGGGGAAACTGTTTTAATTTTTGCTTTAGTTACGTTGTATGTAACATTTTGTAAATACATTATCTAAATACATTTTATATATGTTAATATTATGTATTTGATAATTTAATTGCAAATTGTTACATGTAAAAATTAAGGATTTTAAAAAAAAAAGCTTAATGTCACGTGTATAGTTATGTTATGTTTTAAAGAATTGTTTTTGCAATCATTGATAGATAGTCTAGTCCTTTGCTAGTTGGATAGAGGGTAACTTGACTTTGGAGTGTGTTATACATTTTTTTCCTTTCTTTGGTAAGTTTTGGTCCGATCAAAGTTACTGATTGCTCCATTCCGAGCTCCTGGTAACTCTGTTCTTTTTGTAAGGATTGTATGAATTTGTGACGGGTAGGTGTTCCTCGGCCTGTAGTTGCTTGGAAGGCATTGTGCCATCCTTCAACTGCATTGTTGGTTTTTGCTTCCTTATTTAGTGTGCTAAGGTAGACATTCCACCAAGCTATTTGGTATTTGGGTTGTCTTCTATGGCCTGATCTGTGTAGCCTTCCTACCCATGTGTCTTCGAAGTAGTCAAGCATAGGGCTTAGTCTTTCTAAGTTTCTTTTATAGTAGGGGCTGTCTATTAACAAGTTATAGTGCTCAGTTACATCTGTCAGTGGAACATAGGCTAGGGCGATGAGTTTTTTTATTTGATAAGCAAAAGTGCTATCAGTGGCGTATTGGATACTCAAGGTAGATTGTTGTAGATGTCGCCAGATACATTGGTTAAAATGATAATAGCAACCTTGTATTGCTGTGTGTGGGTATGTTTTAAGGATGGTGTTTATCATAGCTTTTTCAAAGTCAATGATAATTTTTTGTGGAAAATAGTTGTTAGCATGTTGTTTGACTTCAGTTAGTATTTCTTGATAGGTAGCTTGCTGTTTGTTTGGTAGAAGGGCATAAAGGAATGGAATATTAGCATTTTGGAAGTGACCATGGATAGTGTATAATTGATAAAAAGGTTTGGGACATACAGAAAAAGTACCATCCATCATCCAAGTTTGGCATTGGGTAAGTTTAGTCATGTTGTTTGCTGTGGCAAACAGTATAATTCTTTTATCTTTACATTTGTTGTCATAGAGTATAAAATCTTCTTTATTGTGAGTTACAGAGAGTTCAGGGGGAATTTGCACTTCTTCAAAAGTTTTTGGTGTGGGAGGAGTAGTGCATGTTGCTCTTTTTTTTCTAGCTATAGTTTTTTTTAGGGAATCGATAGATGGTAATTGGCTAGAAGCATGTTGGGGAAGTACACTTAAATGGTGTTTTAGAATAGCAGTTGTTGGTTGATCAGTACTAGTACTAGCTTCTTTAAGGGAATCTAGCATTTGTCTAATCTCTATTTCTGTTACATTGGGTGGGTGATTATGTTCCTTAGTATAAGTAACAGTTGTCTCCTGAGTTATAGCTCGACCATAACATTTGTTGGCATAATATTTCGTACACTTCCAAAAAACTTTCAAATCTTTTTGTTTTTCTTGAGTGTAGACATATCCCATGTAACAAAGAAGCATTTTCCCTTTTTGTGAATAAATGAATTTAGCTCCTTCAGTCATGCTTGTATTGTAGTGCTAGGAGGTAATTAAAAGAGAATGTCATTACATTTGTTCAAAAAATAATGTTGTATTCTAATAATACAGTTTAACACATTTCTGATTTACCTGTAAATCTTTTTATGATTTCAAGTAGTTCTTTTCAGGGTTGTATGACGATCCATCGCAATCCAACTCCTCGCGGCCGTTCGCATCGTGGCCAATACATCGCAATGACACTTACATCGGCCATTTCGTCATCGCACGTCGTTGCAACGCAAATGCGGCCGTGGCCTAGGATCGCGTCTCACATCGGCGACATTACATCGCGCGACATGACAACGCGATGTTTCACAGAGTTATCTACCCTCCAAGCAACGGCACCCGGCGTTCATAAGGTGCAGTCTCATTCTCATAAAAAATAACATCTTTTATTTAAACCCGAGGAAAGAGAAAAAGTAAAGAAAAAAACAGGACTATGCCTGGGTGAAGCCGGTCATGACCTCTTACCCTGGGGAGGATGTTTTTGATCTGAGATGACTGCATTGAGAATGTGCACAAGTGCTGAATGGCATGAGGCTGTGTCATGCCTTCAACAATCCGCTCTTTCTTCGTATGCCACTTCTAGGCTCTGTCACGTGTCACTCTGCAAACGTCGCAGCTGCGTTTCCCGCGAGATTCCACTGTGCTTCGCTGGAAACGTAATGTAGTGTTAGGTTACTGATCTCCCTTGCTATTCTTGACCCATATTTTTTTGCTTCATATGTTTTCTTCTAGGAACACGTCTCATAGATAAAAGCAAACCAGTCCCATCTGCCCCATGGCCTGCTTGTGCGCAGCATCGGATAATTGTGTTAAGTACTAGTTGGGCTCCTCTGGGAGGCTGGACACTTTAAACTAATGATGAAAAAGAAGACATCAAAGGCGAGCTATGATGGAAACATGAACTGCACAGTAGAGGGGCATGTAAAAGGAGGGAAAATAAAACAAGTGCAGATTCGACAGAAAACCACGCAACACATCAGAAACTAGGAAAATGAAAATACGAGACGTCCAAAGGAACATATGGAAGGTCAAGTACGTTTGGAATAGACTACGATGCACAGCCAGACGCACTTTTCACAATAAATTTTAGCTTAGAACTGCTCAGTCTGTGTGAGATTGTGCCCCGCAGCTAGGCCGGGAAAGGTACATCTATTCCTAATAAGGTACAGTTACAGTGCATTCCAGTCACATTAGACAACTGAGCTGATCAAATCCATAGTACTTTCTACGCCACTGAATTAAATCTTGTTTTTAACAGCTGCCATTCTTCATAACCCCACAAACGCTTAAATCTTTAATACGTAGTCAAAGTAAGGATTAAGTAGCATGGTTTCCATTAAGTTCTTAAATTGGCACATACCAGGGTTTCAAGGGCATTCTTTACATTGCCAGATAAAGTCAAACTGTTTACCCAGTTCGCAACTGTTAACCAAGGAATCAAAAGGAGTTTCAAAACATGTGCCAACCGGGTATTGGTCTCAGCTTCTTCAGCTCTCCATAGGGTTTTCTGAAACACAGAGTACATCATTTAAAAAACATGATTCAGAGCAACATTTGGCATGCCAGGACCAGACATTATTTTAGGGCTGGCTTTGGCTTACCTGTCTCGCCTGTGTCATGCATCACAAACATGTAATACAGAAACATACATATATACAGAGGGGTTCTGGTCCAGCCTTACTCATTTCAGCTGTCATTCAAATTAACCTTACACCCCCCTCCCCTCCCCATATCAAACGAAATGGGGCAGTGGGTTAGACCATTTCGGCCACAGGCTCTCTTTTCAGTTTGCCTGAGGCAGTGCATGCGCTGTTACTTGTGAGACATTGTATTTACTTACAGGGAACTTAGAGCCCACCCATTGCTTACGATTGGGTGGCTTAGTCACTAAAATTTCCTTGATTCTTTGTGGTCTGCGTAATTGTCCTCCCCCCTCCCCCGGAGCATTGGCAAAGCCAATAAGTGTCGCTTACAAGAGCCATTAACAATCCCAAAGGTATGTAGCCATGTTGTACACAAACTGTGCTACATGGCTGAAAGTAAAAAAAAATACATATACACCCACCGATCCAGGAGCATTGGCAAAGCCAATAAGTGTCGCTTACAAGAGCCATTGACAATCCCAAAGGTATGTAGCCATGTTGTACACAAACTGTGCTACATGGCTGAAAGTAAAAAAAAAATACATATACACCCACCGATCCATCCATCCACCCATCCATCCACCCATCCCATCCATCCATTAATCCACCATCATCCATCCATCCACCCATCCCACCAACCCACCCGCCCATCCATCCATTCATCCACCATCACCCATCCATCCACCCATCCCACCAATCCACTCGCCCATCCACCCATCCCACCAACCCATCCATCCATTAATCCACCATGACCCATCCACCCATCCCCATCCACCCATCCACCCATCCACCCATCCCACCCACCCACCCACCCACCCACCCAGCCATCCATTAATCCACCATGACCCATCCAATCATCCAACCCACCCGCCCATCCATCCCCCAGCACCCACCCACCCATCCATCCATTAATCCACCATCACCCATCCATCCACCCATCCCACCCACCCATCCATCCATCCACCCGCCCATCGTTAGTATCTTGAGATGAGTGGATGTAGCACACCTTGCCCCAATTCCAGGCTGAAAGAAATGACCTCAATTGCGTAGCATTTTTTTTGTTCCAAATGAACACAATGAAAGCTTTAAAGAAAAGAATTTATCATATCTGCTTCACATGTTATTGAGGTTCAATTAACTTTAATAAAGACAATTTCAATTTTATGAACACAATTGCGCATATGGGCACAATTCCACTTGCATATGCTCTGATGAAATGAACTCTAGTGTTTAATAATGCAATGTATCTTCAATTGCCATTTTATGAACACAATTCTGCTCTTATATCATCTTGAGTGGATGATTGGAGGCTCGAACCTTGTCTGACAGCACCAAAGTCTGGCTACCTATCCGTCAGACCACATGTTGTTGTATTTATTGACGCTGTAATTGCCACATGGTGTTGCAGTTACACATTGCAATATAATATCTGCCTCCCACTGTAAATCTGATTCTGCTGGCATATGCCGGTATTTCATATCTGTTTGAGCTGTAAAGTTTCTGCTCGCAAAAGTGTCTTAAATAAACAAATGCCCCTTCCCGGTATCTTGCCGAGATTGCTTATGGCAATATCATATCTGCCTCCCACTGTAAATCTGATTCTGCTGGCATATGCCGGTATTTCATATCTGTTTGCGCTGTAAAGTTTCTGCTCGCAAAAGTGTCTTAAATAAACAAATGCCCCTTCCCGGTATCTTGCCGAGATTGCTTATTGCAATATCATATCTGCCTCCCACTGTTTTAAATAAACAAAATGTTTTAAATATGCCGGTATTTCATATCTGTTTGCGCTGTAAAGTCCACTGTTTTAAATAAACAAAATAAAGAAATGGCCGGTAAATTAAATAAACAAAATGTTTTAAATATGCCGGTATTTCATATCTGTTTGCGAGATTGCCTATTGCAATATCATATCTACCTCCCACTGTTTTAAATAAACAAAATGTTTTAAATATGCCGGTATTTCATATCTGTTTGCGCTGTAAAGTCCACTGTTTTAAATAAACAAAATAAAGAAATGGCTGGTAAATTAAATAAACAAAATGTTTTAAATATGCCGGTATTTCATATCTGTTTGCGCTGTAAAGTCCACTGTTTTAAATAAACAAAATAAAGAAATGGCCGATAAACAAATGCCCGGTAAAGAAACCAAATTCCCGCTAAAGAAACCCAAAATTCCGATGTAATGGTTATTCCGATGTAATGGTTCACGATGTATAAGGAAATGCGATGCACTTGCATGCGTCCTCATGACATGCGATGTGATGTCGTGCACGATGTAACAGCCGCGATGCAATGTCAGCGCGATGCGATATATGCGCTGTAAGCGGTGCTTCCCTCTTTTCAGGTGTTGATGTTCTTCAAACTGTTATTTTCTGTGTATATATTTTTGTACCTGTGGAAGTTGAGAAAATGTGTACAAATATTTTAGAACTATTTATGATATTTTGGTAGAGGTTTTTAGCTAGTTTCTATTTAGTTACCTATCTATTAAATGTCGAAGTTACATTTAAATTATATACTTACTCATTTATATTTAACTTTTGATGTCCAGGTGTTGTCTAGGTCTTCTGTATTTTCTTTTTGTCTGTAGGATAAATAGTCAAAAAAAAACATATATTTTAGGTATTTGGCTTTTAAACATAGGTGTGAGGTTTGAGAGTTACATTTTCGATGGAAAATAATGTAGTAGTACTTACTTTATATAGGTGTAGCTGTCTTTATGTTGAAGTCAATACGTTTTCTTTCAGAAATCCTGCAGAGTTTCGTCTTCCTTTAGTTAGGAGATTTAGGCTGCATTTTTAGTTTGCTGTAATCTTGTTTATATAGTATTAGTCTAATAGTTTCTGAAGTAGGATTGGTTGTTTAAATTGATAGTCTGTTTTAAATCGTGGGTTTGAATTTTTTAACCTGTTATACTAATTGCTTTCGTTATATGGGTGACGCCAATTAACGTTTATTTAATGTGTAAGGCCTTATTTTGTATAGGTAATGTTATCTTTATATTTTTAAAGTGGAGGAATATATATAATTTGCAGTAAGAAATGTTTAGTTGTTCGAAACATAGTTTATGTATTATAAAATGTATGTTTGTATTTATTTTGTGTTATAAATGTTAGGAAAATATATAGTATGTTTTATAGCTTTTTAGAAACAATTAGTGAATAAATATGAATAGTATGACTAAATTTTAAGATAATACAGTGATTTATTCAAGGATGTAGTAATTTCGATATTTAAAAAAAACGATAAATGTGCTATCTATATTTTTGTATTCGATATTTTGTCCGTTTTTCATTTAAAGATGTGATAATCGATGTTTTAGAAATCGATAATGTTGTTAGTCGATATTGTAGTAGTCGTTGTTTTTTTTAGTCGATAATGTGGTTTCGATATTTTTGTGTTTTGTTGTTTAAGTATAGGCAATCGATAATTTTGTAGTCGATAATTTTTCGTCGATATTTTGTACAGTCGATATTCGGTCTGTCGAGGTTATGTCAGTGACCCTGTGTATCATGGGCAGGGCTCCGAGCTGTCTGCTGGGATGTGGCGGGAATGGGTGTGGTGGTTGGCACAGGTGTATCTGTTCCAGCTGCTGCAGGGTTTTGGGATCCAGAGGGGCCTGGTTGGTTGGGGTCATCCACGGTGTGTTGAGAAGCTTCTGTTACGGTGGGGTCACTGCCATGCTGAGCCTGGGACTGGGATCCTTCTCCCCCCTGGTTGGGGGTATTTTCCGCACGTTCCCCTGTGGGTGTGAGAGAGGAACAGTGTTAATGCACTATCATGCAACATCCAAATGTAATATACATAGTCGTTATCAATGTTCCCCCTGCTTTGTATTATCGAAATTGGTCACTTGTGTATGTGTATGTTGTGGGCTGAGATTGACATGTGATCAGGGGTGCTTGACACGTTGGGTACTGTCTTTTGATGAATGTCACAGCCATTGCTGTGGCTTTTGTGCCCAGCACCACACAGTTCAAGATGTGGTCTGTGTGGCCCAATCTGCACAATGCAGTCTGAATAATTATTACTGGTGCAAGCATGCACAGGGTTTTTATGCTGCATGTTTATGATGGCGACTGATTTGATTTTAGCTGATGTCATAATGCTACTTTAGAGAGGGTTTGCAGGGCCAACACAGACACCCACTGCCAACCCCTTAGGAGCAGTACACCCTCTTCAGGCACAGGGCTTTAGGATGTGCCACTACTCTATGACGCATAACCTTGTCAATACTCATGTCCATGGTGCTACTTGGGTGCATCCACAGCATCACCAAGCTGTGGCAACAGCACTGTGTGAGAGACACAATGGACTTGTGATTCTGCACTGTGCTTTTTTTGTTTGCATACGTCCTCAGATCATTATTTTTGGGGTTTAGTCACATGACAATTGTGACAATGGTGCACTCCATTGTCTGTCCCCAGGGACTCAGTTTCTGTAAGGGGTGTGTGTGACAGGCCATGGTAGTAGTTTGAGTGTGATTGACAAGTGGGCGTCCCTCGTGGTGTGTCTGTCCCCCCATGTAGCATGCTGCCATTATGGTGTTTGTGAGTTCCTGTGCAAGATATCTTCACTTGTCCTGGTGTAAGTGTTTGCACTGGTCACAGGAGGGCCATGTGCTGCCTACAACAGGGCCCAGGGTCAGCTATCTTGTCAGTACTTTCACACTCTCTGTGCATTGAACATGGTGCATGGGTGTGTACCTGGCCCATATGGGTTGAGTGCTGACTCCTACCATACATCTTGCACTCTCTCACCCTCCCCCTTGTAGCCTTCTGCAACTCCCCTTACACCCCCCCTACTCTTGGCCACTGCAGGGAGTCATGGCCACACACCACCCAAACCCCAAACACACCCCCCACAACCCCCTACTGTTGGGCACTGCTGGAAGGCATGGCCCCACCCCAACACACCCCCCACCCCCCTACTGTTGGGCACTGCTGGAAGTCATGGCCCCACCCCCCCAACACCCACCCCACACACCCCCACACCCCCCTACTGTTGGGCACTGCGGGAAGTCATGGCCCCACCCCCCAACACACAACCCCACACCCCCCCACACCCCCTACTGTTGGGCACTGCTGGAAGTCATGGCCCCACCCCCCCACACACCCCCACACCCCCACACACCCCTACTGTTGGACACTGCTGGAAGTGATGGCCCAACACCCCCACCCCCCTACTGTTGGACACTGCTGGGAGTCATGGCCCCACCCCAACACACAACCCCACACCCCCCTACTGTTGGGCACTGCTGGAAGTCATGGCCCCGCCCCCCAACCCCCACCCCCACACCCCCTACTGTTGGGCACTGCTGGAAGTCATGGCCCCATCCCCCCCGAAACCCCCCCACACACACCCCCACACCCCCCATCCCCCTACTGTTGGACACTGCTGGAAGTCATGGCCCAACACCCCCCTACTGTTGGACACTGCTGGGAGTCATGGCCCCACCCCCACAATACCCCCCCCCCACACTGCTGGGAGTCCACACATGTTACATGAGTTGTTTGTATACTCACCAGGCTCAACTGCTCCTTCAATTCCGTGAACTCCCACCGGTGGTAGCATGGCCACGACTTTCTCCTCCCAGGGCTGGTATTGTGCAGGTCTGCGGGGAGGTCCACCTCCAGTGTGATGAGCGTTGGCATAGTCCTCATCCATCTTGCGCTTGACCATCCTCCACAGATCGTACCACCTGTTCTGGCAGACCGCACTGGTGCGCCTGATGGGTGCAACAGCATTCACCTTCTCGACTATCCTCTCCCACAAGCGTGTCTTTTCAGCTATGCTGGTCGGTCTGACCAATGTGCCAAACAGCTGTGGATAGACTCGGATGACCTCATCTGTAAGGATCTCCATCTCCGGGTTAGTGAACTTTGGACCCTTTGGTGTGGTTATGGTGTGGGGTGTATGTGATTGGGAGGGTGATGGTGTGTATGGATGAGGGTGTGTGGGTCTGATTGTGAAGGGGGTGGTGTGTGTGAATAAGATAGGGTGTATGTGTGAAGGTGTGTGGCTGCAGTTGTTGGTGTGATGGTTGTGTCGTAGCAAGAATAGGTATGTTGCAAAGGATGATGGGTTGTATGTGTGGGCCCTTTTATTGGTCCTTTTGTGGGTGTGGCTTTTTTTGAATTTCTGGTGGGTGTGTCATAAAGGGTGTTTGTGACTTGGGCCCTCTGTTTGTTTGTTTGTATGTTCCAAGGACATTGTTTTCCTATGCTGTGTAGACTGTAGCTTTCTTTATTGGGCTGTGCGCCTCGTATTTGTTAGTGCGTCTGTCAGTTAGGCTCGTGTTTCATCACCGGGGGTACGTGTACGCTTGATAGTGGGGTGTGCGCCTCGTATTTGTTAGTGCATCTGTCAGTTAGGCTCGTGTTTCGTCACCAGGGTTACGTGTACGCTTGATAGTGTGGTGTGCGCCTCGTATTTGTTAGTGCGTCTGTCAGTTAGGCTCGTGTTTCGTCACCGGGGGTACATGTACGCTTGATAGTGGGGTGTGCGCCTCGTATTTGTTAGTGCGTCTGTCAGTTAGGCTTGTGTTTCGTCACTGGGGGTACGTGTACGCTTGATAGTGGGGTATGCGCCTCGTATTTGTTAGTGCGTCTGTCAGTTAGGCTCGTGTTTCGTCACTGGGGGTACGTGTACGCTTGATAGTGGGGTGTGCGCCTCATATTTGTAAGTGTGTCTGTCAGTTAGGCTCGTGTTTCGTCACCGGGGGTACGTGTGCGCTTGATAGTGGGGTGTGCGCCTCATATTTGTTAGTGCGTCTGTCAGTTAGGCTCGTCTTTCGTCACCGGGGGTATGTGTACGCTTGATAGTGGGGTGTGCGCCTCGTATTTGTTAGTGCATCTGTCAGTTAGGCTAGTGTTTCGTCACCGGGGGTACGTGTACGCTTGATAGTGGGGTGTGCGCCTCATATTTGTTAGTGCGTCTGTCAGTTAGGCTTGTGTTTCGTCACCGGGGGTACGTGTACGCGTGATAGTGGGGTGTGCGCCTCGTATTTGTTAGTGCGGCTCGCTCATACGCGATGTTTTCCGTACGAATCATCGAATCGTGCTTCATGCGGGACACCGTTTGCCCGTACAAATCGCGTACTTGGTTCCTGGTCCGGATCGTACTTGTTAGTTCGTACGGCATGTTTACAAATCGTAAGGTTGAAGTTCCGACGACATTTCGCACGGTTTTTCGTTTGTGCTTCGTACGGTTCGCAGATTTTCGTACGTATTTGCGGATTTCGAATCGTACTTCGCAGTTCGGACAGGTTTTTAGTATTTGTACGTAAACGGGTACGAATACGAATCGTAACACGGATTTTAATCCCGGATCGGAATCGACGCCATAATGTTGATTATTTGTAGTGACATACTGTGCAGTTCTGGGGGGGTTTCAACAATGCATATGAATGTTTTTCCCCACTGTTCAAGGATACATCTTTACACACTACATCACTCATGGTGTCCAAGAAAGAAAGCTGAGAACAGTAAAAATAGGAAAATGAAAAGCTTAAATGTAATATCAGATATCATTGCAGCATAAGAAAATGTCTACTGTTTTGTTTATATTTAATAATTATTTCTCACTGTGCTCTTGGACAAACTTAAATTCTGTTATACACACTGAGGCAGATAGTGGTACAGCTACTGAGACATCCAGACACACACCAATGCAGTCACTAACACACACAGACCCATACCAATACATGCACTCACACAACCACTCACTCACCCATGTAGCCCCTGACACATCCACAGCTGTCCACACATCCACTAATTCACCAATATAGCCACTCACACACCCAGTAACTCACCCATACAGTCACTGACATACCTAGTCACTCACCCATCTAATCAGTGAGACATTCACTCATCCATACAACCACTCACATACCCACTCATTTACCCATACAGTCACTGACACATCCATACACTCACCAATACAGCTACTAACACACGCTCTCACTCACCCATACAGCCACTGACATATCCATTGACTCACCCATACAGCCATTATCACACTCACTCATATGGGTACTAACACACACACTCACTCACCCATATAGCTACTAACACACATATGAACTCACGCATACAGCTATTAACACAGATAGTCACTCATCCGTAAACCCACTCACACATATACTCACTCACCCATGAAGTCACTGACAAACCAACTCCCTCACTCACCCATACAGCTACTAACATACACACTAACTCACTCATACAGAGACTCAGACACACACTTTCTCACCCATACAGATACTCACACAAGCACTCAGCCATACAGTCACTGACATAACAAGTCACCCTATACAACCTCTCATACACCCACTCACTAACCCATACAGCTGTTCACACACCTACTCACTCACCCATAAAGTCAGTAGCACAGCCACTCACTCACCCATTCAGTCACTCACATAATCACTCGCTCACCCATACAGGGAATCACATACCCATACAGCCACTCATTCATCCATACAGCAATTAACACACATACTGTCTGACCCATACAGTCACTTACACACTTTCTGACTCATCCATACAGCAATTAATACAAACTCACTCATATTGCTGTTGTGTAGTTCCTATATATCTATATAGGATCTGTGCTTTTAGATAACATAAGCTGAGGGATTGGTATCCAGACTGATTCCAGACACCCCAAAGGATATGTTGGCCTTTTGACCAGCTAGCTCACGGTGCTACCATACACCCCGTAACCTTACCAAGGAGCGAATATTTTCTGGCAACTATTGAACATGACAACCCATAAACCTTCAGGCATCATGGAAACAGTACTGTACTTCTCACTCAGTTACTCGCGCTCACTTGTTCTCAGAGGGATACACAGAATAAACGGTGGGGACATTTTCATTAAGCACTTATTGAACCAGCGTCATTTGAGTATAAAATACTTGTGCTGCGACAACCATTACTGTGAAACAGTAAAGGTATTGGATCCTACATCTGACCAACCCGGATCTCAACAATAGGAAAAACAGAACAGGGTGGCTGGACAGGATTATTCGTGAAACAATTCACCAGACACACAGTCAATCTATACCGTGTGACCACTGGATTTAATTTTCCAAACAAGTTTATTTTTCTTTTTTACATTTATCAGCAATTTTTTGAAACACAAGCACAAACAAAACCACTGTCAATTCAAAAGGTTCATATATACAGTATCTACAAATGCACACATTTACAAATTTACAACAAAGAATCAAACAAAAGATTGGTTAGACACACCAAAAGACAATCACAAATGTATAATAATTCAAATAAATTGCAATTATATACAGTGCAGAGATTAATCCATAAGCGAACAAACGGGAACCAGTCCTAGAGATTGAAAAAACCAAGTGACAGGCGGGGTTGAGATCAAAAACAAGCCTGCCTGTCAACGAAAGCCTGTGGTGTAATGTTAAATAGGGTTGCAAGGCTAGGATACAGAGTGGTGGTATGATTTACATCCTAGCGGCACCCTTTGTTGTGGCCACAGCGACAACCATTAGGCAGAAGCATATGTATACGATTACAAGCACCAGCAGAGTTAACAAAAGATAGAATTCAACATGGTGCCAACACAGTGAATATATGCAGGCATATAGACATGGCAGTAATCAAGCATACTCCTAAGATGCTAACCCTATTTAAGTATACCTAAATGTACCTAGCATGTATGTGGTTGTAAAGCCAAGAGTCCCCTAGGAAAGAGACAACCCCATTACCTGCTGGGTGAGAATGAAGGACCCCGTCTTGGTCTCGAGTTGGACATCCCACAAGGGATGTCAGACCACTGCATGCTTTAGGTTCTGTGGGTAGGAATCCCAGCATCTTGTGTCAGCATGGAAGCTTCTCCTTTCCTTGCCCGGTGGAAGGTGTGGGTCTTTCATACCCGAAAGGTACCCTCAGTGGATATGTCTAGATATGTAATGGTGCTGTGGGTCTGTCGTTCAAGGATGACAGTGCAGGTGACTTTTGTATAGAGTTGGTATATAGGAGACGGTAATCCTGCTGTGTATGTTCTGGCAGGGGATTAAGATCCGATACTAAGAATCCGCATGCATAATAAATTAGGCTAGTTTTCAGAGAAAACCACATGACATTTATTTGGCACATAAATAGGCAAATGTCAGGGCAAAGCCATTATGTAGAGCAAGGTAAGACAAATGTAGGTAAAAGGTCATGCAGCTACCTAGGCCTATATTGGCGTACATTAGGGCTCATAAAACCCACTACTCATCTGAAGGACCATAAGATTAACTAATGCTAAAATGTGCCTGTCATAAAAGCATAAAACATTGTTATAAAAACATGTGTAAAAACATCTCAAAACATGGTACACGTGTAAATGTTTTGCAAGTCCTCTAAATAGTCAATATACAGTTAGACCAACTGAGCACACCAAAAGCCATGGTGCCCAGTGACAGCAGGAGAAAAATAAAACAAAAAAGATGTTTTTGAATTCCAATTTGTTTTGAATTGGAAAAAGGCTGAATTATTCCCATCACACAGAGAGCCAAATGTTTATGTGTCCTGTGTGGGAGACTCAACATCACTGTCGCTGGCATTCACAGACAATAGTCCCTGTAACACCTCTTGTATCAGGTCAATGGAACAAAGGTGATCATCTTCAGCTCCTGCAGCAGCCGCCGAGGAAACACTTGAAACCTGTGTGATGGTTGTCGAGCTGGTGTCCGTACCAGCAGGAGCTTAAGCATCCATTGGAGTGTCTAAGAATGCCGTCATCAACATTGGAATAGGCTGAGGACACTGTCTTACGGGCCTTTAAGGGGTCCAGTAGTACATTCACCCAGTGGCCCAACCGATGGAAGGGTCAGACATATGTCCAACATGCATTTGTATTCGCAGAACAGGAAACAGAGCACATGCAAGATGCAGTCAACCCAGCCTGATCTGAATGAAAGAAACAAATGCTCACTTAGCTCCCGAAGCCAAGGTGCACCCAGATGGAGTGCCATGCATTCACGATAAAGTTGCCCCAGGAGTGCTTTTTTATCACTTTGGAATCTGGGCCGTCCACTGCATAGCAGGAAAATGAAAACAAAAATACCCACTACAAGTACTAGAACTCGCAGAAGCCTTCCAAAATTGCTTCCCAATACGGAGTGTATAATTGATAGAATAACTCCAAAGATTGCCTGAAAGGTGCTCAATAGTCAGGAACCTATGCTCTTAAATAGGTGTACTATCCCACTCGTATCAGACATGTTAAAGATACGATGTACCATTTCTCCAAAATGGAGCGGGAAGTTCGTTCGTACTATTGCCTGTATCACAGCCACAGACCTTACAACCTGGAGATCAAAATTATCTCAGGCTGAGGTTAAGGCCACATCTTTCTGTAACAGCATGGTTTTCAGTCTGCTTAGAGAATCAAACTGTATAAGGGAAACATCCAATGAAGGCCATAGCGTTGCCTCCCTAACTGTGTGGTTCGGTGGAAACAATACTTGCATACAGCAAGTAACCCTGGAACTTACTGTAACCAGATATGCTATGCCTGGTACCATCCGACAAAAACCTTGATCATTGAACATCAAATAGCTTCCATTTGAAAGTAGCTTGAACACCGGATGAATCAAGGCAGCTGGCGATCCTTTCAAGTGTCATGATAAGTTTTCAACCAAAGCATTACGGGCTCAGTGAAGCAAACTCGAGACCCACTTAAAGCAGTTTTACAGTCTGAACCGCTGAGAAAAACTTCAGTGTCCCCATTCCTACATCTAAATCTGTACGGTAACTCCAGAGAGTCATGTATGTAGCCCTTTCCCAACACTTCATACCTGCCTACCTCATGATACTGTAGATAGTATTGCCCTTTTTAATGTGTAGCATTGTTTATTTTGCATCTCTTCATGCCATTGTTGTCAGTCTTTCTGTTAGATTGTATGCAGAAAACAGAGACTTACTGTTGAAATACCACCAGGGCATGTGACCAAAGCCCAATGAGCGTTGCGTCCAGCCCAATATTAGAATGGATTGCAATTGTGATTGTCCATGTTGAAGAATAGACAAATCCTGTTCTATCATATCTATTGCAGAAGACACAATGTTGCCCAATGAATAAATCCTGGATGTCAGTGTGGTCATGCCATTGTCGACCACTGCCAAAGCCGTTTCTAGGATAACCCATTCAATCTCATGCAATCTCTCAGCAGCCTCTTGCTGAGAGATTTTACGTACTTCGTTGTAAATAGCGTATATGCTGTCCCTCCATAAATCGAAACCATGTAATGACGGCTGGGAAATAAAGGAAGCAGAGTGGATGGAAATGATGGATTTGTATGACATTGTTCTGCATTCTGTCAATCAATAGTTCTTTTTGCATTTGTCGTGAGTCCCATGCTCTCCATGCCACTGGAATCAAGCTATCCTGGCTGAAGAGGGGTGAAACCCCGAAACCGGTCCTAGGATGCTTGTTTCCAGTCCAGAGAGGACCTGGCCTGGCAGTTCGGGCTGGACTGTTCCCATTGGACGCAGGGTCAAGACTGATTTGCATATGGCTGGGTCCAAACTGCAATGGCATGGTGAGCAAAAAAACAATGGATTTAGGCCTAGATCTATGTACTGGGGGTAATGTATGACATTATTCTGCATTCTGTCCATCAATAGTTCTTTTTGCATTTGTCACCCTGAGTGGGACGGGTATGCTCAGACATGAGTCCTGTGCTCTCCATGCCACTGGAATCAAGCTATCCTGGCTGAAGAGGGGTGAAACCCCGAAACCGGTCCTAGGATGCATGTTTCCAGTCCAGAGAGGACCTGGCCTGGCAGTTCGGGCTGGACTGTTCCCATTGGGTGCAGGGTCAAGACTGATTTGCATATGGCTGGGTCCAAACTGGAATGGCATGGTGAGCAAAAAAATTATGAATTTAGGCCCAGATCTCTGTACTGGGGTGAATGTATGACATTGTTCTGCATTCTGTCCATCAATAGTACTTTTTGCATTTGTCACCCCAAGTGGGACGGGTATGCTCAGAAGTGAGTCCCATGCTCTCCATGCCACTGGAATCAAACTATCCTGGCTGAAGAGGGGTGAAACCCCCAAACTGGTCCTAGGATGCTTGTTTCCAGTCCAGCGAGGATCTGGCCTGGCAGCTCGGGCTGGACTATTGCCATTGGGCGCAGGTCCAAAACTGATTTGCATATGGCCGGGTCCAAACTGGAATGGCATGGTGAGCAAAAAAACGATGGATTTAGGCCCAGATCTCTGACTGGGGGAAATGTATGACATTGTTCTGCATTCTGTCCATCAATAGTTCTTTTTGCATTTGTCAGTGTGGTCTTGCCGCTGTCGACCACTGCCAAAGCCTTTTCTAGGTTAACCCATTCAATCTCACGCAATCTCTCAGCAGCCTCTTGTTGAGAGATTTTACGTACTTTGTTGTAAATAGCATATATGAAGCGCTTTTGAAGTGGCTTCTGGGGACCATTACGAAAATTCCCAAAGATCCTTGTGATCTGAGAGTAAGGACAAGTGTTGTTTCACCTGGCACAGTGTTGAGGTTTCTAGCCACTCTAGGCATCGCTTCCCAATACTGTAAGATGTCGCCACCCCTGAGTGTTCTGTTTGTTCATAACTATGGTCAGGCCTATGTATACTAACCCCTTCAATGGTACCCATGAATCTTGACTGACACCTATTTGTGTCGATAGGCCAAACCAACCATCCCTTCCAATTGAGGTCTGATGAATCGTACGAACCACCATGTAGAATGTCATCTAGTGTATCCTCACTATGTTGTGTATATTTTTGCCACCCCTCAAAGTGTGTAGTGAGGGAACCTGAGGTGTATTCAAGTCATTGATCTTGGCTAGCTCAAAACAGGAAGTCTGTTGCACTGAGTTGTTCAGGAAGATAGATTGCTGGGGTATGATAGGGTCTCAGTTCCCTGAACGTGCCAACCTTTAGTCCCCCAGACAGATTTTGTGTCTATGCTGTCCCTACATAAGTCAAAACCCCGTAAAGACAGCTGGGAAATAAAGGAAGCAGAGTATCTCTGTTTGGGGTTAGGGAGCATATATTTCTTTGCAGGCGTAGTCGCAAGCTTATAATAAAAAGAAGATCTCAGGTCTGAACTGTTAAACTCATTAAAATATACACACTTTTGTGCAAAAGTTGTTGAATTAACTTTTGGCAGTGTTGGGCAATGTTCCCATTGGAGGTAAGAGAAAATATTATGTGGGATACTTGCTTTGTGCAAAAAATGCAGCAGATTGTTCTAAATCAGACAGTATAGTATTTACGGTTTCAAAGTCCTAATCATCAGAGAAAGTACTGGAGGTGATGATATCACTTGAAGAAACTTTAAACAAGTGTAGTATTTTAAAAATTTCAGTTGGACCATAGATATCATATGAAACGCTATCCCAGACTATTCCTCTGTAACTGCAACTGCTGTAATTTTCACTAAGGACAGGTCTCTTTTTTCAGGGTGTGATGATGCATGCGGTTTCAGAACCAAGTTCACATTTTGTACTGCCGAGCATTCTGGGAGCTAATGTCCGTTCAGGAGCAGGAAAAAGACAGTCACTAAACTTATTAATACACCTATGCAAAGGACTAGGAAAAGTAGACCAATTGCAATCCAGAGCAGTGGCCAGGGAAAACTAAGGTAAGTCTTTTTCAGCCAATGGTAGAAATCACAGAGTTGTTGTTTGTTGGAAACAGAAGCTGATGGTGATTCCGGTTCACTTGGATCCGGAGAAAAAGTATAAAAATTGATGATGTAGCCTGACTCAGTTCGATCTATCTTTGGTGATAGATAGATGATGTCAGTTTTATCCCGAATTGAGATCTGTGTTTCATTTGTATTTTGTTGCTGTTTACTTTCAACATGCACGAGTTCCATTCCATTGTTGGTAACTCCTTCACTTTCTAGAGTAGAATCTTCAAAAGTTATAATTCTTTCTGTCTGAGCTTCCTGTATGGTAGCGAGAGTCGATCAACGGCTACCCAGGAGCCCACACGGCCTACTATTCAGTATCAGCCACATAGTGTGGTTTGATCCGTTCAAAGGAGACAAATCTCTTTTCTTCCTTGCCGGCAAGAGTCGGTAGAAGTACTGCTCTTGTTCCTTCCACAGCCAGACCAGGTCCCCAATCTTCGGGACCAAGGAAGGTCTTGCCGGAACAGCTTTCACGTTCCCAGTGGTGGGGCATTTTACTTGGACTTTGCTTTATAATGCCCAGAATACATTGAGTTGCTGTAAAACAGCCAAACGATCAATAATGTCAAACGGTTTTTCATCCGCCACTGCGCTGCCATAATAGAGGTTGGGTACCCACGTTCTAGTCCCAAATAGGGCTTCATATGGAGTATGGCCCCCTAGGGTACTTCTTGGCATGTTATTAAGTACCCTCTGGACCCCATATAGGTGATTGACCCAACTGCCACCACGCCTAATAGCCTACCTGTTAAGGATTGTTTTAAGTCCTGTTCTTTTCTCCCCACAATCTAAATCCCCTTGGGATGATATGGAGAGGAGTAATGCAAGACCACACCCAAACCTTCCATGGCTTCTTTGCAAACCTGTGAGCTAAACGTAGGGCCACAATCTTTATGTAATGTGCCAATTGCGTATGTCCCTATGAAGACTCGCAAATCATTTATAATAGTTTGAGTGTCAGCCGAGCACTGAGGCTAAACCCACAAGAATCTAGAGCATGAATACACTAACACCAAGATGTACTTGTAAGCTCATCTGATTGTAAGGGGCCTGCAGTGGTCCAAATAGACAGAGGCGAGAGGTCTGTCTGTAATCAGTAGTGTCTGCAATGAAAATGCTATGGTGGAGCCTTTCATCTGCTGATCTGCTGACAGATGTTGCACTTCAGGACAAAGCCCTTGATCTGTTTGGTAAGGTCTGGCCACCAATAACATTGTTTCAGTAGTGAAACCATTGCAGTATTACCTGCGTGTGCTGAGGCCAGACCCGTGTGCGCAGCTAGAATTAAACCTCACCTGCTATCCATGTTTGGTATTACTCCATCCCCTCTCCTGGAATTTGAGCATATGGAATGTTTTGCACATCTAACTTGTAGGTGTACTTTGCGTGTAAAACCTTTTGGCAAGGATGAGCTGATGTTGTGGGTAACGTTCACAGCTATCATCATCTGTCAGTCTATTCTCGTACTAGAACAAGTGATTGAAGCAACCGCAGCAGTTCGCACTGTCACCTTGGCTGCTTCATCTGCCAAAGAAATCACTTCAACATGCATGCCAAAGCGCTGGTGACTCTATGTGTGAATAACATGAGCCCTCGGCAAGCCTTTTTTCAGCTCTGCCACTTCTTTCCACAGCAATTTGTGTTTTATTATGCACCGTTTGGAATCTCTAAACACATTCTGGCCCCAACAGTGAAGATATTTATTGTATGACTGGACTCAATAAAACAAATCGCACACAATGAGTGTGGGGAATTCCCGATCCATATTTTTTAGTGCCAGTATAGGGGCTTTTAGTTCTGCCAGCTGTGCCGTGCAATCTTCTAGAGACTGAGTCTGCATAATGCTAGGACAGAACTTGCCATCCTACATACGTCCCTTTACATTCACACATGCTGCACTGTATTGCTGTTTACTTCCTAGAGCAAGCTGGGCAGATCGGTCAGTGTAAATGATGTATTCATACTGATCTAGAGCCAATATTTAATTCGGTAGATTATATTTTTGTTCGTACTGCAGAAATGCTTGTGTTTTTAATGTAGAATCAAATTTGTAGTCTATACTGTTACAATGAGAGAATTAGCCCATTGTATCCATCATGGATACAGTGCTTTTGTGTTTGAAATGCTTGCTTTAGGTTCACTGACACAACATCGATGTCAAAAATATTGATGTAAAAAATATTGATGAAAAAATATAAACAACGAAAATATTGACTCCTATACTTAAACAGGTATGTACAAAAATATTGACTAAAACATCGAAAAATATAGATGTATAAAATATCGACTTTTATAAAAATATAAAAAATATATATATATATATATATTCAATATTAAATTTAATTTTAAACAAAATAAAATACATTTAATATACATTTTAATAAAATAGAACAAATAAACTTAATAAAAAAAGTTAAACACACAAAAATAATGATTTATACATATATATTTACTTTAAAATAATTATTAAGCTATTATTTTTAATTCATGGTAAATTATATAAGAAATAAAAATATATATCAATGATTGAAAATATAAAACAATTATATGATAAATTAAAACATTAAACCATTAAAATATATTTAAACTTACATTTCACAATATAGTCAGTGAAGCAGTATTCAAAGTGTTTGATAGCAGAGTAATTAAATGTACTATTCCCACTCCAGTGAGTGCACCAGTTGGGAAAGTGTTGAATAGCGGAGGGGCAAAAAGTACTATTTGAAATCCAAAGAGTGTAAAAGTAGTGAAAATGGTTGGATAGTGGAAGGGTAAAAAATACTATTCCCTCTACAGTGAGAGCAACAGTAGGGAAAGTGTTGGATAGCGGAGAGGCAAACATTACTATTCCCAATCCAAAGAGTATAACAGTAGGGAAAGTGTTGGATTGCGTAGGGGTAGAAATTACTATTCCCACTCGACTGAGACACAAAATGGCAAAAAACTCTGCGAGTTTGCGGATTTTCCCGCGAACTCGCAGATTTTTTTGCCATTTGTGACACGTGTGTCTGTAACTTTGCCACTGTGACGAAAGGCACGAGGTCCTTCGAGTGAGCTGTCCATCATTGTGAGTTCACATGCCTCTTGTTTATAAAGTGTCAGAGACCGATCACCAGATGAGCAGAAAACAGCCTCCTGTTCACAGGAAGTACAAGGGGATTGCGCTTCGAGAAACTCGTGGATGCAGACCTCCATCAAGGACTACATCTAATTGTAGGCGGTAGAGATATGGGGAGGAAGCACACCTGCCTAGCCTCGACCGTGCTCACTAGTTGTTTGGGCGCCGAGGTCCCTCGAGTGAGCTGTCCATCATTGTGAGGAAAGGGCGCGAAGACGTTGCATACACTAGTGTGTGTATGGCGGGGCTTCTATGTGAGTTCACATGCCTCTTGTTTATAAAGGGTCAGAGACCGATCACCAGATGAGGAGAAAGCAGCCTCCTATTCACAGGAAATACAAGGGGATTGCGCTCGAGAAACTCGTGGATGCAGACCTCCATCAAGGATTACATCTAATTGTAGGCGGTAGAGATATGGGGAGGAAGCACACCTGCCTAGCCTCAACCGTGCTCACTAGTTGTTTGGGCTGATTATAATGCGTGACTGAATTTGAGCTTCAACTCGGGCACCTGCTTTATTTATATCATTCTGTAAGTGCTTCCTGTTGAGGTTTAATTTTTGTGACAGGAACATTGTGCCAAGAATGAATCCTGCCTGCATTATCCACGAAGATGCTAAAAAAAAAAAAAATCCGCCCGTGAGCGAATTTGCGAATTTTCGGCAATTTTGCGAGATTCGCGGATCACGAAATTGCCAAAATTCAAAAATTTCGCTAGCGGAACGGATTTTGCGCCCATACTTACAGTCAATCACTCATCCATACACACACTCTAACCGCCACTCGCCTACCCATACAGCCACTCATGAATCAACATACTCACCCATATAGCCACTCACATACCCCTCACTTTCCCAATTAAGCTGCTTGCACATGCACTCACTCACCCATGCAGCTAGTCACATCCACTCACTCACCCATACAGATACTCTCACAGCCACTCACCCATCCACACAGCCACTCACACAGCCACTCACTCACCCATATTGCCAGTCACATTGCTATTCATGAATCGTGCAGCGGGCCACATAATCACACATAAAGTTTGAAAAAGATTGGTTGCGTATTGGGCTCATAAATAGTTAAAGAAAATATGAACCATCATCCTATTTAAGTTGCATTTAAGCAATTTATTTATAATCTGAGGCCATTTTCTCCCAGTGGCCTTTGTTGCTTATCCTCATCCTTGATAAATTACCATGTATAACCGACTGGGCTTTAGACTGAGTTGCATATACTGTAGTGTGTCATGCTAAGAGAGACAGGTATGCCCAGACGTTGTTCCCATGCAGATTGTGTCACTTGAGTCAATCTATACCTGGCTGAGGAGCCACAAACTAGGGGGAAACTGGTTTTGGCTTGCTTGTGTTCCCGTTCAGGGAGGACATGGATTGGAAGTTTAAGCCTGACTGTTCCCATTGGAGCAGGTTCAAGACTGATTTGCATATACTAGAGGCCAAACTTAAGTGGTGTGGTGCGCAAATAAAGATAAATTGGGATGCAGCCCCAAATAACTACCAGTGGTTGAGATTACTTCAAGCATTCTATCCAACACTTCTTTGTATACTTTAGTGTGGACAATATAGGAGCAGATGCACAGGACATGCCTGATAGTCCAAGCAGGCAGCCATTATTCAATAAGGCTTGGAATACTGTCCAGGCAAGGCTGTGGTAGTAAAGCGCTAAGCGTATGTTTGTTAAACCTAGTGTCAGAGAAGATTTGGAATTTTTCTCATAAATTTCTGATTGATCATTAGAAGATCATTGTAATGTCAAATGATTCACAACTTTCATGCTACCACATCCTTGCAGAAATCTAACCATACTTATGGATCCACCCATTTACAGTGATCTTCTCACAGTTTTATACTAATGCAATCGTCTATTTATACTCCCATCCACAGGCACTCACCCACCCCTCCACACATATACCCAGATTAAATCATCCATTCACCCATCCCCTTGCATTCACCTTCCACTGTCATCCAACACTATAACCATAATACCATACCCAGTCACTTTCACACAACCAGCTTTCATTTATTCATCCACTCACAGTTGCATCCTCCAGTCATGCAATCATATCCATCACATCCATCATTAAGCCAATACTGTACACAACCTCAGCCACCTTCTCATGCTTGAAGTCTATGTCGCCTGAATATATCAAGCCTCTGTATTATCCTTGTTTTGCCCTAGGCAACGGAAGGACAATACAAAGGCTTCAGTAATTTTTACAAAGCCACACAAGGAGATATCTGTGTTACCTTGTGTGGCTTTGTAAAGAAATGTAAGACAACGCAGCAGCTTGTGCTGCATTACATTATATTTCAAGCTAAGACGTTTTCTATGGGTGGACTATGAGGGTTCTGATGCATCCACCCATGGATTTTGGCACATTCTCAAATTTACTAAAGCTAGTAAACCTGTGAATGCATCAAAATTCTACCCCTTTCCCATTCTACAGCACACATAGAAAGATGAAAATGCCTCTAAGGAATGTTTATGTGCAGGAATGTGTCCCTTCCTGATCAAAAGCAATCCTACTTGTATTGCAGCCACCCTTGCACTATAATGCCTGCATTGATGCTAGGCAGCACACAGTACACCAGAACAAGGAGAGAGCATAAATGCGCCATATATTTGTAAAGATGGAGCATTTCTGCTTTCTCTCTTCCGAGCAACACGGGGCAGACATTCTCCTTGCATGTGAGTCTATGTATGTATGTTTGTGTGTAGGAGTTTCTGGGTATTATCTATGTACATAGTGGTTCTTTACCTTTGTGCATCCAAACATATAATCAAACAATAGAAATGACTTTCAACAAGATGCACAACTGCCTAAATTAGTCTGACCTGTTGACTTTGCCATGGTTTCTATCATAAGGCAGTTTATTCAATATGCTCAGGAAAGATTGTGCCATAATGGCTTGTAGATTGCTATTAACACCCATAATTTCAAAGTCTTCTTTGGTGTTAGGTTTTTCAGGTTAAGGATTTCACCTTTCTTGAATAACTTTTATCCTCACATCCACCACATCCACAAGACAATGTGCCTTTCAAATGAGAACTGTCAGCTGTCTGGGTTCTCTGCCTGTTTCTGTAGTTTCTGGAGTTTAGTCTGAACACGATGTGCAAGGTCGATAAACAATGCCCCTTGTTAATCTGTTCTGGTCAGTCCCCTGCACCTGGACAAAACATGCTAACACATCTGCACCTTTGGAAACTCGTGCTTTGATATTACGGGGATGCATGTTGTTCAAACTCACCTTTCCATGGAGAAAAGCTATGCACTTCCTAGGATGTAAAACTTCTATCTAAGCACTAAGGCATGGGTTCTGTTGACAAAGCCCAGAGATCTTCCTTTAAATAATAACATTCAACTTACCAAGGGGAGGGTGATTATGCCTTATTTTCCTTTTTCCACTGTCTGTATATGATGACATCCCCTTTTATATTTTATGGAATTGTAAAAAGGCTGTTTTAAGTTTATGCATTTTGCTGCTGGTAGTGGCTTGTATACTGCATTATAGAGCACAATAATTAAAATAAACATTTTGAACTATAATCCTGACTCTGACAATTCTCATTGTGAACAAGTACGAGTGAGTGAGCAAAAGGGTACGTCTTGCTACCTTGATTCCTGAGAGAGTTGGGAGTGTTGTTTTCTGGGTTGTCTAATCATTTGTAGCTTTGTGATGATGTAGGAGAACGAATGAGACACTACAGCTAGTTGGTTTTGGGATTTTGGGTACTAAGGTGGTAGGAAGGTTCAACCCCCATACACCGAGGTCCTGGTTTCCTGCGCGTAGTTCTATGTATGTGCAGAATCCCCGCAAAAAGAGGATTCTGACTGAATTTCTCTAGATTGCCTCTCACTAGCACTAACATTCATGCAGAATATTTACATTTTACTGTAACTAAATCACATACGCACAACTGAAGCTGAGTAATAATGATGCACCCACTCACCATTCCATGTGTTACGGTCGTCCGGCTTGCAATAGCCCTAAAAACCATGTGAACACATCAGGCATAGCAAACAAACACCATATGATAAAATATGGAATAAAAGATTTAGAAACCATGTCAGCTGCTTTATGTTTAAATCTAAATGAGAATGACATACAAATATTTGAGAATAAATGTATTGACATGTTTACTAGTCACACAATATAGTTAGAGAGCAGAAATGTCTATATGTTATTGCATAAAACATAATCTTGAAATTCTCCATATTTTGCAATAGTTCCCCCTTCTCCTCATTCTTCCATGTCATTAATGTAACATCACCACTGAACACTGTGAATCTGCATCACCTCAACTAAATCTGTACACCTCTTATTCAGAGTTTTTTCTTCTGAACTTATTGGAAATATGGAAGAATCACCAACTAGATGTGTTTTACCTTCTTGGTTAGACTTGCTCCCCGACCCATTAGATAACCCTTTGTGTTCATCTCAGATTTCAGCAGTATGATATAACACTTGGGGAAAAATACACAGGAAACCAGTCCAAAGCTGGAAGCCAAAATGGCAAAAACCTCCATGGCCACCATGTACTTGCCCCGGGTGCTGAGATAGGCTGGAATAAAAGACAGCCAAACACTGAGGAAGGCGAGCATGCTAAAAGTGATGAACTTTGCCTCATTGAAGCTGTCAGGCAGTTTTCTAGCTAGGAAGGCAACCATGAAACTGATGGTGGCTAGTAGTCCAAGATATCCAAGCATGAACCAAAAGGCAATTTGTGATCCGTCATTACACTCAGCAATGACAGTTCCAGGCTTAGTGTGTATGTTATACTCGGGGAAAGGAGGAGACAGAATCAACCAAGAGGCACATTGAAGAACCTGAATTAGTGTACAGACACTGATGACCATATATGATAAAAGAGGTCTAACCCATATCCTAAGTTGGCTGTTGGGCTTAGTTGCATTGAAGGCAATTACCACCATGATGGTTTTTGCTAGGATGCAAGACACACAAAAAGCAAATATTATGCCAAAAGCAGCCTGTCGGATGAGACATTTCTCGTTTGAGGGATGGCCAATGAAAATCAAAGATGATAGGAAGCAGAGAGTAAGAGACAATAGCAAGAGGTAGCTGATGGAGCGATTGTTTGCTCTCACAATGGGAGTATTCTTGCTGTAAATGAAGATTGCCAGGATGGATATAGGGAGTGCAGAAAAGAAAATGCTGCACGTAGCTAAAGTAGTTCCCAAAGGCTCTTCATAGAGTAGAAACTCTATGGTCTTCATTCTGCATTTGTCTTGTTTTTCATTGGGCCACTGGTCCCATGGGCATTTGAAGCACTCAACAGAATCTGGAATAGAAAGTCAGTGTGCCTCATGAAGAGCTCCATAGATACCTTCATAGCAATGTTATCCCCTGATGATGTGCAATACTTACCAGTTTGGTTGGACATTTCTCCCTGAGGACATGGAACACATTGAAAGCAGCAAATGGGCTTCCCTTGTATGGCAGCTTTTCTGAATCCCCCTGGGCAGCTAGGGCTGCAGACGGACACTGGAACCTGGAGACAGCATGAGAGTGGATGAGTAAAATGTCTTTGCTCTTATAAAAAGTATGAAATGAACTGTGGAAGACTATGGATATCCAAATACTATTCATGTCAAACATTTCTATCAGGTTCTGATAACACCAAATAATGTTCATGCAGAAATACCAATGAATTGCTCATCCAGAACCAAATACCCATGAATTGCATATGAAAATATGAGAGTTATTTGAGAAATGTGATCAAATAGAATTTCATTAAAAAGAAATGTGGATTTAATATTGCATGTGATTGCCTTGGCTTTCTTTATTTTAAGGAACACAAAGTACTTTCCTTGTCTTAAATTCAGGAAAACCATGCATTAAAGATTCTAAGATCTCAGATAGTAAATTCCATGAATGAAACAAGAGCTTGACAGTATTTCAAGCTGATAAATGGTTGACCTCTGTGAAGACGCCACTAGTAGCTTAGAGGAGGAAGAGACTAGAAACCAAGTCACTATAGCTGAGCCTTCACAACACTCTTCAGTCAATTTTTCTGAAAGAGGTATTCAGAAGTTCCTGTAATTACCTTTGATTTTTTCCTTATGGTTTTTCCTAGTTCCTTGGTGACATCATGCAAGCAGCCGTGAGTTGGAGATGGGCATTGGAGCATTCGGGCATATGCATCGGGAAAGGCTACCCATGGTCTCTGTGGCTCTGCAGCTCCATCGCCAGCCTCCCCTATCAGATCTTGGCCAGTTGGAGTGGGGGCCGCGCGGGTCCTGAGTGCAGGCAGGAGACTGGAGACTAGGGGTAGATTTATGTTGCCTGACGCATCTCTGCAAATCAGCAGAGATGCGCCAGGATAGATGTGGCACGCAAGTTTATCCTTGCACCAACCATGATGCACCGCATTTACAATGTGGCGCACCATGGCGTAGGAATAAACAAATGCGTGTCGTATCTAGGGCGTGAAGTTGGCGCAGGGCTGAAGAAGTGTTGCGTGCGGCACGCAACTCCAGCACATTTCCAACTTGCCCTATCTGTAACATGGTGCGGCAAGCCTTACGCCTGCTTCAAGCAGGCGCAGGGTTTTGACGCATCAGCGTTGGGAAAGTGTCTCAGTCACTTTTCAGGGGCGTTCCTGCGATGGAACGCACCCCCGCGTGGAAACGCCCACATGAAACCTGACGCAGGTTTCATGTGGCGCAGGGCCTTACACCATGACGCATCTCCATAGATGCGTCACGATGTAAGTATGTCGCAACGTGGCTCAGGGTTTACGCCGCCGCTGCGTCACAGAAGTGACGCAACAGCGGTGCAAAAGTGACACAAGTCCAACATAAATCTGCCCCTACGAGTGGAGTTGGCGGCATTGATGGCAGGTAAGGCTAGCGCCACAGCTCTCTTCATTGGTGCGGAAGTGGCCGGCTTTAGTCCAGTTCGGCTTGCACCTTCGGAGGTCCGGTCCGGCATCCCATCATTTTAACACAGCCCCCCAGCTGCTTATTGCCCCCTGCTGCTTGTTCCTCAATGCTGCCCCTGCCCTACATTCTGCTATATACTGCATACCTATATTTGTTATCTCAAGTTGGAGCAGGGGCCTTAGTGGTTCCTTTTCTCCTTTCAATCCCTTGACACCTCCCCCCAGTCCAAAGTGGGTATTGGCCACTTGCTCAAGGTATCTGCTGGTGCTGGGAGCTTGAGGGTCTTTCTAGCATTGGGCTTGGTGACATGGGTTGGGGCTGGGCCAGAGCCCAGGAACTTTGGCAAAGTCTCAAGTGCTAGTTTTCCTGCTTTTCAGTTCTGCATGCCAAAACAAGCTGCAAGTAATTTACCAATGCCTAAGAATATCAAGCAATCACCAGATGCTCTGGAAAGAGAAGGGGGAACTCCAACAATGTTGCAATGGCTCCAGTAGTGCCTATACAGTAGAAAATAAGCAGTAGAAAATACATTCCTAGGCAACCTAACGGTATAATAAATACACCAATATTGAGTGTATAAGATCAAATTTGCACAATAAATTTAGATTTAGTTAATTCAATTGTGAATTAAAATTCTCTCTCGCTTTTCACACTTGATATGTACACGTAGTAATGTATCTGATATAAAATTGCGATCAAAATGGATCAGGGCAGTCCACATGAATGGCGAAGCCCCGTGAAATGAAGTATTACTTCTTTTTATTAGTACTTCTTTGTGTCGGGTGCCAGAAACGCGATTAAGGAGAAGCCTATAGCCATTCAGCACGGCACCCCGACACAAAGAAGTACTAATAAAAAGAAGTTATACTTCATCTCACAGGTGTTCTACATTCATGTGGACTCCCCTGATCCATTTTGATCGCAATATTAACTTTAAATCAGATAAATTACAACGTGTACAAATCAAGTAAGAACAGTGAGAGAGAATTTTAATCCACATCAGAATTAACAAAATAAAACTTCCGTCGTATTTGAACATAATAAACAATTATTATAAAACAAAGCCCCTCAGGAAATAATTGGGAGTCTTAGAACTCAAAAATGTTAATATATAAAAGATAAGAAACTTGGCACGCCATTCTTATCCATTCCCGAGCCATCTACCAGTCGCCTAAATATTAAGTTGTGGCAATTCCTGACAAAGGCACATATCACGCCGAAACGCGCTTAGAAAACTTAACCTCTGTCACATTTTTGGGTGTTTTTATCGTATTTTTATGAAAATCAATTATGTTTTGAATACATATGTTTTTTCATGTCACTAAATTGGTATTTTAAAATAATGATTGTGTTAACATGGATATGATATTTGAAGATTAAATAATTTCATCTAAATAATATTGTACACATTTGATCTTTTACACTGAGTCCATTAATATTGGTGTATTTATTATACAAGTTAGGTTTCCTAGGAATTTATTTTCTACTGTATATTTACCCTGTCCTAGGAATTGTTTCACCAATTTGTCAGGGGGTCCTTGTTACTCACATCCAGTAGTGCCTATGACAGTCACTGCATAACAAGGGGGAGGGGTGCCACCTTCCTCCGCCAGAGCCGGCGTTCGTCAGTCAAGCATCACTAGTGGAATTTCAATCTAATTGTGGCTTTTTATTAAAGGATGCAATGGAAACCCTGTTTTCTTATAATAAAGATGCCAAATGGTCTACAACCGATATCACCTGGTGTCCTTGAAATGGGGACAAAAGTAACTGTGGGCAGCAGAGGGCTACACCCCTGTGGTATTAAAGAAAAAGACTGCTTTCCAGTGGGAGGACTGGACAAAAAAGAGTATAGAAGTATGAGAAAAGAGGTGATCCCAGGCAAAAGGTCCTTCAATTGGAAGCCTTAGACCTGCATCCTCTTTCGCCTAATTTCATAAAGGCAGATGTCCATATTGCTAACTGCCCATAGCCTGTTAACCACATCTTGGAGCCTAATGAAGCAATGGAAAAAACAGGGAAATTAGGGTAGCAGGTGAGGTACATCATTTTCCCTATAATAACAACAATAAAGCTCCTTCCACAGCAATGCCCGGTAAGGAACCCGTCCTAGTTGAGGCTGCTTGGGAAACAGCACTGCAAATAGGCAAGAGTGTAGCATCCCCAGGCCGGCCAAGAAATAGAACATTGTCTGAGAAGCAGGTAGACGAGGCCTTCCCTGGTCTCAGGCTGAGACTGTGGCAGCACAGGGGGAAAGGAGGCCCTTGGAAGGCAACAATTTATCAGTGAGTCAAAATATCTCACTCCATGCAGATACCTTGTTCAGTAAATCACCTCTGCTGCAAGGCGGAGATGATAAAGCATGGGATGTCTTGCTTCATTCATTCCAAGCAGTAGTCATAGCTTTAACATATCAGTAAAGTAAATTAGATCTACAGGTGGATGTTTTTAAGACATTGGCTATCTATGTCACTGCAATAGACTAAACAATTCATGAGTTAATTAATTGATACAGAGGTCCCAAGCTGAAGCTCATCTTGTTCGTCCTGTGCAGCCCTGTACTTGACAAATGCCTTCCGGGCATTCTAGAATCAATTTTTAACTGATATCAAACAGCAGTTGAGAACCGACGCCTACACTGCAGTAATGTGTATGGCAAATAATCCCGCTAAAGAAACTTGTAAAGATCTATAACAGGATTTACCCCTTCATAATGTGAGGACTTGAAGGACTTCCAGCAGACAGCCCTCAGGTGATAGTCAACCAACTAAGGCCATTTCGATTTATAAAATGCCTACTACAAAAGCATCTGGTAATTAGGGCCGGACTGTCCATGGCGGGCACCGGGCAATCCCCCTGTGCACCGCACGGGTGGGGGCTGGTTTTGGGCCCCTGGAGGCCGTTTTGTTACAGGGCCGTTTTTGCAGTGTAGCTGCAAAATCGGCCCTGTACCAAAATCGGCCGAAAACCGGCCCCGGGAAATAGCTCGGCGGCACACACAGAGTGGGGAGGGTGGCCGGCCGAGCACTTTGCCAGGGTCGGTTGTGGTTCCCAGTCTGGCCCTGCTGGTAATACAGTAATACTGTACAACTGAGTGACCGCAATGATATTTTAACTGTTCTTATACATGAATATAGCTTTTATTGTAAGATTTTAAATAATCAACACAATAAACTACTTTGTACTTGAGTGACCGGGGGCTCGGATCAACAGGGTAACTCGGCCACATGGCCTTTCTCCAGTTAGCACACTGGAGAATTCGGTTGTGACGAGAGGAATAAGCACCAATTACTTTCAAACAAAAACTTGGGGCCTAGTGAGATCAAAATAATGCCTGTTACACTGTCAATTTTACCTGCTGTGCCTGTTCAGTTTACAAAAAGACAGTGTAAGAGGCTTAGGAAAACCCATAACAAAAAAGCTGCAACTGACTGGGGTAAAGCAAAGTCTCAACATACTGGTCAAGTCTACTCCATTTTTAGACTGCCAGTTAAGTCAAAAGAGCCAGTTGGCAATACGGGAGATGAAGTGGCCCAGACTGGTGAGGCAAATACTGCCAAAGACAAGGTAAATTCTACTCCTAAAGAAGTCATTAAGGAACCCTCAAACAGCTTAACCCCATTTTGGCTGCAATTTGTCTCAAACTCTAAGACTGGTATTCCTCCCTGTCAGGGTGAGATGAGTCTGACGGACCCAGTGATGCAACAAGAGCAGGCTCTAGCAGAATTTGAATGGAATACAGGAGGGGGAATTGGTTCAACAAACAAACAGGCCACAACAGTAACTAGTTTTGAAAATACAGAAGCCAATCCCTGGGATCAATATTCCTCCATGGGGGAGAACACCTTCCTGTTGGGGAGAGGATAAACCCTCATCATAATAGTCATGGATAAATTCTATGTCTTGACCCGAGGCTCAGATTATGCTTATCTCTTTCTCATTTTATTGCTCAGCAGCCATAACCAATGACAACAAAAGTCTACAAATCCCATGAGTATTTTCACGGATCAAAATAACCATAGACGCAGTCCCATATAAACAACATCAAGGAACAGCACTTCCTCTTTCTTCGCTGCTCAGCAGACAGATAAGTTCTTTTCCTTAGCAAGGCTAGCTTGAATCCAGTGGCAATGTAAATGTATTGTATTTATATAGCGCACTTCTACCCGGAGGCCTCGTAGCGCTGTATTCATACCGCTGTGGAACCCATCCTGGCTTTCCTGTGAAATGTCCACTCCTGGGCACCCCCAAGGTGAAGCCAGGCATCCAAGCGCTGCTGGGGCCGTTGTGGAGATTAAGCAAGCTATTGCCCAGAGTCCGAGTGGGACCCATGATTAGATTAGACACAGAGATGAGAATTATCAGGTCCGGGGAAATTGAGTCCAAGAGCCGCCGAGGCGGGAATTGAACCCTGGTCCCGGGCCAAACCTCTGCATCAGGGTCTGCCGCTCTAACCATTGAGCCACGCTTCTCCACGTGAGCAATGTGAGCAAGGGACCCACGTCTGGGCATACCCTGCCAACTTAGGGCGAACAAAGCAAACACATGCAGATGATGGATGGAGCTCTGAAACTTTTCAGACACTCATCCCCAGTCTCAGATCAAGGTTGACCCCATCGGGTCAAGTGTCCTTGAGGTCAACATAAATGGTCAAGGTACAGTGGCCCAGTCTGCACATCAATCACAACTTGCAGCAACGGACTGGTCTTGGCTTCCGAGTGCCCTGCTATCTGCCTCACATAAGAACACAAACAACTGACAGACAAACCACTCAGTTGCCAACCCCTTAAAGGAGTCTCTTTCATTTTGTTTCTGGAATATAGAGGGAGTCTTGAAAAATACTGTGGATGAGGATAATTTAACTTACATCAAAGTATTTCATGTGGTGATCCTGCAAGAAACTTGGGCCCAAGACGTCAAAGATCTTCCAGCACACTTGCCTTTCGGAAAAACGGTGGTCAAAACAAATATAAACTCCTGCCTTGCCGGAGGCCTTGCCTTACATGTAGCAGTTGATCTAAATGCCAGAATAGAGGAGAATAATATTGACCACCATGGATGAGACTATACTTCATCTAGTGAGCTTCCTTTGCTGATTATAAATGTTTATATTCATCTCTCCCTGGCAAAAAAAAAAGAAACCATTGATATTTTATTGGATTTTATGACTGCCCAATCTATAATAAACCTGTATATTATTTTTATGACTGGCAATTTTAACATGAACTTGCTCCAGGTGGTACCCAGGGATCAAGTAGTGGAAACGTTTGATCAGATTTGACATGTTCCAAAGTTCCAACCCCTTAAACAGAGGAAGGATGCTAGTGAGAGACAATTTATAAGTAATAAGGAGCATCTGGGTCTGATAATCTTGAATGGCCAGTTTGAAGTTAATATTCTGGCACACATAAACCATCACTCAGCAACTTCACATTCAGTTATTGACTTCACCGTAGTGCCACTCCCTTTATTATATAGGGTGGCTTAATATACACTGGGAAGCAGGCTGGAAAGCAAATGATCCAAATAAATCTGCCTGTTCCTTGCATGAACAAGTTCAACCAGATATTGGTTATCTTTCTATGACCAACTACAAGAAGCTGCAGTGGGCCATAGATACCATTGACAAAGTAAAACATCATTCCAGACTTCAAAGGAAAAAAAAGATGTAGTCAACCTCAAAACCTGGGTTAAATGTACTACTGGGGAGTCAAGCTGGTACCAATAAGGTGGGAATAGCCTCAGCCCTGGTACGATCCCAGCCCAGAAGAATTTCTGCTCAACTTGTAACATGCAAAAAAAAGGCTGAACCATGCCTTACGGGTACAGAGGAATAATCCAAACCTGAGCACACATAGTGAGATCCTTACTAAATTAAGATCATTATGTAAAAAAGCAATTTGGGACTCAGTTAAATATGAGGTAGACCTATATTGGTGTAAAATCTTCTCTGCCTCCAAACGAAATGAAGCAGAGAATTTTGGTGGATCAATCAATAGGGCCAAGGGTGTCTGCCTCTACCTCATTTATCTCTGAAGCCTTCTTGCCAGCTAACTTAGAGAAAATGCATGGGGTGCATCATCAACAAAGGGTGCTCAAAAGTAGATTTATAAACTGGGAGGGGGAAGTCTCACTCAAAGCCACAGGAGACATGTGGAAAATAATTTTCAGGATTCGCCAAGATGTTGCCCCCGGCCCTATTGGATTTCCACAGGCCATTTTCAAGTATACGCTGCCATTTTGGGCAGATAAACTGGTCACCTTATTGGAGTATATCCTTCACAATCAAGAATTTCCAGATAGCTGGTGAGAGTCTCTACCGGCTCCAATTTATAAAACCAGTCAATCCTCACATTCCAACTACAGGTTAATTTCTGTAATGGATGGGGAGGCAACTTTTTTTGCAAAATGTCAGCTAGCTGAACTAACAGACTGGGTCAATACCAGTTTATTCTTGCAGAAGAAGCATATGGGGTTCATTAAGGGAATTAGTACAACTACCAACATTCAGATGCTGGCTTTATTATTCTAACATGCAAGGTACTGCTTTTCAAAACTACACCTATGCCACATAGATTTTCATTCAGCTTTTGATGTGGTGCAGAGAAACATATTGTGGTCCAAGCTGTTGAACTGAGAAATTCCTCCTCTTCTCATAATAGCTATCTAATTACTGTACACATATATCTGGACAGGAGTCAGATTGGGTAATGGTATGATGATTTCAAACAATTCCAACAAGAAATGGCCTAAAACAAGGTTTCTTACTGCCTCAGCTTCACTTTGATCTGTATCTTGCTGGAATGTCTCCCATGTGCCTATGGGGGCTGGTTTTAGTTCTTGTATACTTAAAATGCAATTATACTGAACTGGAACAACAAGGTCCATGCTCTGAAATACCTGAATATTGAAGCACTTTTTTCTAACACTTAAACGGGCAAAGTTATTTGGATTATGGGCCATATTATCAAGAAAGGGCGACACATTAGAAACCATAACCTGGGCTTCTATGGGAATTCACAAAGGCATATTATCAAGCCCATTATCGCTGCTTTAGCGGCAGTTTCCTGCTGATAAAAGCGGCGATAATGTATCGCCCTTTCTTGATAATATGGCCCTATATTCGTTAGCTGGCGGTTTACAGTTGCAGATCATTATTATATAATCATTAACAGAAGAGGGAGGGAGAGGGAGTAGTGGATTCTGTCTCCCCTAGCAATTAATATAAACAAAATGGAATCCACTAGGTGGAAGGTGGTTGTTACCACAATGGTGGGGAGCAACCAGTGTTGTTAAAATACCCCTCACACACCAACAGGCCCCTTGGTGTCATGCTTCATCATCGGGGTCTTCGCAAACCTCTACGGGATGCGGCGTGCTACGACTTCACGACTACGCAGGAGCACTTTTCTTGCGAACTATGTGTTTGGTGTGTGTGAGTACAAAATGTGAGTGGTGAGGTGAAGGTGAAAAGTTAAAAAATACCTGGCACGTGAGTACCGAAATTTTTTTTATTAAGTCTCCGGCTGGTATTGTTAAAAGAGTGCTAGAGTGGTTGTGGTCTACTGATTAGGGTAACCCAACCATGTTAGTGCGTCGACATGTTTCGGAGTTTAAAGAACTCCTTCTTCAGGACGAGGATATGCACTACTTATCCCCACCTTACTCAAATGTGTGTAGATTTTAAAGTGTGCTCTACAAAAATAAGATAAGGTGAAAATGTACCTATCTATGTTTAATGTAAGGTCCGTTGCGCCCAATTGGCGATTAAAGACACCTGTAAACAGAAAAATCAAGTAAAACAGGGTAATACATGTTTTTTAGTCTCATACTGTGTAAATACACAGAAGGGTAACAAGGAACAAAAGTGAAGGTCCAGGAACCCTAAAAAAAGGAAAAAAACAGAAAAAACTAACAACATATAAACTGAGACACACATTCAAGCACAGTATCTGATAAGCCCTTTAAGGGTGTAGTTTCTGACACAGATGTGTTGCTTACTTATGAAAAGAGGTCAAATGGCCTCATGAGCCACAGCGTGTTGGGGGGTCCGTTCTACCCGTTATGGCAACCTGTGAGGTATTCAAGGAAATGGATCAAAATATTGTAATCCCTCGATTTTGATGAAAGTTTACACACCATATCCATACATTCATACACACTCACGGTTACTCCCAGGGCTGTCTGGCTTCCTACCCCTCCACGCGGCTCCGACGAGTAAATTGTATGGTGAGGAGTGGGCTTTTTATAGTCTAACTAGCTCCAATTAGCCGCTGATTGAAAGCGGAAAAAGCCCATAACTGGACCTGACCCTTAGTCTCCATGCTGCTTCTGCGCGCATCGGGTAGGGCGTTCCCGTGCAAACGCGCATGTGCGGTAGAGCGGTGAGGGACAGGCGCGCATGCGCATCACCTCAGTATGTAAATGACAGCCTTGATGCAGTGTATTCCGCTTCGCGCCTGCGCGAATGGACGCCGTGTCTGTCTCCGCTCTAAGTGATTGCCTCAGAGATCGAAAAATGTATATATTAAAAAATCGAGTTGCAGAAATGGTTTAGGACTCGATTGGGGTTATTGGCACCATGCATAAATCGCCTACAAATTCAAGGATATAGTTAAACCCTCGGTATGTAAAGGACATTAGGGGAGCTTTCAAAATTACTGTCAAAATTACTTAAAGCCTGAAGCAGCGAAATGACAATGTCAAAAAAATTAATTAATAAAAACTACAAAATACATAATACATAATTACATTATTCTGGAGGATTTTGATCACAGAAGCCCTTGGAGCTGTAGGTACAGTTATTACTGCAGATACGGTTTATACAGCATAAATGTTAGTGAGGATGTTCACCTAGGTAATGAGTTTTGGGAAAAAAAAACTCATGCAGTTGGATATCAGGGGTTACCAGTTACTGAAGTGGGTGGCTATCAGTTATTTGGCGTACTTGGCAAAGTAGTGGTTTTTTTTTTAGCGTAATTGGCTCCATGGAATGGAGTCGTTCAACCCAGTCACGTCTGAGCCCAGACGAAACACCCATCTTTGTTCTTTCTCAAATAAGCCTCTTTCTGATGGCAATTGCTCAATAACAGTCCAATGTATGTCATTTACACAGTGCTGTGCTTCTAGGAAATGGGATGCCATTTTCGTTGTCTGTTTTTTGCATCTCACATTGCTCTTGTGTTCATTAATTCTAGTTTTCACTGCACGTGTGGTCATTCCCACATACTCTTTTCCACAAGGGCATGTGATGAGATACACCACATTACGGCTGTTGCAAAGATGGGTGTTTCGTCTGGGCTCAGACGTGACTGGGTTGAACGACTCCATTCCATGGAGCCAATTACGCTAAAAAAAAAACCACTACTTTGCCAAGTACACCAAATAACTGATAGCCACCCACTTCAGTAACTGGTAACCCCTGATATCCAACTGCATGAGTTTTTTTTTCCCCAAAACTCATTACCTAGGTGAACATCCTCACTAACATTTATGCTGTATAAACCGTATCTGCAGTAATAACTGTACCTACAGCTCAAAGGGCTTCTGTGATCAAAATCCTCCAGAATAATGTAATTATGTATTATGTATTTTGTAGTTTTTATTAATTAATTTTTTTGACATTGTCATTTCGCTGCTTCAGGCTTTAAGTAATTTTGACAGTAATTTTGAAAGCTCCCCTAATGTCCTTTACATACCGAGGGTTTATCTATATCCTTGAATTTGTAGGCGATTTATGCATGGTGCCAATAACCCCAATCGAGTCCTAAACCATTTCTGCAACTCGATTTTTTAATATATACATTTTTCGATCTCTGAGGCAATCACTTAGAGCGGAGACAGACACGGCGTCCATTCGCGCAGGCGCGAAGCGGAATACACTGCATCAAGGCTGTCATTTACATACTGAGGTGATGCGCATGCGCGCCTGTCCCTCACCGCTCTACCGCACATGCGCGTTTGCACGGGAACGCCCTACCCGATGCGCGCAGAAGCGGCATGGAGACTAAGGGTCAGGTCCAGTTATGGGCTTTTTCCGCTTTCAATCAGCGGCTAATTGGAGCTAGTTAGACTATAAAAAGCCCGCTCCTCACCATACAATTTACTCGTCGGAGCCGCGTGGAGGGGTAGGAAGCCAGACAGCCCTGGGAGTAACCGTGAGTGTGTATGAATGTATGGATATGGTGTGTAAACTTTCATCAAAATCGAGGGATTACAATATTTTGATCCATTTCCTTGAATACCTCACAGGTTGCCATAACGGGTAGAACGGACCCCCCAACACGCTGTGGCTCATGAGGCCATTTGACCTCTTTTCATAAGTAAGCAACACATCTGTGTCAGAAACTACACCCTTAAAGGGCTTATCAGATACTGTGCTTGAATGTGTGTCTCAGTTTATATGTTGTTCGTTTTTTCTGTTTTTTTCCTTTTTTTAGGGTTCCTGGACCTTCACTTTTGTTCCTTGTTACCCTTCTGTGTATTTACACAGTATGAGACTAAAAAACATGTATTACCCTGTTTTACTTGATTTTTCTGTTTACAGGTGTCTTTAATCGCCAATTGGGCGCAACGGACCTTACATTAAACATAGATAGGTACATTTTCACCTTATCTTATTTTTGTAGAGCACACTTTAAAATCTACACACATGTGAGTAAGGTGGGGATAAGTAGTGCATATCCTCATCCTGAAGAAGGAGTTCTTTAAACTCCGAAACATGTCGACGCACTAACATGGTTGGGTTACCCTAATCAGTAGACCACAACCACTCTAGCACTCTTTTAACAATACCAGCCGGAGACTTAATAAACATTTTTTCAGTACTCACGTGCCAGGTATTTTTTAACTTTTCACCTTCACCTCACCACTCACATTTTGTACTCACACACACCAAACACATAGTTCACAAGAAAAGTGCTCCTGCGTAGTCGTGAAGTCGTAGCACGCCGCATCCCGTAGAGGTTTGCGAAGACCCCGATGATGAAGCATGACACCAAGGGGCCTGTTGGTGTGTGAGGGGTATTTTAACAACACTGGTTGCTCCCCACCATTGTGGTAACAACCGCCTTCCACCTAGTGGATTCCATTTTGTTTATAATAAGATCATTATTATATGACATACGACTCGGGTTAACGATTTCTCCTTTGAGGGCAAATGCTGTAAATCTTGAGGATACCAACTGATTGAAGACAGATTTTATGATGTTATTTATTGATGATGTTTTAACTGGTGATCATATTGTGATGTATTGTAAGTTGTTGATTAGCATTACCTGAATAATAAAGTCTTATCTTACCTTACCTTAATTTATGTTACAAGAGTCAAGCACAAGGGGACATCCCACAGCAGATAGGAGTAAATGCAGGAATCAGTAAATACAATTAAAAAAAGTTGAAAGATAAAGGCAATGAGTACCTTATTAATGTTTTAATCAAAATGTGTACATATGCTATCTAAATAATGTGTCCAATGCCTTTGCTAACACAACCGTATTTTTAGTGATTTTGCTTTGATGTGCAGTGAGGAGCCAAACATCCAGTCTTCAGTGTCAATCTCTGTCAATCTTGCTTTTCAGGATGGAACCCTTCTGAGCTGCCAATAGGGTACGATCTAGTCTCTGAATACTATCAGAGCCAGTCTACAGCAGATCTGTTGTACCAAAAATCCCCATTCCATTACCAGCATGGAAATCAATAGTACTGGTGCATCTATCCGGCAAATTCTGAGTTTTACAGGTCCAGAGATTGAATAGTAGGGACCAGCGAAAAAGAAGATAATTCTGAAATCTGTTTTTCCAAGGCTCTTGCTCACATCAAGTGGAATAAATCTTACAGCAAGACGCCAGGCAAAAAGTGCCGCCAGCCAAGCCCAGATTAATCATGACACTACAAATCCCAGAGTCAAAGGTGGTCTCTGTGTCCCTTGGTCACAAAGTTAAAAAGTTGTTCTTCAGATTCCTATGTTGTAAGATATTATGGTTTTTAGTCAAGGTGGGTGACTACCCACGTTAACCAACAAAGACAATCCTTGTAAGGGTGAACCACTAAAGTTACACAATTAACCTGAGCTTACCACCCTAGTAGCTATGGCACACAGCAGCAGACTTAACTTAGAGGCAATGTGTACATTAATAATGCAGTACCAAAACAGTATCAAAGTCAAAGCATAACACAAGAAAAATTCAAAAGAAAAATCACAGGAGTGTGATATGAAATTTAGGATTTTTAAATACAAATAGCACCAAAAAGCATTAACCGTGAAACTTGGTCAACTGGTCGTAGTTGACCAGGACATAGGCATGATTTCAGGCTGATTGCAAAGAAGCATGGCTCGGATACAGAAACCAGGTATGACTCGTTCGGAGATTTTATCTTGGAACTTAGTCTCAAAAATGTAAGTCTGAAATCTTCACTGGGGCACAGCAACAGGCTGTGATTGAGGAGGGCTCCACAAGGTAAGATAACCAAGGGATGAAGTGTTAGTAAAGATGTTGGTTTTTTGGTGGCAAAGTACTGATTAGGAGAAAGTGGAATTTCAGCATCAGGAAAAGTCCCTCACCTACCGACTACTTTTGGATACTTCACCTGGTTAATATTTATTCTTTTGTATTTAGTCATGTTTTTGGAGCTCAAATTCCTCCAGTGGTATAAGGCTGCAGGCTATGTCCAAAGAGGGCTCCACTAGGCCGGATCCACTCCCGACGATATCCCGCTAAATCAGATTTGCTTCAGTGGAAACTTCAAACCTGAGAAACCTGAATCTTCATCCAAGCAGCAAAGCACATAGGTCAGATCAGTGGGCAGGTTTGCCCCAGTTCTTTGGAGGTCTTTAAAGCCAAATAGTTGTTAAGTCTCAGGTTATCAGTGGTGGTAGGAGAAACCTAGCTAGACCTAGCCCGAGTACCCGGACCTCAGGATAAGCACTTGGGTTTAAGACTCACTCCAGCAGAGGTCAACAGAAGGAATCAGGCCTGGTCAAGCTGGCACTGGTCAGTTGGAAATCTTCAGGAAAGACCTCTTGTAGCTTGTTGTCTTCATGTAGCTTGACCAGGTGGCCAGTCTTATGATCTGTGGAGTCCACTTCTTTGTCAAGGACAAAACAGGTTCAGTCCTTTAAGGCTCATCTCAGGTCTCTGACATCAGGTTAAGTATTCTTCTGATCTTCCTCAGTTTTAGAAGTGTTATGAAGACGATATTGGGGCTACCACATTTATTTCTAACACTAGTTTGTGGGTGGGGTAAAAGTTCCACAGAGCCACCCTGCCCACCTTTGCAGTTTTTCCTGTGTGCTCCACTGCAGGCAATACAACAGTGCCCCTCACTGCAGGATTCTAAGATGGTGAAACCCTTCTCCCCAAGTGGAGCGGTGTGGCCTGAGAAATGAACAACCCCTCCTTTGTGGTCACTTAAAAGTATTTATGGGGGGGCAGCTTCCTCCTTACTGGGATTGAAGTCTGATTGGCTGGAGGAAAAAATAAGGGCAATGCAGGTGTCATCTGATATCCTTCTTGAAAGGGGATGCCCTTATTGAAGTTAATTACATTCCTGGGCATAACCTAAATGGTCATCCTGCCAGAGGAACAGAAACTCCTGCACATTCCCAGTCCTTTGTCTGTGCTCCAGGAGAAGTTTTACTCCTCATTCATGGGTGTTGTCCGACTACATTGGTCGCCGATCTCCAAGGTCACATGGTTAGTGGTGCTCAGGATCCCTCCTGATTGTGTATCTCGTCTCTATGAGGGATGTAGTGTTGGGGCTCCTAATTTGGGGTGGGTGGAATGTTTTATATTGCTCAAGGAATAGACAGAATTTTGGTCTCTCCATGTTCCTCTTTAACAAGGAGTTCTGAACAAATTCTGCTATTCACTGTGTGACAGATTTTTTCTCCTGTGAGGCACCAGCATTAACCATGAAACTTGGTCAACTGGTCGTAGTTGACCAGGACATAGGCATGATTTCAGGCTGATTGCAAAGAAGCATGGCTCGGATACAGAAACCAGGTATGACTCGTTCGGAGATTTTATCTTGGAACTTAGTCCCAAAATGTAAGTCTGAAATCTTCACTGGGGCACAGCAACAGCCTGTGATTGAGGAGGGCTCCACAAGGTAAGATAACCAAGGGATGAAGTGTTAGTAAAGATGTTGTTTTTTTTGTGAGAAAGTACTGATTAGGAGAAAGTGGAATTTCAGCATCAGGAAAAGTCCCTCACCTACCGACTACTTTTGGATACTTCACCTGGTTAATATTTATTCTTTTGTATTTAGTCATGTTTTTGGAGCTCAAATTCCTCCAGTGGTATAAGGCTGCAGGCTATGTCCAAAGAGGGCTCCACTAGGCCGGATCCACTCCCGACGATATCCCGCTAAATCAGATTTGCTTCAGTGGAAACTTCAAACCTGAGAAACCTGAATCTTCATCCAAGCAGCAAAGCACATAGGTCAGATCAGTGGGCAGGTTTGCCCCAGTTCTTTGGAGGTCTTTAAAGCCAAATAGTTGTTAAGTCTCAGGTTATCAGTGGTGGTAGGAGAAACCTAGCTAGACCTAGCCCGAGTACCCGGACCTCAGGATCAGCACTTGGGTTTAAGACTCACTCCAGCAGAGGTCAACAGAAGGAATCAGGCCTGGTCAAGCTGGCACTGGTCAGTTGGAAATCTTCAGGAAAGACCTCTTGTAGCTTGTTGTCTTCGTGTAGCTTGACCAGGTGGCCAGTCTTATGATCTGTGGAGTCCACTTCTTTGTCAAGGACAAAACAGGTTCAGTCCTTTAAGGCTCATCTCAGGTCTTCTGATCTTCCTCAGTTTTAGAAGTGTTATGAAGACGATATTGGGGCTACCACATTTATTTCTAACACTAGTTTGTGGGTGGGGTAAAAGTTCCACAGAGCCACCCTGCCCACCTTTGCAGTTTTTCCTGTGTGCTCCACTGCAGACAATACAACAGTGCCCCTCTCTGCAGGATTCTAAGATGGTGAAACCCTTCTCCCCAAGTGGAGCGGTGTGGCCTGGGAAATGAACAACCCCTCCTTTGTGGTCACTTAAAAGTATTATGGGGGGCAGCTTCCTCCTTACTGGGATTGGAGTCTGATTGGCTGGAGGAATAAATAAGGGCAATGCAGGTGTCATCTGATATCCTTCTTGAAAGGGGATGCCCTAATTGAAGTTAATTACATTCCTGGGCACTACCTAAATGGTCATCCTGCCAGAGGAACAGAAACTCCTGCCCATTTCCAGTCCTTTGTCTGTGCTCCAGGAGAAGTTTTACTCCTCATTCATGGGTGTTGTCTGACTACATTGGTCGCCGATCTCCAAGGTCACATGGTTAGTGGTGCTCAGGATCCCTCCTGATTGTGTACCTCGTCTCTATGAGGGATGTAGTGTTGGGGCTCCTAATTCGGGGTGGGTGGAATGTTTTATATTGCTCAAGGAATAGACAGAATTTTGGTCTCTCCATGTTCCTCTTTAACAAGGAGTTCTGAACAAATTCTGCTATTCACTGTGTGACTGATTTTTTCTCCTGTGAGGCACCAGAAAATGTGAGCTGGTGAACGCAAGCAAGATTTGGCATTCCTTAGCATGATTTTCTTTGAGGGCGGTTGTTCCTGGTCATGGTCAGAGGGCTGTTGCTTGAGTAGATTTGATGCTGCTCGAGTAGATTTAATACTTAAGAGGCAAAAAATTCTACTTCAATGGCCATGCGCTCATGCACATTACCAGTACCAAATTGCAGCACAAGCTGCATATTTTCCACGTGTTGGCAGACCTCTGTGGAATCTTCTATTTAAGTCTGTGGGAGTCTGTGGAGTAAAACTGAGAGTTCTTCCCACCCCTACTCCTGATGACTTATTTTGTAGTGGTGTGTCAGCAAGTAGCAAGGCTGATAATCATGTATCTCCCTCTCAAATGAGGGTCTGTGTTTGTTATTCCCTAAAAGACACAAGACGTGAATTAGCCTCAGGGTTAGCTAAACAATACTATATAAGTGTGTGTTCCCTTTTAATCAGTTACCTCTGTTGTTGGCATCTCGACGTGTCCTGCCAGTTCTTAAAGTTCAGTGGGACACCTTGCCTTCAGGATCTTTTTAGTTCTTCTCTTCTGGCTTAATTGCTGTGGCCTTTCATTGTGAATGTCTTTAGCAGCTGCATCTAACCTTAATACCTAAAAATAACTCAGCCTTCCATTGTCCGACAAGCCTTTTTTCAGAAAGCTGCCTTTTTTTCCTGGCAAGTAAAAGTGTGTGGTATTTCACCTTACCATGCGATAAATTACTGTTTCTTTTGTTTTCCTTGGAGGTGATCTCCTTGGGCAGAAAACGTTGACTATATATGTCAGGGCAGAGGGTAGATGCCACAATAGAGTACCTGCAGGATCTTGTAAGTAGTAATAAGGGTAAAAAATAAACAGGTTCGCAGGATCAATAAGCTCTTTTCTTTGGAAGCCTGAAAGAAGTTTGAATATGTAGGGGCGAGGCTTTCTTACAAGACCATGCCCTAGATGGTAGCCACTCCCCAAGGCCATGGGGTTAAGCAGGGTTTCCAGAACTGTAGGAAGAAGGCCTAAATTAAAAGGACAATGACTGTAGGAAGGAGGCCAAAATTAAAAGAGCCATGTCAGTGTGGGCCATGGAGTGCTTTACAAAAGGAAAAGGAGTATGGGGTAGTGGGAGGATCATAATAACAGGAGGAAGAGGATGGACTGGATCTGAGAAGACAGGGGATGTAACCAGGCAGCACAAACAACGCAGGCATAGCCTGACACAGCACATGAAAATGACCCTTCAGAGCTTTAGGCAGGGAAATATGACTTTCTAAAAGTGTTTTTTTTTCTTAGCATTTATAAGAAAACCTACCTAGGACTTTAAATTAATGTTACAAAAAGTCCAACAATTAAATTTAAAGGGATTTCTTAACTTTTTGCTAAGTGTTAAATTTACTTTTAAATCCCAATTTGCCTCTATGGAACCATATATCATATACCATATACTAGAGACTTATAGGTGACTACAGATTTATAAGTGAGTTCAATATGCCAATCAAAGTTATGCCAATTCAACCATGTTACCTTGGGGAGCATTGGCCCTTTACTAATGATTAACAGGGGAAAAGTGCACAGTGTTCTATGGCCAGCAAATACAGATAAAGGAAAAATCTAGAGGTACACCACACAGAATAAATAACATTCCTGAAACACATTGAGTCCAATGCCTTATCTCATGAGATAGTGGCTGTGTAAAACTGCATCAGGTGTCCATGAAGGATAAGGGATAACAGTTCCCCCATTCGGGGAGTAGTTCACTGTTACTCTTTAGTTCCCCAACAAATAGCATCCCTTGCATTCTACAGGCAGCATTACTGTCAAAGTATTGAGAAGCGGAGTAGTAGCCAGAGCTTTACTCATAAGGGATGCTCTTTACCTATTCTCCCACACCTTCTAAGGAATTCTGCCTGGTGAAACTCAAGTGGTCTTGCTGTGGGAGTGAGAACAAAGGGACCATAGCTATCCCCTCCCACTGTGGTACTCATAGTATGGGGAGAGGGGAGCCTCAGAAGCTCCGTGATCCAGGGCTCAGGTCAATTTCATTCATCCCTTGGCACCAACGGTGACAATGGTGACAATAAAGCCACTGTCAGGCTCTTCTTCAATGCTAGTGACATTTCTGTGTGCTCTCATCCCCCAAGACATGTAATCATGTCTCCAGCAGCTGGCTTTAGAGTTGGATGGGGACCCTGCAATCTTAACTGTGGCTGTCACATTGGGCAGGAGGACTTATACTAATTCATCTAATTAAGCCCAATGAGCTGCTCCCTGGGTCTCACAAGCATGGTCCACTCTAGCTTCCTGTACAGGGTCCTAGTATTGTGATCTCCCTCAGGAGGTGATTCCTAGAAAGGCAAGATGTCGTGGGATTCACTGGAGCTATCAGAGATTATGTACCTGCCACCATCATGCAGGCTGCACCCTTATATGGTGTCATCCTAGAGAAATTGCAGTCATTCACCCAAGAGTTATGACCGATTAAGCTACCAAATAAAATGGTACCTATCTTCTTGTTCATTTGATCCCACCCTTAATTACCAGCACAGCCAATCTAGAGATAAGGATCTGAGAGCTCCAAGGACTCCAGCATATTTTTTTTATAAATCACCCTCCAAAGAATCAAAGTGAAGAGCATTCCCAAAATGAGTTGCCATGTCTTACACTGTCATACACAGGTCAGTCTAATATATGATGGATTGTAGTTCAGATTTTCTATGTTGCAAAATGGTAAGTGGAAACTCCTCTCAACAGATCATTATGGGTTTGTCTAGTTTAGCAAATGTTTCATTGCATGCAAGAATATTCTAACTAACCTTTACCCTACCTCTCTGCTTCCTTTTGTCCACAGGAGGGCACTGACATTAAAGAGCAGGGTCTCTCCAGCAGGGGCACTGCCATCATATTCCCCCACCTTTCTATGCCACACAGTGCCCTGGGACCACTTCTGCCAGTTCACAATGTCGTACCGTGGTGGGGGGTTACCATGTTTATCAAAGAACACTTCTGTGATGCCTTTTCTCTGCAGATGCACATTTCTGATACAGTGTAGCACCTGTGGGTGAGAAAAGCAGGAGAGATTTTAGGTCCTTGCAATTTTTTGAGCGTCCAAAATGTTCTGAGGCACCTTTTTATGTCCTTTGTGAATTTTCCAATATCAACAATTGTGATTTAAATCAGCTAGTGTGAGCCACATAATGCCCGGCAAAATATTGATTAGCAATCATAAATGGGTTTATTCACATGAAAAATGTCAGCAGAAGGACTTAATTTTCTGTTTGAACAATGCATTTTACAGAGTGCTTCAGGGTGGGAATACTTCCCAAGTAATTGAACACTCGTGGAAAAGTACAGACATTTTTTGTAAAGTCCAAGAAAGTTGTCAAAGTGCTGAATATTTAGGCACAAACTTATGTGCCTAAATGTATGATGAGATTTGTCATCCATATCTAAGCCAAGTGCTGTCCTTCTTGAGGGGAGTAATTCAAGGAAACTGAGTGGGGTTGGAAAATTACCATCCTTACATCATTGCATTTAACATTACTCCTCTGTATTTTTTCAGATGATTGTGTCTGCTGACCCCCTACTCTTGCATATCTGAAAGAGGATCATCATGAACAGCTTTCCGGGAGTAGTCTTGGGAATGTTTTGCAAATAGTATAAAGTCATAAAAGTACTGCAGGAAGAAGTGTGAGATTATCTCCACCTATAGTTATCTGAATTTATTTGTGAATATGGCTCAGTGACTTTAACTCTGTTCAGATGATACGAATAGACTTCAAGGTCACCGACATAATGGTTTAACTGAGATCCAACAAGCAAACAGAGGTTCAGACCAGAATAAAGTCAATTTCTGCTTGGAACTGAAATGTGTTCTTAACAGGAGGCACTATGGTTGATATCAATACATTTGTGGCACGAAGCGTCTTCTAAAATGGGTAAGGCCACATTCGTAAACGCTGCAGTATGACCTCAAAGCCTGGTTACCTGAGTCTCACAGCCAAATCCAATATGTTTATTCATAGATTGCATAGCACTGCTAACAAAGCAAAGCATTTTCAAACAAAAGATTGTAATTGCATTGTCCTCACAATGACCTTAGTGTGGTAATAAAACATTTCTAAAGACAGATTATATTTGAAAGAAATGTTAATATTTAGTTGAGGGGGATGAACATCTACTCAAATAATAATCACAATATCACAATCCTGGTCAGGGTGACCAAATAATGTCCCTAAAATAAACCTGTGCTTAACACTTTCCTAGCTTGGCACAAAACAGTCAGGCTTAACTTAAAAGCAAAGTGTAAAGTATTTATGCAGTACTCAAACAGTAATAAAGTGAAAACACAACACAAGAAATTCCAAAATTAAGGGCCCGATTACGATTGCGGTGAATCCGCATCCTCCGGGCCGGCGGAAGCCACCGCCGGCCTGGAGAATGCGGATTCACCACTGCATCGAGAGAAATGACCCCCGCCAGATTAGGATGGCGGGGGTGTCATCTGCGGACGGCAAGACCGTCCGCCGCGAGACCGCGGCGGAATAGCTCTAATATGGTGGCGGTGTCTATCAGACACCGCCAGCCATATTATGATTTGCTTAGGGACATGCCTTTCCGCGGCGGCAATGCCACCACTAAAAGGCATGCGGTCTTTTCTTTGGGGGCCCGTTGCGGGCCCCCAGGGTGAAGAGGGGGGTGGGGGTGCACATGGGGGGGTACCTATGGTACCCCCATGCATTTGCATGCACGAAGCGGCAGGCACCGCGCGGTGCCTGCCGCTTTGTGCATGCAAATCTACTGCTTGCATTTTTAACATTGCGGCGGGTGCTGCTTCAAGCAGCACCCGCCGCAATGTTAAAAATACAGGATGTGACCTCCAGGGTGGCGGTCACATCCTAATTTGCATGGAGGGACCCCGCTGCCCCTGCGGACGGTCCCTCCTCCTCTGGGGTGGCGGACGGACGCAGGTCCGTCCGCCATCCTAATGAGGCCTTAAGTTAGAAAAATAGAACCATAAAGTGGACTTTCATAAGTAAACCGACTACCGATAATTAGAACCAGAGATATGAGTTTTTTAAATTTTGATTTAGAAAGCGCAAAGTGCCAACCATGGCCATGTGGTCATGCTACTCCATGTCAAAATCAAAACTTAAGGCCAACCACAATGGATTGCTAGTCAGATTCAGTGACTAGGCTTTTCCTGGTGGAAAGCTTACCTTTGGGCATAGAAACGTTTATTAATCAAAAATGGTTGTCGACAAGTCAAGCTGAAAGCTGGTTCCAAAATGGAGCTTGATAATGCCATGTTGCCGAAGAGCGGTATCCTGGTGCAGTTGTTGACAAAGTTGTGAAAGCTTTGAGCTGCAAGGCTGATTTCTGTGCCCATGAAGACCTCAACATCAATGGTTTGTTGTTGCTCTGGTCCAGATGAAATCCTCTACATTCAGACTTGGAAACTTTTCTGGAAGTCAGATCTCCTTCAGCAGCTTGAGGGGGAGAGGACTCTGAACCTTATTGTGTCCATGTAGCTCAAACAAGAGGGCAGCCAACTGACAGCAGCACTGAGTGAGGGTGCGCCAGACAGTGTACCATTGCTCTGGGGTCTGACGAACCCAGCAACAGCTGATGCGCCAGTGGTCCGACATTCTGGCCTGAGACCAGGACCTGCTGGACCTGCTAGAGGTTGAGGTTGTGGGGCTCAGTGAGTAATTATTCATATTATTACTTGTGTTCTATGCTAATATCTTTTTCCTAAATAGAAAGCATGCTGCTCACACTCAGGTATGTTAAGTTTACAAATATTATGTGATTGTTATTCTAGACAGCTGCTCAGCACTACCTAATTGTACTTGTGGGCGCTCGCTTGGGGTAATTGTTAAATAATTAATGCAGATACTTTAGCTTTTACAGTGTCAAGCAATTACCCAGTGATGTGTATGTATGCGCCCATCTATGCATTGAAAGAAAAATGCTGACTTAGTGAATTGACTCATCAAAGGGGGTTTAGAGATTGTGAATGAGATGAGAAGCAAGCATCATTTGTTGCAATTTATTAGTAATTCCAAAATATAGTTTGGTAAATTTGGAAAGGAGTTGGGTATGTTTAGGAAATTTGGAAGAGGGCGTTCCACAAAACTACTAGTCGATCTGATTTAGAAAAGTTCAATGTTATTGTGATTGCATTTTACTGCCCAAAAATATTTTTGGAGAGATTACTTATTGACCACCGATCTTTTTTTTTATTTATGTCTAACATCAGCATCCAGTGGCAAGAAGAGGGATGAGGCGGGTGAGGTCGCTGAAGGTCCCTTCCAAAGTTCCTCGGCCGATGGCTCTGCTGGCCCCAGTAAGTCTTCTTGTTGTGTGCATTGATATTTATTTATTTCACTTTTACCGCTCCTTATTTTAAATTTTTTCTACCCGTTTCCGAAAAAAATTCCAAATCCTGGTACATCTATTTGTTACTAGCAGCCTGTCCGGACGTTGTCCGGGTATGAATTGCTGCCGGCCAGTAATATATTGTTTTGTAGGATTTCGTTTTGATAGGATTTCTTATTTGTGACAGGCCTGTGAAACGCTCCGATTCACAGTGCACTGCTGATGCACTTAAGAGTGCGCGTTCAGTAGTGTGTGAACTCAAGTTTCCCTACCTTATTTTTCATTGCAATATTATATAGCGCTAACTCGACAACATGGCATGAGCACAATTTACATTAAAGAAGAACACATTCATTTGTGGTAGGCACGGAGAGACAAAGCGATTTGCCTGGAATCACAGGATGTTGAGCTGATGCCGAGATTCGAACGTAGCTCCCCAGCTCTAAAGTTTGCAATTCTAGAACTTGTGGCGGGAGGTGTGTCTAAAAGTGTATGTCGGTGCTGGCCATAAATGAGAGAGACCTGTGCATTTTTCAAATGGATGGTGAAAAAATATGAGTATGTTGCTGGAGATGTGGGCCGCCGTGCCACCAATGTAGTTACTGGGGGAGGGTAAACACCCATTATTCCGCAACTTTCTTTCCGCATACAATCACTCCGCATACTTTCATTACGAAAGTGCCATGACTCCGCAATGCCATTATAACGCAAGGCATTACATTTTATATGCTTTTACCACGCATACATTTACAACGAAATTCGCTGTAAATGCATGAATGGTAAAAGCATGGTTTTTTTAAATGTTTGGATAAGGTAAGTATGGGTATGGGGTATATGTTTTGGGGTACTGAGGTATATAGTTTTGGGTTATGGGGTACAGGGGTCGTTTTAGGGTTTAGGGATAGGTATGGGTTTTGGGGTACAGGGGTATTTTTAGGGTTCAGGGCTAGGTTTGGGTTGTGAGGTATAGGGGTATATTTAGGGTTCAGGGGTAGGTTTGGGTTTTGGGGTACAGGGGTATTTTAAGGGTTCAGGGCTAGGTTTATGTTTTGAGGTACAGGGGTATTTTTAGGGTTCAGGGCTAGGTTTGGGGTTTGGGGTACAGGGGTATTTTAGGGTTCAGGGATAGGTTTGGGTTTTGGGGCACAGGGTTATTTTTAGGATTCAGGGCTAGGTTTGGGTTTTGGGGTACAGGGGTAATTTTAGGGTTCAGGGGTAGGTTTGGGTTTTGGGGCACAGGGGTATTTTAAGGGTTCAGGGCTAGGTTTGGGTTTTGGGGTACAGGGGCATTTTAGGGTTCAGGGGTAGGTTTTGGGTTCGAGGTACAGTGGTATTTTAGGGTTCAGGGCTAGGTTTGGGTTTTGGGGTACAGGGGTATTTTTAGGGTTCATGGATAGGTTTGGGTTTTGGGGTATAGGGTATATTTATAGGGTTAAGATGGGTTAGTGTTTAAGGGTGTTGGGGTATTTTAAGGAGTAAGGGTGGATTATGATTATGGGGTGAAGGGGTATTTAAAGGGAGCAGGGTGGGATTAGCACACGATATGAGACATGGCATGAAGGGCGGAATGTACCACACGCCCCCAGCATTTGTCACGCCCCCAGTACACGCCCACAGCACAACGCAGACACGCCCACAAGGGACTACTTTGCTGGCACGGTTATTTTACCTTTTAAATGTATATGGTGGGCGTCTGCATAGCCTAGGTCCTTCTGCTGCAACTGCCCTTTCCAACGCTGTATTGGGTGTTGTGATTGGTGCTGTGGTTCCTGAGATTACCCGCCTCAAAGGTTTGGGCTCTCTCTTTATTATATTAAGTATGGACTAAATTATTGCTATCCCTATATTATCCTATTTACTTATTTTCTATATCTCAAGTTTCTGTACTTTACTTCAAACGGTTTCTTTACTAGTCTGTCTGTAGCTTCCTTTCTTCTGCTTTGTCAGTCAGTTTTCCCTCTCCCCTTATACACTTTGTGAACTGCCCAGTGTTGTTACTGTAGAACTCAGAGAACCCATTTGTCATGTGCTACTACTCAGTTGTGAAGATTGCCTGTCCAAGTAAGGTATTCTATGCATGCTTGTTGAGATGAGAAGGCTTTCTTTTACTTGTTCATGCTCAAACAGTAAACAGTGGCCATGGTCACGTTGGACACCCCATCCTAAAGGTTCTGTATGTGTTAGCAGCAGTGGTTGATGACCATGTACCATGGCTGGAAGGAAGTATCAGGAGGACAGCCCCATTGCATTTGCCAACCAAAACCATATGTCCAGTTGTCCATCCTTTTATTACTTTTCAAATACTTAGATTCATTAATAACTCTGCCACTCCATTACAAAAAGTCATTGTTTGTCTTGAAGCTTTTCAAAAATGTCCACCAACAAAGATAGATAGATTTATTTTAATGCTCAATTACATAAAATCATTTGAAATCATGTAAAGAGAAATTCATATAGATTGTTTTTATATTAAAAACATTGCCATGATACCATTACTTTGTTAGTATCAAAAAACATTTTTGTTAAAATCTCAATCCACAATTGAAATATAACTTTCAAAATCTTTTTGATATTGGTACTTTTAACAATTCTTCAGATTAATTAACGTTGTTACCGCTGTCATAAATTTCATAGTGCGAGCTGTCAATTGCACAGAGTTACATCTCAAACACTCCTCCAGCGCTCCTTGGCAGGTTTGAATATTTAAAATACGCCAAATTGGATACAACCAAAATTTTCTCAGCAGGATCAGTTCCTTGTATATGCAGAGTACATGGATCAATGATTGGTCCCCCTTTCTGCAGAGTCGGCATTCCTTTTCCTTCTTCTCCAGGTTTTTCCTTCCATACAAATACCCCTTCAGCGGAACTAGGCTGAAGTGCAGACCTTTTAGCTGTCACTTCATCATTAGATTTAAGGGGGTCAAAAGATACTGCAGTAGAGCCCCAGGAGCATATAGTTGTATAGCCCAGCTGCCATGCCACAGGCTTTTCACTACTATTATTCATTTATTATTTTATAGATTTTATATAGCGCTGGCTAGACCCGGAGGTATCAGAGCGCTTTACAAGAGCATCAGATTATAGTTACAGGTTACATTGTTACAAAGGTCACACAGTTATTAAAGCATGGCAACATAGTTACTTTTAAGGTCGAGATAAACAAAGAGCACAAATACGTAAGGGGAAAAGCAGGCAAGAAAAAAGATTCAGGGGAGGGGGTAGGCGCTGGGGAAGTAGACAGGTAATGAAGGCGGGAAAGAGAAGGGGAGGGTGAAGGACACAGCATGGAAGGAGGAGGGGAGGGGCGACAGGGACACAAACCAGTAGACGAGTCAAAGCAACGTCCAAAGTCCAGTAAGCTGTGATCCCAGGGGAAGTGTTATCACTTCTCTATCTCTGTTGCAGGAGGCTCCCTTTACGCACTGGACTCTCTGAGAGGGGTCTCTGAGACTCCAAGGCCTACATTCTGGATCCTTCCCCAAAAAGGGGAGAAGGAGTTCTTTGGCAAGGGGTGCCATACCATACCTCAGCTGTGAGTGGCTCCCTTGGTGCAGTGGACACTCTCAGCGGGTTTACTGAGACTCCAGAGTATAAATATTGGATCTTTCCCCAACAAGGGGAGAACGAGTGTTTAGTCAAAGGGCACAAAGGACAGGGGGCTAGGCAGACTAGCAGGCAAGGTGAGAGATTCAGGGGAGAGGGAATAGGAGCTAGGGAAGTAGACAAAGAGAGAAAGAGTACTAAATGGAACATATTTAATTAATGAGATATTATATAGCGCTGGCTAGACTCGAAGGAAACAGAGTGCTTTACATGAGGACCAATAATGTTGCAAGTTACATCAGTTAAAAGTTACACAAGTATCAAGAAAAGCATTTAAAGAACATAGGGGACAAGGTGAATGGCGCAAAGAAGAGTAAGGGGATAGGGTAAAGGGGTAGGAGGAAGATAGGACATAGAGACAAGGGGAAAACCTGCCCAAGGTCCAACTGGGTAGGTGATGACAAGGGGGGGGGGGTCACAACCCATCTCCTCTTTAGCTATATGGTAGCTCCACCGGGCATCCACCAAATCGCTTGGTCTCTACAGTCTGGGGTAAGTTCTGCAGGTTCCAAGTCCTGATGTATAAGCAGGTTAGGGGATAGGTTCACGGGCTGATCAATGTCCAATTGTTGTTCCAGGGAAGTAAAACAATGTGGGGGGACCACTATGGAAGCCATCTTGGGGTCAGGCAGGGGACCGTACTGTACACTGGTACACTGGTGGCCATCCTAAGGTCAGGCATCTGGCAGTTAGAGTCAATATCCAGGACAGTGGCCGCCAGAGAATAACAAATCCAGCGAGCACACACCATCACACGCACAGACGTGCACAAGCACACACTCTCATATGCGCACATACGCACATACACAAGCACATATACAGAAACATCCAAAAACACAAGCACCAATAAAATCCCATGCTCTAGTACAAAAACACCCAAGTACATGCACACGCAAACACCATCACATGCACAGACATGCACAAGCACACACTAATGCGCTCACACTCTCATACATGCACAGACGCACACACACACAAGCACACATACAGAAACTACCAACAAAACACAAGCACACATACCATCACATTCTCCAGAACAAAAATACCCAAGGACGTACACACAGGTACATGCACACACACACACCATCACATGCACAGACATGCACAAGCACACACAAATGTGCACACACACTCTTATACGCGAACAGAGGGCGCACACAAGCATACATACAGAAACATCCACACGCACATGCACACATAGAATCCCATGCTCTAGTACAAAAAAACTCAAGTACATGCACACACCATCACATGTACAGACATAAGAACACATACAGAAACATCTGCGAGGACAAACACAAGCACACATAGAATCACATGCTCTAGCACAAAAACACCCAAGTACATGTCCACACCATCACACGCACAACCATGCACAAGCACACATAAATGTGAACATAGTCTTTCATACACGCACAGGCGCGCACACACAGGTGTGTCTGTACACACACCCTCATACACGCACAGACGCACACACAAAAGCACCCACATGACACAATTCTCCAGGACTGCCGAGGCATTGATGGCACACAATGGCAGGTTTGGACAGACTTATGAAAGAAAGCTAGTTGTACACGCACTTATTTTGACTGCTGCATCATCCGCTCCATTATGCAAAGTGGTGGCTTTATGGGCGAGTTGTGACCACATCTAATATAACGTCGTGGGTAGCTTCGGCAATTACCCGCTGGCAGTACTCGTGCGTTGTCACTCCGCGGGTCTCTAGCACTGCTCCAGTTCCGAATATAGTATCAGCGAGGGAGAGGCCGCTGATCCAATGAGCGATCCTTCCTCCTGCAGGACGTTTCTGCTGTGTGACGGTGCAAGCGGGCATGTTTTCCTCAGGACGGGTCTTCTCAGTGCTCGTCGGGCAGCAGAGCTCTACGCTTACTTGTGAGATCCCATAGCCTCCTCCTTCCATCATCAACATGAGAATTCTGTGTTGCAAACGCCTCGGACCAAAAGCCACAGAGTTTGGGAGCTAGACCTTGCTTCCATCCAATTCACTCGGCAAGAATCACGTGGCATCCTCTGCTTTTTTAGAAGGTATGAGGGCAGCTCCGGTCCCGGAACTGTGCTCCGGCGTGCGCGTATCTCACGTGCAAGATCAGCTGGGATCCCCGCTGTACGCTGAGCTTGGTGGGCCCCCTTGGACATAGGCCACCCTTTGCCCTCGAAGTGCGACCCCCGCCGCCCGAAGTGCGTCTTGTTCATCTGATAGTGCTTTTGCTTGCTTATTTAGCAGCTTCGCCATCACTGCAAATGGCAAACTACTTGACCAGATTTCTTGTGCCTCCAGTCTCTCTAAAGAGTGCACTAGGTTCTTGTGCCACTTTGTCTCTGAATTGTTTACTATTGTCCAAATTTGACTTCTTAGAGTATTCACCTGCGCCTGTTTAGTCTTTAAGCAAATAGGTCAAAAACCTGGTTTTTTGTATCCATTTCTATAATGTCAATTTGAATTCTATTTGAATTTGTACGTGGGCTGTGCAGGACGGCAACAAGAACACCCTGTGGTAGCAAGCTGATTGAGCTCTATCCAGCCAAGTTGTCATTTTGTTTCTAAATATCATTGCTCCATATGCTACTGCTGGTAAAAATGCACTACCCATTACCTTCATAAGGGGCGATATGTCTGATGTGCCCATAGATATTTTCACTTACCAAAATGCCCCTGCTAAAGCGTTCGCCTCTCCCTGGTGTGCTGTTTGCCTACCCCTATGATCAAGCCGAATTCCAAGGTATTTGTAAGTAGTCACTACTTCAACGGCTTTCCTCTCAATAAACCAAGATCCTATTCTTGCAGCTACCTGGTAATTATCATTACCTTAGTTTTCCCTATGTTTATTTTCAGGTAATTTGCCTTTTAATATGCTGTAAGTACCGTCAGTAGCCTCTAAAGACACACCAAACTTTGGTCTAACAACAAGGTATTGTCTGCGTATTGTAAGGCCTATATTCTAACACCTGATAGTTTTGGTGGAAATGATCTTTCACATAATAGGTGATCTGGGAGGTCTGCTAGGTACAGATTAAAAAGTATAGGTGCCAAAATGCACCCTTGTTTTAATCCATTATTGGTTTCAATTTTATGTGTGATGGCCCAACCATTTGTGACCCTTATTTTTATCCAGGTATCCAAGTATGAGGCAGTGATTGCTTTCAGTAGGGTTTCTGGTATGCCCCAGTTCTTTAATTTTCCCCACAGCCTTGGCCGTGACACACTGTCAAATGCCGTTTGGAAGTCAATGAATCCTTAGTATAGAGTCCTCCCTTTTCTTGTGAGTGTGTCCTCTATCATATGAGAAAATACAGATAAGACTATCTTCAATGCTGCAGATTTTTTTGGATCCTGTTTGAGAATTTGGTATTCAGCCCAACCCATCAACTCTTGGTATAAGATACCAGCATAGCACTTTCCCTCTACATCCAACAGGGCTATTAATTGGTAATTCTTCAGGTTTGCTTGGGAGCTCTTTTTGTGTATTGGGACTAGGAGTGATCCTCGCCATGTCTCCAGTATGCTTCCTCCCAAACTGCATTCCCAGAACAGGGGAGGCATTATTGCAGCCCACCTCTGGGTTTCTCCTTTGTACACCCTTGCTGAGATTCATTTTGGGCCAGGTACCCCTCCTAAATGCATCTGTTTTATAACCTGTGCTACTTGAGTTCAAATTATTTTTGCAATGCTCTTGCCTAGCATCTCCAGTGATCCTCCATCACATTTTTGGACTTGATAGTTTAATGAGTTTTTTTGTCAATCGAGTTGTTATTACAGGGGTCTTCAGTATTACTGGGTTCAGTATAAAAGGCTTAAATATACATTTACCATGTTGTGGGAGTGATGTTTGTGACTTTTGATTGAAAGTTTGGCTTAAAACATTTATTCATCCAGATCCAGAATTTTCTTTGAGCCTTTGGTTTTAAAATTTCAAACACATTTTTCCATTGCTGTTCTTCTTTTTCCTTCTTGTGTGCATATCTGGCTTTTCTGTATTCCAAGCAGATTGTAGTAATCTTTGTCCGTAGGTTTACATTCCTGCTTTGATCTTTGGTAATCTTATGCATTACATTATTTAGGTTACATTTCCGTGTCACTATTTGTTGCTTGCTTTCACTTCGTTCACAATCCTTTGGTACGTTTATCCACCCTCACACCATGTTTGTCAATCCTTTGATATTGACTTCTTATCTCCTCCTGTATAGCCCAAATTTGATCATCCAAGCTTACCATAGATGGAGTGCATATTTCCTGGGCCATGAGGTGTGCGTTGAAATCTCCCATTATTATCCACATAGTGCCCGGATACTCTGCTGAAAGTCTAGTTATGGATTGAAGCAATGTGCTCAGCATTACTTCCCATTTTACCCTGGCCAGGTAAAAATAGATACAACCTAAAACGACTGTTGCAGATTCCGGGGTTGCTCTGCCAGGACTTGTGATTGACATTTTTCAGAAGATATAGTCCCCTGGCCCTTTAATTAATGAATTCACTTGCGCTGCCAAGTTGTTTTTTACGTAGATTGCCACCCTTCTAATGCATGGTCCCCTACTTTAGATGCTGTTGCCTTTGCATCATAGGCTGTGAAGTTCGGTAAAGGTAATGATCCAAGGGCCCAGGTTTCTTGTAATGCAATGAGATCAAAATGCCTTAGTTCACTTATCGTTTATATTTTATCCATGAGCAGATCTTTAAGTTTGGGGTTGGGGCTTCTTTTGCATTGTTTAGTGGATGTTTACTAGGAAGTTGAACTGAGTGCATGTGGAGGCCATGTCCAGTCAAGTGAGTTCTATTGTTTGATAGTGCACCGACTGTTGCCCCCTCCATTCCCCTCCATTCCCCGTCATTATTTGCAGACTTCCTTCCCTTAGTGAATATTCTTGGTTCTCGTACAATGGAGCTGGCTCTTGCACTTGTCATATAGAAATTATCCACCCTTTGGTGCTTATTCCTGTGGATCTCATCTATCCTTTCTTTTAAGATACTTTGATGTTGCTGCTTCTCTAAATTTGAATTCCCCAATTTCCCAGTTGTTTTTTGTTCCATTTGAGGGCACTTGCAATTTCTGCGTTGGAGAAAGTTACTTTGGTTGTCTCATTTGTATCGCCCGTATCAGGGGGAGGAAGGCCACATCATCAATATCATCGCTAGTGATTTTCCCTAGACCTGGTTTATGCAAGCACAACTTTAAGATGTTTCCTCAATTGAGAGTGTCCTATTTTCCTTGTGAGATGTACTAGGGGTATACTATACCCTTTAGGTCTTGTGATCTCATTTTAGTCTTCTCATTCAGCTTCACTTTAACCTGCATTAATGGCCTGACTGAAGAGCCCCTGTCTCCCTCACCCAGATCATAGGCTTGAGTTCTTACGTTGAACACTTCCTCCCGCTGTTGTTCCTGGGGTAGGAGTAACAGTAATCGATTCACCCCCTCTGTGTAATTCCGCATTTGTGATGTGCTTTTCTTGGTTCCCAAGGGAAATTACCAGCCCTAGAATTTAGATTTGCTGTTGTTAAATCACTAAAATTTACTTGGACTGCTACCTCTTGAGTCTTGTTTGGGCTCTTTGCCACCCTTTCCTTTATTTAATCCTTTTGATACGTGGTCTTGGTTGTTGCTACATTCCGTCAAGACGGTCCATTCTTCCACTGATTTCTTCTCAGGAGAAGATTGAGAGGCAGCTTCTATGGAGATTCGAAGTTGTGCGACATTTTCTTTTTTTTTCCTTGGAGCTGATCAGTACCTCATATTTTTGTTTTGTTAAATTTTGACCACCTTTCTTTACTTGGCCTACTATTGTTTGAGTCCCAAGGTTAGGTTTTACAACCCCTCTCTGCAGCAGTCATTGCTCTTAACTGTTCTTCTTCATTGCTATTTTGCTGAGGGGTGGCTCTTCCAGTGGCTTATTTGCTTCCTATTCTTTGTGTAAGTCTTTATGTTGTTTTTCCCTTGTGCTTTCATGTCTCCCGACAATTTGTGTTACCTTGCTTCCCCTTCGGATGGTGGCTGTTGGGCTTCTTACTCGTATTGGGTCTTGCTCCATTTTTCCCTTACAATCATTCTTTCCATTTTGGAGCAATTATAGCAGGAATCCTTCTCTTCATGCATTGCCCTTATTCACTTTTTTCAATTTCTTCTTATTTATTCTCAAAAGGGGAAGGCTTCCAGAGGCGGGTCCTGTTGGGCTGTTAATTGCATCCAGGGATTCAGAACTGCAAGATGGATTTAGGGCCGTCCTTTTATACTTATGGGTCGTAACCTGTTTGCATTTCTTTTTATTACTGCTCTATTGTTGGTCACAGGCTTGTTCTATTATTTTCTCCATGTCTCCAATTATGTTGTTAGCTTTTTGATGGCATGCCTCTATATTCTCCTCAGTAATTATATCTCTTTTTCTCTCTGTTTGTTCTGCCTAATCTTTTTTCCTTAACTGTGGAGGCTCTTATTTTTTTGGTTTGACATATTGTCATTCTGTATTTGCTGCTATTTAGGTGGTATCATGCTTCTAAGTATTTGACCCTTGCCTCCTTTCTTAGTTCTTCAATTAGGGAGTTCTTTACATCTGGTAGTGTTTCCGATTTCTTCAAGATAGGATTACAGTGCCATGACTTCTGTTTTTGCATCAGCTCTGTTGAATTCTGTGTTTTGCATATTAGGGAATTCAATTGATCTAATTTGCTATCTATTCCTGAAATTTGGCTTGCCACTATTTGAAGTACAGTTATTTGAAAGTCCAGTTTATCTGCCTGCAGGCAGGCTGCATTGGCCATTGTACTCAGACCATTATTAGTGACTGTTAAGAGATTCTTAATAGCTCCGGTGGACAGATTACCACCCTCTTCCAACCTAGCTTTTCCAACAATGAGGGCTTCATCATCTTGACTAATGAGGCTGGGCTGTATTATCTTGCATTTGGGGGACTAGCTTTTTTCATCTTCCTTTTCAAGTATGTACTGATTAAGGTTGTCTGGTGAAAATGAGCCTAGTATTGGCCTGGGGCTGGGCCGGATTTCTTTAAAGTTCGGTGTTGACTGGAAGTTTTGTGCTCTTATCTCATTGATACTGCCCGTCATATTAATTAGACTGATTGAGGAGGCAAGAACTGGGGGCTCATGATTGTTTTCCTTACAAATGCAGTCTCAAACCCAATTTTCTTTTCAATCCCAATTGGGGTTTCCTCTGGTTTATTGCTCTTCCCTTCTATTCTCACTGGTATGTCTGGGTTTAGTATTCCTATCATTGACCCCTTTTCTGCCATAATTATTTCCGGTGTTAATGGAATTGGTGGTGGTGGTGTTCTTATTTGATCCTCACTGCCTTGTATACATCCATTAAGGTCATTACTTCTGGGCAACTGCTCTGAGGGCCTCATATCTTATGGCTTCATACTTTATGGGGTTATATAATATTTAATGTTGTGCTTGTGTTTTAGTAGGGTCGATATTATAATTATTGGTTCCTCCACGCACTTTCCATTGTTTGGCCACATTTTCTGTTTCCCTCCACCTCCTCCTCGAGATTACAGCATCTTGTCTTTCTGGCATTTTGCCATCTCATGCAGATGCTGGTGAGCTTGGAGTTATACCTGTGTGGAGATACATGTGCGCAGGTTGGTATTGACTTGATTTGCTTTTTTACTGTATATTGCTTATTTCTTTCATCTCATGGGGTTTTACTGCCCGGGTTCCAAAATTCTTGAGTAAGATGCCTCCGAGGCTCTTCAACTTTGCTGAATGTTCTGGAAATTTTCCGATGGATTTTTCATTTAGGGGCCAAGCAGCCGGCCAAAGAGGCAACAGAATCTGGCCCCATGCAACTCATCCCCCTAAGCACCTATGCCCTTCCCTTTCAAAAGTATTACGCTATTCTGGGAGTGGCAGTCAAAAGGCCGCGCTTATGGCAGGGGGTTTAGGTCTTGGAGCACTAAAAATGTGGTTTAGCCTGCCTTTTCCCTCAGGCTGGGATTATTTACCTCATTGGTACATTGGCTGCAGTGGCTGCAAAGGCTCACCTTTGTTGGTGTTGTCCTTTCTCCTCAATCGTTGATGTGATTGTTTGATGCGATTTTCACTGGTGGCAGGTTGTTGATAGATCACCACTCCATCAAGCTAGAGGTCAGAATCACCTCAGGATCACCTCAGAAGTCAAATGGACAAAAAGGACCCCTTAAAAAGGTTTTGGGACTGGGTGAGCAGCGCTCTTGTCCTTACAAGTGCTGATTGCTCCAGAAACCATGCGAGTGACGTCTCCCTAGCACTCCCACAGGCTGTACCGGGATCTAACCACACTGTTTCCGCAGGAGGCTAAGTGTGCTCTCCCACAGCTGCTGACTATGGCTTGCCACACTAGCTCCTCGCTTTTCACTGCCCCAGAGGACACATGCATCTTGGGCAGGTCTCAGGTCAAGGATCGAGGGGAGGTAATTTCCCCACAGCAGAAGTGAGGTAAAATAGCTCGGTTTGATTCCACCAGTGCTCGCCGCTCGCTGTTGGGGATGGGCGAAGCATGGTGTAACCTGTTGCATCACATATCCACATATCACGCAATCTCTGACAGAGAGAGGTCTTAGCCACCAACAAAATACCCAACCTTATATTCTTTGATAGAGGATACTGTAACTGAATTGTAGTGATGTTTGTGGTTGTATTTTGTTATTCTTTGTGTGCACCACTTTTTGCTGGCCAAGTGAGATATTTTATTATGGGTTCCATAATAGAATACATCTGTTAAACTTTTTCCCTTTCAACCTTTGCCAAACATAGTGACTCACTACTAGTAAATGCTTAGGCACTTGGTCGTGATGATCAATGAAATGTCCTAATCCCTCTCACTTACCCGTAGTATAGTAGGTTTATAATTATTTTCCTTACTGACAAACAAATCTATTTTGTTGGAAAAATGTAATTTCAAAGTGTGGTGATGGAGAGTGAGGCCAGGGTGTAATGTGGAACTAAGGGTAAGTACCCTGACATTTGCGGATTGGATAGACTGTGATGAATGTCCCAAAGGCAATATCCTGTCCCTTAATCCTTACCATGTACTCTAGTGCCTTTCTTTTTCAACCGTCTACTAATGGGCATACAGGAGGAAGTCTGCATGATTGAGTTTATAGTACCTCTTGTGACGTATATCATTCATGGTATTCATCTGCCTTGTAGTCAGGGTGAAATTGAAAGGCATTTAAAAGAGCATAGACATGATAGGAATAAGATAATTGTCCAGTACAGCTGCCCCTCTGCTGCAGACAGTAGCAACGTAATGCGAGCATAACAAGGGCACCAGCTGGCTAGCATGCCTCTATTAATTTACCTCAACAAGAAAGAGACTCATACTTGTGTACTCCATAGTGCATAATCTGAAACTCTAAGCACATCAAAATTGAATGGTGCAAGGATACCAGCAAATGTACTGCTACTGTGCCACTAAATAATTGTGGATGTATGACGTTAGAACGCATACATTGACAACGCGTACCTTTACAACGCGTTCGTAACAACGAAAGTTGTTACCACGCATTGCGCTGGGGGGCGCAAAATTGATTAATTTAATTTACTATTCCAACACCAGTCCCCGTGGATAGTAGGGAAGGTGTTGGGATAGTAAATTAAATCATTTACTATCCTTGAGCGCCCCCCAGCGCAATGCGTGGTAACAACTTTCGTTGTTACACCCGCGTTGTAAAGGTATTCCGTGGTAATGCTTGCGTTCTAAACGCTGCATACCAATAATGTATGTATGTATTTTATTGCTTGTTAAGCGCAACTGTCACCCAAAGGGCATCCTGGCGCTGAGACCGATCCAGAACCATCTATTACATGAACTACACTACCCTTGGAAACAAATGGGTCTTTAAGTCCCTTTAAAAAGTGAGCAAATCAATAATGGTATGTGTTCTGCTAAGAGTATTGCTTGCCATTTGTCTTTTGTCCATCTTGATATAGCTACTTCTGATGGTCCTAACAGGCAGGAGATAGCAACCCAGACACGGTAGAAGAAACTGGAGGACATCAGAGCAGAATGCCAGTGGCTGGTGGGATTGGAGGAGGAGGCAGCGGCAGTAGGTGCAGCAGATGCCCTGGGCTCCAGCCAGATCCCAGTTCTTCCAGTCCACCAGTACAGCAGTCTGATGTAAGCCGCCTACCGCCATTCCATCACTGCTGCCCTCCCTCTTTCTGCACATTTTAGCGCTGCATCATGCAGAGGTGGTGCGCATGGAAGTCAGGCAGGAAAGAATGGAGGGGCACATGAAGAAGCTCCTAGCCCGCCAGTAGTGTCCTCTTCTGCCCCTGTCTTAATAATTTGTTTGGTAGGTTGAACTTGTTGTGGGGAGAAGGTGGGGATGAGGGAATTGAGACATTTTGATTGTTTTATGGACAATATCATTTTGAAACTTTCTTTAGTTACTTTGGACACAACTTTCTCTTGAGACATTGGTTGGTGACGGGGAGAGAGGGGGCCCAATTGTGGGTTTTGTGTATATTTAAGATATCCTGTGTTAGGCTTAGACCTATAATAACTGATAAAAACCCACCAAAAGGAAAAAATTCTTCACATCCACAAACTAAATGCCATTCAAAGAAAGGAAAAGGTAAGTAAAAGGGTCATTTTTAATTCTTCATGAGGGGCCAATACAATGTAACTTTGTTATACAATGCAGCAGCAAGAAAGATTGGGTTAACATTATTCAGCTTGAGTTTTGTTGTTTAGGGATGTCACTAAAATATTTTTTCATCTTCCTTTTGCTTTTTTTTCAGTTTTGTGGTCTTAGGTCTAAAGATGCCGGGTTTCGAACCATATTTAGGAACGTATTACATTTTTTTATAAAGTGTAGCGAAACAGGAACTATCAAAATCATATTTGATATTTTGGCTACGTTTGACTCTTTCACTAATAGGTAAAATGGCTGGATTATAAATAATACATCATCGCCTTTTTCTAGCGAGTCAATGTTGATAGTAGGTGACTGCTAAACACCATAGTCTTTAAACATTCAATGCAAGGTGTAGTGAAAGGTATATGTGAAAAGAGTAACTTGGAATACTGCTGCAAAAAGTTTTTACCAAGTTAAACAAAGATTGGAATGATATTGTTTGTATTTGCAGTAATGCAGCTATGTATATGAACATTTTGTGTGATGACCTGTCAAAATCGATACCTAAGCTGAAGTTTTTCCCTGTAAGAGATCCTTGCCACTTGCTAGATGTTATGCTGAAAGCATTTTTACAATCTTCAGAGTAAATGAAGAATGCTATTGACTTTGTAGTCCATTCTGGTGCACAGTTTTGTTATGCGCTGGAATGAAATGCAAATATTTCTCATTTTGTGCTTTATGTGGCATCAAAGAAAGAGTCATCCAACTGTGTCATTTAGCCAGTGGGTCTCAGTCCTAGAGACCATGAATGCTATATTATCCATGTGGCAGCTGTTTACAGAATATTTGCTTAGTGATAATGCCAAAGGCAAGAAATATGAGGATCTTTGTTAGAATATTGCTAGTGATGTTTAAAAAGGTACACTCAACTGCATTCTTTGATTTGTTACAGGAAAACATGACTGCTGTAGTGGACATAATCAAAAAACCAGAGTCTGAAAACACCCTTGTCTACCAAGTGTTGATCGTAATTGGTGTAAATGCGAAACATCTCCTTTAGAGTAGGCTGGACGACACTTTTAGTGACTTTGGCACTGCAACATGTTCCAAGTTAGAATTCTTGCTACTTGGTAAACAAAGAAATGGTGAGAAGCAATTCAGGAAATTTTATTTTACAGTGCATGATGCCTTCACCAACAATGGAATTTGAACTTTATGAAGCCTCACTGAGATACTCCTCACAAATTCTAGATTTCTTCCATTTAGAGGAAGTTTCTCCAGACTTTGAAAAGTACTGCTTCATTTTTTGACCACTTCATTAACTGAGGGCATATGCACCTAGTTCAATGGATAAGTTGCAGAACCTGTCCCAGAGAATCGTAATCTTCAGGTACACCAGTATTGTCATGGAAACCTATGCGCACTCAGACCATCAACTTGGGCCCTTTCCATTCACAAACCTTGAAACTTACTAAGGGGGTGCCCCATGACTCCTGTCTAAGCCCAATTTTATGTAATATCTATGCAGCCCCCCTGGCCAAGGTTATCAGAAAGCAAGTTTTACCACTTTCTCTTACGCTGACGATACCCAGCTACTTCGGACCTTTGATAAAGACTCTGAGGATATTGAGCAGCGGTTTGCTCAGTTCAATGATTATTGGCCGCTTGGACTACTGCAATGGTCTGCTGGCATCTGCTAATGAGTCCCTTCTCATCAGACTGCAGATTGTTCAAATCGTGGCTGCGCGCCTGGCTCTAAACAAACCTCGTGATCAGGTCATTTTAATCGAATTAGTCTCATCACGTCTTTACTTCTTTTACAGACGGTAGCTACGATCTTTATACAGCACTGAACGCATCCTTACGCATCAGTAACAGGTCAGATTGAATGGATTGACCAGGTTTATCCAACATGCACAAGCGCATGAGTCACACGCTATTGTTAATCACAGCGTACATTGTTTTCACACACATATAGGTGTACCTAGTCTGGATAACCACGTTCTCATTTGGCACTTTTTCACTGAACTGACCACCTTTTCTCTATCTTCAATTTTTCACAATTTTCTGAAATTTAACATTTTCCTTTTTGTTTTCCTTCACCGAGATTCATTTGTTAACCAAAATCCAGCCTGATATTCGTTCTTTGCATGATAAAATCGACAAACATTATTTAATGCATGATGTTAGTTAACAATTATCAGCATCCGTACTTTTACATATTAAATGTGTACCTTACTTGGTTGCTTTCAGAATTAAGGCCCCTGATGAAGGGCGAACGCCCGAAATGCATTGGGCTGACAAGAAAGAATACATTATGAATGAATAATGTGGAACATGAAAAACATTGAAAAAAAATAAAAAGATCACGTACAAATCAATTTCAAGAAATCTTTATTAAAGTAATCAAAGAGCGCGTTCTTCTGAGTGCATTGAAGGGACGCTGTTACCGAGGGAAACAGCGCTAACTACTCTAAACAAACCTCCTCGTACCTCGGCAGGCCCTTTATTAAAACAGCTTCACTGGCTCCCTATCCATCGAAGAATTAATTTCAAGCTTGGCTGCCTCGCTCATAAAGCTCTGTATGGCAAGAGCCCCAGCTATCTGTCAAAAAAATGCAGTCTACAGTCCCAATCGTCATCTTAGGTCGGAAGGGAAAAGGCTGTTAGTGGTTCCATGATTCAAGAAACCTAGGACAGGTGGCAAAACTGTTGTCCATCTGGCCTTGAAATTTTGAAACATCTCTACCTATGGACCGCCATAAATGCTCCAATCTCTTCCACTTTAGGAAACTCCTTAAAACTGCACTATTCAGAGTGTAATTTCTATCTGCACATGGTCATCTGACTTCCCCGCTAAGATTGCACAGAGATACCCCTTCGTGGGTGATTACTGCGCTTTATAAATCCAATACATACATACATGGAAACCTATGTCAGTGGCCATAGTTGGCATATTGTATACTGGCTGTTTTGGCGTTGCCGCTCTCAAGTGCCAATTTGAGAGGGCCTTTTCGCAGATAAACTTTTACATGGGAAGGAAAGAGCGAGCGCACATGACAAAAGACTCTCTAAATAAGTAAAGTATTGTGTACTACCATAATCAATAATTTTGATTTGTAAAAATGTATTTGGACGTCATAAATCTTGTACACACACTGCCTATACACATGCACTATCAGTGCAAAAAGGAAGCAATATCAAAAGCAAAACATTCCACAATCACTAGGAAAACACTGTTTCTGTTGTTTTTAATGGCGCAAAAATATGTAACCACTGATAACCGCTATTTTTTTACAAAAAATAGAAACAGAAAAGCATATTTATATTGTTAGGGGAACAAATATTTCATAGTTTTACATTATGATTAAAATCTTTTTTGGGCTGTTTTACTTGACACTGCTGCCTTTGCCACAGCCTGTTTTTAACCACTTCCATGCACCCTCCCCAGAGCATGGATTGTTGGCCGTTGCAGCCCCGCCCACTCTTTAGAATGCCCACACCGCGGCAGAAAAATCCGGCGCAGTTAAGGCGTTAAAATCTGCTCATAGTGTATAACAACAGATTAGTTATACTGTACCCTCCCTTTTCCTACTACTCTTTCCTCTTAGTCTCTGCAGTCTGCAACTATATTAACCCCTAAGGTGTGTGGTGGGGTGATTTTCCATTTTATATTAATATTGTAGTAAAACAATGATGAACCACAGTTCTCTTACCTGAAAAGATTAAGTGAGGGCTGCATGGTTTCCCAAATGGCCATAGTGGTGGAGTAGTAGCATGCTAGCTCATTAACAGAGTGAAGGCATCAGAACCAGGTTCTACTGCCTTCTAGGTGAACTCAAGCTGTAGGATAAGGACTATTCATCTAAGGTAACTAACTACATTGAAATAAAAACTGAGTTAATACCAGTTATATATTATTATATGCAAGCTTTAAAACAAAATGGAGACAGTCACCAGACTCGACTACTAGTACACAAGAAGAGAGACAATAGAAAAATATAAATAGGCAATATTAAATGTAATTATTCAGAACAATGGTGAGCTAGTAAAAGTTACTAAATGATGTGGACTCGAGTTCTGAAGTGGACAGGGGTAAGCTTCAAAGCAACACTGTGCCTGAATGATGGTGCTGGCAATGATGTTCCTCTGAAACTATTGCACACTGTTTTTATGTGTGGGTGGGTAAATGTGGCCAGTGGGCTTCACTTAGAGCTCAAGATCCTGCACTGAGTTGTTGTTGCTTTCACTACATCTGCCCCACCAGGTGTTTCATCAATTAATGTTGTAAATTATTAAGTCACACTTCAATAAATCACACAGCCTGGGGGAAGAGAGTTAGAGGTTCGATAAATGGATGGGAAGGGGGATTTGGAAAAAGGTTCTAGGCAAAGAGCAGCCAACCATCATAGATCTGCTATGGGAGGAAAAGGAAAGAATGAGTACAGGTAAAGCAAACAACACTGTCTGCCTTCCCCCAGAGAGACCCAAGTTATATTATATATAAATGTACGGTGTTACCACACTTTGAAAGATAGCAAATATATTACAAATTATGTAGGGGTCAAGTGAACAACACACACAGTTCTAATAATTATTAAAAGGAAAAATAATACTGTATTGGCAAATTGGGAGTTGCATCTGCAATGCATTCCTTTTGGACTGTCTGTCGATCTTTGGTAATTAAACAAGAAGAATCCTACTACCTGTGTAAAAAGGAAAAGGAGGGTGGAACACTCAGTGTTGTGTAAAATACCCCTCACACACCAACAGGCCCCTTGGTGTCATGCTTCATCATCGGGGTCTTCGCACCCCGCTAAGGGGATGCGGCACGCTTCGACCTGCGACTACGCGGGAGCGTTGACAATTCAGACTATGTGTGGTGTGTGTTGAGTGCAAGTGAAGGGTTTGGATGTGAGTGGGAGGTGTAGTGATAAGTTTTAAAAAGTACCTGGCTAGTGGGTGAAATAAAAACTTTATTAAATACCCCTGGCTGGTGCTGTTAAAAAAAGTGCAAAAGAACGAGGTTTTCGGTCTTAATTAGGGACAGAACCTCTGGTGTGCGTCGACATGTTTCGGTACGGGTGTACCTTCTTCAGGACGGGGCACAACTCCCAACCCTACTCACGTTTTTCTAAAGAAAATGGGTTTTATTTTGTTTTTTAAAAAAGTGATTACACTCATTAAAGACGGCTACAATGTGCCTACAGCGGTTCTCTGGTACATGTAATTACATGTCCTGAAAAAAGAAAAAACCATTAGGTTTGGTTACCATATAGGGTTGGCTCAGACAGGTGCAGTCACCTGGAGCCCCAAACAGTTCATTAAACCTGTAAAGGAAAAAAGGACATACAAAACACAACACATACAAACATATAAGGCACACTAAGGGTTTTTGTCTTTTTGTTTTTTGACATACTTGTGGTCTTGGTTGGCTATTACCTCATGAGCAAGTCCTGGGCATCAAGGTAGGTAGGTGGATCCACAATCTATAAGAATAGAGGAGTGGATTCAGTGTTGTTGTTTTTACTCACTTTTTAACTCCTTCTGAGGCCCGGTTTCGTTTAGAAAAATACTCACGAAATCCGCCTATATTGGCCTCCTTCTACCACCTTGTGCTGCTCCGCCGTGAATGGAGTGTGGATGAGCTAGGCGGTATATAAAGGGGATTAAGGTGTGTTTTCATTGGCTAATAGGCGGAAATGGTAAATGACCATGTATGGAGGATACCTGTGTGGCCGCCCCCTCCACGCATGTGGTCAAGTCACATGTTGCATGTAAACCTCTGTTATTCGTTTATTACCGGGTTCTGGTAAGTCCAAATATGGACTTTCCGCTCGTTATCCACTCACTGGCTGTTACCGTGACTCGCGCTGATCAGGAGCCCATGCGATGTAGCTGCCGCGTAGTTGTCTTCCCTTCGCGCATGTGCACTGCCGGTGCTCCGGTACTCTCTAGCGCATGCGCAAGAGCCGAATGTCGACTGAATATGCGCGTTAATGTTAGGAAATCGGCGCTAGTCACTGAGGATGATTTGTCTTCATTTTGCCAAGGTATATCCTCATTCTTGGTGCACCTGGTCGATGATTTGTCAAATCATTTAAATAAAGAAATAAAAGCATTGGTTTCAGTTTGCAAAAGCCATGTCTGCTTATAATTTTTCAAGGATTCTGTGTAGATGTATTCAATACTGTAACGACATAGTATCAGTACAGAGAGTGCTACATGTGATGGCCCAACGATTCAACGTTGATGGTAAAAGGAGAGGGTTCTTAGGCTTACACTAATTGGTCCTCGCTTGTTGCGGGGGTTATCCGGAGACTTGGCTCCACGGTATGTCATCATTAAGTCCCGTGATATGAGTTGCCAAACGGAACACCCAACGTTGTTCCTTTTGGAACAGGCCTGTTTCCGACGGTAATCGTTCGATGACAGTCCAGCGTAGATCGTTGATGCAGTGCTGGTACGACAAGAAATGTGATGCCATCTTGGTTGTTGTTTTCTTACAGCGTATGTTACTTTTGTGTTCCCCTATCCTTATCTTGACGGGTCGAGTGGTCATGCCCACATATTCCAGTCCACATGGGCAGTTTATTATGTAGATCACATTCTTCGTATTGCAGTTTGAAAATTGGCGTTGTTCCCATCTCGTGCCATTTCTGAAGGTTAGATTTTTGCTCTTCTGGGTTTGATGGCAACAACTGCAATCTCCACATGGGAAATGACCCTGTATGCCAGTAACATTGTGTCTTGCCGTCTTGTTTTCCTGTGGTCTAGTGTGGACCACTATGTCCTTTATGTTTTTGCCCCTCCGATGTGCATGCATCGGTTTCTCAATGCTTAAATCTCCACAGTTCAATATACCCCAATGTTTATCAATGACCTTTGACACCTGGTTGGATATGGTAGAGTAGGTTGTCACACAGATTGGCCTTTTATTTGTTTCTTTTTCGTGGAGATTTTCTTGTATAAGTGCCTCCCTGTGATTGTTTTTTGCACGCTTCATCGCTTTTTCGATGGTTCTGGTGGGATACTGCCTCTGAATGAGTTTAGTTTTTAAGTCTTTCGCTTGTCGGTTGAATTCACTCAGTTCTGTGCAGTTCCTCCGCAGTCTCAGAAATTGCCCATAGGGCAGGTTCTCCCTTAGATGTCTGGGGTGGAAACTGTCGTAGCGTAGCAGACAATTTCTGGAGGTCGGCTTGAAGTGGGTGGTGCTTTTCAGCCTCCCGTCCTCACTGTAAATGTTCAGATCTAGGAAGACCATCGATGTATTTGAAACGGTACTAGTGAATTTTAGATATTTGTTCTGGTTATTCAGCCAGGTTACAAAATTCAAAGCACTGTTGACATTGCCGTTCCAGATGATAAAAATGTCATCAATGTACCGTCTCCAGGTGCCAATCTGTAAACGGTAAGGGTTGCTTCCATGTAGAATCTTTTGTTCCTCCAAGTGGTAGACGTATAGTCCTGCCAAGCTTGGAGCAAAAGTACTTCCCATACTTGTTCCATGGGTTTGTAGATATAGTGTCTCCTTGTACTGAAAAAAATTGTCTTTCAGGGCCATGGTGATACACTCTAGGACCAGGTTTCTTGGTGTCTGGTATTTCCAAGTGTGGCTGAAGAGTACTTCCTCAATGATCTCTAGTGTCTCTTCATGGGGCAGGCTTGTGTACAAGCTCTCCACGTCGAGGCTTACCAAGAGCTGTGTGGTTGGATCAAAAGTTGTGGCTTCCAGGAGTTGTAGGACAGATTTGGTGTCCTTCAGGTACGTATTTGTTGCTTGTACCATCGGTCTAAGAAAGGCGTCTGAGAATTTTGATAGAGGCTCCAGGATAGACCTAATCCCAGAGACTATTGGTCTTCCGGGTGGGTTGCCGATGTTCTTATGTATCTTAGGGATACAATAAAAGTATGGTATCCTAGGGGTGGGTTGTTGCAGGAAATCAGCTTCCTTCTTACAGATCCAGTCATGGGCTAGTCCTTCCTCCACCATACCTCCAATCCTAGTTCGAAGTCGTTCTGTTGGATCACTTTCCAATATTTTATAGTTCCGTTCGTCGGACAGAAGACGTAGGCATTCTTCGTCATATTTCTCAAGGGTTTGTAATACTATTGCTCCCCCTTTATCAGTAGGTTTGATAACGAGCTCCCGGTTGGCAGTTAAATCTCGGAGGGCTTGCTGTTCTTCTCCACTGGTATTATGGAAGACCTTCCTCCCTTGTGTGTCCAATTTGTTGACCTCTGTGATCACTGCCTTCTCAAAGGTTAGAATCTCTACGGGGACGCCTGAGTCTGGAGGGGTGAAGGTAGATTTTAGCCTCAGACCCGTGTCTGTCTTCTCTTCTGGTAACGGTTTGTCCTTGAAAAAAGCCTGTAGTTTCAGTTTCCTGAAGAAGTCTTGGAGTTCCACGTTGAGTTTGAAAACATCCGGTTTTTGAGTGGGTACATACCCCAATCCTTTGTTCAGGATTTTCTTCTGCATCACTGTTAACGTGATGGGTGTGAGGTTTACTACTAGGTCCCCCTCTTGCTGGTTGATGGTTGGTTGGGTAGTGATCCCGTCATGCTCCGAGTTGTTCGGGCATTGGGCTGCTCCTGGTCTTCCCACACTACATTGTTCCCTTTCCGGTTCCTCCCCCGTGCGTTCTGGCGTGCCCCTAAAAAAGGCTGCTGTTGCCCTCCATAGGGTTGTTGTTGCCCGTAATAACCATCATTGTATTCCTGGTTCCACACTGGTCCAAACTGGAAGGGGTTGAATTGTGGTGGACCCATGAACTGTTGGAAATGGTTTTGTGGTTGGTATCCCCGCCATCCTCTTTGTCTGGGGAACTGTTGGCGTCTCTGTCGCCATCCTCCTCTACGTTGTCTGTTGCCTTTGTTGCCACTCGAATTGGAACCTGACGAGCCAGTGTCTGAAGTGTCGCTGTCAGCGTCGCTGTAGTTGTTTTTTGCAACGTAATCCGCTTTAGTGTAAGGATATGCACTCTCAGGAGTGAACTTCGCCACATCTTTAGTCAATTTGTTGGTTTTGCTCTGTTTTAGGTTAAACTCGAAGTCGGTCATTTGTTGATTAAGTTCTTCGAGTCTGGTTTTTAGGTCTTCGGTTGACATATATGTTTTCAATTGGACCTCAATTTTATTTATTTCGATTTTGAGTTCATGTGTAATCCTGGCAGCTGTTTTGATTATAAGGACTAACCAATCTCTTGAACAATGCCAAGAGATTAATGACCACTCTTTCTTGAAAATCATATTGTGTTGAAAAATCAGTGGTTCGTTCTTTACAATCAGGCCTGGTGGTGCCATTTTGTTACGCAGGTATTGGGTCATGAATAGCCCGTGCAGTGCTGCTTTTATTTGGTTGCGTCTGAGGTTCACCAGTTCATTCCAATCGTTGGTTTGTGGGCCTGTATCCTGATTGCACAAGCCCTCAAAAAGGTTGCTGTCTGCTAGAATCTTATCAATCTCGTCCTCAGCAAAAGTGAGGCCATGTTCATCTTCCATTATGGGTGGACCGCTGGCTTCTTTTTTTATACCTAAGTGTGTGTCTTTTTATGTGTGTGTTGTAAGGTATGTCTGTAGGGAAAAGGCTCCCACAGCTGCGCGCTGCCTATAGACTATACTTAACAAAGAAGGGAGGTAGAGTATAAAGTAGGATTCCTACTCCACGGGCACTGATAATTAAACAAGAAGATTCCTACTACCTGTGTAAAAAGGAAAAGGAGGGTGGAACACTCAGTGTTGTGTAAAATACCCCTCACACACCAACAGGCCCCTTGGTGTCATGCTTCATCATCGGGGTCTTCGCACCCCGCTAAGGGGATGCGGCACGCTTCGACCTGCAACTACGCGGGAGCGTTGACAATTCAGACTATGTGTGGTGTGTGTTGAGTGCAAGTGAAGGGTTTGGATGTGAGTGGGAGGTGTAGTGATAAGTTTTAAAAAGTACCTGGCTAGTGGGTGAAATAAAAACTTTATTAAATACCCCTGGCTGGTGCTGTTAAAAAAAGTGCAAAAGAACGAGGTTTTCGGTCTTAATTAGGGACAGAACCTCTGGTGTGCGTCGACATGTTTCGGTACGGGTGTACCTTCTTCAGGACGGGGCACAACTCCCAACCCTACTCACGTTTTTCTAAAGAAAATGGGTTTTATTTTGTTTTTTAAAAAAGTGATTACACTCATTAAAGACGGCTACAATGTGCCTACAGCGGTTCTCTGGTACATGTAATTACATGTCCTGAAAAAAGAAAAAACCATTAGGTTTGGTTACCATATAGGGTTGGCTCAGACAGGTGCAGTCACCTGGAGCCCCAAACAGTTCATTAAACCTGTAAAGGAAAAAAGGACATACAAAACACAACATATACAAACATATAAGGCACACTAAGGGTTTTTGTCTTTTTGTTTTTTGACATACTTGTGGTCTTGGTTGGCTATTACCTCATGAGCAAGTCCTGGGCATCAAGGTAGGTAGGTGGATCCACAATCTATAAGAATAGAGGAGTGGATTCAGTGTTGTTGTTTTTACTCACTTTTTAACTCCTTCTGAGGCCCGGTTTCGTTTAGAAAAATACTCACGAAATCCGCCTATATTGGCCTCCTTCTACCACCTTGTGCTGCTCCGCCGTGAATGGAGTGTGGATGAGCTAGGCGGTATATAAAGGGGATTAAGGTGTGTTTTCATTGGCTAATAGGCGGAAATGGTAAATGACCATGTATGGAGGATACCTGTGTGGCCGCCCAATGCCCGAACAACTCGGAGCATGACGGGATCACTACCCAACCAACCATCAACCAGCAAGAGGGGGACCTAGTAGTAAACCTCACACCCATCACGTTAACAGTGATGCAGAAGAAAATCCTGAACAAAGGATTGGGGTATGTACCCACTCAAAAACCGGATGTTTTCAAACTCAACGTGGAACTCCAAGACTTCTTCAGGAAACTGAAACTACAGGCTTTTTTCAAGGACAAACCGTTACCAGAAGAGAAGACAGACACGGGTCTGAGGCTAAAATCTACCTTCACCCCTCCAGACTCAGGCGTCCCCGTAGAGATTCTAACCTTTGAGAAGGCAGTGATCACAGAGGTCAACAAATTGGACACACAAGGGAGGAAGGTCTTCCATAATACCAGTGGAGAAGAACAGCAAGCCCTCCGAGATTTAACTGCCAACCGGGAGCTCGTTATCAAACCTGCTGATAAAGGGGGAGCAATAGTATTACAAACCCTTGAGAAATATGACGAAGAATGCCTACGTCTTCTGTCCGACGAACGGAACTATAAAATATTGGAAAGTGATCCAACAGAACGACTTCGAACTAGGATTGGAGGTATGGTGGAGGAAGGACTAGCCCATGACTGGATCAGTAAGAAGGAAGCTGATTTCCTGCAACAACCCACCCCTAGGATACCATACTTTTATTGTATCCCTAAGATACATAAGAACATCGACAACCCACCCGGAAGACCAATAGTCTCTGGGATTAGGTCTATCCTGGAGCCTCTATCAAAATTCTCAGACGCCTTTCTTAGACCGATGGTACAAGCAACAAATACGTACCTGAAGGACACCAAATCTGTCCTACAACTCCTGGAAGCCACAACTTTTGATCCAACCACACAGCTCTTGGTAAGCCTCGACGTGGAGAGCTTGTACACAAGCCTGCCCCATGAAGAGACACTAGAGATCATTGAGGAAGTACTCTTCAGCCACACTTGGAAATACCAGACACCAAGAAACCTGGTCCTAGAGTGTATCACCATGGCCCTGAAAGACAATTTTTTTCAGTACAAGGAGACACTATATCTACAAACCCATGGAACAAGTATGGGAAGTACTTTTGCTCCAAGCTTGGCAGGACTATACGTCTACCACTTGGAGGAACAAAAGATTCTACATGGAAGCAACCCTTACCGTTTACAGATTGGCACCTGGAGACGGTACATTGATGACATTTTTATCATCTGGAACGGCAATGTCAACAGTGCTTTGAATTTTGTAACCTGGCTGAATAACCAGAACAAATATCTAAAATTCAGTAGTACCGTTTCAAATACATCGATGGTCTTCCTAGATCTGAACATTTACAGTGAGGACGGGAGGCTGAAAAGCACCACCCACTTCAAGCCGACCTCCAGAAATTGTCTGCTACGCTACGACAGTTTCCACCCCAGACATCTAAGGGAGAACCTGCCCTATGGGCAATTTCTGAGACTGCGGAGGAACTGCACAGAACTGAGTGAATTCAACCGACAAGCGAAAGACTTAAAAACTAAACTCATTCAGAGGCAGTATCCCACCAGAACCATCGAAAAAGCGATGAAGCGTGCAAAAAACAATCACAGGGAGGCACTTATACAAGAAAATCTCCACGAAAAAGAAACAAATAAAAGGCCAATCTGTGTGACAACCTACTCTACCATATCCAACCAGGTGTCAAAGGTCATTGATAAACATTGGGGTATATTGAACTGTGGAGATTTAAGCTTTGAGAAACCGATGCATGCACATCGGAGGGGCAAAAACATAAAGGACATAGTGGTCCACACTAGACCACAGGAAAACAAGACGGCGAGACACAATGTTACTGGCATACAGGGTCATTTCCCATGTGGAGATTGCAGTTGTTGCCATCAAACCCAGAAGAGCAAAAATCTAACCTTCAGAAATGGCACGAGATGGGAACAACGCCAATTTTCAAACTGCAATACGAAGAATGTGATCTACATAATAAACTGCCCATGTGGACTGGAATATGTGGGCATGACCACTCGACCCGTCAAGATAAGGATAGGGGAACACAAAAGTAACATACGCTGTAAGAAAACAACAACCAAGATGGCATCACATTTCTTGTCGTACCAGCACTGCATCAACGATCTACGCTGGACTGTCATCGAACGATTACCGTCGGAAACAGGCCTGTTCCAAAAGGAACAACGTTGGGTGTTCCGTTTGGCAACTCATATCACGGGACTTAATGATGACATACCGTGGAGCCAAGTCTCCGGATAACCCCCGCAACAAGCGAGGACCAATTAGTGTAAGCCTAAGAACCCTCTCCTTTTACCATCAACGTTGAATCGTTGGGCCATCACATGTAGCACTCTCTGTACTGATACTATGTCGTTACAGTATTGAATACATCTACACAGAATCCTTGAAAAATTATAAGCAGACATGGCTTTTGCAAACTGAAACCAATGCTTTTATTTCTTTATTTAAATGATTTGACAAATCATCGACCAGGTGCACCAAGAATGAGGATATACCTTGGCAAAATGAAGACAAATCATCCTTAGTGACTAGCGCCGATTTCCTAACATTAACGCGCATATTCAGTCGACATTCGGCTCTTGCGCATGCGCTAGAGAGTACCGGAGCACCGGCAGTGCACATGCGCGAAGGGAAGACAACTACGCGGCAGCTACATCGCATGGGCTCCTGATCAGCGCGAGTCACGGTAACAGCCAGTGAGTGGATAACGAGCGGAAAGTCCATATTTGGACTTACCAGAACCCGGTAATAAACGAATAACAGAGGTTTACATGCAACATGTGACTTGACCACATGCGTGGAGGGGGCGGCCACACAGGTATCCTCCATACATGGTCATTTACCATTTCCGCCTATTAGCCAATGAAAACACACCTTAATCCCCTTTATATACCGCCTAGCTCATCCACACTCCATTCACGGCGGAGCAGCACAAGGTGGTAGAAGGAGGCCAATATAGGCGGATTTCGTGAGTATTTTTCTAAACGAAACCGGGCCTCAGAAGGAGTTAAAAAGTGAGTAAAAACAACAACACTGAATCCACTCCTCTATTCTTATAGATTGTGGATCCACCTACCTACCTTGATGCCCAGGACTTGCTCATGAGGTAATAGCCAACCAAGACCACAAGTATGTCAAAAAACAAAAAGACAAAAACCCTTAGTGTGCCTTATATGTTTGTATGTGTTGTGTTTTGTATGTCCTTTTTTCCTTTACAGGTTTAATGAACTGTTTGGGGCTCCAGGTGACTGCACCTGTCTGAGCCAACCCTATATGGTAACCAAACCTAATGTTTTTTTCTTTTTTCAGGACATGTAATTACATGTACCAGAGAACCGCTGTAGGCACATTGTAGCCGTCTTTAATGAGTGTAATCACTTTTTTAAAAAACAAAATAAAACCCATTTTCTTTAGAAAAACGTGAGTAGGGTTGGGAGTTGTGCCCCGTCCTGAAGAAGGTACACCCGTACCGAAACATGTCGACGCACACCAGAGGTTCTGTCCCTAATTAAGACCGAAAACCTCGTTCTTTTGCACTTTTTTTAACAGCACCAGCCAGGGGTATTTAATAAAGTTTTTATTTCACCCACTAGCCAGGTACTTTTTAAAACTTATCACTACACCTCCCACTCACATCCAAACCCTTCACTTGCACTCAACACACACCACACATAGTCTGAATTGTCAACGCTCCCGCGTAGTTGCAGGTCGAAGCGTGCCGCATCCCCTTAGCGGGGTGCGAAGACCCCGATGATGAAGCATGACACCAAGGGGCCTGTTGGTGTGTGAGGGGTATTTTACACAACACTGAGTGTTCCACCCTCCTTTTCCTTTTTACACAGGTAGTAGGATTCTTCTTGTTTAATTATCAGTGCCCGTGGAGTAGGAATCCTACTTTATACTCTACCTCCCTTCTTTGTTAAGTATTGTCGATCTTTGGTGCCCGGCGCCTGTGGTCCGATAAGTTAAGCGTGTGTGTTATGTCGCTTTTCCAGATTGGTACAGGGTAAGAGGGCATGTGGATTAAAAGCCAAAAATGGTATTGTAAAATCAAGGAGAAAGAAAGAAATTAAACTTCATAAGGTGTGCACTGAGAAGACTCAGAGGCAGTGCAGGAGAGAAGAGAAGAATAGTCATTCATTTTATGCATGGTGTGTGAACAATTAGTTGAGGGCAATTTTACAGCAATCAAAAATCACACAAAACTGGCCGCATGTAACTATCGGTATCGGGCTGATCAAACTCACAACTGTCATGATCATCAACTCATCATTATGAATCATAAAAATAATATGTAGCCGAACAGCACATGCATAATGTGATGATCATTCATGACTAAATGTCCATCTCCCGTTATCTTCAACAACAGGTCCCTCACCCAACCACCACTTAGCTTCAAATGTGATCCAGGCAGCACTGAACACACACACCCAGCCCAGATAGTTTATTGCCAGTCGTCTGAGCATTGTCCATTGGTGCCTTTTCCCATTCCAATACACCAATGGGTTTTTATTAAGGTAGACCTCTATTCGGTCATCCAGAGAGGCATGGACCATCTGCTCAATGGTCATTGGTGTGACACCTTGCTTGCCCTCTTTTGCCTTTGCCTCTGCACTGGACGTAAGCCCTGCCAGTAGAAATCTTTCATTTGCAGATTTTGGGGCTGATGCTCTTGTTCTTGTTGTTGATGGTGTTCTTGTTGTTGGTTTTGGATTCTGTGACCCAACAGTACTGCCCTCGGGCTCTGAACTTGAAGGCTGCCCCACAGAACTTGTGCCCTGGAAGAGCAGGCCTCTAATTGTTGGCAATTCTTTGCTAGCTCACCGGCTTGCTCAGCTATTCATGTTTTGTATATTGAAACATCCCAGTCTGTAAAAGGAATGAAAGTGGGCAATAATGGTTTGCAGGTTGGATAACGAACTGTGGGACGGGTGTAATGTTTGGATGACAGAATGTCTTTTTGCACCCTCGCATTAACAGATAAACAAAGGACTAATCTCTCCATCAACTCATATGCATCTTTTTTCCTCCAAACCCGCGTACATTGCAGACACCTCCTTTAGATGTTCATGTAGTATGTGAAACAATGGGATAACATGGCCCATGGTACTGTCCTCCTAGTTGACTTGCCATATGAACACCTCAAAAGGAATCAGCAACTATGTCAGGTATTTGACTAGGCCCCATTGTCTATTTCAATCATAATGCCTTTCACAGTTACATCCCCTCTTTGCGTGACATATTCATTGATCGGTCTGTACTGCTCAAACAGATGTTCAGGCATGTAATAAGTCAAGGTCCAACGTGTTGGCCCCTCCGGTATAAGTTCTTTAACTGGCATTCTATTATCATGCGGAATGACCCTCAGATGTTTCCAGGCTTTAAATGAATGGCTGAAATGAGTGACGATTCTTCTGCAGGTGGACAGTAAGTTTCTTACTTGGTATTATTTTATGAGAAAGTCCTGTACAATGATGTTAATGCAGTGCGCCAAACACAGGACCCAGAAATTGCCATAATCGGCCATGGCCTTAACTATATTACATCCACTGTCCTTGGCAACAAATCCAATGTTAAGCCCTCTTGGTCCCAGCCATTCGAAGACCTTGTTGTTAAAGTCTTCCAAAATGTTTGCAGCATTATGGAATTTGTCCATGGTGAGCATGGCATGCTTCTGAGCGCCATTAAACATCTCAGCAGTGTCAACACCTGCAGATGTCTTTTCTCTAACCCCTGCAAAATAAATACAGTGTGCAGTGATGCACATGTAATCAGTGGCTTGGCAGCTGGTCCACATGTCTGCCATCAGGTGGATAGTGTGAAGAGCACTCTGCTGGAAAGCTTGTCCAAGCAATCCCAGCACATCGTGATGTAGCACTGTTACAGCAACTCTGGCAAAACAGGACCAGCTGGGAACCATCCATTTCAGGCAGATGGGTCCCACAAATTCAAGAAACCCCACCCTTTCCACAAAAGAAAAATGAGGAGGTCAGGCGCTAACATTTTAACCAGCTTTGTGTTGTACAAACGTGCCATTAGGTGGTTGTGTTCATACTGCCCCTCCTTCTTAAACATGGCAGGAATAGTAGCCTGGATTTTTTTCTTTTTTAGTGCCACTGATTCAGGTGACTACTTGAGAGCAGACGTTGGTAGGCTCAATGTGCGTTTCGGCGGGGCAGTCATTGTACTCTCTTACCTTGGTGACTCGACCCGAATCTTGTGCCATTGCGATGTTGCTGATGTGGGCAAAACTACTCCACGGCTGGGGACAGAGCTGCTTGGCGGAATGAAAATGTCTTCCTCTTCTTCACCTTCCACAGTGATCAGATTGGATTCCCTGTTCAGCCTTTCACCCCCTTCATCAAAACCCCTTTTTGGCTGCTAAGGTGCGACTCCCACTGGATCATATGGTATGTTCTTAAATGTTTTGCCTCCGGTACCATAGTTTGTACCAAGCTTTGTGCGACTAAACATTGCTCCACAAATGGAGCATATGGCAATGTTCACCTCCGTCTTTGCTAACCATAAAGAAGCCCCAAATGGGGTAGGTCAACTTTCTGATGCAGATGCCACTGCCAATGTCGTATGAACTGGTGGTAGGTGGGCGTTTTGACATTCGACTCTCTGAAGTACCAACTTTTATTGAGGTGTTTGTGGATGTAGGTCACAGCTGGGACTTTGCAAATTTGGCAGCTGGTGGAGGTGGTGGTAGTGGTATCTATGATGCCAAATCCCTCACAGCAAGTTGGGATGGGGTAACGTTAGTCTCCACTGGGGCTGGGCTAATATCCATGATGACTGGCTCATCATAAACCTCCTCCTCTACATCTGCATCTATAAGTCTAGGGCTTTCAGGAACTTTCATTTTCCCTAGCCTCTCGTGGTGTGTCTTACTCTCAGACTGAGGTGGAATCCAAGTGGTGTCTGGATCATCAAAAGTTGGGCTTGGAGAAGAGGAGTGTGTAGTAACCTTCATTTTTCTTGCTAGAGATCTGGAAGTCAATGGATCCTCTACGTCCTCAGCATGAAGCTCAACTTCCTAAATTGCTCCTACTTCAGGAGGAACTTCTATTGGTGGTTGCAGCTGTAGTTGTTGTCCACTTCTCTCAGTTTCCTGCAACAATTGGGTACTACTTTGCTATAGCGAGTCAACTTCAATGTCAATGCTTGTTGGCCTTGCCTTGATTAGACTTGCTGGATCTGTGACAGACAGGGGCTTGGGCAGGGGCGGATTGGCACCGTTGGCACTCAGGCATGCCTCAGTGCACTCTGTGGGGCTGTTTATTTCCCCACTCCCAGTCCACTGAGAGCACTGACAGGGAGATGAAAGCAGCTTCGCTGGGCGGCCGTTCAGCGATGATCAGCTTGGCCTCCCCTTGACCCCGTGCCCTGCCAAGCAATCATGCTGATGGTGGGCTGGGGAGGGGTGATTGTTTACCAGAATCGGCCTCCCTGGGGGCCAGGTGTTTCTCAGGCCTCTGGGCCATTTTCACCTCGTCCCCGCTGGGGCCCACTCAGCCCAGAAACAGTGTTTGCATTAACACCTCGCCCACAGCCCATCTCATTCAGGGCATAGTGGGTGAGGAAGAATGGGTCTCGCTGTGAGGGCCAGGTGATGTTGCAACTCACACCATCTTAGCCTCCCCCCCACTCCTATGGATGGCCCAGCAGCTGTGTTTTTTGCTTTATCCCCTCTCCTGCCATGCCATAGCCCTGAGGCACTGAAGGGCTGGTGAGGGCTGAGTAATTTACAAATAGCTGGGGCCTCTCTGTTTTTCAGGCGCTCCTGCATTGGAGGGCTGTGAAATAATATTTTAAGAGAACGGGCCTCTCTGTTTTTCAGGTGCTCCTGTGCTGGAGGGCTGGGAATAATTTTTTAAGAGAAAGGAGCCTGCTGTTTTTCAGGTGCTCCTACGCTGGAGGACTGGGGAATAATTTTGCAATAGAAAGGGGCCTCGCTGTTTTTCAGGTGCTCTTGCCCTGGAGGGATGGGGAATCATTTTTTAATAGAAAGTGACCTTGCTGTTTTTCAGGTGCTCCTGTGCTGGAGAGCTGGGGAATAATTTTGTAATTTAAAGGGGCCTTGCTGTTTTTCAGGTGCTCCTGTGCTGGAGGGCTGGGGAATAATTTTGTAATAGAAAGGGCCCTAGCTGTTTTTCATGTGCTCCGGCACTGGAGGGCTGGGGGAAAATGTCGTAATAGAAAGGGGACTCGCTGTTTTTCAGGTGCTCCTGCGCTGGAGGGCTGGGGAATAATTTTGTAATGGAAAGGGGCCTCGCTGTTTTTCAGTTGCTCAGCTTGTAGGACATTGTCACCTTGGCCCTGTGTCCTTCCCAAGAACAATATCCTCCCACTTACATTCCTTGTGTGTTTCATGAAAGGGCACGCCCGCAAATGTGGGCCATGCACCATGAACATGGGCCACGGCAAGCAAATGTAGGCCACGCCCTGTGATTGTGGGCCACACCCCATGAATGTGGGCCACTTTTTTCGTCAGTGCCTGGGCCAGATTAGGATCCCAAACCGACCCTGGACTTGGGCCTAGGTTGAGGTGGGTCCGCTGATGTGGGGTGCTGCTCCCAGCATGCCCTCCGGAGGATGGAGCAGCAGGCACAGTTTTATTTCCTGAAAAATTTCTGGGTCAACATACCAGTGGTGATAATCTTCTTCTTCTACTCACTAGCCACTTTCTTATGGGCCATCTTGAAGTGGTCAGTTAGCAGTGGCACTTAGCTTCACAGGTTAAAGAGATGTCTGTCATGTGTGGTCATGTGTCATCTAGCGCACAGGCCTTCTGTCTGGCAGTACGGTGGTGATATCTCTTCTCTTGTGCACCTAAAAGCAAAGATGCTAGATGATTATCAGTGAAATGTGGCAATGTTGCAGTTCAAATATTAGTGCAAACAAACAATATCATTTAGTGGGGTCACTGGTTACTATTATAAATAATTAACAATACAGTATATCCATTCGTAAAACAGAAAACCACACCAACATAAACTTTCATGGTGTACACTAAGTAAGGATAAGAAAGAGCAACAGTAACAACAAACAAACATACAGATAAACTGGTTGCTTTATATGCATCATGTGGTATGTGGCACGCATGGAGGTGCAGCTGACAAATGAGAATGGAAAAATCCTTACACAATGAATGTTGTGCACCCATAGCAGACATGGGGTTAATTCATTGATGCCAGGTGAAATGAAAATGGTTAAAATAAAGTCTAAAAATAGAAACAACGTTCAAATTAAAAAAAGCTAAAACATTTTAAAACATTAAAAAAATTACAAAAATAATACAATTTACAAATAATAAAAATTAAAAAATACAAATTCAATTTACATTAAAAACTAAATTTGAAAAAATTAAAATAAACAAATAATAAATAAGTGAAATAATCCTCAATATTATATTTTTCATTTATTAGACTGCTATTTCACTGCTCAACCATCCATGCATGCATATCGCAAAGGGCCACTCTGGCAGGACACACAAAATGGCTGCCAGCTATTGCCACATGGTCATCAACGACAACAACACTGAGGAAGAAAGCATTGGGATCAAAGAGAAGACATGCAGGACAATGGCAAAAGCACATTGGCTGCCTACACAAAATGGCCAACGATGACCACATGGTGAACCAGCAAGCAAGGAGGCATGGCCACATCATAATGATAAATGAACAACAGATGCAGGCCTATGTCAAAAACACTCTGGATGCCCATGCAAAATGGCCACCAGCCACATGTTAAAACAGCAAGCAAGGAGGCATGGGGAATGAAGAGAGGGGGCATGCAGCCCTATGGCTAAAGCTCATGGTCACAACAACAAGCAGGAGGCCTGGAAACCATAGAACTCATGCAGGCCTATGACAAAAGCATTCTGACTGCCTACACAAAATAGCCACCAACCTCATCGTCAAACAGAAAGCAAGAACGTATGGGGAACAAAGAGAAGACATGTAGGCTTTTGGCAAAAGCACACTGGCTGGCCACACAAAATGCCAACCAGCCACATGGTCACAACAAGCAGGAGGACTGGAAAACAAAGAACACATGCAGGCTTATGACATTGACTATACAAAATGGCCTCTGGCCACATGGGGAACGAAGACACATGGTGGCCTTTGGCAACACACTCACACCCCGGCCAGACAAAGGAGGCATGGCAAAGATTATACAGTGTTAATTCAACAATAGCAAAAATGAAAATGAACAGGGCAAATCATGTTTACAAGTTACAACAACACACATCCTCTAAAGACATTACCCCACCCTATACATTGTTTGAAGGAAAAAAAAATGTGAAATACCACAAAAAACTATTTTTGCATTTTATTCCAAATCCATCCATGTCCTATATTATGGTTCGATGCAACTGACACCACAGTAATTGTTTTATGCACCAGTGACTAGCACTGGGCCTACTGACTGGAAGGCCCATTGGCAAACTATGCAAATTAACTCAATATTGCAAATGTATTTAAAAAAATGTAGAAAATGTAGTGAACTGTGCAACATTTTTCCTTTATAAAAGAAGAAATAGTACTTGCAAAGAAATAACTAGGCCCCTACTGAAACTGCAGGCAACCCACCACAATACATTTTTAAATTGATTAAAAGTAAATTCAGGTGAATGTCCCCAATAAAACAAAAAACACCAGTTTTTCAACTTACTTGTGAAACATCAAAGATTAATCCTTTCAGGTCCAAATCCAAATGAAAAGTGACCAGGAGATGACAAAGCACTGGGAGGAGCCTGCTGGAGAGGAACAGGATGTTGGAGACACTGGGGCATTTCCTTCCAGTTGGAAACAAGCAAAAAAAGAAAAAGGACTCCTCACACAAAAAAACAATACCAAAGGTCCATTTGACGAGGATTTTGACTCCACCATCATTTCAGCTATATTTTGATGTTCTTGAGGGGAGAATCTTCCCCAGACTGCAGCTGCAGTAGATCCTCTGCGTTCAGGATTGCGTACATCAGAACAAATTCTCCAGAGGTAGCTGGCACGCCTGAATGAAGTATTGGCGACCGCAAAATCTCACAAGAGCATGCAGCCGGCTAGAAAATCTTGTGGCACTCACCAAACAGATCTGGAAATCTTGTGGGTGATTGGGAGACCAGGCAAGTCACTCACGCATTTGTGAAAGGAAATTTCAAGCGTGCTAACAAAAAAGAGCTCCATTGTGGAGTGCGGAGTTCATTGGTAACTCTGCATTCTGTGCGGAACTCAGAGTTGCCGAACTACACAAACTCTGCCAGGGAAATTTTATGCCCAGACCTAGTAATAATTAACTATACATGCCTACTAATCTTGCACCCTGCCCTATGAGCTTTTAGGGTGTGTGTTAGAGGTGACTAAAAGGACTGGAATTGAACATTTAAGACTGGAAAGGATTACATTTGCCAGGCTGAAGTGGAAGTTTAATGCTGCACATTAAGACTGCAGGGACAGGCCTGAAGTCATGCTTTACTGTGCTACTTTTAGTGGGTGACACAATGAGTGGTGCAGCCCAGTAGTAGCATTTAGTTTACAGGTCCTGGGTACATGTAGTACCATATACTAGGCACTTCTAAGTATATTAACTGTGCCAATTAGGTTAATGTTAATTTCACCATGCCTAAAACGTAGGGCACAATCACTTTAGCAGTGATTAGCAGGAGTAAAGTGTGAAATGTCCTATGGCCAACAATAATGGGGTCACCAAAGAAGGAAAGCATATCTTGGGGAATACCACATAAACGATCATAATTTCCAACAATATTTACTACTTTTATTCTTCAAGTTTCGCTTAAATACAAATTCTCTGTATTCTACAATACTTGCTAAGAGTTCTGTATGCTCAGGATTCTTTTGCTCTTGCTTAGTCTCATTGCTAGAACTGCCTGATCTTTGCTGTTTTCCAGATAATAGGAGGTATTCAAAGAAAGTCTAAGGAAATGTATAGATATACACTAGGAGCAGCAGGAAACAGAACAATGACATAGTTGCAACAATTACTCAGCCTATTCACAGATCTTCAGCCAAATTGATGGAATAAGGGTATATGAATGTCAAGGCATGCTGAGCAGCACCCCTCAGAGCGAACCACAAGCAACACTTCACTTGCACCCACATTTGTGGCTGTGTGGCCAAGAGGCATCTGCACAATTCAATAGGAATTGTAATTACATAATTGTAATCTCAGTGACGATCTGCAGTAAGGCACCGCAACCCTTCTCAGTACCCTTCCCAATTTTAGGAGAATTCCAATGTCTACCTTCCCCGGGATAATGCAGGGTTAGGCATTAATTAGGGACAGGTACAAATGTTTAGATGGGATCACTGACATAATAACGACCTACAAAATATCGACCTACAGAAATATCGATGCAGGAATATCGAAGGCAAGAATATCGACATCCTATCTACAACATGGTAAGTACAAAAATATTGAAACCAAAATATGGATGTTAAAAATATCGTAATTAAAAATATCGGATTTTTCTGTTAAAATAAATAAATAAATAAATAAAGTAAATAATACTTATAAACAAAATAAACATAGTTGAAAATATTTATTAATGTTTAAAATTAATACATAATACATATACAATAATAAAACATTAATTAAACATATACATAAAATATATATTATATACTTACTGAATATTAAGTTGTAATAATTATTTTAATAACGTATACATTAAAAAATATTATCAATTACAAATACATCTACATGCATAAAACAATAACATAAATAAAAAGTAAATAATTATGTTTAATAACTTAAAAAAATGAAATATATTTTCGAAATTTTTTTAATTAATTATATACTACATTATCTAAAATAATAACAAAAATATTAAATAGCTAAATAAATAAAACTACTATTCAAAGTACAAAAAAAACTACAGTAATGAAAACGTTAGATAGTGTAAGACAAAAGAGAAAATGCAACAGGAGGGAAAGTGTTGGATAGCGTAGGGGTAAAAATTACTATTCCCGCTCCAGAGAGTGCAACAGTAGGGAAAGCGTTGGATAGCATAGGGGTAAAAATTACTATTTCAACTCCAGAGAGTGAAACAGTAGGGAAAGCGTTGGATAGCGTAGGGGTAACTGGCCATTTTTTTGGGGCACAAATGCCCTCTGTCCCAAAAAGTCAGGGCTCTATCTGGGGGCCTCTGGTTGCCTTGGCAACAAAAACAATGTGCAGGATGCACTGGGGCGTGGGGTGCATCTCACCCCCTCCTTCTCAAGAAACAAAAGAAATGCCCCATTGTTGCAGCTGCCCGTGCTCCTGCGGTGCAGCTAAGGAAATTGGCTTTGGCACAACTGTGCCTCTGAAGCCCCACTCTGGGACTCCTAAAACAAAATTGACCTCACGTTGTAGGTGCCCGCACTCCTACTGTGCAGCTGTGGAGAACAAGCACTGGCACCGACTGTGCCTTGGAAGCCCCACTCCGGGAATTCTAAATACAACTGCCCCTTTGGTGCAGCTGCCCGTGCTCTCGCGGTGCAGCTGTGGCAGAGCAGGAACACTGGCACCCACCTTGCCCTAAGAGCACCAACAATGCTCTGAGTTCAGCCCCCACTCACCGGGGCTGTTCGGTGCCACTCCTGGCACCAACAATGCTTCATGGAGCCCCCCTCACCGGGGCTCCTCAGGCTAATTACTTAGTGGGCGTCCATGGCACTGATGGTGCTCCTCTCCCGGCCCTCTACTCATGGGTGAATCTTTGTCGTCTTGTCCCTGCTTGCCAGCGTGGGTTAGGCTCCTGCCTGGCTTCTGCTCCACGAGATGGAGCCCCCCAGGCTCCCACTCTTCTGGCCACACGTCGGGCTCCCACTGGTCCATGGGGGCCCACCTTCCTCCAGGCACGCTCTGCCTGATATCCAGTTACTTCCTTCCTGCCGGTCGGCCCGCCAACAACCAGGCAGCTTGCCTGACCTTCGGCAGCTGCATGCAGAGCGAATTCTCAGCCGATTGCGCTAGCCTCCAGAAGGCATCAGCAATGCTGGGTGGGCTCCAGCTCCGAATGGGCATCAAAAATGCGGGTAGCCTCCCGCTTGACCTTCCAGCAGCACGGGGGAGTCCCCATGCCAGGATTCCCCTTGCAGACCTCGCAGCACTTCGCTGCAGGGCACCAGCCCTCCTCTCATCCTGGAACAGCTGGAAAGAGGTAGCGCTCGCGAGGCGCTAGGTGCCAGAAATTTCAAGGGGCACAGCTGGGCCAAGGCAGGCCAGCTCACAGGGCCGTCTATTAGAGGGGCAGTCCCTCGTTGTGGTTCCTCCTGGGGACCAGCAAGCACCATAAAGCAGCACACCTTTCATGGAGTCACTACCCCAGTATATATACTAGATTTTCCTTTGTTCTGGCCTGGCACAGGGCTTGGGGAACCAGTCTCAACTGGTTCTAAGGGGTAGTGGAGCACTTTGTGTACAGTTCTTTTACTCCCCTTTGTCAGGTGGGGGCTCTGTCATCAGACTCGCCACAAGGAGGCAGAGCCAGCATTCACCAAGGCAGGTACAGACCTATTCAGAGTCAGGGGACTACTCCTTCCACTACTCCAAATGCAGCTCTCCTATTCAGCCTAGCGCTGACTCACCCTGCCCTCCCTGGAGCCACACACCTCACCAGCCCCTGTCACTCCTGGGCCAAACATGCAATACACATCAGGCAGGCAGACACATAGCACACAGAAGTGCCAACTTCTAAAACTGGCATTTCTAAAATAGTGATCATAAATCTGTGCTCACCATTACGCAGCATTTATTATCACTATTCCAAACATACCAAACTTGACCACGCTGCTCCTCTCTTATCTGTAATCACCACTAAAACACTTATCAGGGAATCCCCAATGCATTCCTATGCAAGATGCAGCCTCACAGCAGTGAGAAACCCGAATGGCTGTTTGTCACTACCAGGACATGACACACACTTAAGGTACATCTCCTACTTTTTACCTACAATGCACCCTGCCCATAGGGCTAGCTAGGGCTTACCTTAGGGGTGACTGACATGCAGTAAAAGGGAGGGTCACAGACATGGCACACACTTTAGGGGCCACGTCACAGCGGCAGTAACACTGCTCGCACAGGCCCTGCGATGGCAGAGGCCTGAGACAGGTTTGAAAGGCTACTTTGGTGAGTGGCGCAATCAGTGCTGCAAGCCCACTAGTAGCATTTAATTTCCTGTCCCTGGGTATCTGAGATACCACTTTACTGGGGACTGACAGGTAAATTAAATATGCCAAACAGGTGTTGACCAATCTTACCATGTTTACAATAGAGAGCACACACACTTTACAATGCACAGCAGTGCTAAAGTGTCCAGAGTCCTAAAACCACCAACACCAGGTCAGAAAAACGATTAGGAGGAAGGCAAAAAGTTCAGGGATGACCCTGCAAAAAGGGGCCAAGTCCAACACTTACTAAAATAATCATTCTTGCAATGGATGTTCTTTCCTTGTTTCAAATTACCAGGTTCAGTGGAAATTATATCATGCATTTTTTGGTCCATGATCATATCTCTGTGCTACTTCACCTCTTTCTGTGAAGGAAATTTAATTTTTTGAACATGCTGCCACTATTATTGCTATCATGTAAACACTCCAGTAATCCATTCAGTAATCATAGTATACATTCACTGTCACATCAAAAGAGAGAAACATTCTTGATATTGAGCAGAGGCAGGAATAGAACATACTTGCTGTGGTCTATCTGCAGTTCCAGGTCCAAGGTAGAGTAATGGACAGTTGGGGTCCTGAAGCAGGGAAGGATACCAGAACAGATCATTTTGAGAAGTGGGGATGTGCATATTATATCCTTCTCCGGGACTTCTGCTATAGTGTGTGTAATTCGTGACTAGGCAGTCTATAAACAATGATATGCGCTAATGGAGTAAGCTCAGGGGAGTCCTACTGGAACAAAAATGTAGGGTGCCAGTTATGCAACTCATCATCTCTGGATTTTGGCAAACTCCAATTAATAAACTATCTCTACCATAGGCCAGCACCCATCAGATGAGGAAATGAGTTCACCTGATTCAAAGTGCACAATGCCTCAATGCATAGTCGCAAGTCACTATATACAATGAAAATACAGAATATACAGGCAATCCCGATTATTACCTGCCATGGTTGAAAATCGCCACTGTCTACACAAATTCCAATATTGAAGGGTACACTTCCTGATCTGCATGACATCATATCCTGCAGCGCATTTGCAGTAGCATGAACCGCTGTGTAGATGTTGTATATGATCCGGAAGGTTGTAAATTCATTAAGATTCCCATAGACACTGTCCAACTTCTCATTCCCGGTGCACACTGCAGTTGTGTTATTATTTTGCATGTTTAGTGGCACTTCTGGGTCCAGCCACTTGCAGCCAAACACAACTTCCCAGAACTGTCTGATATAAAAGTAATCTGGAGAGTTTAAAGGATTAATGTTGGTGAAATACTCCCCTAAGTTATGTACTTGTCCACTGTTGATATCAAATCCGAGGGTACCACTAAGGATTTCTGAGTACTTTTCATCTGCAAGCACAGTAGAGGTTGTCCAGCCATCAGTGGAAATCCAAGTCTTCCCAGTTACTCTCTGCCGCACCAACTCATCCAACAGTGGTATCATGACATAGTCCGTGGAGAAGATGACAATAACATTGGCGGTTGAGTTTTTGATTACCCAGGCAATGTGATAGGTGTTACTTTTAACTCTATTTGTAGGGATGGTCTCAAAGAAGGCAACACAAGCCCCTGCCAGGGTAAGCTCTTCTTGTACAATGTGGGCACCTTGTTGGCCATAATCGCTGTCTTCAGCCAGAAGGCCGATCCAGGTCCAGCCAAAATGTATTAGTAGTTGGGCCAGCCCTTGGGCCTGGAAGTCATCACTGGGGATGGTCCGAAAGAAGGAAGGGAACTGATTGCGATCACTGAGTAGTGAACTTGATGCAGAATAACTGATCTGGAAGCAAAATAACATATGTAATACAGATGTATTAGATAAGTGCTGCTTTTGGTTACTTGGTTGGGAGCACAGGATCTGGATTTAAAACTAAAACTTGACTTCTCTCCCCAAATTCCACACAAATGCACCATTTTTCTATTGTGAATGGCATTTCATAACAAGTATATACAATTATAAATGTTGATTGCAGTACTTAATATGGGTGCTTAACCTATATCTGAACATTTCTATTTTTCCAGATAAGCGGAATTTTACAAAAATGTGATGTATGGAATTATTAAAATAATCTCAGCCACTTATAATTAATCAGGCCGCATTCCAACCCATCATTATTTTGCACACCATGGCACCTCAAATTTGACCCAACCATATGCAAATCAGTCTTGATCCTGCTCCATTCAGAACAGTTCACTCGAACTGCCAAGCCAGACCCTCCCTCAGCCTGAAAACAAGCAATCAGGGACCGGTTTCACCCTAGTCATGGGCTCATCAGCTGGGTACAGCTTGGTTCAAGTGACACTGTGCATGGGACCGACGTCTGGGCATTCCCATCCCACTAAGGGTGACACACTAAAGTATACAATAAAAGTGAGTGATGGAATACTTGCATTAATCTCAGTCACTGTTAATTACTCAGGCTGCATCACGAGCTATAGTTATTTTGAATTGGCCCTGAATTGCTTGTGTTCTGGTTCAGGAAGGACCTGGTCAAGACTGATTTGCATATTGCTGGGCCCAAACAGAGGTAGCATGGTCAGTCAAAAATGATGGATTGGAATGCAGCCCGAGCAACTGCCAATTGTTGTGATCAATTCAAGCATGTCATCCATAACCTTGTTGTTTTTGCAGATAAGAGCAATAAGGCACGCAGAGATACAGTGACTTTTGCTGCATAAGGTTTGATCATTTTAGGGAGTTCGGATTAGTTTCCACTAGCCTGACTTCATGTTAGTAATACATATTTTGCAGATTTCTTGAGGGTTTTAGAAAAGCCTCCAAGACCTTTTTGTTTAGGTAAAACATTCCCAGCTTTCTCCCAGCTCCGTATGGTTGTTTCATAGCACCAAGAACCACTATGTGCTGTAAGCTGCACCTTACAAATCAGTACAGCAAAACAGATAGCTTTGAAGCTGTTGAAGGTACTCAAATGCAGAGCTCCCTTTTTTCCCAAGTCCAGGTGGGACAATTGGTCCAGTCCAGATTTTTTTCTTAGCTTGTTACTTGTTATCCTGAATTAATAATTGGGTGAATGCAAAGAAAAAACCTGAACTGGATCAACTATTGGAACATGGACATGGGAAACTTGGTTGTAATGCCACTGCAGCAAGTAATAAAGAGAAATTCTAAAATGTTTACCCTTTATAACAGGGATACGTCTCTGTACTCAGTAAAGATTTGAATAAAACGTAGCAATACCAGCATCTAGGCAGTTCTGTAGCATGTTTTCTGGAGAAAATAGACCCTTTTGTCTGCCATAGGTGAAAGTCCAATCCCTCTTTTGAACAAATAATTTCTGGGTTTTATATAGGACCCCATAGTTCCACACCCCTGGATGGACATGTTTATAGTTCTCAAGCAAGAGCCAGTTGATAGCAGGCTGAATGAATCTAAATCAACAAGCATTGACAATGTATGTTATATTTGGCAATGTACAGGCTGTGTCCTTCATTCTGAAGGGGTTCCTGGAGGCCGGGCACTGATCTGCCTTGGACAGCTTCTAGGTCAATGCTGACCAAAGTAGGTCCAGAAGAACCTGATCTTTACCACTTATTGGCCATATCCACATAAGATAGATTTGATGAAAAATAAACAAAATTGAGCTAAGTTACAAGAGGTTTTCCTTAAAAAAAATGTGCATGGTGTGGCGGCTATCGCCCCATGGAGCAGACAGAAAATGTTTTTCTTTGTTTACATATGCTCAGTTACAGCCCTCTTCGTCTGACCCTTTGTTTCTATTAGCTGTAGGTAACAATAGAGTGGATGACCCAGGGTTTGTTTCAGTAACACACTTTCCGTCTGAGCTCTGATTCTTATTAATTTGCTCTCACTGTATCTTACCTGAGGGTGATGGTACAGACCAAGGATACGAGCCATCACAACTGAAATTGATGATGTTGTCTCTCCTATAATGGCGACAGGTGGGCGTGTCCTCCAGCACTGGTAGTTTGGGATTGGTTCCTCTAGCCCCGTCAGCATCCATAGGGTGCCCTTGAGCGCATGTTGTATCATCATGCAGGAGTCAAAGATTCTGAAGCCCAGAGTAATGTTGGGTAAGAGCTTGGAGTGATTGTTAATCTCTTCGATGGCGAAGACCATGGCTTGAAACCACTGGTAATAATCAGAGATTAATCTGGAAAATGTATTGAGAGAATACAATTTATGTTTTAGACTCTTTATATCCCGAGCTTGGGACAACACCTTGTACATTTAACTCAAATTCTATGATAGGTCCAGAGGCAAGGATTAGGCTTTACTTTCTATGCTTTATTTTCACCAGCAGCCATTTTAAGAGATTCATAAAGCACTACATTTCCCATCCATCAAACCATGGGAATAAAAAACAAAGTATGTCCACCAATCATAACAGCTTCAATCCTTCAATAGTGTCTGTAGAGGCTCTAACCCCCCTCTTTTTTGCTGCTAAAACAGCCACAGATAAGTGTTTCATCTTACTGTGTTATGATTTGGTTTTAATTGCAGTGTGAATTGATTGTGTTGCTAGAGTTATCCACATATCGATCTTGTTAATTGCAGCCGTATTGTGCCTGCCCCGCAATGCAAATAAGGGAATGATCCTAATGATCTTTCACAATCAGGGTAACCTTCTCTCAGGCTCTACGCACTGCGCCGTCATCTAACCGCTAGGGGATTGCCCACTCTCTCGATTATACGCCCTGCAAATCTGACCCTCCCGGCTCGTCACTTTTACCCGACACAGGTCAGTGAGAGTGAAGAGAGTCCAGAAGAGTGTGTGTGAAGTCTGACAGGATGAAGATATATTGCCTAATTAAGTCTGGGCTTTGTCGGAGAGCCATCGACTGGTGAGTAACACCTACACTGTGGGTAAGATAAATTGCTGACAAGTGGGGACTCGCCCAGGTGGTTTTTACGTTTGTAAATCCCTTTAAGTTACAAGGGAGTGTTGGTCCCCAGGCCTTTAGCCCTTATCCTTAATTCCTGGGTCACCATAGTACATTTATACCCTATTAACCCCACTATCTTCATTTGGCATAGCATAATGGAGGAATATGGGGATTACTTTGAAGAGGATGAAGTCCAATATTAACCTACTGATGAGGACCTCTGTCAGATAATGGTTGTGTCCTTCTTTAGGGCAGTCTCCCAGGTAGTGGCACCCCTGGACAAGAGAATTCAAGAATTACAGGCTGAGTGCCTCAGACCCCTTGACCAGAGAGAACGACCTGCAGGGCCTCATGCCCCGATACCTCAATGGCAGCCTACACTGAACCCTGACAGCAAAGGCAAGCGCGGAGTGGATAGCAGCATTGACCTAGATGCTTTTGATCAGCTCAAGAAGGCGTTCATGGAGTCCCTGCCCTTCACCTCCACCCAGCGAGACCTGCTAGGGGGCCCCTCCTTCACTGCTCCCATGGAGAAGGCAGGGACTCGCCCAAAACTTCAGATGGTGATGGTGATTTTGGAGGCATTGGAGACCTTCCGGAGGTCCACCTCCCATTGGAGATGGTTCCCAACACCTCTTGTGGGGTATTGGGAAATCGAGTCCCGAGACAGAGATACCAGGCCTCCTTCATTCTAAAATTAGGTATGGAGCTGATTAGAACCTAAGAGAAATCTTGGATAGATTCTTGGCAAAAGAAAACTAAACCTAGGCTACACAATACTTACTTCTTCCCACGTACTAGACTTAGGTTAGGTGCATCGGGGTATGCGTATTTTAGAAACACCAGTTGAGTATTTTTAGTCATTGTTATTTATGTATGTATTTTTATATGGCTTAGAAACCATACAATGCTCTTACAGTATTATTTCATAATATTGTTCTTGCTGTACGCATTATACTTTGCAGCCTGCATTACGATTGTAGCAGTTCATTTCTTCTGTATGAGAAAGAAGACTGTTCAATAAATCCTTTTATTGAAAAACGCCTGTCTCTCTATTTCTCTACAACTCTGTAGAAACGAAGCATGCACGAATGACTGAGCAAAATCCTTATCTATTGTTTCCGTGACTCTAGAGGTACATTTCTTATTCTTGGGAAACAAAGTTGTCATGTGTATGCGGTTGTCAGAAACTAATCCCTTCTTGTGTATTCGAGAAAGTTTTAAGTGACCACTGAGCTAGCTGGCACTCACTATTAAGTCTAATATATTCGATAGAGACCTAGTCGACCTCAGCCCTACATCTAAATCTATAGGATATATTATTCCAATGTGCAGAGCCTATTGGGAATACAGTAACTACACTACAGTTGGACCCAGAGGGCCATCATCCTGCTAGAGAACGTGAACTGTGTGCTCTCTATGGAACACCGCAAATCCCTATTGATAAAAACTGACCCTAAGCTGGGGAAGCATTTGACCTTGGAGGCAGGCTCGATTGAGGGAGGCAATCTGTTTGGAGTCTCTTTTATCAAAGAATTGTCGAAATGTGTGTATACTTTCACAACCTTAGAAAAAGCCCAGACTTCTTTTAGGTGCATCTTCACACCACATTTTTGTTGGAGTCGGTCATGGCAGAGGGCACAACCCTCCCCATACATACACGACTCTTATTCTTCTACATGAGCATCACTTGCACTCACTACAAACATACTACGCACCCCAGAACGACACTGCATACACAGATGGAACCATGGGGGTGAGAAACTCAGCCCTCCAATGCTGTGCTGAGAGCTAGGGTGTGACACACAAACCGGCCAACGCACGTTTCAGTGGCTACTTTTTCTTTCTTTGCCACCTTCTTCAGGACCCATTGTTTCGAAGAGATACTGCGGGCTGGATGGAGGAGAGGATCATAAGGAATTCTTAATCTTCTGTGGGGGGGCTTAAAGTCCTATGGTCCGACAAAACGGTGCAGATTACAGTCTCCAAGGGCCATGCTGGGTTTGGATTTTGCTCAGCGTTATGCTATACTGTAATAGGTACCATGCGCATCTTTACTTCTGTACTCTCTGCAACCTGCTGGTAAATCTATCTGTATCGCAGATTTTTAATTACTTCCAGGCTGGTGAGGGATGATGAGCTTTTATTGCTGTCGCTCTGTGTGTTTTGATAGTACTCCCTCTTGCGATGGTGCGTGGCCTCCTCTTGCCTTTGCGGCTTGTGAGGAGGCTGCGGACTGCCGACCTTTCAAGGGCGGTGCCCTACTTCCGTCTCTGGCGTCTGTATCGTACACGTATGTTTGTAGTGAGTGCAAGTGATGCGCATGTAGAAGAATAAGAGGTGTGCATGTATGGGGATGTTTGTGAGCCTGTATTTGTTGATACAATTGATTTGTGTATAGAATAATTGAATTGTGCTGTTTTGTATCTTTACTTTTGGTTTTTGTGTAAAATTTGTATCATAAAGCTGTGTATGGATCTATCAATGTTTACAAATATACAAACAAAAATACTTTTTGATAAAAATACAAATTCTTAAAATAAAAAATATATAAATGAACATTTTTTTCTTGTTCTATGTGTAGTGGAATATCTTTTGGTGTGCCCCGAATGTGAGTTGTTTGTAAGCCACATGTAAGAAAAATGTAGGTCTAGAGGGTTTCTATCTTAGGATAGTTCATATTACTATATTTCTCTCTCCCTTTGAATGCAATGCAGTGAAGCAACTTTGGATGCTGTACTGACTTGTGCCAAAAGTCAGTACATTTTGCCCCAAGAACCACAGGCCATCATTACGCAATCTACAAAGCACAAGCACATTTGCTTAAGTGGTCTCGGCCTGACCACATGTTGTATCACCTTCAAAAAAAAGACCGCAAAGCCCTTATTTTTGAACGACACTTGGCCTAACCTGCATGAACTATGGTTGCCGAGCTCGAGGTACTGTACTACCTAATTATCACCACTCTGTTTTACAATGTATACATGCAAAGCACTCTACCTCATGGGGAGGCCAACCTGGTGTTCTCTCCACCTTTAATATTATATCTATATTTTCTATTTATTATTGAAACACTCTGCCTTTTGGTAAGCACCCATTTTGTACCACCTGCTTGTCACTGCTATGTTTTACTAAAACAAATTAGCTCTGTGCCTCACAGGAATGATACCAGGGGTTGCTCTCCACCTTTAAAGTTACCTGTATGTCTTCTATTAATTATTAATACATCCTGCTTTATTGTAAAGTGCTCTGATGCCTATGGGCCATGTCCACGCTATATAAAATTGCAAAATAATTAAAGCTTAATATGCCTCTCGGACAACAAACAATACAGAGGTGAGAATCAATCATTGAACACATTCCTGTTTTGCCGCTGAAGTTTTAAATGGATAATGGTGTGTTGTGGTGAAATAACCAACAATAGTATAAGATGCACACAAATGCACACGTGGGAATACTAATTTTGCCTGCATGAAGCAATATAATTAACTAATTTGTACTGTTATTGTGATGTGAACTAATGCACAGCTTAAATATAAATAAACGCAATATGAATGTGCTTATTGTACACGTTATTGTGCAAGAAAGTCATAGGATATGTATGTATGAAACGCATTTATGTGGCTTACTTGCTGGGTAATAACTAATGGGGAAACATTAGTGCGGTGGGTGGTAAACAGAAGGGCTTTAGTTCCATATTTAACAAGAATTTGTGTTTGTTTCTATGATAGTTCCAAAAGTGGCCTCTGAGGCCTAGTGAAAACATGGCTGCTCTGGTAAACTGCGAGCAAGTGCTGGACTGCGCATGCGCACCCAAAGCCTGCAAGTGAGAGTGAACTGCCTGTGCTCGGATGGGAAGTTCAAGGCTACTGTGCCCTGGAAGTCAGGATGGTTGCCAAGACATGGACACTCAAGTGTTCTGAACGTGGGAAAGAAACGTGAAGTTACAAGTCAAGGAAGTGACCAGGCCAAAGACTGTCCTAAACAATACCCCTTTATTAAACTGCTGATTCACCGTGAATATGATGTTGTAATAGTGAGAAGATGCTCACCCATCCCAAATTTGTCCAATCAGAACCTGAGTTGGTGATGTTAGATACTTTTTAGATAGATTAAGTTAGGAAATTAGTGTATAAAAACCCCTGATTTTGCTTAGAGAGGGTTGCTCTTTCGATTTCATCTCAAAGTGCTGTCGGATTGCAGTTCGATTCCTGCATGTAAGATACTTTGATTTATTTCTTGTTTGCTTTGCAGGACTGAAGGATAAGATGAGGGTGTTAGTTAGGGATGTTAGGAGAGAATGAATTTGGAACTATCTCTTCTTTGCTAAACTTTTAACTGATTTCTAAATAAATGACTATTTTCTGAGCTCTAAATAAAATCATCATTCTGAAATAAAGTTTAAGATTTACTGAATAACGAATTAATTAATGCCTAAATGTCAGACATATTAAAGTTTTGCTTTTAATAAAATTAGGAAAATGGAATATTAAAGCTGGTCTTATAATTTTTCCTACGCCTCATTTTCTTTCTAGCAGATCCATTGCCACTATGGTGGTGTGTCTGAATAAAATTCATGTTTGTTAAAACCATGGTAAATCGTATAAAACTGTAGGTGTAAATAATAACTGGTTAAATAGGTTTAGACACTCCGCAAAATGTTACAGTATTACTCCTTTTTGTTTCACCAATCCTTGAAGCCGAATTAAGTGAACAGAGTAAATGTGCAGTGTTATGGGCCCCACTGACGGATGAATGTGTGTCTGGAGCTTTCAGGGAAATGGTGATGCTGATTAGAAATTATTTTTGGAGTTCCGTTGTAGCAAAAACACAATCCTTAGTCGAGGCATCAGTCTGTCCAAAGAAAAGTTAGCACCTGTAAGAAAAACAACCTGGCAAATTGGCATTTGACAGGCAAGCATCTCCACTGCCCAAGGATTAAGGATCTAACAGTGAATGGCTTAATTAAAACTAACTAAACAGGCTCGGGGACGACTGGCACTAAGTGGCATTGATTGAGTGAGCCACAGTTTGGCTTAAGTGTAAATTGAAAGGTTCAATAATTCTGCAGATAGCAGTTAGCAAATGAAATTCAGCTCTCCAGAAAATGTGCAAGAGAAATGAACCATGTGGTAACACAGAGATGTGAGGAACAGAGACACTCGTAAAAGATGGTTTGTGGATGCCCTGGTTGTGCTTTGAAAGTAGAGACTGGATCCAGTTCAACATGTCATTATGTAATCAAGTTTACTGCATTAAAAAGGACATGATTATTGACAACATTATATAATCCAATAGAGCTAAGTTTCCATTCAGCATTATGAGTCAGAATATTTCTGTAAATCACGTAGAAGATAGAAAAGCATCCTGGCAGGGGTTCCTAGAAGACCTAAAGGTCTTCTGCCACATAAAAGACCAGATAAATCATACACGTACGCAATCTATAAATCAGCATTCCAGGGTTTTTAAGACTGGAGAAATTGTAATGGATATTTTGGGATCTGGTGTTATTGGAAGGTTGAAAGCTCCCAACACACTTATCGAATGTGCCCTCTCATCAAAAAGGTGCCCTGAGTGGTTCGATTTTGCAGCATTTTTGGGGCTCTCTAGTGCATAGGGACTCCTCGCCCTGCTGCTTAGTATTCTTCAGTGTCACCCCCAGTGAGCCCTGTGAGGAAATAGACTACATCGGTCGCCTCATCACTTAGTCCCAAAGGGCATCATTCCCTGATCCCCTATGTCAGGTCCCTGGCTGATGGAGCTTGATCATAGATTTTGGGGTGCCCAGTCGCATCCAGTGGAGGGGGCAGTGACTTGGGACAGTATAAAGCCCTTTCGTGTTTACTTGTTTTACTAAATATAATGTGTGCAAGCATTATATGCAGTCATGGTTAATGTAACACTTCACAAACATTTAAACAAGTTAGCCACAACAAAGGGCTGCTCCAACAATGAGTACACCATTTATTAGGGCTATCTGTAAGCTATTTACTTCTATGTAATGTGGAGTTTACAAGATGTCGGATAAGTGCTGCCCACACACAACAACCACGTCCCCAATTCCTCTTCCATGGTTCCTGGTATTATTGCAGTGCAGTATATCATTACCTTCTTTAACTGTTACCAGGTTTTAGATAAGATTACCACTCTCACTGTTTAATTACTGGTGGCTGTTTATTCCGCACATATGTTTAATATAAGTGAAATATTATTAGAATTGCTATATAAATTCATTGCAACTATGATAATTGAGTTGTGTTGTAACTTGGCTTTTGTCTCTCATTTCCCCCTTCCCTTGAGGTAAGATTTGACTGCTCACTCGTTGCGACCAAAAGTGTTAATGCGTCTTGGGTAGGGTCCATGTTCTCTGGCAGACATAGGGGCTGATTACAACTTTGGGTAAGTTGTGCCAGTGTTGCTGCATCAAAGCTGCACAAAGACCGCCTGCCTGTTTATGAGTTTTTATCGCGCAGGCAGACAGTCTCTTTGCTATTCCCTTGGTGGTGACAGAAAAAACAGGCACTGCAATGGGAACGGCAGCAATGTTCCAGCACGGCATCGACAGTGATGTCCATGCCATGCTGGAACTGGGGGTGCAAGCCAAAAGGTTGTGCCCCTTTGAATGCATCCCCATGGAGGGGGGTGTTGGGGCCCTAGAGGTCCCCCTGTCTTCCTCCAGCCCCTGCCTTTTCATGGCGGGGAGCCCTCCATGAAATGGCTGGTAGTGGAGGAACTCGTAACATGATCAGCAGCACTGTGCGTGTCCCACTCAGCATGTTACATTGGGCCTCTGCTGAGCCACCGCCAGAGAATGGAGGTTCCCTGGCGTAGAAGGTGGTCCACCGCCAGCACAACTTTGAAAGTCGTAATTTGGCAGATGGTGTACTGCCTCTGCTGCACCATGAGTGCGGCGGTCGTAAGACCTCCGCAATCGTAATCAGCCCCTTAGTCTCTTGAAAACTGGTTACCTGGAACCCTAAGCCTTCTTGCTTTTAAGAGAGATCAGTGGTCTAAATGGCTTTGTCCTAAGAGGAATCCAGCCTCACAATTACATTGATATACACCCTCCTACAAATTGCAGAGCACTTGTCAACTAGTTACAAGTCAATCAGCTTCTCCTATTACTTCTCGAGTACAGTCATTTTTGTTTATGTGAACTGTGGAGCGCTACCCATTTTTTCTGTGTAGGGCTCTGAGCGATCCCTTTGATATTGAAAGACTTCGGCTCTATTCTGAGGATAAGTACTGCTTACTTTTGGAGGAGTGTATCCAGATACTTCATTGTTTCGTCTCCTGTTTCATGTCCAAGATCTTTCCTTGCTATTTCCATATTGTCGCTTTGGGGAGTATCAGTACATATAGTTTTTTTTTTTTGTTTTTTTTTAACAGATTTTATTAGGTGTTAGTTGGATCATACTACAGGTATCGCATTGTTTTGGTACTGTCCTCGTGTTCGTGGCAATTACAATCTTTGGTCAAATATACATACAAAGGCAACATTGCCATAGTAACTCTAACAGTGAATTACAATACATATACATTATAGTGGTGCATTTTATACCTGTGTTCGTATGTTATATGACATAATGACATTTCTCCATTTTTAAGCTAATCCCCTTAACTCCCCCCACCCTCAACTTTCCCATTGCAGTTCCTGAGCTGTAATACAGAGGTAGAACCATTGTTATCATTACAGTAACTTGTATCTCACATATGTATACATACAACTTCACGCTTAATTCACCTGAGTTTAAGGCATGGTCAATAAATTTTGCAACATTTCGGAAACTTGTCAGTCAGCCTGGTCTACATTGGACGCTTTCAACCCCTCCAACATAGCCTCCCATTCTAGCGATATCGGTACCTTATGTAACCCTCTTACTTCCTCTCTGCGCAGTGCTGCACCTTCTGCAATACTCCATCGTTTCATCTCTGTACACCAGTGCGATATAGTGGGGGGTTTGCTCGACTTCCAGCGCATAATGAGGGTTCTAATAGCTAGTATCAGTACAAATAGTTATCCCTTTTTCTTATTTCACTCATGCCATCTTGAGCAAAAGAGTAATGTTGCTCAATTTCCCACGAGGTGCGTCCCTCTTCTGAGAATAGGGGTTGTTGTCATATGTCAGGTGTTCTGTGCTGTTTTTCAGATCAAAAGTGTAATGACCTCTTCCGGCCTGTTCTGTATCTCCCTGCAACTGTGATGGCCCAGCAGTGATGGTCTAATAGCGACACTCTTCATGCTGTATTTGGAATGATTTTAAACAGTGTTTAATTTGTAAAAGGAGGAGTGCCGGTGCCGAGGGCTCTGCTCTGAAGCCCGCTGTCAGAGCAAATAAATGTCAGCACAAAAGCGGCCTGGTCTTAAATCCACCCGATGCCTCGGTAATCCACTACCAGACAATCCCTGCCCTTTTATCTCACTCTTCCATTCTCCTAATTCCCACAAAAGATAATGCTTGATTGGAAAAACATTTCCTAAAGTTCAGAAGAGGCCTAAGTACACACCCATTGCAAATCTCAAATGGTTAGGGCTTTCTTAAATTTGGTCAAAAATGAATACCTGGTCACTTGGTCAGGCTCTCCTCTCTTGCCCATGGTAAGGGATGTGGCTTCTATCCTGGTAATCCTTATTTTTGTATTGCTTTTGTAGATTGTCATGATGTAAGACTCCCTGATGGAGTTTTACTCACTGTACAACATTCTTATTAACTAGTTTGAACTTTTAACTTGTAGTGTTAACTGTTGTGGATAGCTGGAGTAAAGGTCACGGATCAGGCTCCAATGACTAGTGTTAACTTGCACGTGCACAGGTGTAGCATGAACGAGGAAGACTCAGCCTGGCATCAGGGCACTGGTAGCTGTGCAGCAGGTAGGCCCAATCTAAATTCTTACAATTCAATTGGTTCTCAAAGGAACTGCAGCATTCTTTTGGTGTAAAGTTTTCAATATTTAGTGGTTTTCACTGTGGGCACTTGAGGTTTAACATGGCATTAAACTGTATCTTTGGATGGCACAAGGATAAGAGTTACTATCTGTTAAACATTTGCTGGGTCTGGAATGCATACCTGATGTCAGCTTCAGCATATATGATGTCCTTAATACATTAGTGTAAAAGTATATTTCTCTGAGTCAAACATTGCTGAAATCCCCTTATGGACTGCCTGTTAGCTGGGAATTATTAATGGGTCCACCACTTGGCAAAATAAATACAGTAGTGGAAAGGCCCATTTGGGGGGGATAATATTATCCTGGTTGGGGGAGTGGGCTGGCTGTGGAGTTCCACATCACCCCCTAATCAAATACTGTAGGGAAAGCTCCCAGCATTAACAGCAGATAGAGCAGACTTGTGTCTCTGTTTACCAGCAGTATCGCCCTTTCAAATCCTGGAGGGAAGAGGATGAGCCATGATGGATGAAGAAAAGCCCAGAGAAAGGATGTTCTCTGGTTTTGGCAAGGACCACTGTTGTATTCACTTATCACCTGTGTAGGGTCTTTCCCTTTAATGTGAATGTTCCATTTAGATTCTTGTGTCACTTGTATTCTATGTATGCTGTTTGCCAGATCAGTTTTCCTGTTAGCTTTTATGGGACATCAGCTTATCTCTGTAGTTCTTATTAAATATCCTTTTAATTAAGCAGCAAGCCTTGTATAACGATGTATCCTTCCCTTACAACATATGGCGACGATGGGTAACAGAGGAAATAAGCACAGAGTGTTTTAAGAGGAAACCAGCTGATGGAACAACGCCTGAAAATTGAAAAAAGAAGAAAGGAGATAAAGGAAAATGCGTGGCATATGATGAAAAGTGAAGAGGAGTGTCTGAAAGGAAATTAAGGCACAAGAGTGAAAGACATTATACTTCAAAGGAAGAAATTAACAAAAACGGACGTTTGAAAATTGACGAAATTGAAGAAAAGAAAACGTGTGACAAAAGCTTAAGGTACGTGTGAAGGGAAGAGCGACTCATTTTAAAAGCATTTTTAGCAATTGAAGAATAATGTTGGAGACAGTGGTTTACCTTTGAAAGATTTGGAAGATGCAACTTTGGGAGTCGGTTGGAGCATAAGTGTGTTCTCGAGCGAGAGGACAGTGACGAGGAGTAGAACCCAAAAGCGCCAGAGCAAGGCGAGAGCGTCACTAAGAAGGGTCGGAAGTGGCGCAGTGACGAGGACAACGTTGAACAGAGTTTACGGAGTGACGTGTTACGCACAACATGGCGGCCATATTGAAATAACAAGCGTTGCCAGGCGACGCTGGATCGAGTCGGAGGTGCAGGAAAAGAAAGCAACGGAATCCTACAAGAAAGGGAATCAAGAGGAAAGGTTGCATAAAAACAACGTGTGAGATCGGTAAGATTGACGGTGTGTGGAGAACTTAACTTTGCTTTCACGAAACTAAAAGCGCAGTGAACAATTTATATTCAGGATATTGTAACGGGCAGTAAGCAGATGTGATATCCGAAAAAACAAAGAACTAACTAATGCGAGTAACACGACCAGAAAATTAATCTCGTTGTATTATAAGACTATTAAGGGAAATAGAACAAAATGGAGAATCTCAATGTAATTACACCTCCATTATTCCTACAACAAAGTGGAGATCCGCCGATAGAGTGGGACGAATGGATTGAGATATTCGAAAATTACATAGAAGCATTGGATGGGAAAGACTTCAGCGCAGCAAGGAAAAAGGCATTATTGTTGAGCACGTTAGGGAAAGAGGGGCAGCGCGCATTTAAGTTTTTACCCACTGGCACGAACGCTGAAGGGAGAAATATCTCGAATGTATATCTTGAAGCTAAGGCTAGACTTAAAAAACAGTATTCAAAGGAGGTGAATATCGTTATGGCAAGACACACATTTTATACACAGCCACAGAGACAAGATGAAACTGTAGACCAATGTGTGACACGTTTGAGAGAGCTGTCGATAAAATGTAGCTTTGGAACAATTAGAGATGAGATGATTAGGGACCAGCTGATAGTACAATGCAGAAATAAGAAGATGCAGGAGAAATTGTGGGCGGCAAAGAACCCTTCTTTGCAAAGTGCGATAGAAATAGCAAAGGTGGTGGAAGAGTCGGATGCATGCATTAGGGAGATGGAGAAGAAGGAGAAGGTGAAAGAGAATGTGTCTTGTGTGGAAAATGAAGAGGAGGTAGCCGTTGTAGAAAGTAAAAAGAGCGGAGAAAAGGGTGAGAAAAGTGGTAAGAGATATAGTGTATTCAACCACTCAGATCAGTATAGAAGTATGGGAAGATAGTGCACCAGGTGTGGAAGCACATATCACACAGCTGATTATAAGAAATGTTTTGCTATTGAAAAGGAATTTAAGAAATGTGGAAAGAAAGGCCACTTCTATAAAATGTGGTAGAACGAAAATAGCTGTAGTTCAAGGAGAGAGTGTGAGTGAAGTATCAGAGTGCAGTGTTGAGGAAAATAGGAAAATATTGTGCATAAGTGATGAAGAGTCGGAAATGGAGCCAGGGAGGAGGAAGAGACCAAGTGCTATGTTTGTTATTGATGGGAAGGAAACTGAGTTGATGTTTGATTCGGGTTCATTTTGGACAATTATTCCAGAGTACTTGTTTAAGTGGAATTGGCCATATGTAATTTTGGAACCAAAAAATATTAATCCGAGTGGTTACCAAGGAGAGAGAATAGATATAATTGGATATATGTTAGCAGACATTGTTTTTAAAGGAAGAGTAGTGAAGGGGAAGGTGTATGTAGCTCAATCAGGACCACCGATTTTGGGGTGGGGTCATCAGTACGACTTACACATTATAATTAATCCCAGGGCAAAAGACCAGGTTATGGTGGTGAGTGAGATGACAACTGAGTCAATTGTGGAAGGAATGACTAGTTTATTCAATGAGGAGATTGGTGAACTGAAGGAGAATGTGCACAAAATTGTCCTTAAACCGGATGCAGTACCAATGCAACACAAAGTGAGGAAAGTACCCATAATAGCAAGAGAGGAAGTGGAAAAAAAATTTGTGTGAGATGTTAGAGCAAGGTGTGATCGAACAAATTGAGACATCGAACTGGATTTTGCCAGTGGTTATCACGACCAAATCGGACGGAAAATACAGATTCTGTGTGGATTTACGCACGCTTAATCAGAATATAATTGTAGATAACTTTCCGTTACCGAATATCAACGAATTGGTTTTGATGTTAAAGGGGGGAAAGTTCTTTACGAAATTAGACTCACGCAGTGCGTACCATCAGATCAGCTTGCATGAAGAATCAAAACAGTTAACTGCATTTATAACTCCTGAAGGGGTGTTCCAATTTAGGCGGATGCCATTTGGATTACCGTCTGCAGCTGGAGTTTTCCAGCATATGATGGGTACAGTATTGAAGGGGTTGGACAATGTTGTGTATTTTCAGGACGATGTTTTGTTGTTTGGGGAAACAATGGAGCAACACAATATGATCTTGAATGAGGTGTTAAAAAAATAGAGAGTGCAGGATTAACCTTGAGGAAAGAAAAATGTCTATTTGGTGTGAGGGAGGTAGAATATCTGAGTTACATGCTTTCAGAAGATGGTGTAAGACCGAAGAGAGATTTATTGGAATCCATAAGAAAGGCTCCTACACCTGTTGATAGAGACCAAATAAGATCGTTCTTAGGTCTGATAGAATATTATTCAAAATTCGTACGAAACTTTGCAAATAAAACCGAGGGGATAAGGAAATTGTTAAGAAGGGGTTGCAAGTTCCAGTGGGAAGAGGAGCAAGAAAAGGTTTTCGAGGAAATTAAGCGTGAGATATGTGAAGCGAACATACTTACTCTGTTTGACACGAAATTGAAATCAGTGCTGAATGTAGATGCTAGTGCAGTCGGTATGGGGCAGTTTTAGCACAAGAACATTGCACTGAGATTAAGACAGTAGCATTTGCATCGAGATCTCTTACTAGTTCTGAGCGGAATTATTCAATAATTGAAAGGGAGGCATTGGCAGCTGTCTGGGGTTGCGAGTACTTCAGAATGTACTTATGGGGTTTTCAATTCAAACTTCAAACTGACCATAAACCCTTATTGAGGATCTTGTCACCTGGTGGTGCAGGGAAAGGTTCTGCGAGGTTGGCAAGATTGGCAGCAAGGATACAGGAATTCATTTATAAGATTGATTATGTTCCTGGATGGAAGAATGCACAAGCGGATTGTTTGTCTAGGTTACCACTGCCGTGGTATGAGGTAGATAAATCTGGTGTGGAGTTATCCCAATGTGAGGGATCTGTTGCGGCTGTTGATGAGATTGTGGTGTTATGTCGGGGTGCGATAGGTAGGACACAGTGGAATGAGGGTATGGCAAAGGACGAGGTTATGAGGTGTGTAAAAGAATTGATTGTTAAGGGCACGAGGCGAGAGAGCACGCTTCCCGTTTCTGTTAGGCCATACCTGAAGGTCTTGGATGACTTGTCGATTTTAGATAAAGATGAAAATATTGTAATGAAGGATGATAAGTTTGTTCCGCCACAGGACTTAAAAATTGCACTGTTCAAGTTAGCACATGAAGGGCACCTTGGTCAGTCCCTTACGAAAAAGCGTGTGAGGGAGTATTTTTGGTGGCCGACAATGGATCAACAGATCACAGAGTGGGTTGAAAGGTGTTCGGAGTGTTTTGAAAGTGAGAAAAGGTTGAAAGTGGGTAGTAGTCAGGCTACATTTGGAAAGATTGATGATCCAGGAATAGCCTGGCATACGGTGTGTATGGATTTTATAGGACGGTTTAATGGATTAGGTTTAGATTTGAAATTTGCACTTGTGATGATCGATGTTACCTCAAAGTGGTTGACTGTGAAGTTTTGTAGAGAGATAACTACCAGGTGTACTATTAGGTTGATGTCAGAATTTTTTAGGGAAGAGGGTTTCCCAGTGAAGCTGATAACGGACAATGGAACACAATTGACATCTGATGAGATGGTCAAGTATTTGAAGTATTGTGGTGCTGTTCATTGTAGGACTTCTTCGTATAACCCACAAGGGAACGGTATTATTGAGAGGGCAAATCGAATGGTGAAAGGTGCAATACAAATGGCTGTGTTGAGTGGTGGTGTGGTTAAAGAAATGGTGGATGATTTGGTGTGGGCCTACCGCACCTCTGAGAATAGGATTTGTGGGAAAGTTCCGTTCAAGATGATGCGGGGACGTTCTGCTGGTACTAAACTCATGCCGGCATGGATGAAGGATTGCATTGGATTGACGAATTTAAGAAATGATAGTGCGTTAGTGGATGGTAACAAAGAAAGGACTAGCAAAATATCGGTAAATGATTTGGTGAAGGTTAAACCGGGACACATCGGGTGTGGTTTGACAAAGTTTAGGGGCCCATTTAAAGTTAAATCTGTTCATAATGGTTTTGTAACCTTATTTAATGGAGAACATTGGAACTTAAGAAGGGTTGCCTTATACCAGAAGAATAACATCATTGGTAGAGAGCTTGAGGCGGATGTGGGACAAAAACTTCATCGGATTGATAGTGATGGAGATACCATGATGTCTCCAAAGGGGGGACATGGAGCTAAAGGATTTCTTAAGCATGGTAAAGAAGATAATACCAAGGTGTTACCAAATCCTAATAGAGATCATTTTAACCAGAGATGCAGGCGTCCTCCTGGTTATTTAAAAGATTACTTGTGTGATTATTCATGATGTTCTTATTTGTTATGGAATTTTTTTTTATTATATTGATATGTAACTTGCTTGTTTTATTATCATTATTTTAATAGGTTGTACATAAAATTGTTTTCTTAAAAAGTGAAGTGAAGAGGATATGTTGTATTCACCTATCACCTGTGTAGGGTCTTTCCATTTAATGTGAATGTTCCATTTAGATTCTTGTGTCACTTGTATTCTATGTATGCTGTTTGCCAGGTCAGTTTTCCGGTTAGCTTTTATGGGACATCAGCTTATCTCTGTAGTTCTTATTAAATGTCCTTTTAATTAAGCAACAAGCCTTGTATAACGATGTATCCTTCCCTTACAACAACCACCAGTTTGGATTTTACTCAAGACAGAGGTGGGACAGTCAGTAGGCATGTTTAGTGACAGGTAGTGGTGGAGGGCTGAAAAGACACCTTGAGGTTTCCGTGCTTTACAATCATTTTCAATTGCTGATTAGTCAGGATTTTCAGTAATTCCTCCCCTTCTAGTTTTCAACTCACCACCTACCTGAGGGTCATCAGTGGCTTGTGAGTGACCAGTTGAGAGACTGAGGTTGACTGCAGCTTTACAGACGTGCATACATTCCCCAGCCACCCAAGCGAGCCCCTCGTGATCACAGATTGGAGCAGGTGACAACTTTATGTAACACGTCATTCTGTGTTGGTGAAAACTTAGCTTTAGCAGAGGAAACCTGGCAAATACTGTAGTATCATTGATGCCATCACAGCAAGTAAAGCTGCAAGACACCTGGTGACAATGGCATCACCATGAGGTATATCATATAGTCTGAAAAAACAGGAAGGCAATATACAAGCTCTACAATATTGCAAAACCAATAAATAACAAGGACATCACACAGAAGCAGAAATAGAAAGACAAACGACTTCCAGAAAATTGCAGTCCTAGGGATAGATAAAGAATGTCTGTGCCACAGAATGTTTGGCCACGTGCATGACCACCAGCAACACTAAAGTTGCCTGCTTGTGAGAAACACCACCACACCCTTGGATATATTTATGTGCAATAGGTAGTGGACTTACTCCTCACATGGCGTCTGTTTCGCAGGTTCCTCTGTGAAAGTGAAAGCCTTGTGCAAGCTGCCATCATGGATGGGGAAGATTCCACCAATTAGGATATCTCCATCCCTGGAAAAGCCACCCACACTGAATCTTTGTAGATGGCACTGGGGCAAATTATCCTGCGCTGCAGCCAAAGACACCAGGGCCCAGAAGAGACTGAGGCAAGGCTGGAGGTATCTGCTGATATACATTCTTCCAGCCAGCAGCCCTATCATTTGCTAATGTGAACTTGGACCTTTGTCAGCCATTTCTGCAGGGGTTGGGCTATTAATTTCTCTGTTGTTTTATAGATCGGAACATCAGCACTAGAAAGAAACAAAATGTTGCAACATACAAAATGTTAGGGAAATGTGTGTCTCAATATCAAAGAAATCAAAATATTTCCTCTCGTTTTAACAGCATGCAACACCCATAGGGCTACCTACACTCCATTTGGGTCCAATTCACAAAGGAGTTTTTAAGCATATGTTTCACATATGCCAAAGACACACTTATATGTGACACTTGTGTAAATTAGACATGGTACACGCAGTGAAATAGGCACAAACACATGAACACTGGCATAGTGTGCTCTTCCCTCTATTCGTTAGGTCTTACTTTATACCTCAAGAAAAAAAACATGAGTTCCTAGTAGAATGTAATGTAAATACGAAGAACGCTCAGCCAGACAAACCCCTAGATTCATCAAAGTCCCGTTTTGCGAGTCTGTAATAGCGATTATTTAGGAATCGCTATTACAGACTCGCAAAACGGGATTCATGTACAAATCGCAATTTATTTTGCGATTCCAACAGCTTCCTTATTTGCGATTAGCTAATTGCTAATCGCAAATAAGGAATAACTCCCCATTCATTCCTATGGGCCTAAAGGCTCATAGGAATGAATGGGAAGACATATCAATGTGCGAATCGCTATTAGCGATTCGCATTTTGAGTTTGCGATTTCAAGGGTGCAGGGGTGTCCAAAGAACACCCTGTTGCACCACTGAAATGATAATGGACGCTGGTGTTATGCACACACATGTCCCAAGGACATGTGTGTGTGTAACATACAACTTCGAAAAATTCACTAAAGTGCATTTTTCTGAGTTTTCGCTATTTACCACGAAGTCAGACTTCGCGGTAAATCGCGGCAAAAAATAGCGAATTCGCAATTTTTCAAAGGTTCAAGAATAGCATTTAAGGAATCTCTAATTGAGATTCCTTAAATGCGATCGCAATTTGAGAAATCGCAATTATTTGCGATTTTTCTAATTGCGAGTTCATGACCCATTGATGAATTCCAAATGCCATTTTTGCGGGCGTAAACGGCCGAATTTTGCGATTTGCACCGTTTGCGCTCGCAAAAATGCTTGATGAATCTACCTGTAAGTTTGGTGATGATTCGCAAGCAACTGCAATTACTTAAGGTGCCTCACTTACTCTTTGTGATGCCTAAATTACTCCTAAAAAAATCCAGTGGTGTGCTAGAAGAGATGTTAGAGACAATTTAGGGCAACACAAAATAGGAAATGCAACACATTGGATGTAACTTACTACATACTTAAAACTGTACAGCCGCATCTAAATATAGAGCTGGCTACAGAAATCACAACTGTTTGGCACACTTTTACTTTTCTATATGCAAGTATTCTGTCTCCGTAAAAAATTACCTAAGATTATGGATTGTATTTTTATTATTTTACTTATGCTTATTAAAAGTTTTTAAAAACCATATACATTTTATTATTACTAAAAACAAATCGCACAATCAGTAAATAAATCACTGAAATACAGTCTCATTTATAAAAAAAAATGTAATACCTCAAAGATCCTAATTTAAAAAACTTAAAACAATGAACAATACGGGACATCACGCTAATCAATGAATGCATCCAGACTCAATCTATAATTAAAATTCATGATCGCCCTTCTTTGGTACCCCTAGAGCCATGATGTTCAAATCGGAAATGTAAACAATCTTTACAGTTGATATATTGGCCCACATAATGCCAACTCCCTTCCACCTTTTATTCGCTCCATCAACAGTCTGTCCGCCTTCAGAAAGGCTATCAAAACTCACTTGTTCCCACTTTGCTTGGCCCTGTTCCCAGTTCCCTTTTCTCCTTAGCAGGTTTACAAGGTTCCCTAGCGCCGGGACGCCTCTTTGCCGGGGCAGCTGTTTGCGCTTTACCAAAATAAACATAACATAACATAACATACTCCTGTCATCTCCAAAAGCGGAATATTGCCATGTCTTATCCACACCAAATGTATAAGCATTTGCGGAACTACCAAATGTTCATTAATGCCTACCGAGAAACAAAGAGCAATACATCAGATATGCTTGCCTTCAATATTACTGAGAAGGATTCAGGTTGTTGTGTCTGCATCTTGTTTAACAATCCTCTAAAGTGAAATATACCAGAATGAAGAGCCCAGCAACATGTCTTAGACTCCTAATTAGCAAAGACACTGTTGGCAAAATTCTCTGTAACTTTTTTTTTCCGGAGTTTTAAATAGCGCGAACTTGATCCCGAAGGTATCGGAGCGCTTTACATGAGCACCAGTTACGTTACATAAGGACACATTAATTTTTGTTAGGCAAGGGGAGATTAAGTTATTAAGTTATTTGCCCAGAATCACAGGATGTTGAGCGTCGTTGTCGAAACTCAAACCCGGTTCCTCACATTTGAGATCGACCGCCGTGACCCGTTCGGCCACATCCTCTCCCATTGCATTGCCCAACGCTTGACAGCATCCCCTCGATTGAGTACAATTACATGTTTGTAGAAGCTCTGTTTACTTTTTATGAACCTGAATAGACTGGAATTTAGCAAGCCAGTCTGGCTATATTTGTGGCCAAGTCTCAATTAAATCAATTTGAGGAGTTCACTACACCTTATCCCTGGCATCTTTTGTAAACCAAGCACCACTGGACTATTGATAGGTACATTCTCCTTAGAGAATGAAATAGGAGTTTCACTAGTGAAAACTAGATTAATCTTTGCAGGATATACCTTTATTGGAGGATGACGTAAATGGCCTACTTAATCAAAGGCTGAGCCTTCATAGGGCATATGTTACACAGCTAAGACAACTTTCCTTTGTTTCAGCTCAGGCCCTCCAATTTAATTTATCATCAATAGCTACATTAATTTTTTTGTACTGTTTTTACTGTGCCCAACATCACACCATCTACAGATCAAGAATTTGCTGCATTGCCTCATCCAAGTATCTTAACCTAGCTCTTACTATAGGTAGATCTAACAGCATTTGCCTGGCTGTACAGAGTTAATGAATGAGGTATTCTCTGAAAACCTATAAACTTGATGTCCTCACAGTAACAGATTGTTGGCATAGAATCCTCACTCTTTTTGTTCGCAAGATGTGAGCCAATACCACAAATGCAGACAGGATATCACCACACTGGAGACAAAAAAATGCAAGAAAAAACAAATCAGAGGGCAGGAGATCCCCATCTATGCCCCGGGCCTAGCACAGTTTGCCAGTCAATATGAAGCCAACTTCAATCCTGTTACAATTTTGAATACAACTGAAGACATCTCTCTTTTAAGAACACTACCACCCAGCACCCACTGTTACATGCCTTGTCATAAACTGTTGTGAATCATATTTTAGGTCCTAGCTTTACAGCAAAAATTGTGGTAGCCTATGATTATTCACAAGCGTAAATCTCCACTGGACCTCTTCCAACGTTCATCCTCTCGAGGTCGAACATCATTGACACCTTTTACTAAAGCACCAAGACACAATTCCGTTTTCAGCGCGCACCATTTAGGTATATTTCTCAGACCCTTACACATTTCCCTACCTGCACTAAACGGCACCGCAATGAATATTCCTGTTTCTGAGTGGGAGGTCGCTGGGGTCACCGCCGGTGGGGTTTGAATCTGCGTCCTCCGTGCTGCACCGTCTACGGTGGCCGCAGAGGAAGACGGAGGTCACACCTGTTTTGTCTATTACGATACTCACTCCTAACGCGCCATATTGTCCTGGACACCGAGGATGAGCGACCGTGTCACTTCCAATGATGTCGCAGAGTGAATGTCTTCATTGAAGTCAGGGCAGTGCTGTCTGCTCTCTACTCGTGTCTCTGTCGATACTGGGTTCCATGCCTGCTTCTAAGTGTCTCTGTGGGTTTAGGCTCCTGTAACGTCTTCTGTTTAGGGGTGAATCTGGATGTGTGTGTGTGTGGGGGGGTCTTCTTTATCTCTCAGTTAGTTTGGGATACTGTCAACCCTGCTCTTTGTTAGTTCTTTGCTAGTTCCAGGGCACAAATATGCCTTGCCTGCGTCATGTGAGCGCCTGGGTCGGTTCAACATGCCTGCTCTCCGAGGCCCTTGAAGGGCTCTATGGCCTGTTTCAGGGCGTCGCTGATATTAGCAGACTCTCCCACCTGCTCCGCCAGTGGCTCTCGATCCAGCGCCCTCTACGCCTGTTCCTTCAGTTTTCCTCAGGGGTCCGCGACGCTACTCACCGCTTGTTTTCTCTGACGGTCTCCGTGTTTTATGAATGCTATTCTGTGTGTGTTGCATGTGGGTGCCTCAGTGCTGGAAGGCGCGGTGTGACCCAGACCAGCCTCTTTTATGTGAATCCTAGTCCCCGTGGGAGCGGAGGCAGGCAGCAGCCAGGCATGTACTCTAATTGTTTGAAAATTAATAAAGAACTGTAACTGGAAAAAAAGAAAATTGCTTTAAAGAACTAAATGCTTTTTCCACATAACTTGGTGACAGTGACTATGCGGAATGCTGGATTCTTTTGGGAGGTTCGCTCACGTCTCTAAACTATGATTGAAGCTATGTTTGACAGGTTTCCATGCAACATGTTATTAAGTGTTGCAAATGGCTGTTACTTATTTTATTTCACCATTTGTTTTTTCTAGGATTGGCTTGGGTAGAGGTAACTGGGGTTGGTGTTTCAGAGCAAGTATAAGACCCAGCTGTAAAAATGTTACATATGGCCTAAGTATTTCATTTGCACAAGAATAAGTTCCTGGGCCCAACTTTTTGCTCACACACCCCTGGCCGTCGCTGCCGAATCTCGGCGATGCGACAACCGAGCAGGCCTAGTCTTCCATCCGCCACCCCACGCTTCCTGTCTCTTTCATTTAGCTGGCAGCTTCTTTTTCATCCTTCCTTTCATTGTGATACAGTTTTTCAATCTTTCTCTTCCTCCGTCATTCCCTCTTTTGTATGTTTGCCTATCCTTGGCTGTGGATCAATGTCTTTTGAAGAAAAATGGGCCAGTCCCCAAAATTTGGGTCACCGGGTCCATCTTGCAACCATTGGCTCAAATTAAGCACTGGCATGTCTGAGGTTGAGTTTACGCGAGCAGCATGAATACACACAACAATAATTGTTCAAGGGTACATACTACCTTACAAGAAATGTGGAAGTATATATATATTTTGACATAAATTATACATAAACTGACCATTGATTTTAGAAAATGGAATTACACAGTAGAGGTATGTATACAAAGTAGCCAGTTTTTCAAAATTTCTGGAAAACTGCACACTATTCATGAAATTAAGCATTTAGCTCAAATGTGATTTGCAGCTATCTTTTTTTTCACATGGAGACATACATTGTGCAGAAAAGTCACGAAATACCTACCGTTAGGAGATTGGTTTGAGCAGAAGAGAGCTGTCAGCAAGACATTGTCTGAGTAAAATAGTGTTCTTTAGGCACAAAGTACACAAAATAGTTTAAATCATTTTTTTCTGAAATTTGCTAAATGTCACTACTCGCCTTATATATCTCAACAGATGCAGGCATACATGCCATTTGAACACAAGACTGGTTTTCCTATAGTGCATGCAAATACTGACAGCCCTTTGGGTGATCTGTGTGCATAGAGCACACTTGCTTAGACACAGTCAGGCATGCACATGCAACAAAAATCGGCCAAAATTCATAGCAAAACATGCATGCATGCACCGCACAGCCAGTGCATGCAGGTGCCCAGGTACACCAGGAAGGCACATATGTGTGCCTGGCCTGTGTGATGCATGTAATAAAGCTATGTGTCTGCCTGTGGTCCATTTTGTGTTGTGCGATTTGGTGTTGCATATGTGTACTTTGGTTGTGCCAAGAATGCTTTACATACAACACACACGGTTGTTGCATGAAAATGCCTACATTGCTTTGCACTAAATGTAAAAAAAATAGCAAGCAAACTCCTGTGTATGTGAAAAAACGGATTAAGTGTAAAAGCTGGGTGCATGGGGAAAATTTGGCAAACAATGGCTGAAAAGCAGAAAGAGAAACTTTTCTGTGCCACACCTTCACTTTCCAATCATCCTACTTTTAATGATATGATGTATGACCTACAAATGATAGACAATGTTTTGTGAGCTTTGATGGTGTAGTATTCTGTTATGTATGGCTCTCAAGATATATTAGTGTGAATAATTGGAGTCTAAAGCCAGTAATTCACTGCTATGACTTAGCAACAGTGCGTAACAGAACTTGTTACCCGCTGTTTGTTGAATCATAAAGAAATCCCAGGCTGCTTTTGTAGTGTTGTGTGAGCATGTAATGATGGAACCTTTGTGGCTGCTGATGGACTCCGTAAAACTGTGACTTAGCAATAGAGCATAGTGAATTGAATGCAGGTTTAATGTTAGAGGTATCTTTGGAGTGGTTTCCCCAGTCTTTTTGCTTCTGACCTCCTGTTTTTTACTGTGTTTTGAACTTCATTTTTAGTAGTTTTGGGACTCTTGACACTTTACCACTGCTGACCAGTGCTAAAGTGCATGTGCTCTGTAACTTAAATGGAATAGTGTTTGGTTTTACCATGAGTGGCATATTTCTCTCCCATAGGTTAGCACTGGAGATGCCGTGTAACATTTTACACACATTTATTCCAAATGGAAGCAGATAGAAAATTTGAGTGTGGTGTCCCTGAACTCCTAATTTAAAAACACATCTTTAAGTGAAGTTGGTTTATAAATTGCAGGTATGAAATGCCACTTTTAGAAAGTTGTCATTATCTGACTTTAACAATTCTGTGCCTCTGCCTGTCCCTAGAATACATATTTGGGTCAGGATCACAGCTGGGCTCTGTGAATTGTCTCTAGATAGTTATACACAAAAGCAGCTGAGGTGTGCTCTTAATATCCTGATTATAAAGCAAAAGACACACAGTTGATGGATGGAATTCAGAGCAAATCAAACATTTACCCCTAGTCAAGAGATTTGTGTTAAATCCATCGTCCTTTTGCACACCATGCCACCCCAGTTTAGACCCAGCCATATGTAAATCAGTCTAGACCCTGTGCCTCATGGGAACATTCCAGCCTGGCTCTTCCTGAGCTAGAGTGGTAGTAGGAGTTGACACTTGCACCTGAATAGGGCTGTTGTTCTCACACAAAGAGATGCATACCCCCCTGTAGTGTGTTTGGAGCCAGGGCCAGGAAGGGCAGGGTCTTGTGCACCTCAAAGACCTTTCTTTGAAGTCTCCCTACTTCAAAGGCTAAAATGGGTATAAGTACTGGACCTCTGACACCATATTCACAGACCACTTCTGGACTGAGGATATTCTGCCAGGAAGAAGAGCTGTTGTACTGCCCGGATGACTCTGCTGTTTGCTTAGCTGTGTTGGACTGCTGTCTGCTGCTTTTTGCCTGGGAGTGAGAGGAATGGACTTTACTCTCTGCATCCTGCTTTCTAAGGTTCCCTTTACTTTTTCATTTTTTCTTCGCCTATTTTTTGTTGTTGTTATTTTCTGGCCAACCCAGTGCCATTGCAGAGCAAGGCGAGAAAGGGAGTGGCGGCGATAGGGAAGCTGTTAGCCGCACACCTTGCAGTCATTGGCGTCACCAAGGGGTGCAGCCCAAACTAGTTTCTTGGAGGTGGAGGTGGCTGCTCTAGTTTTTTATGTGCAGCAGCACCTCCCATCCATGCTGGCAGCAGAACTGGCAGTGGATATGAAAAGAGCTGAAGGGGCCCCAGTAATCACACACAGAATTGGTAAGACGTTATTCTAAGCATTATAAAACCACAAGTAAATGAGCTGACATTGTTTTATTACAATGAAGCTGATCAACACATATTTGATAACAATTAATTTGCAAATTAGATAAATTCTAGATATCAGTGCCCTGGGAGGGGGACAGGGAAAAGTGCAATGAGTGAGTGTAGGGAGGGTTACGTGACATATACACAGTGGCCAAAAGGGCCACACACTATTCTATACAAAAATGTTACAATTTTGTCGAGATAATGACCATAAGTTCTGTTCTGACTTCAAGACAACCAGACTTCAAAAGTGTAACTAATAACCTAGTATCTAGACTAGACTGTAATATATATTGATTGTTTGTAATTACTTACCCTCTGTGATCTTACATTCACAGAAACGCCAACATAGAGTAACGATCTTTCTGATGCCCGCACATTCGTGTGCCTAGCCTGTTAACAACATGCGGCCATTTGGGATTTTGGACCCCGTTCCGATTAATCTTCTGAAATAATTGTAAGTTCGCAGTCCAGCTATTTAATTGACAAAACGGTAGCTTCAGTACCTGTGGTAATTTCCCCTCGTTTTCATTTAGTGAGATACTTCTCCTTGGTGCCAATCCTTCGCCATCATCAAGTGCGTTGTGTACATTATCTGTGTCCAGACCACACACCTCAGAGGTTAGTTCTTCCTCCACCGTTCATAAACGAGCATCTCGATTAATTACAAATCTTGTCTTGAAGTCAGAACAGAACTTATGGGGGGCGTGGCTTGAACGCCGTACAAGATGGCGGCTTGACCTCGGAGCTCCGTCAGCCGTTCACCGGAGCCGGCGATTTTTTCCGCATTTCCTTGCCAAAGGACAGCGCTGATGCCAGATTCTGCCGTCGGAATATGAGGTGAGCAGGGAGAACTAAACTGCTCTCCTCTACACCGGCGGTGTGAGTTGCTTTCACCTGTGACGCGCTTCGCTCTTCAGCGGCCGCCATCTTAACCAATTTTCACCGCGCAACCTGCCCTTTCAACAAACGCCGCTTTTTTCACCTCAGCGCGCATAATGCGGAACTTTCAAACACCGAATTCTTGGCATACTAGTCTCCTCGACACCTTATCGTTTCACTTGTGATGCTTGTCTATTGCCTCTTTGACAAGAAACGGAACTGTCTTTTCTCTCAGCCTAACTAGCGCTACTTTCTCATGCTTGACATCCTTATTTACATAACAAAATGTCACCTTGCTCCGCATGGACTTTATGACCTTCCTAAGTCATATTAGCGCTTCAGTTTGTTTTCTCCCTGTTATGAGGTAATACTCTCTCTCAACGCTCTTCCTGGTTTCTATGAGGAGACCGTATATGTTTTGGTGACGCTCATTTTGCTGCATTTCATCACTCTTCGTGGTGCTTTTTTCACCATAAGGAATATTTCTTGCATCACATTTACAACATTTTTCTCATTTGCTGGTTGTGGTGTCATTGCGCTTCCTTCCCCTGTTCTTTATGGGGAAGCTTCGTAACCTCAAGCTTCCAGCTTCAAAGACCAAACCACAACTTTCCTCAGACTCTGATTCTGCGCCACACACTATGGACGACTCTGTTCCCATCAAACCATCTGCTGTCCACGGCGCAATTCCTAAAACTACTGCAACCAGTAAGCTTCAACAACCTGCTTCAATAAAACGTCTGAAAACACACCCTCCTTCTCCAGATTCTTCAGCACATTCTGCGTCAATGGATCTTATTCTGGAGGAGCTTCGTGCACTCAAACCCTTCATGGCTGAGACAACTAAAACTTTACAATTTCTTCACGACAAATGGTCTACTTTGGAGTCGAGGGTTCTCTTGGTGGAACAATCTACAGAAACACTTCAGTCTTCCTGCGCAAAAATTACACTCTTAGAAAAGGATATTTCTCTTTTGAAGAGACAGTCGGAAGAGTTGGAAAATCGCAACCGGAGGAATAACCTTCGCCTTTATAATCTTCCGGAACTTACAGAGGGATCCAACCCTACAGTTTTCTTCCAAACATTTTTGCCACAAATTTTGGGTCTTCCTCCCTCCACCTCTCTTAATATTCAACGTGCGCACCGACTTGGCCCTAAAGTCTCCACCAAGCCCCGCGGAGTCATCATGCTGTTCCTCCAGTATACTGATCTTCTTCAAGTGTTGTCTGCAGCAAAGACTAAAAAACAAATCATATGGGAAGGTCATAGGCTATACCTTTCTCAAGACGTTGCTAAAGTCACAGCTGATCGTCGAAAACAGTTCCTTGATTTACGACCACGTTTGAGAGCCCTTGGCGCCCGTTATGGACTGCTACATCCATGCCTCTTCAAGGTGACATACAAGGACAGAACAACTACTTTCGATGATCCGCTCGTCCTTGAAGAGTTCCTTCGTCGTCACGAAGCCGTCAACATGGACACTGCAAGATCTGTTTAACCATCTTTATTTTGCCATGTGTTCTCATTTTTATATACCTCTGTGTTTTCCTGTAGTTATTTGTTTCTAATGCCTGTATTTGAATGAATATCTCCTACCTATTTATATCCTACCTCTGTTGTGATATTGTTCTTGTGTTCTTTTTTATCTTACTCTCCGTTTGTATCTCTAATGTTTCTTCTAATTTTTATCTTTTTACAGATCCGAACCTCGTGTCTCTTCATCCCGGTGTATCCGTATTTCCCTTCATTTTGTTCCTCCGCTGGTTCCTCAGGTGTTCGACGATGTGAGTCTCTGTTGTTGATGTCGTCCTCTTCTGGCGTCGTCATCCCTCAGTTCCCTTGACTTGTTCGCTATTAGTTAAGATGTTACTTCTTTCTATACTCTTTGCTCTATTTTTTCTATTGCTTCTCTTTTTCTCTTCCTTATTTCAACTTTTTCGCTTCTCTTCCTCTACTGTTTCATCTCCACTCTCTTTCTTATCTTTCTCTTACATTTCCTGTTTTTCGCATTTTCATTATGATTCTCTTCATTCTATCGCTCATCTCTTAATGTATTTTATCTCATATCAATTTACTGAAGTTACAAATTCCGGGTAGTTACTTGGAATGTTAAGGGGTTAAATAACCCCATTAAACGTCAACGTGTCCTCACTCACCTGGCACGGCTTAAAGCCGATGTAGCTCTTTTACAAGAATCCCATCTTTCGGACGCAGAAGCTACTAAACTTAAACGTTGCTGGGTGGGACATGTTTTTCACTCTCCTGCTTTAGGTAAGAAAAATGGTACTGTTGTTTTATGTCATAAAAAGTTAAATGTTTCAGTTGTAACTCACGAACATGATGATAATGGCCGATGGGTTATCTCTAATCTCCTCATTGATAAAATACCTATCGTTATCTTTAATGTTTATGCTCCTACAGGTGTTGATAAGTTATTTTGGCCTGCTATTTCTGACAAGTTGGTTACTCTTAATGAACAATATGTTATTTTTGGTGGTGATTGCAACCAAGTTCTAGACCCTTTTCTTGACAGGAATTCCAAAGTTAAGTTTGTCCCCTCCAAGATGCATTCCCAATTTATTACTGCAATTCAGAACTTTGCTCTAGTTGACATATGGAGATTATGTAACCCTGACCTTAAAGAATACACGTTTTATTCCCCCACCCACCACTCTCAATCTCGTATTGATTACCTTTTCCTCAGCAAATCCCTGGCACAACTAACCACCCATTCAGATATTGGCTCCATTTTAATCTCAGACCATGCCCCCGTTTTCGTAGATATTGACCTTATTCCCTTCTCCCCTCATTCGGGACGCTGGAGATTTAATAATTCTTTACTCCTAGACCCCATTTTCTCTACTAAATTTATGGATTTTGCTTCTGAATTCTTTACACTAAACCACCTTCCTGGGTCTTCCTTTGTCACAGTTTGGGACTCTTTCAAAGCAGCTGCTAGAGGCTTTATCATCAATTTTGTTTCTCAAAAGAAAAAACAGTCGATTACCAAATCAACTCAACTTTTGGATAGAATTAAGAAACTAGAATATACGTATTATAATTCTACCTCTGAATCATCTCTTCATGCACTCATTTCTGCCAAAATTGAGTTCAATAGGTTTACTACTAATGCGGCTTCAAATTCTCTCCTTAAATGCAATTCCCGCTATTATGGAGGCCAAAACAAAATGGGCAAACTTCTAGCTAATTACCTTAAAATACGCAAGGAAAAAACAAAGATAGAGTCCTTACTGGATCCTGCTGGTGTTTCCTTGTTCAAAGACAAGGACATATTGGCTCAATTTGTTTCTTTTTACCAAACTTTATATACTCCTGAGTCTAGCCCTGATCCTGATGACCTTCTATCCTATTTCCAGAATATCCCTTCCCCTCAATCTTCTCATGTTGATTTTCAATCATTAGATTTGGACATTTCCTTCTCTGAAATTTCACAAGCTGTTTCGATCCTTCGTAGAGGCAAAGCCCCAGGACCGGACGGGTTTACTATTGAGTTTTACAACCACTTCTCCTCTCTTCTCCTTCCTAAACTTTTATTATTGTTTCAATCCTTTGTCCAATCTGGCTCTTCTCACGGTACTTTTCAAGAAGCATTAATTTGTCTCATACCCAAACCAGATTAAGATCATACGTTATGTAAAAATTATCGCCCAATTTCCTTGGTAAATACTGATTATAAAATTTTCGCCAAAATTATAGCTCTTAGATTAGACCCTCTACTACCAGAACTTATCGGTCCGGAACAATCCGGATTTGTTAAAGGTCGCTTGTCATCAGATAATTCTCGTGTTTTCTTTAACATTTTGAGCAGAGCTGCCTCTCTTCCCTCTCCATTAGCTGCCATTTCTCTCGATGCCGAAAAAGCCTTCGATAGGATAGGCTGGGATTTTATGTTCCAATCTCTTCGTTGGTTTGGTTTTCCACCCAAATTCATTTCTCTTATTTCCTTACTTTATTCCAGTCCCCACGCCTCCATTTTTGCTAACGGTATCACTTCTGATTATTTTCCTCTTCGCAGAGGTGTCCGTCAAGGTTGTCCTCTATCTCCTCTTCTGTTTATTCTGGCCTTAGAACCCTTCTTAACCAAAATTAGACGAGACGAGAATATTTCTGGTTTTCAGTATGATTCCCAAAAACAAGTTAAGTTATCGGTATACGCTGATGATATTTTATTTTACTGCTCAGATCCTCACACAACTTTACCTTCCTTCCTTAATCAAGTATCTGCTTTCTCTAATGTATCTGGATATAAACTTAATACGGACAAATGTGAAATCCTCCCCCTGAATCCGTTATGCCTCAAGCATCTATTCGACACTTCTGGCTTTTCCTGGCAACCTTCTACGATTAAATATTTAGGTGTATGGTTCGCCCCTCGTCTCTCTGACACTCTCAAATTTAATTTAGAATCTCTCTCCACTAAACTCACTACTTCTACCAACCGTTGGAACCCTCTCTTTCTTTCTTGGTGGGGACGCTTAGATTCCATAAAGATGATGCTGACTCCTTTGGTCCTCTACACTATTTCTATGACTCCTATTCACATCCCTACTCATTACTTCAAGTCAATAGATTCTATTCTGCTGAAGTTTTTGTGGAAGGGTAAGAAATCTAGAATAGCTCTTTCTGTTTTAAAGAAGGATAAATCTTTGGGTGGGGTCAAATTTCCCGATTTTAAATCGTATCATACTGCTTTCTCTTTAAAACAAGCCTTTCGTTGGCTTTCTTCAGACCTTCCGTATTATCCTCCACTCTGGCTAACTCTAGAATCATCCTTCCTCCATCCTTATGACTTTAACGAAGTTCTTTCTTTTTCCTCTAATGTCTCTTCTCTCCGATCTCCTATCATTTCTCACACACGTTCTCTTCTTCAGCCGTACTTGCTATCCTCCTACCCTTCTGCTTCTTCTGTTCACACCCAACCTATTTGGCATAATAAGTCCCTTCAAATTCGAAATCGCTCACTTTATTGGAAGTCTTGGCACTCTCGTGGTTTAAAATGGATTTCTCAACTTCTTTCTGCTACTTGTCCTCTTCCTTTTCACCTTCTCCAAACCCAATTTTCATTACCTTCCTCTTCTCGTAAACAATATTTATCGCTGATCCCTTCCCTTGTCCAATATCTCTCCTCCCTTCCCACTACCAACTCTGTTCCTCTACCTCACCTTTCCATCTCTAATGCCCTTGACCAGTCCCCCTCTGCTTCTTTTCTATATAAAGCTCTCCACTCTTCGACTGAACGCACTAAATCTAAGGTTGAGTTGGCTTGGGAGAAAGACTTGTCTCAAAATTGGCCTCCTAATTTTTGGGATAAAATTTGGTCTAAAATTCACAGTACATCTAGAGCTGCCAATACTACCCAAACATTATTTTTTATTTACAATCGTACACTATATACTCCCTTAATTCTGTCTTCTTTCTCCTTGGACACCCCTTCCGCCTGTTGGTCCTGTTCTTGTCCTATAGCTGATTTGAAACACATGCTCTTTGACTGCCCTCCCATTCTCCAGTTCTGGCATTTAGTTTGGTCCCAAATTCAAAGAATTTTCAACATCACTCTTTCCTTTTCAATCCTTCACATTTTTCTAGGTTCCCTTTCCCCTGTTCTTCCTGAACCCCACCATAAACACAAACTACTCGATCTCCTGATAGCCATAGCCTTTCATCATATTACATCGCATTGGAAACAGGCTAACGACGTTTCCTTCACTGCATGGTGGAACGCAGTGTGTTTTAACCATCGTCTAGACACCAATTTCGTTTCCCCTATTTCCCTAGCAATTAAACGTGACCTTCTATGGATCCCCCTTACCGAATATCTATCCAGGATTTCCAGACCATCTCCCATTTCTCCATTACGTAATGTCGAAGTTCAAAAGCCACCGTGATTGTTTTATCCTACTATGTATGAGTTTGTTGGTACAAGCTATGTTTTCTTTTTGCCACCTTTAAGATATATGGTTCTAATGATTTTCCCTCACCCTCAATATTTCTGATTTTCTTAACATATATTGTTCTACTTTACGTTATTTCTATGAACAATTCCATTGTAATGTAAGAGAGTTTTCTTGTTTTTATCACTTCTGACTGTTTCTTCATGTACTGTCTTTTTTTCTCTTTATGCCTTAATAAACTTCAAACTTAAAAAAAAAAGAACAGAACTTATGGTCATTATCTCGACAAAATTGTAACATTTTTGTATAGAATAGTGTGTGGCCCTTTTGGCCACTGTGTATATGTCAGGTAACCCTCCCTACACTCACTCATTGCACTTTTCCCTGTCCCCCTCCCAGGGCACTGATATCTAGAATTTATCTAATTTGCAAATTAATTGTTATCAAATATGTCTTGATCAGCTTCATTGTAATAAAACAATGTCAGCTCATTTACTTGTGGTTTTATAATGCTTAGAATAACGTCTTACCAATTCTGTGTGTGATTACTGGGGCCCCTTCAGCTCTTTTCATTAATTACCCAGGTCCCAGTGACTTACATGGGTCAACCCCCCTTTTGCAATCTGGCAGTGGATATGGCCTCGGGGAGCGCCGACTACTGGGGGGGAAGGTACGCCTGTGTGTGCACAAGAACTCGGGGCAGAAGGAAAGGGAAAGGACAGGAATGTGCCATATCTGATAGATCATCACATTCCTGCCCTTTTCTTTTGACGTTGGGCAGTGCAGAAGGAAGGCTTGTGGCACTGCCCTATGCCACAAGATTGTAAATGAGGCCCTGAGTTCATTGGCCCATCAAAGGGGGTTGAAATTCAGAATGAGAAGCAAAGATCTTTTGTTGCAATGCATTAGTAGTCCCAAAATCTAGGAATTCTTTGACTATGGCTTAGGGTTAAGAAATTATGAATAGGTCAACTCGATACTAGTAATAGTATAGGCAATATGAAATATAAAAGTACAATGTTACTGTGCTTGACTTTGCCTGTTAAAATACTTTTGGGGAGATTATTAATCATATCACTAATGTTTCTTATTTTATCTCCTTTATTTCTTGCATCAACATCCAGGTGCAAGAAGACGGCTAGCAGCATAAAGGCGGGTCAGGTAGATGGGGGTGCCACCACCAGAGCTGCAGCAGGTGGAATTTCCTCCTCCACCACTAACACCAGTGCCACAGCCTATGCCAGCGGATCTGCTTGCCCCAGTAAGCTCGACTCTTAATATTACTTGCCTCATTTTTACCACTCCACATTTAGAATACTTTTCCCTTTTAATTTCTTTTATTGTGCCTGTCTCCTAAGGCTTTTTATACCCCAGCTCCTTTTTGTTCTATTTCTATCTAGTGTTTGTTAAATTCTTGTTGTCCTGGTTGTTATCCTAGTTATTTTCTATATTTCAGCTTTCTGTAGTTGCCTGCCTCGTGTCTGTACTAGTCTGTCTGTAGCTTGCTTTCTTCTGCTTTGTCAGTACGCTGTTCCTCTCCAGTCTTGTGGACTGGTACTGTAAGACTAGGAGAACTAGTTTTAGGACAGGTACTCTACTGTGAAGATTGTATGTCCAAGTAAACTATTTTGTATTTATTTTCTTACTCATGCTCAAACAGTAAATCTAGAGAATGGCCATGGTCATGGGTGCCCCCACCAATGTTGTGTATGTGTTCTTTTATACAGTGCTAGTATACCAGCACTTGGATGACAGTGCAGCATGGCTGGAAACTAGTATGAGAAAGTTCCCATTGTGTCTGCCAACCAAGACCATATGTCCTTCATTGACCAATTATTATTCCTCCACTTCAGTGGGTTCCAATAACTCAAGAGTCATCATAGGTCTGCCCCTATATTACAAAATAGTTTTTGGTTGGCTTGATTACCTGGCTTTTCAAACTTTGACAACATAAAAAATGCCCAAAGTGATATTTTTGATTGAAGACACTGCAACCTAACAGTAGTGATGTATTGTGGTTGAATTTTGGTAAAAAACAAAAAATAAGCCAAGGTGTATCTGGCATGTAAAATGTGTAAAGGTTTTTCAAGCTGCAAAAGCAACAATTGATAGATGGAATGTTGCACAATGGCAAAACATTCACCCCCAGTCACGGATCTGAGTGTAATCCATCGTTATTTTGCTCACCTCACCACCCCAGTTCAGACATGGCCATATGCAAATCAGTCTTGACCCTGTGCCTCATGGGAGCAGTCCAGTCCAAACTGCCAAGCCATGTCTTCCCTGGACCGGAATCAAGCATCCTAGGAACGGTTTCTGGCTATCAGCCTTCATCAGCCAGGATAGCTTGATTCCAGTGGCATGGAGAGCACGGGACTGATGCCGGAGCATACCCGTCCTACTCGGGGTGACAGATGCAAAAACAACAATTGATGGACGGAATGTTGCACAATGGCAAAACATTCACCCCCAGTCACAGATCTGGATTAAACCCAGGTCTGTGACTGGGGGTGAATGTTTTGCCATTGTGCAACATTCCGTCCATCATCTTGTGTGTTTTGCTGTTCACCCTATGTGGGAAGGGTATGCCCAGACGTGGGTCCCGTCCTCACTAAGCCACTGGAGTCAAGCTATTCTGGCTGAAGACAGCTGATAGCCAGAAACCGGTCCTAGGATGCTTGATTCTTGTCCAGGGAAGACATGGCTTTGCAGTTCGGGCTGGACTGTTCCCATGGGGCACAGGGTCAAGACTGATTTGCATATGGCCATGTCTGAACTGGGGTGGCTTGGTGAGCAAAATAACGATGGATTAAACCTAGATATGTGACTGGGGGTAAATGTTTGCCATTGTGCAACATTCCGTCCATCATCTTGTGTGTTTTGCTGTTCACCCCATGTGGGAAGGGTATGCTCAGATGTGGGACACATGCTCACTAAGCCACTGGAGTCAAGCTATCCTGGCTGAAAACGGCTGATAGCCAGAAACCGGTCCTAGGATGCTTGATTCCTGTCCAGGGAAGACATGGCTTGGCAGTTCGGGCTGGGCTGTTCCCATGGGGCACAGGGTCAAGACTGATTTGCATATGGCCATGTCTGAACTGGGGTGGCTTGGTGAGCAAAATAACGATTGATTAAACCCAGATATGTGACTGGGGGTGAATGTTTGCCATTGTGCAACAGTCCATCCATCATCTTGTGTGTTTTGCTATTCACCCTATGTGGAAAGGGTATGCCCAGACGTGGTCCCGTGCTCACTAAGCCACAGGAGTCAAGCTATCCTGGCTGAAGACGGCTGATAGCCAGAAACCGTTCCTAGGATGCTTGATTCCTGTCCAGGAATGACATGGCTTGGCAGTTCGGGCTGGGCTGTTCCCATGGGGCACAGGGTCAAGACTGGTTTGCATATGGCCATGTCTGAACTGGGGTGGCTTGGTGAGCAAAATAACGATGGATTAAACCCAGATATGTGACTGGGGGTGAATGTTTGCCATTGTGCAACATTCTGTCCATCATCTTGTGTGTTTTGCTGTTCACCCCATGTGGGAAGGGTATGCTCAGACGTGGGACACGTGCTCACTAAGCCACTGGAGTCAAGCTATCCTGGCTGAAGATGGCTGATAGCCAGAAACCGGTCCTAGGATGCTTGATTCCTGTCCAGGGAAGACATGGCTTGGCAGTTCGGGCTGGACTGTTCCCATGGGGCACAGGGTCAAGACTGATTTGCATATGGCCATGTCTGAACTGGGGTGGCTTGGTGAGCACAATAACAATGGATTAAACCAAGATATAATAATAATAATAATAATATCCACATTTGTAAAGCGCACAATCACCCGTTAGGGTCTCTAGGCGCTGGGGGCCGTCGGGAAGATTAAGCAAGCTATTGCCCAGAGTCACATGGTGCTGGGCTAATCTGCCGCCGGTGCCGGGGATCGAACCGTGATCCCCAAATTCCGGAGTCAGTCGCCCTGGCCGCGGCACCACACCTCTTCCTATCTGATCTGTGACTGGGGGTGAATGTTTTGCCATTGTGCAACATTCCGTCCATCGTCTTGTGTGTTTTGCTGTTCACCCTATGTGGGAAGGGTATGCCCAGACGTGGGTCCCGTGGGTCCCGTGCTCACTAAGCCGCTGGAGTTAAGCTATCCTCCTGGCTGAAGATGGCTGATAGCCAGAAACCGGTCCTAGGATGCTTGATTCCTGTCCAGGGAAGACATGGCTTGGCAGTTCGGTCTGGACTGTTCCCTTGGGGCACAGGGTCAAGACTGATTTGCATATGGCCATGTCTGAACTGGGGTGGCAGAGTGGGCTAAGAACGGTGACGGATTGAACCCAGATCTGTTGACTGGGTGTGAGTGTTTGATTGGTTCAAATGCTCCGTCCATCACCACCTCCTTTGGTACCCCATGGTTTTTCAAGCAGCACAAACCATGGATGGGGCCAGCACCAGCCCCAGTGGAGCAGGTTTGGGTCTGGTTGAAGGAGGAGTCCCATTGGTGGCAGAGGCAGGCAATGATAAGTCACATGCTTGCTTATTGGCAATTACTAGTATACTTACTGCAAGGGCATCGTGAATCCTGCCCCCTACTTTAGCAGATCAACGGGGTTAAGTTGATTCCCTCCTCTATCAGCAGCTCATCAGACAAAAGCTCATAATGAATGCTAAAAATGATCAATTGATGGAAAATGGGAAAAAGGATGGAAGGAGAAAGGATGAGTGTAATGATGGCTGGGTTAGTGAAGCTGAAGCATGAATAAGTGGGGGATAATATACATGGGTGGGTGAAGATTGGGTATAAAGGTGAAAGAAAGGATGCTTGCCCGGGTGGATGGGTAAAACATCTGATGGGTAAAAAGGATTCCTCACAAGTGGGTTAAAGCAGGATGGGTGAATGGGTGGAAGGATGTGTGGGAGGGTGAACGGATGTATTGGTGAAAGGATGGTGCGGTGGATAGATGAGTGAATTGAAGGATGTATATGTGGATGATATATATATGGATGGATGTTTTTCAAAAATGAAAGAATGGATGAGAGAGTGTAAAGCTTAATGGTGGGTATCAAAGGGTGACTAATACTTGAACAAATAAATGATGAATGGATACTTGTTTGGATGAAGAAACAAGGGAGTTTTTCTGGAGAGAGGTGTGCACAACTACTTTGCTTGTTTTGTATAGTTTCATCAACATTTTTGTTTAAAGTGGGTGCATATTTCTGTCTACTCACTTGACTCGCTGCATTTGTTAAGCAAGGCAGATATGTATCCCACCTATCACATCTCTTCACATTGAATTCCGCCAGTGCCACCCATGACCTAACCACTGCATGGTACAATTTGCTCATGCAGTTTTGGCTGTGAAGTGGGCATCTGCTTCAGTTAATGTGGCATTTACAAAGTTTTCAAGGTGTGTTTCCCTTCCCTCCAAGTGCCCACTCTGTCACTTTTTAGTACTTCACTGCTTTATTCTTTCCTAGATTCTGTCCCAGCCTGCCCAAAGAATTGAAAAATCCAGCATTGGGATGTGCCACTTTTTTCTGGCCAAGTGATTTATAACTTCATGTCTTCCATAACAGATTTTTGCCCGTTCAAGTTTTTCCCCCTCAAACTTTCTCAACTACTGTGACTGTTTAAGCCAAAGCTTAGGCACATGATGATGATCCTTGACACCCTACTATTATTTTGTAGAAAACCCTTTATTTATCCAGCCTGATTCCTCTATCATTCCCTGCTATGGAGTAAGTTCAGTTTACTTTCCTTACTGCCAAGTAAATGTATTTGTTGGAAATTACTGTAAATTGTGTTAGAAGGTGAGGCCAGGGAGTAAAGTGGGACTAAATGCCTTGGGTTTTGCGCCTGGGATAGTCTGTGAAGCATGTGCCAAAAACAATCTATATATCCTGTTTCTTAGAACTTTCTTGAACTGCACTGCATTATTTATCCCCCATCTACTTATGGATGAATTGATATCCGCATTTTTTAACTGGCATGTGTGACATTGTATCATTATTGTTCATCTGCCTTGGAGTCACTGTAAAATTGAAAGACATTTTGGAGAAGAACAGAGCCATTGGAGTAAGATTTTTATCCAATACAACTGCCCCAGCTGCAGACTGTACAGTAGCAAAGTAGTGACTATCGATGCACTAGCTAGCACCACAAGAATACATCATTAATGAGATGTAATGTATTTTTATTTTTTCACATAGTATCTGTTTATTTGTTTACTAGGAAATCATTTAAAAGAAAAAAAACACGTTTTTTAATCAGGTACGCTGGTTTTCTGCCTGAACTGTTTTCAGCCCGTTTCAGCCTTATGGGAGGTGTGTGTGGGCAAAAATGTTGGTGACTCTAATCACATCAAATTCCAATGGCCCTAGGGGACCAGCAATGTACTGCTACTGTGCTATTATACACTTTACACAGAGCATTGTTTATAATCTGTTCCTTTTCTTTCTTGTTATAGCTTCTCCTGCTGGTTGACAATCTACTAGGCAGCAGCAAGCAGCCTGGCTGCTGCAGCACCAAAGGCGGGAGGTCACACGGGCCAAACTTCAGTGGCTGGTGGCCCTTGAGGAGGAGGCAGCAGTTGCTGCTGCTCAGGGCCCCAGCCAGTTGCCAATGTCTCTGACCTTCAGGCACCATCAGCAACATTGCTGCCTGCTGCTGGTAGCCACCTGTCACACCAGCAATACTACCGCCCTGCACTCAGACCATGTTTTCTAGTGCAGCAACATGCTGAGGGTGCCGTGGGGTGGAAGCAGACAGGCATGCATGGAAGGGTACCTCAAACAGCTCCGGGCCCACGTGTAATGTAGTGGCCTCTTCTTCTGACCCTTTTTAAATATTATTTTTGGTGGGAGGGACTGGTTGTGGGTGGAGAGGGTGGGAATGTTGGGAGATAGTCCTAAGGCTGTTTGTTGGACTTTTTTGATGGACATTATTGACATTGATTGGGGATGGGGAGATTTATTTGAGGCGAGGGTTGGGCCAGTTGTTGGTGGAAGGGATGGGTGTTATTGTTAAAATTGGAAATACATATTTATTTTTCTTTATTTATCACTCAAATCTCTTTTTTGGGTGGTTTAATTTGCACTGCTGCCTTTGAGCGCAGCCTGTGTTTTAAACCTGTTTAAAAAAAAGTGTATATCATACAGTACCCTTGTCCTACAGCTATCTGTAACTATATTGACCATGGAGGGGCATTGCCATTGCCTATATTAAAACTGCGCTCCATAGTTCTTTTACCTCAATAGATGAACTGAGGGCTGCTACCTCACTCAGTGTTCTTTCTGCAGGGTTTCCCAAGGTGCCATCTTATGGTGGTGGTAGTAGCAACAGGCCAGTATGCTAACATCGAAGGAATTACAAGTGAGGTTCCACTCTCCCCAAGGTGAACTCCTCCTGTAGGATTAATCAAAGTAGTATCCATCACTGGCAACTAGATTGAAAGAAAACACAGAGTTAGTGTTTTTTTTATATTATATCAGCACCATAACTTTAGAAAGACTGAGACCAGACTACCACCATGACCCCCCAAAAAAGGCCTGATATAACAAAAACAAGCAATAATAAATTCTTCTGAGCAATAGGGAGATCATTTTTAAAAATAATGTACTAAACTTACAAAATCTTCATGTCAAAGTCAAGATTGGACAAGGTTAAGGCACACATTAATGTGTGGGTGGGTACAATAAAATGGGACCAGTGTGGGCTATTGCTTGTGTAATAGAAGATATTGCAGTGAGTTTGTGTCACCGCATCTGCTCCACCAAATGTGTGATCTATTTATAGTGTAAATTAAGTCACACCTCAATAAATGACACAGTCTGAAGGAAGAGAATTAAGGGTTTGATGAATAGATGGGAAAGGGGCTCTGGGGAAAGGTGTGACAAAGACAAATCACTACGTGATGACACAATGGTTATCGGGTGATGAGTAGCACATCATCAATCTTTTGTGGAAGGAAATGAACGAATGAGTATGACACAGTTCAAATAAATGGATTTGCAAGCAGAAACAGTCCTTCCACCCCAGAGACCCAATTTATTTACATATCTAAGTTTTCTAGGTTTGAAAAATATTATACAAATTATGGAGGAGTGAGGTGAACTGACACAGATCTAAAAAATGATTCTTCAAAAAGAAATTATACTGTATTGCCATATTGTGTGGTGCAGCTGCATTCTTCTCGTATTGTCCACACATCTTGGGTGCCTGGCTGAAGATGTCGGGTAAGGTAAACAGGAGTGTTATGGAGCTTTCGCCTTTTGTCCAGTAGAAGAGAAGGCCTGTGGACTGTAAAACAGATATGATATTGTAGAGTCAAAGAAAAGGACAGAACAGAAGGTAAGCTCCATGTGGAGTGTAGCAAGAAGACAGAGCAAGTGCATAGCCTGTTGAAGTTAATTTTTTTATGACTCATGTGCAAGTGATTAACTAAGAAGTGAGAGAAAATTACAACCAATCACAAACAAATGATACATGTACAGGGCTGATCAATTTCACCACTGTCATCATAAAGTTAAGCCAAGTGCATAATGGGATGACATCACATGCATGTCTCAAGTTACTTACTACAAACCCCCCACCCGACCACATAATGGAGGAGTTTCATATTTGAACTAGCACACACACTTAGCAGCATTGCATTTCCCCCAATTAATGCATCTCTCACCAGTCCACAGTACAGATTAGTCCACTTTGAGTCATCATCATTTTGGTTTCCCTGAAGTTCATAACTTCCTTCTTCCGGCTGTTATTGAGGTAGTCTGTCCCTTAGACCTTCCATTATCCTCCTGACAACAAGTCACAAATCTGTCCAACTCTGTTCCAACTCCTGACCAAAATGAGAGAGATAGAGCAGTAGTGCACTGCTGTTAATGAACAAGAAGAGAAACACGGAGTAATTTGTGTGTGTAGATATGTGTTGGTTATTAAACAGTCTAGAAAGGTCTTCGAAGAATAGTTTGTGAACCAGTTACCAGAACACAAACAAAACAGAGTGGATCTGGCAAGCAAATCTAGCTAAGTGTGAAAGGGGAAGGGGCAATCACCTCCAGAAAAATTGTACACTCATCATGCCACAAATATTGCAAATCATTAAAATCAATCTTGCAAATTATATTTGGACATCGTTTCTCACTATCAGCCATCACATGAATCATCACTCACAATAACGTATATCACTCTTTGGTGCAATATATTTATTTACCTGTTCCAATCCAGCATGGTGGTTCATAATTGTCGATCCTCTTTGATGCATGTTATGCAACACATATTGAGGCAGCCCTTGTGAATCAAATGTTCTAGGGTAGCCCTGCTAGGGGATGAAAAAAGGATAGGTACGGGACAGAGCCAGGCATTATCTCCAATATAATTCAAGGGAATGTGGGGAGGCATCCTCACTGCACAAATCAAGCTTACAAATTGTATTTTGACACCCTCCCTCACTATCTGCCACTACATGAATCATCACTCACATTCACTCATATCACTCATTGGTGCAATATCTTTATTTACCTGTTCCAATCCAGCATGGTGGTACATAATTTTCGATCCTCTTTGATGCATGTTATGCAACACATATTGAGTCTGCCCTTGTGAATCAAATGTTCTAGGGTAGCCCTGCTAGGGGATAATTAAAGGATAGGTACGGGACAGAGTCCGGCATTATCTCCAATATACTTCAAGAGAATGTGGGGAGGCATCTTCACTGCACAAATCAAGCTTACAAATTGTATTTTGACACCCTCCCTCACTATCTGCTACTACATGAATCATCATTCACTCATATCACTCATTTGTGCAATATCTTTATTTACCTGTTCCCATCCAGCACGGTGGTATATAATTGTCCATCCTTTTTGATGTATGTGATGCAACACAGTGGCAGTCCTTGTGAATCAAATGTTTTGGGGCAGCCCTGCTAGTGGATGAAAAAATGATAGGCACGGGACATAGGCAGGCATTGTCTCTCCAATATCCTTCAAGGGAATCAGTGGGAGGCTTCTTCTCTGCACACTGATCGAACTCAAATCCAGCCATACATGTGCGTAAAATGCTGGGACTTTACACAACAAACAACAATGTCTCAACAGGTCACATTCGCAAAGGCAGTTTTTTAATAAATAGTAAATTAAGTAAGGCAGTGAAGAAAGGGAGACATCCACTATATTTGTTGATTCGATATACAACCATAGTTATGTCAGCACTATCATTAATATATATTGAGTATGCTCGGGTGCACAGCAGGTTGTGGAATGTTTATAAAGATCGTGAATTTGTTGGTGCCACACAAGTAACGTCAAGTGTCCCTCGTTCAAGTGAAAAACGTGAGGTCAGTGGATCACTGGTCTCATCCTTGTATGCACTCAATATTTTTCCTACACATTTAGGAATTCCAAACAGTTTTATTCATCATTTGTAATGTTTTTATTCATGGTAGAATTTCATTAGAGATCATCTTTTTGTACATTCGTGGTAGATTTAGACTCTTAGGTTCAGAGTATCACACCATTCCTTTATAACATCATCCAATGCATTTCGGGGCCATATTGCGCCCCTTCATCAGGGAAAGGATACTGCGGTAGAAAAGAAAGCACCGTATAAGTAATGAATTTCATGGGCAAAACGTGGGTGGGGCGTGGGTGACAGGCTAATGTGGTGGATTATGGGGTCACCATTAAAAAAACGGCACCGTGGTCCAGGTGAAAATGGAAACGAAAAAGGTTCTTACGTGTTTTCAATATAGTTGATGGGCTGAATCTGAGGAGAAGAGTAAACGCATTTGGTTACCGCGGGGTTGCGGCGGACTTAAAGTCAGGCTCTCGTACAGTTTAACGTCCTCGGGTTACAAGAGACAGAACTAACCTGAGATGATGTATCTGGATGCTGCCTGGGGGCATGCGGTTCTCCAACGCTGGGTCGGGGCACAAGTGCCGGCTACCGCGTTTACTCAAGGTCTTGGGTTAGCGATCACGTGGTTAGGGCAAGTGAAGAAAGACTCAATACCGGGACTACAATGGTATCGGTGAGAAATGCTAATGGGGTAAAGTTGTGAAAAGGGCAAGCCAGGGGTGAGAAGGTGGATGAAAGTCAAAAAGTACATAACAAGATAAAACAATACGTTAAGAGACGCTAAAATAAAACTCAAAAAATATGGTGTTAAACACCCGTGATGTAATCCATCACAGTAAATTCACATAGGAAACACTCTATTGCATCAAAAAGCAATTTTTACAGGTAGCAAGCAAGTTCTATTCTGTCATTAAGACCAAATGGCTTCTGGGTAGATAATCTGTATATCCAAGTATTTTCACGTTGCAGCAGGAATTTCGTATTGTCACGTCCTTCAATTTTAGGTACAGTTTCCAGTATGATAAACTTGAGTTGTGAAATGTTGTGTTTTTACTCCTGGAAATGCATGGCTATTGATGATTTTGATGATTTCAACCGGATATTTGATTTATGTTCTGTAAGTCTGATCTTAATTTTGCGCTCCGTTTTCCCAATGTAGAGTTTGCCGCAGGGGCATTTTAATGCATAGATTACGTTGCTAGAGTCGCATGTTGCATTCACCTGGAGTTTCATGGTGTGGCCTTTCATCGGATGATTAATCACGTTACCCTTAATGATAGAATTACAGTTCCCACAATTCAAACATGGTTTGGTACCAGTAAATTTAACCTTGGTGGTGGGTTCATGCTGGATAAGTTCACCTAGGTTTTTGGCCCTGGAGAAGGCAAACAGTGGTGGTTCTTTAAAGATCTGTCCAAAGTCTGGTTCCAGGTTAAGCAACGGCCAGTGTTGGTTAATGACCTGTTTAAATCTCCTAGTAGCAGTTGAAAATTTAGAAACTACCACAGTTCTGGTCTGTGGTTTTTTGTCTGAGGGTTGTAGGAGTTTTTTTCGGTCGATTCTGGCAATTTTGTCTTTGGAATCTCCAATGAGGTTCTGCGGGTATCCTCGCTGTAGGAATTTGGTGGCCACCTCCTCGATACGTTGTTTAGATTTTGTGGGGTCTGATGTGATTCTTTTCGCCCGTGCCATTTGAGAATATGGTAAGTGTTGTTTAAGATTGTGTTCATGAAAGCTCGTGAAATGTAACATGTTGTTCCTGTCGGTTGGTTTTGTGAAAAGATCAGTATCAAAATTGTGTTGGTTTATAGTAATTTTGACATCAAGAAAGTTCACGCTGGTGTTTGATATTTGCCATGTCAGTTGGATGCGTTCGTCTATTCGGTTGAATTCCTCCAGTAGGTTTTGCAGTTTCGTTTCAGAGGCTTTCCATACGATGAAGATATCATCTATGTACCTGGTTAGGAGCAGAAGGTTTCTTGTCCATTCTTGGTTCGTAAAGATATGAGATTCCTCATATTGCTGCATGAAGATATTGGCGTATACGGGCGCCGCTGAATTGCCCATAGCCATGCCCACCAATTGGGAGTACCATGAGTCTTTATATTTAAAATAGCTTTGGTAGAGCACGAAGAGCATCAGTTCCATCAAAAATGTTTGAAAATCAATGTCCAAGTCTGTTTTCAGGAGTGCTTGTTCAATTGCCTCTATGCCTAAAGAGTGGGGTATAGAGGTGTAGAGGGATCGGACATCTGCTGTGCAGAGGATGAGATGATCTTCTGGATTGATATCCAAGTTGTTCAACTTGGATATGAAGTGTGTGGTATCCCTGGTATATGTTCTCATGGATTGTACAGTAGACTGTAGGTATTTGTCTAGGAATTGACCGATGGGTTCATGTAAGCTTCCACAGGTAGAGACTATAGGTCTCATAGGTGGGTCAGTGAGGTTTTTGTGGATTTTTGGTACCATTCTGAGAGTGGGACTCTTCGGGTTGTTTTTGGTCAAGAAATTTTTGGTCACACCATGAAACTCCAGGTGAATGCAACATGCGACTCTAGCAACGTAATCTATGCATTAAAATGCCCCTGCGGCAAACTCTACATTGGGAAAACGGAGCGCAAAATTAAGATCAGACTTACAGAACATAAATCAAATATCCGGTTGAAATCATCAAAATCATCAATAGCCATGCATTTCCAGGAGGAAAAACACAACATTTCACAACTCAAGTTTATCATACTGGAAACTGTACCTAAAATTGAAGGACGTGACAATACGAAATTCCTGCTGCAACGTGAAAATACTTGGATATACAGATTATCTAACCAGAAGCCATTTGGTCTTAATGACAGAATAGAACTTGCTTGCTACCTGTAAAAATTGCTTTTTGATGCAATAGAGTGTTTCCTATGTGAATTTACTGTGATGGATTACATCACAGGTGTTTAACACCATATTTTTTTAGTTTTATTTTAGCGTCTCTTAACGTATTGTTTTATCTTGTTATGTACTTTTTGACTTTCATCCACCTTCTCACCCCTGGCTTGCCCTTTTCACAACTTTACCCCATTAGCATTTCTCACCGATACCATTGTAGTCCCGGTATTGAGTCTTTCTTCACTTGCCCTAACCACGTGATCGCTAACCCAAGACCTTGAGTAAACGCGGTAGCCGGCACTTGTGCCCCGACCCAGCGTTGGAGAACCGCATGCCCCCAGGCAGCATCCAGATACATCATCTCAGGTTAGTTCCGTCTCTTGTAACCCGAGGACGTTAAACTGTACGGGAGCCTGACTTTAAGTCCGCCGCAACCCCGCGGTAACCAAATGCGTTTACTCTTCTCCTCAGATTCAGCCCATCAACTATATTGAAAACACGTAAGAACCTTGTTCGTTTCCATTTTCACCTGGACCACGGTGCCGTTTTTTTAATGGTGACCCCATAATCCACCACATTAGCTTGTCACTCACGCCCCACCCACGTTTTGCCCATGAAATTCATTACTTATACGGTGCTTTCTTTTCTACCGCAGTATCCTTTCCCTGATGAAGGGGCACAATATGGCCCCGAAATGCATTGGATGATGTTATAAAGGAATGGTGTGATACTCTGAACCTAAGAGTCTAAATCTACCACGAATGTACAAAAAGATGATCTCTAATGAAATTCTACCATGAATAAAAACATTACAAATGATGAATAAAACTGTTTGGAATTCCTAAATGTGTAGGAAAAATATTGAGTGCATACAAGGATGAGACCAGTGATCCACTGACCTCACGTTTTTCACTTGAACATTGAACGCCGAGGGACACTTGACGTTACTTGTGTGGCACCAACAAATTCACGATCTTTATAAACATTCCACAACCTGCTGTGCACCCGAGCATACTCAATATATATTGTTACTGCTTCGTGCATTTATGCACTGATTAGGGAAGAAACCACACAGGAAACCTCTACTCGCTCCAAAGAGCAATACATAAGACAACTCATATACTTAAGCAAGAGACGTGTCAACCAACAACTACATGCGAGCACCTTGGTTAAATATCACCGCAACCAACGTATACCGAGGGGCCTCAGAATTGCCTTGAAACCATCGCTCTGCAAGAATTCCAAAAGGTTCCAAGAAAGATGCTATGAAATCCTGAATAAATGCTCCTTGGATTTGATTCTATTAATCATTGAAGAACTCTCTGGAATACTTGAGGAACTCACCACCGAAATCACAGAAACATCAAACGAACTATCAAAAATGCTATCTGAAGACAAATTAAACGACATCCTACAAGACATCCAGGCACAAATCAAGAAACACTCAAATGAGATTAATGAGCGCAAGATACGCAAGTACAAAAGAGATACCACGGATTATAGACTGGGAGAAGTCTATACCTGGGCGGAAATATACGCTCAAAAAAGGAGAAACAGACCGCCTAACTCCCAAACGGAAACTTCATCTTCTGATAGTGATAGTACACAACGACCAACGAGAACATTCACAACCCTCATAAGTACCGACACCGATAAAGCTCAGCAACCAACTACCAGTTTCCAAACAGAACCGAGCCCTTTTTTAGAACAGGGCCAGGCGCAAAAAGGAGACCCCGGAGAGGACAGAGCAAAGGAAAAAGAAAAAGAGATAGAACCGCCAATCACAAGACATCAAGGAGAAGAAAACCACAAAGAAGACATAAACCCTGAAAAACTAGTTATCAACATCAGTAACTACCAACTTTCCAAACATGAAAAATCATTACTACAAAAAGGTACATCTTTTGTACCCACAACTCATACTAACAATCTAGAATTGGAAGTTAGTCTATTCAAATTGATGCGTAAACTCCGCTTACGCCACTTTTTTGAAAATGTACTACCGGAACAACCCAAACAAGACAAAGACCAACTCCTAGGATTAAGACCGCATAGTACGTTCCAATCACCAGTAAGCCATAAAACCTTGGATCTCTTTGAGAACAGAGTGAAAAAGGACCTACTGAACATCAAACATGGCAAGAAACGTTCTAGGAACATCACACAAAAAGACTGGGATACCTTAAAGAACCTATCACATAACGACCAGATCACCTGCACCAAAGCTGACAAAGGGGGTGCCCTAGTCATCATGGATCAAGAAATGTATGAACAGAAGACCATGGAACATATCATGGACAACACAACGTATATGAAATTGGACAACAACCCCACATCAGAATATATGAATAGCCTTATGACTATCCTTGAGAGAGCTCATGAAGCAGGCATAATCAATGAAAGGACCAAAAATTTCTTGACCAAAAACAACCCGAAGAGTCCCACTCTCAGAATGGTACCAAAAATCTACAAAAACCTCACTGACCCACCTATGAGACCTATAGTCTCTACCTGCGGAAGCTTACATGAACCCATCGGTCAATTCCTAGACAAATACCTACAGTCTACTGTACAATCCATGAGAACATACACCAGGGATACCACACACTTCATATCCAAGTTGAACAACTTGGATATCAATCCAGAAGATCATCTCATCCTCTGCACAGCAGATGTCCGATCCCTCTACACCTCTATACCCCACTCTTTAGGCATAGAGGCAATTGAACAAGCACTCCTGAAAACAGACTTGGACATTGATTTTCAAACATTTTTGATGGAACTGATGCTCTTCGTGCTCTACCAAAGCTATTTTAAATATAAAGACTCATGGTACTCCCAATTGGTGGGCATGGCTATGGGTAATTCAGCGGCGCCCGTATACGCCAATATCTTCATGCAGCAATATGAGGAATCTCATATCTTTACGAACCAAGAATGGACAAGAAACCTTCTGCTCCTAACCAGGTACATAGATGATATCTTCATCGTATGGAAAGCCTCTGAAACGAAACTGCAAAACCTACTGGAGGAATTCAACCGAATAGACGAACGCATCCAACTGACATGGCAAATATCAAACACCAGCTTGAACTTTCTTGATGTCAAAATTACTATAAACCAACACAATTTTGATACTGATCTTTTCACAAAACCAACCGACAGGAACAACATGTTACATTTCACGAGCTTTCATGAACCCAATCTTAAACAACACTTACCATATTCTCAAATGGCACGGGCGAAAAGAATCACATCAGACCCCACATAATCTAAACAACGTATCGAGGAGGTGGCCACCAAATTCCTACAGCGAGGATACCCGCAGAACCTCATTGGAGATTCCAAAGACAAAATTGACAGAATCGACCGAAAAAAACTCCTACAACCCTCAGACAAAAAACAACAGACCAGAACTGTGGTAGTTTCTAAATTTTCAACTGCTACTAGGAGATTTAAACAGGTCATTAACCAACACTGGCCGTTGCTTAACCTAGAACCAGACTTTGGACAGATCTTTAAAGAACCACCACTGTTTGCCTTCTCCAGGGCCAAAAACCTAGGTGAACTTATCCAGCATGAACCCACCACCAAGGTTAAATTTACTGGTACCAAACCATGTTTGAATTGTGGGAACTGTAATTCTATCATTAAGGGTAACGTGATTAATCATCCGATGAAAGGCCACACCATGAAACTCCAGGTGAATGCAACATGCGACTCTAGCAACGTAATCTATGCATTAAAATGCCCCTGCGGCAAACTCTACATTGGGAAAACGGAGCGCAAAATTAAGATCAGACTTACAGAACATAAATCAAATATCCGGTTGAAATCATCAAAATCATCAATAGCCATGCATTTCCAGGAGGAAACACACAACATTTCACAACTCAAGTTTATCATACTGGAAACTGTACCTAAAATTGAAGGACGTGACAATACGAAATTCCTGCTGCAACGTGAAAATACTTGGATATACAGATTATCTACCGAGAAGCCATTTGGTCTTAATGACAGAATAGAACTTGCTTGCTACCTGTAAAAATTGCTTTTTGATGCAATAGAGTGTTTCCTATGTGAATTTACTGTGATGGATTACATCACGGGTGTTTAACACCATATTTTTTGAGTTTTATTTTAGCGTCTCTTAACGTATTGTTTTATCTTGTTATGTACTTTTTGACTTTCATCCACCTTCTCACCCCTGGCTTGCCCTTTTCACAACTTTACCCCATTAGCATTTCTCACCGATACCATTGTAGTCCCGGTATTGAGTCTTTCTTCACTTGCCCTAACCACGTGATCGCTAACCCAAGACCTTGAGTAAACGCGGTAGCCGGCACTTGTGCCCCGACCCAGCGTTGGAGAACCGCATGCCCCCAGGCAGCATCCAGATACATCATCTCAGGTTAGTTCCGTCTCTTGTAACCCGAGGACGTTAAACTGTACGAGAGCCTGACTTTAAGTCCGCCGCAACCCCGCGGTAACCAAATGCGTTTACTCTTCTCCTCAGATTCAGCCCATCAACTATATTGAAAACACGTAAGAACCTTGTTCGTTTCCATTTTCACCTGGACCACGGTGCCGTTTTTTTAATGGTGACCCCATAATCCACCACATTAGCCTGTCACCCACGCCCCACCCACGTTTTGCCCATGAAATTCATTACTTATACGGTGCTTTCTTTTCTACCGCAGTATCCTTTCCCTGATGAAGGGGCGCAATATGGCCCCGAAATGCATTGGATGATGTTATAAAGGAATGGTGTGATACTCTGAACCTAAGAGTCTAAATCTACCACGAATGTACAAAAAGATGATCTCTAATGAAATTCTACCATGAATAAAAACATTACAAATGATGAATAAAACTGTTTGGAATTCCTAAATGTGTAGGAAAAATATTGAGTGCATACAAGGATGAGACCAGTGATCCACTGACCTCACGTTTTTCACTTGAGCACTATCATTAATACATATGGATGTAACCATTAAAATTACATGCACATACATGCTCGTGCAAGAAGTGATCAGCGCTAGTGACATGTGGAAAGGTGGAAAACCCGCGCAATAAACGGTGCATGAACCAATTTTCAGAAGAAGTTGGTTACAGGAAAATATATTTGAACAAATGCCTAGAAAATATTACTACAATCTTTTTATGTATGCAGCCATCAAGCGCCAAACAATGCGCTGATTGGTCAATGGCGTTTCGTCCCATAAGACTTTAGGTGATCATCAGGACTCAGTTACAATTTGTGTGATGAGTGCTGTGTTTAGTAGGTTGCCACACTCGGGTGGTCAGGAAAAGTGGATCAGGTGGGGTAATTTGTCCTTAAGATGGGGATGAAGTAGTCACATATGTGAGGAGAGATGAATCATGGTGTTGTTAAGGCCAAGGGAGACAAGATCCAGAGAAGGGGTAGGAATAGCATCAGGAGAAGCGTAATAGTGCCGGTCTGTTCGGCATCTGATTGAAACGTGTCCATCTCACTGTGATGACTGCACCAGCTGCACTGAACACATGCTCAGCAGACACACTGCCTACTGGACAGGCCAGATACTTAAGTTTATCCTGCTGAGCTGTGGCTTGTCTTCATATACCAATACACAAATGGATTTTTATCCTGATAGACCTGTCTTGGGTCATCTAGATACTCATTGAACACCCTCTCAATGGTCATTGATGCTGCCACTTGCTTGACCTGTTTTGCCTGCAACTCTGCACTGGACTTAAGCCCTGCTATTTGATACCAAGTCAATGCAGAGGTTTTCGACGATTTTTGTGTTCCTGTTTTTGTTGCCAACGTTGTTCTTGTTGCTGTTGTTGGCTGGTGTGAGACAACAGGGCTTCCCTGTCTTGCAATTGAAGGTGGCACTCCAGAACATCTTTCTGTGAGTGGGGCTCTATGTTCCCGCCGCTCTTATTCTGGGACTTTAGCTTGCTCAACAATCTACTCCTTGTATTCTGAAATATCCCCTTCTGAAAAGGAATAACAGTGGCAGGTACTGTTTTGTAATATGAATCCAGTATTTTGGCACAGATGTACTCTTTGGACAATGTCTCTTTGCAGTCTTGTATTGTCTTTCAAGCGTGAGGATTAAGCCCTGAATCAAGGTATACCCATCTTCGCATTCATCACCCACAGCTGTGAAACTGTCAAACGTGTTTTTTAACTGTTCATTTAGCAGATACAACAATGGGATAGCTTAGCCCAGCATGCCGTCCTCCTTGCTGACTTCTCCTGTGAAAACTCCAAAAGGAAGTTGCATGTCTTCCGTTTGCCTAACCTAAATTTCTTGTTTTTAGTTACAACACCTCCTCTTTGCATTGCATACTCATTGATCGGTTCGTCCTGCTCAAACAGATGTCGTAAAATGTAATAGGTTGAGTTCTAATGTGTTGGCACCTCCTGTATGAGAGCTTTAACTTGTACACTATTAGCACACTGAATGTTTCTCAGCTTCTTCTGGGCTTTAAAAGATTTGCTGAAATGATTGCAGATTCTTCTGCAGATGTCAGTATATTAGTGACTAGGTCTTCTGTTTTGGGGAACGTCCGGCACAATGATGTTGGTGCAATGCTCCAAGCACAGGACCCAGAAATAGCCACCATTTGCCATGTCCTTCACTATATTACTACCATTATCCGTGGCAACATATCAAATTCTGAGCCCTTTGGGTCACAGCCATTCAAACATCTTTCTGTTAAAGTCTTCCAAGATGTTTGCAGCTGGATAGGATTTCTCCATGGCGATCAAGGCTACTGTTGCATGCAGAGAAATCCCCTTAAAAGTTTCTTATGCACTGAGACCTACAGATAGTTGTTTCCTAATCTCCACAAAAGAGATAAAGTATGCAGTAATTCACATGTAATCAGTGGCTTGACAATTGCTCCACAAGTCTGCCGTCAGGTTCCAACCAATTCCATTACATCCTGATGGAGTGCTGTGACATCCACTCTGGCAAAGTAAGTCCTGCTGGGAACCTTCCATTTCAGGCAGATGGCTGCCACAAACTCCAAATCACTCACTCCTTCCACAAAAGAATAAGGGAGGAGGTTGAGCGCTAATATTTTAGCCAGCTTGCCATTGTACAAAGGTAGGCCCATTCCTGCCTCAATATGGTCGTAATAGAAACCTGGATTTGTATTGTTGGTGGTGTCACTGAGGCAGGCGACTTCTGGAGTTTACTAGGAGGTGACAAACTCAACGTGCATCTTGAGGCAGTCACTACTGTATGCTGTGTTGTCTCCATCTGACTCTTGTGCTATTGCGAAGTTGCTGATGAGGCGGGTGTTACTGGTGACTTGCTGGGGACAGGGCTGCTTTGCATAAAGATGCCACCCTGTTCTTCCTCATCACCACCTACAACTCCCACTCTGATGGGAAGCTCTGGAGCCAATACCCCTCCCACATCACCTTGACCACCACCACGTGCAGAAAGTTTATTATGGTGCACCTCCCAGCGTAGTGTGGGATGCTTTCCCAAATGGGTCGCTTGGCCACCAATACAATAGTTTGTACCATGCTTACCCTGATGAACACTAGCATTGCAAATGGAGCTTATTGCAACATTTTACTCCTTCTTGCTAACCATTAAGAAGTCCCAAACTGGGGAGGAGTGTCTTTTCTGTGAGCCACTGGTGCCACTGCAAATGCCTGAAGAACTGGAGGTAGAGGGTGGGTCCACAATTGGCTCTCTGCAGTGCACACTTCTACAGAGCTAGTGGTGGATGCAGGTCTCAGGGTGAACCTTGCAAATATGGGAGCTGGCGCTGGCAGGACTGGTGGTGCCACATCCCTTGGAGCAGGTTGAGTACAAAGGGTAATGTCATTCTCTTCTATGCCAGCTTCCACAATGAGAAGCTCTTCGTCATTCTCCTCACCCCCTTCCATAATTGTAAGGCTTTCAAACTTTCCTTTTCCTGCGCCTCTCCTGGCATGTTTCATACTCTACTGGGGTCCAATCAGTGACCAGATCATTAAAAGGGGGCTTAGAGAAGACGGTGGAGTACCTTTCCTTTTTCTTGCTGGAGATCTGGAAGCCAACGGTTATAAAAGAGGAGTTTCTTGCTGAGCAGGAAGGTCAACCTCCCGTTCTGCTCCTACTTCAGTAAGATCCGTTGCTTTTTAGTCAACAAGGCTTTGAAATAAGATAGGGACAGATGACTTATGTAACCGATCTACAATATGAAGGTCATATCCATAGACCAATATTCATTGGTCCTTGGTTGCTCCAGTATTGCCAAGGGAATCAGCATGGGAGAAACATAAAGAATTACAGTGGAGGTTGGTTCAGAGATGGGAATCCGCAACATTATATGTAGATGAGGCTGCAGAGATATTGTAAACAGTAGAGTTTCAGTATAGATAACAAATAATTAATCTAAATAAGGGTTTATTATTCGTTCCCACCTGTTCTCTGGCTACATTTCAGCTTTATAAATGAAGACATTCATAGTTTTTTTCTGCAAGATAAGGTAAACAACTTTTTATGCAGTATGCTACAGAGGAGAGACTGATAACATATCTAAAGACTATAACTACTTATTTTTTGTCTATTTTGCATTTTTATGAAGCAAAATTCACTGGATGTGTTGTTATATCTGCAGGACGCCCTTTACAAAAATCTACAGGAAAATTGTAAATAAAATGTCTTCTGTAAAATTGTTGAAACTGTTTAAATACATCAGCATCAAGAAACAAAATGGATTTGGAGTAATTAAGAGTGTAGTAAGTGGTGGACAATAGCTGAAGGGGAAGAAACTAGCATAAGGGGGGGAGGTGTAGAACTGCAGAAGGCAGGAGTCAAAAGAACAGAGCATGATGGTAAGGATTTATAGAGGAGTAGCAGAATATGTATTGTTAGCTGTGTAAATTATTACATGAAAATTTGACCAATAATACGAGTGGGCTTCTGCCCTTGATGTGCATTCGTTGCCAGTAGGAAAACATTTGGGAAATGCAGCTTTTGGTATTTGAATGGAATGGAAACCCTAACTGAGCAAATTAGTTGAAAAAATACTGCATGATTGTGGGGATCGCTAAACAAAGATTATCAATAATGTAGAATTTTAGCTGCAAAAAGAAACTTTAACATAGCCTTTTGGAGATAACAACTGCGGAAATTTAGGACCTGTATTGCAGGACACTACAAATATTATGGACTTTGGCAAGCACGTGTTTGTGTAGCTGCTAGTCAACTAGTAGACATTTTCGCCATAATTTAGAGTTTGTCTCACAGGTTAATATGTCACAAACGTGATGAACTAATCTTTACACCAAACCCTAGGTTCATCGGCTGTAATGGATCATTGTTTTTTTAAAGTTTTTACCCCCGCTGGCTCCACCATCGGAAACTGTTCTCTAAAAGCCCAAAGAAGCAGATGCTGGTGGAGTAAGGAATTCAGACTGCTGGTCCACTTTAGACAAAATGGTCTGATGTATTTTTAGTTGTCCGTCATCGCCAAGATAAAAATTAAAAAGATAAACGATCTCCAGATCCAAGAAAATATAGTCTCATGGTGTGGGGGTTGTCGTGTCGTCATGCCTGACTCTGCCTGAGGACAGAGCAGGCAAGCAGGAAGGGGAAGTAAAGAACAGGAACAGGAACTGACGTTAGAGTGTAAGCCAGTCATATCCTGGCAGGGAATAAAGGTGGATGTGTAAATCCGAGCTCCGACTCCAGTGTCTTATTTGAGGCGTCTAAGGCGCGACAATGGCGACGAAGGTGGGATCTGTCTACCCCACAATCAAAGTCGCACAGCCCGACGACGAGTCTGCAGTCCTCCCGGTGGCAGCCTAAGGAGAAGAGAAAAAGGCGCGAAACCGGCGAAAATAGACCCGGCACCACCGACTGCCATGAGCTCCAACCTGGCCGCTGCCCCTTAAATACAAAGCGAGCGAAGCGCTCGCGCTGCGCTGAGTAAAGAGGAGCCCCGCAGAGCAGCACCGCCGAGAACGCGCAGATCCAGCGCAAGTGACACTGCGGTGGCCGCGACGATCCCGCTCACCCCCGAAGGCAGACAACAGATGCGCGGGTGAGTCCTGCTAAAAATGCAAGCGTGAAGTCAAGCGAAAAAAAAAGCACGTGTGTCTGCTGCATGAACGTGTAAAGAGAGGGGAGAAGACAGTGTCCCACCGGGCGGCCATTTTTAAGTCAGGCGCCGGTCCTGCACAACCCACGTCTCTACCACGGCGGCCATCTTGAAGTCAGGCGCAACCACTTCACATCTCGAAAAGAGCGGGAACGCGGACCCTCACCACTACGTGAAGAAAAGAGAGCCCTAAGCAGCGAAACCCCTCATAAACAACACGGACCCTCACCATTACCGGAAGCCACAAGCAGAGCAACCTCATACGTACCTCATGTCTGACACAGATCCTCCCAGCTCCTCTACAGGAGGGAGTCTACCAACACAAACCAATCCAACCATGATGCATCAAGCAGCGTCCGTAGGAGCACCCTTCATGCGACAACCTCAACCGCTGGTGCTGACGCCCGGTAACACAATGGGACCTGCGTGGAAGACTTGGAGTGAGGATTTTGAGGACTACATGGAGGGTTCCCTCGTACAAGATTCAAAACGCAAACTGGTGGCGCTGCGAAATCTTGCAGGCCAAGAGATAGCACAAATAATTAAAGAAATGCCCGACGCAGCAACAGCCACATATGATGAAGTGAAAGCTGCCCTGGATAGACGCTTCCTACACAAGCGCAACGTTGATTATGAACGCTATGTATTTAACTTAGCCGCCCAAGAAAAGGGAGAATGTATGGGCGATTTCATCACACGTATCAAAAGAATGACGCGACACTGTGATTTTGAGAACTTCAAGACGGAAGATGCACTGCGACTTCGCATCTTCGACGGCTGTCGATCTGAATCACTACGCAGGCGACTCCTGAAGAAGTCCTACACCCTGGAACAAATCGAAGAACTAACGAGAATTAATGACCAAGCTGAAGACCATGCCAAGCGAATAGAAACTCACAAGCCTGACCTCAAAGACCACGCTCTTCGAGTACAAGCACGCAAGACCACTCGGCACGTGACGAGCACACATAGGGCAAGCAAACACCAGCACAACTCCCGGAGATCGTCACCCAGACGAGAACCACGACACGCCAAGTCCACCAGATCCACACCTGCGTGTTACCGATGTGGCCAAGAATATCCTCACTCAGGACAATGCCCGGCGATAGGCCAACGATGTCATCGATGCGGGAAGGACAACCACTTCGAGATAGCCTGCCAAGCTAGACAATCAACACGCCAGTCTCCTGCCCCGCGATCCAGCACCCGACATCATGCACGTGCCGTAACGAGAAGAGATAGACAATCCTCCAGCTCCTCGAGATCCAGCGACCAGTCAACAAGCTCATACCAACCACGAAGCCGTTCCACAAGCACATGCTATTCCCGCCATCATACAACAAGATCACGTCGAGAGCGCAGATCATCATCCAGCGACTCATCATCGCACACGGCTGTGTCGCAAAGCAGTGATGAGTATATTTGCATGGTGGCTGACCCAGACCGCTTGAAGCGATATCCCAAGCTAGACATCATGATTGGAGACCATCCAGCCAAACTTGTCCTGGACTCAGGTGCGTCGCTCAACTATATTTGTGCACTGGAATACCACAGCATGAAGACCAGACCAAAACTTGAACCAGCGGCAGTCCGCATATTCACATGGATGTCTCGGAAGCCCTTACCATGTCTAGGCCGATTTCCCACCACACTAACATTCAAAAACAGGACAATTCAAGCATATGTACATGTGGTAGAAGGGCCTGATGTGGCCGACTGCTTGCTCAGCTTGCCAACAGCTGAAAGACTAAAACTAGTGGAATTGCTGTATATGACGGAAGATGCCCCTGACATCGTGGCAAAATTCCCAAAACTCTTCAAGGGCCTGGGAAAACTAAATCATTTCAAAGTGAAGCTACACATCGACGAAAGCGTGACACCTGTTGCCCAGCATCACAGGAAGGTGCCTTTTCACCTACAACAAGCTGTTGATGACGAGCTCCAAGACCTTCTACAAACAGACATTATCGAACGCACCTCGGGACCCACCCCCTGGGTATCCCCAGTTGTAGTAGTCCCGAAAAAAGGCCAAGACAACAAGGTCAGGTTATGTGTGGACATGCGTGCTCCCAACACCGCCATCGAGCGAGAACGCCACCCGGGACCACACATAAGTGACATGATCACAAGACTCAATGGCGCCACGATATTTTCCAAACTTGACCTTAACAAAGGTTATCACCAGTTAGAACTTCATGAACAATCAAGGTACATTACAACATTTACCACCCACCAAGGCCTATTCCGCTATAAACGCCTAAACTTCGGCATTTCATCGGCCGCCGAAATCTTCCAAGAAACAATCCGGAGAATAATTCAAGGAATCCCAAATTCCTTTAATTACAGTGATGATCTACTAGTATTTGGCAAGGATCAGATTGAACACGACACAGCACTGGACAGGGTGTGCCACGCCTTATTGCAAGCAAACCTGACACTGAATGCCTCCAAGTGTGAGTTCCACAAAAACACCCTAAAATTCTACGGACATACTTTCTCCAGTGAAGGGATGACACCTGACCCTGACAAGGTAGCCGCGCTCGCTGACACCCCGACACCCCGAGACGTGAGTGACCTCCGCTCCTTCCTCGGAATGGCGAGCTACTGCGCACGCTACATTCGTGACTACGCCACCATCAGTTACCCACTCCGAGAACTGATGCGTCAAGGTCAGCCTTTCGAGTGGTCACAAGCGTGTGATCGAGCCTTCACGGAGATCAAACAAGCAGTTGGCTCGGCTATCAACCTCGCCTACTTTGACACCAACAAGAGAACAGAGATCACAGTTGACCCCAGTCCGGTGGGTTTAGGCGCCATCCTGGCTCAATATCGGGACCACTCCGACCAACGCCACATCATCGCGTACGCCAGCCGCAGCCTCACTGACACGGAGAAGGCTTACTCCCAGCCGGAAAAGGAAAGCTTGGCCGTCGTATGGGCGTGTGAACACTTCCACCTGTTTGTGTATGGTAAATACTTTACCATCATTACCGACCACCAAGCATTGATAACCATCTTTGGTAACCCCAACGCCAAGATGCCGCTGCGCATTGAACGGTGGGGGTTGCGTCTACAAGACTACATCTACACGATTATCCACAAGCCTGGCAAGGCTGAGAATCCTGCCGATTACATGTCTCGGCATCCTCTACCCTGTGCCACACCAGTCCAATCACTAGCGGATGACTACATCCACTTTGTCATCGACGCAGCGTGTCCCCCCACGGTCCCCCTAGAAGCCATTCAGGAAGCAACTGCCTCGGACCCGCTCATTCAAGCTGTCATGACGCACATCCGTGCAAACTCCTGGCGCCATGTCAAATCCACACCTCACGACTCGACCGCACACCTCAGTGACCTCACAGCCTTTCAACGCATTCACGATGAACTCTCCATCAGTGACAATGGACTTCTCCTAAGAGGGGGGAGAATTGTGATACCACACAAATTACGCCAAGGCATCATCAACTTGGCTCACGAAGGACACAGAGGCATAAATGCCACAAAGAAGACCTTGAGAGAACGAGTCTGGTTCCCGTCTCTCGACTTGATGGTAGAATCAACTCTAAAAGAATGAATGACCTGCCAACTGGTCAGTCGCGAGGAACCCCCTGCTCCACTTCAAGTCAAAGTCAATTTTACGGTATAAAATTATTAAAAATCATTACAAAAATGCATGTCGGCCATCATAAGACATAAAACACTTTTTAAAATTTTGGCAATTAAAACTGTTTGTCAAGTGGCAAGGTAAGTGTCAAACGTTTCAGTTTGGAGGTATAGTTCCAAGGTCAGCTTGCTGTAAGAGAGATTGGGCTTTCATCATAAATTTGACCCCCCTGCAGGCCAACATAGGACATGATCCATCTAGCCATCGGATTACGTCTTGCCTACAAGTCCGAATGTTCAATTTGTTAAAAATGTTCTTTAAAAGTCGTCTCCTCAGGTCTTTAAGTACAGGGCACACACATAGTAAGTGCGTTAGGGTTTCATTTCGGTATCCACAAAGACGACAATGGGGGTCAGTATGGCAATTTTTCCAGGTTGGTAGCAAGTCCTTTGAGAACTGTAGACCTAGTCGATGTTTTATATATCTTTTTTTTAACGAACTGTTAAAGTGGCTTTCTAAGTAGGTCTGTGGTTTTATCCAAGAATATGAATTAATCACAGTCCACCCGTGTCGTCTTTTTGCGATATTCATCTTGTCTTCGAGGTAGGATTTCCATTTTACCGCATTGTTTACAATTTTATCAAAAGTGGATCTATCTGGCTTCGTGTCCCAAGTTTCTTCAATTCCTATGCAATTTAGGGATTGAGACAGGTAGCCTCCCCAACTGTTTGAAACTTGCTGTTCCTGCTGGGTTTCGATTTCTTTCCAGCACAGGTTGTCCAATGAATTGGCTTCCGACAAGCGTGTTTTATGGCAGAGTTTCACAAAGGTTCCCATACTGCGAAACTTCTGATTTAGAAGGCCAAATTCTAGACGGACCTGCGCCGGAGCCGACGAATTTGGTAGATTTAAGACTGCCTTGCATACTTTTGTTTGTAGGCTGTTTAACAGCCCTGCTTCTTTGCCACACCAGGTGGCCAATGCGTATGACAAGGTTGGTAAGGTTTGAGCTTTTATTACTTTCAGCAGGTGTGTATAATTTGGACAACTTAGTTTCTTTTGTAATTGCCGGTATGCATAGATCAAGGACTGTGCTTTTGCTTTTAGGTCGGTTTTATGTTCTTTGTTCGTCGGCCCTCGCCCCAATTTCAAACCTAAGTATTTGTATGATGTTTCCTCCTTTATTGGAGAACTATTTGCATACCATTTAAATATTTGCTTTTTTGGATCCACAATGCGAACAACTTTAGTTTTATCTTTATTCAGTTCCAGGCTTTCGTGCTCCAAATAAGTTGTCAAATTGTTGATCGATCTTTGCAACCCTATCGGTGTTTGGCTCAGAACAACGATGTCATCTGCATACTGCAGGAAAGGGATAGGGATTTTTGACATGTGGGGTGGATGGCATTCCCCGATCTCCATGTGGTTGACTATATCTGCCATGTACAGGTTGAATAAACTTGGGGCCAGTACGCAGCCTTGTTTTAGGCCCTGTTGTGTTCTTATTTCGGCCGTTACGCTGCTACCGTCTCCCAGTTTTACTCGAGCCCAGGTGTTGCTGTGCAGGACTATAATAGCCTCCAATAACTTCTTCGGGATACCCCATGATCTTAGTTTTTCCCATAGCCGGGATCTGTTCACTTTATCAAAAGCTGCTCGCAGGTCTATAAAGCAAGCATACAGTCTTGTTCCCCTTTTTACACCTTTTTCTTTCAAGAGCGCCAGGGTTGTCAAGTTTGTCAGTGTACCCGTCCTTGGCCGAAAACCAGTTTGGAACATTGGTATTATGTTCGTATCTTCCATCCAGTCCTGAAGGAGTGATAATAGGCATGATCCATATAGTTTTGCCTCGACATCCATTAGCGATATCAGCCTGTAGTTCCCTGGCTCGTTGTGGTCACCTTGTTTAAGAATGGGGTGAATTATGCTCCCGGTCCAGGATCTTGGTGGTTTGTTCTGATTGTAGACTGCATTAAAGAGTGGAGTTAAGTATTCTGCCCAAAATTCAGGTGAATATTTAAAGATAGCATTTGGAAGCCCGTTTGGACCCGCCGCACCCTCTTTTTTCAGGTGATATATCTTGTCTTTGAGCTGGTCTGTTGTTACTAGGGTGTCGGTCACGGCATTCACTAGTTTTTCTGATTTGCTGGGCTGTGAGTGTTCAGGATTGTTCTCATTTCCACTACCCAACGGTTGCTTCAGCTTGTCTCCTAGTGCATTAGCTCATTTACCTATCAAGTTTTCTGCATGTTCGCTGTTTCTAGTGCATACTTTGCACTCCAATTTACAGTATCTTTTCTCACCTCCCGTCCTGTCGCTGAACATCTTTTCGACATGCTGGGTCCATATACTTTCTCCAATACCTGCCTCCTGTTTTAGGGTGTTCCCCCTTGTCAGTTTATTGATAATACCCCAAAATGTTCTGGCATTTTTGTGTTTTCTAGCGGTTAGTAGGTTAGTCCACATTTCCTCTTGGTAGAGTGTTTTTGCGCTACTCAGCATGATCTTATATTTCTTTCGCATAGTTTTCAATTCCGATTTGTTTTTTTTTTCCACTTTTTATCAATAGTGCCTGTTTGCGGACTTCTCGTGCAATTTTTCTTTTTTCTTCCCTCAGGGTAGTTGTGTACCAAGGCTTTTTGCCAGTATTGAATTTTATTGAATTTTGATGTGTTCGTGGAGGGTTTCTTGTTACTGTTTCACATAGGTGTTCCCATGTTTTTACCAGATTTTCTTTTACTTCCGGTGTTAAACTACGCAGTTTATTTTTGAGTTTATCCATTGTTGGTTTTAAATCCTTTCCTCTCCATTTTAGTTTACGTAGGTTGAATTTTTCAGTACACTGGATGACGGTGTTTTGTTTTTCCGTCTTGGTAACCAACATTAACATTTTGGTAATTAGAGGGAAGTGGTCACTTTCCACACGTTGCTCCACTGAAAATGCACTCACTATTGATAACAGGCTGTTGCTCAGTATTGTGAAGTCTATTGATGACTTTCGGTTACCGCTTAAGAAGGTTATAGGTATACCACTATCCCCACTGACTTTCTTATTTAGGATAAAAAGGCCCAGTTCTTCAAGAGCTTGCATTGTTTTGTCATCTTTTGTTAGGTTGCTATTAAAATCACCTGATATAATCATGGAGTACGTCTCATGAGTGATTTGCAAAGCCCTGATCAAAGTTAGTAAAGTAATCAGTTTTTCATTTTTCTCCTTCTTTTCCGGATGAACATAAACGTTAAGCAATAGAAGATTACAGGAACTTGAACCTGAGACCAACTTTCCCGTGAGTTTTATTACTTGAATCCCGTTTACCATAGAGTCTACTTTTTCCGTATGCCATCTGTGTTGTTGGGCGATGAACGTAGATAGGCCTCCTCTAGGGTGACCAAAGTTAGAAGGTTTTTCGGCGAGGACGTGAAATTCGATATATCCCGGGATGGAGATTTGGCGCAGGTTCCAGGTTTCTTGTAGCAGTATTAGGTCATGTTGATCCAAGAAGTTTGCAGTGTCGTGGTCGTGACACAAGCTGTTGAAACCATGTACGTTCCAGGAACAGAGGCTGATCGTATGCGGTTTCGCTGCAATGGATTCCACTTGATTATCAACTATTATCCGTTGGTTTGACGTGGTGTCTTTTCCTAAGTGACTCGTCGTGTTAGGAGCATTTTTTGCTCAAGGCCGAAGCCACCCAGGTCCAGTCAGTTGCCTGTTCATGGGCGCCTCCTTGAGCCACTGCAATTTCGTGTCTACTTTGTGGTGTATTTTTTTGCGGAGATACTGCACACGCTCCTTTTAAACATGATTTTTGGCTATTCCCCTCTGTCTTTGACTTTTTACATATATTTAAAGTTCTTAAAAGTGGAAATGAATATTTTTTCCGATCGTCTCGCCTCAGTTTAATGCCCCAGGCTTCAAATGACAAACTCCTTTCACATATTCTATCAACTATTTCTTTAGTTGACCAGGTGGTTAATGACTCTTCCACCTCTGACATGTTTTTGGTGCATCTAAATTCTACTGACAAGAGATCTTGAGATTCTATGTCATTTAATTCTGGGGTTTCTCTTAATAGCCTCATTATATTTCCTCTATTCAGAAAATCTTGCGGTCCTGATGTCTGGTATTCCGGTATAAATATCAATTTGTTATTTGTTTCTGCTTGTAATTGTGAACTCATTTTAACTTTTGTCTCTTGTTCTAGGTTTATATTTTTTGTTGGTGCCTGTCTTGTGATTATTCTTTTCCCTTGGCTTAGTGTTTTTATTATTAGATCTTCGTATGGATCATCCATTCTTTTCAGATAGGTGGTTGGTTCATTGATCATGTCCGTATTTTTATCGATGTTCGAATTTTGTGGTATGTGTGTGCACCTTATTTGTTTGTTTGTTTGATAGATACTGCAGGTTCGTCCATCTTCATTTAAGTTTATTTTTATTGGTGATCTTTTATTTACCTTTTCGTCAGCTCTTTTTATGGATTGACTTTGATTATATATATCTGTTATATTTTGTTCGGTATCTACGAAGATTGGGCCATTTTGGTGCCTTGGTTCCTGATTTGTTGATTTGGCCTGAAGTGGTTGCGTTTCGTCTGTCTGGAGGGTCATTACTATCTGATTTACATTGACTTCTTTATTTAAGACCCTTTCTTCAGACTCATCTTGCATCTTGTGTTTTTCATGTGTTCCCGGAGGTTTTTTTTGTTTCTTTATCTGATTTTTCAGTTGTGTGGTCCCTTGTATCTGGCTTAGTTTTGGGGAGGTTTGAAGGGGTGAGGATTCTGTACTCAGGCTGGTCCCTTTCACTGCATTTGACTGGTTTGAATGAGCCGGGGGCGTGTTAATATGTTTTGAAACAGTTTCTTCAGGTGTTGGTTTAATTTTCCTATTAGCGGTGTGATGAAAGATGGGATAGGTATGAGTATCTGTTGAAGGTTGGAATTTAAGTTGAACCCTCCCTTTTCTTGCGCGCTTCCTTTGTCTTTTTGTTAACTTGATTTTAGACTGGGTTATTGCATGTTGTGCTTCCTCTTTTTGACCTTGTTCGTAGTCAGATTTTTCTTTACACTGCTTGCTTGTTTCTTCCTCTACATAGCTGTTTTGGGTGGAATCTATTGCTATGAGTTGGCTTCCAAATTCCACATTTGGTTTTATTATCTCCATATTGCTCGTAGATTTGGTGATATGTTTTGTGTCCATTGATGACTGGACCGCCCTTAATATGTCATTTAGTATTAATGGTAAATTTGACATATTATCCACTAATTTCCCGCAAACACAACTTGGTTGGATGGTCTCTGTACAAGGACCCTTATCAACCCTCCCTTGGAGCAGGGTTGCCATGTGGTCCAGCCTGGTGTTTATGCCAGAGATATGGCTCGCTATGAGATTTATTAGGTCAATTTGAACGTCCATTTTGTCCGACTGGAAGTTCAGCGCTTTAATTGCCTGGTCTAAGGTGTTTAATAGTGTTTTGCTCCATGGGGACCTGGCTTCTTCTTTGGGCGATGTTTCCAGGACATTTATATCTTCATCTGACCTGCTCATTGAAGATATCATAATTGGAGATTCCTGGTTTAGAATGTTATTAGTCCATCCTATATTTTTATTTCGGTCTTTGTCCTGTTCGTTGGAGTCGACACTTGGGTGCAAAGGTGTCGATTCCAGTCTTCCATTACACCCTGGTCCGTTTTTCACATGTTATTGTGATCTGTAGGTGTCATGTGGACCTTGGCTGGGCTTTATGTGTGTTTGTAACTGGGGTTCAGTGATTTTTTCCATTCCCGTTTCAATGTCCAAGCTTATGTCGTCAGGTAGGGAGAAGGAAGTAGGCCATGAGTCTTCCTGTGCGGCAATTTGACCCACCAACAATTTGTTCCTTGGTGTTACTTCTTCCTCCTTGCCCTTGTCCATAGACTTTATTTCCTTGTCACTTTCCTGAGGTTGAGAGGCGTTCTTATTTATTTGGGCTATTACCACAATGCGATTACCGCGGACAATGTTACTTTTTTGTTTGTCTGGAGACTGAGAGGTTTGTTTTTTGTCAGATGAACTGTTAATTGGACAGCTCTCACTGTGGGTGTCCTGTGAATCCTTATTCTTCTCCTTTATACTATTTGATTGGAGTTGCATGTTCTCCTTTACGCGTGGTGCCGGTGTAATTGGGCTTGATTGGAGGGCTTGTTCCTGCGTTCGCCCATAAGTTGACGTCATGTGGTCCTTTGGAGAAAAGAAATTTTGAATCCCTATATTACGTTGTTTTGAGCAAGGGGTTGATAGCTCAGGAGCCGACACCAGTCTCTCTCTTTGTTGTGCCATCCTCTTCCTTTTTTTACTTGACTTATTTGAGCCCTGGTTCCGGTCTTCTTCGTCTTTTCTTGTTCTAGCGCTTGTGTTAAGACGCAGTTTCCCAGATCTCATTCTCTAGGTCTATTAAATGGTAAGCCTGGCAGACTGGTACCTTGGTGACTTGGTATCCTGGTATCCTGGTGTCCGTTGTGCCACTTCTACCACTACACCTCCAGTCCCACTCCACCTGCACACCCCCACCTCCCAAGCCTATCTACCCCTCTAATAGGAATAGCTGCCGTCAGGGAGGATAGCGAGGTGCAGTTACGATTTTGCGGACTGTATCGAGTATTTTGCAAGGTGTAGAGACTTCTGACTTTAGTTGACACTTCTGAAAGACAGTTTTACCAGGTATTTAGTAAAAAAAACGAGAGTGATCCAATGGTGTGCCTCTCGAGCGTCTCTTTTCGTATATAACGTTTTTCTAATCCAACTCCAGCTCGTGAGCTCCCTCCGGTGACCGGTCACGGAGCTTGCAAGGAATCACAAACAATTAGCTCCCGTTGTATTGTGGCCGGCAAATGGAACGGAGGGGCAAGTGGGTTGAATGCTGCCACTGGGGGGGCATGGAGGGGGGGCCAGGAGTGCAGGCAGGCAAGTAGATATACCGGGCTAATACCCGCTGTTCACTTTTCAGAAAAAAATAGCCCACTTTCAGCCACTCTTAGCCCTCTCCCCCCACCGTTCCTTGCTACTTGCGGTGAGGGGCCGTGATCCTCCTCCTCCCCAAATTCACCGCCGCCGCCGCGGCACAGGAATCCACGGGCTTACCGCTTACCGCTTACTGCTGCGGCTGCAGTCGATATGCAGCGGTTTCGGTTTCGGTCTCAGCAGGCTGGCGGGCAGGCGGGCGGACGGGCGGGCAGGCTTCAGTCGACAGTCGACAGCTGCAGCACAGCGTCGTCAGCTCAGCAGAGTATCAGTCGACAGGCTTCAGTCGACAGCTACAGCACAGCACAGCGTCTGAGCTCGTCAGCCCAGCAGAGCAGAGAATTCAGCAGGGTATTCGGCAGAGTATTTCAGCGAGGATTTTTCAACAGCCGACTAGCTGCCTGGCCTGGCCGCCGCACCTCGAACTCTGCTTCCCCTTGCTCTCTAGCGCTCTGCTCTCCGTAAAACACGGACTGGAATCAACCAACTGTTCAGTCACTTCAAATGTCTGAGCTCCCGGACGGAGTGTGGCAACAAGTCGCAGTTGATTTCTTTGGACCACTGCAATCAGGACAACACATCATGGTCGTCATGGATGAGTACTCAAGATTTCTGTTTGCACACATGATACCATCCACCAGAGCAACAGCAGTCATCCCCATACTAGATGACATCTTCGCAGCATGGGGCGTGCCTACAAGAATAAAGTCCGACAATGGACCCCCGTTCAACGGCCATGAGTTCGCAGAGTTCGCGAAACACTTCGACTTCAAGCACCAGAAAATAACTCCTCTATGGCCACAAGCCAACGGCATGGTGGAGCGATTTATGGGGACGCTAAAAAGAGCAATCCAGCAAGCGGAACTGACACGCAGAGACATTCAACAGACCGTGAACGAAGTGCTGAGGGCCTACCGGACCACTCCGCACAACACCACAAACCAATGCCCAGCCACACTAATGCTGGGAAGAGCGCCCAGGACATGGCTACCTACACCAAGCACGACGCTCCAACCACGGGTCATCACCATTGACCACAACACACTAGTTGAAATTGACAAAAGAAAGAAACAGAAAATGAAGACATGCGCAGACCAACGTCGACATGCCAAAGACGTCGACATCCAGAAAGGAGACTGGGTCATAGTACGAGGTGACCGGAGAACAAAAGCAGACAGCCAATACCTGGACATTCCATTGCAAGTTCACAATAGGAAAGCCACGATGATTACAGCAAAAGCTGATCACAAGCAGATAACAAGGAACATATCGCATTTCAAGAAGTACACTCCGTCAAACAAGCAAGATGCATCCTCGGGTCAAACCTCGAGTGACCCCGCCAGTCAAAGTGATAGCAACGATTCTCGTCGTCATGACTCTCCTAGAATCATCAAGGAGCCCGGTCGACGCAGCCACACACCAGAACGAGAAGTTCGCCCCAGGCGTCAAGTGAGAAGACCCAGACGACTCGTTGAAGAAATGGAAGAAGCAGCAGGACTTTGTACAAAAGGGGGAGAATTTGTGTCGTCATGCCTGACTCTGCCTGAGGACAGAGCAGGCAAGCAGGAAGTGGAAGTAAAGAACAGGAACAGGAGCTGACGTTAGAGTGTAAGCCAGTCATATCCTGGCAGGGAATAAAGGTGGAAGTGTAAATCCGAGCTCCGACTCCAGTGTCTTATTTGAGGCGTCTAAGGCGCGACAGGGGTCAATCATTTTAGGTTCTTCAGAGACAAACTTGTGCTTTTGTAGTCTCTTTTGTAAAATTTAGAAACGTTGGAGATCCACCCCCTACCAGATTGTGGCATCCACCAAACATATGGTGCCTTCAGAGGAACTGCCATGACGGAGATAACCGCTGAGTTGCCAGTTATTGCAAACAGTTAATCAGGGTCTAAATCATGTAGTGGGCAGGATCCTAGAATAATGTAAATATGTTTAATGCACTCCAGCAAAAAGTCACATTATTGTCAAATGTTTCGAAAATGTGGAGGTTGTGCTCCTTCACTACTGAACTTCACTGATTTTCATTAGGTTTCCAACACCAGAGAATAGCCTATATTGTCAAGTTGCCTTTGGTTTAATTTTCGCTCATTGTGTCACCTGCATCTTGGCTACAACCATAATGGTTGTCATTGACTTTAAAGCTACAAACCCAACAGTAATTTAAGAAGATGGTTTGGACCTCAACTCTCTTATAAAATCATTAATGTTGTGCACTCATTCAAGTTCTTCTCTGTGTCTCTTGGCTAAGCATCTCTCTCCCTTTTCCAGAATATAATTGTCTCTCTAACCCAGAAGTGTTAATACTAAAATGCAATGAGGAGTCTTCCATTGCTTTCTGGTGCACACTAGGATACTTAGGGCTTCTGTCAACCATCAGTTTCAAAGTCGCATTTCTAAGCTAGGAAACTGCCTGACAGCTTCAGCGAGGCTCAATTTATCACCTTCACCATGCTGACTGAAATGAAGACAAAAGCTGGTAAGTTCTGTTTCTTTAATCTGGTAACACAACATTCATGGACTGGTAACACTGCCGTTAGACCAACTGACAGCAGGCAGTTGGGGAAGAATGTTACGACAAGGGCAGAAGAAAGAAAGAGTAGTATGAGGGGAGATTGTGGAACAAGCCATTAAGGAAAGAATGGACGGGGAAAGAAAAAGTATTGCTTAATTTGGCAAAATACAACACATATCCTATACATATGGTGATGACAGACATTGCAATGGTTAAACACTTACCGAAAAGTAACAATGTACTGAACAGAGTGGACCAAGGGACAAGATAACTTAACAAAGTTGACATTATAAGAACTGGTAAAACTGAAAAACTGATTATGCGTAGAATCTTGTAAAAGAATCAGTACATAACATAATCTCCGGAACAGGTCGGTTTCCAGACCGGGCTACACCTGCAATCCCGCTTGTATTTAGGGACCATGTACCCTCTAATATTCCTCACACCAGTGTTACCTTCCACCAACTTGGCAGAGTTGTCTAGTACAATTCTGTCCTTGTTCAAAGATTGTCCATTGTCTAATACCACTACATTCCTCAGTACTCTGCATAATATTCTGGGAGCCGAAAATTTGGTTTCACCAGAACACACACTCCTAGGATGCTTGACTTTTACTACATCTCTGACTTCTCACTTTACATGTGGTCTTCTCACCTTGTCCTTGTAAGTTTTCTTGATGAGCACACATTTTCTTAATGATCTCCACTCGATCAATGTTCAACAACATTGTTGCCCAAAAAAAAACAGGTATGGTGAAATTTCCATAACTGAATGAGGAGTAACATGGTAAAACCAAATAATTTCCTCAAGAGCTCTCTTAAGATTAGAGCTTCTTCTACCATTAAGTTGGAGACAATCTTTTATTAAACGGTTTACTCACTCAACCATACCATTCGCCCTTGGGAAATAGAGTGCAGTTTGTAAATGGTTCACAGACAGTGTCTGGGTCTCTTCTATTCCAGCTTATGTCAGTGCCGAGCCATGGAAATCTTTGCCATTTTGTCTGCGACCTCTTCATTGGTTTCCAGTATATTTGTACCTAAATGTTACATTATCCCGTTCAGATCTGAGATAAATTCAGAGGATCATCTAATGGGGATGGGAGCCAGACAAAAGAAGGAGGTGTAAAGGGCATAGGTCTAGAACATGCAGATATTGACATAATGCTTAATTTATTCAAAAATCTAGAACTAAATAATATGTAACAAAATAGTCCATAATGAGGTAGCACATTGGAACACTATTGGTTTTCTGTTGGTGTCACTCTTACACTTATCCGGTTCACAACCCATTGTGTGTTTCTGATTTTGTGCTGAGTTTATGTTATGAATGGGCAGGATATTGACGGAGCATAATGTTAATACAATAGAGGGCAGTGTTGGTATGTAAATATGTTAATTTAAAGAAAAGTTACTGCATCCACATAGATGTTTATTTTACGGTGCACATATTGCCCCCTCTGTGATATATATATGTGGCAAGAGACTAGTGATGTGGAAGGTTGCAACTGTTCCGGGAGGACTTCGGGGGGGGGGGTCGGGGCAGGGGAGGGGGGTCACAGACCAGGCACATAAGAATGTTGTGAATGAATGGTGGACTGTGGAGAGACTGTAGATTATATGCATGTTTTGTGTTTGTAAGTGTTTGTATTTCCATAGCTAAGAAGCATCGGAATGCTGCAGATTGTTGAACAGGAGATATGTTTATGTTTATGAGATTTATAAAGTGCCTAAATACCCATGGGTGTCTCGGCGCTAAGGACAGTGGGCTTGTACTGAAGAGCAGAGGGAATTATTGGTTAAAAAACCAGGTTTTTATCATTTTCCTGAAAGTAAGTAGAGACTGGCAGGATCTGATCTTTAACCCGTTGGCTGCTGCTGTCGGCCAACGGTCTTCGCAAGCACTACCTCGGTAGTGCTGCGCAAGTCCATTGGCTGACGCGGCCCCGCCCATTTCTTAGAACGTTCCGCACTAGCGCGGAGTGATCAGCGCAGCCAACGGGTTAAAGCCAGGGAGTTCCAGAGTTTTGCGGTGGCGACAATGAAATGCTTGTCGTCCCATGGGGCTGTTCTGGTGCGTGGAACCCTAAGCAGAAATGCAGTGGAGGAGCGAAAGGACCGAGTTGGAATGTAAGTGGCTAGCTCCTTAATGAGAAACTGAGCCCCAGTGTTACGGGAAGCCCTGTAAGCAATACACAAGGCCTTGAACTTTATACGATTTTTCACCGGGAGCCAATGATACTTCTGAATGACGTGAGAAATGGGCTTCCATTTGAGGGTTCCTGAAAGCATTCTGGTTGCTGCGTTCTAGACTGATTGTAGTTTGTGAATGACCTTGGTTTGGGCATTCACAAGAAGCCCATTGCAGTAGTCAATGGTGGACATGACTAATGTACTGACCAAGGTTTTACCCGCAGTCAATGGGAGAAATGGTAGAATCTTTTTTATCATTCGCTGTTTGTGGAATGACGCTGAGCCCACCGAGTTGACATGGGGAACAAAGGTCAGCCTGTCATCTTATATGACGCCTAGGTTCCTGACCTTGGTGACTGGAATTGGTGGGGGGCCCAATGAAGAGGGCCACCAGGAAGGGGACCAGATGGGGACAACTTGCCGAATGTCATAGCCTCTGTTTTATCAGAGTTCAGCTTAAAACAGTTGCTGGTCATCCAACTGCTGATGGCCAGCATGCCCTTTTGAAAGTTGGCTGCTACCTTTTCCCCATCATTGTGTATGATCACATAGAGTAAAACACATGGTGCCTCATTCACATGCAAATACCTGTATTTACAAATGGAAATTCACTTGTGATTCTCATAAAATGTGAATGTGCACTTGTAATTGCATTCAAATGAGTAAATCTGCTTAAAAAGTCAGGCTGTTGGTGTTTCTAAGTGGAAAGGCCTTCAAATGAATGTGAACATTCCCAACCAAAGTATGTTGTGAAAATGTAATAGTCAGTGGTAGGAGTAAATGTCTATTAAGGTTGATGAAGTGTAAGAAATACCCAAAACAATAACAGAAATGAAAAGGAAGGATTTTTTCAGCAGAGAAAATATTTTGCCCGCTCAATGCACGTAAAAACACGACCAAGGCCCTCCTTATGTGCTGGCTAAAATTTGGTGTAAACATACAAATGTGGGGAGTGGGGAAAACCTATGTTAACCGCTATGTTTATCTATATTACCAGTTGCTATCTCTGCACTAAATTACTGCCATTACAAATGTGTTCACTGAATTGAGGGATACCAGTATTGGCCCAGAGTTACCTCGCCCTTTTACGAGCAGTTTTGACATAGTTCTGTAAAAAGAAATGCTGAGGGGGGCGTGGCCAACGAAGATGGCCATGCGGACGTGATTCACGAGGGCTCTGCGGCATTAGTTCTAAGAAAGCTGGAAACACACTACTGGGGAGACTGCAGGAGTTGGAACAGAAGTGTGAAGGTTCCCTACAGGTACTGAGCAGAGAATGAGGGAAGGAGGACCCCCCCGCTGGCCTGCACTGAGACCGGATAGCCTGAGAGGTGGGGCATGTGGAGACACAGATTCGCACTCCGGTGAACCTGGCCGGCCGTTTGCAGAGAGGTGAAGCGGATGTAGATGGCTTCCTGAGTGCCGAGGGAAGCAGGGGGCCAACAGAATCAACTGGGAGCTTGATGTACTGAAAAGGAGGTGCGGTGGAGGCTATTGGGCCCCTTATCTCCGCTACGGACCAGAGACATCTTGTGGTGGAATCCGGGCCACGAGGGGCTGACGGCACCTCTAACTGGCAGAGCTGGGGGCTGAAGGTGCTAGCAGTGGAGACGGCTCTTGACCCCGCTGTCATGACTTTACCCAATGGTGAGTGTGGGGCTAGCTGGTGGTGGATTCCTGTGGCCGACTTTCACTGAGGGACTGAAGGCCTATGAATGACGGACGCCCGCCTGACTCCAAGATGGCAGCTGTTAAGGACATGGGATGCGCCGGTACCTATGAGAAAGAGTGAGAGAGGCCTACCAATCACGGTATAACAACACCCTTTGCTCTACACCAGTAAACAGACAGACCCTAAAACTTTAAGATATTTTCAGAGGCCCTGAATGGAATTCAGAGGGATACACAATACAAAAGCAACCGGACAGTGCCTGTTGGAAGCCCTGAGGTGAGCTGAAGTGTGTTGAAATATCTGGGGACAATTGGATGCGCTTGAAAGCAAAAAGTAACTGTTACAGAGAATTGTTTTAGAGTGATGGCAACATTGGGCGACCTCCCCTGGCCTTTATGCCACCCAAGAAGGCCCAGAACAATAGGGTCTCCAACTACATTGCTACAGCAGATTCCGGGGGAGGCATATTCAGGCGCTCTGGAGCCTGACACCATGGGCCTCACGAAAGACGACTTCTTGGCTTCACTGAGGGACTTAAAAAAAGAACTATGAGAGGAGCTCAAAACAGATTCGGCTGCCTTGCTTAAGGATCTGCTTTCTGATATTAACACCCGGTTGCATTCTTTCCAGCACGATGTGGATGCAGTCGGCATGAGGGCAGTAAACCTGGAGACCAAACTCAATGACTTAGAGGGCCAAGCGAACCGACTTGAGAACACAGTTGAGCGCCTCCATGACCAGCGTAAGTCTGCATCTATGAAAAACGAGGACCTTAAAAACAGATCGCGTAGAGACAAAGTGCGCATCCGGAATCTGTAGGAGGGAGTGGAGGGGCCAGATATGGAGGCATTTGTCCAGCGCCTCTTTGCGGAGCTGATGGGGGAGTCCAGTCTGAAGGTGGAATTCGAGAGAGTGGATAGGGCAGGGCCCCAACACAAGGTGAGAAATGTCAACCCAGGGATGTACTTGTGAAAGTTAAAGGTGGCTGACAGACACAATATTATTCCTTACCTCGAACTTGCACAGGAACAGAGACGCTATTTCCCAACTCCCTCCAGAAGATACCCCGGAGATCCAGATATGTGTACTTAGTCTCCAGACTACCCTCAAGGAGGATGAGGAGTGGATAAAATAATAAACAAGAAGAGACTGGCCCTGGAACTGGTTTTCTCTGCTTCTTCTGTCTGTTCTATTCTGACTTGTAGACCGTTTTCTTTCTTTGGGAACCTAAATATATAACACAAAAATATTATCTTCCTCTCCTATTCTAATCTATTCCTACTATTATTCTTAAACTACTTTTACCTACCGCTTAGTTCCAAGATCTGTGCTTCTCTTCTGTATTTTCTTATAGTATTCTTTTCTTTCTACTTCTATATAACACAGTTTGATACTTGGCCTACATAACAAGATATTTCTCTTAACAACACTCAAAACCTTCCTATTGTATTTATTTATTTATTTATTTATCTAAACTACATATATTTTTCTACTTACATCTCTTACTGCGTTTCTAATCTTATATAGGGTTTTCTATGTCTTCTCTCTTCTCTTATTTATTGATAGTGAACTATAAAATGTACAATTTTCTCTTACTTCTATTGTATTTATTAATAATAATAATAATATTAATAATAATAAAACGTTTATAAAGCGCCTGGCTGCACATAGCTGTGTGTCCCCGCGCTAACTGCTAAACAGATCAAATCCAGAGAAGTAATGTCATAGATCTCATCAGACAACTTACTAACTGGGGAACAAATGAGTTTTTAATTTTGCCCTGAATCTCATTTCGGAAGGTTCCATCCGCAGGTGGAGTGGAAGGGTATTCCAGTATTTGTGGCCAGATAACGGAAGGATTTACCTCCCATTTTAGCTCTTGTGATTCGGGGGAGTTTGAATAACATCATGCCTGATGATCTTAAGTCTCTAATCGGACGATGAATGGTAAGAAGACTTTTCAGGTAGTTGGGGCCCTTATTGTGAACTATACGGTGGGCGTAGCAAAGGGTCTTGAATCTAATTCTCTCTTTAATGGGGAGCCAGTGAAGTTTTGATAGGGCTGCTTTGGTAGATGATTTTCTTGAGAGACCGAGCACCAGTCAGGCAGCTGTGTTTTGTACAAATTGAAGCTGGTGAAGGCCCTTCTGGCTGAGACCTATCAGGAGAGCATTTCCATAGTCCAAGTGAGGTGTTATCAAGGCATGGACTATTGTTTTTCTAGCATCGATGGGAATAAGGTCAAGTACCTTTTGAAGAACTTTTAATATGCCAAAGCACTTTCCTGTTATTTTATTAACTTGGGTCTTAACGGAGAGGTCTGAGTCCAGCATGACACCTAGATTTCTAACTGTCTCTACGGGACTGGGCAGCTTTCCCAGTTCACTGGGCCACCATGCATGAGACCATGCGGAAGTTTCTTTCCCCACCACCAGTACTTCGGTCTTGTCTCCATTTAAACGGAGACAATTATTATCCATCCAGGTGGCTACTGCCGACATACAGTTTGAAAAATTGGTGGCATGTTCTCTACTATCCGGAGTCAGCTTGAACACCAACTGCGTGTCGTCAGCGTAGCTGACAATGCCCACCCCAAAGTCCTCTACAATGTGTGCCAGGGGTTCCATATAGATGTTGAATAACGTAGGGCTCAAACTAGAGCCCTGTGGAACCCCATGGCTCACTCTGCGGGGCGATGTTCTGAAGGGTGGGCAGTGTAGCTGGAACGATCTGTTGGTTAAGAAGGATTGAAGCCAGGCAAGTGCTGGGCCCTTTACTCCCATGTCCGAGAGACGAGCCAGCAGCGTTGAGTGCAGCACAGTGTTGAATGCTGCACTGAGGTCCAATAGGACCAACGCTGCTGTCTCGCCTTCGTCCACCATCCTCCGGATACATTCAGTGGAATATAGGACTGCTGATTCGGTAGAATGTCCTGGTCTAAATCCCGATTGGGAGGGGTGAAGGAGGGCTTCTTTCTCCAGAAACTCCATTATTTGTTTGTTTGCTACCTTTTCTATGATTTTGGCACAGAATGGAAGAAGTGAAATTGGTCTTAAGTTTTGGAGTTGGGAGATGGGAATGTTAGGTTTCTTTTTTAAAGGCATTACTTGAGCAGTTTTCCAAGCTTCTGGAACGTAACATTCCTGGAAGGATAAAGTGATCATATAACTGATTTGATCAATTAGTGTGTTTTCCATAACTTCCTTACTTTTTTCCTGTGGGCACACATCGCTAGGGGAACCTGAATGTATTCCATTAATAATGTTCAGTAGATCCTGTTTGTCTGGCGTAGTGAACATGGTGAGTAAAGACTTTTGCGTTGGAAAGGCTTTATTGTCTACATTGCTGTTTACAGGAATTGTGGAGTTTTTAAAAGTGGCATGAATTTTTTCCACTTTTTCTACGAAAAAGTCAGCGATTTGTTCACATATTTCAGTAGAATACGTATCTTGAGTATCTAATCGAGTGGGGGTTGTGAGTTCTTTATAGACGCAAAACAACACCTTCGTAGGATTGTCTGCCTCCTCAATTCTGTTTTTGAAATGTTGACTTTTCTCTATTCTAACCATTTTTTGATATTTTTTTAGCTCAGTTCTGTAGCTCTCCTTAAGTTCAGGTGCATAATTTTTCCTCCATTTACGCTCTATTGATTTGCATTGGGCTTTTGCTATTTTTAGTTTCTTTGAAAACCATGGAGCGGTTTTGGATTGTCTAGCTGGAGGTTTGGTGGTCCATGGGGCGATTTTATCTAGTGCTTTTCTTATCCATAGTTCGTAGTTGTCCCATACTTCTTGCAAGGAGTGACCTGTAGTAGGGGGTTGCTCATCTAGCTTGCTTTTAATCTTCTCTTCCCTTTTACAGTGTTTTTTCAATTGTCAAGCTTTTCTTCAGGCAAAAGTAAGTATAACAATGTCCTTATTAACTTTATAAATAAACTTAAATCAGTATTTTATTTCTTGAATCACTTAGCTCTGACTTCTCCACTTCTTCTCTTCACAGGAACTGCCAGCGTGAGGAGAATTCTCTAGTTGGAAGCAATGTAGTCTTTTCTTCTATTTAGCTGAGAGGAGGAGCAACAACGAAATGCCAGGAACACCCTCTCCACTTGGTGCCCAGAAATGGAGGAGAACGATAGCAGGTCCCTACTCCCGACGGAAGCAACGGAACGAGGCCGGGACGAGCATCCGACGAGAAAACCTTGAATATGCTAATTCCATGGAGCTTCTCAAAACAGGTACGCACTGCGAATCTACTTCAGTGAAGCGTGCAGTGTTTTCGTAGCGCGCGCTTCAACTACCCTCCAGACACCTGTGTGGCAGGAAAAGAAATAAACTAGACCGCGATCTCGTTTTCGAGATCAGCAGCCATCTAGGAATTCCGGAACCGATGGAGGTCTGCCAACTGCTGGTTCCTGGCCACTTTTTACCACCCAGTCTATGACCTTTACCAACCTGTGTGCGAACTATTGTTAACACACGATTTGGAGGTCAGACAGTGGCACAGAAGGCCCTCCGAGTATCCTTTCAAGGAATATCGTGCAACATTTTCCAAGATGTTGCCCTGGCCACACTGGCGAGACACGCTCAATTAAAGCCCATCACTGACAAGCTCATGGAAGACAACATCCGATACTGATGGACATATCATTTTAGCCTGGCATTAGAACTCCAGAATAAGTTGTGCCATGGCACCGATTTCCTGGAGGCGATGGTCCTGGGCAGTCCGAAGCGGAGGGGAACGGTGTACTGGCTGGCCCCATGTCTGGTCCAATGGAGGAGAGAAAATGGAAGACACAACACCATCAGAAAATATAAACCACTGAAGAAGATGAATAACACACTGCAGAACCTTGGACCTGGCGGGAGATCTCCCTGGTGGGGAAGGGCAGCGACTTCACCTCGTCAGGTTGGACTTCCAACCTTTTATGTGGGTGCATTGTCGGGTGCTGGCCTAAGCCGGTCTCTGCCCTCACTGGTTTGCTTTTCTCTTCCTGCTTTCTCCTTCACCCTTCCCTCCTATTTTTCTTTCTAGCTTTAGTGCTACTTTTGGGGAAATGCCTTAACGGGTAAGGACCAAAACACCTTCGGGAAAGTATTGTAACCATGTTAAAGTTGTTGAAGGGGAAAATGGTTTATTGTTTAGATGTAGTTTGGGGTTTGCTTTTTTATTTTTTATTTAGTACATGGGGGTGGTTCTGGGTGGTTGGAAGACCTCAAAATCAATTCAGAGGAAGATCCTTGAGAAAGAGATGGATGAGGCTGAGGGGTGGATCTGACAGGATGGAGATTCACATGGTGCCACACGACAGCGGAAGGTCATAGGTCATGTTAGGTAATGGTTATCACGACATTATCATGGAATGTAAGGGGACTTAACTCCCCCGCCAAGCAGCAACGATTGTGGAAATATATTACAGACCAGAGACACGACGTGGTAGCGCTCCAGGAAATCCACCTCAAGAGCTCCAAGGAATATGTATCTTCACATTGCATGCAAATACATTGCATGCCATTACAACGCGTTTGTTACAACGACCGCGTTGTAGCAACATGTACGAGTACATGGCAAGTCATTACAACGACTTGCTGTAGGGGGCGAGCTGGACTTAGGAATAGTAGAAGCCCTAATTTCTTTGATCCCTAATCAAGATATGGTCTGGAGGCAATGCAGCTGCTATCATCCGATTTCTCTGCTGAATCAAACATTTTAGCTACCCAGCTGGATGACCTTCTCCCAGACATGATACATCTAGACCAGTCTGGATTTATAAAAGGTAGGCAGACACATGACAATATCAGACGAATAGCCCATCTGATTGAAAACGTCACTGATAAATCAGTACTGACGTTGGACATAAAGAAGGGTTTCGATCAGGTGGATTAGCACTTTCTCTTCCACACCCTGAGAAGGTTTGGCTTCTGTGAAAAAATCCTGACCATGATTAAAGCCAATTACTCGACTCCCACAGCGAGGGTGATAGTCAATGGGGTAAGCTCTGGAGTGTTCCCGCTTGAGAGGGAAATGAGGCAGGGGTGCCTCCTCTCCCCCTTGTTGTTTGCCTTAAGTATAGAACCATTGGCAGCCATGATAAGTCAAAATCCACAGATTCATGGAATTTGATTAGCAGAGGAGGAACATAAGATTTCACTCTTTGCAGGGGGTACTGCTTACGGTCTCATACTTGTTTAATAACTGGGACATATGAACTTTTGTAAATTATGCCAGAGACTTCCACAGAACGCTACCTGTACAATCAGTTAATTCATTGGGTATCTCATCCAGATACGTGGGAAGCAGCCACAAGAGAACACATGCCAATTGAGTGGTTTGCACAAGGAGGTAGCGCTACAAAGGACACTATCTCCTTTCTATACACTCTGTTGGACACTTTGCATACTCCTCACTCCTGATACAAAGATCACTGGGAGGGCGTACTGGATGACTCCATTACGGTGGCTCAGTGGACCAGAGTAGTGAGGGATATGCCCAAGTTCAATCAGTCAATGGGACTCAGGGAAGTGCTTTATAAATTATTATTTGACTGGTATCTATACCCCACTATGAGTAGGAAAATATTCCCCCAGACATCATCTGACCTCTGTTGGAGGGGATGTGGGCTACTGGCTGATTTTCAAAATATTTCATGGGATTGCCCCACTATCCTCCCCTTCTGGTCTGAGATACTTTCGCAGCTCAAAGAAATGTTAGGATATCCTCTACAGGATGAACTGGGTTTTGTGCTCTTGGGACTACGGAGAGACTCTTTGCAATTCAAGACACACTGGGGAAAATAAATCATGTGACTTTGTCTAGGGGCGGCCAAAATGACAGTGGCAGCTGCCCGGAAAAAACAGCAGAGGCCCCCTCCCTGACTCAATGGCATGCTAGGCTGTGGAAGGCGATATTGATGGAATGGATGGCGGATAACCTGACAGACTCCCACAAAAATGTTTAATATATATGGAGCCCTGTGATGTCATATCTTTCAAGGAGCTTGCCTTTGTGCGCTTGCCCTTCAAGAACAAGGGCTCTGCATGTATTCCAATTTTGAATATATATGACCTTAGCTAAAATGAAGGACCTCTGGCATTGCTACAATACTACTGAGAACTCCTGTCTGCGTATAGCTCCATCTCTTAATGTGACTTGTACCCTCATGTACTACACCTTTTTTTGATAAAATTAAAATCTATGGGGCTTGTAGAGAGGAGGTGGTGGGCGGAACACGCCTTGTTTGAGAGGACTTCATTTGTAAATATTGTTTTATTTGGATATCTCTACCTCTCTATTGATGATCACTGTACTACTGGAAATAGCAATTTGACTGAGCTGAAGAGTAATATCGATGCTTTGATTTGTGTTTTTCTTCTAATTGAAAAAATGTCCAAGAGTTTTGACAACAAAAAACAATTGCTGACATTTTCTGTCTATTGTGAGCAAGGAGTAAAGTGTCAGCAGGGGTGCCCTGCCAGTGGGGGGTATGGAGGTTGGTTGTGTGGTTTTGTGGTTGAGGTTTTCAGGGCACACTTGTGCATCTCCAAGGGAAACATTGTCTGTGAGCCCTGGACTGCCGCATGTCGCAGGTGGGGGGGGGGGGTTAATGCAGCTGCCTGTATCCCTTTGTACTACATTTAAAAATGATAAGAGCCAGAGTTTTTGGATCCAATACACCTAGAGACTTATATGAGAGACTTGGGTTATTTCACCTCAAGTTTGCACTGCGCGTAAAATGCCCCAGCCCATAATAATGGCATAAGCATACCAAGGCATTTACAGAAAAAATGCATATTGGCAGAAATACAGGTGCAGATGCAGATATTGACCTCACACATATATGAACACACAGACACCATGTATTCATCTGACTCACTTTAAAGAATGTGGCAAGTTTGAATCTTGGTTAAGCCAACAGTCTATTATCCTGTGAGGTCATAACATGGATTCCCATTACATTTGTAAATTCTTTAATCTTCTACTTACAGTGCTCAGAATGGCAGAAGTGTAGTAAGATGTGCTGTATATATAAAAAAGTTATATTAACACAGACATATTAACACACATGAAACAGGCGTACTCTTCAGTATGCCTGACAGTAGAAGCAATTCCAATGCCTAAGCATTAACCTAAAACACTGGTTCTTAACCTGTGGTCCATGAACAGGTTGATAGTGTATATAAATGAAGCAGCAACATTTAAAGTTGAACCTTTTAAAATGTTCAGTAAATGTGAAAGAATTTGAATTGGAAAAATGAAGTTAGTATCCTCAAATTAATTCTTGAGTGTAGTGCAAATGAATAGGTGCACCTTAACATCCAAAGTCAAGGACAAAGGGTGAAGGTGTGCCACTACGGACCCCTAAAGTCCGTTTCCACCAGCCTTTTCATGGCGGGTTAACCGCCATGATGGTGCCCACCAACAGATCCCTGCACCATGGGGCAGGCACCACATGGTGCCTGCCACATAAGGCAGGGACATGTGTGGGGTGTTGGTTTTGTATTGCGGTGGTTGCTGCAGAGCCCAGCACCCGCACAATACAAAACATGGGCAATGCGACTGCCACGGTGGCGGTCGCATCCTAGGCGGTCCCAAAAACTATACGATGGCGGATGGCCTAAAGTCCGTCCATCATCGTAATGACTCCCTAAATTACTTTCCATCCTATTCCCCTATAAACCCACAACCCATTACGGCACTAAAAAACACAGAAATTAATCAAATTAAATTTAGAAATTTAACAAATATATTAAAAAATGTAAACAAGTATACAAAAATATACATCATATACATTTAAAATATATACTAAAATACATAACAATGATTAAAAAACAATATTTTAAATTACTATATATTTGCAAATGATATTATTGAATTCAACATTTTATAAACCGATATTACTTACCTTAAAATCGATATGTTTGACAATGATATTCTTGCGGGTGATATTTCCATATCACAAAAACTTGGACACAATATTTTGGTATGGCAAATTTTTTTATATATATTTTGTCTGAATTTCCCAATGAAGGAGCTCAATTGGTCATAACTGATAGAGACATTGGTAACAGAGACCCTGGGTCAAAAACAGTAAGGCAGAGCGGTGGCGCGGCAGTGCAAACCACTGCGCCACTGCTCTGCCAAAGCTTGCGACGCCAGGACGCCAGATTACAACTTTTTTGTGGTTTGGCAGGCAGGCGAGGTTTCAGTCCCTCTTTTAGAGGAGGTAATGCTATTAAAAAAGTCACAACAATGGTACTGCACTTTAAGGTTCCTGCACAGCATGGACTCGAAAGCCCATGCCTTGCAGGAACCTATGTGCAGGCACACAGGGGGGCACGTTATGCCCCCTTGCATGCATCACATATGTTCAAGGCACAGGGGGCCCTGTAGGCCCCACTTTGTCTCCTTTCTGCCAGGGTTTTCTTGGCGGGCCGTCAGATGGAAACCTGCGGGGGGATTTCGCTCTTTTTACGACAGGCCCGCAGAGCTCGTCAGAAGAGGAGTGGAATTCTAATATTTTGAATGACGGTGGAGCTTCCCTTGGTATCGCTGTTGAGATTATGATGTTGGTTTCAACAGCCTTTCCATGTCAGCTTTTATTACTAATTACTTAATTACTAGAACAGTCTAAGTGATCTGCATTTTTCCAACTTTGCACATAAGCTCCAATATACAACACACTTACAACGCGGGAAACGTTTTTTTTTTTTCCTGGAAGGATCCCCAACCAGTACAAAACTATACCCATGGTGGAAGAATGTATGTGTTGACTCATGGCAGGCTAATGTGCACCAGGGAACAGAGAGAAGAAAACAGCACCATGTCTATTCCCTTTCATGCAGGGCAGCAACTTTGATTGGTGCGCTATGTTGTGGGAAAATTTAGTAATTCTTCCCCACATTTTACCAACTTTGCAGAGGTGTTGCACTGTAGAGTGCACATACAAAGTGCTTGAAGCATTGAAGCATAGTTTTTGAACCGGAAGGAACTCACTCCTTTCAGCACAAAACGTATTTGACATAATTCACACACACTTGCACTATTGTGGTAGGGTGTTTGTGTTAGCGCGTGGCAGTCAAAAGCGCACCAGCGCTGGCGGAGGGAAAAAACGGTGTCATATCTTACTAATAATGGCTCTGTTTTTCTCCCACCTTTTGACGCCCCGCAGCACAGTACAAGAACTTTCGTGCGCCAACATTTAGAAAATCTACCCTCCAAGCTAGGTCCACGCAAATAAAATGTACAAATCAAGTAAAGGTAAAGCGGTGACTTCTGTTGCTTGCCATGTTTTACATTGTTCAATTTTAATTCGAGGGGAAGTCTCCAGTAGTGACTGAATGTTACCAGCAGTACATAACTACTGTCCTCAAGTGATATCAAATTAGGCATTTAATTGCTTAAGTTAATTTGGACCTTACTCCTAGTTGCAGTTCCCGAGTGAATTGCGTGCTGCCTGCACCCCTCCGCCGGCAACTGAGAAACGCATATAAGAGGTCAGTCCTCCCAAGCCTTCACAGGCATTGCACGTGTCACAGGCACGCTGCACGCGTTTGTCCTGCTGAAGCTCCCAGAAGCCGCAGTAGAATGCCTTGAGGCGCCAGGCGAAGACAGAGTGCCCTGCGTTATCAGGGACACTTACACAGCGCACCCGGTACAGTATAGCTCTCTCTCGAGCCCAGAAGTAGGAAGAAGTGCTCAGAAGCGCCCAGAGTGCCAGCCCCGCGTTCTCAGGCACACTTACGGAGACCATGAGGAGGCATAAAGTGCCCTGCGGAACCCTAACGCAAACAGCCTGCTCCGCGTCCACATATCAGGCATAACAGTGCTCAGTATACATTGAAGCGCAGGCATAGGGTGCCCTGCCTACACCCTCAGAGAACGGACACTTGTAATGTGCTTAGATTAGAACCAGGCTTACAGACACTCGTTTCGAGTAGACTAGTCTGTTCTTTCCCGACTCCCAGACACAGAGAGTCGGAGGCACTTAAGTAGACCAGCGTAGGAAAGAGAACCCTAAACCCTCTCTCAGAAGCAGGCAAGTGCCCATCCATCTAGAGCCACAATCACAAAGAGCAGGCTTTCGCATTTCCTGGGCACACGGACGCTCCCAGACAGGGCAGGCAAGGAGGTCCCGGCATTTATCGCAAGTCCTGCAACCCAAGCACCGCATCCCTCCACGCCGTGTGACCTTGGTGCTTGGAGCCCGTCGCTGTCCCTCATCCTCTGTGCCCGGCACAGCATGCCGCCCTTGGAGTGACTAGCACTGCACCAAAGCGCGTGACCTATTCTGCTGCAGCCGCCGTAGACCCAAGTGCAGCGCATAGAGCAGCAGAATCAAACCTCGCTTACTGGAGTGCCCGCGAATATCACTCAGGTACGGAAATGAACAGTCATTGCTATGGTACCGGTGACGAATCTGTAGCATGGGTAATATCCATGGCAGGGGACTGCTAAAAAAAAGCACCCTAATTACTCTGGCATATATTCTGGGCAGGGCTTTAAGTGGGCCGGGTCCTGTCAGTGCTCAGCACCGGTATTGGGCTCTTCATTTTGCCCTCGTTCAGGATGGAAAAAAAATCCAATCTCTGCTGCAGTACCACCCTTCAGGGCTTTGTGGTAACTTCAAAGAGACTCGGTAAAGTTCTTTCACAGTCTCATCATTACAGAACTGAAGGATTTTCATATTATATACAACGAAGCCATACTTGTTGCTTATGCATCTAACAACCATTGACAAAGTCAATAGTCCTGGCTTGTTATAAGTATAATGTTACTTGTATTATATATGTGGAATAGATGCAATAACATAAGCAGCAAAATACCAGTCAGGCGGCACGATATTCTAAAAACAGATGTTCAAGCCACGGCCTTGATTACATTGGCCACGCCCCTTTGAGAGAAATCCCCCTCACCTCCCCTCCCCTGATTTTATCTAACTTAAAGCCCTGATTTCGGACACTCCAAGTGTTGTACCTTGGCGCTTTAATAACGTTTGCAAATGTTATTTAACCTTCAGTCTGGAGGATGCACAGTGCAGTGTGATCTGTCAGGATATGGACACCTGAATAATGACGAGTACACTACTTACAGGGCGCCTCCACACATTTTCTTAACAATATTTTCGTAGTTCTTGAACGCACAGTGCACACCCTTGGATTTGCGCGATATATAAAAGTTTTTAAGCCTGATTATGGATATTCGTATAAATTTGGGAACAAAGGGGTATATTATCAAGGGAGTTTATCTCCGCTTTTTTGGCTTTAAAAGCCAAGAAAGCGGAGATAAAATTATCTCCCTATTACCAAGCTGTCGCTAACACCAGTTAGTGACAGCTAATAGGAGATAGCGACCATCTTGGGCCCCGCTTTGCATGTCAGTGATATTTATCACTAATGACATGCAAAGTGGGCGTGCCAAGATGTTAGCGACTGGAAACAGTCGCTAACATCGCTATCTCCTATTACCAACTTTTGGAGATATTCGCGCTAAGCGCGAATATCTCCAAAAACTAACACCTGCCCTGAGCAGTTCTTCACCATGTTATCCAATGGGAGGTGGATAACATGGCTAAGAGCATTTGCTCGAAAATGCATGAATATCGCTGACTTTTCAGCGATATTCATGCATTGCGGCCGTTTTTTATCGCATTTGCGATAAACCTTGCTAATAGCAAGGTTTATCTGCGATAAAAATTGCCGATGTGCGGCGATAATTTTTGTCTCTAAACAAGTTAGAGACAAAAATTATCGCTAGTTGTTGGTAATATGTCCCAAAACACTTCAAACCCGATGCTTTAAATAAGCCGGTACTGTCCGGTACGGAGTACTGGCACTTTTTTGTTTTGAGAAGGAGAGTACCTGCACTTCTCAAGGGATACGTAATGCTTTTAACTGCAGAGCACCGGCCCTTCTCAGAAACAAGCAGGTACGCTTGTACAGAGTACATGCACTTCAATTTTTCCATTTAAAACACTGTTCAAAACATAACTTCATACTAAACTTGGGGTGGGAGCAGTGGTGGGGTCAGACTAAGGTTACATAGATAAGTGAGCAAAGGACCGAGAAAGAACAGCGAGTTAACCTCTGCAGTAGCGGATAAATCGCTAGGTTGAAGTATCTGCAGTGGCGATTTGAGTGTAACCTTTCGGTCATTTTATTGAACGCTCGCAGGGTAGCCTTGCATATTTTGAACTCTGGGTATCATGGGGGTGGAAGGAGGAGGAGTAAAACGCGGCGGTTTCCATCAAAGATCAAATACTACAAGGGCAGTAGCCAGGGTTTGGGTAGTGTCATTCGCCAGACTCAGCTTTTCATCGTTTTTGAGCATGATGAACTAAGCCTCAACAGAGAGAGCATATATCCTGGATGCTTCATTAAAGGCCAAAGCCTCTCAAAGGCTGAGAAGGCTGGGGGGTGGGGGAAAGGGGGGCTCAGCTGTAGAGCAAGCTACTCATCTTTTTGAGAATTCCCAAGGTTATTTCGTAAATTCGACATGAATTGGTATGACGCGTATTTCCTACTTCGACCGCTTTAAAGTTTAAACATTAGGATTGAAAGGGCGAGATTTTGATCGATACCTTATATCTATTGATCCAAACCTCGATCTGGTCGACTGAACCTTTGTTGCCTGTCTTGGAGGATGAAAGTGCCCCTGTACCAAACCAGTTCACCCAATAAAGGACTCTGCTCCCAAAGATCACAAACAACTTCTAGCTTTCAAAAGTTTATTGTAAAGATATGATAAGCTGCAAATACAGACATCTCAGAATGAGATTCACGAGATACACAGGTCCAATTACATACATGTGCTCTCGGAAAGCCCTCAGACGAGCAACGGAAATCACTAACACAAGTTCTAAGAATAATAAAGCTATCAGCATTGACGCATATCTCTCCTTCATTTAAGTTGGAGGAAAACGCACAGGTTAGGCTGTCCCTACCCTGCTCTAGATGGTATCCCTACTTAACCAAAACCCCAACCTAACAAAGGTGTCAGCAGTGAATGACCCCCAAGGGAAGTCACTCACTCTAAGTCTCTTGGTGAAACCTATAGTTCTCCAGTCATGACCCCTCTCTGCCTACCCATCAGCTCTCTAAAGGGTCCTCAGGCATCTGCTCTAACTCCACCCAGGGGTGCTGTCCCTAATACAAAACAGTCAACAACATTTGAGACGCCCCTCGCAAGACGCCTCTCACGTGGTGTAGCTTCTGGCTTTTTCCATGCTGCTTTGTGTTGGGCCTCATACGTTAGAGTTGACCTTGCTTCTCAGACTCTTCTCCGGCCCGCTGATACCCCTTAAACATTCCGGAACCCTCCTCCATGTCTGGGCCGTCTACTGAACAGACCTCTATTCATTCATTTATAATTGGATCCCCCCTTTCCTTGCAGACAGACATCTGCTGCCAAGAACCCAACTCTCATAGACTTCCAAAAAGGCCTGCAACATTTCTTGGCCCAGACATGTACGTGTAAATAAATGCTAAAACATTTCAGGCCTACAATATTTCTCATCATGTTTATAGCATTCAACTTCTTCATTAATTAAAGCATGTTAATACTCTTATTCTATTATTCAGTAAACATCTCTATAAATCATGGCCCATTTAATGCAATGACCAAAACATTAATACAATCTATGTCGTGAAAAGAAACACCTTCCCTTTTAGCTCTGGCCCTGAGGCCTACCACATTCTGCGTTTAACCACATACCATCTTACATTTTAACAGCTACACGACATGGATTCAGAAATAATCACATCTACTAAAATCATATAATGTCACACAATTCTGTATTAGTTCCACTTCTACTTAAATCTCTACATTAGCTATACATTCAGAATATAATTATAGATACTATTAGCACTCATGGCATTTCTCCTCATGATTTGTGCTTACTACAGGTAAGTGTGATGCACTCATACATTTAGGTCAGTTTGCGCTCTCTCAGTTCCCCCCTTTGATGACCTCTCGGGGTCATCACTAACATTTAAACTGCAGTTATTGGTAGCATAACTTGTCTCTGCGCTTCCAGAGCCCTCAGACTCCTGTACTGATTATCTTGTATGGCAGCCAATCTCTGCAGCTGTTCTCTTTGGGCCCTTTCTGACCTTCTTGCTCTGTACCATTTGTATACCCTCACCAATCCCCACAATATACTCCCACAGATCAATATTATGATGATAGGTTTTAGTATATACCACACAAAGCTTTTGCCTAAGGTGGAAATCCACCCTCCAACTGCACTCATTCCGTGGCCCACCTTTTCCCAGACATTTTCTCTACTCAAGTCTTCGATCTCCTTGTGAATATCCGTTATGTTCCTAATAACTTTTTCAAGGGGTTTTGAATTGTCTGGAATGTAAGTGCAGCATTCCTGGACCTTCAAAGCCTTACAGACTCCGCCCTCTTTTGCTAGTAGGACATCTAACGCAAGACGGTTCTGAAGAACCATAGCCCTTATCGATTGCATCTCTCCTTCTACCAGCATTAAGGACTGAGCAGTGCTGGCAGACAACCTGTCGACAACTGTTGCCAGTCGTCTAATTTTAACATCATTAAGGATTACTCCCAAAAGAGGGAACATAGCTCCAAAGACATCTCCAACCATTTCTGCATCTCCTATATCTCTCCTTCCCCTCGATGATGTCTTGCCCTCAATGATCACTAAGTCTTGTGCATGATATATTTTGGGGAAGACAATTGCCAAGTAACATGATCCATACCAGTTGTCAGGTAGTCTCACATAGGCATTTCTTCCACATACAAAATACACATTTGGAATCACTTGCATTCCTTTCAGGAAATCCTTAGTATAGTACTCTATATTGAAAGCATGTTCACAGTCGACTTCTCCCACGTATACATTTTCATAATACGTTTTGGCTCGGTGAAGACATAGCTTTCCTCTCTGCGTCTTATCTAAAGCTATTGGACCACTACTACCCTTTCTCTTGTGTGCCTTCTCTTCCTCGGTCCAATCTGTTTTCCATTGTCCTGATTTTTTCAAAATCTTTTGTCTCCTGTAACGATCATCCACCTGCCCTATGAACTTCTTCTCGACTTCTGACACCTTGCATGTCAGGTTATTCCTACGGGCATGTGAAGTATCTAAGGTAATCCAAGGAATGAAGAACTTGGCCAATCTGTCTTCACTCTTCCAGTAGTCCCATTTGTTCATCTGCTTATAATTTGGGACTTCTGGCAACACTGAATCATAATTGGAGAAATAGTATTCAAAACTATTTCTTTCATAAAATATACTAAGCAATAAGCTACATGTAATGCCATATGTCAGCGGGAGGTGATGGTATCGAATGCCTTCATCTACAGACGCCGGCAACTGCATGCAGACGTAACAATCCTTAACCTCCATGGCATCCACGTATTCATATAAGAGTTTAGCATAAGCATTTGACCTAAAGTCTCCTTGGGACTCATCTACGTGTAACCTACGGGCTTCTGCAGCTAGTAACGCTTTCTCTTGAGTGTTTTCCCTTTTCTCACCAGCAACAGTAGGTGTAAGCGTTTCTACAGAATTCACATCAGTTACCTTTGCCTCTTCCTCATGTCCCTTTACATAAGAAATTGTTACCACTAAAGCTATTAATATTATCACTCCTACTATTAGTGTACCTATTATACATTTAGCTCTGCGGTTCTGGGTGCCGGCCTCCATTTCGTCAGACAATGTGGCTCTCTCTTATCTTAGCAAAAAGTTCTTTTCCTCTCGTTCCTTTACAGTCTCTTTTTAATCCTTTTGTCTTTAGAGTCCACACAACTGGAAGCTGACAACCTTCTTCGCAAAAAGTCCTTTAACAGTTCAATAAAGACAACCCTAGCCCTTCTCCATCAACTCAAGGGAAGTTCCCTAAAATTCTCTGCTTCCTGGGCGCTAGGTAATCTTCTTTTTCCTGTTCACTTTATTTACAAAAGTCCTTTAACAGTCTACTATCAAGCCTGTGCCTGCAGCTTCGATAGCAAAGTTCAGTATTTCCAAACGAAGATTGTGCTCTTCATGTGCTGTTATCGTTGTACCAAAGTCGGGGAATTGCAATTCTGAAAGGAACATGTGTTTTAACTTGCTGAGGCGGGGAGGTCTGGGGAGCATGAATGTTAGTGACCCTTCTTGTTCGACTCCGGGTACCAACAGTCGTATTTCCACGGTGACGATGGGCTCAGAACTGGACACCACCACCGCTCGAATCCTCCCTGTCTCCTGCTTCACAGACATCTGTCGCCAGATATGTCCACTCAGGTGTGGAGTATCTTCTGTTAGGCACACGCACTCTTCTTGACCTTCTTCGGTCCGGTGCTTCAGCGCCCTGAGCACCTTCTTCCGGGTCTGAGTCTTCTGATATCGGAGGAAGGGTTACCTCTGGAGTTGACCTCAGGCTAGAGCTCCTTCTTTGCGGCCAATTAGCTTCTCCACGTGCCCTTCTACTCCTTCGTCTTCTTGTCTGTTCTCGCTCTCGGTCAGACCTGTCAGTGTCTGACTCGTACTCCCAGCTACTTTCTCCTTCTGTAGCGTCGTCTGTTTCGCTGTTGTACTGACCGTCCTCAGCTTGGTCAGACTCGTTCCCTGCTTCCGCTGGCACCTCTACAGCTTGGCTAGCCCCCTCTATGGCTTCTCGGTCCTCTGCTGGACTTCTATCCGAGAGAGGAGCTGTTTCTTCCCGAGGTGCTGGAACCCTTCGCGTATGTGACGCGTGGATCCAATTGGGCAAGCCTCCCACCTTCACAGCTGTGTTCGTGATCAGGATGATCTGGAAGGGCCCACGCCAACGAATATCCAAACAGCTTCTTCTCACATGTTTTTTCACCAGGACCCAGTCCCCAGGGTACAGGTCATGGCACGGGCCCTGGCACGATGGAACCTCGGCAGCCTGCACCTGAAGGGACACAGAACGAATGGCGTCAGACAGCCCCTTACAATAGTCCAGGATCATATCATCTGTGATATTTAACAGTGCAGTAGTTGGGACAGATGGCAGCCTCATTGCTCTCCCCATTAACACCTCATGTGGTGATAACCCCGTTCTTCTGTCTGGGGTACTACGAAGGCTCATGAGAACCAATGGCAGGGCGTCAGGCCAACTCAGGGTCGTTGAGGAACAAACTTTAGCTATTCTGGCCTTGATCGTGCCATTGATCTGCTCCACAATTCCTGAGGCTTCTGGTCGGTAACTGCAATGCAACTTCTGATCAATATTCAGAGCTGCGCAAATCATTTTCACAAGCTCGCTGTTAAAATGTGTTCCCCTATCTGATTCCAAAAAGGCCGGCACCCCGAAGCGCGGAATGAGTTCCCTGAGCAGTAACTTGGCCACTGTGAGGGTATCGCACCTACGTGTAGGGTATGCCTCAACCCATCTGGAGAACACACAAACAACCACCAGGACATAGCGGAGGCGGTTGCACCTTGGCATTTCAATGAAATCTATCTGCATTCGATTGAATGGACCTCCAGACCTTCCTATGTGGCTCAGTGCAACTGGTGTTCTTTTTCCTACATTCAGCTGCTGGCAGGTTACACAACGCTGGCACACTGCTTCTGCTGCTATTCTAAACTTAGGATTGTACCAAGTCTGTCTAAACACTCTCAGCATAGCATCTCTCCCTAAGTGTACGGGACCATGTATGAGTCTAGCCATTGGACTCACCATCTCATTGGGCAACACTGCTCTGCCATCTGCTGAGACCCAAAAATGGGACTCACCCATTACACATCCTGCCTTTTCCCATGTTTCTTTTTCAGAATTAGGAGCATTTTCTTGCATGTTTGACAGTTCATCCCAAGTATCAACAGTTTCCAGTATCATGGCTAATTCAGTCCTTACATTTATTCCACCCACTTCCACCTCTGTGAAAGAGTACCCTTGTTCCGCGCAATACCGCGCAACTTCATCAGCATATCTATTGCCTTTCGAAACGAAGTCCTCATTTCTGGTATGTGCGGTGCACTTTACAACTGCGATACCTGCTGGGCATTGCAACGCCTCTAACAACAGGCGCACAAACTCTCCATTGCGAATGGGAGAGCCTGAAGAGGTCATGAACCCTCTTTGAGACCATAACTGCCCGTAATCATGAACTACCCCATAACCATATTGGCTGTCGGTGTATATGGTGACTCGAATTTGATTGCTTGCCAAACAAGCACGTGTCAAGGCAATAATCTCGGCTACCTGAGCGGAGTGTACTCCTTCCAGGCACCCAGCTTCCACAACTCCAGTAATTGTACAAACAGCATAAGCTGCTCTCAACTGCCCAACTTCGTCTCTTACACATGAGCCATCGACAAAGAAAATTTCGTCTGGGTCGGTCAGTGGCTCATCTACGATGTCGGGTCTGGGTTTGGTGCATAGTTCAGTCACATCAAGGCAGTCATGGTCTGTACATTCATCATCATCCTCGATATCATTTGGGAGTGGCATCAAGGTAGCAGGGTTCAAAACAGAGCATCTCTTGAGGGTCACATTCTCTGCAGCAAGAATAACTTGCTCATATCGCGTGAGCCTGCTGTTGGTCAGATGCTGTGTTTTGGTCCTGGTCATCAACAGTTCAACAGAATGGGGCACGCACACCTCTAACGGGTGCCCCATGACGATATTTTCACATCTCTCAATGCTGACACCCGTTGCAGCAACGGATTTGAGACATCCGGGCAACGCTGCGGCTACTGGGTCTAAAGTAGCCGAGAAATAAGCAACTGGTCTACGGGCATTCCCATGGATTTGGACTAACACAGACAACGCGCAACCTTCTCTCTCACAACAGTAAAGAAAAAATTGTTTATTGTAATCAGGCATTCCCAATGCCGGAGCACGACACAGGTCCTCTCGCAGCTGTAGGAATGCCATCAAACAGTCTTTGTCCCATGGTACCGGATCGCTCACCTCCTTGTGCGTCAGTTTTTGCAAGGGCTTTGCTTTCAGTGAAAAGTTCACGATCCACTGTCGGCAATAACCCACCATCCCTAGGAACATCCTGACCTCTCTCTGTGTCTTAGGCGCATTCATTTTCATGATCGCCTCTATCCTGTCTGGTGACACCTTTCGTTTGCCTTTTTCTATTCGGTGTCCCAAGTACTGCACTTCTGTCAGGCAGTACTGCAATTTCCCTGGGGACACCTTGTGCCCATTGGCAGCTAGGTGATTTAACAAAGCAATGGAGTCCTCCCTGCAAGCTTCTTCTGTTTCTGACGCCACAAGGAGGTCGTCTATGTACTGGACCAGAACTGACTTCTGGGGCAGCACTAGACTTTCAAGATTTTTCTTCAAAAGCTGGTTAAAGATCGATGGGCTCTCTGTATACCCCTGAGGGATACGACACCATGTTAGGACGCGATTTTCCAGCTTAAATGCGAAAAGAAAATGGCTTTCTTCGTCCAGAGGGATTGAAAAGAAAGCCTGACAAAGATCGATCACAGTGAACCACTCAGCTTGGAATGGAATCTGAAACAATATCACTGATGGATTTGGTACCACTGGACAACACGAAACGACTATGTTATTAATCTTTCGAAGGTCCTGTACTATCCGAAATTTCCCATTTGGTTTCTGCAGACCCATGATCGGGGAGTTGCATGGACTACCCACGATTTCTTTCAGTATTCCCTGTTTAATCATGGACTCAATCACGGGTTTTATGCCTGCAATCGTTTCTGGAGTCAATTTATATTGGGGTGTTCTTGGGAACTCAGCATGCGGTTTCACTACAATTTTCACTGGGTCCACCCCTTTGACCAATCCAATCTCCTCCCCAGTGAAATCCCATACTTCTGGTGCCACTGTCTCTCTCAAGTCCCAGGGGAGCTCGTCTACTGTCAAAGTAGGGTACAGCTCCACGCATATTCTTGAGTTTGCAACCTTGAAATCTGCGTCATCATCATTGGTCAATACCTCCACTCCCTGAGGTGTACAGTATATAGTACAATTCAATTTACACAACAGGTCTCTTCCTAACAGACACACAGGACTTGAATCGCAAACCACAAACTGGTGCTCATCGCTGTACTTCCCTATTTTCACCTGTACCGGTTCTGTCAATTGGCTGGTTATTCTCCTGTTTGCGACCCCCACCACCTGTATGGTCTCTCCAGACATGGGCAGGTCTGGAACTGCAGCTGATCTAATCGTGGATCTAGTGGCTCCTGTGTCCACCAGAAATGTCGTAGGGCACCCTGCTACTTCTGCTTCCACATAGGGTCCCCTCTGGTCCACCTCCAAGGCTGCCCCGAGGGTGCAGTCTTCTCTTTCCACTCTCTGTCCGGTTAATGGGTCCACATAATAGCACTCTTCCCCTTCTACAAACAGGGGCATTTGTCTATAGGTCTTACCCATAGTCCCTACTCGAGGAGGTTGCGGGAACTGGGCTCGGGGAGGAGCCCCCCCTTTGAGCACCTTTCCTTGGTATGGCGTCACCCCTCTTGTAGGCGCGCTCTGGACCTCTTCCTCCTCTATCTCTTGTTCTCCTATCTCTACATTGTAGGGACACTCGCGTTTCCAATGCCCCACCTCGTTACACTGGTGGCACCTAGTCGTTTTCTTCAAGGCAGCTATATCTATTCTGGGTCTAAAGGTGGAACTCTCCTCATTGCCCTTGTTCTGACTGTACTGCTTCTTTCCTCCTGTACCTGTTCCTTGCTGCTGTTGCTGTTGTCCCCCCTTCCCTGCTGCCTGCATCTGTACCACCATCAACTTTTCTTTTAGTTTCTTAGCCTTGGAGTCTATCTCATCACAGCAGTACCTGGCATATCTCAGTATTTCGTCTAGGGGTTTACTTTGCCAACAAATCGAGTGTTGCTGAATCATTAAACTAATATCCGGTCTCAGTCCCAGGACGAACTTGGACACAAATTGCCCTATGTCTTTTGGATCCATTACATCCAAGCCGCTATACTGTTTAAACGCCTTCAGCAATCTCTCGTAATATTCGTGGACGGTCTCTTTGGGTTCCTGTCTTGTTCGGTCTATTCTGACCCAATCTATGTCTTGCATTGGCACTTTCTCTTTCAGCCAAGTCATCACTCTCTCGAATTTTGCCATCACAGTCTCGGACGGCCCATTAGTCTTAGCATCTCTCTCTGGCTCCGTTGTGGGCCACTCAGCGCTAACCTTGCATGCTGTCCACAGATCTCCTGGTACTACAATGTCAAACAGCGTGTTCAGATCTATCCATAGGACCTTTGAGATTTTTACAAATCTCTCCACTTGCTTGTACCACTCCACTGGATTTTCCCGTAATTTGGGGAAGGAGGTGGTAAAAGCAGCTAAATCTCCCCTACTCCAAGGGACATGTACATAGTTCCCATTTGCGACTTCACGCAAAGGGTAAGCTTCTATTCCCTGCTGTCCTCCAGGTGTCATACCAAGCGTGCTTCTCCTGCCGGTCCCTTTCTTGGACCACCTCTCTTCCCACTTATCTAGTGCCCTCCATGTCCTTATTCCAGCGATCAGTTCCCTTATGTGCGTTTTCAGCCCAATCGTTCTCCTCTCATCTAGGTCTCGATCTGTATAATGTAGCCTGTGGTTACCCTGTAATGCTTTGGTTCTTGACAAGTCCACCATATATTTGCCTGCTAGTTCGACTAACTTCTCATGGACTGCTCTCGCTTTTCGAGTAATGTCCTTTGCCATATACAGTATTTCATCCTGTTCATACATTTCCATTCTTTCTAAAGGCAGGGTACCATCTATCATGTCATCCAGGTCTGATCTTAAACTGGCGACATCGAGTCTCTTGGCTTTTATCTCAGCTCGCAATATGTCTTTCGAAGGGGGCTCACTGGTCTCCCTACCATCCCAACTTCGAGCTCTACGTTTGGGCTCGGGAGAGTTAATGGGTGCCCTCCCTTGCTCCCATCTCTCCAGGTCCCATGCTCGGCCATCCGATCTTGGAAGGTGATGGAACACGGGCCTGTTACCCCTACTCTTGCTCTGCCCATTCTCTTCTTCTTCTCTCCTCTCACCGCACACCTCTCTGTTATTTTCCCTCTGGTCGCTACTCTCCCTTGGCCTAGTATCGCTCAGTATCCGATACGATCCTTCCTGGTTCCCCATATTCCCTGGGCTGCGCTCATTTCCGTCATCACAGGGACTATGGTGCGACCTCTCACAACTCCCATTCAGTTCTCTGGTGCCGGGCACACAGTGTGGACACTTAAAGCTGTTTCTGTACTCTTGCGCTCTCCTCTCCTCTTCACTGAGTATTGGGCGCGCCACCCCTCCACTCCCGGGGCCCCCGTTTTCCAGGTCTGTTCTATCTCCTCTCCGGGCCCAATGGGTGACTCCCCTACTATCTCTCTCTCTACAGTCCCACTCCGGGCTGCTCTCCCCAGCCCCGCAGTGAGTCCGAGCTCGGCTGTCCTGACTTTCCCTTTCAGCTTCTGCAGCTATGATGCTCTTTTGAGCCTTCACTGCCTCATCCCACTGCTTCATGTACTCATTTAGCTCTTGAAAGGATTTTCGTCCAGATCCCCTCAGATCCATTGGCCATCTAGGGCCCCCAGGATCTCCTCCTGGGTCCCCTGCTGTGTGCATCGGGGTGCTCCACTCTCTCGGTATCGGCATCTGACTTGGGGAATTGATCGTATCGTTCCTTCTTGCCTTCTCTGCTCTTTCTCTGTCCTTCCGTACCCGTTCTTCCCCTCTTGCTCTCTCTTGGTCATATATCGATATTATAGGACCTATGGTAACAGGTACCTGTAGTGCATCTGGTAATGCGTAGGATGTGGCGCTTTCCGTTTCCGGCGCTCTTTGTACCACAAACCTCCCGACTACCTGTTGCACCTGACTAGGCTGGGACAGCTCTTTCTTTGCCTCAGGATCCCACTCTGAACTGGGAAGCGGTCTATGCTCTCCTGCATTGCCCCCCTTTTCTCCTTCAGTATGCTCGACCTCTCCCCCTGCTCTATTATACGGGGGTGGCCTGTCTGTCAGTAATCTGTTTATCAGGCTGTCCTCTGTTTCGCTCTCATCATCTTCTTCTATGGGGCTTTTATTTACGGGCACCTCTAACACTGGGTACAGTTTATTTACTTCCAGGTTATGCACTCTCCATCTTTTAGCATCCGCATCCCACCTGGCATCCTGTACTGCCCTTACCGATCGTTTCACCCTTTCTTGTTGTCTGTTCATATTCTTTTCATGCGCTGCCCTAATCCATGCTTCGAGAGCTTCAAACTGGGTCGGTCTAGGCAAGGGTCTCATTGAGGTCATGACTGATTTTAATCGATGTAACACCTCTAATCTGAACGTCCCGTACTTCGGGAACGTCAGTTCCTCATTTCCTTCAGTAATCTTACTCCACTCTGATATCCAAAGGATCGTATGCAGCCCAACATTCACTGCCATATAACGAGCTGGCGTACCCTCCGGCGGGGCTTCTTCCCCTTCATACGATCCCCGCTTCTCTTTTTTAAACACCTTTCTCAGCCATTTAAAACACTTCATAATTATGCGCACAATATCCAGCCTCGCTACTCTGTTTACTTCCTGATGACAATCCACCAATCCTGTCGCGGCTTTGCTAGCTTGGCCTATCGCAGCGCGGTCTTTCTCCGGTCGGCCAATCACGTCGCGACACTTTCTGACGTCACTTTTCTCCGCTTCGCAGCAGCACCCCTCCTTTCTCAACTCGTCTCCCGGTTATGCATGCGTCCCATTCATACACCGAAAAATGACTACTTCCGACCAAGCGGTCACTTCTCTCGACTGTACGTCCACAGTCTATATGTAATTGTCAACACAACTGACGAAATGTCTATCGTCTCTCTGATAGGTTGCTTACACACACAGTAACTTCCGACCAGCGTCCGTTACTCACGCACTCACTCTTACGTTCCCCCTATCTCGGTCTTTCGGGTGATCAATGGTACCTCATGACCCCCTTCACACTAGTTGACAATTACTCTGGGTGTCCGATACACCCGAACCACTTAAGCTCTCCTTGAACTTAAGATTTCCACCGGTTGCGCGCGCTCACAACCTGTTCCACAGTCACTCTACAGACATTCAACTCCGCCAGACATTACAACATAGATACAATACAAAAACACCGCAATCTAACACGCATAACCCTTTATACTCACTCTCGACCGATACTGCTGCTTTTTCTGTCTCACGTCATCCGGATCTTCTCCTGCGGGCGGTTCTTCCGATCATCGATCTCTAGGGGCCTTGGGGTAAGCTAACCTGGCCTAGGTCACCGTCCTCAAGAAGGCAACCATCCTCTATAGCTACCAACTGAAAGGGCGAGATTTTGATCGATACCTTATATCTATTGATCCAAACCTCGATCTGGTCGACTGAACCTTTGTTGCCTGTCTTGGAGGATGAAAGTGCCCCTGTACCAAACCAGTTCACCCAATAAAGGACTCTGCTCCCAAAGATCACAAACAACTTCTAGCTTTCAAAAGTTTATTGTAAAGATATGATAAGCTGCAAATACAGACATCTCAGAATGAGATTCACGAGATACACAGGTCCAATTACATACATGTGCTCTCGGAAAGCCCTCAGACGAGCAACGGAAATCACTAACACAAGTTCTAAGAATAATAAAGCTATCAGCATTGACGCATATCTCTCCTTCATTTAAGTTGGAGGAAAACGCACAGGTTAGGCTGTCCCTACCCTGCTCTAGATGGTATCCCTACTTAACCAAAACCCCAACCTAACAAAGGTGTCAGCAGTGAATGACCCCCAAGGGAAGTCACTCACTCTAAGTCTCTTGGTGAAACCTATAGTTCTCCAGTCATGACCCCTCTCTGCCTACCCATCAGCTCTCTAAAGGGTCCTCAGGCATCTGCTCTAACTCCACCCAGGGGTGCTGTCCCTAATACAAAACAGTCAACAACATTTGAGACGCCCCTCGCAAGACGCCTCTCACGTGGTGTAGCTTCTGGCTTTTTCCATGCTGCTTTGTGTTGGGCCTCATACGTTAGAGTTGACCTTGCTTCTCAGACTCTTCTCCGGCCCGCTGATACCCCTTAAACATTCCGGAACCCTCCTCCATGTCTGGGCCGTCTACTGAACAGACCTCTATTCATTCATTTATAATTGGATCCCCCCTTTCCTTGCAGACAGACATCTGCTGCCAAGAACCCAACTCTCATAGACTTCCAAAAAGGCCTGCAACATTTCTTGGCCCAGACATGTACGTGTAAATAAATGCTAAAACATTTCAGGCCTACAATATTTCTCATCATGTTTATAGCATTCAACTTCTTCATTAATTAAAGCATGTTAATACTCTTATTCTATTATTCAGTAAACATCTCTATAAATCATGGCCCATTTAATGCAATGACCAAAACATTAATACAATCTATGTCGTGAAAAGAAACACCTTCCCTTTTAGCTCTGGCCCTGAGGCCTACCACATTCTGCGTTTAACCACATACCATCTTACATTTTAACAGCTACACGACATGGATTCAGAAATAATCACATCTACTAAAATCATATAATGTCACACAATTCTGTATTAGTTCCACTTCTACTTAAATCTCTACATTAGCTATACATTCAGAATATAATTATAGATACTATTAGCACTCATGGCATTTCTCCTCATGATTTGTGCTTACTACAGGTAAGTGTGATGCACTCATACATTTAGGTCAGTTTGCGCTCTCTCAGGATCATAAACAAAAAACCAATATTTGTCAACCACCTAGGTCCCATTAAAGCCAGAGAGAGCTGGGGAAGAGGCAGACACCGTACCGCCTCCCGAGGTCGAGAAAGTGGGCGCCATGGCAGCTGGAGGACAATGGAAACCAGTGAGGTGTCTTTACAAGCGTCCTCACAGTCACCTTTGTAGCGTGCGTGCCACGAACTGTAAATCGTTTTAGGTCACTAAAATGCAAGCCATTGTGTTGAATAAACTCTGAAACACATAGATACGTTCTTACAGATCAGTGCCCCTTAAAGACTGATAGAGAATAGGCAGACAAAGTCCCACATGCCTGACTCAACCTATCATCTTTCTGATACTGTTAAAATGCGTGACATTCCGATCGGTAGAACTAATGTCCCTGGAAGGCTACGGCGGACTGTGTCCAATGTGTAGTGTGCTTTAATCAGCTTTTCATAATAAATATCATTAGAACATGGCTTTGAAAAACAGCAGCCAAGTGAAAGTCAAAGGTCAAAGGCCTGAACCTGAAGAAGTGATAATGGCTCATTGGTATTGATGCCTAACAGTCTATCAGGGCCTCTGGTAACAGGGTCTTTCAAGAGTTCCCTGGTTCCGTGGTCAAGTTCAGTCACCCTCTGAGGTAAAGATTAGGCCTGGGCAAAGCACTACGCTACACCTGCGTAGTTTGCGCTACTTCGCACTACGCAAACTGCACGTAGCACAGTGCAAATGCGTAGCGTAGCGTAGCGTAGCGTAGCCTAGTGCAGCGGTCTTTTTTTGCTTGCTCGTTGTCCTTAACGTCAAGTTGGCGACCGCGTGCAAGCAAAATGACATCCCGGTGAGACTTTTTCCTCATTCGCGATCAGCAACATCAAGTTGCTGATCGGGAGCATGGAAAATAAACCTCCCGGCGAGATTCTCAATGCGGGGAGGTCAGGTTTCTCATTGCAAGTGGCCGCGTATGCTCGTGACCTCTCACGATGAGAAACTACCAGTCCGCGTTGAGAAAGCTGCAGCTGTAGTACAAATCTTCTCAAGCGATAGAAAACGACAGCTCGCACTGTGCAAGATGCCGTTTTCAATGATTGCACAGTGCCGGATGCTTGTCTGCACTGTGCAATCATTGAAAACGGCATCTTGCACAGTGCAAACATGCTACTACACAGCTCGCGTAGTTCTCCGGGTAGCTTGCGTAGTGCGAAGTGCACTTTGCGTAGCTTCGTGAAGCGCTACTTCGCAAAATATGCCCAGCCCTAGTAAAGATTCTCTGGAGGTCTTGTGCTAGCGCTACTGTCACGTAAACTGCATCACACATTTGTTCGACCCAGTGTTAACCTGAAATATTGAAGTTCTAGCTTGTTTTACAATGGGTAAGTTTATTGATTAGCTTCAGTTTTCATTCGGGCAATACTCGCAATTTTCATGAAAAGGGTATGTACCTACACTCCAAATAAATGTATCTGTTGTTTCACCAACCCTGCGTGCAAAGGAAACCAAGATGCCAGTGGCGGAACAAAACGAGAGGGTGCCCCCCTGCAAAGTACATGGAGGGCCCCCCTTCCCGAGCCACCTACCACGGGGGCTGCGGGGGCTTATGTAATGCTACTGCAAAATGCCAGATTTATTTGAGCACGAAATGTCCTAGTGGTTGTTCTCAAAGTGTTCTGTTATTGTATCAGTGTGTGAGTCCTTGCCAGAACTGAAATGTGTTTGTGGATCTTTAGGTATTGATGATTTTTGATTTGATGTATGCATGTGTTTTATACTATTAATATAGGTGCTCTGTGAATGTTTGACCCTGTGCAGATGCTCACAGCTCACAGCTCACACCTCAGGAGCAGGGTACTGTGTTCCATTTGGTATGCATTTGAGTCAGTCTATGTGGGTTTGAATGCACATGTATGCTGTGTGTCTTGCATGTGTCTACACAAGTCCATTTAAGAACTAATCCACAGAAATAAGGTAACACAATAGAGCACCCGCTGAGCCAGCAGGCATGGCTGTTCTGACAACCTCTGGGGGGTAGTATTAAAACATTCAGGTTGGCTGAATAGAGCCTTGTTGGTTCTTAGAAATGTTCAGACTGAAATGCTTTACAGCCTGTCCACAGCACAGACTCGGTTACTGTTCACAGCCCCTTGTGAGGATAGATATGGTGAGTGTCTTCTGACTATTTACTGGAAAAAAACACACTCAGGTAATTGTTTAAGATTCGAAACACCAGCTGCTCGTCCAGCGATAATGCTGTACTATTTAAACCAATGCTGGAATTGTACTTTTGACTGAGTCCTACTCGCAGTGTGTTATTGTCAGTACAGTCACTGCTCTCCCTCGTGTTGTATTTTGGTTATTGACTGTGCTTGTGACACTTTCTAGTACTTCTTCACTGCAGTGTCACCACTCACCTGTGCATGGTGCTCTTATATGTCTTTAAAGATGTACTTGCATAAATCTCAAACATAATATCCGAGTTTGTCCACTGTTGTATATCTGTAATTTGTTTGATGATTTAGCATTCACAATGTGTTGATAAAATTGTCGTAATGATTTTTAAGTACTTTCCTCAGAGCTTGTTTCACGGAGACGCAGTTATATGTGATTTTTCCAAGTATAACCCTCACAATCCTTGCCTAGTTGTTCATATTACTTGACTTTAGAGGAAGGTCGGATGACCCCTTGTTTATTACCCACGAGTTCCGTTTGAGTCAGGACAAAGAAGTTCAAAGCCCACCATGACATTTCAGTGTCACTCCTGCTTGTCTCAAGTTTCAACTCCTCCATAGTATGATCAGAAAGTTATATGGACACATATGTGACCCAAACAATTTGCTAAACTAACAATCTATCGAACACAACCTAATCTAGCCAGCATTTTCTGAATGGAAAGTATAGCCATGTCCATTTTCTCACCAAATATTCCTGGGGCCTCATTTATGAGGCAGTGCTTGACTTTTACGCCGCCGGTGCGTCACTTTTTGTGACGCACCAGCAGCGTAAAAAATGTGCCTTCTTGCACCATATTTACAAAGTGACGCATCTAGGTAGATGCGTCACCTTGTAAACCCCTGCGCTACATTATATCTACGCCAGGTATAATGTATGCAGGGGGGGCGTTCTGATATAAGATTTCACTGCGCCACTTCTCGGACACAAATGCGTCAATTTCTTACGCCTGCCTCACTTTTGTGACACACTCCAGCAATGTGTCACTTTTGCGCCATACAGATACGTCAGAAATATTGACGTATCTGTAATCCTTGCGCCATGATGCGTCATACTGTAAATATGACGCATCATTGGTCTCGCAAGGAGGGCGCAGTGAAAAGTGACGCATCGCTGTTTTCACGCAGCGATGCGTCACTTTTCATAAATGAGGCCTCCGGGGTTTAAAACCCTCGTCAGCTCCTAAAGGCAGCTATAATGTTAGTCATTTGGGTATGAGAGTGTGGGTTTGAGCTGTCCTTCTCGGAATTTTAAACAAATTGAAATCACCTGCTGCTAAATTTAAAAGAGAGATTTGAGCAATATTTTTTTTTTTAAAACTGCCCCAGCACCTAAGCTCATCCTAATGTCGTGTACTGATAGCCACCTTACTGCAGTGTCACTCTCTCGTCTTATCACACTGGCAGATTTCCACCACTTACTTGCGATGGCACTGTCCCTCTTAGAAAAACACAGGGCAGAAAAAGTCTAATATCTGCCCACCTCGGTTACACCATTTTTCTGAATCCAGTTTCAACAAGATGGATTCTGCACAAGAATAACAGCTAGCTCTTCATTCAAATATACTGTATAAGGCATTCAGACGTTCCATTTTCCTTCAAACTCCACATCATCAGAAGAGCACATCCTCAGTAACCAAACGGTGAGTGTGGAGAACATTTCCCCTTGAGCTGTCGGTACCTGCTTTACTTTTTAACACAAATGATGGCCTTGCACTCCCTTGTAACCCCGGATACTGGTAAGTATATGTTACAACATTTCATCATTTTATTTCAGATCCTAGCCACCCATACGCGTCGATGCAGTTCTTCCATCTGTGGGTGTTGTCACTGTTAATTGGGGACCAGTTTTTATATGCTGCTTCCTCAGTCTTCACAAAATAACAGCCAGGTACCTAATGCTAACATTGATGGATGCTGTGGGAAGGATCCAGTTGTGGATGAATCAGAACAATGGATGGATGAATGAATGGAGGGATGGGTGGGTGTACACATTTATAAATGTGAATAATTACCACGATTTTCATCATCCACACCTACGTGGAAGTGGGTGCTTAACATTGATCGGTCAAACGTTGTACAATTAGCATCTCTGAAGCAATTATTGTAACTTCATTCTCCATCTGCTGTAGGAATTTTAATGTCTGATCCATAAAGGTTGTACTCACCGAAATGTCCGGACCACAAATCAAACAGCATTGGAGAATTATTGAGCTTAGAAGGAATGGGTATGGAAGATTAGACCAAATGAGACACACTGTTGTGTCATGCACAGTGGCACTAGGCAGAAACCTATGTTAGAGCATCCTATGAAAAGGGACACACTCAGAAGAAGGAATACATGATATTAGAGGCCGTAAGGAGCAGCAGATACAGGACTCTACATCCATAGAGTAGGTGCAGATATTCTCCGATATTCGCCCATTCTAGTGCTTCGATCTTCTTAGAAAACCTTCTCAACCAATCAAGAGCTTTAAAAACAAAAGATATGATATCACATATGAGCATGAGTGTAACTGGGTGTGATGGCCCCAATACTTTATTTTTATTCACGAAACAGTAACTTTTCGTGACAAGTTTGGACCTTTCCCTTTTGTCAGTCTCAGAAGTAGGAACATTGGATTTTCAAGAGTATATTCAGTTTATAAGTGGAATCCTGTGAAGATGAAACTTGTTTTACAATCTCGACACAGCAATATAAGGAATATATGATGTTACCACGATTGCAAGTTCCACGCATGGCATTACCACGCGAATTTTAGTTCGCAAGTGGCTTTACCACGCTGGAATTTACAACAATGGATTATAACACGCGTAGAAACGTCCACTAAGCACAAATGAAACATAATGAAATTGATAGGCAAAAAAAGTATGTCAAGAGTTTGTAGTAACTGCTTAACCCATTCGATCGTTTTTTTTCAACATTCAAAAACAACAAATTACCCTAGATTTATAAATTCTTTTATTTTACTGTGCGCTTAAATATTTATATATTTTAAATAAAGATTATTTACTTACCTTACACCTTCCCGTCTTTCACCAGCAGCCCTTCCTTCCATCCACCATCGAAACAAGCGTCAAAACACGTCTACCAACATTAAAAACGGACTGCTATTTTGACGTACACGGCACGTCTTTGGGGGAGGCACTTTCCTTTTTCTTCAGTGGTACTGAAGTGCGTATTTTTATTTTCGAAGTAACCTGCTCCTTTGTTTTAGTTTTTTTTTGGGGGGGGAGACCCCCCCAGCCCCCCCAAATACCCCCCCCAGCCCCTCCCCAGCCCCCAAGCCCACGCAGAACGACTGGAAGGAATACCACGTCTCCCCCCCAAAGCCCACGCAGAACGTACTTGCGTGGTAGTGGAGGTCGTGGAAGGCACCCGCGTTTAAAAGACGTTTTCGTGGTAAGTGACTCGTGGAAAACGTTATTAGTGGTAATTACTTCGTAGTAAATGATGTTTCCCCAATATAAGAGCGCACCCTTGTTGTCAGTTTTTCCCATGAGAAAAATATAGCACTAAAAGCAGCCTTAGCTACTAATCTAGTTCACCCTGGGACATGGGAGACTTTCAATGATGTGTACTTCGCATTAAGATACAAATATATACATCAGGGAGATGGAAATACTTTTTGTGACACCCTTATATCAAATTACACCTTGTAGGTCTTAAACCCTATAACCACAAGACCTCCCACACAATTTAAGAGGTTGTCTATCAAAAAGGCAGTACTACTGGCTTTGTCAGGGTGTTACCACATTAATAACAATAGCCATATGTCATATTTAGCATTGCATGGGGGTGTGGCTTGATGCCAAAGGAGGATGGTGGCAAACCGAGTGTCTCTCCTTGGGATGGCGCGGGATGGAGACAGCGTCTAAGACGCCTCTTCACTCAAGGATGGGTGTTGTCAAGCGGGAATACCTCATAGACTTCAGAGGTAAATTTGGCTCCACTTGAGGCTCTCCCTACCCCAAGAAACATATGTTTTATTGGTAGCACAGTTCCCTTCAGAGTAATGCCCACCATTTTGTAAAATGCTTTCCTGTAAACTGAGCGGCCCCTTAAAAGCAGCACATTCGTTTTCCTTAAACTTGCAACAGTGCTCTCCTGGATAGCTATTGCTTCTATTGGCCTTCAGAATGGCCTGCATATTTAATGTTTTTTCATTCTGAGACCACTCTTCAGTACAAGGCAATGACTGTGTGTTAGACCTTGCATCTTTGGTGTGGTTTCCCCCTATCTTTTTGCCTCTACCTCCTGTACTTTTTTATGCTGTGCTGGATTTCGTTTTTGCTGGTTTAGATGCTTTGGGCACTTTGCCACTGCTGTTCAGTGTCAAAGTGCAAGTGCTCCCTGTGTACATTGTTATTGTGATTGGTTATCCATGATTGGCATATTTGTGTCACCAAGAAGTCCCTAGTAAAGTGCACTGAGTGTGCCAGGGCTGGTGATAACAAATGCTATTAGTGGGCCTGCAGCACTGATTGTGCCACCCACATGAGTAGCCCTAAAATGGTGACTCCGGCCTGCTACCGCAGTGCCTGTGTGTAGTCTGTGAACTGCCATGTCCTCCTGGTCAGTGTCCCCACTGACCAGGCTTAACCCTTCCCTTTCTGTACACATTGGTCATCTCTATGGAATGCCCAAGGTACCCCCTTGGGCAGGGTGCAGTGTATGTGAAAGGTAGAGCATGTACTAGTGCAGGTGACATGCTCTGGTAGTGAATTACAGCCATTTTCGTTTTTCACTATTGTAAGGCTATCTTGCCCCATAGGCTATCATGGGGAATGCTGGCTACAATGGCTACCAGCAAATCTTCCCATAGGAGCAAGATAGGACATAAAAGTCTGGTATCCCTGAACTCAGAATTTAATAACACATCTTTTAGTAAAGGTTGTTTTTAAATCCTGTTTTTGAGAACAGCACTTTTAGAAGTTGCTGTTCTCTTGTCTGACCTTTTTGTGTGCCTTGGCCTGTTTGTGAATTGACTGTCTGGTTTGTGAGTGACAGTGGCTGGGTGGCTCCCAGAGGCTGAGTGGGCCATCCCTGGGCTGAATAGCTCCATCTGCAACTAGAGTGGCGGGAGGGGGTAGCACCTGGGCCTGAATAGGGCTGTGCCTGCCTTCTACAATGCTGGCTCCACCTCCTGCTGGGCGGCTGACAACCCTACCCTTCTCTCTGAAAGGAAAGGAGAGGCCAGGAAAACAAAGTGCTCAAGGAACACCCAGAACTGGTTCAGACTGGGCGCAGAGCCCTCCTGCACAAAGGTATCAAAGACCTTTAGGGGTATAAGTACAGGACCCCTGACTACAGAAAATTAGATCATCCTGGAATCAAGAAGGAACCTCTGCCAAGGAGAAAACTGAAACTGAAGAAGGACGACTGTTCTGCTGTTGCTCTGCTGGACTGACCTGCTGTTGCTTTGCTGCCAAGAAGAGGGGAAGGACTTTGCTTTGTGCTGTGTCCCCTTGCTTGAAGGAATCTCCAAGGGCCTGAGAAGAGTTGGCTCCCTGTTAAGAAGTCCCAGGAACAAAAGGACTTAACCCCAAGCTTCCCTGAACTCTGCTGATAGATTTCTGTCCTTCCTAGAGTGCTTTGGCCAGTTGTGATGCCTCTGGAAGTTGTACCTGTGTTGGGAAGCTGGAAACCAAGGTTTTAAAGACTTTCTGCAAGTTTTGTCGCATTGCTCGCTTGCGGATTGCATCCCCGTCAGTGCGAGGAAATTCCTGCCGCTACGAAGGCCGAGATCGTCGCAGCACCTGTTGCCGCTGCCAGAGTCGTCGCATTCGTCATTAGCGGGACGCACCAGTCTGGTGCGGGAAGAATACCATTGCTGCGAGTGTCGTCGCAGAGCCTGTTATCACTGGGTGAGATCGTCGCACTGCCTGCTTGCAGACCGCATCAAGTGACTGGAGTGTCGTCGCAGAGCCATCGCATTAAGGAGCTGCGAGAGGAAGATCGCCGCTGGATCGTGCATCATCGCCCCGGAGATCGACGCAGCCCCAAAGATCATCCCATCGTGCCTTTGCAAGCTTTTTCACTACGGAACCTCCGCACCGGAATCCATACAAGGTATCGCATCCCTCCCCGTACAGACTGGAGTCACCCCAAAACACCCGCTACATCGAGCGGGGTTATCGCATCGCCTCCCCAAGGTCTCAGGAGTGACGCATCGCTTGTTTTCCACCGCACCAGCTTCTGTTTTGGAACTTTGTCATATTTAAAGGTACTGTTGGGTAAACGTGACGCAACTGTGAACTTTTCAAGCAACTGTGGATTATTTTATGGCAACTTTAGAAACTCTTTTGCAACCATATTCTTGAACTGTGTATGTTGGATTTTTGTCGTTTTGGTCTTGTGTAATTTATAATTAAAAACCTTTATTTTTCTAAACTGTTGTGGAGTCAGTTTGTGGTGTTTTCAGCGTGTTACTGTGAGTGTTGGTATAAATACTTTACACATTGCCTTTGATAAGCCTTGACTGCTCATGCCAAGCTACCAAGGGGGTGAGCAGGGGTTATCTAAAGAGTGTATCCTCATTACCCTGACTAGAAGCAAGGGTCCCTATTTGGACAGTGGTACCTGCCTCTGCCAACTAGAGACCCCCAGTTCTAACACTGTGACATAGTGCTTTTCAAGTAAATACCTTGCTGGTAAATGTGCTTTTGCTATGTTTTGGTGGCAATTCTTATTCAAATACTTCTAGCTCTTTGTTCCTCCAAAGATGAATACATTTCATCTCTTTATTTTCCAGTATTATATGCCTTTACTGCTTAAGCTATTTTATTGCCTGGGTCTATATTTTCAGCCCTTCTTGTTGTTGGTTAGGGGCACTATCTGGTACTCATGGGATTTAATGGTATTTTACATGAGTATGAAATATGTGTCTTCACACCGATAATTCATATTTGACGTAAGCGTTGGCTTTGGTGTCATTAAATATTGTCTTCTCTATCCGAAGACTGAAAGAAACAAATTCCTCCTCAATGCACTCAACGCACAAGTTAATTAGAAATTCTAAATTTTTTCCAAAAGTTTCAACAATGGAAGACTTTACAGCTTCTCTCTGTAAGGGTAACTCCTGGGAAACCTTCAACCAAGCGCTTGAAAAAAAAAACGTCCTTTCCTACAAACTCTCCTCCTGCTGTCTCCTTGGATCTCTTGTTGGAAGAGATTTGTGATTTTCGCCCTTATCTATTGAGGAAACCAATTCAAAATTACATCATCTTACAGACAGTTAGTCTCAGATGGAGGAGAGGCAGAATATAGCGTAACAACATATTTCCTCCTTTGGAATGACTGATCTCAAGGTGGATGCCCTTCATCCCCATGTTTCCTCCCTTCAGAAACAGGTTGAGGACATTGAAAACAGAAATATAAAGAATAATCTTTGCATATATGGATTACCGGAAGGCATGGAGGGCTCTGAGCCCCTCACCTTCTTTTACATTCATTCTTCCTAAATTACTGGACATGTCAAAAGGAACTTCCCTCAATATCCAGTGTGCTCATAGATTAGGTTGCCAATCTGCTGTTGCCTCCACTTCAAGACGACCAAGAGATGTTATCATATATTTTTGGGAATATACTGACCAGCTTAAAGTTCTGTCAGCAGTCTAATCAGCAAAATGCATTTCTTGGTCAGGTAACTCTTTGTATTTGCACAGCTGACAAACGCAGAGAATTTCTAAATATGAGATGAGACCTTTATTCTCTTGGAGCTCGTTATGGTCTCTTTCACCCTTGCTTATTTAAAGTTACTTATAAAAACAGGACAACTACATATGAGGATCCCAGAAGATTGAAGAGCTTAATCAAATCTTGCAAGATGGAAAGCATGGATACCTCGGGAGCATCTAGCTTTCAATCCATTGAAATGTGATGGATCCTCTTTGTTGATTCTGAATACCTCAAATGAATTTTATATATTATTATGTTGCTTATTAGTTGTGTAATGTTCTACTCTTTGAGAGTTGTCACAATAGATACTCCCTACTGATTATTCATTTTTTTCCCTTACAGGTGTTTTTCTCTTGTCTGTACCACTCCTCGTCTCATGGCCTGTGTGCTGCAGTCTTTCTCATACCCTTTACTGCAGATTTTGAATGTTTCACCTGTTCCAAGTGGTCTCATCCTCCTGTCTTTTTTAGGAGGTTTTAGGTATGTTTTGTTTTCTCTTCATTATCCTATTACTGTTCGTTTTTCTCTTTCTTTCTAAGTCTCTTCTTCCTCTTTATAACATTTGGCTCTTTCTGTATCACTGTATTTTCTTACTTCCTTTTCTACTATTTGCTTCCCCTTTGTTCCGTCTTAAAGTCCTCTTGATTCAGTTGGTTTTTAAATGGTTTTTATCCTGTTTCTTACACAATTTGTCTGGTCTAACCATGTTCTTTTTCTTTCAACTGATTTTATGTCTTTAAAAATAGTTTTTGGGAATGTCAGGGGTTTAAATTCCCCCGTTAAGAGACAGTGTGTTTTAGCCCATATGTCACATCTTGGAGCTAATGTAGCTCTAAATCAGGAATTGCACCTTATGGAAAATGAATCTTTAAAACTGAAAAGATGTCGGGTAGGTGAAGTCATCTTCTCGCCAGGTGATAGTAAAAGAAACAGAATTATTACTCTTTGTCATAAATCACTTTCTGTTAAGTTGCTTTCTCAAGAATCTGATAATAAGATTTGATGGTTATATACCAAACTATTGGCTGGGGAGTTTCCAGTCTCTTTGTTCAATGTATATGCCTCCACTACTGGTGACTGTATCTTTTGGTCTGGCCTTACTTAGCAATTCTTACAATATCCCGATGATAAGTTTATTCTAGCAGTTTAGTGTAAGGGGGGACAATGTTTAAAAGGCTACCTAAGCGGGTGGCACAATCAGTGCTGCAGGCCCACTAGCAGCATTTTAATTTACGCCCTGGGCACATGTAGTGAACTTTACTAGGGCTTGTAAGTAAATTAAATATGCCAATTGGGTAGAGACAATATTACCATTTTTAAAAGAGAGAGCACATGCATTTTAGGATTGGTTAGAAGTGGTAAAGTGCTTAGAGTCCAAACACCAAGAAAAACCAATTCTGCAAAATGTGGAGGGTAAATTCAAAATGTTTGGGGATGACTCTCCAGAAAGGACCATTTCCAATACTCCTCCTTTCGGACTACTTAATCCTGTAGAAAAAAAGTCTCAGACAAAAAACAGAAAAATACTAAACGGTTGGTGAATGGCAGACAAATCAAATGACTCCACTCCATTTAACTTTTTTTTCCATTATACAGAAACTTCTTTCAGCTAGCGGTCATCTCTAAATCTGATAGACAGTAGTCCATCTATTTTGCAGAAGTAACATGCTCTGCCATTCTGGAACATGGAGTACCATCTGTCAAAAGCTAAACCAGGCCGTAGATCTGCAAGTAAAACGTTTGACTTGGATGCTCCACTTGGTGTACCTGATTTCTGCTCTTTGGTATTCAACCCAATATTGCACCTAGGTCTCAGTCCATAGTGAACTGATGCTTTTCCACAGTGCTTTACTCTTTGTAGGTGTTGTCTGCCTTAAACATTTTAAAGTTGAAATGTCTGGTTCCCCCATATCTATTTTGATAATCTTGGTGTTTTTTTTTTTTGCTCATTAAGGTTTTCTATATTTTTATAAATTAGTCTGAGAATGTCATTCGTTTTTATTCCCTGCTTTACCTGCTGCTTGTGCAATAGTTCACATGGGATGAAGCGAGATTCTCTCAGAACCTTGTTGTGGTAATGCCTCTCCCAAACCTATAACCCCATTTCTGATACCTACCAATGTAGATTTCAGAGTGGGGTGATAAAACAACAAATGCCCACACAGTCAGAGCAGTTTATGCAAGAAGGTCAAAGAAGCTAGTAACTTTATTTGTATCGATTAGTTATAATCATACAAGGGAGTAAAGCAATGTTTAAAATTCATAAGAGAAAACTTGGGTGGGGAAATGTCAGGTGTTTATAGCCATCGTTTAAAGTGCTGGAGTGTGGGATAAAATTAGTTGTCAAGCTGTTTCATGAAGTAAAAAAATCACACAGCCGCTTTTAGTTTGTGGATTCAACATTGCTTGTAAGTTCCCAGATGCCAGGATTGCCTATGTTTTTGATGTTAGTGACTTTTCCCCGACTAGCAACCTGGCCCAGGTATAACAAATTATTTTGAGGGGCCGGAGGCCATAAGTATTTTTAATGTGCAGATTGACAGCTTTGAAATGTGCGAATGCTGTCCAGAGGCTGTCCAGTAAAGGACTTGTCTTTAAAGTGCTTAAATGCTGACTGAAGGTTGTCCAGCACTTGACTTTTCTGGCCGCCTCACATGAACCTGATGTAAAAACAAATTTCATAAGATAAAGTGTTAGCAAACTGTTTCAGAGGTTAAAAGGCCACACAGTATTTTTTGGGGCATGCAAGAAACTTTTTCAGAAATCTCTGGGATGCCGGGATAGCCCAAAAGTTGGATGATGGTGTCTCCTACCCGGCTAGCAGTCTCGCTCGAGTTGCATGACTTTTTCAAAAGGACAGGTTAAGGCCTTATCAAGCTGTCTCTTAGGATCATGAAGTTGCAGAATTAAGTAGATATATGCTCCCGTCTCTGTCAATGGACCAGGAGGTCACACAGCTGCTTTTGATTGGTGCAAGCAACTTTGTCAGAGTACTCCAGGGTTCCAGGTATCTCATGATCTTCATAATGGAGTCTCCTCCCCAGCTAGCAGCCTGGCTCAGGTGTCATGATTTTTTTCAAAAGATCCTGGAGGGCCAAAGATGTTTTTTTGAAGTCCAGATGTGAGTGTTGGAATCTTTTTATACTGACTCATGGATCTTAGGGCCCATACATACAGGCTAAGATCTTGTCACGCCATCTCTTGTGATCATGAACGTGCACAGCAAGGTTGATACATGCGCCCAACTCTTACTAGAGGTTCCAATGGGCCAGGATATATCACATGTTTAACGTAAATGGTTATTCCCTGGCTAGCAGCCTTGACCAGTTTATTCTGCTTTGATCTGAAGCCTTTTTCAGAATATTCCTGATACCAGGGTAGCCCAAGGTTTTAATAGCAATATCTATTTCCCGGCAGGCAAACTGGTCCAGTTTGTCATGATTTTGGTAAGGGAGTCCCAGAACATTCAAGGTCACCCATGGCTTTGATGTTGATGACCAATCCCCAGTTGACAACTATTTTCACTGTACCTTGATACACTCATTTGCTTCTTTAGTTAGTTGTTCAAATGTATTTAGAAATTTAATGAAGTGACAATTTAGTGTATGGTCGTTGGGCTCTAAGCAGGATATGATTGCCTGTCTGCATGTGCAGTCTCTTTACTTTTTATAAAGACTTGAGCAGGTACCTCCTCTCCACTGTCATTTCAGGGCAGATGCAAGTTAGGTGCAACAGGTTCTCTTTGTTTGAGCCGCATATATGGGAGACTCTGTCCCCAGGGTACACCCATGCTGGTTTTTTCACTAGTGTGGGTGGGCGGCCCAGGCGACACTGCAACAGCTTTAATTTTAGTTTTAAAGCGGGTATGTGCAGGCTAAGTATGGCGCTCGCTTTAGCTTCGAGTAGCTGTTGATGACCATCTAGGCATGTCCCCTTTTGTGAGCTCGTCTTTGTCATTTGGGAAAGAGAATTTGCCCATTGCAGATTTAACAGTTTTTTTCTAAAAGCATTGTATGTAAGTTGCAAAACCCAAAGGTTCCCAAAGTGCAGGTGCACTAAAGATTGGTTGCTGCTGTAATTACAGCTACGTGTGTTGTTAAATGCTGACCACATAATGTTGTTTAGTGTGTTGAACTCTGCTTATTTTAATTTAATGCAACACTTGCCTATTGCACCCTGCCACCGATTGATCACCTCATGGGGCCAAACGCAAGGCAAATTTTGCTTTCGTGAAGAGCTCTGGGCTAAGTTTAAAAAGTAACAATAGACTTTTGTTTGGAGTTTTTCCAGTAGGGTTGAATCACAGCTGAAGATGGCCTCACTGCCAAAGGTTAGTGTTGGTGGAATTTTAGTGGCCATTACCATCAAGGTGGATCAAGTGATGGACCTTTCAGCCTCTCGTGCATGGTGTTAAAAGTGACAATTAAGGCAATGCTCTTGTTTATGGTGGCTCGAAGCTGTAGTTCTAGCCATTCCCTTATCGTCTAACAGTACTCCTAGGTACTTTAGTTTTTTTTAGCGTGTCTAGGAAATGTTTGCCGAGATGCCAAATTATATATTTTTGATTGCCTTGCTAACCATCATCACATTTGGGTTTTTTCGGAAATGACTAGGTCATTTTATGTAGGTGCAAATGCAGTGTATTTATCAATCTCTGCAAACCTACTTTGTTTTAACTACATATGAGAACCTCACCAGCATATAGTAAGTTGTTGAGTGCTAGTGTGGTAAGACGGGGAGTGTGGCTGTTGATTTCATCAAGAGTAGGTGAAATGTCAGCCATAAAGTTTAAGAAGACATGGAGCCAACATGCTCCTCTGTTTTGGGTCTTGTTGTGTGTCGATATTTCTTGATAGTTGAGTGCTGCCTCTTTTATTCACACCAATGTTTGACTGTCAAGTGACTTGATGCTTCTGGGTAGATGTGGGTGATGTACCGAGCCCTAAGCTTCCTCCAGAGCTTTGCTCGTTTTACACAATCAAAAGCCGACTTGCAGTTTGCAAAGCAGATGTAAGTCGCACAATTCTGCTTTTTCATTTGATCCATTAGAATGGACAGGGGCAGGATTTTGGGGATTGTGCCAGAATCTCTCCAGAAACCAGATTGAGTTATTGTGATTATACGGTTTGTATCCAGCCAGGCTAGAACAAGAGATACACAGTATTTTGCTTCCTTGTCTAAGAGGGTAATGAGGTGATACTTTTCTGATAAAGTTTTATCACCTCCTTTATGGAGTAGGGTGATGACTGCACCAGGATGTAAGTCAGGTATAGCGCCGGTGTGGACTGCCTAGTGCTGCGGGTCTTCTTTGTAACTACCCTGGAGGATTCTATCGGGCGCAGGGGCACTGTCTCGCCTGCCTTTGATGATGACTTTTCTTGTTCAGACAGTTGCTCTGTTTTTAAGTTGGATGTTAGTTTAACTTATGAGTGTTGGTCCTCATGCCATAGCTGCCTGTAGTGTGTGCCTAGGATGGAATGCCAGTCTGCGTTAAGATGTCTACTTGTGGGGAGGTTGGTGCCGGTGAACGCTATTTAGGAGGAGAGGGTAATTTGTCTGATCACAGCGGATGGAGCATTGTAGGCATTGAATTATTTGCTGCCAAGAAATGGGTCTTGAGGAAAACAATCCAGTACTCTACCCTGATGGGAATGTTCCCAAAGGGCTGCTGCTGTCGATTTAGAATGTTCACTAGAAGCTTCTTGAGTTGGATTGCTTCCTGTCATGATTGGCTTGGCCCAGAAATCATCAGCTTCTTTCCTGTTATCAGTTTAGCTAGACTTGATGTATTCTTTCTTTGTGGCCTCTATGTTGGTTATTGTTTTTTTAATGCCCCCTCGAACCATCCTCAATGCTTGATTTAGTTTCTCCTTGGCCAAACAACAGGCTACTGATATCTTTTTTAACTTTTGACAGTGTCCTGGGGGTGCTGAAAAGGTTGTCCTGGGTGGGTCATCCCTCTTGCGGTATAAATTGCAAGTAGGTCTGTTGTAAGTTTTTGGCATGTTTCTATTTCGGTTGTTATGTCTTTTCCACTCTTCCAGGACTGCCTTGGTGCTGTTAATAATCTTTATTATAGATTTTTCTGACCATTTCAGTTTTGTATAGTTTATGGTGAACTGCTTGCTAAATGTGACAGGCCTGCTCTCAACAACCTCTCTACTTAGGTCTAAGACCAGTGGCTCTGGGAGATGATCACTCACAACGCTCCTCAATTTGGAAAGAAAAAACAGCAGAAAATAGATAAAGCGTTAGAAAGACTTTGACCATTGACCAATACAAGTGAGATTAGCCGGGGCAGTCGTCGGGTGATCTACCATTGTGTGCTATAAACCAAAGGTGCTCAATGTCTAGTATGAAATTCTCTCTGGATTTGTCCTTCTGGTTCTTGAAGTTTGTCACCTCAGGCTGTATATTCCAGTGGTAGTTCTGTTGGATAAGAAAATCTAAATTTGATCCAGAGCTGAACAGGTTCATTTTGAAATCACGGGCCATAATGAATTTGGGTTCCATTGCACAATGTGTTTGGGTAAAGATGCTTGATTTGATTTTCTTACTGATGTTGTCCTTTGATGTTGGGGTAGGTTGAATACGAATGTATTCAAGGCCAACTTGTGTGTAACACGTGTGATGAATGTGATCCGAATGCCCATGTCTGGCTATGGTAGCATCTCTATTTGCTCTGCCAGGGACAATGAGATATTAGTGAAAACCTTCCCAGCGGGGCGACCATTTTTTCTGCTAGTTCATGATAGAGTGAAACAGCATGAATGCTGAGTAGAGAGACTGACCATGTCACTTGGAGAGCAATTATGTCAAATTTGTTCTGGAAGGGAAAATTGTCACTGCTCCCTAATTTGCTTTTGAAGCCGGAAGCATTCCAAGAGCTTAGTTTAAGGCTCATGTGTGTAATGAAGACTCTTCCACAATATAGATTTAAAGGATTTAATCCAGCTGAAAACACTACAAGGAAGGTGAAAGGAGCAAATCCTTCAGTTACCCTCTTGCTCTGCAGTCTCCCGGGACAACTGGCATTCGAATTTAGAATGCGCTGTCACCATGGAAAGCCACGAGCATACACATTGAAGGAACCCCCTACTAAAGCATTACATAACACATCTCCTCCTTTTAACAAAAATTACAATGAGAAGAATAACTCTTATAATCCTACTTAAAACTGCATCAAACAAATAGAGAAAAGAAGAAGAAAAGGAATGAGAGAAAGAGGTATAAATAAATAATAACGGAGATAAAACAAAGTAATTTGCAATTAATTGTACTTCTACGCAATAGTAGTCCGAAGCAATTAATTAATCTGCTTCACAATCGTAGTCTGATAACCATTTGTGGTAACTCCTGACACTCTTAACAACCGCAGATTAATTTAAGAGGTCAAAGATAATCTTAGAAAGCTATCCGAGTGGTAGCTGTGGAGAAAAGCCTTCAGGTTTAGTCTTGAAGCAATGTTAAGCCGCTTGTTTTACCAGAATGCAACCTTATAGTATTGGTTTAATGAAAGGAAAACCACACAGTAGTTATAAATATATATATATTTATTAATATAACACTCTCTAGTACAACACAGTATCTTCTATATGAAGGTACTCACAAAACACACATTACTGTTGCACAGAAACAATAGTAAGTAGCACAAATACACTGTGGGCTCCAGGGGTTACCAGACAACATACTAAAATAGTGGTATAAGAACCATGACTCGAGTCAAGACAGTGTCCAGATGTTGTAGAATCGCTGGGACCCCAAGGAACCACCCAAGGTGAGTAAGTAGGGACCCCGGAGAGGACGGGTGCAGGGTCGGAACACGACTGCGTGTTCCGTACAATTCTATGGGGAAGTCACGGTTGAAGTTTTAAAGTTTAAGGACCCTTCCCAGTGGACTTCGAAGAAACCCAGTGGAAGTTAGGAGGTTGAGGAGCCACCCCACCCATGGATACCATACTACCAGAGTTACCTATGCCAGGAAAGCAGGGTGCATAGGTCTGAAGTGGCGCCGGAAACCGTAGTAGATCCCAATGGCGGACTTCGAAGAAGAGCCACTGCTGGAAGCCAAAGGTGGCTTCTTGTCGAAGAGTACCTGAAAGTAGAGGGGACAGAGTCTGGGTCACTCAGAAATGACCAGGGGCTTAGTAGACGAATGCCCACCACTTTTGGATGCTTCAGGTGCATTGAGGGGTTCTTGAATCTGCAGCTACGGGGACCAGGAGGTGTCGAGGATGACCAGAAACCATATCCAAGCTGTCCCATGAAGGATGTCGAGTGCTGAGGGGTCAGTGTCTGGCGGGAACACCAACAAGCCTTGGAAATGGCAACCCATGCAGAAGGGCAAGTAAGGTTACAGTTCAGATCAGCAAGGTCCAGAAGACTCACTAAAGCAAGGGGAGTCAGGGCAAGCCCAGAGCAACCAGTGGAGCCCAAGAAAATTAAAGTTGACCCTCAGGTGGACTCAAAGGCCGGAGACATAGGAGTCCTGAGAGGACCCCAAGCGATTTCACCAAACAGTGGCCCACAGAACACTTGGTGACAGGAGGCCAGAGTTCTTGGTAGGAAATGGTGGCAGAGGTTTTGGATACTCGGAACCGAATGCACTTGCTTGGAAAACTCCAACAACCATATGGAACTGTAAATGAACGCAGTGCACAGAGGTCGGGTATTGCAGCCCCCACGAGGGATTCTGGTCTCAAACTTGGTAAGAGGGCAGCTCAGACGTTATCAGACATAGAAACCTGTGTTGCTGGAGCCTTCAGAGTTCTTAGGAGCTCAGGAGTAGCAGACCGGTCAGTTGTGATGTGGTGCTTGGGAATGCAGGGAAATGACTCCTTTACCGCAAGGGAGATATATTTGGTTGTCCTTGATGCTCCACAGGTCCTGCACGGAGCCTGAATGGTGTATGGGAACAGACAATGCTTTGGACAGAGTGGGAGATGAAGTCGGGCCCAAACGAAGTCTAGAATGTCCAGACAGTTGAAGGTCAGTGGTTTCTTAATCAGAATTTTTTCCACGTCAAATCTAGGGTCCTACAGCCAGGTAAGCCCTTTTGTACCCATGGGAGAGGGTTGGACAGATTCAGGAGACCCTCCCAGGGGAGGGTCAGGACAATGGGGATGTTACTTCCATGTCCTTTGTCCAGTTTTGCGCCAGAGACTGGTTTGAACTGGACTATGCACAGGGAGGCACCAAATGTGCCCCTCATGCAGACTTTCGGTCTCTGGCAAGTGCATCCACCCAACCCTAGTACACTAAATCCTGTTTGGGAGCTGGTCACTCCTCCCTGTTACAGTATGCCTATTGTTCTGGCTTCCCCTGCTCGAGCTTGGCTCAGCAGGAGGAGGGCATAAAAGTATCTCTGGTCAGCAGCAACCATTTTGGGCTGCCTGAGACTAGAAGGCTGGTACCGAGAACAGAAGGGACCCAACACAGCTCGTTTCTGAGGAGTGGAATCACACCTCCCACACCAGTTACCGTTGTGGGGGTATGATTCCACAATGATTGACACCAAACACAATAGGGATTCTTTCAGCCGTTTTAGAGTTGGTCATCACGCAGTCGCATTAAGCCACTTTAAATGGTTGCTGCACTAACAACCAAGGAGAATGGACTCCGTAGGCTGCAGGGATGTCCTGCTCTTGCAGTGGCACCCTCTCTCTTAGAACCAAGCATCCTGGCTTCAGGATTGTTAAGGTCTGCTATAGGGGTGACTTATAGGTTTTAAGTGTAGTGACCCTTAGATATAGTAAGTAAATGGTACATGCACTACCTTACACAGGCTGCAATGGCAGACCTAACATTCTATTTTGCTAGCCTTTCATGGGAGGCCTCTGGGGTACCTATGCCCTGGGTACATGGGTTCCATATTTTAGGGACTGACAAGGGTACCCCAGTATCCAATCCGGAGTGTACCTAAGTATATAACATAACAGTTTAGGGAAAAAGCAGATAGACTAGTCAAAATCCAGCTTAGCACCTGCCAACAGTGGAGTCACACATGCAGACATTTCCTACCTTCCTACTCTTCCCATTAGTCAACATAAGGGCATTGCTTACTACTTTCATAACAGTTAAGGGTTCTGAAAATTGACTTTCAGCTTTCTTAACTTTCCATGGTCTCCTCTCTTTAGCCATCATGTCTACTTCTACCTTAGTATCTTTGGAGTTCACTCTCAAATGTTGAAGTAGTGTGGCTCACTGGTTAGAGGCGGCAGACCCGAGAGCAGAGGACGGCCCGGGACCAGGGTTCGATTCCCGGCGCGGCAGGTTTCTGGACCAGGGTCAACGGACTCGATAATTCTCTCGCCTCGGTGCCCACTCTGATCAGCGTTCACACTCGGCAACTCTGGGCATTAGCTTGCCTCATCTTCACTAACGGCCCCACCAGACCGCCAGGGATGCCTGGTCTCACCCTGGAGATACCCATTAAGGGACCATCTCTCAGGGAAGCCAGGAAGGGTTTCGCAGCGGTCGAAGCGCCTTGGGACCCTACGGGTAAGTAGTGCGCTATATAAATGCCTATACATTTACAAATTGTATTGCTCCTTATACTTCAAATGAGTCTCCTCAACCGTCTTCCTGATTTCCTCCATGGAAATGTTAGTAGTAACAGGATATAAAAGCCAATCAGGATTCATTTTTGACCTTGATTCCCTGCTTCTCATGTCTACAAAAGGTGACACGCCTAAAGCATCATGAGCAGTTGTTCTACAGGCCCATACCATCTTAACCACTTAAATTTCCTACATTTCCTTGATCTTCATAGCCTGTTGTATAGCATTCTTGATCACACTGTTGAAGCGTTCAATCATACCATTGCCACTGGGATTATAAAGAGAAGAAGACTTATGCTTAATCCCCACCATGGCAAAATAGTCCTGTGCCTTACCAGATATAAATTGTACACCATTGTCACTTATTAACTGTCTGGGAATGCCTTCATTAAGGAAAACCTCATCCAAGAATTTCAAAACAGCCTCAGAATCAACTCTCTCTACAATTTTAATGATTGGCCATCTGGAAAAAATATCAGTTAAAACTATAACAAACTTCTGATTCGCTCCAAGGGGGCCAGTGATATCTATAGCCACGGTTTCCCATCGACCATTCAGAACAATAGGCTCGCACATGCTTGGTTTTCATGTCCTTAATGACTTGCCAGAATTGGCACAAGCAATACAATCTCTCACAATTGTATTAAATTGTAAATCTTGCTGGAAAACCCCTTAACAAACTTGGAGTAAAACTCCACAAGACCCAAAAAGGATCTTAATTCCTCTTTGTTAGAAAAAGCTGGTGCTTTAATAACGGCCTCAATTAACTCTGGTTTAGGGGAAATTCTTTTCTCACTTAACACATGCGCCAGGTATGAAACTGAAAGTTTTGCAAATTTGCATTTAGAAAAAACTCAACTGTAAGGTTCCTGTCATTCAACATTTCCAACACACAATTCAGAGTTACATCATGCTCTTGTTTGGACTTTCCGTATACCAAAATGTCATCTTGGGAGCATTGTATGTTTTTGATCTTGCCAAAGAGTTGGTGCATAAGCCTCTGAAAGGCTGTAGATGCAGATGCCCACCCAAAAGGCATTCTCTTGTATTGAAAACACCCCATGGGTGTGATGAATGCAATGTATTTTTTACAGTCTCCCTGGAATGAAATTTGGTGCTACTATTTGGAGAAATCTAAGGAAGTAAACAAACAAGCACCACCTACAGAAGCAAGCATCTCCGATATTTTTGGCAAGGGAAATTTGTCTATGACAATGTTGTTATTGATGTAGCATAAATCGATGCATAACCTGATTTTGCCATTACTCCGTCTTGCGATCACGACCAGAAACAAGCATTCGGATGCCTCAATTTCCCCAATAATCCCTAGCTGTAACAATTTGTCTAGTTCTTTGTGTACCTCATCCTTCAACAATAAAGGGATATTACTTGATTTATTAATTTACTGTTGTGCCATCTTCTGAAGAATGATAGAGTGTTCAAAGTTAGTAAGTTTACCAATTTTACCTGAAAATACATTAGAGTATTTGCCTAACATCACTTTACCTATTTCCTCCCCGTCATCTACTATCATAACTGGTTCTGAACCATTGAGATTTAATATAATTCCCAGGTTGCCTTGATCATGTCACTCTAACACTTATGGTCCCTTCTTAGCGATGTACACATTTCCTTGACTTTCTCTATTCTTAAATCTGAAGAACATGACCTGTAAACCAACATTTCAATATTTTCACTGGAAAAACTTTCTGGTCTAATATTTGTAGGTAGTAATTTTTTTCCAAAGTGGTTCACAAATTTGTTTTTCCAGACCTCCTCATTAATTATGGTGTAAGGTGAGCCTGAATCTGCACAAATATTGATTTCGACTCCTCCATTTCTCATACAGCAAATAGGTTTCTGTCTTACATTTCCTCATCCTTGACCATAAGCAAAAACGAGTCTTTTGCATGAAATACTCCATTAACCCGCTCCGCAACATCTGAATCCTCACTTTCCTCGAGATAATTAACCTTAGATCCCTTCTTAGACTTGCATACTTTAGTGCAGTGAACAATCTTCCCACAATTGGCATATTTCGCTTTCAGTGCAGGACAAGATTTACTGTGTGCCAAATGTGATTCCCTGTTACAGCTGTAGCACCTTTAAATGTCCTTCTTTTTGTTTTGTTGATACTTTAAACTTTTCCCAAACTTCTCCATGTCACCAGTCTTTTTAGTTGCCATGTAACTCCTTTCTTTGCTCCTAATTCTACTTATTACTTCATCCTGTTTTTCTCAAATGTCGCCCTTGACTTCTTTCAGACTATGTCTTGACATCTCTGATTTCTTTACAATAGCTAATATGTCAGGCCAATCAGCATCACCATTAATCCAAAGTCTTTCTTGGATTGCAGGATCCTTGACGTGCATCACAACTTGATCTCTAATAAGTTGCTCTTGCAGTCCTTCAAATTGACAATCCAATGAAAGTTTGCATAGAGTTGCTACATATTCATTCACACTCTCATTCACATTTGTATCCTTTAAAAAAATGTGTACCTGATGATAACTATACATACCTATACATACATTAGGTGCAAAAAACTTATCAAACTCAGCGATAGCTGCATCTAAAACATTGATGTCTCCCACACTTAAGGTGTTTGGTAACTGTTCAAATACCTTTAATCACATAGGTCCAATAGGAATATACGATTTTTTTGCTCTGGTTTCATTTTTCCAGCAAGATCAATGTTATTAAGGTAATTTTGAAATACGACTTTCATTCAGGACATTTTATACAAGGCTCTCCCCCAGCTGGCCAAAATGCTTGGGGAGGTGTCAATGAATAATTCTGTGTACTCATTTTTTGGATCGGGCCTGAGCCAGCATGCAAGCGCTGCTCTGGGGATGATCTGTTGTAGTTCAGTATAGGAAAGAAGCCCTGCCCACTCCCCCGTCCACATTTTTCATTGGCTTGTGTCTTTGTCTTTTGTAAATGCTGTCTTCTGATTCCTAAATAGGCCTGTTAGTCCCTCCTTAGTACCGCCCTGTCTTCATTTGTAACCTCCCATGGCTACTGGCCCCTTTACCTGGTTGTTACATAGTTTGTGTTCTATTTTCTTTATTGAGTTTCTCCTACCTCAAGCTCGATGACACACTTTGCTTACATTCAGCAGGCCATGCCCGGTTTCACTTTCGCAGTAGCCGGGACAATGGCAGCCATTTGTTTGCAATGCCATAGGTCTGACATTTAAATGTGAGGCCTATAGCATTGCAAATATTTTTTAATAAAGGTGGGTTTTACTGTCTTTCTGTAAATATTTCATCAGCCAATCATCAGGTATTTTACTTGAAGCAAAAGCGAGTCCTTCTACTCACATCCAGCCCAGGAGTTGTAGCCATCCTAGGCATGCGATAGCCCCAGCCCTGTAAGCCGTTTGACGAAATGGCGTCCAAAGCAGCACTGAACCCAGCACAGCCGCCTGCTTCTCTCCCAGAACAAAACAAGCCAGTGAGTTAAGAACTTCTCAATTTCCAGACAAGAATGTTGGGCTTTCCTCATTTTTAGCACGATTAAGCCAGAGCAAGCAATACACATACAGACACACAATGAAACTAACTGCATATGATCAAAGTGTACGTGTGTTGCGCGAGGTAAACATTTGAAATCAACACTTTTATATTGTGACTCCATCCTAAAAGGTTGTTGCATTGAACCTTTTTGCCACGTAAATTGCAGCATTTTAACAACGTGTTTGAACTACGCGATCTGTGAGCGAGGCCATGTTTGCCATTGGCGTGTCCCCCACAACCAGTTCTCTCTTTCTCCATTCCAAACTCGCCATGCTGGAGAAGCCTGGCAGCGCCCTCTCACTAATTTAATATTTGACTCATTTTTATCTCTTTAGAAATGAGGGTTAGATGTATCCTGTTTACATGTTGATTTAATTTTTTTTAAATCGTGTAAGGCACCTCGATCAGAGTGGATTAACCGCCATTTTTCGGTATCATTTCAAAACACAGCTGGCTGCAAAACACTTTGGGGCATATTACCAACAACTAGCGATAATTATCGCTATGTTGGCTTAGCGGCAATATTTTTATCGCCGAGCTGCGGCGATTTTTATCGCTTAGGAACCTTGCTATTATCAAGGTTTATCTCCTAAGCGATAAAAATCGACCGAAATGCATGAATATCGCTGAAAAGTCCGCGATATTCATGCATTACCGAGCTAATGGTCTTAGCCATGTTATCCACACACCATTGGATAACATGGCTAAGAACTGCTCAGGGGCAGGTGTTAGCTTTTGGAGATAATCGCGCTTAGCGCGAATATCTCCAAAAGTTGGTAATAGGAGATAGCGATGTTAGCGACTGTTTCCAGTCGCTAACATCTTGGCACGCCCACTTTGCATTACATTAGTGATAAATATCACTGACATGCAAAGCGGGGCCCAAGATGGTCGCTATCTCCCACTAGCTGTCGCTAACTGGTGTTAGCAACAGCTAGGTAATAGGGAGATCATTTTATCTCCGCTTTCTTGGCTTTTAAAGCCAGAAAAGCGGAGATAAAACCCTTTGATAATATGCCCCTTTGTTTATTCGTCTTCTAAGCCATATCCACATTACTTTCAGTCTCTCCACCCTACTCCACCCACTATTCTTTACACCCCCCTTTTTTCTCCTCAGCTCCTTCTCATCTTCGTGCCTGCCCTCCCTTTTGCATTCCTCTAGGTAACCCCTGCCCGCCGCCCTTCTTCCTGATGTACATAGCACAAATCCCCGAAAGGCACAAAACAGATGGGACCAGAAAGTGCATTTGAAAGATGAAAGTTACCTTTGAATCTCACCCCCCCCCCCCCAGTTCTACTGACCAAGCTACACCCCTGACTGCAAGGTATTATACATTCGTAAAAAACGAGGAGAGGGAGGACCTCCTTTAACTAGGGCTTTGTAAACCTACGTAAATTTTTATTACAACAAAATAGGATTTGCTGGTATTTCATGACCTTTTTTTATGCAAGGGTATACTTTGAATTACAAAAAATAAAACACGCAATACCGCCAGGAGTCTGGTTCAAGCTGTAAAAATTCCTGGTGAGACACTTTCTGTTAAAACTAATTTGACATAAGCAAAAAGAAAACACAATGTTAAGAAATGTTTTGAATTTCACATTACAAATTACACCACCGGAAATTGAAGTTTGCCCTGGTTAGTCGTGCATGTGCACCATTTTGTGTTACTGGGTGAGTCCATGGTTGGCACTGGACATACACTAATATGGGTTACTGGGTTCCTACATGGTTGGCACTGCACATGTACTTTTTTGGGTTACTGAGTGACTCCATAGCTTTCGCTGCACTCACACACTAATATGCGTTACTGTGTGAGTCCATAGTTGGCAAAGAACGTGCACTGATATGGGTTACTGGGTTCCTCCATGGTTGGCACTGCACATGTACTATTTTGGGTTACTGGATGACTTTGTTATTGGCACTGCACTTGCACTATTTTGTGTTACTGAATACTCCATTGTTGGCACTGCACTATTTTCGGTTAATTGATGTCTCTGTTGTGAGCACTGCATGTGCACTATTTCATGTTACTGATGACTCCAAAGTTGGCACTGAACATGCACTATTTCGGGTTACTAGGTGACTCAATGGCTGGCAGTGCACATGCACTAATATGGGTTACTAAGTTACTCAATGGCTGGCACTGCAAATGAAATAATATGGGTTAGTGTGTGACTCAATGGCTGGCAGTGCACATGCACTAATATGGGTTACTAAGTTACTCAATGGCTGGCACTGCACATGAAATAATATGGGTTACTGTGTGACTCAATGGCTGGCAGTGCACATGCACTAATATGGGTTACTAGTTTACTCAATGGCTGGCACTGCACATGAATTATTATGGGTTACTGTGTGACTCCATAGTTGGCAAAGAACGTGAACTACTTTGTATACTGATGACTCCTTGGTTGGCATTGCATTATTTTGTGTTACTGATGACTCCATAGTTGGCACTGCACATGCACTAATTCGGTTATTGGATGACCCCCATATTACTAAGTAAGCAGCGCACAAGCCCTGGCTTTCCTTTACAAATCTGTGTTCTCATTTGCCCTAAGTTCAATTTGATCTACTGAAGTGAAGCAGGACTACGTCTCCTAGAATGCATTGGAGTCAGACAAAACCCCAGGAGTGGCACACTACACCCTTCATGACATTCAGATGTGTGGTAAATTTAGCAAGCGGTGGAAGAGTAAAGGTGGGGCAGGCATAGGCGTGACAAGATCAGTGATGGTTGCACCGAGAGACCGTCTGCCCCTTTTCACTTAAAGGAACAGCTTCATTTGTTTGACACCTTGTTAGGTGTAGTAAGCGCTATATAAATGCAATTTAAAGCAGATGCTTAATCGGGGTGACACGCTCACCCTAAACTATGTCAGTGAAGTTTGTGATCACCAGTAGAAAGAGAACTCCTGTGGTAATGTGCACTATGTGAAAAATGACAGACAATCTGTATCAAAGGGTTGCATCAAGGAATTTGTTCATCACAGGAAGAATCAACAGCAGGGCCGACGTTCACAACTGTGGAATGCCCTGGGAGCATAGGGCTAGTTCTTTTTATTTCACCACTCCTTGTTTTAATTTTAGATGTGGGGTTAACCAAGATCTTTTGATTTTACTAAATTTTGCATAATGAACATACTTAAAGGGACTTTCAGCCTGTCGTTTTTCACAGCATATCAGATAGAGTCTGTCCATTTGAAACTGCTCTGTTTTAAGTTATCCGCCTTTTACTTTTTTCTTTCCCCCTTATTTCTTTCTTTCCTTCTTTCATTCTTGCTTTCTTACATCTGTCCTTCTCTCTTTCTTTCTTTTTTTTTTCATTCTTTTTTCTTCCCCTTTTCTTTATTTTTTCCTTCTTGCATTCTTTCTCTCTTTCCTTCATTCTTTCTCTTTCCTTCTTCTATTGCCTCCTTTCATTCTTTCTCCCTTCCCTATTTCTTTCCTTTCCTTTACTCATTTCCTTGACTCTTTCTTATGCTTTTTAGGGCTCGCCTGGCGTTGCAGCGCGAAGCGCTGTTGCCAGCGAGCCTTATTGTCGTTGTGTTGCCTCCCTAAGTGGTATAGTCCGGTGCACGAGCAGACTCCAGTCTGTGAACGCGCTTCTAAGACGCACTTCCCAGAAACGGGCGAAGACTGCAGGCGCCGCCACTGGCACGAGCCGCAGGGAACGCCAACGTGCACGCTCACTGCGTCACGCTCCTGCCCTCCCGCGTCTCTTCCAAGGCTGTTCTGCGCTCCAGGCCGGACTTGTTGTCCTTGTGTTCCTTGTGTTACTAATTTGGTGTCTCTGATTTACAGGGTGTTTCCAGGCCCTGGGCATCGAGCCACGACTCATAACTCAGCCCCCTGCATGCGCTGCGCAGTGCGGCCGCCGGCACTAAAGCCTATTAACTGTCGGGGTAACAATTACTGAGGGAGGGGCAGCCCTTAGGGCGCGGCGGCGGCCCTCGGCTGCTGGCCCACAGGAAGTGGCTGTGCGTCAGCCTCCAGTGTCAACTGAGCCCGCCAGAACAGAGCCACCCTCCGGTCAACCCACGCTGCGCTTTACAGATTTACAAGAAAGTAAATACTGCTGATTTGTTTGTCTTTCGAGCATTGGCAGAACCTTGCTGAAGAGCTGGTGGAAACCCTCATGCTACCATGCATGACATAGAATGTGAGGCTAAGTTTACTTTGGCTTCTAAGGGCTTCTAGAGAGCAGTAAAATATGCAGGGAGTAGTGTTGAGGCGAGGGTGCTGGCAGACACCTATTTGTTTTATTAACTTAAACAAGCCCAGCTGTGCATAACATGGATACTTCAGGACACATTGGCACTCTGTGACAATATACAGTCAAGGAACTCCTCTCTGACTCGCAATGCTAGCCTTATAATGTACAGTACAGAGTTGAACTTATTTGTCACAACGATACATGCGAACCTCAACCCTCCCGATTTAGGCGGGCGACTGTCAATTTCTAGGTTAGCCTCCCGATTTCTGCATAGAAAAACCCAATTCCTCCTGCATAGGAAAACCCAATTCCTTCAGCGGGCTAAAGCTGACAGGGATTGGTTCTGTGTGACTCAGAGTATGCACTGCCGTTAACCTGCTCCTGCAGGCGAGTACATATTTATCGGGCTCTCTCTGCCTGCCGTAGTTCTTTCCCCCATGCTCCTTCCTGAGAGGGGAGGAAACACATAAATTTGCATTTCTCTTTTCAGATCCTGCAGCAGCACACTTGAAAGTCCTGTACATGCCAATAGACCCCATTCAGAGCTCAATAGAAGTCAATGGGAGTAATACATTCTCCTGATTATTATTTTTAAATCTCCCACTTTACTCCTCTAAAATGTTGCCATGTATGCGATACAAGCAACAATAATAAGATGTTTATATAGCACACTTATTGGCCTATTTCTTCAGCTGCCTAATGCTGTCCGTGTCAGGTGTTGGTGTTACCCAGCTCAGTTTTGCTCAAATTAGCGGTCACGAAGACAGCAAAGCTGTCTGAATTTCAGCACTAAGCTTACAACCTTCTTAGTTCTTACAAAATGTTGATGCATTTTATCAGCCATGGGGAGATTTGACAACTCCACAGGTTATGCAGCAGGATGTGTCCGGTGCCTACAACAGCAGTACCTGTAGCATCTGTAGGGGAATGGTTGTCACTATGTCTTGGGATAACTATTTATTTATTTATTTATCTATCAAAACAAGTAAATCCCAGAACCCTTTAGCCAGTAGATTCCAAAACACAGAAATATCAGACTTGGAAAGTTAAATCATCCACTGCACCTTCTGACCTACCTGTACCGGTCTTCTATAGAAAGAAAGCTTGTACTGTTTCTACACCCCCCCCTCTACCGGTCCTCTCAGGTCTGGACTGGGAACCACAACCGGCCCTGGCATAGTGCTCAGCCGGCCCCTCGCAACTCGGGCGGTGGTTGGAGGTGTCGCCAAACTCTTTGCCGGGGCCGGGTTTTGGCCGATTTTGGTACAGGGCAGATTTTGCAGCTATGCTGCAAAAACGGCCCTGTAACAAAAACGGCCCCCAGGGGCCCAAAACCGGCCCCACCCGCGCGGCACACCAGGGGATTGCCCGGTGCCCGCTATGGCCAGTCTGGCCCTGGGTCCTCTGTAGAAAGGAAGCTTGCTCTGTTTCTGCCCTTCGTCTACTGGTCCTCTATATAAAGGAAGCTTACACAGTTTCTGCCCTACCTGTACTGATCCTCTGTAGAAAGGAGGCTTGCTCTGTTTCTGCCCTCCGTCGACTGATCCTCTATAGAAAGGAAGCTTACACAGTTTCTGCCCTACCTGTACCGGTCCTCTATAGAAAGAAAGCTTGTACTGTTTCTGCCCTCCCTCTACCGGTCCTCTGTAGAAAGGGAGCTTGCACTGTTGCTGCCCTACCTGTACCGATCCACTACAGAAAGAAAGCTTGTACTGTTTCTGCCCTCCCTGTACCGGTCCTCTGTAGAAAGGAAGCTTGCTGTGTGTCTGCCCTACCTGTACCAGTCCTCTAAAGGAAGGAAGCTTGCATTCTCTCTGTCGACATCACTGTGATGCACAGTGCAGAAGCGTTCAGCCCTCAACGTCACTAAGAGCAGAATGAAACCAACAGGAAAATTTGTTCTCGATCCGCTGCCGAATTTGAATGCAAACAAAGCAGGTATTTTCATGGAGAGAAAAACTAAAATGTTGTTGATAAATCCACCCAGATATATATGGTAGAGAATCTGCCATTGCTGATAGTTCCTTCCTCCGTAGACCTTCATAGAAAGGTTTCCATTGGTGCGATGCTGTGTAAAAAGCACAGTTAAAATAAAACCTGCCAGGTAATTACGGTATAATATGTTAATGTTAATGCTATTCAAACTTATAAAGTGCACTGTCACCCCACGGGTATCCTGGCGCTCCTCCTCCATGCACAGGTCATGGTGTTTCAGTGCCCAGTCATCGCCAACTTGTAATGATGACTCTTCCACGATATAGGTTTAAAGGATTTAATCCTGCTGAAAACACCACAAGAAAGGGGGAAGGAGTACACAATCAGTTACCCTCTTGTTCTGCCGTATCCTGGGACAACTGGCATTAGAATTTAGAATGCGCTGTCACCAGGGAACTGCACAAGCATACACATTGAAGGAACAACATTACTAAAGCATTACATAACAATGTGGCATGTCCCTTTCCCTGGCCTACAATGTCAGTTTCTGTTCCTTGTATTTAAGGCTCCTGAAAGTCAGCCCCACTCCAAGCTCGTAGTGTGAATTATTTTTTTCAATTTGACTTACTGGTACTTTTTTCATGGGCTGGTGAGTTGCTATGTGCTCCTCTTAACACCAAAATGGTAGGTAAGTTGACAGTGCTTGTCTTGGAAGAGGGGGTTAATGCTAGGAGAGGAGGGGAGTGAGGGGAGACTCTGGGCAAGATTGTATGCCCTATTCCTTAAAAACCACTATGTCTTTAAGACTAAATTATGAATTGTGGATGTTGAAAAGGTGACCAGCCTGGATTCTTTCAGAGAGAGCCAATCATCCATCAAAAATCGATTTATGAAAGTCCTTGAAGGCAATGTGGGCCAGAGAAGGGAGGGCTGTTATACTTAGCTTTGGTGACTTCCCTGCTACTCTTTTTTTGGGGTGGTGAGTGCGCCGAGCTGTTTGTTTTAGGGTGGTGAGTGCCCTATGTTGGTGAGTTTTTGGGGTGGGGAGTGTCCTATGTAGTTTGTTTAGGGTGGTGAGTGCCCTATGGTGGTGAGTTTATTGGGTGGTGAGTGCCCCGGGCAGTTTGTTTAAGGGTGGTGAGTGCCCTATGGTGGTGAGTTTTTGGGGTGTTTAGTGCCCCTGCAGTTTATTTTATTTCTGGAAGTTTACCAGATTTTCATGCATTTATTGTTATGCTAACTAGTGCCATTTATGCTTGTTTTAATTTATTTTTCCTGAGGAAGGGGGATGGGCAATGTAAATGTTAAGTTTAAAAATGCATTGCTTGTTTTGGGAGATAATATCTTTCTCTTTAGAACGCAATGTAAATGCTTTCTTTTCACAATGCATTGTATATTTTCATTGTATATTTTGATGGTTGTTCACATTTCCTTCTTTCACTTGTGAGTTGTTGTTTCCCTAAGGAAGGGGGATATGTTATACTTAGCTTTGGTGACTTCCCTGCTACTCAGCTGGTGTGGCTCTTGGAATGCCTGATGACATAATAGAATCCTGGGTGCCTGGCTTGTGTGGAGTGGCAGTTGATGGCAGGCAGGCTGAGTGGCAGGGAGGCCGCTCCTGGTGGGGTATTTGTCATCTTGACTTATTTACTTGAAACCTAACTTGGAACTAAGCTTTATTAAATCCAGCGTGTTACATATACCTGGCTCAAGGACTTCTATAATTACAATATTTTTGGCGACTTTGGCGAGAATTAAAAGAACCTACGCGTGAAGGAAAGAGTCTGGGTCTGAGATATTTTAAAGAATCTACGCTTTGAGGAAGAAAGAATGGAATTAAGAAGATAAAGAATTTAATAAAAGACTGTGTAATGTACAAACGCCATGAATGCCCCACCAGTGTCCTATACCATTTGGACAGCCTGAAGAATGGGCGTTTGAAAGTTATCTGGTCTGATCAGAAGTCTCATGAGTGAAGACTGCGGATGAAGTAAGTGGAATCTGCCCACGATTTTTTGAGGAGCCTGCTTTGTTATCCTGCTGTCTGGGAATATTTTTGGTTTTGGGCAGTGTCCCCTGGTACAAGATTTTCACTGTGGCACAACAGGTTTGGCACATTCTGATTAGTGATGTGCTTAATTTAGTGCCTCCATGTTGTTGGGAGCGTCGGACTTGAATTCTACTTTGTGGGCAGCTTGGCAGGTTTACCGACCGAAGCTGATCTATTGGATACCTGACTTCTTTGGGCTGTTATCAACTCGTGTGTAGTATCGGTACAGCACCATTGGGATAAATACTGCACCGTAATGTTTGGAGGTTCAAAAGCTGCTGAGGTATCTTAAATGAAGACTCTTTGGCTCCCCAGAGGAATTTCAGCAGATTGTTGTGAATATCAGCACCCCTGGTGAGCTTTCACAATTTAGTGAAGGGCGGTGTCCATGTGCTGCGTGTGTGCACTAACTGTGAGCCCCTTCTTTTGTTCATTTCAATGCCGATTGTGGTTGTGTGTGCTCCATGACAGTTGAGCCGCAGCTACACAATCAAAATGTCATGGATCACGAGCCGTCTGCAGCGCGCATATACTGAGCGCACGCTGTCTTACCTGCCTCATGCGATCCACAGTGCGCGCAACTCATCTCTTTACATGGATTGGCCGGTTCTTGTTGCGTGGTAGCCTCCATTGCTGCATGTAGACGTTTTGGAGCACGAACGTGCCCAAGGCCACCCAGTGAACGTCTTTTGAGCGCACCGCCATCTTGAGTTTGGTGCATTTCATCGTGTCTAGTGTAGTTGCGTACTACGCCTCTGCCAACCACTTTGCATTGGGACTGTGTTGAATTTGAATCATGGCCAGGGAGGTTGCACCGAGCAGTTCATCGATTGTCTGTTTTCTCTTCTCCAACTTCATTATGATGGGTCTGAAGTCAGAGAGTGGCGGTTTTCTCACCGTTGGTGGAGTTCCTTTCAGGCATCTTCATACGTGTTCCCTGTGCAGCTCTGGTAAGTGTTTGGAACTGTTTCACCAAGAAGTTGCAGGAGTAACATTTTTGGAAACATGAGACACTAACACTTCATATTTTCTGTCAGCAACTCAGCGAAACCATCTTTTACTTTTCTGTTTCTTGGAGTTCTGCAAGTTGTTGAGGAAAAATACAGTTTCTGGCAGTTTAAGGACAGAGATTACTACTTCATTGGAGACCTCGGGTGAGAGACTGCTCACCGCAGCATGAGACTTTCACTTTTATTATATTGCTAGTCACTATAATGTTCGTCTCATTGTGTGTGTGTCGGTTCAATGTCTTGGTTTATGCCTAAGCTCTGTATCAGTCTATATTGCACTGTGCAGCCATCTTAGGGGAGGTCATGGGTTGGTTTATTCTGTCCTGAGGCGATTTGATAGTTCTTAGGGTGTTTAGTGCCTAAGTGCTGTTTAGTTTGGGGTGGTGAGTGTTCTATTTGCTTGCAGGGTTGGGGGTGGTGAGTGCCTCAGTGTTGTTTATTTAAGGGTGGTGCGTGCCCTACTAATGTGAATTTGTGGGTGGTCTGTGCCTCATTGTAAGGTGGTGCGTGTCCTACGGTGGTGAGTTTCTGGGGTGGTCAGTGCTCCGGTGCTGTTTATTTTAGGGTGGTGAGTGCCCTATGTGGGTACGTTTTTTTGGGGTGGTGAGTGCTCCGAGCTGTTTGTTTTAGGGTGGTGAGTACCCTATGTTGGTGAGTTTTTGGGGTGGGGAGTGCCCTGTGCAGTTTGTCTTAGGGTGGTGAGTTCACTATGGTGGTGAGTTTATGGGGTGGTGAGTGTCCTGTGTAGTTTGTTTAGGGTGGTGAGTGCCCTATGGTGGTGAGTGTATGGGGTTGTGAGTGACCCGGGCACTTTGTTTTAGGGTGGTGAGTGCCCTATGGTGGTGAGTTTTTGGGGTGTTTAGTGCCCCGTGCAGTTTGTGAGTTGTTGTTTCCCTAAGGAAGGGGGATATGTTATACTTAGCTTTGGTGACTTCCCTGCTACTCAGCTGGTGTGGCTCTTGGAATGCCTGATGACATAATAGAATCCTGGGTGCCTGGCTTGTGTGTAGTGGCAGTTGATGGCAGGCAGGCTGAGTGGCAGGGAGGCCGCTCCTGGTGGGGTATTTGTCATCTTGACTAATTTACTTGAAACGTTACTTGGAACTAAGCTTTATTAAATCCAGCGTGTTACATATACCTGGCGCAAGGACTTCTTTAATTACAACAAGGGCCCTTTCCCCGGTTTAGGGTGTCCTGACAGTCCGCTACTCAATTTCAGAGTAGAAAAAAAGCTTTATTTCTTCAATGCTGGTGGTGAGAGAATGCCAGCTTGATCGAATTTGGTTCTTTGTGTTAGACGTAACAGATGTAATACTTTTGGTGTTGTATTCAAAGCGTCTGTGTTTAAAGTCCTGATCCGTGCTCTTTGACTAAGAGCATTTCTCTGAGTGGGAGTTAGATGAGGATTCATCTCAGAGAGCAGCACTACTTAGTTGTGGCAGGGAGTTGGGTCAAGAATTTGATTTCTCTCCTGATTAGAGAGGCTCGAACTGAGTTTTTAGGTCTCGGCTGGCGAAAGCAGCGCATGCGTTGCTTTGCCATTGCGAGTACCTTTTGGAATCAATTCTGCGAGGGCTCTTATGCACGCGTCTGCAATGGACAAAGATGGCTGCTCTTGCCATTTGTCCATTGCAAACAGCATGCGCCTGTCCGTGGTACTGTGGACAGTCCGACTGTTGTAGATAGATGCATGAAGACACGAGATGAAAAGCTTGAAGTTAGATTTACTGATAAGGAGAAAGATCCCAAACGATGTTCTTGCCAGACACAGCTGGGCCAACTGTCAATGATGCCACAGGGATGAAATCATGCTAGAATGTACAGTGCATGACAGAGATGTGCCATTCCAGCCAGCATCTCAAAAGAATAAAACACAGCTTTAACCAAGAATAGGCACACCAGAGCCCGCAAATGAACAACACTGCTTTGACCCTGCGGCAGCGTTTCAGGCGCCTCGCTAGGGCTAGGAAGTGGAATATGAAATAAATGCAATGCAATATAGGCACGTGCTGCTTAGTGCATGGAACAGCTGTGATAAGTGTGCACTATAGTCGCCTTTGCAGAAAAGGAAGTAATACGTCCGATGGTTTCACTCCAAAAGTGCTGGCCCCCACATCTGTGTGTTAATTTCGCTCACGCAGAACACTGTGCTATGTCCGTCAATTGATTTACTCTTAGTGCAAGCAGCTAAGCGTGTGCTATATTTTCAGCCAGTTCACTTGCATGTAGTACACAACGCTATGTCTGTGCAGCGTGAAGCCCCCCTCAAATAGAATAAAGAATATATATCTACAGACGGATCACAGTCATGGAATTCATAGCGCTACATCCATGTTATCGTGGCGCTATACTTTTTGAATGAGATGACCGCTCCTACATGGTGCTATAATTTAGCAGTCTGGGCACTATCTACGGAAAGGGCTGAGCAGATCAATTGGAGGAATGACCCAGAAAAGTAAGCACTGGCCAAGCAAGGGGTGACTCATGTGAGCACACTTAAAATTTGCTCCCGACTGTATCTGGCGACTCCACAGCAGAGAGCGCGTACCGCATACTGTGTGCACGGACGATATGACCGGATTCAGATACGTTTAACGCATGCTGCGGGTGTGGTTCCAGGGAAGACTCTCCTTTTTCAACTTTCTAGAACTAAGCACTGTGTGCTCCAGTTGACCAGTTCCACATGGTACAATGATTCTCTTAAGGATAGGGCAAAAACACCAAGACATCAGACGCGGGCAGCCTGAAACACAAGATTAGGACCAGCTAACTGCTCCCCACTGAGGGGTGATCCGGGTGCTCTGCGTGACACACATGCGGTCTCCACCAGCCTCTTGTGTTTTTAATCCCCTCTATTTTCATTTAGTGTTCAACGTTACCCACCCACCTGTCAGTGATTACCATAAGAGAACAGATTGTCTACTTGTGTTTTCTTTTTCTTTATTTATACGTTCTTTGCTTGTTTTATTTTTTATTACTGATCTTTTTATTGAGCTCCCTTTGTCTCCTTCCTGGTTTTACATATCTGAAGGTACTTTTTTAAAACAATATGTGCCTTGTCAAGTGGAAGAAAAATATTGCATCTGTTTTTTTCTTGACCCAATCCTCCAATTTCACACCCCACGTGGTTGGCACGGGTCTCTAAGTGCCAAAGTGAAGGTTATACTTTGGAAGTATCAGGTTATGTATTTTCAAAGTATGGAAGAACCCTAACGCGATGCCTCTAGTTCTCAGAGAAATGTGTTGGTGGTACCGATATTTATGTAACTTATAATTTGAAAAATTGAAGACCAACTATAACTCAAGTGAGCAGATTTTGGAAGCTGTGATAAAGGGAAATCAATGATGAAGTCTTATATAATGCGGCGTTACTGCCGAACACTTTTACGTCAGCACTCGATCCAGCGATATGCAGGTTGCTCACCCATAGATGTTCACGAATTTGCATTACCCTACTGAACAATCACATTGAGTGTAGTGCATGTTTTGCTAATCTCAGACACCAAATGGAAATGGGGTAAGTTACTGTGTCATTTCCAAGATGGAAGTAAAGTGTCTTGGGTCTGTCCGCTCACATCTCTGTTTTCCAGTCCTCTCCACTTAAAAGCAGTCCCAGGCTGCCACGGGTGCTATACAAACCTCAACATGAAACAGCATACCAGAACAATTCCGAGATGGCATTTGTTGGACCTGGCCCTTTTTTGCAGGTTCACCCCGAAACTTTTTGCTTTTTTCCTAGCCTGTTTCTGGAACCTAGTGTTGATGGTTTTAGGCCTTTGCGCACTTTTTCACTGTGGTACAGTGTAAAGTGCGTGAGCTCTCTGTGTATGTGTGGTGAGTGACCTGCCCTCCAATAGGAATGAATGGGGAATATGTATACCCATGGTAGTTCCTGATGTGTGGGGAGTGCAGGGTCGAGTTTGATATGTGAGAACTCGTGAGACTGAACGCTGCGCAATGGTATATGCGGCATGATTGTGTCTAGTCTAGAAGTGCCACTTTTAGAAGTTGGCATATTTGTGTAGTCTGTGGCTGGCGTGTGATTGGCTGGTGAGCCTGGCCCAGGAGTGCCTGGGCCTGCTTGTGGATTGACTGTCTGGTTTGAGGATGACAGGGGCTGGGGAGCCCCCAGGAGGTTGTCTGAGTCAGCCCGTGGATGAAAGCTTGCATCTGCTGCCAAGGAAGTGGGAGGAGATAGCACCTGGGAGTGAATAGGGCTGTGCCTGCCTGACCACAATGCTGGCTCCACCTCCCCGCTGGGCGGCTGTCACTTCTGTCCCTGATACTGAAAGGAAGAAGGAAGCCAGGAAGCCTAAGGGCTCCAGAAACACCCAAGAACTGGTTTAGACCGGGCTCAGGGCCCACTTGCACAAAGACTTCAAAGGACTTCAAAGACTTTTGGGGGTATAAGAGAAGGACCCCTGACAACAGAAAGATTAGATTCTACAATCAAGAGGAACCTCTGCTGGAAGAAGGACTGCTGAAGAACTGAAGGAAGATTGCCTTGCTGTGTGCTCTAAGGGCTGACCTGTTCTGCTGACCAACTGAAGCTGAGGAGAAGAGGGACTTTGCTGTGTGCTGTGACCCTGCTTATTTGATCACCAGGAGACTTTGCTGTGTGCTGTGTCTCCTAAACTGAATCTCCAAGGGCCTGAGAAGAGCTGGCCTCCTGTTTGGTAACTCAGGAACAGAAAGGTTACCGAAGACAACAAAGCCCTGCTGTGTGCTGCAGAGATCGTAAGCTGTTTACTTAAACTGTCGATCGTCTGCCCGTGAGGAGCGCTGGCTGCCCTCTGTCTGGCTTGAGAGCGCCGCGCTGTGTGTTGCCTGCCCATCCACTGCTGTGCCGGGATATCGACGTGCTCATCGGCACGTGGGAAGTGGTCGTAGTGCGCCCGAAAGCATTTCCAGGACGAAGGAATCCTTGTGGGGGATTCTCGATACTCAGATCGCCCTTCTGTCCTTGGGCGCATTAAATTCATTTGCCTGCAATTCACCGCCGCGGCCCGGGGGCCTGAAACTGATCCGAGTGGTTCCCGGAGCTGAAGAAACAAACACGAAGAGGCCGCGACCTGATTGGCCGAGCTGCGAGGAGAGCCGCGCTCTGATTGGCCCTTTGCAGTAGGCCTGCCCCAAGAGTCGCGATCCGATTGGCTGAGTCGTCCTGCAAGTGCCCCGCATCATAGGGGCCTGTTCCAGGAGCCGCGCTGCGAGTGGCTGACTCCTGGAAGCTGCGTGACGTCATCAGGAGGCTCGTCTGTGGAGCCGCGACAGGATTGGCTGGCGGGACCGGGACCTTCAGGAAGCAGCCGCGAGCCGTGAGAGAAGGGCCGAAGCCGGGAAGACCGACCCGACCTCGCCGAGGGATCCCGTGTGTGTGATCTCTGCCCCCTGACCTGTGTCCCTGCGCTGGAGCACCGAGTCAGCTCCCCGCCGCTCCCCGAGGACCTGAGAGCGGGCGGAGGGCTGCTGGGACCGGCCGGAGCAGAGAGAAAGTCTGCACTGCTGACGCAAAGATCAACGGTGAGGCGCGCTGAGAGTGCCTGGGGCTAATCAGGTCGAGGGACTGACCCTTGAGGGAGATCACGCGCTGATATTATTTCACAGAGCATATTAAGGGCATTTGTTCAAGTAAATCAGTAGCATTATTATTTTACTACTGAACTGAAGAGACTTGAGACTATTCTTATTAAGAAACTTCCTGCTAATACAGGTACAGACGAGCCCCGAGAGGCTCATGGGGGTATATGTGTGGAAGAGCCTGTGTGGCTCCTACCTTTTGGCGCAGTTCTGCTCAAGGGCTGGTGAGAGCCCATTCCATAGGTTTATTGTTGTCCCAGCTGCCCAGCAATTAGTGGGCAGCTGCACCGTTTAGGCCCTGACATTGAGACACAGGGCGTCCTAGCCCCAACAAGGCCAGTGGCCTAGGGACTGCCACAAGTGGTGGCTTATGTGAGTTTTGCGCAATGTGATGTGGTGCTAGGAAATGCAATGCATTTAATATGATTACGCACCTTGATCTTACACCTCTGAATGTTTTTGGGCATCATGTGTTTTTGCGCTATTGAGTTATGGTCTGGCACGTCTAAATGTTTTTATGCATCATGTGTCTTCCTGGATTTTACACCTCTGAATGTGTTAGTTGATGCATCATGTGTTTTTCCTTCCCTGAACCTCTGAATGTGTTTGTGATGCATCATGTGCCTTGTTCTCACACCGCTGAATGTATTTTTATGCATCATGTGTTTTCTTTCCTTACACCTCTGAATGTTTTAGGCATCATGTGTTTTCCTGTGTTGCACCTCTGAATGTTGTGATGCATTATGTGTAATGTATTCTTGCTGATACCCCTAGATGTCTTTTATTCTTAGGTGGTTGTTCTTTCCAGTACAGGTGGTCCTAGAGAGGTCCTGGTCCCCTGCGTGACATTCTCCTAAGGTGTTTAGGGTTGCGTAGGTGGTACTTACCTGTTCCCAGTAGTTACTGGAGGTGATTTTTAACTGTTATTTTGTGCTATACTTATTCTAAGTTCTAGAAGTGCTATTTCTAAAAGTGTTGATTCTGACAGTGGGCCATGTGGCCCTGTCTTGTAAATAATCCCTTATGAATATTGCCCGTGCCAGTTGGCACAATGTACATGTGTGATGTCTATCTGATGTGGTTTTGACAATACAGAAGTTATTTTTATATAACCTTGTGTGGAGTTCCTTTTGTGGTGTGCCTAGGATGTTGTTGCTGTTGTGTGCTGGCGCAAATGCTTTACACATTGCCTCCGAGTTTAGCCTTACTGCTCGTGCCAAGCTACCAATGGGGTGAGCAGGGGTTGTCTTGGCGTGTGACTCCCTTGCCCTGACTAGAATGGTGGTTTCTGCCTGGCTTTGGCGTCAGCCTTACCCTACCAGAAATAGCCAGTTCTAACAGCATTCTTGTGCCTTTCCAGCACTGGTGGCGATGTCCGTGCGGCTGCAGTGAGGGTCTACTCTGAATAAGATGCCAGTGGTTGTCATGGGGAAGAAAGTGCAGGGGCTCGCAGTGTTTGCAGCCTCATAAACCGGGTGCTGGCCTTTTAAGAGTAGAGCAAGTGCGTCTCCGCTGATAGGTCCCGGTACCAGCTCTCACTAAAGGAGCGTCATAGAGACAGTACAGTGAATATTCTGGGGCAAATTTACAAGCCCCTTACGCCGCCCCTACATCACTTTTCCCATGTTAAAAATGACGCAAAAGTGGTGCAATGGGCTTGTAAATAAGCCCCTCAGTCTCTGCAGCACCACTGCCTGAGCAGGGGTGAACCACCCTTTGTCTTCCTGGATTGTGCAGACTCTCCATGTACCTTACCTAGGAACTTTTTTCACTTGTTTCTTTTACTAAGGGGGTTGCTTTGTAAATGTAGTAATGATACATTTTATTGTGTATAATTTAAAAATAGTGAACACTGCCTGCAATTATAAATTCATGTGGTACCTTGCACCGTGCATTCTTACACCAGAGTTAAAAAAGTACCCCACCCTGTGCCAGTGATTCTCCAGCCTACGCAATGTACAGAATTGCCCACGATTAGGAGGGGGGCTTTTACAAGAAGAAGGGTGTTGTATTTTATCAAAGTTACGCTACTATACGACGGGCACATGTTAGAAACCCAAATTCTTTATTTCTATGCACAATTGACTATTATTTACCCTACCTTTCCCCCCAGTATGCAGATATTTCGCATTAAACCTTACTTTGTGCATCTTAGTCATTATTATTATTATTATTATTCCCATATTGGTAGCAGTATTCCATAACTAAGTGATACTCATAACTTCGTGGGGATGAAAGGATGGATAACTTATGTTTGGTTAACAAAAACAGCTACCAGCCTTCAAACGTGTGGCCTACAATTTACTGTTCTCTGCAGTAAATGTATTAACCTTCTGAGCTATATTACTAGTTTACAAAGACAGAAGCAACAGGCTTGCGTGTGATTTTTAAGTCAGGGGCACCTAACTTTTTAGGTCTCGCCTGGCGAAAGCAGCGCATGCGCTGTCCTCGCCATTGCGAGTACCTTTTGGAATCAATTTTGCGAGGGCTCTAATGCATACGTCTGCAATGGACAAAGATGGCTGCTCTCGCCATTTGTCCATTGCAAGCAGCATGCGCGTGTCCGTGGGCCTGTGGACAGTGCGACACCATCTTGTGCCGATAGCTTCCTGTTGTCCATGGCAACCAAGCTTCTTATCAGAAGCTTTGTCGCGTTAGTTTCCTGTTCCTACCCCCCTCCTGCTGCCCCCTCCTGTTGGCCGAGTTCCCATTCCCTTTGTTCTCGCCCCCTCCTGCTGCCCCCTCCCATTGGCCGTGTTCTACATCCCCCGCCCCCTTGTTCCATTCCCGCACCCCTCCCGCTGTTCATTGTCTCGCAGCTTGTAGCGGACATGGACCCTGGGTTGAGGCAGACCCGCAAAGATTGGCCATCGGAGAAGAATGGGAGGCAGCCCCAGAGCCTCCCCAGCACCAGCCAGGATAGGAGGTGAGCAGAACCCGCTGGAGACAACTCCAACACTCCATGCACAAAATGGGTAAGTCGGGAACGCTTGTTTTATTTTTTACCAGCCCAGTGGGAAAAAAAGTATGTTGATGTTTGTGTTGACGGCTTATTTATCGTTCTCTGACGTGACACCACATGTGCAGGAGCTACAACTGCAGGGAAAACAATGACAAGTAGAGAGAAAACATTTACATTTCTCATATAAACCACCAAAGCTTTGTCAGCTGCTCTTTCACCTAGCCCTCCACCCCATGTTGTTTTGCTGTACCTCAAAAAAGACGTGATTGCTGCATTATAAGCGGTAAATATTTGCTGCAGACACATTGCATTTCTACGTGACTGTCAAAGTTTTCCGTTCTTATGTGCGTAAGTCTCTCATTAAAGTTTTGTTTAGGGAACTTGTAATCTAAATATGGATATCGCTAATCTAGTTCCTCTTCTCCCCTCCTTGCCTCCCCACCCATGCCCACTAAAAAAACATTGGAAGTGCAGAAGAGATGCCACCAAAAGTATCCAGGCATTTTCAATGCGTTTGTGAATTTGAGGGCACATTGCTTTCCACTATAGCATTTTGCATTGCATATAGGACATATAAAAATTAGCACAATATTAAGGGGTGGCATTTTGAGGCCTGTGTTGAGTGAAAATCGGGTGCAGGCGATGGTTGCGCCCATCTATGCACTTTGTGCACAAAATGTTTTTTGTGTGCAGATTGTACTCAGTCTCTGGCTTGTGCACGCACCGTTTTCTGCAGATATATTAGAGAAGAAATTGAACAGATGAAGTAACGTGAAAACTACGAAAAAAAACCTGATCACAAATACCAGGGCTTTAGGTAGGCCGGGTCCCTTCAAGTCTCAGACCCGGTAGTAATTAAAAGCGGGCCATATTTCATTGCTCTTAACTTTACTGGTAGAAACTCGGATACATTTATGATCACTGGATGTAACAAGCATTTGCAATGCTATAGGTCTCGCATTTACGTGAGTTTGAGCTATTGACATTGCAAATGACAATGCCTTTTAGTTTTGTTTCCGTTTAAAAAACATATATATAAAAGACATTGTTATTTACAATGCCAATAACTTAAACTCGCGTAAATGCGAGACCTATTGCACTGCAAATGCTTGTTTTGAGGAGCGCTGAACTTGTCGGTCTAGACTGGGAGGCCTCTGCACAGCATCGCATTGAGTCTAAACCGGCGCCTGCCAGGAGAGACTTCCTGTTAAGTGGGCCGCTTTCAAGACCCACTGTTTGGGTGTTTCAGGCATTTCTTTCCCCCAAGATGCAGATTGGAGTTTGTTCTCGCATTTCGTTTTGTGTGGTTTGATGGGAGGGGATTAAGGAGGGGATCTTTGACTTATAAATCCTGTTAACTACACAGTGGGATTATTCGTAGCTTTCCTCAGTCTGTTAATGTGTTTCTTCATGAGAGCCTCATTTAGGGGTGAGGTCACTAAGGTTGGTTTGTGGAGAGTCCTTTAAGGGGCCTGTCTCTTTCTGATTTTTCACTATGTGAAAATCCTTATCACAAGATCAATTGCTGACCTTGTTGACCCCTAGTTGATAGGCCAGAATGGGAGGCAATATTGTGCCTTGTTTCTACTTTTTCCACAAGTTTGTCAGTTTGGTGATCCGTCTTTGGTAGGCAACCCATACTGCATTTTACATAAGTGAAAAGTAAGTTTTGGATGTTGGTTAAGGCCCCCAGTTTGTCTACAATGTAGAAGCACAGGCAGATGGTTTGTGGAACATTGGTAGCTTTCTTAGTATAAATAATTAGGTTGTTTACTTTAGACAGTTTTGAATTGATGCATGATACATGTACAGCAAGGATATTAACAAGATCTACTTGCAGGTACAATTTAATTCAGTGGTAACTGAGAGTGTCTACGGATTCTTGAAACATTTTTTATTGCAGAGGGTAGATATCTGAGCAGATACTGTTTCCGGTGTTTTCCTTGCACAATGGACTTTCCATCATTGATGATTTTAATGATGGTGACTTGGTACACAAGGGTCGGTCAGCTGGTCAATCCAAATGTTCTGCATTAGTGCATGTAGTATCCGTTACCTACTCCGTTACCGGGGTTAGCGTCCCTTTGATTGTCTACGCCATGTGTACAAGTATCAACCTCACAGCATAGAGGTAGTTCAATCTAGCTGTATTGAGGCTTGGTCGGAGTCATAAGTAGTACTTGTTGTTGGTAGATGCAAAGGTGGCTTAGGATACCATGTTAGGGAGTAGGAAACTGAATTAGAGTCTCAGTCCCGTGCGGGGGTTTATGAGAAATTGCTTGGGCAATGCGTTTCTCCCAGGGCAGTTACATGCTGACCATTACCTCTACCGTTATGTCTTGTTTGTGTAGGCTGGAAAGTGATTGTACAGGCTCAGCTGGGTTAGCTGCCTCAGCTGCCTCTACTAGCCCTGTGACTGGTTGGTTCTGTCAGTCAGTCAGTCAATTAGGCTTTATTTCGATATGATGCATATCTTAAAAAGCAATACATGTACATAAAAACAATAAAAGGAGCCAATGCATAGATAATAAGCATACAATTCATACTACAAGTGGCGCAAATTATTTACATAAAAACAGTCTAAAATACATATTAAACAAGATCCAAAAGCCTAGTTGATCTAATGCGCCATGCCCAGCCTAGGAATTTCGCCAAGCCACATGCAAACAAGGGCCGCGGGTCCGTTTTCAAAATTCGTGGGGCCTCCTTATGGTATCTGGTCCAAAGCTCTCTACAGAGTGGTTTTAACGATCTGCGGCGGGGAACTACATAGGCCGAGCATTCAAACAACAGGTGGGGGACTGACTCTGTCCTATTCTCACAAAAGGGGCAGAAGGGGATTGTCTGTGCCGGGACCTTCCACCTAGAAGTCAGTTTCCCAACTGGGAGTAGGCCTATCCTAAATTTGAAGTATAGAGCCCTGTCCCAGGGTTTTAAGATAATATCCAGATACGGCTCGCAGAAGCGCACCTCCTTAACCAAAAGGAAATCCACAGTGGTCCTACACAAATTAGCATTACTGCTTCTGCCGTCAATCACCCAACTCCAGTATAACTTCTTCAAGACTGACTTGGGGGGAGCAGTTCTAGTATTCCAAGCGTCTTCAAGGCCCAGGTCTACAAGAAGGCGCTTGACTTCCCTTAACCAGCGGACCTTAGACCAGCCAGGCGTTGATAGAACCTCTTTTAAACCTTCTGCATAACTGGACATTTCTGGGACTCTCCAGATATGCGCCCACAAAAGAAGAGGACGGAGCCTCGCCTGGTCACTAATGGGCCGAGTACCCATATCTAGGAGAAGATGTAGAGTTGGCGTACTGTAGGGGAGCCCCATTAAGTCCTTATGAAATTTGTTTTCTGAGCGGGACAGCTGATCCACATTCTGTACACCCCAGAGTTCAGCCCCATAGAGAGCTGCAATGACACCTCTTGCCCTATAGATGTCAAGTACTGGTGCAATGGGTTTGAGGGATGAGTCACGCTGGTCATTAAGGAGGGCCCCCACCACCCTCTTGTGGGTCAGCAGCATCTTTTGATGATGACATTTCCAACTCATAGAGTCACAGAGAGGTAATCGAACTCCTTGACCCTCTCGAGTGGAACTGAATCTAGGGTAGGTGGTTTGACGGTCTTCTTCGGGGGGTTTAGGACCAGGTACTTGGTCTTCCCTGTGTTAATAACTAGTCCCCTTGAGTCACAGAAGGACTTAAAGCTAGTTAGAAGACTCTGCAGGCCTGCAGGGGTTTTGGAGATCAGGAGGGTGTCATCTGCAAATAAGAGGGTAGGTATTCTCCTGTCAGCCAGGGATGGTGCATCTGCAGGATGTTGTAGCAGATGCTCCACCACTCCGTTGACATACAATGAAAACAGAGTGGGGGCTAAAACACAGCCCTGGCGGACACCTCTATTTACAGGAATTTGTGATGTTTTTTGTCCCTGGTTACCCCACCTGATCTGCGTGAAGTTGTCAGCATGCAGCTTTATCAGCATGCTTAATAAATATGGGGGAATTCCCAGTGCATCGAGCACACTCCAGAGTTGGCTACGTGGGACCAGGTCAAAGGCAGTCCGTAGATCTATGAATGCAAGGTACAGACTGCCTTTGCCCAGTACAACCACTTTCCAATAAAGCATCATAAGCCGGAATGATTGCTCTATAGTCCCCATACCTGATCTGAAGCCAGCCTGGAAGTCGGAAAGGATATGCTTCTCCTCTACCCACTGCAAGACCCTTCCAAAAACCACTTTACCTGCCACCTTCTGTGTGGAGTCCAAAAGGCTTATAGGGTGATAGTTAGCTGGGTCGTCCCGACTCCCTTTCTTAAAGATTGGAACGACCTCAGCGCCCTTCCATGAATCCGGGAGAGCTGCACCAGCCAAGCCAGCATTCAGTAAGGAAGCAATAAGTCTCCCCCACTCATCTGGATTAATGCAGAGCAAGTCTCCTGGGAGGCCGTCCGGGCCCGCTGCCTTATTGGGGACGAGACACTTAATCGCCCCCACCACTTCCTTAGATGTAAACAGGAGTTCCTCATTAAGCTCAATGCAATCTATGGGGTACTGTTCAGTCGTAGTTACCTCAATACCCGGTACCATTGTATAGAGCTGGGAGAAGTGGTCGAACCACGCGCCCGCCGCTATATTACATGTTATAAGCGAGTCCACGGGTTTGTCCCTAGCTCTTATTAAGTACCAAAATCCCTTTGAGTCCTTCCCTAAGCTTGCCACCTTTAGGTCATACCAAAACTGATTCTCCTGCTCAGCCTTGGCCTTAGATATTACCCTTCTATAATTTCTCCTTGCAATGCTAATCAGGCCTCCATCCTTGGCTTTCACCGCCTTGATTAGATCCCTTTTGGCATCACGACAGGCAGGGGAGAACCAACCAGCATTGCCCTTGGTTGGTTCTGTGGCAAGTGGCCAACGCCCAAGTGGCTGTATGTCATGGTGGAATCCAAACAGGATATAGGCCCATTGTCAGAAGTGACAACCCCTGGATTTTCAGTACGTATCTCTTTAGAGTTTCTCGTGTGTGCCGCTCCCGTGTGCATACCGCAGCGGGCATCGGCGGTCCCGCTGCCATCACAAAACGGTGATGGATCATGCCCTGACCTTTTGACTGGGTATGAGTGTTCTGTTTAATTCAGATGCTCTGTCCATCACCACCCCCCTTTATGAATCATTTTGGCCACTATAGGAGTGGCAGGGTATGCTCAGACATGAGTCCCTTGCTCACTGCACCATCAGGATTCAAGCAAGCCGGGCCGAAGACGGCTGCAATGCCAGAAACCGGTCCCCGGAAGCTTGTGTCCTTTCCAGTAAAGAATTGGCTTGGTAGTTTGGTCTGCCCTGTTCCCATGATGCACTGGGCCAGGGTCAGACTAATTTGCATATAGCCAGGTTGTGAGCTGGGATGGTGCAGTGAGCTAAAAAACGGTGATGGATCAAGCCCTGATCTTTTGACTGGGTATGAGTGTTCTGTTTAATTCAGATGCTCTGTCCATCACCACCCCCCTTTATGAATCGTTTTGGCCACTATAGGAGTGGCAGGGTAAGCTCAGACATGAGTCCCTTGCTCACTGCACCATCAGGATTCAAGCAAGCCGGGCCGAAGACGTCTGCAATGCCAGAAACCGGTCCCCAGAAGCTTGTTTCCTTTCCAGTAAAGAATTGGCTTGGTAGTTTGGTCTGCCCTGTTCCCATGATGCACTGGGCCAGGGTCAGACTAATTTGCATATAGCCAGGTTCTGAGCTGGGATGGTGCAGTGAGCTAAAAAACGGTGATGGATCAAGCCCTGATCTTTTGACTGGGTATGAGTGTTCTGTTTAATTCAGATGCTCTGTCCATCACCACCCCCCTTTATGAATCGTTTTGGCCACTATAGGAGTGGCAGGGTATGCTCAGACATGAGTCCCTTGCTCACTGCACCATCAGGATTCAAGCAAGCCGGGCCGAAGACGGCTGCAATGCCAGAAACCGGTCCCCGGAAGCTTGTTTCTTTCCAGTAAAGAATTGGCTTGGTAGTTTGGTCTGCCCTGTTCCCATGATGCACTGGGCCGGGGTCAGACTAATTTGCATATAGCCAGATTCTGAGCTGGGATGGTGCAGTGAGCTAAAAAACAGTGATGGATCAAGCCCTGATCTTTTGGGTATGAGTGTTCTGTTTAATTCAGATTCTCTGTCCATCACCACCCCCCTTTATGAGCCGCACAAGCGTGGGCATTGGCAGTGGAGCATAAAGCTCCTCTAACCCCATATTGAAACGCTTCGCGTTCCAACTGCGGGTTCGGCTTATTTCCTTTTGGGTCCCATACCTGAACTTCCGGCGCATGTTTTCTCCAGCGTCTTTGGATCCTTCGTCGGGTTTCCGGCATTCTTGCTCATCGCCTCATGGCGCCTCCCACTCGCGGCCAGTGGCGTTGCGTCCATTGGGGCGATGGTGCTGAAAAGTGTAGCTTTTGTTGTTGAATAATAGTGAAGAGACATCTTGAGGTGAGTGTGAAGTAGCTTTATTTAATAGAGACAGCTAGCACCACTGGAGTGCATCCTAACTCCTCGAAGCGCGAACAGGCACTGGCTGTTATTGTTGTTTGTGTCTCGATGAGGACAGGTATGCACGTGAATACAGAATTGAAAGTATACTTGTTAATTAAATCAACTGTACAGCATGCGCATGCCATGGAACAGGTGCGCATGCTAAACAAAGGGAAATACATGCACAGTACAATTAACATGCACAAGAACATATGCATGCACTGACAACATTATCATTCGTTCATGCCTCGATGAGAGCAGGTATGCAGGCAAATACAGAATTGAAAGTATACTTGTTATTAAACCAACTGTACAGCATGCACATGCAATGGAACAGGTGCGCATTCTAAACAAAGGGAAATACATGCACAGTACAATTAACATGCACAAGAACATACGCATGCACTGAAAACATTATCATGCACGTGAACCACAGGATCCAATTCATTACAGGGGCGTTGCCCCACTGAAGCCGCCAGCAGCTCCCTCGGCGTATCTGCACTTAATTAAACTGACTCAGTCTAACTAGTAAAGCAGACCTTTGTTATATTGTGTATTTTAATTTCTCTGTTTTCAATGTATTTGTATATGATTTACTAATGGTGTCTAATTAATGTAATGATTTGAGTCCACTCTATAATAAACCTCATTTTAGCTTTCACATCATAGTAAAAAGCAGACTTATTTTGCTACAGTTTTTGATATTCTTTTGTTATGTTATGTTATGCCTATTTGTATAGCAAATGAATTACCTGCAAGGGTATTTAGGCATTTTCTAGGTTGTTATACAGCAGTTTTCCAAGGTTAAATTATTCAAAACCAAAGTCTTCTGCTTCTTTCAGAACTCAAGAAACAAACTCAATGTCTATGTTTTCCACAAACTCGCAATTCCTACTGATAAGTGGAAATTACACAACAGTAGTCCAGTCTGCTGGTTATCAGGGCCTGCATAACTGTTTTTCTGGTGTTCTCTGGTAGCCACTTAAAGATTTTTCCTAACATCCTCAGAATGTGGAAGCAGATGGAAGTTACCATGGTTACCTGGGCACTCATGTCATGCCTGTCATCTAGGAAGATTCCTACATTTCTGGCACGAGCAGTAGGATTTGGAATGAGCCAAGGGCTGCCTGCCACATGGTGGAATCTCAGGCAATAGTTTTCCTTCCAAAGATTACCTGTTCTGTCTTGTCTGAATTGAGCTTGAGGCAGTTGGACCTCAACCAGGCGGCTAAAGTGGTTTTGTAGGTGGAGAAGTGTTTTTTTTTTCACAAGAGTCTTCTCCAGCAGGGAGAGTATCAGTTGGGTGACATCTGTGTTGGAAAGAATGTTGATGCCATGCAATCTGATGGTTGTGTGAAGGAACAGAGCATGCCTCAAAAACGCATGCCTTAATCATGCGGTCTTAACCAGGACTGCGCCTTTACCATTCATGCCATTAGGACGCAAGTTCATGATAAAGACATGATTGGTAAATGGACATGTGTGACAAAGATCACGCTCCTTCCACTCTGCCCAGAGCCCTAAAACTCAGCCCTCCTGAAGTGTATTATACCTAGCCCAGCCCTATAAACTACCTCGACCCCCTATCCTGATGCTTAAAAATTGACCCCCAGCCCCAAAAAACTACTTTGACCCCACCCCCCTCCCTGAGCCCTAAAACCAGCCCCCACCCCTAAAACATCCCCCAAAACTCCCCACTGCCCCAGCCCAAATGCCCCCTTTGCCTGAAAACTGCCCCTTTCCTGTCCCCTGCCTGAGTCCTAAAACTCAGCCCCTAAAACTACTCCAAACCCACACAATTGGCCTGAACCCTAACCAGCCCCCACCCCCTTAACCCCACCCCCACCTCCCCACTTGCCCAGGCCAACTGCCCTCCAGGCCTAAAAACTGCCCATTTCCTAACCCCTGCGTGATGCCTAAAACGACCGACCCCCCAGCCCAGAAAACCGGCCCCAACCCCTCAGCCCTGAAAACTACCACCAAAACCCATTTTCTCACCACGTTGTGTCCGCTCCTGAACCTTCCTCTTCCTGTTTCCGCCAGCCTGCCAGCAACTAGACCATGCATCTGCCTTAACCACTAATATACATGGTTATGGCATATACATGGTTAAGGCAAGCGTGGTTACGCTTGTGATTTCGGAACACCCGTGGCTCAGGCTGCAGTGTTCCGACTGTTTCCCGATCTGATGAAATTTGCCTGCAGAAAAATATGGCCAATCAAGATGCAGTGCAGGCTGGATACAAGAAGTGGATTGGGCCCAGGCAGCGCTTACTTTCCATTTTAGAAGACATTTTGCAGAAAAAGTTCTGTGAAGGTAAAGATCAGCGAGGCAAAGCAGCAGGCGGTGTCAGAGTAGGAGGCGTCGTCATCGTCGGGGAGCCGCTTGACAAAGTCACAGTAAAGATTTCTACCTTCAGAATTAGGGCCTGATTTAGATCTCCGAAGATGGGATACGTCATCACCATAACAACCGTGACGGATGTCCTGTCTACCAAAATATATATCCCATTAGATGTAATCAGATTTATATTTTGGCAGACGGAATATCTCTCACCGTTGTGACAGAGTAACCTGTCTGCTGAGATCTAAATCAGGCCCTTAGTCTATTTTTTGGAAGTTGAAAATCTTCAGTGGAACAAAGCAGGGATGTTGTAGCCAATCAGGGGTCCGGGAGGTCGGAAACCCTTAGCCAAGGGACCAATGAACAGGATTTGCTGCTGCAGAGAAGAACATAGGAGTAAGTGCCACAAAGACAAGCCGACTGGCAATGCACCTTGGGCAGATGATAAGTAGGCTGGTTGGGTTGGTTGGTGTCTGCTCTTGGTTTTCAGAGCAGTTTTTAGAAAAAATATTCTAAGTCACAAGTTTTGGAATTTGACTTTCAGGGCACCTTTGCACCGCCACCAAGGCTCAAGGGTTGGAGGGGCACCACTTTGGGGGGGGGGGTTAGGACTCAGAAAAGCTGGGTGCAGGTATGGGTTCAAGATGGTGGAAGCCTTTTCTGTCCCTGAGGCTCTGAACAAGAGGCCAGCAATTAGCCCTTGGCTAGCCTTTGCTTGGCTTTCACTCTGGTAGTCGTGGGCTCTGGTGATGAAGCAGAGCACAAGCAGCAGGCAGACCTTTGATGGTTCAGGGCAGGCTCCAGACAACAAAAAAAAGTTCTTCTAGGTGCATCAATGCAGTCTTGTGGAGTGCACTGCAGATCACAGCAGCAGGCAGTCTTCTGAGAGTCCTTCCAGAGGTCCAGAAAATGATTTGAAGATGGGTCTTAGGGTCTCCTTTTTTTACATGATGGCTTTTTTTGAAGAAGGAGTATTTCTAGAGAATTCCTTTTGAAATGCTTGAAGTTTCCTGACTCATCTGCCCCGGCTCCAGGCTAGCTGCATGAACAATACATGGGTGACAAATCCCGTGTGTGAAGGCAGAGCACAGCCTATTCAGTTGCAAGTGTTGATGTGCCCATCTCCTCCCCCCATTCTGCCAGTTCATGACCCATCCAGATGCACCAAAGCCTTCTATTGTGTGACTGTTTGGGAGGAATAAACAAAGTACAATTGCCAACTTAACCCGGTCATGTGACCCAGGAGAGGCTGTAGGCACCAAATAGTTTAGGGCATAGACTTCGGACTTTCCAAACGTAGCATTTGTAAAATTGTAACTTTACCACTAAAGAGGATTTTTAATTACAATTTCTCAGACACCTAACATGAAATGCTTGTCTGTTCACAATCAAAACGTTATCCCTTTTTAAATATAATAAGGCGACCCAAATGTTATCCTATTGGATGCATATGCTTCACTTTAGTGAAATAGGAATTTAGAGTTTTTTCACTACCAGAACATGTAAAACTTAAAACTATAAGTCAAACATTTTAAATAGAATACACACTGCTCTATGGGCTACATAGGGCCTTCCTTAGGGGTGACATATATGCAATAAAAAAAATGTATGGTTTGGCAAGGTAGTTATCTTGCTATATCAAATTGACAGTATAGAACTGCCTTCAGGCTGCAATGGCATGGATGGGGCAAATTTGGAGGGACTACTGAAATGGGTGGCACAAAAGTGGTGTAGGCCCACTAGTAGCATTTAATTTACAGGCCCTGAGTATATGGTACAACTCTCTACAAGGTACTTATGAATACATTAAATATGTTAATCAGGTCAGGACATCGCAAAAGCACTTTAGAACTGGCTAGCAGAATTTCAGCAAAAGTTGGAGGCAAAGGCAAAACGTTTGAGGGAAGGCTTACAGGTCTAACAGTATTGGACCAGTTTGAATCTGGGGTGCTGATCCAGGTGCCTTTTGCCAGGCTAGTTGTGGTGGGTTTTGTTTGGCAAGGGATGTTGATTAAGAAGTGGACAATGGCTTGACCAATCCAGGGTTTGGTTTGCTGTGAATTTGATGCCTTTGAAGGTGGTGAAGTCTAAGTCAAGGGTCTGCATAGGGGGGGGGGGGGGGGTCCCAGGGATGTATTGTGTCAGTCTGAGGTTTTCTAGGCTTTTGATGAGTGCAATTGAGCTGGGGGTCGCTCAAGTATTCCATATGGGAGTTGATAGGATATAGGCTTTGGAGTCAATGGTAAGAGGAGGCAACAAAATCTGTAATGTTGGTGACGCTAACTCATGGTCCTTGTGGACGGTTGATGAGGGTTACATTCATACTGAATGTTGCCAAGATGCACAGTTTAAAGTGAAGGTACTCCATGAAGGGGATAGTGTTTTCTGCGACTGTGGTGCAACTGACGGTTTCTTTGGAAATTATGCTGATTACTCACTTCAGTTTGTGTTGGAGGTCCTGTTGTGTGATCATCTATTCTACCAGGATAGTCATATTGATGTTGGGTGCCAACTTAGAAGTCAGACATGTTTCCTTAAGAATGAGGAGGTTTGGGGCGTTGTTGTTCTGAATGCCTCAGATTTCGGTGGCATGCTTGTTGAGCAAGCAGGTATTGAGGGGCATACATGATAATTCATCTTGGGGTGTCTGCTTGCTAGTGGCAGTTCAAGGTGTGCTGTGAGTAGGTTCTGTTTGGGTGGTGCTAGCACGGTGGTTGGGTTGTTGCGTGCAAAGCAATAGGGTGTGCCAGTGATGAGTCCTTCTGTGTTGTGACATGTGGAACAGAAGCAGCGGGAGAATAGGTTTCTGAGTTTATTGACAGAAACGGCACTGAGGAGTAAAGTTACGAAGAAGATGGACCAGGGTTCCTGGCAGTAAGCATAGTCTTTGTGCCTATGGGTGCATATGGGCTGGCCCATTGTCACTGACGGCCATTAAGTAGGTACTGGGTGGAGGTAGGAGCACAGGCAAGGGTGGGCAGGGCATGGCGGACGCAGCGCGAAGGAGCTGGAGGTGTGAAAAATATCAGGTATGGAGTGGTAGGAGGAGAAATGGGGCACAGGAGGTGGGAGGCAAGAGTCAAAGCACGGGAAGGAGGCACCAAAGAGATGGCAAAATGGAACTGGAAAAGAGAACAAAGGGGAAGAGAGCAAAAAGAGGCAAAAGTCAATGAAAGGCACAAATGCGAAAAGAGCAAAGAGTAAAATTGGCAAAACCACAAAAAGGCATAGATTGAAAGCATAAAGAGCCAAGAGTGAAGAGGCATAAAGGCAAAAAGGGTAAAGAGTGAAAAGGCACACAAGGCAAAAAGTGCAAGAGGAGAAAACAGCATGGGATGCAGGCGCAGAGACATGAAAAAGAGTGAGAGCAAGAGGGCATGTGAGAGTAGGAGATGATTTAGGTACCTTGAGGTGCAGGAGACTGATCTGCAAGGGCCTATGCCGGTCAGAGATGTTGTCACAGGTAATTTAGTTAAGTTAGATAACTTAATCAATCAATTTGAAAATTGAAACTTGAAACCGGTTCCATACTACTCTCAAGGAATAAACTATTTATAAATAAAAGGAAACAAGACTACCTCTTTGAAAGAATTCTGATCTACCTCGTGAACACCGTCCTAGGGGTGCACATTGTCTTTTCATAGGAAGTACTAAAATTGCTTTGCAGTTTTTACCTGCACTAAACCTGTGGGAAAACAGTGCTAGGTTTTCAGTTTATGCAGGAATAAATAGTATCTGTGCAATTTGCTCAAAGGCAACTACTGCCGTACTTGAACTACTGTTTTGGGAGCAGAATAAGAAATGTTCATTCAAAAAGGGATTGGTAAGCAAGTTTTACCCTCTGCTTTAAACAGGTGAAAATATCTGAGATGAACCTGAACAATCAAGTGAACCTATGCAAAAGGCCTAGGTAATCCCTGGTCCGGGAGGTTATTCCCTATTCTGACGATTTTTTTAAACTCATTAGCCCCTATTAACTCATGGTGAGCTACCAGTCAGAATCATTCATTACATCCCCTGTTTTTTTCCCAACACATTAACAGACAACGGGAAACATCCTTTACAACGCAACTTTTACCACGCAGTGCCTTTACGACGCAACTTTTACAACGCAAACCATTACAACGCATTGTGCAGGGGGCGCTCTAGGATAGGGAATAAGTTTAATTTACTGTCCAACACCTTCCCTAGTGTCCACGGGGACTGGAGTTGGAATAGTAAATTAAACTATTCACTATCCAGCACCCCAAAGCGCTATGCGTTGTAAAGGTTTGCGTTGTAAAAACCGCGTTGTAAAGGCATGCGATGTAAAAGCATGCGTTGTAATGTCATACATCCACAGACAATTAGTGATAGGGTTATACTATGTACTTTAGAAATACTTTATTTCATGATGTGTTAAAAACCTTTGCAACAGTGTACAGAGACCCAAAGTCATTCATTAAATACTAGCTTTGACATTAGAATTGAAAATGTCATTGTGTCATATAATCTAAAAGTTAATTAAATACTAGCTTTCAACAATTGGAAATTAAAAACAGTGTCATTGTATCATAAAAGCTTCTTTTGCATGATGCTAGGTACATGTGCTAGGGTTATGCTATGTAGGTGTGTGAAGGAATCAATAGTCATGAGAAGTGTGTTGCAAATAGCATGTGAATATGAACTATGGGTGGTCATCATACTTGCAATGCTTTTACGAAACTACTGCTCTAAAGTTAGCCTGGCAACTCCTACTGTGTTAATCAGTCTTCAAAACTACAATTGACTACAATGTTATTGAATTGCATACATACAACACTTAGGGGCCGATTATGATGGCGGACGGACCTGAGTCCGTCCGCCACCATAGAGAAGGAGGGACCGTCCGCAGGGGCAGCGGCGGTCCCTCCGTGCAAATTAGGATGTGACCGCCACCCTGGCGGTCACATCCTGTATATTTATCATTGCGGCGGGTGCTGCTTAAAGCAGCACCCGCCGCAATGATAAAAAAGTAAGTTGTGCATTTGCATGCACAAAGCGGCAGGCACCTCGCGGTGCCTGCCGCTATGTGCAGGCAAATGCAGGGGGGTACCATAGGTACCCCCCATGTGCACCCCCCACCCCCCCCCTTCACCCCTGGGGGCCCGCAACGGGCCCCCAAACACAAATCCGTATGCCTTTACACGGCGGAAATGCCGCCGTGTAAAGGCATCTTTCCGCAGACATCCTAATATGGCTGGCGGTGTCTGATAGACACCGCCAGCCATGTTAATGCTTTTCCGCGGTGGGTCTTTCAAGGCTCCCCGACGGATTTCCCGCATTCTCCGGGCCGGCGGTGGCTTCCGCCGGCCCGGTGGATGCGGGAAATCCGCAATCGTAATAGGCCCCTTTGTTATGTGTAGGTATCTACAAGTGTTATTCTACCTTGCAAATTATACTTAAATTACCCGTGCAAAAAAAGTGAGATCATGGAAAATGCACTAGTGCTGTGAAATTGTGCATCAATGTTGACTAACTTTTCATTAGATTGAAATTGACAATTGTAATGGCAGATTCTGTCAATATTCTTTTTAGGTGTTGCATACAAAGTGAATATGCACCACAGCATACATATCGTTGTTTTCACTCTCATTTGCAACTTTTCAATTGATTAGCTGTAGGCTATCCTTCCTTTCTTGTGTTTGCTCCTTTCTGGATCATGGACCAATTATATATGTTCTTCATCTTCTTACAATTTAAAAAAAAAAATGTATATGCGTTCAGTGCAATGTGTTTTCCCACTTTTATCACTAGCATTCAGCTTCTTATTTATATTGCTTTCACCCTATCTGCCTTCCTTAGTTATTTATTTATTTATTTATTATGTATTTATTATTATTATTATTAGTTATTTATGCTTAAGTTATTTACACCCATAACTGTACTACTCTATAACACTCTACTCTACCATACACTATAGTATGCTACTTCACTCCACTAAACACTTCCAATCCACACCATACTACTCAATGCCACTCAACTCTACTTTACAACACGCTATTCTACTCTAAGTCACTTTACTCCACTCTATGCCATTCCACTCTACTCTATGCAACTTCACTCTACGTTGCTGCATTCTATTCCAGTCTACTCCACGCCACTCTACTCTATGCCACGCTGATCTAAGCCTCTCCTCTCCACACAATGCCACTCTATGGCACTGTATTCCACCATACTCTATGCCGCTTCACACAAAGCCACTCTGCAGCACTCTAATTCACTCCACTGTACGTCACCTCACTCTATGCAGTCCTACTCTATGTCACTCTACTCTACGCCATTCTACTCTACTCTACTCTATGCTGCTCCACTCTACACAACACCACTCTTCTCTAGACCACTCCGATGTACACCACTCCACAGTACACTACTCTACGCCACTCCAATCCACTCTATTTCATTCTATGCCACTTTATTTTAAGCCACTCCACTCAATGCCTCTCCACTCCTCACAATGGTACTCTTTTCCCCTCCACTCTGTACCATTCCACACTGTTCCACACTACTCTATGGCTCTCTATTCGATGCCAATCAACTTTATGCCACTTTATTACACCCAACTCTATACCTCTCAACCCTGTGCCACTCCACTCTATGCCACTCCACATTATGCCACTCTACTCTACGCCACTCCTTTCCACTCTATGTAACTCTATGCAACTCTTGTGTATGCCAGTCTAATCTATGCTACTCCAGTCTATGCCACTCTACTCTACGCAACAATACTCTGTGCCAATCTACTGCATGCTTCTCTACTGTTCGGTGCAGTACTGTACGCCATTCCATTCTATTCCACTCCACTCTACCCTATATCACTCTACCCTATGCAACTCCACTCTCCACAAATACACTATAGGCCTCTCCACCACTCTATAACACTGTACGTCATTCCACTACACTCTATGCTGCAGTACTCCACTCCATGCCACTCTGTGCCACTCTATTCCACTCTCCTCTGTGCCACTCTAATCTATGCCACTCTGCACCAAATTATTAACTTTTAGCAATGCTGAACAGCTGCCACACTGCTGAACAACATAGCTAAAAGACAGTGACAAAGCAAATTGCTCTAACATAGTCGGGACCTATTGGCTTTGCCAATGTTTTTTTAAAACTTGTTCTGGTGCAGATGTCATTTTTTCACATCAGATTTGCCAAAGTCACTGCAAAGTTGCATACAACTACTGAAAAATTGCCCCAAATTAATGTAAATGTATTGTATTTATATAGCGCACTTCTACCCGGAGGCCTCGTAGCGCTGTATTCATACCGCTGTGGAACCCATCCTGGCTTTCCTGTGAAATGTCCACTCCTGGGCACCCCCAAGGTGAAGCCAGGCATCCAAGCGGTGCTGGGGCCGTTGTGGAGATTAAGCAAGCTATATCCCAGAGTGGGACCCATGATTAGACTAGGCACCGAGGCAAGAATTATCAGGTCCGGGGAAATTGAGTCCAAGAGCCACCAAGGCAGGAATTGAACCTTGGTTCCGGGCCAGACCTCTGCATCAGGGTCTGCCGCTCTAACCATTGAGCCACGCTTCTCCTTGTAAAATTGCCCATCATCAGTACAATTTAAGAGATGGGTCCTCTGCCAGATGTAAACTAAATTCATCCTAAAAACGTTTGTGCATTGGCCTCCACAAGTTTTAACCCAAAAACACGAATATAACTGAACTACAGGAACACAATTCCTGAAACAAGACAATAAAAAGTACTTAACAGAAAATGAAGCTAAGATAAAAATACCCAAATTACAGCAAAATATTTTTGAAACGCCTTTCGTAACACTGCTATTTTATTTGACAGGTTATCTGCCTGCATATATTCAGAGGTATTTTATGTTACAGGCAAGGTACCCCACATGAAAGAGTCATATGGGACTGATACTTTTATTTGATTTAACAAATCTTAAAAGATATGTCTAGAACCATAATTGTTCTGTTGCTCAAATCATTAAGGGGAAATATCCATTACCTTGTTTCAGATGAGGGCAACCGCAACACCAATTAACACATATTTTAAAAATGACTGATGGCGAACAGAATCTGGATTTTAGCATGCAACAGTGAAGTGGACAAAACGTTTCTGCAGTTTCCTGCGAGTATGCCCTTCAGATGTTTGATCTCCTTCAGAAGTTTTATGGAACTCTGCCAGATAGCAGTGGTGTATTGGATGACTTCCTGTTTACTGTCCATATGTGCTGCTCAGACTGCGGCACCCATGTGCCAACTTCAAAGAACCTCAATCAGCGGTTTCTCAAGAGATGGTGATATCATGATTGGTGGCATCTTGGACATTCATTATGCCAGTGAAAGTCAGGCCATTAACTTTAGAAAAGAACCACCAGTTGCCAGATGTGAAACGTAAGTAAGATTGCATGCACCCAGACCACAACATACCTACACACACACACACAACATAGCATACCTAGTATTATGAGGCCTCACCATTGACTGTAATGAAGTAAGTATTTAGTATTCTAACTCCACGCACGCTTAAATAGGTTATAAAGCAGACCTAGGCAAATATAAGTGTACTTTTTAAAGTTTTTGGTACCCTCACTCGAAAGTACCTAAACACACTACTGGGACAGGGCCTCCTAGCGCACCTGTCCTCATAAAGATAGTGGGGCATATTACCAACGTTAAGCGATATTTATCGCTAACGATGCTTAGCAACGACTTTTTTAACGCTAAGCATCGTGAGAAATTATCGCAGATAAACCTTGCTATTATCAAGGTTTATCGCAAATGCGATAAAAACGGCCGCAATGCATGAATATCGCTGAAAAGTCAGCGATATTCATGCATTACCGAGCTAATGCTCTTAGCCATGTTCTCCACCTCCCATTGGATAACATGGCTAAGAACTGCTCAGGGCAGGTGTTAGTTTTTGGAGATATTCGCGCTTAGCGCGAATATCTCCAAAAGTTAGTAATAGGAGATAGCGATGTTAGCAACTGTTTCCAGTCGCTAACATCTGGGCACGCCCACTTTGCATGTCATTAGTGATAAATATCACTGACATGCAAAGTGGAGCCCAAGATGGTCGCTATCTCCTACTAGCTGTCGCTAACTGGTGTTAGCGACAGCTAGGTAATAGGGAGATAATTTTATCTCCGCTTTCTTGGCTTTTAAAGCCAAAAAAGCGGAGATAAACCCCCTTGATAATATGCCCCAGTGTTTGTCTGGTTCTTTCACGGTTTACCCATGCTATGAAGACCAATCTGGTCCTCACTGCGTGGTTATACACACACACAAAGAAACGACTTCACTTAAGGCGTTTTAAAGAAAGCCCTCACTCACCACCTAGTGATGACATGCTTCATCATCGGGCCCCACAGAGGGGACCTAGCATCCCCTCTGTGTGCTGCAACGCCAGATCTACTGCGGAGCGGGTTGGTGGGTAAGGACAGTGCTGTGCAAAGAATATTAAGTGAGTGATGTGAGGTTTAACAAAGTCTGTAGTGTATCAAAATTAATTAAATACAATAATGAAGAAGTTTATATCAAGTAGAAAGTGAGAAACCCTCAGCACAGAACAGGCCCATATACAGCTCCTCCAGCAACTGTTCACACATCAAACCAAAATATTCTATACAAACCTTTGAAATAGGAATGTTACTTAAAGGAGCATAACACACAAAAGAACAGAACATACCACACGTCATCCCACCAACAAAACAAACTCCACATATAACAGACAGCAGTCACCAAGACATGCCACACACAAAACACAACAACATCAATAGAACAGCTGCACAGCATAAAATAGAAAGAATCAAATAAAGGAAAACAGGAAACAAATCCAATAGCATAACTTATATATCTATGCTTAACACAAACAAATTAAAATGTAGGAAGAGCCAAACTGGGTAATTAACTTCTACGATGTTGTTGACATTTCTAATTCTCCCATTTTTTTAACTGCACACACCCATTGTTAACTTTGAGAACTTTTTTTATTACTATATTTATAGTCTCTCTTCCTTCCTCCTGGCGACCTCACATGTACCATGTCACCCATCTTAACAAGGACGTCTTTCACGTTCTTATTTCTATCATAATGCTTTTGCACTAGAATAGTTCTCTTATCTCCTTTTCCTTCGCTCTTTTAACAACCAACACTCTGGAAATCCCAGAATTCAAATTGCTTTCAACCTATGGAGGACACACATTGTGCAAGGCTACTTTTTGCGAAACAATTAACATGGTGTAACACCTGTTGCTGAATGCTGAGTAAATCTGTACTACACCACATGGTTAGCCACACCTTCTTTGCAACTTCTTCGTCAGATTTCTGCTGTTTGAACAGTATCCTTAAGTGTTCTGTTCAACCTCTATTTCATTCAGTTAGTTTGAGGATAATACAGTGCACATCTTTTATGCACAATGTCTCTCTCATACAACACTTCTGACATGTCTGTTCACGTCAACTTAACACCATTATCTGTTAGCATGATCTTACGATTGCTTTTTATCTTCCGAAAATCTCCATTAAGAAAATAATCTCAGACACATTATGAACACATTTCACTTTTCACCATCTGAAATACAAATCTATAGGAACAAAAAGATACTCCAAACACCCTTTGGAATGCAATGGTCTGACAATTTGAACTGCAACTTCATCTAGTGGGCAACTGGGAAGCTCTCTATTTATCATGGAAGCAGTCTTTGGTTTCTTTAATTCCTAACTCAATCTACACTTCACACAATTTCTAACAAATCTCTTTGTTTTGAGATTCCTTCCAGGCCACCAGTAAGACGATCTTAAGTGCTCATTGGTTTTCTGATACCCTTATGCCCCTCATGAGCAAGAGTCAACACGCATACACATAAACCCTCTGGAGCTCCTAACTATGAGCTTCTGAAAAATAACCCCCATCAACAGTTTATGAAATATCTTATTAATCCACTCACACTTTGCCACAATTCACATCATCATAAACACCAGGCTACCCCATCTCAACACCTCTCTGGAACACAGGGTCTTTATTTAACTCAGACATCCATTCCTCTTATAAAACACACTCTGATGTAACCTCACACACTTTGAACTCTAAACCCTTCAACCACGTGCCAAAAAGTTCCTGCTTCTCCACGAAACCACATTGCATCCTGGACAGAGCGTTTGCAACATTACAAGAGATCGCCCTCATGAGCAAGAGTCAACACGCATACACATAAACCCTCTGGAGCTCCTAACTATGAGCTTCTGAAAAATAACCCCCATCAACAGTTTATGAAATATCTTATTAATCCACTCACACTTTGCCACAATTCACATCATCATAAACACCAGGCTACCCCATCTCAACACCTCTCTGGAACACAGGGTCTTTATTTAACTCAGACATCCATTCCTCTTATAAAACACACTCTGATGTAACCTCACACACTTTGAACTCTAAACCCTTCAACCACGTGCCAAAAAGTTCCTGCTTCTCCACAAAACCACATTGCATCCTGGACAGAGCGTTTGCAACATTACAAGAGATCGCTGTAATGTATTGAACCTCAAAATGAAAATCTTGTAGCTCAATAATCCATTTGAAGATATGAGACGATATAACATATAATCCCTTTTTTGGCAAAACCCTCTCAAAGCGTCTTGTGATCAAAATAAACAGCAAATCTGATTCCCCAAAGAAATTGTTTACATTTTTTGAACACTTAAAACACAGCAAATGCATATTGCTCAATTGTCGAATACATGCATTCCACATCCTTCAGGCACCAAGAAGTAAATGCAGTAGTCACTGCTTGTCCATCCTGCACTTGTTTAAACATAGCACCAAGACTCTTAAGATTGGCATCCGTAGTTAAAGAACAAGGTATTTATTTAATTATTTTATGTTTTTTATTTTATTTTTATTTAAAGAGTTTTGTATAGCCCAAACGTGACCCTTGGGTATTAGAGCGCTTCACATTATATGAGGTAGGTTAGCGATACTTCTTGTATAGTCGACGTTAGACAATGATATGAGGTAGGTAATTATACAGCCGTAAGTATTAACATATATATATAAACAGACATATTAGATAAGGTTTGATATCAAGGAGTAATAGAACTTCCAATAACAAAAAGTTCTGTCATGTATTTTCCCTATGCCGTCTCCCTTCCTGAAGCAGGCGAGGTATAGTACCGTCAGATAGTCTCTCCAGTGTAGCTGGTGACTTTCTCTTTTCTTACATTGCTGTTCTGTTTGGTAACTCCTAGGTTATGGTGTTAGTGATGACCTATCTTGACTATGGTAGGAACTTACTCATTAGGAAGATCTTAGCTTCCCTCTTGAATGTTGCTGTGTTCGGGATTTTCATGATGTTTGGAGGGAGTGTGTTCCATATTCTAGGGGCTGCTCTTGAGAAAGCTCTATCATATGTTTTCTTCTTTCTGAAGATGGGTGGTCTCAGCAACAGCTCCTTGGCCCTCTTGGTAGGTCTGCTTCCTCCTGATAACTCAATTTTATGGGCCAAGTATCTTGATGTATTGTAATAACTATTGAGCCTTGACAAAAAACTCATTTATGAGCAAAAATTCTCTCACAATTCTCACTCCAAGCAAAAACGTCACCTTTTCTCAAAGTTTCCTGATAGTATGGTTTTTGCCAACAAAAACGTGAATACATTTGGAGTAAAACTCTGCAATCCCCAAAAATATTTGCACTCCTTCTTCTTTTGTGGGAGCATTCTGACTCAGAATTATATTAACTACGTTTTTGGGACGAACACCTCTTTTTTTGAGATTACATGCCCCAAATATGTTATGTCCTCACACATGAATTTACACTTCTCCACCATTAAATCATGCTTTTATCTGAGACAATCTCTTGCCTAATGGCATTCATGGGGTTATAAAGTAAATTATTGCTAATGAGAACATCATCATGAAAAAAACTTTAAATGGGATAAATGCTCCAACAAACTCGTCATCAGCCTTTGAAAAAGTGCATCTGCCGGACACAACCCAAATTGCATTTGGTAAAATCTAAAACACCCAAAAGGTTTACTGAAAGACATAACATCTTTAGATTTTTCTGTCAGTTTAACCCAGTGGTACGTAGTAGGATGATTCAAAGTAGTGAAATGCTTTGCCCCTGCAAGCATACACATAATTTCAGTAATATTTAGTAAAGGAAGCCTTTCCTCCACCAATAGGTACATTTCTAATTTATTAACATTTAACATTTATTATTAACATTTAACATTTATTAGCATTGCGGCGGGTGCTGCTGACAGCACCGCCAGCCACAATGCAAAAAATGTGGGATGTGCCTGCCGGTGTGGCGGATGCATCCTAATTTCCTGGGGTGATAGCAGGTGGACAAAGTTCGCCCACCATCTAAATAGACCCTTTTGTGTTTTGTAGTTGTTGATTATTTTGTTTTTAACTAAGTAATAAATATTTTATTTATGTATCAGTCTTTTTTGTTATTTTAAATATATGTTGTCTTTACTGATCTAAAAATGTGTTTAATATTTAGTTAAAAATACTTTGGGGCACATTAGGATGGCGGGCGGACACCCTAACGGAGATCGGGACCGCCCGCCATAAGGGCGGGGGTCCCGTTGGAGGTATTAGGATGTGCCCGCCACAGTGGCGGGCACATCCTATATGTTTTACATTGTGGCGGGCGGTGCCCTCTGCACCGCCCGACACAATGCAAAACAGAAGTTGACGCATTTACATATGCAAAGCGGCAGGCACCGCACGGTTCCTGCCACTTTGCATATGTAAATGTGGGGGGGTACCATAGGTACCCCTCATGTGCCCCCCCGACAGTGCCAGCAACCTCGGGGCCCTGCAGGGGGCCCCCGCAGCAATCTCCGCCTGCCTTTCCGTGTCAGCATTAGCGCCGCGGAAAGGCCCCTACATTGTGCCATTGTAATATGGCTGGCGGTGTCCATTGGACACCGCCACCATATTTATCTATTACCGCCGAGGTCGCCTTGCGACCGCGGCGTTAAAGCGGCGGATGGTCTTTCCGTCCGCCGCTGTCCCCTCCGTCATCCTAATCTGGCGGAGGGGAAAACGAGAGTGGTTGTCGGGCGGATTGCCTCCGCCAGGGTGGCGGTGGGCACCGCCACCCTGGTGTAGGCAATCTGCCCGACATCATTTGTTTTTTACATAGTAAGGCTTATATGAAAGGAATATGAATGTTTTGACATTCACCATGTACGGTGCATATCTGAGTGAATGGTTTGGGGCACATCCATGCTTTAGATTGGTGTAATTTTGCTTCAGCAAATATAATATTGTGATTCTCATAAGTAAGATTGTTATGTAGGAGTAGGTGTTCTTCATTATGTGGGTGGTTAGTGTTCTGATATTTGCATATCCCCCTGGATAGGACTGAAATACTCAGCAGTTTTCATGTTCCCACCTGGAGTAGACACATCCCTATGTCACAATTCGATAGCAACAATTGACACCCATCCTATGTGGATGACGATAGGGAACTTGTCGCAAAAGAGGTTGTGAATGCGGCCACCCACCTTGAACCTTCTGTTCATACTCTTACTGCTGGTTCCCCCAGCACTTAAGAAACCCCTTGCTCGAGCAACTCTATGGTTCCCTCTACTCCCTCCACCAAGTAAGTCTCCTAGAATCTTTCTGGAATTGTGTCCAAACTATCCTGCCCTGACTGGTACCAGTGTATTGATACATTTGACATCTGTTTTTTTCAGGAGACCTAGGCCCTGACTCAACAGTTTCGTTCTGGTTTTGAGAACTTCCCTCGGGCTGCAACCTCATCCGGGAAAGGTTGATTGTCTGCGGGGCTAGCAATATGGATAAAAACACTTTGCTGTGCTTGATCAAAGTTATCGATCTGGGTTCCCCAGATATTCATTGTGTCACTCTGCAGTTTCCTTGTTGTATCTTTTTTTTTATATAATGGGCCTGATTCACAAAGTTAAACTTAGATGTTTGGTCTAAACTTAGACCAATTGTCTACGCTTATGATTTTGGGAACTCACAATGGCCATTTACGAAAACAATCTTTATGTCCGAACTCTGCCCAGAGTGCAGGCATAAAGATTGTACTCATAAAAGTCTTTGTGAATTCTCACAGTCATAAACGTAGACGTAAGGACTAAGCATGGGCGGATTTTGCGAATTGGCAATCCGCGAAATTGCGTATTTACGGATTCGCAATCCGCAAAATCCGCGAACTCTCGCGAATTTGCGGATTTTTTTTTTGTGTTCGCAAGGATTTCTGCCAGTTCGCGAGGATTTTGTACCAGTTCGCAAACGCGAACTTACTTTTCGGGTAGCAACGGTCGCGAACATGTTGTTTCTACAACTGGTTCATCACAGCACCCTCTGTTTCACCACTGCCACCCTCTGTTTCACCACTGCCACCCTCTGGCTCACCCATGCCACCCTCTGGCTCACCCATGCCACCCTCTAGTTCATCACTGTAGATTATGGGTGGAAAAGCACACCTGCCCTGCCTCAACTGACATAAATGAATTAGGGGCTGATTAATGTGTTACTGAATTTGAACTTCCTGGCTGGAACCTGCTTCCTTATCTGTAATTGCTTTCTCTGAGCCTGCTGTGAGGGTCAGAGCAGGGTCATAGAATAGTTGCAAGTAGGCAGCTGAACTCTGAAGGGGCCCCTCAGGAAGCACTACAGGGAATGGTTACTAATGATAAGATTGAACTTTTGCACCTGCTGAGTGCTTTCAGTTTTGCCAAAATCCAAATATCCAGCAGCATCCACAAAAAGTAATCCTTCCAGGTCAAGATCCCTGGCACCTGCTTTCTTATGTGTAATTGCTTTCTGTTGCAGTGTAATTTTTTTAACAGGACCTTTGTTGTATACTTGTAGCTATTCTCTGAGCCTGCTGTGAGGGTCAGAGCAGGGTCATAGAATAGTTGCAAGTAGGCAACTGAACTCTGGAGGGGCCCCTCAGGAAGCACTACAGGGAATGGTTACTAATGATGAGTTTGAACTTTTGCACCTGCTGAGTGCTTCCAGGTCAAGATCCAAATCAAAGTGACCAGCACATGAAGAAAGCACTGAGAGGAGCCTGCTGGACAGGAACAGGAAGTTGGAGACTGTGGGGCACTTCCTTCCTCCCACCCCCCCCCCCCCAAATGGACTCCTTGCAAAAAAAAAGTGCAGGCAAATGTCAACCTGAGGAGTTATTCTAATAAAAATCATAATTTTCAAGGTTTATGCTGCCTGCTGGTGGATTTCTTGTGCGAAATTGCAAATTTTGCAATCTCGCAATTGTGAGATTGTCTCTGCCCGCCGCATCTACGTTTTCGCAAGTGTTTACTCCCGCGAAATTGTATAGTATTCTAGTTGGCAAGTGCGACCAAGCAAAAAAATCCACTTCGCACGGATTTACGAATTTTCGGTAAGTTCGCGAGAGTTCGCGGATTGCGAATTTACCGAAAATCCGCAAAATCCGCGAGCGGAACGGATTTTACGCCCATGCTTAGTTAGGACTAAGTTAAGACCAGATATCTAAATTTACCTTTGTGAATTTGGCCCACAATGTTTATTGCAGGCATTATGGCAACAGAGTTGAAATCCCAATTATTGAGCTGATTAATTCTCATTTGGTGACTTTCACAGCTGGCTATTTTAAAATTGACTGGGTGTGAGGGTTTGATTGGTTCAGATGCTCAGTCCGTCACCACCCCCTTTTGTACCGATTTGTTCGCTATAAGTTAGCAGGGTATGCTCAGACGTGAGTCCCTTGCTCACTTTGCCACTGGATTCAAGCAAGCCTGGCTGAAGACGGCTGTAATGCCAGAAACTGGTCCAGGGAAGGCATGGCTTAGCAGTTCCCATGAGGCACAGGGTCAGACTGATTTGCATATGGCCATGTCTGAACTGGGGTGGCAGAGTGGGCTAAAGAACGGTGATGGATTAAACCCAGACTGTTGACTGGGTGTGAGTGTTTGATTGGTTCAGATGCTCCGTCCATCACCACCCCCTTTTGTACCACTTTGTTTGCCATAAGTTGGCAGGGTATGCTCAGACGTGAGTCCCTTGCTCACTTAACCACTGGATTCAAGCAAGCTGGGCTGAAGACGGCTGAAATGCCAGAAACCAGTCCTCGGAAGCTTGTTTCTGGTCCAGGGAAGGCATGGCTTGGCAGTTCGGGCTGGACTGTTCCTATGAGTCCCAGGGTCAGACTGATTTGCATATGGCCATGTCTGAACTGGGGTGGCAGAGTGGGCTAAAGAACGGTGATGGATTAAACCCGGGTCTGTTGACTGGGTGTGAGTGTTTGATTGGTTCAGATGCTCCGTCCATCACCACCCCCTTTTGTACCGCTTTGTTCGCCATAGCTTGGCAGGGTAGGCTCAGACGTGAGTCCCTTGCTCACTTTGCCACTGGATTCAAGCAAGCCTGGCTGAAGACGGCTGTAATGCCAGAAACCGGTCCTAGGAAGCTTGTTTCCGGTCCAGGGAAGGCATGGCTTGGCGGTTCGCGCTGGACTGTTCCTATGAGGCACAGGGTCAGACTGATTTGCATATGGCCATGTCTGAAATGGGGTGGCAGAGTGGGCTAAAGAACGGTGATGGATTAAACCCAGATCTGTTGACTGGGTGTGAGTGTTTGATTGGTTCAGATGCTCCGTCCATCACCACCCCCTTTTGTACCGCTTTGTTCACCATAAGTTGGCAGGGGATGCTCAGAGGTGAGTGCCTTGCTCACTTTGCCACTGAATTCAAGCAAGCCTGGCTGAAGACGGCTGTAATGCCAGAAACCGGTCATAACAAGCTTGTTTCCGGTCCAGGGAAGGCATGGCTTGGCAGTTCGGGCTGGACTGTTCCCATGAGGCACAGGGTCAGACTGATTTGCATATGGCCATGTCTGAACTGGGGTGGCAGAGTGGGCTAAAGAACGGTGATGGATTAAACCCAGATCTGTTGACTGGGTGTGAGTGTTTGATTGGTTCAGATGCTCCGTCCATCACCACCCCCTTTTGTACCACTAATTTAAAATTGTGGCAGATGATTTTAATTGCAACTTTCAGCCGCCCGCCCTAATTCTGAAATCCTATTTGGAGAAGAGGATCTAACTTGGTTAGTTCCTGTGCTCTCACTTCCACCTATTTAGAAATGGACAGCTGCTGCTTTACAGCTAAAGGCTTTCACCTTGAATAACAGCCTTTAAGCTTGTATTGGGAGATCGATTTCAGAGAAAGAGGGAAGGCATACCTTCAACAGCTTGTATAGGTCTAGCCTTATTGACTGTATTTTGTTGGACATTAGATTATGGCCCATAATGGTTGACAAGCAGGTGACACACCAATTTATTACTGATCACAACACTCTGGATCTTACACTGAGATCTCTGGGCTCTAATATTTCCAGTTCCCTCACTGAACCCTTTAGTAGACATAGCACAGCAGTTTTGTGGCAGGTTTGTGAGATGGTTGCCACTGGCCTGGAAAATATGCAGGCTGAATGGAGCTAACCTGATGCAATCTGATTTTATGTTAGTTTGCTGACATTGACATAGGCCAGGAGGTACAGAGCTAGAATATCGATGTATGAATATCAATGTACAGAAATATCAATGTAAAAATATCGTGGGATAGAAATATTGATGGGAAAAATATAGTAGTCAAGAATATCGATTGTTAGGTAAGTAATATCGATTGCAAAAATTATGAAGTGTTAAATATTGTTTACAAAAATATAGTTGCTAAAAATATCGATTCATTATTAGTGTTATATATTTTAGTATTTTGTATGAGAACTGTTTGTATTGTTAGTATATGTGTTAACATTTTAGTAGTTAATATTTTTTTTTAAATACAATTTTGCTTTTTAATTTCCGTAGCAGGTTGTGGGTTTATAGGGGAATAGGGTGGGAAGTAATTTAATTATATAGATTTTATTTATTATTTATAGCAGTTAATACATTTTGATTAAATTGAATTTTGCATTTTTATTTCTGTAGCGGGTTGTGGGTTAATAGGAGAATAGGGTGGGAACTCATTTAATTATATGAAATTCATTCAATAGTTTATGTGTATTCATAATTGTATAATTGTGATGTCATTGAGTTAAATGTGTACATTAATTTATTAATAATTGTTTGATAATTAGTTGTTAATTAATTTAAATTAATTAATTATTAATTAATTATGGTAATTGTTTAATTCATTTTATGTGTGTTTTGGTTTTTATAGGTGTAATTGGTGGGAAGGGTGGGAAGTAATGTATTTTTTATTGATGAATTATTAATTATGTGATAATGATTTGTATTTAATAATTATTAATTGTAATTGTGTAATTCCTTTCAGGTGTGTGTTGTGGAAAATATATTGTTAAACAATGTGTCATTAATGAATGTTTATTATATATTTTTTAAAATATTATATTTAAATTTCAATATTATTTATTTTAATAATGGAAATTGAATCTATTAAAAATGTTTTTTTATTTTTTTATTGGTGTGGTATCCAGCACTTTCCCTGCTTTTCACTCGCTGGAGTGGGAATAGTAATTTTCACCCCGCCGCGATCCAACACATGTCCTACTGTTGCAGTCACTGGAGTGGAAATAGTAATTTTTACTCATCCGCTATCCAACACTTTTTCTACTGTTGCACTCACTGGAGTGGGAATAGTAATTTTTACCCCTCCCCTATACAGCACTTTCCCTGCTGTTGCACTCACTGGAGTGTGAATAGTAATTTGTACCCCTCCGCTATCCAACATTTTCCCTGCTTTTGAGCTGACTTGAGTGGGAATAGTAATTTTTACCCTTCCGCTATCCAGCACTTTCTCTGCTGTTGAATTTACTGGAGTGGGAATAGTAATTTTTACCCCTCCGCTATCCAACATTTTTCCTGCTATTTTAATTATTGTGTTGTGAAATGTATTGTTTTTTATATATATATTTTAATGTGTTAATTCATTATTGGATGTTTTATTTTATTTTAAATTATTGTTCTATGAATATATTTGATTTTTATATAATTTAAAAAGTGTATAAATTAAATAAAGATAATAGTTAATAAAATGTATTTTAGAAAATATATGTATATGTGTGTTTATATTTCATTAAATTAAATGTATTTGCTATATTTAGTTAAAATATATATTAAATGTAATTTATTTTGTTAAAAATATTAATATTATTCAATATATTGTGTTTAAGTCGATATTTTTACATCTATATTTTTTACTTCGATATTTTTGATTCAATAGTATTGTACTTACCTGTTTAAATACAATTTGATACTTTTACATCGATATTTTTGTAAACTATATTTTTTACATCTATATTTAAACATGGAACCAGGCCAGGAGGCCGAAACATGTTTGTCAGTTACTTTTGGATGTGCGCTGTTAGAAATGGGGGGGGCTCATTTAGGTGTTTTTGGCGTAGGCAGAGCAGCAAGCCTTCCTGCTGCTCTGCCCTATTTCAAAATAACAGGTCAAGGATGCGCTGTATCTATGAGATACAGTGCATTCCTTTCCACTTCCCCAGCGCACAATAGGCTGGTAGTTGCCAACTCAGGCACCTTTGCACCGTGAAACAAGGGTGCCTGCGTTGAGGGGATGATTGTTTTTGTGCAGGAAAGGAAACCTTCCAGCACAAAAACAATCACAAGAGGCTTTTATCATTTTTCTAGGTAAGCTGCAGAATGTAGCACACATAGAAAAAGGAAATATTAGGAGAAATAAAGATATTTCTCCTCATTGTGCCTCCCTTACACTCCCCCTGGGGAGGCGTACGTTTTTTGGTGCTGCCTAAGATTTATATTTTCTCGTGAATCTGGGACAGTGTCACAATGCCATGGATGTTGCTGGGAACGCCCCCAGTAACATCCATTGCACATCCCTTCAACACTAAAAACTGTTTTAAATGGGACAATATTTATGAGGCAAAAAAAGTGGCTTTGTGATGCCTCGTAAATATGTTTTTACACAAACACAAGGGAACCCGAAAGGTATAGCATAGGGACCTTGGGCAGTAACATATTCTATAAGACAGTGGTCCCTATTCTTGGAAGCAATGGTCTGTAAAAACAGACAAAACAATGATCATACACTTGATAGGTGAAATGACTTTTGTCCAGCCGGACAAGAATTGTATTTTCAATAGATTTAAAAAATAGTTTGAAAAAATGGGAGAACTATTTAATGTCAAGCGGGCACAGCCGTGACCCTTACAATACAAGACAAGACAACAAAAAACTGGTGGCCAAGAGGGCAAAGCAAAGGTTGCATCTGTATACTTTTAGTCAGTTGTTACAGATTTAAAATTTACATTACATCACACCACTGCAATTATTAATATTTCAATCATATATTGCATTTGGGGGTACAGAGGTCGACGACGTTTCGATGCCGTATTCAAATCTAGGGCATCATCATCAGGACATAGAATGACAATTGTTGTCTTAAACATTAATTACACTATGCCTTAAGTCACAGTACTATACAAAGGACACCTACATTCATGATTGGAGAAAATAGGGGGAGAAAAAAGGGAATATATATCAGTTTTAGGCATGTTGATTTGAAACTTCAAACCCATTTCGAAATGACACGATTATTGTGAAGTGTAGAAACTGTGAGAGCCGACGAGTGAGCATTAAAAACAATGATATCTGGCCGCAAGCATTCGAGAGGGCCGTGAGAAGTGACGGTGAAAGTGAATTTGCTGTACAATTGGTGTTTACCACTATCACAGAACATGAGGGAAATATATCGTGATGGGAAACAGAGACCTCCGTTGTTTTTGGCGATATTGGGCAGTTCGTCCATAAACATAGATCTGGGGTGTGGAGCCTTCGTGTTATTGACTTTTAGCATGCAGGTAATGATAAAAACCGGGCGGCGAGTGAAAAGCATGCTTCGAGTGATCATAAAACCTACATAATTGGTTTCTTCAACGGCACTACTTTAATGGTAACGTCTCGACGGACGGCTGTAGTGTCTAAAAGGAAAAAAGGCGGAACATTTAGCCTCGGTGACTATATTAATCAAGGCTTGGGAGTGAACTGATTTAATTTCTAATATTTACCAGACCACAGGATGAATAGTTGTCCTTGCAGTTAGAGAAAGAGCGCAATGGCTCAGATTGCGAACGGCTCAATGGCTGTGTCTGGGGGAAAAAAAAACGGGGAGGAATCAGTAGTAGTCCGTTTTGAGCCAATGAGTTAGCGTGGGGAGATAATCAGTCTCATAAGCAATGCCTTGGAGGGCAGGGAGTAAGACTTACTTGTGCTCCTTTTGCAGCGTGGCAGCAGTGGCGACGGATGGATGAGTGACTGGGCTGCCAAGAAGGCAGATAAGCCTTGTGGTTTTTGGAAATGGTGGAAGGACTACCCAGAATAAAACATGTTCCAGATTACTGGAAAACATGGCGGCCATTTTGGAGTGGTTTTATTAAGAGTCGTGGTGAAGGTGCCCGTGATAATAGTGCAAAAAACGGCGCAAGTGATAACGAAGGAATACAGTTCACAGATCACAGATTAAAGCATTAATAATAAGCATCACAGTAAAGAGGTCCAGTCTTCCTGACGGTTAAGTCCATTTCTAATACTGTCACATTTCAAAATCCACCGGAGTTCCTCTTTGTTGAGCAAGTGTGCAATGTCTGCCCCTCTGGGGGGTGGTTTAATAGTTGTAACTACTGTCCAAATGAGGTCTTTTTCATTGTGGCCCATTCTGGCAAAATGTTCGACCAGGGGCGCGTTTGGTGTTTGATATCTGATCCTGCTGCGGTGTTGTCCTATTCTCAGTTTCACCTTTTGGCTTGTTTGTCCTATATAGATAAGCATTCAAGGACATGAGATAGCGTACACCAAGTTGGCAGAATTACAGTTGGAAAAGTATTTTCGAGCATACTTTATGGTATTATATTCAAAGTATTGGCCTTCAATTGTCGAGTCACAGCATATACAATTACCACATTTTTTATGTCCTGTAAGAGGTGGAAGATCCCATGCATCATTTATAGTGGTTTTCAATTGTTGTTGAGGAAGAGCTGCCCTCACTAAATGATCTTTGATGTTTTTTGCCCTTTTGAAGGCGAACATTGGGCGCTCAATTGTCAATAAGCCGGCATTCAACACCGGCCAGTGTTTAAGCACACTCTTTCTGATTAGGTTAGACATCTAGATGTCTAACCTAGATGTCATAGAAATCTATATAGTGGCCAAGTGGCTCTAAGACAGAGCCACAGCCCGAAACAATGGGGGCTACCCGCGCAAATTAGTGCGCCGCTCCATGAAAAGGGCATGGTACTGCCCGAGGGAAACCCTCTTAGAGCCCAGACAAAAAACAGACCAAGAAAGACTAATTTGTGTCACCACATTTTCACCAGTGTCTAACCTAATCAGAAAGAGTGTGCTTAAACACTGGCCGGTTTTGAATGCCGGCTTATTGACAATTGAGCGCCCAATGTTCGCCTTCAAAAGGGCAAAAAACATCAAAGATCATTTAGTGAGGGCAGCTCTTCCTCAACAACAATTGAAAACCACTATAAATGATGCATGGGATCTTCCACCTCTTACAGGACATAAAAAATGTGGTAATTGTATATGCTGTGACTCGACAATTGAAGGCCAATACTTTGAATATAATACCATAAAGTATGCTCGAAAATACTTTTCCAACTGTAATTCTGCCAACTTGGTGTACGCTATCTTATGTCCTTGCATGCTTATCTATATAGGACAAACAAGCCAAAATGTGAAACTGAGAATAGGACAACACCGCAGCAGGATCAGATGTCAAACACCGAACGCGCCCCTGGTCGAACATTTTGCCAGAATGGGCCACAATGAAACAGACCTCATTTGGACAGTAGTTACTACTATTAAACCACCCCCCAGAGGGGCAGACATTGCACACTTGCTCAACAAAGAGGACCTCCGGTGGATTTTGAAATGTGACAGTATTAGAAATGGACTTAACCGTCAGGAAGACTGGACCTCTTTACTGTGATGCTTATTATTAATGCTTTAATATGTGGTCTGTGAACTGTATTCCTTCGTTATCACTTGCGCCGTTTTTTGCACTATTATCACGGGCACCTTCACCACGACTCTTAATAGAACCACTCCAAAATGGCCGCCATGTTTTCCAGTAATCTAGAACATGTTTTATTCTGGGTATTCCTTTCACCATTTCCAAAAACCACGAGGCTTATCTGCCTTCTTGGCAGCCCAGTCACTCATCCATCCGTCGCCACTGCTGCCACGCTGCAAAAGGAGCACAAGTAAGTCTTACTCCCTGCCCTCCAAGGCAATGCTTATGAGACTGATTATCTCCCCACGCTAACTCATTGGCTCAAAACGGACTACTACTGATTCCTCCCCGGTTTTTTTTCCCCCCAGACACAGACATTGAGCCGTTCGCAATCTGAGCCATTGCGCTCTTTCTCTAACTGCAAGGACAACTGTTCATCCTGTGGTCTGGTAAATATTAGAAATTAAATCAGTTCACTCCCAAGCCTTGATTAATATAGTCACCGAGGCTAAATGTTCCGCCTTTTTTCCTTTTAGACACTACAGCCATCCGTCGAGACGTTACCATTAAAGTAGTGCCGTTGAAGAAACCAATTATGTAGGTTTTATGATCACTCGAAGCATGCTTTTCACTCGCCGCCCGGTTTTTATCATTACCTGCATGCTAAAAGTCAATAACACGAAGGCTCCACACCCCAGATCTATGTTTATGGACGAACTGCACAATATCGCCAAAAACAACGGAGGTCTCTGTTTCCCATCACGATATATTTCCCTCATGTTCTGTGATAGTGGTAAACACCAATTGTACAGCAAATTCACTTTCACCGTCACTTCTCCCGGCCCTCTCGAATGCTTGCGGCCAGATATCATTGTTTTTAATGCTCACTCGTCGGCTCTCACAGTTTCTACACTTCACAATAATCGTGTCATTTCGAAATGGGTTTGAAGTTTCAAATCAACATGCCTAAAACTGATATATATTCCCTTTTTTCTCCCCCTATTTTCTCCAATCATGAATGTACGTGTCCTTTGTATAGTACTGTGACTTAAGGCATAGTGTAATTAATGTTTAAGACAACAATTGTCATTCTATGTCCTGATGATGATGCCCTAGATTTGAATACGGCATCGAAACGTCGTCGACCTCTGTACCCCCAAATGCAATATATGATTGAAATATTAATAATTGCAGTGGTGTGATGTAATGTAAATTTAAAATCCGTAACAACTGACTAAAAGTATACAGATGCAACCTTTGCTTTGCACTCTTGGCCACCAGTTTTTTGTTGTCTTGTCTTGTATTGTAAGGGTCACGGCTGTGCCCGCTTGACATTAAATAGTTCTCCCATTTTTTCAAACTATTTTTTAAATCTATTGAAAATAAAATTCTTGTCCAGCTGGACAAAAGTCATTTCACCTATCAAGTGTATGATCATTGTTTTGTCTGTTTTTACAGACCATTGCTTCCAAGAATAGGGACCACTGTCTTATAGAATATGCCTCGTAAATATGGTCAGAGTTTCTAATTTTATTACTACAATTCAAACAAAAATTTTAATTTCCCCAGCCGGACTATTTAAAAAAAAACAAAGATCAAGAGAGCAAACAAACAGTGAACCTGGTGTCTGCAGAAGCAGGTAACATTGCGTCCTGCTTTTAACAGCCTGGGATTTTTAACTTAGTTAAGTTTTCTTTTGTGTTTTATGGTTTTATTTTAGCAACCTTCTGTCTTTTTAATCCCTTATTTCACCTTTTGGCCTCCGGGCTACTCTTTGTTCTGCCGCGGCTTTCACTGGTGCTGTTTGTGAGGAGAGAGTTAGCCTGCCTTATAGGTGATGGTGACGTCTGCGGCCACCATTTTGGCAGTTGACGCTCTAGTTGATCATTGTAGTTATTCTCGGGCTCTGTTACTTCTATTTAAATCAATTCCAATGCAGACACGCAGCGTCATCAGAGGCAGGTAGCATTGCGGTATTTGGGTGGGTTATTTGGCCATTAGCCCTTGAACCAACCAAAATTTGAAATATCAAGGGGACATAGCTAGGGTCATCCCCTTCCCTAGACTTGTTACTGAATAGAGGTTCATACTTTTGCAGTGCTGCTGCTAAATAATATGGCCTAAAATTAGGGAGCCCCCACCCCCTCTATCTCTAGGGAGGCACAAAAATGAATTGGCCCTCCTATTACTACCATAGGACCAAATGAATCTAGCGACTGCCCTCTCAAGTAGCTTAAACCAGTCATTGTGTATCTCCAGGAGGATTGTTCATTAAATATAGAATAGTTTTGGCAGGATCATCATTTTGACTAGATTACACCTCCCCATTTTTTAGAGTTTCAGATTGTCCCATCGGCTGAGATTCTTCTTGATGTTCCCAATTATGGGGGCACGGTTTAGATCAGCTATAGCTTCGACCTTTGCTGTGATATTTATTCCTAGATAGACTGCTTCATTGACAATCCTGCTATCGAAGGCAGAGGCGCATCTGTTTATCAAAACCTGTGTTTTAGACCTATCCAATAAAAAACCTGATTGAGTCCCAACATTTTCAGCTATGACTTCCACAACACACAGCGCTCTATCAGGATCGGTAGTAATTATAGCCACATCATCGGCATAAGCCAATATCTTAGTGTCCCCCCCTGCAGGGAGACAGCTATAATGTCAATGGAGGTTTCCAGCTGTCTAAGGCGGGGGTCTAAATACGGTGTGAACAATAACACCCCTGCCTTGTTCCCCTTTCCTATAAAAATGGCTCAGATGCTTCCCCCATTATTCGTAATCGGGCACTAGTGTCGGTGTACAAAACCCAAACTGCCTAATAAAAGTTGCCCCAAGGCCATTAGCCTCCAAGGTCTTCCCAGAGATAACTCCACGACACCCTGTCAAAAGCCTTCCGCCATCAAGAAGAGCAACCCCCATGGGCTTCACAAGGACCTCTGTGGCATCGAGTAATGACATTTACCATTCCCCTCCTCTGAATAAAACCATGCTGCCTAGCTGAGACAAGATGCTGCATTACATTATTCAATCGATTTGCAAAGATTTTAGAATATAATTTGGCGTCGCTATTTAAAGTGCAATAGGTCTGTAGGAGCCAAGAGTAATATGGTCTTTGCCTTTCTTTAAAACAATAACAATATTGGCTGAATCCCAAGAGCCTGGTGCCGCAGCCCCATCCCTAACTTCCTTGAAAGCCCAAGCATTTACTGACAGACCTCTTTATAAAAAAACTTTGTAGAAGTCTGGATGTATACAGTCAGTTCCTGTAGCTTTGCTTGAAGGTAGGGCCTGAAGAGCCACCTGAAAGTCTTCCAAAGAGATATCCAACACCAATAAAAGACCCTCATCCTGGGAGACCCTCACTCTTGGTACAAAATCCAACTGTTCATTGTTTTTATTTTTATTTTGTTATTTATGGTTTAACTGTTTTTATTGAGATCAGATAGGAAAGGCTTACAAATATCTCCATGTACATTTTAGCTGTGAACCTTTAAGATGAAGACGTGCAATCAAGTAAAGCCCATTATAGACGTAGGTTCAGTGTTCAAGGTAAAATCAGTCAAGTGCTCGTACATGGTATGGAAAGGGTAAGCAGAAACAACGGAAAATAGAAAAACCCAACGCCCTATCCCAGAAACCCTCCCTCCCTCCTCCCTTCCAGTGCTCCCTGTCTCCCTTCTAATCCCCCCCAACCTCTCCACCCAACAGTGCCGAATCCGCCATGATCTACTTAACAGTCTGTCTTCCTTGGTTCCGTGAGCCTCAACAATCTAAGATATCGTCGACATGTGTTTTCCCGGAATTCGGTGGTCAAGAGTGACATAAATGGTTGCCACAGGTCATCATCTTTGTCTCCTTTCCCCGCCATAGTAAGTGATAATTTCTCCATTCCGAGCACATGCCATAACCGGTGCAACCATCCTACAAAGGAGGGTGTGGTGGGAGTACGCCAATATGTGAGTATGTTTTGTACCGCAGAGCCCAGTGCGATAGACATCTGTCTGCCTCTGCGGGAACGTAAGGGGTAGGTCAGTGAGTTAGGAAGACCTAACAGTATATAGGCATTTAAGGCAATTTTATATAGCGCAAACATTACCCGAAGGTGTCAGAGCTCTTTACAAAAGAACCAGTTGCGTTAGATAAGGACTTTGGATTACATGAGTTAAATAAAGAGATACAAACAGAAAAAATTGCAATTGTACAAGTTGTAAAGTCACTCAAGGAAGAGATACAAACAGATAAACTCTAAAATCACATTGGAATGGTAGTAAGTACAAAGGTCTACTACATATACTAGTGGTTTGAGTTACATATATACAAATTGCAAACTCACTCAGGATTACAGTATAACAGCGATTAGGCTTGGACAATTATATATTACATATTTACAGAGCAGGACATTTTTGCCATCGTTCAGTCAGGTGTTCAGGTATTGTTGCACTCAAGGGTGGTGGTCTTGGGTCTGGAGGGATCCCCGAGTTGGAGATGTCCATAGGGGTATGGTGGTGGGGGAAGCAGCATGCTGGATCCCCGGGCTGATCTTGAGGTCATGCTGGGCTCCATGTTGTGGATAGAGCAGGGCGCTCAAGGGCAGGCAAAACAGTGCCCCGAAGTGAGGTCTCCCGCCTGGCTCAAGCACCCGCAGTGAGGCCCCGGCAGGCCCAGCGCATCGAAACCGCTTATAGGCATTGTAAGCGGCCAGCGCCATGTTTAAGTCGGGCAGAGCGTGTCTGGGGGCCTCCGCTGCACTTCTCAGCCCCCAGGCTCCTAAACCTCAATTATGGGCGTTTTGTCTCCAGGCTGTCCTCTTCACTAAAAGGGGGGGGGTGCTCGCACTGGCAATTTGCAAGTTCCTACCGGCAGCAACTCCCCGAAGACACCTCCTCCTTCTCGGATATGTTTACCCTCATGCCTGTGCTTCTCTGTGCCGGCCGAATATCGTTGCATCCCACTGCAAAACACTGCCTGCCAGTTAAATATTCCCTGTGGTAGTGTTCTCTCCCTTCTTTCTTGTCTCTTCCCCGAAATTGCCATCTTGGGTTCAGGCAAGGCTAATGTCTTGCCTGTGCCCTTCTCTGGTGCTGTGCTGTGTTTTTCTCTGCAATCCCAATCGTCTCTCAGCCCTCTATATTTAATTAAGGGCTTTCCTCTCCCCCAAATCATAGCTGGCGACAAGTCCAGTGATCGCTGGATCTCTCCTGTAGCTTCTTTGATTGCATACTCACTCCCCGGTCACTCCGTGGCACACTGTCTCTGTAAGGGCATACCCAAGCGCCTTTGTTGCCGCCCCCGGTATCGGGTGTTCATGGGGAGGTTATGTGGTCTATTCTTGCCTCCAAGAGATCTGTCCACCCGGTTACCGATATTCCCTATAAAACAAAAAATTCCCTCTACGGGCGAGGTATCTCGGTTGCGAGCGCCACCATCTTGCCTGCGTCCATCCTCTCTGGATCTCCCCTGCCAGGCTGCTCACTCCGCTGGTGTTTGGCCATCTAGCACCTGGGGATCTCCTACAGGTGGAGCCTTATATAAATCCTCATAAAATTCACTGAAAGCCTCCCTGACCTTAGCAGGATCTGAGACTACTATACCTTGCATATTCCTAACCTGCCCTGTATGCCCTAGAGCCAGCTGCTGTCTTGCCCTAACTGCCAAATATCGACCAACACTTCCGCTATATTCATACCATTCCTGTCTCCTGGCCAGAAACCTCCCTGCAGTCTTCTCAGCATTAAAATCATTTAACATGCTTTAGTAATACCAATTGAATTCAATAATGGGGACAAATTGCCCCCACCGGCCACCAGGCTAATTAATTCTGTCTATATGAGGCCTAGATTTTGATAGAGCTCTTTGAACTGTTCTCCCCCCCTCTTTTGTTTAGCTAGGCTATACTACAGGGTTTCCCCCCTCACTGATGCCTTAAAAGTGTCCCAAATCATTCATGGGTCAGGGCTATACCTCTTAATATTGAAGAATCCCTCAATCCAGCTCTTTATATACTTGATGTATTCTTGGTCAGAAAAAATAGACCTCTCAAATGTCCATCCCCTCTCTTTCCTAATCCTATAGAGGAAATTCAGGCACAATGGGATTATAGTCCGACATCACCCTGGGAAAAAGTTCCACCTGAGCCTCCTTAAGTAAAGACTTGAAAATAATACAGTCTGGCAAACTTGCCATGGGGGGTGGAATAATAGGTATATCCAGGCTCCTGAGCTTTCAAACTGAGCCAAAACATCCGCCAAACCAATATCTCCTAGAAAAATTCACCAGAGACCTCAAAGTTTGCGGTTTGCGCCCCATGCTGGATACACAATTATCCCCAGAGACTCCTCCAGACCCGTTAATATTTAGGCACCACAATCTACATATGGTGCTGACCAGAAGGGTAATTCAATAGTTAAAAAATTCAATAAACCAGGATCGCCTGAATTTGTAGCATAGTCTGGGCATAATGTAAAATAACTGCTACCTGCTCTGCATTCCATTATTGCCCATCCACCATTCTTATCCACTGCAGTTCTCCCAGGCGTAATAACATTCCTTTTCACTAACATCGCTACCCCCTTAGTCCTGACATCCTGAGTTGTGTGGCAAGCTACCTTTAACCCAAGAGAATTCAGCATATTGCAATCATTCTGTTCTATGTGGGTTTCCTGAAGACAATACACATCTGCTTGTAGGATTTTTTGATCTTCCTGAACCTTTCTCCTTTTAGCACTATCATTTAGCCCAGAGATGTTGATAGTGGCAATATGAAGCTTAGCCATTACTCCGATGCATTATCTTAGTCATCCAGAATGCCCTACCACATTTAGTAGAGGCAATGTACTGCCAAAGAGAGCTCCCCCATTTATTCTCATGTACACGCTGTACTCCATCCTTTAATGCTACCAAAAAATCCGAAAAGTAAACACAATTTTGCTGCAATTTACATACCAACTTTTCAACATATGTCCCCTCCTCTTGGACCCCCAACCAACACCCCCTGGAACTCCCACCTCCCCCGCTCCCCTTCTACCATTGAAAGCACCCAGACCAACCAGGTCTGTGTGCTAGGGATGGCAAGAAACACCATAAGCTCCCACCGTTAGACCCCCTTCACACCCCTCATCCCAATATAAAACATAGTGCCTAAAGTGAGAAGAACCAGCCAAGAAATAAACACTTATTATGTCAAAGAGAAAAAAGAGGAAAAAAGTAAATAAATAAAGGGAGAAGATGAGGTATGCCACCCGAGAAAAGAAACCGACCATTATAAAGTCTAACCCGCACCTTCTTAACTAAAGCACTCGGGAGATCAATACATTTATTTTTTCAGCCAAAACCTGATCCAAATACTCTTTGGCTTGGATTTCAGAGGTAAAGAACTTGACAGGCCCTCTGACTATTGTTTTCAGCATTGCAGGCGTGAGCAAAATAGCCTCGCATCCAGCCTCTTGATAACGCTTGATTACCTGCTGTAAACGCCATCTGCGTTCCACTGTTATATGGCAGAAATCTGGGCAAATGAAAAAAGAGGTCTCCTTATATAGCCATCTAGCCTCTGGGCGAGCTTTCTCGAATACGGCCTGCCGCAGCATGACATTACCAAAAAAAACTTAGACGCTCCTCGTCTGCTTTTAATCTTTGCTAAACTGTGTATTTTTGTAACAAGCAAATGCAAACAGGTGTACCTTCTGGACTTCACATTCCCAGTCACCCCCTGTAAGGTCTGGAAAAGCTTCCCTTAGAAGGTCCTGGATAAAAGATTCAATGTTATCCCCTTCCAAGCCTTCCTCGATCCCAAGGAAACAGATTTTGTTTCTTCTCTGTTGATTCTCCAGATCCTCCAGCTTCCACATGGCATTGATTAATTGTGAATCATGAGCTGTTGTCTACTCTCTCATTTGTGTCAGATCAGTCTGCACAGCAGGGAACACCCAAAAGCAAAATGGCAATTGTGCAGGATCACCGCATCAGAGCTCTTACCCTACCACCCTGTGAATCACCCGTAGATTGGCTTACCTGCATGCGACGGATGAACAGACAGCTTGCAGGGCTGCCGGAATTCCAGCCGGATCAGGAGGAAGTTGCCAGCAGCGTTTTTAGGCGTTCGCCAGAGGAGCAATCTTGGCCTGATCAGCGCGCTGGCCACAAGGCTTGCTTGGTCTTTTCTGCAACGCCCTAAAGGTGTGGGCCGGCTTCGATGTAGGGAGACTAGGACTCGCCCGGAGGGAGAGAAGGGTGGTATCTGGCTCTCTCCTGGGGAAGGGAACTGCAGAGCCCGGTGGGATACCTCCCAAAATGACGGGTGCTTGCTTTACAGACTACAGCTCAGCCGCAGGGGTCAAGACAGGAGTCTCCCCCAGTCAACATCTAGGAGAATGCAGGTAAGCCCAATGAGTCCCGCGGGAAGAGGAGGAATATAACTGATCGTGTACAAGCTGGGGCCAAAGAAACAGCAGTGACTAAGACAGTGGAAGAAGTGGCGTTGACCCCTTATGGAGATAAATTAGCCCTCCTTCCTGCATCACCCTAGTCAGCTACCACAGATTTTTTCAAAATTAGGGATGGAGTGGGGGAATCAAATCTTTCAAGAACCCCTTAAAGAACTAGACTGTGAGAAACCTAAACAAACCCTACCTAATGATACGTCTGAGCTCACCTCAGTACATCTGGAGAAGAGTAAGGCGGTGACCGAAGCGGCAGACAATGGAGTACCTATGATCTGTTTAGCCAGCGCTTCTTCATCAGATTAGATAAGTGCCCAGAGAGATGACCCAGAGGGTCCTTGGGAAAGAACATAGGACCGCATGTGACTCTCAACCTAACTCCCAACCTGTTTCACTTAGTGGTGCTTCTGGGGGGTCGATATGTACCATAGGGCTCGGAGGGTCACTTGCTGCCGATATTATATCTGATGGGATGAGTTTTTTTCCACTCATGAAGGACTCCAATTCGGGAGCTTCTAATTTTAGCTGCACCGAAACAGAGGAAAGCTTATCAACTTCAGACTGTAGTACACTTGAAGCACCCAAGATTGCCCTTAAATGCCAAAAACATCAGAGGAGCTCTAAGGGCCATACTGATCCTCTGAAAAATAGGGGGAGACATGTCACTCGCACTGGCCTGAAGTGAGATTACTCCTATACAAGGATACTGCGATCAGCGGAGGTGGCACCTGCTCAGGCAGAAACTCCTCTTTGTGGTCAGCAGGCTGAAGGGATAGTTAATATAAACCCTTCTCTGGGCTTGATTCTAGAGTCGATCAAAGAACATTGTGCAGAGGCCCAGGCAGATGGAAAAAAGCCTGGCGGGCTACAAATAAATTGGTAGAAATGGTACAGAATGTAGGGAAGGCTTGTGTGGAGATCGGCGAGCGGCTTAACAGCATGGAACAGAGAACAACCCCTGCTACTATTTGTAATCGAAAATGTAATGAATGCAATCTAATAAAATTAATTCTCGGTGTTTGCCCTTACATCACTATAAATACCTATTCTTAAATTGAATGTAGTTCTTTAACAATTTAATTAGTAAATTCAAGTATTTACATTTAAATTACTTCCCAGTCTTTGCCCCTTACAAAATTACTTTTGAAAAACAGAATTCTAATTTTAAATTTAAAAAGATATATTTTCTAATTAAATTACTTGCCACACTTTGCCCCATATCAGTGTTTTAAAACCCTTTCTTACAATTTTTTTTATTAAAAATAAAGAAAGAAAGAAATACGATGTAAAGGTAATTTTTTCAAAATAAATTTCTTCCCCCCTTTGCCCCTATATAACTTTTTGATTTAGAACCAAAAATTAACGACATTCTCAAAACATTAATGATAATCTAATTTTCACCCATAAATAGAATGTAACCATGTAACTACATTATCTCAGATTTTACAACACATTGAAAAAAAAGCGGTGTAAATGTAAGTCCATGTAAATGACTCATTGTGAAGGAAACATACCCTTTACATTATTCAGATGTATTGTCACAGTTGTGCGTGTTGCATCAAAGCAAAGCCGAGTACTGTACCAACTAAAACTGAAGCTGATTGGCAGAGATGTGTGTATTGCCAGCATTGGAAGAGTAGGAGAGGTTATAGGTCATGATTAAAGTATGTGACTGTAGAGTCTGAATTCTGCTTTAACAAGAGATTCTGAAGTATTGGATTTTATATGTCAGCGTGAGAGCTTTATAGGGAGTAGAGGGCAACCTTTGGGATGTGATTAAGGCGCAGTCCTAGAGCTTTAGAGATGAATCTCAGACAGGATATCAGAGGCATTTATTATGTAACAAGTAATTTGATATTTTCTGTAGTACTTGGGTGCTAAGCCACACTGATGTTGAAGATAAGCTGTGCCCCTAGAAGAAAGCAACAGTCCTGGATGCCATAAGTCCAGTTTGGATATGGCATTGCCCATGTGAGGATGCCACACATATCACACTCTCTGGCACTGTAATACTCATTACTAGGAAATGCTAGGATGTATGATGGTGGTGATGGTGAAAGGAGGGAGTAAATTGGACTGGTTCATACCAATCACCATCGGACAGAGGTACAAAAGGATTATAAAGGGCACAATATATTAACTAGTTACTGTAATTCCTCCTTACCACCAAATATGCCCCAGTTGTAGACAATGATGCGGTGTTTCACTGTAGTTGTACTACTTTTAATGGGCCCCCAAGCCATAAAGTAGTGTATCATTAATATGGAGACAAAAAAGAGGTGAATCTACATTGTAACTATTGCTAAATATTATATATAATACCAAAACCTTCAAAACAAATGTCTTGCCAATAGTAATACATTTATTCACAAACCTCAAAAGTGATCTTTGCAATTTATGTTTCAATGCAGATTTTTGTTAGAGAATTTCCTGTGGTTGCAGGCCATGGTGTTTGCCTTTGAGGAAATCAATGGGAATCCTGATATATTACCTAACATCACCCTGGGCTTCTGGATCTATGACTCCTGCGCAGTGGTACAACAAGCAATCGAAGGGATCCTCTGGCAGCTTTCTGGACAAAAGGCACCAGTTCCAAATTATGAGTGCTGGAGGAGTCGCCCACCGACAGCTATTATAGGTGATGCAATATCTACAAGTTCCATGCTTATGGCACATATTCTGGGCCTCTACAGATACCCCCAGGTGAGATACAGTAGCAATCTCTTCACTGTAGTAAGAAATCTGTCAGACTGTGTTTAAATGAACGTACCAGCAGATGAAGTATTATACTATGATAGGTCAGTGTTCAGTAACTTGGTTGCTGTAGGGGAGGACCTGCTGAAGAAGAAACAACACCTGTGGGACTAGTGATACATTTATTGCCAGTGGCAAAATCAATAACTGGTTTGAATAATTTCCACTTATAGCATTTCTGCAGCATTGACCCCTAGTCTGTCTTCATCTTGAGAGTTTGTTGAAAACAGATAATCTAGATTTTAAGGGACAGTTAATGGTTATGATGTTGCCCCTATTTAACCTGTCAGAATATGTTTGGGTAGTACCTCTCACCATATTGCGGATGCATCATTTGTGCACTGTGGATCAATGGCTGTAATGCAATCACCACCAGAACTATAGAGCTTGCCATTGAGATACTAATACAGTGGACAGTAGTATGGCATTGTTTGTATGTATTTATTAATTATTGTAAATTGTTCTGTAATGGATCACATGTTATGAAAATGTATCATTTACACAGTACAGTTATAAGGCTGGGGTAGCTCTGGCGCACTGTCTGGGTTTAAGGCTACCTTGCCTAGTACGTTTGGGTGGGAAAGGACATGTTTATAGTGTATCCGATTTGGAAAACATGTGTCAAACATGAAGGTTGGAGGGGGCTCCATTCATGTTGCTGCAAATATGGTCTGTGTATGGGCATGCCAGTGAAGCATAAGTGTGCAAAGGTTCATCATCGCAGACCTTCTATTCACCACCTAACTCAGACCTCTACTGAACTTCAAAAAATTATAGGAAATCTTTTTTGCCCTGATCAACCCCTATTTTTTTATTGATAGTGGTGATTTTGAAATCTGAAACTGCCCTTGGCAATGCTAACCAGGCCCAGGGCCAGTGCTCTGTCCTAAAAAGTATATGGTGTTTTACTATACTTATATTTGGCTATGACACCTTACTGTAAGACCCTAGTGTATGATAGAGCAGGGAAGTTTAAAGACCCGTGTAGATTTAATGCACATACGTATGCACTGTTGTGGTGACTGATGTCATTTTAAAGCCAGCCCTAAAATGAAAACTGTGCCCAAATTTGATGTTGGAATTAAAAGTACTTTCAAAGTCTACTTCTACTTTTTTATTCAATATAAATTGCCCCTAAGGCATGCCTTAGGTCCCCCAAGTGCAGGATAAAAAAGCAGGGACATTGTAAAAGATAGTTTACATGCCCTGGTGAGGGAAAACTGCCAAAGTCGAATTCCGGATTGTAGTGCTGCTTTCGCCATAAGCTAATATTGGGAGGCTTTATTAATCTTTAATAAAGTCTACATTTTGATTGGAAATAGATATCAGTATCAAATATTAGGTACAATAAATCCAACAGTTTGCCTAGATCACATTTATTATAACTATTGCAGGAAAGTAGTTTTAGAACTAGCTTTTCCCAAGTTGCCTAAAACAGCCCTGCAGCAGCAGCGTCTGAATAGACATCCTTTGACAGCCTGAGTCAAGCTGCTCCCTGATCTCATGTGAAGAGGCCCCAGGTTAATTTAATAGAACCATCTGGTGGGAGGACATATGCTGCCTGCAGGTGCCAAAACAGGAAGGGGCCTGTAGAGATAAACTGGTCTTCAAAGGGAGAAACCCAGAGAGCACAGGTACCTGGCCCACCCCCACATCCTTGATCCCCAGCCAGATGGGAGCCTCTCTAATTTAATTAGGAGAGGGGCTAGAAGGGGAGTACACGGAAAAATTAGACACGCCATTGAGCTGAGCTAGCCAGACCTTAACAACAAGGAGAGATCTTCTCATTTTTTTTTTCTTTTTAGTTGTGCAATCTGGGACAGAAACCTAATTGATTATGGGTGCCCACAACCTGCCAGGCAAGAATTTGAAATAATTATGGGAGAGCTGCAATGCACCTCATATCCCTGCCTGACGACATCTTGAAAAGAAGCCCTGCTGGACCCTTTGACTGCACCTGCTGAACACTCAAGGCTTTACAACAAAATAACATTACTTGTCTTAAAGGATAAAGGAGTGGACTCCCTAATTTACAAGAGGCAGAAAAGTGCTGGACAAAATAACTGCATACATATCATACACAACAAGGACAACACCAGCTGACTTGGATTTTACTTGGATTGACCCGGTGCATTCTGGGAGTTTGACTCCCAGACCCAAGAGGAAAACCAGAGCTTCTGAACATTTGCCTGATGCTGTGAACTATTCTGATTCTCCATGAACATTACAGAAGTAGATCTGAAAGACTGGTAACTTTTTGCCAACTTTTGAGAAAAAGCTCCATGAGAAGACCAGCACTGATAATGAGTGTCAATCTGGCGTCGTCAACCCGCGACTCAGCCTGACAGTGCAGGTTTGACCTGCTAAAATCTCCGAAGCTCCTCACCAGCAATGACAAAAACAAGATCTTCAGGTCTCTCTGATCCATTGCACTGGGGCAGGCCGGTGTCGTTGAACCGAAAGCCAGATCAAGACTCAATTGCAAGATTTCGAGAGAAAAAGCTACAAAAAAGTTACTAAGTTAGAAGGTTAAAGCTTAACCAGGCCCCACTGCTAGTCATATCTGACCTTCACTCCATTGTGAATTGCCAGAAGCTTTTAATTTGAAACTGATCCAGCATGATCAGATAGGTGCGATTGGCGCTTTTCCCTTTTAAGCACTAGAAAACCCACTTTTATATTTAAACTTAATAATTCTTATCTCCTGGTTACCTACATTGGAGTCTTGTCATTTTGGTGTCATTTTAAAGATATAAATATTCCCCATTGGTATAAATCAGTGTTGGAATTCAATTCAATTCAATTCAAGTATTTATTGTTTGTTTAGTTAAAATCATTACAAAGCCCCCTAAAAAAATGGAATACATATGCACAGGCGACTAGCATTATCATGCAATAAAAAGAAGATCAAAATGCATCACTATTTTATCTCACAAACAATACATCGCTATAAAATTCAAATTGTAAAAATAGGGGCTCATTATGATCGCGGACGGACTTGAGTCCGTCCGCGACCATAGAGTAGGAGGGAACCTTCGCATGGCCTGCGGAGTTCCCTCCTGTCCAATTAGGATGTGACCGCCACCCTGGTGGTCACATCCTCTATTTTTAACATTGCGGCGGGTGCGGCTTCAAGCTGCACCCGCCGCAATGTCAAAAATGCATACATTGCATTTGTATGCAGAAAGCGGCAGGCACCGTGCGGTGCCTGCCGATTACTGCATACAAATGCAGGGAGGTACCATAGGTACCCCCCATGTGCACCCCCCACCCCCCTTTCACCCAGGGGGCCCGCAACGGGCCCCCCGCAGTGAAGTTACACATGCTTTTCCACGGCGGAAAAGCCGCCGTGGAAAAGCATCTCTTTTACGCCATCCTAATATGGCTGGCGGTGTCTGATAGACACCGCCAGCCATGTTACAGCTTTTCCGCCGTGGTTGTAAGTCAACCGCGGCGGAAAAGCGGCGGACTGAAACCAGAACCCACCAGCCATCTTAATGTGGCGGTGGGTCTTTGGTGGGTCCGCAGAGGATTTTCCGCATCCTCCGGGCCGGCGGTGGCTTCCGCCGGCCCGGAGGATGCGGAAAATCCTCCATCATAATGAGCCCCTTAGTACTTTAACAGTTTTAAAACTCAAGTATCGAAAAAATATTTTTTTTTAAACTAAATATACCCCTTGAAAAGGGTGTGGGGGTGATTTAACATGAATTAGTATTTAGTCTTCATCACATTGCAATAGGAAACTATTGACAAGTTTCATGAATTTGACTCCTTGGCAAGCCAGGATACACGACGAGCCCTCCAACCAGCGTATGACTGCTTGCCTGCTAGACCGGATGTTCAGTTCATTAAGGATAGGTTTCAGGTACTGTCTCCTTGATATTTGGATGGCTGGACAGGCACATAGTAAGTGGATTAGGGTTTCTTTTTTAAATCCACATAGTCGACAGGATTCTGAATTAAAAGCTGGTTTCCATGAGGGGTATCGATCCTTAGAGTCATGCACGCCCATTCTAAACTTTAAAAAGCTCGTTTTTAGATATGAGCTGAAGTGGGCAGATAGATAGGCTTGTGGCTTTGAGAACCTGTATGATTTTATAACTGTCCTTCCATGCCGCCTCCTGGTGAGTTTTATCCTCCAGTAAAGATTTCTTTTTGGCCGCGACATTTATTATTTTGTTGAAGGATTCTCTATCCATCGCTTTGTCCCATGCTGATGGAAGTTCCATCTTAACCAAGGAGTACTCAGGAAGCTCCCCCAGGAGTTTGGCATTTCCTGCTCCCTCTGCGCCTTAATTTCGTCCCAGCATAGGCTGTTCAGAGTGCCCGGGTCGGAAGAGCGGAGAGTGTAGCAGAATTTTATAAAGTTACTCATTCCCTTGTATTTCTGATGTTGGAGACCAATTCCAATCTGACCTGGGCAGGCGAGGCACATTTCGGCAGGTCATAAACAGCTTTATAAATTTACGACTGTAACTCATTCTGTAGGTGCAAGTCTTTGCCACACCAAGGGGCCAAGCCATAGGACAAACTTGGTTGGATTTGGGCGGCCATTACTTTTAGCAGGTGCGAATAGTTCGGGCAGTCCATTTTTTTACGTATTAATCTATAAGCATAGATCAGTGATTGGGCCTTAGCTTTGAGGGCCAATTTATGTTCTTCATGAATTGTACCCTGCCCGATTGTTACGCCCAAGTATTTGTATGAACTTTTTTCTTCAACATTGACCATCCATTGGAACTTTAATTTTTTGCTATCAACTAGGCGGACGATTTTGTTTTCTCTTTATTTAGCTCCAGCTGTTACTTGTCCAAATAGAATAACAGATTGTTTATTGATCTCTGTAACCCCACTGGGGTTTGGCTCAGCAAGACTATGTTGTCCGCATATTATAGGATTGCAACCGGTTCGTTAGCTAATTTCGGGGGATGGCAGTCTGGTTTTTCGATGTATGGAGCTATGTCAAATAAGTACAGGTTGAAGAGGCTGGGGGCCAGGACACAGCCTTGCTTCAGGCCGTTTTGTGTGTGGATACTTGCGGTGGTGTTCAACCCATTTCCCAGCTTGACTCTTGTCCAGGTATCAGTGTACAAAGTAATAATGGCGTTAAGCAGTATGTTCGGCAAGCCCCATCTGTTGAGTTTTTTCCATAGATGACTCCTGCTCACTATGTCAAATGCGGATTTGATGTCCACAAAACAGGCGAACAGGAGGAGTTTCCTTCTTTGAGCTTGTTCCGTCAAAAGTGCTAGAGTGGCAAGGTTGGATAAAGTACTCATACCGTGCGTAAATCCTGTCTGGAATTTGGGAATGATGTTTTTTTCCTCCATCCAACCTTGCAACTGGATTAGCAGGCACGAAGCATACAGTTTTGCTTCGACGTCAATCAGTGAGATTAGTCTATAGTTTCCCGGCTTACGATAATCTCCCTTTTAAAATATGGGGTGGATGATAGTCCCCCTCCAGGAAGCCGGGATGTTGGACTGCATATAAATCACGTTGAAGTCTGGGGTGAGGATGGACGACCACATCTCTGGGTTATTCCTAAAAATTGCGTTCGGTATGCCGTTTGGCCCAGCCGCTCCCTGAGACTTTAGTTTCTTTATGAGGCCACTTAGCTCTTTCACGTTTGTCAGGGAGTTTGGCTAATTGATGAGTGAATTTGATTGAGATGTGATGCCTTCTGCAGCGGCCGGAGAGGATGAGGCTTGGATTTCCTTCTGTTCGTGGTCTGGCTCTTGGGGTAAATGTTCACGTGGGCACTCCATATATCAGCACCAATTCCTGCCTCTTGCTGAAGAGTTGGTCCAGATGTTATTGTATTTACTATGCCCCAGAAATCGCTACTGTTGGATTTTTTACTGGCAGATAATAGTTGCAGCCAGATGGACCCTTTATGCGCTGTTTTTGCTCTTTCCAGGTTCCTCCTGTACGTGCGCCTTAGTACGTGCAACTTTGCTTTTTCTTGTTTTAGACCCTTTTTTGCTGCACGAGGTAGACGTCGCACTTCTCTTGCGATCTCTCTTTTTTGCATTTTGAGGTCTTGATTGAACCACGGATCCCTTCTAGTGGCTTTTGTTGAAATCCCTCCTGTGGAAACTGGAAAATTAAATACCAAAAACTCGGCCAGTCGCTACCAGTGGCGTTCGTGAGCATGCTCTAGTACGGGGCCTTGGTTTTCTTTGAAAGCCTTGACTTTCTCCTGAATTGATTGTGGGGCCACTCCTCGCCATTTTAGTTTACGAAGATTGAATGTTTCAGGCGGCTGTATGATGGTATTGCACTTTTGAGCAATCTTTGTTTTGTTCTTCAGGTTCAGAGTCAACGGGAGGTGGTCACTTTCAGCTCGTGGTATAATTCTAAAGTTGTTAATTTGTGAAAGCAGGTTATTGCTGAATATTATGAAGTTTATTGTTGAGGCGACCTTTCCGCTCAGATATGTTGCCGCGGCTGGTGAATCCCCCAAAACTTTACCGTTTATGATTGTCATGTCGAGGGCCGCTAGTTTGCACACAAGCTCGGTCGCACCCTGAGAGGATTTACTGTTTCTTCCCCGATCAGTCATTAGAAGGTTGCTGTTAAAGTCGCCTGAGATCACTATTTGAGTATTCATGTGGCTTTTCTGCAATGATTTTAATAACTTTATTAGGGTTAGATGTTTGCCCTCCTGCTTTTTTCTCTCCGGATGGATGTAGACGTTGATTAATAGGAGTTGTCTAGTTGGTTCCTTGCTGCTTACCTTGATCACTTGAATCCAGTTTGCCCCCGTATCTAGTTCTTCCGTTGCCCAGTTCAATTTTTGAGTGATGAAGGTTGATAAGCCCCCTCTCAGATGGCCGTAATTTGAATGTCTTTCTGCCAGGCAGTGATGGTCAATTAAACCAGGTATTGAGCTTGCCCCCATGATCCATGTTTCTTGGAGCAGAATTATTTGTTGTTGCATAAGGAATGATACGGTTTCATGGTCTTGTCCGATGTCCCTGAAGCCGTGCACGTTCCACGAACAGAGCGAGATATTGGCTATTTGGGCATCTTCCATTGCTAATGTTATACTTTTTCTTGCTTGGTTAGGAATACTTATTGTTCAGCGTTCTTGGGATCCAGGACCAGTCCTTGAGTTCCTGTAGGCATCCCCCGGTATTACCAGGGCATTCACTTTTGGGGTGCCTATTCTTGCAAGAGGGAGCTACCGGGGAATTGGAACGCGCACCACGGACACATGTGGGCTTGAGTTTTTCTGGGCTTATCACATCATTTAGTTTTCTTAGAAAGGGGTGTGGCTACCTTGGGCATTGATGTGCCTGAAGCCTAATGCCCCATGCCCCAAATATTTCACTCATAGCAACTATTTTGTCCACCAAATCTTTGGACGACCAAGTTGTCAGAGACTCCTTCACTCCCCTCCCAGTTATTTCCTTAAATTCCACTGAAGTGAGGTCACACGAATGAATTCCTTTTAATTCAGGGATTTCGTGAAAGAGTTTCAAAAGGTTTCCACTATTTAGTGTATCTTGGGTGCCTTTTGACGAATATTCCGGGATGAAAGACAGTTTCTGTTCATACTCATCTGATTCGAACTTGCTTTTCGTATGAAGAGGGTACGAGTTCCTTTCTTCCACCGTTTGATGTTAAGATTTGCGGGATGTTTTGACCACATTCTCGTTCATACTCTGCCGTGTATGTGGTTGGCACCTCTAGCCTGGTGTTTGGTGTTCCTGATGATATTTGGGCCACTTTCCCTGTTCGTGGCACCACTTGATCCTGGTGATGAAGCTTACAGTGGCGATTCTTTCCGCTTATTGTTACGGCGATAAATTTGGGGAGGTTTTGAGGGTTAAGGGACGTTGAAGCATCCAACATTTTCGCCGCAGGTTGATTATACTTTTCTACGTCAGGCCCCGTGTTTGTAACTGCTTGTTGAAGTGCGCATTGTTGGATACTTGCGCCTTTGCTGCTCCTTGGGCTTCTATTTCCCACTGATTGCTGTTTTTTTCTATATACTGCTTCACCCTCTTCCTTGTCATATGATGTTATTTTACCTTTTTGCTGCACGGCCAGGATTGCAATTTCGATGGCTTTGTCCTCTAGTGGTGGGCTTCCGGCGCCTTGATTGGTTTGAGGGGAAGTTTGAGGTTTGGCAATATGGCTGAGGCCCTGACTCTTTGAAAAGGAGGACTGAATAGAATGAACTTGGTCACTTTCAAGGGTTCCAGCCTTGGGCAAGGAGGCTAGAGTTTTTTTCTTTTCCATGAGTGTTTTTGCTGCAAAGAGTGGAAATAATTTGACCGGGGCAGAGCAAGATTGTTTGTTATATTTAAGCCTAGCCTTCCTTGCATGCTTTCTTTCCCGTTTTGTAGGTTTGACTCCCGCCATTGCTGTTGGCTGGAGGGCCACTAGTTGTTGTTCGCTTTGATTTAGTTGTGTCCCAAATCCTAAATTAGTTGATGTTTCGTTGGTGTATTTTGGTCCCTCGTTGTTGGCTTTAGGGAGATATTCAATTTCCTCTTGAACGACAGGTTTTTGAGATATTCCATGGCACAGTGTTGGAATTGGGTTGTGACTTTTTTTTATTTACTGTTTTGGTGATATCAAATGGAGGTAGGGCTGTGAGCACGGTAAACACAGTGATCTCCTGGCTTACTCTCAACGTATCGCGGACCCCTCTAATTTGCACAGAGAGTAAGCGTACACACAATCTCTTGTCAAGCGGTGCTCCCACCTTGTTTTATGTAATTAAAACCGTTAATGATTTTGGTGAAGCTCACCAGAGCCTCGGGTGCCGGAACCCAAAACTGGCGGCCGCATAGCATCACACGCCTGTGTTTCTCTCAACTCCGCATACCAGGAATAAGCGCATATACACTCTGCTGATAAGCGGGACTCCCGACCCTGATTCATGCAATAAATATATTTAATGATCTTTGTGAGGTTTACCGGAGGTCTGCCGGTTCGGATGTCTGTACCCATATGTATTTTCAGACTTATTCATAGATGACGATCGTAGTCCTTTTGATAAATCATAGCTTTGTATATGATACAGTAAGTCCAGATGTCAATTTGTCAGCAATTGTAAAATATGCCCGCGAGCTGACTAGCAGCGAGAGACATGGACAACAACTCCTCTTGAAACTTGGTACGCCCATTTCAGCCAGAACTTGCCTTTCCCTTTGACACCACGGCCGTCAGGAGTCATTTTGCTGCCTTTTCCCGGTTCTGCAGACTACAACCCTCAGCTGCCTGCACGCCGGGCTGGGCCACATTATTTTCATTTTTCGGGCAAGAGGACATTTAGTTGTGTAAATATCGATTAGGTGTAAGGGTATAAGTTGTCAGTTATATTTTGTGTATTGTATAGAGGGGCCCTATATTATGAGTAAACGTAAATCTTTCAATGGACGGGGGTAGCAGGGACATTAGATGCCTTTCTTATTAGGGGTGAGTCAGCTTTGATACATGAAATACAGCTTACAGAGCGCAGGCTTTCATTGGAGCCCCAACTCCTCCATACTCGCTCTGCAACGACTACCCCTGTAGCAAATAGTACCCAGGTTCCCAATTTATCTGTGAATGGCTCTCCACCACCCTTGGCAATTGATTTAGATGATAATGATGCCCCGAGGTCACAGAGGCTACTAATAAATTGCACAGACCCACTGTGACCACTAGAGGACAGAATGCTAAATCTAACGCAGGCAGTAGTCCTGCTCCCCTATCCAGGAGAAGAAAGGGGCAGGGTCTGAATAAACAAAGTCATATCTCAAAAGGCCAGGGGGGTAAATCCCAAAATAGTGGAGAGAGGAATTACGCAGGAGAATAATACAGTTGTGAAGGATACTGGGCATATAAATTCAATCCCAGCTCAAGATCAGGAGGCTATTTGGAAAAAGTTAGAATCTACTGTTTTATCCCTTTTGAATCCATTAAAGCATTTACTCACTCAAATAGAAGGGAGACTACTCAATTTGGAAAAATCTGTAAATACTGTGCCTTCGACTCTGCATGCTCCATGTGAATGTTGCAAAATGCACATCCAAGTATAAGTAAGGTCCCTTTACCTAATCAACCTGATGATAACTGTGCGAGTGTTAGTGCACCGCAGTATCATGCACCACCAAATTTGGAAAGATTAACAACTCGCCTAGGGCTGGGCCATCAGGATTAAGTGCATCTCAACCCTCCGTAACCCAAATAGAGCAACTACGCCATAAACAGGGCACATGTGTAGGGAAAGAGCAGTTGGTGAATGTCCCAAAGCGGGTCTCCCTAGGAAGTGAAGCCCATATCATGAGCAATAGGGGTAAGAGTCCAAAGAATCAAGGGCACCAAAACATGGCCTGAGGAAATATGTCAGGCATGAGGAACTTGCATCTCTCTCCAGAAGTCACCCCGTATACAACTGTTTTGTATAATATTCCTTCCTTACCATTGGGCGAAGTTGAGCATTGGGCAACTTTAAGAAACAAGTCTGTGCACTTTTTAAGTGCGAAGACAGGCATAACTAACAAATTGTTTATGGAGTTTAAGATGGCCAGGTGCATTGGCTGGGCTGGGAGCTCTAATAAGTCATTGGAGGCAGATTGTATAGTATTAACCTTTAGCTTGGTTAAAATTATACTAAAAAGGGCGGGAACTTGGCCCGTCAGCTCTAATGGGTTAAATATTCTACCTCTGGGTTTCTTTTACCAACCACACAAGCTCAGACAATATCCCTTAGAGGGAGCACATTTCCTTGGGGCAGGACAGCGAAGGTATGCAGTACCGACCAGCAATCAATTCAATGTCTTCAATACTCTAGAAGATATTAATTGACTATTCTTATCGGCTCAGCATTTAAATCAGGCTGATGGGCTGGTCGAGAGTAGCGGACGGGGAGTTTCAGAACAGGAGTGTTGTTTAGAACCAACAAGCTCAGAGATAGGAGTAAACACGCATCACTTAGAATGGGAGGCACAAGCAAGGGGAAACATAACAGGGTGTGCGGCCTCTTTGTCTGCACCCTGTAAGCATTTCACCCAATTATCAATGTCAACTTGCAAACATAATTTGAATAGATCTAGGTCTGTTTAATCTAGCCCCATCGTACAAATATGGCAAACTTCCTTGCAATGTTATTTCCTGGAACATTGTAGGATTGTGCACAAAGATAGAAAACCCAGTATGGTCTGAATTTATCCGGAGTTGTGATAATTTATGTTTGCAGAAACCTGGTCCATAGAACTAATTCATATCAATGGTTTTAAAACCCTTGATACCCACGCAGTTATGGGTTTAGGGGTAGACCAAAGGGTGGTCTCTGCACATATATTTCCAATAAGTTGGCAATACATAAAATTGACTGGCACTTGGGGAAAAGATATTACCAAGTAGTTAAACTGTCCCTAAATGCCAATCATTGTGTGGTTGTAGCTAATTTTTATAACAATATCGCTCCAAACAGACTTTCCCAGGTATTAAAAAACTTAGCTGGCGATCTGAATTCCATCAGTAATGTTAGTCCAAAAGATGTCATGACAATCCTGGTATGAGATTTCAATTGTGCAATGTGCCCCTCTGGGGATAATAGAATACGCAGCTTTTTGAATGAAAAAGGTCTGTGTAACACTCACTTTTGTCATTCAATAGCGGGGGAGTTGTTTAATGAGATGCTTGCCAGCACTGAATTGGGCTTTGCGAATGAATTATTTTTAACACCTGTTCCGATGCCTCATACTTTTAACAAAAGGGGTTTAGCCTCTACAATAGATTACATTTTAGTCTCCTGTAATAAGGCTTCTAGATTGCCCTCTTTTAAAGTTGGAGATAACTCCCAGAGTGATCATTTCCCTCTATGCCTTATGGTTAACATTCCATTTTATAGACCAAAAAGAATTAATAATGCTACTCAGGATATAGGTGAAATTAAACTCATCAAAACAAACAGGTATTCCTTAACCGCTTCCGTGCGGCGCCGATTCCGCCCCTGTGCTGGACATTCCAGAACAGGGTGCGGTCGTGACGGAACCGTTCCGTCATATGCACAGCTCAGCCGTGACTGATGATGGAATGGTTCCGTCACAAGCATCGAAGGGGTTAAAATGGTCTAAACTGGATCCTGTGGCAGTGACCAAACAATTAGTAACAAACTGTAAATCTGCCATAGATACCTGTCTGTGTGAAACAGCCTCCCATAACAGCATTTTAGTGACTTTCAATGAAATATCAGACAAGGTTAGGAAATTATTGACTGCCCAACAGCATAACAAATTTAAAGATCGGGCTGGTTTAATGCAAGGTGTACATGTGCGTGCTCTATCTTGAAGCTTGAGTTTCACAGGCAACTGAGAATCACACATAATGGCTGGTTGGCAAGAATGGAGTATAGGCAGGCTATTAAAGAGAGAAAGAGTGCCTTGAGAGACGAAGCCTGGGAATCCCTTCACTTAGCAGCACAAATAAAAGTTAGCACATCATTCTGGAGAGCAGTGAAGGCCCCGTTTTTAACTGCTAGTGATGGTCCTTCAAAAGAAATTGCTATATCCGAAGAGGCCGGGACTAAGTACTTTTCAAAGGTGTATAATGGCCCAGGTAACTTCAACCTGCTAGACAGTGACAGTGTAAAGAGAAATTATGAAAATGCAGACTTGAAATTCACTTCAGAGGAAGTGAATAGAGCTCTTGCATTAAGCCAGGCTGGTAAGGCCTCCGGGCCACATGGTGTCCCTTTGGACCTGTTTAAGTCTAACATCACTCTCTGGGGGCCGATTATCACCCAGGTCATCAACGCTAGTTGCCAAGCTCAAATGCCTAAGACCTGGGAGGAGCCAATTATTGTCCCTATTTTCAAAAAAGGGGACGGGAAAAATCCTGGTTGTTACAGGCCAATTTCTGTACTCGATTCAATGGTAAAAGTGGTCAGGCGTGTGATCTTGGAGCGTTTGCAAGATTGGGCAGAAGATACCCAGGTCTTATCAGACCTGCAGTATGGTTTCTGCTAGGGGCTGGATACAACGGAGCAAAGATAAAATTTGGCAATTTTAGTATGGAAATACGCTAGGGCATGTTTTCGTGGACCTCCTCACTACATTTGACACAGTCAAGCACAATAGACTATGGGAGGTCGTCGTGGCTTTGAGGGTTGCCCCAAATATTATAATTTTTCTAAGGCGCCTTTATAGTGGTGCGTCAGCTAGCGTGCGTTTTGGCATGGGGGTAGCACACGGCTGCATTTCCTGTTAGGAGTTGGGTCAGGCAAGGCTGTGTACTGGCCCCCTTTCTTTTTAACCTTTATATTAACGGTTTGGGTGAAACATTACTCAGGAGAGGACAAGATTTTCCACAAGACGGAGGTCGACCCATTCCTGCTCTCCTTTATGCGGATGATGCAGTTTTAATAGCATCTTGATAATTTCTCTGCCTTCATGAAGGACCTTGGCCTTAACATTAATATATCAAAATCCTTTGTAATGAGATGTGGCCAAGGGAGCCAAAGGTCAAAAGATATAATTGTGGTTGGTCAGGTTACTGTAATTTCCACTGCGCAGTCTAGCAGCGTCAGTGCCCATGTCAGGTTCCGAAGCTGTGTTCTCACTATCCGTGGCATATCTCGCTATTGAAGCACCAACTTTCTTCTTCTGAAACTGGGGTCAATGATGCTGAAAGTCGTCCTGCTTGCCTTTACCTTCAGTCTTGCGGGGCTGCTCACAGCTTTGTTGGGCACCCTGACCTTTTCCGCCGTCTCCTCCACTGGTTTGTGAGACTGATGTATCCTGCAAAGAGCAAGGAGAACATTGCTCAGGAACCTGAAATCGATCAGGTGACTTTATATTAGCACGGTCGCGCAAATTATAAGTACGCTCAGTAGACACAGGTATTGGCAATGAAGGACGTGACCCCCTGTTTCTGTTGCATTTTCCCCTGTTTCTTATTCTTATTCCAATTTTGCTTTGGAAAAGTGGGGCGATCATCTTTATCAGAAGTCGCTACCTTAGTTTGCTTCTGTGCTGCTATCTTAGCAAAAGGCTTAACACACAAACTATTACGGCCAATGGTCTTATAAGCATCCGCAATGATTTTTGGTAACTGCCTGGGTTTATCGGCATCAGGGACTTCACACAAAGCATTAGACACCTGGAAGCTCACCACTCACCCTTGACATTAGCAAGGACTAGCTCGAAGACAACCTCAAACACTCCAACGAGTCTCATTCCCAATTCAACAGCCGCCTCTCCTCCGTGTTCATCTTGGACACGCTTAATAAAGTAGGGTAAGACAGCCATGGACGGAGTGCCGAAGCACTTAGTATAGACTGTCGCAAATATCTTACCGCAGGTCTCACAATCAGCTACCTCTGGTGTTAAGTTTTTCTGCAAACTTATCGTAAGGATCCTGTGTTTCTCAATAGGAGACGTATTAGGAAATACTGCTTCCAGCTGGTCAAATCTTTCAGTAAGCCAAAAAGGCAAATCATCCTTATCTTGAGGCCGCTTGGCCATGACCCAATTAACCATGAAAGAATTAATTTTCATCCCGGCTTGTCCAGCTGGTTGCGCCGCCACACCAGGTGGCCCCGCCTAGACGTGTAGGAGACATATTGCACAAGAGCCCGATGCACTCCAACGAGGGATGCATAGAGCGCAGGCAATTGATCTATAGTTACTTGCAGATAATGCGGATGTGGAGTGTAACCGGCCAAAACCGGCCACGAGGCCCCCGGGAATTGACAAAGGGCCTGATCGTACCGGCGTTACTGATTGGGGAAGGGCGCCATTAAACCAAACTCGAGGCTGCCAAGCTGAAATAGGAATCTCCAGTGTCGTATATAGGGTGTAGTTTAGAGGCACGGCCGTGGGAGTGTAAACGTGAAACAGACCAGAATCTGCATTGACAGCGGGAATGGTGACCCATGAGTAGAAATGCTTGAACGGGTATGCTGCTCCAGCACTCACCACGAAAACTATCGCCATGCCATCCACTGTGACGCCAAACGTCAGCAAATGACTGCGGATGGCGACCCTACTATGCTGAGGGATGTCAACGTCAGCCATAAGGACACAGTAGAGAAGAAGTACAAAAAAATGTAGTGTAGCACTAATGGGTAGTAACTCAAAGTACTAACCTTTTTAAATTATCAAGCTTGAAAAAACCTATGAAACTATAGGTAGGTTAATCCGTCACCTCCGTCAACCGGAAACAATAGTGAGGGTGTCGTGGACCGATATAAGCACTACTCGAGAGTCTCAAAATAAGACCACGACGTTAGGTGCGCCATGTTGCAGGGATTCTGCTCATACACAGAACTGTGCACAGAGACCCAGGACCTCAGTGAATTGTGGTGGACTAAAAAACTCACCTCAGTACCTAGAACCCCTAACCGACTAGCATCAGTGTCACATTAGCTCTTCATCCTATAGCAAAGGTACCAATGATTAGACAACCCAGAACATGCGACTTAGGTTACTCTCAGGAATGGTGGGAATCAAGAACACTCTTTCGTTTGTTATTCTCATACCAGTCCAAAACATGGGTAAAAAAGGGACACGGTAAAGTTTAAAATGTTTATTTTTAACGACATGCTCTAAGATGCAGTTTTTTTGCAAGCATAAGCAGGCATATGATTAAAAATAATACAAGCAGCATTGTTCCAATTCCATAAAACACAAAAGGAGAAATAATTTTATAATGATGGGGAAAACAGGTCCTATAATGCCTTGTATGCCACCCTCCCAAGCTAGGAACTATGTTTGATAAAATATAGAAGGTCTCTTAGGCTTGAATAGGGGACCCCATACCTCTAAGATCAGCAGGAGTGAATCACATCAGGACCTGCAAAAGCACTCTGTCTCCCTGGTGCTACGTGCATGTTGTGTCTAAGCGTGAGCCGATCAGCACGAATTACAGCTAAACATTGTTATGATAACCTTGGAGGCTTCAGATCCCACTGTGCGATGTAAGTCTAGGGATGTTGAAAACAAGCCTTTCTCATGTGAAGATATTCACGAAGTCAGACTTACAACAACAGCTACATGCAGTGTTGTGTGCAAAAGTGGCAAAAAGGCAAAATGGCGTTTAAATTTTAATGAGCTTAGGCTAACAAAGAGATGTGCGCAAACAAGGCCCTGCCTTCACTACACTAGTTTTAACCAAGAGCTTTTCATATCTTGATATATTATTCAACCACAATGATACATGGGCCCAAACAATATCTGCTAGAAAACTGGTGTTCATTCGGTCATCTACTGCCCTTGCATTTTTTTCAAAGAAATTAGGCAAGAACTTCCAGGGGAGCTCCTACAAATCTATAAAGCCAAGTGCATTACCTCTGTAATGTATGGGGCCGGGGTGTAGGGTTTTGTGAATACTTTGTCATTGAAACAAGTTGAAAACTCCTTTTAAGATATATTTTATCCGTTTCTCCTTGTACATCTTCCTATGTTCGTCATGAGGAGCTGGATCTCCCCTTCAATTCTGACCTCATTAAAATGGAACCGATACTATTTTGGCATAGTATCTGGGTAAAGGAGCAGACCCAGCTAAATAGGGATATTCTGCAGGACTGTCTTAAATTGGATGGGGCTTTAAAATTTCCCTGGGTCAGGATTATTCGTGACTTTATGAAAGATCTAGGTCATCTAGAATATTTTACAGACCCAAGGTCCATGCAGCTAATCTCAAGAAAGGTACTAAAAAGGGAGGGTCTTTAGTTACTGGCCACAGTAAGAACAACAGGGGAACTTTCTAAGCCCAGTGTTGACCAACATCAGTTAATACTAACTACTTTAGGAATGAAACCATCCTTGAAGTTTGTACCTGGTGTTTTTGATAGAATGTTATTGACCAGGTTTAGGCATAATACCGTCCATAGACTCGTAACCTTTCCCAAAATGAATGACCGGTCGCTCGCTACAATTATGTACTTGTGACAATCATTCTCCCCAATCCACTATTCATTTAGTTGTTTTTTGTAAATGTTATTCAGAGCCAAGGAAAGTGTGGTTAATTCCACTTTTAAAATCCCAGGGGTTGAGGCAATGCCACCCTGCATTAATTAAACTTCCAGTTTTTGGAGAATGAACACATCGCATGGAGGCTAGCTATGTTTTTGAAATGAGTTCTACATCTAAGAAAAAGTTTTATTACTGATGAACTTTAATTGTATGTGACCCCTTTTTGCTTTTTAGATGGTTTTTAAATTTTGAATTGTATGTGTATTTTATATGTCAAATTTGTCATTGTTTATACTCTTTGTTTTTATCTCATGTAATTTCATGTAGAAATGGTCTATTTGTATGTGCTTTTATGATTGTTATAAAATATTCGAACAAAGCTTTCCTAGACTTGACTTGATATTAAATGCTTAGCATACATGTGTCCTACGTTAAGCCTGAGTGCTCTTCAAGGCAGGGAGACTTAGGACCAGATGTAGGAACCCTAATACCGGTCAGTAAAGGCCAAAATTACCGAATTTTGGCCGCTACCGACCGGTATTAGGCATTTGGAATGTAGGTGGCTACATTTCAGATTCGGTAATTTACCGAATCACTATTTAAGAATTCAGTAAATTACCGAATTCTTAAATACCGATTCGGTAAATTACCGAATCTGAAATGTAGGAAACACTCAAGTGAGTGCTTTTCACCTGTAAGGATTCGTTATTTACCACCAACTATAAGTTGGTGGTAAATAACGTATACCTTTGAAAATGCAAATCTGTGCATTTTCAACTGTGCCATGTGGCAGATATACATCCCCTTAGGGCATGTATGTGTGCCACATCTGCACACAAGCACGATTCAGGGGTGCAACAGGGTGTCAAAGTGACACCCCGGCACCCTTGAATGTTTCCCCCATTTTACCGAATCGGTATTTACCGATTCAGTAATTGTCATTCATTCACCTGGGCCTCCAGGCCCATAGGAATGAATGGCAATTATCGAATCGGTAAATACCGATTCGGTAAATACCGAATCTTACAGATTTGGTAATTTTTACTGAAAATGTATATATATCCCATTTACCTATTCTTAAATACCGAATCGGTAAAATTCGGTATTTAAGAATAGGTAAATTGGGATTACCTACATCTGGCCCTTAGTCTCCCAACCAGTAATGTACCAGAAGGTGCGCTTGCAGACTGGTGGAGAAAGGGTACACAGCCTCTAAAGACCTCTCAGCAATCCCACATTGTGGGACATACTGGAGGTAACAGGAGGACTTGGCCCCCAAGCCCTCTCTGAAGCCAAGGGGAAATCATCCCCAACAGGCAGTGTGCCAGGAGGCACATTTGCAAGATGTAGTTTTTCCAGATGCTTAAGTTACCCATTTATCTTCTCCATAAGCGGATTGATATTAGCCGCCCAAATATTATCCATACCAGATGCTATATTAACACCTAAATACATAGCAACCTCACATTTGCGAGAATCTTGTAGCTGGCACTGGGAAGAGCATATCATTTGAGTTTTAGCCTTGTTTAAAAGGTATCCGGATTTCCTCCCATACTTCTCCGCCATATTTTCTATTTCCCTAATTGCTAACTCAGGCTCAGGTGTAACTATCGCGATGTCTTCTGCATACGCAAGCATCTTAGTTTCATACGTTTTAGTAATTATGGGTGTAATTGCTTGATTATTTTGAATTTGATTAATAAAAGGGTCGAGATAAAAGGCAAATAAAATGGGGGAACCATGCCGTGTCCCCCTGGCAATCTCAATCCTCTTTGAAGTATTACCCATTATTCGAAGCTGCGTGTGGGGTTTGTAATACATAGCTTGAATAGCTCTCACGAACCTTGGACCAAGCCCTCTCCCTCTGCCAAAATGCCCCATGAAGAGGGCCAAGATACCCGGACAATGGCCTTCTCTGCATCCAGCAAGACCACAGCCAACTCTCTAGATTCTACTTCTGCCATATCCAGTAATGCGATAACTTGCCTGGTGTGGTCTGTAGTCCCCCTGCCCGGGACAAAGCCATATTGCCAAGATGATATCAGTGGCATTATGATCCTTTGTAGTCGCTTAGCTAATATTGTCGAATATTGCTTGGCCTCTGAGTTCATAAGCGATATTGGGCAATATGTGGTTGGTAGTTCTGGTGTTTTACCCTTTTTAGGAAATATTACCACATCAGTACCCTACCAGGATGCAGGTGAAATCCCACTATACTGTATACCCAAAAACAAATTGTGCATAAATGGGAGAACCTCCAGTGAGAATATTTTATACACTTCTACTGGAATTTTATCTGGGCCTGCTGCTTTCCTAGCTGTGGGGGAGCCTAGCGCCCTCTGGACCTCTTCAATGGTAATTTCTTGCTCTAATGCTTGAACTGTAGCTTTGTCTAATCTGGATAACAGAGGAGGTCCAACGTCTAAGTCTATCTGAGTTGAGTCAGGAGTATCAGCTTGGTACAGCCTTCTATAAAACTCCTCAAACACCTCCGTAATCCTCTCTGGACCCATCACTAATTGGTTCCAGCTTTCCTTGATTTTTAAGATGATATTCCTAGCGTTTTTTTGCCTCATTCTCAGTGCTAATAACCTCCCTGTTGTCTCGCCATATTCATATATTTCTCCCCGAAAGGCTTGGAACATTTGAGCTACCTTGTCCTGGAATAAGCTACTGATTTCTGCCTTTACTAAAGCTATTTTTGTCATATGCTCCCTTACTACGTCCTCCTGATCACCCTTAATTATACATTTGACATGCTCTGCCTCCAGTTCTGCCAACTTTCCTATTAATTGATCAACCTGTGCCTTATGTTGTTTTGGACTTGGCCTGACAAAACAAGTAACTTCCCCCCTTAAAGCAGTTTTAAAAGCATCCCATACCATCCCCTGAGTATCACTATATCTATTGCTATTAAAGAATTATGTAGTACATTGCTTAATATGGGCGCAGAATTCCTCATCACCAAGTAGCTTTTTGTCAAATGACCAATTGCTCTGCTTATGAAGTGCCACACAGTCCAGTTATCTCCAACACCAATAGGCCACGGTCCGAAAAGAGTTATGGAAGTTTTTTGATATCCAGCTTGTCCAACAGATTAGCTGAGGGTAAAAAATAGTCCAGGCGCACAAATTTCCTATGGGGGTGCAAAAAGTAAGAATATCCAGGGTCGTTCGACAACTTTTCTGCCCACACATCAACCAGTCCATGGCTTACTTTAAAGACATTCAGTGCCCATTATACTTTGTGTTGGCTCCCTTGATAATTCTGGGTCTGAACTTGGATTTGCATCATCTCTACATGTATATTAACATCCCCACAGACACAGAAGGCAAGCTCAACTTTAAGTTCTTCCCAAATATTAGGGTTATCTTGGTTAGACCCGTATATCTTTACCACCGTCACTCCCGTGGCTAACCCTACAATTGCCTATCGGCCCCACTTTTCTGTTGCCATTCGCGTATCCGTACCAATGTGTTGTTTAATATATGTATAGAAACCCCTAAGATCGTAGTGGGTTGGGAGGAGCAAGTTGTCAGGTTATAACGCTTAATCTCAAGAATCTTTTTATTGTTCCAAGGTATATGTGTCTCCTGCAAGCAGATTCTTTCTGTATTTATAGTTTTAAGTATTTCAAAGACCCTATCTCTCTTCTTTTTATCATTAAGGCCAGCCATGTTAACTGTACATATCCCAAATCTATCCATATTGTCCTATAGAAATTGGCCAACACTTATCACATTTATCAAGCTCAATCATATTCTTTCCTTTATTGTTATGTATACCTGATTTTCTTTTTTATTTCCCCCTGATCCCCCCTTCCCCCACCCCTCTGTCTCTCCACCCCAGCCTGCACTCCCTTTTCCCCCCCTCCCCCCACAGCACCCGGCCCCTGAGCTTAACCTCTACCGTGCAAGCTTCCAGACCAAGATCTGTGTGTGAGATGATGCAGTGCAACACCATGATCAGTGACACCCCTTATGAAGTCCTATGAAAGAGATTTAAAAAATTAAAGTAATGCTTTAAATTATATGCGGAGAGAAATTGTTCAAAGCATATATCCAGGCCAAGAAATAGAGCATAGCACAAAGAATAGAACCCCCATTTTATTTTAGGATATATAAATCATCTTTAAACAGTCTGCAGCCTAGAACAACCTAGACATAAGTTAGAGTCTAACTTCCATTTCTATTTATCAGCTAATATCCCACTTGCTCGACTTCATTAAACCTATTACATGCATATGTTACCAGTCACTTGCCAAATAACAATTAGAGCTTGCCCACTTATGCCCTCTCTCTCTGAGTCATAGTAGTGAGTACGTCCTCCCACTGCTATCTCTAGGTAAGTGGGGTTTCTCAAATATGCCTGGGTGCCCTTGGCTTGAAAAGGGGCAATCATTTGCCACAGTCTCCATCGCCTTTTGGCTGTTGTATAACAAAAGTCTGGTCTTGAAAAAAAGGCAACATCCTCAACTTTACGCTTAGTTTCTGGTTTGGCCTTTTCCCAAATACTCTGGTGTAATAGAAACTTTCCGAAATACACCAAGATGGTTCTTGCTTTCTGTTCTGGCCCAATCGGGGTTTTCAAATTGAAGGGGACTCTATGAGCCCACTGGACATCCCCAGTAGATTAATCATATACAGGCGCGTGTCAGTGCCTTCCCGACCCTCCGGAATACTCAGGAAGTTTAAGTTGTTGCACCGCTGGTGATTTTCTTGTTCCTCGAGCTTTCAATGAATGTCTGTCAATCTATTTCTTCAATCAAAAAAGGAGGGAAGAGGATAATCGGTCCATTCAGTTCCCCTGATCAGATCCAGAATTAATCAAAAAAGGTTGGAATGGACACTAGTGTCTACTGAACCATTGGTTCGAAATTGACAACCCTCATAGGCAGCCTGATTTTACGATGCGGTATATCTGTTTTTCCGCCCCATCAGGTGTCGTGGCATATTCATAGGGTAGTCAAAAGTGTGGTATGCCTGCCTCACCCGAGGCTACCTCTGGTCCAGGTAGAAGTATCCAGAAATAATGGGGAGGGTGTAGAGGTTATAAAAGCAGTGTATCTCCAAAAAATATTTTAATGGAAAGGGGGATGACACTGTTAGTTAAAAATAAGTCGATATAGATGTAATCGGGTAACTAGATTACCATATATCTGTGTATATATGGATGCGTCGTCAACATGTTTCAGCTCTCTGGGCCCAGCCGGGTCTATAGAGCTTTCGTCAGGACAATAAAACAAACAGAAAACATACATTCGGTACTCACACCATTAGTGTAGGTTCCTTTCGCTATTTGTAGCGTTTCTCATTTTGCCACCTGAAATATAGGAGCACAAACATATACAATCCCAAACATTGTGGTCTTGTGATTATGGTGATTAGGCATCGTGATTCAAAGAACCACACTCACACAAACTAGAATTGCTAGTGAATTTATGCGCTTTATTTTTAGTCACATAAACGTTTTTTGCGAGGAAAAGGTAAATGGAGAACAGATATGAATTGATTACAGGGAACATGCAATACATGCGTATTTTTGCTACTGCACATCTAGTTGGTGCTGCGTGCAATGGCTTCATACAAAGGTCAGGTAAGGCATGCAAGCGCTGATAGGAGGGCAACGCTGTATTATGCTGCTTGAACACTTATAGCAGTATGCGGATCATTTGTAGATAAAAGGAGAATATTTACATTATGTACAGGCAAGTGCAGTAGGAGCTTGTTGGTGCGCTGCTTTTAGATTGAATTATGGTGCATAAGCATTGCGCGCACTGTTTTAAAAAAATATCGCGTTCTGTTATGCATGCGCAATCGCTAATACCTTATTGGCTTCTTTTCAATGCTTCAGCAAGGGTGCAGAAGTAGCTTTACGTAGTCTCTACTGGAGAGATAGTATTGGGAGTTAAAGGGTCGCAATGACCGGTCTTACCCGTGTTTCTCCGTCTCTCCGTTTTGATCACTCGCTCTTACCCTCGTGGACCGCGTTTTGGGCCCTGTGCTGTTTACAGGAGATGACATTGATGAAATATTAGCAGCACAACCGCTATTACAAAACACTGACTTGATTCAGGTCTTAGCACAAACTGATGGTTGGGACTCACTGACTAATAAGAAAAGGGAGCAGATCCGCACTGCCATCCACGGAATTATAATGACCGAGTACTTGAGATCAAAAACGGCGCCGAAAGGGTTGTGGGTCAATAATGCCCCGAGAATCTTCCTCCATGATCTTGCCTTTAGATGCGACTGGTCCTCCATCTCATGGAAATGTACTCTTGACTACCTGGTACTCATAGTGAAGACGGCAAAACGACTCTCAGAAGCACTTCTGATAGAAATTAGAGAGTGCGAGAATGAAATGAAGAAAAATATCAACCCACTAATATACAAGAAACGCCTGGAAGAAATAACGAAGGAAATGGATGACACCCATGAGTACCTAATGCAGAACAAGCTCCAAAAACTAGCTAAAGATGTTAAGAAATTTAGCCAGGAAAGCATGCATCCTTATACAAAGAAAGAATATGTCCCAACAGATAATGGCTCAGATACCGGCTCCACAGGATGGAATTCCTCTGCAGGCTCCGATGCGAGTTCAGACGACACTACACCAAGAAGGGGTCGGAACAATTTCAGATCCACCCGCTCGAGAAGGGGCAATAGGTGGCAACGACCTCCTTTCTTCCATGGACATCAAGTACCATACTTCCAACCATTCATGCCTCCCTTCACAGGTTGGATGAACCCGTATAATCCAAGCATACATCCTCAGCAACAATTAGAGAACCATCCTCTATCCAATGCCACTAATCAACCACAGCAGCCTTTTTTAGGGAGAGGCCAAAATCAACCACGAGGGAAAAAGAAAAATCTGACGTGGCAAGGCCAGCCGAATGTACAGACCCGCAGCATGTCGTCAGTCCCAGGTCCAAGCAGCTAGATTCATTAGTCGTGAATTTGTCCAGTATCAACTTAACGGACGACCAATTGAATGTCCTGAATAAGGGACTCGGCTTTGTGCCGACACCTCCTACAGACAGATTCAAATTGAAATGTGAGATTTCGGAATTCTGCCGAACCTTGAAACTAAAAGCTTTCTTCACCAATTCAGACGGTCAAAATAACGAAGGTGATACCAATCTGAGGAGAAAATCGAAGTTCTGTCCCCCATCATCCTCAGTGCCTATCGAAATACAAACCTTCGAACAGGCAATCATGAAAGGTATTGATAATCTAGGACCAAAAAAGACATTCCAAAATCTTAATAAAAAGGAACGACTAGCCCTAAAGGACCTGAAGGAGAATAACGAAATCGTTATAAAACCAGCAGACAAGGGGGGAGGGATAGTGATCCTGTCAAAAGAAGGATATAACCAACAATGCCTATCCCTCCTCTCCAACGAAACTTTCTACAAGAAGATTGAGGAAGACCCTACAGACAGACTGACCAACACCATCGCCATCATGGTCCATGAGGCAGAGGTGAGTGGTTGGATATCAAAAAAAGAAGCAGATTTCTTGACACCTAAGAGCCCAAAAACGCCGTTCTTTTATTCTCTGCCAAAAACTCACAAGAACAGGTCTCCGCCACCAGGACGTCCCATTGTTTCGGGCATCGGTTCCCTGCTAGAGCCCCTATCGAAATTCGTGGATGAGTATTTCAAAAAGATGGTTCAACGAACCCCTACTTATCTCAAAGACACCAGAGATCTTTTGACACAAATTGCGGATTTCAAATACAATCCGAATACAATGACATTGGTGGGCCTCGATGTCGAGGCATTGTACACAAGCCTGCCACAGGAAGACACGCTACAAATGCTTGAAGACCTACTGTTCAATCAAGACTGGCCACACAGAACCCCACGCCATTTTATTATGGAGTGTTGTCGTTTGGTTTTAAAAGAAAACTACTTTGAGTATGATGGACAACATTTCCTTCAAAGCCATGGGACCTCCATGGGGAGCGCCTGCGCTCCTTCGGTGGCAGGTCTCTATGTGAGCCAATTGGAAGAAAACAGGGTACTCAACACAACCAACCCTTTCGTTTCCAGTATTTTATACTGGAAACGGTACATCGATGATGTGCTTTTGATATGGGACACAAAAGAAGATCTGCACAAATTCATCGAATGGCTGAATACGAGAGACCAATGGCTTAATTTCACTTTTACTGCAAATAACGAAAGTATAGCGTTCTTAGATCTAACAATCTTCCATGAGAATGGGACACTTGAAACTAAGACCTTTACGAAGCCTACAGCAAAAAACAGCCTGCTGTCATACTACAGCTACCATCCACGGCCATTGCGGGATAATCTCCCCTTTAGTCAGTATCTACGTCACAAGAGAAACTGTAGTAAAGACAGCGATTACAAGAAACAAGCGATGGAACTGAGTCTAAAATTGCAACAAAGGGACTACACACCAGCAGTGATTAATAAATGCATGAAAAGGGCGAAACATCAGCCACGTGAATGCCTCCTGCAGACAAATGTGAAGGAACCTATAAAAGATCTGGTAACATGTGTCACTACTTTTTGTCCCTCCACTTATGGGGTACAAAAGCTAATTAGAAAGAACTGGCAAATAATCAATTCTGGACAACTCGACTGGCCAAAACCACGTTTTGCGAATAGGAGAACTAAGAACATAAAGGACGTCCTGGTCCATACGCGACCTAAAATAAAACCAGTACTGACAATTACAAGAGATGCCAGAATGCAACCTGTCTCCGGACATTACCCATGTGGCACCTGTGGGGTGTGCAAGTTTACGAGGCCAACCAAAACTTTGCAACTCACGAGCACCCTAAAATGGACCCAGAAACATCACACGAATTGCAACTCTTCACATCTTATCTACATGATCACATGTCCTTGCAAACGCCAATACATAGGCATGATATGTAGAAAAGTGAAGTTGCGAATCGGGGAACATAGGAGTAATGTGCGACTTAAGAAAAACAACACAAAACTGTGTACACATTTTGTGGAGGCGGGCCACACTTGCGATGATTTAATCTGGACAGTCCTTGAGATTCTGCAAGATAAAAATAATAATGCAGAACGTATTCTCTTTGAAAAAGAGCAAAGATGGGTGGACCGCCTTGGCACCCACATTTCCGGAATGAACGATAATATCCCATGGAGTCAGTTCAATTAACTTCATTAATCAATATTATACAGTATAGAATTGCCAAATTGAACAATATCAACCATCTACACCCCCTGGGACATACATCGCCAGGGACTATAATGCAATTCAAATTAATTGAGACCTTACAATGGGATTTATCTGAAAATCAATCCCTCTTTTGTATCTATAACACCTGCAATATTGAAAACTAATGTTGTTGATAACGTACTGAGGCTGATACACAAAACACAGTGGCCATATTGAGAAGAGTCTTTAGTCCTATCTTTGTGTCATTGCTCACACTGAAGAAAAGCCCAGAAACTGTGCCCCGCCTGTAACCAAGGGCAGAGTCAGCACAGGGCCCAAAACGCGGTCCACGAGGGTAAGAGCGAGTGATCAAAACGGAGAGACGGAGAAACACGGGTAAGACCGGTCATTGCGACCCTTTAACTCCCAATACTATCTCTCCAGTAGAGACTACGTAAAGCTACTTCTGCACCCTTGCTGAAGCATTGAAAAGAAGCCAATAAGGTATTAGCGATTGCGCATGCATAACAGAACGCGATATTTTTTTAAAACAGTGCGCGCAATGCTTATGCACCATAATTCAATCTAAAAGCAGCGCACCAACAAGCTCCTACTGCACTTGCCTGTACATAATGTAAATATTCTCCTTTTATCTACAAATGATCCGCATACTGCTATAAGTGTTCAAGCAGCATAATACAGCGTTGCCCTCCTATCAGCGCTTGCATGCCTTACCTGACCTTTGTATGAAGCCATTGCACGCAGCACCAACTAGATGTGCAGTAGCAAAAATATGGATGTATTGCATGTTCCCTGTAATCAATTCATATCTGTTCTCCATTTACCTTTTCCTCGCAAAAAACGTTTATGTGACTAAAAATAAAGCGCATAAATTCACTAGCAATTCTAGTTTGTGTGAGTGTGGTTCTTTGAATCACGATGCCTAATCACCATAATCACAAGACCACAATGTTTGGGATTGTATATGTTTGTGCTCCTATATTTCAGGTGGCAAAATGAGAAACGCTACAAATAGCGAAAGGAACCTACACTAATGGTGTGAGTACCGAATGTATGTTTTCTGTTTGTTTTATTGTCCTGACGAAAGCTCTATAGACCCGGCTGGGCCCAGAGAGCTGAAACATGTTGACGACGCATCCATATATACACAGATATATGGTAATCTAGTTACCCGATTACATCTATATCGACTTATTTTTAACTAACAGTGTCATCCCCCTTTCCATTAAAATATTTTTTGGAGATACACTGCTTTTATAACCTCTACACCCTCCCCATTATTTCTGGATACTTCTACCTGGACCAGAGGTAGCCTCGGGTGAGGCAGGCATACCACACTTTTGACTACCCTATGAATATGCCACGACACCTGATGGGGCGGAAAAACAGATATACCGCATCGTAAAATCAGGCTGCCTATGAGGGTTGTCAATTTCGAACCAATGGTTCAGTAGACACTAGTGTCTGTCAATCTAGCCTCTTGGGCAGCTGCTTGTGCCTGAACCCCTGAGTAATCATCCTCTAAAGCCCTGGTTCTTGTCTCCACCTCGGTTAGCCGCTTGCTGATATTGTTACAGACTTTCGCTACTTTCCAAACTGTACCCTGCATTTTGCTGTGAGCATTTGTAGTCATATCTTGTCTCTTCACAATGAGACATGATTGCTTGTAATAAAGCATCCAATGTTGAGACCGACCTATCCTATTGATCTTGAGGGTTTTGAGGATCTTGAAGAGCAATATCTGGACTCCCTGCAGCACCCCCGTCAAATATAACAGTGGAGAATAATCCCAATTCAGGTCATTTTGCTCTCCTTTTCTTATACTTGCTCTCCTTTCTGACTGGCTTGCTCTTCTGTGCGCTTTGTGCAATGTGGCGATACAAAAGGGGATGATGGACGGAGCGCTTGAGCAAATCAAACACTCACCCCCAGTCAACTGATCTGGGTTTAATCCATCACCATTCTTTAGCCCACTCAGCCACTCCATTTCAGACATGGCCATATGCAAATCAGTCTGACCCTGTGCCTCATGGGAACAGTCCAGCCCTAACTGCCAAGCCATGTCTTCCATGGACCGGAAACAAGCATCCTGGGACCGGTTTCGGATTCATAATCCTCATCAGCCAGGCTATCTTGAATCCAGTGGCCAAGTGAGCAAGGGACTCACGTCTGTGCATACCCTGCCACACTTAGGGTGAACAAAGCGATACAAAAGGGGATGATGGACGGAGCGCTTGAGCAAATCAAACACTCACCCCCAGTCAACTGATCTGGGTTTAATCCATCACCATTCTTTAGCCCACTCAGCCACCCCATTTCAGACATGGCCATATGCAAATCAGTCTGACCCTGTGCCTCATGGGAACAGTCCAGCCCGAACTGCCAAGCCATGTCTTCCATGGACCGGAAACAAGCATCCTAGAACGGTTTCGGATTCATAATCCTCATCAGCCAGGCTATCTTGAATCCAGTGGCCAAGTGAGCAAGGGACTCACGTCTGAGCATACCCTGCCACACTTAGGGCGAACAAAGCGATACAAAAGGGGATGATGGACGGAGCGCTTGAGCAAATCAAACACTCACCCCCAGTCAACTGATCTGGGTTTAATCCATCACCATTCTTTAGCCCACTCAGCCACCCCATTTCAGACATGGCCATATGCAAATCAGTCTGACACTGTGCCTCATGGGAACAGTCCAGCCCGAACTGCCAAGCCATGTCTTCCATGGACCGGAAACAAGCATCCTGGGACCGGTTTCGGATTCATAATCCTCATCAGCCAGGCTATCTTGAATCCAGTGGCCAAGTGAGCAAGGGACTCACGTCTGAGCATACCCTGCCACACTTAGGGCGAACAAAGCGATACAAAAGGGGATGATGGACGGAGCGCTTGAGCAAATCAAACACTCACCCCCAGTCAACTGATCTGGGTTTAATCCATCACCATTTTTTAGCCCACTCAGCCACCCTATTTCAGACATGGCCATATGCAAATCAGTCTGACCCTGTGCCTCATGGGCACAGTCCAGCCCGAACTGCCAAGCCATGTCTTCCATGGACCGGAAACAAGCATCCTGGGACCGGTTTCGGATTCATAATCCTCATCAGCCAGGCTATCTTGAATCCAGTGGCCAAGTGAGCAAGGGACTCACGTCTGAGCATACCCTGCCACACTTAGGGCGAACAAAGCGATACAAAAGGGGATGATGGACGGAGCGCTTGAGCAAATGAAACACTCACCCCCAGTCAACTGATCTGGGTTTAATCCATCACCATTCTTTAGCCCACTCAGCCACCCCATTTCAGACATGGCCATATGCAAATCAGTCTGACCCTGTGCCTCATGGGAACAGTCCAGCCCGAACTGCCAAGCCATGTCTTCCATGGACCGGAAACAAGCATCCTGGGACCAGTTTCCGATTCATAATCCTCATCAGCCAGGCTATCTTAAATCCAGTGGCCAAGTGAGCAAGGGACTCACGTCTGAGCATACCCTGCCACACTTAGGGCGAACAAAGCGATACAAAAGGGGATGATGGACGGAGCGCTTGAGCAAATCAAACACTCACCCCTAGTCAACTGATCTGGGTTTAATCCATCACCGTTCTTTAGCCCACTCAGCCACCCCATTTCAGACATGGCCATATGCAAATCAGTCTGACCCTGTGCCTCATGGGAACAGTCCAGCCCGAACTGCCAAGCCATGTCTTCCATGGACTGGAAACAAGCATCCTGGGACCGGTTTTGGATTCATAATCCTCATCAGCCAGGCTATCTTGAATCCAGTGGCCAAGTGAGCAAGGGACTCACGTCTGAGCATACCCTTTCACACTTAGGGCGAACAAAGCGATACAAAAGGGGATGATGGACGGAGCACTTGAGCAAATGAAACACTCATCCCCAGTCAACTGATCTGGGTTTAATCCATCACCATTCTTTAGCCCACTCAGCCACCCCATTTCATACATGGCCATATGCAAATCAGTCTGACCCTGTGCCTCATGGGAACAGTCCAGCCCGAACTGCCAAGCCATGTCTTCCATGGACCAGAAACAAGCATCCTGGGACCGGTTTCGGATTCATAATCCTCATCAGCCAGGCTATCTTGAATCCAGTGGCCAAGTGAGCAAGGGACTCACGTCTGAGCATACCCTGCCACACTTAGGGCGAACAAAGCGATACAAAAGGGGATGATGGACGGAGCGTTTGAGCAAATCAAACACTCACCCGTAGTCAACTGATCTGGGTTTAATCCATCACCATTCTTTAGCCCACTCAGCCACCCCATTTCAGACATGGCAATATGCAAATCAGTCTGACCCTGTGCCTCATGGGAACAGTCCAGCCCGAACTGCCAAGCCATGTCTTCCATGGACGGGAAACAAGCATCCTGGGACCGGTTTCGGATTCATAATCCTCATCAGCCAGGCTATCTTGAATCCAGCGGCCAAGTGAGCAAGGGACTCACGTCTGAGCATACCCTGCCACACTTAGGGCGAACAAAGCGATACAAAAGGGGATGATGGACGGAGCGCTTGAGCAAATCAAACACTCACCCCCAGTCAACTGATCTGGGTTTAATCCATCACCATTCTTTAGCCCACTCAGCCACCGCATTTCAGACATGGCCATATGCAAGTCAGTCTGACCCTGTGCCTCATGGGAACAGTCCAGCCCAAACTGCCAAGCCATGTCTTCCATGGACCGGAAACAAGCATCCTGGGACCGGTTTCGGATTCATAATCCTCATCAGCCAGGCTATCTTGAATCCAGTGGCCAAGTGAGCAAGGGACTCACGTCTGAGCATACCCGGCCACACTTAGGGCGAACAAAGCGATACAAAAGGGGATGATGGACGAAGCGCTTGAGCAAATCAAACACTCACCCCCAGTCAACTGATCTGGGTTCAAACCATCACCATTCTTTAGCCCACTCAGCCACCCCATTTCAGACATGGCCATATGCAAATCAGTCTGACCCTGTGCCTCATGGGAACAGTCCAGCCCGAACTGCCAAGCCATCTCTTCCATGGACCGGAAACAAGCACCCTGGGACCGGTTTCGGATTCATAATCCTCATCAGCCAGGCTATCTTGAATCCAGTGGCCAAGTGAGCAAGGGACTCACGTCTGAGCATACCCTGCCACACTTAGGGCGAACAAAGCGATACAAAAGGGGATGATGGACGGAGCGCTTGAGCAAATCAAACACTCACCCCCAGTCAACTGATCTGGGTTTAATCCATCACCATTCTTTAGCCCACTCAGTCACCCCATTTTAGAAATGGCCATATGCAAATCAGTCTGACCCTGTGCCTCATGGAAACAGTCCAGCCCGAACTGCCTAGCCATGTCTTCCATGGACCGGAAACAAGCATCCTGGGACCGGTTTCGGATTCATAATCCTCATCAGCCAGGCTATCTTGAATCCAGTGGCCAAGTGAGCAAGGGACTTGTGCAATGTGGCAGCAGATTCCATATTGCTAGTATAGCTATCGCTGGAACCTATCCATGAGATAGATTCATCCGCTGAGGCAGTGCCATCCGACAAAGAGTAAAAACAATCTGTTGCATCTGCATCATTCACTTCCCCCCCCTGTCCTGATCTTACTACTAACTTGTGCTATAATAGGCCCTATACATGTGAGGGGCTAGCAGGGAGTAGTGAAGATAATGCGTCCCTCTGCGGATTTTTTATATTTTGGGCATTCACTTTCAGAGCTAGCTTTTGGGCGCTCATCTTCCATTTGGTTTATTGTACCTGATATCAAAGGTGCTGCTGCTTGTGTTGGTCCTGGTTGGGTTATTTGTATTTGAGGTTGAAGGGGTCTATAGCTGCTCCGTTATTTAAATTGCCAATGGCTGTAGTTAGCTGCACCCCCTCTACTTCGCTCGCTCCTTTTGCCCTTAATATACTTTCTTCCCACTTTCCATTTTGTAGGTGTAGCAGACTGGTACCTGTTGCTCAAGCCTCAAGATCCCCAGTGTTTGTTGTGTTCTATTCCGCCGGCGCCCACTTGCTGATTTCCATGCTGGTTGCCGGTGAGGTAGCCTCAGAGTCTCCAGCCGGCTCACTGAGTACAGGGGTTTTCCTTCTGTATCCCCTCAGCAAGTCTGCAATGGTGTGACCGGGCAGGCGTTGATAGTGCTTGGCTCCTCCTTTCTCCTTCCCCTCTGTGGCGGATTCATTCCGGGTCACCGCCAGCTCTCGCTGACCCTGACACTGTGCTGTTTTCATCTCCTGAGCAGTGCCCATCGATGCAGCTGCGAAACATTCAATTGTTGAGCTACCAGCCTTCGGATTTATATTGAATTAAGCCAGCTTTGGCTTAAAGATACCAGGTGAGTAGACACCGGGGGGCACAGAGTCTTGTAGAGCAATACCAAGCTGCCGCAGGCAGCCGATAGCTCTCACTGTCCCGTAGTTATCGACCCCTCGATCGTGAAGTCGTGCAGTCACTCTTCCAGAACTCGTTGTAAAATATCCAGAATTAACCTTGGTAATATCAGCATCGTCCTTTCCTCCCCTGCACCTTATACCTGTTATTAAGGCGTGTAGATCATGGTGCTGCGCTCTGCTGCTGTCGCCTCAGCTGACCGCCATCTTGCTCCAGCAGGATTGTTTCTCACACGTTCGCAGAGTGGTGGGGTAAGGAGAATAGCCTCCAGCTACTTGCTGAGGTTTTTTTTTCCTTTTTTCTTTTTTTAAGGAAAGGGGCTGCTGGCTCCTCTGGCCTGGGCTGTTTTCGGCCTAGGGGAACCGATTTCCAGGGGCCCAGCCTGTAGTGTGGGTGCTCTGGTCCCACCCAGGGCATCCCCTTTTTAAGGGTTGGCAACCACGAAGGAGCCTCAAGGCCCCATTGTCCGTGGCAGCACCATGCCTCCTGCAGGGGCTGGCATTGCTTTTACATATTGGGAGCTGATAACATGCAACTCCCTGTGTGTAAAAGCAATTCTCCTCAGCTTCTCTTAAGCAAGAGCATTTTCTGCTCACGCTTAGAAGCAGAGCAGCGTTTGTTTTAGGTTGGCGGGAACGGTGTTCCCCCCAAGTCATTGCAAACAGCAATGTCCTGAGGGTGGGCGCCCCAGGACATTGCTCGAGTTGGCCCTGGAGGGCTGATGTAGGGGTGGGTGGAATTTGCGTTCTCGCTTTAAGCAAAGTTCTGCGAAACTGTAAAAAATCTCTGCGAGCTTCGCAGAATTCCGCGAGCACACGGAATTGCCTGTCCCGCCTGTACGCAATATATATAGAACTTTCCCATGCAGTCGCAGCCATTTTGTTTCACTTGTCTCGCCCGCTCACGATGCGTGTTTCCTTTTTGTGGTACGTGGATGTCCGATGGCTCGTCCGAATGACGTGTTCGCAATCGCACACTTTCGCAGGATCATGCAGCTGGACGCAAACGGATAGGAAAACTTGTAGGTGAACGCAGGGATCCCGGTAAGTCGTTCCCGCTCACGAACACGCATTTTGAAAACGCAAACAAGGAAAAAATTCTGTTATGCCGCAAATCGCATAATTTTTGGCAATTCTGCATTCTCCTCAGAATGCGGAAGTGCCAAAATTCCGCAAGCGGAGCGTAATTTACCACCCAGGCCTAGGTTGATGATCCCAGGACCATTTAAAGCTCCAGGAGGGCTGCCACTCGGCCCCTGCAAATCTTTGAATTTTTCTTAGGGAGGTGATGGCCCTTGGGTCTGTGGGGGAGCTGCGCGGCCTCCCCAGCATTTTTTTAATTTAATCACCAGAAGGTGGCGGCTTCCGGGGCTGCGGGGTGTACATGCAGACCCGCTGAATCAATTCACAATAAAGCCCTGGGGAGATGGCAGTCCCCATGGCTAGGTGGGTCTTGGGGCATAAGAAGACCCAGGTGGGTCCTGTGCCCACCTCCTTTTTCCATAATGACCCTGGGACCTGGCCTACCCGGGGGAACATAATAAAAAAAGCATGGGAGCCTGGCTTAGGTTTTTTTTTTATTTTAACCAGATCCGTGAATCCCACTGATTTATTTTGAAAAAATGCTTTATTTGGCCCAGGTGGTGGGGGGCCCTGTTGGCCTAGGAGGTCAGGGTTTTGCTACCCTGCCCCCTTTTCTCTTGTTTTACATTTTTTGTGGTAATCATTTCTAATGAGTCCCAAGGTAGCTGCCAACACTTTCTGGTTGAAGTGTTGGCAGCCAATCAAATTTCAGTAAGGTATCAGTAGGATTTTAGGCTCCCCAATATCTAGTTTTTTAAAACTTAAATATTTCTAACTACTGAACAGATTTACAAAAAGGTACGCTTTGTAGGCCAATATCTAGCTTTCTGCCAAATTTGGTGTAATTCCGTTCAGTGGTTTGAGCAGTAGTGGTGTTCAAATAACGGAAACTCCCCATAGACATAGCATGTGGAAAACACATTTCGGGGCCCTCCTTTTTTCAAACAAAGAAAAGGGTGTAGAGTAGAAACACCCTGACCCCCTAAGCCTCTTGAGGGGGGGGGGTCCCACTGCATAGTGAGTGAGTGGGTTTATGAGTGACTGTATTGGTTAGTGAATGGATGTGTGTGTAGCTCTTTGAATCAATGAGTGAGTGCGTATGTACTGGTATAGGTCTGTGAATGAGTTTGTGAATGGTTGTGTGGAAGTGGGTGTATAAAAGGTCCTGGGGGTGGGAGCGGGTGGGATAGCGATTTTGTGGATGATGTTATCAGTGATGTCATCAGTTATGTCATTTGAGATATCATTAGTGATGTCATAAGGGATGTCACAGCGCAGAAAGGAACCAACACCTCACCTCCCCTGCAACAGTAAGTAATTAATGCCTTCACTCCCCTGCATAGCAGTAAGGAACTAATGCCTCACCTCCCCTGTGACAGTAAGGAACCATTGCCTTACCTCTTCTGCAACTCCGTGGCCAGCCTGCACACCTTTTGGTCGGCGCAGTACTTGGGATTTGTGCCTGTCACAACATCAATGAAGCCCCAGATAGAGCCATGGTCCTCTGAGAGCTGTTTTTGTGCAAGAAACCTTTTACAAGTGATATTTGGAATAGCGTTTGTTGAATTTATTAGTTTTGGTCATGTTTGATTTAGGTAAAGACACTTTATTTTTCTAAACTGGTGTGGTGTCAATATATGATGTTTTCACTATTACTGCTGATCATATACTAATGCTTTACACATTGCCTCTGTAGTTTAGCCTGACTGCTCTGTGCCAAGCTGCCAGAGGGTAAGCACAGGCCAACGTAGGTGTGTGCTTTACCCATCCTGAATAGAAGGAAGGATCCCTACTTGGACAGGGTATATACCACAGCCAACAAGAGACCTCCAATTCTAACATCCATGTAATGAGGAGTGCATCAATCCCAGTGGAGGGAGGGGGGGCTTGCTTCAGGACTGGTCTGCAAGGGGAGATTCTCATTTCTTTGGTCACACACCAAGGTATGGTATGCCCAGAGGAAGAAAGATGTTGCCAGGTTGGCTTTTCGGCAGAACAATGCACTGTGGGATTAATTTGGGCAGAATATTTGAAAATGATGTCACAGTAGGTAAGGTTGCCTCTGGCAACCTTTTCCCTGTTTGTCAGGGAGTCTACCTATCCCCACGTTAGTGCCAGGCATAAATATGGCACCACTGGATGCCTTCTTCAAAGCACATCTGGACCTGTGAAAAACAGAAGAGCAGGGTTAGGCGAAGTATTCCACTTCGCCAGCCGAATTTGCAGAGTCTTGCCAACTCTGTGCTGCATGCGGAGTTCTGAAAAACTCTCCGAAGTGATGCATATTTTTTTCTCGAGTGGCTCGCCAATGGTAAGTTGGCGAGTGATTGCAAGAAAAAATAACGTGCTAGACCACTTCCTAGCAAGATTTCTCATTGCGTGCGGTCACGGCAAGTCACAACCGCTCATGTTGCGAAATCTACCTTTTGTGTTGAGGAAGCTGTCGCTTGAGTTGAATGTCTACTTGAGAGCATAAAGCAGCAGCACCCTCTGATACGACATGTAGTGCCAATCGCACTGATTTTACAACCCAGGACAAACTCCTTGTGCTAAAAATCAGTGCGAGCAGCACAACTTAAGAGACTCTACTGCTGGTAGAACTCCACGGAGTGCAGTGGAGTTTCTTTGGCACTTCACAGAGTTCTGCAAAGTAAAGCTTCACAAACTTCACCCAGGCTTACAGAAGAAGGTCCTGGACTCTTGGCTGAGATTGGATTACTCATTTTTGAAACTAAAACCTGTAAAACTGAACATTTAGAAACATTTTCAGAGCTTTTACTCCCGGGAACCAGTGGAGACTCGGACCGATGCCCATGTTGCATCCTCTGACTTCAAATAGCCAAACAGATTCAACTTATTGGCATCCCCTACTGAAAAGATGTTGACTTACAGATAAGTGTCTGAATCTGAACATAGAGGAGCTTTACCGAGACTGAACATCGAACAGAATCTGAATGCCTATGAGTCCTTCCTGAGCACAGATTTTAAACTTTACCCGCTTGGAGCTTTCCCACAGTAGATGAACATACCAAGTTTCCTGTCAGAGCATAGACTCCCACAGAGGACCTGCACAGCACCAGACCACAATCACCGAGCCCTCCTTTAGATCCAGCCTGCAGCCTGACCCACCAACAACCCCATGAAGAGGACTTTTTGCCAGAAACACTTCTGAGTCAGAAGGTAATGTCTACCTGGGCAAACCTGGTCCTTGTATCTGACCTGCAGTAGACTTAGTCAGACTTAATTTATAACTTGGGCCAGGACTATCATTTGCTATGGGGTAAATCTTTACTGCCAATAGCGTATAATTGCATGAAGTGGCATAGTATCATAATTTCAGGAATTTTTAGGAACAAGCAAATTATAAAATTCCCCAAATTATGCAAATTCTATACGATAATAAAAGGTGAGAGGACCTAAGAGATATTTTCGCTGGTAGAGATGTTGTTAAAACAATACATAAAGCAAAGAGGGAACAACATCCTAATTGTACATAGAATATTTCAAATAACTCCCTCAGTGGGTCAGGGTAAGTGAATCCTATAAAGGATACCCCTAGAGACTTTGGAACAACATCTAGTGTAAAGTATGAAATTCTTTTGGGTTTTGCCTCATTGTGAGTGTCAAACCTTAAACATCATATTTTATTTGGAATATTCTGTGACAAGAATACAGTTTATTTGGTTAAATTAGAGCCCTTGTTTGGAAGTTTGTAAGACCATAAATTGTTTCTTACACATGTTGGGGCATATTCACAAGGAGCTAACATGGAATTAACTGCACTTTATCGCAGCCAAAGTTGTGATAAATGTACCCCACCATTCACAAGCAGGTGCTAACAGCCCACAGCACCACCTTTCCCGCAATAGCAGCCGCAAAAAACATTGCCACAGAGGTACCCCGCAACCATCGCTAATGAGATGCAGAGTAGCCGTTCCCGTGACAAAAGCCGCATCAACACCACACCTCAATATTCACTAATGACCAGACAGATCGGCGATAAGGCACGTTAGCAGCAGGAATTTTACACCTGCTCTGACCTGGTGTAAAGTCGTACCACAGCCTGCACCAGAATAGGAAGCCCTGCCCAGGGCATCATCGGAAGGGCAACAGAGTTCCATGGAGCAACTGAACATGCAGCACGGACACCCAAGAGGGCCACAACACCCACCCGGCACACCCCCCTGGACCACCACAGAGGCAGCGCAGACAATTACAGCGGCCCCCCAGGAAATGCACCTGCCTCACAGGCACAACATCTGACAATGTCACTGTCCACTACAGCCTGAAAGGGACATCCATCGTGGCCATCATTGCCTAACAGGCCTACGGCACGAACACAGCGGACAACCAACATCCCACACCAAGCTGCTGGCTCTGCGCCACCTGTTGGCCCCTGGCACACCCTGAACAGCACCCGGCAGAGTCGGCGGAGTCTCACAGCCAGTCACATCCAAGACACCCATGCCTGTCCTGGACATCACAATAATCCTGGCACCCCAGTCCCCGTATGGCCAACAATAATGCGCAGGAACTGCTGAAGACCAAGCAAGGACCATACGCAATAGCTGGATGCACACACGTGTAGGGGGCAATCAACTGCACACATGTCCCACCTGTGCCACCTGGTGACACAGCACACAATCAGTGCAACAGGAAGCACATGTCACACATCAATGTGCAGGCAACATCCGAACACCGTGGGACCTTCACCAATGTTGCCTCCAAATACACAGCCAGTGTGGATAATCCCATCACCCTACGACAGTCAAACAGCAAACCAAAGGTGGCACAAAGGGAAATGCACAGCCTCTTGGCAACTTCCCAATTAACACCCAACTCACCTCAACTCCACAACCATGCAATCCACAACTCTGGCAATGCACACGTCACAAAATTACAATCAATATGCACAACAACATGCCCACCCACCAGATACAACAGAACAACTTACAATAGTAACCTGGGCAAGCCGTGATCATGAGCCATAGGTGTGAAGGATGCACCATGATTGGGAAAGTACACAATGCCAAGAGTGGCAGAGAAAGTACTGAACAAACTGCAGTATGCAGAACACACCCATATCCACGGCGACATACACCTCTGTTGAATGGAGTGTAGTGGACAGTGGACGCAACCATGTCACCCCAGCCAGTGCGGGTCCTTGTGGAAATGTTGCCTCTTACTCCCCAACTGTAAGCGTGGGCAGAGTGGGATGGGCCGGCGTACTCCAGGCCAGCATAGGGGTGTGAGTAAAAAGCACGTAACACTGGGCTTTGTCCTCTTCTGGAAAACCAATGACTCTCCCAGGGCGGCGCCTCCCACCCCGCCATGAGGCCAACACCGTCCTCGTTAGCTGAGTTGCCTGAGATCCCGTACGCCTGCCATACCCTGGCCCGCTGGACCACAAACCAGTCAGGCCCGACCCTATGCAGCCAGGACACACAAATCAGCATCCGACACTGGCGTTTGTCACGGACGGCCCACCACTTGTCAGTGTAAGCTCCAAGCTCGAGACTCCCTTCGATCAGTGAAGCATAATACCATATGCGCTTCTTGTGACACATCCTGCCACAAACCCTATCCAACACCGTCCGGCGAGCCGTTCTACCACAAACCCTGTCCAATGCCATTCGGCGAGCTGTGCTGCCACAAACCCTGTCCAACGCCATCGGGCGAACCATGGATGAGGGACCAGGACAACCCTGTGGACCAGTAGGTCTCACATCCAGCACCTAGTCACGAATCACGAATGGCTGAGTCCACACCAGTGGACACACGGAGAGGAGTAAAAGGAAGATGCGGCTCAGTCCGGATGAAAGCTGGGTCACAGAGGTGACCAAACACGTTGTGCTACTGACCCTGAACTACGCATGCCGGTGGGGCCACCAACCTATGCCGGCGACACTCGGTGAATGGCCTGTGCTGTCCGCCTATGGACTAGGGAGCAGTTTTCATCCCATTGTAGCTGATGGGGAAATAGTGGTGGCAAGGGGCTGTCACATACCTCTCCTCCATTTGCTGCTTACTGATAAAATTAAACCATTTGGCATCTTGCCCAGGAGGACACCTTCCACTGTCCCATGAAACATACACCTCGGACAATGATGGTTACCCGCTCAGGTCTCATGGCCCATCTGACTGCACCGCAAGTCAACGTCCCGTGGCTGGGTGCCTGTGCCGGCCACAGTGCATCCAGGGCCACTAACTCTGTGCTGGTCAAGTCTGGGACCCCTTCTCCGGAGACATAGGCTGGCCCCTGAGGCGTGGGCCTTGGGCTCATCAACACCATGACTCTGTGGCCTTGCGCTGTACGCAGCCTCCGGGCCCAAATGTGTCCCACCAGGGCTCACACACCAAAGCGAGTCTAGACCGGCTCAGACAACACATCACCGCAGGAGGCAAACACCACCACTGCAAGGACCACCTTCAAACTCCATCTGCCAGATTTGAAGTGGGAGCCCTGACAGACTTTGTGGTTGCTCAGGCCTGTTGTGGATGCCATCATTGGCCTGTTAGCCTGCTCAGCACTTCAGGTGCCAGTGACTCAGTGCAGCGCAGGTCATTGTCCGTAGCTGATTGTGTTTTGTGCTGTGGAGTGGTTATGCAGGTATGCCACCTCAAATAGTGTGGGGGCCCTAAGACGTTGATGGTGAAGATGATGCAGGTCTGACACACCTCACTGCATCTGCATCAGGAATATATATTGTAGGGACACAATCCGAGACTTTTTCTGCTCATGAGCGTGCTCATCTCTAGTGTCCACAGCCAAGTGCACTGCGACTCACGGACACTTCTGTTTGAATGTTGGCTTTCCTCTGGACTTTATCCGGATCACCCCATGTTGCTCATAACTTGACTCTGTATTGCATGTGTTTTCTGTTTGCGCTGCACTAGTGTCCAATGTCCAAATGGTTGCCAACACCAGACATTCCATGCGTAATGTCTTACACTCACCCAACACACATCCAGCCTAGGCGTCACTGTACGTATGGCCCTACCAATAAAGGGGCGGGGCGCATGTGCCTGTAGCAAGTTCAACATGATCTGTGTGTGTGTCCCTGTCGGTCTTATAGTATGCATGTGGTCCCTGGGCCCTACGACTTTACATTGTGCGGTGTACCATGGATGCAGACATGTCACCAGAGGCAGCGGGTTGGGGCTTGGACTTGTAGCTTTGTCGTCACTCACTCCATTCGTGAGGGGAGTGGCCAGGGCCGTCACACGCACAGTCAACATGGGTGTGTGACTGCTAATTACGCACCCCTAGGCATGGTTCTGTGCTGTGCATGGGCATCTGCATGTGTCTCTATGGCAGCGTGGGTCTCCTTTATGGGGTTTGGGTGGGCACTGTAGGGTAATAGACCCCTACGGATGTGTCCTGGGTCACATTCCATGGGTTCAGTCCCCTCCCACACCTGTTCAGTCACCTCCTTGTGGCGTGCTGACACATGCCACTGGGGTGCCAAGAGTGGGTGGGTGAAGTGTTGTGAGCCAGCTGTGCCTGCGGGTGCTTCCTGCTGTGTGGTCTGTAGCAGGCTCAGTGTTCTCCTCTGCGTATCTTGGCTGTCTGGGTCCTGGTGGGGGGGGTGCGATGGGATATCCATGGGCTGTTGTGGGGCTTCGGTGTCGACGGTGTGGTGGTCCTCTCCGGTATCACTGATGCGTTGTATTATGTGCTCTGCTGCAGATGTTGTGTGCCCCTTTGAAATGTGATGGGGAGTTGCGTGTTGCATCTGTGTTGGCATATATGTTGGTGCATTGTGCTAGTTTGCATGCAGAGTGTATGGCGGTGTACATTGTGACTGTTTGGGGGGTGCTGGGTTCCTCTGCTTGTGGGTCAGTTGCTTGTAGTGTTCTGACACCTCCGTGATGATGGTCTTGTTTTCCTGCGGTCTGCACTCCGTCTTCCACTCTCTTTTCTCCTTGGCCTTCCCCAACCCCATCATTCATTGCTGGTGGTTTATGGGGGTTGTGGGGTTCGAGTAGGCCTCTGCGCTGGGTGAGGGTGTCTCCATGTTGCTACGTACTTTTGCTTGTTTCTGGTGTATTTTTTCTGTGGTTTGTATGGTGCATTGTCCCATCAGACACGTGGGACTAGCAGGCCTGTGGCTGTTTTTCGCTACTTTTTGTCCCGCGGTTGGCATCATCACAGATTTTTTGCGTTCACGTACCGCATTTTTGCGGCATGGTGTTGGTTTTCATGTCGATATTTGCCGCATTATCTGGTGTCTATCGCATGCTATCGCCTTGTTGTGAATTCCACGTTGACGCGGGGTTATTTTCCCATGAAGGGTTGCGATGTTGAAAGTTGTGTTGCGCTACTCTTGCGGTAGTTATCACACGCTCTTGTGAATATACCCCAGAGTGTATTACGATTAACATTGCTTTAGCTTGTGTAAATATTCTACATTTCAAGAAAGAATGTGGATTGTTTAGTTTGCAGCTTTTATGTTCTTTGTGTTGTTATGTGTAATTAAGATCATGACTGATTTGGAAAAAAGATATAAATTGTGTATTTTTACAATAAGAATACGAATGTCTCTGTCTTTTCTGTCTTTAGAGTTTCTAAATTAAATGAATGCTGCTATTACAAGGTAAATGATAAAAATGTCAGAAATATTGTTTATATTTTATGTCTTAAAGAAGGTGAAGTGCTCAATGTGTACCTCTGAAACACCCCAATGATTTATTTGATGACCCTCAATCAGCACTGCACTATACAAGTTTAAGATGAAGTTCAGAGTCTCACCTGTGGAGTTACATAATTGGCCGAGAGGATTTTTCTAATTCTTCAATGTTATTTGTTGCTATGTAAATGTTTATATTTATATATATGGTTTATGTATAAGGAAAAACATTTTCAAATACATTATATATTTCTGTTTGGTGTAAGTAAATACTTTTTAAATGTATTATGCAGCATTTTGTTTTATTAGTGGAGCATTGCATTTTATTCTAGTTTGTCTATCTATACTTTGACCGTTTCACATAGGCGAATTCTGGGGAGATTTTGGGCCATATTATCAAGAAAGGGCGATATATTATCGCCGCTTTTATGGGCAGGAAACTGCCGCTAAAGTGGCGATAATGGACTTGATAATATGCCCTTGTGAAATCCCATAGAAGCCCTGGTTCACACCAGAACCTGGGCTTCTATGGGAATTCACAAGGGCATATTATCAAGCCTATTATCGACACTTTAGCGGCAGTTTCCTGCCGATAAAAACGGCGATAATGTATCGCTCTTTCTTAATAATATGGCCCTTTATTCGTTGCTGTCCTTCAGAATCCTGCCATAGATTGTGAATCCACGATTTCAATCCGGCATCACTACGAACACAATAATTGTAACTGTATTTGTATTTCTATAGCGCGTACCACCCCAAACACATACTGAAGCTACAGCATGCACCAAAAGTTAAGTGGAGCATGTAAACGCATGCTCCATCAGAATAAAATATGTAAATAAGTCTGAATCATATATGGTTGACTTTAACTTACTGTTATATAGTTCATGTATGAACACAGGTTTAAGTGAGCTTCCAAATGGGTCAACATCTTTAACAAAGGAGCATTACTATTTTCAGGGTCATGATGGAAGATTAGCATCATTTGTTTCGTTATGTTTTACTTTGATCAATATTATATTGCAGATGTACTCAGATATTACAAGTTACACTCCCTCCAATAAATTGGTCGAGTATTACAGTTCACATTTTTCATTGGTAAGCTTTTTTTTGTAATTATTAATTTTTGTATTTTATTTAAAGATCAGTTACTCTGCATCAAGTGCACTCCTGAGCAACCGGAAGCAGTTCCCTTCCTTTTTCCGCACCATCCCAAGTGACGACTTCCAGTCACGTGGCTTGGCACAGCTGCTGATGCATTTTGGGTGGACCTGGGTGGGTCTGCTTGCTGACGATGATGACTATGGACAACTGGGAATACGTCTACTACATCAGGAGATTGTTAAAGCTGGGGCTTGTGTTGCCTTTTCAGAAACAATAACCAGTGTGGTTAACTCGAATGCATTTCACATTGTTCAGGTGATTAAAAAATCAACAGCCAATGTTATTGTAATCTTCTCCAATAGGGCTTTTTTGGTGCTGGATGAGATGGTGAGGCAGAATGTGACTGGGAAGCTGTGTCTTGCCACTGAGGGTTGGTCAACATCCCCTACACTTTCTGATGAAAAATACTCAGAAGTTCTCATTGGCGCTATCGGTTTCGATATCTACAATAGAGAGATGCCGGGCTTCAAGGAGTATCTCACCAGTTTCTGCACCTCCAATTCTTCAGACCATGGCCATTTTCAAAAGTTCTTGGAAGAAGTCTTTGATGGTCAGAGGATGGACCTGGAAATTCAAAAGAACGTGCAGGAAGTCTGCTCCACACTGAGCGGTGCATCAAAGGCGTCAGAACCTCCTAAACTTAGTGGTGTCACCAGTTTTGGACTCCCATACAATATTTACACTGCAGTGTATGCCACTGCATTATCTTTAGTAGACCTGGGATCGTGCAGGTCTGGAGGAGGGCCCTTTTATCACGGATCGTGTGCCGACATCACAGACCACCAGCCATGGCAGGTAAGAGTCAAGTTTTCTTGTGATAGTTTCACCACAAAAATGCATCGGTGGAAAATATATGACTGCATTTGGTGGATGTTAACATAGCTGACTATTTCTGCATCAGGAAACGCCTTTAAGATCAGGGTCTGACTGGCCTACAGGGCAGTCTAGCAGTAACCGAAGGGCTGGTCTGACAGGTCAATGTGTGTCCTGGTTGCCCGTTGTTTGGCCTTTTTTATGGTCTGGTGGTTTAGATTTTACTGGTGAGGTCTCTAATATTACCACAACCTTTTCCTGCAGCAAGCACAAATGCATGATGTCTCTCTTACCTTGCAAAACACCCATACAGAGTCTCTTTAAATGTCCAAAAAGGCCCCGATTTGCAAAGGATGGCCACTTTTTAACAATCTGATTTGCTAATTGGGGCCGCCTTTATCTTGGTGCCAGGCTAGGTTTGTGTTCCAGTTGGATCCCATTAAGATCCATAAAAATATCCAATGTTATTAAGAGACCATGATCGCCAACTCCTTGACCTGCTACTCACCCTGGCGTGCAAGGTTGTCCTCTGCCACTGGAAGGCAGCTTCAGAGGTCTCTTTCACTGCTGGGAAGGAGTGGCTGTCTTGCATCAGAGGAATAGATAATCCTGCTCTTCACTCTTGCCCTTGGCAAGTTACCAACAAGAAACTCTGGACCACTCTTGATGCATCTTCCTTCTCCTTTGACCCGCCGTAGTATGTCCATTACTCCCCAGGCGCTTTAGAACGCCAGGCAAGTAGCCACCCGGAGGCAAGTCACAATAGTACGCTGCTACTCTATTATAGTCCAGCACATTACCATACACTACCAGTAAGATCTTGAACTTTAGTTGTTGAGCTCCATTATGGTTTCACAAGCTATATCATGGAAAAAAGATGCATGAGCACGACGGTTGGTTGCATACTGTACATTTCAACACCAACTGTTAAGCAAAACCACACTGAGTTGCACTACTATGCTGTATCCTGACATTGTATGGCGGAACTGTAATTTTGTTCTCATACCCGATTATAATGCATCTACTGTAGTATAATGCCATCTCAAGCATCAATACCATCCTCACGTCTGTCCGTCTATCCGTCATGAAGGTGTGGTTCTGGATCAAGCTTGGTGTTAATTTACTTTTATTTCTTTGACCTCAGCAATGTAATGACATGATTGTTTGTATTATTGATTCACATTTGTTTTCTTTTTCTTTTCATTCTTGTCTAATAAAAATGATTTGAACACAAAAAAGATCCATAAAAATAGCAAATAAATGTTGTTCCAAGGAAGAGCTTTGAGGCAAGTCTACTAAATCAATTTCTGCAAATAATCTGATTTAAAGAACGTGGCAATTCAACTAGTTGGTCGCAGTAAATGACAAATGAAGTAAATCTGTCACATGAAGCAGGGATAGAACTGGATGAATTTTAATGATAGCAAAAATACATGTAACATCACAAATCTAGCAGTAGTTTTTAGACCATATTTGCAACGTACCGGCTGAGGCCCTAAGCCTGAAGGGCCACTCAAACTGCAGATTTTTGTGCTCCTCAGGAACACCCTTTGATTTGCTGTGAGATAGGAGTCCATCCTTTGGCCTCACTACCATTTAATAAAGAGAGATCGGCCCTTGGTGACCACTACTTCACAGGCACTGGATGATGGCAGCATTTACAGGGGTATAGTGCCAGAATAGTGTGCCCTCGACATAAGCTGGCAAAAAGATCAGGTCAGATCAACAAATATTACCATATTGGAATTAGTAATTCAATATCTACACGCAATTAAGTAAAAGGTTTGCAGGCAATATTTAGGTCACAATAGTTATGCCATCTGATCTTTTTGGTATTGGTATTTTCACAAACAACCTTTGTAGGTTTGGGATTTATAGATTTTGGGGCTTATTTACAAGAAATGGACACATCTGTATAGATGCATCAGTTTCCCTGTGTCTACATGCGAAACTCTTGTGCCACCATGGATGCATTGTATTTACAATACGCCACACCATGGTGCAAGTATTGACAAATGCGTCCGAAATTTTGACACATCTGTCGGATTCAAAAGTCATGCATTGCTGAAGTTGTGTCACAAGCACAACGCAACTCCAGCAATGCATGGGTAGGCCTATTCCTAATACACTGCATCACTTCTTACGCCTGCTCCAAGCTTTACAATGTGACGTATCTCTCTAGATGGGTCATGTTGTAAATGAGCTGCAAAGGAGCACATTGTTAATGCTGCCACTGCGTCACAAAAAGTGATGCAACCGAGGCTCAAAAGTGTTGCAAGAGGCTTGTAAATCTGCCCCTTTATGGTTAATTGTGATCAGAAATATTTTTCGAATGTTATGTGCATTCATTTTGCAATAATAACCGCAAGCACTAGAACATGAGTGTTCAGGAGAAAGTGTCCATATATATAGAAGTGCAATAGCAGTGTGGTTATCCTTTACTGATTGCTAACACTTTTAAAATGTAAAGGAGATGGTGGGTGCTGTCCACACCAACCACAGTCTAGGTCAAATGGGGGTAATCTACCGTTTTCCCACCAGACAAGGCTCCTGGAAGATTACGCGCCCTGACAGAGTATAGGCTGGGACCCGGCCACATTGCATTCTAGGAAGAGGGCAAGGAACAACTGTGAGGATGGAAATTCTGCTTCTGCTAGTTGGCCAGATTTTTATGGCACTGATTATCACTAGTGTGCTGGCCAACTACCAGAATCTAAAAGTATAAGCTGCATCTCTCTCTGCCTATGCAACACTCTTTACGAAACAGACCTGCTTGAACCGTGCTGCTTGTGATCCTTTAGATAAATCAAGTGATGGGTGGATTGTGAGAAATATTTAGGCCTGATCAAAATTTCAACAATGGTGGCATAATTCATATAATTTCAAGAATTTCACATAATGCTTATTACGCAAACATTTTGTAGCTTTGTCATTTTGCCAGTTTGCATAATTTGCCAATGTTTGTGGTCAAAATGGTACAATAAGAGGGAATTTGGTGTTAAGATGTACTGTGAACACGCAGGAACACAAGAAAATGGGCAGCTGTTGTTCAGGATGCTTTTGTTTAAATTAATCTGCATTCCAAAAATTGACACACAGATGCATTTCTTGATTTATATCCAGTATAATTACACTTTGGAGCCAATTACGATGTCAAATGGAATTGCTTCCGCCCAACACTGTCTCGTAACGGGACTGACCTAGCTCCGGTCGAGGGTCCTGACCGCCTGATTTCGATGTGATTGAACACTGTTCGGTCGCATTCTGATATTTCCCTATGGGAGCATGTGTTACGGCCATAAACTGTCCGTAGTACGTGCTCCCATACGGAAATGGAGGTTGTGTTAATCCCTGAACTCCATGGCAGGCACCTCAAGGTGCCTGCCACAGTGTTCAGGGATTAACAAGGGGGCCCCATAGGTGCCTCCTCGGCCCCGAACCTGAGGCTGTGGACACAAGGGGGGCCTGCTGGGGGCCCCCAAATACACTTTCCGACATGGTTTCCATATCGAAACCAAAGGTGGTGATGGACGGAGCGTTGACAATACAAGCACTCACCCCCAGTCAACTTATCTGGGTTTAATCCATCACCGTTCTTTAGCCCACTCTGCCACCCCAGTTCAGACATGGCCATATGCAAATCAGTCTGACCCTGTGCCTCATGGGAACAGTCCAGCCCGAACTGCCAAGCCATGCCTTCCCTGGACCGGAAACAAGCTTCCGAGGACTGGTTTCTGGCATTACAGCCGTCTTCAGCCCGGCTTGCTTGAATCCAGTGGCAAAGTGAGCAAGGGACTCACGTCTGAGCATACCCTGCCCTCTTATGGCGAACAAAGCAAAACCAAAGGTGGTGATGGACGGAGCGTTGACAATACAAGCACTCACCCCCAGTCAACTGATCTGGGTTTAATCCATCACCGTTCTTTAGCCCACTCTGCCACCCCAGTTCAGACATGGCCATATGCAAATCAGTCTGACCAGATGTGAGCAGATGTAGGCTACAGAGCACCTGCACATGTGGTGGTATGGCGTGCGCCTTTGGTGTTGGGTGCTCCAGGAGTGGGTGCAGGTCCCTTATCAAGTCCAGGATGGTGTGGGGGTGTAGCCTGTACCTTTCATGGATCCCAGCCTCAGTCTGTTGGAAGAGTGTGATGCGCTGTCTGTAAATGCGCTCCTCCCGTCTCCAGATCCTGACTCCTGCTGCCTGTAGACGTAGCCGCCTTTCAATCACATATAAAGCCGCCATAGTGATCACACTGTTGCATTTTGGGATTGCTTATATACAATGTGGCTGATTACCACCTGCTTCCAGTCAGTGTTAATTACCGACTCTTAAATACCGAATTTCATGAAATTCGGTATTACAGAATTTAGCTACATCTCTTTTCTAGTTTTTACCGTTTCTTATTTACTGATTCGGTAATTTAGAATTCGGTAATGATGAATCGGTATTTACCTATTCATAATTACCAAATCCTAATTTTTGGCCTCCTACATCTCAAATGCCTAAATACCGGTCGGTAACGGCTAATTTACCGAATTTCGGCTGTTACCGACCAGTATTTGGCTACCTACATATGGCCTTTAGTGCTTATTGCTGATAGTAATCAAGTGAAAGTTTAGGCCAGACAGGTGCTATCATGTATAAAAGTGACAAAATAGTGAAGTAGTGCTACCAAACAATGTGCACCTTGTGCAGCATTATGTGGCTTTTCTTGCTGCATAATTTAGTTAACCGTGCAGATAATTTGGTTCTCCCCCGCCACATAAATCCAGTGGCGTTTGGTATAATGCACTTGAAAGAAGTCAGACGGGGCATCAGTCACTTGAACAAGTAAGTTGCCAACAAACCTTTAATCAAGCTGTATGTTTTTATTCACTACATTGATGAGGAGCTGGTGCATGGTAGAGAAAATATCGACGTGTAAACAATTATGAATGTATCACCATTTACAGTGTCATAATTGCAACAGACAGAATTACATTGTGAAATGAAAATTTAAGCAAATGTGCTATTTTGTTAGTTCTCTCTACCTCTCTCTCTGGTCTGATCATTCCCTTCAATCAGAATGTGCCATTGGATCCCTCTGCTCTACCAGACATACTCCAGCTGCCAAGTAGGCCTTGCAATAGGTCACCTCCTTCACAGTCTGAAGTTGAATGAGGCTAAGTCCTCAATACATGATATCTTTCTTTGCTTATTCACCTCTTGGTAGAGAGCCAAGGAGGTTTAGTAGACCAGCTTCATGTTGCAGAGCACCATGCATGCTGGTTACCGGGCTCCCCTGAAATCTCACAATAGATAGTGCTCGACTGTCCTAAGAAACAAATGATGTTGAGTTCAAAGCATTACATTTGAAAATCCATTCATTTAAATCTGCACTGGAGAGTGCTTCTTTACTTTCACAAGGAAGGCTTCCAGAAGCAGGTGTAGAACAGCAGACATGTTTGTTTGCTCTCACCAAAATTAGGTCCTAATGCGTTGAGCCAGTAGTGGGAAGGAGTGAGCCGAAAGATAGTTATTCACAATATCTTGTACATAGACACATTTCTGAGGGTAAAAGTTTAAATGATAATGTAACCAAGTAACATTTCAAGCTGCAAATTACTTTGTGCCCCACATTGTCAACAGTGCAGTTCATTGTGAATGGAATGAAAAAGTTGATGACAGGGCAGCATTCTTCCGTCCTTTGTGATTGACAAGAACGTGTATCAAAGTGTTGTGACAAATTACTCGATTGCAGTGCATTGCACAATTATTGATTGCCTATATAATTCACTACCCCTCTACACACTATTTAAAACTATTTGGGAGGCACAATATCTATTGTGGATGGGAGCTGTGGGCAACAAGGGGCGCAAACAGCAGTACAAAGCACTGCAATTTCCAATCAGATATTCCCTGAGCCATGTGCCACTCATCTTTGGCACTGCAACTGCTACACATAAAAGCTAGAGGTCGCAGCAACGCCATTTTGCTAACATTAATTTAGATCCAGAGAGTTACTGTCAGTTTCAAGCCTCAGTCTCTTCTTTTGCTCCTGGATGAAATGTTTTGCAGAAGGAATACTTCCTCATGATTAATGATGAGGCAGGATTTCTACAAATCCATGCAAACTTAGTATTTGGTTTTTGGAAGATTGACACTTCAGCACAACACAAAGAATTGACTGGAATGTAACACCGTGAAGACACAATGACAGACACCTTTGTGATGTACGTCCAGTCCACCTAACTCTAAATCAGGCCCAATTGGCAGAAACATACCATAAAATACCAAGGTGCAAAATATTTTAGTAAAAACAGCTAGTCCTGGAACATCACTCCAAGCTAGGTCTAATCTCTGTAGGTTCAGGACAGTAGAGTTTTAATTAAGACACTTCATTGTGGTTCAAAGCACATGACTTTTGCTGAAGGGAAATACATGGGTCCAGGGAGGGGCTTTGAGACCAAAGAAAAGCATTCTACACCGTGGTACTTAATCCTGACACAAACACACAATCATAAAAGATGTCAGGTCTTCTTGAAAAATTAACCCCAAATTTTGGCCAGGCATGACAAAAAAAGAAGCATGGTCAAATTTGACCATATTTGTTTCATTTACAGCTTCTTCACTACATTAACAACGTACAGTTTCCAGAAAGGTTTGGCAGAGGGAAGTTCTTTGATGAGCATGGAAACCCTCCTGCACGGTACGATATTGTAAACTGGCAAAGGAGCCTCAAAGGCATCATCACACCTGTGAAGGTTGGTACATATGACTCCAGTGCCCCCAATGGTCAGCCCCTCATCATCAACTCCAGCGCTATCCAGTGGAATGCAGGGGACCTAAAGGTAAGGATATGCCAGATATGAGAAACAATTTCATACTTTTGTTGTGTTTATATATATTATAGTTATAGCTCGTTTAAAGCACTGATGCAACTAAATGATTGTCTTAGAGCATCAGTGGAGCAAGGGGGCCATGGGAGGGAAGAAAGGGGATGACAGGCAGAAGGAAGTTCTTATTCATAAATCTATGCTTTCAGGAGAGAGGGATCTTTAGGGATTTATGGTACATGCGAAATTGTACCTTGAAGAGGTACAGATAACAAAATGGATATTTATTTGAAATATATGGTCTGGCTTTAAACCAGTTCTATTTCATTTGGAAAAGGGAGATATGGGGACAGGGTGCTGATATTGGAGAATCAATCAATCAATCATATCATTTGTAAAGCGCACTACTCACCCGTGAGGATCTCAAGGCGCTTGGGTGGGGAATGCTGCTACTGCTCGAAAAGACTGGTCTTGAGGAGTTTTCTGAAGGTCAGCAGGTCTTGTATCTGCCGTAGGCGGATGAGGAGGGTGTTCCAGGTCTTGGCGGCAAGGTGGGAGTACGATCTGCCACCGGAGGTCGCTCTTCGGAAGCGGGGGACTGTGGTGAGGGCGAGGTCGGCGGAGCGGAGCTGGTGGGTGGGGGTGTAGAAGCTGAGTCGTCTGTTGAGGTACGTTGGTCCGGTATTATGGAGTGCGTTGTGTGCGTGGGGGAGGAGCTTGAAGGTTATAATCTTGTTGAATGGGCGCCAGTGCAGGTCTCTCAGATGAGGTGTGATGTGGCTGCGGCAAGGGATGTCGAGGATCAGGCGTGCAGAGGTGTTCTGGATGCGTTGGAGCTGTCTCAGGAGTTTGGCCGAGGCTCCTGCGTAGAGGGCATTTCCGCAGTCCAACCTGCTGCTGACAAGGGCCTGGGTGACCGTTCTTCTCGTTTCAGTGGGGATCCACTTGTAGATCCTGTGGAGCATGCGGAGGGTGTTGAAGCAGAAGGAGGAGACGGCGTTGACCTGTTTAGTCATGGAGAGGGTGGAGTCAAGGATGACCCTAGGTTGCGGGCGTGGTCGGTGGGTGTTGGGGCGGTTCCCAGTGCGGTCGGCCACCAGGAGTTGGCCCAGGCCAAAGGGGTGGATCCGAGGATGAGGACCTTCATCTTCTCCGAGTTCAGCTTCAGTCGGCTGTTCCTCATCCATTCAGCGACGGCCTTCATTCCTTCGTGAAGGTTTTTTTGGGCGATGTGGGGGTCCTTGGTGAGGGAAAGGATCAGCTTGGTGTCATCGGCATAGGAGATGATGTTGAGTTTGTGCCGACGGGCGATATGGGTGAGTGGTGCCATGTAGATGTTAAACAGAGTTGGGCTGAGGGATGAGCCCTGGGGTATGCCGCATATGATCTCGGTGGCTTTGGAGTGGAAGGGGGGAAGGCGGACGCTCTGTGTTCTGCCGGAGAGGAAGGAGGTGGTCCAGTCTAGGGCCTTCTCTTGGATCCCGTTGTTGTTGAGGCGTGTTCGTAGTATGTGGTGGCAGACCGTGTCGAAGGTGGCTGACAAGTCCAGGAGGATGAGGGCCGCCATTTCTCTGTTGTCCAGCAGGGACTTGATGTCATCGGTGGCGGCGATGAAGGCAGTCTCAGTGCTGTGGTTGCTGCGGAACCCAGACTCGAAGGGTCCAGGATGTTGTTCTCCTCGAGGTAGCGCCTCAGTTGTTTGCTGACGGTCTTCTCGATGACATTTGCGGGGAAAGAGAGCAGGGAGATGGGCCGGAAGTTCTTGAGGTCCTTGGGGTCCGCCTTGGGTTTCTTGAGTAAGGCGTTGATCTCGGCATGCTTCCAACTCTCTGCGAAGGTTGCTTTCTCAAAGGAGGTGTTGATGACTTTCTGGAGATGGAGTGCGATGGCTGTGCTGGCTTTGTTGAAGAGGTGGTGTGGGCATGGGTCTGACAGAGATTCGGAGTGGATGGTGCTAATGATCTTGATGGTGTCGTCATCGTTGATGTTGCTCCTTGAGAGCAGGCGGTTGGTGCGGATGGTGGTCGTGGGGGCAGAGGTCTCAGTGGTTGTAAGGGCGGTCGTGGTGTTGAAGCTGTCGTGGATGAAGGTGGCCAGCGAGTCTCACATGTCTTGCGAGGGTGGGACGTCATTGGTGTTAGAGCTGGGGTTGGAGAGTTCCTTCACAATGTTGAAGAGCTCTTTGCTGTTGTGTGCGTTGTTGACTAGGCTGTCTTTGAAGGAGGCCCTTTTGGCGGATCTGATGAGGTGATGTTTTCACAAAAAAATTTCTGACATTCATACTTCTTTAGAAGTACAACATCTCTCTTTGGGCGAAAATATCCCCTCAGGCATAAGCTCTCTTGAGTCATTGGACATAGCTCCTTCTAGCCTTCTCTCAGACTTTCCATCTCTATCTCTGGAAGGATTGAATCTTCTTCTTGATAAGATGAAATCCTCCTCTCCTTTGGTCCCATTGCCTCTTAAAAAGCTAAAAGAGTGTAGGAGCAGTCTCCTTCCCTCCTTGCTTGAGGTGATGAATAAGGCGATTGCCCAAGGCTCTTTTTCATTGGTATGGAAGAAGGCCATTGTGAAGCCGCTCCTCAAGAAGCCTTCACTCGACCCTGGCCTCCTGAAAAACTTTAGACCCATTTCCCTGCTCCCCGCACCTGCGAAAATTCTGGAAGCACATTTGAATCGCCATCTATCTTCTTTTCTTGAGGCTTCTGAGTATCTAGACACCACCCAACATGGATTCCGAAAACATCACAGCACAGAATCTGCTCTCACCTTTGTAGTCGATAACATCCGACGCAAAGTTGATGCTGGACAAACTACTGTTCTAGTGCTATTGGACCTGACGGCCGCATTTGACACCTTGTCTCCTGCCATTTTAACATCTAGGCTTAGGGAGGCAGGTGTCACTGGTTCGGCCCTGAGCCTCCTCGACTCCTTTCTCCTTGATAGGGAACAGAGAGTGATGCTTGGTAACCACCTCTCCCCAGCGAAGTCTTTGCAATGTGGGGTGCCACAGGGGTCGGCACTAAGTCCGACCCTGTTCAACATCTACGTGGCCCCCCTTGCTAGGCTTGTAAGATCACAGGGGATGGAGGTGGTATCATACGCCGATGACACCCAGATTATGATGTCACTCACTCAGTCCTCTGTCATAACATCTGCCTCTAGCTTCAGGTCCTGTATGCAACATGTTGCAGACTGGATGGTTATCAACTCCCTGAAGCTAAATGGCGACAAGACTGAGGTCTTGGTCTTTGGGAAGGACCAAGATGTCTGGTCGAGTGAGTGGTGGCCTCCCTCTCTTGGCACCTGCCCCATCCCCTCTCAATCTGCCAGAAATCTGGGTGTGGTGTTTGATACTTCACTCTCGATGTCTCTTCAGGTGAATCGGACTGTTTCAACCTGTTGGGGCGTGATCAGGACGCTCAATAGAATTCGCAGCTATCTGTCTCTTCAAGCACGTAAGCAGATTGCAGTCGCCCTTGTTGGTTCCAGGTTAGATTATTGCAACTCTCTCTACATGGAGTCCAACAAGGGCCTTATACATCGGCTGCAAATCGTGCAGAATGCTGCTGCACGCTTTGTCCTAGACCTTTCTAGGACTTCTTCTGCTACTACTGCGAGGAGAGACTTACATTGGCTGCCTATTCAGCACAGAATTTATTTTAAAATTCTGTGTCTGACCTATAGAGCTCTCGAGGATGGACCTAAAGGTGCTATCAGTTCTCTGCTTACTCGCTACCATCCCACAAGGTGTCTTCGTTCTTCAGGACTATTTCAGCTTGTTGTCCCTCGCTTTAAGCTTACCAGATGGGGAGCTAGGGCCTTTTCTGTCACTGCCCCCCAGCTCTGGAACATCCTGCCTATGGAGATCAAGACTCTACCCTCTCTAGCGCTGTTTAGAAAGGCCTTAAAAACGTGGTGCTTTTCAAGGGCTTACACAGGCTGAATCGCAGGGTGACTGCTATGAGCTGACTTTGGAATTAGGCGCCTTGATGCCCATTGGGCTAAGTTTGCGCACGATAAGACCCCTTTTATTATTATTATTATGTTGTTTGCAGGTGGCATTCTTGTGGGCTGCAGGGCTGTCTGGTGTTCGTTCATGGAGCCAGATCTTCTCCAGCTTTCAGCAGGTTTGCTTGGAGGCCCTGAGGTCTTCAGTGAACCAGCTGGCTTTCTTGTTGGTGTGACTGTTGGAGGGTTTCTTGATCAGGGCGAGGGTGTTGGTGCAGTTGTTGATCCACTGTCTGAGGTTGTGGGCGGCGGTGTCGGGGTTGGTGGGGTCAGCGCCTGGGCTCTGGTCGAGTGTGGTGGTTAGCTGGTCTTCAGTGACTTTGCTCCAGCAGCGGCGAGGCATCTGTTGGGTGCCATGGTGCATGGTTGGTTTCTTGAAGGTGAAGTAGATGCAGCAATGGTTAGTCAAGTGGAGTTCGGTGGTGTGGTTGAAGGAGACGTGGGGGCTTGCAGAGAAGATGGGGTCAAGCATGTAACCAGTGGAGTGGGTGGATGTTGTGACAAGTTGTCTGAGTCAGAGGTTGGCTAGGTTGTCGATCAGGGTGGTGGAGTTGGTGTCGTTGTTGTTCTTGAGGTGGAAGTTCAGGTCCCCGAGGAGGATGTAGTCCGAGGAGGCGAGGGTGTGTGTGCTGACAAAGTCAGCGATGGAGTCGCTGAACTGTGGTCGAGGACCGGGTGGTCTCTAGATGAGGGTTCCTCTTAGGTTGGTGTTGGGGTCGATGTGGATCTGGAAGTGCAGGTGTTCGACGGTGCTGAGGGTGTCATCGGTGTTGGTCGAGACTCTTAGAGTGTTCCTGTGGACGATGGCGATTCCTCCTCCTGCTCCGTCGGTGCGGTCCCTGTGGGTGATCTTGTAGACTGCTATGGTTATGTCGGGTGCCGAGGCGGGGTGCAGCCAGGTCTCCGTTAGGAAGGCGACATCTGGGGAGGTTCAGTTGAGTAGGTCCCAGAGTTCAACGGCGTGTTTGCGGGTGAAGAGGTTGTTGAGAAGGATGCATATAAGGTGGTTGGGTTCTTTCCTGGTCGGCAGCATGGTGGAGCGGATGCTTGTGAAGCTGCAGCTCCGGCAGGTGAAAGCTCCGTGGGTGCGCTTCGGGGCGGCCAGGAAGCAGGTGTGTGATCGTCTGGTGTTGAGTGCATGGAGGGTTCTGGCATCGTAGCGGTGTCAGGCGTCGTGGCATTCGCGGGGTCCAGGGGTCCTGGTGCTGGGCGCAGTCCAGGCGCGGTCGGGCGCAGACGGGCTTGCCTTAGGCGTGCCTGCTACGCGCGTCCACTGCGTGGCCGCTGCGCAGCCTCCATATGAGGGGATGTGGGAGGGTGGAGGAGCTGGGAGGCGGGAGCGGGGCGGCAAATCGGATTGCAGGGGGGCGGGGCCGCAGGGATGCAGTGGCGGTAAAAATGGGCGGGGCCGCGGGAGAACTGGGCACAGGAAGGTAAAACAAGTTCAGGCAAGAAAACAAGTACAGGCACAGAGGAAAAAAAACAAGTTTGGGAAGAAAGCAAGTACAGGCACAGAGGAATAAAAACAAGTCTGGGCAAGAAAGCAAGTACAGGCATAGAGGAATTAAAACAAGTCTGGGAAAGAAAGCAAGCAAGTTAGGCACAGGGGAAAAATACAAGATTAGGCAAAAACAATGCAAGCAGAGCCGTGCAGAAGCATGGGGAGAGACCTGCTTGCGAGCAGGGTCAGAAGGTCAGAGAGAAGTAGAGGGCATCAGAACTATGGTGTGCCAGAAGGGTTTTGTATCCAAGACAGTAAGTGTTACATTCAATCCTATTTTTTACAAATTTTCAGTGGAGAGGTATAAAAATTAAGTTATTAGTTAAAAGAGGCCAAACTCAAATCAAGCAGCAACCACAGTCAATGACAGGTTAAAGCCACAAGCAGAGCAGCCCCAAATGTATGTGTGCTCTGGTAGCTTGGCACAAAATCAGTCAGGCTTAACTTAGAGGCAATGAGCAAGGAATGTATGCAGCACTTCAAACAGTATTAAAATAAAAACATAACCAAAGAAAAATCCCACACCAATTTAGAAAATAAAGTAAAATGTAATAAATAATTTCGACCAAAACAAATAAAAACCAAACATTAGAACCGGAGATATGCAATTTTAAAGATTTAAGTGAAAGTAGTGGCAAAAAGCACAAAATGCCAACTGTGGTTATCTGGTAGTGCCGGACCGGGAGAGAGTCACACGTTCAGGCAGACTGCAATGGAGCACAGGAAAGCCACAGGGACCCAGCTAGGTCTGCAAATCACAGTACCTCAAGTTCTGGTTGCGAAGTGATGTGGAGCCCCGCCTCAAGGATGCGTCATGCAACAGAGGTGAAACCAGGTTCTTGCATGGAAATGCGTAGTGCAGTGACAGTCCCAGCGAGCTGCGATAGGCAATGTGAGGCCCTTGCATTGAAATGTGCCATGCAGCAGCAGTTCTGTTGGGCTGCGGGCTGTTGTGTGAAGTCCTGCATCAGCAAGGTGTCATGCAGCAGAGGCGATGCATCAGTTCTGCTGGGAATGTGCATCACACAGAGGAGATGGGTCAACTCTGCTGGGATCGCAGATGGGCTTTCAATGCCCCTTCAGGCCCACTTTAAAGGGTACAGGACTAGGGTGGCACCACTTGGGAGTGCAGGACTCACAGCTGGCAGATTCCAGGTGCTTGGTTCCAGGTTGTTGAAGCCTGTTCTGTCCCTGAGGCTCTGATCGGAAGGCTAGTCTTCTAGCCCTTGGAGTTACTCTGGTGGTCCTGGATTCAAGATGCAGACCCAGTCCTTCTCACTCAGCCAGATGAGCAACAGGGCATCAATCCAGCAGAGCAACAGTCCAGCAGAGTAGCAGTCCTTTTAGTAGCACAGCAGTACTTCTTCCTGGCAGAACCTCCCACAGTTCCAGGAGTATACTGACAAGTTGGGGTCTGTGGTTCAATATTTGTACATGATGCCATCTTTGAAGTGGAGGAAGTTTCTGGAGAATTCCCTTTAAAGTGTTCAGGTTTCCTTCCTCCCGTGTCTTGAATCGAGCCTAACTACAGAAGGTATGCAGTCCATTGTGTGAAGGGAAGACAAAGCCTATTCAGTCGCAAGTGGGGCTGTGCCCAGCTCTATCACCCCATCTTGTCAGTTGATGGCCATTGCAGGTACACCTATGCTCTCTATCTTGTGGCTGTCTGGGAGGAAAAACAAAGTCAAACTGCCAATAACTCCCAGTCATGTGACACAGGATGAGGCTGTAGGAAACAATTGGTTAGGACAAGAAAATGCGAACCTTTTTAAGAGTCAAACAAAAGAGGGGGACTGTGGGCTATTAGAGAGGTCCAGCATACATGCTGAGGCTAAACATAATGAGAAAGGGTATGCAGTTCCTTGTATAAGAGGGATGAGGGAAAAGGAGAGGAGACTCAAAAGGTCCCTAACTACACACTGGTAGTATTACTGAGAAAGGGGAGGGACTGGGAAGTCCTTCCTTTCGGAATGAGGGCTCACACACACCCGCTTCATCATCGGGCATGCTCCTCGTCGGGTCGGCGCTCCAATACCCGACGGGCACCATAAGCAGGGGTTCTTTTACGGAGCTCTTTTAATCCTTGCCGTATGGTGCAGTGGGTGTAAGGGGCCTTGGAAGTGTAGGAGTGCAAAAGTGCAATTTAAAACAGGGAAATGGAGGAGTCAGGTAAATTAGACTTTAATAGTCCTGCCTTCCCCCTGATTAAAAATGGAGTTGGCGACTCACTGCGCTGATGCTGCAGGGTGTTGCACTCAGTCTCGTGTGTTCGACATGTTTCTTGCCAGTTAAGTCAGGATGATCTAGCAGCAATTCCTCAGGACCTAGAAAAATAGTAACTCTGCACTAAAAATGTGATGGCATAGTGGTGTGATAACCTATTTATAGGTACCAAGAGGTAAAGTACCTGCTAGTGCAGCAGCCAATCCGAAAAGAAAAACCCAAGAATGAAAGCAATTCAATATCAGCGAACAACAGTACTGGTAAACTCCTGCCCTCATAAACCGCATGATTGACACCAGATATGTGCACATCAACAAATTCTTACAAGTTATTAACAATGGTCGCATATGTCAACCACATTATTCCCGCAATGGTCGTTACACTATTATGTGGAAATGTGAGGACCAGCCGGTTCAAGTCATGCGGTGAAAAATGTGAACTTCAGGAGCAGGTAGCATTGGCACGCTCATGTCGGTAACCCAGTGTCATCCTCCGGTTGTAGCGAGAGGCAGAAGTGAGGCGGCTCAGAGTCAGTCCCATGCGTTTAGGGAATGTTACTCCTGGCCCCATGGCAAGTCACCCAGCAACTAACAGCCGACGTGCCGGGCGGCGGCCCCCCAGGTGGAAGTCAGCCCCTCCGCATACCGGACTGGCAGAGTGCCCCGGGTTAGAGCTCAAGGATCGGGCTCAAAGAGTAAGCACCCAGACTCGCGGCTGTGCTGCTGACGCTGGTAATCGGCGCCCAGGCTTGGACCTTACCAGTGTCCTTGTACGTGTAGATAACCAATGGATTTCCTCCAGACCACAGGAGGGGAAATGTACTTACCAAGAAACTGTGCCCAGGTGACGAGTGACCTAACCCGCACTGACGGATCTGGGAGCTAATGTTCCCCATTTGAATCAATTAAACTTTTCTCCAACAGACGGGAGCCACCATCTCTACAGAGAGGCTTCGCTAAGCGGGCATGGAGCTCCATGCTCCATGCCCGCTTATATATATATATATATATATATATACATATATATGCATACATACAAAGAGCTCCTGGAATATGATCAAGTCCATCCTGGCTTTTTAACAGCTAGGATGAACCCGATGAAGAAGAATGTCACTACTAGAATGAGTGAGGGTGGTATATAAAAAGGAAAGTCTTTTCCTCCCCTGTATTTCAAGACACTCCACTCCATTACTTTGGCTTTGTAGGTTTACTTGTGCATGGGCAGACAGGCACTTCATTGTTTGAAGATGAACAAAGGTCAGCAGATTATCTCCATCCAGCTGCATGACCCCATGAACAAGCATCACATACAGCAAGGCTACCAGTCTGGTTTCACACCAGGTTGCAGTGCAGATTCAGCAACCATCCAAGTCTTGAGTGATGATCATCTTAACAAAGATGATATGTTTTTGTTGATTCTGCTTAACATCTCTGGGGCTTCCGACACCTTCACCCAAAATGCCAGTTCCAAGATAACAGTTAGACAATGTGACCAACCAGAATCAATTTTTCGGGTCCTCATTTGTATTGGGTAGTAAACCTTAATTCTCAGAGGATAGCTTGGAATTCGACAGTATTCTGCTCCTTAACATACCTTATTCACATGGTATTAACAATTCTGGGCACAAGGATATCAAAGGACTTTCCCCAGGCAACTCATAAAGACAATGTAAGTAAGAACATAAGGAAACCAGGACATGGATTCACTTGTGTGCTCTCTTTGCTTTAGTATGAACCATTACTGTTGTGCTTACTTAAGATATTTCAGCTAATAGGTACATAACCTACACAACAATAAATGTCACATTTTGAAAAACAAAAATCATGCACATTTGTAGTCAGACCCAATATGACAATTATGTCAATCCCAGTCAGAGGGCATGTTTGATATTGTTCTCAGATTTTAGTTCCTCGTTTAGCATTGTGATATAATTTAAAATCAAGGTCATTGCCTTTCTCAAAAGAAGTGGTAAACCACCCAGGAATCAAGGATCCACGGGTGATATGTCTTGTTGTGGAATTACATAGGCCATGCTAAATCCATGGTAGAGATTTTGCTGAGGGTTTTTCCACTGATCTAGTATGAGAAAAAATGACTATCCACATCTCTAAAACACAAGAATGTGCCCATATGTAAATTGATTAGCAATAAGTAAGGCATAATGAACAACGTTTTGTGCGCTCTCTTTACCCATTAACAAAATATCTTCGGAGGATGACTGAGCCACAGAAGAGAGATTAAACCAGAGGCATCTGGTTCTATTTGAATGCAAATGAAATACATGCTTAGCAAATTATGTATTAAAACTGCATGTATGTGGGAGCACTAAAGTGAGCTTTTTAGTGTCAAAGTAACACTGTGAAGTATTGCTGAAAGGGCTTTTGTCTGCAAAAGGAAACTATTATATGAACACCACTGTGTGCTAGGACTTTTGGTGCAGGGCACCATCAACGTTATTTTTGCTGGCAATCACTCGATCATCTAACCTTTAATTTACTGGTAAACTCTAGGTCAGCGGGTTGTGTTAATGCAAAAAAGATATAATGCTCACCCACAAGAAGCTAAATGTGTGTTAAATGTTTAGAAAATCTTCAGGTTTTGCAGCACTCGTTTTTTTTCTACTGCATTGTCATTATGCATAGATACGTATAGTTTTTAGGTCGAGCGTAGCGAAGGGACCTCTAGTATACTTTAGTATACTTTGTAAATGGGACAGGGGAGGTGCACGCGCTTTACCTCTCCGATTTGACCTCGTGGGCGCGCACGCCCAGGCCGGCGCCGTGCACATCCCCTGTCCCACTTTCACTGCAAGTCAGCCTCTCGCGCGCGCATGCATGCACACAGACACACACGGCGCACACGCACTTACACAGACACGCAGGCACCCAGACAGGCAATCCCCCCCCCACAGTCACACACACATACACACAGACTCCAAGACACATACACACACACACGCACGCACGCTCACACACAGCCCGCCGCCGCACGCGCGCGCACACACACATGCCCCCCGCCCTCGCAGCCCAGCAACAAGGCGAAGCCCCACTCACCGGCTTCCTTGGTGCAGCGGCTCTCACCGGCAGCAGGACTCTTCCTCCCTTCTTCGGCACCGGGGCGCAGGGTAGGCTCCTGCCTGCTCTGGTGCTCCAAACAATCGCGGCTCTTCCGTGGGAGGCGGGGTAGGCTCCCGCCCTCCTACTTCCTGTTTCCGGTTGTCCCGCCCGGCCTGCCTGACTTCCTGGTCGCAGGCCGGCGGCGCGAGCTCTGGACGGACTGCAGCACGCGCTCTCGCGAAGATTTCCCTGCCCTCGCAGTTGTTGTAAGGTAAGAGAAAACTGCAACGAATGCTTCACTTGGCTCCCTTATGCTTGTGGTTTGTAACTTTGTCAATCGCTTATTAGCTGAGCCCATTGGAATATTCATCTCTCAACTAATGTTGTTGACTATTTGAGTGTATCCTTTTGCCTCACTTGAGTGATTGTTTTGAAATGTATAAGTAACTATTTTACAACTATAGCCCTCTCTGTCAGCACCTGCTAACTCACTGTGGCATTCAGATATGCCAAAACAGAGTTGTATTCAGACAGTTGCAGTAAAGTAAATGAGCAACAAATATGTGCTGGCAGGTGATTCTCTCACCTCAGTGGCCCTTAAAACACACATGGTGACTATACATTGTCCTTAATGACCACAAGCAGTACATAGGGGAGCTGCATGGGCTAGAGATACATTCAAAAGAGCGTGAGCTTCGATCTTGGGGTCCTAAGAGTGTAAATGTCCTGATCTCCTTTTTGGCAGTGTGTATTCCTGCTTGCAGCTGTGGACATAGTAGGAGAGGTAAAATGTGAATGAATGGGGTTACATCTAGACCTCACATAGGGATACTCCATTCACTGTGTAGATTAGATTTTATAGGTCCCGAAGACTGGCCACTAGATCATTCCTTGACTGACAAAGGCTTGAAACATGTGGACTTAGATGATTATTTCTAGTGGACAGCGTCGTTATTTTTAATATAAGCAAGTGGACTCTGTCATTAAAACTATTTTTTGAGAGGACACCTTGTGCTATTGGCATTGTAAATGACAAAGCTATTAATTTAGCTATTTAAAAAAAAAAACATAAATAAAAACTTTGCCATTTACAATACCAATAGCTCAAACTTTCCTAATGCGAGACCTATTGCATTGCAAATGCTTGTTTTTATGTGCGACCAGTTTTATGTACCTTAGGCTTTGTGAGTTGAGGTTTCGGAATGCATTGTGCACCACGGTTTAGAACAGAAACATTTGTCCATTGCTTTCTTACAATAATAGTAATAACAAGTTTGGGAAAACCCTTACCCTACAGCACCTATTGAGAAATATCAGCCCAAACCTCTGCAAATTAATCATTAGTGGTTAATAATGGATAAATATTTAATGAATGTGAAATATATTCTTCAATTGGTAAACTCAGTAGTATTATATAAAATGTATGCCTCAACCTTATCTAAATGTATCAATTTGGTTACATTTATTCAGACACATGATGCCAAATTTCATACAGATAAATTAAACATCACCAAAGTTATTAGCGTTTTTAGGTTTGCCCCCATTGATGGATCTGCATCAAGCCAACAATAATCATAAAAGACTAAGGGCCTTATTACGAGTTGCTGGTCCGACAGCCCGAACACTGTGGTTGTGGTCTCCTGACCACCGTATTACTAGTTTACTGTGGTGATTGTGGTGTGGCGGCAGAGATATTACGGCGGTGGTGGGGACTTTTCCATATATATTGATGCCTGTGAGCTTTTCGACTGTATATGTGTCAGATGCAGACATTTGCATGATACATGTGGAAAAATGCCACATACCCTTTGTCAGAGCCTGGGCCATTTGTGGGCAGTTCAGGCAAAGGGTGCATGGTACAAAAATAAGTCAACTGTATATTGCCGCAAACAGGGTCGTAATCCTTGCGGTAAAGATGCTGCTGTGAAGGGGGACCTGACTAAAGGGATCCATGTCAAACTTTGATTGAAACAACAGAAAAGGGATGAAAATACACCCCAAATCCTTTGTTTCCGCCAACTTGAAGCTGGCAGTCCCACCACCACAGTAAGCTCATTGAAAAGCCAACTCGTAATATAGAAGGAGGTGAAACTGCCTGCTTTTGTGCATGAAATGTGGTATATACGTAGCATGTTTAGCATATTCTTCGTATGCCTTTACACAGGGCAGTATCTTCTAATAATTATGGGACCCACTTGAGGCTTTGCTAATAAATACCATAATGCCATATTAAAAACAGTCCTTCTGCATGTGTGTGTGTGTGTGGGGGTGTGTGTGTATATATATATATATATATATATATATATATATATATATATATCCTCTCAAATGCCCTGAGCTTTACAGAGGTGTGACCTTTACAGAGGTCACACGATGCAACTCCTACCATCCGGTCTGGAAGCCTCGAGGCTGCTTGCAGTTTTTTGCATCCATTTCATTTTTAGATTCCCTTCATTATTCCCGACGCGTTTTTAGGCCAACGCCTCTTCTTCATGGGCATCTAAGAATCCAGGTAAGCCTGCGAGTGCGGGTGTCAGCGCATAGCGTATCCGACCAGGTGGCAGCTGGGAGAGGTAGTCGCTGAGGAGCTTGTCAACAAGACTCAAAGGACATTGGGTGTCAGGAACGACTGAAAACTATTAAAACAAGTGAAAGATGGCAGAGGAATGGGAACGAGAACGCATGGAAGCAGCGCTTGATATTTTTGAGGACATTGATAAGGATACAAACACTGAATCTGGTAGTGGAAAAAGAAATGAAGCATCAAATGGATCTGATGTTAAGACACTATTAAAGGAATACGAAAAATTTCGCAAACAGGAAATATCAAAGTGGTGGGAGTGTACTTCGTTGCGCAGGTACTTGGAAGTAGAAAGAGTACCATGAGGATTGAGAATCCTTCTAGCGCCAACATACGATAACCCCGACCCAAAGATGCTACAGGAATGGGCAAATAACTATGCACAAGCATCGAGGAATAGCTTGGAAATACTTGTGAAATACGCCGCAACAGACAGAGACAAACTTTTGGCACAGTTGAATACTATTGCAGAGGAACTTGGAAAACATGCAGAACAGGACTTCATAACTAAACAAATGATAGAGATCAAATCTCGAGTGGCAAAATATGAACAAACAATAAAAGAAAGAAAAGCGCAAAAATTCCAGAGCGACCGTGCAGACTATATGAAGGGTCGCATATATACATTCGCAAGGAAATATGATGATATAAGGAAGTTGCCAACTGCAAGCGCTCACACGGATGCAACACCGGAGGAGTCCGAAGTAAGCTGGGGAGCAGAATCAGACCCCAGCACTTCAACAGCCACAGCCCAATTGCAATCAATACCAACCCCCGCAGATGAGTTTAATTTTTTACGGGAAGAAAGACTGCGAACCCTGAGACCACGGCGGCCCCAACAAAATCAAAACAAGAACAAAACAACGTCACAAAAAGTAGAAAGCGGAAAAAGAGGAGATGGGGGAAATGTACAACAACAAAAAGAAACTAAAAAACAGAACTACAGAAGGAACTACAGACGATAATGGATGACAAGGATAAAAACACAGTCATAAATTTATCAGATATGGCCTTAACAAGTGTGGAAGAAGAGACTTTATCACTGGGACTATCCTTTTGTAAGCGCACGAATTTTAATTACACACAAACACGAATAGACTTACATCAGTTCATACGAAAATTAAAATTGAAAAAACATTTCTTCAACTATGAAGAGAGAGACAACAGTGACAAACAACCAGCCGACAATACGAACTGGCCAATTGATGAAATGTCATTCATCAAGGAAATGGCGGACCTGGATACTAATGGAAATGATGGCATTATGAGTACGCAAGATGCGGCAGATCATGCAGGGATTTACACCGCAGGTACGATTAAAACACAGTTCAAACCAAGATCCACATTTTGCCCCATCATGCCTAAAGACTGCATCGATATCTTCTCAGACAAAGTCATATGTGATCTAAAATCTCTGTCTTGGACAAGTAGTAATGACTTCTTCAAGACACATGCTAATGAGAGATCAATGTATGACAAAGTCATGTCAAAGATCAAGGAAAGAAGTGATGTAGTAGTGCGGTGGTCCGACAAAGGGGGAAACGTGGTCCTCTGGCCACTTGAAATGTATAATTCTGAAGCACAATCACAGTTATCAGATAAGGAATGTTACCAGAGGATCAGTGCAACGAACATTACAACCATCCAAGAGAGGTACCATAGGAGTCTCTACGATTGGAAAAGTGCTGGAACAATTTCGAAGAATGAATTCGATTTTTTAAAGAATAACTACCCAGTAAAGCCAAACCTATACCTCATCCCAAAGGTGCACAAAAATGCAACTTGTTGGAGGGTTTCTTGATCGGGGCGAGGGTGTTGGTGCAGTTGTTGATCCACTGTCTGAGGTTGTGGGCGGCGGTGTCGGGGTTGGTGGGGTCGGCGCCTGGGCTCTGGTCGAGTGTGGTGGTTAGCTGGTCTTCGGTGACTTTGCTCCAGCAGCGGAGAGGCATCTGTTGGGTGCCATGGTGCATGGTTGGTTTCTTGAAGGTGAAGTAGATGCAGCAATGGTTAGTCAAGTGGAGTTCGGTGGGGTGGTTGAAGGAGACGTGGGGGCTTGCAGAGAAGATGGGGTCAAGCATGTGACCAGTGGAGTGGGTGGATGTTGTGACGAGTTGTCTGAGTCAGAGGTTGGCTAGGTTGTCGATCAGGGTGGTGGAGTTGGTGTCGTTGTTGTTCTTGAGGTGGAAGTTCAGGTCCCCGAGGAGGATGTAGTCCGAGGAGGCGAGGGTGTGTGTGCTGACAAAGTCAGCGATGGAGTCGCTGAACTGTGGTCGAGGACCGGGTGGTCTCTAGATGAGGGTTCCTCTTAGGTTGGTGTTGGGGTCGATGTGGATCTGGAAGTGCAGGTGTTCAACGGTGCTGAGGGTGTCATCGGTGTTGGTCGAGACTCTTAGAGTGTTCCTGTGGACGATGGCGATTCCTCCTCCTGCTCCGTCGGTGCGGTCCCTGTGGGTGATCTTGTAGACATCTGGGACTGCTATGGCTATGTCGGGTGCCGAGGCGGGGTGCAGCCAGGTCTCCGTTAGGAAGGCGACATCTGGGGAGGTTCAGTTGAGTAGGTCCCAGAGTTCAACGGCGTGTTTGCGGGTGAAGTGGTTGTTGAGAAGGATGCATATAAGGTGGTTGGGTTCTTTCCTGGTCGGCAGCATGGTGGAGCGGATGCTTGTGAAGCTGCAGCTCCGGCAGGTGAAAGCTCCGTGGGTGTGCTTCGGGGCGGCCAGGAAGCAGGTGTGTGATCGTCTGGTGTTGAGTGCATGGAGGGTTCTGGCATCGTAGCGGTGTCAGGCGTCGTGGCATTCGCGGGGTCCAGGGGTCCTGGTGCTGGGCGCAGTCCAGGCGCGGTCGGGCGCAGACGGGCTTGCCTTAGGCGTGCCTGCTACGCGCGTCCACTGCGTGGCCGCTGCGCAGCCTCCATATGAGGGGATGTGGGAGGGAGGAGCAGCTGGGAGGCGGGAGCGGGGCGGCAAATCGGATTGCAGGGGGGCGGGGCCGCAGGGATGCAGTGGCGGTAAAAATGGGCGGGGCCGTGGGAGAACTGGGCACAGGAAGGTAAAACAAGTTTAGGCAAGAAAACAAGTACAGGCACAGAGGAAAAAAAACAAGTTTGGGAAGAAAGCAAGTACAGGCACAGAGGAATAAAAACAAGTCTGGGCAAGAAAGCAAGTACAGGCATAGAGGACTTAAAACAAGTCTGGGAAAGAAAGCAAGCAAGTTAGGCACAGGGGAAAAATACAAGATTAGGCAAAAACAATGCAAGCAGAGCCGTGCAGAAGCATGGGGAGAGACCTGCTTGCGAGCAGGGTCAGAAGGTCAGAGAGAAGTAGAGGGCATCAGCACTATGGTGTGCCAGAAGGGTTTTGTATCCAAGACAGTAAGTGTTACATTCAATCCTATTTTTTACAAATTTTCAGTGGAGAGGTATAAAAATTAAGTTATTAGTTAAAAGAGGCCAAACTGAAATCAAGCAGCAACCACAGTCAATGACAGGGTAAAGCCACAAGCAGAGCAGCCCCAAATGTATGTGTGCTCTGGTAGCTTGGCACAAAATCAGTCTGGCTTAACTTAGAGGCAATGAGCAAGGAATGTATGCAGCACTTCAAACAGTATTAAAATAAAAACATAACCAAAGAAAAATCCCACACCAATTTAGAAAATAAAGTAAAATGTAATAAATAATTTTGACCAAAACAAATAAAAACCAAACAGTAGAACCGGAGATATGCAATTTTAAAGATTTAAGTGAAAGTAGTGGCAAAAAGCACAAAATGCCAACTGTGGTTATCTGGTAGTGCCGGACCGGGAGAGAGTCACACGTTCAGGCAGACTGCAATGGAGCACAGGAAAGCCACAGGGACCCAGCTAGGTCTGCAAATCACAGTACCTCAAGTTCTGGTTGTGAAGTGATGTGGAGCCCCTCCTCAAGGATGCGTCATGCAACAGAGGTGAAACCAGGTTCTTGCATGGAAATGCGTAGTGCAGTGACAGTCCCAGCGAGCTGCGATAGGCAATGTGAGGCCCTTGCATTGAGATGTGCCATGCAGCAGCAGTTCTGTTGGGCTGCGGGCTGTTGTGTGAAGTCCTGCATCAGCAAGGTGTCATGCAGCAGAGGCGATGCATCAGTTCTGCTGGGAATGTGCATCACACAGAGGAGATGGGTCAACTCTGCTGGGATCGCAGATGGGCTTTCAATGCACCTTCAGGCCCACTTTAAAGGGTACAGGACTAGGGTGGCACCACTTAGGAGTGCAGGACTCACAGCTGGCAGATTCCAGGTGCTTGGTTCCAGGTTGTTGAAGCCTGTTCTGTCCCTGAGGCTCTGATCAGAAGGCTAGTCTTCTAGCCCTTGGAGTTACTCTGGTGGTCCTGGATTCAAGATGCAGACCCAGTCCTTCTCACTCAGCCAGATGAGCGACAGGGCATCAATCCAGCAGAGCAACAGTCCAGCAGAGTAGCAGTCCTTTTAGTAGCACAGCAGTACTTCTTCCTGGCAGAATCTCCCACAGTTCCAGGAATATACTGACAAGTTGGGGTCTGTGGTTCAATATTTGTACATGATGCCATCTTTGAAGTGGGGGAAGTTTCTAGAGAATTCCCTGTAAAGTGTTCAGGTTTCCTGCCTCCCGTGTCTTGAATCGAGCCTAACTACAGAAGGTATGCAGTCCATTGTGTGAAGGGAAGACAAAGCCTATTCAGTCGCAAGTGGGGCTGTGCCCAGCTCTATCACCCCATCTTGTCAGTTGATGGCCATTGCAGGTACACCTATGCTCTCTATCTTGTGGCTGTCTGGGAGGAAAAACAAAGTCAAACTGCCAATAACTCCCAGTCATGTGACACAGGATGAGGCTGTAGGCAACAATTGGTTAGGACAAGAAAATGCGAACCTTTTTAAGAATCAAACAAAAGAGGGGGGCTGTGGGCTATTAGAGAGGTCCAGCATACATGCTGAGGCTAAACATAATGAGAAAGGGTATGCAGTTCCTTGTATAAGAGGGATGAGGGAAAAGGAGAGGAGACTCAAAAGGTCCCTAACTACACACTGGTTGTATTAGTGAGAAAGGGGAGGGACTGGGAAGTCCTTCCTTTCGGAATGAGGGCTCACACACACCCGCTTCATCATCGGGCATGCTCCTCGTCGGGTCGGCGCTCCAATACCCGACGGGCACCATAAGCAGGGGTTCTTTTGCAGAGCTCCTCTAATCCTTGCCGTATGGTGCAGTGGGTGTAAGGGGCCTTGGAAGTGTAGGAGTGCAAAAGTGCAATTTAAAACAGGGAAATGGAGGAGTCAGGTAAATTAGACTTTAATAGTCCTGCCTTCCCCCTGATTAAAAATGGAGTTGGCGACTCACTGCACTGATGCTGCAGGGTGTTGCACTCAGTCTCGTGTGTTCGACATGTTTCTTGCCAGTTAAGTCAGGATGATCTAGCAGCAATTCCTCAGGACCTAGAAAAATAGTAACTCTGCACTAAAAATGTGATGGCATAGTGGTGTGATAACCTATTTATAGGCACCAAGAGGTAAAGTACCTGCTAGTGCAGCAGCCAATCCGAAAAGAAAAACTCAAGAATGAAAGCAATTCAATATCAGCGAACAACAGTACTGGTAAACTCCTGCCCTCATAAACCGCATGATTGACACCAGATATGTGCACATCAACAAATTCTTACAAGTTATTAACAATGGTCGCATATGTCAACCACATTATTCCCGCAATGGTCATTACACTATCATGTGAAAATGTGAGGACCAGCCGGTTCAAGTCATGCGGTGAAAAATGTGAACTTCAGCAGCAGGTAGCATTGGCACGCTCATGTCGGTAACCCAGTGTCATCCTCCGGTTGTAGCGAGAGGCAGAAGTGAGGCGGCTCAGAGTCAGTCCCATGCGTTTAGGGAATGTTACTCCTGGCCCCATGGCAAGTCACCCAGCAACTACCAGCCGACGTGCCGGGCGGCGGCCCCCCAGGTGGAAGTCAGCCCCTCCGCATGCCGGACTGGCAGAGTGCCCCGGGTTAGAGCTCAAGGATCGGGCTCAAAGAGTACGCACCCAGACTCGCGGCTGTGCTGCTGACGCTGGTAATCGGCGCCCAGGCTTGGACCTTACCAGTGTCCTTGTACGCGTAGATAACCAATGGATTTCCTCCAGACCACAGGAGGGGAAATGTACTTACCAAGAAACTGTGCCCAGGTGACGAGTGACCTAACCCGCACTGACGGATCTGGGAGCTAATGTTCCCCATTTGAATCAATTAAACTTTTCTCCAACAGACGGGAGCCACCATCTCTACAGAGAGGCTTCGCTAAGCGGGCATGGAGCTCCATGCTCCATGCCCGCTTATATATATATATATATATATATATATACATATATATGCATACATACAAAGAGCTCCTGGAATATGATCAAGTCCATCCTGGCTTTTTAACAGCTAGGATGAACCCGATGAAGAAGAATGTCACTACTAGAATGAGTGAGGGTGGTATATAAAAAGGAAAGTCTTTTCCTCCCCTGTATTTCAAGACACTCCACTCCATTACTTTGGCTTTGTAGGTTTACTTGTGCATGGGCAGACAGGCACTTCATTGTTTGAAGATGAACAAAGGTCAGCAGATTATCTCCATCCAGCTGCATGACCCCATGAACAAGCATCACATACAGCAAGGCTACCAGTCTGGTTTCACACCAGGTTGCAGTGCAGAGACAGCAACCATCCAAGTCTTGAGTGATGATCATCTTCACAAAGATGATATGTTTTTGTTGATTCTGCTTAACATCTCTGGGGCTTCCGACACCTTCACCCAAAATGCCAGTTCCAAGATAACAGTTAGACAATGTGACCTCCCAGAATCAATTTTTCAGACTTCCACTCAGAAAATTATGCAATCGGGTCCTCATTTTTATTGGGTAGTAAACCTTAATTCTCAGAGGATAGCTTGGAATTGGACAGTATTCTGCTCCTTAACATACCTTATTCACATGGTATTAACAATTCTGGGCACAAGGATATCAAATGAACATAAGGAAACCAAGACACGGATTCACTTGTGTGCTCTCTTTGCTTTAGTATGAACCATTACTGCTGTGCTTACTTAACATATTTCAGCTAATAGGTACATAACCTACACAACAATAAATGTCACATTTTGAAAAACAAAAATCATGTCCATTTTTAGTCAGACCCAATATGACAATTATGTCAATCCCAGTCAGAGGGCATGTTTGATATTGTTCTCAGATTTTAGTTCCTCGTTTAGCATTGTGATATAATTTAAAATCAAGGTCATTGCCTTTCTCAAAAGAAGTGGTAAACCACCCAGGAATCAAGGATCCACGGGTGATATGTCTTGTTGTGGAATTACATAGGCCATGCTAAATCCATGGTAGAGATTTTGCTGAGGGTTTTTCCACTGATCTAGTATGAGAAAAAATGACTATCCACATCTCTAAAACACAAGAATGTGCCCATATGTAAATTGATTAGCAATAAGTAAGGCATAATGAACAACGTTTTGTGCGCTCTCTTTACCCAGTAACAAAATGCCTTCGGAGGATGACTGAGCCACAGAAGAGAGATTAAACCAGAGTCGTATGCTTCTATTTGAATGGAAATGAAATACATGCTTAGCAAATTATGTATTAAAACTGCATGTATGTGGGAGCACTAAAGTGAGCTTTTTAGTGTCAAAGTAACACTGTGAAGTATTGCTCAAAGGGCTTTTGGCCTGCAAAAGGAAACTTTTATATGAACACCACTGTGTGCTAGGACTTTTGGTGCAGGGCACCATCAACGTTATTTTTGCTGGCCAGCACCCGATCATCTAACTTTTAATTTACTGGTAAGCTCTAGGTCAGCTGGTTGTGTTAATGCAAAAAAGATATAATGCTCACCCACAAGAAGCTAAATGTGTGTTAAATGTTTAGAAAATCTTCAGGTTTTGCAGCACTCGTTTTTTTTCCTACTGCATTGTCATTATGCATAGATACGTATAGTTTTTTTTATGTGCGACCAGTTTTAAGTACCTTAGGCTTTGTGAGTTGAGGTTTCGGAATGCATTGTGCACCACGGTTTAGAACAGAAACGTTTGTCCATTGCTTTCTTACAATAACAGTAATAACAAGTTTGGGAAAACCCTTACCCTATAGCACCTATTGAGAAATATCAGCCCAAACCTCTGCAAATTAATCATTAGTGGTTAATAATGGATAACTATTTAATGAATGTGAAATACATTCTTCAATTGGTAAACTCAGTAGTATTATATAAAATGTGTGCCTCAACCTTAGCTAAATGTATCAATTTGGTTACATTTATTCATACACATGATGCCAAATTTCATGCAGATAAATTAAACATCACCAAAGTTATTAGCGTTTTTAGGTTTGTCCCCATTGATGGATCTGCATGAAGCCAACAATAATCATAAAAGACTAAGGGCCTTATTACGAGTTGCTGGTCCGACAGCCCGAACACTGTGGTTGTGGTCTCCTGACCACCGTATTACTAGTTTACTGTGGTGATTGTGGTGTGGGTGCAGAGATATTACGGCGGTGGTGGGGACTTTTCCATATATATTGATGCCTGTGTGAGCTTTTCGACTGTGTATGTGTCAGATGCACACATTTGCATGATACATCTGGAAAAATGCCACATACCCTTGGTCAGAGCCTTGGCCATTTGTGGGTAGTTCAGGCAATGGGTGCATGGTACAAAAAGCAGTCAACAGTATTTTGCCTCAAACAGGGTCGTAATCCTTGGGGTAAAGATGCTGCTGTGAAGGGGGGCCTGACTAAAGGGAACCATGTCAAACTTTGATTGAAACAACAGAAAAGGGATGAAAATACACCCCAAATCCTTTGTTTCCGCCAACTTGAAGCTGGCAGTCCCACCGCCACGGTAAGCTCATTGAAAAGCCAACTCGTAATATAGAAGGAGGTGAAACTGCCTGCTTTTGTGCATACAATGTGGCATATACGTAGCATGTTTAGCATATTCTTGGTATGCCTTTACACACAGCAGTATCCTCTAACATTTATGGGACCCACTCGAGGCTTTGCTAATAAGTACCATAATGCCATATTAAAAACAGTCCTTCTGCATGTGTGTGTGTGTGTGTGAGTGTGTGTGTGTGTGTGTGTGTGGGTGTGTGTGTGTATAAATATATATATATATATATATATAACCTACTGACAGTCATCAGTAGGTAGTTATAGCTAGAACCTTGTTTCTGTTCAAAAATCGTTTTTTCTTTAGCCAATAACTTTGGCGCCGTTTGACGAATCTTCACGAATTTTTCAAAACTAATGGCCCACTCAGGTCAGCTGCTTTTTTGAAAGTTTCAAGGTGTTTCGTTAAGAGAGGGGGGGGGGGGGCGAGTAAAAACGATGTCCCAAAACATGTTTTCTCCATGTTAATTTCCATAGGAAAATTTAGACACAGCTACAGCCTGAACTGCTGAACGGAATTACACCAAATTTGGCAGAGGACAGTTCTTGGTCCAGAAAGCACGCTTTTTTTTTATAAATGGTGTAAATTATTCAGTCGTTTTTTAGATATTTAAAGATTGACAGATATCGATATTTGAGAATTGTGAGATCAGATTGACTGAACCATCCCGATCACGAGCTGACTTCTGATTAGCTGCTAACACTCCAAACCAGGACGTGTTGGCAGCCATTGTGTGACTCAGTAGAACCAAGTCACAAAAATAAACCACAAGAAAAGGGGGCAGGATGGAAACACCCTCACCCCCTAGGCCTGCTCAGGGGGTCCCACAGGGACCCCCAGCCCCAAAAAAGCATCTTTTATTGGGACCAGAATCGCACCGGCTGCACAAATCTAGTAGAAAATTCTAAAAAATGAAGCTGGGACTCCTGTGCTTTGTTTTCCTTAAGCCCTCGGGTGGGCCAGGCCCCGGGGGCAATCCAAATTTATGTAGCATGGCCCCGGGAACTGCCACCTCCCTGTGGCTATTATAATTATTACATGAGAGGGGCTCATGTCCCCCCCACACTGACCCGGGGACCACCACCTCCCCAGGGCATGAATTATTAAAATGTGCGGTCCGTTGCAGACCCCCGCCCTGGGGACCACCACCTCTCCGGGGCAATTTTCACATTGGGAGGGGGGCCACACTGCCCCCCTCCTGTAGCCCTCCATGGCCATGGGGACTGCCACTCCCCAGGGCCGGCTCCGGCAATGCTCCTGGATGCCCACCCCGGGACACGGCAGGAGCACGGCTCCCGCCCTGTCATTGCAAACTCTGCTTTGATTCATGAAGCAAAGCATAATTGCTTTTTTGACAAGTGGAGTTGCATGTCAGCCCCCCTTGTCCAAAAGCAATGCTGGCTCCCTCAGGAGGCGGGGAGCCGGCTGGGACTGCAGGAGCATTGGGGCTCCCCCCAAAGTCCCTAATGTAAGGCCAGGCCCCGGGGGATGGGGTTCCGAGGGCCATATTTGGTCTCAGGAGGGGGACACGCAGCCCCCCTCTAAAATAAAAGAATCCAGGCTTGCCAGACCCCAGGGCATGGGGCCCCTGGGGCCATTATTGGCCTCAGGAGGGGGTCAACGTAGTCCCCCTCCAAAATACATTTTTGGGGGGAAAGGCTGGCCAGGCCCCGTGGAATGGGGTCCCCAGGGCCAATATGTCCCAGGGAAGGGGGGCCACGTGGCTGAAAAAGGCCTCAGGAGGGGGGCCGTGTGGCCTCCTTCCCGTTAAAAAAACAAAGTGGCAGGCCCTGGGGGATGGGGTCCCCAGGGCCCAGAAAATATGGAGAGAAGGGTGGCCACACAGCCCACCTTATAACCAAAAAAAGGGAATAAAAGCTAGCAACTAGCTAGAGGCCCCACCTCCTCGCTGCAGCACACTGCAAATGTGCCTCCTGGTGCGTTGTGGGTTGGGGGATTAAGTTCCCTAGATGCTTAAGAGTCCTTAGGAGCCAACTAGCCCACCAGGTGTCTCGAGTAAGCCCCATAGAGTGGGATTACAGAGAGGTGGTCTGAGGCCATGCCCCTTTTTACTCCACTCTGCAAATGCACCTCTTTGCACACTGCTGGTGTGGCGATGAGGTCCACATGTGCCCTGAGGACCCCAGGACTAAAATGGACTTCATGCCTCGAGCAGCAGTGGGCCAGGAGGCATGTTTGCGGAGTGGTGTAAAAAGGGTGTGTGGACGTGGAACACTCTCAGCAATCCAGCTGTGTGGGGCTTACAGGAGGTACCTGGTGGGCTAGTTGCCCCCCAGGGACCCTCAGAATTCAAGGGGACTTAATCCCCAACCAAGATGACACCAGGAGGTGCGTTTGTAGAGTGGTGGTGAAATGGGGGGTGGCCTGTGTCCACTTGTCAGCAATCCCACTATCTGGGGCATACTGGAGGTATCAGGTAGGCTAGTTGGCCCTTAGGGACCCCCAGCAGTGAAGGAGACTTTAATCCCCATCCAAGAGCGCACCAAGGAATGTGTTTGCAGAGTGGTGGAGAAATGGGGCGTGGCCTGCTATGACTACTTAGTAATCCTGCTGTGTGGGACTTACTGGATGTAATAGGAGGGGTCGTTGGCCCCCTAGGTTGACCTTGGGGGCCAACTACCCCTCCTGTTACTTTTAGTAAGTCCCACACAGTGGGATTGCTAAGAAGTCTTCGGAGGCCATGCCCCCTTTCTCCACCACTCTGTAAACTCACCTCCTTACACATTACTGGTTGGGGGATGAAGTCCACTTTACGCCTGAGGGACTTTGGGGGCCAAGCAGCCCTCCTGGTACCTCCTGTAAGTCCTATGTAGCGGAATTCCTGAGCACTGGTTGGAGGACCAACCCCTATTCTCCTCTACTCTGTAAACACAACTACTAGTTAAAGAAGCATTTGTAATGAATTATGTCTCACATTTGCAAGAGTTAGAGATATTGGCATTGTAAATGTAAATATTTTTTACTAATGTTTTTGGGAGTGTAGTGGATGTACTTTGTGTGTAGTGGAATTATGTAGTATATTTTGCAGTGAAATTATGTGGATAGAAAGTATATGGTATTTAGTGTATAGGAATTATCTAGAGTGGGATTATGTGTTATGGAGAGTACTTATGTGGTTAGGTAGTTTGTGTTGTGGAATGGTAGCCTCAGGTTTAGTCTTTCTCATTTCTATAGAAGCTAAACTATAAACTCAATGAGGCAAAGAAAGGAGGAACCACTGAGGAGCACTTCTGGACCTAGTCAGAGGTATGAGCAGGGCCACTGGAATTATGCGACTGTTTGGCTGCACCGACTTTCACACAATTATACATTTTCCGCATTAGCCACATAATCCATCATCTGCTGCCTAATCTGCAGATTTGAACAAAAAAAGCCTTGTTTCTAGCTCAAATGGCTAAACCGTTACCACAAATGAAGCGACAAGTGTTACAGCATGGTAGAAGGCCCTTTGCAAAGCTGGAGTGCTCACGTGTTACTTATTGCTAAATGTGGGTGTTAAATTGGTACTAATGGTGTGCAAGCCACCCTTGCTTGTTTCTGTGCCTCTCCTGTTTCGTTTTGCATTTCTGTTGCTTCTTTCTGTACTTTTCTTTCTTTTTCTGCATTTCTCTTGCCTCTATCTGCAAATCTCTTCTACTTTCTGCATCTCTTTTGCCTCTTTCTGCACCTCTGTTCCTTCTTCCTGCACTTCTTTTGTTTCTTTCTGCACCTCTCTGCTTCTTTCTATACCCCTCCTGTCTCTTTCTCCACCCTTCTTCCCCCTTTATGCATCACTGTTGATTCTTTCTGAACTTCTCTTGTCTCTTTCTCCACCCCTCTTCCCTCTTTCTGCACCTCTCTTGCTTCTTTCTGCACCCCTCGTGCCTCTTTCATACCCCTCTTCCTGCACCCTTCTTGCCTCTTTCTGCACCTCTGTTCCTTCTTTCTGCACTTCTTTTGTTTCTATCTGCACCTCTCACTTCTTTTTGCAACCCTTTGCAACTTTCTGCACCTCTGTTGGCTCTTTCCGCACCTCACTTGCTTCATTGTGCACACCTATTGCCTCTTCTGCACCTCTCTTGCCTCATTCTGTACCCTTCTTCTCTCTTTCTGCACACCTCCTGCCTCTTTCTGCACCCTCTTGCCTCTTTTTCCGCCTCTCTTCCCCCTTTCTGCATCTCTGTAGCTTCTTTCTGCACTTCTCTTGTCTCTTTCTCAACCCCTATGCCCTCTTTCTGTACCTCTGTTGCTTCTTTCCGCACATCTCTTACTTCTTTCTACACCCCTTGTGCCGCTTTTCATATCCCTCATCCTGCACCCCTCTTGCCTCTTCACCTCTGTTCCTTCTTTCTGCATTTCTTTTGTTTCTTTCTGCAGCTCTCACCTTTTTCTACACCCCTTTTGCTGCTTTCTGCATCCCTTTTCCCTCTTTTTGCACCCCTCTTGCCTCTTTTGGCACCTCTGTTGCTTCTTTCTGCACTCCTCTCGCTTCTTTCTGCACTCCTCATGCCTGTTTCACACCCCTCTTCCCTCTTTGTGCATCACTCTTGCTTCTTTCTACACCTTTTTTCCTTCTTTCTGCTCTTCTTTGGTTTCTTTCTGCACCTCTTGCTTCTTTCCGTACCCCTTGTGCCTCTTTCTGCACCCCTCTCCCCTCTTTCTGCACCTCTGTTTCTTCTTTTGGTACTTCTTCTGTTTCTTTATGCAGCTCTCTTGCTTCTTTCTGCATCCCTCTTGCCACTTTCCCCAGCCCTGTTCTGCCTTTTTGCATCTCTGTTGCTTCTCTATGCACTTCTCTTGCCTCTTTTTGCACCCCTCAACCCTCTTTCTGCACCTCTTTTGCATCTTTCTGCACTTCTATTGCTTCTTTCTGCACCTCTGTCCCTTTTTTCTGCCACCCTTGTGCCTCTTTCTGCATCCCTTCCCTCTTTCTGCACCTGTGTTCCTTCTTCCTGCACTTCTTTTGCTTTTTTTCTGTACTTCTCCTGTTACTTTCTCCACCCCTCTTTCCTCTTTCTGCACCTTTGTTGCTTCTTTCTGCATCTCTGTTGCTTCTTTCTGTATCTCTGTTGCTTCTTTCTGTACATCTCTTGCTCCTTTCTGCACCCCTTGTGCCTCTTTCATACCCCTCTTCCTGCACCCCTCTTGCCTCTTTCTGCAACTCTGTTGCATCTTTCTGCACTTCTTTTGTTTCTATCTGCACCTCTTACTTCTTTATGCACCCCTTTAGCCTCTTTCTGCACCTCTGTTGGCTCTTTCTGCACCTCACTTGCTTCATTGTGCATCCCTATTACCTCTTTCTGCACCTCTCTTGCCTCATTCTGCACCCCTCTTCCCTCTTTCTGCACCCTCCTGACTCTTTCTGCGCCTCTGTTCCTTCTTTCTGCACTTCTTTTGTTTATTGCTGTACCCCTCTTGCCTCTTTCTCCACCACTCTTCCCCTTTTCTGCACCTCTCTTGCTTCTTTCTGCACCCCTTGTACCTCTTTCATACCCATATTCCTGCACCCCTCTTGCCTCTTTCTGCACCTCAGTTCCTTCTTTCTTTCTGCACTTCCTATGTTTCTTTCTGTACCTCTCACTTCTTTCTGCACTCTTTTCGCCTCTTTCTGCACCTTTTTGCCTCTTTCTGCACCCGCTTCCCTCTTTCTGCACCTCTGTTCCTTGTGTCTGCACTTCTGTTTCTTTCTGCACACCCTTGCCTCCACACAACCACTCTCTTTCTGCACCTCTGTTCTTTCTTTCTGTTCTTCTTTTGTTTTTTTCTGCACCTCTCTTGCTATTATATGTCTCCCTCTTGCCACTTTCTCCACCCCTGCTCCCCCTTTTTGCATCTCTGTTGCTTCTTTCTGTACTTCTCTTGCATCTTTCTGCACCCCATCCCTCTTTCTGCATCCCTGTTCCTTTTTCCTCCATTTCTGTTGTTTCTTTCAGCAACTCTCTTGCTTTTTTCTATACCCCTCTTGCTTCTTTCTGTACCCCTTGTGACTTTTTACACCCATCTTCCTTCTTCCTATATCCATCTTGCCTTTCTGCACCCCTGTTCCTTCTTTCTGCACTTCTTTTGCTTCTTTTTGTGCCTTTCTTGCTTCTTTCTGCACCCCTTGTGCCTCTTTCTGCACCCCTCTTCCCTCTTTCTGCACTCCTCTTGCTTCTCTCTGAATTTCTGTTGCCTCCTTCTGCACCTCTGTTGCCACTTTCTGCACTTCTTTTGTTCCTTTCTATACCCCTCTTAACTCATTTTGCACCTCTGTTCCTTCTTTGTGCACTTCTTTTGCATCCCTTTTACCTCTTTCTGCACCTCTGTCCCTTCTTTCTGCAACCCTTGTGCCTCTTTCCGTGCCTATTTTATTTCTTTCTTCTCCCCTCTTGCCTCTTTCTTCACCTCTCTTCCTTCTTTCTGTACTTCTTTTGTTTCTTTCTATATCCCTCTTGCCTCTTTCTCCACCCACTTCCCCCTTTCTGCATCGTTGTTGCTTCTTTATACATTTCTCTTGCTTCTTTCTGTACCCCTCTTGCTTCTTTCTGCACCCCTTGTGCCTCTTTCTGCACCCCTCTTCCGTCTTTATGCACTAATTTTGCCTCTTTCTGTACTTTTATTTCTTTCTGTACCTCTCTTCCTTCTTTCTGTACCCCTCTTGCCTCTTTCCCTACCCCTTTTCCCCCTTTTATCATCTCTGTTACTTCTTTCTTCACGTCGTTTGCCTCTTTCCCCACCCTTCATCTGTCTTTCTGCACCTCTGTTGCTTCTTTTTCCACTTTTGCTTATTTCTGTACCTCTTTTGCTTCTCTCTGTACCCCTCATGCCTATTTCTGCACCCTCATCCCTCTTTCTGCACTCCTCTTGCCTCTTTATGCATCTCTGTTGCTCCTTTCTATACTTTTGTTTCTTTCTTCATCTCTCTTGCTTCTTTCTACACCCCTTTTACCTCTTTCTGCAACCCTCTTCCCTCTTTCTCTACCCCGCTTGCCTCTTTCTGCATTTCTTTTGTTTCTATCTTCAGCTCTCTTGCTTCTTTCTGCAGCCATTTGCCTCTTTCGCCACCCCTCTTCTCTTTTTCTGCAACCTTGTTACCTCGTTCTGCACCTCTGTTACTTCTTTCTCCACTTCTTTTGTTTTTCTGTACATCTCTTGCTTCTTTCTGTATTTTTCTCACTTTTTACTGTACTCAAATTGAAGTGCAAGCTGTCAAGTTTAACGGTCTGCGTGCTCTTGTGACTGAGACATATGTCTACTTGTGTGTATTCTCACATGTGTTATGCATCTGAAGATGGTAGCTTAAAAAGTGAGTAGCTTCTTCTATAGGTGGTCAAATGTTCTCAGTTCTGCTCTGTCATTCAGTTGCACAGGCAGACATGTCTTCTATATACAGGTGTTTTAGAGCCCCTCAAATATACTATTGAATGCCCATGTGCCCTGTATTATGAGCAGAAAGTAATAGATACATGTATTTTTACACATATATACAGAGTATGCTGTTTGAAAGACAGGTATTTGAGTATTTCTATGTTTCTTTTTATGTAACCTGTCACTCAGTAAAAGCAGAGACATGCAAGCTTACCTTCACACACTTGGTCAGACTTACAACAGTGATATGCTTAGTATTGCTGTTTTATATTTGGTAGGTAGGCCTAACATTCTGAGAAATTGATTAATATTGAACCTTCAAGAGAAAAGTGAGGTTTAAGACGTCTTGGAAGAAGGATTAGTGATTAGGCTACTTTGTATGAGTCTGTTGTACAGTCAAAGTAGGCCTCTTTCTGCATCTAATAATAATAATAATAAAATCTTTATTTGGATAAAAGAGAGATATCCTTAAAAAAAAATGACAAATTGAATCCACAAATTGATACATAGTAATTAAAAAACTACAAAACATACTTGTTCACAGTTAAACAATAAAAAACTATCGACGCCTGTTACTCGAATTATATTGCACCTTAAAGATTAAAACAATTGGGTATTAGACAGCGATAACACTTTGCCGAGAGCAGGGAGAATTCATGTGCAGACGTTTAACAGCTAGGACTCATAATTCTATACTTAGAACTAGAGGCTTAAAAGCTGCTTGGTTTGGGTCACTGGGCAGAGCAGCGCGGGCGGTTGCTGCTCCTTGCGCCTTTGCTGTAAAGATGCGATAAGCATCCCGAATATATGTTGCAATGGCGATATTCAGGGGTATGTTTTCTGGGCACAGAGAGGTGATAATTGCCTGTCTACAGGTCCGAACACCCAACCTGTTCCACTCTGCTCTAAGTTTACGTCTGCGTTGGGACGTAAGTGCTGGGCATAAGCAGACCACATGCTCTAGCATTTCAGTTGTCATGCCGCACCCTCTGCAGGTTAAATCTTCCGTGGTGCGCTGCCATGGGGGCAGGTCTTTTAAAAAACGCCAAACCCCCAATCTAATGGCCAGAAAACTCCGCTTTAAATACAATGAATAGGTGCAGGAGAGGTAAGTAGCCGGAGATATGCGCCCATATGAGTTCATGACTGACCATGCATGACTGCGTCTACGGAGTAGCTCTTTGTCCATAATAAGTGAGCACATTCTGACACTCTTTTTGATACATATTTTAAATGCTGTCATGCTGGGATTGAGAGCCCATAGATCACCCACCGCCATTTCGCGGATAGCGTCTGTAAAGAGGCGGCCATACGAGCCCCCGGGGTTCTTCTGACTGATCTCCAACCAAACTATGGACTCTAAAGTACCTATAGCTGCTTTTCTGAGTTTGTGACAGAAGTTTAAATATGTGCCGATGTTGGAGGCCTCATGATTTAATAAGCCCAATTCTAGCCTGATCTGAGCAGCAGAGGCAGATTTGGGCAAATGTAACACTTTTTTATAAATCTTGGTCACAAGTTGATTCAGAGTTGTGTTTAGCTTACCCCTAAATATTTCATTACCATACGTAAGGGAGGGTCCGATTTTTGCTCTCAAAATTTCCAGTAGGAATGAGAGAGTTGGACCGGACAGCTCTTTAGCAAGCTTAGATAATGTGACCTGTAGGATCGTGGCTTTTAGTGCAATTTCGTCACGCTGTTTGAGGAAATTACCCCTGGAGTCAAAGTAGACCCCTAAATATTTGTATGAGCGTCCTGTTGTTAAATTATTATTATTATATGACCACGCGCCACCTCCATTGCGTTTCCTTCCAAAGGACACAACTTGGGTTTTCTTTAAGTTTACCTCAAGTTGGTTCTTAGATGTGTAACTGTGTAGCCTGTCCAAAAGCCTTTGGAGTCCGACCCGAGTGTGGCTAAAAAGAACCAGATCGTCGGCGTAAAGAAGATTGCTTATTACTACGCCTCCAACCTTAGGGGGGTGACTGTTTATTTCATCAAGTGAGACCGGCAGGTCTGCAATAAACAGGTTGAAAAGGAGGGGGGCCAGTACGCACCCCTGTTTGACTCCTCTGGTTGTCATGATTTTCCGTGAGAGGTGCATGCCGGACCCCAGCTTCACCTGGACCCAGGTGTGTGAATGAAGTTGGATTATTGCATCCAGAAGTTTTTCAGGGATCCCCCATTTTTTCAGTTTACCCCATAGGGCTGCCCTTGGGACTCGGTCAAACGCAGCTTTAAAATCAACAAAACAACAGTGCACAGATCTTGATGATGAAAGCGTTTTGTCGATAATTATAGGCAATGTAAGCAAGTTAGTCAGGGTCCCTGAATTGGCAGCAAAGCCTGTTTGATTCGTTGGTAGCAAATCCCGCTGTTCTGCCCATCCCTTCAGTTCCTTCAGAAGAATACCTGCGTAATGCTTTGCCTCGATGTCAAGGAGGGCGATTAGTCTATAGTTGCTTGGGGTGGCGCGGGAGCCCGATTTATGGATTGGGTGAATTATAGCCCCACGCCAGGAATCTGGAACAGTAGAAGTCCTAAGCACAAAATTAAACAAGGTGGTTAAGTGCCCTGACCAAAAAGCTTTGTTGGATTTAAACAGTCTCTGAGGCAAACCATTTGGGCCCGGGGCCCCGTCCGATCTTGCTTTTGTCACGGCGTTGACAACCATTTCTTCATTGATCTTGATCTCGTCAGTACAATAGCCTTCACAGTTTGAGTTCTTGCGACTGCCGATACTTTGGGGAGCTTCTCCCGCTTTGGAGGGGCTGGTTCCTATTGTCGCAGTGCTTTCCGGGGACCTAAAGTGGTCGGTCAGGAAGACAGCCCAGTCTGATTCCTGTATGTTTGCCGACCCAAGTTTTGATGCCCCCGAGGTGGAGCGGTTGATCAAAGCCCAAATTTTTCTCGCGTTGCGGTTTTTGCTTTCCCAAAGAAGCTTGGCCCATAGCTGGTTTTGATATAGACGTTTGTCTTTTTGTGTGGCCATCCTGAATGTTTTTTGCGCTGATTTGTACACTTTACTGAGGTCATTATTTCCTGGGGATTTTGTAAATGCCCGCAAGGCGTTGTTCCTGGCTTTCTTCAGCGCCCTCGACTGGGTTGAGAGTGAAAACTGCCGGATTGACCTGGCGTTGTGTTGGTGATGTTTGACAGGAAAAAGCGTGACCAGTTGTACACAGAGGGACGTCCATACGGTAATCGGGGAAGCCGTCTGATTTGTGACCCCATTGAGTAGCGCCAAACTTGCCTTCGTGATGTTAGGGCCTATATCGTCGCTCCATTTTAAGCGCCTCAAATTCTCGGTATAAATCCCAGTACAAGTACTTAAGGCAGGCGAATGGTACTCCGGCTTTATGTTAAGAGTAATAACCTGTGGACGGTGATCACTTTCCTGTCGTGGTTGGATGCTAAAGCTGGCCAGATGGAGGAACAGGTCTGAGTTGCAGATAGAGAAGTCCAGAAAGGTTTTCTTGTGCCCGTTTGTCCAGGTCCAGTTTGGGGGGGTGTCGTCCGGTGTCCTTCCATTCATTACCAGGTATCCAGCGCTGAAGAGTTGTAACACGAGGAGCTCGCCCAGGGCACAATGGGCTTGGTTTGGAGGCTTAGATTTCTCTGGCACATCCAGTTGAGTAAATGGAGAGAGTCCATCGAGGTTTGTAGGTTTGCCCTGGAAGAGATTTGTGTTGAAGTCCCCCGTTGCTATGCAGTCCGAATCAGGGTGGTCAGCGGCCAAATCGCTCATGATTGTGAATAAGCGTGCCAGATGACCTTTTTTTGACTGTGTGCTTGGATTGATATACACATTGAGGAGAAGAAGTGAGCGTTGCTTGGCCCATGATTTAATTTTAACCCCAAGTAGCCAGTCTTCCTCAAAGTATAGCGGAACAATCGGACCTTTCAGGGTATTTGAAACATAGATTGACAGACCCCCTTTTGGGTGGCCATAGCGGCAGACTCTAATTCCTGGCCTCCATATTTCAATAAACCCTGTGACTGGTGAGCTCTGAGTTGCCCATGTTTCTTGCAGGGCAATTAGTGCGTGCCCGTATATGAAGGAATGTGTCTCTAGATCGTTTAATTTGTGCTGGAGGCCACTGATGTTCCATGAACACAATGTGAAAACGGAGTCTGTCTTTGTCTTGATCACGGTTTTTTGAAGGTATGGATGTACCGGTGCTTGGTGGTTTTGATCCACTGAAGGCACATCCTGTGGTCAGACTGTTTTCCCACATGCCAGGACAGCCGGTAGCCATCCCCATCCCTGGATGTTGTCGGGGTCTTGTCCCCCAGTAGAGTGGGGTATCTGTGTATCTGCAATCCCCAGCGCGTTTTTTAGGATTGAGTAAGGCTTAGTTTTGTAGCCAGCTGAGAGACTTTCTGCTTTTGTTCCTTCTCCTGGCCGATTTAAAAACACTGTGGGGTAGCCAGGGGTGGAGTACGGGTAAATCCTGATGCCCCAATCACGAAAGGCGGTTTTGAGGTCCATGAACACTCCTGCCCAGTGGGGTGATCTAAATGACACCAGAGTTGCTTCGGAAGGTTGGGAGCCCCTCGGGGGCAGGAATTCAATTGAGACTATATCATCCGATAATAGTGCTTCAAGCCCCGGGATGTCTTTTGCTAGTTTTAATATGTTTGACCTGTTAAGGGTGTCGTGCCTCCCCCTTGATTTATATTCGGGGACTAATAGGATCATAGTATGTTTTAGGTCACTTTTGATCCCTGTGAGGCCGTGAGTTTTAATTGGGCTATGGGCTTTTTCAAGAGAGACCCCTATGTCTGTTCTTTGAGGGGGAGGAGGCTGATGTTGAGATTCTGGCCACGTTACCTGCCTAGTTTGTAGATTGGTTGGTTTATGAATGAAAATTGTTTTTGGAGGAGTAATGTCTGTATTGTGTTTTTCTTGCTCTGCCAGAGGGGGTTGAGGGGCTGGTTGGAGATGTGAGTCAGTTCCTATGTGCCTCGCGATGGGAGGATCCCTGTATGGTGCCCTTGGTATTTCTGTATCGAGCTGCAGAACGGGTCCCTCTATTTGTGCATGTGCCCCTTGAGAGCCAGATGGAATGCTTGGGGCACCACCGTTTGAGGAGGGGTTTCGACTAGGACTTAGGGATAGGCCCCCTGGTGGATCCTTGTGCGCTACCTTTATAGGGGATGAAGGAGTTGATAAAATGTTTACACCTGCCTTCTTGGAAGTCGTTGTAAAAACGGGAAATAATTTCTGGGGGGCAGATGTTTCTTTGACTTTATGTTTATTTCTATGTTTGCGTTGGCGTTTGCGCTCTCTCTTGGAAAGGGGGGGCATAGGGGCGGACTTTATTTCTGAGTTGAGGGATTCTGAGGTCACCATACTGCCTTGGGGCTCGCCCCCATTGGGGTTGATGTTGTTTACTAGCCCGAATGGGACCGGAGCTAAGGTCCGTGAGAGCATTTGATGCAAAGGTGGTGATATTTGGTTGGTGCCTTCGCCTGGTTGGGGATCTTGGTCCCCACTTGTCTGGGGAGCAGATGCAAAGGGTAACTGGGTGTTATCAGGTTCTAAACACGGGTTTGTAGAGGTTTACAATCTCTTATGGAGATTTTTTTGCGAGCCGCCTTCTTTCAGCTGCTTAACCTCGTCTATAACGATGGAGAGGATAGCTGGCAGAGAGGAGAGTGAGTCGATAATAGGGGAGCAGCAGCAAACCGTCTGTAGTAGTTTTGAGGATGATTGTGCGTCAATGATGTGCGTCAATGATTAAATTATTCAGTTTGTCTAGTTTATTGTCGATCCCTACTGTAAATACTGCTAGCGTGTTCAATAAGTCAACCTGTGTGTCCAGTTTATCTGAATGGTAGTTTAATGCAAGAACTGTCGATTGAAATGTTTCAAGTAGTTGGGGCCAAAGACTCTGTGTGGAGGGTGCTTCTTGCTGTTTGGTTATTTTCGGACTTGGAATAGGAGGGGATTGCAAGTTTTTCAGAAATAGGGACAAGTCCGCTGGGTTGTAATCGTTTGTGTCAGGTTTATGAAATGAGTTGGGTGAAGTTATTTTTACTGTTAGGGGTGAAAGCAAGCATTGTTGTTGGATGGGCAGGACCGGGCTTCCCTTTGGAGGACTATTAGTGTCCAGCTGGAGTAGGTTTTCAACAACATTGTTGGATGCCTGGTTAAGGAACTTGTGGATTTGTGGAAAGATTAATTGACGGTGAGACGCTGAAATAACCTCCTTTGAGCTGTTAAAGTGTTGAGATGACTGGGAGGGTGAGTTCACTAGCTGGCTTACTTGGGGGAATGCGTCGGTGGTGGTTGGCGGCACAGCAGGCGGTGGGGTGCAACCTGCCTTTTGCTTGTTGGAGGCAAGTGGTCGTTGAGGCTGTGTCAATAGGGGCTGGTTGCCTAATGACGAGTCTTCCGCCGTCCTCCCACCACCATCTAGGGCTGGGCTCTGGTCATTTGGTACAGACCCGAAGATGAATACTTCTTGGTCGGGGGCCAACGTTTTAGTAGTTGTTGAAAACAGCATTTGCGGGGAGGACGTGTTTAACTTTACCGGTTTTACTAGATGTCCTGTATAACCTGAGATGCAGGTGTTCGTGGCCTCCCCGGTTCTGCATCTGTTTTCGTTCTTTCTGCTGCACTTCTCTTGCTTCTTTCTTTACCTTTCTTCCTCTTTCTGGACTTCTGTTGCCTCTTTCTGCACTTCTCTTGCTTCTTTCTGCCCCTTTCTTCATCTTACTGCACATGTCTTACCTATGTAGGCATATTTAGAAATTAGCATTTAAAATAACTTAGAAATTTACTGAAAAAAAACAGAAGTTTCAGGGATGTTATAGTTAAGAATTAGCATTTGAAAAACCTTAGAAATTCACTGAAAAAAACACAGGTTTTAGGGTCGTTATAGTTAGTTGGACATTTCACTCGTACAAAACCAGAGAAATTCGGCCGTTATAGTTAGTTTATCTAACTATAACTCGCACCCCCGCAATGCACTGCTGATGACTTCACATATTCCCAACAATGCATCGTCTGAAATGGCAGAAGATGCAACAATTTGAATTTTAAAATGATAAAAGCAGAACAGACATTATACGGATGCGAAAAGACAGTGGCAATGCATTGTTGGTATTGTGGTCCAGAACGAAAGGATGCAGAAAAAAGATTAATCATTTTTTAGATGCCAAATTATGGCGAGTATTTTTTTAATAACCATGATACCCAGGTAAATCACTACTGATAGAGTAAATATTACATTTAAACACTGTGAAAAGGTCCGTAGTCCATCTTCCATGTCTAGGGATAGTGAACTTTATAAAGCAAGCAACTGCTCACATCAGGTGTTGCATGTGATTAAGTCTCAGTCAGAGTCGAAACGTGTCATGCTTGTAAGAACTTTCTACCAATAAAAAAAACTTGCTACTTAATCGGCTGGTGGGCTTGTTTTACTTCTGCAATTGGAGGTTTTTGCTTTTGGAATATAATAGCGGTGACGCCCGCTCACGAGCCCTGGTCTGCCAGGAAGGGCTTCCTTCAGCTTAGATTTCCATTTTGATATATATCTATATATCTATATATGTTTATACACATATATACACACATACATATTTATCTAAATGTATATAAAGAAAAGTTGCCACAGAGTTGAAGAAGCCACTGCCGGGTGAGTTGAAACCATTATTCTGCGGGTTGCACGAGCCTTTCGCCATTCACACTCCAGGCACAAATTTCAAGCCAGACGCGTTTCGGGCACTTCCTGCCCCTGTTCATTGGCAATGGAAATCTCAACAGCAAGCGGACCATCTGCACACAATTAAATGTCCTGCACCAGTGGGTGTGTGTGCGAGTGCATCTTGGCCCACGTAGTCCGCTTTTTAAATGAACCCATGTGAGTGCCATTGTATTCCCCAAATATATACATCTTACCAACGTGGGCATGCTTGCAGTGTCCATGGCATCTAGTCCGTGTGAATATTCACCCACAGAATGGACTCACCGCACATGCAGCATCTCTTGATTTATGACGTTGCTGTTCCGCACAGTATGCAGTGGGGCCTCCTCACGGCTTGTGCAAGCCGCTTAATGCAAAGAAAATTTGCCACAGAGTTGAAGAAGCCACTACCTGGTGTGTTGAAACCTTTATTCTGTGGGTTGCACAAGCCTTTTGCCATTCACACTCCAGGCACAAATGTCAAGCCAGAAGCGTTTCGGGCACTTCCTGCCCCTGTTCACCACAATTAAATGTCCCGTCCCAGTGGGCGTGTGTGCGAGTGCTTGTAAGAACTTTCTACCAATAAAGAAAACTTGCTACTAAACCGGCAGGTGGGCTCATTTTACTTCTGCAATCGGAGGTTTTGCTTTTGGAATATAATAGCGGTGACGCCTGCTCATGAGCCCCTGTCTGCCAGGAAGGGCTTCCTTCAGTGTAGATCTTCATTTCGATATATATATCTATATATATATATATACACACATGCATCCATACATTCATGCATATATACATATACATCTCTCTCTATATATATATATATATATATATATATATTTCGTATATAACCTTCATGTGCTTGCCAGTTGCACATTGCAGGAACCCTTGCCACATCTTGGGTCTGGACATAACCTGGCGTTGCTTCACGGCAGTGTACATTTCCATGGACTGGATTGTCTGGTACCCGCCTCTGTTTCGGGGGCCCCTGAACAGTAGAGGTATTCCACCTCTTTTTGGGCATTTTTGCACTGCGCAAATCTAGCCACTGCTCATATGGACATGCTGAAACAAGGGCTGTGGCGAAGTGAGGGGACTCGAGGGCGGACTTGTTTGCTTGGGAGATCGCCAATGCCATCACGGATCCTGCCACAGGGGCCGCAGCGTGATTCCAACTCCATTCTCTCCCTATTCCACCGGCCTGGGGCGCCCTCAACATGTGGCATCCTGGGAGTGGTAGTTCAGGATTTTACCACGAACTCCCACAGGTGTGCTGCATTGCTTTAGGGAGGGGCGGACCTACGCTGATTACTTCTAGGCAGCAGGAAATCTCAACACAACAGGATTGCATCGGGTGCAGGGCACTGAAGAAGGCACACCCCGCCGAAATGCATTTGCCGCCACCCTTGCTGTTGCTCTGAACAATAAAGCCTGTCTCACCTGTTCCCCTCCGGGTCCTGCCTCGTTCTTTTTTTTGGAGGACAATTTCGTATATATATATATATATATATATAATGTTGGGGTATCTCTCACAGGTTCTTGTAATCATGGCTCTCAGTTAGTACAGCACTGTGCCCATTTCAGGAATGTATATAGTGTATCTTACTAAACTACTGAGTGTCATCCATTGGGCCTGGAATAAATAGTCTTTAGAATGACTTAGCTGGCAACCCCTTGACCTAAAATGTAGGGTAATATGAAGTATGGAAATGGGTATTCACTTTGAGGCATATAGAAAATTGTCCACACTAAACCCTATAGGGCGATATCATAATGACTGTATGATGTCATAAGTAATGTCCTCAATCATGCCATTAGAGATGTCATTAATTATGTCATTTAATGCCATGGTTGGTGTAATGTGTGAGGTCATAAAGAGTGCATGGTGGGGGCAGAACTGTGTTTATTTGGGTTAGTTGAATCACAACTCTGTCTTGCCTTTGAAAAATGCAGCACTCTCTAAGCCTCTACTACCACAGTTTGGTGCATATGCGGACCATCCTCTCTTTTGTAAAAAATACATGTAATCATATTGAATCTGTAACAAATATCCATAACCAAAGTCCAAAAGCAATTAGATATTTTTTTTTAAGAAAACATATAGGGCATACAATTACTTTAAGCTTTTCAAATGTAACAGTTGGAAAACAATTAGTTATGTTAACCTTAAAAGCAATTTGCAGATATTTACCTCAAGATAGCTCTATGCATATTTGTGCTATATATTACAAATTTCTATAGCTTTTGAGCAATGCATGTGTCACATAGGACCAAAGTCAGTGAGTATTTTAAGAAGTTTTTATTGTAAATTATTGCTTAATTAAGGGTCATATGTTACTGAGAAAATATGTTGACTGATTCATGAGAAAATCCTTGTTTCACTGGAATGATCAGTAAGTCCGCATTGTTCGTTTCAGTCACTAGTGTGCTCTAATAAGCTTCTCCATGTGTCAGCAATAACCCATATGATCTGAAAATGCAGAGCGTTTGATACGTGCTGTCATTAAGGAATGCAAGCACTCAAAGTTGGGATAGAAATGGACAATATTTTATATTTGTCAACATGAGTATAGAATTCTCACCTCAATTTCATTTTCAAAGTAAAGCCAATTCCTTCACAATTATCTGTTTTGCCCCAGCCCCCAGTCTCTGTGTGCAGTCCAAGTTGTCTACCTGGCTTCAGAAAAGTTGCAGAAGAAGGGCAACCTGTCTGCTGCTTCAAGTGTGTGCAATGCCCTCAAGAGGAGATTTCCAATCAGACAGGTGAGTGGTAATCAACAAAAAGGTCACATTAATGGGCTTCCCAAATTTCAACAAGTTGTAATAATTAAATGTTTATTGACTATTGTAGATTCCATTGAGTGTTTGAAGTGCCCTTTGGATCAATGGCCCAATGAGAAGAAAGACTGCTGTGTCCAGAAGCTCATTGAGTTCCTCTACTATGAGGAGCCTTTGGGAGCCATGCTGACAGCCACCAGCATTTTGTTTTCTTTTCTACCTGTTGCAATTCTGGGACTATTCCTTCTCCACAGAAAGACCCCCATTGTCCGAGCCAATAATCGCTCTATCAGCTACCTTCTACTTCTGTCTCTCACTTTGTGTTATCTCTGCTCATTGGCCTTCATTGGATACCCTTCACCAGAGAAGTGTCTCCTTCGACAAGTTGCCTTTGGTGTCATCTTTGCTCTCTGTGTCTCCTGCATTTTGGCTAAAACCATCATAGTTGTAATTGCATTTAATGCCACCAAACCCAACAGTAGCTTAAGGAGATGGGTTGGACCTCATCTGTCTTATACACTCATTGGTGTCTGTACACTTATTCAGGTCATTCTCTGTCTTTCTTGGTTAAATGTCTCACCTCCTTTCCCAGAGCATAACATTCTCTCTAAACCAGGAGTGTTAATACTTGAGTGTAATGAGGGGTCTTTTATTGCTTTCTGGTGCATGCTGGGATATCTTGGACTTTTAGCCACAGCCAGTTTCATAGTTGCCTTCATAGCCAGAAAATTACCAGACAGCTTCAACGAGGCTCAATTTATCACCTTCAGCATGCTGGCCTTCCTATGTGTCTGGCTGTCATTTATTCCAGCCTACCTCAGCACCAAGGGCAAGTACATGGTGGCCATGGAGGTCTTTGCCATTTTGTCTGCGAGTTCTTCCTTGGTATTTTGTATATTTTTACCCAAATGTTTTATCATTGTATTCAGATCTGATATAAATTCAAAGGAATATCTGATGGGGAGGGGAGCAGCACAAAAGAAAAAGTCATAACATCACTGCAGTTATAATTTCTGTTAATCAGAGACTCACAACTAAACTGTATACAATGAACTAGTGCATAGTGAAGTAGCACAATGGGGGTGGGTTTCATTTTCAGCTGGCAGCACTATTACAATGTTGTCGAAGTTGTTCCACTAGATGCCTACAAACAAAGCATAATAGTTATACAATTAAGTGTAAGTATGAAAATGTTTCAAGTAGAATAAAGACTGGTGTGTACTCAATGGTTAAGTGTACATGCATTGACTCATGAATAGAGACAGTGAACTTGTACACTGAGACAGCTATTGGCATACAGTGGACAAGCTGGCAGCACTGGTGGAGAGATGAATTCAACTGTTCCCTTTTTTTTAGGAAGCATTGTGATAGTTAGGATACCAGTGTAACCCAAATTTCCATACCTATTCATAACTATCCCTATTCCCCTGAGTAAGGGTTTCTTTCCTAGGATGTGTATGCTGCTAGTAGATTATTATGGGGAGTGAAACAGCCTACATGTTGATGGCAGATGCTGATGCTACCATTCACGGGGGGGGGCTAAAAAACTGATACAGACAGGTATTTCTTTCCTGAACTGTCATACTTTGTGATTTACTAGCAATCAACAAGACAGATGATGCATTTGCCAAAAGAAACGGACCAGGTGCAACATTTAGGTTGGTGCTGACTTCCTGATTGCCCAAGCCTTCCAATTTTATCTAAACCATTGTGTTTTTACTTTGGGCACTTTGAAGCAATGAGTAGAGCTAAAGCATATCCCCAACTTTACTCCCCATTCGTGACTATAGCATGCAGTCCCCAGGTAGTGCCAAGAGAACTGTTATGAACAGTATTCTGTTTGTTGGGCTACTGGAAATGGGACAATTGTTCTAAGATCATGCAGTGCTTAGACTTGAGCCGTTTATGGGGCAGTGATATATAAATAGGCTGGGTACCCTAGCTTCAAAGCTGTATGGTTTACATTGTGAGTCCTGTACGAAGACAGATAACACATTGTGTCAATATGGGCGATGGAGCTAGGGTTAGCGATAGAGGAGGAATGCCTGCATTATTGCTGTCGGCAGACTACAGCAGCATCCATAAATCACAGGTACAAACAGGGGTTTCAAATTTCGGGGCAAACTGTAATTTTACTCCAGCACTTCTGCATATATTAGACCCCGGATCAGTCCAGGCTGTAGCAGATGTGCTTCTTCCCGGGCAGATTTACCCCATCTGGCTTATTCCTCAGCAGCAAAAAATGTAGACTGGAGGGAGAATGAGGACATTATAACCAGAATAACTTCAGTGTTGGTCAACTGTACTCCTCTAGTGATGCTACTAGAATATGCAGCAGAAGTCACTCTGTTGACTAGAAGGTTAACCGCTCTGCAGCTGGCAAAGTGTAGGGTAGGTATTCATGGATGAGGGGCCGGACCGGGAAAGTATGGAGCTGGTTGAGCGTTGCTGCTGTGTATCATGAGGTAGCAGAGCGTTACATCGCCCTGCTGCTGATTAAATCCCATGATAAAGACATTGAGGGACCACTGCAAGCCTACCTGGTGCAGCATACAACGTAGGTAGGCAGGGTTTAAGGTATAAAACATAGGGCAAAGTTGTACTGAACAAATGTTTAGATATCTAAGACTGATTCAAGACACCTTCTTGGTAGTATATATGGGCAATGAAACCCATATGCAAGAACATGCCGCTCCTATTCTGTGAAGGCATAACCCATTACGTAAGAACCTTCTGATGACTACTATTGATTATACCAATAGATGACCATTGGTTACTAAGATGTGCACTTTAGTTGCTGTTTGACTCTGTCCATCAATGTCTGTTGTTGATGAGAATCTATATATATATAAAAACGAAAGTATGTCTGTTTGTCCTTTATGCATTACTACACCATTCATCCGATCCGCATGAAACTTTGAGAAGTTGTTGAGTACACTCCCCTGAAGGTTTCTGGCAAAAAAAAATAATAATAATAATTGTCAAAAGTTGTTGAGTACACTCCCGCGAAGGATTCTCGCAAAATTTGTTTTTAAAATGTGTTAAATATCGGCCCCCAGGGCCCTCATATTCTTTCCAATAATGAACGTTTACAGTTTCCGATGCGACTCGCTTTTGAAATGACCATCAACAAAGCACAAGGACAATCACTGCAAGTGTGTGGACTAGATTTGGAGAATCCGTGCTTCTCACATGGACAACTGTATGTGGCCAGCTCACGCGTCGGAAAACCTTCTGATTTATTCGTCTACAAACCAGACGGAAAACCAAAAAATATAGTGTATCCACAAGCACTCGAATAAATAAACAGAATTAAAACAACACTTTGAAATGTTTTCCATTCTAAAATGAATAAGTTTCAATAAAAATGACACAATGTAAATTGAATGTTATCATAACAAGTTTCCTTAAATTTCCTTTCTTCTGAGATCGCAGCAAAGCGCGACGGGTAAGCTGGTACTTTAATAAAAATATGTTGAAAAGGAAATGGATTTGGGCAAATTCCCTCCTCAATTGTTAAGAACTTTAAAAAGACTTGTATCCCCTCAGTCATTATTTGATGTGAATGTAGACCGTTTACATTTTTTTCATTAATTGTTTTTATATTTCTGTAGTGTTTTTAATGCTGCGGAATCGCATTTCTAATAAACACTTATTGTATCTCCAGTAAGACAGTCTGTACACGTACCACTCCCTATGTGCAGATACTCCGTTTCCTTTCAAGTTAAGGAAGGTATCAAATTTACAGTAGTCGTTCATGGACTGAGTATTACTTTAAAAATGTGAGCTGATATTTCTTCCTCAACATTTTTTAACAAAAATAGTTTAAAAGCTTTGTAAAGATTGAGCGCAGTGGTAAATGCATCTGAGATTAATGATTCAAAGTAAATATCACCAACAGTGTTACAAACAAATGTAAACATGGAATCAGCAGGTGTCCTTAAAGCAATTAGTCAGAATTTTTGGAAACTGAAATATGGACATAAGCAAAGGTTGGAAATCTACTTCTTCCTCTGTGCTTTATGAGTCAGATGAGCTGGTGTTTTGGAAAGGTGAGAAGGACTACATTCCCAATGCAGGACATTGATCATGCAGTCATCAGGAAATAGATAGCTGTCAGGGTCGAAACGTAGACTTCTACTACATCCTACCAGCTTCTACCCCGTGCCGGATTCATACAGCTGTCTTAGAAGCATGGTCTATAATCGACCCAAACTTGGTATGGGAGAAGTTGTCGTTCAAACGTCTAGTTAAACCACTATTAAAAAGGAAGGAACCAAACGTAATTTACGCTCTGGCAAAGTGAGATATAAGCTCAAGATAAAACGGGCTTGATTTAAATCAGTGACCAACTCGTATATTATGTCATGCCACCGCTCACCTGACCCTGGTCTTTTTGGGCCCTTTTTTGACTGTCGCTCTTTTATTTACCCTTAGGAGGTTGCCCACCCCTTCCTCCCCTTCCCATCCCGTTGGTCTTGACGAAGACCCGCGTCGCAAGGGTAATCATCCCTGCAATATTCAGGGTCGAAACATAGACTTCTACTACATCCTACCAGCTTCTACCCCATGCCGGATTCATACAGCTGTCTCAGAAGCATGGTCTATAATCAAATGGATTGATTAATACTTCTTTGACCCTTGACAAGGGGATCAATCAAATTTTTGTGTGTGGATATAAAGAAGTACATATATTGATGTTCTATTGAAGATTGTTTTTTCTCAATACACCTTCACTACATCCCTTCACAGCACACCCCTCCTTCCACTTCCCTATTACCTGTGGGCACTTTTAATTCTACGAAAATGTATAAACCTTTGTACAATGTATAACCAGTGACCAGGTTTTCAGTACAGTGTGAATTAAAACATTGTACCTTCAAATTGTATTGTTTTTTTTCCATTTGTAACAAAGTATTGTCTTTACTATTTTGGTCATAATTCTTCCCCCTTTCCCAGTCTGGGACCCCTCTATCTATAACATTCAATCACCCAGGTCCCAGGACTATTAATGGGTTAACCCTGTTTATTATAACATTCAATACACATCAGGCAGGCACAGAGACACGTAGCACACAGAAATGCCCACTTCTAAAAATGGCATTTCTAAAATATTGATAATAAATCTGCACACACCATTACGGAGCATTTATTATCACTATTCCAAACATACCAAACTTGATCCCGCTGCCTCTCTCTTATATCAGGAATTATCACTGACACACTTATCAGGGAATCCCCAATGCTTTCCTATGAGAGGGCAGCCTCACAGCAGTGAAGAAAACAAAATGGCTGTTTGTCACTACCAGGACATGACATACAGTTAAGGCACATGTCCTACCTTCTACCTGCAATGCACCCTGCTCATAGTGCTAGCTAGGGCCTACATCAGGGGTGACTGACATTTAGTAAAAGGGGAGTCACAGACGTGGCACCCACTTTGCGTGCCACGCCAGAGTGGCAATCAACTGCGCATGCAGGCCCTGCATGGCAGAGGCCTGAGACAGGTTTGAAATAATAATAATAATACTGAGATTTATTAAGCGCGACAGTTACCCCCAAAACAGGGTGTCCCGGCGCTAGAAACATCAGGTGATAAAGCGACAAAATGAGTAGTACGCCTATTGATCCTTCATAGGAGCTACCCTGAAGAGCCACGTCTTCAGGGTCCTTTTAAAACAAGATTCTGACTTGGCATTCCGTAAGAAGACTGGTAGGGCATTCCATAGAGCTGCTGTTCTGACCGGGAATGCTCTCCCGCCTAGCCGAGATTTCTTAAAACGTTGGGTCTGTAGCAAGTTAAGAGAGTTTGAGCGCAATACCCGGTTTTGCTTGTAGGAGCATAATCTTTCCTTCAGATAACTTGGGCACTTTCCGTTCAGATCCCGATAGGCCATTGTCATAGCCTTGAATATGATTCTTTTCTCCACTCGAAGCCAGTGGAGTTTATGTAAATACGGAGAGACCTGGTGACAGAATGGTATACGGCAAACCAGTCTCGCAGCCGCATTTTGAATAATCTGAAGGCATTGGATTGCATATTTAGGGAGGCCAAGATACAGAGCATTGGCATAGTCTAGCCTAGACGTTACTATAGTATGTACTACTGTTTTGCGGCAATCTTCTGGTAGAAAATGCAAGACTTTCCGGAGATTTTTTAATTTGCTGAAACAGGTCACAGAGACCTGTTGTATTTGAGCTGAGAAGGCGAGATTCGCTTCCCATTTCACTCCTGAGTTGCGAATAGAGGTGGGATGGTGGAGCACCCATTTCTAATGGCCACCATAGTGCTGACTCTGGCAAAGTTGCCTGCCCGAAAAACAGAACCTCTATTTTGTCCACGTTTAACTTTAATTTATTAGAATTCATCCAAATGGCTATATCGCGTAGGCATCCCTTGAAATACTTAAAGCATCCACCGTCTGCTCTTTCAAAGAGAAAACCAACAGGGTGTCGTAGGCGTAGGAGATTACTTTCACTCCCCAATTGGCAATCAGGAAAAACAAAGGAGCTACGTAGAGGTTGAAAAATAGAGGACTCAGAGCTGAGCCCTTGGGCACCCCACACCATAGCTGTTTTGGTTGAGATTCATATGGCTTAAGGGCGACTTTCTGAGTGCGTCCCCTCGGATAGGAAGTCAGCCAAGTGAGTAATTTACCCTCAAACCAACTTCTTTTAGACGTTCGACCAAAATAGTGTGGTCAACAGTGTTGAATGCCGCAGACAGATCCAGGAGCACCAGCAATGCTGGTGCTCCTGAATCTAAAGACCTACTTATCGACTCTGCCACCTCCAGGGGAGAATAAGTCTCCCTACTAAGTCCTGCTCGAAAGCCTGATTGAGTATCATGCAGAGCCCCATTCTGCTCAATAAATCTAGTCAATTGACGTTGAACCAATTTTTCCAACATTTTTCCAGGGGCGGGTAATAAAGAGATGTGTCGCAGATTTTTTAGATCACCCAGGTCTCCATTTTGTTTCTTTTTCAGCTGGAGAAGTGTCGCATGCTTCCATTTATCTGGGGAGATGCCTGTTTCCAGAGAGGAATTCCAAATGTGTCGTAACCCATCCACCAGTGAAGCGGATAACATCTTCAATAATTTGGGAGGGCATGGATCATCTGGGGCTCCTGAATGGCATTTCTGAATTTCAGTTAGGACATCCTGTGGCAGAATTGGTGTAAACTCAGTCAGTCTGGGTATCTCCCCTACAAGCGGAGATTTATCCACTTTCACAGTGGCCTCTGTGGCCTGGAATGACTCATAGACCTTTAAGTTTTTATTATCAAAGTAGTTCGCGATCTTATCGCACAGAGCTGGGGATGGGGTTACTTCTGTCTCCAGTACCCTGGGCTTAAAAAAGATTGAACTACCTTGAAGACGTCGCTACTGGACTGGTTAGCACTTCGAATGCATGACGCAAATATGGTTTTGTCTAGCTGTTTTTATCTCCTTATGAAATACTTTTAAGGCTTTTTTATAAATTGCCTTCGATCTCTCACAGTAGCTAAGCCTCCATTGTCGTTCTAGTTTTTTGCACCTACTTTTGCTCTCCCTACGGGCATTGGAAAACCATGGGGCAGTAGGGGATAATATAGTTGATTTCACCACTCTGCCTGGTGCTACCGACTCCACCGCCGTAGCGATCCAGTGGTGTATCGATATTGCATCAGCATCGGGATAAGCCGATAAGCCGATAAACAGAGGGGATTGTCTTGCAAAATGGAGCTTAGTGCTGTCCCGATCAAATTTTTCTAATTTCTTTTAAGCGTAAGACGTGTTCCTTTTACTTGCCCTACATTAGTTAGAGTGATGGAAAAAGGAACCAGATAGTGATCTGACCATGTCAGAGGAACGGAAGTATCCATAACAATAGTGGTCCAATTGGAGAAAACTAAGTCCAGGGTATGCTCCCCTACATTTGTGGGATGGGAAACCCATTGTTTGAGATTAGCCCCCGCTAATGATGTAATTAACTGCTTTGCTTGCGTGCAGTTCAAGTCGTTTACATGCAGGTTAAAATCTCCCAGGTCCAGAAAATTAGTATACGTTATTTATTTTTGAGCAATTAAATTACAGATCGTATGAAGGGCAGGCACTACACAATCAGGTGGTCTGTAAATAAGAATCCCCCCAAGAGAAGACGTGGAGGTCAGTTGTAAACAGTAATTTATGCCTTCAATGCCCTTCGGTGGGTGGCGCAATCAGTGCTGCAAACCTACCAGTAGCATTTAATTTACTAGCCCTGGGTATATGAGATACCACATTACTGGGGACTGATAGGTAAATTAAATTAGCCAAACAAGTGTAGACCAATCTTACCACATTTCACCACAGATAGCACACGCACTTTACACTGGACAGCAATGCTAAAGTGCCCAGAGTCCTAAAACCACCAACACCAGGTCAGAAAAAAAAGACTAGGAGGAAGGCAAACAGTTCAGGGATGTCCCGGCAAAAAGGGCCAAGTACAACAATTATTCATAGTGGTGGGGCAGCTGTGGTAATTAGAAGAATGCTCCTGAAGATTTGTGATGGACAAGGGTCAGATGGGAAGCCGACTAGCCTGCTGACTTTGACCAGATCCATAAATTCACTTTGTGATAGTTGTTTAAAGGAATACAGAGGCTGAGTGAGCCTTATCTCAGAGGGCATTCTTGAAAATGGGTTTGTGCTGGTGGTTTTCCTATGTTTTAACCCCTACCATGCGGCCGCGATTCTGCACCTGTGCGGCAGAATCGCGAGTGGGCGGGTTTATGACGGCCCCCAGCCGTCATCAGCACACAAGCCCCGTAGTGCATGATGGCTGGGGGCTGTCATCAGCATGGAAGGGGTTAAATAGGAGTCCAACATGTCTGCCTTGGTTGTGTAATGATTTGTCATTTCTTTTTGTAAATGCATGAGTCAAAGGGATTAGCTCCTTCTTTGCACTTAGGCTTGTTTGATTTTGATATATACAGTCTCCACACCAACATCCCACAGGATGAGGCTATTCGAAGTGATTGATCACGCTTGATTTAAGGCCTAGATATCAAAAGCTACGTGCACATTTCATGACTGACTGTGCACAGATGGCACTGAACAAAACATTTTTGGTAAGACGCTTCTTTCGTTACTGAAGGCCGCAACTGCAGCACTGCTGCAAAACCGGCCCCTACCGCTCCAAAACAATCTCCCACCCTTCCAGCCTGCTATGGAAATGCCAGATGCCCGCTACGGCCAGTCCAGCCCTGAGCATTCGTTTTCTTCATCTCTGGCATCGTTGAAAATCAGGGCACTCTTTAATTGACGATCTTCAGCAAACCTACTGAGGATAACACCTTACTGCTTCACAATATCTATCATCTTCTAAACTACTGGACACTTTACTATAGAGTCAACTTTTGGAACCTTGGCACCATTGAGCCAATAAAGATACTTAAGTGAAGCATAGATTAATAGGTTTTGTACATTAAATTACTTAAGAGGGGCTATCCTGAAAGAATGTTTGCAATATTACTCACAATATTACTCACAGCGGGCTTGGTGTTCCAAAAGGAATGCTTTCTTTAAAAGAACGATATTCAAACACGGTCTGTGGCTTTGCATTTGGTTCACACAGAATACTGATGAACAAGATATTTCTTAAAACATGCCACTTACTGACTACAAAATGGTGGAATCTGTGCTTGCATTCAGAAACACAAAATCCATGGAACCATTTAGTCATGACATTCAAAGAAATGACCAAAAGCGACCAATCGCTGAATTATGGGCCATAGACCCTATCAATATCCAATAGCGTCATTGTGCGTCCTGTGGTGTGTGGACAAAATATTAGAAAAAAAAAATTGAGTGACATAAACATTTTTTGCAGAAGTATCCAGGAGAGAAATATTGTGAAGGTAGATTCCAAGGGTAAGCAAATGTACGCTACACATACCCTTCCCTTCTCGATATGTTGGTCCTCGGTAATTTTGCAACAAGATATTTTGTCACATGACAATATTGTGTCTTAGAACCGCATGCACTACTGCTAATAAATGCAGAGCACTTGAATATTACATTTCCAAGTGGCAGCTTATAGGCTCACAGGTTGTGAGAGTAAGAACTGTATATGCCTATAAAGGCCCTGTTTATGTAAGCTTAACTAGTATACTGGCAAATATACACAGGAGGTCACAGGCCGACAATTCCAGCATCAGTCGTGAATATGATACAATGTTGCTAACGCACCTCCAGCTGAACATTTTTTGGGAAATTAATCTTCCTACAAATGATTTTTCAAGCATGGTAATTAAGACTGTTCAGATCTTGAAGAGAGGAACTAGTGTTGACAAACTTCTCACTTTAAAAGAAAACCCATAGATCTACAGAATCGAGTATTTTCATAAAAGATTGACCAACGTTGTTGAGCAGATTGTATTGAATGACAGATGTTGAGTTTTATTTTACGTGTTCCCTTGATGCGGTAGTTATTTATGTATTTATTTATTTATTAAATGGTTGCCCCATATTAAAAATACATATGTATTCAGATTCGGCCAATAAAATAATGAATTGAAACATTTTTAAACATGATCCGTGTTGTCGGTCATACGCCACTATGGAGTGTGCACTTGAGTAATTAGCACCTACTGTCATTAGCCTTGTTCCTGAGGGATCTGGAGCAATTAGCGCACGTGCTGCTCGTTTTCCCGTCGTTCCCCTGGGCGCGGACTTCTTTCAAAAGACTCCGCTCACCTATGTGGGTGCACACAGCGCCCTCTTACCGAGAGCAGCACAGTGTGGGCTGAGCCCACCCACACACTGGCGTGGGAGCACCCCCTGTCCACTGACACAGCAGGAGGGAGGGGTGAGTGTCCGGGGTCTGTGCAGACACCCAGAAGGACACTCAGTCTCCCGGAGCAAAGAGGCCCTCCGCAGAAGGAAGTGGGGATCTTTGCAGACACCTCAAGAAGGAATCACTCTGGGTTCCACAGACATCCAGAAAGGGCAGCCACTCTCCTGGAGGAGAGACGCTCAGTAGATGACACTGCCCTGAATGTGTGAAGTTACTCAGTCCCTGAGGACGCATGGACTTCGGAGCGGTCCAGCTGCCAATTCACAGACCGTTTTCCAAAGTGCACAATCGGCGCAGAGCAGACTGCAGCTCTAAGCAGGGGCTCTGAGGGGTGAGCTGTGAGGTGCAGGAACAGGTCTTCATTCAGCATCACATACACGTATCCCGCGCTGTCCCTGCAGATCGCCTGAGGGTGCAGTCTGGACACTGAACTGAGAGAACGCCTGTGCCTGAAGCCATTGGCTGCTTAGGGGCACGCCCACACCGCCCAGGAATCTACAGGTAAGACCCATAGAAATGTGGGAGCCGCAGATTAAAATCCTAGCAAGTGGTATCTATTTATAGCTCTTTCTAAGTGACGTCAAGACTGAGATTTCACGGGCCTTGTTCAGTGAATGAGCCCGGAAGGCCGGCGCATGAATAATATATATATATATATATGTAGATCTAAAAACACTCATTGAGATCACATGTAATATGAATACTCTAGACTTCACATTTACGTAAACAAATTTAAGAAATACTCTGGTCAGGTTGAAAGGCGCTTTCTTCACGTCTGCAGCGCTGTGAAGTGGCCGTGAGGCACTACAATTGTCCCAGCACAAAGGCCTAAACAAATAGAAAGGTGTATAAATATATAACACGTTATAGTGACACCAATATGCATCCAGCATCATGAAAAACAATGTTAAAATGACTGTTTCAGTTCTCAGCTCAATCTACGCCCCATGAGGGGCAGTAGGTTAATATAACCTTTGACTTTACGGAACGTTATGCTGTGAGTATATAAAACATTCAATGAAAGAGACGTATCTTAAAACAAAGACAATGCATAAAAGGTGGTACCCGAGGGCAGCACATGTTATGGCAATGTGTCTGAGGTTCGCCTAAAAGCAGAGGTGATGTACTCGGTAAGTGCGCGCACCACACACGTGCAGTGCAGCACAAAGCATACACGTAAGAAAGGAGCATGCCGGGTATTTGAAGCGTGAGATTCTGGATGGCAGACTAACAGAAAAAAACAGAAACTGCAGAACATGTGCAAATCACACTTTAAAAATGTATCAATTCATTGTGAAAAGATGTCCAATGCAAAATTATTTTACAGACATGGACGAAGAAACAGTGCAACCCCCCAATAAACTAATTGCACTCAATGGCATAACATTGACATAGTGGAAAAGACTTAAACGACACACACTACAAAGAAGGCGGTGATAACACTTCTCACGATGCACAGGGATGCTAAAGCAATGATTATAGGATGCAGGATAGTAACACCGACCGTGTACCTGTTACGTGAACATTCTGCGTCAGGGCTCCTGTCTTCAACTTTTCACTTACACATTTATTGACAGATATTCATCTTTATTTGATTATAAAAAATAATCATAAGAGATAGAAACATATGTTAAAAGGAGCACCATAATTCTTATTATAAAGAAGCACAGAAAACATTAAAACCATTATTAAGCACATACCGGTTCAATTCATCCAATTTAAAATTTGCATAAACACATAAAATCCGAATAAGATCAAAACCCCAGCCTAGCATGTATGCCGTTATTACTATGCACACAATATTTTGTTCAAATATGAGGCGCCTTTTAAATAGCCGATTACTGCCGTCGTCACCACCTGATCGAGTAATAGTTGTAAATATAAAAAGGCAGATCGATATTGAGTGAAACCCCTCACTTTAAAAAGTGGTAATAATTATCTTCTACAAAGAAATTCATGGTGTGTATAAAATAGCACCAGATGTATTAGGTTCTGAGGGAACGGTCATCACAAGGACAAATTAAAAGAGCCTGTGGATCGAACTGGCCCGGCGGGAAGCAAATCATGGTACGGATAGTACCCAAGCGAAATTTGGTGGGTAAGGATCTATCCGAGGGGTGCTTAACTATCGTAAGATAATTTTCAGGGCCACTAGCAGATTTCAGCAGCAGGGAAGATCTGGTGGAGTTTTTCATCAGCGCGCAAGCTTCCTTTTCCTCATTGGCCTCATTTAAAAAAAATTCCATGAAAACTCTACGATCTCCCTTTTTAAGGAGGCGTGGCCTATCAAAGATATCCATCCGATCGAGGGAATGGGCCACGATTTAGTGTAATTAATCCACGGTAGTTTAAGACCGTAGGTGCATTCCATGCAGTCCACAACCACACTCCTGTTGGACCACAGGCTCTCATTAGTCAAAACAGAGATCCATATAACAGTGGACATTATACAATCTGTTCTTTGGGACAGTTATTTCAATATATGCTAACCAGCGGCAAAAGAATGTACTGAGTCTGAAATTATGAAAAATTCAGGGGCATATTACCAAGGGACTTATCGCCGCTTTAGCGGGACTTTTTCCAGTTAGCGACAGCTAATAGGCGATAGCGGGCATTTAGGGGCCCAATTTGCATGTCAGCGATAATTATCGCTAATGACATGCAAAGTGGGCGTGCCAAGATGTTAGCGACTGGAAACAGTCGCTAACATCGCTATCCCCTATTTCCAACTTTTGGAAATAATCGCGCTAAGCGCGATTATCTCCAAAAGCTAACGCCTGCCCAGAGCAGTTCTTAGCCATGTTATCCAATGGTAGGTGGATAACATGGCTAAGAGCATTTGTTCGGTAAAGCATGAATATCGCTGACTTTTCAGTGATATTCATGCATTTCGGCCGGTTTCTATCGCTTAGGAGGTAAACCTTGGTAATACCAAGGCTCCTAAGCGATAAAAAGGGGCGAAGCTCGGCGATATTATTTTGGCCACTAATCAAGCTTAGCGATAATTATCGCTATAGCTTGGTAATATGCCCCTCAGTGCTGTGTCCTAGCGACATAAGGCGGTATCACATGATGTGAGCATTGGGGAGGGGGTAGTGTAGGTCCTGAGTCATCTGATAAGGCTATCTCAAATCATATACTGTCCTCAACGTAAACCTCTCCAAAGGTGTAGTGAAGGTAACTCACTTCCTCGGTGTGAGACTCTTTTCTCCAAGGTGAACTTTGCCCTTTGCCTTTTCGAGTAGGGACAGAATTTGCATACAGCAAGGTAAGGCAGGAGCTTTAGAGCAACATCCATTGTATTGTGTTATATGAGAATTGCATTTACATAGTGCTTACTGTCCCTTAAGAGGTCTTGAAACACTTTACCGTAAGTAGCTTCTCCAGAACCAAAGGATAGTTTTTAATCCAGTGGTTATTGGGATTAGTCAAATTCTGTCAAGGTAATCCATTGAAGGATTTATTCCAGTTTCTTTGTGGTGGATTAAAATGAGTTGTGTTGATCATTAGTGGGGATTATGCGAGTTCACAAAAATACTTACTGGGATGAATAGGGTGAATAAGTGTTGTTAGGCTAGAGAAATATGATTTAAAGGAAGATAGGTTATTATCTGTGAAATGAGGTGCAAGTCATTTATAGAAATACATTAATAGATATCAAAGGCAGATAGGCATGTCATTTAGAGTATAATATATTCAGAAAAAAGAGGCATGCAGAAGATGGAAGGCAGACTTCTAAATACTGTCATAAAGTATGACTTTCAATTATCAAACCCAAGAGCATCAGGCTCCTGTGCAACATACACAAAAGAGCAATAGTTTCTCCCCCACTCTGTATTTTGGTGTGGGTGAAACCCCTGGCCCATTGGGATATATAGGCTTCCATGAGACTGGACCACTCAAAGACTGAACTAACTATTATAGGGTCCTTCAGAACTTCCGTCAAGTGCCACAACACAAGGTGATGCTATTCGCTGTCTCTGCAGGGATCGGGACCAGGAACCACAGCATGCAGCAATCCCTTGGAATGTAATACCCCTATCTACACTCAGCAGTAGTATGTGCAATGTATGCAAAAATAATTATATATATATATATATTCACTGAAAAAACCATAGGTTATAGACCATATATAGTTAGGAATTAGCATTTAAAAAACCTTATTTTACTCACACAAAACCATTGAAATTCCATATATAGTTAGTTGCACTAACTATATATCGCGCACCTGCAATCCACTGCTGATGATGTCACATATTACATCATTCATGACATGGTCAGTGACATCACTGATGACATCACTGATGACATCTCAAATGACATCACTGATGACATCACTGATGACAACATCCAGTGACTGTATGTTTCTGTAAAGTTAAAATGTGTCTTACATATTGAAGAATGAGTGGAAGTATAAGTGTCTGGACAAAGGATTTAGTAGGTGCATGACTGAATGTATGAGTGAGTGATTAAATGTGTCTCACTGAGTGCATGGGTTAGTGACTAAAGTGTCTTAATTTGTGCATCATTATGTCTGTTGTTCTGTAAACTGCTGCATGTGTTGATCAGTAGCTATATGTTTAACTATATGGGTTACTGATTGATTGTCCAAGTATTTGTATGGGAGACTGAGTGTGTGTGTGGCTGGCTGGGAGGTGTGTGACTCTGTGCAGATCAATGTGTACTTATATCAATGATTGTGTAACAAGGTAAGTATGTGTTAGTATATGTTTGAAAATGTAAGGTGCTCTATGTTTAACTGTATAGACAAGAAAATGGAAGTGTGATTGATTCTTTACAGGACTGACTAGGTGTGTGAGTAACTCCATGGATGAGTGGCAGAGTGTGAGTGTCTGTATAGGTGTATGAGTGCATATGATAGTGTTGTAAAGATGAGTGATTGTATGTATGAATGATTGTATGGGTGAATGAGTGAATGTGTGTGTAGACGTAGGAATCAGTGAGTACATATGTAGTAACTAGTATTGGTGTGTCAATGGTTTCAAAAATTATACTCTGTATTTAACACTGGGTGAAACAGAGGTTATATTAAAATGTGAGGAGATGCATTGTATTGTCACATGAATGATATCATCAGTGATGTGGTCATTGATGTCAAATGAGATGTCATCAGTGATGTCATCAGTGATGTCATTTGAGATGTCATCAGTGATGTCATCAGTGATGTCACTGACCATGTCATGAATGATGTAATATGTGACATCATCAGCAGTGGATTGCAGGTGCGCGATATATAGTTAGTGCAACTAACTATATATGGAATTTCAATGGTTTTGTGTGAGTAAAATAAGGTTTTTTAAATGCTAATTCCTAACTATATATGGTCTATAACCTATGGTTTTTTCAGTGAATTTTCAAGGTTTTGTAAATGCTAATTCCTAACTATATATGGTCTATAACCTATGGTTTTTTCAGTGAATTTCAATGGTTTTTTAATAGCAAATATCATAAGCTGTCGAATGTCAAGTACGTGGTAAGTGAAAACATTTTCGTGTTTATGCACACTGATCTGCTTTGAATGGTGCCCCCCCCCCTCATTTCTATTAGGAGTACTCTCTCTTTGCACATAGTGAAGGGTAGTTAACGCAGGCCTTTGCCCCCGTTGTAATACTTCGTGCCTGCTTCTCTCTCCATTTGATTGATTGTTATCCAAGTATTTAATGTTTTAGAATTGGTTCTCTTTGGTTCATTCTCTATTTACAAACAAACACAGAGTCGCAATACTCTGTTTAGTCTTTGCAGATAACGAAAAATCGTGTAAAAAAAAAAAGAAAAGGAATCGAGCAAAATCAGTAGGCCACTAATGGGATCTCTTTTTGACCTCGCTAAAATAGAAACATTAGGAACAACCCCTCATGACAAATACAAAACTAGTGAAATGAACTGAACTCCACACAATGATGGCTGCAAAACAGCTCGGCTCCGCCACCCACCCCGCCCAAAATAACGATAAAGAGCGGCTGCCATGATTGGTTGCGGAATGGCCACGACGGAGCTACGAAATGGTACTGCTCTCATGCTAACCCCAGCTTCAGTCTGAAACATCCAGAAACACTGTAGACTACCAATTCGATCACTTCCGGTAGCGCCCCAATGTAACCCGGTAGAGAAGAACTAGCCCTCCCCTCTTTGACTGATGTTTCTTGTTGCCTGTCCCTTCTGTTGTCATTTAACAGAACTATTTAGCCTGCTAAAAGGGGTTGTGTTCCGACCGCTGGTTGGTGGAGACATTTTGACTATATTCTGGACCTGCGTTGTCGCGTAATGCGTCATATGACGCGCCGCGTTAGCGCATCCGGAAGTCATCCGGGGCGCGCAGCGCGTAACGTAAGCATAACAAGTCATGTGACTTGTTAATAAAACTTTTCATTGGTTCATTTTACTTTTCTTATTCTAATGATGAAAGGCTTGGTCATATGACCTAAAAATTACGCTTTTTATTACTTCTGAACATTATTTTTTCTTAAATATATGTTATAATGTTCCAGGCTAATGTACTTTCCCGGAAAATTTACAACTGTCCTGCAAGGAAAATATATTCTTTTTTCGAGAAAAAGAGCGTTTCTTTGTCCCATGACGGAGCCGTTGAGCAAAAGAGGGTCGACCTGCTGTCTTAGTCGCCGATACGCCTGAATATGAGATTCTTATCGATCACTTTATGTTGCAGGAATAGAAAACACAACAGCCCTTGACCATTTATCTTTACTGCGTTCCTTCGTATTATACCTTTTACCCTTCATGTAATTGGTCTGCTTTATTTCACTTGCCTTTTAATGATTCTAAAACAGTGACTATTATTAAAAACGTTACCAATGTATATACTACTACCATGTTTTCTTTTAAAAACCTTTATTGTGAAAATTTCATTATACAAATACGAGCCTATAACCACGTGGGCCGGCCACGGAGCAAACTGTAATCGTATATGATGAGTAGACATTTACACTGTAGAGGAACGTAACGGGCGGGCCATTAGGTTGCAAGAACTAAGGTGTCTAACAGTTACGGAATCGGTGGACGTACATTTTATAATTAAAATACGACAGGGCCAGTTACAATAAAATTATCTAGATATACATTTGCGGGCAAGTACCATGGGTGACGTTAATTCGAACTTTCAATAGTACAGTAATCAATAACACATCAGAACTTAATATCAATAGGGATGTCGAAATATTCAATCAATTCTCGTCCCCGCCCGCCATGTGCTTCAAAACTGCATACGTATCTCGTGATTTCAAGGTTCTGCAACCAGTACACAACAAGGAGTTACGAGTCCCATTTATTCCGGCGCCATTTTGGGCGAGGACGGGCAGGTCCAGGATATAGTCAAAATGTCTCTACCAACCATCGACTATGATGATGTTCATATGCTGTATTTATTAGAGTAACACTCATCTGTCCACATGAAATTAATTTGCCACAATCTAAACATGTCATTTTAATCTTTCCAAAGTTCTTCTAAATATTTGGGACCGTTTCCCTTGCCTCTGATGCTGTCAGTGCCACTTCTTTGATGAATGTACTAGCAGGTCAGGGGTTCTCCTCCAAATCTCTCTTTTATGCAGCACTATAATTAATTGGTGCCACCTCTCCATATGACGATGCATGGTATAGTTACCATAACTATATTTTTTTTCGGTTCCTCTGGAGAGTTCATCGTGGCAGATGAAGCGTGTAACGTACCGGGCATTTACCTTTTTTTGCATGTACAGGAAAGGAAAAAAAAATCGAGCGTCCGAGTTCTAAGGTGTCCCAGGGCCATTTTAGTGGACCAGGCCCAAATCCAAAGAACAGGCCGCCATTTTGAGAGTCCTGTTGCAGCCGCCTGTCGCTGTAGCATCAAGAGCAGCCGAAACTCAGCTGAATGGCAACTGAAACGGTAAAGGGGCGCCCCACTACAGCAGACGAGCCTCCACCTAGGAAGGCCCGTTCACGCCGCCTCCCCCCCCCCCCCTTCGGGCACCCCACGCCGTTATTCGGAGCAGTATTGTAGGATGGCCACACCAGTGCGGCAACTTGCTAGACATCATCTCGTGGTAACCGAATCTCAACGCCTTGTGGTGTCTTCTATTCAGAAAACATTGTTATGCTGCCTTCGACCTATTCGCCGCAAGTGCGCACACAACTCAACTGCATAGCTTGCTAGACACCACCTCGGTGCCATCCGGATCTTGGAATCTCAGCGCCTTTTGGTGTCTTCTCTTCAGAAAATATTGTTGCGCTGCCTTTGGCCCCATTCGCACATCGGTCCGCTACTGACGCCATCTCACAGGCTAATGGGGCGCCCCACGCCGAGTTTCAGCATTGTAGGATGACCACACCAGTACAGCAACTTGCTACACATCACCTCGGTGCCATCCGGATCTCGGCGCCCCACTGCAGATGAAGTGCCTCTCAACTATGAAACCACCACGGTGACATCCGGATCTTGGCGCGTTGTGCTGCCTTCGGCCTATTCGCACATCGGTCCGCTACTGACGCCATCTCACAAGCTAATGGGGCGCCCCACGCCGAGTTTCAGCATTGTAGGATGACCACACCAGTACAGCAACTTGCTAGACATCACCTCGGTGCCATCCGGATCTCGGCGCCCCACTGCAGATGAAGTGCCTCTCAACTATGAAACCACCACGGTGACATCCGGATCTTGGCGCGTTGTGCTGCCTTCGACCTATTCGCACATCGGTCCGCTACTGACGCCATCTCACAGGCTAATGGGGCGCCCCACGCCGAGTTTCAGCATTGTAGGATGACCACACCAGTACAGCAACTTGCTAGACATCACCTCGGTGCCATCCGGATCTCGGCGCCCCACTGCAGATGAAGTGCCTCTCAACTATGAAACCACCACGGTGACATCCGGATCTTGGCGCGTTGTGCTGCCTTCGGCCTATTCGCACATCGGTCCGCTACTGATGCCATCTCACAGACTAATGGGGCGCCCCACGCCGAGTTTCAGCATTGTAGGATGACCACACCAGTGCACCTTACTAGACACCACCTCGGTGCCATCCGGATCTTGGCATCTCAGCGCCTTGTGGTGTCTTCTATTCAGAAAATATTCTTGCGCTACCTTTCCCCATTCACACATCGGTCCGCTACTGACGCCATCTCACAGGCTAATAGGGCGCCCCACGCCGAGTTTCAGCATTGTAGGATGACCACACCAGTACAGCAACTTGCTAGACATCACCTCGGTGCCATCCGGATCTTGGCATCTCAACGCCTAGTGGTATCTTCCATACACAAAATATTGTTGCGCTGCCTTTGGCCCCATTCGCACATCGGTCTGCAACTGACACCATCTCACAAGCCAACAGGGCGCCCCACGCCGACTTTTACCATTGTAGGATGGCCACACCAGTACAGCAACTTGCTAGACATCACCTCGGTGCCATCCGGATCTTGGCATCTCAACGCCTAGTGGTATCTTCCATACAGAAAATATTGTTGCGCTGCCTTTGACCCCATTCGCACATCGGTCCGCAACTTAGACATCACCTCGGTGCCATCCGGATCTTGGCATCTCAGCGCCTTGTGGTGTCAGTCAGAAAATATTGTTGCGCTGCCTTTGGCCCCATTCGCACATCAGTCCGCTACTGATACCATCTCACAGGCCAACAGGGCGCCCCACGCCGACTTTTACCATTGTAGGATGGCCACACCAGTGCCACAACTTGCTAAACACCACCTCGGTGCCATCCGGATCTTGGCATCTCAGCGCCTTGTGGTGTCTTCTATTCCGAAAATATTGTTGCGCTGCCTTTGGCTCCATTCGCACATCGGTCCGCTACTGCCGCCATCTCACAGGCCAACGGGGCGCCCCACGCCGACTTTCAACATTGTAGGATGGCCACACCAGTGCGGCAACTTACTAGACACCACCTCGGTGCCATCCGGATCTTGGCGCGTTGTGCTGCCTTCGGCCTATTCGCAGATCGGTCCGCTACTGACGCAAACTCACAGGCCAACGGGGCGCCCCACGCCGACTTTCAGCATTGTAGGATGGCCACACCAGTGCTGCAACTTGCTGGACACCACCTCGGTGCCATCCGGATCTTGGCGCGTTGTATTGCCTTCGGCCTATTCGCACATCGGTCCGCTACTGACGCCGCCTCACGTGCCAACGTATTTTCTCCGCATTTTATACCCTATGCCGCATAACAGGTCATGTGACTTGTTTATAAAACTTTTCATTGGTTCATTTTACTTTTGGTTTCCTAATGATGGAAGGCTTGATCATATGACCTAAAAACAACACTTTTCATTGAATGAAAACTTTTTTTTTTTCCCAAACGATGAAAGCCCCACCTTGTTTCTGGATGTTTCAGACTGAAGCTGGCTTCAGCATGAGAGCACCACCATCTCGTAGCTCCGTCGTGGTCATTCCGCGAGCAATCATGGCAACCGCTCCCCACCAGAAGCCTACAGGAGTCGGGGCCCCCAAAACTTTTGATAAATCCTCAAGGCGGAGGGGACGCTTTCGAGAATGGGGTCCAAGACCTAGCAGACAAGCGTCCGATTTCCAAGGTGTCCCAGGGCCATTTCAGTGGACCAGGCCCAAAAAGGAAAGAGCCTGCCGCCATTTTGAGAGTCCTGTGACAGCCGCCTATCGCTGCACCGCAAGAGTGGGCGCAACTCAGCTGAATTGCGGTTTTTGACACAGTGGACCAAAAACGGACGGAATGGCAACTGAAACGGTAAAGGGGCGCCCCAGTACAACAGATGACACTCCACCTGGAGAGGCCCGTTCACGCCGCCTCCCCCGGGGCGCCCCACGCCGTTATTCGGAGCAGCATTGTAGGATACCAAAACCAGTGCGGCAACTTACTGGACATCACCTTGGTGCCATCGTTCTGCTGCCTTGGAACTATTCGCACAACAGTTTGCTACTGATGACCCACCCCCCGCGACGCCCCACGCCAGAAATCTGGACGTTGTGCTGCGTTGGGACTATTCGCACAGCCGACCGCTACTTCGTTGTTTTTCCCTAAAAATGTTTATATGTTATTACTGTTTTTGTTTTCTTGTATATATTTATAAGTTATTAAAGTTTTATAATCTTACTACTTTGTTGGAGTGCTATATATTTTTAATGTGACACATAATTGTAAAAACTTTGATGTACAAAGAGTCATCCCTGGAATCTTCCGCTTCAGGCTCGGTCCCCTCCCCAATCACAATACAGGATGGTTTTCAGATAATAGGAACGTGTCTGCTGTGACGGATCTCATCGAGTGTGGGCCTTGATCTACTATAACTCCTTTGAAGAGGGGTGATTCTTTACAGCTGGGGCCATAAACTACATCTGCAGGGCTAGCTGATACCCTAGGACCGGCCTGGACAATCGGACACAGAGGTAAAGGAGTGTCAGAGGGTGCGGTAGTGAATAGGGCGAAAGGGAGGTGTCGGGCGGGCACAGGGTGTGATTCTCAGGGAAGAGCAGCGCAGATGGGGGGTGGTTTATTACCCATGCATAAGACAGAGAGCGGGGGTGACCACTGCCTGGGGGAGATGCTTGCGAGGGTGGGGAGTCATGCTAAGGATCGACAGCGTGCACAGAGTGGGTCTGGTCAAGGCATCTAAAATGACTGCCGTGCACGACAAAAGTGTGGCATTTGAAAAAAGGCAAGATGGCGCAGACAATGTTTTTCAACACTTCCTGATTTCCTTCGAATCGAACGTTAACAGACGTTGGGGCATATTACCAAAGTTAAGCGATATTTATCCCTAACGATGCTTAGCAACGATTTTTTTACCGCTAAGCATCGTCAGAAATTATCGCAGATAAACCTTGCTATTATCAAGGTTTATCGCAAATACGATAAAAAATGACCGCAATGCATTAATATCGCTGAAAACTCAGCGATATTCATGCATTACCGAGCTAATGCTCTTAGCCATGTTATCCACCTCCCATTGGATAACATGCCTTAGAACTGCTCAGGGCAGGTGCTAGCTTTTGGAGATATTCGCGCTTATCGCGAATATTTCCAAAAGTTCATAATAGGAGATAGCGATGTTAGCGACTGTTTCCAGTCGCTAACATCTTGGCATGCCCACTTTGCATGTCATTAGTGATAAATATCACTCACATGCAAAGTGGGGCCCAAGATGGTCGCTATCTCCTACTAGCCGTCGCTAACTGGTGTTAGCAACAGCTAGGTAATACAGATATAATTTTATCTCCGCGAAGCGGAGCGCTGTTACAGATATATATCTTTTTTTGAACGTTAATTTCTCAAAATCCACTGGAGCACATATATTGAGACCTAGCAAAGGCACATCGGACTACCAGTCCCTACAATTTTGCCAAGTTTCGTGCAAATCCATTCAGCAGTTCGATTATTATTATTATTTTTTTTTTTGCCTCGCGGGGCCCTTTTAAAACCTCCACATCAAACCTAAGAGGTCAAGGAGGATCTACTATGCCCCCTTATGGTCATTTGCCCCTTCGCTTTGGCCTCCTCTTGTCTCTCGATCCTACTGAGAGACAAGATGGCGGCCGCTACGGACTGTTTGCAATGTTTACAGACGCCGGAGAACCAATCAGCTTCGCAAACCTCCGTTACGCGAAGCGGAGCGCTGTTACAGATATATATCTTTTTTTGAACGTTAATTTCTCAAAATCCACTGGAGCACATATATTGAGACCTAGCAAAGGCACATCGGGCTACCAGTCCCTAATATTTTACCAAGTTTCGTGCAAATCCATTCAGCCGTTCCATTATTATTATTATTATTTTTTTTTGCCCCGCGGGGCCCTTTTAAAACCTCCACATCAAACCTAGGGGGTCAGCGAGGATCTACTATGCCCCCTTATGGTTATTTGCCCCTTCGCTTTGGCCTCCTCTTGTCTCTCGATCCTACCGAGAGACAAGATGGCGGCCGCTACGGACTGTTTGGAATGTTTACAGACGCCGGAGAACCAATCAGCTTCGCTTCACAAAGCTCCGTTGCGCGAAAAGTACGCGAACTGGAGCGCTGCCCGGTCCGCTGTTACAGATATATATCTTTTTTTGAACGTTAATTTCTCAAAATCCACTGAAGCACATATATTGAGACCTACAAAAGGCACATCGGGCTACCAGTCCCTACAATTTTGCCAAGTTTCGTGCAAATCCATTCCGCCGTTCGGGCTAAAAGTGAGGCCAACCGCCCTATGGAAAACTCAATGTTAAAAACACGTTTTGGGACCCCCCTTTTTTCTCGGCCCCCCCTTGACGAACCCCCCCCAAATTTTCAAGGGCTGCTCAGAAACAAAATGTGCCATTTTCCTGAAAATTTCAGCCAATTCCGTCCACAAACGCCAAAGTTATTAGACATAGAATTTTCAAAAATCCCATAGAGAAAAAATCCTAACTATATATACCTACTGGCGACCGCCAGTAGGTAATATATATATCTGTATCTATAGACATATATATTACCTACTGGCGGTCGCCAGTAGGTATATATAGTTAGGATTTTTTCTCTATGGGATTTTTGAACATTCTATGTCTAATAACTTTGGCGTTTGTGGACGGAATTGGCTGAAATTTTCAGGAAAATGGCACATTTTGTTTCTGAGCAGCCCTTGAAAATTTGGGGGGGGGGTTCGTCAAGGGGGGGCTGATCCAGCGGCCTATAGAAAATATATCATAAACAACGCTACACAATTTTATAACCTATAAACAAAATTCTATACTAAATATGGACCCATTTATAAACCTGACATATTTTGGGCCTACTGAATCAGGTGGTCAGATTAAATCTATATACACATTATCTACAAACTATATACACTTTTATACATCTGCGGAAAGAATATTGTCATTAGAATAAAACTTGACCATTTAAACGACCACCATTGGCGACGTGATCTAGCTAATAGTAACCTACACTTCTGAATAACCAAGACCAGCTTGTTTGTCAAAAGTAAGATTTTATTTACTAAATTATGGTATATAAGTTGATAGTTTTATAAATGAATTTTATTTGCAATAAAGCAAGCATGATTGTAAAGAAATATAAGAAAAATACAATTTAAGCAAGTAAATCAAATTTAAAGTGAATATATAAAGTTTAGCATTTCTAAAACCTAATTCCCTAACTGAACTAAATAGATAGAAATTAAAGAAAAGTTCTTTGAGGATTCTTACGTGCTCCACGCAAAGTCCAACAGCACATCACCCTCATCGGAAAGTCAGAAAGCAGCAGCCAGCCCATCCCTAAGGGCTTGACTTTTTATACCTTTCTACGCTAACTAAACTAGCAAAGGAAAGTTTTCAGAAATCTTCGACGTCCCATTGGCTAAGAGTGACAAGTGACATGTCACCCACTTTTCAAAACTTCCATTAAATCACATTTCTTAGAGACCATTGTCTCTTCCACGTGAAACCAGAAGCTTCCTGAGTTTGCAACAAATGTATAAAGTCATTCTCGCAGCGTCCATTGACTTTCAATTGACTTCCGCGGATGCCAAGTTAAGGACTGACAAAATGTTCTTTTTCGACCTTGGCCATGTCCGACAGAATGATGACAGCACATTAGTTTTTGCTTTGTGAACGCAGCTTTTGACGAATAATTTATTTCAGAATGGGCGTCTCGTGACTTTTGCAGAATTACAAGTCAGCTCTTTTCTGCGACTCAAGTGACTAGGCCCAAAAGCAGGCAACTTATGATTTCTAGTATAAAACAAACACAAGAAAAGTATTAATGTAAGAAATAATGTAGATTCTGTATCCACCCCAGGATTTACTAATTAATTAACCCACCCGATTAATCAAAATGTTACCTAGCCATTGCAAACAAATAAAGCAGCGTTTATATCTACCAGTCTCCGTTATTCCATGAGACTCATATGCACCTAGAATAGTAGAAATGACATCACACAGACAAGGAAAAGCAAAACAAGCACATGCTTCTTTTAAGTTTGCAGCAGTTATTAATGACAAAAACGAAAACAATAAATTATTTTATTATTTTGCACGAACAAAAAGATGCAACAATTATGCACGTTTATGAGCACACATGTTAGTCCCCCCATGTGTAAAGTTTAATCTAAGTTGTATTAGCACGACATATCACAAATCATTAATATTATTATTCATGTTATGGAAATATGACTTCGCGAGTTTAAACAAAATTTTGTTTTCTATCTCGCTCCATCAACTCCCTCATCTGGTGATTAACAAATCACCACACCAGCACTCAAAATTTTGATAATTTAAATTTCTAAGAAATCGATTCAAATTCATTTGTATCAGTAAACCTAAAAGTCTGTTTCTGCATAATCTTTGGAATTAGCATAACGCTCTCTATGTAACTCCTGTAATTCGATCTCTCTTTCTTCTTCTTTTCTGAGTTTATAGATTCTTTTCTTTTCTTTCAACTGTTTCTTTCTTTTATGTAACAAACAACCTATTTTGGTCAAAATAAAAATGAATACTATTATAATCAAAGGTGCCAGAATCTTGCCAAGAATTGAACTTCCGATATTATGAAACCAGTTTTTAATTGCTTGAAACCTTTTTGAAAGTTTCCCTGTAAAATCATCTTCTTCTAAAGGAATTATCTCTGAATGCATTTGTGTAATATTCTTAATATACATTTCAATATTCTTACTTTCATCAGGTATATATGTACAACAATGTTGTACATGTAAAATGCCACAGACTCCTCCCTCTTTTGCTAGGAGTATGTCTAAAGCAAGGCGGTCTTGAATTACCATGGATCTAATTGCAATAACTTCAACATTTACTAATTGAAATCCATCAGCTGTGTCAGTTGATAATCTATCAACTATAGTGGACAATTTTCTGATTCTCCCTGCATTTAGGGTTATACCAACAAAAGGTATTACAGCTTGAAAAATATCTCCCAGAACTTCAGTAAAAGTTTCTCTTTTAGCTCTATTTACATAATTATGAATTTTAAACAATCCTTCTGAATCTCTGTCAACATGAAACACTTTAGGAAAAACAATTCCCACATAACAAGTTCCATACCAGTGGTCCGGAAGGTTGTAGTAGGCTTTGTCACCACAAACAAAATAAATCCCAGGAAAGATAGGATCCTTTCCACCTTTAAATCCCCAACCTCCCAAAATCTGATAAGTATCTTCACAGTTACTTGCACCTACAAAATAATTATCAAAAAGTGTATTGTCTCTTCTAATGCAAAGCTTTCCACTAACTGGTTTGTCTATGTGAATTGCAATATTTTCAAGCATTTTGCCATTTAATTTCTCATCCTCTTTTTGCCAGAAAGCTGACTTAGTCTGCTTGACTAATTCATTCCTCTTATAAATTGCTCTTCTCTCCTCAACCATATTCAAAAATTTCTTTCCTTCAGCACTTAATTTACATGTTAGATTATTCTTATAAGCATACTCGTAAGTGAGTTCATTATTAACAAGGAAAAATTCTCTCATTTGTTTTGCTTTCTTATGCTTGTTTAAAACATTATCAATCTTAATATTTGCAAAAATTTCATCATAATTTGAATAGTAATATTCTAAACGTCCAGTTTGATAAAATAAACTAGTTAATACACTACATGTTACAGCATAAGTGAGAGGAAGCATATTATATGTTACTCCCTCAGAAACAGAAGCAGGTAACTTAACACAGACATAGCAGTCTTTTGCATCCATTACCTTAACATATTCACTCAATAGCTTTGTGAATGTATTACTTGAAAAATCACCAATTGATTTATCTTGATGAATGTTAGGCTGATGATCAATAACTTTTGTAGACGCACTATGTTTAGTTTGACTAACCAGAGCTTTGCTTGTTATGTTAACTTTGTGTAATTCTCTATTCATTTCTAAAGGGATAATCACAGCTAGAACCAACCAGAGCAGAACTAAAATGAGCAGACATACCAGAGTCATCTTACAGCATCTTTTAAAAACAGAACACTTTGAAGTGCTCTCCTTAACATAAGGCATTCTTGGTTAATTTTAGCCTCAAAAAATAAAAATAAATTTTAAAATTTATATACACCCCCCTTTTAAATTTTTTTTTTTTTTTTTTTTTTTTTTTTTTTTTAAACCCTAAACAAGATTTCTTCCACCTTATGTCATACATAAGTTTTCTTCAACTAAACAGTTTTTCTTCGACCTTGTGTCAACTAACAAATTTTCTTCAGCCTTTTGCCAATTTAATATTTCTGTACTTCAATCATTGTCACTAATTTCTTGGATTTCGTTTTCTTCTTCACTACTATCATATATGTCAATAACAGGTGGAATTACTAAGTAAGTCCACTCAGGAGACTTATATTTTTGGTTTGGTCTTATTATTCTCTTTCCTTTTCTCGATATCACTTCAATTTTTCTTCCAACTCCAACTTCTTTTCCAGGACTCTTTTGACTACTGATTTCTTCAACTTGTTCTTTTGGCTTTTTTGATCAATCTGACTCTCAATCTTCCACCTGGCCAGTAGTCTGCTTTTCTCACGTACTTCTTCTTTGGTTCAGAATTATTTGATTCTGACTTCCAAGTCCTTTTCTTTCTGTTTTCACTTTCACCTTCCACGTCACTTTCTTCAGTTTCGTAGTCTGAAATTTCAATTGACTCAGGAACTTCTCTATTCGGCAATTTCACTCCTTCAGGAATTTCACTTTGTCTTCCATCACTGGTACTCGGTAATTCGTTTTCCTCCTCTTCCTCAATTACCTCCAACTTCCCAGATTTCGGATATTTGTTCCTTACTTCAGAGTTTGTTCTCTGCCTTTCGATACTCTCCTGGTCTGAAACTTCTTTTTGTTCTGCTTCTTTGTCTTCAATGGAGACAACCGAATCCTCAGTTATCTTTCCTTTTAACAGATTCTCTTCACCTTCAGAATCTATTTCAATTATTTCCAAGTCTTTTCTTGTCAGATTTCCATTCACTGGCACAGTTTCCAGATGTCGACTTTCTTGTCGATCTTCAGAATCTGGAATTATTTCACCTTCTGTTTTGCCTTCTGCTTCAGAATCAGAATCCTCTGTAGTATCACTTTCAACATCAGAACTCTCAGGAGTTGGTACTGGAATAGTATGACTAGGATGTATCCAACGTTTCAATCCTCTGCACTTTACAGCATTAGTAGTGATCAAGATTATCTGCCTAGGTTTCTGCCATCTAGGAGCTAGACAATTCCTTCTCCGATGCACTTTTGTTCTGACCCAATCGCCAGGTCTCAGATCATGTGTCAAAACCTTTTCATTTGATTGAGCTTCAGTTCCCACCTGATTAGACACAGAAGTTACCATATCAGATAACCTTTTACAGTAATCCAAAATTGCACTGTCATTTATGCTCAACAGTTTACCTACAGGTACAAAAGCTTGCCTCATAACTCTTCCCATTAATATTTCATGAGGACTCAAACCTGTCTTTTTATCTGGTGTACTTCTTAATGACATCAAAACAAGTGGAAGAGCATCAGTCCACTTTATACCTGTTTCAAGACACATTTTTCCAATTCTGTTTTTAATTGTTCCATTTATTTGTTCAACTACTCCTGATGCCTCTGGTCTGTATGCACAGTGTATTTTCTGCTCAATGCTCAAAGCTTCGCAAATTAATTTCATCAGTTTGTTATCAAAATGGCTTCCTCCATCACTCTCAATAGTGACTGGAAAACCGTACCTTGGGATGATTTCTCTGAGCATTAGTTTTGCCACTGTAATTGAATCACAATGTCGTGTAGGGAAAGCCTCTACCCATCTTGAAAACAAGCATACAATTACAAGTACATATTTCAAACAATTGTTTAAGGGCATTTCAATGAAATCCATTTGTAACCTGGTAAACGGACCACCTTCTCGACCAATTATTCCTGTCCCCACCACTGATTTTCTGTTTGGATTCATTTGTTGGCATGACAAACACCTTTGACAAAAAGATTCAGCAATAGTTCTAAACTTGGTATTGAACCATGTTTCTCTGAAAAGTCTAACCATAGAATCTCTTCCTAGATGTGCTGGACCATGATATAATCTGGCCATGTCAGCAATCAAACAATTTGGTAAGACTACTCTGCCATCTTTGTAAACCCACACTCCATCTTCTTCACGTGGTCTACAATCTGATCTTAACCATAAGTCTTTTTCATCATCTTCTGCTTCATTTTGTAAATCTCTAATCTCATGCCATGTTTCTACAACAGTTGTTAGCATTAATGAATTTGAATCAGTTTCTTTACTCCTTTCCCGATTGTATGAATAATTTTTCCTTGCGCAGTATTTAGCTGTTTCATCTGCGAAGGCATTTCCCTTGGAAATATAATCAGTTCCTCTAGTGTGCGCTGCACATTTAACAATGGCGATTTCTTTTGGCAATTGTATTGCTTCAATTAATCTCCTAATGAAAACTGCATTTTTAATTGGTGATCCTGCTGATGTCATGTATCCTCTCTGTGACCAGAGTTGTCCATAATCATGCACAACTCCGTACCCATACTGACTATCAGTAATGATGGTAACTCTTATATCCTTTGATATTTCACATGCACGAATTAAAGCAATCAATTCAGCCACTTGTGCTGAACGAACTCCTTCAAGACATGATGCTTCTTCAATATCTACGACTGTACAAACTGAATATGAAGCTTTTAAGACACCTCCTTCGGATCTTAAACATGACCCATCTACGAAGTAGACAAAATCCGATTCAGACAAAGGTCTGTCTTTGATGTCTTTTCTTGGTTTAGTGCAGAATTCCATGACATCTAAACATTCATGTTCTGTTTCAATGTCATCAACAATTTCAGAATCAGGCAGTAATGTAGAAGGATTCAGATTTAAACATCTTGAAATCGAAACATTATCTGCTCCCAGTATGATTTTCTCATACTTTGTCAATCTGCTACTTGTTAGATGTTGAGTCTTACCTCTTGTCAGTAATATTTCAACTGAATGAGGCACAAAAACTTTTACAGGAAATCCCATTATGATCCCCTCACTTTGTTCGAGGCTGATACTTGTAGCTGCAACTGCTTTCAAACAACCTGGTAATGCTTTTGCAATTGGATCAAGAACTGCAGAGAAGTATGCAATAGGTTTCTTTAAATTTCCGTGTCTCTGAATTAACACAGATAATGCACATCCTTCTCTCTCACTGCAATACAGTTCAAAATCTTTTTCATAATTTGGCATACCTAAAGCAGGAGCTTGGCATAAGCTCTTTTTCAGGTTCTCAAAAGAATCCATCTCAGCATCATTGAGAATAATTGGATCTTTTACATCTGACTTTGTTAGTCTTTGTAGTGGTTTTGCAATTACTGAAAATCCACTTATCCATTGTCGACAGTAACCAACCATTCCCAAGAACATTCTGACCTGTCTTTGTGTTCTTGGTGGTAACATTGCTTGAATCATTTTTATTCTCTCTATTGTTACTTGTCTTTTTCCCTTTGCAATTCTGTGACCAAGATATTTTACTTCTTGTTTGCAAAACTGTAGTTTTGCTGGGGACACTTTATGTCCTTCTTCTGCAAGGCGATTTAACAGAATTATTGTGTCTGTTACACAATTTTCTCTTGTTTTTGCAGCTATTAACAAATCATCAATATACTGCACTAGCGTAGACCTACCAGGTAAGTCTAGGTCTTCTAATGATCTTTTTAACAGTTCGTTAAAGATTGAAGGACTTTCTGTATAGCCCTGAGGGATTCTTGACCATCCGAGGGTCTTACCTTGGAATCTGAAAGCAAATATTTCATAACTGTCTGGATGTAAGGGAACAGTAAAGAATGCATTGCAAAGGTCAATAACTGTATACCATTCAGCATCATGTGGAATCTGAAATAGAATTACTGCTGGATTTGGAACCACAGGACAACATGGAACGACAATTTGATTAACCTTTCTCAAATCTTGTACGATTCTAAATGTTCCGTTAGACTTTTTAACTCCCATAATTGGTGAATTACAAGAGCTACTCTCCATTTCTTTTAATACACCTTGCTTAATTAATTTTTCAATTATAGGTGTAATACCTTCAATTGTTTCTGTTTTCATTTTATATTGTGGAGTGTTTGGAAATTCTATTCCCAGTTTCAATGTAATTTTTACTGGATCTACGTTTTTCATCAGACCCATCTCATTTCCAGTAAAATCCCATATTTCAGATTTCACTGTTCCTTTGAGTTCTTCAGGTAAATCTTTTTCTTCAAATGCAGGAAACAATTTTGTTTCTTCTGCTTCCATCATCATCATTGTCATTCTGTATAAACCATCTTCCTCCATTGTTTGTAATTCAACTCCATCAGGAGAACAATATATTCTACAATTCATTTTACATAGGATGTCTCTGCCCAATAGATTTACTGGACTACTATTACAAACCACAAATCTGTGTTTATCTCTGTAGTTTCCAATTTCAACTGGTACTGGATCAGTTAAGTCAGTTTTAATTTGCTGATTACTTACTCCGACAACTTGGATGGTATCCCCAGAGAGAGGTAGGTTTTCAATTTCCACTGATCTAACAGTAGAACGGGTAGCACCAGTGTCCACTAGAAAAGTGATGTCTACATCATTAACTTTCCCGTTTACAAAAGGACCAGACTGGTCAACCTCAAGAGTGGCTCCAACGACACACTCTTCCTCCTCTCTCGGGCACCGTCAGCAATAATCATCAGAATCGCTGTCTTGACTTTCTGTTAATAAGAATTGTTGTGAAGCATTTTGCATTTGAACCCTTTGCTGCTTTTGCTGTTTTTGTGGTTTTATTACCTGTTCACTTCCCTGAAATCCCACGTTTGGATTATATTTTTGAACTCCCCCACAATTCGGAAAAGGTGGTTGTGGCAATTGGTCTTGACGATTATTCACCTGTTGTTGTTGTTGTTGCTGTAACTGTCGCTGAATATTAAATTCGTTTAACCCCTGTTGTATCTGTATCTGTCGCTGCAGGTCAACACCATTCTGCATCTGTGGATTCAATAAGGGATTCTTTAAGTTTTTAGGAGGATGAGGACACTCGTCTCTCCAATGTCCAATTTCGCCACAATTAAAACAAGGTAATCTTTGCTTCAACTCCTCAATCTTTGGGCTAAATTTCTTTGGGAAATTATTATTTTTAAACTTTCCTTGTATCTGGTTTGTATTTCCAGTTTGAACAAAATTAGTGTTCTTATTTCCCATGCTGGCAATCTGTTGCTCAGCCACTTTTACCTGAGCCCACATGGCTTTCTCCTTCAGCTTCTTCTGTTTTACTTCTATTTCATCGCTGCAATACTTTGCTTTTCTTAGAATATCATCTACAGATAGTGATTGCCATCCGACAATACTATTTCTGATCATTTCTCCAATTTCAGGTTTTAGTCCATAAACAAATCTATAGACAAAATGGCTCATGTCTTTTTCATCTAATTTTTCATAACCACTGTATTGTTTAAAGATTAACAGTAGTCTTTCATAAAAAGAATGAACTGATTCTTTTGTTTCCTGTTCTGTTCTTTCTATTTTAACCCAATCAACTTCTTTGGGTGGAATTTTGTTTTTCATCCAAACAATTACTTTTTCATAAAAATCCATTACAAGTGGATTAGGAGCACCTGTTTCTTTGATTCGCTCAGGTTCTGTTTTTGGCCAACTAATCGATATTTTGCATTCTGTCCAAAGATCAGATGGAACGACAATGTCAAAAAATCCATCTAAATCAATCCACAGAACTTTTGACACTTTGATAAATCTATCGACTTGCCTGTACCACTCAACTGGTTTTTCCCTCAATTTTGGAAAGTCATTTGTAAATAACAGAATGTCCTGTCTCGACCAAGGGACATGAACATATCCTCCACCTGCAATTTCTCTCATTGGAAATTGTTTTGACAATTTTTCCAATCTTTCATCTTCCTTCTTTTTCGTCCATTTTACTCTCCATTTGTTCAGTTCTCCTAGCTTTTTGATATAGACAATCAAATCTTTAATGTGAACTATTCTTCCCATTGAGTTTAAACTCTCAATGTCACTTTCTGAAAAGTCTAATCTGTAATGCTTTGCAAAATTCTTTTGTTTACTCACATCGATTTCAAGTTCTGCTGCTAGATCCTCTAGTTGATCATATTTGTTTTTCGTTTTCCACTGTATGCTTTTACAAATGAACAGTAGTTCATCATCTCGATAGTAATTTAAACTATCTGGACCAATTGTTCCAATTATTAATTCTTCGATATTCGCTTTTAATTTGGCCACATCAAGTTTTGGTGTGGTTACCCTGGCTTCAGGACTCCCTATATCTGATATAGCACCCATTGGTGTTTTTGGAGATAAATCCTCATTGAAGGTTAAATCAGGCATTCTCGATTTAGAAGAGTTTATTTCAGATAAATCTGAATAAAATTTTTCAGCAGCCTTTTGAATTTCTGTATTTAAAGGAATAGTTAATCCAGTTTTGTTTGTCTCCTTTTGATCAAATACGGGCTGAACAGGACCAATTGTTACTGGAACTGTCACAGCTTCCATGCCTTTTGTCATTCTTTTTATTAATTCTTCTTTTGATCTTAAATATTCATTATAATCAACATCTTCAACATTTCTTGCCTCTCTTGAATAATCTTTTGGAGGTTCTCTTGCTCTTGGAGCCATTGTAAAATGTCTACCTTCATTTCGAGCATTCTCGAATTCTGGTCTTCTAGGAGTTTCAGTGATTTCACAATTATTTGGATAAAGTTTAGGAGCTTCATTAATTGGAGGTGCACTCGGTGAAGTTTCAGTAGAAACCACCGGAGTCGACCATGATCTAGGAGGTCTCAAAGGCTGATTCTTTCTAGCAGTTGTATATATTTCTTCCATAACTGCATCCTCAGATTCACTTTCCATTGATTTCCCTGTAGGAGAACCCATTACCATTTCATGAATTAAATACAATCCTTCACTCATGTTTCCCTGTCTCCACATTCGCAATCTATCTTCATGAGTTTCTCTTTTCCAAGATGGATTTTTAGAAGGTCTTTTAATTCCACTAGCTTCTCTTTGTAACTGATACATCTCGTCTTCCCACTCAACTAAAGCTTCGAATTGAGTTGGTCTCGGTTTTGGAACAAGAGCATTCATTTTCTCTCGTAAATTTCTTAAAACCTTTACATTAAATGAACCATCATCAGGCCAAGTTAAAACACCGTCGTTTTTAGTATAGCGTTTCCAACTGTCGAACCATAAGACAGTATGATATCCATATTCACCTTCCATATACGCTGCAGGTGTTTTATACTTATGAAGTAGTTTACCACCTCGCGTTTCGATTTTCTTGTCAGGTGAAAATAAATTCTTAAACTTCTGAAATAATGTTGGCTTTTTCTCAACATGTTTAAAATGATAACTCATTTTTAAGAGTTAAAATTAATTCACAAAATCGTTCGTAAAATATTTCCGGGATGTTCCGTAAAACAACCAATCCGTGCGCGAAACACACCAACAAGCCAATGACAGTTGAGCTACGTCACTTTTCTGCTCAACCAATAAATTTAGAGTTTTTCTGAAGGATCAATCAGCTCACAGGCCGTCAGAGACTCAAGAGCCAATCAGAATATAGCTTGTGACGTAGGTCACCCAATCCCAGCGCGGCTCTGTGACGTACACAGCAGCTGCGGTTTCTCGTTTCTCACTCCTGGCGCTTACCCCTCCTTCACAAAATCTTTTCACAGCGCCATTTTAAGAACACTTTTCAGTGTAAATTAATTCTTAACAATGACTATAAAGACAACATCTGTTCGTTTCACTATTTAGGATAGTTTACATACATTCAAGTATCCACACTTCGGAATAGACGGCGCTATTCACACTAAGGATAATATTCAATTGTCAGTAGAGTAACTTTACCCCACCCTTCTAACACGTATAATTATGAACTCGCTTTGCTCTGAACCCACCGCGAAGTGAAAGTTCTAAGAGTTCCACTTGAACATAAAATACAATTCAAACTCGCACTTTCACACAGAAATTTCCCTAATTTCAAACATACATGAAATCCGTACAGGACTCTCACCTGTTTATAGAAATCATGCACCGTTAGCAAAATAACGACGTTATCCGTACAGGGCTCTCACCTGTTTATAGATATGAAACATGTACCCGTACAGGACTCTAACCTGTTTATAGATAATCATGCACCGACGCTAATTTACCCTTCACTCAAGCTCGGATATAACTAATACTTTTATCACAGTGAGTTTTATGGAAGGCGCTTTGTCCCTATTCTCATGCTGCTTTAATTTCTTAGAAAATCCTCACTTTACAAGATTCAGACCTAGCCCTAAAACTGTGTTGCTCGGCGACAACACTATGGTACACGGCGATACCTCTTGTGATACTCGGCGATATCACTACAAACAGAACAGATGGCTTGCGTGACTAATTTCTCGCCACACAATCTATACCGGTATAGCTTACAGATAGCACGAAAAACGAACTTAACATGTGTTAAAACATCGATCCTATTTCCATACCATAACACTTTAGTAACCCTTAGCAACCAACATATTACCTTGGTTACCCTTAGCAACCATCAATTTCTGCTACCAGAGAATTGATCCAGCGGCCTATAGAAAATATATCATAAACAACGCTACACAATTTTATAACCTATAAACAAAATTCTATACTAAATATGGACCCATTTATAAACCTGACATATTTTGGGCCTACTGAATCAGGTGGTCAGATTAAATCTATATACACATTATCTACAAACTATATACACTTTTATACATCTGCGGAAAGAATATTGTCATTAGAATAAAACTTGACCATTTAAACGACCACCATTGGCGACGTGATCTAGCTAATAGTAACCTACACTTCTGAATAACCAAGACCAGCTTGTTTGTCAAAAGTAAGATTTTATTTACTAAATTATGGTATATAAGTTGATAGTTTTATAAATGAATTTTATTTGCAATAAAGCAAGCATGATTGTAAAGAAATATAAGAAAAATACAATTTAAGCAAGTAAATCAAATTTAAAGTGAATATATAAAGTTTAGCATTTCTAAAACCTAATTCCCTAACTGAACTAAATAGATAGAAATTAAAGAAAAGTTCTTTGAGGATTCTTACGTGCTCCACGCAAAGTCCAACAGCACATCACCCTCATCGGAAAGTCAGAAAGCGGCAGCCAGCCCATCCCTAAGGGCTTGACTTTTTATACCTTTCTACGCTAACTAAACTAGCAAAGGAAAGTTTTCAGAAATCTTCGACGTCCCATTGGCTAAGAGTGACAAGTGACATGTCACCCACTTTTCAAAACTTCCATTAAATCACATTTCTTAGAGACCATTGTCTCTTCCACGTGAAACCAGAAGCTTCCTGAGTTTGCAACAAATGTATAAAGTCATTCTCGCAGCGTCCATTGACTTTCAATTGACTTCCGCGGATGCCAAGTTAAGGACTGACAAAATGTTCTTTTTCGACCTTGGCCATGTCCGACAGAATGATGACAGCACATTAGTTTTTGCTTTGTGAACGCAGCTTTTGACGAATAATTTATTTCAGAATGGGCGTCTCGTGACTTTTGCAGAATTACAAGTCAGCTCTTTTCTGCGACTCAAGTGACTAGGCCCAAAAGCAGGCAACTTATGATTTCTAGTATAAAACAAACACAAGAAAAGTATTAATGTAAGAAATAATGTAGATTCTGTATCCACCCCAGGATTTACTAATTAATTAACCCACCCGATTAATCAAAATGTTACCTAGCCATTGCAAACAAATAAAGCAGCGTTTATATCTACCAGTCTCCGTTATTCCATGAGACTCATATGCACCTAGAATAGTAGAAATGACATCACACAGACAAGGAAAAGCAAAACAAGCACATGCTTCTTTTAAGTTTGCAGCAGTTATTAATGACAAAAACGAAAACAATAAATTATTTTATTATTTTGCACGAACAAAAAGATGCAACAATTATGCACGTTTATGAGCACACATGTTAGTCCCCCCATGTGTAAAGTTTAATCTAAGTTGTATTAGCACGACATATCACAAATCATTAATATTATTATTCATGTTATGGAAATATGACTTCGCGAGTTTAAACAAAATTTTGTTTTCTATCTCGCTCCATCAGGGCCGAGAAAAAAGGGGGGTCCCAAAACGTGTTTTTAACATTGAGTTTTCCATAGGGCGGTTGGCCTCACTTTTAGCCCGAACGGCTGAATGGATTTGCACGAAACTTGGCAAAATTGTAGGGACTGGTAGCCCGATGTGCCTTTGCTCAATATATGTGCTCCAGTGGATTTTGAGAAATTAACGTTCAAAAAAAGATATATATCTGTAACAGCGGACCGGGCAGCGCTCCGGTTCGCGGACTTTTCGCGGTACGGAGCTTTGTGAAGCGAAGCTGATTGGTTCTCCGGCGTCTGTGAACATTCCAAACAGTCCGTAGCGGCCGCCATCTTGTCTCTCGGTAGGATCGAGAGACAAGAGGAGGCCAAAGCGAAGGGGCAAATGACCATAAGGGGGCATAGTAGATCCTCGCTGACCCCCTAGGTTTGATGTGGAGGTTTTAAAAGGGTCCCGCGGGGCAAAAAAAAATAATAATAATAATAATCGAACGGCTGAATGGATTTGCACGAAACTTGGTAAAATATTTGGGACTGGTAGCCCGATGTGCCTTTGCTAGGTCTCAATATATGTGCTCCAGTGGATTTTGAGAAATTAACGTTCAAAAAAAGATATATATCTGTAACAGCGCTCCGCTTCGCGTAACGGAGGTTTGCGAAGCTGATTGCTTCTCCGGCGTCTGTAAACATTGCAAACAGTCCGTAGCGGCCGCCATCTTGTCTCTTGGTAGGATCGAGAGACAAGAGGAGGCCAAAGCGAAGGGGCAAATGACCATAAGGGGGCATAGTAGATCCTCCTTGACCTCTTAGGTTTGATGTGGAGGTTTTAAAAGGGCCCCGCGGGGCAAAAAAAATAATAATAATAATAATCGAACGGCTGAATGGATTTGCACGAAACTTGGCAAAATTGTAGAGACTGGTAGCTCGATGTGCCTTTGCTAGGTCTCAATATATGTGCTTCAGTGGATTTTGAGAAATTAACGTTCAAAAACAAGATATATATCTGTAACAGCGCTCCGCTTCGCGGAGATAAAATTATATCTGTATTACCTAGCTGTTGCTAACACCAGTTAGCGACGGCTATTAGGAGATAGCGACCATCTTGGGCCCCACTTTGCATGTGAGTGATATTTATCACTAATGACATGCAAAGTGGGCTTGCCAAGATGTTAGTGACTGGAAACAGTCGCTAACATCGCTATCTCCTATTATCAACTTTTGGAAATATTCGCGATAAGCGCGAATATCTCCAAAAGCTAGCACCTGCCCTGAGCAGTTCTTAGCCATGTTATCCAATGGGAGGTGGATAACATGGCTAAGAGCATTAGCTCGGTAATGCATGAATATCGCGGAGTTTTCAGCGATATTAATGCATTGCGGTAGTTTTTTATCGTATTTGCGATAAACCTTGATAATAGCAAGGTTTATCTGCGATAATTTCTGACGATGCTTAGCGGTAAAAAAATCGTTGCTAAGCATCGTTAGGGATAAATATCGCTTAACTTTGGTAATATGCCCCAACGTCTGTTAACGTTCGATTCGAAGGAAATCAGGAAGTGTTGAAAAACATTGTCTGCGCCATCTTGTCTTTTTTCAAATGCCACACTTTTGTCGTGCACGGCAGTCATTTTAGATGCCTTGACCAGACCCACTCTGTGCACGCTGTCGATCCTTAGCATGGCTCCCCACCCTCGCAAGCATCTCCCCCAGGCAGTGGTCACCCCCGCTCTCTGTCTTATGCATGGGTAATAAACCTCCCCCCATCTGCGCTGCTCTTCCCTGAGAATCACACCCTGTGCCCGCCCGACACCTCCCTTTCGCCCTATTCACTACCGCACCCTCTGACACTCCTTTTCCTCTGTGTCCGATTGTCCAGGCCGGTCCTAGGGTATCAGCTAGCCCTGCAGATGTAGTTTATGGCCCCAGCTTCAAAGGAGTTATAGTAGATCAAGGCCCACACTCGATGAGATCCGTCACAGCAGACACGTTCCTATTATCTGAAAACCATCCTGTATTGTGATTGGGGAGGGGACCGAGCCTGAAGCGGAAGATTCCAGGGATGACTCTTTGTACATCAAAGTTTTTACAATTATGTGTCACATTAAAAATATATAGCACTCCAACAAAGTAGTAAGATTATAAAACTTTAATAACTTATAAATATATACAAGAAAACAAAAACAGTAATAACATATACACATTTTTAGGGAAAAACAACGAAGTAGTGGTCGGCTGTGCGAATAGTCCCAACGCAGCACAACGTCCAGATTTCTGGCGTGGGGCGTCGCGGGGGGTGGGTCATCAGTAGCAAACTGTTGTGCGAATAGTTCCAAGGCAGCAGAACGATGGCACCAAGGTGATGTCCAGTAAGTTGCCGCACTGGTTTTGGTATCCTACAATGCTGCTACGAATAACGGCGTGGGGCGCCCCGGGGGAGGCGGCGTGAACGGGCCTCTCCAGGTGGAGTCTCATCTGTTGTAGTGGGGCGCCCCTTTACCGTTTCAGTTGCCATTCCGTCCGTTTTTGGTCCACTGTGTCAAAAGCGGCAATTCAGCTGAGTTGCGCCCACTCTTGCGGTGCAGTGATAGGCGGCTGTCACAGGACTCTAAAAATGGCGGCAGGCTCTTTCCTTTTTGGGCCTGGTCCACTGAAATGGCCCTGGGACACCTTGGAAATCGGACGCTTGTCTGCTAGGTCTTGGACCCCATTCTCGAAAGCGTCCCCTCCGCCTTGAGGATTCATCAAAAGTTTTGGGGGCCCCCGACTCCTGTAGGCTTCTGGTGGGGAGCGGCTGCCATGATTGCTCACGGAATGACCACGACGGAGCTACGAGATGGTGGTGCTCTCATGCTGACGCCAGCTTCAGTCTGAAACATCCAGAAACAAGGTGGGGCTATCATCGTTTGGGAAAAAAAAAAAGTTTTCATCCAATGAAAAGTGTTGTTTTTAGGTCATATGATAAAGCCTTCCATCATTAGGAAACCAAAAGTAAAATGAACCAATGAAAAGTTTTATAAACAAGTCACATGACCTGTTATGCGGCATAGGGTATAAAATGCGGAGAAAATACGTTGGCACGTGAGGCGGCGTCAGTAGCGGACCGATGTGCGAATAGGCCGAAGGCAACACAACGCGCCAAGATCCGGATGGCACCGAGGTGGTGTCCAGCAAGTTGCAGCACTGGTGTGGCCATCCTACAATGCTGAAAGTCGGCGTGGGGCGCCCCGTTGGCCTGTGAGTTTGCGTCAGTAGCGGACCGATGTGCGAATAGGCCGAAGGCAGCACAACGCGCCAAGATCCGGATGGCACCGAGGTGGTGTCTAGTAAGTTGCCGCACTGGTGTGGCCATCCTAATATGTTGAAAGTCGGCGTGGGGCGCCCCGTTGGCCTGTGAGATGGCGTCAGTAGCGGACCGATGTGCGAATGGGGCCAAAGGCAGCGCAACAATATTTTCGGAATAGAAGACACCACAAGGCGCTGAGATGCCAAGATCCGGATGGCACCGAGGTGGTGTCTAGCAAGTTGTGGCACTGGTGTGGCCATCCTACAATGGTAAAAGTCGGCGTGGGGCGCCCTGTTGGCCTGTGAGATGGTGTCAGTAGCGGACTGATGTGCGAATGGGGCCAAAGGCAGCGCAACAATATTTTCTGACTTACACCACAAGGCGCTGAGATGCCAAGATCCGGATGGCACCGAGGTGATGTTTAGGAAGTTGCTGTACTGGTGTGGCCATCCTACAATGGTAAAAGTCGGCGTGGGGCGCCCTTTTGGCCTGTGAGATGGTGTCAGTTGCGGACCGATGTGCGAATGGGGCCAAAGGCAGCGCAACAATATTTTCTGTATGGAAGATACCACTAGGCGTTGAGATGCCAAGATCCGGATGGCACCGAGGGGATGTCTAGCAAGTTGCTGTACTGGTGTGGTCATCCTACAATGCTGAAACTCGGCGTGGGGCGCCCCATTAGCCTGTGAGATGGCGTCAGTAGCGGACCGATGTGTGAATAGGCCGGAACCAGCACAAGGCGCCAAGATCCGGATGTCACCGTGGTGGTTTCATAGTTGAGAGGCACTTCATCTGCAGTGGGGCGCCGAGATCCGGATGGCACCGAGGTGATGTCTAGCAAGTTGCTGTACTGGTGTGGTCATCCTACAATGCTGAAACTCGGCGTGGGGCGCCCCATTAGTCTGTGAGATGGCGTCAGTAGCGGACCGATGTGCGAATAGGCCGAAGGCAGCACAACGCGCCAAGATCCGGATGTCACCGTGGTGGTTTCATAGTTGAGAGGCACTTCATCTGCAGTGGGGCGCCGAGATCCGGATGGCACCGAGGTGATGTCTAGCAAGTTGCTGTACTGGTGTGGTCATCCTACAATGCTGAAACTCGGCGTGGGGCGCCCCATTAGCCTGTGAGATGGCGTCAGTAGCGGACCGATGTGCGAATAGGCCGAAGGCAGCACAACGCGCCAAGATCCGGATGTCACCGTGGTGGTTTCATAGTTGAGAGGCACTTCATCTGCAGTGGGGCGCCGAGATCCGGATGGCACCGAGGTGATGTCTAGCAAGTTGCTGTACTGGTGTGGTCATCCTACAATGCTGAAACTCGGCGTGGGGCGCCCCATTAGCCTGTGAGATGGCGTCAGTAGCGGACCGATGTGCGAATGGGGCCAAAGGCAGCGCAACAATATTTTCTGAAGAGAAGACACCACAAGGCGCTGAGATTCGGTTACCACCGAGGTGATGTGTAGCAAGTTGCCGCACTGGTGTGGCCATCCTACAATTCTGCTCCGAATAACGGCGTGGTGTGCCCGAAGGGGGGGGGGGCGGCGTGAACGGGCCTTCCTAGGTGGAGGCTCGTCTGCTGTAGCGGGGCGCCCCTTTACCTGTTTCAGTTGCCATTCAGCTGAGTTTCGGCTGCTCTTGATGCTACAGCGACAGGCGGCTGCAACAGGACTCTCAAAATGGCGGCCTGTTCTTTGTATTTGGGCCTTGTCCACTAAAATGGCCCTGGGACACCTTAGAACTCGGACGCTCGATTTTTTTTTCCTTTCCTGTACATGCAAAAAAAGGTAAATGCCCGGTACGTTACACGCTTCATCTGCCACGATGAACTCTCCAGAGGAACCGAAAAAAAATATAGTTATGGTAACTATACCATGCATCGTCATATGGAGAGGTGGCACCAATTAATTATAGTGCTGCATAAAAGAGAGATTTGGAGGAGAACCCCTGACCTGCTAGTACATTCATCAAAGAAGTGGCACTGACAGCATCAGAGGCAAGGGAAACGGTCCCAAATATTTAGAAGAACTTTGGAAAGATTAAAATGACATGTTTAGATTGTGGCAAATTAATTTCATGTGGACAGATGAGTGTTACTCTAATAAATACAGCATATGAACATCATCATAGTCGATGGTTGGTAGAGGCATTTTGACTATATCCTGGACCTGCCCGTCCTCGCCCAAAATGGCGCCGGAATAAATGGGACTCGTAACTCCTTTTTGTGTACTGGTTGCAGAACCTTGAAATCACGAGATACGTATGCAGTTTTGAAGCACATGGCGGGCGGGAACGAGAATTGATTGAATATTTCGACATCCCTATTGATATTAAGTTCTGATGTGTTATTGATTACTGTACTATTGAAAGTTCGAATTAACGTCACCCATGGTACTTGCCCGCAAATGTATATCTAGATAATTTTATTGTAACTGGCCCTGTCGTATTTTAATTATAAAATGTACGTCCACCGATTCCGTAACCTTTAGACACCTTAGTTCTTGCAACCTAATGGCCCGCCCGTTACGTTCCTCTACAGTGTAAATGTCTACTCATCATATACGATTACAGTTTGCTCCGTGGCCGGCCCACGTGGTTATAGGCTCGTATTTGTATAATGAAATTTTCACAATAAAGGTTTTTAAAAGAAAACATGGTAGTAGTATATACATTGGTAACGTTTTTAATAATAGTCACTGTTTTAGAATCATTAAAAGGCAAGTGAAATAAAGCAGACCAATTACATGAAGGGTAAAAGGTATAATACGAAGGAACGCAGTAAAGATAAATGTTCAAGGGCTGTTGTGTTTTCTATTCCTGCAACATAAAGTGATCGATAAGAATCTCATATTCAGGCGTATCGGCGACTAAGACAGCAGGTCGACCCTCTTTTGCTCAACGGCTCCGTCATGGGACGAAGAAACGCTCTTTTTCTCGAAAAAAGAATATATTTTACTTGCAGGACAGTTGTAAATTTTCCGGGAAAGTACATTAGCCTGGAGCATTATAACATATATTTAAGAAAAAATAATGTTCGGAAGTAATAAAAAGCGTAATTTTTAGGTCATATGACCAAGCCTTTCATCATTAGAATAAGAAAAGTAAAATGAACCAATGAAAAGTTTTATTAACAAGTCACATGACTTGTTATGCTTACGTTACGCGCTGCGCGCCCCGGATGACTTCCGGATGCGCTAACGCGGCGCGTCATATGACGCATTACGCGACAACGCAGGTCCAGAATATAGTCAAAATGTCTCCACCAACCAGCGGTCGGAACACAACCCCTTTCAGCAGGCTAAATAGTTCTGTTAAATGACAACAGAAGGGACAGGCAACAAGAACCATTAGTCAAAGAGGGGAGGGCTAGTTCTTCTCTACCGGGTTACATTGGGGCGCTACCGGAACTGATCGAATTGGTAGTCTACAGTGTTTCTGGATGTTTCAGACTGAAGCTGGGGTTAGCATGAGAGCAGCACCATTTCGTAGCTCCGTCGTGGCCATTCCGCAACCAATCATGGCAGCCGCTCTTTATCGTTATTTTGGGCGGGGTGGGTGGCGGAGCCGAGCTGTTTTGCAGCCATCATTGTGTGGAGTTCAGTTCATTTCACTAGTTTTGTATTTGTCATGAGGGGTTGTTCCTAATGTTTCTATTTTAGCGAGGTCAAAAAGAGATCCCATTAGTGGCCTACTGATTTTGCTCGATTCCTTTTCTTTTTTTTTTACACGATTTTTCGTTATCTGCAAAGACTAAACAGAGTATTGCGACTCTGTGTTTGTTTGTAAATAGAGAATGAACCAAGGAGAACCAATTCTAAAACAGTAAATACTTGGATAACAATCAATCAAATGGAGAGAGAAGCAGGCACGACGTATTACAACGGGGGCAAAGGCCTGCGTTAACTACCCTTCACTATGTGCAAAGAGAGAGTACTCCTAATAGAAATGAGGGGGGGGGCACCATTCAAAGCAGATCAGTGTGCATAAACACGAAAATGTTTTCACTTACCACGTACTTGACATTCGACAGCTTATGATATTTGCTATTAAAAAACCATTGAAATTCTCTGAAAAAACCATAGGTTATAGACCATATATAGTTAGGAATTAGCATTTACAAAATCTTGAAAATTCACTGAAAAAACCATAGGTTATAGACCATATATAGTTAGGAATTAGCATTTAAAAAACCTTATTTTACTCACACAAAACCATTGAAATTCCATATATAGTTAGTTGCACTAACTATATATCGCGCACCCGCAATCCACTGCTGATGATGTCACATATTACATCATTCATGACATGGTCAGTGACATCACTGATGACATCACTGATGACATCTCAAATGACATCACTGATGACATCACTGATGACATCTCATTTGACATCAATGACCACATCACTGATGATATCATTCATGTGACAATACAATGCATCTCCTCACATTTTAATATAACCTCTGTTTCACCCAGTGTTAAATACAGAGTATAATTTTTGAAACCATTGACACACCAATACTAGTTACTACATATGTACTCACTGATTCCTACGTCTACACACACATTCACTCATTCACCCATACAATCATTCATACATACAATCACTCATCTTTACAACACTATCATATGCACTCATACACCTATACAGACACTCACACTCTGCCACTCATCCATGGAGTTACTCACACACCTAGTCAGTCCTGTAAAGAATCAATCACACTTCCATTTTCTTGTCTATACAGTTAAACATAGAGCACCTTACATTTTCAAACATATACTAACACATACTTACCTTGTTATACAATCATTGATATAAGTACACATTGATCTGCACAGAGTCACACACCTCCCAGCCAGCCACACACACACTCAGTCTCCCATACAAATACTTGGACAATCAATCAGTAACCCATATAGTTAATCATATAGCTACTGATCAACACATGCAGCAGTTTACAGAACAACAGACATAATGATGCACAAATTAAGACACTTTAGTCACTAACCCATGCACTCAGTGAGACACATTTAATCACTCACTCATACATTCAGTCATGCACCTACTAAATCCTTTGTCCAGACACTTATACTTCCACTCATTCTTCAATATGTAAGACACATTTTAACTTTACAGAAACATACAGTCACTGGATGTTGTCATCAGTGATGTCATCAGTGATGTCATTTGAGATGTCATCAGTGATGTCATCAGTGATGTCACTGACCATGTCATGAATGATGTAATATGTGACATCATCAGCAGTGGATTGCGGGTGTGCGATATATAGTTAGTGCAACTAACTATATATGGAATTTCAATGGTTTTGTGTGAGTAAAATAAGTTTTTTTAAATGCTAATTCCTAACTATATATGGTCTATAACCTATGGTTTTTTCAGTGAATTTTCAAGGTTTTGTAAATGCTAATTCCTAACTATATATGGTCTATAACCTATGGTTTTTTCAGTGAATATATATATATATATATATATATATATATATATATATATATATATATTCAAACAAATGCAACCTCCCAGGCTCCAACCGTAGTGACCAGGAAAATCACGCGGATCCAAACAGCTTTGTAATAGGCACAAGTTTATTCACGAGCTGAACCAAACAATCTGACGCGTTTCGGGCATCCGCCCTTGCTCACAGACAGTCAGTGTTGGGAATGGCCACATTTAAATATACTTAGCCCCACAGTGAAAGTGCATTTTTTTCTATTCAGTACCACGTGATAACTGACATAGAGGACAAACTATCAATACTGCTTTGTATGGTCTGTTTTCCAAACATTTGCAAATTATTCAGCCTAATTTGAAGGTAAAATACAAGGATAAAATCCATACAAATTGTGACATTTAAAAAGATACATACATATATAAATATATACATATGTACAATTCAAAGGAATGATGGCAGAAAATTTATATATATAGTACATATCTATATAAATATATAGATATATAGTATATATCTATATAAATATATATACACACACACACTCTGACATATATATAGGGATCGGGAACAGGAACCACAGCATGCAGCAATCCCTTGGAATGTAATACCCCTATCTACACTCAGCAGTAGTATGTGCAATGTATGCAGAAATAATTATATATATATATATATATATATATATCCAACAAAAGCAGGTTAGCCCCAAAGTTGAAGTTAAACCACAAGAAGTTTAATCGGCATTTCAAAATTTGCATCCATTTCACAGCTTGCCAGCAGAGAAACACACAACTGCAGTCTTCGAAGATTAATGTCAGCCTGACGCGTTTCAGGATTTCCTCATCCTTTCATCAGAGGCAAAGTTCAGAGGATGTTAGCAGACAGTTTTAAACAGCGCACATTTGTAGATATTTTAAACACCTGCCTCAGTGGGCGTGTCCTTTCGCAAGGCCTTCTGGTCATTGCAGTGCGCCACATCTTCCCCTCGTGGGGCTGCCTCTAATACCTTCAATTTCGAACTGAAATAATGTTCCAAGTGGAGAGAAGTACCACACCAGGTGCCCTCCGCCTTGCTTTGTAGCTGTGGAATTTATGCCTCAGACGCGTTTCAGCCCCACGAGGGGAAGATGTGGCGCACTGCAATGACCAGAAGGCCTTGCGAAAGGACACGCCCACTGAGGCAGGTGTTTAAAATATCTACAAATGTGCGCTGTTTAAAACTGTCTGCTAACATCCTCTGAACTTTGCCTCTGATGAAAGGATGAGGAAATCCTGAAACGCGTCAGGCTGACATTAATCTTCGAAGACTGCAGTTGTGTGTTTCTCTGCTGGCAAGCTGTGAAATGGATGCAAATTTTGAAATGCCGATTAAACTTCTTGTGGTTTAACTTCAACTTTGGGGCTAACCTGCTTTTGTTGGATATATATATATATATATATATATATATATATATATATATATATATATATATATATATATATATATCTGTATCTATAGACATTTATATATATATATAGTACATATCTATATAAATATATAGATATATAGTATATATCTATATAAATATATATACACACACACACACTCACATATATATATATATATATATATATATATATATATATATATATATATATATATATATATATATATATATATATATATATATATATATATATATATATATATATTACCTACTGGCGGTCGCCAGTAGGTATATATAGTTAGGATTTTTTCTCTATGGGTTTTTTGAAAATTCTATGTCTAATAACTTTGGCGTTTGTGGACGGAATTGGTTGAAATGTTCAGGAAAATGGCACATTTTGTTTCTGAGCAGCCCCTGAAAATTTTGGGGGGGTTCGTCAAGGGGGGGCCGAGAAAAAAGGGGGGTCCCAAAACGTGTTTTTAACATTGAGTTTTCCATAGGGCGGTTGGCCTCACTTTTAGCCCGAACGGCTGAATGGATTTGCACGAAACTTGGCAAAATTGTAGGGACTGGTAGCCCGATGTGCCTTTTGTAGGTCTCAATATATGTGCTCCAGTGGATTTTGAGAAATTAACGTTTAAAAAAATATATATATCTGTAACAGCGGACCGGGCAGCGCTCTGGTTCGCGGACTTTTCGCGCAACGGAGCTTTGTGAAGCGAAGCTGATTGGTTCTCCGGCGTCTGTCAACATTCCAAACAGTCCGTAGCGGCCGCCATCTTGTCTCTCGGTAGGATCGAGAGACAAGAGGAGGCCGAAGCGAAGGGGCAAATGACCATAAGGGGGCATAGTACATTGTCGCTCACCCCCTAGGTTTGATGTGGAGGTTTTAAAAGGGCCCCGCGGGGCAAAAAAAAATAAAAATAATAATAATCGAACAGCTGAATGGATTTGCACGAAAGTTGGCAAAATTGTAGGGACTGGTAGCCCGATGTGCCTTTGCTAGATCTCAATATATGTGCTCCAGTGGATTTTGAGAAATTAACGTTCAAAAAAAGATATATATCTGTAACAGCGCACCGCTTCGCGTACTTTTCGCGTTACGGAGCTTTGCGAAGCGAAGCTGATTGGCTCTCCGGCGTCTGTAAACATTCCAAACAGTCCGTAGCGGCCGCCATCTTGTCTCTCGGTAGGATCAAGAGACAAGAGGAGGCCAAAGCGAAGGGGCAAATGACCATAAGGGGGAATAGTAGATCGTCGGTGACCCCCTACGTTTGATGTGGAGGTTTTAAAAGGGCACCGCGGGGCAAAAAAAATAATAATAATAATAATCGAACGGCTGAATGGATTTGCACGAAACTTGGCAAAATTGTAGGGACTGGTAGCCCGATGTGCCTTTGCTAGGTCTCAATATATGTGCTCTAGTGGATTTTGAGAAATTAACGTTCAAAAAAAGATATATATCTGTAACAGCGCTCCGCTTCTCGTACTTTTCGCGTTACGGAGGTTTGCGAAGCTGATTGGTTTTTCGGCGTCTGTAAACATTCCAAACAGTCCGTAGCGGCCGCCATCTTGTCTCTCGGTAGGATCGAGAGACAAGAGGAGGCCAAAGCGAAGGGGCAAATGACCATAAGGGGGCATAGTAGATCCTCCCTGACCCCCTAGGTTTGATGTGGAGGCTTTGAAAGGGTCTCGCAGGGCAAAAAAAAAATATACTGTTTTTTTAGTTTTTTTGCGTGGAGTGCGCCCGGTTCGCGAACCGGGAAGCGGTCTGGGGAGCGTACTTTCTTGAAAATTAGTGAAAAAAGTTAGAGTAAAATAATAATTGTGAGTGATCAGATGTAGGGTAGCTCTGAGAAGAGCTTTTGGGTTTATGGTACATTTAGGTACTTATAAGTAGGTACCAATGCACAGTCTTAAATTCAGAGTGAAAACTCTGTTGCCCTCATCTGAGAAGTGAACTCCATCTGCTCTGTAGATATCTTGCATGTAGTAACGCAAGTTATTGTTGTACAGGGAGCCCATTCCATGGTCTCTCATGTAAGCTGAAACAGATTTGTTTACATGCTTCCTCGATTTCTCAATTTGTGGACAAAATTGGTTCGACCACCTCCATTTCTGTCTTTGGCATATATTTGAATATACCAAGGCAGTCTGAGGAAAAAGTGCCATCAATTGCTCAAAGGTGTCCTTTAAAAGCATTTCCAGACCTACCCCAGTCAAAGTGCCCAAATCATTACCTCCACAGTGCACAATTAACAGGTCAGGTTTTGGCAAATGCATAAAGGTTTTCACCAATGGTATCAATTGGTGACATTTTAATCCTCTGTGGCCAAACCACTTAATTTCCACATCTTGTAAATTGAGGTTAGGTAAATTCCTGTTTTCAGCGTACCTTTGAGCCCAATAGATGTAGCTATGTCCAACAATCCAGACAGAAAACATGGCGAGAGAAGGTTCTCCTGTAGTCAGATGAAGTGTGGCAATGAAAAGGCAGTTGAAAAAATGAGAGTGTAAAATGAAAAAAACTGAGGAGTTTCTGTGTTAATGAAGCAGTAAGAGTGATTGGTGGATTTTGATTGCTGAAAACAGAAAGTTAGTGTGCATGGATGAGTTCGTTGAAAGATGTATTTTGAGTGGCGAAGAAAAAATCATTACATGAAAGAATGCTTTGGATATGCAGGTGCACTGAGAGTTCAGAGTTCAATTGCAACATTGTTGTGTGAGAGGTCTTGCAAGAGGTGGTTGCTATGCAGAAAAAGCAGAGAGGGGGCAGAGGGGGGAAGGGTTTTGCTTTGAAAAAAAGTGAGGGAAGAGTTTTGATTGGGTGACATGAGAGATCTGTGTGAGGAATTACAGCATTTCTGTGCTTTTGATAGCTGCAGACTCTGGAGTGCATACCTTTTGCTCTGCTGAAGACAAATTGGTGTGTTTCTGAGACTGTTTTGAAACTCAAAGTATTTGCTAAGGTGAGAAAAAATTTCTTTAATTTAGATAGAAAATAGTGTGCTTTAAGGAGAAAATTATGAAGAAAGTTGTGTTTTTCAAATGTTGCTTTGTCTCAAGTGTTTCAGAAATAGATTTTGTTTCTTTGAGAAATTGTAATTGGAGAACATGTGAAGTATTAGTACTGACAGGGCTTTTATGTGCATAGGAGCTGTGGAGTGTTTTCAAATTATGACTTGTAAATCGTTTTTGAGAAAAAGCAATGGTTTTAATATTGATGAGAAGGACATAATGGTGTCTGCTTCTTTATAAGGTAATTGAGAGTCTCTGATGTTATTTTTCCCATTTCAATGTAAGAAGTTTGTCTGTGGAGCAAATTGCTTGTAAATATGCTCCCACCTGTGCATGGCAAATTTAGATTTTGAATGTTTCCGTTACATAGGCATGTTAAAGGTGACTGAAACATGCTGCAAAGGCAATCAAAAAATGCTTTTATGTGTCTTAAGGACATTTTAAGTCATTTCCCCATGTGCAGTGTTTTCAAATTATGAGTTGAAAATCGTTTTTGAGGTAAAGGAATGTTTTCAAAATTTATGTGCGCCATATGACCCCAAATTTTTTTTTCAGGGGTGCAGCAGGGTGTTCTTGAGACACCCCTGCACCGTCGGAAAAATTCGTAATTTGCGATGAGGTAATTGCTAATCGCAAATTGCACCTTCATTCCTATGGGCCTCCTGCTGCATGGAAATGAATGGGTAATCTTGCTGAAATGCAAAGTCGAATCTGTATTTAAAAGGGTCTGCACCTCTGTACGGGTGTTCGCTATGTGAAGCACGAAAGTTTCACGGGCCGAACTCAAGGCCACCTCTCTCTGAGACAAAAGAGCTCTTATTCTTGCCATGCTGTTGAAATGTGCTCCCAAGGTTGGTATTTGTGGCCAGATTGAAAACTCCCTATGTTCATGTGTGGGAGGAAATAGAACATTTCTGCAGCAAATAACCCGTTCATTTACTGTTACGATAAAATGAATACTTTTAATTAACCCAGAACAATCTTCATTATTGAGCATCAAATAACTACCATTTTCCAAGAACTTGAACGTGGGGATGATAGCAGGAACTGGCGTGCCTTGCAACACGCAAGCCATATTTGGTCGGTGTTTGTTGCATGAACCGTGTAACTGTATGTGCCTACACATTAGTGAATGATCTGGCGTCTCAGTGCATTCCTCTCCATTCAGATAAAGGTCTTGATCATCTTTGAAAATCTGTATGTGTATGGAAGCGACCAGACCTCATGAAGAAAACCACTACCTAAAGGTTAATAACGACCTATTGGTATATATTTCATACAATTTGAAAACTTATATAAAGCAAAAGGCAGCGTTATTAAACCGTGGATAAGGCACGTTGCCAAAGCAGTGAACCTTTTGGATTTATACTGGAAATGTTAAAGGAAGAATTACGGAGTAGGGCCTGTAAATCTTTAATGGACAACGAGTAAAATTACTCCAACCATCATATTCCTCTAACTCCGGGATAGTAGGGGTGTTTCATTTTTTAGAAGTAGCCAATCCAAAGCATTTGGTCTGGGAAATTGTTTCATTCACAAACAACATATGATTTGGGATGAGACATGCACGGTGGAAAGCCTCAGTGCCTTGTACCTGCCAGGTTCGTGAACCCCAAACTGATGTAGATCCTGGATATTTTTACACTGTGTTACGTTAGCATGGGCTCATTACTGGTTTAAACGCCATTTTTCCTTTTTTGTAACTTCTGCACACGATACTTAGTTGTTGCTTTAGCTTTCAGCCTACCTGCGTCAAGATCTATGCCTGCTTCAAGCAGGCGCAGGGTTTTGATGTAGCTTTGTCCTATCTGATTGTAAATGCGGCACACCGTGGGTGGCAGAGCAGCGGTGCACGTTAACTGGTGCATCCCTGGGGATGTGCTAGTTAATATAAATCTGCCCCTTTACATTTAATTATGTGCAGGGGACACAGAGTAGGTGAGGTTTATCCAAGGTTAAGAAGAGATGAGTCCTGTTCAGTGAAAAATTGGAGATAGGCTTCAGTATATTATATACTTAAGTAGTGTGTTAAGTTTTTGATGACTGTTATTAATTTACTGTTGGGTAATAGTGGTTAATAACATTTTTTATTATATTTTACCACAGATTCAACTGCAGATTATTTCAAGATTTTAGGATGCCTAGCAAAGAAAGAGTAAGAAAGGCTGCAAAACGTCAAAGACAGCAGGACCATGGAAGAATGCAGCAGTCCTCTAACAAAAAGATTTGTCAAGTCACCAAGAAAGCACCGGGTAAGAGTCGAAATACAGTCATAAGAAATATGTGTAGTAAAAAAAATATTACTACAGAAAATGTTTCAGTCCAGAAAAGGAGACAGAAATCAATTGGTAAGGAAAGGCCAATGAGAAATGTTACTGCTAGAGTAAGAGATAACTCTATGCATGAAAGTAGAAGGAAACAAGAGTTTAGGGATATTCGTAAACGAATGTTCCGCAACAGGATAATTGGGAATTTGTTAAAAAATATTAAGAAAGGTCAGCAGAAAGTGGTTTTTTATAAGAGAAAAAAAATTGTTGAGAAAGTTATTGATCAGGCATTTGAAATTAAACGTAAGTTATTTATTTTGACAATCAATAGAATTCGGAAGCTAAACAAGGTAATTTATGATTTCAAAAGAAATAGTAGATGGAAGAGAATAGTTAATCGTAGTAATTTTTGTGAAGTTTTTTCTGGAGAATGGATGCATAGTTCAAGCTCTGAGGCATTTTTTAATAAGGAGAGTTATTTCCAGGATAATGATTTGGTGCATGCAGTTGACACCAGTGGTCGAGCTTATGAAGTGAAAGATGGTTGTCCAGTTGAAAAAGAAAAACTTGTGACAACAGAGATAGAAGAGGTGTTAGGTAATGAGGTTTTAGGGAGACGTCCTAAGGGTCCTGTGTACACCTGGAAGTGTAGTAGTATTTGCAGTGTACGACAGGATTCCATCAATTTGCTTTGTGATTTTATACGGTCATTTAGTAAGAACAGTTTGAAGCAGAAAATGAAGTTGTTGCAAGAATTAGATCCTTGCAGAGTGAGAGAAGTGATAGGTTTGCATGGTCATTCACTGGCTTGTCTTTCCAGGAGAGTATGCCAGAGTGTTTTTCATCATTTCAGGATGCTAGCAGTGCATCATAATAAAGTGAGGAAATTAGTTAGAATGTTGTATTATGCTAAGAGTCCAGCAATTATGCTTAAACAATTATGCGCTGCTCTTTTGCATGGTTCTGAAATAGATGTGAAGAATATATGTGAAGAAATTGAGTTTTGTTACTTTGGAAGTAAAGAGGAGAATGTTGAAATTGACCAAGAAGAAGAGAGTAATGTGGAAGATAGTGTACAGGTTTCCAGTACAGATAATTTCCAGAGGGAAATTGCGACGTTTGAGGTGAAATCAAGTGAGAGGCCAAATTTCACTTGTGTGTGTTGTCGACGCACTTATTATAAGAATCAGACTAAGTTAGTGGATTTATATGGAAAAAGTGAAAGGGAAAATAATAGTGAATGGAAGGATTTTACAACATACTTGATGGTAGAAAATTGTTTTGATTTGGGATTGGATCAACGTGTGTGTACTTATTGTTGTAACAAATTAAATCAAAACCAGATGCCTGCTAGAGCAGTTCATAATAATCTGGAATTGGTTGAGATTCCTTCTGAATTGAAGGATTTAAATACTTATGAATCTATTTTGATTCAAAGTATCCATCCCTTTCAGGCTATTGTAAGAATGGAGCCAAAGACAGGGAAATTGCCTCCATCAGATTTACAGAGAGGATTAAAGGGAAGAGTTGTTTATTTGCCTCTAGATTTGAAGAAAAACATTAACACAATTGGAGTAGAAAAAGTGGAAGAGGAACCTCTTGTTATCTTAGTTAATGGGGTTCCGACAAAGAATAAGAAAATATGGCAAGATTTAGTAGATGTTAGGAAAGTCAAAAGGGCAACATTGTATTTGAAAAAATATAATAAGTACTATAAAAATGTATATGTTGCAGAAGAGGAAGTAAGTGAGGAAGAGGATAACGATTTGTGTGCTGGTCAAATTGAGAAAGTAGAACCCTGTACTAGTGAAGAAATATATGAACATTATAGTGTTCATCTTTTGCATTCCAAGGAAGTCATGGGGAATGCTATTGAGTTGTTTCAAATGAAACAAGCGAAAGGGAGTCCCATTAGTGTTTGGGAGGAAAGTTTGGAAGCTCGGTGTTTCCCACAGCTTTTTCCAACAGGTCTGGGAGGAAGATATGATGAGCGACCTCATCAAATTCCTGCTTCTGAATACCGGACTTTGCGATTGTATGCAGGAGATCCTAGGTTTCGACAATGCATTCCTTATTTGTTTCATCTCCTGTTTGAAAGCGATCTGTCTGGACTGTCATATGCAGTGAACCACATCTTGAAAAGTGGTATACACATGCAAAACATCTCGGCAAGTGACTTTATGGATAAAGTCAATGTCCAAGACAGTATTTTGGATTCTCACCTGATTAATCTCATGGCGTGTCAGCGTGGTACTAATGAGTACTGGTACCGTCGTCATGGTGATTTAAAATGCATGCTAAGGAACTTAGGAACTCCCACATGGTTCCTCACTTTGAGCTGTGCTGAGTATGGCTGGGAAGACTTACTTGAATTTCTACGAGAGGCAAATGCTAACGTAGAAAACATCGAATTCAAGACACCCGGAGAACTGTGCTCTTTGGATCCAGTCAATGTATGTAGGTACTTCAATCATAGATTTGAAGGTATGATGTCTTTCATCATGAATAAGAAGAATCCACCTCTTGGAGAGGTGTTGGATTTCTTCTGGAGGAAGGAGTACCAAGCAAGAGGTGCTCCTCATATACATATGTTGCTGTGGATCAAGGATGCACCTAAATTTGGAACGGATGCAGAAGACTCAGTGATGAGTTTCATAGAACAGTATTCTACGTGTGCTGTTCCAAACGCAAAGGAGAAAAAAAGCCTACGAGAAAAAGTTTTACGTTTCCAAAGCCATCGATGTGGAAAGTACTGTCGTCGTAAATTCCGGAACAAAGACAAGTTCTACACCAAATGTCGTTTCGGCTTTCCACGACCGGTGATTTCTAAAGGAAGAGTGAACAGTTTGATGTCTTCGCTGCGACATAATGTGATGAAGAAATCACCTAAAAACACATACAATTTGAAGAGGAACGAAGAGTCTAAGTACATTAACGACTACAACCCGGTGATTTTGTCCATGTGGAATGCTAACATGGATATACAGTTTGTGGCTGATAACTGTATGGCTGTGGCTCGGTATGTGACATCTTACATCACCAAAAAAGAGAAGACAGAATTGAAGGATATGTGGGAGGACATTTCCCATGAAAAGAGCCTCAGCAAGAAGTTGTACAGTTTCAGTCTGAAGATGTTGTCGCATCGAGAAATCGGAGCTTACGAATGTTCTGACCGGTTGTCTTCAGCAAGTCTCTATGCCAAGTCCAGGAGTATCGTTTGGGCGAGTGTTGGTCTTGCTGCAACGCGTAATCGAGTTCTGAAACCTGTGCGGGAAATTGAGTATTTGGCGGAAAAGGAGCCAAACAGTACCGACATTTTGAAGAGCAACATGTTGGATACATATTATCCAAATCGAAGCAGTCACCTCGAGAATGTTTGTCTGTATGAGGTTCTGCAAAATTACATATTCAAGAGGAACATCAAAGAAGATACTGAGAAAGGAGTGTATGCTGTAATAGGAAGTGAGGGATGTCTGGTCAAGCAAAGAAAATGCCACTTGATAAACCATCGAAAATTGAGTGGCGAATCTCCTGAAAAAAAGGAGTTTTTCTATTTAGCACTTTTGCAACTTTTTAAGCCTTGGCGTGCAGAAGAGGAACTGCTTGGAGATTTCCTTTGTTACGAAGACTCATTCAATGCTGCCAAGGAGACCATAGAATGTCCTGCTTTTCCCAAATATGTAGAAATGTTGAATGTGGAAATTGAGCAGGAAGCAACGATTGCAGCCGAGATTGCCAGAGACAGTTCTCAGGACAGTCAGAGTTCTGCTTCATTGAGTCAGGATCCACTAGGAGGACCTCTTATCGAAAATGAAGCTGCCACTGCTATGAATGAAGTGGAAAGAGCCATGGCACATGCTCAGGAGGATGCGGTTAACTTAGAAGAGTTGGAAAGACAACTCAACGTTGAGCAGAGGAAAATATATGACGAACTTACCATGCAAATTGATCATGGATTAAGTCATGACAAGAAAGAGTGCTCATGTACGTCGTTGAAGCCTGTCCGACTGTACGTGAGTGGAGAAGCGGGAACTGGAAAAAGTTTCCTTATTAAAGCAATTTCATGTTATTTGCAGGAAAGGACAGAGTCATCGCTGTCTTGTGTTGTCACCGCTCCAACTGGACTGGCAGCACATAACATTAAAGGGATTACTTTACATCGTTTACTGATGCTGCCAGTGGAGCATGACAACAAATTAGAATATCACAAGCTATCTGGAGATGCTTGTTTTGAAGTTTCAAGAGTCTTGAGGAAAATGAAACTTCTTATCATTGACGAAGTAAGCATGGTTTCCAATGTCATGCTTGCCTTTGTGCATTTGAGAATGCAAGAAGTTCTCAAAACAGAGTATGATGTGTTATTTGGTGGCAAACACATCATTGTTTTCGGAGATCTTCTGCAGCTGACACCAGTGAAAGGGCAACCTGTGTTCAAAATGCTCACGCATGAAGATACCAGGAAGTGCTTAGGGAGTATTGGCAACGTCAATATATGGTTAAACTTCAATTATGCTGAACTGCATGAAAATATGCGTCAGGCAAAGGATGAAGTTTACAAGACTATTCTACAAGATGTTAGAATTGGAAAAGTGACCGAGCATGGGAAAGAAGCTTTACATGCACGATTACTGACACATTTATATCCAGACGAAGATGTTGTGCCTGAGAATATTTTTCAGAAAGTTACTGAGAAAAAATCTGGAATATGTTTGATGCCAACTCTTGCAGAATGTGCCAAATTCAACAACAAAATGTTGCATTTAGAAAAGCAAGAGATTGTAAAATTGGAAGCTATTGACAGAGTAGAGCATATGGGATCAACAATTATTTTGTCTGAGAATCTGAAAACAAAATTGGATTCATTAGAGAAGAGTATATCTAAAACTGCGGGTTTTGAAAAGACTCTGAATGTGTGCTTGAACTGGCGTATAATTTTAAGAAGGAATTTACATGTTGAAAGAGGTCTGGTAAATGGATCAATGGGTAATGTTGTTGATTTTGTGAAATACAGAAATAGAGATGGAATTGAATTTTTAAAAATTAAATTTGATGGCATTGAGGAAGTACAGCTAATTGCTCGTTGTTCTGCTAGATTTTTGCTTGTAAAAGACTTATATGTTCGTCGTAAGCAGTTTCCTGTTTGCTTGGCATATGCGGTGACAATTCATAAATCGCAAGGTTTAAGTGTAGACTGTGCATTGGTGAATATTGGCAGTTCTGTGTTCAAGGAGGGTATGGCATATGTGGCATTGTCACGAGTTAGGACTTTATCGGGATTGTACTTGATTGAGTGTGATGTCACAAACATTTGTGCGGATCTAGATTGTGTTAAGGAATACAATAGGTTGAGAAGAGAGTATGCGCCACATTTGCCTCAGTATCCTTTGTTTGAGAAACGTGTGGTAGGCCGGAAACGAAGAAATGTGACCAATACTGGGGAGGTTGTAGCAAAAAGACGAAAAGTCGATGAACCTGAAATTACAAGCAGAAACAAAAAGGATTCTGTTGAAGATGTTGTTGGTTTTCAATTTGAAAACAGTTCTGGTGTCAACTGCTATGCTAATGTAGTAGTTAATGTTTTGTTTTCTCTAGAAAATGTAAAAGAAGAGATTGTGGTCAATTCTGATCAAAGATTTTGCAGTTTGTTAAATTCTGTGTTAGAGAAATGTAGCACTGATAGAACAAACATAGAAAGTGTGTCTGAAATTCGAAATCTGTTAGACAGATGTTCAGGCCAAACACAATTCTCTCAAAATAGTCAGCAAGATTGTCAGGAGTTTTAATGTACATGCTTGATGTATTGCATGATGAAGGTGTAGATGTAGATCACCTGTTTGGGCTTTCTTATCAATGGCAGCATGACTGCGAGAACTGTAGGGTATCAAGTACTACTAGTGTAGACTCAGAAATATTTATATATTTAACTTTGCCAGACAGTAAATCAGTCTCTTTTAATAAGCTAGTAAAAGCAGCTGATCACAACATGGAGTGTAGCCAATGTAGATCTGAAATGATGTCCACATTATTTATACGAACATATGGCCAGTATGTCATTTTAATGTTCCAACGATGTAGGCCTGATGGAACAAAATTGACAACTTTAATTAAAAATTTTGTGGCTTCACAGTTGTCAATATCAGGAAGGACTTTTGTAACTGTAGCAATTATATATCATGATGGTCCTTCAATAACATCAGGACATTATACAGCTTATTTAAAGTGTAGAAATGGCTGGTCATTCTGCAATGATTCTGTTTTAATTTTCAAAAAAAAATTGCCGTTTGACCTTAAAAACTCTTACCTGGTGTTTTTAAAACCAAAATTTTAGGGAAAGAATCTCGGGATGTGCTCTGAGGAATTTCAAGAAGTTCTCATGGCTCCTACACGATTTGGCCTTGAGGATAAGTGTAGTACAGAGACATAACTTCTTACCATAACACTGGACTTTATGGAGAAATACGTGCACTTTGAATGAGTTCAGAAAAACTGTTTCTTTTTATAAGCTAATTGAAGCAGCCAATCAAAACATGGAGTAGAGGGAATGTAAGTCTGCAATGCTGTCTACTGTTTTACATTGCTTTGTGATTAAAAGTGATGTAGAGAATTAAATAATTGTACTAGTCATAAAGGTAGTGTAAGTCTGCTTCATAGTAAGCAGTATCAGTGTGATAGGAAATGTAGAACATGATTGAGGAAGAAGGGGAAGATATTACTAGTCCAGGATTGTGTAAATGATCTTCAACATTTTAATTCTGAAAGTTGTGGAAATGCGAAAAGACGGGATTGGCTAACAAGAAATCCAAGAGTTATACATGGCTCTGACAAAATTTGGCCTTGTGGAATCTTGTGGTAGAGAGCAAGAAGTCATTTATTGTATGTAACATGTTTTTGAAAACGATGGAGGTTTTCTTTCAGAAAGTGGCGGGTTGAAAGTAATAACAGCACAACAGAGTGTAAGCTGTTCATAGGACATCCTTGGCCGTCATGGAAAGTAAGTTAACTTTAAGGAGTTCTGAATTCTGATTTTTAATGTTGTATGGGTTTTTTAAACACAATCATTTTGATTGTGTTTTTTTTTCCCCGCTGTTATATGATGAATACCTTCAAGTCACTGTTTTAGTGAAATTTGATACATTCTGAGAACAGCAAAAATAAACCATTTAACATGTATAATTAATTCTGTTCTGTTTGCATTTATGATGTACATGTAGAACTGTGTAGGAGGCATGGAGAAGGTGAGGCTTCTGTAAGTGTCAAAGTTGTTGCATACAGTCCTCATATTCTACGTAGTCTTTTATATTTCATTACTTTCACTGTTTCTGACTGATCTAAAAATTTTTTTTTTAAAAGAACAGTAAGTATAAGGGAAGGAAACAGACAGTTATGTTAAAAGAAACACAGCTATAGGGAATAAACTAGGGATACTGTTACCCGCAATCCTCTGCTGATGATGTCACTGAGCATGTCATGAATGATGTAATATGTGACATCATCAGCAGTGGATTACGGGTAATAGTATCTCTAGTTTACTCCCTTATAGCTGTCTTTCTTTTAACATAAGTGTCTGTTTCCTTCCCTTATACTTACTGTTCTTTTTTTAAAAAAAATTTTTTGGGTTCGCTTCCGGTTCGCGTACCGGGGAGCGAACTGGGAAGCGAACTAAGAGAAATAGAGGTTGGCACAGTTGCAAATATTGTACCAATTTTTTATTAACGGGGAGGTAGTTCTGAAAAGAACTTTTTTTTAAATTGTTTTTGTTGTTTTATATTTTTTTTATTATTTTTCTGAAATTTTTTTTACTTTTTTTGAATTTTTCTGAACAGTTTTATAATTTTTTTGTTTTTTTTTCGGAGGGGGCAACGAAAACGATTCATTGTAAAGGGCTCAACAGGAGCAAGAAAACAAAAAAAAAGAATTTATTGTTTGGGGAGTTTCGGACAAACATGAGCATGATTGTCAATAGCTCTGTTGATCAGAGTGATGCTACTTTCTGCGTAGCAAATGAATCCACTGCAATGTAGGCAGACTTGTTTTACTTCACGAAATCTCGTTTGTATATTTGGCACCATCTCCCTGCCCTCTGGTCCCGTTACTTCCGGTACAACAGATCTTCTGGCCATAATAGGGAGATTATCTAGGTCGTCCTGTTCCTCTTCTTCGTCTTCTTGCTGAATTATAACTTTAGCAGGTGGTCCACTCTTCCTTGGATGTGGTGGAGGTGGTGGGGAAGCACCAGCTGAAGCTAGTAAAGAAGCCATTGCTCACTGGTAACAAAGGGTCTTTCTCTCACAATGATGAAAGTCAGAGTGAGGAAAGAAGGAGGGATTTTCACCATTTGGGAAAAAAATAGTTCTCAACCAATGAAAAGTGTTCATTTTAGATCATATGACCTAGTCTTACATCATTAGGAAACCGAAAGTGAAATGAACCAATGAAAAGTGTTATTACCAAGTCACATGACCTGCTGTGTGTATGTTACGCGCTTTGCAGGGCCTCCCGGTTTGCTTCCAGAAACCTGTGCTTTGCGACTCGGTAAGCGTACGAGTTCGCTAACGTAGCACGTCATATGACGTATCACGCGACAACGCGAAACGTCATGCGGACGGGAGGCGTCACGATGTTGTTTTCTAACGCGGCAGTTGCGGTAAAGAAACGTTTACCGGCTCGTGGTCTATTTCGCGGCATCAAGGTCAGCTAACGGGAAGCTTCCCGATTCGCGAAGCGGGAACGAAGAAAAAAAAATATTTAAAAAAAAAGTTATTAATAAACATATAAAATATATTTTTGGATTTAAAGAAGAATACATTTTACAGCTACAGATATTAGCTGTTAAAAAACCAATGAAATTCACTGAAAAAACCATAGGTTATAGACCATATATAGTTAGGAATTAGCATTTACAAAACCTTGAAAATTCACTGAAAAAACCATAGGTTATAGACCATATATAGTTAGGAATTAGCATTTAAAAAACCTTATTTTACTCACACAAAACCATTGAAATTCCATATATAGTTAGTTGCATATATATATATATATATATATATATATATATATATATATATATTACCTACTGGCGGTCGCCAGTAGGTATATATAGTTAGGATTTTTTCTCTATGGGTTTTTTGAAAATTCTATGTCTAATAACTTTGGCGTTTGTGGACGGAATTGGTTGAAATTTTCAGGAAAATGGCACATTTTGTTTCTGAGCAGCCCCTGAAAATTTTGGGGGGGTTCGTCAAGGGGGGGCCGAGAAAAAAGGGGGGTCCCAAAACGTGTTTTTAACATTGAGTTTTCCATAGGGCGGTTGGCCTCACTTTTAGCCCGAACGGCTGAATGGATTTGCACGAAACTTGGCAAAATTGTAGGGACTGGTAGCCCGATGTGCCTTTTGTAGGTCTCAATATATGTGCTCCAGTGGATTTTGAGAAATTAACGTTTAAAAAAATATATATATCTGTAACAGCGGACCGGGCAGCGCTCTGGTTCGCGGACTTTTCGCGCAACGGAGCTTTGTGAAGCGAAGCTGATTGGTTCTCCGGCGTCTGTCAACATTCCAAACAGTCCGTAGCGGCCGCCATCTTGTCTCTCGGTAGGATCGAGAGACAAGAGGAGGCCGAAGCGAAGGGGCAAATGACCATAAGGGGGCATAGTACATTGTCGCTCACCCCCTAGGTTTGATGTGGAGGTTTTAAAAGGGCCCCGCGGGGCAAAAAAAAATAAAAATAATAATAATCGAACAGCTGAATGGATTTGCACGAAACTTGGTAAAATATTTGGGACTGGTAGCCCGATGTGCCTTTGCTAGGTCTCAATATATGTGCTCCAGTGGATTTTGAGAAATTAACGTTCAAAAAAAGATATATATCTGTAACAGCGCTCCGCTTCGCGTAACGGAGGTTTGCGAAGCTGATTGCTTCTCCGGCGTCTGTAAACATTGCAAACAGTCCGTAGCGGCCGCCATCTTGTCTCTTGGTAGGATCGAGAGACAAGAGGAGGCCAAAGCGAAGGGGCAAATGACCATAAGGGGGCATAGTAGATCCTCCTTGACCTCTTAGGTTTGATGTGGAGGTTTTAAAAGGGCCCCGCGGGGCAAAAAAAAAAATAATAATAATAATCGAACGGCTGAATGGATTTGCACGAAACTTGGCAACATTGTAGGGACTGGTAGCTCGATGTGCCTTTGCTAGGTCTCAATATATGTGCTTCAGTGGATTTTGAGAAATTAACGTTCAAAAACAAGATATATATCTGTAACAGCGCTCCGCTTCGCGGAGATAAAATTATATCTGTATTACCTAGCTGTTGCTAACACCAGTTAGCGACGGCTATTAGGAGATAGCGACCATCTTGGGCCCCACTTTGCATGTGAGTGATATTTATCACTAATGACATGCAAAGTGGGCTTGCCAAGATGTTAGTGACTGGAAACAGTCGCTAACATCGCTATCTCCTATTATCAACTTTTGGAAATATTCGCGATAAGCGCGAATATCTCCAAAAGCTAGCACCTGCCCTGAGCAGTTCTTAGCCATGTTATCCAATGGGAGGTGGATAACATGGCTAAGAGCATTAGCTCGGTAATGCATGAATATCGCGGAGTTTTCAGCGATATTAATGCATTGCGGTCGTTTTTTATCGTATTTGCGATAAACCTTGATAATAGCAAGGTTTATCTGCGATAATTTCTGACGATGCTTAGCGGTAAAAAAATCGTTGCTAAGCATCGTTAGGGATAAATATCGCTTAACTTTGGTAATATGCCCCAACGTCTGTTAACGTTCGATTCGAAGGAAATCAGGAAGTGTTGAAAAACATTGTCTGCGCCATCTTGTCTTTTTTCAAATGCCACACTTTTGTCGTGCACGGCAGTCATTTTAGATGCCTTGACCAGACCCACTCTGTGCACGCTGTCGATCCTTAGCATGGCTCCCCACCCTCGCAAGCATCTCCCCCAGGCAGTGGTCACCCCCGCTCTCTGTCTTATGCATGGGTAATAAACCTCCCCCCATCTGCGCTGCTCTTCCCTGAGAATCACACCCTGTGCCCGCCCGACACCTCCCTTTCGCCCTATTCACTACCGCACCCTCTGACACTCCTTTTCCTCTGTGTCCGATTGTCCAGGCCGGTCCTAGGGTATCAGCTAGCCCTGCAGATGTAGTTTATGGCCCCAGCTTCAAAGGAGTTATAGTAGATCAAGGCCCACACTCGATGAGATCCGTCACAGCAGACACGTTCCTATTATCTGAAAACCATCCTGTATTGTGATTGGGGAGGGGACCGAGCCTGAAGCGGAAGATTCCAGGGATGACTCTTTGTACATCAAAGTTTTTACAATTATGTGTCACATTAAAAATATATAGCACTCCAACAAAGTAGTAAGATTATAAAACTTTAATAACTTATAAATATATACAAGAAAACAAAAACAGTAATAACATATACACATTTTTAGGGAAAAACAACGAAGTAGTGGTCGGCTGTGCGAATAGTCCCAACGCAGCACAACGTCCAGATTTCTGGCGTGGGGCGTCGCGGGGGGTGGGTCATCAGTAGCAAACTGTTGTGCGAATAGTTCCAAGGCAGCAGAACGATGGCACCAAGGTGATGTCCAGTAAGTTGCCGCACTGGTTTTGGTATCCTACAATGCTGCTCCGAATAACGGCGTGGGGCGCCCCGGGGGAGGCGGCGTGAACGGGCCTCTCCAGGTGGAGTCTCATCTGTTGTAGTGGGGCGCCCCTTTACCGTTTCAGTTGCCATTCCGTCCGTTTTTGGTCCACTGTGTCAAAAGCGGCAATTCAGCTGAGTTGCGCCCACTCTTGCGGTGCAGTGATAGGCGGCTGTCACAGGACTCTAAAAATGGCGGCAGGCTCTTTCCTTTTTGGGCCTGGTCCACTGAAATGGCCCTGGGACACCTTGGAAATCGGACGCTTGTCTGCTAGGTCTTGGACCCCATTCTCGAAAGCGTCCCCTCCGCCTTGAGGATTCATCAAAAGTTTTGGGGGCCCCCGACTCCTGTAGGCTTCTGGTGGGGAGCGGCTGCCATGATTGCTCACGGAATGACCACGACGGAGCTACGAGATGGTGGTGCTCTCATGCTGACGCCAGCTTCAGTCTGAAACATCCAGAAACAAGGTGGGGCTTTCATCGTTTGGGAAAAAAAAAAAGTTTTCATCCAATGAAAAGTGTTGTTTTTAGGTCATATGATAAAGCCTTCCATCATTAGGAAACCAAAAGTAAAATGAACCAATGAAAAGTTTTATAAACAAGTCACATGACCTGTTATGCGGCATAGGGTATAAAATGCGGAGAAAATACGTTGGCACGTGAGGCGGCGTCAGTAGCGGACCGATGTGCGAATAGGCCGAAGGCAACACAACGCGCCAAGATCCGGATGGCACCGAGGTGGTGTCCAGCAAGTTGCAGCACTGGTGTGGCCATCCTACAATGCTGAAAGTCGGCGTGGGGCGCCCCGTTGGCCTGTGAGTTTGCGTCAGTAGCGGACCGATGTGCGAATAGGCCGAAGGCAGCACAACGCGCCAAGATCCGGATGGCACCGAGGTGGTGTCTAGTAAGTTGCCGCACTGGTGTGGCCATCCTAATATGTTGAAAGTCGGCGTGGGGCGCCCCGTTGGCCTGTGAGATGGCGTCAGTAGCGGACCGATGTGCGAATGGGGCCAAAGGCAGCGCAACAATATTTTCGGAATAGAAGACACCACAAGGCGCTGAGATGCCAAGATCCGGATGGCACCGAGGTGGTGTCTAGCAAGTTGTGGCACTGGTGTGGCCATCCTACAATGGTAAAAGTCGGCGTGGGGCGCCCTGTTGGCCTGTGAGATGGTGTCAGTAGCGGACTGATGTGCGAATGGGGCCAAAGGCAGCGCAACAATATTTTCTGACTGACACCACAAGGCGCTGAGATGCCAAGATCCGGATGGCACCGAGGTGATGTTTAGGAAGTTGCTGTACTGGTGTGGCCATCCTACAATGGTAAAAGTCGGCGTGGGGCGCCCTGTTGGCCTGTGAGATGGTGTCAGTTGCGGACCGATGTGCGAATGGGGCCAAAGGCAGCGCAACAATATTTTCTGTATGGAAGATACCACTAGGCGTTGAGATGCCAAGATCCGGATGGCACCGAGGGGATGTCTAGCAAGTTGCTGTACTGGTGTGGTCATCCTACAATGCTGAAACTCGGCGTGGGGCGCCCCATTAGCCTGTGAGATGGCGTCAGTAGCGGACCGATGTGTGAATAGGCCGGAACCAGCACAAGGCGCCAAGATCCGGATGTCACCGTGGTGGTTTCATAGTTGAGAGGCACTTCATCTGCAGTGGGGCGCCGAGATCCGGATGGCACCGAGGTGATGTCTAGCAAGTTGCTGTACTGGTGTGGTCATCCTACAATGCTGAAACTCGGCGTGGGGCGCCCCATTAGTCTGTGAGATGGCGTCAGTAGCGGACCGATGTGCGAATAGGCCGAAGGCAGCACAACGCGCCAAGATCCGGATGTCACCGTGGTGGTTTCATAGTTGAGAGGCACTTCATCTGCAGTGGGGCGCCGAGATCCGGATGGCACCGAGGTGATGTCTAGCAAGTTGCTGTACTGGTGTGGTCATCCTACAATGCTGAAACTCGGCGTGGGGCGCCCCATTAGCCTGTGAGATGGCGTCAGTAGCGGACCGATGTGCGAATAGGCCGAAGGCAGCACAACGCGCCAAGATCCGGATGTCACCGTGGTGGTTTCATAGTTGAGAGGCACTTCATCTGCAGTGGGGCGCCGAGATCCGGATGGCACCGAGGTGATGTCTAGCAAGTTGCTGTACTGGTGTGGTCATCCTACAATGCTGAAACTCGGCGTGGGGCGCCCCATTAGCCTGTGAGATGGCGTCAGTAGCGGACCGATGTGCGAATGGGGCCAAAGGCAGCGCAACAATATTTTCTGAAGAGAAGACACCACAAGGCGCTGAGATTCGGTTACCACCGAGGTGATGTGTAGCAAGTTGCCGCACTGGTGTGGCCATCCTACAATTCTGCTCCGAATAACGGCGTGGTGTGCCCGAAGGGGGGGGGGGGGCGGCGTGAACGGGCCTTCCTAGGTGGAGGCTCGTCTGCTGTAGCGGGGCGCCCCTTTACCGTTTCAGTTGCCATTCAGCTGAGTTTCGGCTGCTCTTGATGCTACAGCGACAGGCGGCTGCAACAGGACTCTCAAAATGGCGGCCTGTTCTTTGTATTTGGGCCTGGTCCACTAAAATGGCCCTGGGACACCTTAGAACTCGGACGCTCGATTTTTTTTCCTTTCCTGTACATGCAAAAAAAGGTAAATGCCCGGTACGTTACACGCTTCATCTGCCACGATGAACTCTCCAGAGGAACCGAAAAAAAATATAGTTATGGTAACTATACCATGCATCGTCATATGGAGAGGTGGCACCAATTAATTATAGTGCTGCATAAAAGAGAGATTTGGAGGAGAACCCCTGACCTGCTAGTACATTCATCAAAGAAGTGGCACTGACAGCATCAGAGGCAAGGAAAACGGTCCCAAATATTTAGAAGAACTTTGGAAAGATTAAAATGACATGTTTAGATTGTGGCAAATTAATTTCATGTGGACAGATGAGTGTTACTCTAATAAATACAGCATATGAACATCATCATAGTCGATGGTTGGTAGAGGCATTTTGACTATATCCTGGACCTGCCCGTCCTCGCCCAAAATGGCGCCGGAATAAATGGGACTCGTAACTCCTTTTTGTGTACTGGTTGCAGAACCTTGAAATCACGAGATACGTATGCAGTTTTGAAGCACATGGCGGGCGGGAACGAGAATTGATTGAATATTTCGACATCCCTATTGATATTAAGTTCTGATGTGTTATTGATTACTGTACTATTGAAAGTTCGAATTAACGTCACCCATGGTACTTGCCCGCAAATGTATATCTAGATAATTTTATTGTAACTGGCCCTGTCGTATTTTAATTATAAAATGTACGTCCACCGATTCCGTAACCTTTAGACACCTTAGTTCTTGCAACCTAATGGCCCGCCCGTTACGTTCCTCTACAGTGTAAATGTCTACTCATCATATACGATTACAGTTTGCTCCGTGGCCGGCCCACGTGGTTATAGGCTCGTATTTGTATAATGAAATTTTCACAATAAAGGTTTTTAAAAGAAAACATGGTAGTAGTATATACATTGGTAACGTTTTTAATAATAGTCACTGTTTTAGAATCATTAAAAGGCAAGTGAAATAAAGCAGACCAATTACATGAAGGGTAAAAGGTATAATACGAAGGAACGCAGTAAAGATAAATGTTCAAGGGCTGTTGTGTTTTCTATTCCTGCAACATAAAGTGATCGATAAGAATCTCATATTCAGGCGTATCGGCGACTAAGACAGCAGGTCGACCCTCTTTTGCTCAACGGCTCCGTCATGGGATGAAGAAACGCTCTTTTTCTCGAAAAAAGAATATATTTTACTTGCAGGACAGTTGTAAATTTTCCGGGAAAGTACATTAGCCTGGAACATTATAACATATATTTAAGAAAAAATAATGTTCGGAAGTAATAAAAAGCGTAATTTTTAGGTCATATGACCAAGCCTTTCATCATTAGAATAAGAAAAGTAAAATGAACCAATGAAAAGTTTTATTAACAAGTCACATGACTTGTTATGCTTACGTTACGCGCTGCGCGCCCCGGATGACTTCCGGATGCGCTAACGCGGCGCGTCATATGACGCATTACGCGACAATGCAGGTCCAGAATATAGTCAAAATGTCTCCACCAACCAGCGGTCGGAACACAACCCCTTTCAGCAGGCTAAATAGTTCTGTTAAATGACAACAGAAGGGACAGGCAACAAGAACCATTAGTCAAAGAGGGGAGGGCTAGTTCTTCTCTACCGGGTTACATTGGGGCGCTACCGGAACTGATCGAATTGGTAGTCTACAGTGTTTCTGGATGTTTCAGACTGAAGCTGGGGTTAGCATGAGAGCAGCACCATTTCGTAGCTCCGTCGTGGCCATTCCGCAACCAATCATGGCAGCCGCTCTTTATCGTTATTTTGGGCGGGGTGGGTGGCGGAGCCGAGCTGTTTTGCAGCCATCATTGTGTGGAGTTCAGTTCATTTCACTAGTTTTGTATTTGTCATGAGGGGTTGTTCCTAATGTTTCTATTTTAGCGAGGTCAAAAAGAGATCCCATTAGTGGCCTACTGATTTTGCTCGATTCCTTTTCTTTTTTTTTTACACGATTTTTCGTTATCTGCAAAGACTAAACAGAGTATTGCGACTCTGTGTTTGTTTGTAAATAGAGAATGAACCAAGGAGAACCAATTCTAAAACAGTAAATACTTGGATAACAATCAATCAAATGGAGAGAGAAGCAGGCACGACGTATTACAACGGGGGCAAAGGCCTGCGTTAACTACCCTTCACTATGTGCAAAGAGAGAGTACTCCTAATAGAAATGAGGGGGGGGGCACCATTCAAAGCAGATCAGTGTGCATAAACACGAAAATGTTTTCACTTACCACGTACTTGACATTCGACAGCTTATGATATTTGCTATTAAAAAACCATTGAAATTCACTGAAAAAACCATAGGTTATAGACCATATATAGTTAGGAATTAGCATTTACAAAATCTTGAAAATTCACTGAAAAAACCATAGGTTATAGACCATATATAGTTAGGAATTAGCATTTAAAAAACCTTATTTTACTCACACAAAACCATTGAAATTCCATATATAGTTAGTTGCACTAACTATATATCGCGCACCCGCAATCCACTGCTGATGATGTCACATATTACATCATTCATGACATGGTCAGTGACATCACTGATGACATCACTGATGACATCTCAAATGACATCACTGATGACATCACTGATGACATCTCATTTGACATCAATGACCACATCACTGATGATATCATTCATGTGACAATACAATGCATCTCCTCACATTTTAATATAACCTCTGTTTCACCCAGTGTTAAATACAGAGTATAATTTTTGAAACCATTGACACACCAATACTAGTTACTACATATGTACTCACTGATTCCTACGTCTACACACACATTCACTCATTCACCCATACAATCATTCATACATACAATCACTCATCTTTACAACACTATCATATGCACTCATACACCTATACAGACACTCACACTCTGCCACTCATCCATGGAGTTACTCACACACCTAGTCAGTCCTGTAAAGAATCAATCACACTTCCATTTTCTTGTCTATACAGTTAAACATAGAGCACCTTACATTTTCAAACATATACTAACACATACTTACCTTGTTATACAATCATTGATATAAGTACACATTGATCTGCACAGAGTCACACACCTCCCAGCCAGCCACACACACACTCAGTCTCCCATACAAATACTTGGACAATCAATCAGTAACCCATATAGTTAATCATATAGCTACTGATCAACACATGCAGCAGTTTACAGAACAACAGACATAATGATGCACAAATTAAGACACTTTAGTCACTAACCCATGCACTCAGTGAGACACATTTAATCACTCACTCATACATTCAGTCATGCACCTACTAAATCCTTTGTCCAGACACTTATACTTCCACTCATTCTTCAATATGTAAGACACATTTTAACTTTACAGAAACATACAGTCACTGGATGTTGTCATCAGTGATGTCATCAGTGATGTCATTTGAGATGTCATCAGTGATGTCATCAGTGATGTCACTGACCATGTCATGAATGATGTAATATGTGACATCATCAGCAGTGGATTGCGGGTGCGCGATATATAGTTAGTGCAACTAACTATATATGGAATTTCAATGGTTTTGTGTGAGTAAAATAAGTTTTTTTAAATGCTAATTCCTAACTATATATGGTCTATAACCTATGGTTTTTTCAGTGAATTTTCAAGGTTTTGTAAATGCTAATTCCTAACTATATATGGTCTATAACCTATGGTTTTTTCAGTGAATATATATATATATATATATATATATATATATATATATATATATATATATATATATATATATATATATATATATATATATATATATATATATATATATATATATATATTCAAACAAATGCAACCTCCCAGGCTCCAACCGTAGTGACCAGGAAAATCACGCGGATCCAAACAGCTTTGTAATAGGCACAAGTTTATTCACGAGCTGAACCAAACAATCTGACGCGTTTCGGGCATCCGCCCTTGCTCACAGACAGTCAGTGTTGGGAATGGCCACATTTAAATATACTTAGCCCCACAGTGAAAGTGCATTTTTTTCTATTCAGTACCACGTGATAACTGACATAGAGGACAAACTATCAATACTGCTTTGTATGGTCTGTTTTCCAAACATTTGCAAATTATTCAGCCTAATTTGAAGGTAAAATACAAGGATAAAATCCATACAAATTGTGACATTTAAAAAGATACATACATATATAAATATATACATATGTACAATTCAAAGGAATGATGGCAGAAAATTTATATATATAGTACATATCTATATAAATATATAGATATATAGTATATATCTATATAAATATATATACACACACACACTCTGACATATATATAGGGATCGGGAACAGGAACCACAGCATGCAGCAATCCCTTTTAATGTAATACCCCTATCTACACTCAGCAGTAGTATGTGCAATGTATGCAGAAATAATTATATATATATATATATATATATATATATATATATATATATATATATATATATCTGTATCTATAGACATTTATATATATATATAGTACATATCTATATAAATATATAGATATATAGTATATATCTATATAAATATATATACACACACACACTCACATATATATATATATATATATATATATATATATATATATATATATATATATATATATACACACACACACGCACCAACACACACACAAAGGGTCCCTTTTTGCAAACAGCTTTGGCTCATGAGCGTGCATAAAGGCATTAGGATGAATTCATTCGCTTGGAACCACACCTTCATTTTAATAGGAGAACACCCACTTAATTTTCCGGTCACTTAATTTTTCACCCAATACATTTTAAAGAAGGGGCCATGGAGGAAAATATAATTTTGCTATGTGTTCAAAACATACATTAACGCCTGTTGCCCTCGAAGGGTAATTTTCCTCTGCTGGCCCCATGAATATGACTTTTTACTTCAGCAGAGGGCACTGCCAAGTTTAGTTTTAAATAGAGGTGGAGCCGGTTGATATATATTTATATTGACACACTGAATATTGATCTCACTCATGATGTATCTTTGCTATTCATTTTACTTTTCTCTTTGTATCTAGTGAATTCATGCTTATTTCATTGCAGGTCTATTGCAAGAGCAACACCAGAGAGTACACGTTTAAAATAATGGCGGAAGAGCAGCATGCAGATGTGAGGGTCCGGTAGGAGTTTGTCACAGCGCCCCCCCAGGCCGGTGGGAGTATGCATCTCAGGAGCTATCTCAAGACCCTCTTCTGCCACAACACTGTGGTGTACTGGATGATACTGTGCCTTAAGTTCAGTTGTGTAGCTCAGCTGCTGGTGCCCGAGTGCCATCTTCAAAGAAACTTAGTCAAAGGCTTTTCAAGAGATGGAGATATCCTGGTCGGGGGCACGTTCGCCATCCATGATGCCAGGGAGTATGAGTCCCCCACCTTCACAGAGACACCTGCAAGAATTTCATGCCAGACGTAAGAAACATGGAAATTATCAAGAATAAGTATTACATTCCACTTCTCATGCATATCTTAGACGTTTTTTCAGGAAGTTTCCCAGAAGGCTGGTGTGTCAGGAAAGTTAGCAGGGCTGAAGCCAATCTAGTCACATGTCAAGCTGGCTGGGACTTTTAGAGTTCTTTTAGTTGCATCAACAAGAAGATTGCTTAAACTCTCTAAAATATCTGCGCTTTTCCCTCTCTCACTTTAGACTACAAAAGTGAATATGAAGTCACAGTGGCGTAACAAAACTTGAGGGGGCCCTTTGCAAAGTACATGGAGGGCCTCCCCCCCAGACCCAGTCAGGAGCTCTCAGGCCAGGGGCCCGCTGCCTCGCACAGTGCTGGAGGGGTCCCAGGGAGCTTGGGTGCTCCCCACACCACAGGGTCTGTGGGGACTAATGTTACGCCACAGTGAAGTCCTTTAAACATACCTTGCTCAGCATGGATAGCAACACACAAGGTGTAGAAGTAGCGCATCATACAACATATGAGGTTTTTGTTAATACATGTATGCACCTCGCATTGAAATGACTTGAGAGATACTGACATGGCATCATGTACTTTTTTAGACTATTTGTCTATGTATGCCATGCTTTTACTCATGTTCTATATGATACATGCTGGTTGAAGTTCATTTTTTTACTTTTCTGTATGTATTTTAAACTGCTTTTATGGGCAGGTCTCCCTGCTTAATAAAGATGCTTTGATCGACTGATTGATGATACTGGCATGAGACTGGTTTGAGCAGGATATATTTTGATGCGAACCAATATTGCAATATCTCACAAGAACTTTTTTAACACAAAGGGGCCCATTAGGATGTCGGGTGGATTGCCCCCGCCAGGCTGGCGGTAGCCACCGCCAGCCTGGCGGGGGCAATCCGCCCGACATCCTCACATGTTTCCCCCCCACCATATTAGTATGGCCGGGGGGGGGGGGGAACTCCGCAGACGGAAAGACCGTCCGCCGCTTTTCCGCCCCGGTCGCCTTGCGGCCAGGGCGGAAAAGGAATAATATGGTGGCGTTGTCTATCAGACACCGTCAGCCATATTACAATGGGCATTTTACAATGCCTTTCCGTGGCGGCAATGCCGCCACGGAAAGGCATGCAGTCTTCACTCTGGGGGCCCCCTGCGGGCCCCCAGAGTGAAGGAGGGGTGGGGACTGCACACGGGAGGTACCTGTGGTACCCCCCCACATTTGCATAAACAAAGCGGCATGCACCACGCGGTGCCTGCCGCTTTGTTTATGCAAATGCTGAAATGCATTTCTAGCATTGTGGCGGGCACATCCTAATGCCCCCCACGAGACCCCCGCCCTTATGTCGGGCGGTCCTAATCCCCGTCAGGATGGCGGGCGGGCAAAGTCCGCCCGCCATCCTAATGACCCCCAAAGTGTGATCTTGAAAAAAAAGAAGTTACAGAAATGACGTAAATCAGAATTATGTGAAATTTCATGAATATTGGGTAACTTTAAATTTTGGAAATGCTGCTAATTTCACCAATGTAATAACACATTTGCAGAGGGGTAGTTATTAGTGGATCAACAGCAAAACAATTACTGCTACACTTGTGATAACATGTTATAAGTTATGCCACTCCCTTTCTGCTGACTTCAGAGGTACCTCTAGTAATATCGTGGCATACTGTGCCCCTTGTGTTGACTTCAGAAGGACAGTCTGTCGTTGTGAAATCTTATGCAGCTGTCAAATTAAGGAGGAAGCAGCTGATCAAAAACTTACTTTTGGGGAAAGATGGGTTAATTATGTAATATCATCAGCATTAAGAAAATGTCAATTACATATACATCGGCCTATAGTAAAATTAGCAAAAAGTGACGTTTGTTATTTTGTATGAAAATGGGAAGTTGACAGTATTATATACTGATTAAATATGGGTATAAAATGAGAAATAGTAAGTGATGGGGAAACTCTGAATATGCACTATAGATTACCTAGTGATCGCGCACTTCTAGTATTGTGTCATGGTGAAAATGGTGCAAAATTAATCAAGTGGAGACGCACTCCTTGTTTTTAATGAAAGTTAAACCACTTTCTCTTTTTCTTATTTTTAGCATGCTGCAGTGGGTGGCAAGTTTTTCTCAATCGTGCCGTTTCACGAAACAACCTAACACAAGTCACTAAGACCTGACCCCTGCGCACTGTTGCTTAAGGCAATTGCCTTAAGCAACAGTGCGCAGGAGTCAAGTCTTAGGGCCAGATGTAGGTAGCCCTTTACCGGTCGGAATCGGACAAAAATACCGATTTTCGGCCGTTTCCGACCGGTAAAGGGCAATGGAGATGTAGGGGCACAAAAAACTGACATTATTGGTAATTTTTCCTAATCGGTAAAATTACAGAATCTGTAAATTTACCGATTCTGTAAATTTTACCGATTCGGTAAATTTACCATTCGGTAAAAATACCGAAAATGTATTTCGTGATGTAGGTAGCACTTCTAACAGTGCTACAGGGCCTTTAGAATTCGGTATTTACCATGCAATACAATTGCATGGTAAATAACGAATTCTTGTGTACATGCACATCTGTGCATGTACACCTGTGCCATGTGGCACACAGACCTGCCCTAAGGGCATGTATGTGTGCCACATGGCGCAAACGCCAGTGACAGGGGTGTAACAGGGTGTCAAAGTGACACCCTGTCTCCCTTAGCAATGCGGTATTTTTACCGATTCGGTAAATACCTAATTGGTATTTGCTATTGAATCCTAGGGCTTCAAAGCCTATAGGATTCAATAGCAAATACCGATTCGGTATTTACCGAATCAGTAAATACCAAATCTTACCGATTCGGTAAAAAATACCGAATTTTTACCTACATCTCATTTACCGATTCAGAAATACCGAATCGGTAAAATTCGGTATTTATGAATCGGTAAATGAGATTTACCTACATCTGGCCCTTAGTGACTTGTGTTAGGTTGTATAGTGAAAATGGTGAACATCGGCCATGCAGCTACCGCTTCTAAGTGATGGTACAAATCTGGCCTGACACTCAAGATTCATGAGTGTGAATCTGAAAAATATTCAAGATGAATGGATGATGGTGAAATAATACTATATTCGAATACAATACTTTGGTTAAAAACATTTAGTACACAATATTTCAGTCAGTCGATATTTTGTTCATGTTATTGCTGTACAACAACTGCCTTGAAGATCGCAGTACAATCAGAAACCAATATATGTATGTGTGCATGCTTGTGGGTGGGAGGGCACTGTATGAACTGCATGGAATTTTGCATGTGTATAAATGAGTGTTATGGTGTGTGGATCAAAGCCCTGCAACAATGAGTGACCAATCTGCTAAATATGTGGTGAAGCTTGTGTGGTTCGGTTACCGTTTACTTTGAATGGATAATATTTTGCTTATACTATGCATGGTCTATATATTCTCAGGACTAAAGAACAACTACAGAAGTATAATCCATTTCAGCTTGGTATATATCTTTCTCCACACTGTATGCTGCAGGCTAATGTTTGATGATTTCCAGTGGTTCCAGGCAATGTTGTTTGCCATTGAGGACGTAAACAGGAATCCCAACCTCTTACCCAACATCACCTTGGGCTTCCGGATCCATGATTCCTGCATGGTCATACAGCGAGCCATCGAAGGGACTCTCTGGATTTTGACAGGGCAAGAGGAACCAACCCCAAACTACCAGTGTCTGAGGAATCGCCTTCCTGTAGCCATCATAGGAGATGTCACATCAACACGTTCAATTCTCTTGGCACAAATATTGAGTCTCTACAGACATCCACAGGTAAGTTAGAGATGTGTCGAACTGCATTGAAACTAAATTTGCAGCATGAAGAAGTCGTGATCTTCACGAAAGCATATCAGGGTATTTTATTACACAAACCCCTTCTCATGGATAAACTTTGATGTGGATTTGGACCCATATATAAGCACGGAATGGCCACTTACGACAGGATGTATGACATTACAATGCATGCTTTTACATCGCATGCCTTTACAACGCGGTTTTTACTACGCAAACCTTTACAACGCATAGCGCTTTGGGGTGCTGGATAGTGAATAGTTTAATTTACTATTCCAACTCCAGTCCCCGTGGACACTAGGGAAGGTGTTAGACAGTAAATTAAACTTAATCCCTATCCTAGAGCGCCCCCCAGCGCAATGCGTTGTAATGGTTTGCGTTGTAAAAGTTGCGTCCTAAAAGCACTGCGTGGGAAAAGTTGCGTTGTAAAGGATGTTTCCCCTTACGACATGTTGGATGCCAATCGCCAAGCAAGTCTCTCACATGAGCAAAGTTAATGTGGCTTCTGCATTCAATATTTCCTTACTAGCAAGCAGTATTAATTCGGCACCAATCTTTGCTAAATTCATCAGGTTATGTGCACATTTTTGTGATAGCTCCATTGCAAAACAAAAGTCTTCCAAAGTCCTGCAAAACTCATCACAGGCATTATAAATATTGTGACATTTAAGTGGATATTTAAGATGCCCCCTGCACTCCGTATCATTACCAGCCTCAGTCCTGATTTGCTCATCTACATATCATTGGTTGCAGGTGTGTTTGTCTAATTAGTAAATTAGAAGCAAAACTTAGCAACAACACATAGGATGCATTAGGCTAGCACACAAAAATCCAGGACTGGAAACAGCATCTCTAATGTCCGAGAGTGATTGGTCATTCTAGTGACATCAAAATACTACATCATTATGAAAGTAACATTAGTTATAAAGTTTTCAAACTTTTTGCCGACTATTGAAAAAATACACCTAAGGTACCGTTCACAGTCGTTATATAATACTTCTAACAAAAATGTTTCATTTCTCTAATACAGAGGTTCATCTAACTATATGTTAACCTGAAAAAAAAATTCACAACTCTATTTATACCAAATCAAGATGCAAACCGCAGATATTTTTAAAGTTAATGTAGATTTCACTGACTACATCAGCATCCTCGATATTCATCAGACACTTTCTAATAAATGTAAACGCTTTACCATTCCAAGATATGATGCTCTCCCTGTGTCCACGTATTAAATTCTCACGGCATCAGAACATTTCCAATTTTTACCATAAGAATGTTGGCATCCTCAGTTGCTGGCACCACAACTATGACTCTCCAGATATAAAGTCCGGAATGACTAGGGGCAAAGGATACATTGAAAGCGGTAATATGGCTAATTTTTTGGGATATTCCAATACCAATGGTGGCATGTAATCTGCAGCGGCGGTAGGGCGGGCACACACACACTCCCTTTCAAACGCGCACACACCACATACTTATTCCCAGCAAATACACATGAACACACTCATTCACAGCATGCACAAACCCAGAAATACACAGACCAAACATTCATACTTACTCACAAGCATGCAAACACCCAACATAAAAAAAAAATACTAATAGGGCTGTGGCTCTGACCTCAAGTGGCGGGAGGGAAGCCTCTGTTGTTCCCTGGTGGTAGGAATATCCTGCCACCTGCTCTCACTGGCGGACCAATGAGAGGAGGACCTTCCTTACCTTGTCACAGAGTTGGATGGTATATCAACCAAAAAGGGAGGAACCCTACTGTTATTGTAATAGGGACAGGGTAAGTGAAGTGAGAAGTAAACAAAGGTCCCTAGAGTCTGTTCTTAGAACTGTCCATATAAAAGGGCATATTATCTATGTATATATTTGCAAAGGCATGCACTATACCACGTCATACAAATGTTCTATACAAACACTAAGTTAACAAGGGTCAAACCAACAACAGATCGTAATAAAGGCAAAATTGCTCAAAAATTACAAAATCTTTTGACACATATATTTTATTTATCGTTCATTCTGAAAATTCCCTTATTACAGGGTATCCAACCTTGGACCCACAAAAACAATTCAATTATAAAAGAATTGTTATGTTAATTATTTTATGCAAGCTGAAATCTACAACTGGCAATTTAAGCCAAGATAGAAAACAGTCCTGAAGAAGGTGTATATTGTAGAAAATTCACTGAAACGCAGCGTCGACTAATGTTTTCTTGAAATTAGGATACTAATGTTTTTTTCTTAAATCTGGGAACTGTATTTACTTTGTGATTGTGTGATTTTAATATGTTTTTATATGTGAATACTTTTTAACCTTTCAACATTATGTGTTTTTGTTCTCAATGAAATGATATAATAAAATGTGTCAAAAGATTTTTTAATTTTTGAGCAATTTTGCCTTTATTACTATCTGTAGTTGGTTTGACCCTTGTTAACTTAGTGTTTGTATAGAACATTTGTATGACGTGGTATAGTGCATGACTTTACAAATATATACATAGATAATAAGCCCTTTTATATGGACAGTTCTAAGAACAGACTCTAGGGACCTTTGTTTACTTCTCACAGAGTTGGATGGTGCCAGTGAGAGTTGCTGACCCCACACCACTCTGTGACAAGCGTCACTGATGGACACTTGGCCCTTAGCATCTCAGGGCTTAACCTCATCGATGCTCATGATGAGCTGAGCTCGTCATGAGGCACGGCGCTCCGGTGCTCATGATGAGCTCAGCTCGTCATGAGCCGAGGAACGCTCACACGCAGGGCTAATTCCCCTGCTGTGCTGAGCGTTCCACGGGTAACGGGTGTGGTCATGATGAGCTAAGCTTGTCATGAGCACACGAGCGCCGTGCCTCATGACGAGTTGAGCTCGTCATGGCATGGGGGTGCTGTGCGCGCCCCCCCATCCCCTAGCACAGCGGGGGAATTACCCCCGCACAGAAGAGGTTAAAAGTCTATCATTGATGCCCCCCCTCAACATGAGTGGAAGGCTCACAGATGATTTTGCCAGGCTGAGGAGCTTGTGAACACTGGGCTTTGGAAACTTCAACCTAGGACATTTCAGCTCAGACAGCCAGGTGCCTGCACATTTAATGCATGTACAGCCCCGTGGAGTGTCTGTCTTGCTGACCTTTGCTCAGCCTATAAGACACTCTTCCTGTGTCAGAAAAAGGTGGAGAAGTGGGGCCACACACCCCTAATGACAGGCTGCAGCTGCACACTACCAAGCCAAGATTTTAATCTGGCCAATGTGTTGACAAAACCAGTACTTTTGTGAGGCCCTTCTGCCCCTTTCCTCAAGATCACAATATTACTGGAAATGTAAGCAAACAAAAATATAAGTTAACTGTTTTATTTCTCAAAAGTATTCAATTACATTCCCTGTCACATACAAGTACATCTGTAACAACCAAGCTAAAGGTAGTTGATGCTTCTTTGAGCCTAGAAAACCTATATAGAAAGAAAATGTAAAATAACGCTTTGAATGAGACCAGAAACTGCTGTCTTTTCTTTATAAAAAAACTTCAACTAAATTTTGGCTGACAAAATGAATAACATAAAATGCAGTGGTACACAGTGTATTAGAGTACAGAACATATGTGAGTACTTGAACCCACCACATAAGAGGGATTAGCAGTGCGCTGCTGCCTTGCACACAAAGGCCATTCTTACTTTAATGCTAAGGAAAATAACAATGATATGATATGATATAGACATTTGATATAGCGCATAAATCACTCTAGAAGGAGTATATTGGCGCTGCCTTGCTGACAAAGGAGGAAATTCCTAAAACAACCAGGACTTCAAACTATTCTTGAACGAGATGAAGTCTGAGGAGGAGTGGAGACTAAAGGGGTGTTTGTTCCAGGGATAGGGTCTGGTGTAGGAAAACGATCTGCCCCCCCTGGTTTGAGGTCAGAACATGAGTGATAATCAGAAGAGCCTTATCTGAGGACCTGAGGCATCCAGTGGGCCAATATGTTTTTAAACAAATGAACTAGTAGGCGAGCGTGATTTGTGAAGTGCCTTCTGTGCCAAACAGCAAAGTTTAAAGACAATCCCCTTTCTGATTGGCAGCCAATTAAGCTTCCGAGGAGTAGGGGAGGAGGGGGAGCGAGAAGAGAGATTGCAGAATAGTCTAGTGGTGGTGTTCTGGACCACCTCCAACATGGTCAGCAAGGTGTCGTTTACTGATGTTAACAGAGCATTCCTGCTGTCCAGGGGACTGATAATGAAAGCCTGTTCAAGAGTTTTCCTATCTTGAAGCCAAGGGAGGGCCTTTGTAAGAAGCTTCATAGTGGCAAAGCAGGAGCCGCAAGTGGCATTTACTTGGTCCTTCATGGACAGTAATCAATCAAATTTCACTCCGCGCATTTTCACAGTCTGCTAAATTGAAGGGGCAGGGCCAAGTTCAGACTGCCAGCAGTCGGCCGATCATAGCTCAGACGCTTTCCCAAGATAATAATTTCAGTCTTGTCGTCGTTTCATTTGAGATAGTTACTAGTCATCTAAACAGCGACTTCCCTCATACAATTAGCAAATTTGCTTTTCACCTTGTCTAGATCTGGGCCGAAGAAATAAGAAGTTAATTGTTGTCAGCATACAACATGATCTCCACATCGCAGGCTCTCATGATCTGGACAAGTGGCACCACATAGATATTAAAGAGGGTGGGGCATTCCCTTGTTCAAGTACATGATAACTCGTGACTTGAAGGGTTCCAATCAGACTTCTTGAGTTCAGTTGGTAAGGAAATCGCAGAGCCAGTAAAGGACTCTACCATGCAGCCCAGCCTTGTGCAGCCTGTGAATTAAGATGGAATGATAGACTGGGTCAAACGCCATTGACAAATCCAGCAGCACCAACATAAGTGGGGTACATGTGTCAAGAGAGAGCTTGATATTATCAACCACGGCTAGCAGAGTGCTCCCTGTGCTGGGGAGCTCTCTGTAACCGGATTGTGAGCAGTCCAGGCTGGGATTGTGCTCGAGAAAGGCAGTGAGTTGTTTATTGATAAACCTTTCCAGAGACTTGGCAAAGAGAGCATTTCTTAAGAAAAGGAGACACAAATGCGTGCATCCACTCCAGAGGCACTTTGGCTGTAGTCAAAGAGAGGTTATATAAGTCTGTGACTACAGGAGCCAGATAAGTTGCTAACTTAGCTATTATTCTGGGAGGGCAAAGGTGAACAGGACTTAGCATGGAATACCATATCCAACACCTGAGCCTCTGAGCAGAGTGTGAATGTACTCCAGCTACCCATTGCCATCGGTTAGGGATGATTAAGATCGAAATTGGGCTGAAGGCTATCCGAGATAGTTGGCAGATTTTGTAGATAGATTCAATATTGTCTTCAAAGAAGTTGACCAAATTGTCACAGACATCCTGGGAGGCCTCAATGGTGGAGACAAAGGCACAGGGTTTCACAAAGTCATTTAATGGCAGTAGAGAGGAGGATGGAGGGGTTTAGGGAGGGCTGAGCAGCAGTTTAGGGAGGGGTTAAACACCCATCCACAAAAGAGTCATTACATTGTTATTCACAGACTGCATGTCTAAACTTATAACATCTAAAAAGGACCAAACATAGAAGTAGGTATACTCCAGCTCAGACCTGGAGAAAGCCCAGCACCACACATGGCCAGTGACTAGTACTTCAACACCCTCTTATAGAAAATAGAGCCCTATAGAAAATAATGTTAACATGAATTACTTCTTTTGACTTTTTAAAAAACATATATTCATTGAATTAACTACTTAAAATTACAATTATATATAAATAAAACATATATAATATTTTACGATAAAATATTTTAATAACATTTTTCAATTTAACAAATAATGTATCTTACAGTTTGAAAACATAACTAAAATTATTTATACATAGTAAATGATCAATTGTAATGTATGTACATTAATGAAATATTGAATTCAAAATTAGTTAATAGTGCTGATAGTCTTTGAATTTTGAAGAAGGTGAGATTTGAGCATTTATGAGTGCAGCATAACTGTCACATAGTACATCCACAGGGTTATTGAGCTAGATTTTAGGCACTGATAAGGGGCAGGTGTCAACCATACCATTTTCGCAGCTTATCACCAAGTTTCAACCTCTACCCTCCCCATATCCCACCCTACTTTTCCAAGTAATGATGAAGACATTGCTAATCTAAACAGTTTTTGGCTTTCCCATTGCTGTGCCCATTTTCTTAGTCACCACTGCGGTAACGCCAAAAGCCTGTCAGACCGGAAGAAATTCTAATCTGGCAGGTGGCTTGACCACAGGTTTAGCGATGTGGGAGCAGTCAGCCGGCATGGTGTCTGCTCCAGCACCGTCAAACTCGTGATCAGGCCCAAAGTGTGACTCTATATGAGTTTATTTTTTTTTCCAACCATACATGTTTCACATTGAATTGAAAAAGAAATATTGGTTTTGATGGACATTTAGAAATGTGACACCGGTAAAACACATAGGCATATTTTCTAAAATCGTCATCTCAACATATTGAAATAAGCCAAAATGTATTAAGCATGTTTCCACCTGAATAGATGTTTTATAATAGCACTTTTTTCAATTATTTTGTAGATCAGTTATTCTGCATCAAGTCCACTCCTGAGTGACCGGAACCAATTCCCATCCTTTTTCCGAACAGTCCCCAGTGATGACTTCCAGTCTCGTGGTTTGGCTGAGTTGGTCATTTATTTTAACTGGACCTGGGTGGGCCTCATAGCAGACGATGATGACTATGGCCAACAGGGAATAAAACTCCTTCAGGAAGAACTGATCAAGATTGGTGCTTGTGTTGCATTTTCAAGGAATATTGTCACAAGCAGAGCTGACAAGAATGCTTTTGACATTGTCCAAATGATAAAAAACTCATCTGCCAATGCGATTGTCATCTTCTCCAATAGTGGAAATATGGTAGCGGTAATGGATGAGATGGTGAGACAGAGTGTGACTGGAAAGATTTTTGTTGCCACTGAGGGGTGGTCTACATCAGCTCTACTGCTAGTGGAAAAATACTCTGAAATTCTCACTGGCACCATTGGATTTGAAATTCACAGTAGAGAGATGCCAGGGTTTGAGGAGTATCTCACCAACCTCCATCCATTGAACACTAGAGATCATATGCTTCTTCAAGAGTTCTGGGAAGACACATTTAGTTGTAAGTTTCAACAGGAAGTGGTAGAATCCCTGAATGTATACAGCAATGACACTGTACAGTGTACTGGTGCTGAGAAGCTAGAAAAGCAGCATGTAAACCCCAGTGGTGTCACCAGGTTTGGACTCCCTTACAAAATCTACACTGCAGTTTCTGCCATTGCATTGGCTTTGCAGGATCTGAGCTCCTGTAGCCTTACTGGTGCATCCTTTGATCAGGGAACCTGTGTGGATATTAAGGGGTTTCAGCCATGGCAGGTGAGAGCGTCTGAAGGGATTAATTCCGAAAATGCTCAATTCTAACAATTTGTTTTTGACAATTTGCACATTTATGGGGAAATCCGCACTTAAAGTGGCATATTCAGTGGATTGGTCCAATCGAAACTCATGTTTTTTTTTCACATACAATTGTAATATATTGGTGCTTGGTAACAGCTTCAATATTGTGAAAAATATTCAAAAATAAATTATCTATGTATACATGTTAACGCATTTTAAATAGGTGCCTTGATTAGAACAGTTACCTTTATATAGAAAATCCTTCCAAATTTTAAGTATTTACACAGGTTTTATTTAACTTTATGAAATTTGCAGATAGTTTAGTGTTAAATAACATAATCAGAACCACAACTTTCCCCCTTCCTTAATTAAAATGAACCCATGTGGATATTCCTCTAGATCTATTAAACTCTGCATTGTCTCATCTGAGTGGAAGATATTATTTATTTATTTATTTATTTTTGATATTTGATAAAGCGCGAACAATTGCCCGCAGGCGTCTCGGCGCTATTACTATTGCAGACTTCTCCATTGCTGGGATTCAGACATTTAATAGTTAAACCAACAGGTTTTCAGTTGTTTTCTAAACAACATGAGAGTTGGGCTAGTCCTAATAGCTTGGGGGAGTGTGTTCCACAATTTTGGAGCCGCAACCAGAAAACGACGATCTCCCCAAGTAACCAACTTAGTGCGGGGCACCACCAAGTCGTTCAGGTTGGAAAAGCGGAGTGGTCGTGAAGGGTTGTATGGAATTAGCCGATCTCTCAAAAATTGAGGCGCTTGTTGATGCAGTGATTTGTAGACTATGCATAAGGTCTTGAATTTAATTCGGTTTCTAATGGGGAGCCAGTGATAACTTCTGATGGTGTCGGCAATGGGTTTATACCTAGGAATTCCCGAAAGAAGTCTGGCAGCTGCATTCTGTACTGTCTGCATTTTCTTGATGACCCTGGTCTGAGCATTAGCAAACAGGCCGTTGCAATAATCTAATGCAGATAAAACTAGGGAGCTTACCAAGGTCTTGCCTGCACTCTTTGGAAGAAAAGGAAGGATTTTTTTCACCAGACGTAATTTGTAAAAAGCTGTGGCGGCAGTCTGATTGGCATGATCAACAAAATTAAGGTCATTATCAAAGATAACACCCAGGTTCCTCACCTTGGGAGTTGGTTTCGGCAGGGTTCCGAAAGATGTTGGCCACCAGACGGGGGACCAGCTAGGAGATAGATGTCCAAAAGTAACCACCTCCTTTTTTTCGGAGTTAAGTTTTAAACAGTTTGCAGACATCCACTGTCCTGTTTTAAAACCCTCTGCCACTATTTCTCCATCATTTTTAATGGCTAGCACCAACTGTGTGTCATCTGCGTATGAGGTAAGGTTCATCCCATATGCTTTGATGGTTTTAGCTAGGTCCGACACATAGATATTGAATAGTGTCGGACTTAGGGATGAACCTTGAGGTACCCCACACGGCAAAGACAGATTAGCCGATTCAAATGGTCCCAGCGTCACCGCCTGCGATCTTTCGTTCAAAAACGAAGCCAGTAGGTTCTTAGCTGAGCCCTGCACACCCATTTTCTCGACACAGTCGACCAAAATCTGATGGTCGACCGTGTCGAAGGCTGCCGAGAGATCCAACAGCACCAGCAGTGCAGAGCCTCCTTGGTCTCGGATGACTCTGATGTCATCCGCAGCCTTAATCAAAGCAGTCTCTGTTCCATGGAACTTGCGAAACCCAAATTGGGTCTCATCGAGTAGGTGATGTTCCTCCATAAAAGCTGCTAGTTGGGTGTTCATTGCCTTTTCCACCACCTTAGCCAAAAATGAAAGGTTGGCAATCGGTCTATAGTTTTATCTAAGCCTGGTTTTTTCAGAAGGGGCTTCAATAGGGTTTTTTTTAACAAACTCGGATAGATTCCAGTACTGAACATGAGGTTACAGATTTGTGTAATAGCTGGAATCAAAGAATCCATGATCGGGACAAGGGTTTTCAAGGGACATGGATCCAGTGCTGAACCCGATTTAATGGAGCGGATGATATCTCTAGCTTGGGTCTCTGAAATATCCACAAACTGTGAGAATGCACTGCTAAGGGGGGCAGTATGTATATCATTAGTGCTGTGAGTAGCAGTGGAGGAAAAGGCTGAGTAAATGTCATTCACTTTTGTGAAGAAGAATAGTGCTAATGAGTCACAGAAGATTTGTGAAGTCGGGGGATTAAGATCCGGGGTATTTCCTGCCAGCTGCTTGGGTATATCATATAGCTTTTTATTGGAATTTTTTGCACTCTCTATTTGCTCGCTAAAATACTCTTTTTTGGCTTCTGTAATCATGGATTTGTACTGAGCTAACAGTTCTTTGTAGGTTTTTTTTACTTTCCTCATCATAGTTTTTTCTCCAGTACCTTTCTCTGTTTCTACAGAGTTGTTTCTGCTTTCTTAATTCCTCAGAAAACCATGGTGCTGAGGGGATGTTCCTATTTCTGGTTCTTAGTTTGATCGGTACTAGTTTGTTAATGGCTTGACCTAACCAGTCTTGGTATTGCTTAATGGCCGTATCTGGGTCATCAAACAGAGTTGGTTTAGTACTATCCAGTGAAATCTTGAGGTTAGGAATGTTGATGTCTTTCCAGGCCTTAAATGGTTCACGACTAAGAGGGGGTATCCTGGCGATGGAGGCCTCATTAGTTGTGATGGCACCAAGAATTATGTGATGATCAGACCAGGGTAGCGGGAGGATGTTAGTGATTTGGAGATCTTCTAAATTAGTGAAGATACCATCCAATGTATGCCCTGCATCATGAGTAGGTCTGTTTACTAGTTGTGAGAGCCCCAACATTTCCATCTCAGACAGGAGAGACAATGTATCTTTATCATCATCTCTGTCTAGATGGAAGTTGAAGTCTCCCAATACTGTTAGTGACTTCTCAATTGCCAGTGATTCCAAAATAGTGCCGACTTCAATGAGGAATCCAGAGCGTGCTCCTGGCCGTCTATATAGTAGCATTCCCCTAAAATTGTACGTGGGGGATAGAAAAATATCAAATTGCAGTGCTTCACAAGTGACCGAGAGTATCGGTGAGGTCCGGATGTTATATGTATCTCGGGCGATTATAGCTATCCCACCTCCTCTTTTGCCCTGTCTGTCATATCTGTGGGCTCTAAATCCATTTGGGACGGCAATCACGAGATCTGGGTCGGACGACTTGTCCATCCATGTTTCCGTCAAAAACATGATATCAATATTCCTGTCTCTGAGTAGGTCAGCTATTTCTTGCCTGTGCTTTCCCAATGAGCGGACATTAGTGAGTGCTATTATCATTTTTTTGGAGTATTTCTGATTATTGACGTCGGTTAAATTATTCATTAAAGGTATGATGGCCTGGCAATGCTTACATTCAAGAGAGGAGATATCGGTGATAGACTCCAGGTTAAACCTAGTACATCTATCTGTGGGCGGAGGACGTAGATCGGTCAGCATTAGGGATGAGTAAGGTAGATGGTGAGATATACCGTGAGATCCAGGGGTTGTGGCCCTCCGCCCGGTCCCGGCGCGGACGGGCGCAGACAGGCTTGGCTTTGGCGCGCCGGTGGCGCGCCCACTGAGCCCGCCCGCTGCGCGGACGGAAGGGCATCGTCTATTTATACTGTGTAGAGGAGGGTGGGAGGCGTCCTGCAACTGGACCACCAACCCTTTCTCCCTGCAAGATGGCGCCCACAGCCTTTACCCCGCGTCGTCAGCCCCTAATCGGCTGCGCCGGGATGAATGAAGGCGTGTAGAGCAAGCCTCGGTGCAACGCGATTCTTGCACTCGAGTGACTCTTAAATGGTAATTTAAAAATGACACTAGTAAAATATATACAATTTTTAAAAGTTATTACCAGGTAATTGCATACGAAGTGCTTAATTTGAGAATGAAAGAGTGCTGGTGCCCTAAGCTCTTCTCATACCCCGGTGACTGCTGGTGCAAATAAACATCAGCACACCAAATACTAAGCTCGGTGATCTTTAATTCATTACCAGACACTCCCAGTCCCTTTTTGTCACCCTTGCTGGTTCCTTCTTTCTGTTTGTGATGGTTTTGCTTTATTTTTCTCAGTTCATTTTCCAGATCTGTATGTATTTCCCTCTCTTGCACTCAGTAAATGCCTGACATGGTAATATACTGGTTGGTCCCTGACGTTAAGTGCCAGTGCCCCCCACCGGCAACCAATAGGTCAAATTAAGCACTGAACATGCACCAGTGTATTCTTACTTCATTTCTTCAAAATGGTGTTGGACATTAGTGTCCCATAAAATCTCAAGCAATGGGTATATCTAAAGAATATGCAATACCATCCCTTATTCCCTCACAATTTATCCAACACTATCAAACCTCCCTCTGTGGTCTGTAATATGCAGAGGTGAAGTGACTTCTGCTCAAAATATTGTAATGCTGGAAAAATGTCACTCTATTGGTCTTGTTCCAACACTAAACATAACTAATCTTCCTGGTCACTGTGAGACCTCGAGTTAAAATGCTTCTGAGGTGAGGATCATTGCTTATTGATTAAAGCAACTCCATGAGCCGAGTCTATAATCCTTGCAACAGCCTTTTGTTGACCTGTAAGATGTTTTACAGATGTGTCTGTAATTGAACTGTGCACTATCCACTATATTGTTTGACCTTTCCTAAATCCTTCTTTTCCATTGATCCTGAAATCCACATAACAATAAATTCATCTTGCTTTTGAAAAGCAGGACCTCAATTATATGTTAGTGCGCCATCCATCCTTCAAGTTCTCACGTCAGACTTTCATATCCTAATATAAAATCGGGATTCCGTAGGGAGGGTATGGGCAAGCCAAAGAAGCATTAAATCCCCAGACTGCTACATTAATCAAAACCTGAAAATGTTGGACATTTACATGTGGCAGACTTAAACCTGGTCGGGGGTAGTGGGTTGTCTTCAACATCAAATGACACATCAAATGAAAAGCTTTTTACTTTTTCTCCTTCCAGTCTATTGTATGTGTATAATAATTCATATAATCTTGCTTTATGCCAAACCTTCTTTACCCCTGCCTTGTTGCTTCAATTAATCAGTCAATCAAATCAATCGGCATTTAAAAAGCGCAACACTGTTGCCCCTAGGGTATCTTGGCACTGTGTCTCTGTCAAAGAGCCACATCTTGAGTCTTTTTCTGAAGTCTGCCAGTAAGGGGGTTGTGTGGAAATGGAGTGGAAGAACATTCCAGGTCATGATGGAGGGGAAGAAGCAGCCACCACAGTGGCTGTGACAGAAGTGGGGGGTGTGCGAGTGTGAGTGAAGAGAAGCGCAAGTGTCTAACGTGTTGGTGAAAGTTCAGTCGATGGTTGAGGTTGGAAGGTCCTAGGTCGTGGAGGGCTTTGTAAGCATGAGTGAGGAGCTTGAACTGGCATCTTTTCTGGATGGATGTCAGCGCCCGACATCGCCATCGCCATCCCGGACGGATACAAGCTCGTCCGGAGGGACCGCGTGAACCAGACTGGAGGAGGCATCGCCATCGTCCACAAGAACACAATCCGCATCACGACCGACGCCGACGACACCTACCCCGCCGCCGAACACCTACACTTCCAGATTCACACCGACCCAAAGACGACCCTCAGAGGCACCCTCGTCTACAGACCCCCGGGACCACGCACCCAATTCAGCGAAGACATCGCCGACTTCATCAGCCCACACGCCCTCCCCTCCGCCGACTACATCCTCCTAGGAGACCTCAACTTCCACCTGGAGAACAACAAGGACTGCAACACCGTCACCCTGCTGGACAACCTCGCCAACCTCAGACTCAAGCAACTGGCCAACACCCCCACCCACTACGCCGGCCACACGCTTGACCCAGTCTTCTCCTCCAGCAAGCACATCGCCTTCAGCCACTCCACCGAACTTCACTGGACCGAGCACAGCTGCTTCCACTTCAACTTCAGAAAAACCACCACCCACAACAGGTTCCTCACAGAAACTGGAGCAAGATCACCGCCGACCAGCTCACCACTTCCCTCTACCAGAACCCACCCGCCAGCACACCGGACCCCAACGAAGCAGCCCTCAACTTCACGCACTGGCTGACCGCCTGCGCCGACGACCTCGCACCACTGAAGAACCCTCCCAGCAACCCCAGAAGCAAGAAGGCCCCCTGGTTCACCGACGAACTGAAGGACTCCAAGAAGACCTGCCACACCCTCGAGAAAGGCTGGCTCCTCGACTGGACCACTGACAACATGACCGCCCTCAAACACGCCACCCGCAAGCACCACCAGCTCATCCGCACCACCAAGAAGAAATCACTGAAGGATCGACTGGACCACAACGCACACGACAGCAAGGAACTCTTCAGCATCGTCAAGGAGTTCTCCAACCCCAGCACCGGCAACAACGACATCACCCCTTCACAAGATCTCTGCAACTCCCTCGCCTCGTTCTTCCACCGTAAGATTGCCGACATCCACAACAGCTTCGGCTCACCATCCACGCACCCAACCACAGAACCAACGCACCCCACCGCCACCCTCCGCACCTGGACCACGGTGACGACCGAAGACACAGCCCGCACGATGAACACCATCCACTCCGGATCTCCGACTGACCCCTGCCCCCACCACGTCTTCAACAAGGCCGACTCCACCATCGCACCCCAACTCCGAGACGTCATCAACACCTCCTTCGACACCGCCACCTTCCCGGAGAGCTGGAAGAACGCCGAGCTCAGTGCCCTGCTGAAGAAACCAACAGCGGACCCCACCGACCTCAAGAACTTCCGCCCCATCTCGCTCCTCCCTTTTCCTGCCAAAGTCATCGAGAAGATTGCCAACAGACAACTTGCCGCCTTCCTCGAGACGAATGGATGCCTCGACCCCTCGCAGTCCGGTTTCAGAGCCAACCACAGCACCGAGTCCACCCTCATCGCAACCACCGACGACATCCGAGCCCTTCTCGACAACGGGGAAACAGCGGCACTCATCCTCCTGGACCTCTCAGCAGCGTTCGACACGGTCTGCCACCGCACCCTAGTCCAACGGATGTATGACGTTACAACGCATACTTTTACCACGCATACCATTACAACGCGGTTTTTACCACGCATACCATTACAACGCATAGCGCTTTGGGGTGCTGGATAGTGAATAGTTTAATTTACTATTCCAACTCCAGTCCCCGTGGACACTAGGGAAGGTTATTGGATAGTAAATTAACCTATTCCCTATCCTAGAGCGCCCCCCAGCGCAATGCGTTGTAATGGTATGCGTGGTAAAAACCGCGTTGTAATGGTAGTGCGTGGTAAAAAAGGCGTGGTAAAGGTTGTATACCTAGTCCAACGCCTCAGCAACACCGGCATCCAAGAGAAGGCGCTGAAGTGGATCATCTCGTTCCTCGCCGGAAGAACACAGAGAGTCCACCTCCCCCCGTTTCGATCCAAGGCCACCGAAGTCATCTGCGGCGTCCCGCAAGGATCATCACTCAGCCCCACCCTCTTCAACGTCTACATGAGACCTCTCGCCACCATCGCACGCCAACACAACCTCAACATCATCTCCTACGCCGACGACACCCAGCTGATCCTGTCCCTCACCAGAGACCCCGACACCGCCAGAACCAGAAGGGATGAAAGACGTCGCCGAGTGGATGAAGAACAGCCGCCTGAAACTGAACTCAGACAAGATGGAAGTCCTCATCCTGGGACCATCACACTCCGCCTGTGACAACTCCTGGTGGCCCCCAGCCCTGGGTACCGCCCCCAAACCTACAGACCACGCACGCAACCTGGGCTTCATCCTAGACTCCTCCCTCTCGATGACCAGACAAGTCAACGCCGTCTCCTCTTCATGCTTTCACACCCTCCGCATGCTCCGCAAGATCTTCCGTTGGATCCCGACCGAAACCAGGAAGACGGTCACCCAGGCCCTCGTCACCAGCTGACTGGACTACGGAAACACCCTCTACGCTTGAACCACAGCCAAGCTACAGAAAAGACTCCAACGCATCCAGAACGCCTCCGCCCGACTCATCCTGGACATCCCCCGACGCAGCCACATCTCCGGTCACCTGAGGGACCTACACTGGCTCCCCGTCAACAAGAGCATCACGTTCAGGCTCCTCACCCGCGCACACAAGTCTCTCCACGACCTGGGCCATAAGCACCTCAACGACCGCCTGACCTTCCACACGCCCACCCGCCAGCTACGGTCTGCTAGCCTCGCCCTCGCCGCCGTACCACGCATCCGAAGAGCCATCGCCGGAGGCAGATCCTTCTCCTACCTGGCGGCCAAGACATGGAACTCCCTCCCCATCCACCTTCGACTGACCCAGGACCACCTCGCCTTCAGGAGGCAACTCAAGACCTGGCTGTTCGAGCAGTAGCGAACCCCTCCCGCCAAGCGCCTTGAGACCCTCCCGGGTGAGTAGCGCGCTATACAAGTGTTGTGATTGATTGATTGATTGATTGATTGATGGGGAGCCAGTGGTGGTCTTTCAGGTTGGGGGCAATGTGGGTTCATTTGAGGATGTTCAGGATGAGTCTGGTTGCAGAGTTCTATATGGTCTGGAGTCTTCTGTGGAGCTTGGTGGTGATACCTGTGTGGATTTCATTGCCGTAGTCGAGGTGGCTGGTGACGAGGGCCTGAGTGACGTTATTTCTGGTGTTGGTTGGGAATCCATCTGAAGACTCTGTGGAGCAGGAGAAGTGAGTGGAAGCAGGAGGAGGTGACAGCATTAACTTGTCATTTCATTTTCAGTTGGCTGTCTAGGTTGCGTGCGTGGTCAGTTGGTGTGGGTGTTGGTCTGCGTTCTGCAGGCCACCAGCTGTGGTTTCATGTGGAGGTGTTCTTTCCGATGATCAGTACTTCAGTTTTGTCAAAGTTGAGTTGGAGGCAGTTGTCTCTCATCCATTTGGCTATGTTGGTCAGGGCTTTGCAGAATTTGGTTTTGGCATTGGAAGGGCCCTCAGTGAGTGAGAGGATCACTTGAGTGTCATGTTGATGGGAGATTATGTTGAGTCTGTGGGATCTGAGAATGTTTGTGAAGGGGGTCATGTAGATGTTGAACAGGGTGGGGTTGAGGGATGATCCTTGTGGTACACCACATATGATATCTTTGGGTGCGAAGATGAAGGAAGGCAGTCAGATGCTCGGTGTGCATCCTGCAAGGAAGGAGGTGAGAGCATCTTGCTGTATATCTTTGTCTTGGAGACTGTTGATGAGGGTGTTTTGGGAGACTGTGTCGAAGGTTGCAGAGAGGATGAGGAGGATCAGGGCCACAGTTTCTCCATGGTCAAGAAGGGTTCTGATGTTGTCTGTGGTGGTAATCAGCACAGTCTCAGTGCTTTGGTTGGCATGGAATCCTGATTAAGTGGCGTCCAGTAGGTGGTTTTGTTCCAAGACTTTGGTGAGCTGCTGGTTGATGGCTTTCTTGAGAATTTTGGTCACGTAGGGGAGCAGGAAGATCGGTCGATAATTTTTCAAATCTTTAGTGGTCAGCTGAGGCTTTCTTTAGGAGGGGTCTGATGTCTGCCTGTTTCCATCTGTCCGGGAAGGTTGCTGTGGAGATGGAGGTGTTGAGGATGCTGGTGAGTTGCATGTTGATTGGGTTTGTTGCGTTGTTGAAGAGGTGGTGGGGTTAGGGGTCGGTGGATGCCTGTCGTGGATGGAACAAAAGGGGTTGGTGATGGACGGAGCATCTGAATCAATCAAATACTCACACCCAGTCAAAAGATCTGGGTTTGATCCATCACCGTTCTTTAGCCCACTCTGCCACCCCAGTTCAGACATGGCTATATGCAAATCAGTCTGACCCTGTGCCTCATGGGAACAGTCCAGCCCGAACTGCCAAGCCATGTCTTCCCTGGACCGGAAACAAGCTTCCGAGGACCGGTTTCTGGCATTCCAGCCGTCTTCAGCCCGGCTTGCTTGAATCCAGTGGCAAAGTGAGCAAGGGACTCACATCTGAGCATACCCTGCCACACTTATGGCGGCCAAAAGCGGTACAAAAGGGGGTGGTGGTGGACGGAGCATCTGAATCAATCAAACACTCACAGCCAGTCAAAAGATCTGGGTTTGAACGATCACCGTTCTTTAGCCCACACTGCCACCCCAGTTCAGACATGGCTATATGCAAATCAGTCTGACCCTGTGCCTCATGGGAACAGTCCAGCCCGAACTGCCAAGCCATGTCTTCCCTGGACCGGAAACAAGCTTCCGAGGACCGGTTTCTGGCATTCCAGCCGTCTTCAGCCCGGCTTGCTTGAATCCAGTGGAAAAGTGAGCAAGGGACTCACTTCTGAGCATACCCTGCCACACTTATGGCGGCCAAAAGTGGTACAAAAGGGGGTGGTCCATGGAAGACATGGCTTGGCAGTTCGGGCTGGACTGTTGCCATGAGGCACAGGGTCAGACTGATTTGCATATAGGCATGTTTGAACTGGGGTGGCAGAGTGGGCTAAAGAACGGTGATGGATCAAACCCAGATATTTTGACTGGGTGTGAGTGTTTGATTGATTCAGATGCTCCGTCCATCACCACCCCCTTTTGTACCGCTTTTGGCTGCCATAAGTGTGGCAGGGTATGCTCAGACATGAGTCCCTTGCTCACTTTGCCACTGGATTCAAGCAAGGGCTTATGTGAGCTAGGTAGGAACATCATTTTTCCAGTTGATGGCAGTTGCGGTTGGTGGTCCTGAGTTCAGGGGTGTACCAGCAGGCATGTTTGGGGATCTTGTTGGATTTTGCAGGTTTCAGTAGGGGTGTCTCTGTCAGCAAGTTGATGATCCAGGTGGCAACGTTCAGGGCGGCCTCGTTGAGGTCTATTGAGGCTTTGAGTTGAGAGGTTGTGGAGGCCTATGACCAGTGAGTGTCCATGACCTTGCTCCAGCTGCGGTGAGAGGAGATCTAATGCCTGGTGATGGTGTGCTGGGCATCAGTGATGGTGAAGTGTATGATGGTGTGGTCAGGCCAGGTGAGCATTGTTGTATGGCTGAATTTGATTCTGTCAGTGGAGGTGAAAATGGGGTTGAGTGTGTGTCTGGCTTTGTGCGTGGGTGTGGTGATCAGTTGGGTGAGGCCAATGTTGTGGTTCTTCAGGAGGGCAATGGAGGTGGTGTTGATTTGGAAGTTGAGGTTACCTAGTAGGACATAGTGGTAAAAGTCGATTGCTAGGGACAGATGAGGCTGTAGATTGTGTCGCAGAATGCTGCTCTGGGTCCCAGGGGTCTGTAGGTGAGGGTGCCTCTTATTAGTTTTTGTGTTAATTTGCAGTAGGAAGTTGATGTGTTCCATGAGAGGTGAGGGTTCATTGTTGGGGACAGTGCATCTGATGGTTTCCTTGAAGATAATAAAGACGCCTCCACCTTGTTTGTTAACACGGTCTTGGTGTATCATCTTGTAGCCTTCGGGGGGGCAGTGGTGATGTTGGGTTTTGAGGAGGGATTGAGCCATGCTTCAGTGATGAAGGCAAAGTCCATGGGGAGGGTGGTGATTCTGTCCCAGATTTACGTGGCGTGTTTGCAGAGAGAGCGGGTGTTGGGGAGGATACAATGGAGCGGTTGTGGATTATTCTTTGTCCTGTGGACAGAAGTGGTGCGGGATCTTTCATAGGTTGTGTAGCAGGAGAAGTGGCTGTGTCGGCAGGTGAAAGGTCCTTTGGTGGATCGTGGGGAGGAGGAGATGCAGCTGATTCAGCATCTGCGGTCCAGGTCCAGGAGTTCCTTGGCACTGTACTGCCAGGTGGTGGGAGGGCCAGGAGTCCTGGTGCTGGATGTTGTCCAACCGGTGGTGCGTTGGTGACTTACCTGTTGAGTACGACCACTGCGTGGTCTTGCAGAAGCCTTCATTAGGGTTCCTGGGGATGGTCCAAGTGCGGGAAGCACCGGAACAGAGGGCAGAGCAGTGGCAGCAAGCAGCACAGGGGCAGTAGGTAGCACATGGACAGCATGCAGCACAGGGAACTTAAACAGCACAAGGACAGGGGAAGCAGGCAGTGGAAGAGCAGGAGGCAGCAAAGGGGCAGCAGATAGCAAAGGGGCAGCAGGCAGTGTAGGGAGAGGGCCATCAGGCAGTGCTAGGGCAGGAGGCATGACAGGTACAGGGGCTCTAGGCAGTGCTGGGTGACAGTCAGGGCAAGGTAAGCAGGTAGCATAGGCGCAGGGTCAGCAGGCAGTGCCGGGGTAGCTGGCAGTTCAGGGGCAGCAGGCAGCATAGGGACGGCGGCAGCATAGGGGCAGCAGGCAGTGCAGGACTCAGGCAGGAGGGTACAATACCTTAGTCCAGAGGAACAGGAGAAAGAGAGGTTGCCCCGCCCAGCCTCCTCTGGACTCTGACTGGTTCAGATGGGCTGACCCTCGGCCCGAGCTTTGCCTGGGCTATTCCAGATCATGTCCCACAATGTGGGAGCCGGAGGCAATCTTTATCCTACGCCGGGAGTTGTGAAATAGTGACTAGCAGCTGGCCCCGCCTCCAGGGATGCAGGGAATTGCAGTCGGTCTGGCCAAGTCCGGCTGGCTGGCATAGTTGAGTGGTGGTAGGGGTCTTCAGGCACTCTCGATCACTGGAACTGGCAGGAAACAGGAGGGGAGACACCTTCTGCAACAAAGGGTGGAAGGCAGCCTCCATTGATGCATGAGTCGCAGGTGATCTTTTTCCTGTGCTGGGAGGCACGAAACAGTGAATAGCGGCTGTCCCCGTCTCTGGGGCTGCTGGAAATTGCAGTCGGTCCGACCAGGTCCAGCCAGCCAGCTTAGTTTTGTGGTGGGAGGCGGTCTTCAGGCACTCTCTAGCACTGCAGCAGATAGGAAACAGGAGGGGAGACACCTTCTGCAACAAGGGCAGAAAGCAGCTTCCTTTTATTGGTTACTGGCTTACATATGTATGTATATGATATTTATTTAGCAGAAATGTAGCCTTAAGTAACCCAGGCTTAGTATGTGTAGCGGGGCTACTCGGTGGGCCATGGAGTTGGAAACAAACTCCATGGAACTCTGTGGAGCTCCGCTACAACACCCGCATCCACCCCCTTATTAAGATTTAAGTTACCAGTAATTAAAAAAAACTAAAAACCACTTACCTCTTTGCCGCTGCTTCCCCGGGCTGCCCTCCTCCTCTTCCTCGTCATATGGGTACTGCTGGAGAAAACCTGTACTAAAGTGCTTGTGCTCACTCCTTAAACATGGTGAAACTGGCCTACATCCAATTGGTGCATTACATTTACTTGTAAGTACATAATAAAGTGGTAAAACATGTGCACAGGGCCTGAAAAATAAATTCTACTAGGGGGCCTGCAGCATGTACTGAGACACTCAGTCTTTAAACCATTTCACAGGCCTGCCACTGCAGCCTGTCTGCAGTTTTAAACTGTCAATTCACACCAGGCGTTTGTTGCCATAGACCTCTTGGAGACTTGGCAAGAAGAAGGAAGGACATTCCAGAAATAACTGTTCGGGGAAAAAACTAGAGTTTTCTTTTACTTCAAAGCTGGAACTAGGTATAAAAATAGGACCCTCAGAACCACTCTTCAGTTCACTCCTTGGCCTGTGGAGGACCCTCGGAAGGCTTTCTTTGTACTTCCGAGGACTTCCCTGCTGCTGCTAGAGAACTGCCTTGCTGATGCAAGCCTGCCTGTTGCCCTGAGAGGAGGACTGTTCTACTCCTTGAAGAATGCCTTGCTGTAACAACCCAGGACTACCAGAATGACTCCAAGGGCTAGTTGACTGGCCTCTTGTTCTAAGCTACCGGAACAAAAAAACTCCAGTGACTTCTAATTTGCACCTGGACCATGCATTAGGTGAGTGCTACCCTCCAAGCAATGCCCACCCAATCCTGGACCCTTGGAAGTTGAGTTAATGGTTCCCAAACAGAGTTACACTAAAATTTGGGAAACAGTGCTCTGAAAACCGACAGGAGACCAGGAACTACTTGCCTGACGATCCGCTCAAGGGGCATCGCCGTTCAGCTCCTGCTACGTTCTAATCCACAGCGGCACATGCTAGTCAGTTGCTTTTCTTTAGAAGGGTATTTGGACTTATGTAGCCCTTGTCAGCTACAGCCTGCAGTTTCATCCGGGTGGAGATTTCAACTTCCCAAAATACTGATTAAGTCTGTAAGTAGAAATCTTCACTGCAACTTTGCTGACTGCCTTGCTGTGCTGAACTTTACCTTCTCAGACATTTTTCCTTTGAAATTTCTTCTAGTTTCAAAGGTAAACTGAGACTGGGCCCAATCCACCGTGTGTATCTGAACCACCCCCCATTTTGTTCAGCCTTAATGTTAGACTCTGCCATGGTCTTGCCTCACTTTATTACTGCTTATGTGCTGCATAAATACTTAACAGAGGGCCTCTAAGTTAAATGTGACAGCTTTTGTTCCAAGACACCAGAGGGTTGAGCACCGTTTATTTTAGTGACTTTTGTGGAACATCCCCTCTCAATCAATAACCCAATTTCTCACATTCATGTATTTTGGATAGTGGTTAGGAAATTTGTGAAAATGGAGAATTATGATTTAGTTTTTTTTGTGCATTATTACATAAATGATGTTATGCCTATCATAACTCTTGTGTCTTCACACACCCAGTGCACTTGATGCTTTAGTGCACTTTCTCTTTAGCTTAAGATATACTTCTTAACAAGATCTCAGCAGCAATGACCTCACTCACTCCACATGGGTCTCTCTCTTCCCTAACATTGTAAATAAAACAAAAGTCTGTGGAGAGGAAGGGTAACAATACATCTCCGACAAGACCTTCAAACACTAACTTATGGAATAAAATATAATATTTGAATAACACCACATTTCAAGCTTTGTTTTATTTCACAAAAACCGCAAATGTTAGAAAAATTTATATAATTGTGAAATGCCTTTTTTTCTTCTGCATAATAATTCTCTAAGGGATTGGTATTTGCCAATAATCTTTCATTTTATTATACTTTTGTATATATATAATATACTTACTTATAGGTGCTTTCATCGAGGACCCGTCACCCATTAGTCTGCTATTCTGGCGTTCACATTTTTCTTCAGTTCAACCAATACAGTATAAAGCATGGGTCAATGGGCCGGCCCAATTCAGCCATTGGCTACTATACCTGTGAGTGACCACATTCCTCCTGTTCCCAGGGAGCACATCCACAAATAAAAATATGTCCCTTCAGTACCAGTAACTACCATGTCAATGGGTGCTTTTTAGACCAAAAAAAATGTTTGCTTTTAGCCACTTTATGTTTAGATTTAGAAGGTCCTGCAGGTCCTCCAACAATAAGATTTTGCAAAACTCATGACCTAAAAAGTAAGCTTTGCGAAGGCAAAAAGGCTGGCACTCAACACCAGTCCTATTGCCTTTTAATTTCCTTTGAAGCCTTACCTACATGACCTGAGGTAGCACATTAACAGAACAGAACCCATAGTGCTTACTGCTATTTACCTCTGGTGTTCACATCGCCCTAAGCACTATATGCCCGCAAGATGGTGCAGTGATTTAAATGCTCACCACTGCCATTTACTCTGAACAGCATGTTACAAGTTTGAACAGTAGCTAAACCAACTAAGTATTCCATGCTCCATCAGAGTCTATTACATGGAGTAGCATTATTCCAATAAGTGTATAATTTCTTACTACAAACACTAAGAGACTTGAAAACCTTGGTATGAAGTGCTATATACATTATTAGCACTGCACTCCAATTGAAATTATCAACAATGTATTTAGCTCTTCTGACTCTTGACAAGGCATTTGGATAAGCAGTCCATGTTTTTTTTTGCTCCAGCTGATGGTAATGGTTTGGATCTCAGGTCCATTATGACACAGTATTCACACATAAAAAACAATCCACTCAGCGCTATCTTACTTAAGGCATGCTCCCTTATTTAGATGGAGGACTTTAGGGCGGTACAATGAGGCAGAATAGAAAAGATGAGACAGATCGAGCTCCTTATGTGTCCAAAATATGAACTGACATGTTACTGCAGCTCCTAGGGTGAATGCATAAACAGCAATGTTTCAAAGCACTTACTTGTCCTCAGATGACTTCAATGGCCAGCCAGACTATTAATATTTCTTATAAGTTCCTCTCCAGTAAATGAATATAAAAACCAAAACATCACAGAGCTATGTTCTAATGTAGCACACCTTCTTTAGGAACACTACATCGCAAAGCCTTGTTAGTCCACAAACCAGCTACCTCTCCTATCATTTGTTAATTTTATGCTGGATTCTGACCATGTACAGAACTCTGCTGTGTTTGACTAGGTTAAAGTTATAGAGTTGCATACATACATTCATACATACAAAGATGTAGCTCATAGAACAAGAATAGCAGCTCCAAGATTCTAAGCTATTACTGTATATGTCATATTCAGAGGCTTGTGTTCTGATAGAAACATCTGAATAGTACGCAATGATCAAGCGAAGGACTGCAATGCAAAGTCATCAGGGGGAGTTTACATTTGAGGTAATGCAAAAATAAATCATGAAACTAATGACTAGCTGGCAAGCAACAGAGTAGTACTAATGTGCAGTGAATTATGATAAAGAGTTCAGTGAAGCTTCACTCTGTGGTTGCCTTCTGATACATAAGATAATTCAAAAGCATAGGTCATGGCTTCCCCAACACCATTCCAGACAGACCTGAATTGGAGATCCCAACTCAAGGAAAAGGACCTACTATATAGCAAGGGAAACTGGTCATGTCAATGGGTTGCCTGGTATTCTGGGGCATCTAGGTTCCAGTCCTGGTGATCAGCATTTACTAGAAACAATCCAGGGTGCCAGTAGATATTTTAAACTGGTCCCAGTGCAGTAACATACACCAGGGAAGTAATATCACTTCATGAGTGGTTTTAATGTCAGAATCATATGTCTTTGGTTACAATTTTCTGGGGTCCCCACATTACTCACTGGACTCTGACCATTAACAAGGATTAGCATTAGCATGGTTTTGGCTTTAGATGTGGCATATCTTTTGAGCCTCAATATCTCAACAACCATATGTCACATGGCAATGCTACAAACATTTAAAATCATAGCTAGCTGTTCACACACAATGGGACTTGTGTGAAAGGAAAGAAACCCTAAAGGTAACCTTGAGTTGGGGAGCTTTCACCATCTTGAGGCAACACTCCCTCTTCCCAACTTGGTCATGAATATACATTTCTTGTGCCAGGTGTTCATTGAATGTGCAGAATGACATGAAAGGGACTATGTGAGCTGTCCAGAGGACACAATCCATCTTTGTCTCTTCCATGTCTTAGATTCTCTTATGGTACAGATGTTAATTCAGACTTTTTAAGTTTGGTTCAGGTCAACTGGTTTGCAGTTCCACCTGCAGGTCCTAGATTCATAGCTCCTCTGTGGGGGAAGATAAACTGTAATACACTTGGGAGGGAAAAAATATCAATCAGAAAGTCACAAAAGTGCAGAAAACGTCCACTACTGCTATTGCAATGTGCTGTCTGATATTAAACTTAATTAATCTCAAAGGTTATAGTAACAAGGTAGCATGAAAGCTTGTTTAGTTTTGTTCTCGATAGCCAGTGTCTCAACTGAGGTTAAATAGAGGGTACAGCATTCATAAATATGGTGGAATTCTGATGCAAACCTGGATGAAGGCATTACGTCTCTTTTTATGTTATCACCTTCTTTGCTACGCCAATAGAAGACACAGTGTTACATGTAACAAACAAGATGACGACTTCCATGCACACAGAGTAGGTTACAGGCTACAAAATTCAAGATATTGAGAAATTACATCATGCAGGTGTCAACAATGCCATATCCTTTGCATGATTCATTCTCTTTCTTTTCTTCTCAATATCATGGTTCCCTTCAATATCTGTCTTTTACCAATAAATTGTTTTTGAGATGTTGAAAATTATGCCTTACCTCATCTCGTGTCAGCTTTGCAAGTTGACGTTTGTGCCTTTAATAGCATTTACATGTCTTTTTTAACCTAGCCATGAATGTCATCATTCTTCACAACAAAGTTGTGAAAAGTGTGAAAAGCAGTGTGCAGTCCTGGTAACTTCTGCCCCTATTTGATACTTAGGGGCTCATTACGATGGCATAATGATCGCCACCGCCGAGCCAGCGGTGGCGACCGTTACACCATCGTACTTTGAAGAAAAAAAACGCGATATTATGATGGCGGGGGTAATCGCATCAGATGCAAAGTCCGTCCGCCACTTATCCCCCTGTCGGCAATCGTTCCGATTGCAGGCCGGGGGGTGCTGGGCCTTTAATATGGTGGCAGTGCCTAGCAGGCACCACCAGCTATATCACGATGTGGGGGGCATACAGGCCCTTCCATGGTGGCGATGCTGCCATGGAAGGGCTGGCGGGCATTGGCTTTTGGGGGCCCAGCCCACGGGTGGGGGATGTGGGGAAGCACTTGGGGGGTACCCAGGGTATCCCCCTGCAGTTCCCTCCACCAAGTAGCAGGCACTGTGTGGTGCCTGCCACATGGTGCAGGGAAATGCCTGGCATGCAATTTTTATCAACAAAACAATTGTCAATACTGCTCAACTTATTTCAACTTTGTTGGAAATACAGTGAGGGACTAAACTCTCATCTATATAGAGCACTCGTACAGTCTAGAATTCAATCATAGAAAAAACTTTTTATTGTGTGGTGCCTGCCACATGGTGCAGGGAAATGCCAGGCATGCAATTTTGGCATCACGGCGTGTGCTGCTGTAAGCAGCATCCACCGCAATGTTACAATTCGGAATGCGACCGCCAGGGTGGCTGTCGCATCCTAATTGGCGGTGCGGGACCACCACATGTCTGGCAGCCGGTCCCAACACTGCGAGGATGGGGGGCGGACCCAGGTCCGCCCACCATCCTAATAGGCCCGTCAGTACCTTGAACTGGCCAGTAGCTGGTTTGATTTGTGGGCATTACAGTATCTTGATCCTCAGAAATTCACAATTGTCCCATGATTGAACTTGAAGAATTCCCCCTCTCAGTTTTACACTGGATAAGGTGCTAGGGTGAGGCTATGCCATTTTTCATCCAGGGGGCACCATACAGTGGCTGCGGTCCCACTCAGATGTTAGGCTTTCACTAGCGAATGGTTTACAGCGGCTTAGCTTCCCTTCATGTGTGAGAAGGCTTGATTTTTCCTCCAAACTAAAAATTAACTTCAGACTCTTGGTTTAGGTGTCAGCAGAATCCCTTGATGGAAGTTTTCAACCATAATGAATGCTTAACTCGCTAAGTATACGTCTTAATGATTTGGATAATGTCTGGTAAAGCGCCAGCTGAAACGTTATCATCTAATCTGCCTTTATGTCAAAGAGTGTTTGGCAACTATACCTGTATTTCATCTAAAATCGATTTCCTCTTGCCTTTTCCTGAATATCCATCCTGTCTTCAACTGCCTCCACATCTCTCCCAAGCAGATTGCTTTGTTAAAACAATGTGCTTTAGCCACCACGAGTGGGGAAGTGACCCTTGAGGGTAAATTTGCCTGAAACGAGAAAATCAGCCTGATGGCCTGGTGCATGCAAGAGACATTGCCTGAACCAGCAAAAAGACAGATTTCACAGGACTGGCAAAGCCTATCCCTAGCTTCAGGGCTCTGTATCACCCCAGGGACTTCCTCTTTGTGATGCGCTGCATAGTTACTGCTAAAGTAGCCATGGCACTATTCTTCAGCCCTGGGGCTACCCATCAGTCCTCCTGTTGCTCCAACTTGTCTGACAAGTTAGGAAACCCTGGGGTGGAAATGGAAGAGGCTGAAAGCTGGATCCTGTGTAGTACATCAGCATAAGCCCTATGGCATTGGGCCCATGTTCATTTACTGCACGGTCTTCCACTTTCAGTGTCCTTCTTAAGTAATTGAGACAGAACTCCCGCCAGAAGGGAGCTGGGTGCCTGCCTAGAGGGTTAATGGAGCTGAAGCAAGATCCATTCAGGCAGCTGGTGGGTAAGTAAAACATTATTTCAAACACCATGTGCATGTGAAGGGATGAGATATTATGTGTGTGTGTCTGTAAGTGAATGAGTGAGAGTGAGTGAGAGTGAATGTGGGAGTGAGTAAGCATGTGCCTGCCACTGTGAGTAAAATTATGTGTGAGTATGTGAGGGAGACAGTGTGCAAATGAGACTAAGGGGGTCATTAGGATGGCGGGCAGACTTTGTCCGCCCGCCATCCTAACGCGGAATGGGACCTCCCACCATCGTTGCGGGGGTCCTGGTGCATACATTAAGATGCGCCCGCCACACAGGTGGGCGCATCCTGCATTCCTGACATTGCGGCAGGCGGTGCTCTCAGACCGACCGCCACAATGCCAGGAAGGCATGACATGCATTCCATGCACAACATGGTAGGCACTGCGTGGTGCCTGCCATGTTGTGCATGGAACTACAGTGGGGTACCCCCCATGTGCACCCCCCATCCCCTGGAGTCCCTGGGGGCCCGCAATGGGCCCCTGCAAGCAGACTCCGCATGCCTTTCCGTGGCGGCAATGCTGCCACGGGAAGGCATGTTCCAGCCCACATCCAAATATGGCTGGCTGTGTCTAACAGACACTGCCACCATATTGAACCCTTTTCCGCCCGGTCGACTTGTCGACCGGGCAGAAAAGTGGCGGACGGTCTTTCCCTCCGCCTTTCCAGATCGCCTCCGCCGCGGACCCCCCATCCACCGCTGGCCCGGCGGGGGTGATCTGCCCGCCATCCTAATGGGGCCCTAAGTATGTGAGTGACACAGTGAGTGCGACTCTGTAAGAATGTGAGTTGTACAGTGTGTGAGTATATGAGTGATGCAGTGTGGGAATATATGAGTGAGACAGTGAGGAGGATGCAAGTGAGACAGAGTGTGAGCATGTAAGTGAAAAGTTTCCATTAGTGAGACAGTGTGAGTGATGCTGTATGAGACAGTGAGAGTGAGACAGTTAGTTTGACAATGAATGAGACAGTGTGAGGAAGTATATGAGAGTGCCTGAGAGACACATATCTAGCTGCAAGGCTAGTGCGCTTAACAGAGCACTCTCCTCTGCACCCCCCTTCCAGAAACTGCCATCTGGAGCTATCGGAAGGTGTTTGCTCCTCAGGAAGCCTAAACATTGAGGTGTTTTGGAGCAGGGAGCAAGGTGGGGATATGGAAGATTTTTGGTGCTGTAACAGGCAATTTTTCTTCAGCGTGTGATTTTCATCGCTTTTGGCTGTACTATCTTGTGCTGAGACAGGGAACAGTGGAACAGTGGTGCAAGCATACACTGTGATTGAAAGGCACTAACCTTCATATTGCAAGTGGAATGTGCACACACTGTGCTTCGAAAGACAACAACCAACATATTGTAAGCAGCTGCGGCAACAGGGGCACAGTGTTTAGCAGTGTACCGGGCTCTGATCACCTCACCTTGAGTATACTGCTCCACCACTGCCAAACTCATGGTTGGACTGCCTGCCAGATTACGAGTGTAACTCCTGGCTGGTGGGCTTATTTGGGATCTTCCCACAGTGGTCCATTCCATGCACAAACTTGTGATCATGCGCACAGGGGGGGACATAAAGTTTCTAAACTAATCTCAATCACATTTGCATACCTAATACAGCAATGGTTTTGTGATCCCACAATTACCTATACCACAAATTCCATAGACAACATGAAATATATCCAAAGTAATCATTACACAAATTTCATGAGCAGTAAAAAGTTAGATCCTAAGTTGTTAACGCAGTGTTTTGGTGGTATATACTGGTTTACCCCACCTTCTTCAGGACTTAACATTTTACACAGAATGCATTGATTCATCTTTATCTATTTGGTTGTCACCTGTGATATGTAGAGGTTTATTTTTTATCTAAAGAAAAAATATTGTATTTCCAAGTTTCCTGTCACATTACTTTTTTTCTTGTTTGTCCATGACGTATTAGGACAATCCTCAATTGATCATGGCTGTGATCTGTGAAGGGGGATAGACTTCTGGTGAACTTTTTGTTGATATTTGGATGTCAAGTTATTTTCCATAATCAATCACGATTTAAAAGTTTCATTATGCCTGGCATCTGATGACAGGCTGATTAGAGCACAAGCACAAATGTTGCACATTCCCATTTTGCCAATTCCCCATATCGCAAGGTTTTAGCTAATGACTAATAGAAAAATTAATATATATTATAATAAATGTGATCAATATTTTTTTAAAGATTTATAAAAATGTAAATATTAAAATATTTGTCACGATTAATCAAATATTTATATATAAATTACGTGTAACAATTCAAATATAATCATAAGTGACAAAATACATCACAAAATACATATACTTAAAATTATAAAATAATATAAATTCTTTAAAAAACAAAATATGAGTTATTTATACAAATAAAACAGCAACTCCGAAAAATGTATATTTTATTTAAAGAAATATAATATACACATTTTAAAAACATAAAATGTTTTTAAAGGAAATGTCATAATCACAAAACACTAATAATGTCATTTATATTATCTTTCATATTTCCTATTTATACAGATTAAAACAAATTATAAAATGTAAATTAAATCTATTAATAATCCTGTCCTCCCCAAAAACCAAAACTACTTTTGTAAATTTTGAAATATTTTTTTAATTCAAAATTATAAATAAAATGTCCTTTTTTAATTATATTTCCCAGCAGTTAATAACATAAAGTAATCCACCAAACTACTTAAACAAATTTAAAAAATATATAAAAATGTATAAACATTTTTAAAATACCCCCAACATTTTCCATTATAATTTTTCATATTACTACTCAATTAATGTAAATGCATATAATATAATTATCCAAATAAATACCATATTTTTATTTTGTTCACTATCCCCACCCTTTTCTCTAAAAATATACATCTCGCAACTAATATTGTTCTCTCTCTCTACATTTTTACTTTTTCTTGAATAAATTATACAATTGTTAAAATGACCCACCATTTATCTTATAACTCTACATCTCACCACTAACTTTTTAAACATTTCTGAATATAATGTAAAAACCTTTTTTTAAACAATCTAATATTTATAAATACCCCCCAACATTGTCTCCTATAGCCCAACATGGCAATACAATTTTTTTTAATTTTAATAAAAAATGTAATTCAAACTAAGGGGCTCATTAGGATGGCGGACGGACTTGCGTCCGTCCGCCACCCTAGAGTAGGAGGGACCGTCCGCATGGGCTGCGGCGGTCCCTCCGTGCAAATTAGGATGTGACCGCCACCCTGGCCGTCACATCCTGGATATTTAACATTGCGGCGGGTGCAGCTTCAAGCTGCACCCGCCGCAATGTTAAAAAAGCATACATTGCATATGTATGCAGCAAGCAGCAGGCACCGCGCGGTGCCTGCCGCTTGCTGCATACATATGCAGGGGGGTACCATAGGTACCCCCCACGTGCACCCCCCACACCCCCTTCACCCAGGGGGCCCGCAACGGGCCCCCGCAGTGAAGCTCCGTATGCTTTTACACGGCGGAATATCCGCCGTGTAAAAGCATTTCTTTCTGTGCATCCTAATATGGTGGACGGTGTCTGAGAGACACCGTCACCATATTACAGCTTTTCCGCCGCGGTTGTAAGCCAACCGCGGCGGAAAAGCTGCGGACGGAAACCAGGACCCACCAGCCATCCTAATGTGGCGGTGGGTCTTTGGTGGGTCCGCTGCGGTTTTTCCGCATCCTCCGGGCCGGCGGTGGATTCCGCCGGCCCAGAGGATGCAGAAAAACCGCCATCCTAATGAGCCCCTAAATATGTTAAAATGCTCCCCACTGTCTGCCCTTGTGACTCAACATTCCACTCTTTTTATTTTTTATTTTAAATGTAATTACGCAAATTCTTTACAATTTTTTAATTACTCCCCTGCATTATCCCCTATAATCTCAACATCCTTCACCTAAATGTCTTCAAATTCAATCTAATGTTTCTTATTAATGTTTTTAAATTGAAATATTGGACATATTTCGAAAAAAAAATTACTTCTCACCATTGTCCCCTAAAAACCCTACCCACAACTAAAAAAAATAATTAACAGAAAAAAATCTTCTATCATTTTAGTATAAATAAAATCATAGAAAAAACATATTATTGCAAACTGTTTTTAACAAAAAAATCTATATTATATATAAGGATATTTTTAATATTGATATTTAATTCAACACCATATTTCGATATTTCTGACTTGGACATTACATACCACACTATTTTGAGATCACAATATTTTGTACAACATATTTCTGTCCCACTATATTTTTTTACATATTTTGTCTGAATACCATTCTAACCATTTTTTTCTTGATATTGCTGTAAACAGATTTATCTAATTTCATAATTGAATAAAGAGACCAAATGCTATGGGCGCACTGAGTCAATGCTCCCTCCAATAGCTCGTTTGTCTCTTCATCCATGAATGGTGGAGAGAGAAAGCGTGCCCTCATTTGCTTGGGACCATGTCCTGATGTTAAGCAGGAAAATTCCCCTTGGGATTGAAGTGGTGCAAGCAACTGCAATCTGTATGGCACCAGAGGTGGTAGAAGCATCGGCAGGCACTTCTTCAGTAGGAAAGTGCTACAGAGGTGCAGAAAGCAGACCCACACACCTGTTGTGCCCCAGGGTAGTCAGTGTAATATAGCAACTGAGATCTGGCACAAATGTTATTGGTCTACCATTAAGATCTAAATGGGCTCAAATGTTTGTATCGTGTACAGCATACTGTAACAGACTAGTGATATTGTTTTATTATTTATATACCAATGCATTTATCCTCTACATTAATTTATCATGCTTCAATAAGTTATATCCACTCTGAATTATGAAGACATTATTACATTCAAACGATGGACAAATTAAAACCATAGATATTAGCTGTTATGTTGTTTTGGAAATGTTTTATTATCTCATTGTGAGGAGCTACAACATAGGTTAAATATTCTGTCAAATATGAGCTAGGATGTTAAATATTTTCTTTTCATGAGTTTATTAGACCGCTTTGACAAAGCCTATTCGAATTGAAGGGAATACATCAAACCCTGTGAGTTCCACATAAGAGTTTATCATTTTACCTTGCCCGGTCTTGGACTTAGGATGTTTGGAACCACATAGATGGTGCCACAATACAAATCTGTGAATAAGATTGGGGTGGTCAAGTTTCAAGGCACTTAATCAGTCCAGTGCTCCTAGATGTGAGTGAGTGGCTTGCTCTAGTACAATCTAAACAATGGGATTGTTTCATGAATATAAACCCAAATGAAACAGTAAATTTGCAATGAATGTCTCTTATGTTCTGCCATCCTCCAGCTTCTTCGTTATATAAAAAATGTGAGCTTGAAAGAAAATGTTGGCAGAGGGGCCTTCTTTGATGAGCACGGAAATCCACCTGCACAGTATGATATTTTAAACTGGCAATTAAGTCACAAGGGCACCCTCAGACCTGTGAAGGTGGGCGCATATGACTCAAGTGCCCCTCCCGGAGAGACCCTCAATATTAATACCAGTTCTGTCCGGTGGATTGGAGGAGACACAAAGGTAGAATTATACACATTTTATGAAGTGGTTTAAGCTTCTGTTTTGATGTTTGTATAATAGAAAAGGTGGTTGTAAGGGTTGACAGAAAATCCTGGCAAATTTCATTGAGCAAAGAAAATGGCTCTTCGCTTTAGCAGTTGTTGACTAGTAGATTCCTAGCCACAACTCAAGTTATAAATTATCGGTGATAATTGCTTATAATTTGGCTTACATAACCCATCCTCTTTTGTGTTGCTTTTTCCACCACTGAGGTGCTCCCCTCTGTGGCGTATACTGTGTAAGGCTTTGGCTCACCAGGAAAGCTAGGCAGTTTTGTGAATCTATTATTTTTCTGTGGTGCTGCATTTCTGTTATAGATGACTACACACATATAGACACCTTCGACCATGATGAAGCATGACAACCAAACGGGTGTGTGAGGGCACCACTTCCCAAATTGGGAGAAACCCACACTCCACTACTGAGTAAGGGTGTTGACCAACCTAGCCTCCTTCTCTTCTTTCACCACCCTAAAGGAACTGCATACTCCATCGGTGATATATATAAAAGAACAAATGCTTTTTGAATAGAAACGAGGTCCTAACTATAACTGATACCTACTGGTGATCGCCAGTAGGTAGTTATAGTTAGGACCTCGTTTCTATTCAAAAAGCATTTTTTCTTGTGCCAATATGTTTGGCACCGTTTAAGGAATCTTCGCAACAGTTTCCAAAAAGAAGGTTTTCTCAGGTCGGCTCCTGTCTCGGGTTGATTCGTCAAGCGAGGGCTGAGAAAAAAGGGAGTCTCAAAACGCATTTTACCCATGTTAATTTCCATAGGAAATTTTATTACAGGCTACAGCCCGAACTGCTGAACGGAATTACACCAAATTTGGCAAAAAGGTAGTTCTTGGTTCAGAAAGCGACCTTTTTTGAAATAGTGTAAATACGTTAAGTAGTTGCTTAGAAATTGAAAAAATAAAAATATCGATATCTGAGCACCGAGGAGGGTTCGCGAACAGTCCCGAGCACGAGCTCAATTCTGATTGGCTGCAAACAATATAAACTGAAATGTGATGGCAGCCATCTTGTGACTCTGTAACAGAGTCACAAGAAAACAGTACAAATAGGCCAAAAACAAGCATTTTTCTTTGACAAAAACTGTCAAATTCTCACTGGATTCGCAAATACAGACAGAAAAATAAAAAAAATGAAACGCTTTTTTTTCTAAACGCCCCCGGGGGGGGGGGGGGGCAGGTCCCGGGGTTAATGCCTTATTAATTAGCGGGGGCCCGGGGACGCCACCTCCCCGGTGCATTCTTCATTAATGGGAGGGCCTCACGGGCCCCCAAGCCCCTGGGACCACCACCTCCCCAGGCTTTGTACTTGAAGGGAGGGGGGCCGCACAGCCCCCCTCCTGGAGCCCTCGATGGCCCATGCAATGTCATGGGGTCCCCACCCCCGGTTCATTGCCGTTTGCCAAGACAGAGCGGGAGAACGGCTCCCACACTGTCATAGCAAACCCTGCTTTGCTTTTTGGAAGCGAGAGCAGGAAGAACTGCTCTCGCTTCCTAAAAGCATAGCAGATTTGCTTTTGGGCAAGGGGAGCTGCATGTCAGCAGCTCCCCTTGCCCAAAAGCAATGCTGGCTCCCACAGGAGGCAGGGAGCCGGCAGGGACCATGGGGGCATTGGGGCTCCACCCACAGCCTCAACTTAAGGGCCAGTTCCGGGGGATAGAGTCCCCGGGGCCAAAAGTGGCCCAGGGAAGGGGGCCACACAGCCCTCCTCCTGTATAATAATACATTTTTTTTTAAAACAAGGCCATGCCCTGGGGAATGGGGTCCCTGGGGCCTAATTCGGCCTCGGGAGGGGGTGTGCAGCCCTGCCCCCACCCTGCACCACTGTGCAAACACGCCCCCTGGTGTGTTGTAAGTTGGGGGATTAAGTCACCTTCAATCCTGAGGGTCCCTGGGGGCCAACTAGCCCACCAGGTACCTGCAGTAAGCACCACAGAGCTGCTTTGCGGAGAGGTGTTCCGAGGTCACGCCCCTTTTTACACCACAATGCAAACGCAGCTTCTAGTGCACTCCTGGTGGAGCGATGAGGTCTTCTTGTGCCCTGAGGACCTCAGGACACAAGTGGACTTCATCCTCCGCCCAATCCGCTGCTGATGACGTCACATATTACATCATTCATGACATGGTCAGTGACATCACTGATGACATCTCAAATGACATCACTGAGGATATCACACCTGAAACGCGTATGGCGATGACGGCAGAGTACTCGCTGGGAGGTCATCTGTTTCTGTGCTGCTGCCTGCTAAAGAATAAAGAGGTGATTTCTTACGTAGTGTGTGGCGTCTTCACTTTTCGAGCAGCTTCAAATGGATATGTAGTGGCCGGCTCTGGCCACGAAGACGCCCCACTGCAGACTGAAGCAGGTCCATGAGTTCTCATCAATAGATGCACACCAGGAATGACGTAGCCCCCTTGGCAGGCATAAGCTGAGCAGCACATCAAATTTGCCCATAACTGCGACCCAATTGATTTTTAAACCTGTGGAGGGAAAGGTACAGCGTTTTCCACTATGGATTTTACTTACCTGAAACTACTGTTACCAAGATGCACCGATGCACACGCCCATAATGGTGGGACTATGCCAACAAAACTGCGAGTGTCAAATGATTTGAAAAGCTGTTTTCCACCATAAGCCAAAGCCAGTGATCAAGGGAAATACTCCTGAAACGCGTATGGCGATGATGACAAAGTACGCGCTGGGAGGTCATCTGTGTCTGTGCTGCTGCCTGCTATAGAATAAAGAGGTGATTTCTTACGCCGTGTGTGGCGTCTTCACTTTTCGAGCAACTTCCAATGGATATGTAATATGAAATGATGTACACCCAATTGAGGGTATAAATGGTAATGAACTGCAAGTACCGGAATGCTTTGCTGGAAAAAACACATCTGAGGCTGAGCACACCAGAGGCTTATTAAATAAACAAAGTGAGAATCGGCAACTGTGGTTTCAGGACACTTTAATGCGAAGCGCATTTGAGAAAGGAGACAGACTCTCTGAAACGCGGCAGGCAGGCAGCAAAAAGGAAAGGGCTCTGCACTAAAATGCTTCCTTCTGTTTGAATAAATGTTGGGGACAACTTACCTGGTTGTGAGTGCGGACTCATTTACAGGACAAATTTGGAGTATGTTTAAACACGGCAGGGGTAGCCGTGGAGTTGACGCGCCTTCCAAAAAAGAAGGAACCATGGCTTTGAATTATGCAAGGTCAACAGGCAACACAGGTACATGGAAAAGTAACAGAAACAGGACTTTCAGTACGTCTTTCCCTTTTAATTGTGAAAATGTTGTAAACCCAATTGAGGGTATAAATGATAATGAACTGCAAATACCCGAATGCTTTGCTGGAAAAAGAACATCTGAGGCTGAGCACACCAGAGGCTAATTAAACAAACAAAGCGAGAATCGACAACTGTGGTTTCAGGACACTTTAATGCGAAGAGCATTTGAGAAAGGAGACAGACTCTCTGAAACGCATCAGGCAGGCAGCAAAAAGGGAAGACGTCTGCAATAAAATGCTTGCTTCTGTTTGAATACATGTTGGTGACAACTTGCCTGGTTGTGAGTGCGGACTCGTTTGCAGGGCAAATTGCTCTGTAAGGGTTATCCAAGCACATTCTTGAACATTCTTTTCTCCACTTGTGCCTGATCCTTGACTGCCACTTCCAAGCAATAATGATGAAGGACTGAGCGGACCTTTATGCACCCACCTTGAAAATCTCCTGTTGGCATGTGCTGGCATGTTGTGTAGATGCAACTCCACAGCCTTTCATGGATAATGTGCCATTTCTCTTTGTGGAAAATGTTTAGTTGGGTTTCATTATGGTAGCAGGGTACCATGCAGACCTCGAGGCTCTCATTAGTCATGGCTTCCAATACCATTGATGGCTATAATAAAATTGGCAACTGGACAAATGCAAGCTGTGGATAAAATAGACCTCAACAATTGTAACTGCCTCGAAGATTAAAAAAGTCTCAAGAATGGATCTTAGAGAACCATGTGATTTCACAGGTTTGCAGAACTTTTTAATAGATCGACAGCCAACTTAGCTTGAAACTTATTCTAAAAAAACACTGTTTACTTAATTTACTGCATGGGACGAATAGGTTCCAAATGCTATTTGGCTCCAACCCTTTATTTCAATGATCCATGTCCCTCCTCACTGATTTTAAAGTCACAGAGTTGTGACATCCTTGGCACTACTAACTGTCGTAGAATGTCTACATATATCTGCAGAGGAAAGTCCTATTATATGTGTGGTATTTGTGGAATAACAGAATGACTAAGGGGCATATTTATGATTTTGCTGTGAAGCGCTGCAAGTCACCTTGCTGCGTTGCAAGACAGAGAAAGAGGAAAGATGTTCTTTGTTTAAAAGAATGCAGTGCATTCCTGTCCTTATCCCTGTGCTGGTGCCGTAGTGGCTGCCTAGTGCCAATGCAGGCACCCTTGCACCATGGTGCAAGGGAGCGAGTGTTGCATGCAAGATGAATTTTGTGAAGGGAGGGGCACCGTCCAACACAAAAACAATCCTATTAGGCATAATCCTCCATTGGAATGCAAACCACATAGAAAGAGAAAGTAACATGGAGGAATAAAGATATCTCTACTCAATACACCTTTCCTGGCAAGGCATATCTTTTTGGCTTATTCCCAGGTACCCAGTTCTGGTAAATTTGGGAATGCATCAAAAAGCATGGGAGTTGTGTGGGAACACCCACACAACACCCATGGAATGCCTTCCCAGGGCAGAGTAAAGCCACGGAGCAATTTGCATTGTGCTGCGTTATTCCACTTTTTGAGGCCACTCAGGACCATGCAAGTGGCCTTGCGGGGCTTCAAAAATCTCGTTTCTGGGTTGTGTCGCACTTGCACCACGTTGCATGTTGCAAGTATGACGCAACCAGCCTCATAAATATGACCCTATAGTTTGCATTCAAAATAAAAACCCTTCCATTGCAAGAAGAAAATCAAATCATGTCTTCATTACCAAGGATAGTATTTTTAGTGTGTTCAAGCTTACATAACTGAAGAACTCTCTTCTGCGATGAAAAATATAGTTGTTCTGTTATGTATGTAGCAGTATAAACATGCTGCAAACATTCCTTTTTATCTCCAAAGACAGTGTTTCCATTTCATTTGCAGTCATTCTAGAGGGGCTGTTTTCCATGAGACTGTCCTTTGGTTAAACTTATGCAAATAACTATCTTCTATTGTTACAGGTAGATATTTGACTCTGTTTAGCAGGTGAAATGCAGGTGGCTACTTGAATGGGCCTGTGTGGAATTGGGGCTTTGGCTTAGGACGGATGAGGCAACATAGAATCTTGGCTAACCCAGACAGAGGCCAAAATTAGAGTGATCGCCCAGCCAGTGACCTCGTGGTAACTTCCTCAGTAGAAAGTGGTCAACTTCAATAGCACTGGTGTGGGGGCTCTCCATTGGTGCATGTGCTGAAACTTGGTGGCTCATCACTGTGTCATAGGCCAAAGGAGTATAGAAGGACCAGGTTCCTGAACAGTGACGAGACCATTGAGCCTGCAAAGGTTGGTGGACTTTTATTCCTCCCTCTTATCCTGAATGAGAAGATATTCAGGCACATGCATCAAAGGTTTTTGCTATCGCAAACGGTGCGAATCTCAAAAATCGGCCGTTTGCGATCACAAAACCTGCTTTTGGAATGCATGAAGGGTGAAGGCCCTCGCAATTTGAAAATTCGCAAAGATTTTGAATTCTCAAATTGCGATTGCATTTAAGGAATCGCATTTTGCGATTCCTTAAATGCAATGCATGAAACTTTAAAAAATTGCGATTTTGCAATTAGGGGGAGCAAATTACCATGAGGTTGAACCTCATGGTAATTTGCGAAAACTTTGAAAAATGCACTTTTGTGCATTTTTCAAAGTTTCATGTTGTGCACACACATGCTCTTAGGGAATGTGTGTGTGTGTGCACAACATATGTGCACAGAATAATTTCAGGGGTGCAACCTGCACCCTTGAAATCGCATTCTCAATTTGCGATTCGCATTTAAGGAATATTAAGAAATCGCAATTTATTTAGCGATTTCTTGATGCATTGCATTTTGCAATTCCTTAATTGCGATTCCTTATTTTTCGCAATTAAGGATTCGCAAAAAGCAATATTGATGCATGTGCCTGTAAGTGCTGAACTGGTTGCTTTCAAGCCAGACCTGATCCCAACATGCTGAGTCAACTACAAGCAGAGCACTCTCTCACTCACTTTGCTGTAGTAGGAAACATATGTGACAGGGAGCCCCAAGGGACCCAGATAATGGGGCTTGATCCTCCCCATCATTGCAGTGGCCTTCTCCAAAATGTTTATTTGTTTGAAAAAGTGCAGTATATACTAGTGACATTATGGTACTAGCACACCCAACAGTAGAGTCTGCTGAAGCTAGGAGACCAGGTTAGCAGAAAAGATTGAATGTAAGATGGCTTTTTAAACAGAGCATTGACAGTCTCTTGTCTGTGATGGTCAGGGAGAGACTCCCATAGGGTGGGGGTCAGTACTCTAAAAACTCTTCAATATATCACATTTTATTGAGCAACCATCAGATTTTGCGAGCCAGGTCTAGGAGTTTGTCTTGGCGCATAGGGAGTAGTGATGCCCAAGAGAAACGTAAGACCAGTAGGATACTATTCAATAACAAAAAATCCCTGTACCCTGGACATTAGTAAGCATCCGTCTACTAGGCATGAGAACCAAATGTACTGGAATAATCTATTATATAGTTCCAGACTCACGCCCTCTCAATTTATGGTTGGGTGTGTATTCTCTAATGCCTTGCTGTCCATGAAAACTACTATTTGTAACTGCAGACTGGGGATTCCAGTGTGCCTTCAACTCGACATGTCCTCTGATGTCTGCCCTACTAAGACAGTCCATCCATCCACACTTAAATAATGAAAACAAAAAATGTGTGGCGGAGAGGAAGGTACCTCACGGTTGAACAACCCTCGGGGAAATTGGCAGATGTTATCAATACTATGCCCCTTACTCATCGGCGGTTGCCATTCCTTTTCCAAAACAGAAAACAGTGTCAAAGCAAAACTGTGCAAAACAGGAAGGTGCTGAACAAAGAGCTCAAGAAATAGCTCTCTGATGTGACAAACAATACAGAGTGAAAATAAAATCAACAGACACACCACTCGTACCGCTTTATTATTAACTCAGGTGTGTACTGCTGAGTTAAAAAGGCTGGTAGCTTACTGTCGCATACCACTACCTGTAACCAACATGTTTCACTGCCCGATAAATTTTATGGCAGATTCATCAGGGTTCACCACTCTGTCACCGCACCAGTGTTGGACATCTTTCAACAGGGAACTGTCGAGTTGAAAAGCACATATTAAAACCAATTCTGGACTAGACTTATCTCCACATTTATCCAAAAAATTAATTAAAATAAGGGGAAAATTACCCTCAACCAGCCATGTCCTCTCATACCAGCTGGTCAGGAAAGTATCCGCCCTACTGTAGATTGTAGTATCAATCTGAAAGTAATCAAAGTGTGGTTAGAGGTATACTTCCTAACCGAATAGTCCTCCTGCATAGCTATTTATTAATTTCAAGGGCAATGTCTCACATATACACAGAAGTTATGTCCCTCATTCATTACATCAGACTAATTATTTCTTAGCCCCCCATGAGCTGCACCGCACATACAGCTAAGGTTTTCATGTAAAATCCTGGCATTTATGTTACGGGACATAGGTTCTAACCATAAAGACGTCAGTCAGTCAGTCAAATTATCTTTATTCGATTATTAAAAATCATAAAAGAACGAGCATGAGTACATAACAATTCATCAGCACAAATACAAGCCAAAGTTTACATGATTAACATACTTAAAAGGTATATATTAAAAAACCAATTTAAAATCACAGTATAGACACAAAATACATTAAAGAAGTTAAACATTAAAAAAGGTTAAGAATCATTAAGAAAAGGGACCCTCCGGGAGGACAAAAAGAAATTTTGAATTAAAAATAGAGAACAATATTCAGTGGTCATTAAAGTGCCTAGCTCTAATGCGGTTCTTATTTATCCGCGCTGCAGCAACTAAAAAGCTAGCCACATGGAAAGCTACTTTAGCATTGGGAAGGAGTTGCAAAAATATCATGGCAGGTTTAACCTGAATAAAACCTTGATTACGCAGGATTGGGAGCAGGTATTTTTTCCTAATATCATTATAATGTTCACAGAACATAATAAAGTGTGTCGTGTCCTGAATAGAAAAGTGGTCACAATCACATGGGTCGGCATCACCAGGTCTACTCCAGATTGTATAGTTACCTAGAACAAGATGGATCAAATCCAAACGAAATCTCGTTAAAAGGAAACGATGGTATGAATTAGTTACCAGGAGGAGATATGGTTCTAATCCTGGACCAGATTTCAACATACTATGTTTCCTTACCGTGGGTTTACTTAACTCTATAGCTTCCCTCTCTAAGACATACAACTCATTCAAGGTATTTTTTACAGTTTTAAGGTCATCTTGAGTTATTAGGTCTGGAGAAGAAAAAAGCTCCGGGCGACCGGCATGAGTCAGCTGTGTTTGTACAAATTTAATCCACGGAATGTGTAAAGCTCTATCCAGGGCTAAAACGTCTTTTAAGATAATATGATTTAGTGAAAGCTCCTGGTTGAGCCAGGTCTTCATCCATCCTGTAACAGGGGCTAATTTTAAGGAGTCCGTTATGTATCCCAAACCTAGCTCTGCATGCAATATAAAGGTAGGTGTCGATTGGGGGACTGAAAGCAGAGATCTCAGGAACCATAAAGACGTGTAGACATGCTAAGCTTAAAAGTTCAAAACCATGCGACAGATTCTTGCCGGAAAAATGGCTGCCATTGTTTGTTTATACTCAAACGACCTATTGAAAACACTACGCTTCGATACTAGGCAGTACCCTGTAACCAAATATCCTCTCAAAAACGGGTTTACATCAATGCCAACTTTTTCATACCTGCCCCACCGATATTGCCAACTATAACTTCTAATCGCAACAGTTCTCTGTTATATGCGACTACATCATTCCTATAGCCCCCACTCCTCACCGTACAGATGTGGTAACAGGACCATAAATCATCCCAGGAACACCGTACAGCACGAATCCATGCTTTTTAAAGTTGCCCGGTTGTTCCCGGTGGAGAACACGTCCGGTCACATGACCGGGGGAGCGCATTGACATGGCAACGCGACGTTGTAGCTCCCGCTCTCCGCGCGTAATTGCAAGCGCCATCTTAAAACGGAGTTGGAAACCCGAATAGCATGGAATAACAAATCTCTATCTCGTTGTGTAGTGAATTTATACACATCCCTGATGTTGTGCCCTATCTCAGTACAAATTCGGCCCTCGTTTAAGGTTAATTATGTCTCAACTCAAATCATTCTTTTTACCCTTTAATGAATGTATTTTAAACACGCATATAGCGCCATTCTAGTTTTTTAATTTCTATCGCACAAGTACTCTTCTCATATCATCCTTGTAAGCAGACACGATGTTAGAGTGCCGACAGACTTAAATACAAGGAGGAGCATAATCATTAAGAATAGATAGTATCCAACATGTGTATCCTCCCATGTAAACTGCCCACCATGTAACTGCTTTAGTCTGTTACAACCCCCGAATTCCAAGTCGGAGATATTCATTAAAGGGTAAAAAGAATGATTTGAGTTGAGACATAATTAACCTTAAACGAGGGCCGAATTTGTACTGAGATAGGGCACAACATCAGGGATGTGTATAAATTCACTACACAACGAGATAGAGATTTGTTATTCAATAGGTCCTTTGAGTATAAACAAACAATGGCAGCCGGTTTTCCGGCAAGAATCTGTCGCATGGTTCTGAACTTTTAAGCTTAGCGTGTCTACACGTCTTTATGGTTAGAACTTATGTCCCGTATAATAAATGCCAGGATTTTACATGAAAACCCGAGCTGTATGTGCGGTGCAGCTCATGGGGGCCTAAGAGATAATTAGTCTGATGTAATGAATGAGGGACATAACTTCTGTGTATATGTGAGACATTGCCCTTGAAATTAATAAATAGCTATGCAGGAGGACTATTCGGTTAGGAAGTATACCTCTAACCACACTTTGATTACTTTCAGATTGATACTACAATCTACAGTAGGGCGGATAATTTCCTGACCAGCTGGAATGAGAGGACATGGCTGGTTGAGGGTAATTTTCCCCTTATTTTAATTAATTTTTTTGGATAAATGTGGAGATAAGTCTAGTCCAGAATTGGTTTTAATATGTGCTTTTCAACTCGACAGTTCCCTGTTGAAAGATGTCCAACACTGGTGCGGTGACAGAGTGGTGAACCCTGATGAATCTGCCATAAAATTTATCGGGCAGTGAAACATGTTGGTTACAGGTAGTGGTATGCGACAGTAAGCTACCAGCCTTTTTAACTCAGCAGTACACACCTGAGTTAATAATAAAGCGGTACGAGTGGTGTGTCTGTTGATTTTATTTTCACTCTGTATTGTTTGTCACATCAGAGAGCTATTTCTTGAGCTCTTTGTTCAGCACCTTCCTGTTTTGCACAGTTTTGCTTTGACACTGTTTTCTGTTTTGGAAAAGGAATGGCAACCGCCGATGAGTAAGGGGCATAGTATTGATAACATCTGCCAATTTCCCCGAGGGTTGTTCAACCGTGAGGTGCCTTCCTCTCCGCCACACATTTTTTGTTTTCATTATTTAAGTGTGGATGGATGGACTGTCTTAGTAGGGCAGACATCAGAGGACATGTCGAGTTGAAGGCACACTGGAATCCCCAGTCTGCAGTTACAAATAGTAGTTTGTTATGGACAGCAGGGCATTAGAGAATACACACCCAACCATAAATTGAGAGGGGGTGAGTCTGGAACTATATAATAGATTATTCTAGTACATTTGGTTCTCATGCCTAGTAGACGGATGCTTACTAATGTCCAGGGTACAAGGATTTTTTGGTATTGAATCGTATTGAGTGGAGGGCTATCCATTAGGTACCCACGTTTCCCTCTCAGCTCCTTTTTGCTATTACAGTAGGATACTATGCCTGCAGTTCAAGCAGTGGCAGCTCATCCGCTATGGCGGAGGAACATCGCCTCCCCTGCTATGGTGAGGGAACATCGCCCCGCTGCCAGCACCCTTAAAAACATGAAAAATTAACGATAATAAAATCGGTTTAAAACCCATTCTAATATTGTTTTATTTTTCTTGTGCCAAGTATTAGGGGTGGGGCCAGGTGGGTGACAGTACTTGAGGGGGAATGGTGGGCACTTTTATCAGTGTGCATGATGGTTTGTGCAGCCATCTCAGGCTCTCTCCAACCCCAGCTGCATTGCCTGGTTGGAGAGAGCAGGCAGAGGCTTCCAGTCTGCCTGGGAAAGCAAATTCATGGCCAATCCTGAAACTGCTCCCGTTCATGACAGCTTCTTCTGTCTGGGAGGCTGTGCCTGCCTTCAGTGGAGACAAGAGGAGCAGAAGAGCGCAATGCTGGAGTGCAGCAGGTAAGTTATTTTCAATTTTTTTTATTTGTCTTCATCGTCCACCATTCACCCTTTGCCTCTTTTCCCTGACATGAACCGCTCCTGAGGATGGCAAGAAACTGAAGTTGTTTTATTTTATTTGTTATTTTTATTTAATGCGATTTTATATAGCGTGAACTTTACCCAACGGTGTCAGAGCGCTTTACATAAGAACCAGTTGCAAAACATAAGGATTTAGGATTACATGCGTTACATAAAAGATACAAACAGAAAAAATTGCAAATGTACAAATAGTAAGGTCATTCAAGAAAGAGATACAAATGGATATACTCTAAGAGTCACATAGGAATAGTGGTTGATGAGGAACAAGTTGACGGTTCATCTTCCCTTTGCCACGTGATCACATTTCTTAAGACCATAGATGAAGAAAAAAGGTGTGTTCTACAGTTGCTGATGTTTCCTCAGATATAGTACATTATCATACTCCAGACAGGCCAGTATTAGGAAACCAACAACATAGGCAAGTTGCTCATGAGGGATGAAATGTGCAATCTTTAAATTAGATCACTGAAGCGAAAAGCAGGAGGACCAAATAATCCGAACCTGGGTCTCAAAGCTCCAATTGTAATTAAACCATACAAGAGTGTCTGCTTTGGTTATTTGTGTATCTACCAGGAGCATATTTATAAAAGAATGTTGGGGCATGGAGCTGCACCAAATTTAGCAGTGCCACGCTCTGACATTGTCAAAACGGAGGGATGCGCCGTATTCTCATCCCTGTGTTTTCCCTAGTGCTTTGTAAAAAAGGTTTGCTAGCACCAGCGCAGGCACCTTGCCGCCATTTTGCAAGGGTGCCTGTGCTTCAGGGACAAATGTTTATATGGAGGAAGGGACACCTTACTGCATATAAACAATTAATAAAGGCGATTTGTATCTTATATGTGTTCCATGACATTAACTATTTGCGCTGTCTCAGCCTTGTAAATGTTGGGCAGCATCAAACAGCAATGGATGTTGCTGTGAAATGGCTGCAGCAACTCCCATTGCAAGCCCCTTTGCCACAGAGGACTGCAGCAGAAAGGGGCATATTTACAGGGTGCCACTAAGCCATGCAAAGTAGCATAGCGCCACCTCATAAATATGGAAAATGGCGCTGCGCCAACGGAGCATCAAAAAAAGTGATGCTCCTGTGGAGTTGAGGGGTTGTAAATATGCCCCTAAGTGTGCTTGGGTGAGAACAAGGGGGCATATCAACAACGAGGGGCAATAATTATCCCCCAGCGCACATATCACTGATTTCCCTAACGCCCGCTATTGCTGAATTAAATCGCTGAATTAGCACATTATCATCAACGCATAACTCAAGGGCGATATATAATCCAGCGATAGCGGGGAAATGGCCGTTTTGCAGCTAACATCGCTGGTTTTCCAGTGATGTTCCCTGCAAAACGGCGATATGCTTGATGATACGACTCTGTGGTCATAACACATCCATCCACCCACCTCCCATTGTCAACATACATTAGTCAGGATTTTACCAGACGTTAGTTTTTGGCGAAAACCGGGGTTTTAGCCAAAAACTAACATCTGCTAAAATCCTGAGGGCCAACTTACAAATATCGCGATGTGCATTTAGCGATAATTTACAAGGAAGTCCGTCAGGGGTACGCCCAATGATGCCCACTTTGCATCTTATTAGAGATGCAAAGTGAGACGTCGCAAAACAGCTGCTTACATGCGCTAATGCATGTTAGCACTGACTTGCAAATAGGGCGAAAAAATTATCTCTGCTTTTTTGGCTTTAAAAGCCAAAAAAGCGAAGATAAGTCCCTTGTAAATATGTCCCAAGGTGAGCCTTGCAGAAACTGGCTTTCATCTGGGCCCGTCTATCCTATTCTCTTCGACATGGTAGGAGTGACTGGGACATCCAGCTCGATTCTCTAGTCTCCCCGGAGACTTACATAAGCATTAATAAACATCTTTGAAGACTTGGTGGTGGTGCCTCAGCTTCTATGCACTTATGCAGTAGACACTGGCACAGTCACAGAGCAGGAACAATGAAGACAGTAGCAGGCATGGGGGTACTGTTTTCTGGTGGTATGTTCATCTTTTTTATCTACTGTTGTCGGTTATTGGGCACCATTTGTACAGCAGGGTCATATTTAAATATTCTATAAAGGTTTATCTGGTTGCCAGCTGATGAAGATTCTTAAATAATCCTCTCAGAGGTGAGAAAGCATCTAACGTAAAAAACCCAATACATTTTCTGAATTTTACATTCATTTATTGAAATGTCTCTTTAGTACAGAGATGCACTATTACCTTTTCCTCTGAAAACAGATATTGTACAGTGAACATGTTACAATATACTCACCGTATCAGATTGTATGGACTTTCTAAAAGACTAGGGTATAAACACGCAATGAAGAATTCTAAAATGACCAAATGTAATGTGGGTAAGATTAGACTTCGGCCGACTCATTAACTAAAACAAGAAAGCCAATGGTGGATTGGCAAATTGTGGGTAACTAACATGTTAAAAGTGCAGAGGATTCCAAGCTTTAATGCAGGAACTCTTGGTCAGCAACTTTATTTCAGACAAGGCCCTCCAAGTACTTCACAATAAAGGATGTTAAGTTATGAAAGCTTTTTGTTGTATTTCCTTTACTTGTATTTTGTTGTATCGCTTTAAGATCTACATTCTATGTTACTGATGTCATATGGTGCTTTGGTTTGTCTGGATTCTTGCCTGTCAGTTAGCTCCCTGGCTTTCTGATGGGAACACCAGTTATTCTCTGTAGCATTCAATAAATACCTTTTATCTATTTCTACTCTGGTATCCGCCTCCCTACTTCCATTACAACACATGGCGACGAGGATGGGATGCGAACCCACGCGTGCAAAGCACAATGATGGGTGCTGTGTTAAAGGGGGTGAGCAATGTGGTATATTTTCAGGACGATGTTTTGATTTTCGGAGAGACTGTGGAAGAACACAATTTAATTTTGAAAGCGGTTTTGGAAAGGATGGAACAGGCAGGGTTGACGTTGAAGAAAGAGAAGTGTAAGTTTGCGGTGGAGGAAGTGGAGTACCTTGGCTATACTCTGTCTGTAAATGGGGTGAGACCAAAGAGAGATCTGTTGGAGTCTATTAGAGGTGCACCAGCTCCATGTGACAAGGACCAGTTGAGGTCTTTCCTTGGTCTCATAGAGTACTATGCGAAATTCGTAAGGAATTTTGCAGGGAAAACTGAGAAAATTAAGGTGCTATTGAGGAAGGGATGCAAGTTTGTGTGGGACGTGGAGCAGGAGGATTGCTTTCAGAAGATCAAGAAAGAAATATGTGAGGCTGGTATTTTAACACCTTTTGTTACCAATCGCAAGTCCGTTTTGACAGTGGATGCGAGCGCTGTGGGGATTGGTGTGGTGTTAGCTCAGATGCATGATTCCGGGTTGAAGACAGTTGCTTTTGCGTCAAGAACTCTCACAACTGCAGAGAGGAATTATTCTATAATCGAGCGAGAGGCTCTAGCTGCAGCATGGGGTTGTGAGTACTATAGGATGTATTTGTGGGGGTTCAAGTTCACGTTGTTGACGGATCACAAGCCCTTGGTTAAAATGTTATCACCTGGTGGGGCTGGAAAAGGATCAGCGAGGTTAGCTAGGCTGGCTGCGAGGATTCAGGAGTACTTGTATAGTGTGGAGTACATTCCTGGATGGAGGAATAGCCAGGCTGATTGTCTTTCTAGACTTCCGCTACCTTGGGAGGTGGTGGATAAGCTGGGGGTGGAATCATTTAATTCGAAGGGGTCTGTGGCAGCCGTGGATGAAGTGGTGGATATGTGTGCTGGGGCAGTGAGTAGGAGTTGGTGGAATACCTGTATGGTAAATGATGAGGTGCTGAGAGAGGTGAAGGATTTAATTGTGAAGGGTTCAAAGAGAGAGAGTTGTTTATCTCCTGCTCTTCGAGCGTATTTGAAGGTTTTGGAGCACTTGTCGATTTTAGACAAAGAAGGTTTCATCATTTTGAAGGAAGACAAGTTTATTCCCCCACAGGAGGTGAGGTTCACCCTATTCAAGATAGCTCACGAGGGCCACCTGGGGCAGTCTCTTACTAAGAGGAGAGTGAGGGAGCATTTTTGGTGGCCAAGCATGGATCGGGAGATCTCTGAGTGGGTTGAGAGATGTACGGATTGTTTGGAGAGTGAGAAGAGGCTTATGGTTGGTGTTCAGAGTGGGTGTGGAACAATAGAGGACCCAGGGGTTCCGTGGCATACTATATGTCTTGATTTTATTGGTCCTTTTTATCAGCTGGGTCATGATATGAGGTTTGGTTTGGTGGTTGTAGATGTTTGTTCGAAGTGGTTGGTGGTCAAGTTTACGAAATAAATCACTACGAGAAGCACGATTGATGTGTTGAAGGATATTTTCAGGGAGGAAGGTTTTCCCATGAAGATTATCACTGATAATGGGACGCAATTGACTTCAGTGGAGATGGTTAGTTTTTTGGAGCAGTGTGGCATTGTGCATTCGAGGACGTCGTTGTACAACCCACAGGGGAATGGCATGGTTGAGAGGGCGAACCGGATGGTTAAGGGGGCAATCCAGATGGCCCTGTCATCTAGGGTGAATGTGAGGGAGTTGGTTAATGATTTGGTTTGGGCCTACAGAACCACTGAGAATGGTGTGACTGGGAAGATCCCTTTTTGCGTGATGAGAGGGCGTTTGGCCGGTACCAAACTTGTTGCGGCATGGATGAAGGAGTGTTTGCGTACCGGAGTTTTGGAGAAGTGTGAGGATGAAGGGGAGGCGGCGAGTAGGTGTAATTTTGCGGTGAATGATTGGGTGAAAGTGAAACCAGGACATGTTGGTGTTGGATTAACGAAGTTCAGAGGCCCGTTTAAGGTCAAGTCTGTGCATAAGAGGTTTGTGACTTTATTTAATGGGGAGCATTGGAATTTGAGGCGGGTGGCTCTGTACAAGAAAGCGGAAGAGGGGGTTGGTTTGTCTCAGTCTAACCGGGCGTTGGAATCGAGTGTGGGTGGCAGTAGTGGTGATGTGGGAAGAGAGCAGAGGGAAAGGAGACCACTTAGGTACTTGCAAGATTTTGTTTGTGAGTGAGTGTTGTTTGCGTAGTTGAGGGCATGAGCATGTTTTGTTTTGTTTTTTTCTTGTTTTCAAAAAAAAAAAATGTTTTTCTTTCATGGGAAGGGAAGAGGATATGTTGTATTTCCTTTACTTGTATTTTGTTGTATCGCTTTAAGATCTACATTCTATGTTACTGATGTCATATGGTGCTTTGGTTTGTCTGGATTCTTGCCTGTCAGTTAGCTCCCTGGCTTTCTGATGGGAACACCAGTTATTCTCTGTAGCATTCAATAAATATCTTTTATCTATTTCTACTCTGGTATCCGCCTCCCTACTTCCATTACAACACTATTCAATGCTGGAAAAACTACTCGATAAATAGAAAATTGTTGTCATGTGTATGTGCATCTAATCTCCGGCTATTCTTCACTCTACTCTGTTTGGTTGCAGCTACAAAATTAACTCATTTTTTCTACATTGTGTTGCAAACAAGATGGCATTTATACCCCATTGTCATGCTCTGGACTTGGTTCTCACTGCAATTTCCATGGTTGAACTTTGTGCCCTTCAGCTCATCTAGGCAACTCAGCAATGGCTGTAATCTTGCCCGTCACGTGCAAGCTGCTTTGAGTCTCCTATACATGACAGAATGTTCTTCATAAAGATCTGCATTTCTTTCATACTTTGTTAAGCTTACATGGAATCATAACATTCTGTAAAAGTGTCCTAAAATTATATGCAACATATATTTGGCCTCATTGTGAATTCACTGAGTTTAAGGGGGTGGTCTAGAAATAGGGAATCTGGCCGGTATCTTTAAACATAAATCTAGTTATTACAATTTATTATCGCCAGAATTCAAAATATCCTGCAGACCTGGGACTATCAGTTAGATCTCCGCATGGCTCTGCCCATAATGAGTGTAACAGGCATCAGGCGTTTTCCCAGGAGGCTGGAAGGATGGGGGCTGGTTTTCCAGCAGTGGGGACTGTTTTTTGTTACTTGGCGCCGGTTTTGCAGCAGTGCTGCAATATCGGCCCCCAGTACCAAAAGCAGCAGTGCCCAGTCCGGCCCTGGCTCTGTCTTATTCAAGGACTTTTCATCTTCCGTTTAACTTCTGCTCTGGGCAGGGAGTAAATAAGATCAGGGAGACAAATGAGCGTTAGAAGGCAAGGTCAGGGTGTGCAGAGATTGACAGATTGAGAACTTCTTTGCCTCTGCAACCATGTCTGTATTACGGCGTGGGCGCAGAGGCAAAGGGGTTCCCTCATTTGCAATGGGAATGCCCCCCTCAAATGAGATGACGCCCTTTAACGATAGCGCTGGCGCTTTAAGTTCGCCAGCCCTATGGGTATTACAGAAGGGGCTGCACAAGCGTCTGCGGCTCCTTCTATAATACTATTTTGCTCCAGGGGCATGCAAAGCGGGTGCAAATGCCTGTTGCACCCCTGGGGCACTTGTATAATACAGCACCAGAACCACTTGTGATCCACTGTAGCTCCCGAGGACACAGCTCCTCCAATCCTAGAATGAAGGTCAAAATGAATTAAATGTATTAACATGATGATTGAAAATATGACACTGAGAGAGAGAGTATCTTTGGTAATAATATGAACCTATTTCTTTGCCCAGGTACCTGTCTCTGTGTGCAGTCCCTTATGTTCCCCAGGATCTAGAAAAGTTGCAAAAGAGGAAGAACCTGCATGCTGCTTTCTGTGTGTTCCATGCCCTCAAGGGGCAATTTCTAACCAGACAGGTGATGTCCTCTTACAAGAGAGTTACATTTTCTATTTATCATTACTTTTTTATTAGAAGTATTTATAAAGACTGAATCTAGCCCCAAAGGGCAGTAGAGTCCTATACACAGCAAAAGAATGTGCAGGAAATAAGGGCACACAAATACAGATTAACATTTACATTGGGACATGATAGCAATATTTTTGTAAACATTCAGAAGTGATCGAAACATAGCATTGCAGTGGGGTGAGATTTAGGAGGGCAGGGATGAATTCTAAGATAGATGGCACAAATTTTGTGAGGTGATGAGCTTTAAGATCTACCCTAAGTTGTACCCAGGCAGAAGCGAGTTGATGATGTAAATGCAGGTTGTTCCAGCATCTAGAGTGAAATTCAATAAACGTATCTTGGTATATGCATCCAAATTTCCAATTTGGTTATTGAATTTCTCCTGGCAGTGCAGGTGTCACTGGGTCAGTTCGGTTTACAGGAGTGGCAGTTAGGTGCTTACCTGGACAACCCCAATGACAAGAACACCTCATTCCTGCTGGAGAACCTCACCGCTATCAGAATCAAACAACTGCTCACCTCCCCAACCCACTCAGCAGGACACACGCTCAACCCCATATTCTCCACGAGCAGCAACATCACCTTCAGCGGCACATCCAAGCTCCTTTGGACCAGCCACAGCTGCGTCCACTTCTCCTTCACCAAACCCACCGTACACCACCTCCCTAAGCAAAACTCCACCATAGACATCTACAGACACTAGCACCTCAGCACATAACCTCCATTGAGGTATCTCCAACTGCACTAACACACTGGCTCCCCTCAAGAAAGCCCCAGACAAGCGACACTCCAAGAAAGCCATCTGATTCTCTCCTGCCCTTCATGAGTCCAGACACAGCTGTAGATGGCTCAAGAAGAGATGGAGGAGCAGCAAGACCCCAGAAGACCACTCAGCCTTCAAAGCAGATGTCACAGAACACCACCCCTTCATTAGAACAACAAAGAAACCAGCTCTACAAGAAAGGATCAATGTTGATGCACTCAATAGCAAAGAACTCTTCGGTCTGGTCAAAGGATTCACCAAACCCAGCACAAAAAGAACAGACATTCAATGCTCCCAAGACCTCTGCAACAACCTCAGCACCATCTTCCACTGCAAGATTAAAGAGATCCACAACAGCTTTGACAGCCTTGATGCCCTCCCACCCCAACCGCAACCACTGCACCCAATGACACTGGACCCCATCAGACCCTGCACAGCTGTACTCCCCTCACCGATAAAGATCATCCACTCTGGAGCACCATCCGACTCGTGGCGCACCATATCTTTAACAGAGCTGACAGCTCCATCTCCCCTAAACTCTGCCGCACCATCAACTGCTCCATCAACTCAGCCCCCTTCCAGGAAGACTGGAAACACACAGAGATCAACCCCTTGCTAAAGAAACCCTCTGCCAACCTGACAGACCTCAAGAACGTCAGACCCATCTCTCCACATCCCTTCCCAGCCAGGGTCCTAGATAAGGCCATCAATGTCCAACTTTCTGAGTTTATTGATGCAATCCAAATCCAGGACCTCTCCCAATCTGGCTTCCAAAGCAACCACAGCAACAAGAACCCCCTCCTCGCTGCCACAAATGATGTCTGCACCCTCCTCGACCGTGGCAAAACTGCAGCCCTCATCCTCCTAGACCTTTCGGCTACGTTCAATACCATTTCCCACCACACCCTATGCCCAAGTCTCCACGATGCCAGCATCCACAACAAAGCCCTGGAATGGATCCGGTCCTTCCTCACCGGCCGAACACATCGAGTCAGACTACCACAGTTCTACTCTGAACCAATGAGGATCAGCTGCAGAGTGCCACAGGGCTCCTCCCTGAGCCCCACTCTCTTCAATATCCAACATGTCCCTGCTCACAGCCATCATCAGGAACCACAGACACAAGCCAATGACACTCAACTGATTCTCTCCCTCACCAATGAATCTGCAGTCACCAAGAACAATTTCCACAACCCGATGAAGGCTGTCGCCACCTGAATGAAGGACAGCTGCCTCAAGCTCCACTCATAGAAGAATGAAGTCCTTATCCTGGGCGCCACCCCCTCTGCCTGGGAAAACTCTTGGTGGCCCACAGCATTTGAAACCCCCACACCCACAGACCATGCAGGAAACCTCTGCATCATCCTGGACTCCTGGCTCACTATGAATCACCAGATCAACACTGGCTAATCACCCTGCTCTGAAAGATCTTCAAGTGGATCCCCACTGTGTCCAAAAAGATGGTCATTGGTCACCCATACACACATCAGCAACAGACTCCACTATGGCAACATACTCTACTCTAGCATCACTCAGAATCTCCTCAAGAAACTGCAGAACATTCAGAATGCATCCGCCAGACTCATCCTCAACATCCCCCGCTGCAGGCCCATCCCTGCTACCTGAGAGACCTCCACTGGCTCCAGTCAACAAAAGAATCACCTTCAAGTTCCTCACAAACACCTACAAACCCCTACATGACGTTGGACCTGTATACTTCAACCATCGCATTGCATTCCACCCACCCACCAGAGATCTCTGCTCAGCCCAGGTGGCCCTGGTCACCATTACACGCATCTGCAAGACCACAGCTGGAGGAAGGTCCTTCTCATACTTCGCAGCAAAGACCTGGAACACCCTGCCTCTCCACGTCAGGCACTCACCGTCACTGCCTCAGTTCAGGAAGGACTTCAAGACCTGGCTCTTTGACTGAACCACATTGTTTTTGATGGCTCAGCAGTACCCCCCCCCCCCAGCACATTGAGACCCCTACTGGTGAGTAGATGCACTCTATAAGACACATGATTGGTTTGATTGATAGAGGTTCGCTGATGTTAACTTCATTTGAGGTCACATAATTGATTATGAATTGCATTCTGGTTCTGCATGGGAGGCAATGAGTTAAAGTACGAAATATATGCTTAAACTTTATTTGTTTGTTGATTATTTGAGATACCGCAAAGATCAACAATGAGGTCTTTGGGAGACCAGTGAGTAAAGCATCTCTTCTGTTATAAGGCCAGGGCGTGAACCATGTAATAGAAGACTACAGAGAGAGGAAGGGTCTGCTTGTCCACCATATTGTGGTCTGCAATCAAGCTGTTTTTGCATTTGTCTTTTAATGGAAACATCAAAGTACAGATATGTTACATCTATATTTTGTTTTGCTATTTCAGATTCCATTGATTGCTTCAAGTGCCCCTGGGACCAGTGGCCAAATCAGAAACAAGATAGCTGCATTCTTAAGATTATAGAATTTCTGCACTATGAGGAGCCTCTAGGAACTATGCTGACAGCAACCACCATTCTGTCTTCCATTCTGCCTGTTACAATCCTCGGACTCTTTGTTTATTACAGAAACACCCCAATTGTCAGAGCAAATAACCGTGAACTAAGCTTCATTTTGCTCCTGTGTCTCACACTATGCTTCCTCTGCTCATTAGCTTTCATTGGCTACCCCTCACAAGAGAAATGCCTTCTGCGCCAAGTGGCCTTTGGCATCACCTTTGCTGTTTGTGTCTCTTGCATCTTGGCTAAAACCATCATGGTGGTCATCGCCTTCAATGCCACCAAACCAAACAGCAATTTAAAGAAGTGGATTGGGCCCCAATTATCATACATAGTAATCAATGTCTGTACTCTCATTCAAGTACTTTTCTGCATCTTTTGGCTAGTTCTTGCTCCACCTTTTACTGAACGTAATATTACTTCTAAGCCAGGAATTATAGTTCTTGAGTGTAATGAAGGGTCCTCTATTGCTTTCTGGGGCATGTTGGGGTATCTTGGACTTCTAGCCACAATCAGTTTCATAGTGGCCTTCCTAGCCAGGAAACTGCCTGCCAGCTTTAATGAGGCTAAGTTCATCACCTTCAGCATGCTTGCCTTTCTCACAGTCTGGCTCTCATTTATTCCTGCCTATCTCAGCACACAGGGTAAATATATGGTGGCCATGGAGATTTTTGCTATCTTATCATCTAGTTCTTCCTTGATTTTCTGCATATTTTTCCCCAAATGCTACATCATTTTGTTTAGATCTGAGATTAACACAAAAGAATATTTGTTGGGAAGAGAGACTGCCAAAGTACAAAGTTGAAAGGAATGTAAAGATACATTTTCTTTGTATCAATAGCTTCATGATTTCTCATAAGTTACTCTAATTCAAAATTTGTTGGACCTAAGAAGAGCGGATAGTAACAATTAGTGGTTTTATGATTTGAAATACTTGAAAGTTAATGGCATGAGTAAATGATGGAGGGGATGTTATTTCTCTGTAAGTTTTCTTATCCCTCCAAATCTTCTGTCTCCTCTTTTTACCAGTGCCTCAGAGTTTGATTGCTTTGTCATCCCTCCATTTATTGTTTTATTTTAGATGCAGTGTGTTAGACCTGCCGTCCTGGGTGTGGTTTTCCCCTAGCCTTATGCCTCAGGTCACCTGTTTTTGCTGACTTTATTTTGCTGGCCTTCGGACTCTGCACACTTTGCCACTGCTAACCTGTGCTAAAATGCTTGTGCTCCTTCCATAAAACATTCTAACATTGGCTCATAAACAATTGGCAATTTACTTGTAAGTCCCTGGTAAAGTGGCACTACCTGTGCCCAGGGCTTATAAATTAAATGCTACCAGTGGGCCTCCAGCACTGATTGTGTCACCTACTTGAATATCACTCTAAACAGGTCTCAGACCTGCCATTTCAGAGCCTGTATGTGCAGTTTAAAACTGCCATTTCCACCTTGCAAAGTAAATCCTTGCCATACCCAAAGCTTCTTTTTCATTGCATCTAAGTCACTTCTACGGTAGGCCCTGAACCACCCAGAGGGCAGGGTGCAATGTATTTAGAAACAAGGACATCTACTTTTAAGATTTACATGTTCAGGTAGTGAACAACTCTTAAATCATTTTTTCACTACTACAAGGCATACCTATCCCATATGACAAAATTTGAATTACCATACTACATTTTGTGTAATTTACAAATAGGAGTAGGTAACCCATTCATGTTTGGTGTCTCTGGAATCACAATTTAAATTCCTAACTTTTGGTGCAGTTGGATATTAAATTGCAATTCTGAAAATGGCACTTTTAGAAAGTTTCCATTTTCTTGCCTTAGCCATTTTGTGCCTGCAGCCTGTCTCTGGGTCACATGACTTTGTGTGGGTGACAGTGGGTTTTGTGTATTTCTCCTAAACAGCCACACACAATGGCTAACTTGTTGGGCCATCACTGGCAGGATGGACGGAGTAGCGGGGCCCAGCCCCAGTTACAAATACATAGATTGTGACCTGCCTCCACACAGAGTTCTGTATACCCTCTGTAGATATTGTGGAGCCAGGGTCAGGAAGGCAAGGCATCTGTTCGCTTAAAAGATAAGCCTCAGGAAGCTTTTCCACTCTTCAAAGGCACAACTGTGTAGAAATACTGGACATCAGACGCCACTACTTCCGTAACTTCTGGACCTGTGGATACTCTGTCAGAAATTCCGCTGTGGTGCGGGCGATTTGAATAGTGGCCGTTCTCCCCACATGCCCACTGTGAAGCATGACGGCCGGGGGCCGTCTCGAGCATGCAAGGGGTCAAATATCTTCAATTCTACTATTTGTATTTTTGTTGTTTTGGTTTTTCTTTATAAAGAAAGTACTTTTTTTCTAACTTGGTGTGGGATCCCTATTGTATGGTATTTTCACTGTATTACTGTTTAACATGTTTCACAAATACTTCAACCATTGCCTCTAGATTAAGCCTGACTGCTCTGTCCCAAGAAACTAGAGGGTTGAGCACAGTTTCATTTAGGGTTGGCTTGTGTCTCACTCTGGCAAGAATTGTGGTTGCTGCTTGACCAGGGCTCACACCCCAGTAACCAACAACCCAATTTCTCCCTTAGAGATATTGAGTCCTGGTTTCAAAATGTCATGTCTTCCTAACCGAAGGCACCATCTTCTTCCATGTTTATCAGTTTACACATTCCAATTTTTTGGGGGGACATTGCCATTAAAACATGAGACAGGACTTCACATTAATTGGCAATGAACTGAAAAAAGTAGAGCTAACAATAATTCAGCATTTCCAGTTAAGAAAAGCAGTCATTTCTTACTGAGTATGTGCCATGGTGGTTATTTTAACATGCTGAATATACATTGGCTCCCAAACTCCTGTTCTTCTGCACTAAACATATATTTGCATGCATGAAACTTCAATGGGCATGCTATGTAGCCTTGCTTTCCTGTCATTCCCCTTTACATGCTTCCTGTTGTAGTCAGTTTGCTTCGGAAACATGAAACCCCATTATTTAAAAAATCCCTACATATAGAAGGCAGCAAAACCCTGATAGTGATGAATTATGCAAAATAATCTTGCTCCTCCAGAGAGGGTGGGAAAAATGTTGAAGTACTGAGTCAATGTTAATTCCTGTCAGAAGCGGCTAGTGCAGTGTTCCTTACAAATACCTCCATGTCCCCTTCCCTGATGGCAGAAGGGGGGTTCTGGGATACCCTTCGACAATGGTAAGGCTTTGAGACACCAACAGTCTCCCCTCAAATATATACCTCGCATTGAGACAGGGCATTGTAAGGCAATGGACTATTTTGCTTGGAAACAATGGGCAAACCTTATCCCACTTCTTCACTTATCTGATGGCAGTATTACATTGGAGATCATGATGATGAGTATTCACCAACAAGGGGAGTCCCCGTCTATTACCAGTGGGCCTTCTGACATTGGAGGAAGCACCTGCCCTATGGGAGACCCCTGCCAATGTGTAGTAAATTATGGAATGAAGTTTGCAACCTTGATCAAATGTTGTTTAACCGGATTTTGAAATCACTGATGGAAAAGTAAACTCCCATAATACATTTAATTGTTAGCCCTCTTGTTCTGTGGGGAAGTTCCAGTAGCTCCTCCCTCACTCAACACATCAGATCTATGAGCAAACATCCATTAGATTGATGATTACTTGTGTGTTCTCAAGGGACCAATTCAGTGTTTCATACTGACTCTCCTGTGAATGCTAAGATATGGAGCATAACTGTGATGATCTTGAGGAAAGGGAACATCAATATAATATAAAATTGCTTAGGCTCCTGTAGCATGGGAACCATCATAAAGTACTGGGTGGTTTCCAAGCAATATTTAATTCTAAATTGTAACAGAAATGAGGCTTGAGGTGTACATTTGACATAGTGTACAGCTGCACCATACTAATAAAGAACTAACAGAAGATCCGCAACAAATTTAAAGGTACTAACTTCTTTGATTTCCAAAATCATCAGGTCAGGGTTTTTTACTTCCTTTCAACTTTCAGTGATTACTATCTGGCTGAATGATAAAAACAAGATCTGCAACATGTGGAATTTCCTTTGTCTTTAAATGTTATTCATGCGGCATTTGGAGGTGTCACTGGAAATATTTTCAGACCATGGGATGGCTCATAGATGGACTGTGCTACAGGTCAGAATGGTTTGTAACACAGCCCAATGTTAGACCTGATAACCTTGGTGTGGTCTTCCCTCAAACATGTTGCTTTCAGCACCCCAGTTTTTTAATGTAGTTTTTGTTGGTGGTGGGACTATGTGCATATTACCACTGCTAGCCAGTTGTAAACTGCTTTGTGCTCTCTCCTTCAAACATGGTAACATTGTACTACACCTAATAAGTACACTAAATGTACTTGTTCATCCTTAATAAATGGTACTACATGTGTACAGGGCCTGTGAATCAAATTACACTAGTGGGTTTGCGGCACTCACTGTGCCACCCACAAAAGTAGCCTTTTTTAAACATGTCTTAGACCTGCCACTGCAGGTTGTGATTCAGTTTTAAAACTGTCTTTTCAGCCTGGCAACATAAATGATTTGCCAGGCCTAAACCTTCCTTTTAATCACATATAAGGCATCCTTAAGGTTGGCCCTAAAGGCCCTTAGGACATGGTGCATTGTTTTTTAAAAGTAGGACATACGTTCTTAAGTTTTATATGTCTTGATAGTGAAAAACTCCTAAATTTGTTTTATACTATTGTAAGGCCTATCTCTCTTGTGGGATAACAGTAGGTCACATTATTACATTTATTAAGAGCTAACTTTTTATTTGGAGAAGGTCATGAAGTCATGTTTAGACTCAAATGAATTGTAATTTGAAATACCCTTTCATTGTAAAGCCTGATTTGAAGTCACAATTCTGAAAAAGCCATTTTTAGAAAGTTGGGATTTTCTTGTCCTAGCTATTTGGTGCCTGCTGCTAGTGTCTTATGACTGAGAATAGCTCTGCTGTTGGGATTTGTGTATTCCTGCCAGACAGTGAGACAAAGGTGACTGGATGTAGGCAGGATGGGCAATCATGCCTGGATGGCTGGGGCCAGAGCTGTTCCATGCCCCACTCATATTTTAAAGGGCTTGCCTCAGGCACACTCAAAGGAACCTGACACTAGTCTTTTGTCACCCCATACTTCCTGGAGCCTTGGCAGGGGGAAGAAAGAACTTTCCAGAACCAGATGTGGGATCAGCCCAGGATGTCCTCCCAAGTCAAAGGCTTGCACCAGGTATGTATATTGGACCCTCAGGGAAACTCTTCAGTATACATTTGGACCTGTGGAAGACTTTAGAAGAACTGCCTTGTATCCCAGAGGACTGCCTGCTGATTGAGGTCTGCCTTTCTCCCCAAGGGAATGTCCTACTACTTGAGGCCTGCATTGCTTCTTGAAAAATATCTTGACCATCTCCTTGACACCAGGATAACAAAAAGTGACTACAAGACCTAGTTGGCTAGTCTCCTGTTTGACCTACAGGGATATGACAAGCTCAAAAGACCTTAGACCTTGCACCTGGCCTTTGCTGAAGTGAGTTCTAACCCCCCTAAGAGGTTCTCGCCGGGGGTGTAGGACCCCTGGAAATCATGTTTGAGGTATTTCTTCTGCCTAACCATAACATTTGGGACTTAGAAACAATTTCCCAAAAAAGTGCCAGGAGAACCAACAGAGGAACAAGACCTACCTACCAGGAGAACTGCCCAAGGTGCATAGTTGGTCAGCCCGACTTTGCGGTAGCTTCTGCTATGTTCTTCTGCAGCAGCAAATCCTGTTCAGCGGAATCTCATAGAGGCAGTATCTGGTCTTATGGAGCCTTCTTTGGCTACAACTTGCAGCTTCCTCTCTCTGGAAGGTTTTGACAAGCTCCCCTTCAACACAATGACTTCCATGGCCTGAAAATCCAGCCTTTCTTACTCTAAGATTTTTCCACCATCATCAACGGCTTCACCAACACCTCGTTCAGTGGTTGACCAATGACAACACCTGCTCTAACACAGCCTGCTGCCTTGCCCTACTGAATTCTACTTTCTATTGGCCTTTTTTGTGTGAAAAGTTTTTAAGTCCAAAGGTAAGATTATTAGACTGGGCACAAGCCAACCTTGTCTCCAACCCACACTCCATCTTTGTCTGCCATAGCTTTTGAGTTTGCCCTGGTCTAGCAGAACCAGTAACCCATAATTGAAGCTATGGTCTTTTAGGTGCTAGATTTCACAAAAAATATTTAAAAAATCATAACTCCAGTTGTACTGATTGCATTTAATTTGCTTTGGTGTCATTTTAAGAATTGAAATGTCCTCTATTTTACTAAAGTTGTTTGGGTTTTTTCGTGTGCTATGTTTTTCACTTTATTACTGTTTATGTGCCGCATAAATACTTACACATTGCCTTTAAATTAAGCCTTACTGCTTTTGTGCCAAGCTACCAGAGGCACAATTTATTTTAATTACTTTTGTGGATCTTAGTGAAAAGGATTGTGATTGTTTCTTGAGTAGGGGTTTCACTTCCTCAGTCAATAACCCACTTTCTTACAGCCAAGGACTGTGGTATTTTAGTGAGACAGAGGGACAGGCCTTACTTCAATAGACAAAGATTCTGAAAGCAGAACATTGCCTACCCCAGATCTGATATAAAACATAATCTTCTTACATTTGTGTGCCAAATCATACCATGGACCTTTCTGTTTGTTGTTGCACCACAGATTCAACATATCACATATCTTGAGCTTCTGAATTCTATCTATTTACTAATACCTCAACTACATCTTCCTTTTTAACTCTATTACCTCGTTTGCATTTATATTGTGCACTGTTGCTTTGTCAAAGGGTAACATTTTTAAACCAATTACATATACAGTGCTAATTGATTATAGAATTAAATTTAAATACATATAATTAATAAAATATCATGAATAATTATAAAATAAACAGTTTTATGGTAAGCATTAGATTTAGCAACATTACTATGGTCAGGGTATCTGTGTTTATTCAAACATTATCATAAGTGCTAAGAATTACCCCAACAAAAGCATCTTGATGTGACTCAACAAAAGGCAAAGCAAAGAATGCATACAAGTGCATATTAGATGTATAGGTTTTACATAGCGCTAGCTAGACCCGAAGGTATCAGAGCGCTTTACATAATCGTGAACAAGACAAGAATCAAGTTGCTGAGCATATCATGGAAGACATATTAGATTCAAGTACACACAAAATATATACAAGGAAAATAGTTAGGCAATGAGGGTGGTAACCAAATGTGGTCAATTAGCACAGTGTGAGTTAAGGGAGAGACATAATAGACAGTAGAAGCAAACAAACAACTGGCTGTCACAGAGGGTCTATTCTTAGAAATATTTCAGTTTGCTCATGTGTTCAAGTTTTTTGTTAAGGAGATGGGGTTTGAGGTCTCTTTTGAAGCAAGAGATGGAGGGGTTGCATTGTAGATCTCTAGGGAGAGATTTCCATATGCTGGGGGCATTTCCAGAAAAAGAGCTGGGTTGATTTCCTTTTTCGTTTTGGAGGAACATGAAGAAGTGTGTTGGAGCTTCTCAGAGTTCTGGTTCTTCCTGCTTTTTTGAGTTTGTTGTCTAAATAGACGGGGGTATGTGAGTGAAGGGCTTTGTGGGTGATACAGGCAGTCTTGTAAGTACATCTTTCTTCGATGGGAAGCAAGTTGAGGATCTTGAGCGCAAGTGTGATGTGCTCAAACCATTTAATACCTGTTATGAGCTGGGCTGCCATGTTTAGAACTGATCTAAGTGGGGGCGAGGTGAGTTTTCGGGTCCCTGTGAAGATGGCATTCCCATAGTCAACTTTGGAGAGGACCAGAGATTGTACTACCATCTTGCAATCATCAGAGGGAATGAATGGTTTGATTTTTTTGAGGTGTTTTAGTGTGTAAAGCGCTCCTTTGGCTGAATTTTTGATGTGATCGTTTATTGACATGTTTTTGTCCAGAGTGAAGCTTAAGGATTTTACCGAGTGGAGAGAGAATTGAGCCCTGGGGTACTCCAAGTATAACAGGTGTGGGTTTTGAGAAGCAAGAGTTGATTTGATTTGTTGTGATCAAGATATGAACCATTCCGAAACTGTGCCATTGATACCAGAGTAGATCTTTAGTGACTCCAGTAAGGCTGGATAATTTAATTTACAGTATCAAAAGCCACTGATAAATCAAATAGGAGAAGTAGGCATGCTTCTCCTTCATCTAAGGATCTATGGATGTCATCTGAGATATTAGGCAAGGCAGTTTCTATGCTACAGCCTTTCATGAACCTTGATTGGAAGGTGTCATGGAGGTTGAATTCCCCTATATGAAGGTTAAGTTATTGTAAGACACATTTTCCATAGTTTTGGCTAGGAACGGGAGGTTGGAGATAGGTCTATGGTTGTTGAGACCATTTGGGTCTGCCCTGGGATCTTGGAGTGTGGGTGTGATTTGTCCTAGTTGGAGGCAAGAGATGTATTGATGATTTTGTCTAAAACGGGGCAAAGATGTGTGTGAAGTGAGCTTTAATTTCGCAATTATATTGAAGACTTCAATTTCTGTCATGGGTTTGAAATCCAACCAATTGGCATTGTTTTTCAATTGGGTGTTAAAATGGTTGCTGTTCGTTTATTTTAGGGCCAATTGATCATTGATAGGTTCAGGTGGTGGAACTACAGTGGAGGGTGGTGAGACAGTGAGGACAGTTAGGAGGGAAAGTAGGGTTGTGACTTGAAAGAAAGATTGCTCAATTTTTGCGATTTTGTCAGTGAAGAAGCTGGTATCTTTACATCCTTCATTGGTTGCGATTTTTTTCGGGTGGGGATGAAGATGTGGTTTTGGTTTAACAATGTTAAAGAGCTCCATCGACCTATTCTTTGCACAGTCAGGTTGGTTGAGGAAGAAAGCCTTGCAGTACTAAGTAGAGCTACATGGATTGTCGAGGGGTTTTGTCTCTGCTTGTCTGAGTTGTCTTCTTTCGTTGTTAAGATCAGAGTTAAACCAAGGGTTTGATTGGATTGTTCTCAGTTGTTTTACTTTGAGCGGTGCCACTTGGTCGAGAACCTCTGTTATCGTTGTGTTGTAGTGGGCAGTTAGATCATTAATGTTAGGAGTGGGAGGGTGACACTGTAATTGTTCACAAATCTTGGATTCCAGTTCCGTAATTGGGACTCGTTAATGGTTTCTGGTCCACTGCTTAGGTTTATTTGTTGAGTCTGTGTGTGGTCTGACGGTGTTTTTGATATTGAGCAGTATGAGATGGTGGTCTGACCAGTCAATGGGTAAGATGTAACTGAGAGAGACCAGTTCATTAGTAGAGCCTTTGATGTGCGTTGGTTCGCTGCATAGTTGTTTTAGGTCAGATAATTCTTCTGCAAAGAGGGCACGATCACCAGGTGGGTGGTAGATGGTGTGAAGTGTGATAGGATGTGAGCCTTTGCCTTTAAGTTCAACACCGAGGTATTCAAAAGTCGAGTATTCTTCGTTATTTAAAATAGAAAGATGAATTTCTACTTTGTGAATTATGGCTAGTCCTCCACTTGTTCTTTTAGGTCTATCATGTCTAATGATGGTTATCCAGGTGATGTAAGCAGGTCAAGTATGGGGGTAGAGTGGTCATTGAGCCAGGATTCCATGAGGAAAGCAATGTTAATTTCATTACTTAGTATAGTTTCACCGATACCTACGATATCTGTTGCATGTTGCACTGATTTTGGAGTAATGTTCATGTTTGGCGTCCACGTGTTTTTAATAACTGTAGAGCTCTATTGACTTCCACAGTAAACATTCTCTTTTTATGAAGAGGTACAGGTGTAAAAGCAGAATGTTCTGGCGTTAAAGCAGTGCTTGAATACACTAGCAGATCCCCCTACATGCTTCTGTCACAGGTGGAGCCGATCAGTGGCTGTGTTGGCATTAAGCCACTCTTGCTTATACATTCTAATTGCCCTCATTACTGTCTAAGTAGAAATATGACTAAAGCACATCCTCATTCCAAGTATGCCCCTCCACAGCAGTGTGAACTCCACAGTCTTCATTCCTCAAGGCACTATAACAGAAAAGAATTTAAGGTCTGATGTATGAGACACTGGTTGCAAATTGTGACCAATATTTGTGTGGCCAGTGTGGAATTTTGCAAACTGAGCTACGTATTATTAATGTAGTTCTCAACGTTGCCACTCGTAGTGGGTCACACTCTGTACTACCTCATCAATGTTTTATGAGGATGATCACAAATCATGATTCTGGTCCGGACAGGCTCACTTGCTCTTTTACCCCACTTTGAGGAGTCCTTCCTTTTTTGTCTATTCTTCTATCTCCCCTCTTTTCCGCCCTCTAAACCTTTCTTTCTCTAGTTCCTTGTTCTCTTCTCTCTGACCCTCATCTTTTTTGCTCCATATGTCTGTTTTTCCTTGCCTCTGTCTCTTTTTTTGTGCTTCTCCATCGCTGTGTCTTTTTATCATCCATGCTGATGCTTGGCAATTGTCTGTGCTTCTCTTTGGTAGTATCTGTTTCTCAATCTAATGCATGATCCTTGCACCATGTCTCTTTCTCTCTCTCTCTCACTCTTTCTCTCTCTCTCCCTTTCTCTCTCTCTCATTCTCTGTCTCTATCTCTCTTTTGCTTCCTCTCCTTTCTCAACCTCTCTCCCCCCTCTCTCTCTATCTTCTGTCTCCTCTAGCTTCCTCAATGGTTCACTTAGTATTTGCTTACTAAAACATCATTATGGAGCTGTACTGCAATTCACGGAACTCCTGTGTTTCCATATAAGTTATTGAGGCTGCTGTCTGAGCTTGCACACCTGTGCCAGAAGGCAGTCCTCTCTTTCTAGAGCCTGAATGTTAAATAAATAGGATGTTGTGAAGGCTCACACCTTTGAAGCAGTTCTACTACAGACAGAGCAGAACCAACCAGCTCTGAATCAAAGAAGGGGTCTTTGGGTACTATTTCACCTTTTCACCACCTAAAGGCACATGTGTGCAATATGCACTAGTTGTGATACGTCCCAAATGAGACAAAAACGTAGTCTTCAATTTTAAGCAGTGGAATAGTTAGTACAGTGGGTTGAGCACCAGGCTCCAAGGGTTATATGTACACTGACAGATTCACATAATGAGCGAATTGACTCTGATAATCACACTCCATGAGTTGACAACATGAGTACCATTTGATTGGAGTTATACTATAGCCATATTGCCTACTGCCTTGTGCTATACCAGCTGTTAAAGGTCCTGAACCCAAATTATAATGAGGGAGAAGACCTTTAACAGTTGTATAGCCATAGGCAGAAGATCTATAAGGTTTTTAGAACATTCCACACACTAAGGGGCACATTAGGGGGACGGGCACATTAGGATGACGGGCGGACTTTGTCCCCCCGCCATCCTGATGCAAAAAGGGACCGCCCACCATAAGGGCAGAGGTCCCGTGGGGGACATTAGGATGCGCCCGCCACAGTGGCAGGCGCATCCCGCATGTTAAGCATTGGGGCGGGCGGTGCGGCAAGCACCGCCCGCTGCACTGCTAAAAATGCACATCGTGCAGTTCAATGCACAACGTGACAGGCACGCATGGAGCCTGCCACGTGTTATATTGAAATGCAGGGGGATACCATAGATACCCCCGCATGTGCACCCCTCACCCCCCAGAATCCTTGGGGGCCCGCAACAGGGCCCGCAAGTGATTTCCGCCTGCCTTTCCGTGGCAGCAATGCCGCCACGGAAAGGCATCAGTAAACCCACATTCTAATATAGCTGGCGGTATCTGTCAGACACAGCCACCATATAGAACCCTTTTCCGCCCGGTCTACATGTCGACCGGTCGGAAAAGCGGCAGACGGTCTTTCCGTCCACTGCGGACCCCCCAGCCATTATAATATGGCAGGGTCATTTCTGCACGGATGGCGGGCGGATTGCCCCCGCCGGGCCGGCGGTGGCTACTGCTGGCCCGGCGGGGGCGATCCGCCCGCCATCCTAATGGAGCCCTAAGAGTAGTAGGTCCCAAATTGAAAAGGGAGAAACAGAAAGATAGACACTGCAATGTTGGATCAGAACTTTTCTACTAGCAATAAATACAATTTACTATTTGCAAGTATTAGCCCTGAGCTTATTTATTTTCTTCAATGGAGTTCTCTATGTTGCAATGTTCAAATAACACTTTTTTAAACATTGACTATAAAAGATGATTTTTCATTATTTATACTTGCACGTGAAGGATCCTAACTGTACATTGATCTGGAATCTTCTTTTTGACTATGTATTTACCGCACAGGTTGCAGAAGCTTTCCCATTCAGACAAAAAATACATTCTAATTTCACAGACCACAGCTAAAATTAGTACTTTCTTAGAATTCTAAGGTCAAAGTGAAGTGATCAGAAAAGAGGCAGAAAATGAGCAGAAGATGGCAAAACAGAGAGCACTCAGACACACACCCACTCACAAACCTACTCATACACTCTCACACTGACTCATAGACCCACTTATAGACTTACTGATACATTCATGCACTCACTCACACACTCACCTTCAAAGGATAGTGGTTACATTTCGAAAATAACATTAAATAAGCATTGAAAATTCACCTAAAAAAACAAAGGTTACAGGGGCGTTATAAAATAGAATTTAAAATGACATAGAAGTTCACTGAAAATAACAAATGTTACAGGGTCGACATATTTAGGAAGTAGAATTTAAAAAACTTGAAAATTCACTGAAAAAACAAAGATTACAGCAAATTCATAGTTAGCACTCATACAAAACCATAGCATTTCAGCCGTTATAGTTGCCTAAGCTTCTATAACTCACGACCCCGCAATGCAATGCTTATGACCTCACTTATCACATCACTCATGACATGGTCAGTGACATCACTGATGACATTACTCATGACATCTCAAATGACATCACTGATGACATCACTGAAGATAAGACCTTTACTTGAGTATCAGTTACATGACACTAGGACACATTCATTTTTGTAGTCTTACGGAGATTAAGTGATTAATCACACAATGTTGAGTCAACGCCGAGACTGGAACCTGGATCCCCAGTTACAAAGTTGCCAGTCTAGCTGGAACGCCACATCCACTCTTCCAAGCAGAGAAGGCAACAAAGCCAGAAACTGAACATTAAATGTGTCCAAGATCACACCGTTTAACAAGTGGTCAAGTTACAAGTGGTCAAGTTAAGAATTAGGCCTGTGTCCCTTGAGGGGGTGTGCAGACACGTATTTATTTTTGTAAAATTTGAAAAGTTGGGCCGTGTTGACCTAGACCGTTTGACCCCAGAAGCTGCGTCAATGCAGGTTAAGGGTGCAATAGACATTCGTTTCAAAGTCCCTTTATACCCATCCAGTAACAAGAAATCACAAGAGGCTATGTAGACTCCAAACCTCAAAGTCATCGTTACAGAGTAAAATGGCGCTCTGAATTAGTCTTTAATCTCATGCAAATAAAGCAAACCCTTCCCACTGGGTAATGAGAGCAGCTGCAGCTGGAACGCAGGAGGCAAAAGCGTTTCTGCTATTGCCTCTTTAATAATCCAGTTTTGTTATCCTATGTGGTATTGTTGTGCCCTTCTGAATCTGTGCCCTGCTACCAGGCAAGAAAAGTATGTTTACCACGCATCACTCGCAACGATTTACTAGGAGAAGAAACCTCACATCTTCCAACGCACACAAAGCCAGACACAAGGATTTTTTTTTAAATAAATGCAGTAGTTGCCAGCCAATCTGGATGTCTCACAAGATTTTTATGTCTTGCGGAACCGGCCCACCTAGGGGCTGAAATACAAACAAACACAGGAGCATGCACTTTTTTTGTCAATTTTGTGGCAAATTCATGACTCAGTCGCATTCCTGCAGCAACAAAAAATTTTCAAGTTCTTTTTTGGCTCTGTAAGAACTATCAAAACAAAAACGAGACACTGTTCCAATGGCAGGGGTCACAACATCACCCTTGCGCTTTCAAAAAGAAGAAAGACTAAGAAAAAGGGGGGTTAGGTGAACTGACACAGAAGTATGGGGGAAAGAACAAGTCTTACCTCCTGTTGCCCTCAAAAACCCCAAAGTGGTGTCATGCTTCATCATCGGGCATTTTGCTCCTCCTTGAGCCGGCGCTGCAATTCCCAACAGGTGGTCCCCTGAAGGGTCACTTTATCGGAGTTCTTTTGAGGTATGCCGGATGGTGCATTCGGGTGTGTGGGGGTAGGTCCTAATAAGGGTAACCACGTGCGTGCAGAGTGTTTAAAAACTGTATCAGAGAGGTAACACCCTTCACAGAATAAAAAACCCATGGGTGGGGTGTAATCCCAAAAGGCACAATGTAGCTAGATAGAATAACACGGTCTGCATGTTTCACGCCTTTGTTGCCGCAAGGGTCGTTGGCATTTTTTTAGGACCGAGATTAAAAAATATGGTTAAGTGCCTGTTAAGATAAAAGTGAAAGTATATAGCCATCTTATATGTCAGGGCGGGCCATTGCGCAGCTCCTGATCAAGACCTAGGACAGAAAAGAAAATACAAGATTCAGAGGATGTGCATTAGCGTTGCTTAATGCTACATAGAGTGCCACAATCATGTGCACAACACACCACTGACAAATAAGAAAGACAAAGGACACGAGACCTACAGGAGAGTAGTAGTCCCATTGGTGAGCTCAGAGCACTTGTGGAGGCCCAGGACTGTCTAGAGGCGGGCCAGTTCGCAGGTCCCCCAAAAGGTAGACACGATGAAATACTTCATAGCCGCAATGCGCAGCATTACCACACATGGGAAACTCCTTAGCAAACATAGTTCCTAGACAGTCACACCCCATAGCTCTGTAGGTAAGGACCAACCTCTCTCTAGATATTCTTACCTCCTTTTAGAAGGAGAGTGGCTCCAATGACTGTGTACGTTGGACGCCCGCACCTATACCGGGCTGGTAGGGGAAACACAATAGAGGTCGGCGTGAGCAAGCAGTTACCAAAATGCAATTTTTATGCTCGGAACAATAAGCTCCGTTACCTCGTCCCCAACACCCAAAGTATACTCACAGTAAATCTCAGGTGCCTCAACCCTCACACCTACCCTGTGCAACCGCCAGCCGATAATGCCCTAATAAAAGCGGTAAACGGGCTAAATATAATCAGAAGTGTACGTGCCTGGGCGGTCCCTCCTTCCTAAGTGCTCCTTAGTTTCTATAAGGGAAGCGCACCCGTGCAATATGGCCGCAGAGTGCATGCGCAGACGGGGAACAAAACTATTCCCCAGCGCATGGGTGTAACGCTAGGAGACAAATTGTAAAGACAACCTATAACATACACTGTGATGCGAGCCAATGTTTGATTACCAGTGTGTACTGGAATCGTGTGTATCAGTATGTAAAGAGACCTCTCTGTAATCAGGTGTGATAGTATGTAAGGAGACCTCTCCATTAAAGGACAGGGGGCCCTCTATTCTTTAATCCTACCATAGGAGAGTAGTGCCAAGATAATAAGCTATAGTAAAGCGGAGCATGTCCAGTACTGGTGACAGGTTATCTCAAAGGTATAATACTAATACATAGTAAAAGTGCGGGCTGTATGGGTACCACAGTCCTATATTTATAGCGGGAATGGGTAAGTAGAAAGAAGGGGGGAGGGGTTTGTTGTTGTGGGTGGGGTGGGCGCAGCCACCAATGGTGCACCAAACACGTGTTCCTGACATGTGTTTACCAAAAAACCTCCCTCAAGAGGGGTCTTAGAGCCTCGTGTATGAAAAGAAAAGAAAATGAAAACAGAAGGGATAGAAAAGAAATGATCCCTCCGCTGAACTGCTGTGCTACTATTCTGTCAAAAACAGAAGGGGGGATCTGTAAGAACTATGCCAACTGCTGTGTGGGGGAGTTTTTTTCAGAGTGTGGCTCATCAACGTTGAGTTGGTGAGTGATTTTAGGCACTAGAATACTACCGTGTGAGATTTCTCAATGCGGGCGATCACAGCAGATCGTGGGCATTCGTATTGAGAAAGCTGCAGCTCGACTAGAATACCTACTCATTCAGCAGAAAGAAGGAGCACCCTTTGGCACACTGCGTGGTGTGGTTCACGCTGATTATACTTCTCGGAATAAGCTCCTGGTGCCAAGATTGAGCTCAAGCAGCACGAGCAGCGCAACCTGCTGAATTCCACCTGCTCGCATTACTCAGTGGAATCTCGCAGAGCTTTTCTGTAACTCCTTGGAATTCCATATAGTGAAACTTCCCGAGTTCCTCCCACCCCTACTGAATATATAGCTAGATAGATAGATAGCTGGATAGATAAATAGATAGATAGATATTGCTTATATTTTACAGCTCCATTTTTTAAATTACCTCCCATACTCCTACCCACCCAAAAACCCTAAAAATACGCTGACCACCCAATACCTATGCCCACCCCTAAACCCTAAAAGCACCCTTACCCCAATGCCCTTACCCACCTCTAAATACTAAAATATCCCGATCCTCAATACTCCAACTCTCCCCTAAACCTTAAAAACACTCTTACCACCCAATACCCTTACCCACCCCTAAACGCTAAAAACATACTTACCACCCAATAACCCTACCCACTCCTAAATGCAAAAAACTCCCCAACCAGCACTAAGAGACATGGCCTTTGGATTTGGTAGTGGTGTTGTTCATCCAGTGGTGATCCTACTCCAGCCTTGTCCTGCCTAGAGAATTATGTAGCAAGTATGTTACATTTCCGGAAACAGGATTAGGGATTATTATATCACTGGTTGCACTGACAACAGTCTTCTTCTCCAGACTGGCCACTTTGTTTAATACTAATATGGGTTAGCACTTTGCACAAACAGAAGCACTTAGCAGTGGACTCTGGTGTCACTGTCAGCTAATTTGCAGACTTTTCTCCATCCCAGTATCATACATAATGGCTCGTGCATCTGCAGGCAATAAGAAATTAAGAAGCAAGTCAGTTAGAGATAGGCAATCTAGTTAATGTAATACAAACCATAATCATCTGAACTGCTTAACAATAGTGTACCATATCATACATGTGCCTATGTCAAGCAACATGTACACCTCTGACAACTGGGCACAACAGCAAGCTTCACCCCTCCAACAAACCCTACCAACATACATCTGCACCATCCACGAACCCACTTGCTCCTACTACACAACTACAATGTCACCATCATATAGTCCCTGTATTGAAAAGCTAGATATGCAGATGACCACCCTCTTGTAGGCATGGAGAATGACTATTTATCTTCTACTCAAGCACCCATACTCACACCAAGCAAACCAATATTTAAACTTCTCAATCCCAAAATAAATTCTGATGTTTTTAGAAACACTCATGTATCGCAATAAAGACCACTTGCATGTACCTTTCACCTGTGTGCCTTGTTGTGTTTTCCGAGCTAATTATTTATGTGCATTAAACTAATTTAATGTAATATGTTGTGGAAAATGTAATAATGCAATCACATCCATAAGCAGTCCAACACACCCATAAAAGGTACAACCAAAGCCAATATTTATAGAGGTAGGCTTCGCTTACAGGTAGTCCATGTTGGGAGTGTAAGTGAATCAGTATATGTCTAATGTCAAACAGGGATAATGTAAAAACAATTGCTAAATGTCTACAAGTATATTAGCCCCTACGATGGTTGTAAAAACCCTAAATGAATGTTTTATAGGAATGTAAAAGTCCAAGATCACCAACAAAAAAAATAAAGTCCACTCTTTCCATGGTGGAGAGTAGGTAATGCTACCATGAGTTAAGGGACAAAGGGACTTATATATTTGTTGTGGGAGGCCAGTTTCTCCACCAGGACAACTGAGTAAATTACTTCATCACCCTGACAGAGATGTCACCCACCAAATTTATAATTTTAGAACTGCCGTCACGGCAGTTCGTGTCAATGCTTTTTGCAGTTTGGTCTTGAGCTCCTGTAACATAAAAATAAAAAATTATAATAATAATATTAATAATGTCTCTATTGCCATACTAGTCATGTCCACTAGTTTTCTAGTGTTCATTACCAAAAGAGCTTGGCTGGCGGTCATGGACAGTAAAAATCTCAATATGTCCACCCATTTTAATTGTGCAGTTGGACATATAGCCAATTCTTTGGCATCCCTTCCTCAGTTTGGCTGTTGGTACACTTTAATATATCACTTCCACCGTTAGCTACTCTGTCACCACAGGGGTCAAACTATGAGAGGGATATAAAAAAACTATAATTAGTGAATACACAATAGCCCACAGGAAGGTAGAAGTGCTCCCCGAGCAGAATAAGTATCTGCCCACAACTACATGCTAAGCAAGTCCCTAGGGAGATGAAAGAATGAACGGGGTGGGCTGAGAAGGACAAAAGGGAAAATAAGCATTAGTAGGTATTAAAGGGGTGATGAGAGCAAAGATGGATAAGTGGGGGATTTACCGTGACATAGATCAATCAAATATTCAGTTATTTTTGTTAAGATCTTTACATGTATGGATATTCGGGTCTCTTGAGTAAGTTATGTGGAATGTCAGAATAAGTGTAATTAAAAGAAGTTTCACTGGGTCAAAGGTGAAATGGCTGACTAAAGGACAAGAGAATGAGTAACACATTTCAGCCATATTTGAATGTAGTTTGCACCCCTATCAGCTATGAGATACCGATTAGGAGGTGTATCATAACAGTCAGGTGCTGGGTGCATAATGCATAAGGAAAATCTAAAATAATGAAAAATACTTGCACATTGAGAAACCGATTCACATAAGTCAACATGTAAAAAAAGAAGATTCATTATCGAAGTTGTTCATATCTGGCAATTGAGGTACATATCATCCTCTAGATTTTCATCAAACAAAGGAATGGTCGAGCCCGCATTTGGAAGGTCCCAGTGAGAGTATGCCAATGAGACCAACATAGCAAGCTAATGCAATCTCCATTCATGGAATATTCCTTGGTATACATTTATTAGGAGGTTGTGGAAATTATGAATGTTCAGCTCAACTGCCATGAGTGCCGCAAGATTTTCAATTACAAAGTGCAAGAGTTTGTCAACTTGAGTTCCCGAGCTTCTGGAGATACCATTTAACTCTTCAGAGGTCGGACAATCATATTGATGATGATTAATTCAAAAGAGGTACATATTCAATAATGTGAAAGATAGCATTACATCCTCTTGTCTGAGCTTGGGCAGTCACATTGAATTTTTGAAATTCAAAAAGGTTGCCTATAAATGATATAGAATAGACCATGGAAGTTTAATTTGACTCGTTTTAGGTTGGACAATCATGTAGATGGTACTCTTTATGTAATTCATAGGTCATAAATGCAATAATACAGGAAAGAATAGGGTTACCAATATAAAATATTACAATCAATATGAATTAAACTTGGGTAGTTGAATGCAGAGAACCCAATTTTGAGTTACAAGATGGCTAGCAAAAAAGATCAGGTGACGTGGATCAATGTACAAAATATAACTGTTATTGCCCATGAAGGTAAATATGGAAATGTAATAATAATAGCCGCAACCATGTATGGAAAATATTCTTTTGACATGCAATAGAGATAGGGGAAATGGATGACAGAGAGAAGTAAAGACTTCATTGTAGATTAGCCCTTGAAGGTCATGTAGCAAAAAGTGCATTTTTGCATACTGGTTAAATCCTTTTTGTAATAGTATCCAATATGAGAATGAGAGGGCTTTCCCATCACCTCATTCCTAATTCGCTATTACCCCCCTCTTCACAGAGGTTTTATCTGTCTGGTCCAAGAAACCTGAACCTTTTGTTATTGGGATGTTCCTGTTTAAAATATTTCGTCAGAGGGGGACCTGTGTCAGGTTTGCTTATATTTCTGTAGTATTCCTAGATCCTAGTACGTAACTGTTGTTTGGTGCTTTCCACATATATTTTGCCAGTACACTGGATAATGTAAACTAATAAAAAATTGCTACAATTAATCCAATATCCTTGACTAGGAGGGTTGAATCCTGCTCAAGTGTAAATTCCTTAATTTTGTTGACACCTAGTTTGCAAATGCTGCAATTCTGACATGTGAAAAATCCCACTAGTTTGGTTAAGAAAGTGGACTTTGTTTTCTTCAAGTCCATAATTTCAGATTTGTGTAGTAGCTATTTCAAGATTTTTGAACAACAGAAGCTCATTTATGGATATGTCTGAATGTCACTGCTAATAAAGGAGTTGTTAGTCAAATGAAACAAGTGATATTGTAGTATTTTCCAAGTTATTTGATATTCATCATCAAATGTGGGAACATGTATTCCATTTGATGTGCATCATGTGATTTGGTTTTAGGGGAAGTAGTAAGGTCTGGTATGGTTGCTTCTCTATTTCTCTGACAGTGGCTTGTAGTTGTTTTTTTTCTCATAGCACCTTTCTCCTTTGTGTTCCATTAGTTCATTGGTAGCAGTTGTGAATGTGTCCATTTGACTACAATTTTGTTTGATTCTTTGTAGTGCCTCTTTTGCTATGTCAGTGTTTCTGGGTTGGAAGCTATCTGATCTGAGGATGTAGTTAGTTGCAGTATGTTTCCTCTATAAATTGTTGTGCATCCTGACATTTTTTATTTAAATAGTGATATCCAGTAAATCAATTTCTTTGGTAGAAATGTTGGGAGTGGTCACAATGTTCCATTGGTTGGTTTTGATCTTCAGAAGAAATTGTTTTAGGTTTTTTCAAAGCCTTGCCAGATGTACAGTATATCAGCAGTTTAACAACCCCAGAATATTATATGGGTGGTATATTCTGAAAAGCTTTCCTCCCACAGCCGGTGTCTTTCTACCTCTTCCATGAAGATACAAGCATACAGTGGTGCAAATTTGGAACCCATTGCAGTCCCCTGTATGTGCATGTAATATTCTTGAAACTAAATACATTATTTGAGAGGCAGAATTATAACATGTCAATAATCATGTTGCTTGATTCCCTGAAGTGCAATGCTAATGTGCCTAGTGCTCACTTGATCGCATTGATACCATCTGTATGTCATAAAAAGTTATAAATGCTGACCAAGTCAGTGGTTGGCAGGATGTGATCTTTTTTCCAGATGATGTTGTCTAGTATCCCTAGAATATTCTTCATGTCCTGGATATAGGATGGAAGATCATTCATATATTGTTAGAGATTATAGTCTATATATTCCCAAAACAGGGTGCAGATAGAATTGATGACAGCAAGGACTTGGTGCATAGGGGGAAGGAATCCTTTTGTGTGTACCTTGGGAAGTAAATCGAATGTGACTAGTTGGATGTGAAATATAGAGATGGGGTTTTCTTCCCAACAGAGAAGAGCCTTGTTCCACCATGCTTTAGTTTTGAGTGACAGTTTGGGTTGTGTTATCTATCAGTTTCCTGTAGCAATTTGTATCTGATAGTTATTTCACAGCTTCTTTAATATAGTCATCCATGTGTAGAAAGACTACATTGCCTCCTTTGTCTGCTTGTCTTACTATTATTTCTGTATAGATTTAATTGCTGCTTATTCCTTCCAACTCATAATATTGGAAAGTGTATGGTACTTTTTGTATGTTTTTTGATTTGTTTACAGAGGCTTTGAGTGATGAAAAAGGCCCACGAATTGGCATGTCGTAATTGTGGAGAAAAATGTGACCTCCTTTGATTGATATAGTCTTATATAGCTAGTATTAATTCTCATCTCATGGAATACGCTTAGGGTTGAGTTTGTTGTGTCTCCCCTTGTTTCGTTAAGAGCTGACACAAGATGAATGCCCTCCAGGTCTTGTACTGAGAGAGGGCTGTAAAGTGCTTGGCATTCTGGCAACTGTTGTTTAGGTTTTTGCTAAAGAATGTTGTGAGTTAGAGTTGCTGAGTTAATTTGAACAAGTACATTTTGGTTTTGAATGTGTCCCAGTAAGCTGTAGGGTAGAAGAATAATCCTCTGTTGAGTATTTGGGGTTGATATTCAGTGAGTGAAATGGTTCGATGGTTAGTTGGTTTGCTTTTTTGTTCCCTTCTCCTGGCTTGAAGCGTGACTCCCGAGGTGTTTGGTTAATTCCCTTTGTGTTGTGGTGTTCCATTCTAGTTCTTGTATCTGGGAGGTTGATGTTCCTTATGCCTATCAAAACCAACAAGGAGCACAGAGGGAAAATACGGACATAGATCGCCCTCCACTCATAAAGTCATTTACACACCAAAGACCTAGTCCCCAAAAGGCACTATTTTGGGGTCCTGTTAGACAGACGTACCGCACGTTGCACAAAATTTACAACTAGCTCCCCTATTTAGAATTTATGGGGTAGGGGGTACATCAGAACCGTGCCAAATTTAAAATCAACCACAGTCCCTTAATTAAACAGTTTAAAACATAAAACACACACACTTGTGTCTATGTGAAAAAATTATGTGAAAGCGAGATGGCACCTCACGGGCGCACCACCATCGGGGAACCTGGCAGGTACTCACCAGGATTGCCCTGTTCCCATCATCGGTACCATCAATCCTTAAATGAAAAGTGTCCAAACAAAACATACAAGTGTTTGTGAGAAAGTGCAGTGGAGACACAGTGTACTACACAGACAATACACAGTGATATAACACAACATAAAATTTACAAACAACACGAATATGCCAATTTATTCTGTTCTTTTCATGCTGATTGTATGCTTAAAAAAGTGAGTGCGGCTATTACCTATCAAGCCAAACTCAACTTGCCGACATGTTTCATTGCCATATGGACTCGTGGCAGTTTCTTCAGGGCACTAGTTTTTCGCCACTGCATTGGACGCTCCAATCTTCACAACTGTTTAAAACATATAACATGGAAAACCTTTTAACATGCCCTATACTTCATATAACCAGCCCATACTGCACAGGAACACCATATATTATAATGTTTATTTACCCTCAATCAGCCATTGTGACTCCTACCGGCCGAGAGGTCTAGGGTTAAAAACATAGAGGTCACTCCTCCTGTAATTTGTCTCCAGGCTCCCTCCGTATTTTAGCTGCAAGAGACAATATACAAGTTGTCCTCTTCGCACTAGACTAGAAATTTTCCCAATTTATACTAAACTAGAAATGTTCATAGTTTACCCTCCATATCTTTTCATACAAGTTGTTCACTCTCTTTTTAGAAGGTTACTACTGATGTATCGCTGCCATTCCCTGTTTGCACTAAACTAGAAATGATCATAGTTTACAATCCTTACCAGCCCCCTGCCTCTACCTTGCCGGTAAAAAGAGCACCTGTCGACGTTACCTCAACCTGTGTGTCCGTGGTAGCTCACTACCGGTTATTTACACGCTGCGGTCACTGAATTCTCGCTTTGATTGGCATCTCGTGTCTCGCGAGAGAACGGTACCGCCATCTTGGATTGGGAAAACCCATATAATGTTTAATGGCCGATCTTGTATCGGTGTAATCTCGCGAAAAGTCGTGACTTTCACCTTAGAGAAAAAAAGCTTTTTAAAAAAAAAACTTTATTAACATTCTGGGATCGTAGTTATATGTTTTATAGGTATAAATAAACTTTACTGTGCTCAATTAGACTAGTCAACAAAAAACTTCAAAAAACTTCGAAAAACCTTCAAATAAACTTCCTCCCAGTGCTCATTTCCAAAAACGGAATTGGCTGAGTACCTTAGCTCTATTTTTAGTTGGGAGAAGTCTCACAGTATTTAATACTCCATGTTGGCTAGGGGTAATCTCACTAGAGGACATCACCTTTTCCTAGCAGATACGTAGACCCTTTTGGGGGGGGGGGGGGTTTGGTACCCTTATTCTAATTCGGAATGTCCACATACTCTCATTCTGCTTGGTCCTGTTTTTAGGGGAACCTATATTTCAAGGTACCATCATTGTGTACACCCTCACAAATATACATTCACTGATTTCAGCATTAATCCTTTTTGTCTGCAAGAACAAGTTTCATCAGCGCACCTTGTTCCATTCCAGCCATTCATTGAGCCCTCTCTGTTCATTTCTCTCTTGATAAATCCATCGGGCCTCTTTTGATATGAGCAGTCTTTTTATTGTCTGGAGATCCCCTGTCACTCTTTCAAGAACCACCCAGGTGAAAGTGTGCTTATTAGTATGGCAGTGTTGAACAAGTTTAGTGGTTAGTTTGCCTACTCTTATCGTACTCAGGTGTTGCTGGATGCGTGTTTTTATCTTGCGTGTTGTTAAGCCTATGTATTGTAGACCGCATTCACATTGCAACCTGTAAACCACATTTGTGGTATTACAGTTGCTGAACTGTCCCAAAAACCACCCCTTTCCTGATTGTAATGTTACACTTGATGTTTTTGTTATAAGAGGGCAGACCGAACATGTTCCACACTGGAAATGTCCTTTAGGGATGGTATTACTTTTCAAGTCTTTAGCTGGCCATACCCGTGTGTGTACCAACTTATCTTTAAGGTTACACGATCTTTTGAAGGCGAATATTGGGGGCGGCATCTTAAAGTCCTTATTAGACAGTAACGACCAATGCTTTCGGATCGACTCCCTGATCTTGGTGGCCAAGGGATCGTACGTCATGACCAACGGGATACAGTCGTCCCTCTTTTTAGGATTTACCTCCAGCAGAGCACTCCTGGGGGTATTCAGTGCCCTCTTTTTTGCTTGTTTGACAATCTTCACAGGATATTTTCTGTCTTGTAGCTTTTTGCTCAGAACCTGCGCCTGCTCATTATATGCAGATGTAGTTGAGCAATTCCTGCGATATCGGAGGAACTGCCCCACCGGCAGGTTGTCCCTGAGTGCCCGTGGATGGTAAGATTCATATGAGAGCAGGGAGTTCCTGTCGGTGGGTTTTTGATGGACACAGGTCCTGAGACCTCCTTCACTTGCTTCAATATCCAAGTCTAAACAGACCGCTGATGTTCGGCTATAGGACCATGTGAACCGGAGGCTCTGGTCCTGCCCATTCAGCCAATTCAGGAATTCCAATAGAACAGGTTCTTCCCCGGACCAGACGCAGAACACGTCGTCAATGTATCTCCTCCAAAGGCGCAAATGCCCTTTGAAGGGATTGGTGGGAGGATAGACGACGTGCTCCTCGAACTGGCCCACATAGATACAAGCTAAACTGGGTGCCATAGTAGCACCCATAGATGTTCCTGTGGTCTGTAAAAACAGCTGGTCCTTATAGCTGAAGAAGTTTCTTGTTAAAGCAAGTTCAATACACTGTAGAATGAAAGTTTGTGGGGCATCATAAAACCATTCCTGTCCTGCAAGTGCTTGCGCTGCTGCCACCAGCACGGCATCCTGGGGGATACAAGAATATAGGGATACGATATCAATGGTGACTAATATTTCATTTGAGGAGTTAAATGTCATTTCACCCACTACATTCAGGATATCCATTGCATCCTTCACAAACGATTTCTGAGTAATCACCGATTCACGTAGGAAAAAATCGGCAAACTGGGATAAAGGCTCTAGGACTGATTGAATTCCAGATACAATAGGCCGACCCGGGGGTGGCCGGGTGGGCTTATGTATTTTAGGTAAGATATAGAAGGCGGGGGTCCTAGGATTATTGTTCACCAGGAACTCCGCCTCCTTAGATGTTATCCACCTTTTTTCTTTGGCCTTACCGACCATGTCCTTTATGATCTTAAGTAATTCAGGTGTAGGATCTTTTTTAAGTGGTTGGTAATTGGCACGAACATCGAGTAGCCGATAGACTTCAGCTACATAGTCGCAGGTGTTAAGCACGACTATTGCTCCGCCCTTATCGGCGCTCTTTATAGTCAAATCAGAGTTATTTTGCAGACTTTTCACAGCATCCCAATCAAGTTTAGACATATTCTTGTAGCTCAAATTTCTGGTCTTAGATTCTAAGTTCTCAATGTCCTGAAGGACTTTAGATTCAAACACTGCTATCTCTGGACCTATAGCCCCACTAGGAGGGTAGAACAATGAGGGGTTTTTTAAATTTGCATTGAATAAACCTCTGTTATCTTGGGGTTGGTTTAAAAAAAACATTTTTGAGTTTAATTTTTCGAACGGTTTCATAAAACTCAACTCTACATTTAAATGAGTCATGGGTCGGCGTCGGAACGAAGCCGAGTCCCTTATTTAGCGCCTTGTTTTCAGTATTGGACAGGTTGTAATCAGAGAGGTTGACAACAATGCTATTTACAACTGTTGTCTCCCCCTGCTTCGGGTTAATCGTGTGGAGTAAGTTTGCCATTGGGGCGGTGGACGATTGCCACGTCCTCTTCCTTTTCCTGTTTGGCCTGTCCCCCTGTTGGTCCCCTGTCCCTGTCCTAAAAAAGAGCAGAGGACCACTCCAACATCTGCGTTACTGTGCTCTTGTGGGTTAAATCTTACTCTATTAACCTGAGGACCTTCTTGTTCTTCTTCGCTTGATGTATTGTCAAAAGTCCAGTTGGCGGGGGTACGCCTTTGTTGCTGTCTACCTCCTCGCCCTCTACGTTGACCCCCTTGGTTGAGTTGTTCAGATCCGTGTTGGTAATGGGAGTCACTAATGTACGGAAATGCCCGCTCGTGTGTGTATGTTTGCAGATTACGCTGGAGTCCCTTGATCTTTTGGTTTACCATATAGTTTTTGTACTCACTAAGGTCCTCCTGGATTTTGATTAACTGCTCTTTAGCATTCGTGAGGGTGTTATTACGACTGATGCTTTCTTCTAGTTCTAAAATAGTTCTTCGCTTAGTCTCTGTGCTGTGCTTATAATAAGAATCAGCCAATCTCTGGTACATTTATTGGCTATGTAGCTCCAATCTAGCCTGAACTTGCTGTCATCCAAAAAAATTCTGGGTTCTATTCTTACAAGTAAACTTGCGGGTGAGACTCCTGCTCTATAATACTCTGACATTAACGCCCCATGTAGGGCTATCCTCACGTGTTTTTTCTTTAAATTACTTAACTTTTCCCACCCCTCTCTCGCAGAAGGATTCCCTAACAAGGGGGTATCAGGGAATAGTGATGGTCCTGCTAGAATTGCGGCTATTTGCTCATCCGAGAATGCCAAACAATTCTTATCCATTATATGTATGGCCGTTCTCTAGTAATCTGTACAATAGGGCAGCTATTACAAGGCAGGTTAAACAGGTAATTAAAAATGGAAACTACTGTGGGTTCGGACTGGTCTCACGGCTGAGCCGCCGTCCACACTATCAAAACCAACAAGGAGCACAGAGGGAAAATACGGACATAGGTCGCCCTCCACTCATAAAGTCATTTACACACCAAAGACCTAGTCCCCAAAAGGCACTATTTGGGGTCCTGTTAGACAGACGTACCGCACGTTGCACAAAATTTACAACTAGCTCCCCTATTTAGAATTTATGGGGTAGGAGGTACATCAGAACCGTGCCAAATTTAAAATCAACCACAGTCCCTTAATTGAACAGTTTAAAACATAAAACACACACACTTGTGTCTATGTGAAAAAATTATGTGAAAGCGAGATGGCACCTCACGGTCACGGGCCCACCACCATCGGGGAACCTGGCAGGTACTCACCAGGATTGCCCTGTTCTCATCATCGGTACCATCAAGCCTTAAATGAAAAGTGTCCAAACAAAACATACACGTGTTTGTGAGAAAGTGCAGTGGAGACACAGTGTACTACACAGACAATACACAGTGATATACTTTACTCTCAAAACCTTTATGCCACCTACCCTAGAGAGACCAAGCTATTGCCTCTCTTCTATTGGATAGTGTTATCTAGCACATATTATTAATGCTGGAACACTGTGAAAGATCTTGACTTTCTATGAAAAGAATAACATAACAATGATAGCCCCCATGGACTGATTTGTTTTGGATACCTAGTTCCTGACACAGGGCCAGGTATTAAAGACTGAGGTTGACTCTAGGGGGAGATGGATTCTGATACAGTTGCTCTGATACTCCGTTAAATTTGTATTTTGTGTTGTTTAAGGACCAAATACTGATGACCCCAAAATATTTGATACACTTTCCCTGGAAATATTGAGCTGGGCGGGAGAACTGATTAATGGGGGACTTCAATTATGTAATGAATTACGGGATCAACTCCACCAATTGTAGGGCTGTTCGTAAACCTAGAACTAGGACTTCATGACTGATTTTTTCAAGCTATATGGCATGTGCGATGCCTGGCGGACTTTATACCCAACAGATCCTGAGTATACATATTATTCACACCCTCATAAGCATTACTCAATAATAGACATGGGCTATATTAAGCGCATGTGGCTTGAAATTATGGAAATGTCAGTATGTCCAAGGGTAGTCTTGGATCATAATCTGATTTGTATCCAATTTTCTCTGGATTTAAATTGTGACGGACCCAATTCTCCTAGGTTTACTTTCCCTCGCCATTTATTGACTAATAGCCAGTACAACAATTTTATTTCAGGTTCACATAAGGAGTTTTCTTCCACTAGAGGGTCGGCATCGATCTCAAAAATATGGGACACTATGAAGGCTTATGTCCATTGTAGAATGCTTCAGTATGTAGTCAGACAAAATAGAGCCACTACCAAAGAAGTATATTATCTACATCAAATGGTCCGCCCCTTGAATTACTTCATGCACTTAAAATTATACAGGGTGCTGCTGATGCACGTCAAGTATTTTCTCAACTTTTAGAGACGCAGGCCCATACTGGATGCCGACTTAGGGCGCAGATCGCAGCTAGATTTGTAAAATATAACTCTTTAGTATAAATATGGGGAAAGGGTTGGAATACTATTAGCATATCAAATTACAGAAAAACAAAACAAGGGTAAAATTCAGGCTATCAAAGGACTAGATGGGAAGTTATATACAAATACCATACTCATCTTGGAACAATTATCTCTGTTTTATGGAAAGCTATATAGCCAGCCATAAGAGTTCGATCAATGTAAATGTATAGAATATATTCAACACTGCAATCTCCTGTCTCTTACTGAGGACCAGGTAGAGGATCTGCAATCAGACTTTTCAAGGCTGGAAATTGAGGCTGCATTATCAGCCCTGCCTTTGGGTAAGGTGGCTGGGGAAGAATCACTGCCTATGGAGTTTTATAAGATATTTAGGGAGATATTGAGCTCGGAATTTGCCTTTGTTATTCCATCTATTCAGGCAGGATGGCCAGTCCCAGCAAGGTGGCACATAACTAATATCGTGTTTTTTTAAAAAAAAGTCAAAACCGGCTGAGGATTTGGGATCATATAGGCGCTTTTCCTTCATTAACACTGATGCTAAATTGTTTTTTTTTAAATTTTTTTTATTAAAGAACCAGTATCAGCATAAGACAATCCAAGCAAGTTTGAATCATTGAGTAAGATATATACAAAGGAAGACAAATGATGTGATAAAAAATTCTTGAAAACAATAATGTAAGAATGATAACAAATAATGATAACAGGAGATATGAAGAAAGACAGTAAAGTCAATTAACACCAAAAATGGGCTACTTGCCTTATAAATACATTATGCAATATATAGAAAGATGACAACAGTAGAATAAGTCAAAGAGTTTCAAAAGTCTCAGCCAATTCCGCTGGGAGTTAAACCTGCTTTCCAAGTGGAAACTGGGCGCCATAGCTTTTCACCACACAACTTTACATTAATGCCTCTGGTGGCAAATATTGCCGATTCATAGCTATAAACCGCAAGAAAGCGAGCTAGCCACATTTGAAAACTAGGGGATGAACCTTCCTTCCAACGGGCAGACAAAATTAATCTCATTACAGCTGTACCAATAAAAATTAATCTTTGTTCAGATTTAGATAATTTCAAAGAATCATCAAAGCCTAGAACAAATAGGTTACCAGACTCTGGAAGTTTGTGAAAGAAGATCTTCTCCCAAAATGAAGCAATCATACTTTTTATAACAAGAAGTTCCGAACAGTTGCTATACATATGGATTAAAGTCGCTGGGCCCTGTGAGCAGGGTGGGCATCGATCGGTCTCTCTTTTACCCCACGCAAAGAGTTTGGCCGGGGTAAAGTAAAGATCGAATATTGTTTTATACAATTGAGCTTTTAAGTTGCTAGCCATAAACAATTTATTACTCATGTCGAGGATTCTATCTATATCAACATCAGGGTTGTTGAGTTTCAACGCCCATTTAGTTTCTGTTTGCTCATTATCATCATTTATGTTGGTTAAAAGTATATCATAGAATGTTCCTATCCTAATATTTGAAGTGGTGAATGATTCAATTAAATCAATTTTTGAAAGGCTGATAGAATCCCTTTTTGCTTTTAGTTTGGCATGTAGTTGAGCAAATTTAAGAAAATCCCCTTCGGAAAGACCAAATTTTATTTTTACATCATGAAAAACAGTGTGTGAGCCATTTATCCATATATCCTTGACTGTTTTAATCAATCAATCAATCAATCAAAGACATTTGTAGAGCGCACTACTTACCCGGAGGGTCTCAAGGCGCTTGGGGGGGGGGGGTGCTGCTACTGCTCGAACAGCCAGGTCTTGAGCTTCTTCCTGAAGGAGAGGTGGTCTTGGGTCAGGCGCAGGTCGGGAGGGAGGGAGTTCCAGGTCTTGGCGGCCAGGTAGGAGAAAGACCTTCCTCCTGTTGTCGCTCTTCGGATGCGGGGGACGGCGGCGAGGGCGTGGTTGGTCGATCGGAGGTGGCGTTTGGGAGCGTAGAAGTTGAGGCGGTTGTTGAGGTAGCTCGGGCCTTGTGTGCGTGGGTGAGGAGACGGAAGGTGATTCTCTTGTTGACGGGGAGCCAGTGCAGGTCTCTCAGATGTCCGGAGATGTGGCTGCGTCGGGGGATGTCGAGGATGAGTCTGGCTGAGGCGTTCTGGATCCGCTGGAGTCTCTTCTGGAGCTTGGCGGTGGTTCCGGCGTAGAGGGCGTTGCCGTAGTCCAGACGGCTGGTGACGAGGGCCAGGGTGACCGTCTTCCTGATCTCGGTGGGGATCCACCGGAAGATCTTCCGTAGCATGCGCAGGATGTTAAAACAGGACGCGGAGACGGCGTTGACTTGTCTGGTCATGGAGAGGGAGGAGTCCAGGATGAAGCCCAGGTTGCGTGCGTGGTCTGTCGGTTTGGGTGCGGTGCCCAGGGCTGGGGGCCACCAGGAGTCATCCCAGGCGGAGGGCGAGGAGCCCAGGATGAGGACTTCCGTCTTGTCTGAGTTCAGTTTCAGGCGGCTGGTCGTCATCCACTCGGCTACGTCTTTCATCCCTTCGTGATGCCCATCCTTTTAATGCCCATCCTTTGCCATTTCTTTGCCGTATAGTCGAAGTCAAGACCGGATGTAATGGTAGATTGAAGCAAGGGTGTATACCGGGTGACTTTACCTATCTTCATATGTTTTAGTACCTTATTCCAGATTATCCAAGCACTCTTTATAATCTCTCCCTTGTATTTCTTAAAGTGACTAGCTTCAGTCTTTCTTAGTAATAGGCCGATGGCTTCTTGGCCTATTACAAGCTCATATATGGAGGGGATTGGGATGGAATCTATTCCAGTAACAAGAGATGGCTCTAAAACCATTGGTTTCAGATGTTTTAGGAAGGTTGCCCAATGGTACAGCGTAATATTTGGTGCCGTGAGCCCGCCCCTGTTTAAGGGCATGGATAAATAGGAGAGCGATCGTCTGATTTTCCCGTGTTGTCAAACAAATTTAGACATGAGTTTGTTAATCAACATAAGTATTTTAGGATCAACTAATAAGGGAATTGTTCGAAAAAGATATAGACATCTCGGCAATATGTTCATTTTCAGAAAATTCACCCTGCCAATAATGGATAAGTGCAAACCATTTACTCTATCCAAATCTGTCTTAATCTTATCTATGAGTGGATCAAAATTTTTAACTAGGATCTTAGTATTAGTAGAAATAATCACTCCAAGATAAATAGCAGTTTTGGCTCTTCTTTGGTCTAGACAGAGAGTGTTATCAGTGCATAAAATAATGGTTTTAGCTCTATTGAGAGAGTAGCGCCAGGTAAGTTCCAAATTGTAAAGATAGTCGTTCAATTTCGTGAATCGCCTCGGTCGGGTGGGATGTTAACACCGCGATGTCATCAGCGTAGGCTAAGACTTTTGTTTCATATTGGTTAAAGAAAATTGGCTTAATATCGTCACTTTCCAAAAATTTAAGAATTAGGGGATTAATGTAGAGAGCGAAGAGGAGGGGCGAGCAGGGACACCCCTGTCTTGTGCCTCTCGCAATGTTAATATAGCCAGACTCTAAGCCTAGCAATGAAAGTTTTGCTTTGGGATGTAGATACATAGATTTTATGGATTTGAGAAATTTAGGGCCGAAATTAAGACGTGTCATGGCTACCCACAAAAAGTTCCATGAAACACGATCAAAGGCTTTCTCAGCGTCAAGCAGGATCATAGACATCTGGCCCCCCGTGACAGACATGGCGTCAAAAAGGGCAATAGCCCAACGGGTATGATCAGTGGTCCCTTTTCCCGGAACGAAGCCATGCTGCCACGGCGAAACCAGATCTCCAATGATCCTGCTGAGTAGGAGAGCCATCACTTTTGCGTATAATTTGGAATCCGAATTAATCAAGGATATGGGGCGATAAGAAGTCAGTTGCTCGGGTGATTTCCCCTTTTTAGGAAATACTATAATACTAGTCTCGTCCCAAGAGCTTGGAGGAATACCGTTATATTGAACCCCCAAAAATAGATCCAATAGCAGGGGGCTTAATTGTTGGCTAAGAATCTTATATATTTCATTCAGCAGTTTGTCGGGGCCAGCTGCTTTGCCCGATGATAACAGTGATAAAGCAGACTCTACTTCAGCCAACGTGATCTCGCCTTCAAGTTCTTCTTTTGCTATATCGTCTAGAAGACTGGCGGCTGTAGGATTGTTGAGAAGGCCCGCCAAAAATGTATTAATATCTTCTACAGAAGAAATTACTTCTTCAGAATATAATTTTTGGTAATATCGTTGAAATTGAAAAATAATGTCAGCTGGTTGGACATAAGTCTGCCCCCCCTCTACAATTGTTGAGATATTATTTGATGCATTTTTTTGTCGGGTTCGAAGTGCCAACTGTTTGCCTATTTTCTCAGCACTTTCATATGCTTTCTTTCTATAAGCTCTATAAGTTTGAGCGGCTTTCTGGCTGAGATTAGTGTTGAGTTCAGCTTTTAAAACTGCAACTTGAAGCCATTGATTACTAGCGTCTTTGCCCTGTACAATCAAGGTGGTATGCTCTAATTCGGCTTTGGCCAACTCGGATAATTTTGCTTCGTACTGATTTCTTATTTTAATGCGTGCAGCATATTGAAAGCTAGAGATCTCTCCTCTTAAAGTGGATTTATATGTGTCCCATACTATATTTCTAGAAGTACTAAATCGATTTATGTTAAAAAACTCCTCGGTCCAATTTTTAATGTAGGATATAAATTCATTGTTAGAGAGGAGTTTCCTATCGAACGACCAGGACCGCTGTTGGGTAAATAGTGGATTGACTGTGATTCGAAGAAGTAATGCGTTATGGTCTGATATTATTCTTGGGATTTTGTTAACACTTGCTTGTGAAGCAAGTTCTCGAGTAACAAACATATAATCGATTCGAACTTGCTTTTGATGAGGATGAGAGAAGTAGGTAAAACCAAGATCATGGGCGTTGTTTTGTAGCCAAACATCAATTAGTCCAAAACTGATTATAAGCCTCCTAACGGCTTTATACACTCTAGGTTTATAACCGTTGTATTTAACTTTGGGGGGGAGATTGGTCAGTGGTGGTATTAGTGAGATATTAAAGTCACCGCACAAAACTAACGGGCCTTGCCATGAGGCCAATTCGGCCTCTAATGTATCGAAAATTGTGGGATCATCTTGATTTGAACCATATATGGTACATATTGTTACTCCACAAGCAAGTTTAACAATAGCCCATCTACCATAAGGGTCTGAAAGATGACGTAGCCCTAACCCAAGATAAGTTTTGGCTAATATTGCGACCCCCCTTATATTTGAGGATTGTGTAGAGGCCACCAGTAGATTATACCCATTCAATTTTAACCACGATTTCTTAACCCATGGTACATGAGTTTCTTGAAGACAAAGTACGTCTACTGGATTAAGTTTGAGCATCTCAGCCAAGCGTTTTCGTTTATCCCCTGTTAACAACCCTCCAACATTCCAAGTTTGAACACTTAATCTAGCCATTGTTTATTGGGAAAAATTGTAAAGTCATCTTAAGCAGATACATCATTGTTTTAAAACACATTTCAAATTCGATTACTGATACTTTTAATGTCCCCTTGGGTAAGTCTTTAACTGAAAAACCTGGTTCTTTTTTATGATTTTGTATTTTCACCCCCCTTAGTGACCCCCCCATACCCATCCCTGACAACCCCCCCCCTCCCTTCCCTTGAATCCCCCATGAGAGCCCCCCCCGTTTAGTAGGCAATCAGACTCACTCAGAGTCTGGGTGATGCAGTCACAGCACATCAACTAAGCTACCGCATTTTATAGTATTTAAGTAGTGAAAAATAATGAAGAATAATAAGAAAGAAAGGAAAGCCAAAAGTTAAAGTTTAAAGTTAAAAGGAACCTGAGATAGTACCCAATAAACTATATACAATAAATCAACATTCCTATATTAAGACAATATACCATCGAGTACAACGTGTTAAGCCATCAAGTTAAATGTCACAGTAGATCCTTTCGTATCATAGCTAAACAAATTAGAACATCTCTAGGAACGGGCGGATACCGTTAATGTTCTCAAATCTATGGGATTTCGTCTAGGTAAGCCTTCGCTTTAATTTCCGACAAAAAAATTTTTGTGAGACCACCATGTACAATTTTTAACTTCCCGGGGTTATTCAGGTAAGCTTGTGCGCCTTTTTCTTGAAATGGTTTTATCAAGGAGCGAAGCCGCCAGCGCCTCTCCACAGTAACGTGGCAGAAGTCCGGTCTTGAAAAATAGGAAAAATCATTATAAAGTACCTTATGATCAGGTCTAGCTTTATCCGCCACAGTTTGTCGTACCAAAAAGTTCCCAAAATAGACTAAGATTGCTCTGGGATATACCCCAGGCTTTGAGGGCATATTAAAGGGCATCCGGTGAGCATGCTGGATTTCTGCCTCGAGATTCCAGTCTTTAAGGTCGGGTAGGGACTCCCTAAGCAGTTTAACTACAAAAGCTCGGGTGTCAGCCCCCTCCAATTTCTCCGGGACTCCCAGAATGCGGAGATTATTCCGGCGCTGCCGATTTTCAAACTCCTCTAATTTCCATTTGATATCCACAAGTTCGGCTTCCTGATGCTTGACTCGCTCAGCATTCATGGTGGTCTCTCTCTCATTTGTCACAACCCTGGCTTCGATCTCAGTGACTCTTTCGCCAATCAGATTACAGGATTTAGAGAGTTTCCTGACAACTCCTTGCATTTTGCAAAGTGTAGCCCGGGATCTCTTACTATCTAATGCTGTCTCTTCCCTATGAGCCGCAATAGCCTGCAGAATAGTCTCTACGGCTGAGTGGGATAAATCAGAGTTTGATGGATTATTTGGAATCCCAGCTGAGTGTGGCAGTGGGCTAGGGATCGTTTGGTTTTCAGTTTGGCCCTTTTGAACAATCTTGGTTGTAGGTTTAGATTTGGGTCTGATTGTGTTAACATTTGAGTCTGGCTCATCGGAACTATCCCCATAAGAGCTGAGCACAGATTCTAGCTCGGATTCTGGATCTAATGAGCCTGCCAAAGAGTCATTCTGATCCGACCACTCCTCCTGAACATTAATACCATTCTCATCCGAAAAAGAATAAAACTCATTCAGCTCCTTATCTTTTTCTTCTAACAAGTGAGTTTGTAAAGTATTTTCCTCTGACATTATCTGATCAGATAACTGATTCCCAGTCAATACATAGGAACTATCAGTAAGTTGTTGGAAAGGTGTGTTCAAGAGCCCAGTAGGTCTAGTTGATAGCGGTGATGGTGTTATATGGAGCCCAGTTGGAAGCATCTGAATGGGTTGAACTGTCCCGAGGGGGGTTTGATCGTTTTGTACCCCCAAAACATTTTCCCCGGCCCCCGAGAATGACATACATCGACCCTCTGACTCTTGGCCCTGAGCGGTGTCATTCGGAGCATCAGTTAGGGTAAGGAGGGGAGTGCGAGCTGTAACTTCAATGGTACTTACAGTTTCAATGTCTATTAGGAGGGACTGTACGGGAGCAGGGGTTGCAAAGAGTGTATCACCAGTTGTAGGAGTCGGCATGTTCTTGGAATATTGTTCTAGTTCAGGCTCTGGTACCATAGCAGGGGACATGGTGTCGTTGTTTTCATTGTTTTCTTCATTAGATGGATTGAGCAATAAATCATTGGCAGACTCTTTAGTCAAATTTTTCTGGGTCCCACTCTGTGAACCTTTTTTGAGGAATAGATCCAAAACAGTGCCTCCGGTCGAGTTTGGTTTCCTTCGGGCCGCATGCAGGTCCTATCTTGCTGTTTGGTCGGCAATATTTAACTGTTTTCGCATCTTGCATTTACCAGAGCTAGAAAATGCATGGGCTTCCTCCACTTCAAGCCGTTCCTCTAATTGATCACGTTGATGTCGCTCGGCCTCTTTGCGAAGTACTCGAGCCGCTTTAGCAACCCGCGCTCTGGTAGCGGCAGCAGAGGCAGATGTCTTTGCCGGCATATTTTCAAAGGGACCTGACCGAAGCTTCGTCTCAGCCTCTGAGATGGACGTCAGGGTCAGGGTCAAGGCGGCTGCTTCGCGGAACTCCGCTGCTGACGGCCCGATGGAGCAATCAAGTGAACAATCAAGTGAACAGTCCGAGGCAACAATGCAGCCTTGGTCACCCCCCTCTGCGAGCGCTGAGCACAGGTGACTCAGCTGCGGAGTCCGATGTTGGAGGTGAGCCCAGCCCCGCAACGCTGAATCTGCAGCCGGGACCGAGACTGCAACCACGGGAGCAAGCAGTCGGGACCGAGCGGGACAGCAGAGCAGGGTAAGCGAGTCTGCTGTAGTGCTGGGAGAGTGCGGGAGTTGCTCGCAAAGCTCGTGAAGTTCGAAGAGTAGCATAGGATATTCCTTTCACCCCGGCCACTTGTAGAAAATAAATGCTTTAAGGCTACGTGTAAGACAGCAGAAGTTTGTAGCTCTCCCTCTACTTCATTAGCATGCGGAGCTCAGATGAGGTGCTGCTTTCGCGGTCTACGGACAGACCGCCATCTTGCCTTCGCCTTCTTGTCACTTATTTCTCAACACTGATGCTAAATTGTTTGCTAAAATCTTGGCCTCTCGACTCACTTCAGTAATCTCTGCGTTAGTATATCCACAGCAGCACAGATTTGTCCCAGGGAGAGATACCATTGCTCATATCAATACAGCAATCGCTTCATTTCACATCGCTGAGAAGTGCAATATGAATATCGGCATGATATTACTTGATGCTGAGAAGGCATTTGACCGTGTTGCATGGGACTGTTTATGGGTCACACTGTCTGCTTTCAGTATCGGGGAAGACTTTATTAAGATGATTCAGGCACTTTATAAGACTCCATGTGCATGGGTGGCACGCGCTGGGAGCTATTCTGAATTTTTCAGGTTTTATTGCGGGACAAGGCAGGGGTGTCCACTCTCTTCCCTTTTTTTGGCCTGTATATGGAGACCTATCTGCAATCCCTTCTTAGGAATACAGATATCCAACCATGGGCTCACGAGGGTCAATAATTGAAATTAAATGTATACGCAGATGATGTGGCAATCTTCTCTTCTAAACCAGCAGTAGCAATTACTCAGATCGCTCTGGAAGCACGCATATTTGGCCACTTTTCTGGCTATAAGTGTAATCTATCTAAAACTCGTGTTCGTGAATTTTACTCCCGATGCTCCAATTTTAGGGACCTCTACTTCAGCGGTCTATTTAGGTGTTAGGCTTTGCTCTATAAGAGAGGAGAGCTCTCACTCCCAGATGTTAAGCTTTATTTTTGGGCCGCTGTTACTGGATGATTGCATAGTTTATTGATTCATGGGGTGCCAGATTTGACATTATTTTGCTACCAGCTTGCTCTTAGTGCAGATGTTAGTCTTTTTCTCTATCGATTGAATGATCCCAACTACTATAAAAGGGTGCGCTTCAAGGTACTTAAAGATATTGTCTTCATTTGGAAGGGGGATCTGTAAGAAATATTCTATTGGCTTTATTAACAAAGACACTCCCATATGGGACAACCCAGCTTTCCCCTTTTTTCTCTGGATTCAACCTGTAGTCTAGGCTGATTGTGGAATTTCAACAATGGGTCAATTATTTGATCCAGATGGATTTAGAGCCTTTTCTGATTTACAAGATGCTTTTGGACTACCTCATCATTCTTTCTTTAAATATCTTCAACTGAGGGATTGGGTGCGGATGAGCATCGGGCAAACACAGGACATTGACCTTTCTTCATACTATTTTAAGCCTGGAATTAAACCCACTGTTAGCATGATGTATTAAGCATGTCAGATGTTTGCTATTGAAGATACCTGCATCATAATGGAGCAGACTTTTATCATCTGAAGTATTGGCTGGAGAAATTCAGATGGCCTTTGATGTGCTAGATCACTTGGTACACTCTGTTAATCTTAAGGTAACACAGTGACGCATGTTATGTTTTTTATACTATAGCCCAGATGTCATTGTTAAATGGGGAGTAACTGATACAACAGGCAGAACAGATAGAACCAGATGTCCTAAGTGCAATCTCCTCATGGCTGATGTAATACATAATTTTGCAGTCTGTCCCTGTCTTCAAAAACTTTGGGAAGGGGTTATGAATTATATGTCACTAACCTTGAGCTCGCCAGTAAATATATCTATTAAGGAGAAAATTATGGGTATTAGGTATGAATTCACCAGGGGCTCTCAGAATCTCATCACAATTATGCTGCCACCAGCCCGACTCTGTATTTCTAGGGCATGGATCTCAAGGATAGCTCCTAATGATTCGGAGTGGTATACCCTTATTTATCAAATATATGAATTGGAGCTCACTTTGGCTGAAGCAAGGGGTCTCTCTTTGCTCCAAAAATGTGATAACATCTGGAAAATGTTTAGACAGAACTTTTTTTATGTCGATAATGAATGATTGATTGGAAGATGAAATGGTCCTTTTTAATATATATGTTTATATCCCTGTAATATAATTGAATCTAATCTTGGTCAGTCTTTTAATTATTTTTATAATTTTTTTGTATCAATGTGTGAATTAAATAATTAGAATTGTTACTATTTGGAATCTTTTTCCTTTCACGTATATCATGTATGAATTGTTATTAATTGTCTACTCTATGACCAATAAAATTATTTTTTTTAAGAGAAATTCCTTTGAGGTAAGAGCCAATGGGGGGGATATTTGTTCCCTCAAAATAACTTTGTAACTGTTCTCTTGATTCTACTGTATCTTCATTAGACAGTTGTTTAAAGAACAGTATGAAAACCTCCTCCAATTCTTTATCTTCTTTAAATAGTCTACCCGATTTGGGATCTAAAATTTCAGTGATACTATTTCTGTTTACTTCTGATTTCGTTTTCTAAAGCCATCAGCTTTCCACATCCCTCCCCATACTCATAGTGAGAAATCTTATGAGCCTCCCACTTCTTTTTAATTTCTACTTTAGGAAACTAGATAGTCTATATTTAGCTTCCTGAAGGTTGCCCTGTATTTGCATCTGGACTTGTATGTTCCGGGGGTTCTCTAATTTCTTAGACAACTTAGTTATGTGATGTTCAAATTTCTTAATTTTAGCTTTCCGCTCCCTACTTTGAGTTATAGAAAGGCTAGTTAGACGTCCCCTTATGCAAGCTTTTTATGTGTCCCAAACTATATGCATCGGAATTGAATGCTTATTAATCTGAAAAAATTTGTTTTTCTCTTTTTTTAAAATGTCAAATAAAATGGTGTTCAGTAGTAGTACACAGTTTAACACCCATCTCTTTTGTGTCAGTGGTTGGTTTACTATAAGCACCAGACTGACCACTGAATGATCTGATTAACATTCTACTATATGTTTTACCTTAGAAACTTTATTACCAATACTACGATTTACAAAAAAAAAAGAAATTCTTGAGGAAGGCCCATATTTTTTGTTTTTAAACCTATATATGTTATCCTTACATCCTTTTTCGCTTCAAATATCTATTAACGCAGGTAATCCATCATAAGTTTCATAAAAGCTCTCATTTATGGAGTATTGAATATCGTCCTGGGGGTGATTTATCAAGGACTGGGTCAATCAAAGTATTGAAATCACCTCCCAATATAATGGGGACATTTATATTAAGAAGGGAGTTATATAGATCATGAAGTGGTGCTGGGTCATCAGTATTGGGGCCATAATAGCCTACAATCTCAAGCCAGTTATCATGCAGTTTAAATTTGGTTATGACCCATCTCCCCCTTTTATCTACCATGCATTCTCTCAGGCACGCCTTAATAGATTATTCAAAAATAATTGCCACCCCTTTTGTACAGCACTCCTGATCTGTGCACACATAGTGTTCGACCCTTTTTTGTTTTTTTAACATCTTACTCCATTCTTCTTTCAACAAATGTGTTTCTTGTATTACCATTATCTCACAAAGTGACAACTTACAGTACTCCCTACGTTTTTCACCTACTGACAACCCTAAGACCCTTGACATTCCGAGTTAGGATGCCCGCAGCCTTGTCAATCATTTCCTATCTAAGTGTATATGAAAAAGAGGTAAAAAGTCCCTATCTCTATGGAGTCTGCCACTTTCTTTGTCAATAAGGACCTTATTTTTTTCTCCCCCATGCTCCTCCACCCTGTGCTAAAAAAAACCAAAGAAATTCATGTATGACTGTACCCCCCCATCCCTCCCTGGGGAACCCTCCCATTTATCATCAAGTGTTCTCTTAGGGGGCACTTATTGTTTTTTAGCCCTCTCGCCCTTCCAGAATGTTTTTATCTAAGTAATTGTTGGGGTGCATTTATTTGATCAATCAAAATTTCAGCTTCTTTTGGGTCCTTAATATTGTGCATTCTATTACTCTACATTACCCTTAATGTGTCCAGGAAATGCATTTGAACAGCGGCACCCAATGATCTTAGCTCTTGCATAGATTTTCCCAACTCCTATTGCCTGTCCTGGGTCATCCTAGAAATATCCGATCTGACTCTAAAGAACCATTCTCCCCTTGTGTATGAGCCTGCTTTAATGGCTTCTAAGCATATTGAGCAGAATGCCATTTGGATCCATCACAGCATGGCTTCTGAGCCCGTCATAGCACTGAGTCTGCTCTGCTCGTAGTTACGGAAGCCATTCGGGCAAAGCTGGATGTCGGTGACTTAGCGACCTTGGTCCTTCTGGACCTAAGTGCCGCTTTTGATACTGTTTCCCATACAACCCTTCTAAGTCGCCTATAGGAAATTGGCATAAGGGATATGGCGCTGAATTGGTTCAGGTCCTTTTTGGAGGGGAGGTCTTTTCAAGTTCTTGTGCCTCCTTTTCATTGCCAGGAGTTCGCCTTGTTCCAGGGGGTGCCGCAGGGCTCAGTGTTGAGCCCCTTACTGTTTAACATCTATGTCCGGCCTTTAGATGTACTGGCCAAAGAGAGGGGCTTGTCACTGGTGTCGTACGCGGATGACACCCAATTGGTGATTGCTTTTTCCCAAAAATGCTGCATTAATCTGGACAAGTTTATAGAGGACCTTTCAGCGATCGCGGACTGGATGGCGCTAAATTGCTTGCAGCTGAACGCCAGTAAGTCAGAGATCTTATTTCTTTGGGAAGGATCAGGGACTGTGGTCTGTGCAATGCTGGCAGGATCTCCTCAAGCCTGCCCCCTTGCCCAAGGAGACTGTGAAAAATCTGGGCGTGTGGTTTGACTGAAATTTGACGCCCAAGCAAAGGCTGTGGCTGGGGCGTGTTTTGGGCTTCTGAGAGGCTTGAAGCCGTTGCTGGGTTTCTTCTCTTCAAAGGTGCGCCAAACTATTATCCAGCCCGCAATTCTATCCAGACTGGACTATGGCAACTGATAATACTTGGGAGCCAATAAGGCCAGTGTTAAGCATCTACAAAGAGTACAGAATGCAGCAGCCCGCATTCTGGTGGCCCTCCCGAAATCCTGCTCAGTCTCCCATGTGCTTTGCAAACTTCATTGGCTGCCTGTTGAGAAGCGCATTCAATTTAAGGCGCTTTGTGCGTCGCATCGGATTCTGACGTCACAAGTGCCTGCGGGGTTGGCTAACCTGTTGGAGCTCTATGTGCCACGGCGCTCCCTGAGATCAGCGGATTTAGCGCTGGTCTGCACCCCTCGTGTCTGGAAAGCTAGAGGGGGTGGTCGTTCTTTCCGCAGTTTGGAATTCGCTCCATGTATCCATTAGAGCCATTCAAAGCCACTTTGCTTTTTGAAAAGCAATAAAGACATGGCTCTTCCCTATGTAATCTTTACCCTTTTGGTTTCTGCTGAGGAGTCTGTGGTCACGCTGGAACGCCCCGGCGCTGGGGCAGCTATGCACGTTACAAATCCGAAAATAAAATAAAATAATAATAATAATAGTATTGTTTCTTTGAGCGTATATGTTTTAAAGTTTACTAGAATCTTCCTCTGTGTTTTCTTGACAGTGGATTTGTGAAAAGTGTCTTAGTGTATGCACTGTATATGTTCTTCCAGTGTCCAAGTGTCAAGATTTGGGATACATTCCTTTAGTAGACCTATTGCAGCTCTTTTTACATTATCCCCTTCACTACCTTCTGGTACGCTTAAGATCCTTATGTTGTTTCTTTGTGCATTATTCTCGAGAATCTCAATCTTGTCTCTTAAGTCATTTTCACCTGCTCTAAAGGGAGAGATTTCTTTTTGGTTTGTTTCAACCTCCCTATTTAGTTTCTCTGCAGATACTTCCATTGTTTCCAATCTTTCCAGTAAGAGTTCACCTTACACTCCAGACTTTCACATACTTCATGTATCTTCCCCTGATTTTTTCCAATATGCCAAATTGTTCTTTAATTTCACCAAAGGGAGGTTATAATCTTTTCCACCAAAGGATGTGTGCTCTTTTCTACTTGTGTGTGGTGTTCGGAGTATGCAGGATGCTCAGAGTGTGAAGTTGGGCTCTATCCTGTGGCAATTCCTCTATTCCTTTGTATGCCAATGCTCAGTATCTGTTTGTAATCTCTAGATCTCCCAGAGTATCCATAGCTTTACTGTTAGGTTTGTTTCCTGCTACCTCTGCTGTACCTGCCATACCTGCTCTATGTTGGTCTTTACAAGGTATGTCTGTTAGTGGAGACTGATTAAGCTGCTCCTTTCCCTGGGCTTGGACTTTAAAATAAGACTGCAAGGAAGGAGTTATTATAACTAGACCAAGTGATGTTGGTCCTTTTCTCCCTCCTTCTTTCATTGTTCTCCGACCCTTTGCCAAATTATCCAGACTATTTGGAGTCGGGAGAGAAATAGCGGTGTCCAGTGGTACCTGTGTATTTACGGCAAGGTCTGATATAACAGGGGTTACTAGGATTTGTTTGTTTCTCAGGGCATATCTATTGACCTGGCCCTTTGAAGATCCCTCCAGTCTCCTTACCTCTGTATTAGTTTTTGCTCCTGAACATCTGCCTTCCTCCCTGGTATTGAAGGGCTGGTAATAGCTCTTGCAGGTCCCTTCCCGTTTTACTTCCTTGTCGGTATCATAAATATGGTATAATATTTTTGTAGTACAAGATAGTTCCCCAACTGTTCTTCCCCTCTGGCACTCCCCAGCCACAGCGTCTGGAACTTCCCCATACCAGATTCTGCCCGAGGTTCGCTGGTCCCAGGAAAGCCCTGCGGCTGCCTCTGCCCACACTCCAGCTCCACATTGGGGGGGCGGAGTGCATGCTGCTGTCCCGACTGTTTCCTGCTGTGGCATCCTTGACTACCGCATAAATGCCATGCGGGAGGCCATATATTCCACCGAACACCCCCCTCCCTCTAATACGCTCACCACCTAAGAGGATCCCTGTGCTGCACCGCTGGACTTTCTGGAAGGTGAGAGAGCATTGAGCTGTCTGACCGCTGGCCGCCATGTTCCCCGTCAAGAAATTTGCTTTACGCAACACCACTCAATATTGTGTAATGGCTGCAAAAGACTCCTCTACATCGGGAAACGGCCCCTACAACGCGGCCGTTTCCACGCACACCATAACCATGCATGCATTACAATGCATGCGTGGTTACAACAAGAAGCCTTTACCTTTTCCTCTAAATCCCTTCCATATTATAGGATATATATTGTTGGAGCTTGTCTGTGGCGAGGGTATAAGGTCTATTCCCCAGAATAGCTTGACGGTTATGGGCCAATTGTGTATAACACCAGCATTGGGAGGAGTGCAGGTTGTATTTTTCTGACAGTGTCAAAAAAGGCATTAAGTCCCAATCTTGTAGTAGGTTGTGAAGACAATGTACCTCTCGAGTGAGCCATAGATACCACTCTGTTTAAGTGTCCCCCACCTGATTCTGTGCAGGCCCGGGTTTGTATCTATGCCGAGTTACCCAATAAGGAGGGCGCTCTGTAGCAGGTGTGTTGAGTGGCAGCTATGACAGAGTGATCCATTTTGCTTGCTTGGAAAAAATCTATATACAAGAGTGACAAATCAGAGATGGAATCCAGGAGGTGACTCTCCATGCCCCTCCAAAGTGATACCTCCATAAGTGGTTTGAACAAATAAACTGCATATACCAATTGAGAGACTAAGCTGTACAATTTATTGTGAGGGAGTCAAAGGCACCCCACAGAGGGGATGCATAAAGCTTGGGCAGCATCATTTCAGGCCTACTGTCTCCCCAAATAATTGTTACATAAGTCCATCCTTCTCTTGGAGTTTGGGAGTCTGAAAATTTAGAGGGAGCATACTCCAAGGCATACAGGAATCATGGCATGATATTAATTTTTATGATCTGGATTCTACTTCACATTGACAATTGTAGTTTGGACCAAACAACAAATTCCATTTTTATTTTATCTAGAATGGGGAGTATGTTATCTTGAAACATGTTTGTAAACCTGGGTTGAGGAGAATTCCTAAATATTGGAGATGAAGACGCTATCAACAGCATGGCCTCACACTTGGGCCAGTTTGTTTTTTCATCTGAGAAAGTGAAGAAGGAATCGATCACCTCCATCAGGGCTAGTATACCTGTTTCAGTATCCAGGTCAACGGGTCCAAGAGGGTGACTAGGATGTCATTAGCATAGTGCATAGCTTTATGTTCCTCTACCACTGGTCGAATGGCAGCCGTTAGAGATTGTTCCCATGAAGAACAGGGTCAAGACTGGTTTGTATATGGCTGGGTCTGAACTGGGGTGGCAAAGTCTGCTAAAGAACTATGAAAGATTCAACCCAGATCTGTGACTGGGGGTGAGTGTCTGAAAAGTTTCAGCGTTCCATCCATCATATCCTTGTGTTTGATTTGTTAATCCTTGTCTTGTGCCTCGAAAAGAGAAAAATATGTAGAGATAAAACTGCCACAGAACACGTCTGCCATAGGTGTACGACAGAGCCATCTTGGATCAGTGCAAGACTGTGAGAACAAAAATCCAAACTTAGTCCTAGGGTAAAAACGGACCCGCATGATGAAAACAGCCTCTGCTCCTATGTGGCCAACCTTAAATAGTCACATGGACACCCTCAACAATGAACTGATACTTTACATTTCAGTTTAACTTTTATTTAGGTACTTTTTCCTGATGAATTAAAAAATCATATATCCATTTCCCCAAATCTGATTTTACTCATTGCAGCGTTGTTTTGCTTATTACAATTATCTTTATTTTTCCAAACTGATGAGTGATTTTTTTTCTTTTTACATCGACCTTAAAATTGTTGGTACTGTTTAAGCTAAACAGATATTTCCCTGGGGAATTGCCTGCTGAGTGTACTACAACTGCCAGGTGTTGAGCAGAGATTCACCAAAAGCTGTGTTCCAGCCTAACTAGGGTGTGGTTATTTCGTTTGCAGGGCGAAGGGCACAATCTCCCAAAACAATAACATATTTGATGACACTGGTTTTGTGTATATTGTTTTATTGATTTTCATTCATTACAACAGAATACGACAATTGATGAATGCAAGTTAACTAGAGGACCATTCAGAGTACAATAAATAATTAAAAGGAAATGTGTAGACAGTGTAGTGAGCAAGAGTCAATATATTACATTAAGAACGGCTGTGATGGTATACTAGGGACCCCAAATATTTTGATGATTATTTGCGCACCACCTCCATTTGTAAAGCAATCTTTATGGTGCAGGCCAGTAGCCAATTCCTCTAGTTCAGGGGGGGGAGGTGGAAGTTCTGCTGCCAGCACTATGTAATGTCTCTTTTAACCACTAGAAGACCAATACTTCTCAGTGTCCTCCTGAACTGGATCACAAGCAAAATACCTGACTGGGGCTCTTCAGTAGGGTGTAGCTTGGTTCCAGTGGCAATGTGAGCATGAAACCCACGTCTGGGCATACCCATTATCTATAGGGCGGCAATGAAATACAGAAAAAGGGCTGGATGGCTCATTGGAGCGGGCAAACAGGAGGCAACCACCTGAACCTTTGACAATAGTTCCAGTCTCGGCATGCCAGGAGAAGGAAATCGGGTTACTCGTTGAGGGAGCGAAACCCTTCTGGAACAGCAACCAAGATCTTTGCCAGGGTGAAATCACAAGAAAACCCCAAACTAAGCAGTGCTCAACCCTCTGGTAGCTTGGTGCAAAAACAGTCAGGCTTAACTTAGAGGCAATGTGTAAAGTATTCATGCAGTACTTCAAACAGTAATAAAGTGAAACAGCACACAAGAAAATTCTCACACCAATTAAGAAAATATATAGTATAAATAATATGAGACCAAAATGAAACAAAATCCAATAAATTGAATCGCTGAAATGCAATTTTAAAGATTTGAGTAAAGCAGTGCTGTCAGGGTATCTTACTGTGCCAGATTGGGACAAAGTCACAACTTCAGGCCGACCCTGATGGAGCTCGGCTGCATACAGGGACCAAGTTAGACCTGCTGCACAAAGTTAATTAAATCCTGGCTCAAGGTATGTGTGACTTGGCTTTGCAAGGTTTCACGTAATCTGGTCTTGGTTCCTAGGAGCTGCAAGGTCTACAAAGTGAGGTCCTGCTTCAGGTTGCATTGCATATCATCGATTATGATGAAGCTGTTTGGCGAGTCTATGCAAGGCTTCGTGCGTTGGGTCATGTAAGATCCGATGAAGCTGCAGCTGGCCGTCGGCAATTTGTTGGGCTTTGCATTGCTTGGCATTGATTTAGTTGAGATTGGCAGCTGTGGGGGGAGGCTTTGCAGGGCTTTGCATCAATTAGCACCAAATTTGGTGAAGAACCCAGCAGGGCTAGCAAGGCACCCCTATTCCCACTTACAAGGGTCCAGGACTGGAGGTGCTTGGAATTTCCTTCCTCTCTACTCTCGCCCCAGCTTGCCTGGAGGCACCATAGACTGGTATGAAACCCTTTGTGAATGTGCTGAGGCGGGGTCTTTATAATATGCAAGTGTGGTTCGTGACAGCTTCTTTCCCCTTTCAGGCCAGAGATGGAACATCCTGCCAACACCTATCCCCTCTTTGTCTCACTGCAAGGAAGTAATACACAAAGATCAACTGCCAGCTACACCTAGTCATGTGGCCTAGATAAAGTCTGCAAGCACCAAATGGTTAGGAGAAAAAAATGACAACTTTCTAAAAGTGGTATTTTCAGAATTGTGAGGAAAAATGTAACTTTACCATTAAAGTATGCTTTTTATCACAATTCCATAGGCACCAAACGTGACCTCTTTACCTGCTCTCAATTGAAAGTTGTCACCTATCCAATCTAGTAAGGTAGCCTAATGTTATCCTATTGGAGAGGTGGGCCTTAAAGTTGTAAAAAAACTAATATAAGAGTTTTTCACTACCAAGACATGTAAAAATGAAAATTACATGTCCTCTGTGTTGTGTAGGGCCTACCAGATGGGTGACTTATATGTATTAAAAAGGGAGGTTTGGTTCTGGCAAAATGGTGTATTGAACTGTACACACAGGCTGCAATGGCAAGCCTGAGACATATTTAAAGGGTGGGTGGCGCAATCAGTCCTGCAGGACCACTAGTAGCATTACATTTACAGGTCCTGGATGCATGTAGGACCACTTTACTGGGGTCCCACCAGTAAATTAAATGTGCCAATTGGATGAAGACCAATCTTGCTATGTTTAAATGAGAACACAAGCACTTTACGATTGGTCAGCAAAAACAAAGTCAGCAAAAATGAGAGGATTGAAGCAAAAAGATGGAGGGAAACCAGCCAAGGGTGTCAGTACCAAAACAGAGCCCATGACTTTTTAGGTTGTGAGAGCTGGTTTCCTTACACGTTAAAACGTATCACAAATTTGGGATTATGCTAACCTAAATTGTGCTTAAAATGTCCTTCATCTTGTATTAACTAAAACTGATTCACATGTTACCAGTTGGTTTTTTTCTTGTTTCAAATAAAGAACTGCAATACTCACACTAATAAACTGAGAAATATTCCCAGAGACCGTTTTCCATTTTGTACCTAAACAATGACATTTCAACTGTCCCAGGCTGCTGTCATACAATGTACTGGGTTGCCAAACTAACTCTAAGAAAGGCTGCAAATTCAATGTAGCACTACCATGAGAGAATCTTTAAATGTATTCTGTAGTAAATTGTTTCTTAATGCTTTTTCCCTATTGGTGGATGTCTTGAGAATCATGTACCCAAGGGGATGTATGAATGGCTTTGTCTAAAGTCCTATAAAGTATTTGTAGATTTCTATGTAGAGGAGACCCTTTTTCCCACCTTTAGATGCAAATTTGTGCCAGTTTGCACTTAGAACTATATTGAGTTATTTGTACTTTTGATGTGTGTACTTTGATACTAAATGTTTCCTATGGTGTATGTCAATGTAATCTGACTGTAAATTCTTATATAAAGCATTGAAACAACAAACCTTGTCTGTCTTCTTTGTGAGAATGATTATCACCTTCTACTGTACTAAACTGACTGAACAAAAGTGAGGGCGTCAGTCGAGTAACACTCAAGTCCATATGGGGACTACACCACTCCCAGCCCTAATTATTAGTGTGCCCCATGAGATCCCCATGTATCACAGAGCCGTATTCCGAGGTAATCAAATTCCCTGACTCTTTCAAGGGGGATAGAGTCTAAGGCAGGAGGGGTAACGGATTTCTTAGGAGGGTTAAGGACAAGGAATTTAGTCTTGCCTATATTTATTGCCAATCCCCTAGAGTCACAAAAAGATTTAAAACTTGTGAGCAATTTCTGAATGCCGGAAGGTGTTTTGGATATCAGAAGGGTGTCGTCCGCAAACAGGAGAGTTGGAACTTTTCTGCCCGCCAGGGTGGGTGCATCTGCTGGATGTTCCAAGAGATGCTCCACCACTCCGTTTACATAAAGAGAAAACAGAGTGGGGGCAAGCACACACCCCTGGCGGACACCCCTGTCTACTGGGATACGAGATGTTTTTTCTCCCTGGACACCCCATCTGATCTGGGCGAAATTGTCTTCGTGGAATTTTCTGAGCAAAAGCAGCAAGTAGGGTGGTAGGCCTAGTCCATCGAGGACATTCCAAAGTAGTGCCCGTGGGACCAGGTCGAAGGCAGTACGCAAGTCTATAAAGACTAGGTACAAACTGCCCCCTCCCAGTACCACCACCTTCCAATATATCATTAGGAGACGGAATGTCTGCTCGATGGTGCCTGTCCCTGATCTGAATCCTGCCTGAAAATCAGACAGAATTTTTCCCTCGTCAACCCACTGCAGAATCCTACCCAGAACCACCTTGCCTGCCACCTTTTGGGTTGAATCCAGCAAACTGATGGGACGGTAGTTGGCTGGATCGTCCCTGCTGCCTTTCTTAAATATTGGCACAACTTCAGCGCCCCTCCAAGAGTCAGGAAAGGAGCCTCCCATCAAGACCTCGTTTAGCAGTGAAGCAATTAATCTGCTCCATACTGCTGGATGGGACTTCAAAAGGTCGCCTGGGATTCCATCGGGGCCCGGTGCCTTGTTAGAAGCAATACCACCAATTGCCCTTTCAACTTCCTGGTTAGTGAAGGGGTCAACGATGACAGGGGAGAAGACTGTTGGGCTGTTCAAGAGGCCCGGGCCCGGGCATGCAAGGGATATCCCCTGAGTCTCAGAGTATAGTTTGGAAAAGTGAGCAAACCAAACGTCACCGGGAATGTTGCAGGTTATCTGCTGGTCAATGGGCTTGTCCCTTGCTCTTAAAAGATCCCAAAAACCCTTCGAGTCCTTCCTTTTACTTGCCTCAGTTAACTCACACCAAAAATAATATTCATAATTCTCCTTGGCCTCAGTCACCGTTTTTTTATAGAATTTCCTTGCGGATTTGATAATGACTGGATCCCTATTCTTTACTGCAGTGATGAGATCCCCCCTAGCAGCTCTACATTTGGCGGAATACCATTTAGCTCTAGCTTTGTTGGCACCATTAGCTACAGACCTGGCCTTGGGTTGAGGAATAACAAACAAATCACTCAAGGATACTACGGTCTCTATGAATAATGGTAGCACTTTAGTGTTCGGTGGGCATAAAGTGTCAAGCCGGGATACCACCACAGACAAGATGGTCCCAGCTTGCATCAGTCTAGCCTCGTCTTCTTTAACTTTAGCCCACTTCAATCGTCTGCCACAGTTCGTTGGTACAATGTTATGGGATGATTTCCAGATGTGGGAAGGCTTGACCTGGTTCTTCATCTGCCACGGGGAAGACAAGGTTAGGGAGAGGGGGTTGTGGTCGCTGTCGGAAGACGTGATGACCTCCATGTCATGGTGAAGAGGCCAGAGATTATAGTTCAACATGATAAAATCTATTCTGGAGGTATGGCCCGTCCTATTATATGTGTGGGCACCCCCAGGATCCGATTTGGATCGACCATTCGTTGAGCGCAAGTTGTGTTCCATGCAAAGTGCAGTGATGTCTATCGCACTTTGCGTCCATTTTGGAATTGGGTCGAGAGTCAAAATCGGTATTCCTCTTTTAGTGTCCTCATCGAAAGACTCCAAAATGTCCTCCCTTTCCAGTGGTTCAAAGCAACAGTTAAAGTCGCCTGCAAGGAGGACGTAGGAGTTAATATTGCAAGCAGCCAGATCTTTACTTAGGCCTGTTGATGGCAAGCTGGATGACCCATTTCTAGCACCTCTCAAGTACAGATTAAAAACCTCTAGCATCCTTCCCCCATCACAATGAATTGAAATCCTCTGTAGGTCAGGAGATTGGGTGGGCCTATGACTCACCTTTAGGCCCAGAGCAATACTGACCCATATCAAGAGGCCGCCAGATGGGCGACCCTTAGATCCGCTTTGCTGGTAAGCTGGGACAAAGTAGGTTGTGAACCCTACCCTATGTTTAGGTTCCTGAGACCAGGTTTCTTGCAGAATGCAGATGTTAAAAGGCTCTAAGAACGCATTCCATTCCGGGTTATCGAGGTTGCGAGCAAGCCCTGCCACATTCCAGCTTACAATCTTTAACAGTGATACCTCTAAGGAGGAATGGTTGATGGAATGGGTAAGTGCAAATGGAGAGGACACAGCCAATGACGGTGGCCTATCTAAGGGCTCATTTTTAGAGTTGTTAGGAGCCATAGTATCCTCCAGTGGGTAAGCCGGTGCTGGGGTGAGCCGGGGTAATGAAGACAGTGGAATATGGGAGGGGACCAACTGGGACTCCCTACCATAATGACAAGGCTCACCTAGGATGGTCGAATCAGCCAATGCAACCTTGCTCATGTCTGTCATCCCACCCTCTAGCAGTGGAATGTTAGGTGTTCCTATTAAGGCAGAAGGGCGTTCGATGGCTAAGGATTCCTTAGAGACAGAGGGGGATTCACAAGGCCTTCCGGCTTGTGGTGATATTACAATCCCCCCTGTGTGGTGATCAGGGTGCTTAAGGAGTCAATCTACTTCCTCTAGGCCTCCAAATCTATTAGAGGTAGGGAAGCCGTTCCAGTGTGAGTAGGGATCCACATTCTTAAAATGGCCTTTCCTTGGTTGGTGGTGGACTAGTGACCAATTATTAATTTGGTTGTGAGTGGGGCGTGGAGGATAAAAAAAGGACAATGGCCTGGGGATAACAGAGGAACCCTCGCTACAGGGCCATGAACATATATGCTGCGCCGTGTGGGGGTCATCGAATGTTACGACTATACAGTCCCCAGGAATGGATTTCCTAGTTGGGCCCACCCATGACGTTCTGCGCACCATCAAGACTCTACTTCTATGGCCATTAGGGATGGGTCTATTGACATTAAGCCAATGCATTATTTTGTTGTTCAGGGACCAGTAGTTCTCATGTTGGTCGATACCTATCTGGGGAACTCCCGTCAGGACAACCACAAAATCATTGGTCTCCGGTGGAAGGTCAATGTAACCCCCTCTAAAGTTGTTCTTAACTGAGAAGTCCTGGGTGTGCTGGCTGGCCGGTTTACTAAGTTGTGGTTTGGTGGTGGCTCCAGGTTTGTGGTTAACCGGAGGGTGTGTAGGGGCACGTTTGGGGGCCCTAGGGTTTGAAATGGTTGAAATTTTATCCACAGCCACAGTCCTTGGTTTAGGGACCGGGCGTGTAGTACGTGGAATAGTAGGAGGAGGTTGGGGGACTTGCGGTGTGGGAGCTGGAGGTGTTAAATCAGCGTCAGGGACGCCCTTATTCTCAAGACTTCTCAGACCGAGAGTGGCAAGAGCAATAATGCTCTTTTCCATCTCAAGTAGGTTATTTTCGATCCGCGAGAGTCTGAGATCTAGGGGAGAGAGGAGATGTTTTAGGGTTTCCCACACCAGCTCTATGAATTCTCTGTCATTCTTACCCAACCCATCCGCCTGCAAGCCCTCAGCCTCTACAGTCACAATGGCTGATACAGCGGTAGACCCGACCCCCCCTTCCATCATTTTAGGCTGTACCTCCGGAGCCTGACCACCTTGGATTAGAGTGGTCCGGCCTTCGGGCAATACCAGATCGTGTGAAGCAACGATCTTCGCCTTCTTCCGGGAGTAAGCGGAACGGGAACGATGTTTTGGTTTGGTTTGGGATACACTGGGGGCGTTGAATATCACTGGGGGTGGAAGGTTAGAAATAGGATTCTCGGGACAGGCAATGGCAGGTACACTCGTATCGCTAGGTTTGGGTGATAGTGTAGGTTGCGAAGTAAGGGTGTGTGGGAGCAGGGTTGGATGAACTTCGGCCTGAGTAATTACACAACGGGGTATGGTTGTTCGCTCTGGAGTGACCGCGGCAGCTATGGGGCCTAGGGAGGATCTTTTAGAGGTAGCAATAACCTCCGACAGTCTTCTAGCCGCTACCAACTCTAAGGATACACGAGCTTGAAGTTTCGATATTTCCTGATCTATGGCGAAGTTGGTACGGGAAATAAAATCATCCATGGGGCCACTGATTGGATGACCACCTTTAGAGGTTTTACTCCTAGTTAGCCTAGAACACATGTCGTAACAAAAGTGAGGAAAACAATGAGATTATGAATAGGCAGGTAGAAGTAAATCACAGACCTAAGTGGGTACTTGGTGAAGTAGGAAGGGCGAAAGAGAGAGGGCCAGGCCAGTCCTCCTAGGCCTCAAACGGTCCCGTCCTTGTCCCGGGCTTCTCCCGGCGCCCCCGCGCGCTCCCGCGCAGCGGGAAGATACTTCCTCTATATAGCGATTATCTTCGGTTCAAAACAAATTGGCCACCGAGAGGGCGGGGCCGGCAGGGAGAGCAGCCCAGCTGTACACGGGCGGGCGGGGACTCCTGGTCCAGCTAGATTTCTCTGCGCTGACAATGTCATGCATGTGAAAACTGTTTTAAAAGCACTTTTTGACCCAGTGTTATAAAAAATCTCTAGGGGGCAGAACTCGACAAACTACCTAGAAGAGGTTGCTACATTGTAGAGCACAATGGCTGTTTCTGCCCATCACAGCCACTAATGCTTGCATGGCTGTTTCTGCCCATCACAGCCACTAATGCTTGCAAGAATAGGGAAAATGTAAAGAATACAGTGCACTCAACTGCTCACTCGCCATCCATCTCAGCGCCACAACTGTATATTAATGTGCAGTAACTTGAAGGCACTGGACCATTGCTTTTTGATACAGACTGATACATTTTTAAAGCTTCTGCAAACTAGAGCCCTGTTTTAGTCCCTTGGACCTTTTGGCTAGAGGGCAGACTCTAAGCCAGATTACCGATTTGAGACAGTATTGATGGCTAGGGGCCCCAACGCACCCCATACCCTCAGGCCAAATACTGCGTGGTCTAACTAAAGGGGCCTTTTCACATCCCTGTGATGACTGTTTTCGTATTACAGCCCCGAGAAAATTCTTACGCCCTCATCTCGAGTAGGCAGGGAATAGCATGCGCTCATTTCGCAAACCAACTAACATTGTCACCGGTAATTTTATTCTGTCCCGCCGACCCAAGATAGGAAGCAGGGGGGGGGGGGGGGCGTTTCACTTTTGGCGTAAAATTCTGCGCACAACGCGGCACCACGGCCAATGGCTCACCTTAAATGTCCGAGCCCGTGTTAAGCCCACACCCGAGCCCTTTGCCGGATCGGCGGTGTCCCTGCCTGCCGCTGCACTCCCGGAAACGCCGAGCACCTCTCGACTTCGTCTGGGCTCTCCCTCCGACCCTCCTTGTCCCAACGGAGCCATTTCAGCTGCACGCCCAATCGTGACGACCTTCTCCGGATATCACCGTCGATACCTGTAAAACAAAAACGAGAAGTTTACCAAAAACAAAGAAGCCCTGAGCGCGGGGCACACGGTGCTGTGGGAGAGCGTCCAGGGACAAGGGGGTCTCCTGGGCGCTCCCCACCTCTTTATTCTCCAGGGGCCAGGCGGGGGGGGGCACCCCCCCCCGGCCCGCCCCTCCTGTAGCCCGCCCCCCCTGACCCAGACCTTTTACCTGGTATCCGGGTCAGGGAGGCCGCCGGCCAATCGGTGGTGGGTCGCGCCCCCCAGGGCCCGCCCCCACCACCGAGAGACAACAAAGGAGAATGGGGGGGAGACGGTCGCCGCGCCGCCATGCGTGCGGGGGGGCTGAGGGCCCCCCCTTTTCACTTGCTACATTGTAGAGCAAGTGTACATCCCACGAAACATCACGTCAGTAATGTAGGTAGTAAGTAAAATAGGCATTTGTGTTGTTACATTAATCATGCATTTATCATGGAACTTCAGGGGGTTAGTTATTGTGACCTCTTCAGGGTTAAGGCCATATGACATCACGTCCAGTAAAGATTCAGGGTCAAAGCTGCTCTGATGTCTCTTCCTGTGGAGTCATTAAGGTCAAAGGGTGTGTGATGTCATTTCGGTAACCCCTGGCATTTAGGTGAATAGACATCCATGCATGTGTGGCCATTTTGTATTTCCCTTTCCTTGAACATAAAACAGCCTGAAGTCCGGGTAGATGGACGCCAGGGAGCATGACGTCATGGCCTGAAGTTTCACAGAGAAATAAAGGGGATAACTGAAAAACGAAATCAGAATCACAACCTCTAATGTAATTACATTTTGTGCTCTTAACTTGCAATTAAGGCCTGGTCCATTATCCTCGTTCCTTAGAGCTCTTCCTGAGCAGTTACTTCAGACGCGTGCTCGCTTTTCCCCTAGTCCCACGGGGCACAGTCATCCATAAAAGAAGCCCAGAATGAGGTGGCACGAGAGAGCTGTGGGTCCCGAGTCACACTCAGACGGAGCAGGTAAGGTGCAAACAACCAAAAGAAGGCGTTAGAGCACTCGGAGCTCAAAGAGGGCCCCAGGCAGTACAGCACAGGGCCGGCTTTAGCGCTGGACCACCGGGTCCGAGAACAATTTTTGGCGCCTCCTCGATTCTCTCACTTCCACCAGGCGTAAAGGCTCCTCGTCCGTCCCTCCAATCACAAGTCATTGCTAAACAAGCGCCTCCCTCCCATGAGGTCGGCGCCCCCTCCACAGGTCAGCGCCCAGTGCTGCCGCACCAGTCGCACTGCCCTAAAGCCGGTCCTGGTACAACCGCTCTCTTGAACAAAGAGACACTCAACAAAAGAGGATGCCCCCGATCAGAAGGAAGCACTATTACACTGTTGAACAGAGAGACCCTTGGAATAGTAGTCAGTGGCCGGAAATACAGAGAAACTCAGTAGAAGACACTCTGTACAGGGCAATAATCATTCTACAAAAACTTAATGGTACTCTGCTAGGAAGTGTAGTTTGGGACTTTACTTTTAATATATTCAATAGTTCAGCTATCTACTACAGCGCTTTGATCTGAAATAAGCCGAAAACGCAGTATGTGTGGCGCTTTCATAAATAGGTGCTGGTGTTTATATGTGTCAAGTACCGGCAAACGCAGGCACAAATTAAGCACTGTCTGACTGTGACCACTTTCCTTGCTTGCCTGAAGCACATGATCCCAGGCATTCAACTGAGAAGACATCGTCCCGGAGCTCAGCCATTTCATGACTCGTAATCAAAGCAGATCAGGCCACTCAAACCTCGGATGAAAGGAGTGTAAAGACTGGGACAGTGTTTAGGAGCTGGGAGTCTTTAAGGGAAAGCGATAACCCCCTACTCGCTAGCCCTACTTTAATAGTTGTTAGTTATACTGCTTTACGCTTCTCTCCAGCAACACTTCCCAAGGCGCACTCCGAGAAATACATTCATTGTGTCTTGCAACGCGTCAGATCCTTCAACAAGATTCCAAGGTAATACTCAGAAAACCATGCCGGCTGTATGTTAAAATCCCGAGTTGACTCAGCCTCTCATCCTGCCCATGTCGAACCATTTTAAGTTTGCTGCAGATATTTAATGACCCGCAGCAGGTGACTAGCTTATCTAGGATGGACGTTACGAAGACGAATGTCAACCTGACACTCTGCTCTGCTGACAAAACCGACCCTCTGAATGAAAACCGAGGAACTTGTTTTATACCACCAGGGGGGATGACTTAATTTTGTCAATACAAGTTCATTTAACAGGTAAGTCCTATTGTTCGTTTGTGTGGGATAAAACACTCAGAGCCGGGTAATTTAGGGCTCCGTGCATTTATTCCTCACATTTATGTAATCAAACTATATTCAAGGTCTTTTTTATGCTAACTGTACTCATTTGGCTGCCATCTTCTTTCTTGTCAGCAGCCTGACCGTGAATAGGACTCAGCCACTCAAAGTGTCTCTTTATAAAATGCACTGAAAGTGTAACTTTTTTTTACCTCTGCAACTGTCTTACCACTGCTTGTTAGTTAGAATCGTTTTTTGTGTATACTAAGAACCTGTGACATTACAGACACTAATGGAATCTGGCCATGGACATGCTGTGCTTTGGGATGGAAGAAAGTCTCTGTACCAAGCAGACCAGACCTTGCTTCTTTCAAATGTCCATGGTGGGGCCCTGGGAAGGTTACCTGCTCCCAGGAGACAGCACATCCTCATTGGCTCAACCAGGTGACATGGGTGGGACAAGCTCCCAGAACCTTCTATTCTGTAGGACTTGTGTGTTTCTTAAAATAATGCAACCAATCTTGGCCTTGATTCTCTAACGATTTCACAACCCATGGTGTTGAGCTTTATGCTTGAACATCTGTACCCCTCCCCCACCTTGGTACACCTTCTTTCCAACTTCCCCTTGCTACTTTCAATGCTTTTTAGACTAGGGAAGATCCTCTAAGGAACCAATCTATTTTCTGTTTTGTGCTTTTTATCTTGTCCTATTTAGCATCTTCTCACTTTATAATCTACAATTTGGACTACATGATAGGTATGCATGTTTTCATCAAACATTGAGTTACTGATTGATTGCTGTGTAACTTGATTACATTTGCTAATCAACCTTCATGGTTTGTACACCATCCTCTCTTTTGCTTTTGTGGAGCCAATGCAGCTTCACTGTAATTGACTTTTGGTGCTGATGCTAGCTTCTTTCATACACGTTCAGTCAATAATATAAAAAAGGTTCATACGACCAGTTGGGAAACCTAATAGATGCCTACCCTAAAAAAGTAAGATACACAAAAGTGCACTCGACCAGACTTAAAGCTCCCTTTCAACACCTCCTTGTGCCTTTCCGTATTTCTGTCTCCTCTCCTGGGCTGTGTGTCAGAATATTGAGCAAATATTGAACATGGACTATTCAGGTATTCCCTTTATTCCTTCACTCATGGTCTCTGCCCATCATGAGAGACATAAGTACTCTCTTCTGCAGCCCTAACCAACCCTCTGACAGCGTCTGTTTAACCTCTCCCTTCCTCTCTGCAATAATGCGCACTAACCTTATATATGGCACTGAGGCACTTTACCTATGGGCAGCTGTGTGTGCCTAGAAGTGTCTCCTGCAGGCAGGTTTGAGAGCTTATCTCATGGTAAACCACACTTTCGTGCTTTTGCAACATGGCGTAATGCATGCCTTCATGGGTGTCCGCAGACATTTTTCCAGGGGGGGGGCAAAATGTTAACGTCATCACCATCCTCCGACATGATGTGTGCCAGGTGGGGCACAAGAAACACTGGGGCGCAGAACTGGGATAGACTCAATTAAATGTCAAGAATCTAGGACATGTGACTGACCCTGCCACAGGCCAATAAACACCACCTGTAGTGAAAATGCTAACTTTCTGACAAGGTGCTTTATCTCTGTCTGCTAGGTGTGCAGACTTCCGGGTCCTCGATCCAACACCAATCAAGGCTGTCTTCAGCACGATTCGATTTTTATCAGAATACTTTAAAACAGCCTATGATTAAAGCACCAGATTAAATATACTGTATGCACAGTGTATTTTAGGGATTATTTGTAGCACACATATTTACCAATATTGGCTTCTTGGTGCTAGAATTCATGATACCTTTTATCCAAAGTTAAAGCTCAACGTCAAAGTTAGTAATAAATAATGCATCAATCACACATGCTAGTGATTCACCGATGGGTGCTCCCTTTACTAGAATTCCCCGGGCATTGCTAAATTTTACACACATTCAATTAATTGATACAAAATAAAATGTATAGGTCCAAATGTTGGCTATATTTTTTAAAAGAAACTTAGAGTCCCTCTACTGTAGTCAATGACAAACTGACAACGTGCCCACGTTTAGGGAAACAATAATGGCCAGGTCCTTTATGCGGAAGCCCGGCACCATAAATGTGTGGCACACGTGCCTCCGCTGCGGGCGCCGCATCACAGGTCCAGGGATGCTGAGTCTTACACAGTGGTCGAAGTGGGTGAAAAAAGTAGGGGAACAGTGGGCGGAGAATCAAAGGGAGGGAATAACCCAAGGATTGGATCTGTGGGTGGAGCCAGAGGTGTGGCCAGAATGCGCAGACATCCCAATTTTTAGTATTTGTTTGGCATATCACTGCCCAGTTTAATCAACCAATGGATACACATGATTATTTAAGGTTATAATGAGTTATTGACATTAAAATAATTTCACAAAGTGGGATATGCTCCTAATCACAGAATGTACCAAATACGATAAAATGTGGAAACACAAGCCATTTGTCTCCGAGCCATGGAGTTTCTGTCATCAGCACTACTCCCTTTTTCCACAACAGCCGTTCCAACATGAATGGCAAAATATCCTAGTTTGCAAATGTTTTCTCTAAAATTATAGCTCTGCCATATTTGCCTCATTATGCAATCCGCTGCATGCGATCCGCTGCATGATCTGACAATTTAAACTAATAAATTGTTTGTAGCTCAAACATATCAAAAGTTAATATAAAATGTGACTTGTGTTGCTGCGGAGTGGATGGCCTATTGTGAAGGTTGACTGGTCACCTTTCTCACTGCTGCGTTTGTATGTTACACTGGTACTAATAAGGCAAAATCTTTCCAGAGACTGTTAGCATGTGTACACACGTCAAAATAATAAAATATCTGAGAATATACTGAATTACGCTGCAGCCTTTTTTATGCATAATTTAGTCAACACTATGGCATAATGTTGTCATCCTTTGCTGCATAATTAATTCCAGTGGCCCCACAGCAGGCAGCACATGTTAAAAGTGCTTGTGAATGAAGCCGGGTGACTGTAAGTTTGCGAACTTAGTTTGGTGTGCGTGCAAATCATGCATTGCCAATCCCTGGTGAGTTGCAGCTACTACTGCTGAAACAAGGCCAATAGAGGTACCTATGGGTGAGGCAGACTGGCCTCAAGGGCAGGTCCAGCCATAGCACTGGTGGTGTCCTGTGCCCCAATGACCACCTCTGCCATGGATTCCCTCACTACCCCCCTTTAACTGTGCCCCCCCATGTTTCCATAACCACTCTCTTTAAGTTGCCTTTAATTTGATTTACAGCGCCACTCATACCATTGTAGGGTGTCAGAGCACTTTACATCACACACATTACACAGAGACAATCAATATGTGTGTAAATCACTGTATAGAAAATGTAACATAAGACTAAGGACTACAAGGTGTAGGAGTCACATGACAACCATACTAGTAGCCCGTATAGTTTTATAGTGATTGGTCTGGAGAAACACAATACCTGAAATTTAAAACGTAATACCATGGTTGGGGGTTCTCCTTAATAATCAGAATTGATTTCTGTCCAAAAGAACACTTTTTGGGACATTAGGATAATCAAAGACTGGGGGGAGGGGTGAGGGGGACATAACGCTCTAATTTATACCTTGCAGTTTGTATGCAGCTCTTAGATGACAGTTAATAGCTCACTGTTCTAAGTTAGGATTTTAACTTATAAACTGCAAGTAACAAAAGGATCTCTCTGACAAAAGCAGTAACCCACTCACCTATTTACATTATGTGCACTTTGTTATCTGCATGGCACTTGTTCTTTGCAGCCAGTACATTAAGCCTCTGAGCTACCTTTCCATGAGTCAAAACTTCCACTAGACAAAATTCTGATCTCTCTCTAGGAAGAATATTAATCACCAGAGTCATCATGAAATTTTTATTGTTGCCGAAAATTGCTGGAGGCCAGGAAGGAGGCAGCAAGCACTTTTAAAACCATAATATACTTGCAAACATGATGCCTCCACCTAAAGTCAGCACCCGGTGCGGTCACGCTGGTTGCACCCCCCTAAAGCTGGCCCTTTTCAAGGGTCCTGTGACCTCAGTGACTGTTGTTCTAGGGTGTGCTGCTTCACATGCCTTCCCGCAAGACTGGAGGTGAACTTCAGTATGGATAGTGGTGGACAAGCCTTGAAGGTTAACCTATACTTGTCATGCTAGGGTCCTCCTGCTGGTGCGAAGACACCAGGACTTCTAAGGTGTTGCGAAGCCTTCTAAGGTCTAGCATGTGATTGTGCTCTTGCTGGAAAGTGCTGGTACTCTCTCTTTGAATGTTTTGCAGCAGTGCTCAGAAGTGCAGGTAACCCCCCTCTTAAATTAAAGAAGGGCAGGTACTCTCCGTTTTCAAATAAGTAACTGCAGGTGCTCAATACCAGACAGTATATGTTTATTTAAAGCACTGGCAACATGTATTTATTTATTTATTCATGTTTTAAGAGCACTAACATGACCCCATAGGGTATCAGAGTGCTTCACAGTAAAGGCGTAAAGACTTATTTCTTTAGTACATTTCGCTGGAACGCATTTAACAACTTATAACCCATTAAAAACTGTAACAGTAACTTCACTCAGCAACATAGACTTTTGCACATTCATAGAATGTAGTCCAGAGGAACCATATTGCATATTAGCATGTTAGCACAAAGGAATGCGAGAACCCATACAAAACAGGTGAAATGAGACCTTAGCAAGAGATGCTCATGAGTAGTAGTTAAGCAACAGTTTTAGGTGAATCTTACGAGATTGTTCGGTAAAGGTTACAGTAGGGATTTGCTCATTTGAAAGATCTTGGCTATTTTCTTGAATCTTTCAGAGTTTAGTAACCTTCTGATGCTTGGAGGTAGTGAGTTCCAGATTCTTGGTGCAGCTCCGGAGAATGCTCTGCCATATGTTTTTTCTTCTGGAAAATCAGAGGTTTCAGCACTAGATCTCTGGTGCTCCTAGATGTCTACTACCACCAGAAATCTCCAATTTCTGAGCTAGATACCTGGGTGTATTGAATTGTAGCGCTTTCTGAGTGATACACAGCATTTTGAGTTGAATTCTGGCTTTGCATGGTAGTCAATTCAGCGCCTTCAGGTGAGGAGAGATGTGGTGGAATTTTGTTATAAGCCTTGTTGCTGCATTGAGGCAGGCTTTTAGAGGAGCTGTTGCGATCTTAGGAAGCCCTGAAAGTGTTGTGCATCTGTATTCAGCCCTCTAAATTACTAATGCCCGGACTGACATTTTGAGGTCTGCTGTTTTGATGAATGGTTTTATGTTCCTAATATAGTTCAAGTGAAATTGTGCATGCCAAGCCAACAAGTTGATATGGATTGCATGTTCAGGCTCTGATCTAGTGTAATTCCTAGTGATTTTGTTTATTCCATAATGCTCGGGGTGTCAGTAAGTGTGGTGATCAAATTGGTCCATTCTTTTATAATGGGTGAGCTTTTGGTGGGGGTTATTAGGAGGAAATTCAGATTTTTTCATGTTTAGTTTAAGCTGATTGCTTGTTAACCATAACATTGTCGCCCTGCCTCGTTCATTGTTTTGATGTCCTCCAAAGATGAAATCTTAATGCAAATCTGAGTGTCATCAGAGTACATGTGGAAAGAGATGTTGGCGAGGCGGAGTATATCTGTTAGTGGTTCAACATATGGGTTGAATAGTGAAGGGGAGAGTGGTTGAGCTTTGTAGAACTCCGATCTGAATGGGGGAAAATGCTGACAGGTTTTGATTAATCAGGAATCATTGTGTGCTGTTCCTCAAGAAGGACTTGAACCAATCAAGATCAATCCCCTAAAAACCTATCCTATTTTCAGACGTTCTAGCAACAAAGCGTGGTTAACTGTGTCGAATGCTGATGATAACTCAAGAAGGATTAAAAGGCACAATTTATTCTGCTCCAGAGCGAGCAATGTGTCATCTGCTACGTGTTGTGTTGAAGTTTCAGTACTATGATTTGGTCAAAACCCCGATTGGCAATCATCTAGTAGTTTAAATTTAGAGATGTATTGGCATAATTGTTGATGCACACACTTTTCTATCATTGTTGCTAATATGGAAATGTTGGATACCGGATGAAAGTTGTTGGGGTCTGCGGGATTCTTTGTCATGTTTTTTTATGATGGGAATGCCTTGGCCCATACTTAGACAGTCTGGAAAAGATTCTTGAGACAGGGAAGCATTGAGTATCGATGTCCAACTAGGGATGATAGACTGGGCAATGGAAAACACAAAGTTTGCTGGGAGTGGATCGTTGTAGTGTTTGTTCGGTTTTATGGCTGATATGGTTTTGAAGATATCATTGTGGTGATATAACTTGAAGGTAGGCCTTTGAGCTTCGTTTTTGGGTGCTGACTGAAGGAGTCGTGTTTATTCGATCAGTTGTGAGGCCTCTGATGTAGAAGCTGCAGTCCTGAGCTCACTTTCCATGGAATTGCCTTATGTTGCAAAGAAAGTTGAGAATTCTTCACAGCTAATTTGAGATTTTGTTGTTTCTAGCGCAGTTTTGGCCATTTTGTTTGATTGATATTTTACCAATTCAAAGAGTTTCCGAGGTCTGTTATTAGCTTTCTCCAATTCCATCCTGAAGAATTCTTTTTTTGATTTGAGAATATTTTTGTTGTTGGCATTTCTGTTTTTTCTTAGCAGATTTAGCTGTGGGTATGATGGTATATGTCTCCATTTCTGTTTTGCTAGTTTCAGTGTACTCCTTTCTTTATTTAGTGCTACGCTGAACCATTGATTTTTTTCTTTTTCTGGAATTCATTTTAGTTTTAACAGAGCTATTGATTCCATTATCTCTGACATGTTAGCATTGTTAACGCTCCGTAAGTTCGCTAACATTTGTCATATTTCTGGGAGGGGGAAGATCCTTCCTGCAGAGCGATGCTAGCTTCTCTTTGTCCACTCCCTTTGTGGCCCTTACCCATTGTTTCGGTTTGATTGGATGAATGGGTTTTTTCTTTGTTAGTCCTGGAATTTGGAAATGTATTCTGTGATGATCTGACCATTCATAAGGCATGATTGAGGTTAAATTCATAGCGTTTCCTTTGGAGGTGATTCAGTTTAGCGAGGAGCCTTTAATGTGAGTTGGAAGAGTGCATGCTTTGGCTGGGTTGTGATCTGCTAGGATGTCTTTTATGATCTTGACCTGGATGTTGCTAGGATCGTTCCAGTGGAGGTTGTAGATCCCTAGGAATATGTAATTGGAATGAGGGAAAGAGTTTGCTGTGATGATCTCTTGCCAGGTGGGTGATAAAATGCATGGAACTTGCATATCTGTTTCTCTGTGTTTTTTATGGAAAGTGTGAAGCATTCACACGAGACAAGAGGGTCAAAAAGTAATGGAGTAACCAAGAGATCAGAGCGATGAATGCAATACTCCCCCTCTTCACTTTTAGCCGGTCTAGCCTCACAAAGGTATAGTTTGGTGGCACCAATAGATCCAAACATGGTGAGGATGATTTTGTGAGCTACGTTTCTGTTAAGATTGCTATGTTACTCTTGAGACTCAAGATAAGATTGGTGATGTCGGACGCATGTTTCACTGCTGAGCACCAGTTGATTAGAAGTCCTGTGAGCTGTTTCTGTTTATCCAGGATAGTATCTTGATTCAAGGTGGTTAGCATTATTCTCTTCAGGTTATTCATGTTTAGCTTTCTCTTACTGGGCCTGAATTCTCTGAAGGCATTGACTGGGCCCGAGCTGATTACATTTTCATCACTCTTGTTGGGTAAATTGGTTGATGTCTGAGTCAGCTCATAGGATTGAAGTAGGGTTTGAATTTCCTTATCGGATAGATAATTGGGGTGCTTGCATGTCCGATTATTCTTGATTTTGGAGAGTGAGTTTTCTATGAAGCGCACAATATTCTTCAGATTAAGTATAGCCGTGGTAATGATTTGGAGTAGGTTACTGGAATGTGGATTCAGAGAATCTGGAACTCCTGTTGATGCAGGGGGGATGAGGGATGTGCTCAGGAAACCTGAGGTTTGATTGCATGGTAATGCACTGTCTTTTATATTAGTAACAGTTATCTTAGGAACAGTATTGTTTATGCCTCTTGCTTTTCTTCTACCGTGCGGGGGGGGACCATTGGGATTTTTATTAGATTAGGTGGTGAGCTCCAGCTCTCTGGAGAGTTAGATGTTTAGTGAGCGATGTGTGGAGGTTGGGTGGGATCACTGAAACAATATCGAGGTCAAGAATAATGAGTTACAAAAATATCGAGGTAAAAATATAGAATAACAAAATATCGACCTCCTATCTCCAAACAGGTAAGTACAAAAATATTGAATCAAAAATATCGATGTAAAAAATATAGTTAGTCAAAATATCAAATTTTTTAAAATGCTTTAAATTAATTAAAAATTAATGAAATAATAAATATAATTAACTTAAACATACTTAAAATACTTAAATAACCTTAAAATTAATAAACAATTAATATAAGTAAAAAAAAATAATACAAATTGATTTGTTAATACATATATCTATAAAAATAATATTAATAAAAAAATTACAATATTTTACCATAGGATAGCGGAAGGGTTACATTTACTATAACCACTCCAGTTAATGCAACAGTAGGGAAAGCGTTGTATAGCGTAGGGGTAAAAATTACTAATCCAACTCCAGGGAGTGCAACAGTAGGGAAAGCGTTGGATAGCGTAGGGGTAAAAATTACTATTTCCACTCCAGAGAGTGCAACAGTAGAAAAAGCGCTGGATAGCGTAGGGATAACAATTACTATTCCCACTCCAGGGAGTGCAACAGTAGAGAAAGCGTTCGATAGCGTATGGTAAAAATTACTATTCCCACTCCACAGAGTGCAACAGTAGGGAAAGCGTTGGATAGCGAAGGGGTAAAAATTACTATTCCCACTCCAGAGAGTGCAACAGTAGGGAAAGCGTTGGATAGCGTAGGGGTAAAAATCACTATTCCAACTCCAGAGAGTGCAACAGTAGGGAAAACGTTGGATAGCGGCAGGTTAACATTTATTATTCCCACTCCAAAGAGTGCAACAGTAGGGAAAGCGTTGTATAGCGTAGGAGTAAAAATTACTATTCCCACTCCAGAGAGTGCAACAGTAAGGAAAGCGTTGGATAGCGGGAGAGTTAAAATTACTATTCCCACTCCAGAGAGTGCAATAGTAGGGAAAGTGTTGGATAGCGTAGGGGTAAAAATAACTATTCCCACTCCAGAGAGTGCAACAGTAGGGAAAACGTTGGATAGCGGCAAGGTAACATTTACTATTCCCACTCCAGAGAATTCAACAGTAGGGGAAGCGTTGGATAGCGTAGGGGTAAAAATGACTATTCCCACTCCAGTGAATGCAACAGTAGGGAAAGCGTTGGATAGCGTAGGGATAAAAATTACTATTCCAACTCCAGGGAGTGCAACTGTAGGGAAAGCTTTGGATAGCGTAGGGGTAAAAATTACTATTTCCACTCCAGAGAGTGCAACAGTAGAAAAAGCGTTGGATAGCGTAGGGATAACAATTACTATTCCCACTCCAGGGAGTGCAACAGTAGAGAAAGCGTTCGATAGCGTAGGGTAAAAATTACTATTCCCACTCCACAGAGTGCAACAGTAGGGAAAGCGTTGGATAGCGAAGGGGTAAAAATTACTATTCCCACTCCAGAGAGTGCAACAGTAGGGAAAGCGTTGGATAGCGTAGGGGTAAAAATCACTATTCCAACTCCAGAGAGTGCAACAGTAGGGAAAACGTTGGATAGCGGCAGGTTAACATTTACTATTCCCACTCCAAAGAGTGCAACAGTAGGGAAAGCGTTGTATAGCGTAGGAGTACAAATTACTATTCCCACTCCAGAGAGTGCAACAGTAAGGAAAGCGATGGATAGCGGGAGAGTTAAAATTACAATTCCCACTCCAGAGAGTGCAATAGTAGGGAAAGTGTTGGATAGCGTAGGGGTAAAAATAACTATTCCCACTCCAGAGAGTGCAACAGTAGGGAAAGCGTTGTATAGCGTAGGGGTAAAAATAACTATTCCAACTCCAGAGAGTGCAACAGTAGGGAAAACGTTGGATAGCGGCAGGGTAACATTTACTATTCCCACTCCAGAGAATTCAACAGTAGGGAAAGCGTTGGATAGCGTAGGGGTAAAAATGACTATTCCCACTCCAGTGAATGCAATAGTAGGGAAAGCGTTGGATAGCGTAGGGATAAAAATTACTATTCCAACTCCAGGGAGTGCAACAGTAGGGAAAGCGTTGGATAGCGTAGGGGTAAAAATTACTATTTCCACTCCAGAGAGTGCAACAGTAGAAAAAGCGTTGGATAGCGTAGGGATAACAATTACTATTCCCACTCCAGGGAGTGCAACAGTAGAGAAAGCGTTCGATAGCGTAGGGTAAAAATTACTATTCACACTCCACAGAGTGCAACAGTAGGGAAAGCGTTGGATAGCGAAGGGGTACAAATTACTATTCCCACTCCAGAGAGTGCAACAGTAGGGAAAGCGTTGGATAGCGTAGGGGTAAAAATCACTATTCCAACTCCAGAGAGTGCAACAGTAGGGAAAACGTTGGATAGCGGCAGGTTAACATTTACTATTCCCACTCCAAAGAGTGCAACAGTAGGGAAAGCGTTGTATAGCGTAGGAGTAAAAATTACTATTCCCACTCCAGAGAGTGCAACAGTAAGGAAAGCGTTGGATAGCGGGAGAGTTAAAATTACTATTCCCACTCCAGAGAGTGCAATAGTAGGGAAAGTGTTGGATAGCGTAGGGGTAAAAATAACTATTCCAACTCCAGAGAGTGCAACAGTAGGGAAAACGTTGGATAGCGGCAGGGTAACATTTACTATTCCCACTCCAGAGAATTCAACAGTAGGGTAAGCGTTGGATAGCGCAGGGGTAAAAATTACTATTCCCACTCCAGTGAATGCAACAGTAGGGAAAGCGTTGGATAGCGTAGGGATAAAAATTACTATTCCCACTCCAGAGAGTGCAACAGTAGGGAAAGCGTTGGATAGCGGGAGAGTTAAAATTACTATTCCCACTCCAAAGAGTGCAATAGTAGGGAAAGTGTTGGATAGCGTAGGGGTAAAAATTACTATTCCCACTCCAAAGAGTGCAACAGTAGAGAAAGTATTGGATAGCGTAGGAGTAAAAATTACTATTCCCACTCCAGTGAGTGCAACAGTAGAGAAAGCGTTGGATAGCGGAAGGGTAAAAATGACTATTTCCACTCCAGAGAGTGCAACAGTAGGGAAAGCGTTTGATAGCGGGAGAGTTAAAATTACTGTTCCCACTCCAGAGAGTGCAACAGTAGTGAAAGTGTTGGATAGCGTGGGGGTAAAAATTACTATTCCCACTCCAGTGAGTGCAACAGTAGGGAAAGCGTTGGATTGCGTAGGGGTAAAAATTACTATTCCCACTCCAAAGAGTGCAACAGTAGGGAAAGTGTTGGATAGCGTAGGAGTAAAAATTATTATTCCCACTCCAGTGAGTGCAACAGTAGAGAAAACGTTGGATAGCGCTAGGAATTACAATTACTATTCCCACTCCAGAGAGTGCAACAGTAGGGAAAGCGTTGGATAGCGGTAGAGTTAAAATTACTATTCCCACTCCAAAGAGTGCAACAGTAGAGAAAGCGTTGGATAGCGTAGGGGAAAAATGACTATTCCCACTCCAGAGAGGGCAACAGTAGGGAAAGTGTTGGATAGCGTAGGGGTAAAAATTTACTATTCCCACTCCAAAGAGTGCAACAGTAGGGAAAGCATTGGATAGCGTAGGGGTAAAAATTACTAATTCCACTCCAGTGAGTGCAATAGTAGGGAAAGCGTGGGATAGCGTAGGGGTAAAAATTAAAATTCACACTCCAGAGAGTGCAACATTAGGGAAAGTAAATATTTCATATATGAATAAAAATAAATTAAATATTAATACCAAATACAAATTAAAAGTAATTAACAATTTTATATAATATAATATTTAATAAATAAAAATACAAAAAAATAATTATTACAAACAATGACCTATCAATACAAATTATTTACCAATTAACAATTAATTAATTAACAATTAAAAAAGTATTAAAAATTACAACAAAACAAAAACAATAAATAACAATATTTAAATATTTACAATTAAATTACTTCAATTAATTCCAAATAATTACCAATAAATAAATTTAAAAATGTAATTAATTATAATTAAATTACTTCCCACCATATTCCCCTATAAACCCACAACCTGCTACAGAAAATACATTAATAAAATTAACATATTTATCAATTAATCAATTAATTAAAATAATTACCAATTATATTTTAGTTAATTACCAATTAATTATTAATTAACAATTAATTCAAAATAAATACCAATAAATAAATTAACATATTTAATTAATTTTAATTAAATTACTTCCCACCCTGTTCCCCTATAAACCCACAACCTGCTACAGAATTTTATTACGCAAAAATGATATACCATAAAATTAATTAATTAAAATAAATTATAAAATAGATATACACTTTTCGCACATATACTAACATAAAAAATACTTTAAAAAAATTAAGATTAACTTACCTCAAATTCGATATTTTTTTTGTCTATATTCTGTCCATTCTATATTTTTGTTGTCTATATTCTGTCATTCTATATTTTTGATGTCTATATTCTGTCATTCTATATTTTTGTTGTCTATATTCTGTCCATTCAATATTTTGTCCATTCAATATTTTTGATTCGATATTAATGCTATTCTATTCGATATTTTTGTAGTCTATATTCTGTCCATTCGATATTGTGTCCATTCTATATTTTAACTCGATATTAATGTAACTCGATATTAAAAACTCGATATTTTGAGTGTACACCGTTGGGTGGATGTAGTCGAATAATTTGTTTTGTGGTATAGAGGGCTGTCTCGTCTTTCCTCTGACTATTTCTTGGGGATTGTGACTATTAGCTCTGAGCTTGGAGGCCGTAGTTATCAATTGTGTGGGAATTTGTCTTTTGTTATGAGTTGGTGTTGAAGGGTTCATTGTGACTGTGGGTGTCTTGTCATCTAAGTGTGAAGAGCCCATGTCCGGTGCTGATGAGTTTCTTGAGGAGAGATTTGACCTCTGAGGATCTTGTGACTTCCTATGGACAGCTCCAGGTGCAACTCATTTGCGTTGTGCATTTGAATGCGAGCAGGGAATTTGTTGGTTTCTCGGGTGAGTGATGTTATAAACTTGGTCTTTCAGAGTGGTGAAGTATTAATTAAATGTGTTTAGATTCTTGCCTTTTGCTTGAATAAGTACAGTAGCATTTTTGTAGATTGGTATAATTAGTACAGCTCCCAGTCTATGCGAGGGAGCGATTGATAGCATAATGCCACATGGAATGTTTTTGTTTCTTGGGTGTTCTATAGCTTTGTTATGGTTTCACTCCATTTTGCCGGCTTTCTTGTGAAGAATATTAGGTCATTAACTTAGATACATTTTTATGTTGAAGTGTGGGTCTGATATCAGTGTTTCAATGTTGTTTTTCAGTAAATTGTGTTTAAAAGCTTTGGCTGCATTCCTGGAGATGTTGGCTGGGGGCATATTATATTGTAAGTACAGTACTCATCCTGCTGATTTCAACTCTCCAACATGACACTGAGTTTTGTATTACTCTTTTGTCAGTGTATTACTTTTTATTGTATTTAACTATTTATATGTCCTTTTTAAATTAATAAAGATATTATATCTTAACAATAAGACGTGAGGAAGAAAGTTCCTGTACGCTTTCTCATAAAGCCAATGTTTATTTATCTGCGAGGACTGCAGAAAGAAGTTTTGCTGTGAGATCCTATTTTTTTTTACATTGAATCTGATTTGCCTTTAATTAATACAAATGTATAGGCAGGTATATGGCACACAATGGTCCAGCACACTAAGGGGGTCATTAGGATGGCGGGCGGACTTTGCCCGCCCACCATCCTGACGGGGATTGGGACCGCCTGCCATAAGGGTGGGGGTCCCGTGGGTGGTATTAGGATGCGGGCGCCACATTGGCGGCCGCATCCTGCATTTATAACATTGTGGCGGGCGGTGCTCTCTGCACTGCCCGCCACAATGCCATAAATGCATGTATGCATTTGCATACACAATGCGGCAGGCACCGCGCTGTGCCTATCGCATTGTATATGCAAATGTAGGGGGATACCACAGGTACCCCCCGTGTGCACCCCCCACCCCTCCTTCACTTTGGGGGCCCGCAGGGGCCCCCAAAGTGAAGACCGCATGCCTTTCCGTGGCGGCATTGCCGCCACGGAAAGGCATTGTAAAATGCCCATCATAATATGGCTGGCGGTGTCTGATAGACACCGCCACCATATTATTCCTTTTCTGCCCCGGCCGCAAGGCGACCCGGGCGGAAAAGCGGCGGATGGTCTTTCCGTCCACCAAGGTCCCCCCCGCCATACTAATATGGCGGGGGCAAAAACGATTGAGGATGTCGGGCGGATTGCCCCCGCCTAGCTGGCGGTGGCTACCGCCAGCCTGGCGGGGGCGATCCGCCCGACATCCTAATGGGCCCCTAATTTTGTAAGTACATTCAAGTATTTCAACAAATAATGACAGAAAAACTTGTTTTTGTTCAGATTGATGAAGACAGCAATTCAGTGGAGTTGTTTGCAGTTCACTCTTTATTTCATTACTAGAAGCCCGTCCCGACGTTGTCCGGGTATGAATTAGAATGTGTGTAATGTGTGTATTTGGCAAGGGCAATTTATTTTAAAATATCGCGGTAGACAACATTTTTTGTTTCATTAGAATCGGGACGGATAAGGCCCAGCTGCAGCCCTGGTTGATGTTAGCAGGCGCGTGTAAATGGTGTAGTGATCCACCGCCTGAGCCCGGCTACAGCCCTGGTTGATGTTAGCAGGCGCGTGTAATGTCGTTGAATGAGAGAGTTATCAACCGCGGGTAAATCTGTTTAATGAGAGAGTTGAGTAACAGCGAGTAGGAGAGGCTGCAGTAATTGTCCCCGCAGACACGCTCATTTGGGTGTTCCCCCGCTTGAGGCCCAGATGCAGGCCTGTTTGATGTTAGCAGACGCGTGTTCCCCCACTTGAGGCCCAGCCGCAGCCCTGGTTGATGTTATCAGGTGCGTGTAATTAGTGTACTGATCCGCCGCCTGAGCCCGGCTAGAGCCCTGGGTGATGGTAGCAGGCGCGTGTCATTTCATTGAATGAGGGAGTTCAGTAACAGCGCGCTGGAGAGGCTGCAGTAACGTTACTTACCACGCCTCAAGCTGAACGCGTTTGTCACGCCCCCAGCACACGGCCACAGCAGATGATCTTCTGATTAATGTACGACCCACATGGAATGAAAGGCGGAGCGTAGCACACGCCCCCAGCGTTTCTCACGCCCCCAGCGTGCCCCTTGATGCTCCGCAATTGCGTTCACAAGGCATGAAGGCCGGACACACGCCCCCAGCGTGTCACGCCCCCAGCGTGTCACGCCCCCAGCGTGTCACGCCCCCAGCGTGTCACGCCCCCAGCGTGTCCCTTGATGCTGAGCAGTAACATAATTGGCGCTTGTATGTGCGACTCACATGGCATGAAGGACGGACACACTCCCTCAGCGTGTGTGTCACGCCCCCAGCATTTGTCACGCCCCCAGCACACGCCCACAGCCCACGATATGATGGCCGTGCCACACGCCCCCAGCGTTAGTCACACCCCCAGCCCACGCCCACAGCACAACGCAGACAAGCCCACAAGGGACTACTTTGCTGGCACGGTTCTTTTACCTTTTAAATGTATATGGTGGCCGTCTGCATAGCCTATGTCCTTCTGCTGCAACTGCCCTTTCCAACGCTGTATTGGGTGTTGTGATTGGTGCTGTGGTTCCTGAGATTATCCGCCTCAAAGGTTTGGGCTCCCTCTTTATGATATTAGTATGGATTTTTCTTCAAATAAAAAAACTGTAGCCGTAGCCAACGTGTTTCGTCCTTCACGGACTTCTTCAGGCCAGAAAAAGAATAATGATTGAATTAGGTCTTTAGCAAGTGTTATAAGTCTCTCCCCAATGGCGTCCAACTTGAATTTAGTTTGCCTTGTAAATTCTCTGTATTTTCTTCTTTATAATTATGTAAATTCTCAATGATGCTGCAGAAATGGTCCTCCTGTGATACAGGAGTACCTTTTCTGCAGCTTCATTGAGAATTTACATAATTAAAAAGAAGAAAGGACAGAGAATTTAGAAGGCAATCTGAATTCAAGTTGGACGCCATTGGGGAGAGACTTCTAACACTTGCTAAAGACCTAACTTAATCATTATTCTTTTTCTGCCCTGAACAAATCCGTGAAGGACGAAACGCGTTGGCTACGGCTACAGTTCTTTTATTTGAAGAAAAATAAAGAAATAAAGAGTGAACTGCAAAACAACTCCACTGAATTGCTGTCTTCATCAACCTGAACAAAAACACGTTTTTCTGTCATTATTTGTTGAAATACTTGAATGTACTTATAACATTAGTGTGCTGGACCATTGTGTGCCATAAAGTTGTGAGAAAGACTTTTGTCTTAGGAGATTTAGGGGCTTGTGAATCTCCGGTCCGTGGTACCTAAAAATTTACACTAAACAGTACTAAGGATAGGTGCAATTGTGTTTGACCCCATTCCCCGTTCTCTTTTTGCAAGAATGTATAGGCAGTGCGGCCTTAGTATCTGAATACGGGCACTGCTGAGTATGAACTAATGGAAACTGAATCACTCTTAAACTACCAAGACAGAATTCGAGTGCTGTTCTGCAGCCTTAAAGTGTGGGAAATTCATGTGCAACTCCTCATAACTGAATTGCTACGACTGACAAAACAACATGGCCCTGGCATGCAGGTGAGTATTTGTCTACAAGAAAAATCTCTCTTCAATTTTTGGATTGTTTCCCTTGGTATGTGTATATTTTGTTTTTGTGGGGGTGGGACATCCTTTTATTCTTGTTGTGATTGAGGGTCCTGAGTGAATTCTTCTTCTGACTGTACTAAAATCATCACCAATAAAAAGTAACTAATTTCTGGCTTTTATTCCTTACATACTTTTCATTTGATAGTAAGAGGATTGCTCAAAAGGCCGAAAGGATTGGTCAAGGATTGCTCAAAAGTGTCAAACAACAGCACAATGTGTATTTCACCAACAATCTAGAGTCATTGTGGAAAAGCTGCAGACAACAACTTGTGTCGATCTACTGGCAGTAAGTAATTAATTAACTATTCTTTGCTGCTGGAATAAAAATTAATATTTTAAGCTGAGTTTGCAATTCATGTACAACTAACATCTTCACAGCAAACCGAAAAGGCTGGACTCCAGGGAGTTGTTTATAGTGATTTAATTATTATTCACAATGTGTGATTTAAAAAAAAAAAGTCATTTATGAGTAGAACTGTAACAATTTTTGAGACGCTACAGCCACAGCATAGAGCAGTAACAGGAGTTGGACTGCAGTGTCAATATTCACTTCATAAAGATTTCTTGAATACTCTTTTTCAATGACAATGTGAATGTCTTTTGCTTAATATAGTTATTCGGAGTGGAAAAGCAGATTCATTCTAGTGAATCCACTGAGATGGACTACGAAATACCTAATTAGCAAAAAACATAATTTAACATTTAAATAATTCTCGGTACGTTGCTAGTATATCACAGGACATTTCTTTAAAGTTCAAAAAGTAAGTTTATTAGGAAAACAAGGAATAAAGTACAGTATGGGGGGGTGAAGGAAAGGAAAAAACAAATGAAAAAATAAAAGTTAAAAGTATCATGTAAACATATCAAGGTTGGAATGAAAATGCATTAAGAACAAGAACATATCCAAAAAGAATTACAATGCATGTAACAGCCATATAACAACATAACATTGACCGCAGTATTAGAACATATTATATAATATTAATATCCAAGATAAGGAATGTCATTGAGGCTGAGCAACTTCTTGTTGAGCAGGAGTTAAAAAAAGAGAGTTTAGCACTACAATCAATGAACGATGTAATAGGTGACCATACAATAGAGCACTTCATGGCTAGATAGATGGGATGAACACAAGCTGTATCCAATCTGTGATCTGTTGAAAAGCAATTGCAAGCAATATGTCAACGCTCTTGGTGCTGGAGGTATGATTTTCCCAGGTAGGAGATAAACTACCTAAAAATAGATGTGTAACAGAGAAATGGAAATTGGAATTAAAGATATTAATTTGATCCCAAACAGAAGTCCAGAAGTTAAGTAGGTGAGGGCAAGTGAAAAGTAGGTGTTTTAAATCAGCTAGTGGGGAGGAGCGGGACCAACAAGTGTCTGGTACTGTAACATGCCATTTATCTACTATGACCAGGTGTATCAAAAGCCTGTTCTAGACAAAAAATAACGTTTGCGTTACAATTATCCCTGCTCTAGAAGTTTTCCTAATTTTTGACCATATTCTAGTTTCACAGAGAAGAAGGACAACCAATTCCAAGATTATCCTCCCAAGACAATTCAACTATGGTCTTTGATCTAACGAGCGGTGAGGATCGTATTTGGGTATAAATATTGGAAGCTTTAGGAAATGAAATAAGAATGGGCAATACATTATTGACCACAGGAGTTGTTGGGTGTGTTTTAAAATTAATGTATGCAGTTAGGAGATCCTGAGAGAGTAAGTAATATTTGGACTGGAAGGAAAGGGGTAAATGAAAAAGACGACTAGCCTCAGAAAGAGATAATGTATTATTTTGAGAAAACAAGTGATGTGTCCAAAGCAAACCCCTGTTTCTCCAGGATTTCCAGTAAATAGGTTTCCTGACAATTAAAATAGATGTGTTATGCCATAAAGAAGAGTTAATAAAGGACTCTCCATCGGTCGGAGATGGGGATGGAGAAAAACCCAGGAGTTTACTTGTGTATTTAAGAATAGGAGTAGATAAAGATGGTGGTCTTTGGGTGAAGGAAAGACATTTCTTAAAAGAGAAAGGAGATAGAAAGGAGAAAGGAGATAGAAATGAAAGTTCAAGTACTACCCACAAAGGACATCCCAGTGAAGAATCATAAAGCCATCTCAAAGCTTGGCGAAGTAGGAAACATCTATGATAAGTGGGGAAATCAGGATAGTTAACTCCACCCTCTGCTATAGTTTTAGTTAAACGCATCAGGGACATGTGAGGTGGCTTTTTTCTCCACAGAAAAGAAGATAAGTTAGAGTTAATTTTTGTTAAGACTTTTCAAGGAATGGGGATAGGAATATTGGAAATGGTGAATAAAACTAGAGGAGCCAGCATTATCTTGATGGTATCCAAACAACCCCACCAAGAGAGATATAGCTGGTGCCGTTTAGTGGTTAGAGAGGAAATCTTTTGTAAACATTTCTCCATACAGAGAGTTAGCATTGTTGAAATTAAAGGAGTAAAAAAAGACCCACATATTTAATGTGATGTGGGTTCCAAGCAATGTTAGAAGAGCTAAAATCTTCTTTGAAAGTATATTTAGTGAGAGGCAGTATTTCGTATTTATCGCGATTAGGTTTATAGCCAGAGACAGAGGCAAAAAGTTCCACTTCATGTAAGAAAGCAGGGACAGAAGTTTGAGGATCAGAAAGAAATAATAAGATGTCATCAGCATAAGCTGATATCTTAAATTGGGTGTCTTTCGTGTTAAAACCCTTTATATCGACATTTTGATGAATCTTGGACAAAAAAGGTTCCAGGGTAAGATTAAAAAGGAACTGAGAGAATGGGCAACCCTGACATACCCCTCTTTTTAACTCAAAATAGGGAGATGAAGTAACATTCACAAAAACGGCATCTCTTGGGTTAGAATATAGGATAATAATTAAAGAAATAATTTAAGAGCCAAAACCTCGTTCTGACTGCCACAGAACTTTGCACTTGATTTCATCATATATAACTAGGCACTGTCCTTTGATTCTTTATTAAATTGTAATTTTACCTTAATAAGCTGTGAGAGACAATTCTTGGATTTTGAGGCATAATAGGAGTGTTCTAGCCTTTTTATGTCAGCCAAAAGATCACTGGTAACCTTACAGGCATTTCTACGTTTCTTGGAAACAAAACCAATAATGAAGTCTCTAGCCGCTGCTTTGAATGCATCCCGAACAACGGTAAAATGAAGGTTATCTGTTTGATTAACAGAAAAATACTCATTAAAAAAGGAAACAAAAGACGGTAAACTTTTTTGTCAAGAAGAAGTGAGGTATTAAATCTCCATCCTCTAGGTAAGTTAGATTTTAAAACTAAATCCAATTGAACGGAAATAGGAGCATGGTCTGATATCAGAATAGAGCCAATGTCAATGATTCTTAAAGTTTGGGATATACTATGTGAAACAAAAAAATAATCTAATCTGGATTGAGTTTGATGGGCTGGGTGGGGGGGGGAATTAAATTCCCTTGTGGTGAGGTTACAAATTCTCCAGGAATCAATGAGTTTATATTGCTGAATGGTTTGAATTAATCATTTATGTGCTTTATGAGGTTTGAAAGAAACCAGTGAACTGCGATCTGTGAAGGGATCCATCACTTGATTGCAATCACCAGCGAGGATAAAGTTGTCGTCAATACAAGAGGAAATTTGCTGAGATAAAGAAGACCAAAACATTAAATCTTCATTAGTGGGCGCATAACCATTAAACAAAGATAGCTGAACACCTCCCACTTGTATTTTAGTAAATAATCATCTACCCTCCTCATCAAACTGTTGAGAAAGCAAATTAATGTTTAACCTCTGGCGACATTGGCGGAGTCCTATGGGGCCCGGATCGTCTCTTATGCTGACGACACTCAGCTCCTCTTCACCTGTCGTAAGGGTGAAGAGTTTGATGGCGAAGGGATCCGCGAGTGCCTTGGGGCTGTTTTTAGCTGGTTTTCACAAAACAGCCTCAAGTGCAACTCGGATAAGTCCGAGATACTATTCTTCGGATGCCCCTCTGAACCAGATTGGCGAGGCTGGTGGCCTGTAGACAAGTTCCCTCCCACACAGTCATCTAAGTGGGCTAAGAACCTGGGAGTCAAAATCGACAATGAGCTGTCGCTCAAATCCCAGGTGTCCACCCTTACGGGAACCTGTTTCGGGATCCTCAGAATGTTGCGCAAGTTTTTCCCCTTACTTTCGGAGCAACATCGGAGGATTACCGTTCAGGCCCTCATAGGGTCCAGATTGGACTATGCTAACGCTCTTTATCTGGGCCTGCCTGAATACCTCCTCCAACGCCTGCAGATCACCCAGAACGCTGCTGCGCGTGCCATCTTTGGCCTTCATCGTCGGACTAGTGCCTCTCATCTTCTTGCATCCCTTCACTGGCTCCCGGTGCGGAAGAGGATACTGTTTAAGACCATGACTCTTGCCCACAAGGCCTTATATGGCACTGGTGCCAAGTATCTTCAGAGGAGGCTGGACTTTTATCGACCGGCACGCTCCCTTAGGTCAGAAACTTTGGCCTTGGCTCGGGTTCCACGTATCAAAAAGGCTCGGCTAGGCGGCCGGTCTTTTAGCTTTCTCGCTCCTAAGCTTTGGAACTCATTGCCGTTGTCTCTGCGGAGCACTTCTAATTTGCTTATTTTCAGGAAAAACTTGAAAACTTGGCTATTTGCCGGATAATTCTCCCCTCTGTGGCCCCTTTTTTTGTTACTGTTATGTTTTCTGCCCCCCTTTTGGTTTGGAGCTCAAAGCGCCGGGACACTCCTTTGGAGTAGCCGTTGCGCTATATAAGCCCTAATTTAACATAACATAACATAACATTTGTGACAAAGGGTATTAACTCCATTACGTTTTACCATCACCTGGAGAAAAAAACATTCCCAACCCATCCCTTCTTCAACTTTAAAGATTCTGTAGCATTTAAATGGGATTCCTCTAAGCAAACAATATCTGCTCCTAACTTGGATAAATGTGTTAATACACATGGTCAATTGATAGGAGAGTTCAGACCTCTGACATTCCGTGAAATGATTTTCAAAGACATAAAAGCAATATTAAGATAGCAAGAAAAAGAGTCCTTCAAAGCACAGAAGGTAACATTTATAACATTCCAACTATAATCTTCCTCCATCCCACATCCCATCAGCCAAAGCTTTTACTTGTGGCGTGCCCCAAGGGTCGGCACTCGGTTCGGTTGTTCATTCACTGTTAAGACAGCTGCACTGTGGAACACCATGCCAATACATATCAGGAAAGCCAAGACAGAGAGATTGTTTAGGAAGGCTCTGAAAACTTGGGTATTTAACCTTCCATGAATCTCCTAGCCTCCCTCTCCTGCTGCTGCTAGCGCCGGCAAACCCCTGTCGGGGGTAGCCGCGCGCTTTATAAGTGACAATAATATTAATAATAAGATCATAAAATGTATTGATAAAGAAAAGTTGAGAATGATGGATAAAACAGAGAGCAAGAGAAAAGAAGCCAAGAAAAATAGGTAGGGAAAGACTTAGGTAAAAAAGTGAAATACAACAAGAAGAATAAGAAAGAAGAAAAGAAAAGAGAAGCTGGAAAAAGGTCATGAAAATGGGAAAGACAATAGAGAGAGTAAAAATAGGAAGAACAGTAGAAAAGAAAAACAGAGCAAAGTAGACAAACATGTGGGATCATATCATTGAGCTGAAAGAAGGAGAAAGAGAAGGAAAGAAAAACAAATAATACAGGGATAGAAAACGGGAAAAAAAGAAGGAGGGAAAAAAGAGAATAACAGTGAAAAAGATGCAACGTACCTAATTTAAAAGACATCACAAAGGAGTGGGAGAGTTGAAGCCACAAATGGCGCATTCAGACCCAACAAAACAGGGGACGAGAACAAAGCTCGGGAAGTCAAATAGGGTGAGGGGACAAAGCAAATGCGAACCTCAAGGAACCTGTAAAGAAGGGAGGGAAGAGAAAAAAGACAAACATTTTCATCATAACAAGGAAACAGAACAAACAAAATATGACGACAGAACAGCAAACAAGTAGTGTACGTTAAATATTCATCATAACAAGGAAACAGAAAAAAACAAAAAATGACAACAGAACAGCAAACAAATAATATAGATTGAAGTATTAGACATTAAAGCCTAGGAACAGTAAAACCAGGAAGAAAAAAACATTGCAATGTACAAAAGAACCAGTTTAAGTAATGCAGGAGGATGAAGCGCCAGACATGTCCATAAAGTCAGTTTTATTAAAATTTATGAAGCTTTGCAATTTCATAGGATCTCCAAAGGTTGTCATTTTGTTGTATGTAACCTTGAAAAGGCAGGGATGAAAAAGGCCATATCTAGCACCCATATCTCGTAAAGCAGGTCTCATGTTCGGGAATTCTTTATGCTTGTCTGCTGTGGACTTAGCATAATCTTGAGCAAAGAATATTGTACAAGAGATATGTTGGATGGATTTAGCTGCTGATAACACCTTGAGAAGATCCATGTAGTCGAGCAAACACATAATGACCCCTCTTGGTCTCTGAGAAGAGGAGGTATCCATGCGTTGATGACCAAGTCTGTGGGCACATTGGATATTGAGTGTAGTTTCTTCAGGTAGGTGTAACAACTTAGGAAGAAAATATTTGAAGAAAGATAAGGGGTCCGACCCCTCTAAGTTTCCAGGCAAACCATAAATGCGAAGATTATTTCTTCTATTTTCCAAATCTTCGACCTGCAGTGCTGTAACTTGAGATTGAAGAATTTTAACTTTCTCCGTTGTGTGAGTGAAGGAAGAGACACTCTGCTCCACCGTAGTGAGTCGTCCATTCATCTGCGACCAATTCTCTGTTAAAAATTGCAACTTGATAGAAGTGTCTTCCATAAAGGGGCAAAGAGCCTTTATCTCTTCCAATAATACTTCAAAAGATACAGGTGAGGAAGCTTTTGACGGAGAACATGGGTCTTTTTTCCTTATTTTATTAGTAACTTTGCCAGCTGTGGAAGTACCTGCATTGAAAGAAAGAAGAAGAAGTTTTGGGAGCAGATGCCAACGAATCTACCATCTTGGAGAATTCAGAGAAGATTCTAGAGTTTTTAATAAACGTATTTGTGGTACATAGCGCAGAAGAGCCTATTTTTTTCAATCTTCCCATAAGATAGATACAATATGACATGTTAAGGCTCAGTATTACAATATGCCAGGGAAATCAAAATCACACTTTTGTGAGAAGGTATTGATGCGTAAATAGTATTAGAAGTCAGCTCCAGCAATACAAGCAGTGGAAAAATGACAGGAAATGAGGAAGTATCTAAAAAAGCTGTCACAATTTCAAAAACACAGAAGCCTAAGGCTGGAACTCCTCTATTGGTGAGCGTCGGTATTTAAAGCATATCTGCTTAAAGTAAAGAACTTACTGCTAATAAAATGCCTAATACCATTTGACATCTGCACTGTAAAGATCATCAATTGTATTTTTAGTTATCAATGTATAGAAAGCCAGCAAGGGATTTGAAAACACAGCAGGTGTGCATGCAACTCACAGGTTTCCACCAAAACCAATATTTGTTCAAGGCACAGTAACAGTAGTTTGACATATTGTCCAGTTAAAATGTGCCGCAAGGAGCAACATCACCCAGCCCAAAGGTTTTAGGTAGTCCGGTTTCTATGGCAGGTTGCCAGCTAGAGCACACTCTGACAGAAAAAGGATGGTAAATAACTGTATGCAGCAATGTAAGCAGAGTCATAAGCAAGTAATGATCATCTCCTCAACTACTGGGACCTCATTATAAGGATGCCTCAGGTGCCCAAACGGTATGTGGCAATGTAAGCAAAAGTCATATGTAAAGAGTGGTCGTCTGAAGTCTCCTCAAGTATTGGAACCACATTGTAGAGGATGCTTCAAGTGCCAAAACAAGGAAATGCCATAAGTTTAAAGGGCACCATAAAATTGACACCGGAGCTTCTAGTGACGAGAAAAGCGGTGGAACCAAAATGGCGGTCGCGCTCAGCATATCTGAAGCGCCGAGCACGACAGGCTGAATTCAAATGAAAGTGAGCATCTGGGAGAGCTGGAAAATGAACAGTTCAGGTCCACATGCCTTTTGACGGCTGATATCCCTAACCAATTTAAGGTTGCGGGCAGCAAAATGGTGGAGGTCTCAGCCCGTTCCACAGAGCTCTACGGGAACGCCGCTATTTGTGTCAGGCGAACACCATGCCCACCACAGGACATTTCTGAATACATACCTTTACAAGCATTGGCACCTGTGCCAACAGGGTCTTTCATTGAACTGAAAGTTTGGTGGTTACAAACCTGGTGCCCTGCAAGTCTTAACTTCAAACCCCAGCACGGCTGACTCTCCACCTTTTCGAGATTGGTGAATTTGAGTACCAATAATTGCTTAATAACTACAAAAGTATTTTGCAGTGCTTACAAATAGCAAAATGAGGTAAAAAGCATTATATTCTAAATACCTTTTAATATGAGATTAATGTGCACCTGCAAACAACTTCTGGTCTCCCTGAACTAGTACATATGCTTGGGATCATTCCTCCCCAGGTGCTTTGCTTTTGCAGTTCCAGGAATCCCAAGATTAACAGTTCTGTCTTCTTTGGCAGCGCTATATTGAAATATGACATTTACTCAAAAGGGAAAGTGCAACAGAAGAATCGAATCCAAAACCTGCCTAGAGCATTGGTATCACCTATGATGGTATTTCCCCAAATGACTGTTGCACCTAATTACAAGTTCTCCACCTGAAAATGGGACCTAATGTGAATACAATGCTCTTTGCAACTAGTTTTCCTGTCGGATTTTCCAATTTCGATGCCATTCTGCCTAATCAAAGTTCCAATGATCCTTAATTGAAAGAGTATTTTTGAGAAAACACACACTCACATATGGTGTGCATGTGTGGTTATGTGTGTCTGTGTGTGTGTCTGTGCATGCTCATGTGTGTGTAAACTTTAAGAACATTTCAAGGGCCTGGCAGCTCCAAAGAGATTGTTTTTGGACCTTCGTCCGATTAACATTTTTCTGAAATGGGCCATTAACCCTTTCATAAATGGCTATGGTTGCACACATGAACACACACTGGCATCCCTCTTTGAATGGCCTTTCAACCCAAAACATACTGGATTTCCCATTTATTGTGTTCTTTGCGACCCACAGAAGACTCAGACACCACAGTTGAAGGTAATCTTATCTTTATTCATACCAGTGCTCTTCTAGTCTGCTTCTCCTTTATCTCTCCCATCTAACTGCCTGTCCCCCTTTGTTTCCGGTTCCTGTTCTGCCTCTCCTATCCTCTTTTTCCTTTAACCACAGGGTCTTAGTGCCCACATCGAAGTTCTATTACAACATTACATCCCCCCTAATTACACAAATTGGTTCCAATTTTAGAAAAAAACGAAAAGACACGGTTGCAGTTCTTCAATGAGAAGTGCAGGTCTTCGACAAGTATGCTGTGGCCTACAGCCCGCATTTTGGTTGGATCTCTTCCCTTCAACCAAGGGGAGGGGAGACACAGACTCACTGCCCAGCGCTCGAATTTTCCCAGTATCACACTTTCTAACACAGCTGATGTTCCTCTGGTTGTACGCTCTTGAGAAAGGGTGCAACATTCCTAGTTATTCACTTGTCATCCACGTTAGCCATGATCATACTACCCTTTTGTTTTTTTACTGGCAGTGAATGGGCATAGTATTGACTGTCAGTCTTTTTTGTGTTCTTGCAGGACAAATACCCAGTGTCCTTCATTGATGGTTTGGCTCTCCAATGGCTGTCCGCATATTCTATCATGTTGTCCTTTCTAGTTCTGTCCACCGGTGGTAATTCTTCCTGATTGGAATCTTAACAAGCACAGCTAGCTGAGATTCCCCAAGTGGGTGTACTTGTGCACACTGTGTGGCCCAGCATCAGGGTATCTGGATACCTGTCTGTGGTACTGTGCGATGTGGTTTGATATGCTCATAGTACCTCATTCAGAGCCATCTGGACATCTCACCTTGAGAGCTCAGCTTACTGTATGGCCTTATTAAGAGACGCCATGAACCTCCCCACCATCCTATTGGCCTGTGGCCACATGGGAGTGATTTTTCAATGTCGAAAGTTGAGATGATTAGCAAATGCAGCAAACTCATGTTCGTTGAATGGAGGACCATTGTTCATCTTATCTACTTTAGGTATTCCTCATGCTGCGAAGACTTAATTCAATACTGGTATAGTGATGGATGCTTTGATGTATGATATCAGGTGAGCAGTTGGGAATCAGGAATACTCGTCCATTATGACAAGAATGTATTTGCTTGATTTTAGCGGACCAAAGAAGTCTACTGCAACGTGTTGCCAGACACCCTCCAGCACTTCTGACATTTGCAGAGGTGAAGGTGGCTCTTCTCTACTAATTTTGAAAAAAACTTATAGCAAACAATAAATTAATAAATGCCAAACCTCTCAACCACACATTAGTGAATATAGCTACAAACACTCATACGACCTTATATATATACGATAACAAAATGTATATTGATATACAAAAAACTTTTTATTATGGATAAATAATTGCTTAGTTTCTTTCGTTTGTCCTATATATACAGTTTACATACAGATAATTATTATAGTGCAAAATTCAATTATACATAATTAATAAAAATATACACAAATTATATAACATGAAACATGGACAAATATAACGAAAAGTCAACAATGGATCGGTCAGTATTCTATTGTAGTAGGCAAAAGCGGTGAATTTTGACTACGCGCGTTTCGGCATTCTGCCTTCATCAGGTGACCGTCATTCGCATATAGACTCAACAGGACAACAAACTAAAAAATGCAAAATATACATGTATACATATTAGAGGTTTTAAGGTCGTAACATAATATTATTACAGTCCAATAAAAGAAAGCATTAGAGAGAATAGGTCATTATTTACAAAGAAGTATATATATACACATGTTCTATAATACATTATTTACATAAAGCAGCTCATATGGTGAGAAAAATCCCCCTAATATCTACCTAAGTGAGAAAGTATTTCTATCTACATATATATATTTTTTAGTTGTTCTAATGTGTGTACACATTAGCTCTCAGTTCATGAGGACCATATTGGCATAATATATGGCTCATTTCCAGATAGCCGACACTTCATATCAGACCATTATCACATATGGTTCAAATGTATCACTCTATACAGGGGCCTAAGATTTCAGATAGCCGACACTTCATATCAGACCATTATCATATCTAGTTCAAATGTATCACTCTATATAAGGGCCTGAGATAGAATTATAATAGAGTGGTAATTCGGAGACTGTAAGCTACTATGGCTATTTACACTTGAAAATGAGGCCCAGTATCTAAGAGCATTTTCATAGATGGATATATGGCACACTCCAATTGCACCTACTTTTTGTTATATCGAGTTTGTTGATAGCGATGGAATATTTTATGGAGACCACATCTATTTTCTTTCCAGTTGATTTAGATCAGATGTAGCGACAAATTCTGACTAGGAAAAGAGTACATAGTTGTTAATGTATCCTATATAAGGGATCACTGTAACTCCATATACACATTTAAGTTCCTGCAAAGTATATCATTCTTATCTTTAATGTATAATCTGTACAGGTTGTTAACTATGAAAGAGTCTACCTATCTAGTAACTATTGCAGGAGAGAATAAAGTTTATTTATGTCAAGGTTCTTATTTACCGTTTTCGTTGGTGTTCTTATGAAAAACATAAGACATGGAAATCCAGTCTTTAGTCGAGATAATAAGTAGAGTTGTAGTCAGGGACTATGCCCAAAAGTCGATGCTACCATTAATTCTATATCAAAAGAAATATACATAAATAAATTGTATATACAGCTCCAGTCTAAGTCATAAATTTTATACTCATACATATCGGGGTATTTTAGAGTCCGGATATAATAATTTACTTTTTAGTTGAAACGTAGAGGGACAGAAACACCCAAGGGGATTCTCGGAGGCCGGCAAATATACTTGATATATATCGAAATAATCCTCTTTTCTGTTAAAATAAAAAGAGCGAATATGTGTATCTAGAGAAAGATGATTTGTAACTGCTAGATACAGAGTGGCTCAAACCGGGGAAAAATAGATAATGCATTACCTTAGCAGGATAGAAGGGACCTTGTTTCGTATTTACTTCTAAAGTAGCGATGTGCACCATGTAGAAAAATGATGAAACATTCTGCAGGAGCAAGATGTAAATCAACAATTAGGGACATGCTAATGTCGGCCATGGAGTTCTAATGGAAACACTATTTAACTATCGTAGTCTTGTCAAAAACGTGCTTACCGTTGTACAAATAGTTGTACTCCGAAGCCAGACCTCCCGACGGTGTGCTGATTGCTCCAGAAAGATATTCACTAAAAGCCGATATTATATACCTGGAGCGAGCCCGCCGAAAAGATGTAAGATTGGTTTCACCTGACACATACCTGGCGCACTTTCAAAGACGTCATATGTCTGAGACTGTGTGCCGTAAAGATAGACAACGGACTAGTCCGGGCTAGCCCTGGAACGAAGCAAATTCGGAATGGATATAAAGAACAGCCTGCTCGTAAAGCGTTTACCTAGTATTATTAGTATAGCCCGTTCTATTAGAATATAGCTATGTATATAGCGGGACGTCCTCTACAAGTATTAGATAGTAACATATCGTGATGTTTAAAAAGCAAAATGGTTTAAACAACGAAATTAATTATGATAATCATGTGTCATTCATTGTAGACCGATGGTATAGAGATATCCTAGGTCTTCAATATGTGGCTATATATGGTACAAATAATAATGACTATATTGATATTCATAGTCATATATAGATAGGTAAATTAAATAGATAACAATGAAAGATGTAAAAGGAAAAAATTATGTGTCTATTACATAGTGTAGTATATATTAGGTTACAGGATATAAGATGTACTGATTATCCTAGGCATAGATATGGTAATAAATTATCCATAGATGAATACTACTCGTAGTTTGCAAATGACGTAAATATGAGGATTCAGGATACTTAATGTGCTAATAGTTCCAGATATGAATTCAATAACACATCACCCATTAGAGAATATTTCTCATAATTTATATGATAGCTTGCTCCCATGGGATGTCCTGATTAAGGCCTTTAGCAAAAGTATTCAGAGAAAAAATCCAAAAAACTTCACGTTTTTTACGAATTTTGTCTGGGCAAAGGCCATCACGTGACTCAATGTGTTCCAAGATTATCCAACGGATATCTTCTGGTTTATGATTTTGCTCAACAAAGTGGCCCACCATAGGTGCATTCAACTTATGAGTTCTTATTGCAGATTTGTGTTCTGTGAGCCTGGTATATAGAGACCTAGAGGACTCACCAACATAGCCCAAATTGCAGGGGCATAGGAGTAAATAAACGATATTTTTCGTTTTATAGTTAACCATACCTGCAATTTGGATTTTGACTCCATTGTGTACAATTTCCTTGGTTTCGATCGCCTGAGGACATACTTTGCATGTTCCACATTTGTAATTCCCAGTTACTGGATCTAGGTTGGTTAGACTTCTTTGAGTGTGTTTCACGGATGTGGACATGCGTGATCTAACCACCATATCTTTGAGATTTTTGTTTTTACGGTATGCAAAGAGTGGTTTAGGCAAATTTTTCTTGGGTAGTCTTATTCGCATTCAAAATGTGCCAATTAGAGTAGATTATTTGGCGTACTTGGTTGTTAAGAATGGAATGTCTTGAAACGAATACCTAGTTGGTAATTTGTTTAGGTTTAGTACCTTGTAGTAAGTGTTGGCGGTCATAGAATCGTGCCCTTTTAAAGGATTCTCGTACCAGTCGATGGGAGTAGCCACGCTCCTCAAATTTTTTCCTCATCATAATTGCTCGTTCATCATAATCCTTCAACTTCATACAGTTCCTTCTCAGCCTTAAAAATTGGCTAAAAGGGATACTGTTTTTCTGGTTGGATGGATGGAAGCTATCGTAGTGAAGGATAGTATTACGAGCTGAGGGTTTTACAAAAAGGTCCATGAATAACTGACCTTGATCATGTTTTATAGTAATGTCAAGGAATTCTATTTCGGTGTTGTTAATGTGTGCGGTGAACCTCAAATTTGGATCACAGGCATTAAGCCAAAGAACAAATTCAGCCAGGATATCTTCTGTGTCATCCCATATAAAGATGACGTCGTCAATATAACGCGACCAGTAAAAAACGGATTCCAAAAATGGGGCCATTTCGTTGAAAATATTCATTTTTTCGAAAAAGGCAACATAAATATTAGCGATGGTCGGGGCGCAGGCCGCGCCCATACTTACCCCCTTGATCTGTCTATAGAGGGTACCTCTGAATTCAAATACATTGTCTTCTAGGACAATTTTGAGACAGTCCAGAATAAATTTGGTATTGCAATCAATGTTATACATTTCGATAAACCATTCCGTGGCATCAATTGCACCTAGACAGGGGATGTTGGAGTAAAGACTCTCAACATCGAGGGTCACCATCCATTGTCTGTGGGCGTTAAATGATGTCCCTTCAAGTTGGTTAATAATCTGACGAGTATCCTTTATATATCCAGGTATTTTTGAGATATGTGGGCGCAAGATAGCATCAAGATACTTAGATATAGGCTCTGTTATGCTACCAATGGTAGTGACAATGGGTCTAAAGGGGGGATCAAATTCGTTTTTGTGTACTTTGGGAGTACCATACAGACTCGCCATTCTGGGATTATCTATATTTAGATATTCATACTCCTTCCTACAGATATCTCCATTTTGCAAAGCTTTAGATGTTAATTTATGGATTTTGTTTCTGGTTTTGGGAGTAGGATCTCTCGATATTTTGCAATAGAAGTTGTTATCGCTAAGCATTTCTTCAATTTTGTCAATATATTTCTGTGTATCAAGAATGGCAATCCCTCCTCCTTTGTCGCAACTCTTTATGGTGATTTCATCTTGATTTTTTAACTGTTGTAGTGCCCTATACTCATCTTTATTGATGTTGTAAGGGGTATTGGGTATGTATTTGGTTGCTATCTGTAGTTTGTTGATAACTACTTGTTCGAAGATCCGTATTTCTGGGGCCACTTGATCAAGAGTTGGTGTAAAGACTGATTTAGGGGCTAAACCTGACCTGTTATCTTCAGTTATAGTGTATTCTTTGTCAGAGAAGTAGTTTTTAAGACGGATCTTACGAAAAAAGCACATTACATCATTGTAAAGTTCAAATTTATTGAGCCCAGAATGAGGGACAAAGGATAGCCCTTTCGATAAAATTGAAATGGTAGCTGTGTCTGCCTCAAATTTACTCAAGTTAAATATTGGGATAGTTTTCACTCTCTCCAATATCGGGAATTTCGTGTTTCCAGGTAGCGGTTGGGATTCTGAGGTTGATGGTCCTGGTATTGTGGTTGGTATTGACCTCGCTGTTGGAAATTGGGTTGGTATTGATGATAAGATCGGGACTGAGATCGATAGTTCGGTCGCCAATTCCCTCTGTTTTGGGGGCGCCTCCCTAAAAAAGGACGATAGCCTTGGTTTGATCTTTGTGCAAATCTCTGACCTCTATTTTGGTGAGGAGACATACTTGAACTACTGTCAGAATCTGATGTATTTGAAAACGTGGTAACCTTTTTTTATCTATTGTCAGATTGTGGATAACCCATATCTTGGCCAAACTCGTCAGTATATTCGTAGAAGTTGTCTCTTAGATATGGGTATACGTTTTCTTTGCTGAAATAACGTATATCTTTTTGGAGTTTATCCATTTTACGTTTTATTAGGTATTCACTATAAGAATTTAATTCAGACTCTACATCTTCTAGTTTCTTTTTGATGTCTACGATGACTGTAGATGATTTAATTTGATTTTCTAGATCAAGAATCTCTTGAATGAGTTGGGCCAGCACTTCCTTAGCTGTTTTGACTATCAACATCATGAGGTCCCTCGAACACCGATTGGCAATGAGGGACCATCGTTCTAGGAAGTGTTTGACTTGTATGAAGAGACCTGGGATGTTTTTGACTTGTAAGCCTTGGGGTATAACCCCGGCTTTAAGGTAGTCCAAGATATATTTGCCATGAAGTTCTATTCTGATGGACTTTTTTTTGAGGGCTAAAAGTTTGACAAGATCTTCATTTTTATCGATATTATTAGGATTTATATTGTCAAAATTGACAGAAGATCCCACCATGGAGGCAAAATCTTCGTCACTGAATCCAAATGATTTTAGAGTAGCCATATCTATATGTTAGGTCTAATTATTTATTCAAAAGGGATAGAAAAATGCGTAACTGAAGAATTACATCAATGAACTATTACCAATGGTCTGAAAGGAACTGTCGGACAGCAATAAGGAAATGATACAGGGACAGAAAATCAATATTTTTAGTCTAACATTTTAGAATGCCTTGCTATGGATATAGTCAAACCTTAACACTGTAGATTTGGTGGGGGACAATGAAATGGCTGCGTGGACAGATCAAAACCAGATAAAAACTATAGCTCCCCTCATGGACAGGCCATGAGAATATACTTTTTGAAAAACAGGGGACCCCTACACTAATAGGTTTGCTATAGGTAGGGAAATAACAATTTTGAAAAAAACTTATAGCAAACAATAAATTAATAAATGCCAAACCTCTCAACCACACATTAGTGAATATAGCTACAAACACTCATACGACCTTATATATATACGATAACAAAATGTATATTGATATACAAAAAACTTTTTATTATGGATAAATAATTGCTTAGTTTCTTTCGTTTGTCCTATATATACAGTTTACATACAGATAATTATTATAGTGCAAAATTCAATTATACATAATTAATAAAAATATACACAAATTATATAACATGAAACATGGACAAATATAACGAAAAGTCAACAATGGATCGGTCAGTATTCTATTGTAGTAGGCAAAAGCGGTGAATTTTGACTACGCGCGTTTCGGCATTCTGCCTTCATCAGGTGAACGTCATTCGCATATAGACTCAACAGGACAACAAACTAAAAAATACAAAATATACATGTATACATATTAGAGGTTTTAAGGTCGTAACATAATATTATTACAGTCCAATAAAAGAAAGCATTAGAGAGAATAGGTCATTATTTACAAAGAAGTATATATATACACATGTTCTATAATACATTATTTACATAAAGCAGCTCATATGGTGAGAAAAATCCCCCTAATATCTACCTAAGTGAGAAAGTATTTCTATCTACATATATATATTTTTTAGTTGTTCTAATGTGTGTACACATTAGCTCTCAGTTCATGAGGACCATATTGGCATAATATATGGCTCATTTCCAGATAGCCGACACTTCATATCAGACCATTATCACATATGGTTCAAATGTATCACTCTATACAGGGGCCTAAGATTTCAGATAGCCGACACTTCATATCAGACCATTATCATATCTAGTTCAAATGTATCACTCTATATAAGGGCCTGAGATAGAATTATAATAGAGTGGTAATTCGGAGACTGTTAGCTACTATGGCTATTTACACTTGAAAATGAGGCCCAGTATCTAAGAGCATTTTCATAGATGGATATATGGCACACTCCAATTGCACCTACTTTTTGTTATATCGAGTTTGTTGATAGCGATGGAATATTTTATGGAGACCACATCTATTTTCTTTCCAGTTGATTTAGATCAGATGTAGCGACAAATTCTGACTAGGAAAAGAGTACATAGTTGTTAATGTATCCTATATAAGGGATCACTGTAACTCCATATACACATTTAAGTTCCTGCAAAGTATATCATTCTTATCTTTAATGTATAATCTGTACAGGGTGTTAACTATGAAAGAGTCTACCTATCTAGTAACTATTGCAGGAGAGAATAAAGTTTATTTATGTCAAGGTTCTTATTTACCGTTTTCGTTGGTGTTCTTATGAAAAACATAAGACATGGAAATCCAGTCTTTAGTCGAGATAATAAGTAGAGTTGTAGTCAGGGACTATGCCCAAAAGTCGATGCTACCATTAATTCAATATCAAAAGAAATATACATAAATAAATTGTATATACAGCTCCAGTCTAAGTCATAAATTTTATACTCATACATATCGGGGTATTTTAGAGTCCGGATATAATAATTTACCTTTTAGTTGAAACGTAGAGGGACAGAAACACCCTAGGGGATTCTCGGAGGCCGGCAAATATACTTGATATATATCGAAATAATCCTCTTTTCTGTTAAAATAAAAAGAGCGAATATGTGTATCTAGAGAAAGATGATTTGTAACTGCTAGATACAGAGTGGCTCAAACTGGGGAAAAATAGATAATGCATTACCTTAGCAGGATAGAAGGGACCTTATTTCGTATTTACTTCTAAAGTAGCGATGTGCACCATGTAGAAAAATGATGAAACATTCTGCAGGAGCAAGATGTAAATCAACAATTAGGGACATGCTAATGTCGGCCATGGAGTTCTAATGGAAACACTATTTAGCTATCGTGGTTTTGTCAAAAACGTGCTTACCGTTGTACAAATAGTTGTACTCCGAAGCCAGACCTCCCGACGGTGTGCTGAGTGCTCCAGAAAGATATTCACTAAAAGCCGATATTATATACCTGGAGCGAGCCCGCCGAAAAGATGTAAGATTGGTTTCACCTGACACATACCTGGCGCACTTTCAAAGACGTCATATGTCTGAGACTGTGTGCCGTAAAGATAGACAACTGACTAGTCCGGGCTAGCCCTGGAACGAAGCAAATTCGGAATGGATATAAAGAACAGCCTGCTCGTAAAGCGTTTACCTAGTATTATTAGTATAGCCTGTTCTATTAGAATATAGCTATGTATATAGCGGGACGTCCTCTACAAGTATTAGATAGTAACATATCGTGATGTTTAAAAAGCAAAATGGTTTAAACAACAAAATTAATTATGATAATCATGTGTCATTCATTGTAGACCGATGGTATAGAGATATCCTAGGTCTTCAATATGTGGCTATATATGGTACAAATAATAATGACTATATTGATATTCATAGTCATATATAGATAGGTAAATTAAATAGATAACAATGAAAGATGTAAAAGGAAAAAATTATGTGTCTATTACATAGTGTAGTATATATTAGGTTACAGGATATAAGATGTACTGATTATCCTAGGCATAGATATGGTAATAAATTATCCATAGATGAATACTACTCGTAGTTTGCAAATGACGTAAATATGAGGATTCAGGATACTTAATGTGCTAATAGTTCCAGATATGAATTCAGTAACACATCACCCATTAGAGAATATTTCTCATAATTTATATGATAGCTTGCTCCCATGGGATGTCCTGATTAAGGCCTTTAGCAAAAGTATTCAGAGAAAAAATCCCAAAAACTTCACGTTTTTTACGAATTTTTTCTGGGCAAAGGCCATCACGTGCCTCAATGTGTTCCAAGATTATCCAATGGATATCTTCTGGTTTATGATTTTGCTCAACAAAGTGGCCCACCATAGGTGCATTCAACTTATGAGTTCTTATTGCAGATTTGTGTTCTGTGAGCCTGGTATATAGAGACCTAGAGGACTCACCAACATAGCCCAAATTGCAGGGGCATAGGAGTAAATAAACGATATTTTTCGTTTTACAGTTAACCATACCTGCAATTTGGATTTTGACTCCATTGTGTACAATTTCCTTGGTTTCGATCGCCTGAGGACATACTTTGCATGTTCCACATTTGTAATTCCCAGTTACTGGATCTAGGTTGGTTAGACTTCTTTGAGTTTGTTTAACGGATGTGGACATGCGTGATCTAACCACCATATCTTTGAGATTTTTGTTTTTACGGTATGCAAAGAGTGGTTTAGGCAATTTTTCTTGGGTAGTCTTATTCGCATTCAAAATGTGCCAATTAGAGTAGATTATTTGGCGTACTTGGTTGTTAAGAATGGAATGTCTTGAAACGAATACCAAGTTGGTCATTTGTTTAGGTTTAGTACCTTGTAGTAAGTGTTGGCGGTCATAGAATCGTGCCCTTTTAAAGGATTCTCGTACCAGTCGATGGGGGTAGCCACGCTCCTCAAATTTTTTCCTCATCATAATTGCTCGTTCATCATAATCCTTCATCTTCTCTACTAACAAGTTGACGTTGGGAACAGTCCTTCAGCGTGACTTTGACCATCTGATCAAGGGAGGGAGACCAGACCCATTCACGCAATACCCTCTTCAAAGTCGCGATGTCCCTGTGCCCTTCATGTGCCAGATTGAAGAATCCTTGACGCAGATGTTTCAGAATGACAATCCTTTTTTCTCTTAGTATGAGTCCATTGTTGGCAATGGACGATTCGTCTTTTACATGTGCCCCACAATAGACCGGTGCAACGACTGAAGGAGGGTGGTGTCAGTGGCACAGACTTGAGCTGGATCCGGTCATTTCTCAGTAACCGTCTCCAAACTATATGTTCCCCCCCTTCCTCTGCTGTTATTCCTCCAACAAATGTTGGGGTCCTGCAGGGCTCTATTTTGAGCCCAACCCTGTTCAATCTATATATGGCCCCCATCGCCCTTCTAGCTGAACAACATGGGGCTAATATCATATCGTATGCAGACGATACTCAGCTGTTGTTCACTTGTGAGAAGGTTCCAGAGTTTGATGGTCATGCAATAAACATATGTCTCTCAGAAGTTTTCTCGTGGCGGAAAGATAATCAAGTCAAATGCAACCCTGATAAGTCTGAGATTATCTTTTTCGGCCCTCACCCATGTGAGGCATGGCACAACTGGTGGCCGCAGGATTTGTCCTCCCCAGTTCGTCTGTGACCATGGTTAAGAAGCTCAGAGTCAGACTAGATGCCACGCTCTCTATGAAGTCCCAGATCCAACCTGTAGCTGGGACTTGTTTCGGGCTCTTAAGAATGGTGAGGAACTATCTGTCCCTGCTTTCTTTCCCTCACAGAAAAACCATTGTCCAAATGTTGGTAACCTCGAGACTGGGTTATGCCAACTCTTTGTACTTGGGACTTCCCAGTTACTTAATTGCTCGTATTCAGGTGATTCAAAATATGGTTGCAAGGGCCATCTTCCTGGCAGGCCCTAGGACTCATATGTCCCCTCTTTTGTAATCCCTGCATTGGCTTCCTGTTCAGAATAGAATCCATTTTAAAGTTTTGATTTTGGTTTTTAAGGCTTTTAATCAGATTAGAGCCCCTTATCTTAGACAAAGATGTCCGCATTACATTCCCCAACGTACTCTGAGGTCCTCTACTCAAATCCTGATTCCTGTTCCTAAAGTTTCACTTGCTCGGGTCGGAGGTCGATCCTTTCAAGTGGTCACCTCCCACTTATGGAACAGCTTTCCCTTGGCCTTCAGACAGGTTCATGACCTGCTCACCTTTAAGAAAAAGCTCAAGACATGACTTTTCCAACTTTAATCTGTTTTACTTGTTCCGCCTTCGGTCCTCTTTTCTGCGGCTGTTACGTAGTTTTCTGCTCAGTACCGGGACACTCCTGGGAGTAGCCATGCGCTTTATAAAAACTATATTAACATAACATACATGTCTGAAGGAGGTTTGTTCTTGAATGTCGACGTGTTGATTGTGTCCGGGCTCTTCTAGGTGTCTCTACTTGTTTGTTCGAACGCAGTGTATCACATCCTGCAGGGTGGCATCTACTGCAGTGGCGCAAGGGTGGCTTAGAGGGGAGCTGCACCTGGTTTTGCTTGAGCAATGACAAAGTGTATATATTCCTCTGCTAGAGATTGTTTTGTACTTGAGGATGGGTTTCTTGACCTATAGTCAGCCGGATTTGCTGCTTTTCCAGGCTTGTGAATTATTGTATATGTGTATTCTTGAAGGCGGATTCCCCTGCACTATATCCAGGGTGGCATCTTGGCCCAGGGATTTCTGAATATGGTTTTCAGAGCACGATGGTCTGTGATAAGTGTAAAGTGTTTCCTACAAATAAAGATGTGAAAATTATCACAGGCCCAGATCACAGCCAGACTTTCCTTCTCAGGATGCGAGTGTGCCCTCTCTGTGTCGGTCAGTCTGCGGCTGGCATATGCTACTATGTGACGTTGATCACCTTCCTTGTCATATTGTACCAGTATGACTCATAGTCCTACAGGGCTAGCATCCACAGTGATTTCACTACTGCACTAAGTGCTAAGCCTGCTTTCACCTGTTTAACATTGTTTTGGTCAATTATTCAAAGATGTATTGCTCAATGCTCATACACACCATGCTGACTATTACAGGGGGTCATGTACTTCTGCCATCTACCACGATTGAGCAACCTATGATTAAGACCGTTTGTCAGCCCACCAGTTCTTCTCTCATACGATGGTAAGACAAACATTTTCTTGATAACCCACGGTTCATTAATACCTCAAACGTCAATCTTCAGCTTACTGATCAATACCACATTTGTATTCTTACATGTGCAGCACCCGGCCGGGTCCCCGTGTGAGTATCTACTTTTCCTCTCTCACTTTACCAGTATCTCACTTACTTCACTGTCTCACGTGGCTGAACAATCGCCATCAGGTACTCATTATTCATCTAATTCTTTTTTTAAGGATCCTAGCTGAAATATAGCATTCTAAGCTTATGCCTTCTTTTCTTTTTCTTATCATTAGATTTTCCCCATATCCCTTGGTCCGGAAGAGGCCTAACACTGTAAAAGGGTTGAAACTCTGTCGACTGTATTTGAAAACGAACCAGTTTAACAGCTCTGACTATTGTACACAGAAGCTGGAATCATTTCTAAGTTAATCTTTGGTCGCCTTTTTAAAAAATTGTGGAAACCAAGCTGTACACGTTACATGGTTTTCACTGTCTGTTTTATGGTTCCATCTCACTTGGGGACACAAAAGCACTATTGTTTTTTTCTTGGTCTATGTTTATATCAATTTGAATTTTACAAATTTAATAAAAGCAATTAATGTGAATATAAAGTCTGCAAGGCCCTCTTTCTTTCTGACATCACCTTAACCCGCTTTTGTGATTGCCATTGTGCATTTGATTATTATTATAGATTTGCCTGACTTCAAAATGACCTCCCAGAATTCTGAAGGCCTACTCGTTAATCTGCCTGACTTTAAGATGGCCACCGAGAGGGGCTGTATTTTTGCAAGACTTCGAGGCACAGTAAAAGATGAAGAGACCCATAGGGAGCAGCAGTTGGCACACGGGGCTCCACTCACCATTCTACAGACGAGCAGGCAGGCAACCCTTGGGAAGACCTGCGACCAGGGTAGGTTCCAGAAGTCATGTTGCGATACTCCTCTGAACTGGAGAAGGTGCTCTGGCCCAGGGTGGGACCCTGAAAGCACATCACCGCAGTAACTACTCGCACTGCAGCAGTGGGCATATGCAACCAGGGTCGGCTCCCGAGGTCATGCTGTGGCAGGATGGTCCGCTCCTAATAAAGTGAACACAAAATCGGGGTGAGCTCCTGAGGTTGCGTCAGGCCACATGAGAGGCGCAGTTTGTGTGGGCTCCCGACTCTCCGCCGCCGACATCACAGATATGATGGGCATTTATGAAGGGTGCTGTGTCGCCAGTTTTTTTGTTCTTTGCGTCACACAGAAGACTCGGACACCACAAATGCAGGTGATCTTATCTTTATTCATACCTGTGCTCCTTTATCCTGCTTCTACTTTACATCTCCCCTCTAACTGCCTGTATCCCTCCCTTTCTGGTTTCTGTCCTGCCTTTCCTAGCCTTCTTTCCCTTTAACCATGGGTCCTGGTGCCCGCACTTAAGTTCTATTACAACATTACACCAGTGTGCATGCAAATGTGTAACATTGTAACACTTTATCACAAAAACATTAAACAATCGCCATCTGCGCATCAGAAAACCTTTGTGCACAGCCTTCAATGTATTTTGTTTAATATATCTTGACGAAAATGTAAAGCTCTACAATAGCAACCAAAAACATTGGAAAAGTTGCCCCTCCCCCTAAGTGCCTTAGGTGTAACTCTATAGGAGCCAATGATTTGCATATATTCTTGGAATGTCGGAAGCTGAGAGACTATTGGGGTGGAATTGAGAATGCTCTTAGGGGGATATTTGGTAGAGAAATAACCCTGAACTTGGCATTTGTTTTATTTGGAGAAGATGGTATAATTAGTAAGTGGCTGAAGAATACACACAGAGGGCTGTTGCTATATCTGATCCTGATGGCCCAGAGAGAAATCTGCAAAAAATGGAGGGATCCCCTGCCCCCAAAGGTGGAATATTGGGTTAAGGCAGCCAGCAGAATTTCTAGTTTGGATCAGGCTGAGGAAGGAGAATGACCTCAATATCTGTCCGGACTTTTTGACATGGAGTAGAGCCTTGGGGCTTGTATTTCCCTTCTCGCTTTCTTGATCCGATGATTACACCATGGCACCAAAAAAGGTGTGGATCTGGTAAGGTTTACAGCCTGAAGCGAATGCAGAGGCCGTAGGGCGCACAGGTCAGAAGGGCAGCTATACAAAGTATTGAAGACGCTTTTTGGTGATATGAGGAAAAATAACATTGGCAAAGCAAAGAGACAGTGAACAATCCAAGACCTATTGGCTTTGCCTATACTTTTTGATTTTGTGATCTACTCCAGTTTTCCTGTTTTTATTAAACTTTCGTAATTACAACCTACTTCTGTCCCTATAGAATATGGAGAAAACTTACTGTCAGCTATTCAAAAGTTATTTAATTGTGTGGTCCATTGGTCTCCTGCAAGAGAATAGATTAGGGGCGATATGTATCAACATTCCATTGTGCGATTCCTAAATAGCGATTTTTAAGGAATCGCTATTTAGGAATCGCAAAATGGTATGTATGTAGAAATCAGCTTCTTTTTAGCGATTTCTTAATATTCCTTAATTGCGATTAGCAAATTGCTAATCACAATTAAGGAATAATTTCCCATTCATTTCTATGGGCCAGGAGGCCCATAGGAATGAAGGGGAAATGTGCGATTAGCAATTAGCTAATCGCAAATTGAGAATATTTTCAAGGGTGCAGGGGTGTCCAAAGGACACCCTGCTGCACCCCTGAAAATGACATGTGTGCACATATGGCGCACATACATGCCATAAGGGCATGTATGAGCGTCACATGGCACCTTTTGCTTTTAAATAAAATGCTTTTTAAAGGGAATTCACAACTTACCACCAACTTGAAGTTGGTGGTAATTTGCGATTCCTTAGGGACAATTAGCAATATTTTTTTGCATCACACATTGCATTTAAGGAATCGCAAATTTTGTGATTCCTTAAATGCAATCGCAAAATAAGGAATAGCAATTTGTGCGATTCCTTATTTTGAACCACAATTGTTTAACACATACCATATTGAGAATTCGCATTGGCAAAGGCCGAAATTCTGCGAATTTCGGCCTTTGCGAATGCGAATTTCAATGATACATATGCCCCTTAATATTTTGCTTGACAACTTTTGGATTTTATGATACATTCTTCGCATTTTAGAATTAAGCTTATATATTGTGCATAGAGGACATTACTAAACTGCAAAGACTATGGGGCTGATTCACAAAAGTGTGTAAAGTAAGTAAGTTACATGCCTTTTGAATTGTTTCCAAAACATCTAAAATGGAAATAAAATTGGAATATGTTGTTTATGTTGGTCTACACTTAGCTCATATTGAAATGACTGCGCCCTTTTTTGCATTGTTACCAATTGTTAGTTGATTATTTCAGGGATAATTCACAAAAGCATGTAAAAGTATGCAAATATGACACATATAGTGCTCACTACTTATACATTTTTTTGTAAAACATCAATAAGAGCAAAATATCCCTAAAGAACGTATCACCTTTAGCGACTAAAATGGCAATACTGAGCAACAGCTATATAATATTGTTGAGAACCTGATTACAAAATCATTTATCAATGAATATGCTTGAAGTAGAACTAAGCATGTGTGTATCAGTATAAGAACAGGGCAGCAAACGTATTATATCCAGGTTAATAAAGGGTGATTGCACAATTTGGAATGTCTGATTTCTGAGTATTAAACATTTAGTTAATTTCATTAGTAACTCATATGTGGCCTCTCTTTACTGTAATGCATTCAAGATGCATCCATTCCATATTTTTTAAAACAGCAACACCACATGCTGAATTGGGGAAGAATTCTGAAGTTTGCATTAAGAGAGAAATTGGGACAATTTCTTTTTTTGTGCAGGTGGCAGTATGTCCTTCAGGAGCAGTACCAAGCTCCTCCCATCTTGGAGCATCATCATATATTGGACCAGGCTCCTCCTAATATTTGGGTGCACAATACTGCTGGTGGAACCTGCGTGCGAGCTTCAAAGACCTACCCTCAGTGGCTATGTAAGAGATGGAAATATCCTAATTGGTGGGACGTTTCCTGTCCATGATGCCAGGAAGTACCAGACAATCACCTTCAGGGAGAAACCTGCTCAGATCACATGTCGCACGTAAGCAATCCTGGATTTTACCAGGAACAAGGGTTTCATTTGCACTTCTCATTTCCTCTAAACATTTTTAAGCCAAATGACGAGTGTTAATGCTCAATCTAAGTGATTCACAACATTCTGTTACGTATGTCCAGTCGAACATCTCTCTATCGACCTGTTTGCCTATTTATGTACTTGTACTTGTACTGAGAAATGCGATGTATGTTGACAATGAATGCTCTACGAACCTCTTTTTTGTTCCTAACTTGGAAGGAAGCTGCAGTTGAGAATGTAGTGGAGGCGATTTAATGCAAATGAACTGAATTCAAGTGAATGTCTCTAGTTAAAATTCCCAGAAAATTCATATTCATATTTTGATTTGTAAAAAATGGTGCAGCTACAGATTAAGGTCTATTGATGTTCATATGCTTCAAAATCTCAGGACTGCAGCAGCATGTGTTTCAGCCAATTTGGATTAATTTACATTGGTAAGGTTATTTCTTGTCCACAACTGGAATATCCGGAGCTGCAATATAATGAATGTCAGGGATGTCAAATTCTCAATGATGCAATATCAGCAAGTATAGAATGTTGTAAAAGATGAGATTTGTCACAGTTGCGTCAAGATGAGATTGATAGAAATTGGCACATGTGCACTGATGGTCTCAGTAATGAAATATTGGGGTACAGGACGCCTGAATGGATGTGAATTGGTAAAGCCAAAGCGGTACTGAAAGAGCTGGTTTGCTGCAAGTCAGTATTGAGGAAAGTTGAACTAGCAATCACACCTTTGCATTACTGGTGACAAACATTAAATAACATTCAATTAGAAGATTAGAATATTGGGACAACAACTGAAGGCATATGACTGACATAATATTGATGGATACAACATCGAAATACAACAATATCAGAAAATAAATAATGTTAACAAAAATATCACCTTCCTAACTTGACTAATAAAACCATAAATATCACAAACACAAATACTTCTGTTAAAAATATCGATGTTTGCTTATTTTGGAAACACAAATATTGGAAACAAAAATATTGTCACCTTTAAATAAACATATATGTCAAAAATATCGATTCACACAATATTGTCTTCAATAATATCATGAGAACACTTACATTATCATTAATAAATATAAAAAACACTTTTATTGTGAAGCACATATTTAAAATAAACATAAAACATTGTATACAAATTTGATAAAAGATGTATATGTTTTTAATAGCTCACCCACGTCGACGAGGATATCATAATGCCACGGCTCCATATGCTACTATGCGCGATATAATCGGAGCCATAAAAAGCCCTCGTCGACGTGCTGATGTCAGTTTTCACTCCTTTTTTGTGCCTTCAAGGCAAAAAGGTGAAACCAACAAATAAATATATAACCAAAAGGTTACAGGAACGTTATGGTTAGGAAATAGAATTAAAAAAAAACTTGGAACTTTCACTGAAAACCAAAGGGTACATAGATGTTAGACTTAGGCTCACATTTCACTCATATAAAACCATTGAAATTCAGCTGTTATAGTTACCTGAGCTAACTATAGCTAACACCCCTGCAATGCATTGCTTATGACCACACATATTACATCATTCATGACATGGGCAGTGACATCATTGATGACATCATTGATGACATCACTGATGACATCATCCACAGAACAACTAACACACTGGTTCACAACTCCATTCAACTTCTCATACACCATCCCACATCAAACTAACCATTCATACACCCATACAAATATTAACATAACTACTAACTAATCCATAGATGTCCTCACAAATCCATTAACTCAATGATACAGCCACTCACTCATTCATACAATTAGTCTTGCACCCACATATACACCCATAGAGCCCCTCACACAATCACATACTCACCCATACAGCGACTCATACTTTCACGTATTCTTCTGTATAGCCACTAACAGTGCCACTCATTCACCAATACACCCATTCATACACCCACTCACTTACACACCCAGTCTTACAGACATTCAGACATTACCAGACCCACTCAAACAGCTATAGAGGCACTCAGACTGCGACTCACTCACCCATAAAGCTGCTCACACACTGACTCACTTAGTGTTACCTATACTAACACATATATACTTACTGTGAGAAGAACACACCCATCAATAAACCACTGCCACACTCACTCATTCATCTATACAATGAGACACCCACTCACATATCCCAACACCACTAATGCAGTCAGTCAGTCAGTCTTACACCCAATAACACATCCAGTCACTGACCTAAAGAGTCTCTCACTACCTACTCACTGATTCATATACTACTGTCACTCCCATTCACCCATCCGTACAGTCACTCACAAAGCCACTCACTTACCCACACAGCCACTGAGACACCCACCCTCTCACCAATGCAGGGACACCCAAACCCACACCCACTCATTCAGTAATGGAACTACTCACACAGCAAGTCAATCACTGCCTCAGCCACTCACACACTCACTCATTCACCAATAGAGCCACTAACGCAGTGACACAACCATACAGCCAATCACACACCCATGTGTTCACATAAATACCTACTCACACACCTAGAGGCCACTCACACAGCCACTCAACCACTCATACATCAGTCATGCACCCACTCACCCACCCTGCATTAAACTGGGCTGATTGTAGATGCCCCGGACTTTTTGCACATTTGAACTGCTAGGTGCTTTGGTAGTTGAGCTGAAAGTGTGCTCGGTCCTGCTATCCAAGCTCAGCACCAGTGCTCTTTAGCTTAAACTACAAATGTGAATTGGTACACCCAATAGACATGTACTGTTACACCCTTGTAAGGATACAGTATATGGTACCAGTGGTAGCCAGGGCACAGATGTAAAATAGGTACCAGGGCTGCAGCACTTTGTGCCACCCTGAGTGACCTGAGTAAAACCAGAGTCTGCAGGTCTTCCATGTTAGCCCTGAACCAGCAGCTCACCTGCTCAAGTTCGACCCTGCACACGCCATGTGTGACAGGGTCCCTTCACAGCATTTAAGATATGTCAGCCACCCCTAATACAGCATCCTATTGCCCACCTAGGTCACACTTTAGACAGTGTCCACCAGTGTCCACCCATAAGACAGCATCCTATTGCCCTCCTAGGTAGCACTTTAGACAGTGTCCAACAAGTTATTCCAGTGTTATTTTGCCTTGATGGGCTTTTTCAAAGGTTTCCTGCCAAGACAGAAGTCTGATCCCATGCTAGGGAGTGTGTGACACTCCCAGAGTCCAGAGACAAAGACCTGTGTGAGCAGGAGGTGACACTATCACCCATACCGGATGGATAGTGATTAGACTGGTGGACAGTGAGTCTTCACTGGTGCAAATGGACAAAATAACTTGTCCCCCACTCCAGGACTCCCTCTGTCCCAGCCACAGTTTTTTGTGGGCAGGTGGGAAATTTGCTCTGTAGCAGGTGTTGACTGCTACAAGGCTGACCACACCTCTAGGGTGTTGCAGCTGAGGTGTACAGTCGAGGATGGTTTTGCCATCTTGAAATTAGGCTATCAATCAGGTTCTGACTAGTTTAAGTAACCCACACCCACATGATGTCATCACTACTGGGGCAGATTAGCCACAGTACTAGATGCACATTGGCTAATAGTCTTCACACCCACTAACACCCCCTAAATCCAGGACTTAAGGGGCACCCCAGACACCAGAACCTTAGATTCGACATGATAATAAGAAGAGACCTGTTTGCACAACAAGACAGGACTCCACAAAGAGAGGCATTAAGCTCTGCAACTGTGGCAGCCACTCTGCACCTGCTGAATTTTGACTCGACCAAGGCAAGTGGCTGGTTTCAAAAGGTGAACCCCTCTGCAATTTCCATACTTCACAAATAATTCCTTGAGCTAGAGGTTCTAGTCCCCTGCAGTCAGCAGGCACAAACCAGTAAGTACATGACCTTGAAGTCCTTTTCCACGATCTATCCGGCATGGCTGCTCCAAGTCCTTGGGCAGGTGGCTTCCGGGAACTGTAGTCCAGACCCTCAGTGAGCATCAACTTTCTATAATATTTCCCTGGTCCTCAGGATAACAAATTCGGCAACCGAAGCTCATGAAGTACCTAGGCTTGTTGGTGGTCAGTCCAACTACAACCTGCTTTACTCAGCGATTCAAGAAGAGAATCACCTGCATGAAGGACCAGCCACCCCTTTGGCTCCATCGTAAAGATCTTACATTTATTTTTACCCACTCTTGGCATGCATGCCAGCTCCTCTGGCCGCATATCCAATTCAGTACCATGTATAGCCTAGAGCACCTTGCTTAAGTTCCAAAGGGTTTTCCTCAACTCACCCCACAAGTTCCTTTTTGCTAAGGTAACCATTTCGATAATGCATGCCTGATTAACAACTCTATTTGACAGCTAAACTACTCCTCTGCACCCAGCTCCCCTGAGCCAGACAAAATTGTGCTAGCTGTTGTGAACTGATCTAGGGACTCACTGGACCTTAACTAAAAGTGGGTTCCGTTGAACTCACTCTCTAAGTAACCAAGTGTATATATGTATTTTTGCCATTGACTGCAACATTAATGTTTTCACAAGATTTCTCTTGAGTCGTGTCAATTACTTATTGTCCATGTTGGTGATGTGAAATGCTTAACACATGTTCCTCTAAATAGCCTGTCTGCTCTTTGCCACACTACCAGGACTGAAGGAAGCTGTACTGAGAGAGTACCCAGGGTCTACATTTGTGTATTGTGCTAGTATTCCATGTGATTTGAGCCTGTAATCAGCATCAGGATCTCAAGACTACACCGTTTGGCCAGTGCCTTTATCGCAGTGCCAAGCTCCATATAAGGGTGGCAATCCTAGGGTGAGGCAAGGCTTGTCATGGAGGATTTAAATTCCCCGTCATAAGAGTCTCTGCTACCAGCATCAAGCGCTGGTCTCACTTTAGGATTACACAGATTACAGGATTGAATCATACCGGTGTGCTATTTGCTTAATTTTCAGGAAATATTCCAAACAAGTTTGCCACTCACTTCAGCTGCTGTCTGGAAATATTCGGGGTGATTCGTCAAGTGAGGGCTGAGAAAAGTGGGAGTCCCAAAATGCCTTTTCTCCAAGCAATTTCCCCTTAGGGAATTTAGACATGACTAGAGCCTGGACCACGGAATGGAATTACACCAAATTTGGCAGAAAGGTAGATTTTGATCCAGTAAGAGAACTTTTTGTAATTTTGTTTAAATAGGTTCAGAAGCTTTGCAGTTATTAAAAAAACTACTTATATATCTAGGGACGTGGCTGCTCTGCAGCTCACACAGATCTCATGATGAGGTCTGAGTGAAGGCCACCACTTCAACCAGGGAGTGGTGGCAGCCATCTTAGGGCTCAAGACTAAGCCAGAGTCCCCAAAAAATAGAAAGGCGAAGTTTAGAAATAACCTGACCCCCAAGGGACCACAGGGACCCCGCCTGGGGCCAAAAACGCTTTTTAACTTTATAGCTAATCTGTGGTAAAAAAAAAACAAGCATGTGCTAATCACTTATTTTCTTTATGCCCCCTGAGTGAGCTGAGTCCCAATTTGGGCCCTGGAGACACCATACCCCAGGCCCCAGACGATATTCAGAAGGGGTGGGGGCTCATATTCCCGGGCTGTATTTGGCCCCTGGTATCCCATTCCACCTGGCTTGGCCTTAATATAAAGCCTCCTCCAAGGCCAAATTTTCCTCCAGCGACCCTATCCCCAGGGCCAGGCCATCTTACTAATGGTAAGAGGGCTGCAAGGCCCCCTTCCCAGTCCAATTTTGACCCTGTGAACCCCATCCATGGGATATGCTGCAATTTGAAAAGGGAAGGGGGCCACGTGGTGAGTTATTAATGTCACTGAGGATCCCATTCTTGAGGGCCAGCTTGTCCCATGTCCTGGGGTGTCCATGTCTGGTACATTATTTAAAGACTTAGAAATAAAAATTGCACACAACGAAGAACCTTTCCTGGTATATGACAACATAAACAGTGATAACCAAATCTTAATATTTTCTATTGCATATAACTTACTAAAAATAAGCCATTGTCAAACCTGGACAATGGATGGTAACTTCAAAATGTGTTCCGAACCATTCACTCACATATACACTGTACATGTAGAATGTCAAAACACAGATATATCCCTTTTATATATGCCCTACTTAGCAAACAAACCAAAAGAATGCACAACATGCTACAATGTAAAATCAAAATCTTCATTAACAACAAAGTAATAGATTACTAAGAAATAATAGCTAAACTATTATTATAAAATAAATAGTGACTTACAAAGTCCCCCAAACAGTCACAAAACCTAACCAACCTGCCAAATCATTTTTATATAAATAATAAACATAATATTTTAGCACATCAGTCTAAACATTAAATACATCTCAATGTTAAATCAGACTGAGATAATAAAATATATACATTATTTACATGAAAAATGCTCAATGAAAACATCTAATCTAAAGAAACATTTCCAATTAACAATCACATAATATTTACACAAACAATAAAATATAATATTTCCCATCCAAAACAAATAAAAAAATATGACTTTCTGTTCTGTAGCTACAGATCTTCCTCTATATCCATGTAGTCAAATATAGTAATCGCCCAAAGAGGGGAAAATCATTTTAGAAAGCCCAAAAAATTAAAAAACAAACCAAATCCAATAGAGATCCCTTAAAGCAATCCAAAATATCAAGTAAACCATAAGTGATTTCCTTAAAAAAAAACAGTAGCTCCCAGTGCCCATAAGACAGGTTTGTAGACAAAAGCCTGTAAACAACAAAACCCTCCCGCAAAACACTATACAATTCCCAAAAATACATATATATTACAATTAATCCTCACAAAATGAATAACATAACACAATATAACATACCATAATGACACATCACTAAAACAGTGTTCGAAAACCCAAAACTACACACTAGTGAAAAATACTACTATTAATACATCCAAATGTAGAAAAAACCACTAACAGCTCTATATCAAGATTTTTCTACTCCAATGAATGGCAGCACCTGACTTGGATCACAGAAAATAAACTAAAATGATAAAAATATATTACAAAAGAGAAGGTAGTGATAAAAAACATGTGCACTAAATGCAATTAAAAAAGTCTATCCCCCTAAAAAAATGAATGGCAAATATTTAAAAATTTCAAATAAATAAGTTCAGAAATTTAGAAAATGTTAAACATGTAAAACATCAAAAATATTGTACCAAATGTTAAACAATTGTAAAATGTAAATAAATAATATTATACAATACATTTAAAAAAATGTATATATATACTGAAAAACTAACGTTAAAATGATGTTGAAAATTATGTATTAAAAATGTTAGATGATATAAAAAGTAGAAAATGTAAATATACAATGCTATTTAAATTTGAGTTACATTTTTATGAAATAATAAAAAATATTACATTGTTTTATTTATCTATATATACGAATATTTAAAAGTACATTTTTAGGTAGACATATATATATATATATATATATTTCAAATATATTTTTAAATAACACTTGAAAACACAAATACAATTAAAAAACTCTATTGCGTGTTTTTATTCTTTAACATATGTGAATAATACTATTATTTATTTCAAGAATACAGCTATTTTTAATATATTTTTAAACATCAACAATACAAATTAAATAAAATAAACAACTTCTACTACATGCAAATCCAATATAAACAAGGGATTTCACAGTAACATTATAAAATACATATTCACACTCCAAAGTAAACCATTTGTAAGAAAGTGGACACTAAAGCAGCGACATTTACTATTCCCACTCCAATCTAAACCAATATGGGGAAGGCGATGGACACTAAAGGATTGACATTTACTATTTTCCCTCAAATCATAACCAACTTGAGGAAGGTGTTGGACTCTAAAAGGGTGATGTTTATTATTCTCACTCCAATCTACTCACTCTTCCCACTCCAAGCTAAACCAATTCAGTAAAGGTGTTGGAAACTGAAGGGGTGACATTTACTGCTCCCACTCAACTCTACATCAATTTGGAGAAGATGTTGGACACTAAAGAGGTGACATTTACTAATCTCACTTCAACCTAAACCAATTTGAGGAAGGCGTTGGATACTAAGGGCCCAATTATGGGTCTGGTGGTCAGAGGACTGCCAGACCCCTGGTGACGCAGCGGTGGCAGTCCAGCCAACACCGCACTGGCATTCCAACCACCCCATTACGTGTTGGGCAGTCAGAATGCCCTGAGACCACCAACGCTACCAGGAAACCTCTGTTCCCTGGAGATCGCATGGTGGTCAAAGGCTGCAATATGCTTGGCGGTACTGCACTCGTCCCGTCAAGCATATTACGAGTTTCCTCTCCTTCAGGGTTTACATGGCAGTTCCTAATTCATGTAAACCACGGAGGAGAGGTAACAAATGGAGACCTGTGCCTCCTCTGCTTGTGCATGCACCAGGGGGGCATAACTTGTGCCCCCTGTGTGCATGTTCAAATGTTCCTGCACAGCATGGACTTTCAAGTCTTTGCCGTGCAGGAACCTTTACGGATGTTCCCATTGTGGTTCCCTTTTCAAAGGTACTGCAGCCTTTAAAAGAGGCACCACCATGGGAACGCACTAAAGGGATGATATAAACTATTCTCACTCCAGTCTAAACCTATTTTAGGAAGGTGTTGGACACTAAAGGGGTGACATTTACTATTCGCACTCCAATCTATACCAATTTGGAAAAGGTGTTGTACACTAAAGGAGTAGCATTTTCTATTCCAAAATGTTTATAAACTCACATCTAAACAAAGCTGGGGAAGGTGTTGGACACAAAAAAGGTGACATTTACTAATCTCACTCCAATCTAAACCAATTTGGAGAAGGTGTTGGGTACTAAATGGATGACATTTACTATTCACACACCAATCCAAGCCAACTTGTGGAAGGTGTTGGACACTAATGAGGTTACATTTACTATTCCCACTCCAAAATATACCAATTTGGGGAAGGTGTTGTACATGAAAGTAACTATTCTCACTCCAATTTAAATCATTTTGTGACATTACGTATTTATACTCCAATCTATACCAGTTTAAAGAAAGTGTTGGACACCAAAAGTGTGAAATATAGTATTACCGCTCCAATCTAAGCGATTTGAAGTAGGTGTTGGGCACTAACGGGGCGACATTTACCGTTCCCACTCCAATCTATACCAATTTGGAGAAGGTGTGGGACACTAAAGGGGTAATATTTACAGTTCCCACTCTTATATATACCAATTTGGGAAAGGTGCTGGGCAATGAAAGGGGGACACTTACTATTTCCACTGTAATCTAAACCAATTCGGGGAAGGTGTTTGACACTAAAGGCTTGACACTTACTATTTGCACTGCAATCAACATTTTATGCAAGGCGCTACTCTCTAAGGGTCCGATTTACCCGCAGTCATGGCAGGACTTCTGTGCCATAGTTACCCATTATAGTCACCACAAATGCAGGGCCTCCGCCACGAGTGCGGAGGCCCTTTGTAAACTGATCCCTAAAAATGTTATATACACAATCAATACTTCATACTCACACATAGGGGCTGATTCGATGTGGCCCATAAGGAAGGAGCCGCATAGTAATGGTACAGTCAGTTTACTTTCTGACCGCCTCATTTTGATGAAAGTGATCGCAAAGTAAACCTGCCGGTCATTCTGGCTGACTTCAAATGGGCTCGGAGAGCCTCTCCGCCAGTCGGAACCCAGCATGTAATTTCTAGGGTTGTCTTTCCCTTCTTGAGATAACGATCATGGTTTCTGATATGTTTTCCATGCCGGCCTGTCTGACATGGAAACCATGTTAGAAAGCGTGTTTGGGGGCCCCCAGCACGGCCCCTTTGGTGCAGGACCTCCGGTTGGAGGCCGAGGGGCACCTAGTGTGCCCCCTGTTGATCCCTGCACCGCATGGCAGGCACAATGAGGTGACCGTAACATGACACATGGATGAACTGCACCTCCCATTTCACTATGGGAACATGCATTACAGACGGTTTGCGGCCGTAATGCATGCTCCCATTGGAAATATAGGAATGCGACCGAACATTCTTTGAGGCCATCGGGACCGCTGACTGTGTGTCGGCCGGTCTCAGGACCGAGTTGGTGTCAGGCGGAAGGAATTCTGGCCGACATCGAAGTCAGGCCACAGTTTTTTAGCTATAAAATAAATTACAAATTGCTTTAAAAAAAACACTAACCCAAAATGAAAACATATGTTTTTAATTAAACATCTACATGTATTAGATTATTCTTACCTCTATTAATAATTAATATATTTATAAAACGATTTATTACTACTACTAACAATTTAACGTTAAAAAAATACTATAATACTCCAAAGATACAATAAAATATAAATGCAGACATAATAATTAATACATATTGCTAATATGTTGATATCATATTTAAAAACATATCAAAAACATTTCAAATCAATTTAAATATAAAAATAACATTTGTCCATAATTTGTTTTACATTTACATGATACTTTTTTGTATTAAACATCAAGTATCACAATTTCAATAAAATGTTGTATTTTTTTAAATCTTCAATTAAAAATTGTATTTAGAAAAATTTACATATTTCACATTGATAAATTATCTGTGATATAATTCTATTTTTCAAAAATGTGTTAATATATATTGTAAAATTTTCAATGTAATAAATAATTTTAATTTGATATAATTAATATATATTTTCAGTAATATTATAAATGTTTAGTAAATAAAATTAATATTGTAAAAAAACAAATTTAATAATGTTACAATTCTAATTTGAATATCATTAGTAAGCAATATTATGCACCTAAAAGCTCAATATGCTGCAGCTAAAAACAAAATATATATCCATAATTTTTAGACATTAAAACAACTGAAAATACAAATTTCGACACTTAATACATTATCTTCCTAAAACACATATGAAAAAAAATCAAACATATGGGGGCGGATTACAATGCTGCCCAGTAAGGCTCCGACCGATGATTTACAATGCTGGCAGTCGAAAACTAAACCGGCCTGCAATTCCGGCTGGCTTCTGACGGGCTCCGGGGCGGGCTCGGGGAGTCAGAATCGGCTCGTAATCCCAAAGGGTGGGCCTTTCCGCCCATGGGATTACAATGCATGGTTCCTGACACAGTTCCCGTGCCGGCGTGCTTGGGGCCCGCAGCAGGGCCCCACGTGTAGTCGTCCTCCAGTTGGGGGGCAAGAGGTGGTGCCCCCCTCCTGATCCTTGCACCCCTTGGCAGACACCTTGAGGTGCTTACCATGGGGTGCGGGGATGAACAGCACCTCCTATTTCCCTATTGGAGCACGTATTACGGACAGTGTATGGCAGTAATGCATGCCCCGATAGGGAAATGTAGGAATGGTCGAATCCTAATTAGGCGGTCGGGACCGCCGACCAGAGGCCTGTCGTTCCCACGGCTGAGAAGGTGTCGAGTGGACTTAAATCCACCAGACATAATTTGGCCCTTATTATCAAACACACTACAACAATTTACATACAAGATAACACTTATAAATGATATTACATACAATATCATGTTCTAAATCAATATCTTTACAATAATGTAAACAGCATTTAAAACAATATTTTTAACTATGATATTCCTGTTGCCAATCTGTTTGACATTCTGATATTCTTGACTGAATATTTTTTTATTCGATATTGTGTCCAAACACTATCAAAGACAATGAGGTTGCTCATGGATAATAATAGCTAGGATAAAATGTCTGCTCTAACATTTCAATGTTTACCTTTCTGTTTCTCCCTATTTAATTTAGAACATTCTGCCCTCAGTGGGAGTAATGTTCTAGTAGCCTTATAGCCCTTCTGCCACAGGCTATACCGGTTATTAAAGGCCTTATCCCTCGGAATAAGCCTTATGCTGATGTGCACTTGAAGGCATGCCTACCAACGAAACAATTTGAGGTTCATCTTTAATATCCATCAACAGTCTGTCCCTTACAGTCTAATTCTGAATGTGCTTTATAAAGTTCAGCATGTTTACTGTATGTTTTAGGTTTGTGTCAGAGAATTTCCAGTGGATGCAGGCTATGGTTTTCACTATTGAGGAGATTAACAGGAATCCCAACCTCTTACCCAACATCACCATGGGTTTCTGGATTCACGACTCCTGCATGGTAATACAAAGATCACTTGAGGGCACTCTTTGGATGTTGACAGGGCAAGAGGAACCAATCCCAAACTACGACTGCTGGAAGAATCGCCCACCTGTAGCCATAGTAGGAGATGCCACATCAACACGTTCAATTCCTATGGCACGAATATTGAGTCTCTACAATCATCCCCAGGTAAGATCCAACACCAATCAACGATGAGCAAATTAAACTTAGTAGCACTGATGAGTAGACGTGGGTGGAGATTAAATTTTGAAATCTGATTGGTATAACGTTCACAACTTTCAGATTTTGTGGTATTGCAAAAATCGTTTGGCCCACAGCCAAGATTCCCCCCAACTAAAAGCCTTTGTAGGAGATATTTACATCTAAACATATACCCCAGTTTATTATTTCACTGTTTTCAACTTCTCAAACTACATTGTGTTTACAAAGTCTGCACAATTTAAAAACTAAAATATGTAAATTTGCAAGAGGTGAAGGCTCTATGAAGGTTTTCCTTTTTTGTGTGTAAAGTTTATAACACCTGCTAAAGCCCTACTTTTCCAACTGGCTGGAGAGTATTTTTTGTTCACCACCATTTTTAAGGACAGTAAAATATGTGCCCCAAAAATCTTCTGTTGGTTCATGTTGCGCTGTATTCTCCTTGAACCTATTGGTATGTATGTAGACACATTTTGTTTCTGTGACATTTTTATCATCTGTTCCTCCTTTTTATTCCATGTGGAAGTATTATATGTGACTTTGCATCACCTCATGTCTACTGCAGGGTGCTAATCAGTTCAAAATGAATGACCATGATTGCCGCACATCGGGAGTGCAATCATCTATAGTCATGACCCTTCTCTCGTACGCCTCACATGTCTAGCCTCATTAGCTTAATTTTTAGAAATTGCCTGAGGCTCATATAGTTTGGTTCTGCCATTACGGGTGGTTTCTAAGTGTTCCAATATTGTACCATGAAGCCAATCATGCCATTGCATTGTTTGAGGTTTATTACAGTAGCAACATAAACTACAATAGTGCAGTCCCCATTGCCGTAGTCTGAGTGATCATAAACTTTGCTGTTGTCCACAGATAATTTTCCTGTATGGACACTATTTGATTTTTTTTAAAACGTTGTTTTACTTTTTGTATACGGTTAAAAAACTGTAGAACCATGGCAGATATTAGTCCATACAGTTTACATGACATATAGGGAGAATACAGTTCGATATCATTTATCCATTGTAGCATTGTATCCATTTTGCAACATTGAGTTGCATTGGACCCAACAAAGAGGTATATATAGCTTAAATGAGTGCATACGTCTGCGGGAGGCAAAGGCTCTGTGTGCGTGACTGGTTCGTTTCCGGAATCTGAAGTGAGGTCAGAGTCGTCTTGCGTTTCTAGAAGATATGCTTGGATTGGTTACCAGATTTCTCCCGGGAGTGAGGTGGGTGGTTGTAATTGGGAATATGTGTCACTGTTGGTATTACAATATGTCAAGCTTTCAATCCAACACTTCAATGTCAGTGGGTGTTTACCCCCCCAGCGTATTGCAATTTCCCACTTTGCTATCATCAAAATTATTGCTACGTATCTGCAAATAGCTTTTGGGAAATTATGAACAAACCCGAGCAGCGCCTGTAAGGGATTTGGTGTGAGCATCTGATTTGTCATGTGTGATAGTTCGGTATACATAGTCATCCAAAAAACAGTTATTTTGGTTCAGGTTCAGGTCATGTGAAAGAAATCCGCATAGGGGGACTTGCATTTAAGGCATGCATATGAGCAGGTGCTGTCCATGCGATGGAACCTGTGTGGGGACATATAGGCCCGCCACACAAATTTTATATATTAAGGAATTTATGACAGTGATTCATGGAACGTTTACGAGTTTGTGTGCAGCAGTGCTGCCATTGAAAATCTCATATGTCATGGCCCAGATCTCTTTCCCATGCCTCTCTTAACCCGGGAATCTGTGGTAGGGATCATTGTGTTACAAGGAAATTAGCAGATCAAGATCTAGAATTTCCTTGGCACTACATAAGGAAGCAGATTTAACATCACAAGTTACAATGGGCCTCTCTGCACAGTTGATATAATTCTAAAGATCAGATTTCCAGAAGCCACTACACACTTTAGAATTTGCAGGCCAGAGGTCAAGATGTTTCATTGACCTGTACACTTTAAAATGTGTATGGTTATGGTTCATCAAGTTGTAGAGTGGCATCACTGAATTGAGTGAGGCTCACACTTTCATTTAATCAGCTATGCAGATCAGATCATTTTAGCAATTGGGTTTCTGGTTGCGAGAGGCTGCAACCTGTCCAAGTAGGAACCACAATCCTAGTAAGGGTAGGTCAGAACACAACCTAAATTATCATGTGTTCACCCTCTGGTAGCTTGGCACAGAGCAGTTAGTTCTTAATTTATGAGGCAATGTCTAAAGTATTTGTGTAACACTACATACAAGAAGACATTGAAAACACCACACAAAAACTCCACACCTGTTTTGAACAATATATTATGATTTTACAAACAAAATAAGACCCAAACAACAAAAATCCAATGAGTAGAGGATGAGATATGACTTTTTAAAGATTAATCACAAAAATAGAACTAGTAGACCAGTGGGGCATAACTAGGTAATTGGTCACACTAAACAAGACAAAGTCAGGAGTTTAAGCCACCTACGAAGGAGCGGAGACGAGCTACAGGATCTATGGATGGCCCACTGAGCAGAAGTGCTATGCAAACAAATGATGGGCAGAATGCTGAATAAATCATACATTCACTCCCAGTCAAGAGATCTGGGTTAAATCCATTGTTATTTTGCTCACCATGCCACCCTAGTTTAGACACAGCCATATGCAAATCAGTCTTGACCCTGTGCCTCATGGGAACAGTCCAGACCAACACTGCCAAGCCAGGTCCTCCCTGGACCGAAAACAAGCATCCTGGACAAGTTTCTGGGTATTACCCTTCATCAGCCAGGCTAGCTTGAATCCAGTGGCACAGTGAGCAAGGGACCCACATCTAGGCATACCCATCCCACTTAGGGTGAAAAGTGCTATGCAAACAAATGATGGATGAATGATATATAAATCATACATTTACCCGCCCTCAAGAGATCTGGGTTAAATCCATCCTTATTTTGCTCACCATGCCACCCTAGTTTAGACACAGCCATATGCAAATCAGTCTTGACCCTGTGCCTCATGGGAACAGTCCAGACCGAAACTGCCAAGCCAGGTCCTCCCTGGACCGAAAACAAGCATCCTGGACAAGTTTCTGGGTATTACCTTTCATCAGCCAGGCTAGCTTGAATAGAGTGGCACAGCGAGCAAGGGACCCACATCTAGGCATACCCATCCCACTTAGGGTGAAAAGTGCTATGCAAACAAATGATGGATGAATGATATATAAATCATACATTTACCCGCCCTCAAGAGATCTGGTTTAAATCCATCATTCTTTTGCTCACTATGCCACCCCAGTTTAGACCCAGCCATATGCAAGTCAGTCTTGACCCTGTGCCTCATGGGAACAGTCCAGACCGAACTGCCAAGCCAGGTCCTCCCTGGACCGGAAACAAGCATCGTGAGACCTGTTTCTGGGTATTACCCTTCATCAGCCAGGCTAGCTTGAATCCACTGAACAAAAGTACCTTAATCCTTGTTGCAGTACGAAATGTGTTGACTATCCCCACTCAGTTGGGGTGTGTCAGGAGTGACCAACCAAGAAACGGTTTTCACAGGAGCAGATGTAATTTCCAAAATCCCCTCAGCAACTGCGAGTGCAGAGACTATCTGACCTCACACCAACCAGGGGGAAGGAGGATTTGGAATATAAAGAGAGACCACCTCCACATACAGGTGTACGACTTCTGCTGTTCAGTTTTGAGATATGGCAGCTGTACCTGCAGAGGAATACAAAGGCATTTCAAAATACAAGTCCGTAATTCTACTCTGACTTCTTTTCAATCACTCATTCCATTCATTCCTAACTACCTGAATATACTGGAAGGCTAGCAACTCTCTGGAGGTCTGGAGTCGAATTAAAACTATTCTTGATAACAATTTCAGTAGACCTCATAAGAGTCTGTAGAACAAGACAATCCTAGAAGAGTTCGACAGCTAGAAAAGAGTTTGGTGTCACAACTTAATTCTAGTCACCACATGAAGTAAGTCTTACTGTACTTTTCAGAGTTTTCAAAAGGTAACTTCAAAGAGCTTCAAAAGGAGTCGCCACCTCAGAAGAGTACAAGAAAGGGGATGCGCTGAAATTCTGCGGCATCTGTAGGCTGAGGAGTTTGAGACCTTGACGTACAAAATCTTTGGCGAGGCACTAATCTCCCGAAAAGGACAGGGAAATATCCCTAGTGTGCGCACACTGCTCCGCGGAAGGGGTGGAGAAGAAAGGGGTCAAGAAAATATACTAGGGAAATCCAAAGAGCAGGAGCATGAGGATAACACTACTTCTTGCTCCAAGGTGATGGTTGAAGTGCGACTTTTCTAGCGCTGGTGCGCCAGAAGAACACTGCAGCGTGAAAGGGAATCCAAACAACTGGAGCGCTAAAGAGTTTTTAGTGACGGACGCCATATTAGGTCTGAATCAAGGCTAATGGAAGCAAGCTCCAGCAAAAGTCTCTGCAAGAGTGATCAAGAATGGGAGTGTTGCTGCAGCCAACGAGGATATGAGGCAAAACCTAGCTTCTTCTTCCTAGGTGAGAGTTTCTGTACACAAGCAATTGCGTTCCTGACAGTAGCCCCCATTAAAGAAGGTCCTCCTACAGTAGGTTTGCCAGAAAAGGAACCATGAAATTGCTTAATCAATCTCGGAGCTTGAAAATTTTGAAAGAGTTCCCACGATCTTTCTACTGGGCCAAAACCCTTTCAATTTACAAGGTAAATCAACTTCCCTTTCTTAAGTTTTGAATCTAGAATTCGGCTCACCTCATACTCTAGATGTGAATCAATTTTAACAGGGTCTGTAGGAACAATGGACCTTAAATTTGGATGATTCTTTTTAAGTAACGATACATGAAACACAGGATGAATTTAAAATTTTGGAGGTAAGGCTAGTTTTACTGTCACTGGGTTAACAATCTTATTGATTTGAAAGGGCCCCAAGTATCTGGGTTAGAATTTCCTGTTTCCCTTAAGATGCAGGTGTCGAATAGATAACCAAAGCTTGTCACCCTAGAATAGGTTGGCTTGGCCCTTCTCTTTTTATCAGCATGCTTTTTATATGATGCTTTAGCCTTAATTAAGTTTTCCCTGGCAGAACAATAGGGTTCTTGAATTCTCTGACTAAAATCATCTTCTGCTGGAATGGTGCTATCTGACCTCTCTAGAATAATATTTGGGTGTCTTCCTGTGTTAAATAGAACGGAGAATAAACAGTGGATGCTTGGGTAGCATTGTTGTATGCAAATTCTGCGTACCAGATTAGTTATGACCACTCTCCTCCTGATCCAACAGATAAAGTCTGAGATATTGTTCGATTTCCTGATTGACTCTCTCAGACCATCTATCTCTGGGTGATAACTGGTGGAGTACTGGGAATCAATACGTAGTTTTTGCCCAAAGGCTCTTCAGAACTTGGACACAAATTGAGAATCACGATCTGAAATCCCAGTTACTGTGATGCCATGTGATTTCACTATGTGTTGAGAAAACAACTGTGCGAACTCGGTTGCATTAGGAATCTTTTTTAACGCGATAACATGGCTCATTTTAGAGAAGGTATCTACAAACACCAGAATAGTATTAAATCCTTTACTAGTGGATAGATCAACAAAGAGGTCCATAGTGACAGTGTGCCAAGGATAGGGTGCGATAGGTAACGGTTGAAGCTCACCGTCAGGGCTCTACAATCAGTCATTCCACGAATGCATGTATCACAGATTTGCACGTATTGTCTTATTTGAGGTGCCATGACAGGTCACCAAAAATGTCTTTTCACTAACTCAGTGGTTTTCAAAATTCCTTTGTGCCCAGCCAAGGGATCATCATGGGAGGCTCGAAGCGCAGAGTCCTGTAAGTCGGAAGTTGGAAAGTATAAGGCTTCTTTCACATAGGGAAGACCCTCTTTGATCCTTCTGTCCTTGTCTTCTTTGATCCAATTCAAAATGTCCTCATCAGACATAGATTCTTGTACCTTTTTCTTGATTTTGGAAAATTGTAAGATACAAGCACATTTTTCTGTTGATATTATTGGACCCTTGTCTGTTATATCATGCCTAGGGATTTTGTTAATTCATAGACAAGGCATCAGCTTTTCCGTTAGCAGAATGAGGTCAGTAAGTGATAGTGAAATTGAAGTCTGCAAAGTACAATGACCACCTCAGCTGCCTGGGGGTTATGGATTTAGCCGATTTCAAAAACTGGAAATATTTATGACCAATACATACTGTGACTACATGGTGGGCTCCAAGTAAATATTGTTGCCATTCTTGAATGTGTCCTTTACTGCTAATAACCCCTTATCAGTGATGGAATTGTTTATTTCTGGAAGAGTCAACTTCCAGGATTGGAAGGCCACTGGGTAGAGTTGACCAGTACTTTATGCCGTTGGGATAGGACACCACCTATGGCTAAATCTGATTCATCTGTCTCTACGTAAAAGGGTTCCGCAGGGTCAGGATGAAGGAGGACTGGGGCAGCAGTAAAGGTTTCCTTGAGGAATTTGAAAGCATCTTCAGCCTCACTTGACTAGTGAAAAGGTACTCCTTTTTTAAGCAGTCAAGTAATGGGGACAATTTTCTTTGACATTTTTTTGATAAATAGGCGATAAAAGTTGGCGAAGCTGATGGAACTTTGTACTTCTTTCAAATTTTGGGTAGAAGGCCAATCCCAAATTGCTAGGATCTTACCTGGATCCATGGAGATTCCATTTTCAGACAAGAGAAATTCCAAGAACTTTAATTTCTTCACATGAAAGTAACACTTTTCTAATTTTCTGTACAAGTTGTTGTCCAATAATCTTTGGAGAACGGCCGTGACGTTTTCCATGTGCTCTTGTTGGTCCTTAGACGAGACCAAAATGTCATCTATATAGACCATAGCAAAACGATCAAGGAACTCTCTCAACACATCATTTACGAAGTGTTGGAACACTGCGGGGGCGTTACAAACCCCATAGGGCATTACATGATATTCAAATAATCCGAATCTGGTGCGGAAGGCCGTCTTCCACTCGTCTCCTTCTGTGACATGGATTAAATGGTAAGCCCCATATCAATCCAGTTTTGAGTAAACCTTAGCTTCCTTTATCTGGTCAAGTAATACTGAGATCAAGGGTAAAGGGTATCTGTTCTTCACTGTAACTTGATTCAACTCCCGTTAGTCAATGCGGAATCTCAGTTCTCCGTTCTTCTTTGGGACGAAAAATAAAGGCGAAGATACGGGAGACTGAGAAGGGAGTATGAAACCATTGGCCAGGTATTGGTCAAGATACTCTTTTAAAAATAAATTTTCTTTCTCAGTAAGGGCATAGATCCTACTACAGGGTAAGTTCGCTCCTGGTTCCAGTTAAATTTACAGTCGTATTGTCTGTGGGGGGGAGCTTTTCCACGTCATTTTTGTCAAACACTGCTGCCAGGTTTTTATATTCCAAAGCAATTTCCCCCTTCTCAGTTGCGCAGATCGACTTGGAAATATTAGCTAATTCCTTTGGTGGTGATATAGTGTGTTTTTCTTCAGACTTGTTGTAGCAGTTGTCTTTACAATAATTTGAAATTAATTGAACTGTTCTCATTTCCCAATTTATTTCAGGATTCTGCTCAGTGAGCCATGTATGGTCCAAGATCAACTGAAATTGTGGGGCCTCTATTAAATTGAATTATATTTCCTCTCAATGCCCATTCTGATCCTGTAGTTCTAAGACCTCCATCTCATCTGTGATCGGTCCTGAAGATAAATTGGTGCAGTTGACTGCTCGCACCGGTTCTACAATCTTCTTCTTAACAAATCTGATCCGCATTCTTTGAGCATAATGGGTGTCGCAAAAATTGCCAGTCGCTCCAGAGTCGATCATGACTGAGACTTCTTGCAATTTTTTTCTCTGAATTTAATTTCAAAAGAAATAGTAAGATGAGGAGAAGCAGAATGCAAAGTGTTTATCAGCTGTTGTTGAATTTGGGTTGGCTATTGTCGAAAATCCATCAGGGCAACCCCCTTCACTGATGGTTCTTCTCTTTCACCAAATAATTACTTTGAGGCTTCTTGGGACACTCTTTTACAAAGTGACGGATAGACCGCTATATAGACTACATTTCCAGATCTTCTTTTTTCTTTCTCTTCTTTAGAAAGAGGACCTCTTACACTGCCAATTTACCAGGGCTCCTCCAAGGGGCCAGTTTCAGAATTCTTGTCTTCTGTTTGGATTCGGTCAAAGCGAGGAGGTGTGGGACGAAATTCTCTTTTCCATTCTGTTCTTCTTTCAAATAGAGGTTGATCCATTTGATGGACTAAGTCAATAACTTTCCAGACCTCTGTGGGGCGATCCGGAATTTGAGCTAATGCATCTTTCACCTCTTTACGCAACCCACAATAGAAGATTCCTGCTCTTTTGCACTCGGGCAATTCTGTCTCAACAATCAATGTATTAAATTGAGCCAAGTAGGAGATTTAATCTTGATTGCCTTGTTTCAGGTCTAGCAATTCGTTATCCATAGCTTGGGACACGGATCTGCTGTCAAAGATTCTAGAGGATTCCGTTTTGAAACCTTCAAAATCATACAAAATTGCATTGTTTTGAGACACTAAAGGCATGAACCAAGAAGCTGCATCCCTGCTCAAATAAGACAAAACAAACGCTGTTTTAGACTGATCATCTGCAAAAATAACTGGTCTGCAGAGAAAATGTAGGGAACACTGCATCAGGAATATTTGTGCCTTAATAGGATCCCCATTAAACCACCTGGGAGGAGAAATCGAGTGAATGACATGAGTGGAGATTCCTGAGGTTGATGTGGAGAGGTTTTTACCCTCAGTACCATTAGTCTGGGAGGACCCTGCGGAAGAAATATCATCATAAGCTGTTGGGCTTCTATATGGGATATTTTTATTTCTTCACGTACATTTTTATTTTCCTCAATAGTGAGGTTCAATTTTTTTTGTATATTATCTATCAGTGTTGCTAAGGCATTTACATCAATCCCCTCTGCCATTCTGTTCGTGTGGAGAGATTCTGCTTAGGCACTTCAATCTGTCAGGAGTGACCAACCAAGAACCGGTTTCCACAGGAGCAGACGCAATTTCCCAAATCCCCTTAGTAACTTGCAAGTCCAGAGAAAATAACTATCTGACCTCACACCAACCGGGGGAAAGGGGATTGGGAAGATAAAGAGGGACCGCTTCCACATACAGGTATATGTCAGATTCCTCATGCTGTTTAAAAGGACTTCTGCTGTTCAGTTTTGAGATAAGGCAACTGTACCTGCAGAGGAATACAAAGGTATTTCAAAATACATGTCTGCAATTATACTCTGACTTCTTTTCAATCACTCATTTCATTCCATTCATTCCTAACTACCTGAATATACTGGAAGGCTAGCAACTCTCTGGAGGTCTAGAGTCAAATTAAAACCAATCAATCAATACATTTGTAGAGCGCGCTACTCACCCGTGAGGGTATCAAGGTGCTGAAGGGAGGGGGGTGCCTCTACTGCTCGAATACCCAGGTCTTGAGGTGTCTCCTGAAGGTGAGATGGTCCTGGGTCAGACGTAGGTGTGCAGGAGGGAGTTCCAGGTCTTGGCTGCCAAGTAGGAGAATTATCTTCCTCCGGTAGTGGCTCTGCGAATCCGTGCGACGGTGGCGAGGGCGAGGCTGGTGGAGCGGAGCTGGCGGGTGGTGGTGTAGAACGAGAGGCGGTTGTTGAGGTTTTCGGGGCCCATGTTGTGGAGTGCTTTGTGTGCATGGGTGAGCAGCCTGAACGTGATCCTCTTGGTGACGGGGAACCAGTGCAGGTTTCTCAGGTGGGCGGATATGTGGTTGTGGCAAGGCATGTCGAGGATGAGTCGTGCGGAGGCGTTCTGTATGCTCTGAAGCCGTTTCTGAAGTTTGGCTGTTGTTCCTGCGTATAGGGCGTTCCCGTAGTCCAGTCGGCTGGTGACGAGGCCCTGGGTGACCGTCTTTCTGGTTTCGGTGGGGATCCATCGGAAGATCTTTCGGAGCATGCGCAGGGTGTTGAAGCATGATGACGAGACTGCGTTGACTTGCTTGGTCATAGTGAGGGAGGAGTCCAGGTTGAATCCCAGGTTGCGAGCATGGTCCGTGGGTGTCGGTGCGGTGCCCAGCGACCGGGGCCACCAGGAGTCATCCCAGGCGGATGGGGATCGTCCGAGGATGAGGACCTCCATCTTGGCCGAGTTGAGTTTGAGACGGCTGTGTTTCATCCATTCTGCAACATCTTTAATTCCGTCCTGGAAGTTGGCTTTGGCGGTGAGAGGGTCTTTGGTGGGGGAAAGTATCAGTTGGGTGTCGTCGGCGTAGGAAATGATGTTGATGTTGTGTTTGCGTGTGATGGTGGCGAGGGGGCTCATGTAGATATTGAAGAGGGTTGGGCTGAGTGAGGAGCCCTGGGGTACGCCGCAGATGATCTTTGTGGCCTCAGAGCGGAAGGGAGGGAGACGGACTCTCTGGGTTCTGTCGGATAGGAATGATGTGATCCAGTCCAGAGCCTTTCCTCGGATTCCACAGTTGAAGAGGCGGGTTGTTAGGGTGCGGTGGCAGACAGTATCAAAGGCTGCCGAGAGGTCTAGGAGGATGAGAGCGGCTGTCTCTCCGTTGTCCATCACAGTCCTGATGTCGTCAGTAGCTGCGATGAAGGCGGTCTCGATGCTGTGGTTGGCTCGGAATCTGGACTGGGATGGGTTGAGCTAGTTGTTTGCTTCGAGGAATGCAGTCAGCTGTTTGTTGACGGTCTTCTCGATGACTTTGTCCGGGAAGGGGAGGAGAGAGATGGGGCGAAAGTTCCTGAGGTCTTTGGGGTCCGCTGTTGGTTTCTTCAGAAGGGTGTTGATTTCTGCGTGTTTCCATCTTCCAGGGAAGGTGGCTGACGTGAAGGAGCTGTTAATGATGTTCCCGAGGTGGGGTGCGATGATGGTGTCGGCTTTGTTGAACATATGATGAGGGCATGGGTCGGAGGGGGAGCCGGAGTGGATGGTGTTCATGACGCGGGTGGTGTCTTCAGTGCTGATGGACGTCCATGCGCTGAGGCTGGTGGTGGGGATCATTGGTTTGGTGGCTGGGGGCGGAGTCTGGGGTCCGAAGCTGTCGTGTATATCTGCGATCTTGCGGTGGAAGAATGCGGCGAGGGAGTTGCAGAGGTCTTGCGACGGTGCGATGTCGTTGTTGCTGGCGCTGGGGTTGGAGAGCTCTTTGACTATGCTGAAGAGTTGCTTGCTGTTGTGGGAGTTGTTGTCCAGCCGCTCTTTGAATGATGTCCTTTTGGTGGTGCGGATCATCTGGTGGTATTCGCGGGTAGCGCTCTTGAGGGCTGTCATGTTTTCTGATGTCCGCTTGTGGCGCCAGGCTTTTTCGAGGGTTCGGCATGATTTCTTTGCGATTTGAGGGACGTCTGTGAACCATGAGGTTTTTCTGTTGCTAGTCTTGCCTGGGGGTTTCTTCAGTGGAGCAAGGTCGTCGGCGCAGTTGGTGATCCACTGTGTGAGATTGTCTGCTGCGTCGTTGGTGTCAGGGGTGTCGACAGGTGGGTTCTGGCTTAGCGATGTGGTCAGCTGGTCTGTGGTGACTCTGCTCCAGCATCTGCGGGGTATCTGTGGCGTGCGGTGGTGGGATGCGTTCTTCTTGAAGGTGAAGTGGATGCAGCTGTGGTCGGTCTAGTGTAGTCCGGTGGATTGGCTGAAGGCAACGTGGCTGCTGGCAGAGAAGATGGGGTCAAGCGTGTGGCCTGCGTAGTGGGTGGGGTTGTTCACCAGTTGCTTGAGTCCGAGATTGGTGAGGTTATCGAGCAGGGTGGTGGTGTTTAAGCTTGGCCGTAAAATCCGTTTCGCGGGCAAATTTGCGGATTTTTGATGATTTCGCGATCCGCGAATAGCGCGAATTTGCCCAAAAATCCACAAATTTGCAAGCTGCGAATTATTTTGCTTGGTCGCGCTTGAAAAATATAATATCGCGCGCGCGGCGTTGACTTACCGTGGTTCTGAGTCCGGCGAGTTGTTTTTCTCCCGGTTTGCGTGTGCTGCGTCATTTTCGAACTTGCTGCGTGATTGTGCAAGAGTTTTTCGAACGCAATTACGTCATCGCGGCTCGCCATTTTTCACAGCGAGAGTTTGACAACGCGAGTACGTCATAAAGGCCCGCAATCACGCATTGCGGGAGTAAACAATGCCGAACATGTAGATGCGGCGCGCAGCTGACTTCCGGCGGGAGATTTGAACAGCTCTCGTTCCCAAAATTGCAAAAATTGCAATTCTGCACAAGAAATTCACCACAGGAAGCATAAACCTTGTGAATATGATGATTTTGATCAGAATAACTCCTCAGATTGACATTTGGCTGCACTTTTTGGTGCAAGGAGTCAATTTTTTGGGGGGGGGGGGTGGGAGGAAGGAAGTGCCCCAGACTCTCCAACTTCCTGTTCCTGTCCAGCAGGCTCACCCCAGTGCTTTGTCCATGTTCTGGTCACTTTTCATTTGGATCTGAAGCTGGAAGGATTACTTTTTGTTGCTGCTGCTGGATATTTGTATTTGGGAGGACTTTTTGGACTTTGGAGTTTGGATCACTTTTGGACTTGAGATTTTACAAGTCAGTTGGTGTTGTTTGTTTGGGGCATTGCAGTTGAGGCCACTACAGTTTTAAAACTTTTTTCACAACTTAAAAAATATATATATTGTGGGTAGCCACAGTATCCAGTAGGCCCAGGGTTAGTCATGGGTGCATGATACAACTGTTTCTGTGATTTGTTTTTAACTTAATTCTCAGTTATGTCATGGAATTTTAGCTCACTGTTATATGTTGATTTATTTTTCATTTTGGGGTGCCTGTAAAGCCTCACTAGCCAGTAGGCCCAGGTGTAGTGAGTGGTGCATGGACCTAGTCTTTCTGTGGGGTGTCTTGAATTTAAACAACATTGAGGGCATGGATGGCATTGGATTGTGGTGATTTTTGAGTGTTTTTCGACTTTTTGGGGTGTTGTTGGGGCCTGGCCATGTGGGTGGGGGCCATTTTGAGGCCTGGGACAGGCAGGGCCTGGCCATGTGGTGGGTGTCAAGGGGCCATTTTGAAGCCAGGCAGTATGCTCAGGCCTGCACCCAGTTTGCCTTGCGTTCAACCATTATGCCCAGGGGTACTCAGTGGTGCATGGGCCTAGCCTTTCTGTGGGGTGTCTTGAACTTAAACATCATTGAGGGCATGGATGGTATTGGATCGTGGTGATTTTTGTGTGTTTTTCGACTTTTTGGGGTGGTGTTGGGGCCTGGCCAGGTGGGTGGGGGCCATTTTGAGGCCTGGGACAGGCAGGGCCTGGCCATGTGGTGGGGGTCAATGCGCCATTTTGAAGCCAGGCAGTGTGCTCAGGTCTGCACCCAGTTTGCCTTGCTTTCAACCATTATGCCCAGGGGTACTCAGTGGTGCATGGGCCGAGTCTTTCTGTGGGGTGTCTTGAATTTAAACATCCTTGAGGGCATGGATGGCATTGGATTGTGGTGATTCTTGTGTGTTATTCGACTTTGTGGGGAGGTGTTGGGGCCTGGCCATGTGGGTGGGGGCCATTTTGAGGCCTGGGCCAGGCAGGGCCTGGCCATGTGGTGGGGATCAATGGGCCATCAGTTATACACCCCACTTTTTGGGGTGTATAACTGATGTTCCTCTGGCTTCCATTGCTTTTAGGTGCACAAGAGAACCACCAGTGCCAGGAAGAAGTCCTGCAGCGGTGTATGCAGCACAACGTCACGTGACGTCACGTGTGGCCACAGACAAGACAACTCTGCAACTTGTGCAACTGCGGCCTGCTGTTCTGACATCTGAAGAAGATGGCCCCAAAGAAAGGTGGCCGTAGAGCCTCCGCGAAAAAAGTTGCCAGCGCCACTGCCAGTAAGAAGGAGCAGAAGAACCAAGTGGCACCACCTACCAAGCATACTGGTGTGCCCAGCGACACCTTTTTTGGGGAAAAAAACTACACCTGCAGCAGCAGCGGTGTCCGCCTGGGACCAAGCTGGAAGCAGCACCTCCGCTTCATTGGGCTCAGTGCCACCACGTCAAGTTAGGTCCAAGAACATGAGTGCTGCTGCAGCAGCCACTTTGGTTGTTCAATCACCATCGACCAGTGATCTTGGCTCATCACAAGAAAGTACCATGCAATCAACGCCGGGTGTAACTCAGCTGACGAGTGTTCAACAACCACAGCCGCAACGACAACCACAGGTGCAACTAGTACAAGCGCAAGTACATGGGCAAGGAGAGGCGCAAGGAGAGGCGCAAGTAGAGCCGCAAGGAGAGGCGCAAGTAGAGGCGCAAGGAGAGGCGCATGGACAGGTGCATAGAGAGGTGTAACTAGAGGTTCGTGGAGCGGCACAACTGCCTACAACTCTTGTTCCTCCAGAAGTAGGGGCACATCAGGAAATTATTATTCAAGCGGGGGTATCATCATCCGAAGAAGCCACTCCTCCTGATGATGATCCATTGTCTTCCAGATCCCCAGCAAGAAAACGGTCAAGGAGGGATACTACTACAAGTTCTTCTTCAATCCGCCTTCATTCTGATGACCTTGATCGTGATTGGAACCCAGCAATGCAGTCTGAGAGTGAGTCACGCCATGAGCCGACAAAGGTAGCTAAGCCTAAAAGGAAGGTTCCAGCAAGGCTTCGAGTTATGTGTGATGACGACGAACAAGAACTCGTGTCTCCTGCAGCTGATGAACAGTCTGACGATGACCCAGTCATCACAGTCATCACTCCAGCCCCAGCAGGCATGCAGCAGACAGACATTTTCACCCTATCCCGAATGGCTGCTGAGCGGGATATGGGCGGCGTGGCACTGGTACCACCACCAACGCAGTTAACTACAACACCAACACGACCTACAGCTTCCATCTTTTTTAGTCAGAAGGGCCGGCATGGACCTCCATCCACCTTGAGTAGTGGTGCTGTAAGTGAACAACAGAAACAAATTCAGCCACGCCCATCCTCCACTTCATCTGGCATTGAAAGTCAAAGTAGCACCTCCACCACCAGCAGACATCACCAGTCCCCAGTTTGGGACTTCTTTACTGTTAGCGCAAAGGCGGAAAACCTGGTCGTTTATTCGATTTGTAAAGTATCCGTTAGTCGGGGTAAGCTTGGTACCAACTATGGTACCGGAGGCCAGAGAGGTCATCTCAAAAAACACCACCCTATCCAGTGGTATACACACCTAAGTAAGATCGAGGAAGCCCAACAAAGTAGAACTGATCCAAATGTAAGAAATTCACATTGCATCTGATGCTGATGAGGGGCTGATTGTGTAGGGGGAAGTCACGAATCGAGCGACATTTTTTCTGGTACAACCAGTACCCCTAGCAGCAGCACTGCAGTGGTAGCGCCCACACCCTCTACCCCTGCAACATGTATGAGGCACACTAAGAGTCTGGGACAGACACTAATGCAAAAAAGTCCATCAATGAGCCTAACTGCTTTGAAGTCTGCATCATCATCATCATCATCACGTAAAACGGTCCAGCCCACCATTAAAAGCATGTTTTGGTCGGAGGCGCCATTTGAACGCAACCACCCAACGGTACGTCTGTATAACGCAAAGCTGGCTAAAATGCTAGCGCTGGACCTTCTCCCTTTTTCTTTCGTGGAAGGGGTGGGGTTTCTAGAATTAGTGGCAACAGTCTGCCCTAAATGGAAGGTTCCTAGCCGGTCCTATTTTGCCAGAGTTGCGGTTCCAGCACTACATCAAGATGTGCTGGAGGTGATTGGGGCAGCTTTGCAGAAGAGTGCTGTTCACACTATCCACTTGAGAACAGACATGTGGACCAGTTGCCAAGCCCTTGATAACATGTGCATCACTGCACACTGGGTCTCTTTTGCAGGTGTTAGAGACAAGTCAAGTGCAGTTGTTGACCTGGACACACTTTTTCAAGCTACTCGGAAACATGCAACATTAGCCATGTTTGCCATGGGGAAATTTCATACTACAAAAAACATTTTGGAGGAGTTTAACAGTAAGGTCTCTGAATGGCTGCAACCAAGAAATCGCATAGTTGGTTATGTTTCCACGGATAATGGCAGTAATATAGTTCTTAGTTAAGGCCATGCAGCAAGGTGACTATTTCAGAGTGCCGTGTTTGGCGCACAGTATTAACATCGTGGTGCAAGATTTCTTGAAAAATGAAAACACAGTCAGGAAGTTACTGACCACCTGCCGAAGAATCTGCACACATTTCAGCCATTCTTTTAAGGCCCGGAAGGAGCTGAGGAGCATTCAACAAGAATGTAAATTGCCAGTCAAAGGACTCATCCAGGAGGAGGCAACACGTTGGAGCTCAACCTTTTACATGCTTGAGCGTCTGTCTGAGCAGTGCATGGTAATCAATGAGTATGTCTTTCGACTAGGTTCTACTATGAAAGACATGAGGCTGGAGTTGGAGGAATGGAAGCTAGTTAAAAGCCTGACAGACATGCTTCGTCCTTTTGAGGTCTTCATGCGCGTGGGTTGGCGGGTCTGGGGGCATTGCTCGGAAGGTCTAATATCTCGCGCAAGTGGTTTGGACAAAATCCATGGTGAAAAAGGGGGGTTAGGGGCTAGGGTTAGAGTTAGGGTTTGGGTTCTAAAATCGCTGTTTACACTTTACACATAGCTTGAGGGGAAAGATCCGTAAATTTCGCCCACATTTATCCTTGAAAAGGAGACTCAGACTACGCACGTTCGCAATGATGCTTGTATGTTTTGTAATACTGTCGACTCTGAAACTGCAAGTGTGATTTTTGCACTACACAGCGTACCTTATATTTTTTTCTCCGTGGTGTTTTAATATCACTTCCTGTTTTTCCATCAACAATTACAGGATGGCATTTACCCTGTGCAATGGCAAAAAGGATGACCTCAGGCTTAGCGACCCGCAATTCAGTATTCGCCAGGCAGGCAGTGGACAAGGTGTCTTCTGGTCCCCAACATTGATCGGCGTAGCGTCAGATGGAATGGAGGAGTACCGCGAAAAAGAGGAATGGCTGGAGGCATACAACTTCCCAACTTCAACAGGACAACTACAACAACATACAGTTACAGTATCCATCTTCATTTCTACTTATCTTTTAAGTAATGTTATTGCTGTGCACTTCTATGAGTGTGACTTTGTGCATTTGTTTGCGCTCTGCTTCAATTCATCCCTCCAGCCATTGTATTTTCTTTGCTATTTTTTAAACTAATTTAATGTACTAAGTGGTTCTTCTCTCTGAGGGCAGATAGGCAAGTGAAAATGCGTAATTACTGCAGCCCTCTACTGTCACATTGTTTCTTCATAGTTAGTACATTGTATGGTTGTAGAAAGTACTACTTACTTTTCAGAAACCTATCCATTTAGCAAACAACTTCATGCATGCAGTAGTGCATGCACTTCCTTTACGTCCCTTAAAAGATTTATGGATAGCTTCGTATCCAAAGATTTGTTTATTTTCATTTGTTGTTTGTCCATGCTGTGTTATTTTTTTTCCTCTCTCCACAAAACTTTCCCAACAAACCCCCTTCCCATCCAAGTTTCAAACCCTAACCCTCTTCCCCTGGGCTGTGTGGTTTTCATTGAGGTGTGAGTAAATACAATAATTCCACACACTCGCTGGGGAGGATAAGGTGCAAGCAACCTCCTCAAGTCAATTTTAAGGCAGCTAGATGAATCCTAGGATATAGTAATTCCGGTTAAAAAAACAACAATGAGTATTTTAAAATAAATTCTGAATTTCATGCCCACCATCGATTGGATCCATCGTCAACATCATCCTCCTACATGTCAAGAAGACTTGTTGTGTTACGCTGCTGTGTCACTGTTCTTGTTGGAGCCATAATCATCCATGCAATTCTTTTTTCCCCATACTTATCTTCAGCATTGCTTAGGCTACTGTTCCTTCTAATACTCCTCTCAGGCCACTCAATTACTCATTTTTTTACTTTGTTTTTCATATGCTGCTACTGCTAGTGTGGTACCACTCCTTACTAACACCACAACAACGGAATTTTGGTCCGGGATGGTGTAATCACCATTTGCCATGCAGCCAGCGCTGTGCCTAGCTCTATTCTCAAACACGAATCACAGGTAAGATAAGCATTTTGGGGAGGTAGAAAGATGGGCTAGGATGTGGAGGAGAGACTGATAGTAGTACAAGTAAAGTACTAGTAGGCCAATTGAATTCATTAACTCTGTTAGTGGTACTTTTGAACATTTTTGGACGTTTTAGATAATTCATGCTGGTAAGTTTGAGGAAAACCAAACGTGCCGTAACTCCCGCCCACCAACCCACAAAATAAGATCAAAGTGTACACTATGTTGCAGTATGTAAAATAAATAATAATGTATTTCCCCTAACAAAAATAAACTAGTCCCACCCCTCCCTAACACAAACAATGGTCCATTGCAAGTAGTCCAAAAATAAATAATCCCCAACTCCCGATTCCCACCCCCCAACAGTCTTTAAAAAAGGGGCAAGGGACACAGTCACTTCCGGCGGTGTTTGGGCAGGCGGTCCTTGCGGAGGTCCCAGAGCTTTTATTCGAGGTCGTCCACCTTGTGCTCCAGGAAGTCCACTCGTAACGTTAGGCGGCGCACGCGTGCCTTCCATGCTCTGAGGGGTCCAGCTGCTGATGGTTTTTTTGCAGCTGAGCGGCGGCAGGGGGCTGTCCCACCACGGCGCTGGAATGGAGGCTGCTGGCTGGTGGACACGGGGGCAGTGCTGCAGGAGGTTGTTGAGGTTCCCTCCTCATTTTCCCGAGCCCACAGCCGGCAATATTCTACACAAATGGCCTCCATCTTCCGTTCCCTGGCCCGGACAGCCATCTTCCCTCTGGTGAGCTTTTTGGGAGCATCTATATAAAGAAAGAATGAAAAATAATGTAACCAATACTCTTTAACAATAACACAAAATAATTCAACAGAAAGTTGTCTCACAGTAAAACTAGCAATTTGCAAGCACAGTATAACATTTTGGCATGTATCTTTCCGCCGTCTTTGTAGGCCTGTAACAGTGGGAGTTTCAGGAATTCTACTACCAGGCAGCACTATGGACTCAATACATAGTCAGAGAGTCAGAGAGTACACCAGTATTCGACTTTTTTTCTCTACTTTTGCGAAAGAAATTACTTGTACGTGAACTTGTGGTAGCCGGAATAATGCCAGCTCAGTCAGCTTGCACCCAAGAAAAAGAGACACAAGCCATGATGACGCAGAGTTGCATGCATTCCTTCAAGAAGTATATGCAGGTGGGGATAGGGAAGCTCTTACTTTTGTTTAGGGGTGGCACTGGCCATACTCGGTTACATCAAGGGCTACTGCTCAATGTAATTTATATTTCGCACTGCCCCCCCCCTTGGCCTTCAGTACTACAGAAGGAAAATGAAGATTATTCGTTTCTGATCATGTCTCCAGCCGATCACATGATCTCTTTGCTTATGTGATGCATGACTTTAGGTGCTTTATTCTGATAGATTGAGTGAAAAACAGCGATTGTCCACCCATGATTAACACAGCAGAAAGAAAATTATGAACATAGGGAGTGAGTGTGGTAACCATAATTGCCGGAGGAAGGGACTTGACTTGATATAATTGTCAACTATACAATACATACTCAATATATGCTGTGCTTGCAAAGTAGACTATTGTACTGTTACTTTAGGCAAGGGAGATTTTCAGAACAATCACAACTTGTAGTATTTGGATTTCCTCTGCTTTGCTACTCTGGCACGGACATGCGGTTCGAACAAAGTAACACTCTTCATGCACTGAGCATCTGCTCTACATACACCTCTGCTATGTATGAGGAAGAAGATACCATCCAGGCTTCCAAAGTAAACGTCTATCATTCTTCTTAATGTCTCAACTGTAACAACTTTACTTTTTCTCAACAACCAAATAACACCCTTTTCATTTTATTTGGTAAACCACCGTCTTGACTTGCATTTGAGTTTCAACCAAATGATATATTGCAATGCACACCACATAAGATTTTTCTGATTGACCCACACAGGCAGTCATTTTTTCTTTCTCCTCCAACCATCCTTGCTTCAAGCAGCCATGCATCTGATTCCTTCCTATCAGCCACCTCTGCCTGCATTCAAAAACACGTATCATTATTTAGTCATAAATGTTACGACTCGCTCGTCCTTCCATTGACCCTAAGTTCTTTCCCTTTTCGTTCATCACATCCCTCAAGTTCATCTGATATGACTTGGCTTCACGATAAAAGTTTCCCAGCTGATTTGAAGTCAAATAGAGGGGGCCATTGCTTACTCGAGAACTACCGCCGTTAATGCTATTGCTAAGTCAAGGGTGACTGACTTCTCCGTGATTGGCTAAAAAAAAATGTATTTCTAAATCAGTAACTGTTCTTAACAGTACAGTGTACTTGTAGTAGTGTACTTTCTACTGCACAGTACATCATACACTCCTTTGCCAGCCTACTCTAAAATGTTAATAAGTAAGGAGTATAATAATAACTTACCACCGTCCGCCGCTGCTGAGCCATCCCCCTCAGCTCCTCCTGATGGCGCCGCCGCTTGAGTGGACCCCTCCGCGTTGCTGGCCCCGGCACTGGTGGTGGGAAGTGCTGCATCAGATGTTGTGACGCCTAGAAAAAACATGTCATATTTTTAGATGCCATACACCACCCCCTACTTCGTCTCGTAATGGAAGAGAAAATGTTAAACAATTTTTAATTATTGGGACTGAAAAGAAGTCATGGTTTTGGGGAGGGTGTTAACTTATATGCTTAGCCATAACATGCAACTCTTTTTGGCACAACTGATGAATGCCTGCTCTTTAACGTGCAACATTTTTATAATTACAGACAGAACCAACTACTCCCCATCACCACCAGGAGGACTTGAAGTTCCAACAAGGTGAGGGGTCCCGAGTCCCGCACAGTTACTTCTGACTGAGTTATGTGGAAAGTCGAACTGCACCTATCATCAACAATGTCCTATTTCTCTTGTCCATACTTCTGTATGTGCAGAATAGTCCCTGAAACACTAGCGGTATAGTATGTGCTACTATCAAATCAAAAAGACAACTACTAGTTTATTCTCGGTGGACATTGACATTTTGTTGTTGGAAATTATCAAAGCACTAACATTAAGAAGACTAGAATAGACAGGAAGGGCAACCCAGAGGACTGCACTGAGTGCCTCTAGAGCATTTGCTGGATCAGAGTTTTGTTTAACACCGTTTGCCGACTAGGCAAGCTTAGCTACCTACACAGACCGACTCATAAATAATAGTAAATAGTAGTAGCACAGAGAGTGATGGTAGAGAAGCAGGATAAGAATGTAGAAACAGTCTACAAGAAGATCAAAGACTATTTTGTAAAAAATAGAGTTAGGGAAGTATAATTATCTTAAAAACAGAACTACTTACTGGGGCCAGCAGAAGAGCATGCAGTGGACCGTTCCTCCTGCCCACTCTGTTCCGCCGGAGTCTGGGGTGTTGCTGTCGTCTTGCCCCTGGGAGGTGCTGATGATCATGAAATAAACACAAACATGGATGATTGTTTTTTGGAAATATTTGATTTCTTTGACCACAATCCTAAATTATCTCGGGGAAACAAATTAGCAACAATTGCACTACATGTATTGACCTATCTGATCTGGTCAACTAGGAGGATACTAGTACAGTATTGCTGGATTCGCAGACCGTCTATTTGGAAAGTTATGTAAATCACTAACTAAACCAAGAACAAAAAGGTTCTACTACAACTGTCAGCACTCAGCAGCACGCGACGTAACATACACAGTCCCTCATCATGATTGCATAGCACTAAAAAATGTCCTACTACTACTACTAATAACAAGTCATAATATACTCAACCTGAACTTATCAATCCATCACTATCTCTTCTTCTTAGTGGCAGCAGGACTACAAAGGAAGGACTAGACTTGAGTCTCTAGTCTCTCTAGCATTACGCAGTTCTGTAAAGTACTACACTCATACATATTCAGGCCAAATGAGCACAAAGTTGCAAACAAGTAAGCATAGTAGCAACGCCACTGAGCAGGCAAACACCTGCAATCACTAAAGCTATTTAAACGTTAATTTACCTGCAATGTAATCGAATTGCCAGCATTCTTGCTCTTCGGGAAAAACATATATTAGCAATATAACACAGAGCAGAAGAAAACAAAGTAGTTATTAAATAGCTACTCACCAAGGCCAGAGATCTCCACAACGAGCAGGTGGAGCAGGTCCTGCTCACGGTCAAGGAGGTCCGACCACCGGTGCGTCGCTTGCTGGTAGGCGCGCCGGACCCCTGACTCCCTCCGCATGCCCCGGCACACCTTTTCCCACAGCTGGCGCCACTCCCGGAGGCCATACCCTGACGCGAGCCTGCCCCCTGCTGCCACGGTCTTGGGGAGGTGGCGCTGCACATAAAAGGTCAGTGGGGCCACCTCCACCGGGCTGAATATCTCCCTGGCCATCACTTCCTCCCCTCGTAACCGCCCGCAAGGGAGCCGGGTACGGGGAGCGGGACCCTTCCCCTTCTCCTTCCCGGCTCCCTTTGCCATGGTCCTGTACAGCAGAAAGAAAAAAAAAAGGAAAAAATAGGGAAAAAGTCAAGAAAAAGAAAGTTTGAAAAAGTAGCTTTAAAAGTAACGAAAAGTTGAAAAAAACACAAAATATAGATCTAGAAAAACGAGGGATAGATATAGAGTAGAAAAGATAAAAAAAAGTCCAGAGAAGCAAAGGATTGCACAGATGAAAGGAGGATTAGAAAGCATGCATAGAACCATAGCAATGAATGAAAAACAAGATGGCCGCGCCCATTGAGGACGGCGTGGGTAAGTTCACGCGATATTTCCCTTGCGAGCACGCGAAAACGTCCGCGAACACGTAATCGCGCGCCGCATACGACGTGAGCATACAACTAGCTCCCGGAAACGGAAACCCGTCACGCAAACAAGATGGCCGCGCCCATACACGACCGCATGGGTAACTTCGCCGTGCAAGCGACCCGCGAACACGCAAAAAGCCCCGCGAACACGCAAAAAAACCAACGGATTTTGTGAATTGCGAACTCACGTTCGCGCGAATTCACGGAACGCGAATTCGGAAATTTTGCCCATACTTAGTGGTGTTGTCGTTGTTGTGTTTCTCCAGGTGGAAGTTCAGGTCCCCTAGGAGGATGTACTCTGGTGAGGCTAGGGCGTGCGGGTTGATGAAGTCGGTGATGTTTTCGCTAAATTGTGTCCATGGGCCCGGGGGTCTGTAGATGAGCGTTCCTCTGAGGATGGTCTGGGGGTCGGTGTGGATCTGGAAGTATAGGTGTTCGGCGGCGGTGATTGTGTCTTCGGCGTTGGTCGTGATGTTGATGGTGTTCTTGTGGATGATTGAGATTCCTCCTCCAGTTTTGTTGATGCGATCCTTCTTGGTGATTTTGTAGCCGTCCGGGATGGCTATGGCGATGTTGGGGGCCGATGAGGCGTTCATCCAGGTTTCCGTGAGGAAGGCGACGTCTGGTGTTGTTTTATCAAGGAGTTCCCAGAGTTCGACGGCGTGTTTGTGGACGGAGTGGGTGTTGAGGAGGATGCACTTGAGGTGGTTGTTGTTGTCATTTCTGTGTTCGGTGGGCGGGGTGCAGGTTCGGAGGCAGGAAAATTTTCATGCTTGGCAGGTGAAGGGTCCGTGGGTGCGCTTCGGGGTGGCTCGGTGGCAGGCGACAGGGCGTCCTGGGTTGAGTGCAGTGAGGGTGGCGTGTCGTACCTCAGACGGGTGCCCTGGCAACAGCTGGGGCCAGGGGTTCTGGCGCAGGGCGCAGTCCAGGCGTGGACGGGCGCAGACGGGCTTGCCTTTGGCGCGCCTTCGGACGCTGAGTGACCTCAATAAGAGGCGAAGTGGGAGGGAGGTGCAGCTGGGAGGCGGGAGCGGGGTGGCCAATGGGCGGGCGTGCAGGGGAACAGCAGAAAAAGTGGGCGGGCCGTGGGGGAGCAGCGGCGGGAAGCGGGGAGCAGGGGGGGGGCACTGAGGGCAGGGGCGCACAAAGAGCGCCCAACAATCCACAAGAGACACAGTAAATTAAAAATACAGGGGAGCAATAGTAAAAGTAAAATACAGTGAGGAAGCAAAGCAAACCCGGGGCACACCAGCGGCGAACCCTCGGCGGCACTAGGGTCCTAGAGGAGTCGAGCGGCGTGGGGAGTGACCTTGGGTCAGGTCACGCTCGCCTGCGCCACGCGACCTCCATAAGACACCAAGTGGGAGGGAGGGGCAGCTGGGAGGCGGGAGCGGGGTGGCCAATGGGCGGGCGTGCAGGGGAACAGAAGAAAAAGTGGGCGGGCCGCGGGGGAGCAGCGGCGGGAAGCGGGGGGGCACTGAGGGCAGGGGAGCACAAGGAGCACACAACAATCCACAGGAGACACAGTAAATTAAAAATACAGGCGAGCAATAGTAAAAGTAAAATACAGTGAGGAAGCAAAGCAAACCCGGGGCACACCAGCGGCGAACCCTCGGCGGCACTAGGGTCCTAGAGGAGTCGAGCGGCGTGGGGAGTGACCTTGGGTCAGGTCACGCTCGCCTGTGCCACGCGACCTCCATAAGAGGCCAAATGGGAGGGAGGGGCAGCTGGGAGGCGGGAGCGGGGTGGCCAATGGGCGGGCGTGCAGGGGAACAGAAGAAAAAGTGGGCGTGCCACGGGGAGCAGCGGCGGGAAGCGGCGAGGAGCGGGGGGGCACTGAGGGCAGGGTCACACAAGGAGCGCCCAACAATCCACAGGAGACACAGTAAATTAAAAATACAGGCGAGCAATAGTAAAAGTAAAATACAGTGAGGAAGCAAAGCAAACCCAAGGCACCCCAGCGGCAAACCCAAGGCGGCACTAGGGTCCTAGAGGAGTCGAGCAGCGTGGGGAGTGACCTGGGGTCACTCCCCACGCCGCTATACACTATTCTTGATAACAATTTCAGTAGACCTCATAACATTCTGTAGAACAAGACAATCCTAGAAGAGTTCAACAGCTAGAAAAGAGTTTGGTGTCACAACTTAATTCAAGTCACTACATGAAGTAAGTCTTATTGTCCTTTTTAGAGTTTTTCAAAAGGTAACTTCCAAGAGCTTCAAAAGGAGTTGCCGCCTCAGAAGAGTTCAAGGAAGGTGATGCGCTGAAATTCTGCGCCTTCTGTGGGAGTTCGAGAACTTGACAAACAAAATCTTCAGCGAGACACTAATCTCCCGAAAAGGACAGGGAAATATCGCTAGTGTGCGCACACTGCTCCGCGGAAGGGGCGGAGACAAAAGGGGTCAAGAAAATATACTAGGAAAATCCTAAGAGCAGGAGCGTGAAGAGAACACTACTTCTTGCTCCAAGGCAATGGTTGAAGTGCGACTTTTCTAGCGCTCGCATGCTGGAAGAACGCTGCCGCGCGAGAGGGAATCCAAACAACTGGAGCGCGAAATAGTTTTTGGTGACAAACGCCATCTTAGGTTTGAATCAAGGCTGATGAAAGCAAACTTGAGCAAAAGTCTCCGCAAGAATAATCCAGAATGGGTGCGTTGCTGCAGCCAACGAGGATAGGGGCAAAACCTAGCTTCTCCTTGCTAGGTAAGAGTTTCTGTACACAAGTAATGGCGTTCCTGACAGGGTGTTGCGCCGGAGTTCTCCACACAACTGCGGAGATGCGTTGGGTCCATAAGCGAAGCATCAGTTCTGATATGCAGTGGTTCTGCATACGATGTGCCAGATTTCTCCACGCTGTAGAGGCAATGCATTGATCTTCTCCAGGTAGTGGCAGAGATGCGGTTGTTCTGACGCAGCAGTTCCCACAACATTGACAATGCTTTGATTCTGCTTTTGCTGCAGATGATGTGCCGGTTTAACTGGAGCAAAACCCTAAGTCCACTTCCAAGGGTCTAGTAATGGGGTTGCACCATGTCGCAGGACAGACTCACAAGCAAATGAGCCCAGGGGTTGGAACAGGAGAGTTTGAAGTCTTTTTTGTGCCTGAGAATTAGGCAACAGGAGGCAAGCCAGCAAGTCCTTGGAGTTAATCTGAGTTCAAGTGATGCAGGTCCAGTCCTTTTCACACAGGCAGGGGAACAGCAGGCAGCAGGGCAGCTCAACAAGGCAAGAGCAAGCAAGTCAGATACCAGCAAAAGCAACAGTCCAGCAGAGCGGCAGTCCTTTCAGCAGCACAGCAGTTCTTCCTGGCAAAGTAGACACAGGACCTGAAGGATACTGCTTTAATAGTGCCCAAGGGCAAGTACTTATACCCAGGGGTGCCTTTGTAATAGGGGAGACATCAAAGAAAGTTTTGAACTGCTGAGAAGATCTCCCTTCCTCCCCTTGGTCCAGACACACTACAGAGGGGTAATCAATCCTTTGTGTGGGGATAGGGTTCAGCATTGTAGGTGTAAGTGTCAGGACCACCTTCCCATCCTGCTCATGATGGGCAATCTGTATGCAGATGACCACTCAGGCACACCTACCCTTCCCTTGCGCACAACTGTCTCGAGGGAATGTAGGAAGCCAGCTGTCACACACTCCAGACATGTATTTCAAAGATATGCACAAGACACTAAACGGCTAAAGTAAGTTAATGCCAACTTCCTAAAAGTTGCAGTGGATAAATTGGAATTTAAAATCCAACTTTTTCGTAAGTTTTGATTTTAAATTGTGAGTTCAGTGACACTAAATTTGCAAAAGTCCATCTCTTCACAATTGGAGTTACATTTAAATATGTACTAAGGTAATACCAGTGTTATCCTATGAGAGGGATAATCCTTTCAGTAGTGAAAATGAAATTGGGTGAAGTATATGTTCTGCCTTTTAACTACACTGCACCCTATCCAGTAGTTAATACAGGACCTACATTAGGGGTGACTTATGTGTACAAAAAGGCAAGGTTTAAGCCTTGCAAGAGAGTTTACTTGCCAGGTCGACATGGCAGTGTGGAACTGCCCACACAGGCTCTGCAGTGGCAGACCTGAGACATGGTTAAAGGGTTAAGTGTGTGGCATAATCAATGCTGCAGGTCCACTAGTAGCATTAAATTTACAGGCCCTGGGCACATGTAGTGCACTTTAAAGTGACTTATAAGTAAATTAAATATGCCAATTCAATTTATAATTTTTATTTGATTTAAAAAATAGAATCATAAAAGTCGTAGTATTAGAACGAATACACAGGTCATCTTCAACAATTCCATACTCTCACTTGGTTAAAATTCAATTGTTTTAAAATTGGACGTAAAAACATATTGCAAGTTTTATATTTGTAGCAGAACATAACAATATGCAGTGTGTCATTAATCGAAATATTGTCACAATTACAGAAGGGCAAGTCCATGTTCATAAAACAACCATAAATAAAAGGCAATATTTGGGGAAATAAATTCAGCCTAAAATAAGTTAACAGACAACTTTGATGCTGTGTCATGTTCAAAGTCAAATAGGGTTCTACTTTGCTTATGGTTTAGTCTAAAATCGTGTATTGCATTGTGTGTTTCACTAATGCAGAATCCTCATGATCTGCCATCAGCTTATCCCTTAGAGCGACTTTAGTCCCTTTGCCATCAAGGCGGGTTATACTGGAAGGGCTGTCATACAGTTCAGGTCTCCTCAATATCTGCATATTATATGCAATATATGTCAGCCAGGGAATCATGTATCCCATTTTAAGCAATCCTGTAGGATTAAGCTACTGAAACTAAGTTCCTCTTTGAGCCAGATGGAACGCCAGAGTTTTAGAGGACTAAGACGAAGCTCATCAATAATATAATCTAGGCCCAGTTCTTCATGGACAATTTCATAAAAACACATTGTGGAACACAGAAAAGACCCCTTAAACATGTATTTTCTGCTACTTGAAGTGCATCTACTCATATTCCACTGCCATAGTTCACTAAAAGGATACACTTGGCCTTGTAGTGTTCCAGGACCGATTGAATGTGAGTGGGCCTGAGTGGGCGTGGAAAATATCCTGTGCTAAATATCGCTTTGTTAAAAGACAAAATGTTCTGGGTTATGAGTGAGTGCCAAGTAAGCCTGGAATCCAGTTGGATCCCCAAATAGCTGAACTTATCTACTTGGCTAATGTGATGGCTGTCTATTACATATTTCATTGTTTTCGTACTGGGAGGTCCAAACTTCAGGACATGTGACTTCGAAAAGTGTGTTGTCAAATCAATACCATTCATAATACTAATAAAAATATTAAGAAGTTTTTGCAGGCCTATCACTGCCCGAGCAATTAAAACTGTAACGCCTGCATTACGCAGGGCCAGTATGGAGCGGCCTCCCACTTTAGGGTCCTCCACATCTGGGACTATCAAGGCTTGCTCTATTTGATTAATAATAAAAATAAATAAAAAATGAGCTAAAATACAGCCTTGCCGGATCCCCCTACCAGGACAAACCCCATACTGTAGGTCATATAAAAAGCCTCTCTCCTCAGCCCAGGCTATCAGGGAAATCGGACGTAAGAAAACAGGATCTGGCCTGTTGCCCCTTTTTAAAGACAGGCACTATTATTAATTGGGACCAGGTTAATGGGAGAGTTCCAGTAACTGCTGAATGTATATGTAATGTCAACAAAGGGGCCCACAGATCTATACAGGTTTTTAAAAGGTACCCTGGTATCCCATCTGGCCCGGTACTTTATTTGATGGAAACTGAGAGATGGCGGCTCTGACCTCTGATAGAAAAAAGACAATGTGCTGGTCAGTCCTCAAATCCCACCCACCTCAGACATTAAGGTTATAGATGGCCTTGAAATGATCAACCCAGGCCTGAGATTAAATAGTACAGGCCTGGTTAGAGAGGTGATCATTACTAAACAGAGGTGAATTGAAACACTCCTAAAGGCTGAGCTATCACGCTGACGACTTGTAGTTAGTCACTTATCCCACAACTCCTCTTTAACCACATCGCTGCTTGCAAGTTTCCCCTCCTGTGCTGGACAGCAATAAAAACGGGTGTGGTCATGACGAGCTCAGCTCGTCATGAGCACAGGAGCACTGTACTGCATGACGAGCTGTGCTCGTCATGAGCATGGAAGGGGTTAAGCTGGGTTTTACACTCCTTGCAGATCATTCTAAAAGCAGCCCTGGCCCTTTCATTTCCTCTTGGCAACAAAGCCTCAATGCAGATGTTTCCACAAATCCGTATGAGTTTTAGAGCACCGGCTGTCAAACCATCTTTTTATATATGTTACCGGGGGTGGAGCAATCTTACAAAGCACGGATTTAATATATAGAATGATTTTAGGATACTTTGAGGTGATTCTTCATCAGACAGGCAGGAGTGAAAATCAGCTTGACATGCAAGAATCAGGTTTTGGATCAAAACTAAGGCAACAATGGAAGTCCTCCTCACCCTTCGACCCTGATTAGTCGAGGTGATGGGATCCTTATGTAAGGATACTACTCCTAAAGATTTTTTGTCACAATGATATAAAGCTGTTAATGGATTGCAATAGCTCAGGTTGTGCTTTAAAACCTTGAATTCTAAAAGTGCAGAAAAAAAACAACAAGAAACATGAAAATAATCAATGATAGAACAGTGCCCCCCTCCCTTGAATGTAGGTATATGCTTACTCAAGTTGTTCTGGCTGATAGTCATTAGATTTGTTAAATTAAACTAAGAAATTAGGCAATTAGCAACATCACCTTGACGGATATGTTTAAAATGCACCTGAATTTCCGGTGACTTCTCAGAATCTAAATCTCTATAGATTGTACAGGATTAACAAGGATGTAGATTAAAATCCCTGGCAACCATGATTACAGTTAATGGGGCCTCTGATTGGTAAAAATCTTCACTAAATATTATAAGACTAGTGATGGCATCTGGCTCATTATTCCAAGTAGCTGTTTTATAGAAATTAATAAAAAGCAATCTGCACATACTGGGAAATGATAAAAGGATGCCCAAAGTGGTCTTGAGGTTTGATTTCAGGACCTCTACTTTACAGCTGTGGACTAGTTGTATTAGGGTGGTAAGACCACCTCTAGCACTTCCACTGGCACTTGCTTGAACTGAATATGAGGAGAAACCATCCAAATGTAGGCAACCCTCTACGTCCCATGATTCCTGTAAACAGATAAAATCAAAATTCTTCATCTGCTTGCTCTGAAACCCAGCTACGTTCCAATTGAGAACGTAGTCTTGACTAAAAGTCTCTGGTGCCAAGTTAGAGTATCAGCACTGGGAATGGAGCCAAGTCAGTCTGGGTCTTGTAAGATTACTCAGGGTTAAATAACGGTTGCTACGTTGAAGAGTGGTCGTATAAAAAAAAACAGGCAGATTGGTTATCTCATGACATGGTTTTTTCTGGAACAGACGCCATCCATTCTGAGGTGGAACTTCATTGCTGTGTGGCGGATAAAAAAAAGCCCAAAGGGAGAACTGAAATGCGATCCATTGATGCACCTTTTCCCCCAATGCATGAAGAGTTGAAGCAGCTTGTGCAGGATTCTTAAAGTTCACTATTATACAATCACCTGCTGAAGTTTTGTGGGACTGACCTATCCAACCAACCCTCCGAGCCATTATGAGTTCTTCTGCCAGAATCTGTGTGAGAGGCTGGTAAGCATTCACCCTTCTTGACAGCCAGTGGACCACATATTTCTTAAGCTTAGCATAGTTTACCTGTGCATTCTTCCTCAAAGGAGGTACATCCATCAATACAACAATAAATTCAAATTCAAATTCAAATAAGCTTTATTCGATATTTCATAAAATATCATACAAGCATACAATTACAGAAATAATTTAAAACAAACAATTTGATCAATTCATTAAAATAAGTAAATAGAAATGGAAAAGTGTGTCGGAGAAATCATTACCATTTAAAAAGCAAGATCAGGAGAACCAATCTTAGCATGATTAAAAGTTAATTAAAAAAGAAGAAATCTAAAAAACAGCATATTTAGGTAGGGCCTTGCAGAGATTTCCTAAATTTGATCAACAACTTCAAGTACTGTTCCATGATACCTATAACTTCTTTATCCTCTAGCGTCTGTAAGCGCTCATACGCATCCTTGCAAGTCTGTTTAGTAGGGGTTTTAATAATGTTTTCCTGGGAATCGCGTAATAAGTACAAAATAGGATGGTATGGATATTTGATTGTACAGAGGTATCATCACATGGGCAAAAACTCAGATTTCGAGACCAATCACTTCTTACTGGAAAAGTTATAAGACGAAAAAAAGAGCCCAGTCTAAATCTGGCAAGAAGCATTCAAGCATAACAAGAAAAATCTGTAGACAGGTATGCTTGGAGGCCCTTGTGCTGCATCACCCTTTGGTACGCCTGGAGAGTTGTATTTTGTTTTTGATGATTCCATCTTTTAGACTCCAAGTGATCCAATAGAGTTTTTCTTAAGTTTTTTCTAGATATAGAAACCAAGGTCAATGGATCAGAAAAGTACTCTGGGTGACCAATTTCCACAAAAAAGTTTTTAACATAGACCAGCCATTTCGTATGTCTTACCCCCTCCTGTTTGAGAATGTCCCGTATCACTTCGCGATTTAAGTCTGTTTCAGTAGTGGTCCAGATTTTATGCCACAAAAGTGGGGGTTCCACTTTAATTAAATCAGAAATAAATGATAAATCTAACTCAATATGCATCATGTATACGGAAGTTGATTTAGGTGTTGCCAATAAATACCTTAGGAATTTGTTTTCCTCAATTTGAATAGAGGTAATGTTTTTTTCGATGCCCCAAAGGCCAGCCCCATAAATAGCTGTTGAAATACATTTTGTTTTATATAAAATAATTAGCTGTTTAACAGGCCTCCCACCTATTCTTCCGGCAAAGTCTCTGAGCCCACCAACAGCTCTAACAAGGGCAAGTTTTCTCATTATAACTGCCGACTTCCAAGATGTATGTCGATTTACAGGAATGCCCAAATACGTAAAATTGTCCACTGTCTCTAGTCTTTGCTCCTCAATATGAATGGGGCATGATCTTTTGTTTATCTTTTTATTACAGACCATTGAGTAGGTTTTCTTAATGTTGACTCTCAGACCTTTATCGTACATGAAATCCCTGAATGCCGTGACTGCTTTTTGTAACCCCACTCTAGTTTGTGAAAGTATAGCCGCGTCATCGGCATAGAGCAAGATAGGGATTGATTGGCCTGCCACCTTGGGATAATCGCATTCGAAGTTTTTAAAATGATCTCCTATTGCGTCTATGTAGAGGGAGAAAAGCATTGGGGCTAATATACATCCCTGCCTAACCCCTCTATATATGGAGAATCTTGGCGAGCACTCTCCTTTTGGCCCGTATCTAACTCTAGCTCCTGCGTTTCTATACAAATTCTTTATAAAGATGAGTATACAACAATATACTGGGTGACCACCAGAGATAGTTGGATGTTAATATCAGAAGAGTGATCCACCAAATGAAGATTTTGGGATGTACTAGGAGCTGCCGGCCCTAAATTAGAATGATTCCTTTGAGCACGCCCTTGGCTGGGACTGAAGTTAGCCGACCGGGAATATCCCCGGCTATGCAAGAGGGAGCAAATTGAGGATGATTACAGATGCTCGAAGGCATGGGTATTGAGATTCCAGATGGAACCTGAGCCTTGGACAAGGGGAATGCTCCTGCTCCTAAGTTATCAGCAACTTCGCTCAGAGGGATTCTAAGAGGAATTCTAGGACCTGTATTTGACATGGTTCTCACAGATTCATGGGGTGGCTTCTAATACTTAGTTGTATATTGTCCACAGACCCTTTTAGGGACCTAACTGTTTCCTCTAGTACAGATATTCGAGAGCCAAAATCATTTAGAGCCACAAGCATCTTTGTTTCAAGATTTTTCAAGCATGCCATAAGAGAGCCCCCTGTTGTGTCCTGCCCAGGAGCTGTAATTATATTGGAAGCAGATATAGCTGAAATCTTCTTAAGGCCAGTTGTGGTCTTCCTGCTTGACTTTGGAGAAAGAGGTTGTGCCGGAGTAGATGTTTTACATCAAGCACCCATTTTACTGGGCTTATCGAAGCATTTCAGTATAGCATTACTATCAATAGGCTGTACAGGACTGCTCAGAAACCCCAAATATTTGATGCCTAATCTCTACTGACGACGGATAATGATCCAGAAACACGTGCATAGAGATGGCCAGTACAACTTTGTAATTACACAAGACAATCCTGCAAGCACACACGCTTGGTGAACTGCATTGACCACAATGCTCAGGGGCGACCCGCTGGGAGGTGAAGCAGTGTGATCCCACATTGGTTTCCTGATCAATATGCTGTACAGCCTGGGTGCTGGGAGAGCTTGAAGAGCTGGTCAAAGGATCTTGTAACTAAGAAGCAGGCGGAAGAGATGCACTAGTAGTAATGTTGACAGGAGCAGCAACTGCCTTGCTTTGCGCCCCTATATATGCGATAAAACACGATGATTAACAGCCAGCTCTATTTCGGCACTAGTAATCTCACCCGAGAGCGCCCCCACAGCTTGATTTAAGAATGTCAGTATGCTATTGCTAGCTCTATGTCTTTTTTCAGTCCCTTTAGAGGTTTCTGCCTTTCTCTTCCCCATCCTCAAAAAATCTGGCTAGGTCAAGGCTACAAGCTGGCAGGCTACAAAGAAAGGGGTACATCCCAGCAGGCTGAAAGGCCACAAAGTCAAGTGGTATACATCGAAAATAGCACCACTCACTGTTTCTAGATTCCAAAGTCCAAGGTCCAGAAGTCAGAGAGTGGGCCTACTCGAGTCTCTTCTGGGCGCTGACGGGTGCAGGCGGCCTTTTCAAAGTGCCTTCTGGCATGAAAAGGGTGGCAGCAGCTTCCTCTGGCTGGGGTTTGCAGTCCGCCCCCAGTCAGCTGCAACAACGGTACCCGCAGCCTGTTCAAAGCCTACATTAGCAGGAGGTTACTTCCACTGGAAAAAAGGTGGAGTGCCATTGAAAGAGAAACTTATGCTGTGGTCTGGTATCTAACAAAGTTATCTCAAACTGGTTAGCTAATGGACGAGGTTCTGCTTAAGCCATAGAGATTGGTGGGAAAAGCTCTGAGGAGAAGACATTTTGTGGCCACTAATATCATCTCATTGGGCAGGCATGTTTTCTTCTTTCACCTGGTCAGTTTTCATACCTTTAGATATAGAGGTCAATTTAGAGTGTGGTAGACAGAATTTAGGAAACTGCTGATAAAACGGCGATAATGGGCTTGATAATACGCCCTTGTTAATTCCCATAGAAGCCAATGTTCTGAGATTAACATGGGCTTCTATGGGATTAACAAGGACGCATTATCAAGGCCATTATCGCCGTTTTATCGGCAGTTTCCTGCCGATAAAACAGCGATAATTTTAACACTGGACCTTGATAATATGCCCCTTAGTCCTTTGGGATGGAATGGTGCATTACTACTACCATCCCGAGGGCTCAGCCTGTCCAATTTCATGATGTATGGGCCCATGAACATCTATCTGAATTGAAAAGAACAGTTCAGTGCTGTTCCAATCAATGTAGTAAACATTTGACGTACAGTGACACTATCCATGGTGACCAGCAATCAAATATAGACCAAACTACATACAGTGGGTACTTGACAGCAGTGTCCTGTGTGCAGAGTTAAAAAACGTCATCATCAATCCACAAAAATAGGGCTGACTACTCTAAAGAGGCACCTTGCCTCGCCTACTAAAAATATCCTGAGAGTGTGTAGGAGAGCAGGGTATAATTCAGGCATGATTCTTCCATAACTGTAACAATAACATCCAGTGTACAATAGTTGTGTCCTATATAACACAACAAAACAAATATGCATATGGTTTGTGGCATTATGTTTGCAACTGCTTCCACAAGAATCCAGCAATAATCGTTTATTATAGTACTCACACTGTGTGGCATCTTTGGCCCCCGCAACACTGATTGCTAGATTTTAGGTACTGTTTAACAACCGCAATTTGAAATTCTACACCCAGGACAGATCCAATTCCTTGAATCTTCATCTTCATCTTCATCACCTTAAAATACATTTATTATTTTCTTATATGACGTAGCTGTTTGATAAAACCGTATGTTTTTTACAGATCAGTTACTCTGCTTCAAGTCCACTCCTGAGTGACCGCAACCAATTCCTGTCCTTCTTCCGAACAGTCCCTAGTGATGACTTTCAGTCCAGGGGTTTGGCCCAGTTGTTGTTGCATTTTGAATGGACCTGGGTGGGCCTATTGGCCGACGATGATGACTATGGCCTACAGGGACTATACCTCCTACAAAAAGAGCTTGCCATGGCTGGTGCTTGTGTTGATTTTTCTGAGAACATTGTCACCAGTAGAGCTGACAAGAATGCCTTTCATATTGTTCAAGTCATCAAAAACTCAAGTGCCAATGCCATTGTTATTTTCTCCAATGCTGGCAGTTTAGTAGCTGTTATGGATGAGATGGTAAGACAGAATGTGACCGGGAAAGTTTTTGTCGCTACAGAGGGTTGGTCAACTTCGTCACTCCTAGTTGTGGAGAAATATTCAAAAGTTCTCGCTGGCACAATTGGGTTTGAAATCTATAGTGGAGAGATGCCAGGGTTTGAAGAGTATCTCACCAGCATCCACCCTTCGAAGAATGCAGATGATATATTTGTACGAGAGTTCTGGGAAGAAACATTTGGCTGTAAACTTCACAATTATAAGGGAGGCGTGACAACTGATCACTACAATGTCACTCAACTGTGCACTGGTGCAGAACGGTTGGAAAGGCTTCAAATAAATCCCAGTGGTGTCACCAATTATGGCCTTCCGTATAAAATCTACAATGCAGTATATTCCATTGCACTGTCTCTACAGGATCTGAACTCCTGTAGAATGAGTGGTGATCCTGTCAGTCTGAGGACCTGTGCAGATATCATGGGTCTCAAACCATGGCAGGTAAGATCTTAGAAATCTGATAAAAGTAAACAATAATTTATCAATTATCTTTTGATTTTTCCACATAACTAAAATGTATATTAACTTAGTTAGGTATGAGAAGTCTCTGCTACTGCAATTTTCATGAGATTTATTCAATAATATATTTATTGATGTCTTGCAAAGGATCAACTTCAACAACTCAATGATAGGCACACAATGTCAATTCCCTCATCACAGTAATTAGGCCCTCCATCCCCAAGAGTGCAGAGTCCTTCAAATTTGAAAGAACTTACTTGACAACATTTTGTTTACTTACACTAAACTGATGGGTCAGATCCATGGGCCCTTCTGCCAAAACATTGTAAATATTCTCTTCTGATCGCAATATCAGCAGAGACTTCAAATATATTGGACATACGAACAAACCAGCATAGGTGTTAAAAAAATTCAATAAGATGCACCATGTTGTAATTAATTCATAGTCCACTTTCATATGAGATTTTTTTCAATCCTCGCTATGTGATACAACTGGTGGTACCGATCCAGCAATGCTAGGGGTTCTGAACTCTACCATGTTGCTAGAAGTGTTTGCTTGGTTGTAAAAAGTGATATCAGGACTACTTTCTGTGTTCCAATGGCTGTTCTACAGTCAACATCTGTCCACTAACGCATGTTGTAGGGCTAGGCAGGAAATTGCACTCCATGATAAAAAAAACGTTGTCAAGGCAGTGCCGCAAAAGAATGCCCCTTCACCTGGATTCCTTCTAGAAAGAGCTGGGATGTGTCATGCCTAGAATGAGTACAGTGTCCACTGTATACAATTTTGAGACTAGGTTAACCCTGTTCATGCTTGTGGGTCATCTACCCGAATGCCTCATAGCACCCATCTATTTATCAACTAGGAACATGAGACTTAAGTCCCTCTATCTTCCATCTTGATCACTCCACTTGAGTGAGGCTACTTTTGACCTTGGTATGTGTTATATTTTCCATGATAGGGCCTTGTCTAAATCATCTGAATGCAAATGTTTCTGACAAAGTGTGAGACTTCTCAATGCTGCAGGTTGAACGGTGCTGTTGCAAACCTCACCCTGAATGGAACATCATCTACCATCTGCATGGATCAAGATAAAGTTTCACTGACCAATTCGTAGATTTTGTTACCTCTCTCACCATGGACTCCAAAGCCTAATATCCTCTTAAGTGACCTCAACCTCCACCTGGAAGACTGGACTGACCCCAGCTCAACCACACTCCTCGAAAGCCTAGGAAATCTCATACTCATGTAACATGTTGACAAACCCACACACTATTCCAGACACACCCTCAACCACGTCTTCATCACCTTCAGAGTCATCAAAATCACTGCAACCATGCCTCTCACATGGACCAACCAGCCATTGTTCACTTCCAGATCAATATTCCTCGCCAGTTAAAATCTGCCACTGCCAGCCTGGCAAGCAGTAGCTGGACCAGTATTATGGAATCGGACTAGCCCATACCCTACGCATGAACCAACCGGCCTCCACCGGCATTTTAAACAGCAGCATTGAATAAGTCAACTAGTGGATTGCAGACTGTGCAAACTCCCTGGCACCCCACAAACATAACAACCAGAAGATAATCTTGTTTCAAGGCAGATACTTGCCCGGTGCACCTTAGTGGGCACCGGGCAATCCCCCGGTGCGACGCACGGGTGGGGGCCGGTTAGCTGTACTAAAATCGGCCGAAAAATGGCCCCGGAAAATAGCTCGGCGGCACCTCCAACCCCCCGAGTGGGGAACGGGTGGCCGGACGAGCACTTTGCCAGGGTCGGTTGTGGTTCCCAGTCCGGCCCTGCCCATAGATCCAGTGCTATTTATTGGTTTCATAAACGCTCCTACTCACAACGTATTTCACTTGATCTTGAGGCCTATCGAGCTAAGGCTCAAAGTGCGGCACTTTTTGGGGCCAAACTCTGGGATTATGCTGACACCCAGAGACTTATTGTAGCTGGGGATTCTTTTATTAGATCACTTATTCCAGTCCCAGTAGCCACGCCTCTTTTACCTCTCTTTTTGGATATAGTTTTAAAGTGAATTGCGGATTTGGTGAAATTCAAGCCCTTGACCACTTGGGTATGCCAATTGTCAAAGTTTTATTTGCATAATTAGTTAAAATTGTTACAAAATTCGCATAATAAAATAAAAATACAAAATTTATTAAAATTTGGTAAAATTATTGTCTCTCGGCTTTTGTTTTGTTTAGGGACGGGTCCTCTGTGGTCCTAGGGCTAGGCTGGCCCTGTTTGCCCACCAACTGGATGGTCCTCCTGTTCTATTGATTCTAAAAGTTTTCTTGCTACTGCCAAGAATTTGACTCCACGGCATGCTAAAATTATATTGGAGCCACGGAGCCAGCTTGTGACTGCGTGTCTACAGGATCGAATGTTTAGAGCATTGAAGATGGGTTTCAATAAGAGTCGTCTCTGACTTATCAGGGCCGGACATAGGCAGAAAAGGTGAACAAGTGTTTCAGTTTTGTATCCGCAAAGGCGACATTGATTCGTCTGGTGTGGTGATTTCCAGGACGGTAGTAAATCCTTTGTGACATGCATCCCAATCCGATAGGCTGTAAAAGACTTTTTTAGATGTCCACTAAAGTGGGATGTTAAGTATGCGTGTATTTTTGGGGTTGTGAAGCAGTTCAGGATGGTCCAGGCATGCCGCCGTTTAGCCAGTAACTCTTTGTCCTCAAAAAAGGATTTCCATTTTGCTGCCGCGTTTGCTGATTTTTTTAAACTTACTTTATCTGTCCCTGATTTCCAAACGACTTCTAGCTCTAGCTTTTCCATGCAGAATGTCAGATACTTTCCCCAATTGTTCATGGTTTCAGTTTCCCCCCGTTTTTTAATTTCCTCCCAGCTTAGCCAGTCCAGGGAGTCTGGATCTGCAGATCTAAGTTTGTGGCAGAAGTTCACGAAGCCGCTCATGCTCCGGAATTTCTGATTTTGCAGTCCAAATTCAAGCCTGACTTGTGCGGCTGAAGCAGATTTAGGAAGATTGAAGACCGCTTTATAAATTTTAATTTGTAATTCATTTAAAAGGTCCACCTCCTTGCCACACCATGTGACTAAACCATAGAATAGGGTGGGCATAATCTGTGCTGCCATTGTTTTTAATAAGAGATTGTAGTTGGGGCAATCCATTTTTTCTTTTAGAGAGCGATACGCGAAGATTAAGGATTGGACTTTCGCTTTGAGTGCTATTTTGTGGTCCTTATAATTTGCTCCTTTTGTTATTGTAATTCCCAAGTACTTATAGTGCTCTTGTTCTTTCACTGGTGCCCCTTGGGCCATCCATTTGTACTTTAGGTTTTGCCGGTCAACTAGGCGGACCACTTTGGTTTTCTCTTTGTTAAGTGCTAGGCCTTCCCGTTCTAGGTACAGAGTTAATTTATTAATAGCTCTTTGTAAGCCAATTGGTGTCTTGCTCAATAGTACAATATCGTCAGCATATTGTAAGTAATGTATTGAGTTATTTGCCAAGAATGGTGAACAAGTGTGGTTATCTGCTGATTCGATCGCACTTGTGAGGTCAGAGAGAAAAAGGTTAAAAAGGGGAGGGGCTAATACACAGCCTTGCTTTAAGCCTTGGGGCGTTTGGATGCTGCTGGTGGTACTGCTTCCGTTTCCCAACTTCACTCTTACCCAGGTACGGTGATGTAGGGCTTTGATGGCTCTTAGAAGTTGGTAGGGCATCCCCCAACTCTATAATTTGCTCCACAAGCGCTCTCTGTTTACCCGGTCGAAGGCTGACTTGATGTCTATGAAACAGGCGTACAACCGTGTGCCATTTGTTATCGCTTGGTCCGTTAGGATAGACAGGCAGGTTAGGTTGGTTGTTGTTCCCATTCCTTGCCTGAAGCCTGTTTGATATTTTGGCATAATCTTTGTGTCTGATATCCAGGCTTGTAATTCACAAAGGATGCAAGAGGCGTAGAGTTTAGCCTCTACGTCTAGTAAGGATATCAGTCTAAAATTTGCGGGATTGCGATGATCGCCATGCTTAAAAATTGAATGGATAATACTTCCTTCCCAAGAGGCGGGTATCTCAGCGAGATTGTATATTCGATTGAACAGTGGCATTAGAATTTCTGCCCACAGATCCGGGTCATGCTTGAATATCGCGTTCGGTAGCCCGTTTGGGCCTGCTGCACACTCTGACTTTAGTCTTGAAATTATAGACCTTAGTTCAGTTTTAGTGATTAAGTCAACTGGGTCTGTTGACCCCTTCAGGGGTTTTTCCTGGTTGGGTTTTCAATGGTCCTTCTTCGTCGCTCCTTTTGGTTCTTCCGTGTTGGCTTTAACTGCCCCTGAATCATTAACGAAGCCTGAATCTGTATTGCTATATAGGATTTGCACATGTCTGATCCAACTTTCTGCTCCAACCCCGGCTTCTTGTAGGATTTTTGCCCCTTGGTTAAGCTGGTTTATGATGCCCCAGAAGACCCTGCTATTAGGTTGTTTTCCCGCAATTAGCAGTTTGTTCCAAATAGATTCTTTGTATGAATACTTTGCGGCCCTCAAAGCCTTCCTGTAGATGTTCCTAGCTCCCCTCAGATTAGATTTGTTTACCACTAGCCTCGACGTTTTTTGGCTTGCGACGGCTCGGTCATCCTTAGCGACCTTTCTTTTTTTGGCTCTTAAGTCCATATTGAACCATTCTTGATGTTGAGGTTACTGTGCTTCCCTTCCCTTGCAGGGAACTTTTGCTGCAGAACTCTAATCATTTGCTCCCAGCTTATTACGAGGTCCTCTTCCTGATGAGTTCCAAGATTGGCTATATGTGCTTTTACTGAGTCCGTAATTTTGCCCAACCCCTCTCCGTGCCATTTTAATTTTTTCAGGTTGAACTTTAATGCGTGATGCCGAAGTGCGGTCGTTGTTGGCGCCGTACTTGGTGAGATGATCAAGGTTAGTATTTGTGGGAAGTGGTCACTTTCTACCCGATGTTCTATTCGGAATGATTTGATGTTGGGGATTAATTCATCGCTTACTAAGGAGTAGTTGATTATTCAATGGACCCTGCCGCTCAAGTATGTGACCGCTGCCGGCATGTCCCCCTTAGTGTTGCCATTCATAATCACCAGACCGTGATCTTTTAATCTGGATGCTAATTTTTTCCACTACTATTTCCTGTCATCTTCGCCTTCGCCTTGTTTTGATCAATAAGGGCGTTGTTGAAGTCCCCGGAAATTACCAGTGGGTATTGCGAGTAAGTTCTTTGCATGGACTTGATAAGTGACAATAACGTTGCATGTTTTTCTTTTTGTGCCTTTTTGTCGGGATGGATGTAGACATTAAATATTAGCAATTTCCATGGTTCAATCCCCGGTGGCGATACTTCGGTGATTTTGATCACTTGGGCCCACTTCAGGCTAACGTCTATCTCCTCAGATGCCCAGTTATATTTATGGGTTACATAAGTTGATAGTCCGCCGCGGGGATGGCCGTGCATGGAGAGTCTTTCTGCATATATTTGGTGTTCATGGAAACCTTGGACTGGGGTTGATTGCAGTTTCCAAGATTCCTGAATCAAAATGATGTCTTGTCGTTGAAAAAAGACTCAGGTTTCACTATCATGGGCCATTTTTCGAAAGCCATGCACGTTCCATGAACAAATTGAAACTGATGAATTCTTTGTTAGATTCTGGGGGAGCATTTAGTTGCTCTGGTTTAAGGGGCATTTTGGATCTGGGTTAGGTAGCTTTATTGCCAAGGACATTAGGTATCCATGACCAATCCATTCTATCTGCGTGGTGAAGACCGTTTCTTTGAGCTTTACAACTTACGCTTGTTGGCTCTATTGTAGAAGCCCTGGCGCCACGTAGACAAGAGGTGTGTTGACCTCTGCTCCCATGTCCCTTGTCTTGGACACTTGTCTTTGATTGTGGGGGATGGGGGTACCTTGGGCGCTTATGTCGCATTATAGATATTCCCCATGATTCAAACTGCGGTTTCTCAAGATATATCCTTTCTACCAAATCCTTTGAGGCCCAAGTTGTAACTGTTTCCTCGATGGCCCCATTGTTAGCGTTTTGTTGAATTTCAACAGAGTTGAGGTCCTGGGAACTGATTTCTTTTAAAGCCGGTAATTCATTAAACAGTTTTAGCAAGTTGCCTCGATTTAAGAAGTCCTGCGACCCCCTAGTTACATATTCGGGGATAAAAGTTAGCTTTAAGTCGGACAGCTCTGAGTAATTGGTTGGCTCCATTTGTGATGTTCCGGTTTTATAAAGTAGTAGGTTGCAAGGTTGCATTTTCTCATGAACGGGGAGAATTAGTTGTTGTTCTTGTGCTTTCTGTACCGCCTCAAATGGGTTTGCTATTTTTTGGGTTTGAGCTAAGTTGATTAACTTTGTTTGGGCCGTGCTTTGCTCCCTTCGTAATAACAACCATTTGCGTTCCTTTGCCAGAACTGTGATTCGTATGGGGGTTGAGGCTGTTTGAAATTCGAGTGTTGCCGCTGGGCCGTGAGGTTCATAAGCATTACTTTCCAATATGATAGATGGTTGTTGCTCAATAGTAATTTTTGTACCGGCATTGCGGCCCTCTTTGGAGTCAAGTTTAGAATCCAAGCTGTTTTTTACCCGGGCTGTGGTAAGCTCATGTTGCTCGGTACCTTCCTGTTTGACCCCCTGTTTTGGCTTTGTTTGTTCTTTTTCCGGTTCTGGAGCTTGTGATTGATGGTTCGGTATTGTGGGCGTATTACTGATTTCCCTTGTGGATGGGGATTTGGTTGATTTGGCTCCTGACCAGGGGCCATCGCCCCTTAATATGAGTGAAGTGTTTGGATGGTCGAGTCGGTCTGGGTGAATTTCCTCACTCACTGACGGCCCATTCAAAAAGTTGGATTTTTTTTCTTTGAGGGTATTGGTGTTAAAGATGGGAAAAGTTTTGCCCTGATCTGTATTTTGTTTGTTCTTGTATTTGAGCCTTGCCTTCCTTGCCCTTTTCCTTTGTCTCTTTGTTAGATGCTCCTAAAATGTGGATTGGTGGGATGACTCAATTTCTTCAATGTTTAGGTCTCCTTTATCTGGGCCACATTCCTTTGGTAATGGTACTTGGTCCTTTATTAGTTCTCTTGTCTTTGGGCCGTTTGTGAGATTTCTCTTGAGTGTTTGTGAATTCTCCGGGGTTGGCTTAGTTTCTGTCATCTGGCTGTGGCCACGGGATTGTTTTACTTCCCCTAAAATGTCCATCAAAATGGCCGGGAGGCTTGCCAACTTTTCAATGATACTTTCACATCCGCAGGTTCGTTGTTGGTTGCTCCAGCTGGGTTTGGGCTCTAATTTCCCCTGAGTTGACAGGGGCAATGAAAGGGAGTCCAATTTTGTATTTATACTTGAAATATGCCCCGCCATCAAAGTGATGAGGTCGATCTGGACTTTCATTTTGTTTGATTGGAAGTTCAGCGCCCTTATTACTTGGTCTAGAGTGCTTAGCAAGGGTTGGGTCCATGACGTGGCGGGCTCGGCATTTTGGGTTTTACTTGGATCCTTGGGCTCTAAGTCCGACGCGCTCCCAGATGAGATTGTAATTGGGTCAGTATGGGCGTGGTGTGGTTGGTTTGCCTGCATGATGAAGCTGTCAATTATGCGTCCTTTTTGTTGGTCACTATTTGGCCCTAGGCCGTGCGGGGTTGAGACCCGCATAACCGGACTCAGATGTCGGCCGTCAAAACCGTATTCTTCTCGTGGCGTTCTTCCTTGTGAGTCGATATACTTAATAATTCTCTCTGAGAGTACCTCAAGTTGGGAGTCATTGGATAGGAAGAGAGGCTTTAACCATGGGTCTCCTTCTGGCCCAGATGTGATGGATTGGTTATTATTGTCTGTATTAGTCTCCTGCTCGCTCTTGCTTGCCGTTCCGTGGTCTCTGTTCTCTGGTGGCTCTATGATTGCCTCACTTTTATTCTGGCTCGGCCTGATGTCCTTCACGAGGCATTTATCTGTGGTGTTCTTTTCGGCGTTACCTCCCTCTGTTTCATTTGTGGCTGCGGGTGTGTTGGAACCATGCACCTGGGCGATGACTAACTCTTGTTTGCCTTGACAGTTAGTGCCCAAAACCGGTGGGGGGGCTGCGCACCCAGTATCGCTATGTGGCATATTCTGCAAATTATTGGCCCGGGGGGGAGGGTGCGTTCAATGGCGCGATGGGGCTCGGTAACTTACCCACCTCCGCGGTCTGTGCGTAGATCGCCGCCATTGGGTCCTTGAGATAAAAAAAATTTAGGAGTCCAGATTTCCGTGTGGTGTCTGGTTTTCACTCAGGGGTTGGTGCAGATACCAGCCTCTCCCTGGGGTTTAATTCAGGCCCTATGCCTGATGACGCATTGGGTTCTGTGGTTGTCTTTCTTAGTTTTTTTTGGGATTTTTTGTTCTCCACGGGTTGTCGCATTTTTCCCGATCTCATTTCCCCCGTTGGGATCTCGCCGTCCCCTTGGCCCCCCATCAAGACTCTAGTCGTGGTTGGTGGTAATTATTATGATGTAGACTTGACGAGGTTGGGGGGTATGTGAACAAATGCTCAGTTAAATAAATGGCCCAGCGTCTCTCCTTGCAGCGGTCTAAATGCTCCGTGGACCGCCTCACCTGCCACCCTCGCCTCGGTGCAGGCGGAATAGACAATTTGTTCTAATTAGCCCCCTGTCTCTCCTCAGCTGTCTCCGTGCTGTCTCCGTGCGGCTCTACTGCTGCTGCTCTGCTCTGCTGTGGTCTCTGGGCTCCAGTCTCTGAGCGGATCCGGCACTGGTCGGCTGATCGGCACTGATCGGCTCCGGCAGGTCCGCGGCTCTGCGCAGCCCCCCCCGCCTCGCCTGTCACCTGCCGCCTGTAACACTCGCACTCGCCTGGGGCTTAGACTCTCTCCCCGCAAGTTTATGCAGGTTTTTAGACTCTTCAGGAGCCTCAGCCTTAGCTATCGCCTTAGCTATCGCCCGGCATCTCCTACAGCAGCAGGCAGCGGGCTCCGCGGTCGCGTCTCTGCGAGCTCCTCCTATTCCGGAAAAACACAACAATGTGGGGATGTGTCGGCTCTATCCTACACTTGGGTATGCAGCTGGACCACCCCTGATCTTTCAGTGTACCCTGAGTGCCTTGTCAATCTATTGGGTTCAAGAGGTGTATCTTAAATTTCCTGGTTCAAGTTTGTATCGAGCTGGTTTAGGAAGCTTTGGGCTGAGTAAGCTATGGGACAATCAAAGTGCTATTCATAGGTCAGAGATGGCAAGACTGAAACATATTTATTTGAAGCATGTTCTTTAAAGGCAGATATTAAGTGGGTCCACTGGCAGTCGGACTACCCAGTTTTTAGAGTTTACACTGTATCATCGGGTTTGAAGCTTTTTTCGACTCCGCCTTTTGTAAGAAGCTGTGAGGTTTCGTTTAGACTGTTTACTGACAATGGTGTTTAACTCCAAATGGAATAATGATTTGTCTTCTGCTATTTGCCCAGTTTGTGCTCAAACTTCTGAAACTGTAAAACATGTTTTTTTGCTTTTGCGCTGAGTACCGAAATGTGTGTCTAAAGTGGATACTGCAGATTTGTCGAAATATTGATACTCCTCACTTTATGGGAGCCTTCAGAGTTTTAAAAACAGACAATCAGCCCTATTGTTTTTGCAGTTACCCGCTTTTTGTTCAGTGCTTGAAACAAGCAAGCTAAATATTTCGTCTTGAAATGTTGGGTGAAGTACTTTTAAATGTTTATGGTAGCGCGTTTAAGATGAGTCGGAAGTAGGATTTTTTTCAATTAATTGTTTTTTATGGGTCAGTGATGGCCTTAATAAATCTCAGCAAAGCAGCTTTTAATTCGCCAGAACCTCTAGCCTTGATAATTGTAAGTGTATTTTAGATTATTATACATCATATATTTGAACATTACATCACAATGAATTTATCTGACTGTATTTTGATAACAAACTTATTTATGATACACCTTGTTGTCCATAATGTGTTATTTTTGTTATTTGATGGTTCTAGATAACTGAATAAAGTATTTCTGAAACACTGACGGTGTTCATGACCCAAATGACCAACATCATCAGATCGCACAGCATTAACATTCTCTCCTATGCAACTGAGACCCAACTTGTACTTCCCCTTGCATAGATGACTCTTGTGACAAAAGACAACTTTGCCAGCTGCATGAGCACAGTAGCCTCCTGGAACAGATGCAACTGCCTCATGCTCAACTCAGACAAGACCAAACTTGTGATTTTCGGAAGGAAGACCTCTTTGTACGATTTCACCTGGTGATAGACAGACCTCGAACCCACTCAAACCTCCACCACCTAAGCATGAAACTTACGAACCATCCCAGACAACAAGCTCGACATGATAGCCCAAGTGAGCAGTGACATCCACCTGTTTCCACATCCTGAGGGTACTGTGAAAAATCTTCAAGTTCCTACCAGAGAAAACCAGTAAAGCTGTCACACAGACCTTCATAACAGCAGACGTAACTACAACAACACACTCTACTCTGGAATTACCAAACAGCTCCTGAACAAGTATCAAACCATTCAAACTCCTGCAGCAAGACTCGTCCTCAACCGATAAAGCAGCACACACCTGACATCGCACTTGAAGGAACTTCACTGGCTTCTCATACACAAATACAGTAATTTCAAACACCATACACACAAATACAAAGCACTACACAACATAACTCAACAGCCTCATACATTTCACCACACCTCCACTCATCCAAACTCTCACTAGCACATGTGCACTGCATATGACAAAAACAAAGCAGGAGGTTGTGCCTAACCCTGGGTGTAGTTTGCGTAGTAGCGCTACGCTTAGCTACGTGAAGTGCACTTTGCATTACACGCGCTATGCATAGCTACACGAACTACATAGTGCGGTAGGGAAATGCTGTTGGCACTGATTGCACAGTGCTGGATGCTTGTCCGCGCTGTGCAATCACTGCAAATGGTATTTTGCACAGTTCAAGCGGGCGTTTTCTGCTGCTCAAGTAGTTTTGTACTCGAGTGGAAGCTTTCTCAATGCGTACTGGTAGTTTCTCCTCGTGAGCGGCCACAAGCATACACCTCCACTCGCATTGAGAAACCTGATCTCCTCGCGTTGAGAATCTCACCGGGAGGTTTATTTTCTATGCTCGCTATCGGCAACTTGATGTTGCTGATCGCGAACGAGGAAAACGGCTCACCGGGATGTTGATTTTGCTCGCTCGCAGTCGCCAACTTGACGTTGAGGACCGCAAGCAAGCAAAAAATGGCCGCTACTCTACGCGTTTTTGCACTGTGCTACGTGCAATTCGCGTAGTAGCGCAAACTACGCATGCTCCACGAGCTTAGTACTACACCCAGGGTTAGTTGTGCCTTCTTGTTCATCTCTCCCAAAGCATGGAGCGACCTCTCACAGCAGATGAGAACCTCCTTATTGCTTCTTTAGCTCTGCAAGAAGCTGAAGACCTGGCTTTTTGAATAAATCACTTTGGTTGACATTCACTTAACCACCAGCTAAATGAATGGATACCCTGACAGGTGATTAGCATAGTATACATAACATAACATGACACAACTGTGCCAGGCCAAGTGGCACAGCTCATTATAGTGGAACCTAACCTTTTCTTCTAGGGTGAAGTCATATTTAACTTGCTCAAACAAATTAATTTTAGTTTTATTAATTACATTTCCCAATTCCAGGCATCTGCTGGCCTCCCACTGTCTAAAGTAAAGGACTCCTTGTCCAGCCCTGTCCTGATGTCTAAGATTACCCCTGCTCTGTCAATCCTCTTGAGAAATGGGAAAACGGATAGGTCACATCCGGTCAGTGCATGGTCCATGTGTATCATTGTTTCTCAGATTCCTCCCCACATGTAGGGTAACTGAGAGGCCCTATAGTAAGGGATCAATCTTCATGTTTAGGAGACAACAGAGATTGGCTGCACCCTATTTGCATTCTCTTGCCACTCTTCATAGTTGGGGCAGGTTTTTACAGCTTATCCAGAAATTTCTGCACAATTTGCTCTCTGTTCTTTATAGACTGATATTGTTAAAGGTCTGGTAATGCTGTTCTTCCTTGTGCTTGTGCTTCTTCCTTCCTAACATGATAGATGCTTTATCTCTACATCCTGTTCCTTTGTCTGCTATCAAGCGACAAAGTATTACTGCCTAAGTTCAGCATGCCTTTCACTTACCCTAAGGAAATTAATTTACTATTACTGACAGTCCCAGTCAAAGATAAGATGCTGGCCCTAATGCTAGAGGTCTCTGTTAGCTCTAAGGTGGTCTGGAATGGGATGGAAATATCTCAACTTTTGCAGTGTCAATGCCAAAAGATCCTGAGAGTGATAGATTCCAGATCACTTGAATTGTAAAATTTCCAACTTACAGACTGCTTTTGCAATCTCTTCTTTTGTCAGGATGTCAGGTGACTGATGCACTGGTCCCTTTGTCAACACTCTGTGTATCAGATAAATCTCTATTCTTTCAGCCTCACCCTCAACCAGGAGCACTGTAGACATATGCTTGACGTATTGTACTTGTGTCCGGTCCGGGGAGGACCTGGCCTGGCAGTTTGGTCTGGACTGTTTCCATGAGGCACAGGGTCAAGAGTGATTTGCATATGGCTGGGTCCAAACTGGAATGGCTTAGTGTGCAAACAAACAGTGGATTTAACCTGGATCTTTTGACTGGGGGATAATGTTTGAATTGTCAGCATTCCTTCCAACATTTGTTTGGTGTAACACTTTTCGCCCTAAGTGGGATGGGTATGCCCAGATGTGGGTCCCTTGCTCACTGTGCCAGTGTATTCAAGCTAGCCTGGCTGAAGAAGGGTGACATACCCGGAAACCAGTTCCAGGATGCTTGATTCCGGTCCACAGAGGACCTGGCCTGGCAGTTCGGTCAGGACTGTTCCCATGAGGCACAGGGTCAAGACTGATTTGCATATGGCTAGGTCCAAACTGTGGTGGTGTAGTAGGCAAATGAACAATGGATTTAACCCAGATATTTTGACTGTGGGAGAATGTTTGCATTATCAGCATTCCATCCATCATTTGTTTGCTGTAACACTTTTCGCCCTAAGTGGGATAGGTGTGCCCAGACGTGGGTCCCTTGCTCTCTGTGCCACTGGATTCAACCCAGCCTGGCTGAAGAAGGGTGACATACCCTGAAACCGGTCCCAGGATGCTTGTTTTCAGTCCAGGGAGGACCTGCCTGGCAGTTCGGTCTGGACTGTTCCCATGAGGCACATGGTCAAGACTGATTTGCATATGGCTGGGTCCAAACCGGGATGGCGTAGTGGGCAAAAGAACAATGTATTTAACCCAGCTCTTTTGACTGGGGGAGAATGTTTCCATTGTCAGCATTCCGTCCAACATTTGTTTGCTGTAACGCTTTTTGCCCTAAGTGGAATGGGTATGCCCAGACGTGGGTCCCTTGCTCAATGTGCCACTGGATTCAAGCTAGCCTGGCTGAAGAAGGGTGACATACCCTGAAACCGGTCCCAATATGCTTGTTTCCGGTCCAGGGAAGACCTCGCCTGGCAGTTTGGTCTTGACTGTTCCCATGAGGCACAGGGTCGAGACTGATTTGCATATGGCGGAGTCCAAACTGGGGTGGCATAGTGGGCAAAAAAACTATGGATTTTACCCAGATCTTCGGACTGGGGAGAATGTTTCCATAGTCAGCATTCCGTCCATCATTTGTTTGCTGTAACACTTATTGTACAATATTGGCACCCTTCTTCCCCCCCCAAAACTCAGCTCTCTGATATGAATATTTTTGCATCCAGATAGATTTACATGGTCCACATGTCACTGCTGGAGGAATATATTTTGTTCCTGTAGCCTTATTACTTCCTGATTCAAGACTTCTTTTTCCTAAGATCTGCCATCCTTGGAGTCTTCCAGGTGTAAAGTGTTTTGTGAAGCTCCTGTGCATCCTTTTTGACTTCCTACAATTCCTTCCCACATACCATCTGCAGGGTGCTGATGTTGTCTTTCAGGTCGTGGAACAGTTGCCAATAAATTAATGTGTGACTGCCATTAAAGGCACTGGGGGTCTCTCTGTGCTCTACCTTTAAAGTCCTACACTCACGGCACCAAAAGCTTTGTTACCCACCCATGTACCGTTTTTGGAGGATGAGGATTAGGCAAGCAGGTGATTACCATTCACTCAGAGTTGAGTTGCTTTGCCGCTGCCCACCTTTACTTGCAAAACAAATGCCACACTGTCATCACCCTTACATATTATTGCACATCTATCCTGCCCTATCTGTAAAATTTAATATGGAGTGGTGATACTGGACACCCTTCAGTTTCTCACTCATCTGCCCATCTGCCATTCCCAGATTGGTGCAACCTCAATATTTCTCCATCAAGAGCTGCTCCCCTCCTATCCACTGATTTGGAGATCCCACAGCACTGGCCACACTTTTGAGGTGTCATTCCCTATGATGCAACTGGCTCCAACCAGTCGGTGTAGCACCCTTGAGACACAACACCCCATTATCATACCATACTCATGCTGCTGGCTGCTTGCAGCTGGATTGGCAGTGTTTTATTGCCTTCATTTTTGTACTTTAGGATTAGGGGTAGAAATTAGTTATTCCAATGGTGTGGGGTCAAACATCATTTGAGCATCCACCAATGCAAACATTTAGTCTATTAGGAAACATTTAACAGGTAGAATACATGAGAAGACATGTGAGCAACTTTGGCTTAAGGAATAGCAAGTTTCTTTGTAATGTAGGACAGAGAAGTGCATGCCCAAATATTTCATGAAAGAATAGGAGGAAGGATTCCTACATAGAGCCTTATGTTTTTCAGTAGTTAGTCCTGTTTAACAAAGGTAAAAATGGTCCACGAAATGAAACAAATAGGGGATAATATATATAAAAATATATAGTATTTGAAGAATAAAGTTTAATGCGCTAAAGCATATTTACTCATCAATCATTCCTGCAGATCGTAACCTACTAAAAAATCAGCAGGAATATTTTCTTTCAGTAGATAAACTCCTGAAAATCTACGGCTGTCATATACTTAAACGAGCACTAATGGGACTATTTCAGAAAACATGGAGTGGGAAGTCTTGCAGATATTATATTGGTCAAAGCCCTGTAGTAAAGCTGAAATTAGAAGGAAAACTAGTCTAGGTTTTGAGTGATACCATCCAGTAATGGAAAGGTAACAAGTACAGGTTTAAAACAACAAATCCAGCAGACATCTATCATCTATGACTACCCAGAACTGTGGAAATCTATGTTTAGCTCACCAACAACTGAGTAGATTACATGTTCCCTAACCAATGCATAATGATGTTGTAGAAAAGACACTTATTCCATTAAGTTGTAACTAATTTATTGTTAGTAAGATTTAGCAAATTCCTCATCCACCCGCTCGCACTGGGGGGCATATTATCAACAAGTAGAGATATTTATCGCTAATTAGGCTTAGCGATGATTTTTTTATCGCTGAGCATCGCCGGAATTTATTGCTGAGATAACTTGCTATTAGCAACTTTTATCTCCAAAGTGATACATTTTCCGGCGATAGAGGCGAAATGCGTGGATATCGCTGAGAATACCGCGATATTCACGCATTAGCGACGAAATGCTCTTAGCCATGTTATCCACCTCCCATTGGATAACATGACTAAGAACTGGTCTGGGATGGTGTTAGTATTTGGAGATATTCGCGCTTAGCGTGAATATTCCCATCGCTACGCCTGCCTTGCTAATAGGCGATAGCAATGTTAGCGACTGTTTTCAGTCGCTAACAGTTTGGGTATGCCCACTTTGCATGTCATTAGCGATAAATATCGCTAACATGCAAAGCGGGCCCCAAACCGCTCGCTATCACCTAAAAGCTGTCGCTAACTGCTGTTAGCGACAGCTTGCTAATAGGGTGAAAGCGGCGAAAATTCCCTATCGCCACCCTTGATAATATGCCCCCCGGTGTCTGTCTCAACTGACAGAAATGGAACCCAGAGCCCCACCAAACCTTCCAAGGCCCCCCATCATTCCACAATTCACATTCCTTTTTCCATGTTACTCAGTCATTATAAGATACCACACAGCTCCTTTATTTTCTAATGAAACATATATCGGATTTTTCACTGACATAGACAACTATTTACAAAAATTATACAGATTATAAAAATTAAAAACAAAACAAACCCACATATACATAAATGACTGACATCTAGCCCGCTTTCACCTGACACCAGCTGTACACCGGTTGCTCTACGGTCCAGGGGGTCTACACCCAGGCTACCTGTTTTTGCAGTGCCCGGCCGCCCTTGTCCTCAGCAAGTGCCAGGAGGTGCTTCAAATATGCCCATCCGCACCAGGAAGAGACAGCACAGGGCCACCCCTTTGACATTTGCTCTCCAACTGCCTTCCTGGAATCATAAGGTACTGTCTCTTGTTCATGCCATCGTTAATTGATCTATATCTATACCTGTCTTCATCAGTTGTCCTGGTTGGTAGACCAAAGAAGCAGCAAGTGTTAACTCTGCTTGCTGTCGCACGACCTGGTTATATGTAAGATCTTCAGTCTCTGAGAGCTATATTCTACTGTTGACATCATAATTTAACGCTGCCACAGTCCAACAACTCTTGGAGCGATCTAATGGGGGAAAGGAAAGCAGCAGAGTGTGTGGGCAGGGGGTCATTGGAGAAAGGCAAGAAAGCAAAAAAGTCATCCAAACAAATGTGTAAAAACAATTGTGTCATGGATCGTATTGACTATTTGGTTAATGATTGTGAGGAGATTTTACTGTATTCCCCTACTGGAGATACCACTGATTGAAAAATGGACTGAGGCAGCGCTCCAACTCAAAGCATTAAGCCTAGAAAGGGAAGTGAGTGCAGTGAATGGTAGAACACCCTCTGATTGCCTAGGATCACACACGTACAGTAACGGTCTGAGAAGCAGTTGTATCGACTACATCCTCATCAATATAGAGAACTGGCCATCTCTTCTTGACATGGAGGTTTGTGCGAGGAACGAAAGTGACCATAACCCATTGTTGTTAAAATGTAAGGTATCCAGCCACTTAACATCCTTGCCCATAGCCAACGAAAGTGAGACTGCCAATGCTATTATAAGTAACAACATGAGAAGGGTCAAATGGTCAAGGATTGTTGAAAATGAAACTTTGCTTGTGAAAATGAAGGAAGTGGTGGCAAGTACACTAGATGGTCTACACAAACTCAACAACCAGGGTGACATTAATTCCAACATTACTCAAGTCCAGGCGGCCATGTTTGACAAGATTAGGTATTTCTTTGTCAAACCGCACAAACCAACCAATAGGCACCCATTTAAACATGACCACTGGTACAAAAAGGCCTGTAAGGAAGCCTATTAGCAACTATCCCAGGCAATCAATACTAAGGACATGGGCAAAATTAAAACAGCAGACAAAAACTATAAATCTACACAAAACAGCAGCAAAAAAGGAATGGGACGAATTATGGTGGCTAGAACTTTTACAGACTAGCAAAATGAAAAACATGCAATCATTTTGGCAGCTGGTAAAGTGGGGCAAAGGAGGTTTGGGCCACACACCCCAAAACCTCATAGCACCTGATCAGTGGGTCTCTTTTTTTTTAGGACCAATTTGCAGTTAGAGAGAACGTCTCTCCATTTCAAGTGCCTAACATAGATTCAACAGCAATTCTTACCATAAGGAAGGGTAGGGCCCCTGGCCCTGACTTCATCCCGGCGGACATGTTTTTATTTGATAAAGACAATTGGCTTCAGTGTATCCAGATACTTGCCAATTCGATAGCCAGTGGAGCTTCCATTCTTGACTCTTGGTGAAGAGCATAAATACTACCCATTTATAAAAGGGGGATTGTTCTAGCCCTAGAAATTATAGACCAATCAGTTTAATCAACTCTACCCAAAAGATCATGGCCAGGCTAGTGCTGAACAGAATCCAGTTCTGGATAGCAGAGAATAATATACCATCCCCATTTCAGGCAGGCTTCAGGGCTATTTTAAGTACAATCGACCAAGTCTTTTATTTTGTTTCAATCTACTGGCGTGTTGTACTATTAGCAGGTGGCACTATCTATGCTGCCTTTCTAGATCTCAAAGCTGCATTCAACATGATCCCGAGAAATAAGCTCTGGGCCGTTTTGAAAGATTTAGGGCTACCTTTAGAGCTCTTACAGCTTGTAGTTAAATTGTACAAATCTAACTATGTACAGGTCTGCTGGGGATCACAAGGAAACATCAGCCCCAGGATTCCAATCTCAAAAGGGATATGCCAAGGGTGCGTTTTGGCTCCCACCCTGTTCTCATTGTTTATAAACGGGGTGGTTAATTATTTTTTATCACACTGTACTGATGCTCCTTCTGTTGCAGGCGTAAAGGTCCCAAACTTATATTCGCTGATGATACCCCAATTCTATCAAAAACTCAAGTTGGGTTGCAGCGAGCATTAAGTCGTTTTGAGTCATTTTGCAAAGTACACGAGTTAGTAGTAAATGTGAACAAAACTAAATTCACGGTTCTGCACAAATATAAAGCAATTAAAGCAAGTGTTGTTATGAATAAGGACCACTGGATCAAACGGATATAAATACCTAGCTTGGAATAACTTTAGGCCGTAAACTAGACTAGAAACTCCAGATAGATCTAATGGCACTTAATCACACCCAGCTGGAAGGAGCACTTCTGAAAGAACATAGGCTCTCCCAGACTAAGCCCATTGGCCCTGTACTTAAGATATACAATACCAAGGTTATGGCTTCTATCCTCTATGGTGCGAAAACTTTGGGGATATGAGAAACTGTCCCCACAAACCCTGGCTCAAAACAGATTTGTGAGAGGTCTAATTGGTCTCCCCCAAAGCACACCACTCACACCCCAATACTTTGATCTAGGGTGTAACACTCTGGCAGAGGTTGCTAGATTTAGACCATTGGCCTAGTGGAAAATGCTATGGTCCACCCTGGAGTTAGCTCATTATGCCCGAGCGCTTAAAGATGTTAGAGAAGCTGACACCTGTCATAGGATTAGCTGGTTACAGAGGGTGAAAAGCTCCTTAGTGAACATGGGTATGAGCCATTTGTAGGAAGATCCGGCAAATAACTTGTTTCCCCCCCAAAAAGCTTTTAAAGAAGCATACTGGGCAATGATCAGAGCTGGTAATTTGAGTTCTTCTAACACTTCACCACTGACCAGTATCTTCCTGGGGCACAAGTCCGAACCAATGTATGAAGAATTTTGGAACTTCATAACAAAGCCCATTGACAGAAAACACTTCTTTCATTTTCGGATAGGTACACTACTGATCAAACAGTTCACCAAAACCTGGCACAACACCCTGGATAACAAATGTTCACTTTGTCAAAACGTGGATGAGGCAATATCTCACATTTTATTTTTATGTCAAGCATATAGCTCTCCACGGAGCAAATGGCTTAAACTAATTTGCTCCAATATGGGCACCAGGTCATGTGCCACTGCATTACGAATACTGAAATCAAGCAATCAGGAGGCCATTGTGGTTGCCCTAGCAACATTTCTAGGTTGGGTGTGGAGAATCCGACATAAGACTGAAAGCAAGTAGCGGGCGACAGTGATAATTTTTTATCTCCATCCTGTATTTGTCACTTTGTTATGCCTTACAATGTATTGCTTGTACCAGGACTCTAGTATACAGTGTGACTAGTTCTAAACGGTTTGAGAACTTAGACGTAATAAATGGCAATTCACCCAAATCACTGCCAAATGATGGTACTAGTTTAAAACTTTTTAAAGCTTTATTGTAGTATTGCAGTACCCACCAACAACCTGAGCATGTCAACAGTACCTAAGTCTACATATATTCACCTCTATTCCACACAATCTCTCAGATACTGAGGTGGCCTTACCACCCTTCTACTATCTCGAAGGCACTGGCTGCTTTTTTTTTCAAAACCTTTATTGAAAAAGATGGCATGTTACTGGTTATCACTCCATCAAATAGTATAATAACGGTTGCACTTACAAATGGAATCAACCTGTGACTGCTCCCCCATTGGGGCAAGGGGGCGTTGCCTCGCTGCTTTCTCGCATTGCGAGAAGGCAGAAACATAAATGGTAATAATTACCATTGTATGTTTCTGCCTTCTCGCACCGTGAGAAAGCAGAAGTTCCTGATTGGGGGTGGGAGGTCCTGCTCGAGGGCAGAGGGGGAGTGGCTTGCCCACTGTTGTGCATATGGACTGTTTGGGCAGCCTGAGGCCGCCCAAACAGTCAGTATGCACAACAGTGGGCAAGTCACTCCCACCCTGCCCTCGAGCATGACGGCCCTCTCTCCCTGTTTTCTCTATGTAGAGAAAATGTCCCGCCTGTGGGGCCCTCACCGATGCGAGTCACCAATCACAACGCTGCCATTGCAGCGTTGTGATTGGCGGAGGGGAGGGAGGGAGACTGCCCGCTGGCTCATGACGATTGAGGAATTGAATTCTGAAAAGGCAGGATGGCGGGAGTCGGAAGTCGGACTGTGGACCCATCCAGACAGCGGCGCAGGACGGTAAGTTAAGTTTGATATTATTTTACATATATTTTTAATTAAACAAACCCTCACCCATCCCCCACCCCGAGACGACCCCATTTCCACCCCCTCTCCCCCCACCCGCCCGTCATGCCGGCTGTGACTGCAGTTACCACAAGCAAATAAATGTTAAAAAATTAGCAGGTGACTTGCAAGATATGAGCTCCATTAAGTTGGGCAATTGAAACCATTTTCGTCTTTATTTCCTTTGTTCCTTTATTCCTCACTGCCCTGCCTCAAGCTACTTCGAAGAGCTAAGGTTAAGGTACATAGTAAAATGTTTGCCCGAAAAGCGTGATCATTTCTCTTCTGCCTCCAATAGCTACTTTCATGCATCACTGGAAAGCATCACTGCTCTTCTGAAATAGACATCTGCGCTTGTACTTCAGCGTTCCTTCTGTCACTGAAAGGTCATGTTTTCACACTAGGCTTCACGAGTCGTGGCTTGGGAGCTCAGCATGCACTCTGGGGCTGTGTTTGTGCCACACAGGTGCCGCGGTGGTGCTTAGCCTGAGCTCTGTTGTAATCAAAGATCCGCACCTGGTGCACAACAGTGTGGTGTGCCAGCAGTAATCCACCACTCATGCAGGCAGGCTATGGACATGCCTTGTGAGGAGAAGGGTTGATGTGAGGATAGATCATTGTAAGTGAAAAGCGTATAGCCTGGGATACTGCTAGTGAATGGGAGATGTCACATGCCAATGTTAACACCTTAGCTGCGGCGGCTATTCCGCTGCAGCGCTAAGGGGGCGGGTGGGTCGCATGGTGCCCCCATGCTGGTGACGGAACCGCTCGATCACCAGCCTCGGTTGAGCTGTGCTCATGACGGAGCGGGTCCGTCATGGCCCCGCCCGCTCAATAGAACGCGCGTCGCAGGCGCGAAATCAGCGCAGCGCAGGTGCATCGGGCGGGCCATGACGGAACCGCTCCGTCATCAGCACAGCGCTACCGCGGCTGATGACGGAGCGGTTCCGTCATCAGCACGGAAGTGGTTATACCATTAACATTGTGCAGAAATTAGATGGATCAGTATTTGAAACAATATGTGACAATAGCTGAACCATGAACGTGTTTAAATTTGCTGCAAAACTAAAAGATAGAAAGTTACAGTAAAAGATGAATTGTGAGATGCAATTTTGCCTGACATTTTGGTTTAGAGGTGACAAATATAAATCGATTTTAAATAACGTTAATATTGGCACTATTCAGCGTCAGTGGAGCTGAAGATGTATGCAAATGACACTGGAGGAAAATTTTATTTTTTGTGTGTGCTAACTTTGTGTTATTTAGGTTGTCAATGATTTATGCAGCAGTGACGTTAGCATGTTGGACAAAGAAATATGAAGTATTGTGATTATGAAAATGATGCTAGGTAATAGAAAAAACCGTCTCCGGTTATATTTATCCATACTAATATAATAAAGAGAGAGCCCAAACCTTTGAGGCGGGTAATCTCAGGAACCACAGCACCAATCACAACACCCAATACAGTGTTGGAAAGGGCAGTTGCAGCAGAAGGACATAGGCTATGTAGCCGCTCCCCATATACATTTAAAAGGTAAAAGAACTGTGCCAGCAAAGTAGTCACTTGTGGGCGTGTCTGCGTTATGCTGTGCGCGTGTGCTGGGGGCGAGACAAACGCTGGGGGCGTGTGGTACGTTCCACCCTTCATGCCATGTCTCATATTGTGTGCTAATCCCACCTTGCTCCCTTTAAATACCCCTGCACCCCATAATCATAACCCACCCGTACTCCTTAAAATACCCCAACACCCTTAAACACTAACCCATCTTAACCCTATAAATATACCCTGTACCCCAAAACCCAAACCTATCCCTAAACCCTAAAAATACCCCTGTACCCCAAAACCCAAACCTAGCCCTGAACCCAAAAAATACCCCTGTATCCCAAAACCCAAACCTAGCCCTGAACCCTAAAAATACCACTGTACCCCAAAACCCAAAACTACCCCTGAACCCTAAAATACCCCTGTACCCCAAAACCCAAACCTAGCCCTGAACCCTTAAAATACCCCTGTACCCCAAAACCCAAACCTACCCCTGAACCCTGAAAATACCCCTGTACCCCAAAACCCAAACCTAGCCCTGAACCCTAAAAATAACCCTGTACCCCAAACCTACCCCTGAACCCTAAAATACCCCTTTACCCCAAAACCCAAACCTAGCCCTGAACCCTAAAAATACCCCTGTACCCCAAAACCCAAGGCTAGCCCTGAACCCTAAAAATATCCCTGTACCCCAAAACCCAAACCTACCCCTGAACCCTAAAATACCCCTGTACCCCAAAACCCAAACCTAGCCCTGAACCCTAAAAATACCCCTGTACCCCAAAACCCAAACCTAGCCCTGAACCCTTAAAATACCCCTGTACCTCAAAACCCAAACCTACCCCTGAACCCTAAAAATACCCCTATACCCCAAAACCCAAACCTAGCCCTGAACCCTAAAAATAACCCTGTACCCCAAACCCCATACCTATCCCCTAACCCAAAACTATATCTGAACCGTTAAAATACCCAAACACCCCAAAACATGTACCTCAGTACCCCAAAACATATACCCCTATACCCATACTTACCTTATCCAAACATTAAAAAAAACATGCTTTTACCATTCATGCATTTACAACGAATTTCGTTGTAAATGTATGCGTGGTAAAATCATATAAAATGTAATGCCATGCATTATAATGGCATTGCGGAGTCATGGTACTTTCGTAATGAAAGTATGCGGAGGGATGGTATGCGGAAAGAAAGTTGCGGAATAATGGGTGTTTACCCTCCCCCGGTAAGTACATTGGTGGCACGGCGGCCCACATCTCCAGCAACATACTCATATTTTTTCACCACCCATTTGAAAAATGCACAGGTCTCTCTCATTGATGGCCAGCACCGACATAGACTTTTAGACACACCTGCCGCCACAAATTCTAGAATTGCGAACTTTAGAGCTGGGGAGCTACGTTCGAATCTCGGCATCAGCTCAACATCCTGTGATTCCAGGCAAATCTCTTTGTCTCCCCGTGCCTAGCACAAATGAATGTGTTCTTCTGTAATGTAAATTGTGCTCATGCCATGTTGTTGAGTTCGCGCTATATAATATTGCAAGGAAAAATATAGTAGGGAAACTCGAGTTCACACACTACTGAACGCACACTCTTAAGTGTATCAGCAGTGCACTGTGAATCGGAGTGTTTCACAGGCCTGTCACAGATAAGAAATGCTATCTAAACGAAATCCTACAAAACAATATACTACTGGCCGGCAGCAATTCATACCCGGACAACGTCGGGACGGGCTGCTAGTGGAAACATAATTTTACTTTACCTCCATATTTATAGTATACTAAAGTTATTTTACTGACCATAGGTGAACGCAGAGATTAACTTTCATAGAATTAAAAGACAATATATGGATTTAAAGCACACCAGTGTAATGATTAATTGGGGCATTTGGAAAACATAGGTATTGTGTTCATACGCTAATGGGTTCATCATACATACTCTAATATGATACCAAAGAGTAGCATTTTGTAGTGTTTTGTTCCACTGATTCTTATTCTCTACTTTGTGTGGATTATAGTGCTGCGTTCACATCGCTCTCTTTGACTGTGCTTACTTCCTGGGAGTCCACATTTAGAGCTGGTTTCCTGTGCTTGCCAAATTCTACTTTGCTCGTTTACCCTTTATTGTCCTCAGGCTATTATTCTCAGGATTGCACACATTATGGTGTTGTGTCACATGTTATATTAGACACGTGGCAGTATTTGTTCGTGTCAGTGGCCCTCTAGTTAATCACTGGAGTCTGTCAGCACCCTTCAATGACTGATAACATGAAGACATTTGATCTTGCACACTTGTTACAGTTTGGCGTGGCCGTTTACGCCCCACTACTTTAAAAGTACACCAGCCACCACTGGAATCAACACTACAGGGTAATTGTCAATCAAGGTGTATCATGGTGCTACACATCAATGTGGGAGCTGTGATTGATACACCAGAGAGGGGTGTAGGTGGTCTGTCAGGAATTAAGGCTCGAGTCTACGGGATCAATGCTGGCAATCTGAGCATCAGTGGTAGAGGAATCTGTTGTGGGTTTATCCGGGGTGGCCAAGTGGTGTAGATAAGAATTGAGAGGGCACCATATGTCTGGGGTTCTGCCAGCCGCTGGCTCTATGCCCAGAATTCACCCAGAAGTGCCTGACTATGGGCTGCGTCATCCAACCAGCCTCTGACCTGAGGGGCCAGTTTCCGACCCCAGTGAATGACCACCCGGCCCTGTGCGGCAAGCCATACCCGCTGTCTACAGCGGGGTGAATGACGTGTTGCTGGCAATTTGCATGGATGGTGCATAGAGCACTTTGGCGCCATTGAATCATCCCAGGTTCTGAACTGGGATGGTGCAGTGAGCTAAAAAACGGTGATGGATCAAGCCCTGATCTTTTGACTGGGTATGAGTGTTCTGTTTAATTCAGATGCTCTGTCCATCACCACCCCCTTTTCTGAATATGTTTTCATGGCATTCTGTTTATAGTTAAGGGCTGTTAAATGCTCGCGATCCTAGCGATCTCGAGATGCGAGCATGCGCACCCCTCTGCAATTTGAATCTTCACAAAGAAGACACTTTCTTGTCCATCCTCCCCTTATCCTCACTGTGAGAGTTGCAGACTGTTACCATAGTTCAAAAGCTATTGGGAGAATACTTTCCCCGTTCTGTGTGAACCAGAGTTATTTCATGAGTGTTACCTCTTATCAGCGGAAACTCCTAATTGCAGATTTTTCCCTTGGACATCTCAGTGTTCCCAACCTCAGAGCACAAAAAGCACAAATAAGTGAGGTGTCAGAGTTCCTGCTTCCCAGGGTTTGAGGAAGTCGCTCGCAAACCACTTGTTCTGCGATCCAGCATCCAAGTAAGCCTGCAATTTTGTATTTTGGCAACGTCAATAAGGGTTGTTCTGCAAGGGACTTCAGGGTGAACAAGCAGAGCGCTTGCTTGTTTGGCTACTCATCATCTTGCCTCTGCCTCCCTAGCATTCCTACCTATTCTTTCCTCCCTATTCTTTTCCTTTCCTGTTCCTTTACTGTTCTTTTTTGTGCACTCTCTTCCTGAGTCTAGTCACAGTTCGGAACCGAGAAAGTTTGTTGAAAAATAAACTTTAGAGGAATATACTAAATCCTCTGAGAGACATTGACTGAAAGTAATAAGTGTAACTCATTTCTTACTACCAGCTGAACAGTGAATTTTACATTTCCACTACACTGTTCCATATCAATAGAATAGAAGCATTTACTCCTTTAACACCTGGTAGGGGAGGACTATGAATTTAAATTGGTCATAGTTGCTAGTAGAGAGTAAAAGTATAAGTGTTGATGTTGGCATTTGTTCCCTTTCTTCCTCTGTGCATTGGGTCCTCACTTACTCAGGAATAGATTGCAGAGTCAGAAAGAGTGAAGACTCCATAGAAGAAGAGAGAGAGAGAGTGAAGGTTGAAGTCCCCTTCCCCCTTTTTGGTGCAGCCGTTATATTCTAGACGATGTGTACCTGGTAGCGGGCTTTGGGAAATAGCATCATTCTACTTCCGTTGAGATCAAGCACCTTTGACATGCCACATGAATACTTGCAGTAGAAGGGGTTGTAGGACTCTCCCCAGTGATGGGATTGCAGCATAGATGAAGTAGCAGGAAGGAGGTGCTTCTCCTGGAGGAAACAAATGTCTACCTGGTGTCTTATAAGCTGTGCATGTATAAGACATGCTTCACGGTGGTCATTCAGACCCCTAATGTTCCAAGTCCAAAAGGTAGTGTCAGTCAAGTAGCAACTGAGAGGCAGTGAGTAGCGTAGTGCCTGCGGTCCATGAAGAAAGCATTGAAAGCTAGTGCAATAGGGTACAATACTTTATGGAATGTATACAGACAGTGACATGCTGAAACGGAACAAAAGAAATAACAAAGCAAGCCTCTTGCAGAAGGCGCCAATCACGGAGCCCTTCGAAAAAAAATCAATCCTTCCTTCACCCACTCCACCCCCTAATTAAGGGGTCGATTATGATTGCGGTGTATCCGCATCCTCCGGGCTGGTGGAAGCCACCGCCGGCCCGGAGGATGCGGATTCACCGCCGCGGTCAGAGAAAACACCCACTGCCAGATCAGGATGGCGGTGGGAACAGTGGCGGACGGCAGGTCCGTCCACCTCTGATCCACGGGGTGTTGACCGCTATTTTGTGGCGGTGTCTGCAAGACACCGTCAGCCAAATTAGGATGTGAGTGTAAACATGCTTTTCCACAGCGGCTTTTCCGCCGTGGAAAAGCATGTGGACCTTTGCTTCTGGGGGCCCCTTGCGGGCCCCCAGGGTGAAGGTGGGGGTGCACATGGGGGGTACCCATGCACAAAGCGGCAGGCACCGCGCGATGCCTGCCGCTTTGTGCATGTAAATGCAAAGCATGCATTTTTAACCTTGCGGCGGGAGCTGCTTGAAGCAGCACCCGACGCAATGTTAAAGATACGTGATGTGACCGCCAGGGTGGCGGTCACATCCTAATTGGTATGGAGGGAATGCCGCTGCCCCTGCAGACGGTCCCTCCACCTCGGGGGTGGCGGACGGACGCAGGTCCGTCCGCCATCATAATCGACCTCTAGGTTAGGAATCCAGGCCACCCCCTACCAGGGAACCCAAACTTGGAGAATTAGATACGGGAAGGGGAATCATCCCAGTGTGTTGCATTGGCATAGCCATTATCCCTGGCCATTTAAGCAGGGTGGCGAGCATGGTGTAACTCAGAGGGAGGCAACTTGAAGGTGAAGCTTGCGATCACAGGAATGTTCTTGGTTGCAAGCCAAGCAGGGTATTTAAACGGTCCCTGAGACCCACGAACCCTGAAGGGCAACACGTGTCTGCTCATTGCCGGCTGCCAAGGCATACAGAGATTACAGGTTTTTGTGTGCAATAAAAGAAGCATGAGACATTGCATGAAACAGCGCATTGGGAAGAACAACTTGTGCGGCAGTCCTCGGAATTAGTGCGATGGCTTCGTGGTGGGGATTTCTGCAGTTGCTTCGCAAAGGTGAGAGCAACCTTTGGGTCGGTGAAGAATTTAGCTTTCTCCCCAAAGTCAATGCAGATTTTGGAGGGGTAGAGCATCACATACGTGATGTGGAGCTGTTGCAGGATGCGTTTGGCGGGAAGAAAATCCCTGCGGGCCGCCTGGATGGACAGAGTGAGTCAGGGTAAGAGGACATTGTGTTTCCCTGAAGATTGCCCATGCCCAGCTCCCGGGCCCTGTGCAGAATGGAGTCCTGGTCCCTGTAATTTAGCAAGCGGGTGATGATGGACCATGCATGAACCCCGGGGGGGGGTCAACGGCCAAGTGACCGGTGTGTCCGTTTGATGATGAAATGGGTGGACAGGACAGGGCCAAAGAGATCATGGAGCAGGGTTTCGAGATAATCCTCAAATTTTCCGGTCAAGGTGGATTCTGGCAGGCCAGCGACCCAAATGTTTTTTCTTCTGGAGCTCACCTCTAGGTCCTTGTTCTGGGCGCAAATAACTTTGAGGATTTTATCCATTTTGAGGAGCTTCTGTGCTCCGGAGGCTAAGGTGTTCTTGGCATCCGAAACCCCTCACCTCGAGCTGGACAATGCGTGGTCTATTTTTGCGTCAATGGACCTTAGGCTGGACTTCATTTATAGAAGGATGGTTCTGGGACTGTCATCTTGTTTGCCGGGGATGTCAGTCTCAGTGGATTGCCCACCAACATCGGGGGGCTCATTACCCTTACCCGCACCGTGCCTGAGAAAGTGATCTTGGGCTTCCCGGTGTCTGTCTTCCCCATGGCCACCCACAATGAAGAGGCAGTGAGGGAAGTGAGTAGCGCAGAGGGGTTTGCAGTGATTACGTTGACCTTCAAGTTCAAAGGCTGGTCCGGCCAAGAGAGGTAGTAGGAGGATATTACAGGGCAGCTCCTAAGAAAGTCTGTGCTAGGCCCCAGTGGGCCATGAGGCCGGCGCAGGGAGGCCTGGAGCAAGCCGTAGAGAAGGCTGCAGGAGTAGGGCGATGATGCTGCAGGTTATGTTGTCGTGGGTGCTCCCAGGGACAGGGTGCAGCCGGCTGCAATCAGTGATGTAATTTGGCATGTCATCAGTGATGTCACTGACCATGTCATGAATGATGTAATATATGACATCATCAGCAATGGATTGCGGGCGCGCGAGTTATACTTAGTACAACTAACTATAACGAAGGAATTTCAATGGTTTTGTATGAGTGAAATGTCCAGCTAACTATAACACCCCTGAAACCTATGTTTGTTTCAGTGAATTTCTAAGGTTTTTTAAATGATAATTCCTAACTATAACCTGCCTGAAACCAATGGTTTTTTCAGTGAATTTCTAAGGTTTTTTAAATGATAATTCCTAAATATAACGTACCTCAAACCTATGGTTTTTTCAGTGAATTTCAAAGTTTTTTTTAAATGTCAATATCGAACTACAATATCCCTATAACCTATAGTGTTTGTTAAGTAAAATTTAACAACATGTGTATACTTTTTGTAGTAAAAACAAACTTAACCGTAGTGTTTTATAACTTATAATTATACCTCCTGGTTTTATGGTATTTATTTGTTGGACATTTCCATCTATATTTATCCATATTTTTTTTAAATAATTGTATGTGTATTTACCCATATATATTTTGGATTTTGTAAAAAAATTAATCTGAAATTAGTATATTTCCACATTTATTTTACTGATAAATATGCACTCATTGCTGAATGGCTGAAAGACTGACCGTTTTCACCCATGTAAACACTCTTAGATGATAAACTATACACAACCTTCATATTAAAATGTGCAAGTTTTCTTATTCAAGGATATATATTGCTCTTTAAGGCTCTTCACTAAAAGGCTTTTATTGTTTTTACCCTTTTCCTTTTAGAACGACAGACCTATTGGCCTATTACTCATCATTGACATCATTTACAATCGTTCAAAAAAGAACCCAATTTCCGTATTTATCCACACTTTAAAATAAATACAGAGAGGAAAATAAATACTTTTCTGTCTGTATTTATCTGTAAAAATCAGTAAAAACACAAATCAAGGAGCCCTACTTATAATTTAAGAATATTTTTAACTCAATTAGCCATAATTAAAATAAAGTGTGGTAAAAGTATGACACAGCACCTATAATACTTGACTTTCAAGAACAAAGTTCACAGTTTGATTCTAAAGTCCATCAGCATCTTAGCCCACCACTATCTCCCTATCTCACTATAGGTAACACCTTGTCTAATCTTCCCAACGCCCCAAGCGCCGGCACTCCTTTACGCTTTACAAATGCTGGCATTTTTTATTAAAAAGCATAGTGATAACAAATATTAATACGTTTTGTTTCCTTCTATTGTAAACAATTCTTTTTATGTCCTCTATTTAGATGTTTTTAATCATGAGAATGCAAAGGACACAGTTTACCGGGTAACACTTTTTAAACTCTCCAATGTATGTAGATAATAATGACCTTATACGTGTTACTATGGAAATCGAAACCTTTACAGCTGCACAGTTTTTAACTTTTCCCAACACGTGCAGAAGTAAAACAATAAAAACGTGAGCACTTGTAAACTGTAAAACGTGACATCTACATAGGCAGAGCCCAATCTTCCTTCCTTAGACTACTAAACAACCAAAAACTATATAAACCACACCTATTGTGCGATTAGTTTAGTTTTCGCCAGTTATTTCTACGTCGCCAATCTGTGATGCAGGTTCCCTTTTCTAGCATCGGATTCTTGTTTTGCGTCAACAAACATATTGAATTGTAAGTTGTTTCATTATTGCATAGTAGATAGTTATAATTTGTGGCTATTTGTCAATATTTAAACATTCATATCTAGAAAAAAGTGTTATTGCATGTTTTTCCCTTTTTCTCTGTAACGTCAGCAGCTTGTTTTCAGAAACAGATAGATTACAACAAACATTGCTTCTTTTCTGGTTCCTTTCAGCTTATATATTGTAACTTTCTATATTATAATATTGACACTTTACTTCGCTTTAGAGGTGTTGGTGACCCGTCAGCGCAAATCCTAAACATTTACAATCAACGTCACCACCTTCCAGTTGTTACTGTGTTTTCCCCTAGGGATCATATACTGTTAATATGCATATTATAATATTAACAGTTATGCTGATCCCAGTGGAGTTCATGACCCGTCGTCACAAAGAGTAAAGAAATATAAGCAACGCACCAGCTTCTGGTTTTTAATCTGTTCCCCCCTTTTGATCATATACTCTGAATATATATATATATATATTATAATTTTCACAGTCATGATCTCAGAGGAGTTTATGACCCGTTGCCACGAAGATCAAACTTTTGGACCTCCCGAGAAAAGAGGCTTAGAAAATAATTACCGCTTGAAAGTATTTCTGTTAAATAGATAACTTTATTTTCCTTTTCTTTTTACTGTAACAATGGTATCAATCGTTATATTGTAATAGCTTGTCCTATTGTTACAGAAGAAGAATAGGAGATTTTTCTGTGCCATCTGTAATACAGCTTATGAAACATAAGAACGTATTTGATCAGATATTTTTTTCAGGAAGCATATTTTACGAAATTGCAGAATAAAAAATATAGCTATCATACATACTTCGTTACTTTAAATATTTGATAAACCCTACATTTCTGAATGTTATTTTCTAATTTCTATTCTTCTCATTTGTGGTTCCTGCTCACCTTCTCCCTAAAGAATATATAGGACCAGTCCTGTATATTATAATAGTACTATCCTATATATTCTTAAGTGAGTATGCGATTTGTTAGCGGAACAGTGTGTGACCTCTAAGCACTACGACAGAACGTTCCTGAATTCTACAGAATACAAATTTGAAAAATAATGATGCATACATTTCTATGTAATATGAATTTACTTGTATTTAACTGTTTTTTACTTGGTCTCTTGACCTCAGATAATGTAGTGCGGGAGTGTTTGTTGTAGCACTTCTATTCTACTTTATCTAAAAGTAACTGATGCCCTCTTACATTAACAAGAATATGGGGCAACACTTTTACAAGCTATAGCAGAAAAAAGGAGGGTATGGCCACTAAGTATGGGCCAAAAATCCGCTCCGCTCGCGAAATTTGCAGATTTTCTGCAATTTAGCGATACGCAAATCTCGCGAAATTGCCGCAAAATTCGCAAATTCGCTCGCGGGCGGATTTTGTTTTGGAGGGGATGGCCAGCTCATTCAAGGGACCAAAGTTACAGGCACACACGGTCACTGGAGGCAAATCTTCTGTCCCTTTACGCAGCTGCAGTAGTGTAGGAAAAGCACCATACATTTACCCAACGAGGTAGCACTTACTGATTAGCCAGTAGAAAGTACTCCAGTTGAGTAGAGGTATTGCACAAAACAGTGGCATCTTCGTGGATACCTATGCAGGGCAGGATTCATTCTGGCACGAGGGTCCTGTCACAAAAATTAAACCTCAACCGGAAGCACTTACAGATATAGCAGGTGCCCGAGTTGAAGCTAACTTTGTAACAATTTTAGAATGGCGCTGGCAAGCTGCCAGAGTTAAAGTTGCTTAGTTGCAACTTTAACTCTGGCAGCTTCCGACGCCATTCTAAAATGGTTACAAAAGTTAGCTTCAACTCAGGCACCTGCCTTAACTCTGTAAGTGCTTCCTGTGGGCCAAAAATTAAACCTCAACAGAAGGCACTTACAGATATAAATAAAGCAGGTGCCCAAGTTGAAGCTCAAATTCAGTAACATTTTAATCAGCCCAAAACATAAGTGTGCACGGTCGAGCCTGGGCAAGTGTGCTTTAACCCCATATCTGCAGTTGAAAATTAGCTGTAATGCCCGAGGGAGGTCTTTGCATCCCTGAGTTTCTCGAGCGGAATCCCCATGTAGTTCTTGTGACCAGGAGGCTGCTTTCTCCTCACCTGCTGCCCTGCTCGCTCTCTGACCCTCTATACACAGGCACTATTGACACGCATAGAAGGCCTGCACCACACACTAGCGGTATCAAACATCTTCCCGCCCTTTCCCAACTATGATGGTCAGCTCACTCAAGGGACCTCGGCGCCTTTTGGCCCGGTGGCAAAGTTACATGCACACATGGTCAGTGGAGACAAATCTGGCCCTTTACGCAGCTGCAGTGTAGGAAAAGCACTTTACATTTACCCACTCAAGGGACCTCTGCGTCTTTTGGCGCGGTGGCAAAGTTACAGGCATACATGGTCAGTGGAGACAAATCTTCTGGCCCTTTACGCAGCTGCAGTGTAGGAAAAGCACTTTGCATTTACCCAACGAGGTAGCACTTACTGATTAGCCAGTACTCCAGTTGAGTAGAGGTATTGCACAAAACGGTGGCATCTTCGTGGATAACTATGCAGGGCAGGATTCATTCTGGCACGAGGCTCCTGTCACAAAAATTAAACCTCAACAGGAAGCACTTACAGATATAGCAGGTGCCCGAGTTGAATTTCAAATTCAGTAACCTTATTAATCAGCCCAAAACATTAGTGAGCACGGTCGAGGCTGGGCAAGTGTGCTTTAACCCCATATATGCCGTCGAAAATTAGCTGTAATACCCGAGGGAGGTATTTGCATCCCTGAGTTTCTCGAGCGCAATCCCTGTGTAGTTCCTGGGACCAGGAGGCTGCTTTCTCCTCACCTGCTGCCCTGCTCACTCTCTGGCCCTTTATACACAAGAGGCATTGACACGCATAGAAGCCCCGCACCACACAGTAGCGGTATCAAACGTCTTCCCGCCCTTTCCCAGCTATGATGGACAGCTCACTCAAGGGACCTCGGCGCCTTTTGGCCCGGTGGCAAAGTTACATGCACACATGGTCAGTGGAGACAAATCTTCTGGCCCTTTACGCAGCTGCAGTGTAGGAAAAGCACTTTACATTTACCCAACGAGGTAGCACTTACTGATTAGCCAGTAGAAAGTACTCCAGTTGAGTAGTTGCATATCGCAAAAAAATCCGAGAGTTCGCAGGAAAATCTGCGAATTCGGTGATTTTTTTGTGATTTCGCACGAATTCACGGACCGCAGATCCGCAAAATTCACCCATACCTAATGGCCACGCTTAACTGATATTTTATGAAATTCCATTTCTAATTGTTACCCCTTTCATATATACTGCGTCAGTTTCTGAAGAAAGTTTTTTTGTATATGCTAAATAAAAACTGTTTCAAACCTAGACTGAAATTTTTGCTGCACAACCACACCTTCCCATCAGAAAAGTAAACACCACATTATAAGTAAATAGTGCTCCTGGGAAGTATCCCACCCGCAAACTTGATAAAAAAAACACCGCAAGACACTGTCATTTTTCCTCCGTGATTTGTACACCACACGGCAATTATATAAATGACCCTTAAAATATATAAAAACTATATTTACCTTCATAATCCCTCTCCACCACCTTGTGACCACTGTACAGAGTTAATAGTTTTCCTAACCTCCCCACTACTACTTTCTTTTCCCATACTCCTTTGGAAGTGCGTCACAAAATCACTGACAACAGTGAACCGTTCCCACCCAATAAGGAGCAAACTTGTGCTCGAAACACTTTAGCCAATAAAATGTCCATGTGGTTCAACGGAGGAAGAAGGAATGACTGCCAAAACTTATACTTTTAATGCTTCATAGCCAATGAACATTAAGCTTCGTAATGTCCCGCTTGGAACACGTTACCCAATGAAATGTCCCTAATACTCCGCAAAGAGGGAAGGAATCGCTGACAACATTTTTACTTTCAACAGTTTACAGCCAATCAATATTATTATTATTTAGCGATTTATAGAGCGCCTGGTGACCCGGAGGCATCCCCGCGCTGTAGCATTTGTGGAGACCAGAGGGGAGAGGGGACTTTATTTTGGGAACAGCAGCGTTTTAAATTTTTTCCGGAAAAGGAGATGGCTGGGTTCCAGCCTCAGGGAGCGAGGAAGTGAGTTCCATCCTGAGGATGCTTTTACAGAAAGGCGTCGACCGCCGGTGCGTGCCTTCCTGTATCTGGGGACGTTGGCCAGACGCTCATTGTCCGAGCGTAGGGACCTGGGGGCCTTGTAGGGGGTGACCAGGTCTCTCAGGATAGCAGGGCCGAGACCGTTGAGAAGTTTGTGTGCGGTGCACAGGGCCTTGAATTCTACCCTTTGTCGTATTGGAAGCCAGTGGAGGGCCTTGATCGCTGGTCCAGCTGAGACTCTGGAACGGAGATTCATAAGGAGCCGGGCAGCTGCATTTTGCGTACGCTGAAGTTTAGCCATAGTGGCTTCAGGAGCTCCCAGATAGACCGTGTTACTGTAGTCTAGCCGCGCAAGGATCAGACCTTGGACCAAGAGTTTCCTAGATAGGGGCGGAAGTAGTGGGAGGATCCTGCGGATGGAGCGCATGAGACCAAAACAGGTGCCTGCTGTTTTGGCTGCTTGAGTTTTCAGAGACAGCTCGGGTTCCAGCCAGACTCCTAAGGTCTTAATTACTTGTTTCGGGGTGGGTACTTCCCCGAAGATGTCTGGCCAGACCAATGAGGGGATGGTGGTCCATTGCTTGCCCAAAAGCATGACTTCTGTCTTTGATCCGTTTAGCTTGAGCGATGACTCGCACATCCAGTGGTGAATTTGCTGGAGGCAGTTCGGCAGATTGTCTGGGTGATTGTCCTGATGTGAGAGTGAGACGACCAATTGCGTGTCGTCCGCATAGCTCACTATCTTGATCCCGAAGGGGGCGACGACATCCTCGAGGGGGGCCATGTAAGCATTAAATAAAGTGGGGCTTAGTGATGACCCCTGGGGGACTCCGCTCACAAGGGGGAGGGAGGCAAAGTGGGAGTTGCCATCCCATACCTGGAACGAGCGCCCTGAAAGGAAGGATTCTATCCATGTGAGCGCCGAACCTGCGAGCCCTGCCACGGCCAGCCGATGGAGTAGGACACGGTGGTTAACCGTGTCAAAGGCTGCGCTGAGGTCCAGGAGGATCACTGCCACTGACCCTCCTGAATCCAGGATGCACCTTGCCTCCTCGATGACAGCGAGAAGGGCGGTATCTGTGCCGTGGCCCGGGCGGAACCCAGTTTGTGACTGCCGCAGAAGGTTGTTTGATTCAAGGAACTGTGACAGTTGCCCATTGACCAGTTTCTCAGCCATTTTGCTGACGCATGGGAGGAGTGAGATTGGCCGGTAGTTCGCCATGTCGGCGGGGTCCAAATGAGGTTTTTTTAGGAGTGCCTTGCCTACTGCACTCTTCCAGCTTGGGGGGACAGAGCCTTGAGATAGCGAGATGTTTATCAGCTCCGTGATCGTAGGCACGATGACAGGGGCAACTGTTTTCAGGAATCTAATGGGGGCAGGATCCAGAGGGGAGCCGCTTTTCATTTTGGCCATGGTTGTGCCTACTTCGTCCAGTGTTACTGCTCTGAAAGCGGTCAGCTGAGGATGCATGATGTTTCCTGAGAGGTTGGTAGATGCACCATTGTCCATGTGGTTCGGCAGGCAGGGAGGGGGGAGGGAGACTAGAATACGGGCTATTTTGGAGTTGAAGTAGGTAGCCAATTCGTCACTTCTGTCCGCCGGGGGAGTGATGGATGAGGGGGGAGCTGGTATTTTCAATAGCTCTTTGGCGATGAGAAAGGATTCTCTTGCCGAGTTGGTGGAGTTTTTTATTCTAGTGTCGTAGTGTGAGGCTTTAGTGAGCTTCAGGGTTGATTTGTAGATTCTCACCGACCTCTGATAGGCTTCCTTGCTGGCGTGCAGCCAGTCTTTCCTCCATAGTCGCTCTGCTTTTTTGCAGTCTTTGCGGAGAGTCCGGAGTTCCGGGGTGTACCATGGGGCAGATCCTAATTTCCCGTTTTTATCCTCACGGGTTATTATGGGGAGGATAGAGTCGAGTGACATGGAGATCCACTCCCTGAATTTGCTATCTGCGGTGACCGGATCTTCCGAAGGGGTAGGGGTGGTAGAGTTCAGGGTTCTGGCCCATTCCTGTGCGGAGAGTCTGGACCATGCCCTGTCCCTGGTATAGGTGGTGGGTTTGTGGAGTTTCTTGAAGGCTCCTGGTAGGCGAAGAGGGACCATGAAGTGGTCCGTCCACGGGAGGGGGAGGGACTCTTTGGCTTGAAGGGTGGGGATGTTGGTAAACACTGGATCGAGCAAATGACCTTTAGTGTGTGTGGCTCCGGAGTTGGTGAGGTGGAGACCGTAGGCAGCCAGTTCTGCAATCAAGTCAACTGCTCCTGTATCTAGGGGGTCATCGAAGTGGATGTTGAGGTCTCCTAGTATCGCGAAGTTAGATGTGGAGTGGGCCTGAGACGCTATGGCTTCTAAGAGAGCGCTGGCAAAAGGGCCAGAGTGGCCAGGGGGACGATAAACTAGGAGGCCTGACAGTGAGCTAGTCGGCGCTAACTGGATGGTGAAATAGAGGCTTTCGGAGTCCAGGATATGAGCGTCGTTGGGTCTGCAGGAGAGCTTAAGTCCTCCTTGGAGCACGTCAGCAAATCAGATGTCCCTCCTACTCCACAGAGCGGAAGTGAATGACTGGCAACACTTCTACTGTCAATAGTTCGCAACCAACCAAAACAAAGCTCAGGAAAGTCCTCCTTACAATGTGTAAGCCAATTAGATGTCCTTGCTACTCTCTGGAGCAGAAGTTAATTGCAGAAAAAACTTCTACATTCAATAGTTCGCACCCAATGAACATTAAGCTTGTTGTTGGAACACCTTAGCCATTTAAACGTTAAATTTGTTACGCGCACACATACAGAACACGCCGTCCTACATATTATTAATTTCCTGTAACAAAGTGACTATATCTGTAACAAAAGTGAACACTGCCTAATAAGTAAACATTATTCCACATTATATTAAAGAAAAGCCGCAATAAGCCGCATTGTTGTTTTCCCGATATAATTTCCACAGCCTACTGCACCCACCTGCCAACATGAGTGAAGCCCCGGGACTGTGGGGGCCCTAGCGAACCCCTGCTATTATTTTTATTATATTTTCCACTGACTTCTTCTATGACTAACGGTTCCTATGGAAAAAAAATAAACTCCGGCACAGTAACTGTTTCGATTACCAACATTGTGTGGTGAACTTTTAACCTCTGTGCTCACTTAACTGTTCCATGAACTGTTACTATGGTAACAGGCAGTAAGCAGTTTGTGGGTAAGGTTGAAAAGTACTGGCTGTATAGAAACCGTTATATTTACCCAGGATGCTTTACATAACAGAAAGGAAAGCAATGTAAGACAGAACACTGTGTAGCAGATTTACAAGCCCCTTGAGCCACTTTCGCATCACTTTTCCCATCTTAAAAATTATGCAACAGTAACGCAATGAACTTGTAAATCTGCCCCTGTACACATTACGAGCAAAAGAAGTACACAACTCTTTATCGATCACAATTAGACAGTGTTGCTTCATGATTCCCAATGCACTTCAATAAATATTTTGTGCCTATTTAAATGGGAGACGGGATTGTCGACATTACAAAACTCAGGGGCATATTTACAAACATAGCGTTAAAATTGTCGTCACTTTAACGGCAGCAAACTACAACAAAATCGACGAAAATGGACTTCAAAATCCTTTGTTATCTTACCAGAAGATTTTTTCAACATTGCTGTTTGCTATGCAAGAGTGAGAGCTAACCCCCGGGGCTATAAAATAAAAGGTGTCTACCCCCGGGACACTGCTGTTTCCTATGAGAGGGCGGGAGACTCGCGGCTCCCGCCCTCCCATAGCAAAGTTGCTTTGGATTTTGAAAGAGAGAGCAGGGAAATCTGTTCTCTCTTTCAAAATCCAAACTAGATTCCTTTTCCACATGCATGTTAGCATCTCCTCATGTTGAAAAGCAATGCCAGCTCCCGATGGGCGCGGGGAGACGGAGGGACCATGAGGGCATTTTGGCTACCCCTACGGTCCCCAACATTTTTTATAAGACCCGGGGGATGGGGTCCCCATGGATATTAGAAATTACTGATAGAGGCTATTTTTATACAGTAAAATTAGAAGTCGCACACCGAGCGTGGCTTTCAGTGCGGCCCCTGGTGTGCATGCGCTGAATGCACGAATCATAATCTATAGGGTGCACAACTCCAGCGCCTTTCGTGCACAACTTCTACACGTTTGGGAGCCAGCATTGCTTTTCCACATGGGGAGCTACTAACATGCAGCTCCCCATGTGGAAACACAATCTAGTTTAGATTTTGAAAGAGGGAACAGAGTTCCTTGTTATGGGAGGGTGGGATGGGCACCCCGGGACACTGCAGGAGCCGGCCCTCCCACAATACATAAAGACCCGGGGAGTAGTGGTCCCCGGGGATTTGGAGACATTGCAGCCCCCCAACCATTTTTTTTGTAGCCCCGGTGGCTGATGGGTTCCTCGAGTGCTCCAGGAGGGGGGCCACGCAGCCCCCCTTCCACAAAACATAAAGCCCCGGGGGGGTGGTGGTCCCCGGGGCTTTGGGGACCTTGGACCCCTCCACCCATCATTTTTTTTTTTTTAGCCCCGGGTGTTATGATCCCTGGGGCTGGGGGGGGGGGCTCTGCACCCAACATGCACCTGCCGGGTCCTTCTGGGACCCCCTAGGCAGATCTACAGGTTAAAAGTATTTCTGCCCCTTTCTACATTTTACACACATATTCCACTGACTTCTTCAGCCTTGCTTCTACCGAGGCACAAAATGGCTGCCAACAGCTCCTGGTTTTGAATGTTGACAACCACTTGATAGCCAATTAGCATTCAGCGCGTGATCGGAAGGGTGCGCTTATGGTGCGCTTATGATGCGCTCATGGTGTGCGGATCCATCACGGCCATAGATATATAAATGGATTAAACTGTTATTTTCTCAGTAACTACTAAACAGATTGAAACCATTTAAGCAAAAGGCACATCTCTGAACTGAGGACTACCTCTTTGCCAAATTTGGTGTAATTCCGTTCAGCAGTTCGGGCTGTAGCTAAAGGTCCTATGGGAAATTGCATGGGGAAAATGCGTTTTGGGACCCCCCCTTTCTCTCAGCCCCCGTTTGATGAATCACCGTGAAACTTTCCGGATAGGAGCAGACCAGAGCTAACCGTAAGTTTTTAAAATTTCGCGAAGATTCGTCAACCGGCGCTAAAGTTATTCCAAATAGAATGTTGTGGATTTCCTATGGAAAATAGGTCCTAACTATAACTACCTACTGGTGACCACCAGTAGGTAATATATATATATATATATATATATATATATATATATATATATATATTCACTGAAAAAACCATAGGTTTCACACCAGTTATAGTTAGGTGGAAATTTTACTCGCATAAAACTATTGAAATTCCCACGTTATAGTTAGTTGGACTCACTATAACTTGCGCGTGCAATGCACTGCTGATGACGTCACATATTACATCACTCATGACATGGTCAGTGACATCACTCATGACATCACTGATCACATCTCAAATGACATCACTGATGACAACATCCTTGTGACAAAGTGGCAGACCTCCTATCAGCATAAAATAACCTTTGAAACACACATTCAAAAATAGAAACTAACATTTTCTTAAAAAAGGAGAAACCAATACCAATTACAACAACGTATTAGGTAATTCCAACATCTACATACACATCCACTCATTCACCAACAGTTCTATATAGTCACTCATGCATGTACTTACTCATCATATGTACTCATACACCTATACATCCTGTTACACACTAATACTCATCCATATAGTTACTCACACACAAATTCACACATGCAAATAAACTATCAAAAAACCATTTACTTGATTATACTGCTATATACACACCACTACACATACTTCTACAGAAACGGAAACATATTTACTCTCTTAAACAATCAATTATAAAAACACATACTCACTAACCCACCCATACACACAATCATCCACCCATACCGTCTTGCACACATGCTGTCTTCAAAATACATACAAATAGTGAGTCACTCATTCATGCATCTGTGCTCTAAGTAATATCCCCCACCGAACCATACAGACACTGATACTGATACTCAAAAAAACAACTAATAACCCATATACACACTCATGTAGCTACTCACCAACCCATGCAGCCACTTATACACAAAGTGAGACACAGATACAGATATTTAAATATTTAAACATTACTCGGTAATATATGTATTCACTAAGATACATTTAATAAGTCAGTTAACCAATCAATTTTACACAAAAAAACATCCATTTAGACATTTATTTACCCATTTATTCTTCCATCAACCTTTAGATATACATATATAAAAAATATTTATTTTTCAGAAAGATACACATTCACTGGATGATGTCATCAGTGATGTCATTTGAGATGTCATCAGTGATGTCACTGACCATGTCATGAGTGATGTAATATGTGACGTCATCGGCAGTGCATTGCACGTGCAAGTTATAGTGAGTCCAACTAACTATAACGTGGGAATTTCAATGGTTTTATGCAAGTAAAATTTTCACCTAACTATAACTGGTGTGAAACCTATGTTTTTTTCAGTGAATATATATATATATATATATACATATATATATATATATATATAAAATTTCTATGGCAAAATGAAACCCCTCATTGTGTTCCTTTTCAAATTAAATGTATTAAGTGTTACCACTTTATTCCAATCAAGATGACTTCAGGTGTGCCATACTTTTGTCATAAGTAAGACTGTTAGCGTTCTAGTTGTTCTTTAGAACACTCTGGGACATTCTGTCATTGGGCTATAGTTGGGCTCCATCTGGCTGATATTCGGGCTACATTTGGGCTCTTTTGTCTCTGGTGGCCATCTTGGGAGACTGCATATCAGAATTTTTTTAATGAAATATAAGAGGATTTGAGAAGTCACTCAAAATGTGCCCTCATTTTTCTTTCTTCAGCACTAATCATAATTTCTATGGCAAAATGAACCCCCTCATTTTGTTCCTTTGCAAATTAAATGTTTTAAGTGTTAACACTTTATTCCAATCAAGATGACTTCAGGTGTGCCATACTTTTGTCATAAGTAAGACTGTTAGCGCTCTAGTTGTTCTTTAGAACACTCTGGGACATTCTGTCATTGGGCTATAGTTGGGCTACATCTGGCTGATATTTGGGCTATATTTGTTTTTTTTTGTCTCTGGTGGCCATCTTTGGACTACATTGGGCTACATTGGGCTACATTGGGCTACATTGGGCTACATTTGGGCTCTGACATATATATGGCCCAATGTAGCCCAATATATATTTTTTCAAAGTTAATTTTCGTAAAAACCACTAGAGCATATATCTTGAGACATAGCAAAGGCACATCGGGGTACCAGTCCCTACAATTTTGCTAAGTTTGGTGGAAATCCATTCAGCCGTTCGGGCTAAAAGTGAGTCCAACCGCCCTATGGAAATTAACATGAGGAAAACATGTTTTGGGACCCCCCTTTTATCTCGGCCCCCGCTTGACGGATCCCCCCGAAACTTTCAGGGAAGTAGCGGAGCGCAGCGAGGCAAAGTTAAGGGAAATTACAGGCAGATCCCTCATTCGGCGCCAAAGTTATTCCCAATAGAATGTTGCGGATTTCCTATGGAAAACGATTCTAACTATAACTACCTACTGGCGACCGCCAGTAGGTAATATATATATATATATATATATATTCACTCAAAAAACTATAAGTTTTAGGGGTGTTATAGTTAGCTGGACATTTCACTCATACAAAACCATTGAAATTGCTCCTATATAGTTAGTTGTACTAACTATATTTCGTGCACCCGCAATCCACTGCTGATGATGTCACATATTAGATCATTCATGACATGGTCAGTGACATCACTGATGACATCTTAAATGACATCACTGAGTTTTTTAAAATCCCAAGGGGTGCAAAGAAAGTAAACGCTGCAAAGGTGACCTGTCTCATCTGTGGCGCTGTACTATCCAAGGGGAACCCTGCAAAAAAATATTCATTTGGGAATCACACAATGATTCGCCACATGCAACGATTGCACCCCAATAATTATTTTGCAGCAGAGGTCAGAGAACTGACCAGAAACCCTCCCCAATCTTCTCCGAGTACCTCCAAACAACCCACTCCATCGGGTCCAGAAGCTAGAGAGATGGTCCCAAACATCCAACGCCAGTTAGGAGATTACAAGATTACTTGTATATTTTGTGGGACTTTAATTTCTTATGGGGAGCAGAGCATCAAACTCATAAACCGTGCTGGAGACAACCACCAGTGCCGAAAGAAGCCTTAATTTTTTCCTGTTTTTTTTTGCTCCAGTTGAGCTGTTTACAATTCCCTGTTTTTTGTTTGTCCCCATAAAAAATACAAAAAATATATAAAACTGGTCATAAAAGCCAAAAAAAGTAAAAAATGATCAAAAAAACAAAAAAAAATATAAAACAACAAAAAAAATAAAAAAAAACAGTTCTTTTTAGAACTACCTCCAATTTATAAAAAAATGCTACATTTTTTAAAAACTCTGTCATTCTTTTTTCTCCAGGGTACGCTCCCTGGTACGCTCCCCGGTGAGCGTACCGGGCGCTCCCCCCACAAAAATCGAAAAAAAATTAAAAACATTTTTGCCCCGCGGGGCCCTTTTATGGTCCCCACATCAAACCTAGAGGGTCAGGGGGGTCTACCCTGCCCCATTTTGGTGATTTCCCCCTTTGTTTTTGCCACCTCTTGTGTCTCGATCCTACCGAGAGATGGCGGCTGCTCCGGACTGTTTGGAATGTTGACAGACACCCGAGAGCCAATCAGCTTTCTGCTCGCAAACTCGCGTAGCGCGCTGGTACGCGCCCCGGTGCGCGTACCGGGGCGCGCTTATAGATATATATTTTTTTTACCTAAATTACTCAAAATCCACTGGAGCACATGTCTTGAGACATAGCAAAGGCACATCTGGCTACCAGTCCCTACAATTTTGCCAAGTTTGGTGGAAATCCATTCAGCCGTTCGGGCTAAAAGTGAGTCCAACCGCCCTATGGAAATTAACATGGGGAAAACACGTTTTGGGACCCCGTTTTATCTCGGCCCCCACTTGACGAATCCCCCCCAAACTTTCAGGGAAGGAGCAGAGCGGAGCGGGCCATCTAATTTGAGTAATTCAGCCAATTCCGTCCATCAACGCCAAAGTTATTCCCAATAGAATGTTGCGGATTTCCTATGGAAACTAGGTCCTATCTATAACTACCTACTGGTGACCGCCAGTAGGTAATATATATATATATATATATATATATATATATATATATATATATATATATATATATATATATATGAGCTGCCAAACAGTGCTGTGCACTGTAAACGCCGTTCCCCTTCCTCTCCTGATGGCGGCCCTCGTCGAGGATTAATAATTCAGTATGGAACCCTAGCACCAATAGGCCATAATTGCGATGAAGAACTTGCAGTCCATTTAGGTTGAGGGATAATTACACTGGATAAGTATAGTTTGACTTGGACAATGTGAGATTATTACCTCCACAAGCTCTTGGTATTTAGATATAGTATTAGCATTGTATTGATATAAGAATGCTACTGCTTTTGTACAGCGTTTTTAAACTAGTGCACTGTGGGGTTAGGTATACGGGTTATTCTTAGAAAACAACATTTTATTTTCTATGATTTCATTACAGAGGATGTGTTGGAGGTCACAAAGAAGAAGGCTAAAGAACGAAAGTATCTATCCTTTTACTTCTGCCCACATAGGCAGAATTGTGGTGCGTGTGTCACCTTGCTGATTTAATAGCATTGAAGCGTGTGGCAATCTTAAATTGCATTGGGATATTAGTTATGAATTTATGTGCTGCACTGTCAAAGCCAATTATAGAGGGCGTTGGTGTTGTACCCCAAGGGACAAAAATGTGCACTGAAATATTGTGTTTCTCATTTCCTGATGCTGTTCAGTGAATATTTCCATATAGGCATGATGAATTCATAGATTGTGAATTTTTGAACATGTAACTTATAAGTATGCCGTGGCAGAATCGCATGTCTTGAAAAACTGAAGAATAATGTTTTTTATGTAATTCATAAAATGCATTTATTTGCCATGAAAATGCTGTGACGCATTCCATCTTGATCAAATATGCAGCAAGGCAATATGCCCTTTACGAGCAGGATTCATGAATTAAGTTTTCGGACATGCCGCGTAATTTATTGATGTATAATTCATTATTGGACATGCAATTTACAAGTATGCCTCGGTAGGATTGCATGCATTAATCTGGTACTTGTAGCAATCTTTACTTTATGAAATGCATTTAGTAGCCACGACAACGCTGTTGCACATGGTATTTTGTTAATACACGGCCGGCGATATGCGCTTCAAGAGTAGGAGTACTCGAAATTTAACAATTCATTAAGAATTTTTGTTTAGCACAATAGTACAATAGTACAAACAACATTGTTTAAAGTATGTGACCTGTGTAAGCCACATATTTATTTATTGTTTTGTGATTCTAGGTGAGCTAACGCTGAAAAAGTCTGTTTTCACTATCTATTGTAGTTACATAACATGTTTATTTAAATGTCAGGAAGTAGTCACCACGGTACTCGTGAACAAGGGAGTTGGTCTGCCTAATTTGAAATAAATCACTGCTTGAAATCATTTGGTGTCCGCGGCTTGCTGTTACCTTAAACAAGGAGATTCAATGTTTGGTTTTTATATATATATATTTATATATATTCACTGAAAAAACCATAGGTTATAGACCATATATAGTTAGGAATTAGCATTTACAAAACCTTATTTTACTCACACAAAACCATTGAAATTCCATATATAGTTAGTTGCACTAACTATATATCGCGCACCCGCAATCCACTGCTGATGATGTCACATATTACATCATTCATGACATGGTCAGTGACATCACTGATGACATCACTGATGACATCTCAAATGACATCACTGATGACATCACTGATGACATCACTGATGACAACATCCAGTGACTGTATGTTTCTGTAAAGTTAAAATGTGTCTTGCATATTGAAGAATGAGTGGAAGTATAAGTGTCTGGACAAAGGATTTAGTAGGTGCATGACTGAATGTATGAGTGAGTGATTAAATGTGTCTCACTGAGTGCATGGGTTAGTGACTAAACTGTCTTAATTTGTGCATCATTATGTCTGTTGTTCTGTAAACTGCTGCATGTGTTGATCAGTAGCTATATGATTAACTATATGGGTTACTGATTGATTGTCCAAGTATTTGTATGGGAGACTGAGTGTGTGTGTGGCTGGCTGGGAGGTGTGTGACTCTGTGCAGATCAATGTGTACTTGTATCAATGATTGTATAAGAAGGTAAGTATGTGTTAGTATATGTTTGAAAATGTAAGGTGCTCTATGTTTAACTGTATAGACAAGAAAATGGAAGTGTCATTGATTCTTTACAGGACTGACTAGGTGTGTGAGTAACTCCATGGATGAGTGGCAGACTGTGAGTGTCTGTATAGGTGTATGAGTGCATATGATAGTGTTGTAAAGATGAGTGATTGTATGTATGAATGATTGTATGGGTGAATGAGTGAATGTGTGTGTAGACATAGGAATCAGTGAGTGCGTATGTAGTAACTAGTATTGGTGTGTCAATGGTTTCAAAAAGTATACTCTGTATTTAACACTGGGTGAAACAGAGGTTATATTAAAATGTGAGGAGATGCATTGTATTGTCACATGAATGATATCATCAGTGATGTGGTCATTGATATCAAATGAGATGTCATCAGTGATGTCATCAGTGATGTCATTTGAGATGTCATCAGTGATGTCATCAGTGATGTCACTGACCATGTCATGAATGATGTAATATGTGACATCATCAGCAGTGGATTGCGGGTGCGCGATATATAGTTAGTGCAACTAACTATATATGGAATTTCAATGGTTTTGTGTGAGTAAAATAAGGTTTTGTAAATGCTAATTCCTAACTATATATGGTCTATAACCTATGGTTTTTTCAGTGAATTTTCAAGGTTTTGTAAATGCTAATTCCTAACTATATATGGTCTATAACCTATGGTTTTTTCAGTGAATTTCATTGGTTTTTTAACAGCTAATATCTGTAGCTGTAAAATGTATTCTTCTTTAAATCCAAAAATATATTTTATATGTTTATGAATAATTTTTTTTTAAAATATTTTTTTTTCTTCGTTCCCGCTTCGCGAATCGGGAAGCTTCCCGTTAGCTGACCTTGATGCCGCGAAATAGACCGCAAGCCGGTAAACGTTTCTTTACCGCAACTGCCGCGTTAGAAAACAACATCGTGACGCCTCCCGTCCGCATGACGTTTCACGTTGTCGCGTGATACGTCATATGACGTGCTACGTTAGCGAACTGGTACGCGAAGCGAGTCGCAAAGCGCAGGTTTCTGGAAGCAAACCGGGAGGCCCTGCAAAGCGCTTAACGTAAACACAGCAGGTCATGTGACTTGGTAATAACACTTTTCATTGGTTCATTTCACTTTTGGTTTCCTAATGATGTAAGACTAGGTCATATAATCTAAAATGAACACTTTTCATTGGTTGAGAACTCTTGTTTTTCCCAAATGATGAAAATCCCTCCTTCTTTCCTCACTCTGACTTTCATCATTGTGAGAGAAAGACCCTTTGTTACCAGTGAGCAATGGCTTCTTTAGTAGCTTCAGCTGGTGCTTCCCCACCACCTCCACCACATCCAAGGAAGAGTGGACCACCTGCTCAAGTTATAATTCAACAAGAAGAGGAAGAAGAGGAACAGGACGACGAGCACGAAGAGAGGCAGTTTTTGCCTGAGGAGCCCAGGACGTCTCACCGGAAAGAAAACTTCATTTGGCAATTTTTTAAAATTCCCAAAGGTCAGAAAAAAGTAAATGCAAGATACGTAACTTGCCTTATATGTCAAGATAGACTGTCCAGAGGGACCGACAAAAAATACAGCTTCGGAAACTACACAATGCATCGCCATATGACTAGGTGGCATCCTAACAACTACAGTGCTGCACAGTTTCGGAACGACCTAGATAATCTCCCTATTATGGCCAGAAGATCTGTTGTACCGGAAGTAACGGGACCAGAGGGCAGGGAGATGGTGCCAAATATACAAATATGATTTGGTGAAGTAAAACAAGTCTGCGTACATTGCAATGGATTCATTTGCTACAGAGAAAGTAGCATCACTCTGATCAACAGAGCTATTGACAATCATATGTAAGTTTGTACGAAACGCCCCAAATAATAAATACTTTTTTTGTTTTGTTGCTCCTGTTGAGCCCTTTACAATGAATCGTTTTCATTGCCCCTCCAAGAAAAACCCCAAAAAATATAAAACTGTTCAGAAAAATTCAAAAAAAGTAAAAAAATGTTCAGAAAAATAATAAAAAAAATATAAAACAACAAAAACAATAAAAAAAAAAGTTCTTTTCAGAACTACCTCCCCGTTATTAAAAAATTGGTACAATATTTGGAACTGTGCCAACCTCTATTTCTCATAGTTCGCTTCCCAGTTCGCTCGCCGGTACGCGAACCGGAAGTGAACCAAACATTTTTTTTAAAAAAAAGAACAGTAAGTATAAGGGAAGGAAGCAGACACTTATGTTAAAAGAAAGACAGCTATAGGGGAGTAAACTAGAGATACTATTACCCGTAATCCACTGCTGATGATGTCACATATTACATCATTCATGACATGCTCAGTGACATCATCAGCAGAGGATTGCGGGTTTTTTGGCAACGTGCCTTATCCACGGTTTAATAACGCTGCCTTTTGCTTTATATAAGTTTTCAAATTGTATGAAATATGTACCAATAGGTCGTTATGAACCTTTAGGTAGTGCTTTTCTTCATGAGGTCTGGTCGCTTCCATACACATACAGATGTTTCAAAGATGATCAAGAAGTTTATCTGAATGGAGAGGAATGCACTGAGACGCCAGATCATTCACTAATGTGTAGGCACATACAGTTACACGGTTCATGCAACAAACACCGACCAAATATGGCTTGCGTGTTGCAAAGCACGCCAGTTCCTGCTATCATCCCCACGTTCAAGTTGTTGGAAAATGGTAGTTATTTGATGCTCAATAATGAAGATTGTTCTGGGTTAATTAAAAGTATTCCTTTTATCGTAACAGTAAGTGAACGGGTTATTTGCTGCAGAAATGTTCTATTTCCTCCCACACATGAACATAGGGAGTTTTCAATCTCGCCACAAATACCAACCTTGGGAGCAGATTTCAACGGCATGGCAAGAATAAGAGCTCTTTTGTCTCAGAGAGAGGTGGCCTTGAGTTCGGCCCGTGAAACTTTCGTGCTTCACATAGCGAACACCCGTACAGAGGTGCAGACCCTTTTCAATACAGATTTGCCTTTCCATTTCAGCAAGATGGTTCGGACTATCTTTAACGCGTCCTCCACAAAGGCCCTGGCGCACTTTTTTAAAGTTGTTACCAGTGGTCTCGTGACTTCATTTGAGAAAATCTTTGGAGTCATCCCTGCTTTCTTTCATTCTATTTTTTCCACTCTGCTTCGTGGATTCCCATTTTTACTTGCATTACCAGCGGACGCTCTTGTGCTTTTTTAAATTTTTAAATATGGATGTCCCTCCTGTGCAAGCTCCCGCCCTGCAGCTGCTGACACTGTTCCGCAATCGCATGCTAGAATATTATGGCACAATGCCGTTGGCGATATTAAGCACGGCATATGGATTATCTTTTCGATTCTCCTACTTCACCTGTGTCCAGCCTGTATTTCACTGCCTGACCTGTGATTTCGATTGGGCCATTGATTTGTGTCTCTGCGGACCGGTTTCTCCTGACGTCGACTTTAATCAGCTGATGACTCCTATCATTACTCACGAGTTGGTTTGTCCTGGCGAAAGGATTATGGCTGTGGCATTGATGCATGGACTAATTGGTCCCTGGAATTTACTGACGGCAACACAGTCTTTCTTGGAACAGAGCTTTCTTGAAAACCCACCGAGCTGTCCTCTGATGGTGATAGAGGATCCGGTGCTGGGAGAGCACGTATGTTCTTTTCCGCTTTTAAATTGGATGGCTGAACTCTTTTCGGATGAAGACGCTGACTTCCTATTGGAGGCTGTTGCAGCTTATTTTGCATACACAGTTATGTCATAGACCTTTTTCATGTTTGATATGCTGAGTACTAGCATTTCATTGACAATTCATTGACTTATTTGTCAAGTTTTTATTATTTAGCTTGCCTATTGGCTTAAGACTCGATAAAGTACTTGGCTGTTTTATTTTTCTTTAGCATTAAATTTTCCTAGTTTTTAATGTTTTACCTTGAGGACCGTCCACATATAAACTTGCAATCTGCTCTCATGAGATGGCACTTCTATTATCTTATTCAGTTCGTTTCCAGATCATGGGGAGGTGTCATCTAGGTCCTGGATATCTTTACACCGTGTTAAGTTAGCATGGGCTCATTACCGGTTTAAACGCCATTTTTCCTTTTTTGCAACTTCTGCACACGGCACTTAGTTGTTGCTTTAGCTTTCAACCTAGTAGTTCATCGTGGTTTACATGAGAATAATATGTTATTGCTCTACTATCTGCTTTGCTTGTTAAACTATATCTGTACAGCGAGTGCTGAAGTTTCAAGAACAACACGATACAGAATTGTTATGAGGTCTGATCTCCACGACTTCATACTCATAACATAAGTGCAACTTCTGCCAATTCTGGGCATGAGGCGGGTTTTATATTGCTTTGCCGAACACACATACACAACAGTTGATGCGGTTCACATGAAGAGAGAGCTGGTGTATGCTGATGTGATTCCTTCAAATCTAAGACACTAAAGTATGGGCACGCCCTAAACCAACACAAAGAGACCTTCTTAGCAAATAATATAATATGTGTATTAGGGAGCGTGAGATATAAGCAGCCGCGGGCCGTGGAGGGAGTTACGGTGGGGCAGGGAGGCGGGGAGGGGGAGGGGCAGGGTGGAGCCCTCTCCACCCTGCCCCTCCCCCTCCCCGCCTCCCTGCCCCACCGTAACTCCCTCCACGGCCCGCGGCTGCTTATAAGTGTTGCTAACTCTTATTCATTTACAGCATGTTAACGTACTGTCACCATTCGCTTTTTATGTACTAGTAACTATGCTGGTAATTTTGCTACTGATAATATGTGTACTTGTATTATCTAAGATACTACGCCTGAGAAGACGGCATTAGTAAATAAACATTTCAAATACACATGTGTTCTTCTTAACTCCATGTTCTGGTTTCTAAGAAATATATAACGACCGACTGTTCATGAGTTCCACGTATCCTGAGGTACTATAATTTCATATTCTGGATTGTCTAAACATTGAGAGTTTGTTATATCCAATGTGACACTGTACCTAGCTTGCTAAGGGGTTTTTGATTACTAAGGTGAGTTTTGGGGCACCCTAATTCGCCGAGGTTCCAATCCTCTGTCCACAGTTCTGTGTGAGAACAGAAACCCTGCGACAGGGGCACCCCCGACCCTTGCTGGAGCTTCATCACACTTGCGATACAACTCCAGCAATGCGCCACCTTTACGGCACAGATACATCACGCATCTGTGCTGTTTTTGCCCCATGATGCGCCGCATTGTAAATGCAGCACACCATAGGTGACGGAACAGCGGCACAGAATGACTAACACATCCCTGGTGATGCGCCAGTCATCATAAATCTATCCCTATGCTTCTTATCTTGTTAGAGATGAACCGCCATATGTATCATCAAAGTTTTTTGCATTTCCTAAATAGCGAACTTTAAGGAATAAATAGCGATTCTTTACCATTCCTAGTTTGCGATGAGCTATTTGCTAATTACAAATTACCCATTCATTTCCTTCATTTCCATAGGGCGGTTGGACTCACTTTTAGCTCGAACGGCTGAATGGATTTCCACGAAACTTGGCAAAATTGTAGGGACTGGTAGCCCGATGTGCCTTTGCTATGTCTCAAGATATATGCTCCAGTGGTTTTTACGAAAATTAACTTTGAAAAATATATATTGGGCTACATTGGCCTATATATATGTTGGAGCCCAAATGTAGCCCAATGTAGCCCAATGAAGCCCAATGAAGCCCAATGTAGCCCAATGTAGCCCAAAGATGGCCGCCAGAGACAAAAAAAACAAATGTAGCCCAAATATCAGCCAGATGTAGCCCAACTATAGCCCAGTGACAGAATGACCAATCAGCTTCGCAAACCTCCGTTACGCGAAGCGGAGCGCTGTTACAGATATATATCTTTTTTTGAACGTTAATTTCTCAAAATCCACTGGAGCACATATATTGAGACCTAGCAAAGGCACATCGGGCTACCAGTCCCTAATATTTTACCAAGTTTCGTGCAAATCCATTCAGCCGTTCGATTATTATTATTATTTTTTTTTTTGCCCCGCGGGGCCCTTTTAAAACCTCCACATCAAACCTAGGGGGTCAGCGAGGATCTACTATGCCCCCTTATGGTCATTTGCCCCTTCGCTTTGGACTCCTCTTGTCTCTCGATCCTACCGAGAGACAAGATGGCGGCCGCTACGGACTGTTTGGAATGTTGACAGACGCCGGAGAACCAATCAGCTTCGCTTCACAAAGCTCCGTTGCGCGAAAAGTACGCGAACTGGAGCGCTGCCCGGTCCGCTGTTACAGATATATATCTTTTTTAAACGTTAATTTCTCAAAATCCACTGTAGCACATATATTGAGACCTACAAAAGGCACATCGGGCTACCAGTCCCTACAATTTTGCCAAGTTTCGTGCAAATCCATTCAGCCGTTCGGGCTAAAAGTGAGGCCAACCGCCCTATGGAAAACTCAATGTTAAAAACACGTTTTGGGACCCCCCTTTTTTCTCGACCCCCCCTAGACGAACCCCCCCCCCAATTTTTAGGGGCTGCTCAGAAACAAAATGTGCCATTTTCCTGAAAATTTCAGCCAATTCCGTCCACAAACGCCAAAGTTATTAGACATAGAATTTTCAAAAATCCCATAGAGAAAAAATCCTAACTATATATACCTACTGGCGACCGCCAGTAGGTAATATATATATATATATATATATATATATATATATATATATATATATAAAAATAATCACTGCGGCACACCTCCAGACAGCATAACATTATTTCTTTTATGCACTAAGATGACACGTTTCGGTGGAAGCCTTTTTTAAGTAACCTTAAAGGCCCCAATTGCATGTAGAAATAGTCTTAGTATCTCATAGACATACACAACATACTATTGTATATAAAGACGGTACCCAGGTTTGAACAGAAACATCCATATTGCTATTGCACATCCATTATAATTGTTCAGCCAGATTTCAAATTAATCAACTAAGAAAAAATGTATTCGTTTTCCATGTCACGGCTGTGTACAATAAACTTGCCAGATTCAAATGAAATCACAACAATTAAAACCACAGTTAGTTCATATCATATACTGGTAATTGATAATTGATACTCCATATGCACATTTCATTCGTAGATTTCTCTAGAATTTGCAAAAAGCTGACAGGTTGATGCTACAACCATTGTTGCATGCTGGGGAACAATAACGTTATATAATTCAATATGTGCAATCGAAGATGTATATGTATGTATTGTGCCAATGAGTGTACTTTACACTATTAAAAAAAATCTAATTTGGCATAGGTGTCACCCCTTATGTGCAAAGAATTTGAAATTGGTGAACCAATAAATATGCAAAAAGTATGAAAGGTTGGGTTTCCTTACTATGTCGCCCCTTCCGAGAACCTGTGCAGATGGTAGGAAATCCATCCAATTAGATGATTCAAAATTAATTTCCCGAATATTCATAATCAATCTAAAGGTTCTTTCTAGCTGTAGCAACCCCGCTACACGAGTGGGCTAGAGCACTGTGTAGGTAGTGAACACATGCGTTAATTGATTTAAAAATATGTACGAAAGCCATAATTCTTTGTGCAAAGTAGCAGATAATACCATCCCTTGGTGGGTAGATGTTTCCCACTGGAGAGCCCTCTTCTGGTCCCATCCCTATATTGGCAGCTTTTAACCAGACACATATAAGTTATCCTATATGGGTGGCCAGTTCCTCCCCTCCATTAAAACCATTAGGGACTTTGGTATTAAGATCAACAATGTATCTCGATTCCATGGTACGTAGATGTATATCATGACTCTTTCTATACCAAAGAAACTCAATAGACTACTATTGCTGTCATGTTTGTCATGGAAATGTCTGACCACAGGATAGTTAAAATTCCCATTGGTGATGGCATGTAAGTGTTGTAGGATTTTAAAAGTTTTAGTTGTAACCTAGTGCTCCCAACATATCTGAGGACACATGGACAGTCTAGAACATATACAACAAAATCACTGGTATAGGTAATGAATTTGTGGATGGACCTCATCCTGCCTTCCTCATCCCTATACCTACTGCGATTTTTGCTATTCTTGCAAGCTTTACAGGAATGGCATTGGGTGAAACTTTTCTGTTGATTCAACCAAGTACCTGTACTAGCGTGCTGCTGGTAGCTGTGGACCAGCCGGTCCCTCAGCGACCTTGGTTTCCTATATGTAATGTATGTTTTTAACCTACATATTTCCCTAACCCTGGACCAGTTTCCAATAGACCCCAATGCTGTTTCATCAATCTGTGAATCCGGGATGATCTTTTGTTGTATGTGGGGAACATTCTAGGGGCATTTGTTTCCTCCTTCTTTTCCTTCTTTTTATATAGAATCTCATCTTGTATACTATTTGTTGATGATTACTGTGGGCAGGGAGAATGGCGTTCCCTGCAGATTCTTTCCTGAACAAGCTAGTAATAATCTACTTATATTCAATGGAGATTGCTAGATCCAATAATTGGTACTGATTTTATGCGTGAAACTCAAATTTAAATCATTTCTTCCCAATTTGCTGATAAATTACAGTGCTAGACTTTGTGGCCCATCCCAAATCAGGAAGAGATCATCTATGTACCTCATCCATATGGGGATGTGAACAGTGTACATACCGTTCTCAACTACCCATACCACCTGTTCCTTCCACCAGCCTAGGAATAAATTAGCCAGACTGGGGGCAAAACAGGTGCCCCCAGGAATATATTTTGTTGCAGACAATATAACATCATTGTTTCCAACATTGCAGTATGTTCCCATAATTGTATTATGTGTTCTATGTCTATGAGTTACTAAGACTATTTCTACAGGCAATCGGGCACTTTAAGGTTACTTGAGAAGGGCTTCAGCCGAAAGGTATCGTCTTAGTGCATAAAATAAATACTTTCATGCTGTCTGGAGGTGTGCCGCAGTGATTATTTTTGGAGTTCAGGAATTGCTGAAACAATATCGTTTTAGACGGAGGCTGCCTCAGTCGTGGGCACCTGTACAATTGGAAGGAGAACTGCCAGGAGCAGCATAATATATTATTTTTTGTTTTTTGTTTGAATATGTTTATTGCATTTTGTCATTATACAACAGTACACATATGCAAGCATAGCAAGTAAAAGGCGCTGTTACTTAAGTCATGAAGTCCCAGAGTATGTGGACCATCCCACCCACACAGAAGTATGGCGGTAAAGAGCAAACTATATCGGTGCACAGTTAGACTGCATATCAAAGTGGTAGTGCAATAGCTGTTGTGTGTTACATTTACGTTCAGTAATGGCAGTGCCCAGTAGCGGCGTAAAAGAACTGCTGCATTGCGTCAGCATACCTTAGACTCATTTCGTATAGCGCTCAAAGTATACCATGAACGGAGAAACAGAGCTAGCATTCACATTGGCAACATATTACACATTTCAAAATTGCATTAGAAAACTACTAACTATACAAAACAATTCCAGATATATAGGAAACCATAAACCAGGTGGTGTCTGTCAGCGGTCATGGGTGTGTGTGTGGAGCTGGAGGTGTGTAATCCAATGTGTCATAACAACGGAAATGTAATATTCGTAGGAGTCTTCACTTGTGCAGCAGGGTGTGAGGGAAGCGCCGCGGAGGGGGGGGGGGCAGGGAGGAGGGAGAAAGAGGAGGGGGGAAGGCTGGGAGCGAGAAGAACGTTGGGTGTGTCATAGGTGAATGTGGTGTAAACACTCACTCAATACCATTCCGCAGACACTCTCGGTGGTAGGCCACCAGGACACCATCCCACTCCAGCGCAATAGGGTACATCCGGAGACCCGCCATCTCCTCCCGGTGCAGTGCCACACTCTCAGCCCTCGCCCAAGCATCCAGTGAGCGACGCCACTGCACCGTTTGGGGGGGCAGACCATGTTTCCAACGCCTGGTAATGAGACGTTTCGCCGTTATCAGGCCCAGATCCCAAAATCTCGCTTGGACTTTCGTCTGCTTCGTCCTTTTAAATAACCCCAACAGACAAACTTCCCAAGTGTGTGGTAAGGTACCTCCCGTCGCCCCCGCCAAGACAGTCGACACTGCGGTCCAATGTGGCTGCAGCAGATTGCAGGACCAGAGGACATGTAGGAACTGTGCGTTCACTAGTCGCATTTAGGGCATCCTGTCGTAGTGAGTCCAAAGTAGCGGTTAATTTTGTCCGGGGACAGGTACGCTCGATGGATCACATAGTACTGTATGATCTTGAAGCGCGCATTGCGTGGGACATGTAGAGCTCCAGCTAGCACCCCCGCTCACTCTTTGTCTGTCCAGTCCCGTCCTCTATCAGCCGCCCATTTGTCACGTAGGCGCTGAGGGGAGAATTGAGTGTGCGTGTGCAAAGCTTGGGCAATCCAATGCACAAGGTGAGAGCCATGTCCCATCACTTGTAAGTATTGAATGAGCAGGTGTATTGGCAGTTCCTCCGTCAGCGGTCCCCAAGCGTTCGTCAGTGTGTGTAGCAGCTTTGCATATGTCAGGAACTGTCCTGCTGGCAGTCCTGTGCTGACTGTCAGTGTCTCGAAAGGGAGCAATGCACCCTCCTCAAACAGGTCGCCCAAGCTTTCTAAGTCTGCCGCTCCCCAGCTGTCCAGTAGCGGTGCCGCATGCATCCCGGATCCCCAAGGCGTGCCCAGCAGTGGTAGGTTAGGCGCGTATGGTTTCACCGCAGCAGTGAGTTTCAGGCTTCTCAAGAAGCACCTTCTCGCCCCCTCAAGGTGGAGTTGGTTCTGAACAGGCGGCTTAGCCAAAGGATGAAACAACGCATGTACCTGCGGGACCGTCAGGATAGTCGTCGTCGTGGCCGTATCACTCAAGTTACGTCCACTCAGCCAGTAGGCTACCCATTGCAGCTGTGCAGCCAGGAAATACAGAGCCTGCTCCCCACGCGCACCGAAGTGCGTAGCTCAGCTTTCTCGCCACGGCCCACAATACAGACAACACGGAGGGGCACCGAAGCCTCAACCCCGAAACGGGTCCGAGGAGGCTCGTTTGAGGAGGGAGAACGTTTGCCTGCTGACTGGGACGCCCACGCACCTGACCGCCTCACACCGCTGGTTCCTCCCTGCCGGGACGCGAGAAGCAACAGCGCCGCAGGTAGCAGGAACTAGCATTCCCAGGGGGCACCACTATCGCGCATAGGAGCGCGTCATCATCTTGCGCCAGGCGGCGCTACAAAGCGGCCCCACGCCCGACCAGAGGGGCGAACTGCTAAATTACACAGACGGGTCCGAGGAGGCTCGTTTGAGGAGGGAGAACGTTTGCCTGCTGACTGGGACGCCCACGCACCTGACCGCCTCACACCGCTGGTTCCTCCCTGCCGGGACGCGAGAAGCAACAGCGCCGCAGGTAGCAGGAACTAGCATTCCCAGGGGGCACCGCTATCGCGCATAGGAGCGCGTCATCATCTTGCGCCAGGCGGCGCTACAAAGCGGCCCCACGCCCGCAACGCGGGACGCGAGCGGGACGCCCGGGGCAAAGCCCGGGCAAAGGGCGGGCCCTCTACGGCCCTCATCGGCTAGAAGAGGCTGGGCTGGGCCAGAGATCCTGGCACAAGGTTTACGTAAGTAACTGTCTCTGTTGTGTGCCCACCTCGTGAACACTCCTCACCATTGAATGGCCGCTGCGGCTACAAGCCCTGCATTAGTGGGGTTGGACAAAAATATCACCAACCGAACACTGGATGATTATTTCCTTAAACCAGCCATAGATGGCAACAAGGAGCTTTTGTTAGCCGAGAGGAGGGCAGACCGCCGTCGTTCCATCGAGCGAATAAAAAACAGAACATTCTCTGAACCTATAATGTCTGTTTCTTTAGACGACGATCTGATTAGCACCCCAGTAGATAACACCTTACTGACTTGCAGCGTACCCTTGCTCCTCCAAGAATGTTTAGCTCCGGCATTGTCACCTACCCATTCTCAAGAAACCACTCCTACAGTGACCACCGAACATAATAACATTTCTAAGATCCTAATATCCCCCACAATAAGGCCTGGTAAAGTTGTACGAGGTAAAAGCCCGAGGCCAGTGACTGATAAAACGCATGGGCCACCTCCACCTAAAAGAAGAAGGAAAACTTTAACAGCTAACAAGCCCAAAACAAGTCACACTGAGTTTGGTAAAAAGAAGAACACTGCTACACTACCTTTAATGGGATCTTCTGATACAAACCAAACTATAACAGTTAGCCCCACTTTACCGTTACCTTTACCCCAAGCACCTACAGACTCTGATACTACCCTTATCCAGATGGAGGAGGACTTGCAACCCGCCACCCCCAAGTCGCTTCTGGACAATATTGAGTTGATCATACGTAGTTACATGCTTGCTCTGTCAGACAGATTTAGGGGGATGGAGGCACGTCTAGGTAAAATTGAGGGGGATCTGACTGTGTTAGGGAATTTTGTACGTTTACAAGGTCAGCCCAAAGTACAGCACCAACAAGTCACCACATTAACCCAACCCCTCTTAAAAAATACTGTGGGTCCCACACCGTATAAACCTAGTACAAGTAATAGCCAGGCTGTTGTAGCAACTTCAGCCACCCCTAATTCCCTAAATGTGGCACCGAAAGCACATGGCGGTAATACCTGTAAAAACCTTTTAACAACAGCTTCAACTGATATACAGGGTAAACCTACCATCTTATTACCAACTACTTCCGCAAATATTCCATCCAGGGAACCTAGTACTCTCACGGGAAGATCCCCTAGACCTGAAGGGAAGGAGAATAACTGGGGAAGAGGGGGCCTGTCTAGGGCACCACCGACAGAACTTCCCCCAGAAGCATTACCGTTTGTGGTCATACTCACCGGGGTCCCAGAATTGCCCATTGGTAAAAGAGAGGGATACTCACAGTTAAAAAATAAAATAACGCACTGGCTTTCTCTTTATAGACCCAAACCCATTGCGATTAACGGTGAGATAGTCCATGTCCGGCGCCTGTCCTGGCTGGGGGGCAGAGCAAAGGACATTGGTGGCGATGTTGTGGTAATAAACTTTAGAGACAGGAGAGCCGTACAACATATCCTGAACTGGCCTTACGGAAATGAAAAGAACTGCATAGTACCACGCCCCTTGACATATTTTTACCCCAGATCCACTGTCTTCCCTCCACAACACTATAACAACAATACCTTCTTCTCTTCTCAGTTCCCTAACATCGAGGCTCTAAACCCCGTATACATGCACCAACTGGCTCCACCACCAGCCACACACGGGTGGAATACCATACCCTTTAATCATAAAACTGGTTTCAATGGGAACATGTCAAACCTGTTACCATTTACGCCCCTAGAGCTCTCCAACAGGTTTATGGCCTTTAGCAGCCTAGAGGACTGCGATTGATGGTTAAGGAATGCAGAAGCTACGGGGGATGGGGTAAGTGCTTCATGTAATTTAAGGTTACCTGAGAAGCTAGGGGGTCGCTGTCATGATAAAAATTCATATAGTGTCCAAACCGCCGCTGTTAAAAACAGTAGTCCCCCTAAAGCACTACCCACAGTGTTCCCAGGGGAAAATGAGGTGCCCTTCACACCCCCATCAGATATAAGGCTAGTTACTAGCGATACATCTGAGCTTCGGGAGTCAGATGCAGAGTGTACTGTGGGCCCGGTGGTGGCAGGCGCAATGTCGCCTATTTCAACATCCTCACAATCAATCAGAGAGTCTGTTACTTGTCCTGCCCTCAATGACAGCGCAAAATTAATTTCCTGGAACATTGCAGGTTTGGCAAATAAGCTACGAGACCCAGTATGGCTATCATTTATCAGAAAATTTAGTATTGTGTGTCTCCAAGAGACCTGGATAGAGGAAAATAATGTTCATATGGAGGGTTTCTTAAGCTTCATTATCCCAGCAGTTGCCTCGACCAGGGGTAGAGCCAAGGGTGGCTTGGCCATCTTCATTAGCCAAGATCTGCAATGTAACATAAGCAATTACCATAGTGTAAATCTGAATTTACAGAAGATTGATTTAAAAAATGGGAAGATTGTGATGACACTGGTTAATTTTTACAATGCTAACAGTAATAATGAAACTTGCAATATTGCCTCTTTAAATGATATTCTGAGCAAAAATGTTTACAATGTATCACGGCATTTGTTGATAGCAGGTGATTTTAATGTTCAACCATGTGGTAACCCAGCTAGCACGCCAATGGGGTTTTTAGGGTGTCATAATGAGGAAGGTTTTCACTTCTCCCATAGTAGGGGGGGTAAGAACCTAAACGATCTAACGAACGAGCACAATTTGATTGTAGCTATGTCGTTGGTCCCCGATATAAAAATTTTTGACACCCCAACCTTTAAAGGGCATGGGCAGGGTTCCTTTATTGATCACATATTAATATCTTCAGATGCTGTTCAATGGGTCTTGCATTTTTCTATTCTCACTAGTATATACAGCGATCATAATCCCCTTGTTATAAACTTGGGTGGACCATTTATTGCTAAACGTCAGTCACGTTTCGATCATGGCACGTTAAGGTGCGTAAATGGCAGGCGTCGCATTAAATGGTCAATGGTAAATCAAGACACCTTGTATACTAATATAACCAGCGCATGTGAAGCGGAGCTGTCCGTTTGTCTTTCATCTGACTCAATCCCCTCGAACATTTTGTTTAGGTTCGAGGGGCTGGTCGCTACAATTGGTTCCATGCTCACAGCGCCAACAAAGGGACATAGTGAGAATAGTTCGAAATGGTTTGATCATAACTGCTCAAAGGCAAGCAGGGATCTGAAACTTGCATTAAAAACCAAACCAAGAGATCGTGAACTGATAAAAAATCTTCGCACGGTCTACAGGAAAGTAATAACCACTAGAAAAAAGGAAATTAAGGCAAACGTTATTGAATCCCTCTTAGACCCATCCGTGTTGGGGAATAGCAGTAAGTTTTGGCAAATAATTAATAAACCTATGTTTGAAAACCCAAATGACACAGCTATTGGAACAAACATCCCAGAGGGGGAGTGGGTGTCCCATTTCAGTACAATTTTTAAGAGCAATGAGCAACGGGAAGTCTCCGACCTTTTAATTCCAACTGCGATTCCACTGTGTTTCACAGTACAAGAGACCGTTAGGGGAATACAGGGTCTAACCACCAACAAGGCCCCGGGTCCGGATGGATTGCCGCCGGACCTGTTTAAGTCTAGTATCCCGTTTTGGGCCCCGGTTCTCACGGCTGTAATAAATGCAGCAGTGACAACTGGTTGCCCAAGAACTTGGGGTCTCTCGACTATAGTCCCCATTTTTAAGAAGGGCGATCGCAGTAGCCCGTTATGTTACAGGCCAATTTCTTTCCTGAATTCAGTAGTTAAAGTGGTAGGGGGTGTAATTCTTAACAGGTTATCTATCTGGGCTAAAGAAAATAAAATCCTTTCACCCATACAATACGGGTTTAGACCAGATCACTCGACCATTACGCAGTGTCTGAACCTATACCTTATTCTAAGCAAGTATACATTGGCGAGACAAGGCACTGTCTACATGGCCTTTATGGATCTGTCGTCCGCTTTCGACTGCGTAGACAGAAGCCTATTATGGGCCACTTTGCTGAGAATGGGCGTAGAGAGGAACCTTGTTAATTTTCTCGCTGATCTGCATACAGACACAAGGGCGAATGTCCGTTACTCTCAAGACCTTAATGTAACGGATGAATTTAAAATAAATCGGGGTGTCCGACAAGGTTGTATCTTGGCCCCTTTTTTATTTAACCTGTATATTAATGAATTGGAGGAATCTCTCTTACTTGTAGAAGCAGATTACCCCTTAGTCGAGCGCAAAGGGGTACCTGTATTACTCTACGCCGATGACGCTGTTCTTATTTCCAGAACAGCAATCGGTCTCCAGAAACTATTAAAGTCCTTCCACAAATTTATGGAGTCACGTGGTTTAAGTATAAATAACTCCAAGTCCTTCGTCATGAAGGCAGGTAAGGGCATTCTGAAACCTGGCCATTTCAGTATAAATGGGGAAAAAATTCCATCAACCAACTCCTTCTCTTACCTCGGGGTCCTGATAGACCATAAGTTATCATGGGGCCCAGCAGTCTCCAAAAAGAAGGGAGAAACTACAAGGGTCAATGCGGCCATCCTTGGCTTTGCAAAAAAAATCGGCAATTGCCCGTTGGCCGCATCGCTTAAATTGTACCAGGCAAAAAGCGTTGCTGTTGCCTGTTATGGGAGCGAGCTCTGGGGCTATCGCAAGGTTAAAGACCTAGAGGTCGCAGAAAATAACTTCCTAAAAAAGATCCTAAGACTACCTAGGGGTATTGGGAATTACTCAGTACATGAGGAGCTGGGGGTCCCCTATCTAGGTGACAGAATAGCAGTAAGCCCAATCACATGTTGGCTGAAATGTTGGCTAAACAATGAAATTCCATTAACACATGCCCTACTGAAAGAAGCTTTACAGCTAGATGGGAGATTTAAGGTACCGTGGGTAAAGTACATAAAGGACAGCTTAACGGCAATTGGCCGACATGATCTGTTTTATGCCCCAAATACAATTAGAAAATCTGATGTGAACCTGGTCAAGAATGCCTTAGTTCTGTTAAGATGTACCGACAGAGAAGAGGTTGAGATACAGAAGGTCAGTATTAGGAAACATCTATTGTTAAAAACATGCTTGCAAATAGAACCTTACCTGACATGGCCTATGTCTAGCTATGATCGGTTTCTGCTAACAAGGTTCCGCTTTGACCTCTATCACCTCCTATTGGCATTCCCAAGTGGCGCTCAGGGCGAAGTGTTGCCAGCTTGTGGCTGCGACGGAAAGTCTCCTCAAGATCTGGCACACTTCCTTTTTATTTGCCCTTATTACTCCACTCCACGGAAATTATACCTTAAACCGTGCCTTAAAAAAATGAGCTTCACACAAATTAAACCCGCACTTTATTACTTACAACTACTGAATATTGACTGTACTTTGTTTATCTGTAATTTTTTTAAAAAAGCCATCTGCTTTAGGAAAAGCATGGATGGCTAACCATGCTGTAAAATTGTGCTGGTGCTTTTTAAGTTTACAGTTATTTATATTTTGAACCATATATTACCCATGCTTTTATTGTCTGATATATTGTACTGTTTACTGTGTCATTTTTTGCCCTTGAAAATGAATTGTGTGTAACCGTTTTTAATTGTGTGTTTTTTAAAATGAACTTTTATGATTGTAAAATCTACAATCGAATAAAGATTTTGAATTGAATTGAATACAACTTGTGATTTGGAACCGACAGCCCACCACTATCTGTCGCGGCATATAAGGTTTTTAAAGCCACCCTGGGATGACCTTTGTTCCAAATCAGTCGCCTGTGTATAGTCTCTAGCTCGCGAAAGGTGCGAACCGGCACATATACCGGCAGGTTTGGATAATAGTACAGTAGCCTAGGCAAAACAACTGCTTTCGCCAGGGCAATACGGCTGGGCACATTCAGCGGGAGAGTATTCCAGAAGGAAACCTGCGCTGTAAGCGAAGAGATCGCTCTCGTAAGATTGCCTTCCAGGAGGTCCGTGGGGTCGCGGTACACATGGACTCCTAGATAACGGAACACTGTGGGGTACCAGAGGAGCCGCTCGCCCATTACCATGACGTCGCACTCCGGTACATCTGCTGCAAAAGAGTACACCCCCGACTTCGCCCAGTTGACGCGCAACCCCGACATTTCGCCAAAGCTCCTGAAAATGTCCGTGAGCGCTCGAGGGAAGCAGGTTAGGTCCCTGACATAGAGTAATAGGTCATCGGCATAAAGCGACACCGAATGCATCCCATCCATCAACGGGATCCCCCAATTCTCGCCAGAGGTGTGCAATTGCGCCGCCAGTGGCGCCATCATGAGCGCAAAAATCAGGGGGGAGAGGGGACATCCCTGTCTCGTGCCCCTGCGGACACGAATCTGATCTGAGAAAAGCTTGTTTGTTCGAACCCGCACCACTGGTGCAGAGTAGAGGAGTTCCACCAGGCGGAGGTAGGCTGCGCCCAGCCCAAATTTCTCCAGCACCAGCGCTAGGTAGGGCCACTCCACGGAATCGAACGCCTTTTCAAGATCAAGGATCACGCACCCCGAGTGGGGCCACTGGGTCACCGCCAGATTCTGTACTCGAAAGAGCCGTCTAATATTGTAAGATGTGCTGCGGGTAGGGACAAACCCGTTTTGGTCCGCGTGCACTAGGGTTGGGACCAGTGGTGCCAGCCTCTGGGCCAACGCTGATGCCAGAATCTTATAGTCCGTGTTAAGGAGGGCAAGTGGCCTGTACGACCCCACATTCAATGCATCCTTGCCTGGTTTCAAGAGGGAGATCACATTGGCTTCGTTGAGGGACAAAGGAAGTACTGCATCCCGTACCGCCGCCCCATACACCCGCAACAGTTCGGGAATGAGAATGGTGGAATACGCCTTATAAAACTCCGCCGGTAGACCATCAGGCCCGGGGGACTTGCCATTCGAAAGAGAGTATATTACAGCTCGGAGTTCTTCTGCAGTGAACGGCGCACCCAGTTCCTCACTCTGCGCATTAGTGACCGCCGGCAATAGGACGCCTGATAAATACTCAGCAATCTCCACTGTGGTGACTCTCAGGCGAGTACAATACAAGGATCTGTAGTGACTGGAAAATGCCTCCTGGATGGCCCTCTGAGTGTAGACCACCTCGCCGTGTGTAGTGCGGATCGACATCACCGGGAGCAGCATAATATATTATTATAATATATTGTGTATCTATATCTGTACATACACTACAACTTGATTTTTGGAGTGTACAGATTTATATAAAAAAATGAATTCTTCTGCAAGGTTTTTTGTTAAGGCCCTTAAATATGCTGGAATGTCATTGGAGTTCTTCAACAATTTCCTTATATTTTTTTAAGTGAAAGTCCAATAGAAGAGTTGAAAAACATGGTGCAATACCACCCTCTATCTTTTTCTTTCTAAGCTTTTTCCAGGCAATTCATACACTCCTACAACTCCAGATAAAGCTACTTAATTTGCCCTGTAATTTTCTAAACTATTCTGGCTTAAAATAAAGAGGGAGGGAATTAAAGCGAAATGTACATTTTGGTAAGATCATCATTTTTACAATGTTAGTTCTTCCTAAGATAGAGATTGGGAGAGAGGCCCACTGATGCAGGAGATTTTTGATCTCTTTCATGAGTCTGTTAAAATTAATGTATGCCATTTCATCCAAATGTCCTACCACCCAAATTCCCAGATATCTGATTTCTGTTTTTCCTAAGGAGGTACCTGATGGTTCTATCCAGGACATGAACTCGGTCTTATCTTCGTTCACTAAATAGCCCAATATTTTCCCTAAGTCGTCTGCTAACTCCATTTATACTGGCGATGAAATGTGAGAGTCGCTGTTATAGATTATTAAGTCATCAGGATATAAGGCTTCTTTCTTTGTCCATTCAAGATAGTGGAAAGGGAGTATTCTCTGTTCTGTTCTTATTTGTCTAGCCAGAGGTTCTATGTAAATGTTAAATAATAACAGGGATAAAGAACAACCCTGTCTCGTACCTCTACTTATCACAAAGAACAAAGTTAATGAACCATTGACCAATACCCTTGTTGTTGGGTCTTGGTAAATGCTTTTAATTGCCCTAAGGAAATTTCCCGCTAATCTATCGATTTAAGTAGGGCCAACTGACTCTATCAAAGGCCTTAACAGCGTCAACCATTATTATGGTTAAAGGAGTCCTTGAGACCAAGGCCATATCAATTGCACATACCAAATCCAGGGTAAATAATACCAGTTGTCTTCCCCTCATGAATCCTTGCTGGTTTTCATGTATTATGCTTCCCAGGACCTTATCTAACCTTTTAGCAAGAATTTGTGTGAAATTTTTATAATCCGAATTTAGCAAGGAAATTGGTCTATGTGCCTAACATTTTTTGGGGTCCTTATTGGGTTTAGGAATTAATGTTATTATTGCCTCATTCCATGAAGGAGGCAGGGGAAGATGTTCGATATAAATTTTGTTTACTAAGTTTAATAGATGGGGAGTAAGTTCCACCCTTAACGCCTTATATATCTAATTTGGCAAACCATCCGAGCCAGGGGCATTTCCATTCCGGAGATTATTTATGATCTTCTCTATATCTTTGCTAATAATTTCCTGATTTAGGAATGCATTTAGATCTATCGTCAGACTGGGGAGATTATTTTTCTGTAACCACCCCTTAATCGCCCTCTGTGTTGCTTCTGTATCCTCTGTATATACTTCTTTGAAAAACCCTAAAAAGGCTTCCCCAATAGCGCAATACTCTACACATCGCTCTTTAGTCACATTGTTTAGTACCTCTTTAATTTTGTTTCTGATATTATCCTGCATCGCCTTCCAAGCTAACAGCTTCCTGCACCCCTCTCCATATTCATAATTTGCCAGCTTTCTAGCCTTCCGTCTCCTCTGCACATCCCCTTCCAAATACTCTCCTAAAGAATCTTTAGCTTCCCTCAGCTTGTTTTGAAGTTCCACAACATTAGCAAGTTGCCTAGGGTCAGCTAATTCCTCCTGAATGTTCTTAATTCTTGTTTCAAAATGTAATAGTGTGCCCCTAGGTACCTTCCTTTTATGTGTGGCCAAGCTTATTAACCTGCCACGAATCAAAGCTTTTTAAGCATCCCTAACAATGTGTCTCGGGGCTGAGTATTCATTTAGATTAAAGAAATTAACCGTATTCGTTTTCAAAGTATCTATGACATCAATGTCCCCTAAAAGAATTCTGTCAAGGGTCCATCTGACCAAGGCTGGAGGCATACTTAATGAAATCTCTAGTTTTTTTGATGAATAATCAGACAGATGTATTGGTTGATGCGCTATTCTGCTAATGCTTTTTTCAGTTTACAATCTGTCAAAAAGAGATTAATTTTGAAGGTGCGCGAATATTTTTTATTCTGGAACGTGTATTCTCTTTTCCTTCCCTCCTTTAATCTCCAGGTGTGTACTAACCCTAGATTCTTAATTAGTTGATGTAAACTTTCTCACATTTTTGGGGAATGCATTATAGGCCTAATGGTGGATTTGACCAAGGGTGGGTCCAATAGAGTATTAAAGTTCCCACACATTAATATTAAGTATATTGTTCCGAGAAGTTGATTATATACCTCCTCGGGCCGGGATGGATCATCTACATTGGGGCTATAATATCCTACAAAGGCATAGCCCACACTATGTATTTTAGCATCACAGATCAACCACCTTCCACCTGGGTCAACAATAGTATTTTCCAACCTAGCTTGTGCAGAGATTTTAAAGATAATTGCTACTCCTTTTACATTACAGGTTTGGTTGGTGCATGCAAAATGTGTGATCCATTTATTCCCCTTAAGGATTCTATCCCATTCCTCCTGACGTAGGTTTGTCTCCTGCAATATTATGACATCAGTATTTGATACTTTAAGTAATTCCAGAATCTTTGCTCTCCTACTTTTGACCCTTAAACCATTCACATTCCATGTCAATACCCTCAGATCCTGGGTCTTTCCACAGTCTACTGTCATTGGCATGTATATTAATATCACTTCTCCTACTAATCTTTGATCATTTTATACACATGAGGACTCTAGTTTTTTTTTGTTTTTCCCTACTTTGATCCTAAACCTGTGCTCAAGTGATTTATGAAATAGTGAATCCATTCCCTTGCCAACCCCAAACCCACCTCAGGGAACCATCCCTTTCACAAAGTTGGGTATTGCATTATACCCCCTGAGCTCTTTTGTTCCGATCCTGTTTTGTAAGCCTTTCTGAGCCTTAATCTGTGAAACGAAATCTTCCGCCTCAGACACCTCTTGTATGTTATACATTTTGTTATTCCACATCACTTTCAGTCATGCTGGAAATTTCAACTGGGCATTTTCCGCCAAAGCTTTCAATTCTTTTATATGTCTCCCTAGTTTTCATTGCAGTGTTTGAGTAACCTTTGCTATGTCAGATCTTATAGTGAAAAAACAGTCATCCTTCTTAAATTGCTTTGCTTTAAGGGCTGCTGTCAGGATCATGTCCTTAATCATGTCAGAGCGAAAATGTATTAAAATGTTTCTTGGTTTTTCTCTGCTTGGGTTCATCTTGAATGGGTCCTGGTGCACTCTCTGAATGTCTATTTCCAAATCATACCCTAATACTTCTGGGATAAATTCCTTTACCAGCTTAATAACAAACACTTTTATATCCCCTCCTTCTGTGCCCTCTCGGATATTTAAAAATCTTAAGCTATTTCACCTTGAGTTATTTTCCATTGCCTCTAGCATGTCTCTAATTTCCTTCTCTCTATTTTTTAAACTTTGAATCTCCTTATGATTAGACTTTACTTCCTCTTGTAATGCTCCTAAGGATTCTTCTATTGTAGCTAGCCTTTCTGTGATGTAAGTCAGATTTTCTTCAAGGTTTTCACAGACTTCGTGGATCTTCCCTTGGTTTTGCTCTGAAATCGCGAATTGTTTTTAATGTCTTTTGACAAAGAGAGCAATATCTGGGTTACATCGCAGCGCTTGCCAATTCTGCATTCTTAGTGACATTTATACTATTATTAAATTTCTTTATTCGGTATTTCATGATAGAAATCCATAAAAGCAATGTTATCCATATTATTACAGTAAAAAGGATCAGTTTATACAATAAATTTAAAAAGGAATAGTTAAAAATTGTATCACTTCGCATTTCATTGAGTTCATTATTCTGTGTTTTGAGCGTGTTCCTCACAAATTTTTTCTATGCTTAAAAATACATTTCAGAAAATTAACGACATGATAACAGATAGGTTCAGACTCTAAAAGCTGGAGGCGAAACATGGCAGGACGACACTGTCTTAAACCCCACGTTTTTAGCAATGATAGCAGCCAAAATTTGCGATGAGCAGAATAAAATTTGCAAAACAGTACAGTATGTATAGTAGTCTGGACTGATTTATCATCACAAGGACAATATCCTAAATTTGGCTCCCAAGTGTTCCTCGTGGGAAAGGCTACTAACCGGTGAAAAAGGTTTCATCTAAATCTGGTTAGTAGAAAACGATCAAAGATACCAATGTCAAGTATTAGATAAGGCTGGATAGTGACAGTGGTCTGAACCATAATTGCATGGTGAACAGAAGCTTTCCCTATTTCATTGAGAAGCCTTAGGCCATCTAGATGGCTCAGGGCCATTGTTTTCAGATCCTTCTTAGATATGTCACTGATCTTTGCTGGTGTAGTGTAATATGTCTCTAGGCCTAGGTCTGTGAGAAAATTTCTAATGTAGACGAGCCATCCTATTTTTGCCGAGTGGTCTAGTGCCATTGAGTCTGCCACAATCCCTTTGGTTAACATGTTTTTTTCGGAGGACCAAATACGCCTCCTTAATAGCAATGGTTGAATTTTTGCCAGGTCCTCTATATGTGGTATACCTAGTTCGATATGGCACGCATATGTAGAAATTTGCCTTAGCTGCTGCAAGGAGGAATCTTAGGAATGAGTTTTCTGCCACCTGTAGAGCACTAACATCCACATGCCTCCAGACGCCGGCCCCGTACAGTGCTGTTGTCTGGCATTTAGCGTTGTAGATTTTCAGTAGTTCCACTGGCGACCGTTTGCCCAATTTTTGTGAAAAGGACATCAAGGCAGCTATTGCTCTCTTAAAACAGTGCTTTCTAGCCTCGACTGCCGCTTTCCAATTCAGTTGTTCGTCTATTGTGATAACTAGATAGGGGTACTGGGCCGTCACTTCAAGTTTTTGATTATTAAGGAGTATGTCCTTGGGTCGTTTTCTCCCTTTGCCTGCCACCATTACAAAGGTCTTCTTGATGTTAATATGGAGATCAAGGCTGCCCATGAAATCCGCATACCTGGAGAGCGCCTTTTGTAGTTCGCACGGAGTACGTGCCAGTATGACGGCGTCATCTGCATAGAGCAGAGCGGGAATCAGGCGTTGTTTTGCTTGCGGGAGGTCCCGGGCCCCCCTTAAAAGCTCCACCTCCAAGCTGTTTGTATACAAGGAGAATAGAAAGGGGGCCAGGACGCATCCTTGCCTGACTCCACGCTCTACTCCGAAGGGTGCAGACAACTTGCCCTTCACACCGAAGCGGACTCTCGCGGAGGCCTTGGAATATAATTCCCTCCAAAAATCTAAAAGTGGGGGATCCACTCCCATTTGTGACAGCACTGACCACAGCTTTGAATGGCACACGCAGTCAAAAGCTGCGGACAGGTCCACATAAACCATGTAGAGCGTGTCCTGTTTTGCGTGGATATATTTTCCCAAAATCATAGATACATTTAGGGCCGGTTCTACTGTGCCAAATCCTTCCCGGAAGCCGAACTGTAGATCGGACAGAACACCCCTTTCCTCTACCCACTGCTGTAGTCGCTCAAGGATGACCCTGCCAGCTACCTTGCCCAACGAGTCCAGCAATGAAATAGGACGATAGCAAATGGGGTCCTGGCGATCTCCCTTTTTTAAAAATTGGGACCATGATGGACTTGGTCCAAGAATCCAGCAGCCCCTGTTTTGCAGCTGCCGTGCATACCCTAGTAAGTATGGGGGCCCAGAGGTCCACATTGTATTTAAAAATGTCCACCGGGACTCCATCAGGCCCCGGTGCTTTTCCATTTTTGCTTAATTTTAGAGCCAGAAGGACCTCAGAGATGTCAAATTCTATGGAAATAGGGTATCCGGGGAGAGGATGGATTATCTCTTCACTTCCTCTATGTGTTTCTTTCTGAAAGATTTTTGAGAAATTGGATACCCAGGCTGCTTCTTCTATGGCCACTTCGATTTTGGGAAGATTATCATCAGCTAGGAATGGGGACTTTACTACTCTCCAAAAGGCCTAACTATTTTTATCTAGGGCGCTTTTATGTAATTTGTCCCACAAAGCGTGTGTTAATTCGGCCTTTCTCTGGTTCCGGACAGACTGGTATTCTTTTCTGAGTCTGGCAATTTGCTGTGGGTGTCTCGCATCGTTGTTCAGGGCCACTTTTAGCTTAGAGTGTGCCATGGTACAGCTATGGTTAAACCAACCTTTCTTGTTTGATGTTTCGGTTTTTGGCTTTGCTGTAAGAAGGGCCTTAATGGTGTCTAAAATTATGGAAAAGTTATTTAGAACTTCCTCTTCTGTCGCTGTTAAATCTAGGCATTGTATAATGTGGGGGTAGGCTGATTTAATCAGCTCTTCAGTAATTTGCCCAGGATTTATCTTCCCCCATTTTAGGGTGTACCCATTTAGCTGAGCCATGTGTAATTTATTCTGGTTCGGAGCTTTTGCTATCGTTAAAGTGAGGGATTGTTGGTGGATTAAATTCAATTCTATTCTAAGGGCCGAGTGGTCACTTAATGTATTTGGTAGAACCTCAAAGTGCTTAGCCCTATTAGACAGACCATCCGATAAGAGGATATAGTCGACTGTCGATTGGTATCCCCTCCCCACATATGTTGGCTCTAACTGCTTGGTATTGAGGTTCAAGTTGTTGACCATTAGGAGGTCCAAGTCTGATAATAGATCATTCATAGCTGTGCCCAGTTTGGTATGGCAGAAATGAATAAGAGGGATATTCTGCTCATTCACCATGCCACCACAATTTTTTCCAGCAAGTGAGCAGGGATGTAGATTAAAATCCCCCCCCCCCCATAGGAAAAAACCAGCACCTTTACCTCCTTTAGCCTGTCTAAGATTGGAGAGTTTTTCATTTAGGTTTGATACCACCCTCAAGAATTCTCCTTCCTCCAAGTTGTATAGAAGTTAATAAGCAGGACGGTCTCGTTTTTGGGTAAGGAAAGGGAGAGAAGCTGGAAGTTTGGATCCAGTTCAACCGTAGTTATTTTTAGTTGCTGGGTAGTGTTTGCTATATAGATGTTTAGTCCCCCTTTAGGCCTACCCATGCTCCCTACCACGGCTGAGGAGAAATACGTCCTAAGTCCCAGGAGGTGAAGTTCCGTCGATGACCATGTCTCCTGAAGGCAGATAATTTGTTGTCTACCTAGGAAGCTCATGGCGCTCCCATCTTCAATCTTGGGGTGAAGGCCGGCGATGTGCCAGGAAACAATGCCTAAGAGTTGGGGTAAAAACAGTTAAAAAATAAGTTATTTGTAGATACCCCTAGTATTAATTTAGGACAAAGAAAAAGAGCATACAGTATGGACGGAAAGTCCTGGGTGATAATAGTTTTTAGAGGGGGGGCCCGGCCCGGTCTTTAACGGTCTCTAACGGGCTACAACGGGCCCGCCCTTGGCCCGGGCTTCGCCCGCGCTTCTCCCGCGATGCGCGGTATAACCTTGATTTAAATACTCAAGTGGGGAGGGGCGGGGCTTACGCGGGAAGAGGCACCAGCTGGCGATGTCCGGAGGTATGCTGGTCCTCCCAGTCCCGGTGAGCCACGCTGTAAGCTGAAAGCAGGGTCCTTCCCATGAGATTCGGGCAAGAAGCAGGGTCCAATATGCTCCTATTTACTCCCAGCAGGGTTCAGGAAGCAGGCAACGTGTAGACTCCTAAGAGCGTCTCCCGCGGAGCGGGGGCCGCGAGGAGTAAAGTACAGGTGGGGAGGGGCGGGGCGGGGCTTACACGGGAAGAGGCACCAGCTGGCGATGTCCGGAGGTATGCTGGTCCTCGCAGTCCCGGTGAGCCGCGCTGTGAGCTGAAAGCAGGGTCCTTCCCATGAGATTCGGCAATAAGCAGGGTCCAATATGCTCCGATTTACTCCCAGCAGGGTTCAGGAAGCAGGCAACGTGTAGACTCCTACGAGCGGCTCCCGCGGAGCGGGGGCCGCGAGGAGTAAAGTACAGGTGGGGAGGGGCGGGGCTTACACGGGAAGAGGCACCAGCTGGCGATGTCCGGAGGTATGCTGGTCCTCGCAGTCCCGGTGAGCCGCGCTGTGAGCTGAAAGCAGGGTCCTTCCCATGAAATTCGGGCAAGAAGCAGGGTCCAATATGCTCCGATTTACTCCCAGCAGGGTTCAGGAAGCAGGCAACATGTAGACTCCTACGAGCGGCACATTTATACTATATTTCTTCATGAGAAGTTGTAAATCCTCTCCCGATGGATCATCCTTCTGTGAACTATCCGTTAAATTGGTTAGAGATAGTAATGGGCCAAACAGCATTATGCTGAGACCCTAAAGTGTCCATGTTGAGTGGGGTCTCGAGACTATGTGTTCTATTCATTGAGGAAGATCTAGAGATTTTAGTTTGGTTCTCTGTCCCCTTAATTTTAAAGAAAGGTCTTAATGAGGGGGTAAGTTTTACTTTCCCGCCCAAATTGCTCCCAGACACCCCAGCCTTTTTTACCCGCCTCTGAGGAGGTCCTATCATTTTAGTTTGAATGGTGGGTAGGGAGTGGGTGCTTTCTTGGGGGGGACCCTGAGACGTGCACTACTACCCTCTCAAGTATCTGGGTATGGCCTTCTTCTCCAATTACCTGTACTTGTTGTGTTCAAAAGTCACTGTTTCTCAGAGCCTACCTATTTTTTTCAAGTCTCACAGAGGGGGGCACTAAATTGCTACTCACTGTTGGGTTTGTTGCTGCTACTCCAACCCCAGTGTTCAGCTGTACTTTGATATCCTTAGAGATCCTGAGAGATGAGAGAGGGTTCAGGTTACTGTTACTTTTTCTATTCTGCCCTCGAGTCTTCACAGGGGTCATGTATGCTCCAATAGGGTCCCCTCCCACAGGCAACTCAGCAGTATATCCCAGCCACTCTGTACCTGTAATGTCTGTGACGGTTCTGCCCAAAATCCCTCGGAAGCCAACACACACCGCCGCCCATCTAGCGCGGCTAATCTGCTGTGCGGCAAAAAAACATGAAGGGCCAGCAGTTGCGGCCACCACCGATACCTCCACTGCAGCCATTGCACCGGGAGTCCGGAAGCGCCCGAGACCAAGAAAGATGCCTAGAGAAGGAAACCCCCGAAACACGAGCCAGGGAGTAACTCAGATCAAAATTCAAGTGAAGCGCAGGGCTCAGGTAAGGCTACACGCAAAATAGAGACATATTGTGGATCGGAGCAACAGAGCTCGTGGCTGGCATACTAACGAACCACAATGTTCCCCCGCAACTGTCCAGTTTGCTGAAGTCTTCTTGGGGACATTCTGAAAGCTTCCATGGGAATGCACTCTGCCTATTGCTTCCCATTGGCTTTGTTGTTTATAACTCATATTTGCCTGCTTTCTGTTTGCTGGCTTGATATTATTTTAAGCTGTGCACTGTATAGTTTTTTTAGTAAAATCGTGTGTGCAAATTTAATGATTATTTCAATTGAAAATGAGACTTCTTTAATGACAGTGCCCTATCACACCATGCTTATGCCACTCCAAGCAATTCCACTCTACTCCACACATTCCTATGGCACTTTACATCCCTCCATGCAATGCCACTCCTCTCTACTCCACTCCCTTTAATGACCCTAGACACCACCCTACACCACTCCACTCTGCAACTCTACTCTACTCTACTCACCAGTACTCTACTCTACTCCACTCTATGGTACTCTACACTCTGCCCCACTTCACTCTATCCCGCTCCACACCACTCTACTTCACTCCACCTCACTCCATGCTATTGCACTCCATGTCAATCCACGCTTTTCAACTCCATGTCACTCCACTCAACACCACTCCATGCTGCTTCTTCCCTTCTAGGCCACTCCACTCTACAATACTCTACTCTGCGACACTCTGCTCCTCTCTATGCCACTTCACTCTACCTCAGTCTATGACACTTTACACTCTACACTCAACACTACTCTATGCCACTTCACTCTAGTCCACTCTATGACACTCTGCTCTATGACACTCCATTCCTCAATACTCCACTCTATGAACATCTACTCCATTCCTCTCTAATCCACTATACTCCACAACACTGTACTCCAGTCTCTGCCACTCTACTCTACAGTACTCTAACCATTGTAGGGCCCTCCACTCTACGTCACTCTATGCCACTCCACAACACTCTGTGTAACTCCACAACAGTCCACTCTATGACACTCCATTCTATGACAATCTACACCACTTTACTCCACTCTATACCACTCCACAATATGCCAGTCCACTTTATGACACTTTAATTTGTTCTTCAGTATGCTACGCCCGACTCTACTCCACTCTACGACACTCCACCCCCTCTATGGTACTCCAATCTATGACACTTTACTCCACTCTATGCTACACCAATCTACGCCCCTTCACTCTACGTCACTCCATGACACTTCATTCCACTCTACCCCATTCCATGCCACACTACACCCTTCCACTCTACGACATGACACTCTATGAACCTCTACACCACTCCACTCTATACTACTGCACTCTATGCCACTCCACTCTATGTGAATCCACTCTATGATACTCTACTTTACTCCACTCAACGCTACTTCACTATATGTCACTCCACTCTATGCCATTCTATGAAATGCTAAGCCATTCCATGATACTTCTGTTCTCTCTAGGCTACTCTACGACTATCCACTCCACAATAATCCATTCTACTCCATTCCACTCTACTCCACTGTACAGTACTCTACACCACTCTACACCATTTCAATCTATGATACTCTACACCACTTCACTCTAGGCCACTCTACTCCATTCTATTGCATGCCACTCATGCTACTCCACTCTACGACCCTCTACACTGCAACCTTCCATGCTACTCTACTTCTCTCTATGACAGTCTACTATATGACACTCTGTGATATTCTACACCACTCCACAACACTCAATGAGATTCTAGGCCACTCTGCGTCACTCTAATCTGCAACACTTTAGCCACTTTACCCCACTCTACTCCAGTCTGTGACACTACACTCCATGACAATCCACTCTATGACACTATATCACTTTGCTCCACTGTATTCTACGCCACTCTTCTCTACATCACTCCATGACACTCTATGCCAGTCCACTCTATGCTACTCTACTCCACTCTATGTCACTCTATGTACCTCCACTTCACTCTACTCCACTCTATGAGACTCTACTCAACTCATTTCCCCTCTACTCTTTTCTCCTCCACTCTATGTACCTCCCCTCTATGACACAACCCTTTACTCTAATCCACTACAGTTTACTCCTCTCTACTATACTACACTCTGTCACTCTATGACATTCCACTCTGCAACACTGTACTTTGTGCCATTCTATTCTTCGCCACTCTATTATATTCTACACTCCTCCACCCCACGACACTCTATGACCCTCCGTACTATGACCCTCAAATCCATGACCCTCCACAACACTTTAGTCTATGGCACTCCTCTCTACATCATGCCACTATTTGTCACTCCACTCTACCACACTGTACTCACTCTATGCCACCACACTCATTGTCCCTTTACTCCACTCATTGCCACTCTACATCACTCCACTCTACATAACTCCACTCACTCTACTCTGCTTCCCAACACTCCACAACACTCCACTCTATGACACTCCACTCTACGCGTGCTATGCCACTGTACAACACTCCACTCTATGCCACTCAACTCCATTACACTCTAGTCTATGCCACTCTACTCTACTCTATGCCACTTCACTGCATAATTTATAGCTGCCTATGATGACAGTCATTACTTGAGCTGACTGCTATCCTGTTCATAATAGGGCATTGCTTTCCCTTCTTTTTTCTCAGTTTTTTTTGTTTGGTATTTTTATATAGCGCAAACATGACCGGAAGGTGTTGGACCACTTTAAATGAACACCAGTCACGTTCATTTTTTAGGCACAGGGAGACTAACGGCCTGATTTAGATCTTGTCCCGACAGGTTACTCCCATTATGGGAATTATATTGATTCAGATCGGATACCATCACCTTTGTAACGAGTAGCCCGCCTTTCAAAATCAGGCCCTAAGGGATTTGCCCAGAATCCCAGGATGTTGAGCTGAGACAGAAACTCAGACCTGGTGCCCAAGTCCCAAAGTAGGCAGCTCTGCCCGTAAGATCACATCTTCTCATGTTTGGAAGTTGGTCTCTTTCACACCCTGCATCAGTGTGTCCCTCCCTATCGTCTTCCTCTATTTATTTTAAGATTTGGCTTTAGAGACACTTTTTAATGGAAACAAAGTCTCTACAGTAAATAAGAAAAAAATATTTCATCATTTTTAAGATCCAATCACTTTATACACTTTATGCACTGAAGGTCATTTGCTTGACAACCCATGTAAGCATTAAACAGCTGTGCTAGTATGAAGATCAATACTTAGAAAGAAATGAAAAGGAATCAGTTGAGTTTTGCATTAGTGCAGCATACTGTGGGAAGCGTCTAATATTTTTTTCACATGCACTTCAAAATAGTGCACATTATTATTAAGCATAAAACTTTGTGTGCTATAGCTCTTACCAAAGAAGTACAAAGCATATGTCATAAATGAAAAAAGTCCTGAGGCAAGTTGCAAGGGTCAGGACTGCTGAACTCCTCGTTCAAGTTTATGAAAGTCAGCACTAAAAATTTTCAATAATTAAAAAGATAATTTATTTCTTTTCTCCTCTTCCAGCTTCTTCACTACATAAAACATGTACATGTGCCAGAAAAGGGTGGACATGGGTACTACTTTGATGAACAAGGTAACCCCCCTGCACAATATGATGTTATAAACTGGCAATATAACCGTGAGGGCATACTCAGGCACGTGAAGGTGGGCACATATGACTCCAGTGCCCCTCCTGGAGAAACACTGAAGATTAACATCAGCGCTGTCCAGTGGTCTGCAAGAGGCACGCAGGTAGAGGTCATTGGAATGTAAAGAGGAGTCCTGCTGTGGGAAGCCTGCTATTTATCTGTAGCATTGAGGTGGTGAGGGGAGCTGCCAGTGTGCTCTGATTGTCACAATATTGTTTCCATCTTCCTTAGACATAGATTTATCCCTTCAGTTGCAGAAAATGGAGATCTCTATCTACTTGGCTGAAAAGTATTCAACTTTTATATCTAGATCATCATATGCCGCCTATGATGTTAGGAAGCTTAGAATGTATATGTTTTTTCTTCTAAATGCAAAGTCTTTTTTTGCGCTGTGTAGGTGTATCTTCCTTAAGTTAACTTGAGTTAGAGGATTCTGAAAGGAGTAGATGAGACCGATTTATAAAGAAATCTGATGATACTTGGGGTGTGGTTGTAAAACCACTTTTTAGGGCAAATTATGAAGAATTGCACCAATCAGGAAACTACTTGCAATTTACGCACTCTTTTTTCAGATGAAGTTGCTACTAGTAATTGTTACCCACTGTTAAGTAATCATTGCACTCTTTCTGGGGCCTTGATAAATCGTAGTTTGCCGAGCAGAGAACTGCATGTCCCACCCTTGAGACCTTGTCTGTGTGGTAGCACCTTGGTGCTGCCCTCCATATGTAGAATGAACACCTGACTGGATGTGTGGGGGCTTGCACCCCTGCCCGTGATGTCACACCCCATGGTCATTTTCACAGAGGTGAGCCAGAAGAGAGCAGAACAAGGGCTGAGCCCTTACCCTTGGCCCTTGTATGTGCAGAAATAATGAGGAGAAAAAGGGCAGATGAAGATAGGAGGATACAAGGTTATGGCGAATACAGAGGACCAGTAAATGGTAGAGCGCTGGCCTGTTGTTTCAGAGGAAGAATGGAGCCACAATGCTGTTCACTTCCCACCATTCTCCCCAGCCATAAAATCCCACAATGTTCTCTGGATGTTCTCTGGTTGTAAAAGAAAGTCTTTTGACGATTGCATCTACCCTCTCAGTTGACCTTCAATCTATTCTCATCCATATCAATAATTCCTCCTAATATTTCCGTTTTAGCTTACACCCAAGCCTCAGTATCTCCTTTCTAATAAATCATTAGGGTACCCTTGAAAATTCACCTCATCTACCACTCAAATAGGAACAATGTAATATTTACAGAACAGCTGATAGAAGTAATCACAATACATCACAATGCATTCAACCCACTAGTTTTTTCTAGCACAAATTTCCTAGTCAAACTCCAATGCCGGCCCCGCGGTGGCGATCAGCCCGCCATACCAACCCGATTTACCCGCGGTAACGCAGCCGACACAAAGTACGTCTGCTGCTTTTCCGTGCGAAACTGGCCCTCAATATGGTGGGGTGCCTAGCAGGCAAATCCATCCATATTAGGATGCATGGTTTTAATGGCCTTTCCATGGCGGCAATGCTGCCATGTAAAGGTTGGTGGGGATGTGCTTTGGGGGCCTGTTGCAGACCCCCATGGGGGTGGGGGTGCACTTGGGGGGTCCCCCCCTGCAGTTCCATGTACAAGGGGGCAGGCACCACGCGGTGCCTGCCACGTTGTTCATGGGAATGCACAACATGTTAATTTGGCATTGCCGTGGGTGTTGCTGTAAGCAGCACCCGCCGCAATGTCAAAAATTTGGAATGCAATTCGCATCCTAATCAGTGGTGCAGGACCGCCGCATTTCTGGCGGCCGGTCCCAGCACCGCGAGGATGGCGGGCGGACTAAAGTCAGCCCACCATCCCTAAATGGGACACACCTATCTCAACTTACATCATTTTTGCTGTCAATGATTTCCTCTAGCTGCACTCTGCAATATTTCCTGCAAAAATTGTGTTTATGCTGGTGTAATCTCACATAACTTCTGGTATTTTGGGATATGCGTGTGATGCAGGCCACTGTTTTTCACGTCATGGGCGGTTATGTGCTATTTTAAAGCATTTTGATCTAAAAAGCAGTGCAAATTCCTATATCAGCATTTTTGCAGATTTTTGTAGAATTTCACATAATTTGTCAGGTATTTCACTGTATTTCCACAAAGGACTAAATCTTTCGGTGTTTGGGGTCCACTAAATTCCTACCTCTTAGCATTTCCTCATTTTCCCCTGATAAAAACGCAACCCCACTTGTTCCCCTCTGCCTAGCGCCTGTGACACACAATGCTTCAAAATTCATTCTAGAGACATGAACATTTCCTGCAAAAAAACACTTTTGGCAATGGGAGTAGTTGCTAAGTTTGGGCTGCAATGTAGACCATGAACCACGTCCTCTCTGTTACAAGGTCTAGCCTAAATCTCTGCCAGGACTCCCTGAATGTGTCAGGATATGGCCCACCAGATTACAGGGTGCTAAAATGGAGAGGTGCACCATAGCCTTAACACTGAGCTGCTCCATAAACCAAGAATGCACCTGCAGCTGAAAACCGCTATGGGGATTGGTGGTGGCCTGCGGCACTGAGGCAGACCTGACCCACCACCTAACACCTGTGGGCAGGGCCTACCAGCAGCGGCACAGCTTTTTGGCATGGCCTACTGGACACAGGTGGGTTTGGCACTGGGCAGCATGGGCCTCCTGAACATTTCACCCTGAAAAGTCAAGCAGAGCTACTGCCTGGATGTCTTGAGAGAGACCTGGAGCATGAAGAGCACTCCACAGATGAAGAAGAAAGCTGCAGTTGAGAAGGTCTTGAGCCTCTCGCTGCAGCAGGACCCCTGTGTTGAGAACTGGCCCTGGTGGTGCTTCTCAGCCAAACTTAATATTCACATTGGGTGGGCGCCTTGTACTCCACTCTGTCCGCAATGACCTGTAGATGACAACTGTGAATGTGAAGCTCTAGGGCACTGTGCCATCACCTTGGTGGGGATCACTCCCGAGGACAACCAGGGCTGAGGTTGCCCACTGTTTGGTGCTGGCCACACCCTGCTGTAAAGACCCCTTCAAACCCCACTACGCTCACTACATACCTCACTCCTGACATCCACCCTGCAGCACAATGGGCCATACAAGAACACTGAAAGAGATAGGGTCTGGTGCCACTTCCAATGCAGACAGAACTCTACCTCACATGGAGAGGGGTCCTGGGTTGGTGCATCCCCTTCCCTTGTGACAATTTGAGGAGGACACTGCTATATTGCTAAGCAAAGTATTGATGGCTGGTGACAACTTGCATAAGATTCTGGAACACAATATCGACAAAGTGGCTTTGGATCTCGGACTGTTGAGAGACGATCATTGCAAGCTGGCTACTAAAGTCAAACTCCATGAAGATGTTCCTGGTGATATCAAACCAGCCGTAGCAGTGCCGCAGGGGCAAATGTGGGATCTCACACGGAGGACTAAATTGATTGACAAATGAGCTGAAGATATGGAGGGATGTAGTCACAGGAACAGCATTAGAGTCATTGGATTGCCTGAAAAAATGCATACAGATGTGGTGGCTTTCCTGTCGACCTGGCTGGCATGGAAGGTGGCGCTGCAGTGTCTCTCCAAATTAATTGCTCTGAATGGAGCAAAAAGAGTGCCTGCTATATCCACAGGGTGCAGGCTACGTCTGTGGTGGCAAGTGTAATACAATACAGGGATGGAGACTGCAGGGCTTTCGCAGGACGGGCCGCTCCCAAGTAGAAGACGTCAGTGTGATGATCTCAGATTATACTCTGGAAGTGCAGCACAGACACACTTCCTTCTTGGAAGTTCAAAAGGCTTTGAGGGCAGCAGACCTGAGTTATGCACTGTTGTTCCCTTCCAGGCTCAAAAGCATGGTAAATGACCCGGCCTTAGTCTTTTATACTCCTGACAGTGCATGGGACTGGTTGGAGCAATACAAAACTGTATTGAAAGCTGGCGATTGGAGTAGATCCATGCCATTAAAATGAAAATGGAGGCGTCACTGAGGTAGGCTAGCCAGAGAAGGCTTCCCAGGGACCAGATGGAGAGGGAAACAACAGAGGTTTTGGAGTCTGCAAGCTCGTTTGCAACAGTATCACACAGCTCCACAGTGACTGGAATTTTGAGCTGCAAATCCAATAGCTCTGACTCTGAGATGTCAACAGGGGACACAGAAGCGCTCCTACATTAAACCATTACAATCATGAGAATCACAAAAAGGCTACCAAACTGGATTTCCAGGTAGTCCTCAGGACCTTTGAAGAAGTGCACAGGTGACAGTCCACATCTTGAGGAGAGGATGCTGATAAGTTGGCAGGAGCCAGGAGCCCACTTGGAGGATGATGAGGAGCTTGAAGACCCAGCACTGGCTCCCGAGCTGCATGGAGAGCCCACCCACACCTACTGTATGCCCAGGATGGGGCAGGGAGCAGTGTGTCTGCCAGGTACTTATCCCCAGAGGAGCTGGAGGGCAAAAAGGCCAAAAAAGAGCTCATGCCTCACCTGGCAAAGAAGCTACAAGGAGAGGAGAGGCATGAGGCAGAAATATCCTTGACTGAGAAGAAACATTTGCTGGCACATGAAATTAGTCTGAAGGAGCTGGAGCTCAAAGCCAGAAAGATCCTAAAATCCAGGGACAATAGTGGCAGCGTAGCTGCAGTGTCCATGGGAGAGATGAGAGTCTGCAAAACACAAAAACTGCTGCCAAAATATGTGGAAGGAGATAATTCCGACAAGTGTTTTTTTGCATATGAGGCAACTCTGAGGGTACACAAGGTTTCAGAAGAATATTGGGGGGTTAGCTTATGGAAACTTTGAATCCTGCTGGAGAGAAAAGAGGTATATCCTCCTTCTATTTATACAATTATCACACAAAATACTTGAGTGTTACCAACACTGGTCATTTCTGTCTTTTCACAATTAGTGAAAAGTGGAGATACTACATACAGCAGTGGAAGGGGGACCCAAGCTAGGTGCAGTGGCAACGACAGCCTCTTGAGGAAAGTGTGACTACAGAGGAGGTGTTCCCCAACGCTGAACCATGAATCCTGTAGTTTAATATGACTCGGGTTTGCGTCCTAGTAGATGAGGGAATGGTAGGAAATATTTTTTCTTTTTTCATATGATGTGAATGAATATCATAGCTAGGAAATCCTATTACCCTGATGAAGAAATGTGTCCATCTTGGGTTCGTATATGTCGAAAATGTTAGTAGTTCAAAGATTCTAGATGTTCAGATGAATCATTGCATCTCATCTATTGACCATACCTTCTGCTTTTAATCATTACCAGGGGTACTCAATAATAAAGAAATTTCTTTGAGTACACTCCTAGGTATTTTTTATCTTTTTTTTCCTGAACTGGACCATTGTACTTGTCCTGCAATAAGGTATATAAGAACTCACTGGTCTTTGGACCTTAATTGAGTTTGCTGGGTGGCACTGATCCTACCCCAAGGTGAGAGGACACCAATGATGATGCATGGCATGTTACGTTGTGGGTGAGACAAGCACGTAAGTATATTTTTATGACCCTGCCTTGCTTAATTTTAATTGTGAAAATAGAAAAGTGACCATTAGCTTATGGAAATACATGCCCACAGTAAGGAGCGACACATTGCTCACACTTGGGGCAGATAACCAGGCAAAATATGTCCCCATGAAAGGTATTCTTGTTGCTTGATTTGGGACGACCCATGAGAAATACAGTCAGAGGTTCAAGGATGGCCACAAACTCCCAAACCAGTCTTGGGCAGATTTTTTAGATTACTCCAGCAAGGCACTGAAAAGGATTCCATTCCCAATCTGGCCACCAGAAGAAAAAATGTTGTTGACAAGATCACTGGTAAATTTGTTCCCAATTGCTATGAGTGTTATTCATATGAGCACACCAAGGGTGACGGCAAGTATCCCAAGAGGGAATATCCCCTCATTAGGGACAAGACCCCAGGGTTGGCCAGTGTGGTGTTTAGAGAGGCGATACCTCAGTTATTGTGGGAGAAACCAGCAAGGTTACCCTAGTGTCCCTGCATTACAAGGAGATGGCGCACAAATCCCACATGCCTTCCAATATGTCCAATTATAGGCAGTGCGTCGCCATCAATGGGCAGGGGGTGGAGGATCAGATGTACACAGAAGCCTGTATGACTACTGTCAATTGTTATCTGATGTCCTCGGGGTAGGTGACACCCAAAACATTCCACCAGGTTGTAATAGCAGACAACTGAGAGAGTCACTCCCTTGTGGCTCTGATTCCCTTTGTCTGGGAGGGTCCTCAGGTCTTCTGAAATGTGCTGTGCATCCTACCATGCCTGAGGACTGTGTGTTAGTGAATGTTTTGGAGCACACTGCTGGTAAAGAAGTGGAGGCCAGGTCACACCTGGAAATGTTGGGGTTGTCTATCAAGGAGGATATTGCCTCCCTTGGTGACCTATCTGAACTTGCTGAATAAAATGTAGAGGATGGACCCACCAAAGGGGAGTTCTGTAAGGCACGGAAGGAGTGCCCAACCATAGAGAGCATTAGGCAACAGGAGGGAGCCCAGACAGCTAGTATTACCTCTATAGATCGTCTCATATTCTGGGACAATGAACTCTTGTATAGTGAGCCCAAAGCACCTATGCATGGGGCACCACATGTGATGGTGGTCCCCCAATATTACAGGGCCTTCCTACTGGGATTGGCACATGAAAGTCCGCTGGCATGACATTAGGGAAGGACAAGTCATTTGATAGGCTTATCTCCCACTACTATTGAACCCAAATGAAAATATCCTCATATATCTATATGAGGATATCTTCATCTGCAGGACTTATCTCACCTGCCCAGGCCAGTCGTAAACTACTTACCTGTCCTTGGCACCCTATTTGAAAGAGCGGGCACCTTTCAGTCTGGGCAAGGAAGGGTAGGAGCAAGCTTATAAAAACCACCCCAAGATGTGATTACCTACATGCTAGTCCTCAGGAACCAGGTGGTCAAGTTCTGGAAGAAAGCGTCTGAGAATTTGGATGCCAGCCAGGAAGTCATGAAGTGATGGTTTTTACAGATGACTTCTATGGTCTAACCTCCTGTCATCTAAAGAAAAAGATGGGCTAGTGAAGGGTGTCAACCTCTCCCCTACCTTCAGTCCAGAACAACAGAGTTGCTCTGGATGCTGGGCAGCTTGCTTTATTGTTTTACTTCACTCCTAAGCTTACATATCTGTGTTCCCATGATATTGATAATGGAGACTGCCTGTCTATCAACAATAAAATATGCACACGGTCTGACAAAGTGAGGGTCATGGTGGAAATCTGTAAAATGCTTGGAGTGATTGAGCACTCTATATTTCCTAGTTCACCCCATTGCTGGTAGTAAAATCTGTAAAACTGGGCGCTGCCCCACAACTCATGTTCTGAGTGGACTACAAGGGGCTCAAATCAGTCACCTAGACTGATGTTCACCCATCATCTGAGCTGATGAGCTCATTGATAGGTTAGGGGTTTCAAGTTTATGAGTACTTCTAAACAGAGGTCAGCATTTTTCACACCAGAAGCCACTTCTAATTTAAGGTAATGTCCTTTCCTTTGGTCTTAAGAATGCCCAACCCACCTTCCAGAGGCTGATCAACTAGGCTTGTCTGGGATTGAGGCCTTCAGCACTGCTTACCTGTATGACATAGCTATCTTCAGCAGCAGCTGGAAAGACAGTTAGAAGTGCTTCAGGTCTTTCAATAGGCAGGCCTGACTGTCAAGAATAGTATGTACAAGATAGGACAGGAGCCTGTGGTGTTCCTGGGACACTAATACTCAGGCAGAAGTGAGGGCCTTCCTGGGCCTCACAGGTTACTACAGAAGGTCTGTCAAGGGATATGGCAATGTTGTTGCTCCCTTGACTGAGCTAACTTCCAAGTAGCAGCCCAAAAAGGTGGCCTGGGCAGAGACCTGTCACAAAATCGTTTACTTCCTCAAACAGGCCATAAGCAATGTTCCTGTGTTCAAGGCCAATAACTTTTCCAAAGAATTAATTGTACAAACAGATGCCTCGGAGCATGGCATAGGGGCAGTTTTCTCACCACTCAATTGGGAGAGCCTAGACCAACCTGTAGCTTTAATTTCTTGGAGTCTACATGCTAGGGAACAGAGGTGGAGTGCTTTTAAGAGGGAAGCGCACTGAAAAAGCTGAGACTATACTTGTGTGGATCTCTGGGTTCAGACACAACACAGGAACCTCAGATGGCTCATGCAGATGAGGGATGAGAAAACCAAAACTGTTGTGGCAGTACATCTACCTACAGGGAATGGACTTTATAGTGCAACACCGGGTGCTAGGGTCAAACCACTCCAATGCTGATAGCCTATCTAAGTTCCTCTGCCTTCGTAATGAGTATTCCCAGGAAATTGAGCGTTTCTCCCTACTTTCAGTTGGGGGAACACATGTTAGACCTGTCAGCCTTAGGGTGGCCCTTCCTCAAAATTTGCCATTTAACCTCCATTCAAATTAGTTTTTGTTAATCGTAGGACTCTGTGCACTTTACCGCTGCTAGCCAGAGCTAAAGTGCTTGTGCTCACTCCACTAAACATGGGTAAATCGGCTTACACCGGTTTAGCATGTTTTATTTACTTATAAGTCCCATGTAGAGTGCTATACCATACAACCAGATCCTGTACATTAAATGCTACCAGTAGGACTGCAGTACTTATTGTGCCAACCTACTTAAGTAACCCCTTAAAATATCTTCCAGGTCTGCCTTTGCAGCCTGAATACAATTTTAAACTGCCAATTCAACTAGGAAATATAACCCCTATGCCAAGACTTAAACTTACCTGTCATTCCATGTAAGTCACTCCAGAGTTAGGTAATAGGTTCTCCCATAGGACAGAGTGCATTGTAATTATAATGTAGTACATGTACTTTTAAGGTTTGAATATCCTCGTAGTGAAAAACATCTAAATTTGTTTTTCATTAGTATAAGGTCTACCTGTCCAATAGAACAACATTGGGTTGCCCTAATACATTTAGTAAGTGCTACGTTTGATTGGGAACTGGTAAGCATGTCATATTTGGTATCTCTTAAACTGTAATTTAAAATCCTCTTTAACTGTAAAGTCGGATTTTAAACAAAAATTTGGGAAATACTATGTTTTGATAGTTAGCATTTTCATTCTCTTTGCCATTTGGTGCCTCCAGCCTGTCCTAGGTCACATGACTGAGTGTAGTTAGCAGTTGAACTTTCTGAATTCCGCCCAGACAGTCACACAATAGAGGGATTAGGTGTGCTTTAATGGGCCTTCTGTTAACAGAAAGGGGGGTTGCTGGGCACATCCCCATTTGCAACTTAATAGGCTGTGCTCTGCCTTCACACATCAATCAATCAGTCATTTGTAAAGCGCACTACATACCCGCGAGGGTCTCAAGGCACTGGGGGGGGGGGGCACTACTGATCGAAAATCCAGGTCTTGAGCATCCACCTGAAGGTCAGCAGGTCTTGGGTCTGTCGTAGGCTCAGTGGGAGGGTGTTCCATGTCATGGCGGTGAGGTGGGAGAAGAATCTCCCGCCGGTAGTTGTTCTTCGGATGCGCAGGATGGTGGCGAGTGAGAGGTTGGCGGAGCATAGCTGGCGGTTGGGGATGTTAAAGGAGAGCAGTCTGTTGAGGTAGGCTGGGCCAGTCTTGTGGAGTGCCTTGTGTGCGTGGATGAGTAGCTTGAAGGATATCCTCTTGCTGACGGTGAGCCAGTGCAGGTCCCTCAGGTGGATGGTGATGTGGCCGTGGTGTGGTACGTCGAGGATCAGTCGTGCTGAGGTGTTGTGGATGTGTTGTAGTCGTTTGATGAGCTTGGTCAGGGCTCCCGCGTAGAGGGCGTTTCCGTAGGAGAGTCTGCTGCTGACGAGGGCCTGGATGACTGTCTTTCTTGTATCTGTCAGGATCCATCTGTAGATCTTGCGGAGCATGCAGAGGGTGTTGAAGCAGGAGGAGGAGATGGCGTTGACCTGCTTGGTCATTGAGAGCATTGAGTCGAGGATGATTCCCAGGTTGCGTGTGTGGTCGGTGGGTGTTGGGGCTGCTCCCAGTGCCGTCTGCCACCAGGAGTCGTCCCAGGCTGAAGGGTTGGAGCCGGGGATGAGGACCTCCGTCTTGTCCGAGTTCAGCTTCAGACGGCTGGTCTTCATCCAGTCGGTGACAGCCTTCATTCCTTCGTGGAGGTTGGCTTTGGCGATGATGGGGTCCTTGGTGAGGGGGAGGATCAGTGGAGTGTCGTCAGCGTAGGATATTATGTTGAGGTTGTGCTGTTGTGCGACGTGTGCGAGCAAGGTCATGTAAATGTTGAACAGTGTCGGGCTGTTCGAGGATCCCTGGGGTACGCCGCAGATGATCTCGGAGGCTTTGGACCGGAATAGGGGGAGGGCTTGTCACCACTGCACCACTGCATTGACCCTGCAGCCAGTTTGGAACCAGGGTAGGGGAGCCAGAAAATTCCAAGAAGTCTCCTGATTCAAAGAAGGCACTTTGTATAAAAATAGGGCCCTCAGACCCACTCTTCAGTTATCAGAGGACTGTCTGCTGCTACGGTCTGCTGTGCACTCTGCAAGACTACTTTACTGTAGCTGGAAGGACTGCTTTTCTGTCTGGAGCATGCCTTGAACCATCAGAGACCAGTCCTGCAACTTCACCTCGGCCCAGGACTACCAGAGTAATGCCAAGGGCTAGTTTTCTGCCCACCTGTTCAGAGAAACAGGGACATAAAAGGCTCATATCATCTTGAACACATACCTGGACCCAGTCTAAGTGAGTCTTGAACCCTCAAATGGCGTTCCACCAGTCCAGAACCCTTTGCTGTGCCCAAAAAGCCAAACTCCAAAACTGAGTACCTAGAACATTTTTTAGCTAAAAACTGCTCTGAGAATCAAGGGAAGACCGTGAACAACCTGCTCCTCTATCCACCAAAGGTGCATCAGATGTCAGCATGACTTCACGCCGGCTCCCACTACATTCTTCTCTGGAGCAGAAAATCCTTTTCACCAGTCCTGAGCCAAAGGGGTATCTAGCCTCTTGAAAGTCTTGTCAGCTACAGCCTCCTATATCATACCCCTGGAGATTTCTTAAATCCAAAAAAAAGACGATGTCCTAACTTAGACACGTTCACTGCCACTTTGTACAGTGGCTCTCCGACAATGATGCTCCCTCCTCATACACTGCCTGCAGCATTGCCCTGTAGAACTTTACCTTCTCAGAACTTTTTCTTAAACATTTCATCTAAGACCGAAGCAAAGCATTGACCAGGCCAAATTCACTTCTTGTGTCTAAATCGCACTCCATCGCAGTCGTTTTTTTTTCCAATTGTTAGCTGGTCTCATGTGACCAGATGTCCTCGATTGGCTCTTTGATTTTTTAAGAGCTAGTTTTTAATAAAAAATTCAAAAACTTATACTTGTTGGTCATTTTGGTATCAAATAATTTATTCAAATGTACTCTATTTTTCCAAATTGGTGTAGGATTTTTCTTGCGTTTTGTTTTCATTTTATTACTATTTTGTGTGCTGCATGAATACTTTACACACTACCTCTAAATTAAGCTAGACTGCTTTTGTGCAAAACTTCCAGAGGGTTAAGCACTGGTTAATTTAGTGAATTATGTGGTTCACCCTGGCAGGGATTGCAGCTGTTGCTTGAACAGGTGTCACAACCCCACTTCAACCAACAACCTAATTTCTCACAACCTGCATGCATGGTTAAATATGATTCTGTGTACAATAGGTATAGTGAATGAAAAGTGGCATAAAGAGTACGTTGACTCCCATCCCCACTGGGAGACAACCTTCAAGGTTCCTTTGGGTGATGTCATCAGAGGCTATTTCCAGACTAACGAGGGCATGCCCCCACATTCCAACATGAAATGGGAGGCTTTCAAAGTGGTGATGCAGGAGTTTTCCATTTCCGTAGTAGTAGGGATTCAAAAGGTCCTTGAGACTGAGTTAATCTATCTTGAGACATCTGTCTATGTTCTAGAATGAGACTTCTCCACAGACCCATCCATGATACCTAGGATATTTGCGGGGCAAGTAAAAAATGCAACCATATTAGAATGGCTGAGAGTGAAAAACACAGTCACCCTATCACTTGCATTGAGGACTTGATGGGTGACGTAATGAGCACTCAGCACAATATACACAAGCTTTTTTGCAACTATTATATCGACCTGTATTGAGATCAATCCCCTGTCCCTGGGAAGGAGATAGAGATTTCTTAGAAAGGGGCACATTGCCTCATTTGGGGAAGCAGAAGGGTAATGAATTGGGAGGGACTGGTAAAAAACTGGAGCTCAATATGTCCATTGCAGACCTGGGACAAGGCAAAACTCTGGGGATAGATGGGCATCCATATGAATTCTCTAACACCTACATAGCCCAACTTGCATATAAGCTGGCTGCACATATGCAGGTGTGCTAGAGATTTGTATGTTACCCAGCACCACAAGGTAAGCACTCATAGTTAACAAACCCAAGGGCATCTCTCTGGATGTGTCAACGTATAGGCCGCTGAAATGTTGAATTTTGACTACAAAATTTTCGGAAAAGTGCTGGCTAATCCATTATTGCCACACATGTATGCTGTTTTTCATAGATGACTTTTTAGAATACTGGATGAGACCACAGCACAGCATTACACCACTGCACTGATATTAACTACAGACCTACATAAGGAATTTGATACCCTGGACTGGGGATATCTGAGAGCGATTAGGTGCTGCATGAACCTGTGCTCAAGATGGGATAAATCGGTTGCCTTGTTGTACTCTGATGCCCAGGTGTGGGTCAGATTAGGCTGGTGCGTATCCAAGTCCATTGAGGCGCACTGAGGAATGCAGCAGACCCAATGTGTTTTGCACTGGTCGTGGAACCTGTTGATTGTGTGTTGAGGACTGATGGGAGAGGTTTGGGGCTACCACTGCAGGTCTTTGAGCATGTGATCACACTATATGTGGATGATATGCTCCTCTTACTCAGTAATACTGACACGGGTGCACCCTGGAGTGCTGAGGCCTTGCAGCTCCTTGGGAGTCTAGGCTTCATACGAACTACGGTAAGTCCTGTGCTTTTCCTGTCTCTACTGAGCTATAAAGCCATTTGAGAAGTGAACACAATTGCAGGATTAAGAGGCCCCTCTATTTCCGAAATATCTGTGGATCAAAGCATATCGCTCTAGGATGGATGCAAGGGAAGGGAATTTTGGAGAAGTACTGGGAGCTATATGTGGGAGCATAGCATCCTGGCAATCCCTTAAATTACCCATTGACCAGAATTGTGCTGTCTGAAATGATGATTCTGTCTCGAGTTCTATAATACTTTGTAAACCTGCCTGTCTGGATACCACAGAACGGGTTCATGGAACTGAATGCTCAGCTACGCAACCTGATCTGGTATGGAAGATGACTCTGGGTCTCATGGGAGACTGCAGTGCCCAACTGGTAGAGAGGTCCTGGATTACCGTACTTTGAGCTATACTTCTTGGAGACTCAGCTACAGTGGCTGGCTAGATTTTGATGGTACAAAAAGGGGTGGCGATGGACGGAGCATCTGAACCAATCAAACACTCACACCCAGTCAACAGATCTGGGTTTAATCCATCACCATTCTTTAGCCCACTCTGCCACCCCAGTTCAGACATGGCCATATGCGAATCAGTCTGACCCTGTGCCTCATGGGAACAGTCCAGCCCGAACTGCCAAGCCATGCCTTCCTTGGACCGGAAAAAAAGCGTCCTAGGACCGGTTTCTGGCATTTCAGCCGTCTTCAGCCAGGCTTGCTTGAATCCAGTGGCAAAGGGAGCAAGGGACTGACGTCTGAGCATACCCTGTCAACTTATGGCGCACAAAGCGGTACAAAAGGGGGTGGCGATGGACGGAGCATCTGAACCAATCAAACACTCACACCCAGTCGACAGATCTGGGTTTAATCCATCACCATGCCATCCGGGATTGCTTGTTCGCAATGCTTTTTTCCTGTTCGCGATCGCTGTTTGCGTCCTCGGGGGGAAATATGTTGCGAAAACACATTTTGAGAACACGGACAAGCAAAAAATTTCGCAAAGTCACGGAACACAGAATTTTGGGCAATTTCACGTTTTCCGCGGAACGCAAAATTACCGTAATTCCGCAAATTCCACAAATGGAATGGAATTTACCACCCAGGCCTATTTGGCAGTGGCAACAGACTTGTATTATGTCTATACCAAACCCTTCTATATATGATGACAGATAAAAGTGCAGGCACGGCAGACCAGGTGGGAGGCCACTGTGGGAAGACTACTCAAAGGGAAAGGATGGGAACAGGCATTGGAGAGGGGTGCTCCAAGAATCATGGAACACAGTTTACTAATATATATACGTTAAAAACGTGCACAATACGTAATTCACCCCGCACAGACTAAACATCTTGCTACCGATGGACACCATGCACTACCTACACTGCAATCTGATTGATGCTGACTTTACACATATGGTCAGGAGCTGCACCAATATAATGCAATTCTAGAACAGAGGGGTGGGGAATGTGGAGTGCACAGTTGACACACATGATTTGCGAAATCAGCAGAATGCATTCTGGCCATATGCACACATTAGATGAGCAGGAAAGTTGGCAACAGGTTCCTTGATTTTGCCTTAGTTATTGACCATAGAGAGATAGCCCAGAACTGGTAATCACCAACAGGCAAACGCCATAGTAGATGGAAAAGTGCGCTGGAGAGCTGGGCTATAGCTGAGGGGGCTGCTTTATGGGTAAAGGATCTGAGGGGGGTCTGCAGGAAGCCTATCACTGATTTATGGGTGAGAGTTCTCACAGCCTTCACGGAAGCCAGTTTTCAGGTAAGATCCCACATTTTATGGGCCTCCCGGAGACCATACGTCTCACCTTCCCCTTACAGGTTTGCGTCCCAATCTATTTAACTGATTTAGGTCCCCTGATCACAACTAATAACTGTAGGTACATACAACTAACACACTTAGGGCCTGATTACGACTTTGGTGGTGCCGCGCCCGCCGCGCTGCTGCACCACCAGAACCATGGTCAGGCCGCTCACCAGATTCAGAGTGTCCTCCTGCCTGGCGGGCTTTATATTTAAGGTTCCCACAGCAGTGCCCTGGAAATGGGCACTGCAATTGCAAGACCAAAAACAGTGCCTGCAAGGCATGACCTGGTAAGCCCATGCTGTGCAGGAACTGGGTACATGCATACAAAGGGGCACATGTTGTGCCACCCTGCATGCACGCCAGGTTGCAGAGGCACAATTTCCTCTCCGCTAAGGTTTTCGTGGAGGAGGAACTGCCATGAAACTCCATTATATGCTTGGTGGGGCCTTAGCAGTCCTGTCAAGCATAATAATGCCTCCTGACAGCTGTAACCCCACCAGAGAAATGCGGTACCCTGGTAGCTGTGGCAAGGCAATGGCATTTCGACTGCCCTAATCGTAATGGGACAGTTGGGAGACAACTGCACGCCCACAAGTCTGGGGGTCCATGATCCTCCAGACTTCTAATTAAGCCAATGTTCTTCTTTTGGTATCTGTAATCAGAACACACACCTCCTTAATTCTAAGGAGTGTGCAAGCTCTAAAATATTACTTGCAGGTAATCTGAACCCATATAATTGGTGTTGGAAATAAGTAAGGCTACACATGTTTAAGTATGAACATGCGAATGTTTGTTAATATTGTATAAAATGAATAAAACATATTTAAACAAAATAACTATCTAGTTATTTGTAACTTTTAACCCTTCGGGGTACATCGGCATATTCTTTGCGACACTAATTTCTCAAAAAATATAAAAACAATATACGCCAAACGAAGCAAAGGTGCTTTCTTCAGTAAAGTTATAGTTCCACACCAAGCTTTATATAATCATTTCTTTGAGTGTTTTTTCTGTAGCTGAAGGGCAAAGAATTGTCACTTTTTGATTTCCTATTCCATGTTGCTAGCTCTAGCCTCATATCAAAGTGCCGCATTAATGATCAGTATTATCTTAACATTTCTCTAGCTTGTTTTCTATTTTTATCAGGTGAAAAAGTGAAAGGATACAACAATTTGTAAAAGTACAGTTGGTTATTAGAAATATGAATATGAAAGTGAAGATCAAACAAGACTCCTCAAAAAAGATAACCTCGGAGGTGTTTGCTGGTGACGTGGCCATCAAACATTTTCTAAAGTCTAAAGAACATGAAGGAGATATAAATGCTGTCTCTGTGTATACCAATTCCATGGAATCAAACCCAAAGTTAGATACTTTAAATCCCTTTTAGATATTACTATAGATATTTGACAACTTAGGGTTTCCATTAGCAAAGTAGATTTATTTCTGTGAGCTCATGGAACCATCTGAAACATTGATATTCTCTATAAGACCACTTAGCAAGGCACAATATTCTACATCATAAGTCATGTTTGGTTTAAAAAACAAAAAGTCTGGCTTCAAATGGGGAGAAATGTTGTTTCTGCCTAATGGGGATGCTAATCCTTGATGAGGATTGTAAGCTGTGATCTTGGGACGACGGAGCAGCATAGATGAAGTGTAATCAGATGGCTTTCATCAGCTGTCTTTTTCTACCCAGAGAGTATAACAGGACTCCAGATATTAATCTGGCTACAGCATAGAATCCAGCTATTGGGCTTAGAATATTAGTGCTGGAATTGCTTCCCTGCAAAGCACAATGGTTTAATAGGACGACTGGGGTAAAATTGATAATCAGACTAAGCTGCCATATATATATTTTCAGTTAGGATTAGTTTCAAAAGTTTTAGCTTGAAAGGCAGCAAAGTGCCGGCTCTCTTCAGAGTATGCTGTGTCTCCACTGGTGGTCTGCCAGGGAGCATGAATACTCAGTTCACAAAATACCTCTAGCTTTGCCGGATACCCCAAGGAAGTACAATTCAGAGAGCAGTGAGTGTCACCTGGATATTGCTACATTCACATGTCCACAATAATAAGGACCTCCTCTAGCAGTTCCATGAATACATTTTTAAAAAATGGGGTCAATTTATAGTCCTGTCCACCTCCTTAAGGGATACATTCTAGGAGAGTCTGGTATAGACGATTTCTACTTGGTATGCTCTTAATTGTACCACATCATGAAACCCATATGGCTCCTGAGTATTATAAGGAAAGTCTTAGTATGAGATATCTAAAAAAGGGGCGTCTGGCTAAACTAGACGGCAGCCTTAGTGATCCATTATGCAGAGTACAATGCAAAATTGCAATAAACTTGCTGCTTCCGTGTGTCTGTCAGAGTGAAGTTCAGATGGGCATAAGCCAAACAGAATATTATAAAGCACTCCACCTCACATATCTTAAGTAGTCTTCTCTTGACTGAACAATATTTTGGTAGTATGCCAGGGTACAATTACATTATCTACATTTAATTTAATCTTTACAGCCCATATCCTGTCATCCCCCTACCTTCTTCATTCCTCTTATGATCTCCTAGAAGCTAGGAGCACAGAAACACCTACTTTAGTCATCTTGCAACAGTCTGTCCCCTTAACAAGTCTCAATGATCAGATTTCTAGAAGAAGAAGAAGGAGAATATGAGAGCTGGTGCATACAATCCCTTAATTCTAACCAGCTAGTACCTCAGTGGCTGCATTACAAGTCGTTTGATTCACACTGGCACATAGGCCGAGAGCTTGTAATGGCAGATCCTGATCAGATAAGCAGGGATCCGCCACCTTTAGGAAGTGCCAGCTGCTCTCTAAAATGTATTTCATCATAATTATGGCCTCTAAGTGGGGCATGCTGGAAGATGTTTACACAGATCAGAGGGAGGAAAGTGACAACTATCATGTATGTGTTAAACTGGTGTGTCATAGCCTTAAAACCCCTTCCATCTTAGTAACTCCAGCTACAGCCTCATTACTGGCAAATAACCGCAGATCTGTCAAATGGCCTCTTGTATTAAGGAACCAAGGATCTCTTATAGAAGAATATAATGCCTTTGTATAGTCCTTTCCAGAAGATGTTACCCCACCCTTTGCCCAGTCTTTTATTACAGACACTCACACCAAACTGGCTGTATCTTTGAAACTGATTCTGACTAAACCCCTCCAAAGAAAGTATTAGCTAAAACATACAATGTTAGAAGCAATCTATAGTATAAAAAGGCTTGTTGTGATGCCAAAAAAGCACTAGTAGATGCATTACAAAATAATAACTTGCAAGAGGTATGTGCCTTAAGGGGCTTAAACAAGAAGACAACTACATTAGCTCGGGCAGCATGGGAGGAAGCGTGCTGGGGGGATCGGGTAATGGGTACTAAAATGGGGGACAATTCTTTTTTCTGGAAAATAATTGTCAATAGGAGTAGGACTTCAACTTCAGAGTTAGATTGCCATCTGAATCCAGGGGCCTGGGTCGAGCATTTTTCCCAGTTATATAAACAGACCGCTATAGACTCCCATGTACAATCTCTTACATTTTCTCGCCACATTTCATTGTTAATGACAAAATACATTAAAATTGTTTAACTTTCAATAGAGATGTTGTCAAGGACACAGTTGGTTAAAATTGTTGCCTATTTCTTTTAGGTACCTGTCTCTGTGTGCAGTCCCAAGTGTCCCACCGGATCAAGAAAAGTTGCAAAAGAGGGACAACCCAGCTGTTGTTTTCTGTGTGTCCTGTGTCCCCTTGGTGAGATTTCTAATGAAACTGGTGAGTAGATCAAAAATATTGCGGTTCTAGTGCAACATTATTGAAGACAAAATATGGAATACGGGTTTAATACTCATCTTAATTTACTATTTCAGATTCAATACATTGCTATAAATGTCCCTGGGACCAATGGCCCAACCACAATCAAAGTTGTTGCATTCCAAGGATCATAGAGTTTCTCCACTATGAGGATCCCTTAGGAGCAACGTTGACTGCCACCAGCATTTTATCATCCATAGTACCTCTAGCTATCTTGGGACTCTTCATTCATTACAGGAAAACCCCTATTGTCAGAGCTAACAACCATTCACTCAGCTGCATCCTGCTCTTGTCCCTTAGTCTTTGCTTTCTTTGTACATTGGCCTTCATTGGTCACCCCACTCAAGAGAAGTGCCGTCTACGTCAGGTATCCTTTGGCATTACTTTTGCACTATGTGTCTCATGCATTTTAGCCAAAACAGTCATGGTAATTGTTGCATTTAATGCCTCCAAACCCAACAGTGACTTAAGAAAATGGGTAGGCCCCCATCTGTCATGTACTGTAATCATTGTTTGTACTGTAATTCAGGTTCTCATATGTGCATCTTGGCTAAGCCTCGCTTCACCCTATTCCCAATACAATATTATCTCTAAGCCTGGAGTCTTAATACTTGAATGCAATGAGGGGTCTCTAGTGGCTTTCTGGTGCATGCTGGGATATCTTGGGTTTCTGGCCACCACCAGTTTCATAGTTGCTTACCTAGCCAGGAACCTCCCTGACAGCTTCAACGAGGCCAAATATATCACCTTCAGCATGCTTGCATTTATCAGTGTTTGGATCACCTTTATTCCTGCCTATCTTAGCACTAAGGGCAAGTATATGGTGGCCATGGAGATCTTTGCCATCTTGTCTTCCACTTCTTCTTTGATTTCCTGTATATTTTTCCCCAAATGTTACATTATCTTGTTTAAACCTGAGTTAAACACAAAGGAACATTTAATGGGGCGGACAAGGGGAAAAAGCAACAAGAAGAAAGTGATGTAAAGTAAGATCATGCACTTATTTTATATTATATTGTTATCATTAAAAAAATTCACATTAAAATTTACATAGATTTCAAATGTGTGTAAAACCAAAAATAGCACAGTCCTCTTGTTATTATATGAAGTTAATCAGGTGGGTGGGTCAAAGCAAAAAATGGGAAAAATGTCATGTCGAAACCGGATGTACATTGTATCTGGACCTCAGATGTTTACAGTTTTCTCTTAAACCAAATGTATTTGATTACATTGGCTTTAAAATCTGATTTCAGCATTGATGTATGAAACTGTATCTCATCATTTACCAATTATTATGAACATCCATTCCTTTTTCATCTTGCTCCTGACTCCATTATTTTTGGAATTATCATCTGTCTTTAATATGTCGTGATCAGGCAACTTGGCATGTCAGTTTCAACCCTTCACTGCTGCAGCTGCACCCTATCAGGTCCCATGAGGCAGTTGGATATGAAATCACCTTACAAAGGAATACAATTTGGTGTAGGTTTCCTACGGGATATTTCCTCTACCCTAACTTAGCAGTGCATACATAATGTTCCTTGTTAACATCATTACATCTATTTGTTGGCCATTTATATGTCTTTACTGAAAAGGAAAACAGTGTTTACAATGCATCATTTACCACCAAGTCTTTACCACGCATCCTTTACTATGCAATGTCTTTACCACACATTGCCTTTACCACTCAAGTCTTCACAACTAAAATGTAAGTGTAAATCAGTTCAGGAGGAAGAGACATGTCGGAACCAGTTTTTCAGTCATTGCCCCTATCATTTGGAATGACAACCCCACTGAAATGAGATCAGCATCTTGCTACATAGAATTCAGTAAAAGCATTCAAAACCTGGTTATTCAGGCAAGCCTATTCCTAATCTGATGTCCTGTATCTCTCCTGTGTAATAGTTTCACACACTTGTGTTACCACTTTTCCCCCTCAGCATCATGAGGCTGTTCTGGTGAGCGTGGGCTTTACAAGTTTCATAAACATGACATATATAAGGTCAATTGTAATCACATATCAGGGCTGTGCCCTAGCAATGTTGATAGATTTAGAATATTCAGCACACTCAGCTGTGGGGCATGTTGGTAACTTGTAATCTTATCATTTTATTTCCATCTCCCTTCTACCCAATCCAGTCTAATCATCAGTGACTCCTTCACCCCTGTTTACACCTCTCCTTTCATCTGTCCAATTGGTCTATTCTTCTTAGAATGTTCGATGGGGAGCTCACAAAGGAACTTTAAATGAGGACCTTTATAGATGGGTAGTATGACACTTTTTATACTATGTGTGTGTATATATGTATATTTGTGTATATATATATATATATATTCACTGAAAAAACCATAGGTTTGACACCAGTTATAGTTAGCTGGAAATGTTACTGACATAAAACCATTGAAATTCCCACGTTATAGTTAGTTGGACTCACTATAACTTGCACGCCTGCAATGCACTGCTGATGACGTCACATATTACATCACTCATGACATGGTCAGTGACATCACTCATGACATCACTGATGACACCATCCAGTGAATGTGTGTCTTTCTGAAAAATGAATATGTTTTATATATGTGTATGTAAAGGTCTGTATGGTTTGGTGGGGGTATTACTTAGAACATAGATGCATCAATGACTGACTCACTGTGTGTATGTGTTTTGAAGACAGCATATGTGCAGGACTGTATGGGTGGATGAGTGTGTATATGTGTGTGTTAGTGAGTGAATGACTGTCTCACTAGTGTCTTTATCAGTAACTACATATGTTTTAATCTAGTATATGTGAGTATTGATGTATATAAGTGAGTATATGTGAGAGTGAGAGATTGTAAGAGTTCCTGTTTAAATAAGTATGTGTTTCTATAAGTGATTTTTTAAGAGAGTAAGTATGTGTAAGTTTCCTTAGAAGTAAGGTGGTAGTGTGTGTATAGCTGTATATGCAAATAAATGGATGTTCAATAGTTTATTTGCATGTGTGAGTATGTGTGTGAGTAACTTTTGGATGACTGTCGGTGTGTAACAGGATGTATAGGTGTATCACTACATATGATGAGTGAGTATATGTATGAGTGACTTTATAGAACTGTTGGTGAATGAGTGGATGTGTATATAGATGTAAAGTAAAGTAAAGTCCACATTTGTAAAGCGCACAATCACCCGTAAGGGTCTCTAGGCGCTGGGGGCCGTCGGGAAGATTAAGCGAGCTATTGCCCAGAGTCACATGGTGCTGGGCTAACCTGCCGCCGGAGCCGGGGATCGAACTGTGGTCCCCAGATTCCAGCATCAGTCGCCCTGGCCGCGGCGCCACACCTCTCCCACAAATGAATTGGTTGTTGTAACTGGTATGGGTATCTCCATTTTTTTGAAAATTTTAGTTTCTATTTTTGAATATGTGTTTCAAGGGTTACATTAAACTGAAAGGAGGTCTGTCACTCTGTCACAAGGATGGTGTCATCAGTGATGTCATGAGTGATGTCACTGACCATGTCATGAGTGATGTAATATGTGACATCATCAGCAGTGCATTGCAGGCGCGCAAGTTATAGTGAGTCCAACTAACTATAACGTGGGAATTTCAATGGTTTTATGTCCTTTTATGGCCCCCACATCAAACCTAGGGAGTCTGGGGGGGGTCTACCCTGCCCCCTTTTGGTCATTTCCCCCTTTGTTTTTGCCACCTCTTGTGTCTCGATCCTACCGAGACACAAGATGGCGGCCGCTCCGGACTGTTTGGAATGTTGACAGACACCCGAGAGCCAATCAGCTTTCCGCTCGCGTACTCGCGTAGCGCGCTGGTGCGCGCCTCGGGGCGCGCCTATAGATATATATTTTTTTCTAACCTAAATTACTCAAAATCCACTGGAGCACATATCTTGAGACATAGCAAAGGCACATCGGGCTACCAGTCCCTACAATTTTGCCAAGTTTGGTGGAAGTCCATTCAGCCGTTCGGGCTAAAAGTGAGTCCAACCGCCCGAAGAAGCAAGGGATCAATTGCACTTGTCACTTTAAATAGACCATCTAGACGGTGGGACTCTATGGTTCAATTGAAGGCATCAGCCGAAACGCGTCGACCGTCCTTTTGTTTTGCACATGGTGTAGAGAAGGAAAAATAATAAAGATACCTTGAAGGTAACTGCTGTGCTGTGGACCTCTTTGTGCTGTGGATGCTCTGCAGGGATCTGCCGAGTTGTTTTGCAAAATAATTGGTGCAGTGGCTGATCTGCACACCACTTGCACTCCACTACAGAGGTAAAGCATTTCCATGCCGTTGATCCAGCCCTGCCCTTGAGTAACGGAGCTTTGTTGGGACGACACCTCTGCCTCGTCTTCGAGTCTCAAGTAAACGGAGCAAAGGCGGCAAGATTGTATGTTTCACCGCACGAGACGAAACAAGAGAAATCTCAGCGGCTGCAGCGGGTGAAAACTGTGCGGTGAGTACACAGGACTGTGGGAGGCAATTACGGGGTCCTAACCATGCTGCGGAGGCTGGGGGTGGGGGTTACCGCGCTGTCAACCCGGTCTGTGTGGAAAAGCCGCGGCAGCAAGTAACCGCGTTGAATGGCCGCATGAGTAACACAGCCGGTGATTGAAAGTGAAACGAGTATCAGTGCAGTGTCTCGCATTTTACAGAGGAGAAGAAAGACAATCTGAGGCATTTAGTGGATCGGTACATGCTCACAGATTACAAGGTGTGCCAATGAAGAGAGGTCCCGCGTGACAGTTCCAAAAAAGCACATTGTTGTTAAAACTTCCTACGGACATTACACCAAGCGCAACTCATTTTGTAAATAAGCCCACGAAACAACGGAGAAAAAAAGTAAAAAATAAGCACATATAAAATCATACAAACATAAAAAACACGAGTAAAATAGAGCATTCACTTTATTAAATATACAGGATATGGCGGAAAGAAACTCAAGTCGGGCCCAGAGAGCCAATGAACTCCTGGATGATAATATGACGTTCAAAGGCCCCCTGCACTGGTGACTCTGGCAGCGTGCACTCAGAAGGAAGGAGAAAAACTGCCCAAAACCGTGTTAGAGATCTACAACAGACAAAAATAGTGGATATAAACAAATGGTGGGAGAAAACAATCTTGGAGAAGTACATTGAATTTAAAAGAGTGCCTAGGGGACTTCGTATTTTAATCATGCCCACACTCAATGATCTTGACATGGACCTAATAAAACAATGGCAGATGGATGTTCCCTGAGACTTATGAAGACGCTCATCCTACATGCTGAAAGAAAACTGGAAGGGATTTTGGAGAAAATCAAAAGCCTGGAGGAGGAATTAGACAAATTACCTAATAATAATGAGAAACATGTACTGATGGAGGCCATGGACAAAAAAATAACAAAGCATGAAATAGATGTGGAAAAAAGGACAGCCAGCAAATTTAATCGGGACCGTATGGACTATGCCAACGGCCACATTTACACTTTGGCCAGGAAATTTGATTCCCTCAGGAATAGAGCAGCCATGGATAAATGCGTCAGTCATGATGCCCAGGGCATGTACGACAGCTCTGAATTAAGCTCAGTGGATGAGGATATAGGAATCTCCAAATTGGATTTTTGCGGGGAGATGAGATTGGCCGAGATGGAGACGTGACAGCGAGGCCGAGCAAGAGGAACAACATGGGGGAGGGGAAGGAGACAAAACCCACCCCAACCAGATGCAGTAAAAGAAGTAGCAAGGCCAAAAAGAGGCGAAGACAAGAGAAAACAAAAATAAAAAAGATGTCACTCAATAAAGATCTGGTTATTAAGATCTCAAGTATGATTTTAAACGCCGATCATATTAGTCTCCTATATAAAGGACTGACCTTCTGTCTCAATGCAAACCTAGATATTCCCAACCTCCGCATTGATCTGTACAAATTTTGCCGCAAAGCTAAATTCAAGAAATATTTTGAAGAGAAGCCAGTAACAATGGTGGGCAAAATTGGTCTGAAATACATGGAGATTTCCCTACTGAATCGAAATGACTTACCTGCTTTAAAAATAATGTTCAATCTAGGGAACAATATTCAAGATAATGCTAAAAATCATACTTCCAACACTGCAGACAATGTAACATTCTGTCAAAAAGAAGGCATACAAATCAACCAGGGTGGTGAAAGTGGACTGAAATCACAGTCAAAGTTTTGCCCGCAACTCCCTCCAGGGAACAAGGTAGACTTATTTCACGAGATCGTAGTAGAGGAGATTAACCAGCTTGCCATGAGAAAGAAAAAACACAAACAAAGATGGAATCTGACTCAAAGAGAACAAAAGGCACTGAATGAACTAAGGGACAATCGGAAAATCATTATCAAGGCCGCCGATAAAGGTGGGAATATTGTCCTACAAGATCGAGAACAATATGTCGCTGAGGCCTACAGACAGCTGAGAAACGAGGATCATTACCAAAAATTGGACAAGAACCCAATGGAACAATGGACTGAAGAATATCACCTACAACTGCTGACTTGGAAAGAAAGGGGACTGATCAGCTTCGAGGAATACATGTACCTCGAGGTGGAAAATCCAGTGACATCAACAATTTACTTTCTGCCCAAAGTACACAAGTCACTCACGAGCGCCCCAGGCAGGCCCATTGTCAGCTCCATGGGCTCTCTCCTAGAGCAAACATCACATTACATCGATGTCTTCCTGATGGAACATGTCATGATACTCCCCTCATACCTGAAGGACACTACAGCCTGTTTGAACAGATTGAAAAATGTCAATAGGAATGACCATCAAATTATGGTCACGATAGATGTGACTTCACTGTACAAATCAATTGTTCATAAAGACGGTCTAGCTGCAGTGAACAAATTCCTGAGAACACAATCTCTCAGCTATCTGGAACATTCAGAAATGATCATGGACATGTTGAACTATCACATAATGTTTTTCTCTTCAACGGGGAGGTTTTCCTTCAGAGGCAAGGGACGGCAATGGGGACATCATTTGCTCCGACATATGCAAATTTATTTATGGCGGTCTGGGAAGAGAACATCTTATTAAGTAGGCGCAACCTGAATAATAAATCGTGGATGAGATACATTGATGATTTATTCGTAATATGGGAAGGAGACCAGCAGTCACTAGAAGATTTCATCCTAAGTTTGAATCAAAACAACTATAACTTATCCTTCACATCCACCTGGAGCAAAGAAACGTGACCTACCTGGACATATAAGTGTTCATACAAAATCGGATGCTCTGTACCAGAATACACAGGTAAAACACTGCCACCAACAGTATCTTCCATGCGAACAGCGGACACCCACAACATCTAAAATGGAGCATTCCTTATGGAGAAATGCTCCGTATAAAGAGGAACTGTTCGGAAGCCAATGATATAGACAAAAATCTTGATGACACTGGAAACAGATTTCCAACAAGAGGCTATCCCTTGAATGTGATTGAGGAAGCAATGAATAAAGTAATCAAGAAACCAAGATCAGAACTACTGGATGAGAGAACAGATGTGGAAGATAATGATACTATCCGAATCATTCTGGATTTCAATGTGGAAAACAAATGTTTGCGAAATATCCTGAAAAGGCATTGGAATATATTATTGCTTGACGAGTCACTGAAGAGCAAATTACCATCAACACCTAAAATAACTTACAGGAAGACTGCATTGCTAGCCGATATCCACACACAGAGCCACCTAGACACATTAGAAAAGGAAAAGGCAAATTGGTTAACAACTCCAGGATTTTGAAATTGTTCTTAATGCAAGGCCTGTGAACACAGAGCAAACACACAATCATATGTTCTATACAATGGAAAAAAGGAATGGATTACTGCACACATCATGTGTGAATCGAAGCACGTGGTGTATGTTCTAGAATGCCCCTGTAAACAACTTTATGTCGGGAGTACCATCAACAAATTAAAACTATGAATTATACAGCATCTGAGAGCAATTAAAAACAAAGATCTGGCATATCGGATGGCAAAGCACTTTTCCGAAAAACATCAAGGAAATGCTCAAGGGTTGAGATATTATGGAGCTAAGAATATAAAATTAAATGAAAGAGGGGTGACAAAACCCTGGAACTCAGAAGAGCAGAGTCAAAACTCATATTGGCCCTTGGGACTGAAAAACCCTTTGGTCATGACCTGGATGCTGAATTACATGTACATTGTGATATGACTAATCTTGAATCATCTTTAACCCTTGTGACATGCCTAGAACTAATGCAAATGAACAGATGCTGACAAGAAAGTAAAGAAAATTGATAAAAGAATGAATAAATCTCTATTATGGTATTCTACCGAACTTTTGGAAATTTTAACAACTAGCAAGGGAAGAAACAAGTCTTTGGGTACTCGAAACAGTATTGTTGTTGCTACAGGTGAAGATAACCACCATGATCATGTGGAATAGAGAGGGAGACTATCCAGGCTTGAACACAAACTGAGAAAATTACTGAAGTAACGCCCCAAATGAACATTGATTACAAGTTCCTAATGGTAGAGGGAAGATGGAGTATCTGGAGAAAGAGACATTTCTTAAAATTGCTAATTTGCACAAAATGTTTGCACAATGCACTTGTCACTTTATATACTGGGTCTTAAAAGGTAACCCACGAGATCGATGAACTACTAGAGTATAGGTCCTGGAAATGTAAAATTGCACAAATGTACTTTACAAACACAATTTTATGACTAACTCATTTGCTCATCTGATCAACTAAGATTTACCATGCAAACTGATGGACGATTTTCCTTTAAGACCCATAAATGCATATCTTGCACCTAAGCACATGACACTTTCTCTTTCTCCAATGAACAGTGAACATTGTAATCATCTTGTATCAACCTCATTTAACACATGCCCTGAATTTGTACCTTAATCTTACAAAATATGATTTAATAAATTTTATATATCTTTTATCTCTGAATTGTCTCAAAGTTAATACCATGTACAGGGTCCCACACATAGTACTTTACGTAGACAAGATACAACCCTTGATACCCCATTGAGACATACAAACCTCAGAGATATACTCACATATATACATAAACAAATATTTATGAATTCCAGTCACGGGCCTGCCTGACAAACATTTCCGCACTACCTGTAGCAAAATAGTAGTTCACTGAGAATGCCGCTAATACTTTCTTAAAATACAAAGAAATCTAATGATGTACTTAATGAATGCTCTTAGAAAATGGCAGCTATCAACTGCCAACTCACAAATGTTTTTTAGTGGGTGAGTGGTCTAGTCTATTTTTTACAAATATAAACAAGGGATCAATTGCACTTGTCACTTAAATAGACTATCTAGAAGGGGGGCTCTATGGTCCAGTTGAAGGCATCAGCCGAAACGTGTCAACCGTCGTTTTGTTTTGCACATTGTGTAGAGAAGGAAACATAATAAAAATAAATACCTTGAAGGTAACTGCCGTGCTGTGGATGCTCTGCGGGGATCTGCCGAGTTGTTTTGCAAAATATATATACAATGGTTACAAACTACAGCGACTTGAAAGTGTGAACTTACTGCGTTTCCCAGGATACTACGGGGTCAAACAGCGCTGAGGTGATAAGCAGAGTGCTCCCGCCCCCCTTTTCTTTTTTTCTTTTTTTTTATATATATATATATAATTATTTTTTTTTCTGCTGAAGAAAACCCTAGGTTTCAGGCACGTTATAGTTAGAAATTAGCATTTAAAAAACCTTAGCAATTCATTGAAAAAAAACATAGGTTTCAGGGATGTTATAGATAGTTGGACATTTCACTTGTACAAAACGATAGAAATTCCCCCGTTATAGTTAGCTCAGATAACTATAACTAACGCCCGCAGTGCACTGCTGATGATATCACATATTACATCATTCCAGACATGGTCATGTGATTAAAGTCCCGGGAGGTGGTGGTCTCCGGGGTTCGGGGGTCCGTAACAGACCCTTGCATTTCTATTTTAGTGCCCCGGGGAGGTGGTGGTACTCGGGGCATGTGGGGGGGGGTTCAAGGCCGCACACAGGTTTATTTTTTATTTATAATACTAGCGCCGGGGGCTAGCGGTCCCCGGGGCTGCGGGAGGCCATGGAGGATAAATAAAAGACCAGAGGGTCGTGGTACCCAGGGCTTGGAGGCCGCCCACACAAAAGTAGCCCTGGGGATGGCAGTCCCCAGGGCTGCAGGAGGGCCGAGTACCCTCCAGCATATCATTTTAACCAAACACGGGTGAGTGGCAGTCCCCGGGGTCTGTGGGGGCCCCCACGGGTCCGCATATATTTTTTGCAAATGCCCCCGGGACCTGGCCCAACCGGGGGCCGCAATTAAATTAACTATAAGTACCTACTGGTGACCACCAGTTGGTAATATATATATATATAAATATATATATATATATAAATATATATATATATATATATATATATATATATATATATTCACGCTCCAAGGTTGTCCACCATGTGAGTAGCACGCGAGCAGCAGCTTTATTTATGTGTAGGTGAGGACGGGGATCCGCTTGTAGACGCCGCTCCGTAATGGATCTGCCCGACGCGTTTCGAAGCTCCATCTGCTTCTCTTCAGGGGCTTTAACGGAAGCGGTGTGCGCACCCGCTACACTTCTCCAATTATATAACTCGCCCTTCGATGGGAGGCTCCAATGAGACTTCTGGGAAGTGTAGTACGGAAAGCACACAATCAAGTCCTGTATGGACTCCACAAGTCGTGAATCTATATGCGGCAGTCCAGCCGCAGAGTATGCACCACCCCGTTAACGTGGGGGTCACGGCAGTGAAGTAGCAGCCGTACATGGAATCGAGGAGAGCGTGAATCTATATGCGGCAGTCCAGCCGCAGAGTATGCACCACCCCGTTAACGTGGGGGTCACGGCAGTGAAGTAGCAGCCGTACATGGAATCGAGGACGGGCCCACTTGTGGAGTCCATACAGGACTTGATTGTGTGCTTTCCGTACTACACTTCCCAGAAGTCTCACTGGAGCCTCCCATCGACGGGCGAGTTATATAATTGGAGAAGTGTAGCGGGTGCGCACACCGCTTCCGTTAAAGCCCCTGAAGAGAAGCAGATGGAGCTTCGAAACGCGTCGGGCAGATCCATTACGGAGCGGCGTTTACAAGCGGATCCCCGTCCTCACCTACACATAAATAAAGCTGCTGCTCGCATGCTACTCACATGGTGGACAACCTTGGAGCGTGAATATATATATATATATATATATATATATATATATATATATATATATATATATATATATATATATATATATATATTCACTGAAAAAACCATAGGTTAAAGACCATATATAGTTAGGAATTAGCATTTACAAAACCTTGAAAATTCACTGAAAAAACCATAGGTTATAGACCATATATAGTTAGGAATTAGCATTTACAAAGCCTTATTTTACTCACACAAAACCATTGAGATTCCATATATAGTTAGTTGCACTAACTATATATCGCGCACCCGCAATCCACTGCTGATGATGTCACATATTACATCATTCATGACATGGTCAGTGACATCACTGATGACATCACTGATGACATCTCAAATGACATCACTGATGACATCACTGATGACATCTCAAATGACATCACTAATGACATCACTGATGACATCTCAAATGACATCACTGATAACATCTCAAATGACATCACTGATGACATCACTGATTACATCTCAAATGACATCACTGATGACATCACTGATGACATCTCATTTGACATCAATGACCACATCACTGATGATATAATTCATGTGACAATACAATGCATCTCCTCACATTTTAATATAACCTCTGTTACACCCAGTGTTAAATACAGAGTATAATTTTTGAAACCATTGACACACCAATACTAGTTACTACATACGCACTCACTGATTCCTACGTCTACACACACATTCACTCATTCACCCATACAATCATTCATACATACAATCACTCATCTTTACAACACTATCATATGCACTCATACACCTATACAGACACTCACACTCTGCCACTCATCCATGGAGTTACTCACACACCTAGTCAGTCCTGTAAAGAATCAATCACACTTCCATTTTCTTGTCTATACAGTTAAACATAGAGCACCTTTCATTTTCAAACATATACTAACACATACTTACTCTCTTATACAATCATTGATACACGTACACATTGATCTGCACAGAGTCACACACCTCCCAGCCAGCCACACACACACTCAGTCTCCCATACAAATACTTGGACAATCAATCAATAACCCATATAGTTAATCATATAGCTACTGATCAACACATGCAGCAGTTTACAGAACGACAGACATAATGATGCACAAATTAAGACAGTTTAGTCACTAACCCATGCATTCAGTGAGACACATTTAATCACTCACTCATACAGTCAGTCACGCACCTACTAAATCCTTCATCCAGACACTTCTACATCTACTCATTCTTCAATATGTAAAACATATTTAAACTTTACAGAAACACACAGTCACTGGATGATGTCATCAGTGATGTCATCAGTGATGTCATTTGAGATGTCATCAGTGATGTCATCAGTGATGTCACTGACCATGTCATGAATGATGTAATATGTGACATCATCAGCAGTGGATTGCGGGTGCGCGATATATAGTTAGTGCAACTAACTATATATGGAATTTCAATGGTTTTGTGTGAGTAAAATAAGGTTTTGTAAATGCTAATTCCTAACTATATATGGTCTATAACCTATGGTTTTTTCAGTGAATTTTCAAGGTTTTGTAAATGCTAATTCCTAACTATATATGGTCTATAACCTATGGTTTTTTCAGTGAATTTCAATGGTTTTTTAATAGCAAATATCAAAAGCTCCGCGAACCGGGCAGCTTTCCGTTAGCTCAATTTGGTGCCGCGACTCGGTCCGCAAACCGGTAAACGTTCCGTTTGCGCAACTGCTGCGTTAGAAAACAACATCGTGACGCGTCGCGGAAGCGCGACAAATCACGTTGGCGCGTAATGCGTCTTATGACGCGCCGCGTTAGCGCACCCGGAAGTGCTCCGGTACGCGAACTGAGACGCGAAGCGCAGCTCCCTGAAAGCGATCCGGGGCGCGTCACGAAAGCGCGACGTATCGCGTTGCCGCGTAATGCGTCTTATGACGCGCCGCGTTAGCGCACCCGGAAGTGCTCCGGAGCTTGAACCAGAAGCGATCCGGGGCGCGTTCCGCAGCGTGTAACATAAGCGTAACAGGTCATGTGACTTGTTAATAAAACTTTTCATTGGTTCATTTCACTTTTGGTTTCCTAATGATGTAAGGCTAGGTCAGGTGACCTAAAAATAACACTTTTCATTGGTTTAGAACTATTTTTTTTCCAAAATGATGAAAGCCCCCACCTTTTTTCTCACTCTGACTTTCAACTTTGTGAAAGGAAGACCTATTTTGCTCAGTGGAAAATGGCTTCACTAGTAGCTGCAGCTGGTGGACCCCCACCACCACCACCACCTCCTCATAGGAAGAGAGGACCACCTCCACAGTTCCTTGCCAACACAGAGGAGGAAGAGGATCAAGAAGAGGAAGAGGAAACAAAGGCACCACATTTTTTTATCTCATCATAAAAATAGTTTCATTTGGCAGTTTTTTTCTTTTCCTGAAGGACAGAAAAAAGTTAATGCTCGGTATGTGACGTGCCTCATATGCAAAGAGGACTTATCTAGAGGCACAGATAAGAAGTATAGTTACGGCAACTATACTATGCACCATCACATGCAGAGGTGGCATCCTCTAAATTACAGCCGGGCAGAGATGCGTGACCTCCAGGACAACCCACCAACTCCTGTGGCCAGGAGATCGGCACAGGTATCTCTGTCGGGGCCAGAGGCACGGGAAACAGTGCCAAACATTCAGGAAAACTTTGTCCACATGAAAATAGTCTGTATATATTGCGGTACCTTACTCTCATGTGGCAATATGAGTGTTAATTTAATAAACAGAGCATTTGAAAACCACAAGTGCTCTAAACGCCCCAAAAAATAAAAAAAATGTTTGCTCCTGTTGAGCCCTTTCCAATGCCTGTTTTTTGTTGTTTCCCCCCAAAAAAACCAAAAAAAACATAAAATTGTTCAAAAAATACAAAAAAAACAAAAAATGTTCAGAAAAATAAAAAAAATATAAAACAACAAAAACATTTAAAAAAAAGTTATTTTCAGAACTACCTCCCCTTTATAAAAAAATTGCTAGAATGTTTAGCACTCTGGCAACCTCTATTTCTTTTGGTTCGCTTCCCCGTTCGCTCCCCGGTACGCGAACCGGGAGCGAACCAAAAAAAAAAAAAAAAGAAGAGTAAGTGTAAGGGAAGTAAACAGAGAGTAATGTTAAAAGAAAGACAGCTATAGGGAGTAAACCAGAGATACTGTTTAATAGATTTATTTACCGAAGAAAAGATGGAAGAGGGTATAATTGTGAAAAACAAAATAGATAAGGAAGTGAAAGAAAAAAAGGACAGTAGAAGAATAACAAAGAAGAGTTTCTTAAAGAATATGAGTGAAAGTTCAAAATAAGATTAAAACATGTGGAATAACAGAGAGAAAAAACAGAAAGCAGAAAAGAAGAAGTAACAGAAAAAGAATAATTGAAACAGCAAAGAAATCTAAATAACATAGGGGCATATTATCAACATAGGCAATAAAAGTTTTGCAGCTTTTATCGGCAGAAATGTGTCGCTAAAGCTGCTTTTGCGGCAGAAAGCTGCCGCTAAAACCGCTTTTGCAGCAGTTTTCTGCCGATAAAAACAGCAATAATTTTATTGTCTGTGTTCATAATATGCCCCTTAGTGTGCTTCAACTACACAGAGAAAGCATAATGAACAAGTAGTGAAACAGTGATCAGTCAGAGACACTAAGAGTAATAGAGACGGAGTGAGTGAACAAGAGTGAGGAACTATGAGAAGAGAAAGACTGAGAAAAGGAGTGGAAGGAGTAGAGTAAGTAAGTAATAGAGAAAGGAATGAGGGAAGTAGCAAAGGCAGGAAAGTGAGGGTTAAAGAAATGAAGCAGTGGAACTAATAGTAGTTAAATGAGATAGAAATGAAACGAAAAGAGTACAAAACATTTACCTTATAATTGTCGTTAACTTAGTCACTTGTTATTTTTATACTTTCAATCTGTGAAAGAGATAACAAACATTTGAAAAATATTAAAACATATATTTAAAAATTAGAAAAGACAAGGGAAAAGATTGAAGGACAAACAGTTTTTCAACAACTTTGACACTTACAGAAGCTTCTGCTTCTCCAGGCCCCCTACACAGTCCTAAAGATATACATTTTAAACTAACAGTATCTTGATGCAGATGAAGTAAGGCCTATCTTGAAACATGGTGCATCTTTTGCACTGCTGTTGTCTCACAAAAGTGACGCAATGGCAGCGCAAAAGAGGTGCACAATCATCATAAAACTGTTCCTAACATTTTAAATGATTGTTTCAGGATGGCAATAAGGTGTGTCCTATCCAGACGTTTGTTTCAGGTGAGGCCTACTCAGGGTTGCAGATCAAATTTAGGCTTGTTCAAGAGTACAGAGGAGATAATACATGTGCAGGCCAACCAATAAAGTTCAGACTTCCTCTGTTTCCCTGGACAGGCCTAAACTTCATCTGCACAATGTGATTCGTAATGTTAGGAAACACAGGTAATGTATTTCAAAAACGTGCACTTTCTTTTGCTCATTTCACAATCACATCACTTGTGTTTCCTTTGGTTAGGTATCTCATTGTGCAGATGTAGTCCAGCATATGAAAGAGTACGCACTGCATGCAATAACTTTGACACTTACTGAAGCCTCAGCTTCTCCATACCCCCTACACAGTCCTAATTATATACATTTTAAACTGACGGTATCTTGCTGGAAATGAACTGAGGCCTATCTTGCAACATGGTGCATCTTTTACACAAAAGTGACGGAACAGCGGCGTAAAAGAGGCACACAGCCTTTATAAAACTGCCCTTAACATTTTAAATAATTGTTTCTAGATGCTGATAAGGTGTAACCTATCCACAGATTTGTTTCAGGTAAGTCCTACTCAGGGTTGCAGATGAAATTTAGGCTTGTTGAAGAGTATAGAGGAGATAATACATGTGCAGGCCTACTAACGAAGTGAGTCATGTCCACTGCACTCTTGAACAAATGTCAGACCTCCTCTGTCTCCTGGAACAGGCCTAAACCTCATCTACACAATGTGATGTGTAATGTTGGGAAACACAGGTAATATAATTGAAAAACGTGCAATTTTTTTTGCTCATTCCACAATCACATCACCTGTGTTTCCTTTGCTTAGGTATCTCATTGTGGAAATGTAGTCTATCATATGAAAGACTACGTAGAATGTGAGCACTGTATGCAACAACTTTGACACTTACAGAAGCCTCACCTTCTCCATGCCTCCTACACAGTTCTAAATGTACATCATAAATACAAACAGTACAGAATTAATTATCAAGTTAAATGTTTTTTTTTTGCTGTTCTCAGAATGTATCAAAGTTCACTAAAACAGTGACTTGAAGGTATTCATCATATAACAGCGGGGAAAAAAAAACACAATCAAAATGATTGTGTTTAAAAAACCCATATAACATAACCAATCAGAAATCAGAACTCCTCAAAAGTAACTCACTTTCCATGACGTCGAAGGATGTCCTATGAACAGCTTACACTCGGTTGTGCTGTTTTTATTTTCAGCCCGCCACTTTCTGAAAGAAAACCTCCATCGTTTTGAAAAATATGTTACATACAATAAATGACTTCTCGCTCTCTACCACACGTTTCCACAAGGCCAAATCATGTAAGAGCCATTTATAACTCTTGGAATTCTTCTAAGCAAATCCCGTCATTTTCTATTTCCGCAACTTTCAGAAAGAAAACGTTCAAGATCACTTTCACAATCCTGGACTAGTAATATCTTACCCTTCTTGCTCACTCATGTTCTACATTTCCTATGACACTGATACTGCTTACTATGAAGCAGACTTACACTACCTCTATGACTACTACAATTATTTAATTCTCTACATCACTTTTAATCACAAAGCAATATAAAACAGTAGATAAAACTGTATCAACCCCTAGAATCATTATACGCCAGTTACCTACCCTAAATTCTCTTTTCTGAAAACAGAAAGTAAGAATATTTTTAAGTAAAAAGGCAGCATTGTATCGTAGTCAAATGGCAATAATTTCCGAAACAGCAATTTTTTTTACATTTTCAATAAGCTGTGTGATAAGCGGATCTTGTCAAATGACCATCATGCCATATAATAGCTGGAGTTACAAATGTTCTTCCTAAAATCAACGACTGTGTAGCCACAACATTTGTAATTGAAGTTGAAGACTTACTTTCATCAGGTTTATATGGTTGGATTTTTAAAATGACATTATAATCAAAAGTTTGGACAAATAATCTAGACAGCATTGCAGACTTACATTCCCTACATTCCCTCTACTCCATGTCTTGATTGGCTGCTTGAATTAGCTTATAAAAAGAAACAGTTTTTCTGAACTCATTCAAAGTGCAGTTATTTTTCCATGACATCAAGTGTTATGGTAAGAACACCGTTTGCTTTGGGAAATACTCTGTTGTCCTTCAACTAATCTCTGCCCAACACCTTCTATAAGAAAATCTTCTTTTTTTCCAGGAACTATTTAAAACTCAAAAATAACTTTTGACTCTGTACTACACTTATCCTCAAGGCCAAATCGTGTAGGAGCCATTAGAACCTCTTGAAATTCCTCAGAGCAAATCCCGAGATTCCTTCTCTAAAATTTTGGTTTTAAAAACACCAGGTAAGAATTTTTAAGGTCAAAAGGTAATTTTTTTTTTTAAATTAAAACAGAATCGTTGCAGAATGACCAGCCATTTCTAGACTTTAAATAAGCTGTGTAATGTCCTGATGTTATTGAAGGACCATCATGATATATAATTGCTGCAGTTACAAAAGTCCTTCCTGATATTGACAACTGCGAAGCAACAACATTTTTAATTAAAGTTGTCAATTTTGTTCCATCAGGCCTACATCGTTGGAACATTAAAATGACATACTGGCCATATGTTCGTATAAATAATGTTGACATCATTTCAGATTTACATTGGCTACACTCCATGTTGTGATCAGCTGCTTTTACTAGCTTATTAAAGGAGACTGATTTACTGTCTGGCAAAGTTAAATATATAAATCTTTCTGAGTCTACACTAGTAGTACTTGATACCCTACAGTTCTCGCAGTCATGCTGCCATTGATAAGAAAGCCCAAACAGGTGATCTACATCTACACCTACAGCATGCAATACATCAAGCATATACATTAAAAACTCCTGACAATCTTGCTGAATATTTTGAGAGAATTGTGTTTGACCTGAACATCTGTCTAACAGATTTCGAATTTCAGACACACTTTCTATTTTTGTTCTATCAGTGCTACATTTCTCTAACACAGAATTTAACAAACTGCAAAATCTTTGATCAGAATTGACCACAATCTCTTCTTTTACATTTTCTAGAGAAAACAAAACATTAACCACTACATTAGCATAGCAGTTGACACCAGAACTGTTTTCACATTGAAAACCAACAACATCTTCAACAGAATCCTTTTTGTTTCTGCTTATAATTTCAGGTTCATCGACTTTTCGTCTTTTTGCTACAACCTCCCTAGTATTGGTCACATTTCTTCATTTCCGGCCTACCACACGTTTCTCAAACAAAGGATATTGAGGCAAATGTGGCGCATACTTTCTTCTTAACCTATTGTATTCCTTAACACAATCTAGATCCGCACAAATGTTTGTGACATCACACTCAATCAAGTACAATCCCGATAAAGTTCTAACTCGTGACAATGCCACATATGCCATACCCTCCTTGAACACAGAACTGCCAATATTCACCAATGCACTGTCTACACTTAAACCTTGCGATTTATGGATTGTCACCGCATATGCCAAGCAAACAGGAAACTGCTTACGGCGAACATATAAGTCTTTTACAAGCAAAAATCTAGCAGAACAACGACCAATTAGCTGTACTTCCTCAATGCCATCAAATTTAATTTTTAAAAATTCAATTCCATCTCTATTTCTGTATTTCACAAAATCAACAACATTACCCATTGATCCATTTACCAGACCTCTTTCAACATGTAAATTCCTTCTTAAAATTATATGGCAGTTTAAGCACACATTCAGAGTCTTTTCAAAACCTGCAGTTTTAGATATAGTCTTCTCTAATGAATCCAATTTTGTTTTCAAATTCTCAGACAAAATAATTGTTGATCCCATATGCTCTACTCTGTCAATAGCTTCCAGTTTCACAATCTCTTGGTTTTCTAAATGCAACATTTTGTTGTTGAAGATGGCACATTCTGCAAGAGTTGGCATCAAACATATTCCAGATTTCTTCTCAGTAATTTTCTGAAAAATATTCTCAGGCACAACATCTTGTTCTGGATATAAATTTGACAGTAATCGTGCATGTAAAGCTTCTTTCCCATGCTCGGTCACTTTTCCAATTCTAACATCTTGTAGAATATTCTTGTAATCTTCATCCTTCGCCTGACGCATATTTTCATGCAGTTCAGCATATTTGAAGTTTAACCATGTATTGACGTTGCCAATGCTCCCTAGGCACTTCCTGGTATCTTCATGCGTGAGCATTTTGAACACAGGTTGTCCTTTCACTGGTGTCAGCTGCAGAAGATCTCCTAAAACAATGATGTGTTTGCCACCAAATAGCACATCATACTCTGTTTTGAGAACTTCTTGCATTCTCAAATGCACAAAGGCAAGCATGACATTGGAAACCATGCTTACTTCGTCAATGATAAGAAGTTTCATTTTCCTCAAGACTCTTGAAACTTCACAACAAGCATCTCCAGATAACTTGTGGTATTGTAATTTGTTGTCATGCTCCACTGGCAGCATCAGTAGACGATGCAAAGTAATACCTTTAATGTTATGTGCTGCCAGTCCAGTTGGAGCGGTGACAACACAAGACAGCGATGACTCAGTCCTTTCCTGCAAATAACATGAAATTGCTTTAATGAGGAAACTTTTTCCAGTTCCCGCTTCTCCACTCACGTACAGTCGAACTGGCTTCAACGACGTACATGAGCACTCTTTCTTCTCATGACTTAATCCATGATCAATTTGCTTGGTAACTTCGTCATATATTTTCCTCTGCTCAACGTTGAGTTGTCTTTCCAAGTCTTCTAAGTTAACCGCATCCTCCTGAGCATGTGCCATAGCTCTTTCCACTTCATTCATGGCAGTGGCAGCTTCATTTTCGATAACAGGTCCTCCTAGTGGATCCTGACTCAATGAAACAGAACTCTGACTGTCCTGAGAACTGTCTCTGGCAATCTCGGCTGCAATCGTTGCTTCCTGCTCGATTTCCGCATTCAACATTTCTAGATATTTGGGAAAAGCAGGACATTCTATGGTCTCCTTGCCGGCAGTGAAAGAGTCTTTGTAACAGAGGAAATCTCCAAGCAGTTCCTCTTCTGCACGCCAAGGCTTGAAAAGTTGCAAAAGTGCTAAATAGAAAAACTCCTTTTTTTCAGGAGATTCGCCACTCAATTTTCGATGGTTTACCAAGTGGCATTTTCTTTGCTTGACCAGACATCCCTCACTTCCAATTACAGCATACACTCCTTTCTCAATATCTTCTTTGATGTTCCTCTTGAATATGTAATTTTGTAGAACCTCATACAGACAAACATTCTCGAGCTGACTGCTTCGATTTGGATAATATGTATCCAACATGTTGGTCTTCAAAATATCGGTACTGTTTGGCTCCTTTTCCGCCAAATGCTCAATTTCCCGCACAGGTTTCAGAACTCGATTACGCGTTGCAGCAAGACCAAGACTCGCCCAAACGATACTCCTGGATTTGGCATAGAGACTTGCTGAAGACATCCGGTCAGAACATTCGTAAGCTCCGATTTCTCGATGTGACAACATCTTCAGACTGAAACTGTACAACTTTCTACTGAGGCTCTTTTCATGGGAAATGTCCTCCCACATATCCTTCAATTCTGTCTTTTATTTTTTGGTGATGTAAGATGTCACATACCGAGCCACAGCCATACAGTTATCAGCCACAAACTGTATATCCATGTTAGCATTCCACATGGACAAAATCACTGGGTTGTAGTCGTTGATGTACTTGGACTCTTCGTTCCTCTTCAAATTGTATGTGTTTTTAGGTGATTTCTTCATCACATTATGTCGCAGCGAAGACATCAAACTGTTTACTCTTCCTTTAGAAATCACCGGTCGTGGAAAGCCGAAACGACATTTGGTGTAGAACTTGTCCTTGTTTCTGAATTTACGACGACAGTACTCTCCACAACGATGGCTTTGGAAACGTAGAACTTTTTCTCTTAGGCTTTTCTTCTCCTTTGCGTTTGGAACAGCACACGTAGAATACTGTTGTATGAAACTCATCACTAAGTCTTCTGGATCCGTTCCAGATTTAGGTGCATCCTTGATCCACAGCAGCATATGTATATGAGGAGCACCTCTTGCTTGGTACTCCTTTCTCCAGAAGAAATCCTACACCTCTCCAAGAGGTGGATTGCTCTTGTTCATGATGAAAGACATCATAGCTTCAAATCTATGATTGAAGTACCTGCATACATTGACTGGATCCAAAGAGCACAGTTCTCTGGGTGTCTTGAATTCGATGTTTTCAATGTTTCCATTTGCCTCTCGTAGAAATTCAAGTAAGTCTTCCCAGCCATACTCGGCACAGCTCAGAGTGAGGAACCATGTGGGAGTTCCTAAGTTCCTCAGCATACATTTTAAATCACCATGACGACGGTACCAGTACTCATTAGTACCACGCTGACACGCCATGAGATTAATCAGGTGACAATCCAAAATACTGTCTTGGACATTGACTTTATCCATAAAGTCACTTGCTGAGATGTTTTGCATGTGTATACCACTTTTCAAGATGTGGTTCACTGCATATGACAGTCCAGACAGATCGCTTTCAAACAGGAGATGAAACAAATAGGGAATGCATTGTCGAAACCTAGCATCTTCTGCATACAATCGTAAAGTCCGGTATTCAGAAGCAGGAATTTGATGAGGTCGCTCATCATATCTTCCTCCCTGACTTGTTGGAAATAGCTGTGGGAAACACCGAGCTTCCAAACTTTCCTCCCAAACACTAATGGGACTCCCTTTGGCTTGTTTCATTTGAAACAACTCAATAGCATTCCCCATGACTTCCTTGGAATGCAAAGGATGAACACTATAATGTTCATATATTTCTTCACTTTTAAAGGGTTCTACTTTCTCAATTTGACCAGCACACAAATCGCTATCCTCTTCCTCACTTACTTCCTCTTCTGCAACATATACATTCTTATAGTACTTATTATTATTTTTCAAATACAATGTTGCCTTTTTGACTTTCCTAACATCCACTAAATCTTGCCATATTTTCTTATTCTTTGTTGGAACCCCATTAACTAAGATAACCAGAGGTTCCTCTTCCACTTTTTCTACTCCAATTGTATTAATGTTTTTCTTCAAATCTAGAGGCAAATAAACAACTCTTCCCTTTAATCCTCTCTGTAAATCTGATGGAGGCAATTTCCCTGTCTTTGGCTCCATTCTTACAATAGCCTGAAAGGGATGGATACTTTGAATCAAAATAGATTCATAAGTATTTAAATCCTTCAATTCAGAAGGAATCTCAACCAATTCCAGATTATTATGAACCGCTCTAGCAGGCATCTGGTTTTGATTTAATTTGTTACAACAATAAGTACACACACGTTGATCCGATCCCAAATCAAAACAATTTTCTACCATCAAGTATGTTGCGAAATCCTTCCATTTACTATTATTTTCCCTTTCACTTTTTGCATATAAATCCACTAACTTAGTCTGATTCTTATAATAAGTGCGTCGACAACACACACAAGTGAAATTAGGCCTCTCACTTGATTTAACCTGAAACGTGGCAATTTCCTTCTGAAAATTATCTGTACTGGAAACCTGTACACTGTCTTCCACATTACCCTCTTCTTCTGGGTCAATTTCAACATTCTCCTCTTTACTTCCAAAGTAACAAAACTCAATTTCTTCACAAATATTCTTCACATCTATTTCAGAACCATGCAAAAGAGCAGCGCATAATTGTTTAAGCATAATTGCTGGACTCTTAGCATAATACAACATTCTAACTAATTTCCTCACTTTATTATGATGCACTGCTAGCATCCTGAAATGATAAAAAACACTCTGGCATACTCTCCTGGAAAGACAAGCCAGTGAATGACCATGCAAACCTGTCACTTCTCTCACTCTGCAAGGATCTAATTCTTGCAACAACATCATTTTCTGCTTCAAACTTTTCTTATTAAATGTCCGTACAAAATCACAAAGCAAATTGATGGAATCCTGTCGTACACTGCAAATACTACTACACTTCCAGGTGTACACAGGACCCTTAGGACGTCTTCCTAAAACCTCATTACCTAACACCTCTTCTGTCTCTGTTGTCACAAGTTTTTCTTTTTCAACTGGACAACCATCTTTCACCTCATAAGCTCGACCACTGGTGTCAACTGCATGCACCAAATCATTATCCTGGAAATAACTCTCCTCATTGAAAAATGCCTCACAACTTGAACTATGCATCCATTCTCCGGAAAAAACTTCACAAAAATTACTACGATTAACTATTCTCTTCCATCTACTATTTCTTTTGAAATCATAAATTGCCTTGTTTAGCTTCCTAATTCTATTGATTATCAAAATAAATAACTTTCGCTTTATTTCAAATGCCTGATCAATAACTTTCTCAACTTTTTTTTTTCTCTTATAAAAAACCACTTTCTGTTGACCTTTCTTAATATTTTTTAACAAATTGCCAATTATCCTGTTTCGGAACATTCGTCTACGAATGTCCCTAAACTGTTGTTTCCTTCTACTATCATGCACAGAGTTATCTCTTGCTCTAGCAGTAACATTTTTGATTGGCCTTTCCTTTCCGTTTAAATTGCTTCTCTTTTTCTGGACTAAAACATTTTCTGTACTACTACTTTTTTTTCTACAAATGTTTCTTATGAATGTTTTCGTGGTCTTACCCGGTGCTTTCTTGGTGACTTGACAAGTTTTTTTTGTAGAGGACTGCTGCATTATTTCATGGACCTGCTGTCTTTGACGTTTTGCAGCCTTTCTAATTCTATCCTTGGTTGGCATTCTCAAATTTTGAAATGATCTGCAGTTGAATCTGTGGTAAAATATAATAAAAAATGTTATTAACCACTATTACCAAACAGTAAATCAATAACAGTCTTCAAAAACTTAACACACTACTTGACATTTTTACATAGAATATTTTTTAGTGCTTTGGCAAATTTAGAATACACAAATAGCAGAAAAGAAATGGAATTCTTCTTCATTTTACCTGTGCTGTTTTATATGTGAATCTGATCTAATTTTATGAGCATATTTTAATATTTTATTGAAGACACTACACATAACCTGTTTTTGAAGGTGTGTTTAATTTTAAATGAAACGGTTTACATTTTTACTTTTCATTTATTATAAATTTTAAAAATAAATGTTTATAGTTCCATAGGCTCAAGCACGTCAGCTTCCCACCCTATGTCATACAATTCTGACAAATCGGCATCCTCATCATGTTCTTCATCATCCTCAGGATTTAAATCATCCAAGGGATCTACTTCCACTGACGTTTCAATTACAAGTTCAATGATAAGGTCAAAATCAACTGATTGCTGATTGTCACTCATGGTTGATGTTGTCGTTATCTTTAAAGAAAGAGAACAACAATGAGATGTTGCAGAGTAAGAGACAAATCTCAGAGATTATAATAGTAAAATTGTTTAACAAGAGTAACATTTTGCAGCTATTATTTAGCCATGTCCAGCGATGCTGAGGAGGTGAGGCCTATGTCCAAGTTTTCAGTGAACAGGACTCATCTCTTCTTAACCTTGGATAAGCCTCACCGACTCTGTGTCCCCTGCTCATACTTAAATGTACAGGGGCAGATTTATGCTAAGTGGCGCATCCCCACGGATGCACCAGTTAATGTGCACCGCTGCTCTGCCACCCCTAGTGTGCCGCATTTACAATGTGGAGCACCATTGAGCAAAAACAGCACAGATGCGTCACGCATCTGTGCCGCAAAAGCAGCACATTGCAGGAATCACGTCATAAGCGCGACATGTCTACTGCAATGCACAGGAGGAACCCTCACATTGCATGGTGCATCACTTCTTATGCCTGTTTCAAACAGGCGTAAGGATTTGATTCAGCAATGCTATAAAGCTGACTCAGTGAAATCTTCTAAATTTCACTGTGTTAGTTTTACAGGGCCTTCATGCAAATTAATGCATACCTTGCAATAAAACACCTATATGAAAACTGACGCAGGTTTCATGTGGCACAGGACTTTACAGCATGACACATCTGCCTAGATGCATCAAGTTGTAAATATGTCGCCACATAGCAAATCTTTTGCACCGCTGCTGCGTCACAAAAGTGACGCACAGTGACGCAAAAGAGACATACACCTATCATAAATCTGACCCTAACATTTTAAATGATTGATTCAAGATTACGATAAAGTGTGGCCTATCCAGAGGTTTGTTTGAGGTGAGGCCTACTCAGGGTTGCAGATGAAATTTACGCTTGTTAAAGAGTACAGAGGAGATAATACATGTGAAGGCCTACCAATGAAGTAAGTCATATCCACTTCACTCTTGAACAAAGGCCAGACCTCTTCTGTGTCTGTGGACAGACCTAAGCCTCATCTGCACAATGTCATTCGTAAACTTAGGAAACACAGGTGATGTAATTGAAAAATGTGGAGTTTCTTTTCCTCATTTCACAATCACATCACCTGTGTTTCCTTTGCTTAGGTATCTCATAGTGCAGATGGACTCTAGCATATCAAAGAGTACACAGAAGTTGAGCACTGTATACAACAATTTTGACATTTACAGAAGATTCAGCTTCTTATCTTGTTGGAGATGAAAGAAGGCCTGTCTTGCAACATGGTGCATGTTTTGCATCACTGCTGCATCGGTTTCATGTGGCACGGGACTTTACAGCATGACACATCTGCCTAGATGCATCAATTTTTAAATATGTCGCCACATAGCAAATCTTTTGCACCGCCGCTGCGTCACAAAAGTGACGCACAGCGGCGCAAAAGAGGCACACACCTATCATAAATCTGTCCCTAACATGTTAAATGATTGATTCAGGATGACGATAAGGTGTGGTCTATCCAGATGTTTGTTTAAGGTGACGCCTACTCAGGGTTGCAGATTAAATTTACGCTTGTTGAAGAGTATAGAGGAGATAATACATGTGAAGACATACCAATGAAGTAAGTCATGTCCACTTCACTCTTGAACAAAGGCCAGACCTCTTCTGTGTCCGTGGACAGACCTAAACCTCATCTGCACAATGTCATTCGTAAACTTAGGAAACACAGGTGATGTAATTGAAAAATGTGGAGTTTCTTTTCCTCATTTCACAATCACATCACCTGTGTTTCCTTTGCTTAGGTATCTCATAGTGCAGATGGACTCTAGCATATCAAAGAGTACACAGAAGTTGAGCACTGTATACAACAATTTTGACATTTACAGAAGATTCAGCTTCTTATCTTGTTGGAGATGAAATAAGGCCTGTCTTGCAACATGGTGCATGTTTTGCATCACTGCTGCATCGGTTTCATGTGGCACGGGACTTTACAGCATGACACATCTGCCTAGATGCATCAATTTTTAAATATGTCGCCACATAGAAAATCTTTTGCACCGCCGCTGCGTCACAAAAGTGACGCACAGCGGCGCAAAAGAGGCACACACCTATCATAAATCTGTCCCTAACATGTTAAATGATTGATTCAGGATGACGATAAGGTGTGGCCTATCCAGAGGTTTGTTTAAGGTGAGGCCTACTCAGGGTTGCAGATTAAATTTACGCTTGTTGAAGAGTATAGAGGAGATAATACATGTGAAGACCTACCAATGAAGTAAGTCATGTCCACTTCACTCTTGAACAAAGGCCAGACCTCTTCTGTGTCCGTGGACAGACCTAAACCTCATCTGCACAATGTCATTCGTAAACTTAGGAAACACAGGTGATGTAATTGAAAAATGTGGAGTTTCTTTTCCTCATTTCACAATCACATCACCTGTGTTTCCTTTGCTTAGGTATCTCATAGTGCAGATGGACTCTAGCATATCAAAGAGTACACAGAAGTTGAGCACTGTATACAACAATTTTGACATTTACAGAAGATTCAGCTTCTTATCTTGTTGGAGATGAAATGAGGCCTGTCTTACAACATGGTGCATGTTTTGCATCACTGCTGCATCGGTTTCATGTGGCACGGGACTTTACAGCATGACACATCTGCCTAGATGCATCAAGTTGTAAATATGTCGCCACATAGCAAATCTTTTGCACCGCCGCAGCGTCACAAAAGTGACGCACAGCGGCGCAAAAGAGGCACACACCTATCATAAATCTGTCCCTAACATGTTAAATGATTGATTCAGGATGACGATAAGGTGTGGCCTATCCAGAGGTTTGTTTAAGGTGAGGCCTACTCAGGGTTGCAGATTAAATTTACGCTTGTTGAAGAGTATACAGGAGATAATACATGTGAAGACCTACCAATGAAGTAAGTCATGTCCACTTCACTCTTGAACAAAGGCCAGACCTCTTCTGTGTCCGTGGACAGACCTAAACCTCATCTGCACAATGTCATTCGTAAACTTAGGAAAAACAGGTGATGTAATTGAAAAATGTGGAGTTTCTTTTCCTCATTTCACAATCACATCACCTGTGTTTCCTTTGCTTAGGTATCTCATAGTGCAGATGGACTCTAGCATATCAAAGAGTACACAGAAGTTGAGCACTGTATACAACAATTTTGACATTTACAGAAGATTCAGCTTCTTATCTTGTTGGAGATGAAATGAGGCCTGTCTTGCAACATGGTGCATGTTTTGCATCACTGCTGCATCGGTTTCATGTGGCACGGGACTTTACAGCATGACACATCTGCCTAGATGCATCAAGTTGTAAATATGTCGCCACATAGCAAATCTTTTGCACCGCCGCTGCGTCACAAAGGTGACGCACAGTGATGCAAAAGAGGCATACATGGCTATGTAAGTTAAATAATCAAAATCTAAATTTGCCAAGCACACATGGGTGTGTATTTACAAGGACCTTCCACCATGAGGAAATGTCTTTAATTAAAATGGGAGAAATAACATCAAAGGGACTCAAATGCCTTTTAAATATGCCCCAAGCAACCTCTAGCAGTACATATCAAGTAAACTAATTGATTTCAAAAATCGTTTTTAAACACATCATCTAAATCAATGATATACCTACATTCAAGGGGAAATGACTTAAAATGGCCTAAGACACATGAAAGCGTTTTTTTAAGGCCCTTGCACCATTTCTGGGTCACTTTTAACATGGCTATGTTAGTCAAAGAATTAAAATCTAAATTTGCCAAGCACAGATGGGGGCGTATTTACAAGGACCTTGCACCACGGGGAAAGGTCTTTAATTAAAATGAGAAAAATAACATCAGAGAGACTCAAATGCCTTTTAAATATACCCCAAGCAACCTATGAAACTCTAGCACTACATATCAAGTAAACTAATTGATTTCAAAAATCGTTTTTAAACACATCATCTAAATCAATTATATACCTACATTCAAGGGGAAATGACTTAAAATGGCCTAAGACACATGAAAGCGTTTTTTTAAGGCCCTTGCACCATTTCTGGGTCACTTTTAACATGGCTATGTTAGTCAAAGAATTAAAATCTAAATTTGCCAAGCACAGATGGGGGCATATTTACAAGGACCTTGCTCCACGGGGAAAGGTCTTAAATTAAAATGGGAAAAATAACATCAGAGAGACTCAAATGCCTTATAAATATGCCCCAAGCAACCTATGAAGCTCTAGCAGTACATATCAAGAAACCTAATATTTTTCAAAAAACGATTTTAAACACATCATCTAAATCAATTATATACCTACATTCAAGGGGAAATGACTTAAAATGGCCTAAGACACATGAAAGCGTTTTTTTAAGGCCCTTGCACCATTTTTGGGTCACTTTTAACATGGCTATGTTAGTCAAAGAATTAAAATCTAAATTTGCCAAGCACAGATGGGGGCATATTTACAAGGACCTTGCTCCACGGGGAAAGGTCTTAAATTAAAATGGGAAAAATAACATCAGAGAGACTCAAATGCCTTATAAATATGCCCCAAGCAACCTATGAAGCTCTAGCAGTACATATCAAGAAACCTAATATTTTTCAAAAAACGATTTTAAACACATCATATAACTATATTATATACCTACATTCATCGGGAAATGACTTACAATGCCCTAAGACACATGAAAGCGTTTTTTTAAGGGTCACTTTTAACATGGCTATGTAACTCAAAGAAACAAAATCTATTTGTAAAACACTTGACACAAAGCAACATTTTAAATACAGAACTTTCTTCATAATTTTCTCCCTAAAGCATACTATTGTCTATCTAAATTAAATGAATCTTTTCTCACCTTAGCAAATACTTTATGAGTTTCAAAACAGTCTCAGAAACACACCAATTTGTCTTTAGCAGAGCAAAAGGTATGCACTCCAGAGTCTGCAGCTATGAAAAGCACAGAAATGCTCTAACTCATCACACATATCTCTCATGTCACCCAATCAAAACTCTTCCCTCACTTTTTTCAAATCAACACCCTTTCCCCCTCTGCCCTCTCTGCCTTTTTTGCATAGCAACCACCTCCTGAAAGACCTCTGATGTTTGCAAGTTCACACAACAATGTTTCAATTGAACTCTGAACTCTCAGTGCACCTGCATATCCAGTGCAATCTTTCATTAAATGATTTTTTCTTGACCATTCAAATTACATCTTTCAAAGAACTCATCCATGTACCCTAACTTTCTGTTTTCAGCAATCAAAATCCACCAATCACTGCTACTGCTTCCTTAACACAGAAACTCCACAGTTTTTTTCATTTTAAACTCTTATTTTTCCAACTGCCATTTCATTGCCACACTTCATCTCACAGCAGCAGAACCTTCTCTCACCATGTTTTCTGTCTGGATTGTTGGACATAGTTACATCTACTGGGCTCAGAGGTATGCTGAGAACAGAAATTTACCTAACCTCAATTTACAAGATGTGGAAATTAAGTGGTTTGGCCACAGAGGATTAAAATGTCACCAATTGATACCATTGGTGAAAACCTTTATGCATTTGCCTAAACCTGACCTGTTAATTTTGCACTGTGGAGGTAATGACTTGGGCACTTTGACTGGTGTAGGTCTGGAAATGCTTTTAAAGGACACCTTTGAGCAATTGATGGCACTTTTTCCTCAAACTGCCTTGGTATATTCAAATATATGCCAAAGACAGAAATGGAGGTGGTCGAACCAATTTTGTCCACAAATTGAGAAATCGAGGAAGCATGTAAACAAATCTGTTTCAGCTTACATGAGAGACCATGGAATGGGCTCCATGTACAACAATAACTTGCGTTACTACATGCAAGATATCTACAGAGGAGATGGAGTTCACTTCTCAGATGAAGGGAACAGAGTTTTCATTCTGAATTTAAAACTGTGCATTGGTACCTACTTATAAGTACCTAAATGTACCATAAACCCAAAAGCTCTTCTCAGAGCTACCCTACATCTGATCACTCACAATTATTATTTTACTCTAACTTTTTTCACTAATTTTCAACAAAGTACGCTCCCCGGAGCGCTACCCGGTACGCGAACCGGAAGCTAACCGCGCGAATTTTTTTTTTAAAATGTTTTTTTTTTCTCGCACATATGGGCCTCCTCAGCCATCCTCAGAAAACCTAGGGGGTCAAAATACGTCTACCGTGTCCCTTTCTACCCATTCTGAACATTATTTGCCCTCCATCTTGTATCTGAATTCGACCGAAACACAAAATAGTGGACTCCCTGAACGCTGCAGGTTCGCGTACCGGGGCGCTCCCCGGGAAGCGCTCCATCAAAAAAGGTGGGAAAGTAATTTACAGAAGAAACATTGGAGACACTTTCACCAAATATAGATTTGCTCATACTACATACCAATCCCTACCATTTTCACAACTTTGGTTGGAATTCCATTTAGCCATTTAGCCTGTAGACCTCTCTAAATACCCTGAGGTAAATTACTTCACAAAACACATCTGAAGTGTTGGAATTGACAACCAATGAAAATGTTACTTTCTTTTCCATTTTTTTTACCTGACATTTGATTGGTTATGTTCCTGAATATAAAGGAAGAGAAGGAAACACAGCCATTTTGACTACTACTTCCTGGTATACATTTCAATAGGATTTTCACTAATAACTTCAACTTCTTTGTAAAGGTAAGTTGTTATTTTAAAAACTGAAGTATATTGTGCACTTTAAGTTAATATGGTAAACTTTTTTTGATAGTTATATACTATCCCTCTGTAGTAGTTATAGATTTAGATAGACTTCTCTGTTATAGTTATGGATGGAGTTAGGCTTGTCTTTTATAATTATGAATTTACTTACGTTAAATCACATACACTTTTTTATATTCCTACTTCCACTCTGATACTATACACTGCCCAAAGATAAATTCACTGTTAAAAACTGTCTATCTAAAATTAATCCCAACAGTGCCCTATCTCTACTAATATATATTTTTTTTATGCAAATTTCAGGCAAAATGGAAGGCGAACAGAAAGTGTCATTTGAAATTGTCCTTGCAGAGACCAACCAAGAAATCATTGATCCAAATGATATTGAATTTATGGATGAAACTTGGGACCAAGAACTAATGCAATGTGTGCAATCAGTAGATGTCCTCCTTGAAAATGAGGACATTTTACACACTCAAACATTACAAGCTATGATCAATGAAAATAACGACATTTCAGACAGTGAAATGGTAGACATTTTATTAAATTTTGAATCACAATAATAAATAATTATTTAAAAAATAAATAAATAAAAAAAATCAACAAAACAAACAATCAATTAACATAAAATATTTGAAAAGTCGATCATTATTTTTTCCTTATAGTACGCTCCCCGGGCCGCTTCCCGGTTCGCGAACCGGGCGCTCCCCACGCAAAAAAAACAAAAAAAAATGTATTTCTTTTTTTGCCCCGCGGGGCCCTTTTAAGGCCTCCACATCAAACCTAGGGGGTCAGGGAGGATCTACTATGCCCCCTTATGGTCATTTCCCCCTTTGTTTTGGCCTCCTCTTGTCTCTCGATCCTACCGAGAGACAAGATGGCGGCCGCTCCGGACTGTTTAGAATGTTGACAGACACCAGAGAGCCAATCAGCTTCGCTTCGCGAAGTTCCGTTACGCATCAAGTACGCGAACCGGGGCGCTGCCCGGAGCGCTGTTACAGATATATATATTTTTTTGAACCTTAATTTCTCAAAATTCACTGGAGCACATATGTTGAGACCTAGCAAAGGCACATCGGGCTAACAGTCCCTACAATTTTGCCAAGTTTCGTGCAAATCCATTCAGCCGTTCGGGCTAAAAGTGAGGCCAACCGCCCTATGGAAATTAACATGGGAAAAACGCGTTTTGGGACCCCCCTTTTTTCTCGGCCCCCCCTTGACGAACCCCCCCCCCCCCGAATTTTCAGTGGCTGCTCAGAAACAAAATGTTCCATTTTCCTGAAAATTTCAGCCAATTCCGTCCACAAACGCCAAGGTTATTAGACATAGAATTTTCAAAAATCCCATAGGAAAAAAATCCTAACTATATATACCTACTGGCGACCGCCAGTAGGTAATATATATATATATTCACTGAAAAAACCATAGGTTATAGACCATATATAGTTAGGAATTAGCATTTACAAAACCTTGAAAATTCACTGAAAAAACCATAGGTTATAGACCATATATAGTTAGGAATTAGCATTTACAAAACCTTGAAAATTCACTGAAAAAACCATAGGTTATAGACCATATATAGTTAGGAATTAGCATTTAAAAAACCTTTTTTTACTCACACAAAACCATTGAAATTCCATATATAGTTAGTAGTACTAACTATATATCGCGCACCCGCAATCCACTGCTGATCATGTCACATATTACATCATTCATGACATGGTCAGTGACATCACTGATGACATCACTGATGACATCTCAAATGACATCACTGATGACATCACTGATGACATCTCAAATGACATCACTGATGACATCACTGATGACAACATCCAGTGACTGTGTATTTCTGTAAAGTTAAAATATGTCTTACATATTGAAGAATGAGTGGATGTAGAAGTGTCTGGATGAAGGATTTAGTAGGTGCATGACTGACTGTATGATTGAGTGGTTAAATGTGTCTCACTGAGTGCATGGGTTAGTGACTGAACTGTGTTAATTTGTGCATCATTATGTTTGTTGTACTGTAAACTGCTGCATGTGTTGATCAGTAGCTATATGAGTAAGTATATGGGTTATTGATTGGTTGCTCAAGTATTTGTATGGGAGACTGAGTGTGTGTGTGGGTGGCTGGGAAGTGTATGACTCTGTGCATAGATGTGTGAGCAGTTGATTCACTAGATGTATGGGTTCAAAAGTGCACGTGGAAACAGCTGTATGGGTGGTTGACTGTTTGCATCAGTGTATTGGTGAGTGAATGGATATCTCAGTGCTACATGTCAAAGTAAGTACATATGTAAAACACAGTACATGTGAGAGTTGGCATATATAAATAACTGTGCATAAGAGCCAGTGAATGTGTGAGTGGCTGTATGGATGATTGTGAACTTGTATCAGGGATTGTAAAAGAGAGTAAATATGTGTTAGTATATGTTTGAATAAGTAAGGTGTGTATAACTGTATAGTTGAGGAAATGGAAGTGTGATTGATTCTTTGCATGACTGACTAGGTGTATAAGTAACTCCATGGATGAGTGACAGTCTGTGAGTGTCTGTTTACACTGAGTGTATCTAAGGTTATATTAGAGTCTGAAGAGGTTCATCGTATTATCACATGAATGATGTCATCAGTGATGTGATCAGTAATGTCAAATGAGATGTCATCAGTGATGTCATCAGTGATGTCATTTGAGATGTCATCAGTGATGTCATCAGTGATGTCATTTGAGATGTCATCAGTGATGTCATCAGTGATGTCACTGACCATGTCATGAATGATGTAATATGTGACATGATCAGCAGTGGATTGCGGGTGCGCGATATATAGTTAGTACTACTAACTATATATGGAATTTCAATGGTTTTGTGTGAGTAAAAAAAGGTTTTTTAAATGCTAATTCCTTACTATATATGGTCTATAACCTATGGTTTTTTCAGTGAATTTTCAAGGTTTTGTAAATGCTAATTCCTAACTATATATGGTCTATAACCTATGGTTTTTTCAGTGAATTTCAATGGTTTTTTAATAGCAAATATCATAAGCTGTCGAATGTCAAGTACGTGGTAAGAAAAAACATTTTCGTGTTTATGCACACTGATCTGCTTTGAATGCTGCCCCCCCCCTCATTTCTATTAGGAGTACTCTCTCTTTGCAGATAGTGAAGGGTAGTTAACGCAGGCCTTTGCCCCCGTTGTAATCCGTCGTGCCTGCTTCTCTCTCCATTTGATTGATTGTTATCCAAGCATTTACTATTTTAGAATTGGTTCTCTTTGGTTCATTCTCTATTTACAAACAAGCACAGAGTCGCAATACTCTGTTTAGTCTTTGCAGATAGCGAAAAATCGTGTAAAAAAACAAAAGGAATCGAGCAAAATCAGTAGGCCACTAATGGGATCTCTTTTTGACCTCGCTAAAATAGAAACATTAGGAACAACCCCTCATGAGAAATACGAAACTAGTGAGATGAACTGAACTCCACACCATGATGTATGCAAGACAGCTCGGCTCCGCCACCCACCCCGCCCAAAATAACGATAAACTCTATGCAAATATTACAAATATATACAACACACCAGTAAAGTAACAGGGTAAAACATTTTAATAAATAACTATTTACATAACTATTTTATACTTTTTGTTGCCCGATCCGGCTAGCTCAATCGATCGAGCATGAAACTCATGCACTCTGATGGTTCAAAGTTTTGAGGAGTGCTTGTAACACTGTCTGAAGCCTATTTGCACTTGCTTCAGCTTCACTATTCTTAATGTAAGTGGGGGCTGTTTGAGGACGTGACTGCATTTGAAAACAATGTGATGCGGTGCCTCCCTGAACCGCTTGACGGAGGCCCCCGAGGGACGGTGTCATGGCGCGGACTAGGAGGGGGCACTTGGCTCCGGCCCCCTCCCCAAGTCGTGTTGCCCTGGTGTGGCCTGAGATCGCCCCCGACATAGGTGGCCGGCTCCCGGGGTCAAGCGGAACTTTTTGCCTTTTGGTGACTCTTCCATTCTTCACCTTGTCCCACAATCCGTTTCACCTAAAGACACGCTGTAGTGGGGCGCCCCTTTTCCGTTTCAGTTGCCATTCAGCCCGCTTTTGCTACACTGTGCCTCTTCCGCTATTCAGCTGTTTACCGCCCGCTCTTTCGACTACAGCGTCTCGCTCACCATGTACTTGAGTTGCTCCCGCTCTTGCGGTGCAGCGATAGGCGGCTGCCACAGGACTCTCAAAATGGCGGCCGGCTCTTCAGATTTGGGCGTGGTCCACTAAAATGGGCCTGCGACACCTTGCAACTCGGACGCTTGTCTGCTAGAGCTTGGGCTCCATTTTCGAAAGCGTCCCCTCAGCCTTGAAGATTCTACAAAAGTCTTGGGGGCCCCCGACTCCCGCAGGCTTCTGGTGGGGAGCGCCTAGCATGATTGCTCGTGGAATGGCCACGACGGAGCTACGAGATGGTGGTGCTCTCATGCTGACGCCAGCTTCAGTCTGAAACATCCAGAAACACTGTAGACTACCAATTCGATCAGTTCCGGTAGCGCCCCAACGTGACCCGGTAGAGAAGAACTTGCCCTCCCCTCTTTGACTGATGGTTCTTGTTGCCTGTCCCTTCTGTTGTCATTTAACAGAACTATTTAGCCTGCTGAAAGGGGTTGTGTTCCGACCGCTGGTTGGTGGAGACATTTTGACTATATTCTGGACCTGCGTTGTCGCGTAATGCGTCATATGACGCGCCGCGTTAGCGCACCCGGAAGTGCTCCGGTGCGCGAAGCGCAGCTTCCCGGAAGCGATCCGGGGCGCGGCGCGCAGCGCGTAACGTAAGCATAACAGGTCATGTGACTTGTTAATAAAACTTTTCATTGGTTCATTTTACTTTTCTTATTCTAATGATGAAAGGCTTGGTCATATGACCTAAAAATTACGCTTTTTATTACTTTCGAACATTATTTTTTCTTAAACATATGTTATAATGTTCCAGGCTAATGTACTTTCCCGGAAAATTTACAACTGTCCTGCAAGTAAAATATATTCCTTTTTCGAGAAAAAGGGCGTTTCTTCGTCCCATTACGGAGCCGTTGAGCAAAAGAGGCTCGGCCTGCTGTCTTAGTCGCCGATACGCCTGAATATCAGATTCTTATCGATCACTTTATGTTGCAGGAGTAGAAAACACAACAGCCCTTGACCATTTATCTTTACTGCGTTCCTGCGTATTATACCTTTTACCCTTCATGTAATTGGACTGCTTTATTTCACTTGCCTTTTACTGATTCTAAAACAGTGACTATTATTAAAAACTTTACCAATGTAAAAACTACTACCATGTTTTCTTTTAAAAACCTTTATTGTGAAAACTTCAGTATACAAATACGGGCCTATAACCACGTGGGCCGGCCACGGAGCAAACTGTAATCGTATATGATGAGTAGACATTTACACTGTAGAGGAACGTAACGGGCGGGCCATTAGGTTGCAAGAACTAAGGTGTCTAACAGTTGCGGAATCGGTGGACGTACATTTAATAATTAAAATACGACAGAGCCAGTTACAATAAAATTATCTAGATATACATTTGCGGGCAAGTACCATGGGTGACGTTAATTCGAACTTTCAATAGTACAGTAATCAATAACACATCAGAACTTAATATCAATAGGGATGTCGAAATATTCAATCAATTCTCGTCCCCGCCCGCCATGTGCTTCAAAACTGCATACGTATCTCGTGATTTCAAGGTTCTGCAACCAGTACACAACAAGGAGTTACGAGTCCCATTTATTCCGGCGCCATTTTGGGCGAGGACGGGCAGGTCCAGGATATAGTCAAAATGTCTCTACCAACCATCGACTATGATGATGTTCATATGCTGTATTTATTAGAGTAACACTCATCTGTCCACATGAAATTAATTTGCAACAATCTAAACATGTCATTTTAATCTTTCCAAAGTTCTTCTGAATATTTGGGACCGTTTCCCTTGCCTCTGATGCTGTCAGTGCCACTTCTTTGGTGAATGTACTGGCAGGTCGGGGGTTCTCCTCCTAATCTCTCTTTTATGCAGCACTATAATTAATCGGTGCCACCTCTCCATATGACGATGCATGGTATAGTTACCATAACTATATTTTTTTTCGGTTCCTCTGGAGAGTACATCGTGGCAGATGAGGCAGGTAACGTACCGGGCATTTACCTTTTTTGCATGTAGAGGAAAGGAAAAAAAATTCGAGCGTCCGAGATCTAAGGTGTCCCAGGGCCATTTTAGTGGACCAGGCCCAAATCCAAAGAACAGGCCGCCATTTTGAGAGTCCTGTTACAGCCGCCTGTCGCTGTAGCATCAAGAGCGGCCGAAACTCAGCTGAATGGCAACTGAAACGGTAAAGGGGCGCCCCACTACAGCAGACGAGCCTCCACCTGGGAAGGCCCGTTCACGCCGCCCCCCCCCCCCTTCGGGCACCCCACGCCGTTATTCGGAGCAGGATTGTAGGATGGCCACACCAGTGCGGCAACTTGCTAGACACCACCTCGGTGCCAACCGAATCTCAGCGCCTTGTGGTGTCTTCTAGTCAGAAAATATTGTTGTGCTGCCTTCGACCTATTCGCCACAAGTGCGCACGCAACTCAGCTGCATAGCGAGTGAAACACCAAGGGACGCCCCACTGCAGCCGAGGAACCTTCATCTTGGGGGCGACGCACAGCATCACATAGATTTCCAATGCAGTCAGATCCTCAAACAACCCCCACTGACTGACGCGAACTCACAGGCCAACGGAGCGCCCCACGCCGACTTTCGGCACAGCATTGTAGGATGACCACACCAGTGCGGCAACTTGCTAGATACCACCTCGTTGCCATCCGGATCTTGGCGCGTTGCGCTGCCTTTGGCCCTATTCGCACATCGGTCCGCTACTGACGCCATCTCACAGGCCAACGGTGCGCCCCACGCCGACTTTCAGCATTGTAGGATGGCCACACCAGTGCGGCAACTTGCTAGACACCACCTCGGTGCCATCCGGATCTTGGCACGTTGTGCTGCCTTCGGCCTATTCGCACATCGGTCCGCTACTGACGCCACCTCACGTGCCAACGGATTTTCTACGCTTTTTATACCCTATGCCGCATAACAGGTCATGTGACTTGTTTATAAAACTTTTCATTGGATCATTTTACTTTTGGTTTCCTAATGATGGAAGGCTTGATCATATGACCTAAAAACAACACTTTTCATTGGATGAAAACTTTTTTTTTTTTCCACCTTGTTTCTGGATGTTTCAGACTGAAGCTGGCGTCAGCATGAGAGCACCACCATCTCGTGGCTCCGTCGTGATCATTCCGCGAGCAATCATGGCAGCCGCTCCCCACCGGAAGCCTGCAGGAGTCGGGGGCCCCCAAGACTTTTGTAGAATCCTCAAGGCTGAGGGGACGCTTTCGAGAATGGGGTCCAAGACCTAGCAGACAAGCGTCCGATTTCCAAGGTGTCCCAGGGCCATTTCAGTGGACCAGGCCCAAAAAGGAAAGAGCCTGCCGCCATTTTGAGAGTCCTGTGGCAGCCGCCTATCGCTGCACCGCAAGAGTGGGCGCAACTCAGCTGAATGGCGGATTTTGACACAGTGTACCAAAAGCGGGCGGAATGGCAACTGAAACGGTAAAGGGGCGCCCCACTACAGCAGACGAGCCTCCACCTGGGGAGGCCCGTTCACGCCGCCTCACCCCCCCCCCCCAGGGCGCCCCACGCCATTATTCGGAGCAGCATTGTGGGATAACAAAACCAGTGCGGCAACTTACTTGACATCACCTGGGTGCCATCCACATCTCAGTGCGTTCTGCTGCCTTGGGACTATTCGCACAACAGACCGCTACTGACGAGCCACCCCCCGGGACGCCACACGCCGTTATTCGGAGCAGCACTGTAGGATTCCCAAAACCAGTGCGGCACCCAGGCAACATCACCTGGGTGCCGTCCAGAACTCAGGACGTTGTGCTGCCTTGGGACTATTCGCACAACCGACCGCTACTGACCATTGTTCCTTTTTTCCTAAAAATATTTAAATGTTTTTACTGTTTTTGTTGCGTTGTTTATATTTATAAGTTATTAAAGTTTTATAATCCTACTACTTTGTTGGAGTGCTATATATTTTTAATGTGACACATAATTGTAAAAACTTTGATGTACAAAGAGGCATCCCTGGAATCTTCCGCTTCAGGCTCGGTCCCCTCCCCAATCAAAATACAGGATGGTTTTCAGATAGTAGGAACGCGTGTGGTGTAACGGATCTCATCGGGTGGGGGCCTTGATCTACTGTAACTCCTTTGAAGAGGGGTGATTCTTTACAGCTGGGGCCATAAAGTACATCTGCAGGGCTACCTGATAGCCTGGGACCGGCCTGGACAATCGGACACAGAGGAAGAGGAGTGTCAGAGGGTGCGGTAGTGAATAGGGCGAAAGGGAGGTGTCGGGCGGGCACAGAGTGTGATTCTCAGGGAAGAACTTCGCAGATGGGGGGAGGTTTATTGCCCATGCATAAGACAGAGAGCGGGGGTGACCAGTGCTTGGGGGAGATGCTTGCGAGGGTGGGGAGCCATGCTAAGGATCGACAGCGTGCAGAGAGTGGGTCTGGTCAAGGCATCTAAAATGGCTGCCGTGCACGACAAAAGTGTGGCATTTGAAAAAAGGCAAGATGGCGCAGACAATTTTTTTCAACACTTCCTGATTTCCTTCGAATCGAACGTTAACAGACGTTATCTCTCCCACACTACCGGTCCCCCTGGGCTTAAACGCCGAGATGGTAGGGACTGCATCCCGTGGAGATAGGCCGAGACGTCACTCAGCAGAAAAAAAAGTTAAAAAAAAGTCTATAAGCATACAATAAGTTAAAAGTCAATCATTCTTGTTTCCTTGTAGTACGCTCCCCAGTCCGCTTCCCGTTACGCTAACCGGGCGCACCCCACCAAAAAAAAACGATTATTTTTTTTTTTTTTTTGCCCCGCGGAGCCCTTTTAAAGCCTCCACATCAAACCTATGGGGTCAGGGAGGATCTACTATGCCCCCTTATGGTCATTTGCCCCTTCGCTTTGGCCTCCTCTTGTCTCTCGATCCTACCGAGAGACAAGATGGCGGCCGCTCCGTACTGTTTGGAATGTTTACAGACACCGGAGAGCCAATCAGCTTCGCTTCGCAAAGCTCCGTAACACGAAAAGTACGCGAAACGGAGCGCTACTCGGGACGCTGTCACAGATATATATCTTTTTTTGAACGTTAATTTCTCAAAATCCACTGCAGCACATATACTGAGACCCAGCAAAGGCACATCGGGCTACCGGTCCCTACAATTTTGCCAAGTTTCATGCAAATCCATTCACCCGTTCGATTTTCTTTTTTTTTTTTTTTTTGCCCCGCGGGGCCCTTTTAAAACCTCCACATCAAACCTAGGGGGTCAGGGAGGATCTACTATGCCCCCTTATGGTCATTTGCCCCTTCGCTTTGGCCTCCTCTTGTCTCTCGATCCTACCGAGAGACAAGATGGCGGCCGCTACGGACTGTTTGGAATGTTTACAGACGTGAGAGAACCAATCAGCTTCGCTTCGCAAAGCTCCGTAACGCGAAAAGTACGCGAAGCGGAGCGCTGCCCGGTGCGCTGTTACAGATATATATCTTTTTTTGAACGTTAATTTCTCAAAATCCACTGGAGCACATATATTGAGACCTAGCAAAGGCACATCGGGCTATCAGTCCCTACAATTTTGCCAAGTTTCGTGCAAATCCATTCAGCCGTTCGGGCTAAAAGTGAGGCCAACCGCCCTATGGAAATTAACATGGGAAAAACGCGTTTTGGGACCCCCCTTTTTTCTCGGCCCCCCCTTGACGAAACCCCCCCCAAATTTTCAGGGGCTGCTCAGAAACAAAATGTTCCATTTTCCTGAAAATGTCAGCCAATTCCGTCCACAAACGCCAAAGTTATTAGACATAGAATTTTCAAAAATCCCATAGAGAAAAAATCCTAACTATATATACCTACTGGCGACCGCCAGTAGGTAATATATATATATATATATATATATATATATATATATATATATTTTTTTTTTTTACCCCAATTACCTCCTCTTTTCAGAAGTAAGCCAGGACGCCCGGAGTTTGTTTGCAGAATTTATTCAGCAGAGTGAAAAAGTGCGACGCGTTTCGCCGATAAGGCTTGCTCACGCGGGTGAGTGGCAGTCCCCGGGGTCCGCATATATTTTTTGCAAATGCCCCCGGGACCTGGCCCACCCGGGGGCCGCAATTAAATTAACGACAAGTACCTACTGGTGACCACCAGTAGGTAATATATATATATATAAATATATATATATATATATATATATATATATATATTTTTTTTTTACCCCAATTACCGCGTGAGCAAGCCTTATCGGCGAAACGCGTCGCACTTTTTCACTCTGCTGAATAAATTCTGCAAACAAACTCCGGGCGTCCTGGCTTACTTCTGAAAAGAGGAGGTAATTGGGGTAAAAAATTTAAGGCCTGTCGGTGGTCTATCCGGGACCGTTCCGCGACAGCCCAAGGTGCGCAAACCGGCATTGGAGGAGAAAATATATATATATATATATATATATATATATATATATATATATACACATACATGTGTAAATATTACCTACTGGCGGTATTTATAGTTAGGAACTACTTTCCATAGGAAATCCACAACATTCTATTTGGAATAACTTTGGCGCCGGTGGATGAATCTTTTTGAATTTCTCCAAGAAAATGGCCTGCTCGGTTTTGCTCCTTCCCTGAAAGTTTGGTGGTGTTTCGTCAAGTGAGGGCGGAGAAAACAGGGGGGTCCCAAAACGTGTTTTCCCCATGCAATTTTCCATAGGGACCTTTAGCCAGGCTACAGCCCGAACGGCTGAACGGAATTACACCACATTTTTTTCGTTTCGCAGATTGTGCTTTTTGTTAAATGGTGTAAATCCGCTCAGTAGTTTCCGAGAAAATTACAAGTCAAATCATAGCGATATCTAGAGACAGAGTTCTACACGTGTACGGAGATCCATTCAATTACTACCGTGAACTGCATATTGATTGGATGTCAACTGTCTGTAAACACTCGAAACCAGGAAGTGTTGGCGGCCATCTTGTGCATCGGTAGAACCGAGTCATAAGAAAACAGTGAAACAAAGTTGAGAAATAAGGGAAGGGGGCAGGCTAGAAACATTCTGACCTTCTAGGCTTGCTCAGGGGGTCGCACATGGATGTTTAGGCTCTTTTTTCTTTTTTTAAAGAAAAATCCCGGCGTACGCGTATGGAAATCTTTACAATTACGAGCACGAGCTGCATGCTGATTGGCTGTCAACTGTCTGTCAGCACTCCAAACCAGAAAGTGTTGGCAGCCATCTTGTTCGTCGCTAGAACCGAGTCACAAGAAAACAGTCAAAAAAAGTTGAGAAATAAGGAAAGGGGGCAGGGTAGAAACATTCTGACCCTATAGGCTTGCTCAGGGGGTCGTACATGGATGTTTAGGCTATATATATATATTTTTTTTTTTTAAAGAAAGCGTACGCGTATGGAAATCTGTACAATTACGAGCTGCATGCTCATTGGCTGTCAGCTGTCTGTCAGCACTCCAAACCAGGAAGTGTTGGCAGCCATCTTGTTCTTCGCTAGAACCGAGTCAAAAGAAAAAAGTAAAAAAAAGTTGAGAAATAAGGAAAGGGGGCAGGGTAGAAACATTCTGACCCTATAGGCTTGCTCAGGGGGTCGTACATGGATGTTTAGGCTATATATATAAATATATATATATATTTTTTTTTAAAGAAAAATCGCGGCGTATGGAAATCTGTACAATTACGAGCACGAGCTGCATGCTGATTGGCTGTCAACTGTCTGTCAGCACCCCAAACCAGGAAGTGTTGGCAGCCATTGTTTATTTTGAACTATGCGGGGGGCTTACGGCTCTCCTACATTCTTCGTGGACCGCCACCTTCCTGGGGCAGTAATATTTAAAATAGGGGGGTCCGTGATGGCACGGATTTCCCAGCTCAGGGACTTCCACTTCTCGGGACTTTTTAATGTTGGGAGGGGGTCGCGCGGCTTTCTTACTGGAACCCTTGATGGCCCTGGGGACCATCATTTCCCACTCTTGCAGTGTCTCGGGCTGCTTATCTCCAGGACACTGCTGTTTGCTATGGTAGGGCGGGAGCGCCGTGGCTCCCACTTTAGCACATCAAACCGGTTTATTATTTGAAAGAGAGAGCAAGTTAATCTGCTGTCTCTTTCAAGTAGGAAAGCAGATTGCTTTTCGTTAGAGAGAGCAGCATGTAAGCTGCTCTCTCTGAGAAAACAATGCCGGCTCTCGAAGGATGCGGGGAGCTGGCTGGGATCGTGGGGGCATTGACGTTCTCCCCATGGTCCCCAATGTTATTTTTTGAGTCCCGGGGGATTGGGTCCCTTTGCAGCTCCTTAAACATTCGTACATATAACTTCTGCAAAATCTTTTTATGTGTTGGGGAAGAGAGTATTACTCCAGTGAAATTGTCATCCATGTATCTTTTTACTTTTTCTTTTTTTGAATTCCGCTTTATTTGCAGTATGTTTCTACCTTTCTTCACAATGAGTTCCACAGCGTAGCATCCGTTGCAGTGTTCTTAGCCTTTTTGATCTTTTGGTGACTTATCAGTTTGTGTTCAAGATTCGGTGACCTATTTGTGTTGCTTTCCTTTGTGTATCTTTCATGCAGCCTTTTTTTGTGTATGTTCTTTTGTATCTAACTTTATTTATTGAGTGCTTCATCCAGTGTTCTAAATATAGGAGTACATCTGTAGACATGTAGTTTACTTCTTTCCTTTGCCTCCCTCAACCCTAATTGAGAATGTAATGGGGTGAGTCAAACTAAGGCAGTGCTGTTGTCATTGTTTTAAGTTTGCAAAACAGTAGGTAGTATAAATAAATAAATAAAGCACTTGACACAATGCAGAGTGACACTGTATTTATTGTATTTAATTTTAGAATATTTTGAAAATAATATACAATCATGTAGAAAATGTTGATGCTTTAATAGTAAGATATATTTTTAAGATATTTCATATGATCACCACATATGCTGGTATTACAGTGAAGATAAAATTAAGGGTTTATGTTTTTGTACAAGGACCTACAACATAAGAAATTCAGTATGGAAAATCAATAAAACTATTTGGAAGGTGGTTTCGAAATTAGTAACAGTGTCGTAGAAGAGCTTTTTATAAGTAGGGAGAATGTAGAGGAAGATATAAATGCTGTAGATATCAGCTGTGATTTCGTAGACTAAACTTTAGATGCTGATTTTGTGGAAGCATTAGATGACATCCAGTATGATGATATGAGTTTTGAAATTGATCATGAGAAATATGAAAAACATGATGAAATTATTTTAGAAGCTCTATTCAGTTATGAGAGGTTATATTCTTCAGTCTTTAAACTACTTTATTTGATTAATAAAAATCATAATAGTACAAATACAAAACACGAGACAATTCAATACATATAGGCGATAAAAAAACTGTAGATCATTAGTACACAGATATATATATAAATGATTTAAAACTAGAAAGATATATCAATTAAAAGAAATTCATGGTATTTAAAAATTTAGGAGGAATACACAGTTCAATCATCAGTGGGAATCTTTGTTTCCTAAGGCGAACAGCAGCAATAAGAAAACGAGCAATGTTAAAAATGTTCCAGGTATTGTCTAACAATTGAAGGTACATTAGTGCTGGTCTAACCTGAAGAAAGCCCTTGCCCCTCAAAAGTGAAATTAAAGTCTTCTTCCTAATTTCAGTATAAAAATCAGAGAACATTATAAAGTGGATAGTGTTTTGATTTGAGAAACTATCACAGTTGTGTTGTGTTTGGCTGAGGTAGTAGCTATAATAAAAAGGCTTTATAAAGGGCATTGACTTTGAATCAAAATATGAAATTCAGGAATAATTAATAACTCTAGTCAAAAAAGGCAGCAAGTAGGTGTGTATATTTGTGGATAATGTGTTGATTGAGTGGAAGATGCAAAAGGTGAAAATTAAGAAAGGCAGCAGACGTTGAAACTATGCACTGCCTTGTAAAAGAAGTGGGTGTTTTGTTTTTCATGCCATTATAGACTGTGAGTCGTATTCCGTAGTGGGACCCTGAGAAACTGTCAGTACATCTAAGGAGGGAAGCAACTGTTTAAATTACATACACTGTGCGGTAGAAAGGGCGCAATAAAGGACGTAAGTGTGCAAATTATGCACTGTCTTTCATCAGTAGTAGTTACCAAGAAGGCTCAATAAAGGGTCTGCACTTTGAATTTGTATTACAAAAAGAATTGATAACCACAGCCAAGAAAGGCAGCCATTGTGCAAATTTTGGACTGCTTTCGGCCGGGGGTGTAGCTACAACAAAAAGGCTCGATAAAGGGCCTTGACTTTGAATCAGAATATGAAATTAAAGAAGAATTGATAACCTCAGCTAAGAAAGGCAGCAAGTCTGTAAATTTCTCCGTGCTTTTGGCCGGGGTAGTTGTTACAACAAAAAGGCTCGATAAAGGGCTTGCACTTTGAATACGGATATGATATAGAACAATAGTTAATAACCACAGCCAAGAAAGGCAGCAAGTAGGTGTGTGTATGTTTAGATGATGTGTTGATTGGTTGGAAGATGAATAATGTAAAAAGTAAGAAAGGCTGCCAGTGTGGAAATTACCTACTGTCTTTAGGTGAGGTAGTAGGTACAACAAAAAGGCTTGGTAAAGGGCCTTGACTTTGAATCAGAATATGAAATTAAAGAACAATTGATTACCCCTGGGAAGAAAGGCAGCAAGTGCAACATTTTCAACTGACTTCTGCCGGGGTAGTATGTACATGAAAAAGGCTTGCTAAAGGGTCTTGACTTTGAATCAGAATATGAAATTGAAGAGTAATTGATAACTTCAGCCAAGAAAGGCAGCAAGTAAGTGTGTGTATGTGTGGATGATGTGTTTATTGAATGGAAGATGAATAAGGTAAAAAGTAAGGACGGGTGCAGACGTGCAAAGTAACCACTTTCTTATCAGGGAAGTAGATCATTGGATTCCCAGCTCATTACACAGACTGTGCGTTGGAAGAAAGGATGCAAGTGTGGAAATTACCCACTGCTATTCACGGGAAGTAGTTATCAAGAAGGCTGAATAAAGGGCCTGTACTTTGAATTTGTATTATAAGAAGAATAATTGATAACCGCAGTCAAGAAAGGCAGCAAGTGTGCATCTAAAGCAACAAAGTTCTGTGGAGTGTGTGATGATGTGTGGTCCAAGCAGGACGCATTGGTAGCAAAATCTTTAAAATCAAGTTTTCTAATACATATTGGTTGTCCATTCACAGAAGTAAGTTGAAGTATATCTTCAAAAAGTATGATGTATTTTTGTCTAAATAAGTCATCTCATTCAATACGGTCACATGGTGATAATTTGTGGTGCACTGAGTTAGTAATACCTTTGGCGCTGAGCTTGAATGTATCCTGTGAGGATGTGTGGTCGGGGGGGAGGTACAGTAATTGAAGTAATGTCTTTTGTTGATTGAATTCTGCATCAATTCCATTTAAAAGGGACAGTATGTCTCACTGTGACATAAAAGTGTTCACTCTTGTTTGTGATTTTTTATGGTGCGCTGAGTAAGTAGTATCTTTGGCGGTGAGCTTGTATGTTCCCTGTGCAGTGTAGATTGAAGGTAGTTGTTAACAGACATAGACAAATGGTTTTTGTCACTTATTTAAACAAAATGTGAAACACATATAGTAGAATTTTCTCTGCATTAAATAAATGAAGGCTGAATTTCCTAGTGTTCAAAGTTTAAGAAAATGTGAGGATATTGTTCAATTGTCTGTGTTTTAAGTAAATTAGGATTGTATTGAATGTTTTCTGTAGTGCTGGCACTCTTGGTATCTAGTTGTGAAGTCTACTGAGTGCAGAATTGATTGAAGGCACTTCTCAGCACACATAGTGAAGAGAAATTTACATGGAAAACTGAATTGAAGTTGTGAACCCTGCTGTCTGTAATGTAGATCGAAGCTACTAATCGATAGAAACATTGATGAATGGTATTTTGTACAGTTAACAGAATCTTAGGACAGAGTAGAATTGTATCTGCGTTAAGGAAAACAATGTTGAATGTAATGCTGTCCTTAATGTAGAAAGAAAGCTGAATTTAAGTTGTGAACCCAGCTGTCCGCAGTGTAGATGGAAGGTAGTTGTTGACAGAAAGATCGGTCAATGCAAGTTGTGAACCAGCTGTCCGCAGTGTAGATTGAAGGCAGTTGTTGACACAAAGATCGATGAATGCTATTTTGTCACTGTTAAGAGAATCTGAGGACACAGTACAATTGTCTCTGCCTTAAGGAAAGCAAGGCTGATTGCAATGCTGTCCTTAATGTAGAAGGAAAGCTGAATTGAAGTTGTGAATACAGCTGTCCCCAGTGTAGATTGAACGCAGTTGTTGACACAAAGATCGATGAATTCTATTTTATCTTAGTTAACAGAGTCTGAGGACACAGTATAATTGTCTCTGCGTTAAGGAAAGCAAGGCTGATTATTATGCTGTTCTTAATCTAGAAGGAAAGCTGATTTGAAGTTGTGAAGTGAGCTGTCTTCAATGTAGATTGAGGGCCGTTGTTGTTGACACAAAGATTGATGAATGCTATTTTGTGAAAGTTTTTTTTTTTTTAAAACACTTTATTCGTGACTGTCGCAGGATGTTACACAGTTTTTTACATTTCCTCAGCATACCATACATCAGTCTTTTCCATTTTTTTACCAGTAATTTTTGGCATCATATCCTTACAATCATGAGGTATTATTCTTATCCATTCTCGGATATGTCTTAGTAATGACCTGTAAACATCATGAACATGACTTACATAAGTGCTAACCCCCAACTGCCCCCCCTACCCACCCGCCCACCTCCCGTCTCCTGGTCGTTCTCTCTTGGACAGGCCACATTCCGGTCCAAGGTGTCTCTAGCTAACTGGAAACTGTTAAAGGCTCCAGACCCGGTCTATCCCTTGTGAGTGGCCATGGTGCTTGCGAGCTCCGGCCGCCCCCTTCTATGTGCATGTGGTCACCCCACAGGGTCTCCCGAACTGGCCAGGTCTATTTCTTCCAGTTCGATCATCATTACATCCCAGTCCTGTGCTATAGGGTATTTGCGAAGGCCCTTGTCCTCTTCCTCCCGCAGCGCCGCGGATTCGGCTTTGCCCCATTTCAGCAAGTCAGTTCGCCACATGTCTACCTGCGGGGCCCTGGGCGATTTCCACCTCATAGTGAGTACCCTGATTGCCAATACTAGTACCAGGTCCGTAAATTTCTGGTGTGCTTTGCCTGTTTTGGGTCGTTTCCTGTTCCCTATCAGGCAGGGTAATGCCCCCTCAGGGATCCGGAGCGTTGTTATGGAGTGTAGCGTGTGTTTGATCGTCCCCCAGTAAGTATGTAACTTCGGGCATGTCCATAGCATGTGAAGGATATGTGCCTCATCTTGTTGACATCTCGGGCAACAGTGTGCACCGGTAGGGAACATCCTATGAAGTCTCTGGGGCGTAAGGTAAGCTCTATGGAGAATCATGGCCTGTATGAACTGAAACTTAACATTTCTAGATACCCTTCTATGATGTCCTAGAATTATTTTCCACTCCCCGTCCGTTATGTCTTCTCCCGAGTCCTCAGTCCAAGTCTCCCTAAGTGTGGTGACCGGCGACGACACATGTTCTCTGATACTGACATACAGCCATTTCACCAGGTGTCCCCCCGTGCCCATATAATGTAGGAGGTGCACTAGTTCGTGTTGTTCTGGTTTTGTACGTTGTGGAGCCCAAGTTCGTCGCACGAAGTGCGTCACCGAGGCATGTAACAGGTATAAGCGCGAGGGCGCCCCCGTGGCTTGCACAAATGAGACGTGATCTAGCATGGTGTCGTCCCCAAACAGATCTCCCACCCTGTCCACCCCGGCGTCCGTCCAGGGACGTAGTCTGCGCTGTGTCAGGGTCCCCTGTGGTGTCGGGAGCCCCAGTAGGGGTATATTGTCTGCGTATGGAGAGGTCCCACCCGTATATGACAGTGCCTTCCTCCAGCAGGTCAGAGCCACATGCAGGAGGGGATGACAGTCTCTGGGGATCCTAGCGTTGGGCAAGAGGAGGGAGTGTAGTTCCCCACGTGCTAATTTGTCCGTCGTGTAAGCGATCTCATGTAGATCTCTGCCTGCCACCCATCGGGTCAGCCATTGGAGCTGGCTGGCATAGTAGTAACTCCGTAGGTCCGGCACGCCCAATCCTCCCCGTCTGGTGTTCAGTTGTAGCTTTTTAAGGCTGATTCGTCTTCTCCCCGAACCCCATACAAGATTGATCAGTAGTGTATTTAGTGTGGTGAAAATGTGTCGCGGGAGCAGGACCGGCAGGTTTACAAAATAATACAGTATGCGGGGGAGCAGGACCATCTTCGAGACCGCCACTCGTCCCATTACCGATAGGGGTAGGGACGATGCTATTTTGTGAAAGTTAACAGTATCTGAGGATGCAGTATAATTGTGTCTGTCTTAACGAAAGTAAAGCTCAATACAATGGTGTTCCTAATGTAGAAGGAAAGCTGAATTGAAGTTGTGAACTGAGCTGTCCGTAGTGTAGATTGAAAGCTCTAGTGAGCAGTTATAGATGAATACTATTTGTGACATTCTTTGACAAAATCGGAAGACATAAAATCCATTAGTCTCAACCTTAAATAAAGCGAGGCTGAATTCAATGTTTTCTGTAGTAGTGGAGCTCTTGCTATGAAGTTTTAATTTTTACTGACCGCAGAATATATTGAAGGTTGTTGTAAGGACAGATATTGAAGATAATTTGAGTTCTAAAGCTGAGTTGAAGTTGTGAACCCTTCTGTCCTCAGTGTAGATTGAAGGCAGTTGTTGACACAAAGGTCGATGAATGCCATTTAGTCACAGATAATAGAATCTCAGGATACAGTATAATTGTGTGTGCCTTAAGGAAAGCAAGGCTAAATGCAATGCTGTCCTTAATGTAGAAGGAAAGCTGAATTGAAGTTGTGAATACAGCTGTCCCCAGTGTAGATTGAAGGCAGTTGTTGACACAAAGATCGATGAATGCTATTTAGTCATAGATAACAGAATCTGAGGACATAGTATAATTGTCTCTGCCTTAAGGAAAGCAAGGAAGAATACAATGCTGTCCTCAATGTAGAAGGAAAGCTGAATTGAAGTTGTAAATGCAGGTGTCCGCAGTGTAGATTGAAAGCAGTTGTTGACACAAAGATTGATAAATACTATTTTGTCATAGTTAACAGTATCTGAGAACACAGTATAATTGTCTCTGTCATAAGGAAAGCAAGGCTGACAACAATACTGTCCTTAATGTAGAAGGAAAGCTCAACTGAAGTTGTGAACTGAGCTGTCTGTAGTGTAGATTGAAGGTATTTGTTGACACAAAGGTCGATGAATGCAATTTAGTCACAGATATTAGAATCTCAGGATACAGTATAATTGTGTGTGCCTTAAGGAAAGCAAGGCTAAATGCAATGCTGTCCTTAATGTAGAAGGAAAGTTGAATTCAAGTTGTGAACTCGGCTGTCCACAGTGTAGATCGAAGGTAGTTGTTGACAGAAATATCGGTCAATGCAAGTTGTGAACCCAGCTGTCCGCAGTGTAGATTGAAGGTAGTTGTTGACAGAAAGATCGATGAATGCTATTTTGTCACACTTAACAGAATGTGAGGATACAGTACAATTGTCTTTGCCTTAAGGAAAGCAAGGCTGAATACAATGCTGTTCTTAATGTAGAAGGAAAGTTGAATTCAAGTTGTGAACTCGGCTGTCCACAGTGTAGATCGAAGGTACTAATTGACACAAACATTGATGAATGCTATTTTGTACAGGTAACAGAATGTGATGACAGAGTAAAATTGACTCTGCCTTAAGTAAAGCAAGGCTGGATTCAATGCTGTCATTAATGTAGAAGGAAAGCTGAATTGAAGTTGTGAACCCTGATGTCTGCAATGTATTTTGAAGGTGCTACTCGACACAAACATTGATGAATGTTATTTTGTACAGTTAACAGAATCTGAGAACATAGTACAATTGTCTCTTCCTTAATAAATTGAGACTAATATGTCGTACTCTGTTTTAAGAGTTTGCAGTATTCTTAAATGCACAAAGGCAAGCATTAAGTTTGATAACATGCTTATGTCATCAATAATGAGAAGTTTCATTTTCTTCAAGAGTCTTCACAACAAGCTTCTCCAGATATCTTGTGGCATTGTAATTTGTTGTTATGTTCCATTTGTAGTATAAGTAAATAAAGTAATGTAGCATTGGTAATGTTAACATTTGGTTATATTTTTAATATAAGGAAGTTATTACAAATATGCAATAGGGAAATGAGGCTGAATATGGAAGTATTCTTCAAGAAATAAGAATTGGAGAACTGACTGAACATGTAAAAGACGTTTTACAGAGACGATTAGTTAGAAATTTGTTTCTAAAAGAAAATATTGTTGCTAAGCTTGTAGGTACTTTTAAAATAATTGACAATCACAGTGAAGAAAAGCAGCAAGTGTGAAAATATCCTACTTCGTACGTCCAGGGTATTAGATACAATAAAAAGGTTTGATAAAGGTCCTTGACTTTGCATCAGAAAATGAAATTGAACAATAATTGATAACCCCTAGCCAAGAAAGGCAGTTAGTGTGCAAATTTTCAGTGCCTTCGGCCCTGAGTCGTAGGTACAACAAAGCCCTCAATAAAGGGCCAAGAGTTTGTATCAGAATATGAAATTCACGAACAATTGATAACCCCAGCCAAGAAAGGTAGCAAGTGTACAAATTTCCCACTGCTTTCTGCCAGTGCAGTATCTATATGAAAAAGGCTTAATAAAGGGCCTTGACTTTGAATCAGAATATGAAATTGAACAATAATTGATAATCCCAGTCAAGAAAGGCAGTAAGTGTCCAAATTTGCCACTGCCTTCGAATGGGGTAGTAGCTACAACAAAAAGGCTCAATAAAGGGCCACGAGTTTCAATCAGAATATGAAATTGAAAAATAATTCATAACTGGAGCCAAAAAAGGTAGCAAGTTGGTGTGTGTTACGTGTAGATCATGTGTTGATTGATTGGAAGATAAAAAAGGTGAAAAATTGGAAAGGCTGCAGACGCGCAAACTATTCACTGCGTTGTCAGGGAAGTGGATCTTTGGATTTCCAACTCATTATACGGATAGGGCATCGAATTTTGCAGTAGGAGCATAAGAAATGGCTACGACATCGAAGGAAGCAATGTAAGTGCATTAAGTTACCATTGTGTGCGGTAGGGCTGGAAAATTACAACACCGGGCCCATTTTAGGGATTCTACTTTGAATTAGAATAATACTTGGCAAAAGCTGCAAGAAAATTAGGAGGTAGGTGTGTTTCAGGTAGTGGATGCAGAATAAGGTGAAAAGGAAGAAAGGTAGCAGATGCGGAAACAACCCATTGCCTTGTAAAGGAAATGGGTGTTTGGTTTTCCAGTCCATTACAGACTGTGAGTCGGATTCCGCAGTGGGAGCCTGAGAAATGGGTATCTCATCTAAGGAGTTAAGCAAGTGCACAAAGTACACACACTGTGTGGTGGAAAGGACGCAAGTGTGCAAATTACCCACTGCCATTCATGGGTAGTAGTTACCAAGAAAGGGTCTGAAGTTTGAATTACTTGAAGAATAATTGATAACCCCAGCCAAGAAAAGCAGCAAGTGTGAAAATTTCCTACTGCCTTCGGCCGGGGTTGTAGGTACACCAAAAAGGCTCAATAAAGGGCCAGGAGTTTGTATCAGAATATAAAATTCATGAATAATTGATTACCCTAACCAAGAAAGGCAGCAAGTGTGCACATTTCTCACAGTCTTCGGCCGGGGTAGTAGCTACCACAAAAAGGCTTGATAAAGGGTCTTGACTTTGAATCAGAATATGAAATTGAATAATAATTGATAACCCTAGCCAAGAAAGGTAGTAAGTGTTCAAATTTACCACTGACTTCGGCCGGTGTAGTAGCTAGAACAAATAGGCTCAATAAAGGGCCACAAGTTTGAATTAGAATATGAAATTCAAGAATAATTGATAACCACAGCCAAGAAAGGCAGCTAGTGTGCAAATTTCCCATTGCCTTCTGCCGGGGTAGTATCTACATGAAAAAGGCTTGATAAAGACACTTGACTTTGAATCAGAATATCAAAATTAACAATAATTGACTTCTCCAGGAAAGAAAGGCAGCAAGTGTGCAAATTTGCTACTGCCTTAGGACTGGGTAGGTCTTACAACAAAAAACTTTGATAAATGTCTTATGAGTAATGTTGAGGACAGTGATGCTCCTGTTTGTTTTTGATGAGGTTGATGAACTTTTCTGTTATGTAAAACAGTCTGTCGCAATAAATGCATAAAAATATAAGTTGAACAAAATCAAGATTTATATGTGAGTATGGACTGCTTGCTGAAGATGCTGTTGCAGCAGTTGATGTGCTTGGTGTAGCAGGAAGTGAGTTGCCCTTCAATGTTTGTGTTGCAGCTCAAGCAAAGTTGTTAAGGTGCGAGTTCTTCACGTGTCGCACTATATTTGGTGTGCTAAAGAAGTATTTTTGGGATGGATTACCCTTTGAAAGAGTTGTTTGGCAAATTTTAAAGATTAGTTTTGCAGTATTAACCTTTGGCTGGGGTAGTAGGTACAACAAAAAGGCTCAATAAAGGGTCATGACTTTGAATCAGAATATCAAATTTAACAATAATTGATAACCCCAGCCAAGAAAGGTAGCAAGTGTGCAAATGTCCTATTGCCTTCGGCTGGGGTAGTAGCTACAACAAAAATGCTCAATAAAGGGGTTGCACTTTTAATAGGAATATGAAATTGAACAATAGTTCATAACCTCTGTGAAGAAAGGCTGCAAATGCACAAATTTCCCACTAACTTTTTTCGGGGTAGTTGATACAACAACAAGGTTTGATAAAGTGCCTGCACTTTGAATAGGAATATGAAATTGAACAATAGTTGATAACTCCTGCAAAGAAAGGCAAAAACTGTGCAAATTTCCCACTAACTTCTACCGGGATAGTATGTACATGAAAAACGCTTGATAAAGAGCCTTGACTTTGTATCAAAATATGAAATTGAACAATAGTTGATAATATGTGCGAAGAAAGTCAACAAGTGTGTACATTTTCCAGTGCCTTTGGACAGGTTAGTAGCTACAACAAAAAGGCTTGATACAGGGACTGCACTTTGAATACAGATATGAAATAGGAGAATAGTAGATAAGATTAGCCAAGAAAGGCAGTAAGTAGGTGTGTGTATGTGTAGATGATGTGTTGAATGAGTGCTAGATGAATAATGTAAAAAACTAAGAAAGGCTGCAAGTGTGCAAATTATCCACTGCCATTCACGGGTAGTAGTTATCAAGAAGGCTCAATAAAGAGCCTGTAGTTTGAATTAGAATAACAAACAGAAGATTTCATAATCATAGACTATACTGGCTCTTTTTTAATATTGGTAGACTTTTGTTAAGCTTTTTTTATACATGAACGGCAGGACGTGCGCCAATTACCCAGTGACATTCACAAGTAATAGTTAGCAAAAAGGGTTAATAAAGGGTCTGGACTTTGGAGTTGAATTACTTGAAGAATAGTTGATAAACCCAGCCAAGAAAGGCTGCAAGTGTGCCAATTTCCTACTGACTTCGGCCGAGGTAGTAGCTACAACAAAAAGGCTCCATAAAGGGACTTGACTTTGAATCACAATATGAAATTCGAGAATAATTGATAACCCCAGTGAAGGAAGGCAGCAAGTATGCAAATTTGTCACTGCCTTTGGCCGGGGTAGTTGATAGAACAAAAAAAGCTTGATAAAGGGCCTGCACTTTGAATAGGAATATGACATTGAACAATAGTTCATAACCCCTGTGAAGAAATGCAGCAAGTGTGCAAATTTCCCACTACCTTCTGGCAGTGCAGTATCTACATGCAAACGGCTTGATAAAGGGCCTGCACTTTGAATACAGATATGAAATAGAAGAATAGTTGATAACCATATCCAAGAAAGGCAGAAAGTAGGTGTGTGTATGTGTAGATGATGTGTTGATTGAGTGGTAGATGAATAATGTAAAAAATATGAAAGGCTGAAAGTGTCCAAATTACCCACTGCCATTCACGGGTAGTAGTTAGCAAGAAGGCTCAATACAGGGCCTGTACTTTGAATTACAATAACAAACAAAAGATTTGATAACCATAGACTATACTGGCTCTTTTTTAATATTGTTAGACTTTGAAGCTTTTGTTTATACATGAACGGCAGGAAGTGCGCAAATTACCTACTGCCATTCATGGGTAGTAGTTACCAAGACGGCTCAATAAAGGGCCTGTACTTTGAATTACAATAACAAACAGAAGATTTGATAACCATAGACTATACTGGCTCTTTTTTAATATTGTTAGACTTGTATGCTTCTGTTTATACATGAACGGCAGGAAGTGCGCAAATTACCCACTGCCATTCACGAGTAATAGTTACCAAGAAGGCTCAATAAAGGGCCTGCACTTTGAATTTGTATTACAAGAAGGACAATTGACAACCCCAGCCAAGAAAGGCAGCAAGTGTGCAAATTTCCCACTGATTTCGGCCGGGGTAGTAGGTACAACAAAAAGGCTCGATAAAGGGCCACAAGTTTGAATCAGAATATCAAATTCAAGAATAATTGATAACCCCAGCCAAGAAAGGCAGCAAGTGTGCAAATTTTCCACTGCCTTCGGCCGGGGTAGTAGGTACAACAAAAAGGCTCTATAAAGGGCTACGAGTTTGAATCAGAATATGAAATTCAAGAATAATTAATAACCCCAGCCAAGAAAGGCAGCAAGTGTGCACATTTTCAAATGCCTTCGGGCGGGATAGTTTTTACAACAAAAAAGCTTGATAAATGTCTAATAACTAATGTTGAGGACAGCGCTGATCCTGTTTCTTTTTTTTTTATAAGGTTTGCATAACACAAAAGTTCATCACAATAAATGCATAGAAATGTAAGTTTACGAAACTCAAGATCAGTATGCGAGTATGGACTGTTTGCTAAAGATGGTGTTGCAGCTGTTGATGTGCTTGGTAAAGCAGCAAGTGGTTGTCCTGCAATCTCTGTGTTGCAGCTCAAGCAAAGTTGTTGGGGTGCAAGTGGTTTATGTGTTTTGTACTATATTTGATGTGCCAAAGGAGTATTTTTTGGATTGATCACACCTTGAAAGAGTTGTTTGGCAAATTTTACAGGTTACTAATGGTTCGTGTGTTTCAGATAGTATGTGTTTGGACTTCGCTTGAATCTTTAAGGAACGCATTAGGGCTTCTATAATACAGAAATACTTTGTACTTAATGACATCCAATTCTATTTTATGAAGAACAGTTGAATTCTACATCCACCTCTAGGACTAGTGGGAGGGTAGTATTTCAAAGTGTTTGACAGGTTACACTACATGTTTCTATGTAGCTAAAGAAAGGTTAGCTTGGTTATGTATGGGCATCCTCTCACACAAAACTCAGCACTCAGAATTCAGGATTGTAAAGGCTTACCATAGAAGTGACTGATGAGTTTACAAATGTCAGTGACAAAAGAGAAAACAAGTACGATTGTTTTACATTAGAGATATACAGACCTGAAAGACTATGCATGTAACTCCATGAAATCTTTTTTGAAGGTATGGAAGAAAGCAGTGAAAGGGTGTTTAGAAGCAATACTGTCCAGCATAAAAAGTGCATAAGTATGTTTTTAAGTAACATATGATCACAGGCAAGATATCTAATTAGATATTTGGACACTCCTGCAGTCTAGTCTTGTGTCCAAATTATCTTAAAAAGTAATGTTGGGACACACTTTTTTTCACCTGTTACGATTTGCACAATCCTTTTAGAGTTGGAGCAGACTTCGTCTAACATTCCTACTTAATTTTCTATTTGAAATTGAGTAATTATTTTGTTTACCGGTTGAAATATAAATTTAAATCTTCCTCTTTGAAGGTGAAGAAGCAACACCGCTCCTCTACACATTATTGTTGAATGGTTGTCTAAAAAGTAGTGGTAATTCCACTATCACCAAGGTAGATATCTGACAATAGAATGAATTATATTTTTATACCACTATTCCATAGTCCTAATCCAAAAGGTGTGTTTAGACTCAACAAATTAACACATTTTTTACATATACAGGCAGTAAAAGGCAAGTATGATTTACATTTGCTTTTATGAATTGAAAGTGGAGTCATCTGCTGCATTCGAAACATTGGGCCTGTTGAGAAGAAAGTGAAAAGTATGTTGTAATTAATATTGCATTGTTTAACACCATCACTGCTTGAGATATTCTCCCTCTGTGCTGAAGGTCAATAGAAACGGGTGTGGTCATGACGAGCTCAGCTCGTCATCAGCACACGAGCAGTGTAGTGCATGACGAGCTGAGCTCGTCATGAGCATGGAAGGGGTTATAGGTGAATAGCTTTTTGAAATAAAAACTTTATATGTATTTACATGGTAAACATAGTTCCAGGGTCAGAATGGCCTTTTGAGTCTGTGCAAACCCACTAACTTCGATGTTTTAAGGGTTTTTAACTACTCTTCTCTAATTTTTTGTCATAGTGAAGACTGTTGGAAATTTTTCCCTGACAATGGCAGACATCAACCTTCTCCTGAGTTGGAAAAAAAGGGTTGGGAGGAAAAATGAATTTGTAAATATTCAGATTTTCGCATGAGCAAATCTACACATGCAAATTTGCTCATGTTAAAATGTAGTTCGCAAATATTTTCTAGGAGTACTATTTCTTGTCCAACTTGTGTACATTTTTGGGAATTCACAAAAGCTGTATAGCTGCACTTAATGCTAGGACATATACCATGGGTGCACTTTTGAGACTTTCTTGAATAATTGGGCCCCTTATTTGGTCTGGCATTAACCGTGACCTTTTGCGTTTATTACATCTCTCTCTCTCTCTCTCTCTCCCCACCACTCTCATCCACTCTGCTCTCTCTCCTGTCTCTCTCTCTCTCTCTGTCTTTGTATCGGATGGCTTCACTGTGAGTCACATCATTATGCTGTTTCACAAGGAGCATATTGGCACACAAAGTAGTTTTGTTTAGTGCCAGTAACTACTGTGGAAGTTTGTGATTTTTAAAACCAAAAATATTTTTTTGCTTTTGCCTAAGTTTTTTATAATAGTGAGGGCCCAGCAGCTTACATGCCAATAACGTTTTACAAACACGATGCCAAAACTAGTAACACAATGACAAAAGTAAAAAGGTGACCATCAATTTCAGACCTACTGTGTTAGCCAATGCTTGTTGAATTTTGTTTCCCATAATCTTATTGAAACTAGTTACAGTGATTTTCCACTTTGAATATTCTTGGGAAATACTAGCATGGATTAACACGTTATTAAATGATGCTGCAAAAAAATGGTAACTGAAATTTTATAGTAGTTTATCAAAAATTTTTTTTTCCTGCTTTCTCCTTTTTTATGAACATTTTATTTTGAAAGTAAAGTATTATCAAACTTGCTTTTAAGCTTCTGCAATTATTTGCATCACATCGCAGAGCATTCTGGGAGCAGTATACATAGCCTCATAGTGCTAAACTTTGGAAATGTGTGTACACTTTTTTACTACAAAAACTGTCAGTAGTGCAGTCTGAGCTTACAACATTTATTTGGAACAGTCAATCTAACGAATAATAATGACTTTGCATCAATGTTGTACAAGTTTGAAGGTCATTAACATATGGACACAAATATTACCTCGGCAGCAGACACTTCCGATTCCTGCTCCATAACTGTTTACTGTAAATTGGCAGCTGAAGGACTTGTGTTGCAGGGCCTGGGACTACTTGTCCCAAGGACAAAATAAATGTGAAATCTTGATGGCACTGGCCCAATAAATATATGATGCTGAACATTGAGAGGTGCAAGAGTTTCTGATAAGCATACGCTTTTGTATACTGGAGCCACTGACAGTTGTGCACTCAGAGATTACAACATTTACTTAGAGTGCGCGCCCGAGTAATAAAGGCACTTCAATTAATGAACCATAAATACAGGTTTGAACAGCATTAACATATGGGCAAACATATTACGTTAACTGCAGACAGTGCCCTTCTCTGACCCATTATGTGATACTGCTAACTGGCAGCCATAGGGTTTGTGCTACTGGGAGTTGGGCCTACTTGTACCAAGGACACAATACACATGAAAACTTGTTGCCCTTGACCTCAAACAATATGTGCTGTGCATCGGGCTATAGGAATTCCACATCCCTGACGGTGCATAGTCAGCTTTCCAACATAGTGGACGCAACTCAGAAAAGATCCTTACCATAAAGTTTTCTGTATAAGTTGCTGAAGCTTTTTGGTTGCAGACACCACAATACTTTTCAATAGACTGTAAATGTAAAAAAAATGTATATTAGCCCATCATAATAGCAATGCTAACCATTGAAAAGTTAGTTTGCAAATTATTGTACATGTTGCAATTGTTTTAAAATGTAAGCAATGGGGCTGTCACAACTATTCAAAAGAATAGTAATTGTTTGTATTAGTATTGGGGTTGAAAACCAATCATTTGTTTCAGAGCAACCATGTTAGGACCATAGTAGTGGTGAGAAAAAATGATATGTAAATAGCAATATCCTTCCGACGGGAACTATAGATTCGTTTGGTAGACGTTAATAAATTGTATCCTTGAAAAACCTCTTTGGTGTTTACGAGTATTTTAAAGAAGTTGCATCAAGCAAAAAACCGGTGGCAAATGGGCATATTCTCAGAATCTTCCCCTTTGTGACCGGTATTTTTGCATTTGGGATGCATCATCCCAAATGCAAAAATCGCAATTAAGGAATCTCTAAATTGAGGTTCCTTAAATTGCGTTTGCATTTAAGCAGCCACGGCTTGTGCAGGGCATTACGCTGGGCGGTGACGACAGGCAGAGGAGGGACAGGGGGGGCTTGTAAAATGCGGGATATGGACGATGTCAGGTAAGTACCAAAAAAAAAAAAAAATACGGATTTCGTTACCCGCGCTGCATTGTGATGTCATCAGCCTGCTGCCGATGCGACTTTTTTTTTCCGGATTCGCTATTACCGAAATCGCAAATACCGATTCGGTATTTGCTTATCTTTGAATTGGTGTCTCGCAAACATGTTTACCGGATATTTAACGATTTTTAGCGATTCGGTATTAAATAACGAATCTGTTGATGCATCGCGGTATGTGAATCCTTATTAGCGATTGCACGTGACACACTTCAAAAATACGATACAGAAATTAATGGAAGCTCAATTTATAACAAAAGGCCTGGGAGTGCTCCGTAAGACAGAAGGAAATAATAGGATCAACAAAGGAAGATCAATAAGAATGGAGGCCTGGGACCAGGACCGGACAGGGAACCAAAACCGGCCCTGGCAAAGTGCTCGGCCGCTCCCTCCCACCCCCTCCCCCGGGAGTGGGGGTTGGGGGTGCGAGCGAGCTCTTTGCTGGGGCCGTTTTTCAGCTGATTTTGTTACAGGGCCGATTCTGCAAAAACGGCCCTGTAACAAAATCGGCCCCCAGGGGCCCTAAACTGGCCCCCACCCTTGCGGCGCATCGGGGGATTGCCCAGTGCCCGCAACGGCCAGTCCGGGCCTGCCTGGGACGGCCTCATGACGCACAAAAAAAAATATCATCATGGACGCACGATTAATAACGATAGAGGCCAAAGCAACATGGCGTAGTACAGAAATACGACCCAGAAATGTATGCAAGAATAATTTATAAAATTAGAGGTGTATAGGATCTCGTGACGCAGAAAGAAACTTTTATACTATGTGCATACAATTTAAAACCATTGAGGGGTAGGAGAGCCATATGATGGAGAAAAAAATTAGCATCATGCATATACAATTTACAGCGGAGACTGATGTTGTGACTGCTTCTCTTACCTTTGCTTCTGTCGTCTTTTGTTGTGTCTTCAAAGGCTGCGGTTTCACTGGGTCTGGGGTGTTTTGGGTGCGGGCGCCGCCGCCTCCGCTCCTATGGTATTGTGGCTGGGCGGCAGCAGTAGTGACACCACGTCGAGTGTCAGGAGTCCTCCTCCGCTCGAGCTATGAGTTTGTAGTAAAATCGATGATGACACTCTGTCTGTCACCGCTGCACAGGCAGGCAAAAGAGAGAGTGCTCACGTCAGTGCCTGGATTATATCGGAACCGCGGGGGATGAACAAGCCAAGCCCAGGGCCATCATTGGTAGCGTTTTCGCGGTCTATAAGAATGATGGCCTTAGGGGACATCCCATTGGCTAATGTATTGGTTTCCAGGCTTAGTGATAGCAAGCATGCTAGGTGGTGGCATGTGGGGAGTGTGGGCGGGCGTGCACCGCGCATGTGCAAGTATGAGTGTGTGCACCAACAATTAACAACAGAGAGAGATGGGGGCGGTGTTATCATGTGCGCAGAGGCAGGCCCAGAATCGGATCTCCAATGAGTGACCACTTATAATCATTCTCCTTAGCGCGCCCTGAGCTCTGATTTGTCACTGAGACAGTGATCGCAATATACTTTGTACTGCTAATCATACTGGGCATGTACCCGCGCATACAGTACGAATATGGTTTGACATTACGCGTCGCAATGAAAGCTTCCGTGTGATGTCATTTAGGGCATTCTGTAGGCGAAAGGCGTTAATGTTTCTACATGGTTAAAAACATATATTTATGTATTTAATGTACATACTAAAGAAAGATATTATTTGGCATAACTATGAACATTTTCTTTTACAGTTTTAACAATCATATATTACTTTTAAAAACAATTACACAAATCACGGTAAAACATCATGCGTACTGGTATCGAATGAGCTGCGTAAGCGCATTATAAGCATACGCAAAGCCATGTCACTTTAAAAGGAGAGATTTGATTGGTTCATAACTTTTCCTATTGCAACTGTTGAAAGTTCTGTCCCATTATAATCATTCTACTTTGACTTTCTAAGAAGAAGCATTTTTTTCTGAGAATTTTCTCAAATAGAATGAAGATCATCATAATAAAAGCAATGGACTCATCTTCCAGCAGTTCTTCAGAGGGAGGTTTCATTTCTGAAGAACCTCCAAAGAAGAGGAACAAAGCTCTAATTTGGCAATTTGTCACTTTTCCAGTAGGGCAAAAAAAGGTTAATGCTCCAAAAGTAACCTGTAAAATTTGCCAAACAACTCTTTCAAGGGGTGATCCATGTAAAAAATACTCCTTTGGCACAGTAAATATGGTGCGACACGTGAAGAACTTGCACCCCAATAACTTTGCTCGAGCTGCAACACGGAGGTTGCAGGAGAACCCACCTGCTTCTGCACCAAGCACATCAACTACTGCAGCAGAATTTTCAGCAAGCAGTCCACATCCACAAATTGATCATGATTTTGCTTCCGTTAAAATAGTATGCATTCATTGCGATAAACGTTTCTGTTATAGGGAACAGTCTATTGATCTGATAAAATGCAGGATGCAGGAGCATCGCTGTCCTCGACATTAGTTTTTTGTTTTTTTTCATTCTTTTGTTCCTGTTGGATACTTTTTGGGTTCCAGTTCCATTTCTTTGGTTTAAAAAAAAAACTTGTTGACAAAACACAAAAAACTTTGAAAAGTAAAAACAGAAAAAAAAACAGTTATTTTTAGAACTATCTTCACTGGTCAAAGAAAGAACTATATTTCTATGTTAGTGTGTAAAAGTTTGTCAGAATGAATGTGTAGTTCATAAATGAATGCATGAATATATTACTAGTGTATGGAGAATGTGAAAGTGCGGTACTATAAGGAAGTGTTATAGCCTAAATCTATAAGGTGTTTACCTATAGTATACTGTAGTATGTCCGAAGCACTTGAATGTAACATATGTACATCAATATGTTACAAGTCTATGCTTCAATTTGCGCTGCTGGTGAAACTGCCTGGGTGAATTTGTATGTGTTAGGGGCGGATTTAAAATCCCCTTGTGTCTCTTTTACACAGCCGTTGCGTCACTTTTGTGACACAGCAGTGGTGCAAAAGATGTGCCATGGTGTGTGCTATTAACAATGTGACGCATCTGGAGGGTGCATTACATTGTATAGCCCTGAGCCAGAAGGAGGCTTTCCTGTGCAGGAGGGAGTGCAGCAACGCCTCCTAAAAGTGACTGAGTGAAATGTTTAACATAATACTAGTTTTTTATCCTTCATATGGCTTTCCTACCCCTCAATGGTTTTAAATTGTACTTACATAATTGAAATATTTCTTTATAAGTCACGAGGTCCTATACAACTCTAATCTTAAAAATTGTGCAAGCATACATTTCTGTGTCGCATTTCTGTACTACGCCAAGTGCTTAGGCCTCTATTATTAATAATTGTGCGTCTATTATAGTATTTAGTTTTTCTGCATCACAACGCCGTCACAGGCCTTTATTAACTTATTGATCTTGCAAACACATTAAAATTCACTTTTGATAGTAGTTACGCAACTCAGTTTCAATGACTAAACAATCTAATCATTCAGAAGCAACCACGGCCTATCGAGCAACAGCAATGGAATTCTCTGCAACTTATTGAATATACTTTGACGTATAGAAGCATAGTTCAAGTCGAGTGGTGAACTCCGGTGGCCACACTCTTTATACAAGGTAAGCACAGCAGCCTAGATCTACAAAGCCTTCATAGGAATGCCTTAGAAATAAGTCGGCATAACGGGCGTCAGTAACGCAGTAGGCACTTCCATATAGACACCACTTGAACGCGGCACTATAACAAGTAAAATGTACCAGGTACACTGCACTCGTAAAACTGTAGTGTAACTTTTATTTATGAAAGGAGAGAGGGCCATAATACCAAACCTTGGCAACAGAATTATTGCCACTTTATCAGCAGGAAAGTGGTGATAATGGGTTTGATAATATACTCTATGGAATTCCAATCGAAGCTCATGTTAGATATGAAGGACATCTGACATGAGCTTCGATTGGAATTCCATAGAACATATTATCAAACCCATTATTGCCACTTTAGCGACACTTTCCTGCCGATAAAGTGGCAATAATGTTTGTCGCCCAGGCTTGATATTATGGCCCAGAGTGCGTAGTGTACAGCAGCTTCTCGGTAAAATGTATAATTACCTCCGAGCAGTGACAACAGATAGGTTACAACAGTCTGACAAACAGATCATCAACCTTATTACGCCACTTTTGAGTCACTTTTAACATGTGTAAAGTGATGCAAAGAGCTAGTAAATCTACGTCTGGTTCAACAAAAAATCTCAACTGCAGACTCTGCGACACAGTTTTAATGTTGTTTTCTCTCTCTCTCACTCTCTGTGACATCATTTCTCTTTCTCGCTTAAACTTAGACACTGTTGTCTACTTGAACGTGTAGAAGATCAGCACACCTGAAGTTGTCCATCCCAGTGGCTGCAGTGTTTGGCCGCAAGCTTTATACAACGGTAAGCACAGAGGCCTAGATCTACAAATCCTTCATAGGAATGCATTAGAAATAAGTCGCCATAACGGGCGTCAGTAACGGAATGAGCACTTCCATATAGACACCACTTGAACGCTGCACTATACCAGAACAGGAATATACGAGTCACACTGCACACGTAAAACTGTAGAGTTACCACAACTTGTAATGCTTAAGCTCATTTACTCACATCTACATAATTCTAAACTCTAACTTTTCTTTTTTCTTTTGCAGATTACCAATCGGACACCTTTTGGAATCCATTTCACAATTTCTTTATAACATTGTTTAACTTATTTTGCCAGTTCTAATATAGTTATATTTGAGTTTCGTTTATATTTATTGTTTAATAAAAGTTAATTAAAAAAAATGACATACTTCTTTTATTTTGTGGGGGAGGGGTATGACAGTCCACAATAAAAGTAATGTTGAAATACTATAGTAAGAAATTCAAGACTAGGATTGAAAACTACTGAGTTCTAACTTACTGATATAATAAATACAACGGTGAGAAACTACTAAAATGGTGGTGGACGGAGTACGTAATCAACGTTTGGTGCCTCTGCACTACCTTTCAAATAAATATATAAAAAATATGACTATTAATACTGTACAAAAGTACAGCACCGGATGAATCTCACGAACCGGGAAAAGAAAGCGACAGATTTACTAACTGATATAAAGAAATGTTTGCTTGTTGAACTTGAAGAAAACAACGTGAACTTCGAAACGATGCTGAGCATGCGAAGAGAGTACAACTGCTACACCAAAAAAAAGGAAAGCTTTACATACAAAAGGCGACACATTATCGCCACTTTTATTGACAGGAAACTGCCGATAAAGCGGTGATAATGTGCTTGATAATAGGCCCTTGTAACTTCCCATAGCAGCCCAGGTTCTGATCCTCACCTAGGCTGCTATGGTTATTCACAAGTACATATTATTAAGCCCATTATCTCCGCTTTATCGTCAGTTTCCTGCCAATAAATGCAACGATAATGTATCGCCTTTTGTTGATAATATGGACCTTTGCTCTTTTTTTTGACCAGTAAACTTAGGTGCATATGATCTAGGACCGGTATTAAAATTCAGCACCGGATGAATCACACGAACAGGGTAAAGAAAGCGACAGATTTACTAACTGATATAGAGAAAGGTTTGCTTGTTGAACTTGAAGAAACCAACGTGAACTTCGAAACGAAGCTGAGCATGCGAAGAGAGTACAACTGCGACACCAAAAAAAAGGAAAGCTTTACATACAAAAGGCGGTACATTATCGCCGCTTTTATAGACAGGAAACTGCAGATAAATCGGCGACGATAATGTATCACCTTTTGTTGATAATATGGACCATTGCTCTTTTTTCGACCAGTAAACTTAGGTGCATATTATCAAGGACCGGTGTTAAAAGTATCGCCATTTTATTGGCAAGAAACTGCTGATAAAACGCCGATAATTAGCTTCATATTACGGCCTTCTTATTTCCCAAAGAACCCCATGATAGCACCAGAACATAGGCTTCTATGGGACTTAACAAGGACGTATTATCAGGCCCACCCTCCCAACAATAATAAGAGACTCCAGACAATGCAGATACCCTGAGCTGGAAGGTCATTTTACATATCACTGCCCCAGAAATGTGGCGTTCCCCGCGACGTGTACGGGGACAGAGAGAGAGAGAGTTCAAAACATATTTTTCTTTTAAAAAGACCCGAGGGGTGCCGCTCCTCGAGACTGCGGGGATTAGGACCGTAAACCCCCCCGCGCAGACTTCAAAATAAAACCAGAGGAGTGCCATTCCCCAGTGCTTGGGGCACCTTAAAAGTCCCCATTATGCAGAAAAATTGCCCCCGTAATTTACCCCCCCCCGGGACCTAATGAATAAAACGGACTTCTACTTTTTTTTCACCTTTTCCACCGCGTACAAGTACTGCACGAGTACCCCGCAATTTTTTATTTTTTTTAAAATAAAAATTGACCCTAAAGATCCATGTACCACCCCCTGACCAAGACTATAGGTTCAGAATGTTTCTACCCTGCCCACTTTCCTTATTTCTCAACTTTGTTTTACTGTTTTCTTGTGACTCTGCTCTTCCGACAAACATCATGGCTGGATTGGAGTATTGACAGCCAACCAGCATGCAGCTCCTGCTCGTAATTGTAGGTATTTACATACGCGTACGCCATGATTTCTCTTTAAAAACATAAAATAAAAAATAGAGCCTAAACATCCATATACGACCCCCTAAGCAAGCCTAGGGGGTCAGAATATCTCTACCCTATCCCCTTCTCTTATTTCTCATCTTTGTTTAACTGTTTTCGTGTGATTCGGTTCTAGCCAAAGTTATTCCAAATAGAATGTTGTGGATTTCCCATGGAAACTAGGTCCTAACTATAACTACCTACTGGCGACCACCTACTGCATCTCCATGAATTAACATGATCCCTGCAGCACCCAAATCAAAAATGCAAACCATCCAGGTAAGCAAAGCCTCACCCGGCTTTTGTAGAAATCTATCCAAAATGTCTTTAATCTCTTGGTGAGTAAAATCTTCTAAGCTCTCCAAAGAAATCCCCTGGGGAATATTAGGACCACCCTGCAATTTTCTCCGATGAATAGATTGCGCACAAACCTCATTGCGCACCTCAGATTTACAGTCACGTTCAGACGGAGAAGACTCAGGTCTCCCATTCTCCTCACCAGAAGAGAAAAACTCAGTTGAATCCCAGATATTTCCATCCCATTCATCAGGGTTCCAATCGAGCCCTGCTTTCGCAATCACCTGCGCACCTTTCTCTTATTAACATGGCCACGTCTGTTTCTGTATTTGTATTTCGCAATACGCACCGCAGCCCTTTCCACAATTGTCTGATACGTATCCAGTTTATCTGCTAGTAATTTATTTTGACACTTCAAAAGTGTGTTAGCATTCTGCACTTCAACAAACTGCTCTTCAAATCCTTTGCATGCACGCCGCAATTGCACACACTTCTCATGTACAAGCCAGTAAGCATTTAACAAAATCCATCCCCTTCGTCCTAACGTAGGAAGCTCTTCACCTTTTAATACCGGCACTTTCTGCAAACACATCACCACTCGAGCCGGTTCTGCATCATCCAAACATGAATTCCAGTTTTCACTCAAACCAGTAGAATTAGCCCTTTCATGGGCCAATGCCCCATAAGTGGCCGCCTCCCACCCAGGAATCTCTAAAGGCAATTTGAAATCCACCTTCGCTTTCCTAGAAAACATATTGAATATTCACCAATCCAATCAAAACACTATACAAAAAAGTAAATATTCACAAGCAAAATCTATGTATCGTAATTATCACACTATTCCTGTACAGTCCCCTGACCGCCTCTTCAAATGTCTCCCGACGTTCACTTCAACGTCACTCGACGATCTCTTTAACGTCTCCCGACGATCACTTTAACGTCACTCGATGATCACTTTAACGTCTCCCAGCGATCTCTTTAACGTCTCCCGACGATCACTTAAACGTCTCCCGATGATCACTTTAACGTCACTCGACGATCTCTTGAACGTCGCCCGACGATCACTTTAACATCGCTCGACGATCACTTTAACGTCTCCCGACGATCACTTTAACATCGCTCGACGATCTCTTTAACATCTCCCGACGATCACTTTAACGTCTCCCGACGATCCCTTTAATGTCACTCGACGATCACTTTAACATCTCCCGACGATCACTTTAACATCACTCGACGATCTCTTTAACGTCTCCGGACGATCTCTTTAACATCTCCCGACGATCACTTTAACATCACTCGACGATCTCTTTAACGTCTCCCGACGATCACTTTAACGTCACTCGACGATCTCTTTAACGTCTCCCGACGATCAACACTGAAAAAGACAAAAAAAAGAAATAGCCTCCACACTAACACCATTTGGAAACTGTTTGTGACGCCAAATATAGTGACCGGATTTTTAGACCAAGTTATCAGCTTACCAATTATAGCACACCCAGCCGCCACTTACCACCACCCTTCTCAGGCCCTATAGAGCACAACACCTAAAATACCTACCTGAGAATGTGAAAATTACAATAAACTAGAGGAATACTACTATTAGTTGGACTTTCCTGCTCAAGAGCTGATCTCACTTCTATATATGCAACTACCCATTAGAGGGGAAATAACCCATCCCTCTGTGAGCATTTGGTAAAGAAAGGTCTCAATCCTCCCAAGCAAGAACTGTTAGGCCAAATTATTCTCATCTGAAGTTATTCCTTGTCATGAACTACACATTCTACTATCATCAGTTACCTGTAAGAAGGGAATTACACATCCTTCTATACGTCAGCACCTGGCTAGAAAGGAAGGTTAATCCTGCCTCAGAAATAACATTCAAATGCAATGGGTAATCATTGGAGTCTATTTATTGAACAACAATAATAAGGTAGAAAGAGCAATAGCATTTATGCAAATAGAAACCTAAGCACAACCTACAGAGCAAAGAATAAATGGTTATGTATCATACTCTGACTAAGAACGCTCCACCTTGGTCCTGCACATCCCGGCCTTGGCAGTCGAGCTGGCCCCTCTATCACTGTTGCTTCGGCTCATTCGGGACTCTGCTTTGCAATCACGGGGACACATCTGCACCGCTATGCCTCATCGAAACTGCCATCTACTTCAGCATTCACCAGCTATCTTCAAACTCCAACTCCAACTGCAGCTATGATAGCGATTGCTGCATCCACGGGGACAACTATTGGTACTGACTACAGCGACTACTGGAACTGAACTCACTCTCTGCTCCACTGCACCTCGATAATATGGAAGGCCCTCTCTTCATGGAAATTACTAGCCAGCAACCTGTCTACCACCGAATTCCTATGCCAAGCCCCGCGCTCCCTACGCATCCACAGTGGCTAGCTGCTGTTGCGTCTGGAGCTCGTGAAATAAGAACATTCCTTCGATAAGAGCCGGTCTTCACCGGTTTCTAACTAGCGAACAACAACTTAAAACTAAAACACTACCTCTGACCTACAAGAACCTCTGAAGTCAGGGCAGAGACAAGATGGATTCCCTCTAGCTTAGGCCTTTAGGCCCGAGAAGAGGCAAAAGAGACATGACATCATGTCCAAGCACATAGGTAAACCTTGCAGATAGGTAGGAAAAAGTCAAAATAAAGGATTCATAATTATATACTGAGATGGCGGTGGACAACGGTCACCACCAGTCCAATTAGTACAAAATATCCTGTTGCTACGACAGCTCAGCCCCTATTCTGAAAGTTTGGGGGTGATTTCTCAAGCGGGGGCTGAGAAAAAAGGGGGGTCCCAAATCGAGTTTTCCCAATGTTAATTTCTATAGGAAACTTTAGGCACGCTACAGCCGAAACTGCTGAACGGAATTACCCCAAATTTGTCAAAAAGGTAGTGCTTGGTTCAGAAAGCAGCCATGTTTTTAAATGGTGTAAATCCGTTCAGTAGTTGCTGGGAAATTAAAAAAAAACTTTTGATATCTATAGCAATGGTGGAGTCGCGAACCCTCCTGACCATGTGCAGAGACAAGATGGATTCCCTCTAGCTTAGGCCTTTAGGCCCGAGAAGAGGCAAAAGAGACATGACATCATGTCCAAGCACATAGGTAAACCTTGCAGATAGGTAGGAAAAAGTCGGAAATAAAGGATTCATAATTATATACTGAGAAGGCGGTGGACAACGGTCACCACCAGTCCAATTAGTACAAATTATCCTGTCGCTACACTCCACCCTTGACCTTTGTCCACTAACATCGAAAGTATAGACAGGAAGAAATCTAAATAGGACGTAAATCAGCAGAAGAACAATAAGAAACAAAACTAATGGATCTAGACATAAGCCGTCGGCCGAACATATTTAGAAAGGATGGTACACATTGAATGCAACAGCAAATAGCAACTAAAAAACAAACAACTAACAGGACACCACCTAAAACTTGGCGGAGGAAATGTAAATCTGGTAACCACCCAAAAAGCCAATCAAACCACCCCTGATTTAAATTTTGTTTGACTTCTCGAGTTAGCTCATGAAGTGTATTGAGATGGGACTGAATAGATTTGGAATGATCTGACAGATTAAAACAACAAAGGCCCTCAAAATCTGAGCAGCCGCGGTCATGTTTCAATAAAAGGTAATCAATGGCAGCCCTGTTCTGCAAAATAGCACTGCGTTCACCTTGAGCATCTAATAAAAGATCAGATCAAATAGCAGAAGTATGATTAAGCGATTTCACCATCCAGCAGGCAAGTTTGCCTATAGTCTTAGAATTATAAATAGACAATGCAGGAATACCTAAAATGGAAACAGATAAACTAAAATACTCAGACGTAGAAAACAAATGCAATGATGAATCACAATCTTCAGTTAATAACGGGGCATTGCGCACAGTACGGGAAAGCACACCAGTGTTCGAAGAAAACATTTATAAACTGAGTCGTGTCAAAGCACATGGGCCACCAGAAATGTTTGCTGGAATATGAGACCAAGATATATTGCCGCATGAAAAGAGCCATCCGGGGGGTAGCAATACAGTATGATAATGGCTAGCAGTCAATACGAGACGTTTGCAGGTCATGTTGTTTTGAACAGAAGTACAAGTAGTAGGAGTTCTGGTGACACATAAAGTTTTCTCATGGGAAGAAAGTGAAGAAATATTATTAAGTTGGATTTGTGCACACTTGACTTGACCTGACTTAATAGGCGCTGTAACGGCGAGTGTGTGCATTATAAACTGCAATTTTTAAAACTGTGATTCTTGTGATACAGCTTCGTGCATTTTAACAGTGTATCTCTAAAAGTGCATTGTACCTTTAACTGGTCTTCGCCTCGGTCCACCACGGCTGGTGCGGGTTGTGTGGAGGGCGTTTACGACCTTTTTGCCCGACCCCTGTGGGCGTAGCACTTTCATCAGAGACGGGACCGGTGCCTTCTTAGGCACACCATCTCCCCACGCGCAGACGACGCGCCTGACTTAATAGGCACTGTAACGGCGAGTGTGTGCATTATAAAGTGCAATTTTTTAAAACTGTGATTCTTGTGATACAGCTTTGTGCATTTTAACAGTGTATCTCTAAAAGCGCATTGTACCTTTAACTGGTCTTCGCCTCGGTCCACCACGGCTGGTGCCGGTTGTGTGGAGGGCATTTTCGACCTTTGTGTCCGACCCCTGTGGGCGTATCACTTTCATCAGAGGCGGGACCAGTGCCTTCTTAGGCACACCATCTCCCCACGCGCTGCGGACGCGCGTGCCGGACCGCCGGCGGGTCGCCGAAGGCTCGCCAAAGGCGAGCCCGTCTGCGCCCGTCCGTGCTGGTCCGTCGCCAGTGGCCATAAACTCTGACCTGATAGACTTTCTGAATGGCCCCGTTTGCCCGTGAGGAGCTGCTTGCTCTTCACTGTCAGTCGGACTGTGCAGCTCATCTCTGGAACCCAGGCTCACAATATTTGCGATGTGACCATTGTGGCTTTGAGGCCAGGGAGGCCGTCCTTACTCCTCCGGCTACGGCCTTAGTGGAAAAAATGACTGCAAACCTACAGATATTGAGCCTCAACTGTAGGTCTTTAGCGAAATACCACGAGGATGTCTGTGAGCTCCTCACAGACTGTTCTCCTGATCTGTTAGTTCTTACGGAAACGTGGTTAACTGATGACTCACTGGCTATTCCGGCTTTGGCTCTCCCCTCTGGCTATTCTATTCTAACCCAGAACAGACCCAAAGGGAGGGGCGGGGGACTGGCGGTGATTTTTAAAACCATTTATTCCTGCACTTTCTCCCCCTCAAACATAACCAACTGTGAAAGCACTCTGTTTAAGTTAAGGGTTTCAGACACCTTTACCCTTACCGGGCTCTTGATATTTCGCCCTCCCGGGCCAGCGAGCGCTTTCCAGGAGTCACTAGTAACAACTGTTTCAGCACTGATCTTGCAGTCAGCCAACTTCAGTATACTGGGAGATCTCAACCTCCATCTTGAGTCTCGTGAGTCCCCGGCTATACTGAAGTTCCTGGGCGACCTAGAAGCCTGCCAGCTATATCAGCTGGTTGAAGGGCCTTCGCATTTGGCAGGCCATCTGCTAGATCCGGTGTTCTCGAATGTCCAGGGAATCAGTGCTTCTACTCCCTGCCCCCTTAGCTGGACGGATCATTTCTTGCTACAGATTTATATTAAGATCCCAGCCAGCTTTAGAGAAAAGCTTCCTCCCCCTCTCTGGAGGCGCCCATGGCATAACTTGATGGTGCCTTGTTTGAGGCCAGGCTAATAAATTCCCGGCCAGATTGGTCTGATAATGTGGAGGAGGCTGACTTAGCCTATAGAGAGTGGATCAACAAGTCTTTGGATCACTTTATCCCCAAGAAAATATCGAGGCCCAAGCGCGAACAGTCCCATCCCTGGTACTGCGAGGCACTTACAATAAAAAAAAAGCAATGTAAAGTACTTGAGCGTATTTGGAGGCGATCCTATGACCCTTGTGCTAAGACCAACTTTAGAACCGCCACTAAAGCCTATCATAGACTTATAAAAAAGACCAAAGCCAGCTACTACACTGAGCTGATCAACTCCAGCACTAATCGCGCTAAAACTATCTTCGCGTTAGTGAAGGAGATGACTAAGTCACCTGAGGGGAATAACAACACAATAGTGTCTGACTTGGAATGCGAAGAGCTCGCCAGCGTCTTTGTTAATAAAGTTCAAGGGATCTATAACTCATTCAACTCTGGTGGTTTTTCTATGATTCCTAGATCTAACATAGACCCCCCCCAGACATCCCCTATTCACTCCTTACCCTTCCATCCATCTCACAGACAGATATGGAAATCCTGGCACTAAAAATCAAGTCTGGGGCCCCGGAAGACCCGGTTAAACCACAGACATTTAGACTTTTCCAGGATTCCATTATGACTGAAGGAAGGGAGTTGATTAATAGATCTCTCCAGTCAGCTACTATTCCCAAAACCTGGAAACATGCCAAGGTTGTCCCCTTGTTAAAGAAACCCACCCTGGATCCTTCCAAGCCTGAAAGTTTCCGACCCATTTCTCTGCTTCCGTACTTGGCTAAAGTGGCGGAAGCACATGTGAATTCCATCTTGACAGAGTTTTTGGAGACTAATGGGATTTTGGAAGAATCTCAGAACGGATTCCGTGCTAAACACAGCACGGAATCGGCCCTATTGGCCGTCACGGAACAGCTAAGGGCGACACAGGACATGGGCAATACCTCGGCTGTGGTCCTGCTGGACTTGAGTGCGGCGTTCGACACGGTCTCCCATGGGATCCTTCTCAGGAGACTGTGGGAGATAGGGGTCGGAGACAGAGCTCTGGACTGTTTTGTGTCTTTTCTATCGTACCGTTCCTTCCAGGTTCATGCCCCGCCGTACTCATCCAGTAGCTTCCCTCTAGGTTGCGGGGTCCCCCAGGGCTCTGCTCTCAGCCCCACGTTGTTTAACGTGTATGTCCGCCCCTTGGCCATGTTGGCCAGGGAACGAGACATCAAATTAATGTCTTATGCGGACGACACGCAACTAATCTTTACCTTCTCTAATGACACCGTGGGGGACCGAGCCAAATTTCAAGAAAACATCTTGGCTTTTTCCAGCTGGCTTACAGAGATCTGCCTCCAGCTGAACTCAACTAAAACAGAGGTTCTCCTTATTAGCAGTGATACTCAGAAGTGGGATGAGCAGTGGTGGCCCTCTACATTGGGCCCGCCTCCTACCCCCAAGAAAGAATTCAAAAATTTGGGTGTGATTATAGACAACTCACTCACCCTTGAATCCCATGCTAAAAGAGTGGCTTGCACTTGTTATGGCCGCCTACGTTCTCTTAAACCTTTTCTTGGCTTCTTTGAACCTCCCATTCGGCAGACAATCGTCCAAGCTATGGTCTTATCCCATGTGGACTATTGTAATGCCCTCATGCTTGGTTCCAACTTGACAGTCACTGCAGAGGGCTCAGAATGCTGCTGCCAGCATTCTATTTGGACTGCCAAAACGTTGTCATACCTCCCAGGTTCTGCGTAGGCTGCACTGGCTGCCTGTCAAACAACGCATACAATTTAAAACCCTTTGCCTCATTCACAAAATGCTCTATCGCCTTGGCCCCCAAATCTTGCAGGGACTTTGTTTCTTTTATGTTCCGTTGCGTGCTCTCCGGTCTGCGGACCTCTCTCTTGCCTGTACCATCAAGATCCGGAGGTGCAGAGCTGGGGGCCGGTCATTTAGGTTTCTTGCCCCAAAACTCTGGAACTCTATTCCCTTAAGCATGCGCACTACCTCTAATCACCTACTTTTTCGAAAACACATTAAAACCTGGTTGTTCTCTTCTGCTTAGGATTTCCTTATGACTGGGCACTCCGCCACCCCCACCATGGCCGTACTTTAATTTAGGCATGTCCGTAAGCGCTGGGACGCCCTGTTGCTGGGGTAGCCATGCGCTATATAAACTATCATTACATAACATAACATAACATAACTTGCCTATTAATTTGGGGTTGCATGTTTATATATAACAAACATCACCTTCTGTGATGTTATAAGTGGAAATTACAAAAGCTAAAGGAGGTTTCAGTTCAGTCAGGACAGTGCACGAAGCACAATAGTCATATGCGGAAAAATCACTTTTGATGAATTCAGGATGAGCTTCAGTCACATTGAAAAAATTAAGCATGGAGGCGGTAGGAGTTGGCAGAGCCACAAGACATGTCGATAGCAAATCAGTCACAGAACGCATAGACACCAAACAGAAATGTGATGAGTTAACAACACCATGTGCAAGTTGAATCCAAAAGTTAGGAGTAGGATCCCACGATGCAAAGGAACGACGTCCTCGGACAAGATGGTCAGTCCAGTCCCGTGAGTACTCTCGTCTCCAAACGCAGCAAGCCGAAAGGAGTCCAGCGACGACACACCTGGCAGCAGCAATCCATACAATGGTCTAGGGAAAGAATTCAGAAACAGGCATTATTCATTCACGCAAATAACATTTGTCAGCAGGGACTGTGTTCCACCTCTCTTAACCTGGCCTCATCACTAAGATTGTGTTGTCTGATCCTGTAGCTATAATTTCAGCCTGTTCAGGGGGATTATTAGGCGACTGTACCCATACTCTGGCTCCTGGGTTATCGGTTGAACCAAACCCTTTCTCACCACGCACAGTCAGTAATGTTGGAGCAGTACCTTTCTGGATCGTACCACTGAAAACAGGCATAATGACCAATTGGGCAACTCGATCTGCTCTCCGGACAGTTAAGTCAGAATCACCACTGTTTAACAGGATCACCTTGATCTCACCCTGATAATCACTGTCAATGACACCTCCAAGCACCTGGATGCCCTTCAAGGCCAGACCAGATCTCGGGGCAATTAATCCAAAGTTCTCAGCTGGTATTTGAACACCAATTCCAGTCTCAACTATAACAATGTCTCTCACTTTTAGGAGAAAATCTGTCAAGGAATGCAGAACTAAACCTGCAGAATCCGGTGGATAGCTCTGCATGGAGCCAAGGCTCCGGGGGTAATTTCCCAGTAGGACACAGTATCTCGACATGAATTTGGTTTAACATCTATAGTAGGAGGAAACAGGCGCATTAATGGTGAATCAGAATACAAATAATAAGGACGATTGTTCAAAATTAACAATGCTTCAAATAAATGATCTCTCCAATTCTGTAAGGTACCATTCGACAATTTTACACAATTGGTCTTTCAACAAACCATTCATTCTCTCAATTAAGCCTGCAGCTTGTGGGTAATAGGGTATATGAAACACCCATTCAATATTGTGTTCTACACAATATTCTTGTACCAACCTTCCTTTGAAATGTGAGGCATTATCTGTCTGCATCTGCACTAGCGTGCCATAGTTCAACATTAACAAATCCATAGTTTTAAGAGTATTCTCCTGGGTAGCGTTTTTGTAAGGAGAAGCAACCAAAAAGCCGCTATAAGTATCAACGGCTGTACACACATATTGACAATTTTTACTCATGGGAAGGAGACCTACATAGTCCATATGCTAAATTTGAGCGGGGGATTTTCCTCGATGTAACTGACCTTTCACTATCTGGGGCACCTCTCGCTGTCGAGAGTGCTGACATATAGGACAATTAAGTATAGCCGTTTTATTTAAATAAAGGGGAATATAAATGCCTCTGTCAGTAGCCCACCTGCTAGTAATTCTCTCTACAAAATGTCCTGCTTTTTGGTGTGCCCACCTCGCCAGTCCCGCCAAATCAGAATTTTGTGGGTCCACCATTGCCTCAGAAATTTTAGATTGTTCATCTGCAATATCATTAAACAATTTGTCAATGGAATCAATGTGAGAATGAGCATCAACATGGAAAACTGTGGCTGCTGTGATGTAAAAAGGGGCGTGGCCTCTGAACACCTCTCTGCAACGCAGCTCTGTGGCGCTTACTGGACGTACCTGGTGGGCTAGTTGGCCCCCGGACCCCTTAGGATTCAAGGGGATTTAATACCCCTAATTAAAACCCGCCTTGGGACACGTTTGCACAGTGGTGAAGGGAGGAGGCGGAGCCTGATGTGGCATGTGTGTACTTATGCGATCGCTCCGCCAAAACCTAAGCACTTATAAAGTCACAATGCACTCTCCTTGGAGCACTCTAATCATCCAGTCACTACCCATGCACTCATGCAATGACCCATGCCCTAACTTGTGTACTGCTACAATACCCTGAACAGTGCCAATGCAGTCCAGCCATTGCCCTGTCAGTACCCATGCACTCTTTCAATCACCCAGCCAGCACCATGTACTTATCCAATCACTCCACCAAAACCCAGGCACTTATAAATTCACCATGCACTGTCCTTGCAGTACTCTAATCATACAATCAGTACCCATGTACTTATGCGATGACCCAGGCACTAACACATGCACTGCTACAATCCTCTGAGCACTACCTATGCAGTCCAGCCATCGCCTTGTCAGTACCCATGCACTCTTTCAATCACCCAGCACCATGTACTTATCCAATCACTCCACCAAAACCCAAGCACTTATAAATTCCCCATGCACTCTCCTTGCAGTACTCTAATCTTCCAGTCATTACCCATGTACTCCTGGAATGACCCAGGCACTAACACATGCACTGCTACAATCCCCTGTGCACTACCCATGCAGATATCTAACCACCTACACAGTACTGGTTCACTCCTCCAATTACCCAGGTTGTACCCATGCACTCCAGAATTCCCTCTGTCACCACCCATGCACCAATCAACGATCCAGCATCATGTACTTATCCAATCACTCCGCCAAAACCCAAGCAGTTATAAAATCACCATGCAATGTGTTTGGATCACTCTAATCATCCAGCCACTTCCCATGTACTCATGCATAGGGGATGGCGGAAAATTCCATTCTGCTCACAGAAATGACAAAATTCCGCATTTTTGCGAAAATGTCGAAACTTCTGCGATCCGCGGCGGAACGGAATTTGCCGCCCACCCCTAATTCTCATCACGGTAACTTTGCCCAGCTTTCTGATTCAAAACACCCATTTTTAATGCTACTTTGGTGGTATTTCTCTATCTTCTCTCCCTTTCACATCTCAGTGACGTTACCTGTTTATTGCCAGTCTACAACAGAGACAGATCTATCTTCACAGGACCGGCATCAATTAACCTACGCAGCCTCCAAACTCTCCCAGGTTGTCGCTGAGTGTTCAGCAGACCTCAGATTTTATCCAGCTCTCCTTACTTGTGTGATTCTGGGCAAATCATGCCATTGCAACTCCTCTACCCGAGGATTGGTGCATTTTCAATAGCGTATTTTTAACACTGTATACAGAAAAAAACGCAGTGGGGCTACTTTTCATGATATCTCTTGTAAGTAGAGAACTGCCGACTGCGTCGCGAGATACACCAAATGAAGACAATAAAATCGTATAGGATCCATATGCTACGGATATAAAAGGAACAGAAGGGATGTATGCAGAATGGAAACATTATATCAACTCTAACTTGATAACAACAATCTGTACCCCCAAGGGCAACGTTTGAAGCAGCCACATGTTTTATCTTTTACTGCATTATATGGATGACGGAGAGAGGTATAAACGTCAAGGGAAATAAACCACCTCTTCCTCTTAGAGTTACAGATGACTGTTTTGGCAGCAGGTGCACCAGTGTTGCTGCCTTGCGTTTAAAAAAAAATGTTTTTTAATTTCTGTGGTTTGATACTTTAGTACACTTAAGTGTCTGGGGGTGAGCAAAGACTACAATTCCCAGAACGCAGTAGTTTGCCGAAATGTGCCCTCTGGTAAGGACTAGGAGTAAAACAAGCATGCAGTGGTTAAAATGGGTAACTCACTTGTGTTGTGCGTGGCTCAATGCATCAGAAAGGCACACTTTGTGAAGCTGCAGAAAATGGGCACAGAATGCCAGGAATGGAAATATAAGAGTTTTGGAGTTGTATAAGAATAATGCATCAGACACATATCTGAAAAGCAGGTCAAAAGTACCAGTGTTGCTCTAGTATCCCCGTTGCATGCAGCACCTCTTTAAATAACACCTTCAGTGCTCGGCGAGGGGGCGTTTGACGCAGCACCGTTGATCCTTGACACCTGAGACCTGAAAGGGAACCAGCAGGTCGCCCGGGTGCCACGCACCGAGCTCACGTTGCTCATGCCAAGACCGGTCACCATGGCAACGCTGTCACTTACCAGGACGCTGCAGGAGCAGACAGTGAGCTGCTGACAGGCCGGGGTCAGCCATGCTAGGGGCTGAAAGGTTCAGAGGGTGCTGCCTGGTTACTGCAGCCTCCTGCACCAGCCCACACTCCTCCTGGCCAGCCCCTGCTGCCCCCTCTCACTTCTGGCACTGGCTTGGCTAACAGGAGTGTGCATGAAAAATATTAAAACTTATCCAGAATGGGGGGCTTGATTTCGGGCCACTTGCTGATGAGCTCGGCTGGGCGCGTGTATCCCTTCCACACAAACTCATCTGTAAGAGAACGGAAGTCAAAGGAAGGTCAGAGACTATAGGTTCCCAATGAAGAAACACAGGCGAGCGGGCCCCAGCTTATTGAAATTGTATGATGCCATCGAGTTTGTTATGTGACCGCCTCCATACCCCTTCAGGTTAACGAAGAAGGCTGATGCGTTTTGTAGGAGTGCATTGCAAGTTGCACGCAGAATAAATGAATAAGGCAAGACACGGTGACCAGGATGGTTTTATTTTCACACAAACACAGTAGCGCTACTTACAGACGATACTTTCGATGGGCGCAGCAAAATCTACGCGAGCATGCAAAATTTCGCGTTTTCGCAGAGATTTCTTGCAGTTTCGAGGAAATTTGCGAAAGGCAACTTAGCAAATTCCACCTACCCCATCTCATGCAATGACCCAGGCCCTAACTCATGGCAAATACAGAGGGGGTCATGCTAATTACAGGGGTACCCCAACGCATAGTGTTCCCTAGTGTATTTGGTGTTTTCACTGTATTCTAAGTGTCTTTCAGCATAGCACTGGCTCCGGTCCTGGTTAGTCAGAGTCAGTTGAATGTAATATGTGACGTCATCAGCAGTACATTGCGGGCGCAAGTTATAGTTAGCTGAACTAACTATAACGGGGGAATTTCTATGTTTTTGTACAAGTGAAATCTCGAACTAACTATAACGTCCCTGAAACCTACGGTTTTTTAAGTGAATTTCTAAGGTTTTTTTAAATGCTAATTTCTAACTATAACGTGCCTAAAAACCTATTTTTTTCAGTGAATATATACAGCGGTGTCAAATTGATATATTTGAAGTTCTTCGGCAGGCGCATTTTGTCAATTGCAACGTTCATCAGCTGGGGGTCATTAAGTGTCGAAAGATCTACGCTCCCATTGGAGCATGCGTACGACCCCTTCCATTTCGTAAATTTGCAGTGTCCCTTCCAAGTAACACTGCAACGATGACCGCTGCCAAACACTACACAGATCCCTCATGCGAAAGGCAGCTAAGTAACTGTCTCTCAAGCACATAATAATGCCCCAAAACAAGTCGGCTTGTGGGCTATCATGTTATAGCTCCAGCCAAATCTGTATCCTTCCATCGGGTTAATGCTGCCTCCTCTCTCCTTGATGTGCAAATCCAAAACTTCACTGCTGAGAGAGCATCAAGTTGTATTTGCCAAATACACTTCTACCTTTGACGGCAACTGCGTTACTACTGAATGAAAGGCGTGTCGGTTTGCCAGCAAGGAGAAGCTGGCCAAACATCATTCTCCAAATCTCACTTCTGTGATAAATGGGCTCTGACATAGCCCAGATACACATCCTGCAAGTTTATTGATCCACCGGAGATGTAAGTACAGCTTTGTCAAATTGATATATTTGAAGTTCTTCAGCTGGTGCATTTTGGCTACTCGCCTTCCTCAATGCCTGCTACAACGGCAAAGTTCTTCAGCTGGGGGTCATTAAATGTCCATAGATCTACGCTCCCATTGAAGCATGCGTACGACCCCTTCCATCTCTTAAAGTTGCAGTGTCCCTTCCAAGTAACACCACACAGATGACCGCTGCCATACACTATGCAGATCCCTCATGGGAAAGGCAGCTAAATAACTATCTCTTGAGCACATAACAATGCCCCAACACAAGTCGGCTTACGGGCTGTCACGTCATAACTGCAGCCAAATCTGTACCTGAGGTGGAAACTCACAAAGGTAGGTATTCTTTACAGCAGGTTAAGGCTGCCTCCTCTCACCACGATGCGAAAATCTGCCACTTCACTGCTGGGGGTATTGTGTTGTATTTGCCAAATACACTGCCAGCTTTGACCGCAACTGCGTTGCTCCTGAACAAGAGGCATGTCGGTTTGCCAGCTCCGACAAGCTGGCCAAACATCATTCTCCAACTCCCACTTCTATTCCAAAATGGGCTCTGACACAGCTCAGATACACTTCCTGCATGTTTATTGATCCACCAGAGACGTAAGTACAGTGGTGTCAAATTGATATATTGGAAGTACTTCGGCAGACGCTATTCGGCTACTAGCTTTCCTCAATGCCAGTTGCATATATATATATATATATATATATAAGGCGGGTCCATGTAGGCTCCAGAGTCCTGCCTGCAGCTTGGAAAGAAGGGGAGCAGCGCGCTGCAGAACGACGCTGCTTGAAACTCGTTTTTCATCATTGCTAAGCAGGGCAGATGAAAGGGAGAGACAGTTTCTCCTTTCCATTTGGAAATTAATTTAATAGGCGGAAAATGGGACAGAAAGCCTCCCTCACAAGAGGAACAATTATTAAAAGCACTACAACGACCAGAGAGCTTTGCACAGAAGCCACACCCACTAAGGTAACAAGTTAAAATTGCAAATTACGAGAGTGCATTCATTTTCCCTGCCTGAGCCACTGAAGAAAGGATTTTGGTATCCTGAAACGCGTCTGGCAAATATCAAGAACTGATGTGATCTGTACCTTCAAGTTTGTCTGCTGGCAAGTGATGGAAAGAATAAATGCGAGTGAATTAATTTCTTGTGGCTTGTCTTCATGGGGCTACTCTGCAATCAAATTAAGTTTATGGCTTTGCCCAGCCACGAGGACAAGCTCACCGCCTGAAGGCGGGTCCATGTAGGCTCCAGAGTACAGCCTGCAGCTTGGAAAGAAGGGGAGCAGCGCGCTGCAGAACGACGCTGCTTGAAACTCGTTTTTCATCATTGCAAAGCAGGGCAGATGAAAGGGAGAGACAGTTTCACCTTTCCACTTGGAAAATAATTTAATAGGCGGAAAATGGGACAGAAAGCCTCCCTCACAAGAGGAACAATTATTAAAAGCACTACAACGACCAGAGAGCTTTGCACAGAAGCCACACCCACTGAGGTAACAAGTTAAAAGTGCAAATTACGAGAGTGCATTCATTTCCCCTGCCTGAGCCACTGAAGAAAGGATTTTGGTATCCTGAAACGCGTCTGGCAAATATCAAGAACTGATGTGATCTGTACCTTCAAGTTCGTCTGCTGGCAAGTGATGGAAAGAATAAATGCGAGTGAATTAATTTCTTGCGGCTTGTCTTCATGGGGCTACTCTGCAATCGAATTATATATATATATATATATATATATATCCTTGCTCCAATTGCGCCAAAAAGACGGGGCTCCAGCGGTGGGTGCCGCTACACGGTTGGCGCACCGTGTAATATCAATGCTCCGAAATCTTCTCTCCCAGCCGAGAGAGAAGAAGAAAAGCAGCACTCGCGGGGTGAGTTTCAGAGTTTCTTTAATTTAATCCTGGTGCAGACGCGTTTCGGGCCAAGCCCTTTGTCAATGTAAACTCACCCCGCGAGTGCTGCTTTTCTTCTTCTCTCTCGGCTGGGAGAGAAGATTTCGGAGCATTGATATATATATATATATATATATATATATATATATATCCAAACCAAAAAAGTTCCTTGTTATGGAAGACGCCTCACAACTGGTAAATATTCGCCATATCTGTTTTATTGCAGGAAGCAGCAGCGTGAATGCAACCATGCCCACAAGGTACAAATTCCAGACCCAACGCGTTTCGTGGTTACTTCATCAGGGGCTTAGGAGAAGGCAGCAGCAGCAGGGCAATTTCGGCGGCATCATTAAATGTTCACAAACATGATTGTGATGATTGTGTTAGACATAACCAGCCTATACACCAACATCAGACACGATCTAGGCGTGGTTGCAGTGGAACATTTTCTAAACAAGAGACCTGCTAGATTCGCTCTACACAATCGCATGCTGCTGGAATTTATAGAATTCTGTCTAACGAGCAACATTTTCCTGTTTAATGACCAGCTATACACACAGGTCTCTGGGACCGCGATGGGCACCTGCTTTGCTCCCAGCTACGCGAACTTGTTCGTTGGCTGGTGGGAGGAGCGGGTGCCCATGGTCCTTCAGATTGAGGGACAGGAAACGGAGAGAGTAATACAGTGGTTCAGGTATATTGATGACCTCTTCATCGTGTGGCAAGGGACGATGGAGGGGGCACAACAATATATAACAATCCTGAACGATAACAACTGCAACCTACACTTCTCAGGAACTATAAGCTCGACTACAGCTGAGTATTTGGACCTGAGGGTGGAAATAGATAATAACAGGCTGCATACATCACTGTATCGCAAAGCGACAGCAGGCAACTCCATCCTGCGAGCCGATAGCAACCATCCAAAGAGGCTGATACAAAGCATCCCGTACGGGGAACTGCTCAGGATGAAAAGAAACAGTAGCAGAGAAAATGACTTTGAAACAGCAGCAGCAGGTTGCGTAGAAAGGTTCATCAGGAGAGGATATGATCCAGCAACTCTGGATAAAACTTTGAAGAAAGTAAGGAAAATGAAAAGAGAAGATCTCTTGATATCGACAGTACCCAATGAACAAACTAATAATGAGGGGAAATTCCGCCTAATCACACCATATACCAGCGACTCTATTGGATTAAGGAGGACTATGCAAAAGAATTGGCATATTCTGGGGACAGACCCAATACTCAAAGATGATATCCCAACCAAACCCCTGATCACGTACCGTAAAGCAAGGTCATTGCGAGACTCTCTGGTGAGAAGCCATTTCAAGAGCGTGTCTCCAAGAACAGGCAAAATTGCAGAGATGGGTGGGTTCTTCCCATGTGGGAAATGTAAGGCCTGCACGGGATGTAAGAGGGTACGGAAATATGACATCCCAGGAGCAGGCATCACTAAACCCATTAAGAAATTCTTAACCTGCAGCACGAACTTTGCAGTTTACTGCCTAATCTGTCCTTGTGGGTTAAAATACATCGGGAGTACGATTCACCAACTCAAAATCAGGGTACTCGAACATCAAAGGGCAATAGAGAAAGCGGATCCCGCATACCCAGTTGCGAGACATTTTGATCTGGTTCACCGAAGGGACAGGACCAAACTACAGTACTTTGGCTTGGATTTTGTACCTGAAAATCCTAGAGGGGGGGATAGGCTAAGAACACTGAGACGCCTGGAGTCAAGGTACATAATCGACCTCATGACCAAAGCCCCCAGGGGACTTAATCATGGGGAGGAACTGGCGGTTCATTTGGGGAAATAATCAATAAGAGACTTAACCTGGCAATTTCCCAAGTATTCATATACAAGAGACTTTGAGAACACAGCAGTATGATGTTTGGCTTTATTAACTGATCCATTGATGGGTAAGAGCGATTGGGGACACTGTATATATTGTGCACTGGAGTTAAAACTGGAATATAGGACTTGCCAATTCATGGCGTGATGGACTTTGGAAACATTGGTTTGGGGCTTTATTTTAGAGCACCATACATCTACCCCGGATGTGTACACACGGGGTACCATGCCGATCCACGGCGAGATTTGATTTGTTTTCATATATGGGTAATGTGCACCTAACGGTGAACTGTATTAACATGTTCCAAGATGGCACGCCCGTTATTTTGAGGTAGTCCGTCTACCATGTTTATGATTGTTTTTCCGCTATATCCCAGGCGGGTCCTCACATTGTTGTTGACACTGAGGAAGGCGTAATGCTGAAACGCGTTTGTTAACAATTGTGATTAAACTTTTGGCGTGAGCACTGCAAAATCGTTTGGCTCCACGAGTGCGGTTCTTTGGAAGATACGATTTCTGAGGCTGAGCTGTATGTTAATGCGGGTACCCATTACCGCAAACCGCACCCGCCCGCGAGTGCCCTGACTTTCCAGTGGGACAGGGAGCGTGATATATATATATATATATATATATATTTATATATATTTATATATATTTATATATATATATATATATATATATATATGTCACTTTCACACATCCAAGGATTATACATCCAAAAGGAAAGCAGCACTCGCAGGAGGTAGTTCCCAAACCAATTTATTAGTGGTGGAACTAAACAGCAACGACGCGTTTCGCCGTGGGGCTTTGTCAAGTTGTTGCACGCGCGTGATGTCATGAGTGATGTCACTGACCATGTCATGAGTATGTATATATATATATCTATGTATGGCGGTGGCCAGTAGGTGGTTATAGTTAGAACCTAGTTTCCATAGGATAAGCGTTTTTTGATTTGCCAATATCTTTGGAGCTGTCTGACAAATCTTCACCAAAGTTTTAAAAAATAACGGCACCCTCACTTCAGCTGCTGTGTTGGAAGTTTCAGGGCGATTCATCAAGTGGGGGTCGGGAAAAAGGGGTTTCCAAAATGAGTTTTCTCCATGTTATTTTCCGAAGGGAATCTTAAGACAAGGCTACAGCCTGAAATGCTGAACGGAATTACACCAAATTTGGTAAAAAGGTAGCTCTTGGTTCAGAAAGCATTCTTTTTGTTAAATGGTGTAAATCCATTGAGGAGTTCCTGAAAAAGTCATATATTTACAGATAATAATATCTGGTGGCCATGAAGGACCCGCAAAACATCCTAATCTGATTGGCTGCCAACACTTCAAACCAGGAAATGTTGGCAGCCATCTTGTGACTCGGTTGAACCGACTCACAAGAAAACAGGTTAATAAAAAGAAAATGGGACAGGGTTGAAACACCCTGACCCCTAGGCCTGATTAGTGATCCCTCAAGTGCCAAAAAAAAAGCATATAAAAAAAAATATTTTGGCGAGAGTCGCGTAGGGTCCGCAAACCCCACCAAAAATGTTAAAAAACGAAGCGCGGTCTCACGCACTTTGTTTTCTTTAAGCCCCCGGATGGGCCAGGTCCCAGGGACAATTCAGTAAAAAGAAGCCAGGCCGTAATTGTTCTCAGGAGGGGGTCCCCATGCCTCCTCCCTTTTCATTATTTATATATTTATTTTTAAATGGCTCAGGTCGGGGGATGTGGTCTCCAGGGACCCAAAAGCACTAAGGGAAGGGGGGCTACACACCCCATTTTCCTAAATTAAAAAAATATATCTACAAATCGGAAACTTGCCGGAAGCCCTGCCCCCTTTCACGACTACACTGCAAACATTCCTCCTGGCGCGTTGGGGAATGAAGTCCCTGTCACTACTGAGGGTTCTTAGGGGCCAAGTAGCCCACCAGGTACCTCCAGCAAGCCCTACTTAGCTGGATTGCTGAGAGGCGGTAAGAGGCCACTCCCCTTTTTACACCACTCTGCAATAACCCCTCTTGCTTTTTGTTGCACCCCTCTGGCCTCGTTCTGTGCCTTCTTCCCTCTGTCTGCACCTCTCTGGTATCTTTGTGTACCTCTCTTGCCTTGTTCTGCACCTCTGTTGCTTCTTTCTGCACTTCTATTGCCTCTTTCTGCACCCCCTCCTCTCTCTTTCTGCTCCTCTATTGATTCTTTCTGCACCTCTTTCTAAATCCATCTTCCCTCTCTCTGCATCTATCTTGCCCCTTTCTGAAGATCTCCTGCCTCTTTCTTTGCCTCTGTTACTTCTTTCTGCCCCCCTCTTGCCTCTTTCTGTACTCCTATTCCCTCTTTCTGCACCTGTCTTGCCTCTTTCTGCACCTCTCTTACCTCATTCTGCAGTTCTCTTGCTTCTTTCTGAAGCTCTATTGTTTCTTTCTGTACTTCTCTTGCCTCTTTCTGCACCTCTCTTACCTCTTTCTGCACCTTTGTTGGTTCTCTCTGTACTTTTCTTGCTTTTTTATTCACCTCTTTTGCTTCTTTCTGCACCTCTCTTGCCTCTTTGTGCACTTCTCTTGCAGCTTTCTGCACTTCTTTTGCCTTTTTCTGCACTTCTCGTGCCTCTTTCTGTACTTCTCTTGCCTCTTTCTGTACTTAAATTGGAAGTGCAAGCTGTCAAGTTTAAAGGTTTGCATGCTCTTGTGACTGAGGTATATGTCATCCGTTATGCATCTGAAGATAGTAGCTTACAAAGCTGGTAGCTTCTCCGTAAGGTGGTCAAATCTTCTCAGTTCTGCTCTGTCATTCAGTTGCACAGGCAGACATGTCTTACGTATGTAGGTGTCATAGAGCCCATGAAATATACTAGGGGTGAGGGGGAGCCACAGGAAGATAATGCGAGGGGCGAAGTTGCAGCTAATAAGTAACTGTAAAAAATAAAGTATTGGTGGGACATAAAGCAGAAACAATGTCTATGTCTATGTCTATGTACTGTTTCTTGTAGAGTGCATATATCACCCAAAGGTCTTATAGCGCTTTGCCAGGACTTAGGAACAGACAGGACAAGCTGAGGAAGAGAGGACTAGAATAACCAAGTTTTTAGGGATTTACAAAACTTGATATACTCGGCCTCTGTACGTAGGTGTATAGGCAGTGAGTTCCAGAGGGTGGGTGCCAGGTTCAGGAAAGCTTTGTTTCCGTACTTAACTGTTCGTTAAATTAGTAAAGACGACATGAAATTCGTAAAACAAGCACTCTCGAAGAGTGCGTAGCATTCGTAAACATGAGATGAATTAAAGTTTTAACCCCATTGGGCGTGTGCGAAGGATGGCTCCCGGCCGTCTGAACCCCGCCCACTCTCAGCACCACTATGGAATTTGCGCCACGGTCAAGGGGTTATAACAGGCACTCTGAACCCGAGCAGTAAACAAAGAAACAAATTAAATGAAATGCGATCACTGCAGCGCAAATTAAGCTTAAGTTAAACAAATGAGAAAACGAGCAGTGGACTCAGAGGGGTGCTGTTGTCGGAGATAGGAGGGGTGAGGGGGATGCACAGTAGATTAAGGGAAAGCAAGGGGCCTGCCAGCAGTGTTGTGGGAGGGGTGAGGGGGAGCTACAAGAAGATAAAACGACAAACTGTACTTTTCAGCTAACAAGTAACTATAAAATAGTTGGGTGAGCTGCACACTCTCTGTGACTGGAGAACTGGTGCTCTTTAGATTAATTAAGTAAAGAGTTCTCCCGAAGGGCTCCTGCAAGCTATACAGTAAGGGCACAGTAAAAGATCCAGTCCTGATGGGAGGTTACAAAAGAAGACAGGGAGATGCTAAGGACAGACTAATAAGCCTATTACCAAATTAAAAGCCAACATTTACAAACGACAGTCACAGCAGCCAATTGAAAAGATGGGCGGAGAGTGGGGGGAGCTTCAAATCCATACCTAAATACAGCATGCCTCGTAGAGCAGCGCATGCGCTGGTCACACTCGACCAAAAATGAGAATGCTTTGAAAGGCATTCCCAAAGAAGTCAGAAGGGAGCCTCACATAACAAGAAAAACACAACTTGAGTAAATATGTTTTTTAAATTCAACAACAGTAATCATCTCCTTTTCTTGAGAATGTGCCAAATTGGAGTTGGCTTACTAGCTCTCAAACCCACACTGCCCAGTATTGAAAGTTGCTTTTCCGTTGATTCCTCACATCTAGCCACTTTAACCAAAAGCTCTTTCAGTGCTTGCAAATATGCCCCATTGTGTGATGTAGATGTGATTGTAATATGTACACACTGCGGGGCATAGGTACAAGCCCCTATTACCACCAGAGCGTCACTTTTCACATGTTGTGGTGGTGATAGGGGCTTCGCCGGGTCTGGTGGCTCAGTGGATTAATGCATCCACTGCAGGGGCCTGTGTTCGACCTCATGGTCAAAGGTTCAAACCCTGGCGGGTCCACTCAGCCTTTCATCCATTTGAGGTCGATAAAATGAGTACCGTTCGGTAACAATATACACCAGTTATTTCAGCCCCGCTGCTGGGGTGAACGTGCGCTTTACAAATACACCCGTTATGTTATTTACAAGGCAGCGTTAAGCCACTTAGCATGGCTTAACGCAGCCTTGGAAATAAGGCACCCTTTCACGCTGTATTTAGCGTGAAAGGGGAGGGCAATGGGTGTTGCAGTGGACGTTCCACCGCAACACCCATTGATTTTGACACTGCCTCCTATTTACAAGGGCAGCGTAAATATGAGGCAGCGCCAAAACTAAGACCAGGGAAAACCTGGTCTTAAGCAGTCAAAACCAGGAGAAATGCTTTATTTCTCCTTGTTTTTGCTGTTTACATGTTGCTGCCTTGTGCAGTACACATAGAAATAGCAAAGTGCCTATGATTGTTTATTTGCAGGAAGGTCCCCCTTTCTGCTCATAAACAATCATTTTTTTAAAAATGCCGTTTTGCAACTTCTATGTGTGCTGCATTAAGCAGCACACATAGACGTTACAAAACGGCATTTAAAGATTGTTTATGTGCAGGAAGGTGGACCTTCCTGCACATAAACAATCTTCCCATCCTGAAAAGAGTTGATATGCAGGATAGGGCCAAGTGAGGCTCAATAGACGTGGGCTCTATGCCAATAAAAAAACCTTTACAGAACAAAATTTTAAGTAAAAACTATAAACATCCCGGGCACAGCTTCCTTTTGAGGAGTCGTATTAATACAATTTATTTTATCAATAAGCAGACACTGTGAAGAAAGCTTTATTTTTCTGAAAAGGAAAAGTTCAAAAGCGAAACATGCATGTATGAAACTCATTCATGTGATTTTAAAAGCACATTTTCTCTGTTACTGTAAAATGAATGTCGATACAAACTGACTATAGCCTAGTCATGTCAACTGAAGCTTGAGTCTCCTTACTAAAAACATTTAAATAAAGTCTTACTTTATATTCATAAAAAATGTGCTGCCAGTCATTTTCTCCAAGAGCTCGCCTAACAACCAGTGGGGCCTTAGCTTTATCTTCTGCACCTTTTTTTAATATTGTGTTTTTGTCTACTCCTATTAAACAAACTGTTGTACCGGGTCTATAGGGCTCCATATTTTGAGAATCAGCATGAACTATCATATGAGGTTGATCCACCAGCTTTGTTACAGCATCTTTATGGTTATCTAATATTCTGATCATCTCACAACTTATATTGCTATTGGAGATGTTCTTATCACCTCAGTTGGTTTGCTTCTTCCACAGTTTTAATGTGTAATGGTAACAATTTAATTTCAGCTTTCTAAGACATATGTGAATCTCTTTAATATATACCTGTGGCTCAGTTTCTAGTGATAGAATGTTGTATTGGAGGGAGTTACTGCTGTAAGAATGGGCTGAGTGAACATTGAGCAGAATTTCTCTGAGCACTGCTCTCCACTCACCCCCCTTATTACTGTTCTGGTGTATAGCAGATGTCTGGTGAACAGGTTTTGAACCCGGTGCCTAATACCTCACTGGGCATTCAGAACCTGTTCTCAAGCATGACTCATCATGGCACACTGATTGGAAGCATGGTGTGATACCCCCATTTCCCTTGGTTTTGCTAATGCGGGTTGAGGAGGTAGGTGGAGGTGGTATTTGCATAGGCTGCAAAATATACTCCTAGTGCAGGCCAGTTGTGTAGTATGCATGTGGAAGTGTAGGCAGCGAGAAAGCATACAGCTGAAGACCTTGATGGAGAGCTCTGATATCCCAGATCAGTAACAAGTAGAGAATTCCAAGGATTGAGATCTGCCGGTGGGTGACTGTCAGAAGCTGGATTATTTGTAGGTACAGGTAGATACCTACAGCTAGTAATATCACTACAATCACAAAAAATGTCCAGTTAATCCTTTCTTAAGCCTTGGGTGCTTGGCTGATAAGCAGGCAGGCTTAACTTAGGAGAGGAGACAGGTGTGTAAAGCGTTTATTATCACCAAAACAGTAAATAAGTAAGACACAATAAAAGTCCAACACTAATTTATAAACACAGAGAATATGTTTATCTATAACATGACACCAAAACAACACATATTCAATATAGGGTACCTGAGATATGATTTTTTCAAGATTAAGTGTATTAGTAGGTGCAGGTAGGTACCTACTAGCTGTAGGTAACTACCTGCACCTACTAATAATCCACCTTCCGACAGGGCTGCAATTTAAAAATACGAATACACTTTTCACCACAAAATAATTCATACTAAAAAAGTATAAAAACAGAATCCTGCAAAATATTAATGTACATTTTCTAACTAAATTTCCTACATTAGTGGGGCTGTGGTTAGCATCTGTATTTACCACCAAGTTGTGAAGCCCCAGGATTATAGCCCATAGATTCCTCCCCCCTTTAACAAAATTGCACTCCTCAACAAATGAAGACACACCCACACAATCATCAGGTACCTTTTAACTAGCAGAATGAGCTATCCTATTAACTTTACTTTTCTAAACATTTCTTTAATCAATAAATCAACCAGAGATTATAAGTGTGCTACTCACCAGTGAGGGCCTCAAGGCGCTGGGGGCGGGCAGCTCTGGTCATTCGAAGAGCCAGGTCTTGAGGGTCTTGCTGAAGATGTGCAAGATGGGGGCATGCCTGAGGTTGATCGCAAGCTCGTTCCAAGTCTTGGCCACGGTGTAGGAGAAGGTTCTTCCACCTGTCCTTGCTCTGCAGATGCGCGGTGATTCGGCAACATCAGCGGATCGGAGGTTCCTCTTGGCTACGTGGAAGGAGATGCTGTCTTTCAGATATTGGGGTCCGGTGCTGTGGAGGCATTTGTAGGTGGGGGTGAGTATCTTGAAAGTCACTCTTTTCTTGATGGTAGCCAGGAGAGGTGTTGGGCTATGTGTTTGTGTTGAGGGATGCCGAGGACGAGTCTAGCTGTGGTGTTCTGTATGGTCTGTAGTTGCGTAGCAGAGACTTGTTGATCCCGGTGTAGAGGGAGTTTCCGTTGTCCTGTCTGCTGGTTATGAGTGCATGGGTGACGTTCTTCCTTGATTCGAGGGGGATCCATTTGAAGGTCTTTTCGAGGATGCATTGAAGGAGGTGGAGGCGATGGTGTTGACCTGTCCGGTCATGGAGAGTGAGGAGTTGAGTACAATGCTGAGGTTTCAGCTGTGGTCCGTGGGAGTTGGGGGGCTGCCGAGGGCCGTGGGCCACCAGGAGTTGTCCCATGCAGAAAGAGAGGGTCCAACGATAAGAACCTCTGTCGTCTCTGAGTTGAGCTTTAGCCAGCTGTTGCTCATCCAGGATGCAATGTCTTTCATTCCTTCCTGGAAGTTGAGTCTGGTAGTGATGGGGTCTTTGGTGAGCGTGAGGATGAGCTGGGTGTCGTCGGCATAGGATACTATGCTAAGTCTGTGTTGTCTGATGATGGCGGCGTGGGGGCCATGTTGATGTTAAAAAGCATAGGGAATAAATTGGCTGCTGGAATTGGTCTTTGGGGACCCTTGGCAGGCCCCTCTTCACCCAAAGCCCTCCGAATTGGGCCAGTGGGGGTTCGCATGGGTCCCCTCTCCCCTACCATGCACAGTGTTTCAGACACGATGGGGTGCCCACCACAGGTTGCATGATTTTCCCCACAGACCCCTTTCTTCTATGGGAGCCTGTGTTCTCGTTCAGAACACAGACTCCCATAAAAGTATCCGGAAGCATCCAGATGCATAAATATCGTTCGGTCGGACTCCCCCAATCCGAATCGTTCGGAAAGCATTCCGGAACCAATTTGGCTGGAATGCTTTCCCAGACAACATCAGAATCAGCCGCTAAGATTGGAGCCCAGTCAATCAGGGTCTTCTAACTTGCTCAGAGGTTAATAGCGGTTGCTAAGTTGTTATATTTCACATCGGTACCCTAAGATAGGCCCAGGGAACATCGTACACTTTTCCTACATCAGCTCCCGTTATTTCATATGAACGAGCCTTATTAGGACATAACTCCAAATAAGGAAAGAATGCATTATAGGGACATCACGGCTTATCAGGACTGCAGCCTTTCATGGATTAAAACTTTCACCGAGTTCCATGACGAGGGTGGGTTTTTCCTAATCTCTATTGCTAAGACGTCATCCTTAGCATATATGAATAATTGACGAGTACACTCTCCAGGAGGTACACTTCACCTCTCCATTTGACGCACAAGGTTTAATCCCTAATGTCATCTTCATACTGAACAATGGGTAACACACGAACATAGTCTGTATAAATACAGCACCTCTTGCTATCAGAAAGCACGAGGGAACCGAGACTTTAAGGCCAACTCACAGTCCAGAGAAGCTGCAGCTCCGGCATGCCATTGCTCCAGCTGACAGTGGTCTGACGATCCCTTGCGTAGTGTCCAGCTCAAGTCCAGGACGAAGTCCTACACTCTCACTATTCAGGTATGGGGGTTCAACTAAATCATAGTGGGATTCTTGGCTCTCAGGCTCTTAGGCTTAGCCTCTGTAGCACCTACTCACATGCTAGGTACACCAGGTACATCTAGTCAGGCATCTTAGGAGTACGTACTTAATCTCATAAATGCATTCTATATTCATTTATGCGTTCATGACTATTGCAAAATGGTAGAACAATACTATTTCTTTTTATTCACTGTACTGCTGGTTCTATATCTCTGCTACTGTGTTACATTTGTAGCAGCACACTTATTTTACATGAGAAGAACAACGGTACACTACATTCTTATTGTAAACCTGCTCTACTGTTTCTTCTATGTATCTCTCTGAGCAAAACAAGCATGCACGAGTGACTGGGTGAAAAGTAGTATATTGTTTCCATGAGTCTGAGGTCATTGTGTTCTAAGGTTGCAAAAAACTAATCTCTCTGATAACAGGTGATTCTAGTGGCACTGCGAGCTAGCAAATGCAAAACATAGGCTAACATGTGCGGGGGGTGTACGGAGTCAGTCTGCCACCAGACCCACAGTATACGTTATCCGAAAACACCGTAGGTCCTGCATGAAAGAGTACTATTGGAACTACACTACATGGCGCACTATATGGTCTATACATGCCAACGTGGTCTATAAATGCCAATGTGGTATATACATGGCGCACTTACTCAACAGTAGAATCTAAGTAGCCCAGTCGTGCTTATTCTCAGATACCCTACTTACAAAACCCAGCGATGGGCTTGCTCATGGCTACTGATGGGGGACAGGAGGAAGAGAGTGATCCACTCCCTGACCTGCTCTCACAGAACCCTGATGATGGGTCTGTTGATGGTGTAGCCTTGGCAGGCAGCCTCACTGCTGAGCAACAAGCTGATTATAGACAGGTGCACAATCAGTAAAGGATCATGTTTTCTCTGACTCCAATTCATACTACCTGGTGGCACTCATGAAGTGGACACTGGGGACAGTCTGCCTGTTAAAAATAAGATTTACAGGCAACCTGATCATGTCAGGGATGGTATCAGGACAGAAGTCCAAAGAATGTTAGAGTTGGGATTTATTGAACCCTCAGATAGCCCTTGGGCTAACTTCTCACATTGAGGACACTAGCGGTCCAACCGATAGTAATTACACCTACTACAGTTCCTACACAGAGCACTAGGACTAACATTACTCCACAAACATTACACGCGGTACTGGGCAAAGTGCCCACAAAACGTGAACAAATTCCTTTCTGGGTAGCTCAGAAAATAACCCAGTTAGAAGCAGAATTATTCTCAAACACAACACCATTTGAAAAACACAGAATGTTAACAATCTGTTTGCCCATGGGGATTACACCACAGTTACAGGATTGCACCTCTTGGGGTATAGTCTATGCTGCCATATATACCAGAACTCATCGTATTCCTTCATTAGCAGTGGTACCTGATGAATTAATACAAATACAAAACGACTATGGAGCAGAACCTTTAAACACTGTGTATAGTTTGGATTAGGGTCAGGAAGAAAAAGGAGCTCAGGCAGGTACGCTAGGAAAGTAAATGGAAGTAAAAGTGAAACGGTGCAGACAGGTCAGGGGGGACAAACCCAAATGAAACAACCACTGCAAATATGTAAGTGAGGACCCACAAAATCAGTTAAGAGCCAAGTCCTGTGCATATGTATACGGATAATGGTAAGTGTCAGGTGTATCGTAAATAAGGATTTTTTTATGTCAATCCAGATTAATACATCTGTATTGATCTGGATTGACATAAAAAATCCTTATTTACAATACACCTGATGTCGACCTCTATAATTTCGGCGACAAAGAATGAATGACATTTATTTCAAAATGTATTTGGTTCACTTGAACCATTATCCGTATACGTGTGCACAGGACTTGGCTTTTATGGAGCAGAACCTGCCTAAACTTAGGGATGAAGTTATTAAATAACTACGATCAGGTATCAGCCATAATACTAGCTAACATTAAAGGGGAAGCAGCATCAGTGGCAATCCGCCAACGCCTAAGGGAGATCTGCCCGTTAATTCAGGAGGCTGAGCTACCCAAAATAATTGAAACTGCATGTGCAGAATTAGGAAGAGATATTTTGGGGGGAAAAGCTTTAAAACCTCAAATACAGGGCAGTCCTGAGAAAAACAATTTTAAACAAAGACCTGCTTCTTCTAAAAAGAAGTGGGATAAAAAAGAAAACTCTAAAGATAAGAAATCTTAATCCAGAGGTAGGTCTCCTCCACAGGAGCCCTATGAAATAAGTATAACCTTAGAACAAGGGATAATATTAGGAGAGAGGAGCGCACACAGTTTAGAGTTCAGAGACAAGCAGCGCGCTCAAGATTTTACTTCTAGAAAAGAAGATAAGCAAAATCCAAAACCTCAATTTAAGAAAATGAAAGTTGCTGGTCTGAAGTAACACTCCGGCTGGAGGGGGACAAGCCCAGGAAAGTAAAAGCGATTTTTTAGAAGAATTGATCTGGTTATGACATCCTGATAGCAGAACAAGTTTGGACACCTGCATTCATTATGGAGTGCCCTAGGGGAGAAAGTATAATTTTCCCTGCATTTTCCAACTACGTACCCGTTCACCTTAAATATAGAAATACACAGGAGTGGGCAGTAGCCCAAGCTCCAGCATTGTAAAAAAAATGACGCTGGGTGGAATGAGAACTCAACCTACCATGTGATCCCATTAAAAGTTTCACCTAATGCTCATAGGTAATATCCAATAAAGCAAGAAGCTAAAAAACAGGTCAGGGAGATCTTAGATCAACTTGAAAACCATGGGGTCATTGAAAAATGTACTTCTCCAATGAACAATATTTGTTTCCCGTCTTCAAACATGACAATACATATTGTCTAGTTTTAGATTACAGACATTTAAACTCATGCACAAAGACATTTGCTGTCCAGAATGCACATAGTGTCGTATTAATGAATAGCATTGTGCGCAAAAAATACAAAACCACACATGGGGGCCCATTACGATCCGCCCGACATTCATGCCCGCCCGACACCCATTTCCCCCCCGCCATATTACTATGGTGGGGGGGGCCGGGGTGGACAGAAACCTCGTCTGACCCAGGACCACCTCGCCTTCAGGAAGCAGCTCAAGACCTGGCTGTTCGAGCAGTAGCGGACCCCCCCTCCCCTAGCGCCTTGAGACCCTCCAGGTGAGTAGTGCGCTATACAAATGCTTTGATTGATTGATTGATTAGCTTTAGAAGCTGTTGCAAAAGCAAGCATCCCAAATGCGACAGCATTACATCCTAGATCGATACAATAGGCTAATTCTCTTACTGCAACAGACATTGAATACAGATTTGATCCAAGACTAAAAACACAAGCATTCCTGCAATACGAAAATGAATATCGTCTACCAAATAAAATCTTTCCTCTAGAACAGTATGAATATATAATTTATGCTGATGGATCTGCGCAACCAGCCATTGGAAGTAAGCAACAATATTTTTAGGCATCTGCTATCTTTAAATGACGCATGCATGATGGCAAGTTCCATCCTAGTTGCACAAAAATGCAATCTCTAGGAGACTACACGGCTCGGTTGGCAAAATTAAAAGCACTTATACATATGGATCGAGAATTCCCCACACTAATCGTGTGTGCTTCTTTTTACTGTGTACATTTGTACAATGAGCACTTACAGCATAGGTAACCAAACGGCTTTAAAGACGCAAAAGGTGGCACAATTAAGCATAAAACGCTATGGGAACAGAAAACGGAATTGAAATCTGAGCTACCGAGGACTCATGTGATCCATACGCTGAGTCATCAACGTGATGGTGTGCACGTTGAATGGAATTCATTGGCTGATGAAGTCGCAAAGGAGGCTGTACACACAGCTTCCATATCTGCGCTGAATCATTAAAAAACAAGAATAGACGGAGATATAATGGTAGCTGTCAATGCATCACGCAGAGGCAGCACAGCAGTACCTAAAAATGTCCACTCAAATACTCCTACAGGTTAGAGGCATCAAACATTCCATATGCTCAAATTCCTGGAGTATCGGATAGAGTAATACCAAATCTGGATCGTAGGCAAGGTTTAATACTAGCTGGACTCAAGGGTTTAGGCTCTGCACACACAGGCATTACAGAGACTATGGGGCCCATTATGATGTCGGGCGGATTGCCTCTGCCAGGTGGGCGGTGGCCACCGCCGGCCTGGCGGAGGCAATCCGCCCGACATCCATGTCCTGATTCCCCCCCGCCACATTAGGATGGCGGAGGGGACAGCGGCGGAAAGAAAGACCGTCCGCCGCTTTGCCGCCGCGGTCGCCTTGCGACCGCGGCGGTAATAGAATAATATGGTGGCGGTGTCCAATGGACACCGCCAGCCATATTACAATGGCAATATGCAGAGGCCTTTCCGCGGCGGCAATGCCGCCACGGAAAGGCAGGCGGCGATTGCTGCGGGGGCCCCCTGCGGGTCCCCCAGGTGATGGCAGAGGTGGAAGTGGACATGGGGGGTACCTAAGGTACCACCCCACATTTGCATATGCAAGGCGGCAGGCACCGTGCGGTGCCTGCCGCTTTACATATGCAAATGCGTGCTGACATGTTTATCATTATTGCGGGTGGTGCTGAGTGCACCGCCCGCCACAATGATATATATGCAGGATGTGCCCGCCACTGTGGCGGGCACATCCTAATTTCCCCTATGGGACCCCCGCCCTTATGGCGGGCAGTCCCGATCTCCGTTAGGGCCCGCCATCCTAATGACCCCCTATTTCTTTACTGAAACAATGCTATTGGTGGCCAGGTTTAACTAAGCAAACTAAAGACTATATCTTGAAATTTGACACCTGCCATCAGATGAAAGGCTCCACCATTGCACACCTGGCACAGACGCTATTACTAAAGTCAGTCAAACCTCTCGCATGTGTGTACTTGGACCACTGCGGACACTTACAAACGGGTGGGGCTTACAGGTATATCATGGTAGCAGTTGATTCATGATTGAGATTTCTACGGGTATGGCCTCAGCATTCTGCTGACGCTCGAACAGTTATAAAAGATTTCCGAGTCTTTATTGGAACATACGCAGTTAGCATATTACACTCTGACAGTGACCTTGCAGTTAGCGTTCGGGCTTACAAAGAGGCCATTGAAGGAATGGGCGTAGCATTCCTGTTCTCATTTCTCTACCATCCAGAGGGAAATTCGGTTGTGGGGAGAAAAAAAAGGAATTAAAGCAATCTTTACCAACAGGGGTATTAGGCATGCGTGGTAGTTGGGTCACACACACCTGTATGGAGTAGAGTGGGCATTAAATGAATCACTGACAAAATATCAAACAGAAAATATTGACCTACAGAAATATCGATGCTGAAATAAGGAAGGCAAGAATATCGACATCCTATCTACAACATGGTAAGTACAAAAATATCGAAAGAAAAAATACAGATGTTAAAAATATCGATGTTAAAAATATCGTTTTTTTCTTGTAAAAATATAAATGTAAAATAAAGTAAATAGCACTAATAAATAAAATTAACATAGGCAAAAATATGTATCTAATAATGTTTAAAATTACTAAATAATACATATATAATAATAATACAATAATTAAACATATACTGAAAATATATAATATATACTTACTTAACAATAAGTGGTAATAAATATTTTAATAAGTTATAAATTAATAAAACAATACTATAAATTATAAATACATTTACAAACATTAAAAAAACATAAATAAAAAGTAAACAATTATGATTAATAAATAAAAAAATTAAATATATTTTTAATATTTAAAAAACTTAACTACATACTACATTATCTAAAATTATACAAAAAATATTAACTAGCTAAATAAATAAAAATACTATTCAAAATCCATAAGTAAAAAAATACAGTAATAAAAACGTTGGATAGCATAGAACTTAAAATTACCATTCCCACTCCAGAGAGCGCAACAGTAGAGAAACCATTGGATAGTGTAGGGGTAAAAGTTACTATTCCAACTCCAGAGAGTGCAACAGTAGGGAAAGCGTTGGATAGCGTAGGGGTACAGATTACTCTTCCAACTCCAGAAAGTGCAAGAGTAGGTAAAGCGTTGGATAGCGTAGGGGTAAAAATTACTATTCCAACTCCAGAGAGTGCAACAGTAGGGAAAGCGATGGAAAGCGTAGTGGTAAAAATTGCTATTCCCACTCCAGAGAGTGCAACAGTAGGGAAAGTGTTGGATAGCGTAAGGGTAAAAATTACTATTCCAACTCCAGAGAGTGCAACAATAGGGAAAGCGTTGGATAGCATAGGGGTAAAAATTACTATTCCCACTCCAGAGAGTGCAACAGTAGGGAAAGCGTTGGATAGCGTAGGGGTAAAAATTACTATTCCAACTCCAGTGAGTGAAACAGTAGGGAAAGCGTTGGATAGCGTAGGGGTAGAAATTACTATTTCAACTCCAAAGAGTGCAACAGTAGGGAAAGCGTTGGATAGCGTAGAAGTTAAATATAACATACTTATAAATGATTGTTGTAAATAAAATAATTAATAATATGGGGCCCGATGTAGATAGGCATTTACCGGTCGGTAACGGCCGAATTCGGCCGTTACCGACCGGTAAATGCCTTTTCCAATGTAGGGGGCATGTATTTAAAGATTCGGTATTTCTACCGAATCTGTATTTACCGAATCGGTAAAATTACCGAATTGGTAAATACAGACTCAGTAAAAATACCGAATCTGTAAATGCAGATGTAGGTGGCGCTTTAAACAGTGCCACAGGCTCCTAAGAATTCTTTATTTACCATGTAATACTATTGCATGGTAAATAACGAATTCAGGTGTACATGCACATCTGTGCATGTACACCTGTGCCATGTGACACGCAGACATGCCCTTATGGCAAGTATGTGTGCCACATGGCACACAAGCCTGACATTGGGGTGCTACATGGTGTCAAAGGGACACCCCGTTCCCCCTGGCAGGATTCGGTATTTACCGATTCGGTAATTACCGAATCGGTATTTGCCATTGATTGCTATGGGCTTCAAGGCCCATAGGAATCAATGGCAAATACGGATTCGGTATTTACCGAATCGGTAAATACAGAATCTTACAGATTCGGTAATTGAAAAAGAAAAATTACCTACATCTGCCTACTTCCAATTTACCTACTCTTAAATACCGAATCGTTATGATTCAGTATTTAACCCCTTCGCTGCTAGGCCTTTTCCCCTCCTGTGCTGAGGCTTTTTTTGGCGTTTTGGAGTAGTGCGCGCTTAGGCCCTTGTAACTTTTTGACCACATAAGGTATCCACGCCAAATTTGCGTCCTTTTCTTCCAACATCATGTGGATTCTAAAGGCACCCTGGGTTTGTGGATTCCCTTGGAGGGGGCCCAGAAATTAACCAAAATATAGTGATTTTTTTGTTTTTTTCAGAAAAATGGGAAAAACGGGCTGCAAATGAAAGCCTCTGGGTGTTTCCCTGAAAATGGTATCACAAAAAGGTTTGTGGGGCTGAAATCTCCATTTTCTCAGCTTTCAGGGAATGACAGACTTTTGTCAGAGAACCGAAATTTTTTACTCAGTTTTGGCATTTTTCTGGGACATAGCCTATTTTTGCTATTTGTAGAGCTTTCCACCTCTTTCCAGTTAATGGTAGAAATGAGTTTGAAAGCAATAATGGATCCTGGAAAGCTTTACATCTTCGAAAAGTAGACAAAATTCTGAATTCAGAAAGGGGTCATTTGTCTAAATCCATGAAGGTTTCGTTATAGAAACTAACAGTTAGATATTGGAATATTTGAAATTTTGTTGAAAAAAACAGCCTTTTGTCTCAACGTTTTCACCTATAACTTTTTCTAATTTTGACAGCTCTTGGAAAGCAATATACCGTTACATCCGTTAGACCTTCCTGGTTGTGGGGATATATAGGACTTGTAGTTTCACCAAGAACCCGACGAACCCAGATCCAAAAACTGAGCAGCAACTTGCAATGGTATTTTTTCATTTACTGGGTATAGTGCATTTTGTCTTGGAAAATGTATACATGGAATAATCTGTATGAAAGACACCTATGTATTTCTGAATTGGGTACAAATTATAGACTTCAGAAACAGTATATAATTGCACATTTTCAAAGTTGGGAATACTCATACTAGCATGAGAATTATTGGTCATTTTTCATAAAGATTTTTTTTTTACACAATGTCTTTCATTCAAAGGGAGAAATGCATGAAAGCTCAATTGGTAATAACAGTTGATTTACAAATCTGAATTACCCCAAGTGGCCCGATAAAAACGGTACCTCACTTGTGTGGGTCGGCCTTGTGCCTGCGACAGGAAACGGCGGAAAATGCAACGTGGTCACACCTAAATTTAGCAGTTACAAATTGACCCTTTTTTGGCAAAGTGCCTACCTGTAGTTTTTGCACCCTAGCTCTGCCGGCACCTAGGGAAACCTAGCAAACCTATACATTTTTAAAAAGTAGACACCCAGGGGAATTCAGGATGGGGTGACTCGACTGCCTACCACCAGGTTTTGTTACCCAGAATCCCTTGCAAAGCTAAGATTTTCACAAAATAAACACATTTTCCTCACATTTCTGTGGTGGAAAGTTCTGGAATCTGCGTGGATCAACAAATTTCCACCCACCCAGCGTGCCCCCAGGTCTCCCGAAAAAAATGGTACCTCACTTGTGTGGGTAGGCATAGTGGCTGCGACATGAAACAGCGCAAAACGCAGCATGGTCGCACCTCAATTTCCCAGTGAAATTTAGCACGATTCGGACAAAAAGACTACCTTTTGTTTTTGCGCCGTAGCTCTGCCAGCACCTAGGGAAACCTAGCAAACCTATGCATTTTTAAAAACTAGACACCCAGGGCAATTCAGGATGGGGTGACTCGTCTGCCCACCCCCAGGTTTTGTTACCCAGAATCCCTTGCAAACATAAAAATTTGACCAAAAAAACACATTTTCCTCACATTTCTGTGGTGGAAAGTTCTGGAATCTGCGTGGATCAACAAATTTCCACCCACCCAGCGTGCCCCCAGGTCTCCCAAAAAAAATGGTACCTCACTTGCGTGGGTAGGCATAGTGGCTGCGACATGAAACAGCGCAAAACGCAGCATGGTCGCACCTCAATTTCCCAGTGAAATTTAGCACGATTCGGACAAAAAGACTACCTTTTGTTTTTGCGCCGTAGCTCTGCCAGCACCTAGGGAAACCTAGCAAACCTATACATTTTTGAAAACTAGACACCCAGGGCAATTCAGGATGGGGTGACTCGCCTGCCTACCCCCAGTTTTTGTTACCCAGAATCCCTTGAAAACATAAAAATTTGACCAAAAAAACACATTTTCCTCACATTTCTGTGGTGGAAAGTTCTGGAAGCTGCGTGGATCAACAGATTTCCACCCACCCAGCGTGCCCCCAGGTCTCCCAAAAAAAAATTGGTACCTCACTTGCGTGGGTAGGCATAGTGGCTGCGACATGAAACAGCGCAAAACGCAGCATGGTCGCACCTCAATTTCCCAGTGAAATTTAGCACGATTCGGACAAAAAGACTACCTTTTGTTTTTGCGCCGTAGCTCTGCCAGCACCTAGGGAAACCTAGCAAACCTATACATTTTTGAAAACTAGACACCCAGGGGAATTCAGGATGGGGTGACTCGCCTGCCTACCCCCAGGTTTTGTTACCCAGAATCCCTTGAAAACATAAAAATTTGATCAAAAAAACACATTTTCCTCACATTTCTGTGGTGGAAAGTTCTGGAATCTGCGTGGATCAACAAATTTTCACTCACCCAGCGTGGCCCCAGGTCTCCCAAAAAAAATGGTACCTCACTTGCGTGGGTAGACATAGTGGCTGCGACATGAAACAGCGCGAAACGCAGCATGGTCGCACCTCAATTTCCCAGTGAAATTTAGCACGATTCGGACAAAAAGACTACCTTTTGTTTTTGTGCCGTAGCTCTGCCAGCACCTAGGGAAACCTAGCAAACCTATACATTTTTGAAAACTAGACACCCAGGGGAATTCAGGATGGGGTGACTCGCCTGCCCACCCCCAGGTTTTGTTACCCAGAATCCCTTGCAAACATAAAAATTTGACCAAAAAAACACATTTTCCTCACATTTCTGTGGTGGAAAGTTCTGGAATCTACGTGGATCAACAAATTTCCACTCACCCAGCGTGGCCTCAGGTCTCCCGAAAACAATGGTACCTCACTTGCGTGGGTAGGCATAGTGGCTGAGACATGAAACAGCGCAAAACGCAGCATGGTCGCACCTCAATTTCCCAGTGAAATTTAGCACGATTTGGACAAAAAGACTACCTTTTGTTTTTGCGCCGTAGCTCTGCCAGCACCTAGGGAAACCTAGCAAACCTATACATTTTTGAAAACTAGACACCCAGGGCAATTCAGGACGGGGTGACTCGCCTGCCCACCCCCAGGTTTTGTTACCCAGAATTCCTTGCAAACATAAAAATTTGACCAAAAAAACACATTTTCCTCACATTTCTGTGGTGGAAAGTTCTGGAATCTGCGTGGATCAACAAATTTCCACCCACCCAGCGTGCCCCCAGGTCTCCCAAAAAAAATGGTACCTCACTTGCGTGGGTAGGCATAGTGGCTGCGACATGAAACAGCGCAAAACGCAGCATGGTCGCACCTCAATTTCCCAGTGAAATTTAGCACGATTCGGACAAAAAGACTACCTTTTGTTTTTGCGCCGTAGCTCTGCCAGCACCTAGGGAAACCTAGCAAACCTATACATTTTTGAAAACTAGACACCCAGGGGAATTCAGGATGGGGTGACTCGCCTGCCTACCCCCAGGTTTTGTTACCCAGAATCCCTTGCAAACATAAAAATTTGACCAAAAAAACACATTTTCCTCACATTTCTGTGGTGGAAAGTTCTGGAATCTGCGTGGATCAACAAATTTCCACCCGCCCAGCGTGCCCCCAGGTCTCCCAAAAAAAATGGTACCTCACTTGCGTGGGTAGGCATAGTGGCTGCGACATGAAACAGCGCAAAACGCAGCATGGTCGCACCTCAATTTCCCAGTGAAATTTAGCACGATTCGGACAAAAAGACTACCTTTTGTTTTTGCGCCGTAGCTCTGCCAGCACCTAGGGAAACCTAGCAAACCTATACATTTTTGAAAACTAGACACCCAGGGCAATTCAGGATGGGGTGACTCGCCTGCCTACCCCCAGTTTTTGTTACCCAGAATCCCTTGAAAACATACAAATTTGACCAAACAAACACATTTTCCTCACATTTCTGTGGTGGAAAGTTCTGGAAGCTGCGTGGATCAACAGATTTCCACCCACCCAGCGTGCCCCCAGGTCTCCCAAAAAAAATGGTACCTCACTTGCGTGGGTAGGCATAGTGGCTGTGACATGAAACAGCGCAAAACGCAGCATGGTCGCACCTCAATTTCCCAGTGAAATTTAGCACGAGTCGGACAAAAAGACTACCTTTTGTTTTTGCGCCGTAGCTCTGCCAGCACCTAGGGAAACCTAGCAAACCTATACATTTTTGAAAACTAGACACCCAGGGGAATTCAGGATGGGGTGACTCGCATGCCTACCCCCAGGTTTTGTTACCCAGAATCCCTTGAAAACATAAAAATTTGATCAAAAAAACACATTTTCCTCACATTTCTGTGGTGGAAAGTTCTGGAATCTGCGTGGATCAACAAATTTTCACTCACCCAGCGTGGCCCCAGGTCTCCCAAAAAAAATGGTACCTCACTTGCGTGGGTAGACATAGTGGCTGCGACATGAAACAGCGCAAAACGCAGCATGGTCGCACCTCAATTTCCCAGTGAAATTTAGCACGATTCGGACAAAAAGACTACCTTTTGTTTTTGCGCCGTAGCTCTGCCAGCACCTAGGGAAACCTAGCAAACCTATACATTTTTGAAAACTAGACACCCAGGGCAATTCAGGATGGGGTGACTCGCCTGCCCCCCCCCAGGTTTTGTTACCCAGAATCCCTTGCAAACATAAAAATTTGACCAAAAAAACACATTTTCCTCACATTTCTGTGGTGGAAAGTTCTGGAATCTGCGTGGATCAACAAATTTCCACCCACCCAGCGTGCCCCCAGGTCTCCCAAAAAAAATGGTACCTCACTTGCGTGGGTAGGCATAGTGGCTGCGACATGAAACAGCGCAAAACGCAGCATGGTCGCACCTCAATTTCCCAGTGAAATTTAGCACGATTCGGACAAAAAGACTACCTTTTGTTTTTGCGCCGTAGCTCTGCCAGCACCTAGGGAAACCTAGCAAACCTATACATTTTTGAAAACTAGACACCCAGGGGAATTCAGGATGGGGTGACTCGCCTGCCTACCCCCAGGTTTTGCTACCCAGAATCCCTTGAAAACATAAAAATTTGTCCAAAAAAACACATTTTCCTCACATTTCTGTGGTGGAAAGTTCTGGAATCTGCGTGGATCAACAAATTTTCACTCACCCAGCGTGGCCCCAGGTCTCCCGAAAACAATGGTACCTCACTTGCGTGGGTAGGCATAGTGGCTGAGACATGAAACAGCGCAAAACGCAGCATGGTCGCACCTCAATTTCCCAGTGAAATTTAGCACGAGTCAGACAAAAAGACTACCTTTTGTTTTTGCGCCGTAGCTCTGCCAGCACCTAGGGAAACCTAGCAAACCTATACATTTTTGAAAACTAGACACCCAGGGCAATTCAGGATGGGGTGACTCGCCTGCCCACCCCCAGGTTTTGCTACCCAGAATCCCTTGCAAACATAAAAATTTGACCAAAAAAACACATTTTCCTCACATTTCTGTGGTGGAAAGTTCTGGAATCTGCGTGGATCAACAAATTTCCACTCACCCAGCATGGCCCCAGGTCTTCCGAAAACAATGGTACCTCACTTGCGTGGGTAGGCATAGTGGCTGAGACATGAAACAGCGCAAAACGCAGCATGGTCGCACCTCAATTTCCCAGTGAAATTTAGCACGATTTGGACAAAAAGACTACCTTTTGTTTTTGCGCCGTAGCTCTGCCAGCACCTAGGGAAACCTAGCAAACCTATACATTTTTGAAAACTAGACACCCAGGGCAATTCAGGATGGGGTGACTCGCCTGCCCACCCCCAGGTTTTGTTACCCAGAATCCCTTGCAAACATAAAAATTTGACCAAAAAAACACATTTTCCTCACATTTCTGTGGTGGAAAGTTCTGGAATCTGCGTGGATCAACAAATTTCCACCCACCCAGCGTGCCCCCAGGTCTCCCAAAAAAAATGGTACCTCACTTGCGTGGGTAGGCATAGTGGCTGCGACATGAAACAGCGCAAAACGCAGCATGGTCGCACCTCAATTTCCCAGTGAAATTTAGCACGATTCGGACAAAAAGACTACCTTTTGTTTTTGCGCCGTAGCTCTGCCAGCACCTAGGGAAACCTAGCAAACCTATACATTTTTGAAAACTAGACACCCAGGGAAATTCAGGATGGGGTGACTCACCTGCCCACCCCCAGGTTTTGTTACCCAGAATCCCTTGCAAACATAAAAATGTGACCAAAAAAACACATTTTCCTCACATTTCTGTGGTGGAAAGTTCTGGAATCTGCGTGGATCAACAAATTTCCACTCACCCAGCGTGGCCCCAGGTCTCCCGAAAACAATGGTACCTCACTTGCGTGGGTAGGCATAGTGGCTGCGACATGAAACAGCGCAAAACGCAGCATGGTCGCACCTCAATTTCCCAGTGAAATTTAGCACGATTCGGACAAAAAGACTACCTTTTGTTTTTGCGCCGTAGCTCTGCCAGCACCTAGGGAAACCTAGCAAACCTATACATTTTTGAAAACTAGACACCCAGGGCAATACAGGATGGGGTGACTTGACTGCCTACCCCCAGGTTTTGTTACCCAGAATCCCTTGAAAACATAAAAATGTGATCAAAAAAACACATTTTCCTCACATTTCTGTGGTGGAAAGTTCTGGAATCTGCGTGGATCAACAAATTTTTACTCACCCAGCGTGGCCCCAGGTCTCCCAAAAAAAATGGTACCTCACTTGCGTGGGTAGGCATAGTGGCTGCGACATGAAACAGCGCAAAACGCAGCATGGTCGCACCTCAATTTCCCAGTGAAATTTAGCACGATTCGGACAAAAAGACTACCTTATGTTTTGCACCGTAGCTCTGCCAGCACCTAGGGAAACCTAGCAAACCTATACATTTGTGAAAACTAGACACCCAGGGGAATTCAGGATGGGGTGACTCGCCTGCCTACCCCCAGGTTTTGTTACCCAGAATCCCTTGAAAACATAAAAATTTGTCCAAAAAAACACATTTTCCTCACATTTCTGTGGTGGAAAGTTCTGGAATCTGCGTGGATCAACAAATTTCCACCCACCCAGCGTGCCCCCAGGTCTCCCAAAAAAAATGGTACCTCACTTGCGTGGGTAGGCATAGTGGCTGCGACATGAAACAGCGCAAAACGCAGCATGGTCGCACCTCAATTTCCCAGTGAAATTTAGCACGATTCGGACAAAAAGACTACCTTTTGTTTTTGCGCCGTAGCTCTGCCAGCACCTAGGGAAACCTAGCAAACCTATACATTTTTGAAAACTAGACACCCAGGGCAATACAGGATGGGGTGACTCGACTGCCTACCCCCAGGTTTTGTTACCCAGAATCCCTTGAAAACATAAAAATTTGATCAAAAAAACACATTTTCCTCACATTTCTGTGGTGGAAAGTTCTGGAATCTGCGTGGATCAACAAATTTTTACTCACCCAGCGTGGCCCCAGGTCTCCCAAAAAAAATGGTACCTCACTTGCGTGGGTAGGCATAGTGGCTGCGACATGAAACAGCGCAAAACGCAGCATGGTCGCACCTCAATTTCCCAGTGAAATTTAGCACGAGTCGGACAAAAAGACTACCTTTTGTTTTTGCGCCGTAGCTCTGCCAGCACCTAGGGAAACCTAGCAAACCTATACATTTTTGAAAACTAGACACCCAGGGCAATTCAGGATGGGGTGACTCGCCTGCCCACCCCCAGGTTTTGTTACCCAGAATCCCTTGCAAACATAAAAATTTGACCAAAAAAACACATTTTCCTCACATTTCTGTGGTGGAAAGTTCTGGAATCTGCGTGGATCAACAAATTTCCACCCACCCAGCGTGCCCCCAGGTCTCCCAAAAAAAATGGTACCTCACTTGCGTGGGTAGGCATAGTGGCTGCGACATGAAACAGCGCAAAACGCAGCATGGTCGCACCTCAATTTCCCAGTGAAATTTAGCACGATTCGGACAAAAAGACTACCTTTTGTTTTTGCGCCGTAGCTCTGCCAGCACCTAGGGAAACCTAGCAAACCTATACATTTTTGAAAACTAGACACCCAGGGCAATACAGGATGGGGTGACTCGACTGCCTACCCCCAGGTTTTGTTACCCAGAATCCCTTGAAAACATAAACATTTGATCAAAAAAACACATTTTCCTCACATTTCTGTGGTGGAAAGTTCTGGAATCTGCGTGGATCAACAAATTTTTACTCACCCAGCGTGGCCCCAGGTCTCCCAAAAAAAATGGTACCTCACTTGCGTGGGTAGGCATAGTGGCTGCGACATGAAACAGCGCAAAACGCAGCATGGTCGCACCTCAATTTCCCAGTGAAATTTAGCACGATTCGGACAAAAAGACTACCTTATGTTTTGCACCGTAGCTCTGCCAGCACCTAGGGAAACCTAGCAAACCTATACATTTGTGAAAACTAGACACCCAGGGGAATTCAGGATGGGGTGACTCGCCTGCCTACCCCCAGGTTTTGTTACCCAGAATCCCTTGAAAACATAAAAATTTGTCCAAAAAAACACATTTTCCTCACATTTCTGTGGTGGAAAGTTCTGGAATCTGCGTGGATCAACAAATTTCCACTCACCCAGCGTGGCCCTAGGTCTCCCGAAAACAATGGTACCTCACTTGCGTGGGTAGGCATAGTGGCTGCGACATGAAACAGCGCAAAACGCAGCATGGTCGCACCTCAATTTCCCAGTGAAATTTAGCACGATTTGGACAAAAAGACTACCTTTTGTTTTTGCGCCGTAGCTCTGCCAGCACCTAGGGAAACCTAGCAAACCTATACATTTTTTAAAACTAGACACCCAGGGCAATTCAGGATGGGGTGACTCGCCTGCCCACCCCCAGGTTTTGTTACCCAGAATCCCTTGCAAACATAAAAATTTGACCAAAAAAACACATTTTCCTCACATTTCTGTGGTGGAAAGTTCTGGAATCTGCGTGGATCAACAAATTTCCACCCACCCAGCGTGCCCCCAGGTCTCCCAAAAAAAATGGTACCTCACTTGCGTGGGTAGGCATAGTGGCTGCGACATGAAACAGCGCAAAACGCAGCATGGTCGCACCTCAATTTCCCAGTGAAATTTAGCACGATTCGGACAAAAAGACTACCTTTTGTTTTTGCGCCGTAGCTCTGCCAGCACCTAGGGAAACCTAGCAAACCTATACATTTTTGAAAACTAGACACCCAGGGCAATACAGGATGGGGTGACTCGACTGCCTACCCCCAGGTTTTGTTACCCAGAATCCCTTGAAAACATAAAAATTTGATCAAAAAAACACATTTTCCTCACATTTCTGTGGTGGAAAGTTCTGGAATCTGCGTGGATCAACAAATTTTTACTCACCCAGCGTGGCCCCAGGTCTCCCAAAAAAAATGGTACCTCACTTGCGTGGGTAGGCATAGTGGCTGCGACATGAAACAGCGCAAAACGCAGCATGGTCGCACCTCAATTTCCCAGTGAAATTTAGCACGATTCGGACAAAAAGACTACCTTATGTTTTGCACCGTAGCTCTGCCAGCACCTAGGGAAACCTAGCAAACCTATACATTTGTGAAAACTAGACACCCAGGGGAATTCAGGATGGGGTGACTCGCCTGCCTACCCCCAGGTTTTGTTACCCAGAATCCCTTGAAAACATAAAAATTTGTCCAAAAAACACATTTTCCTCACATTTCTGTGGTGGAAAGTTCTGGAATCTGCGTGGATCAACAAATTTCCACTCACCCAGCGTGGCCCTAGGTCTCCCGAAAACAATGGTACCTCACTTGCGTGGGTAGGCATAGTGGCTGCGACATGAAACAGCGCAAAACGCAGCATGGTCGCACCTCAATTTCCCAGTGAAATTTAGCACGATTTGGACAAAAAGACTACCTTTTGTTTTTGCGCCGTAGCTCTGCCAGCACCTAGGGAAACCTAGCAAACCTATACATTTTTGAAAACTAGACACCCAGGGGAATTCAGGATGGGGTGACTCGCCTGCCTACCCCCAGGTTTTGCTACCCAGAATCCCTTGAAAACATAAAAATTTGTCCAAAAAAACACATTTTCCTCACATTTCTGTGGTGGAAAGTTCTGGAATCTGCGTGGATCAACAAATTTTCACTCACCCAGCGTGGCCCCAGGTCTCCCGAAAAAAATGGTACCTCACTTGCGTGGGTAGGCATAGTGGCTGCGACATGAAACAGCGCAAAACGCAGCATGGTCGCACCTCAATTTCCCAGTGAAATTTAGCACGAGTCGGACAAAAAGACTACCTTTTGTTTTTGCACCGTAGCTCTGCCAGCACCTAGGGAAACCTAGCAAACCTATACATTTCTGAAAACTAGACACCCAGGGAAATTCAGGATGGGGTGACTCGCCTGCCTACCCCCAGGTTTTGTTACCCAGAATCCCTTGAAAACATAAAAATGTGATCAAAAAAACACATTTTCCTCACATTTCTGTGGTGGAAAGTTCTGGAATCTGCGTGGATCAACAAATTTTCACTCACCCAGCGTGGCCCCAGGTCTCCCGAAAAAAATGGTACCTCACTTGCGTGGGTAGGCATAGTGGCTGCGACATGAAACAGCGCAAAACGCAGCATGGTCGCACCTCAATTTCCCAGTGAAATTTAGCACGAGTCGGACAAAAAGACTACCTTTTGTTTTTGCGCCGTAGCTCTGCCAGCACCTAGGGAAACCTAGCAAACCTATACATTTTTGAAAACGAGACACCCAGGGAAATTCAGGATGGGGTGACTCGCCTGCCCACCCCCAGGTTTTGTTACCCAGAATCCCTTGCAAACATAAAAATTTGACCAAAAAAACACATTTTCCTCACATTTCTGTGGTGGAAAGTTCTGGAATCTGCGTGGATCAACAAATTTCCACTCACCCAGCGTGGCCCCAGGTCTCCCGAAAACAATGGTACCTCACTTGCGTGGGTAGGCATAGTGGCTGCGACATGAAACAGCGCAAAACGCAGCATGGTCGCACCTCAATTTCCCAGTGAAATTTAGCACGATTTGGACAAAAAGACTACCTTTTGTTTTTGCGCCGTAGCTCTGCCAGCACCTAGGGAAACCTAGCAAACCTATACATTTTTGAAAACTAGACACCCAGGGCAATTCAGGATGGGGTGACTCGCCTGCCCACCCCCAGGTTTTGTTACCCAGAATCCCTTGCAAACATAAAAATTTGACCAAAAAAACACATTTTCCTCACATTTCTGTGGTGGAAAGTTCTGGAATCTGCGTGGATCAACAAATTTCCACCCACCCAGCGTGCCCCCAGGTCTCCCAAAAAAAATGGTACCTCACTTGCGTGGGTAGGCATAGTGGCTGCGACATGAAACAGCGCAAAACGCAGCATGGTCGCACCTCAATTTCCCAGTGAAATTTAGCACGATTCGGACAAAAAGACTACCTTTTGTTTTTGCGCCGTAGCTCTGCCAGCACCTAGGGAAACCTAGCAAACCTATACATTTTTGAAAACTAGACACCCAGGGCAATACAGGATGGGGTGACTCGACTGCCTACCCCCAGGTTTTGTTACCCAGAATCCCTTGAAAACATAAAAATTTGATCAAAAAAACACATTTTCCTCACATTTCTGTGGTGGAAAGTTCTGGAATCTGCGTGGATCAACAAATTTTTACTCACCCAGCGTGGCCCCAGGTCTCCCAAAAAAAATGGTACCTCACTTGCGTGGGTAGGCATAGTGGCTGCGACATGAAACAGCGCAAAACGCAGCATGGTCGCACCTCAATTTCCCAGTGAAATTTAGCACGATTCGGACAAAAAGACTACCTTTTGTTTTGCACCGTAGCTCTGCCAGCACCTAGGGAAACCTAGCAAACCTATACATTTGTGAAAACTAGACACCCAGGGGAATTCAGGATGGGGTGACTCGCCTGCCTACCCCCAGGTTTTGTTACCCAGAATCCCTTGAAAACATAAACATTTGTCCAAAAAAACACATTTTCCTCACATTTCTGTGGTGGAAAGTTCTGGAATCTGCGTGGATCAACAAATTTCCACTCACCCAGCGTGGCCCTAGGTCTCCCGAAAACAATGGTACCTCACTTGCGTGGGTAGGCATAGTGGCTGCGACATGAAACAGCGCAAAACGCAGCATGGTCGCACCTCAATTTCCCAGTGAAATTTAGCACGATTTGGACAAAAAGACTACCTTTTGTTTTTGCGCCGTAGCTCTGCCAGCACCTAGGGAAACCTAGCAAACCTATACATTTTTGAAAACTAGACACCCAGGGCAATTCAGGATGGGGTGACTCGCCTGCCCACCCCCAGGTTTTGTTACCCAGAATCCCTTGCAAACATAAAAATTTGACGTAAAAAACACATTTTCCTCACATTTCTGTGGTGGAAAGTTCTGGAATCTGCGTGGATCAACAAATTTCCACCCACCCAGCGTGCCCCCAGGTCTCCCGAAAAAAATGGTACCTCACTTGCGTGGGTAGGCATAGTGGCTGCGACATGAAACAGCGCAAAACGCAGCATGGTCGCACCTCAATTTCCCAGTGAAATTTAGCACGATTCGGACAAAAAGACTACCTTTTGTTTTTGCGCCGTAGCTCTGCCAGCACCTAGGGAAACCTAGCAAACCTATACATTTTTGAAAACTAGACACCCAGGGGAATTCAGGATGGGGTGACTCGCCTGCCTACCCCCTGGTTTTGTTACCCAGAATCCCTTGCAAACATAAACATTTGACCAACAAAACACATTTTCCTCACATTTCTGTGGTGGAAAGTTCTGGAATCTGCGTGGATCAACAAATTTCCACCCACCCAGCGTTCCCCCAGGTCTCCCGAAAAAAATGGTACCTCACTTGTGTGGGTAAACATAGTGGCTGCAACAGGAAACGGTTCAAATCGTACGGTGGTGAATTTACATTACCTTATTGCAAAACTACCTTGATTTTGGGTGGGGGGGGGCATCTGAGTTTGTGGCCCGGGGCTCGGTGGTATTCTTTGCAAAGTAGCAAACCCAAACAGTTCTGAAAACTAGACACCCGGGGGAGTCCAGGGAGGTATGGCATGCATGGGTCCCCCAATGTTTTCCTACCCAGAACTCTCTCCAAACCTTAAAATTAGGTAAAAATTGCACTTTTCCAAACCTTTTGGCGTGGGATCGCCGGGCCGGCAAAAAAGTCATACCACCCTGCGTTCCCCTTGTTCTCCCGAGTAAAAGGATACCTCACTTGTGTGGGTGCCCCAAAGCAGAATACGCCAAAAATGAATTTTGAAAAAAGTAGTTTTTACTCATATTTACGTTTTACAAATTAAGCGCCCCAGCCTAAGTCACATGCCTTTGGCCCACCCACACAAGTGAGGTATCATTTTACTCGGGAGAACAAGGGAAACACTGGATGGTAGGACATTTCTTCCGGCAGCGAGATCCCACCCAAAAAAGTATGGAAAAGTGGGTTTTTTGACCAAAATTTCAGGTTTGCAGGGGTTTCTGGGTAGGAAAACATTGGGGGACCCACGCATGCCATACCACCCTGGACTCCCCCGGGTGTCTAGTTCTCAGAACTGTTTGGGTTTGGTAGTTTCCAAAGATGCCTGCCAAGCCCCGGGCCAAAAGCTCAGGTGACCCCCTCAAAAAATAAGATTATTTGGCTAAAGGTAATGTTTTCGTCTCCACAGTATGAATTGGGCCTTTTCCTAAAGCAGCCGCTATGCCTACCCACGCAAGTGAGGTACCATTTTTATCGGGAGACCTTGGGGAACGCTGGGTGGGAGGTAATTTGTGTGTGCCCAGTGATGCCACGCTTTCCCACACTAAAACGTGTGAAAAAACTGATTTTTTCCATGTAAAAAATGAGGTTTGCAAGGGATTCTGGGTAAAGGAACGTTGGAGGATCCACGCAAGCCATACCTCCTTGGAAGCCCCCGGTTGTCTACTTTTCAGACATGTGTGGGATTGGTAGGTTTCCCTAGATGGCTGTCTCGCACGGGGCCGAAAACCCAGGTAACCCCTCTTGCAAAAGCTGGTGGACTTTTTTTTCACACATTGCAGTCTGGGAAAGCGTGGCATCACTGGGCTCACACAAATTACCTCCCACCCAGCATTCCCCCATGTCTCCCGATAAAAACGGTACCTCACTTGCGTGGGTAGCCATAGTGGCTGCAACAGGAAAAGGTCCAAATCTAACAGTGGTGAATATAAAATACCCTGAAGCAATATAACTTTGATTTTTTTGGGGGGAGGCACCTGAGTTTTTGGCCCGGGGTGGGTGGTATTCTTTGGAAAGTAGCAAACCCAAACAGTTCTGAAAACTAGACACCCGGGAGAGTCCAGGGAGGTATGGCATGTGTGGGTCCACCAATGTTTTCCTACCCAGAACTCCTTGCAAACCTTAAAAATAGGTAAAAATAGCACTTTTCCGAACATTTTGGCGTGGGATCGCCGTGCCGGCAAAAAAGTCCTACCACCCTGCGCTCCCCTTGTTCTCCCGAGTAAAAGGATACCACACCTTAACAGAGTTACTCAAAAGTCAAACATTCAAGCACGGCTATCTATTCCTCAAAGACACACACATACAGGTTGGATTTGGCACGAGGGCGAGTGATGGTTCAGTACATAAAATTTTATTAACAAGATATTTCAAAAAAATGAAATGCTCTGTCAATAAATAAATGCATAAAAACTGAACCAGTGACTCGCAACTCGTGAGCTGTAAAGCCACGACAAGGCACCAACCGTTTTACAGGCCATTCACGCACCTTTCATACCTGATACAAACCAGACCATTGACACCATCCGAATGGAAAAGCAACACATAACAACAATCACAATAAGGGGCAAGGTACACCCTACTGCAGAAAGAGAAAAAAAACAATTATTACTGCACACCCATCTAATCCGCAAGCACACACACATACTGGTTGGATTTGGCACGAGGGTGAGTGATGATTCAGTACATACAATTGGATACGCAAGTAATTTCATCAAAAATGAAATCACTGCGTATAATTGAAAGTATGATAAACTGAACCACTGACTCGCAGCTCGTGAGCTGTAAAGCCACGTCAAGGCACCAACCTCTTTACAGGCCATTCATACACCTTTTGTACGCGTGACACATACAAAACATTCACACCGCCAGCCGCGGACCCATCACATTTCAACACTCACACCAGGAAACAGCGCCATTCAAGGGCCCATCACTTTCACACGCCCACATTTCTGACACTGCAACTACACAAAATGATGGACTGTGTGGAGTGTCACTCAACTAGCAGTGTGTGTAGTGACCAACAGAAAGTAACTACTCACACACCGCCTGCCGAGCGCCAGTCCACCCACACCACCATCCAAGCACCAGACCATGCACACTGCCAGCCAAACACCACTCAGCGCACACCGACAGCCAACTACCACTCCACACACACCACCAGCCAAGCATCACTCCACGCACACCACCAGCCAAGCGCCACTCCACAAACACAACACCATCCAAGCACCACTCCACACACGCCGCCAGCCAAGCACCACTCCACACACACCGCCAGCCAAGCACCACTCCACTCACACCGCCAGCCAAGCACCTAACCATACACTCCGCCAGCCAAGCAAAAATCCACGCACCCCCCCAGCACAACTCCAATCCATGCACTATGCCAGCCAAGCACGAGACCACGCACACCACCAGCCAAGCGCCATCCACTCACACCACCAGCCAAGCACCTAACCATGCACTCCGCCAGCCAAGCAAAAATCCACTCACCCCCCCAGCACAACTCCAATCCATGCACTATGCCAGCCAAGCACCAGACCACGCACACCACCAGCCAAGCGCCATCCACTCACACCACCAGCCAAGCACCTAACCATGCACTCCGCCAGCCAAGCAAAAATCCACTCACCCCCCCAGCACAACTCCAATCCATGCACTATGCCAGCCAAGCACCAGACCACGCACACCACCAGCCAAGCGCCAGTCCACGCACACCAACAATCCAAGCACAATCCTGCACACACCACCATCGAAATTAGAATTTTTTAAAGAAATACCACAAATCAAATGTAGAAACCTACAAATCTGCTAACACAAATTCAAAACCTAAATGCTTTGCACTAATGCAAACCTAAAAGCAAACAAAAAAATATTACAGAAAACAGACCAGACAGTACACTTACAAGCTCAATGAAACTCCCAAAACTTCTTTTGTGTGTGGTACGATTTAAAACAAGCTGGCACACACAATCCAGGATTTGAAGGACAGTCAGGACAGTGCATACGAGACTCCCTCCGCACTTCTCTTCGCCAACAGACTCTACATCTTTTAGTGGGATTGTCTTTTGCAGTTGTGGGAGGAATGTATTCTGGAAAGTGGCGATCTTTCAGTCTAGCCACTTCCTCCACCACTCCAAATCTTGGCACACTTGCCTGTTCCACTAGTACAAGGCTGCCTATTATAGTCTCCTGAAACTTAACAAAAGGCATCTTTGACTCAGGACAAGATTTCTGGAAAACAACAAAAGCATTAAAGGATGCCAAGTGGAAAAGATGGATAGCCAACTTCTTGTACCAAACGTAAGCCTTTCGAAGAGCAGCATAAGGTTCCAACCTCTGATCTACTCTGTCAACACCACCCATGTGCCTATTATAGTCTAAAATGCACACAGGTTTACGCACTTCAGCAGTCTCACCCCGAACTGGCAGAGCTTCAGTGCTTTCGTCATGGATAGTAGTCAGCATGTAAACATCTCTCCTGTCTGAAAACTTCACAGCTAGAAGCTTCCCACATCGCAATGCAGTAGACTGTCCCCGCACAAGCCTTTTGCAAACAAGTTCTATTGGAAAACCTTTCCGGTTACTGCGCATCGTGCCACATGCAACAGTGCCCACTTTGGCCAACTCCTTGAACAAACGCACACTAGTGTAGAAGTTATCTACATATAAATGGTGGCCTTTGTTAAATAATCGTCTACCTAGTTCCCACACAATTTTCTCAGTCACTCCAAAAGTGGACGGACAAGCAGAAGTGTTAATGCTGGAATCCTTACCGGTGTACACACTGAAATTATAAACATATCCAGTCTCACTGTCACACAGCATATACAGTTTGATGCCATAGCGTGCCCTCTTACTAGGAATGTATTGCCTAAAAACCAAGCGGCCCTTGAACAATACCAAAGACTCGTCCACAGCTATTTCTCTTCCAGGTGCAAACATCTCAGGAAAACGATCAACAAAGTGATCAAGGACAGGCCGAATCTTAAAAAGACGGTCACAATCAGGGTGATCGCGTGGCAACGCTAAATCATTATCAACAAAATGCATCATGCGAAGAAGAAGCATATATCGATCACGAGTCATAACTGCTGGAAATATAGATGTTGCCATCAAGGGACTAGTGGACCAATAAGAAGACATTGATGGCTTCCTTAGCAAGCCCATCAAAAAAGTTAATCCCAAAAACTTCTTCATCTCTTCAACATATGTGGGAGACCAATGGGTAGCTCTGGAATGGGGCTTAAGGCTGGCACTGTGGTCCCTCAAATACTGCTCTGCATACAAATTAGTTTGCTCCACAATCTCCTGCAAAAACTCATCGTCAAAAAACAACTGAAAATATTGAATTGGCAAAAAATTGTCAGTATCCACTCTACACCCTGGAACACCAGTGAAGTCTGGCAATTCCGGCTGCACCATGCCAGGGGCAACCCAGACGTCATCACTAACATGAGGAGAAGAAGCCACCCTAGCCTGCAGGCCAGATGCCTCTTGCTGCACTACATCAACGGGAACACTAGCATCCCCAGATGCCTCTTGCCTCACTACACCAACAGGAATACTAGCATCCCCAGATACATTTTGCATCTCTTCACCAACAGAAGAACTCACATCCCCAGCTGCCTCTTGCATCTCAACATCAACAGAAGAACTCGCATCCCCAGATGCCACTTGCTGCTCAACAACAACAGAAAGACTAGCAGCACCAGATGCCTCATGCTGCTCAACAACAGGAAGACTAGCAGCACCAGATAACCTTTGGCGCACCACAGCAATGTGAAACCTTTTGGGCGCAGCCTTTACCACACTTGCCTGTTCCAGACGAGAAAAAAAGGGAAACCTTGAGGACCTAGGCTGCCGCTCACATGGCTCTTCCCTCTCTACCGGCACATCAATGTCCCTCTCTACCACAGGCACTTCATCAGCACTAGAAGAAGAATCATCATCCGATGATACCATGCGAAGAGAAAACTCACTGCCTGAATCTTCTGCACCTACCTCATGCTCCGAATCGGAGTCAGTGTCTGGACCATGGTCAGAGGAAGACTCAAAAAGCAAACTAACAACCTGCTTAGCAGTAATCCTGCGAGCAGCCATTATCCTTACAAATCAAGAAGACTACACACACAAGTGAACAACAACCTACACTGTGCAAAGGAAGAAGTAAACAAGGTAGAGTCTTCACACAAAAATCAAAACACTCAAAAACAATTCAAATCTAACCAAATATAAGAAGACTCACCAGCACCTACTCTGCTGAAACACAGCAAAAAGAAAGGAAATCCCACTGGAAAGAAAAAATAAAGTATAGATTAGACAAAGTACACATCAAGCAGCAATACAAAAAAAAAAGTTAACAATCAAGAAACACAAAGCCACACAAACAGCAATAACTTCACTTTTCATAACAACACATTTATCTAGGAAAAATAGTACAAAAAACATTTACTTACCAAGCACATGCAACTACAAAAGCTGCAAAACCAGCATTAACCGAACCACAACCTACACCAATACAAACAGCAAAAGCCTGGATCAAAAACAAAGAAGAAAAAAAATAATTTAATACTACATTTCACAAACAACATAACAAATGAATAAACAATACACAAATTTACCCCCAAAATCACATCCACACAGATGGGCCATCAAAAAGGGCAAAACGGACAAAAGTACGGGTTGATTTGCCCACCGGGGGGGGGGAGGCCAGAAAATCTAAATTTAAAATCCGACCCACCTGAAAGCGACCCTTGCACAATGGGTCACTTCCTACAATCTAAAATAAAATCCCTGGTGCTAGTGGGGGCATTTCCACCGCACAATCGCAATGCTGTGCGCGACCGTGAGCCACAAATGCCCTGCAAAGAGACATCAGAAGAGAGGAAAATCACTTACCTCTCCCCTGATGCCTCTTTGCAAACCCCCCCAAATATCTCAAAACCAACCTAACACCTCCAGGCACAGGAAGCAAATGGCTTCCCGACCGCCTGGGAATCCCTGAAGATGTTGGCGCGTGCTGTGCGCGCTGACATCATCAGGGATTCTCATGGGGAGGGGGACAACAGAATTACTGTGGTTAACTGCGATGCTGGACAGAGGCACTTGCATCCTTGATTTTCACAAGCGCAATCCTAAAACAGTTCCTATGACCAGGAGCTTCTTTCTCCCCATCTGCTGCTCTCAACAGTCTCTGACCATTTATACACATAAGAGGCATGTGAACTCACACAGAAGATCCCCTATTGGCAACGCCCACCAACTAGCGGAGTGCACCATCTTTCCTAAATTTACCCACTATGATGGACAGCTCACTCAAGGGACCTGTGCACACTTTGGTGCGATGGCATAGTAACACACACGGACACTGGAGACAAAGCAAGCGCTCGAGTTGCAGCACAAATTCAGGAAAACATTCATCAGCCCAAAAACATTTGTGACCTTCCCACTATGATTCACAGCTCACACAAGGGACCCCTGCGCACATCTGTGCAATTGCATAGTAACGCACACATGGACACTGGAGACAAAGATGGGGCTCGAGTTGCAGCACAAACTCAGGAAAGCAATCATCAGCCCAAAAACATTTGTGAACTTCCCACTATGATGAACAAATGGTCTCTGTTTCCAGATACCTAAGAGCCTTGCTAGTTTATTCAGATAACAACCAACACACACTGGGGTCGATTGTGAAAATATGGTATTGTGTACAAAAAATGGGAGAAATGCTCCTCTTTTAGGTGTCCCCTCACTCACCAGGGTTGCCCCACGGTGACATGCTTCATCATTGGGGCCATCCCAGTCCTCTACGGGCTGGGGCGTGCTGCGACTTGCGAAAGTTACGTAGGAGCACTTTATTAGACTATGTGTGGTGCATGTGTATTTGAGGAGTGGACTATGTGATGTGTGAAATACCTGCCCAGTAGGTTTACAATAAACTTTATTCTTGCCTCTAGGTGGTAATAAACGGGGTGGAAAGATAGGCTGCCCTAAACGTAATGTGTCCAGATGTACCTATCAACTCCTATCGTCGACATGTTTCGTGCATACCCCAAGCACTATGATGGACAGCTCACACAAGGGACCCCTGCGCACATCTGTGCAATTGCATAGTAACGCACACATGGACACTGGAGATGGCGCTCGAGTTGCGGCACAAACTCAGGAAAACAATCATCAACACAAAAACATTTGTGAGCTTCCCACTATGATGGACAGCTCACTCAAGGGACCCCTGCGCACATTTGTGCAGTTGCATAGTAACGCACACATGGTCAATGGAGACAAAGATGGCGCTAGAGTTGCAGCACAAATTCAGGTAACAATCAACAGCCCAAAAACATTTGTGAGCTTCCCACTATGATGGACAGCTCACTCAAGGGACCCCTTCGCACATGGCATAGTAACACACACATGGTCACTGGAGACAAAGCATGTGTTTGAAAAGCAGCACACAAAAAAAAACATTCATCAGGCCAAAAACACTAGTGAGCTTTGCCTAGGCAGCACAGGTGTGTTTTTTAGCCACTTCAGAAACACACATCAGTATAAGTAATGAAGGACAGAGGCACTTGCATCCTTCATTACAATGAGCACTATCATTTTACTTTATAAATGACCCCCATCAGCATTTTTGTAGAAAAAACGGCCTTTCAACAACATTGCAGCCAAGAGAAGACTTCATAGATAATGTTCCCCCAACAAGCGGAGCGACCCTTCCCCAAGGGGCCGCTCCCCGAACTAAGAAACTGATCACAAAACCCCCAAAAAAAAAAAATCCCTAACATTCCTGCTGCACGATCGCACGATCGTGCAGCAGGAAACCTCTAAAATACCACCGAGGGAAAGGAAAAGCCTTTCCTTTCCCTCGATGCAAGTTGCATCACAATCCCCCCCGCCCCAGCCGCAAAACGAACCTCTTTGTCCAACGACGCGCAGGAAGCAAATGGCTTCCCTGCGCGTCTGTACACAAAGGAAGCCTCCGGTGACGTCAGCGCGCCTCGCGCGCTGACGTCATTGATGACGTGGGCGGGGAGGGCGGGGGGAGGCAGGGGAAGGTCTTTCCCTGACATCCCCGCAGAAACGAAAAAAATCAGGCAGACTCGGAGGGAGCGCTGGCGCTTCCCCCGAGGGTGGGGCTCATGACGAGCTGGGCTCGTCATGAGCGTGCGAGGAGGCTACGCCATGACGAGCCCAGCTCGTCATCAGCCCCGAAGGGGTTAAGAGTAGGTAAATCGAGATTACCTACATCGGGCCCTTAATTTTTAAATAACTCAACATCATTTGCAAATACCCATGAATAATTATTAAAAACATAATTACCATTGAATAATTAATTAACAATAAATTAACAATAAATACCAATAAATATTAATTAATAAATATTGGTTACAAATAATAAATATTGAACACTAAAATATTTTCCAAAACAAATTTTATTTTAATAATTAAAAATGTATTAACAATTAAAAAATGGTAAACACATTTATTTTTAAATAAAAAACTATTTTTTATGAAACAATAATTACCAATTAATAAAAATAATTTCTAATTATTAAAAAGTAATTAACAATTAAAAACATGAATTACCAATTAAAAAAAAGTAATTACTAATGAAAAAAATTAATTGCCAATTGAAAAATGTAATTACCAATAACAAACATTAATTACCAATTAAAAAATTAATTACCAATCAAAATAATTAATTACTAATTAATTAATCAAAAATAAAATAATTATCAATACCAATAAAAAACAAATAATTACATAATTACAATTTAATACTTCCCACCCAATTCCCTTATAAACTCACAACCCGCTACAGAACTTAAATGCAAACATTTATTAAAATTAATTTACAATTACTAAAAATGTATAAATAATTTACTATAATTAAATTACTTCACACCCTATTCCCTTATAAACCCACAACCCGCTCCAGTACTAAAACATAAAATTAACTTAAAAATAACATTATTAATATATGAAAAATAGTACACATATAATTTAAAACAAATAAAATACTTAAAAAACATATCACATACATTTAAAATACATAAAATACATAACAAAAACTAATATCGATATTAGTAACATCGAAATTAGTAACATCATTAATATATAAAAAAATAGTACACATATAATTTAAAACAAATAAAATAATTAACAAAAAACATATAACACATACATATAAAATACATAAAATACATAACAAAAAACAAATATCGATATTACTAACTTCGAAATTACTTACATCGATATAAAAAAAATCAATTGACTTACCTTAGGGTCGATATTCTGTCCAATTATATTCTTAACCTCGATATTCTTCACCTTCGATATTTCCAACTCGATATTACTGTAGGTCGATATTTCGGAATCGATATTTAGACTGTGCACCCATTAAATAACCAGCCAAGAAGCTCTCTAGGGTGAGCCACTCCATATGAGGTCTTCTTTGGAACACAAATGCGGCTACCTGATCTTGATTGTGAAGGTGCAGTGACGGATAAAAAACCATTTGATATCCATGATTGTTAGGCTGTTATAGGATCTAGAAGAATCCAGGACTAAACAAAGCAATGTCCATCTAAAGCAGATCACCACTGAGGAAGTCAAGGTACTCTCGGCAAGACCTGTCTTGATCCCAAAAGTTGGGGATTTGGTCAGAAAGAAAATTGCAGACAAAAAGGAATTTGGACCTTCTTACAGAAAACCTGTACCAGTCCTTGCAGTACACGGAACAAGACTGTGCTGCTCCCACCTCTTGCAAGGAAAAAGGAGAAAAGATTTGTCTCAATTGACTTAATCAAACCACATTATGTGATCGATACTAAATAGTAGGCCTAGTGGACTCCACTGTAGCAGATGTCCTCCTCTAGCTACAATCAAAGAAGTTCAAACAGAAAGACTCATCACCTTTGAAGAGCCACCTGTAAGGAATAAAGGACTATGCAACAATGCTATGGAACTTGTTCCACTTGAACCAAACACTCAAAGTCAAAATGAAAATCAGTATAATTCACAAGTTGCAATTAGACCTAACACAGATGTCTACATCAACAAGCCTCGTCGAGAGGTTAGACCTAACACAGACACCTACATCAACATGCCTCGTCGAGAGGAGAATAACATTTCAACTAATCCCTATGTAATTCCAACAATTTACCGAACTGTCTCCGGCTATTTCATTAACTTTGATACGTTTTCACTGGATCCAAGCGAGCTGGAAACAACACCAGCCAAAACACCATTCAAGCAAGAATTAAAAAACTTTCTTCTCTTTCTTCAAAAAACATACCTGGTATCACCTTAGATTGGACTCTGGGTAATTTCTGTGATAATGTTTTTTCTTTTCTGGCTAGGTTTAGTATTGACTTCTAGGGGCCGATTCCGATCCGGAAAAAAAATCCGCCATACGATTCGTATTCGTAGCCGAATCCGTACGAATGGGAAACTACCGTCCGACCTCCGAATTCCGATCCATTTGCGTCGATTTCCGTACGATTATCAGCGAACCGTACGAACCACAGTCGTTGACCCGTACGAATAAGCCTCGTCAATACTACCGTACGATTCGTTACCAGGCCGTACAAACTCACAATTACGATTCGTTACGAAAAGCCTGACCGACATTCGTACGGCCCAAAGTATTCGCGCATTAACATTGATTCATACGGAACATTCGCCTCACAGCAAGCGCCATCAATACAAACTACACGTATACCCCTCGCCCAAGCCTACGCGAACCCCCCCACCCGCCAACGGTCCGTCCAAATCAATCGCACGCACAAGTACCGCAAGCACACCCCCCCAACAAGCCTACGCGAACCCCCCCACCCGCCAATGGCACGTTCAATTCAATCGCACGCACAAGTACCACACGCACCCCCCCCAACAAGCCTACGCGAACCCCCCCACCCGCCAACGGCCCGTACAAGTCAATCGCACGCACAAGTACCGCACGCACACCCCCCAACAAGCCTACGCGAACCCCCTCACCCGCCAACTGCCCGTACAAGTCAATCGCACGCACAAGTACCGCACGCACACCCCCCCAACAAGCCTACGCGAACGCCCCCACCCGCCAACGGCACGTCCAAGGCAATCGCACGCACAAGTACCGCGCGCACACCCCCCCACCAAGCCTACGCGAACCCCCCACCCGCCAACAGCACGTCCAACTCAATCGCACGCACAAGTACCGCACGCACACCCCCCCACCAAGCCTACGCGACCCCCCACCCACCAACGGCCCGTCCAACTCAATCGCACGCACAAGTACCGCACGCACACCCCCCCAACAAGCCTACGCGAACCCCCCCACCCGCCAACGGCCCGTACAAGTCAATCGCACGCACAAGTACCGCACGCACACCTGCCCACCAAGCGTACGCGACCCCCCCACCCGCCAACGGCCCGTCCAAATCAATCGCACGCACAAGTACCGCACGCACACCCCCCACCAAGCCTACGCGAACCCCCCACCCGCCAACGGCACCTACAAGTTAATCGCACGCACAAGTACCGCACGCACACCCCCCCACCAAGCCTACGCGACTCCCCACCCGCCAACGGCCCATCCAACTCAATCGCACGCACAAGTACCGCACGCACACCCCCCAACAAGCCTACGCGAACCCCCCCACCCGCCAACGGCCCGTACAAGTCAATCGCACGCACAAGTACTGCACGCACACCCCCCCAACAAGCCTACGTGAACCCCCCCACCCGCCAACGGCCCGTACAAGTCAATCGCACGCACAAGTACCGCACGCACACCCCCCACCAAGCGTACGCTACCCCCCCACCCGCCAACGGCCCGTCCAAATCAATCGCACGCACAAGTACCGCACGCACACCCCCCCAACAAGCCTACGCGAACCCCCCCACCCGCCAACAGCACGTCCAAGTCAATCGCACGCACACCCCCCAACAAGCCTACGTGAACCCCCCACCCGCCAATGGCCCGTACAAGTCAATCGCACGCACAAGTACCGCACGCACCCCCCCCACCAAGCGTACGCGACCCCCCACCCGCCAATGGCCCGTCCAAATCAATCACACGCACAAGTACCGCACGCACACCCACCACCAAGCCTACGCGAACACCCCCACCCGCCAACGGCACGTCCAAGTCAATCGCACGCACAAGTACCGCACGCACACACCCCCCCACCAAGCCTACGCGACCCCCCCACCCGCCAACGGCCCGTCCAACTCAATCGCATGCACAAGTACCGCACGCACACCCCCCCAACAAGCCTACGCGAACCCCCCCACCCGCCAACGGCCCATACAAGTCAATCGCACGCACAAGTACCGCACGCACACCCCCCAACAAGCCTACGCGAACCCCCCCACCCGCCAACGGCTCGTCCAAGTCAATCGCACGCACAAATACCGCACGCACACCCCCCCAACAAGCCTACGCGAACCCCCCCACCCGCCAACGGCCCGTACAAGTCAATCGCACGCACAAGTACCGCACGCACACATAACGCCAACACCCAAACGACAACAAGGACCTTGCTATCGAGTCGCACTACAACACTGAACATGTCTCCTGTGTACACACCTTTGACAATCAATGTCCTGGTCACAGCCAAACAGAGGTCAACACCAACACCCACCCCATATAAAACACATACCCCCAATTCAAAATAAGCCACACCCACCATTTGACCAATAAAAGGGTCCACACATACAACCCATCATCCTTTGCAACATACCCATTCTTGTGAGGAAACAGAGAGCACACAAACAATTGCAGCCACATACCTTAACACATACACCCTATCTCATCTACACCCACACCACCCCTTCACAATCAGACCCACACACCCTCATTCATACACACCATCAACCCCTCAATCACATACACCCCACACCATGAACACACCCAAGAATCCAAAGTTCACTAACCCGGAGAATGAGATACGTACAGATGAAGTCATCAGAGTCGAGCCGCAGCTGTGTGGCGCATTGGTCAGACAGACCAGCATGGCAGAAAGAACACGCCTGTGGGAGAGGATCGTAGACCGGGTCAATGCTGTTGCACCCATCAGGCGCACCAGGGGGGAATGCCAGTCCAGGTGGTACGATCTGGGGAGGATGGTCAAGAGGAAGATGGACCAGGATTACGCCTCTGCACACCACACTGGAGGCGATGGTCCCCGCAGACCTCCTGTATACCATCCCTGGGAGGAGAAGGTCATGGCCCTGCTGCCACCGGTGGGAGTACATGGAATAGAAGGAGCCGTTGAGTCTGGTGAGTGTACAAAAAACACAAGTTACATGGGTAGACTAACAACAGTGCCCAGCAGCATGGGGTGTGTGGGCATGAGTCCCAGCAGTACACAACCAAATGGGGGTAGTTGCAAGGGGGAGGCACAAAGGGTGGAATATGTAGGGTAGGAGGCTGCTCTCATCTCATATGTCCCAGGGACACACACAAACATAATGCCCAATGCACAGGGATAGGGAAATATCACACAAGATAGTAGACCACAGCTTCTAAACATTTAAATTTAGCTGACACACCTTTCAGAGATGCATCATTTTGTGACACAGTAAGGCAGTGTAGGAAGAGAGCAAGCACAAACTACCTGTCTCCATCCCTGTCTCGCCCTCTCCCACAGTCGCCCTCTCCCTCTGTCTTCCTCTCCCACAGTCGTCCTCTCCCTCTGTTACCCTCTGTATCCCTTTGTCTCTGTCTCTGTCTCCCTCTCCCTCTGTCTCCCTCTGTCTCTGTCTCCCTCTCCCTCTGTCTCCCTCTGTCTCTGTCTCCCTCTCCCTCTCCCTCTCCCTCCCTCTCCCTCTCCCTCTGTCTCCCTCTCCCTCTGTCTCCCTCTGTCTCCCTCTGTCTCCCTCTGTATCCATCAGTCAGTGTTCCTCCCTCTATCACCTCAACGCACCTCCCTGGGCACACACAGAGTTGCACACAAGCACTGCACAGGCCTCACAAACACCATAGAGCAGAATGTTAAGGGATGTCTCACAAGTACTAGCAGTCATCTGGTATGTGCCTGCAAGACACCCACCATTTGCAGTCAACACTGTACTCTGTCAGGACACACATCTCGGAAAGCTCTGTAGTACACAATGGGCACAGGTGTAGGCAGTCCCTCCTGTGATCATTGCCAACACAAAGACCAGGACAAGGTCACGCAACCTGTGCACCAACACAAATCCACGAATATGGCAGCATGCCACATGAGGGGACAGCCAAATCATGAACGATGGACGATTGCAATTCACAAGCAAAGTAATAGCATGGCCTGTTGTACACACCCCTTACAGAAACTCATCCCCTGGGGACAGGCATTGGATTGCAACACTGTCCCAATTGTCATGTACCACAACAAAACACTCACTCATATGAATATGCATACAACTCATACATGCACATAGCAGAAGCTCCAGTCCATTGTGCCTCTCAAACAATGCACGTGCCCCATCTCATGAACTTTGTGGATGCACTTAAGTACCAACATGGACATGGGTATTGAGAAGGTGATGCGTCTTACTGAAGCGGCAAGTTCTAAAGCCATGATCTAGAAGTGGGTGTACAGGTCCAGGGGTGTTGGCATTGTTTGGCCAGCATGGAACAGCAAAAGACATCCAAAGTAGTAGATGACATGCTAAATAATGATGCTCTGTCTCTTACATCAACATGCTGCATCTAAACTCTGTGCATGCTTGACGCAGACATAAGGATTTACACCGTATCCTGGATGTAGCGTGAAACTGAGCAATGCTTTACACGTGTGGTGCTGGCAACACAAGACACAGCAATGGCTGTGTCAGTCATTGTCAAGAGATTTGAAGAATGTAAATACCCCATCGTACATTTCATTTTTCTACCACTACATACACAACTGAACAATGTCAACAATGTCAAGCTTGTGGAACTGTGATGCTGATAATGAATAACTAAACAAGATGTCACTTGATAGTGCCTTAACAGTGTCTGTCTCTCCCACACACAGGGGAACGTGCGGAGCGCCCCCCCCAGCCAGGGGGGAGAAGGATCCCAGTCCCAGGCTCAGCAGGACCCAGACCCCACCACCAGCGCCGTCCCTCAACGCACTGTGGATGACCCCAACCAACCTGGCTCCTCTGGATCGCAAACCCCTGCAGCAACTGTACCAGCTACATCTCAGCCAACCACCGGACCCCTTCCCACCACATCCCAGCAGACAGGTCAGAGCCCTCCCCATGATTCACAAGAGAGCCAGTCTGAAAATGAGGGACACCCTTTGTCGGGCGCCCCTGAGGTTGGTGACAACCTCCACCCTGCCAGCACTCGGGGGGCCCGTCGATCGGATGTGCCCACAAGCGCAGGCCGTGCTCATGTGGGTCAGGGTGGTGGGAGTGGCGGAAGGCGGAGGCGAGAATCTGGACAGTCAGCTGCAGCACCCGGTATGCCTGAACTCGCTAACATCCTGGAGGCATACCGGCGGGACACCAGGGAGGTAAGCCAGCTTGCGGAGGCCCTCAACCAGGTCAGACAACAGCAGGCAGAGCAAATAGCCAGGCAAGACCTGCATTATGGACGGGTGGAGGCACACCAGGCTCAGCTCTTGATGGTGCATCGGGACATTTGCCATATGCTACATCAGATGGCTGCCAACATGCAGCCCCCTCCCTGTGTCAGAAGGCCAGCAACATCACGGCAAAGTGCAACACCAGCCACAGGGAGGGAGGAGGAGGAGGAGGAGGAGGAGGAGGAACCCTCTGACGTAGCGTCCCATGCATCATCCATGCATGCACATGAGGGTCCCCCAAGGAAGGTGGGTCGTCCACGGCGAAGACGTTGAGGGCCAGTGGGCCATGGACATCTCCCAGGACACTGGACCTGGCATATTGCCCCTGGGTGCAACAGCATCCCCTATGAGACTCTCCCACATGGACTTGCTGGTCACAGTCTGCCCAATGATGTCAGGCACTGTGGCCTGGACTCTATTTACTGAAACTGTAAGGCATCTCATCTCCAGCAGTGAACTTTGGATTCCACCCCTTTCTGTACAGCACCTATTCACGTTTCCTGCACAAGATCACCCAATAAATATTCTAAACCTCATACGCATTAGGTGAGTAATCTTTGAAACAGCATAAATTGATGTGTGTCACACAGTGTGTGCAAATGTAAAAAATGCAAGGGTATACAACAAACAGCAGTCATCCACACACTTGGATCAGAATCTGAGTGAGGACACACATTGGTCAGAAATTCCCAAAACCACATACATGGATGGTAAGACACACCTTTGTGGGACAGTAAATGCTGAAGGGGGGTTTGAATCACAAAACTACTATCACAGGCAGGCCCAGGAGAGTCACTTTGAGGTGTACATATCAGTGCCACAAAAGTAGGAGTCCACGTAGGGAGTACCTACAACTGTGTCCTCAGGTATGTGAGCTACCATCAGCATGATGCATTACTGTGTATGTGATGAATGGCGCACAGGATAAGGGTGGCAGGACGGACTGTGGGCAATGGGCTGGAGCACTCTACACAAGCACACCTGATTAGGTGACCTACCCCTATGGAGCTACAAGTACTATACTACTGTAATGGGAGCAACGCATGCAGAACAACTACACATGTCTGACAAATACCTACACCAGAACGGGGACATCACACCACACCCAAGAGACAGGGTCATGGTGTGTGTCCCATGTGGCAACTTGACTGACTGTGACTGCAATGTTGAAGTGGTGTGAGCAGGTTGTGTACTGGCACGTGACTGTAAGCTAGCAGTTTTTTGCTCTAGTGGTGTTGACAAGGTAACACAGTACAATATTGTGCCTATGGAAGGTGTGTGTGTGGTGGACACGGCACATGACCTGGTGGTACGTAGACCCAATGTCATGTGAATCTGCATAGTCATGCCAGTATGTGTTGCACACACAGTCATAGCAGCAGCAATGGCTGAGTTCCAAGCATTGTGATAGCAAGAGGGTGATTGTCTGGTGTTGTCTGTGTGTAGGGTGGCAGGAGCATGCTCTATTAATGGATGGAAGGAGGGTCATCCTGTAGGTGTCTGTGTTCCTGGATAGTGTGCGCTGCATGGTGGCTGTGTATGCAGCAGCAGCAATGAGTGAAGACATGACGGCAGGAGGGGTGTGACAAATTGCTAAACAAACACATAACACAAGGGCATTGGCAAGGCACAAAGTGACATGTGGATGTGAAGGCAGGAGTGTCTGCCTCACTCAGGGTCACTGACAATAAAATGGCACAGTAATCACCACAGATCACAGTCACTGGATCAGGGCCCTTACGGACAAGTGGGGCACAAGACACACAGCGTCAGCAGGTGTAGACAACAGCCACTGTGTTCAAAGCCAAACAGCAGCGACAAAGCCATCTACCTCACACACAACATAGTATTCTAGCCTTCCCAAACACCATGCATGAGGTCACTATACAGGTAAACACATAACAAGCATGAGCTAACTTCATGCCAAATAGTATAGATGCACATTAGAAGGACATGTGTGTTGACCCCAAGGCGGCACAATATTCTGTATGAGTCAGACGTCATGCACAACATGATTATTTACATTGTGAACCCATGGAGCATTAACAAACATACATGTGCATTGTCAAGGAGTCCAAATTACACTATTCATGATGTCACCTGTAATGCCGCATTACTATTACCTACAAGGCTGTCAAGGACTGGCCGTACCTTTCTTCATCAGAGTGGAGTGATGCTCAAAGGGTTCCACCTCCAAATAGCCCCTTGGTCTGAGTACAAACGACAGACACAAAAGGGTGATCAGGCGAGGGAAGGAGAGGATGGGAACTGCTGGGAGGGAGACCTGAAACAGAGGCAAATAACCATTAGGAGTGCATTCTCATGTCACTGACACTTCAAAAACCTCATTTGCTACACTGTACCAGTCACACCTGTGAAGTGTACTGACTGGAGAAAATTTATGATGAGTAATCATGCCATCACATGAAATCCGATGCTGTGACACGGACACATAAAAACGAGGACAGTCTGTCATACATTAGAGTCATGTATAACGCTCACAAGTGAGCTACAATGCTAATAGATCAATGTTGTTAAAACTCATTCACTGGCTCAGATGAGGTGGACCTTACAAACAAATGGAAACATATGGAAATGCAACTTACGCTAACTGTAATGTCTGTATCTGATATTGGTTACCCATAAGGGCCATGTAGGCAAACTTGACCTCATCCACAACAGCTGTAAGTATCACATATGATGAGGAAGCTAATGACCGACATGCAATGAAGGCACTCTGTAGCCAGTCTTTTGATCTGTCAAGTATGCATTACTATGCCAAACATGATATGCAGGTAGAAGAAATATTAAGTGCAAGTGATGTACATCCAAGCTACATAATCAGACCCTACCATTGCACAGTAATGCTGCAGGGGACCAGAGATTCATGTGAATGACCGCACTCCATTGGTGTAACACAATAAATCACATATGCATCATCCCAACATTTTATTTTGTCATGCTAAACATACATGGCATCATGTGAATCAAAACAGAACTGCTACTCACTGTGAAGGCTGGCGTAGCAGTATTCTCAACCTGCACTGAGGTAACGACATGACAGTGACATGATATACTGCTACAAGGGGCAATGCATCCATGTTAACTGATTCACAGGACAGTTGTCTTAACATGTGGAACATACACCGGGCCACACCCACACCACATGGTTTCATGGTAATCAAACTGGACTGGCCCACAAGCTGGAGGTGAGGATCCAGTCACATTCTAATGCACACAGTGAGGCTGCAATCCCCCACAGAGTCCGTGGTTGTGACCTCTGACACAATGTCAAGCCATGGTATGTGCAATGTTGCAGTGGCAATGTCTACACACATTGATGCATTCACCAAAGTTTCAAAGTACAACAGATGACAGTCAGATGGGGTGACTCTCCTGTCATGGGAGTGGCCATACATGTCATAAGTAACATAATGGAGTTGCATGTATGCAAGGTCTCACTACATGCACATGAACATGTACCACACTTTTCTACACATACCAACGCTAAACAACCTCATATGAGTCCTTACCCAAATTGACTTCTCCACATGTCCAAGCATGCTCCGTTGATGTGGCTGACGTTGCAAACATAATGAGCAATAGCAGGATGACCACGATGACCCCAACGGACAACAGGCAGGGCGAGCTGTGGATGAGAGTGGCACACGAGGGGTCAAGTTCTGTATAATGTCATTTTGGCAATGTCTGTTGAATAGCCAGATGTAGTATAACACCTGTACATTCCAAGTGCACACATAGCACGTATGTGTGTTGCATTACAACTACACATGTGTGACACTGCACAACACACATCCAAGTGACCTTGCATACAGTCTGTTGCATACACAGCATGCTACCCATGCAACTCTATAGTCCATCTTTTCCATAAAAGATGATATGACTCACCATCATGAAAAGAAGTTGCGGATGAGGTGACCACAGATATCATCTTCACCCTCCTCGTCACTGGCATCCTGGCCAAGGCCTTCATCCTCAACGGGCGGATGTTCCAGCTCATCAGGATCAAGGTAGAGTGGCACGGCCTTCTCCACTGCCATGTTGTGTAGCATGCAGCACACGGTGAAGATGTCACACACCTTGCGTGGGCTGTATTGGAGGGCTCCGCCTGTCTTGTCCAGGCACCTGAACCGGCTCTTCAGGAGTCCAAATGTTTGTTCAATCACCCGCCTGGTCTTCCCATGAGCATTGTTGTAACGCTGGTCTGCAGCTGTCCTGGGGTTGCGTAGTGGAGTCATTAGCCACGGCATGTTTGGATATCCAGCGTCTCCTGCAAATTGACATCATGTACAAGAGTGATTCATATGATGCAGATCATGAAGTTGTGACATACTGACATACAGAGCTGACAGTGTATACTCACCAACTAGACATGCCCGGTGGTTGTGCAGCTGCAGCATCATCTGTGGTACCCTGCCATGATGAAAGCATCGTGGCACGATCCTGGAAAACGTGCACAAACATGTGAGATAATCATGTTGGCAAGACACACCACCAGGGCATTTATCGAGTGGTAGTGTTTCCTGTTGCGATACGCTTGCTCCTGAGCCTGTGGTGGCACCAGAGTAACATGTGTACCATCAATTGCACCAATTACATGTGGCATGCGACCCAGGGCATAGAATTCCCCCTTGACATCTGTCAACTCTTCTGGAGTAGGGAATGTAATGAATTCATCAAGGTTGAGCAACATTGCTCCCAAAACATCACCCAATTCCCGGCTAAACATAGTCTGAGACATCCCTCCCACATCAGCTATGGTAAATTGGAACGTACCTGTGGCAAAGAAATGGAGGGCTGCCATCACCTTTACCTTGGGTGTCAATGCAGTTGGATACCTGTGGCGTGGTTGTAGGTGAGCCTCAAGCCTGCCCGTCAGGTCCTTGATCAACTATCTGGTGAAGCGATATCGACGAATGCAATTGCGCTCCCTCATGGCTTCCAAGTCAGGCAACGGCCTTTCCAGAGGGGGTGCCCTGCAAAACACAATTAATCCAAAATGTCTTCAACTGTCTGACTAAGACAATAACAATGTACATGGCACAAGCAACACTGCTTCAAATAATCTAGACAATTTGGAGTGTGGCGTGGTATACACACTGATGTAACGTGTGCCAGCTCCCAGCCACTCCTCCGTGGAAAATAAAAGACCTGTGGTGTGTGGAATGGATATGACATGCATACAAACGATCTGATGGAAAGGTCTTAATGAGCATGACAATGTATCATGTCAGTGACACACGTCATGTCAATGTCAGTCGGAGGTTGTCTGCACATCCAGACGGCTGACTGCAATACACACACACACACCACATGTGCCATCATTTGCACTGTTCTGCCTTAGTCATGTTGCGGTGTGTACATTCAGTTACAATTACATAACCATCATCATACAGCATAAATGTTTGATTTGTCACTAATGGTCTGTGATGCCATCACACATATGAACGGGTCATTAACACACGTGGCATGGTGTGCCTATATTAGTAACCCTGCCATCACAGCAAGGACACAACATAGATGCTCCTACAGCAGATGTACAGAACTGTATGGACTAGTTACTTACCTTTTCTAACCAAATATCTGTAAGGAACAGTAGTCAGTAGCATATTGCCAACTTTCAATACATACCAAGCTTTGGACAAATTAGCCTCCCTGGGTGCCATTGATCTGACCAGTGAGTCGGGGCTATCCAGGCCACACCGGAACAAAACCAGTGTCGCGGATTGGCATCCGACAAGGGCGTGGCCAAGTATTGCCCATACCTACAACGCACACACTGGCAGCAGTTACACAACCATATCCCACAGAGAGTGTGGGTAGCGGGCAAAGATGCATGTGATGTTGGAAGACATCACTCCTAGACTCAGGGAGGATGATGACATCTTTGCGTAGTGCTTGTACCTCTTGGATACCCTCTACAGCAGAGCAAACGGGAATGTGGTCTGTGACTTTGACGCCTGGATGCACATACTCTCTGGGGTGGGGTGGAAGGACAGGGAACATGGTCAGTCCAGGGAGGGATGTGGGGGTCTGACAACATGCCTATCTACAGCCAAACATGCTGCATGGCTGTACATGCTTGCCAATATACATACAGTACATTCATCAAGATAGGCCTTCAGTGGCTCAGCGTAGCGTTAGTGTAGTTTAAGGACCTCAGTGACGAGTTGGTCCTCACGGCAGCAACGGGGAGATGAAGGGCCATGGTTCCGGCCGCCCACATAAACACAACACTGTACGTTGCCCACTCATCCAAAAACACGTTTGGAGTAGAGACATCACCAGTGTCTGGCTAGGTGTCCAGACCACTCGCATCCATCAGTCCACCTGTCCTGTTGTCTTGGGACTGACAAAGAATAATTGATTTGTCGCACAGCAAAAGTTCTATACTCAGTTCAACACACAAAAGTAGTAAGCTAGTAAATGTTAATGAGGTTTGCAGCCCAGGTGGCGTCTCTTGTCAAGGACGACCAGTTGAATCAACAAAAAGCAAGTGCCTCCAATGTCCATTGGAGGCATCCCTTGGCGCTCCACTCTCAGAAAGTTCAAATTATTTCAAAATGAAGATCCATGCAACGTTATGATTCCATCTTTTATATTCAATAACTCAGGAAAATTCTTATTGAATTCATCAACAATCGTTCATATCAAATAACCAATTCATTGAACGGTATCATAATAACACAAATCACAGTCCAATGCATTTCGGGCTGTATGCCCTTCATCCGGGACAATGGCTAGAAGCAAGACAAAAATAAGATCTATAAGTCTCCCACATCATATGATAACACTGCATGAAACATGGTAGCGAAATAACGGCATCAATACACATTCAATGTACATTCAGTGCTCTCCCTTTAAGTGTATGCATGCAAAGAAAATTAGGTAAAAATAGGTCTCACGTTTTGTGCTTGAAGTTCTATGAAGTGAAACACTGTTCTGTGAAAAATCAAAATAAATGCGGACGCTGTTATTTAGCGCTAACACAGAAAAGTAACATGATATGAAACATAGTATTCCGCTGTTGTTGCTTACTTATAAAACGCAGGACGCGTCTGTGTACTGTTCGTGACCGGATTGTCCTTTCTATCTGGCGCAAAAAAAGTTCGAAGAAGTGTAAGCCAATCACAGTGGGTATTGATATAGTAGAGTCTAGGTTCATTTGTATGACTCGGTTTGATACGTTGGATTAGTTTGTCACGTGATCGGTAAACAAACCAATCAGCGGTAAAAGCGAATTGTTTACAAACAAAATACCGAAGGACTCTCTTACCTGTAAAAACAATAGAGAAACAGAGAAAACGTATACAAACCATGATTCATGTAGATGCTAAGTATGGATGGAGCGACCCATACGAACTATCCAACAAAACCAAACAGGCTTTCAGAGATAACACAGAAATTCAATACGCTCATTAAGCCCATGGGGCTTACTCGAATTAAGTAGGTAAATCCAATGGTTCTCTCTTTGGAGGAGAAAACGATTATTGTCTCTGCCTTCGATTTTATCCACGATTTCAAGTACCACAAATTGCAGTTGCGAAATGTTGTGGTTGGCCTCTAGAAAATGAGTAGCTACAGTCGACTTCAGATTTTTTGTACGAATATTTGACTTATGTTCATTAAGTCTTGTCTTTATCTTACGTTCAGTCTTTCCAACATATGACTTGCCACATGGACATTTCAACATGTAGATCAGATTCGAACTGTCACAGGTTGCATTTTATTATAAAAAAAATGACAAAATAGTCTAATAAAAATTTTCCATGTTTGAATAACATTTCAAAGATCTTTTTTTTGGCATCTTTTGACTAAACATTTAGGATATATTCAATGTTGAAAGAAATATAGGCCCTCCAAGAGGTTCTGTCTCCTTGTTGCATGGTTTGTCTCCCCCCTCTGGGCCTCAAAATATTTGGGAGTACTCTCTTTTTTCATGCAACCACATAACCCATCCAATGAAGGGGAGCAAAATCAACCTCAAAGTTAATGCAACCTGTGACAGTTCGAATCTGATCTACATGTTGAAATGTCCATGTGGCAAGTCATATGTTGGAAAGACTGAACGTAAGATAAAGACAAGACTTAATGAACATAAGTCAAATATTCGTACAAAAAATCTGAAGTCGACTGTAGCTACTCATTTTCTAGAGGCCACCCACAACATTTCGCAACTGCAATTTGTGGTACTTGAAATCGTGGATAAAATCGAAGGCAGAGACAATAATCGTTTTCTCCTCCAAAGAGAGAACCATTGGATTTACCTACTTAATTCGAGTAAGCCCCATGGGCTTAATGAGCGTATTGAATTTCTGTGTTATCTCTGAAAGCCTGTTTGGTTTTGTTGGATAGTTCGTATGGGTCGCTCCATCCATACTTAGCATCTACATGAATCATGGTTTGTATACGTTTTCTCTGTTTCTCTATTGTTTTTACAGGTAGGAGAGTCCTTCGGTATTTTGTTTGTAAACAATTCGCTTTTACCGCTGATTGGTTTGTTTACCGATCACGTGACAAACTAATCCAACGTATCAAACCGAGTCATACAAATGAACCTAGACTCTACTATATTAATACCCACTGTGATTGGCTTACACTTCTTCGAACCTTTTCGCGCCAGATAGAAAGGACAATCCGGTCACGAACAGTACACAGATGCGTCCTGCGTTTTATAAGTAAGCAACAACAGCGGATTACTATGTTTCATATCATGTTACTTTTCTGTGTTAGCGCTAAATAACAGCGTCCGCATTTATTTTGATTTTTCACAGAACAGTGTTTCACTTCATAGAACTTCAAGCACAAAACGTGAGACCTATTTTTACCTAATTTTCTTTGCATGCATACACTTAAAGGGAGAGCACTGAATGTACATTGAATGTGTATTGATGCCGTTATTTCGCTACCATGTTTCATGCAGTGTCATCATATGATGTGGGAGACTTATAGATCTTATTTTTGTCTTGCTTCTAGCCATTGTCCCGGATGAAGGGCATACAGCCCGAAATGCATTGAACTGTGATTTGTGTTATTATGATACCGTTCAATGAATTGGTTATTTGATATGAACGATTGTTGATGAATTCAATAAGAATTTTCCTGAGTTATTGAATATAAAAGATGGAATCATAACGTTGCATGGATCTTCATTTTGAAATAATTTGAACTTTCTGAGAGTGGAGCGCCAAGGGATGCCTCCAATGGACATTGGAGGCACTTGCTTTTTGTCTTGGGGCTGACACTCACGTGCCAGTGGGTCTTCATGACCCTCCCAATACTCATTAACACCTATTGTAATGAGGTGTGCCCGGATCATTGAATTTTAACTTCCCATGCAGCATTAACAGCGGTGTTCTGCCACACAGTTACCACGGCGGAGCCGTACAGTGTGTGGTATCGGGGCCAGCACCACCCGAGAACGGCGCCACGGCTGACACCTGGGGGATATTTGCCAGTGAGGTTGTGAGTTGAACCCGCGGGGACCAGGATGAACATTCCGATCCTGTCTGTCACAGCGGTTCTGGGACGTATGCGCCGCCTGCGTCCGTGACTCAGCGAGTGATGGCATCAGGGGCAAATCAACAGAGGCACTACTGCCCCCAGACGGGTACGCTGGGCCAGAAGCTGATGCTTAGTCCGTTGGTGGGGTGAGGGACATCATGGACATGAGGAATTGCACTTACTCCTCCTGTGTCACATGCAGGGCAGGGACCGGAGGTCGTGGTGCTGGCTACGACTGCTGCAATTCTGACAGAGCCGTGCGGTCGGTGTCACCCTAATCCCATGCAGCATTGCACTTGCATCGTGGTGATTTGTTATTGCAATTACATATCTCTGACTTCTTTGGGTTACCTGACGAGTTTGCCCTGGAGGACTGATGTCAAAATAAGGGGCTCTGATGTCTCCACACCCACGCACATGCACTCGTCCTACGTCCGGACCATGAGCTATTGTGGTGCAATGCCAACTGCTGGAGTCTGAGTGGCTTGTGGGACCAATCACACCTGGATTCATATGTCTGGTCCCGCCAGTCGGAGCAGCTCTTGTTGTTGTGCCTGACGTGAAAACCGTGGAGACACAGACGGTGAGGGTCAGTCACCAACATGAGTCGTTTGCATTCCTCACAGGCTTTGAAAATGACATCCCTATTGGCACCGTCCTGAGTCTGACAATCAAAGCTAAATGGTCAGAAGTGTTTGTACTATGATTTTGGGTACAAAATGTGCAAGCTTACACTTATACCGGACCTGCGCTGGTGTTGTGAAAAAAGAGGACCTGACGTGTGCACGCAGAGGTGACGTATGACTACTCAGACAAGGTCATCACGGCACACAAAACGCCAATGACACTTGCAGAGCCGCAGGATATGCCTACCGCACACACAAGTCTACAGCATAACGGAAATTGACATATCCAGGATGACATGTGGGGATATTCTGAGGTGAGTAATACGTTACTGACTTGTTCATTGCATATGCAAACAGCATGCACAATGTCGCACATGGCACACACATGACGTGGTCACACAGGGTCATGCTGTGCGGCTATGACACCTCTGTGACAGTGGGCATGTTGCTATCATCATGTGCCAGTTCCCTGTACTGAATTGTGGGCCATTCCAGTGTTCATGTGCCTCGCAACATGTTGCTGACGTTACTCCGGTGGAAATTGTTGAATGCATGTGATGCACATGTGCAGTATGATTGATGACATGTTGCGCAAGCTCTTCACACATCAACTGAGGCACAAGGTCACAATCCCTGTGCTTCTTCAATGTCTGCCACACCTGGGGCATCCTGATGTATGTATGCCATGCTGATGTATGCATCCACATCGTTGACATGAGTGTAGACTACATCCCTGCTATGTGATTTCCTGGTGTAACTCTCCCAATGGTGACATGAAGGTGGACAGGGACGCAGCCTACACAATCGTTCACTTGACCATGTGTGACGCACTGTACCCCAATGGTACGTGCGTGTGTCGGCCTCGTTTCCCTATTGCATTTCAGCTATACACGAGCGAAGTGTACCCCAATGGTACGTGCGTGTGTCGGCCTCGTTTCCCTATTGCATTTCAGCCATACGCGAGCGAAGTGTACCCCAATGGTACGTGCGTGTGTACGCCCCGTTTCCCTATTGCATTTCAGCTATACGCGAGCGAAGTGTACCCCAATGGTACGTGCGTGTGTCGGCCTCGTTTCCCTATTGCATTTCAGCCATACGCGAGCGAAGTGTACCCCAATGGTACGTGCGTGTGTACGCCCCGTTCCCCTATTGCATTTCAGCTATACGCGAGCGAAGTGTACCCCAATGGTACGTGTGTGTGTCGGCCTCGTTTCCCTATTGCATTTCAGCCATACGCGAGCGAAGTGTACCCCAATGGTACGTGCGTGTGTCGGCCTCGTTTCCCTATTGCATTTCAGCTATACGCGAGCGAAGTGTACCCCAATGGTACGTGCTTGTGTACGCCCCGTTTCCCTATTGCATTTCAGCTATACGCGAGCGAAGTGTACCCCAATGGTACGTGCGTGTGTCGGCCTCGTTTCCCTATTGCATTTCAGCCATACGCGAGCGAAGTGTACCCCAATGGTACGTGCGTGTGTACGCCTCGTTTCCCTATTGCATTTCAGCTATACTCGAGCGAAGTGTACCCCAATGGTACGTGCGTGTGTCGGCCTCATTTCCTATTGCATTTCAGCCATACGCGAGCGAAGTGTACCCCAATGGTACATGCGTGTGTCGGCCTCGTTTCCCTATTGCATTTCAGCCATACGCGAGCGAAGTGTACCCCAATGGTACGTGCATGTGTACGCCCCGTTTCCCTATTGCATTTCAGCTATACGCGAGCGAAGTGTACCCCAATGGTACGTGCGTGTGTCGGCCTCGTTTCCCTATTGCATTTCAGCCATACGCGAGCGAAGTGTACCCCAATGGTACGTGCGTGTGTACGCCTCGTTACACCATTAAATGGGTTGCATTAGCAACGGCAAAGTCACCGTACTTGAGTGGGTATTTGAATAAATATATAGGGAACAACTAGGGGAACAGTGTACTGTTCAAAATGCAACCAGGTTGTCATGGATACGGAGTTTTTTTAAGCTCCTACAGGTGTTCTAGAAAATTCAGTTTGGAAAAAGTATACAATGATGCTAAAGTTGTTGTTCAGCTCAGGCTCTATTTTCAAACCATGCATATGTGTGTCATGGGCTTATGTGTGATGTGATTGGATGGAACATAGGATGCTAAATATGGTGGACTATCACACACTACTCCTTGGACTCACAGACCCTCTGCAGCACGGATATAAGGCAGCATGTGGCTGTGGGAGGGCACTTGCCTGCACATCATTGGTGTGGTAACCACAGCTGCTGTCTCTGAATCCTCTGGACCCTGATTAGCTGAGCATGTAGAGGGCACCTGCATTCCTTGATGGTGAGAACAAGGCCCTGCTGGATGCCCTCCTGCCAAACTACAGCAAGCTGTATGGGAGACCAGAGGATCAGGTGAGTGATGTGTGCAATACCTTGGAGTGTGCACCTGTTGTGTGTGTGACATTATAGCCACTGTGTATGTATAGTGGATAGATGCAATGTTGTTGTGAGTGAGTGCCAGGGTGTTCAGTGTTGTTACAAGAGAGTTCTTTGTTGTAGTGTGGTGTGTGACAGCATGTCACGTGCTGCAGTGCACCCAGATGTAGCATATATTGCTCAGTGAGTGCCATGCTCAAAGAGTGTTTTGCACCCCTCATGTCATCTGTAGACTTTCAATGTGATGCAATGCAGTTGTGTTTGCACCCAGGCCACATACTCCTGGACAATGATGCAAATGTGTGTGGCATACGATGCCCTGTTGTCCTCATGTATTTTGTGCACATATGTGTGTCTTTGGAACATGGACCAGGTGTACTGATGTTCTTTTACTTTACATTTGTGACAGGTATCTGCCTATGAGAAGGGTGAAATCTGGGTGGACATCGCCAGGGCAGTCAGGAGAGAGGGGGGCCTCGCAGGAGGCTCCGAAGCATCAAGAAGAGGTGGCAGGACATCCGGTGCTGGACCCGCCGCATCGCCAGAGTCCAGCTGAAGCTGGAAGCTCCACGCCGGCATGGCGCACCCGCCACCTCACCCCCCACATGCTCCGGGTCCTGGAAGTGGTGTTCCCAGACCTCCATAGGCAGTTGCAGGAGGGACAGCAGCAAGAAGGGGGTAGGTACATGTCTGTTTGTTGTCATGTATGTGTTAAATGCTACCTGAAGTGCTCCAAGGCATGGTAACACTCCCATAGTTTGAGTGGTGTGGCCAGACAGGCACTTCATGCATTGGCATTTGAATGTCCCAGTGTCAGCAGCTGCTTCTTTACATGCCTTGCCCTACTCCACATTTGAGCTTTGCTTTGGCTAATGCTTGTTTTTGACATGTACTCCTATGGTGCAATGTCTCAGTATGCATCTTCCTTTGCACATCATCATGTTGTAGGGGGGTCTGTGACACCTGTTGGTACCTTACATGTAGCACCACATGTGCACTGTGTCTGCCCTTCTTCATATTTTGGCACTGTTCTTGAGTCTCAACATGTGTTTTCTGCACAAGTCAGCCTCAGTGGCCTTTGTCCATGGTACACTTTCTAATTGTCATGTGTTAGCTACAGGTGCACAATATACATGTGCAATATTTTGGGCTTATGCATACTCACACTGGGCAGTGCGTGTGTGCATATTCTCAAAATATGTTGCATGTTGTTTGTAAATAGTATTGATGGTCAGCCACACAATGTGACTTTGGGTGTAGAAAGCTGTGATGCCAGTGTGAGGTGATGGAACACTTGTTTCAGGCCCCAGGATGGCATCACATGGCAGTTCGGGCAGGACTTTTCCCATGTGGCACAGAGTCAAAGCTATTCAAACATGACCAGGTCTTGATTTGGGTGGCAGGGTTGGCAAATGAACTGTGATGCATCATCAGCTATCCTGTTGTCAGGCAGTGGATCATGATTGTGTCTCTCACACAAGTATTTGCCTTGCCTGTACCTTGTATCCTACCATACATTGAGCGTTGTGTCTCTGACAATTGTCCACAAGTAGACTTGTCATTGTGCAGAGTACAGTGTCATGTGACTCATGATGCATGCCATGTTGAGAAATGAGGCCAAATGATTTGTAGCTGATATGTCTGATGTGTACAGGTGACTGATATGTTTTCATTCTTCTCCTTGCTCACAGCATCATCATCTGAATCTGGAGGAGACACAGGCGCGGACCAGGTAGAGGGACACACCGACAGTGCCACCTGCTTTGAGGTGTCAGAAGGAGGCAGTGGCACAGAGTGTGAGGAGAGTCTGCAGGCCGGACGACATGTGACTGACACATCTTACCATGCCGACGACTCCGAGTCAGACTCTCAGGAGGGGGGGGGATATGCAGCAATGGTCACTTCTTCATCTTTGGCTGCCCTCCCCTCCTCCAGTCCCATCTCCACACTCCCAGTCCTTGGTGTGCCTAGGGTCCGTGCTAGCCCCCGTGTCTCCTTTGTTGCCGGCACCGCAGCCCCTGCCCCTGTGTCCCCTGCTGCCCTCAGTGCTGAGACTGTGGACCTACTCCAGCAGATTGCAGTAGGTCAGACATCCATGCTGACTGTCCTCCATGGACATACACAACTTATTACACAGGTGGTGTCGTTCATGGAGGGCATGTCATCAGCCATGTCTGATCTGCGTCGGAGTGTGGCTGCCATAGAGTCAACACTGACGGCAGCTATGTACACCTAGCAGCATCTGCCCCCCCCATCCTTCAGAGCCATCCACCTCTGCCTCTCACATACCTACACAGCATACACGCACACGCCACAGGTCAGACACACCCAGCGCACACACACAGCATAAGAAGCTCAAAGCTCCACGCACCCAGTCTCAAGGGGAAGTAGGCACACCCACAGGGAGAGGGGAGACACCTCACACACGCATCCACACACCCAGTAGAACAGACTCACAGCCCTGTACCTCCACCCCCAATGTGTCCCCGGGTTCAGGTGGTAATTTTTCCGCACTGGCTGAGGTGTGCAGCCAGGTTTTTGAATCTACTTTCGGCGATGCACCCAACCAGTGTGGATGAATCCACTTCACCTGCACCCACTCCACCTGTCCTTCCCTCTCCTGTCCATGCGGAGCCGGAGGATTCCACAGATGGTGCCCCCGTAGTCACCACAGCGGATTAAACGCCATGTGCAGGCAGGTTTGGGTGTGATAACACCCATGGAGGCACAAACTGTTGCAGAGACTTTTTTGGACTGGCCATTGGCCTTTAATGAGCGAGGACTCTCATTTGCTTTTCTATTTGGAATCCGCTGAATAAAGCTAATATTTTGCTTTTCTGATTTGTAGTTAGTGTGATGATGTCTGTGACTGCTGTGTGCCTGGGAGCTGGTGTGATGTTCACATTTAGGTATGCTAAAATGTGTCTATCTCCTAAGGGTAATGAGGTTAACAATGGTATGTTTTTGATGTAACAGCTGGGCAGTGGTGGGGGTGTTAGCCACACACACACACACACACTCTGATGCTGGGCAGTGGTGGGCAGTGGTGGGCACTCTGATGCTGGGTAGTGGTGGGCAGTGATGGGCACTCTGATGCTGGGTAGTGGTGGGCAGTGGTGGGCAGTGGTGGGGGTGTTTGCCACACACACACACTCTGATGCTGGGCAGTGGTGGGCAGTGGTGGGCACTCTGATGCTGGGTAGTGGTGGGCAGTGGTGGGGGTGTTAGCCACACACACACACACTCTGATGCTGGGTAGTGGTGGGCAGTGGTGGGCAGTGGTGGGCACTCTGATGCTGGGTAGTGGTGGGCAGTGGTGGGCAGTGGTGGGGGTGTTTGCCACACACACACACTCTGATGCTGGGCAGTGGTGGGCAGTGGTGGGCACTCTGATGCTGGGTAGTGGTGGGCAGTGGTGGGCACTCTGATGCTGGGTAGTGGTGGGCAGTGGTGGGCACTCTGATGCTGGGTAGTGGTGGGCAGTGGTGGGCACTCTGATGCTGGGTAGTGGTGGGCAGTGGTGGGCAGTGGTGGATGTGTTTACTATACACCACTTAGACTTACATTGACATAGCAGACGTATGTTCCACACGTCTATTGCACTGGTGATGTGCGGTGATGTACCGTACCCCGTGGTCGATGACGTAGGTGCGGCCAGTCACCGTATTACTCTACTGATGTGCGATGACGTTCCGTACCACGTGGTCGATTACGTAGGTACGCCCTGTCACCGTATTACACTAGTGATGTGCGGTGACGTACCGTACCCCGTGGTCGATGACGTAGGTGCGGCCTGTCACCGTATTACTCTACTGATGTGCGGTGACGTTGCGTACCACGTGGTCGATTACGTTGGTGCGCCCTGTCACCGTATTACACTAGTGATGTGCGGTGACGTACCGTACCCCGTGGTCGATGACGTAGGTGCGGCCTGTCACCGTATTACTCTACTGATGTGCGATGACGTTCCGTACCACGTGGTCGATTATGTAGGTGCGCCCTGTCACCGTATTACACTAGTGATGTGCGGTGACGTACCGTACCCCGTGGTCGATGACGTAGGTGCGGCCTGTCACCGTATTACTCTACTGATGTGCGGTGACGTTCCGTACCACGTGGTCGATTACGTAGTTGCGCCCTGTCACCGTATTACACTAGTGATGTGCGGTGACGTACCGTACCCCGTGGTCGATGACGTAGGTGCGGCCTGTCACCGTATTACTCTACTGATGTGCGGTGACGTTCCGTACCATGTGGTCGATTGCGTAGGTGGGCCCGTCCACGTATTACAATGGTGTTGCGCGGTGACGTACCGTACCCCGTGGTCGATGACGAAGATACGGCCTCTCTCCGTATTACACTAGTGATGTGCGGGAGTGTGTGGCGCTACATACCCAGACATTACAATTGTGCAATGGCGATGTGCCCGTCTGGCAACACGTACAGGTATGTTGGACTTCGTTGTGCTCACCTTCTGCGCCGTCGTCGGTTTCTAAGTACGAGGTGGTGGCCGTACAGGATAGGGATGAGACGGACGATGGCGTTCATGTCCTGCTTGTCGTGTACCGGGTGCGGGTCTTGCCGGAGTGTGGTTTTACGGTAGTTTTGAGCTCTCGTAGAAAAAGAGCCGTACGGAGTGTGTTCAACACGGATCGTACTTCCTGGTTCGGAAGGCGCGGTCTATTTACGTACGGACGTGGCATGGTGCGTCAGCCGACTGCAATTCGTATGGACTTTCGATTTGTACGGCCTTTTTTACGAGTCGTACGGAGTGACGTTTTAGATTGTGATCGTACGTGCAGATTCGTACGGGGACCCCTACAGGTACGATTCGTACGGGGAAAAACGCTCCGAACCGCAATTCGGAGCGCTTTTTACCGGATCGGAATCGGCCCCCAAGTGTGCTAAATAATGGACACTATCTTCAACAAAATTTCACAGACCTAAAGGTTAACATCCTCATGAAGCCACACACATCATCACATCGTGAACAAAGAGACTTGTCATCAGTGAACATCGCAGCTGTTACTATACCTGATGGTATGGTATGGGACAAGGTCGATTTCAACATATTCGGATCAAATTAATCATGTATTTAAAATGTCATTAAGTGATTTCATTACCTCCAGTACATTTTCTGATGATTGGGACACTGAAGCAGTAATAACATGTTGTCTAATTTAGAGAAAACTGCTGCATTTCCTAGTAATGAAATGATATAGGGTTCATCAGACTACGATAAATTGTACGGTTACCAACATTATGGTCATCATTTCCTACACAAATCCATTTCAGCTAGGAATGTTTTTGAGTACCATCAGTCGGAACATTGCCCCATTCCACCAAAAAGTAGTTCACAAAAGTTTGCATACATTTCAGGGTTTAACACCTCAGATCCAGCCTCATTTTATTATAAGGTTGTACCAACATCAGCACTGAAAATGATGTTAACAAACACTAAACAGATTTACTCTGCTTCCTTTTTGGCCCAATTGTCTGAACAGGTTTTCGACCTATGGCAAGACGAAATTGACACAAAATCAATTTGGGGTTCAAGGGACTGGCATGTCCAGGGTACAGAGGCACTATTTAGAGCATGCCATATTCCAAAGCAGATGATCTTTTTAAATGATACTGCAACAGACATCCTATCTTGGAATAGCCAAGATGAAGGACCTGAACACTCCAGAGCTTTCTACACCAACACAGGGGTGGCAAAATTCTTCTACAAAAGAAGGGCCAACAGTTGATGACCTACTAAAGTACAATAGAACAGACCCCAATCGGAAGTAGTGGGGATCGGGAAGTATTTCTTAGTGGTACAAAATGCAAGAATACTTTAAGCGGTTCTCTCATATGCCAAGATATTGTTTTGCATGAAGCCTGTATTGGTTCAGGGTCAAATCTGTCTTGCCACATGAAAGGAACACCAGCTGCCATAATAAGGCCAGTATTCGAGTTACATTCTAATGGGAGTTACTTGATGCTGAACGATCAAGGCTGCTGTGGCATGCTTCCAGGCATTGCACATCTGATCACCATAAAAAACAGTTGTTGTATGCAAGTATTGTTTCCTCCGACAAATACAGTCAGAGAGGCGCTAGTCTGGCCTTCACTGAATGTTTTGTTGATACAGTTTGATGCTTTGAGCAGAATGAAAGACATGCCTTTACAGTAAACCGTGCAGTTAACCTCCGCTTGAGAAACCTTTGAACTTCAAGTTGCAAGGACCTCGACAGAGATACAGACACTAATCCGCACCAACTGCCCCCTACATCTGCGTAGAAATGGTGGGACGTATCGTTAACATGTCGGACACAAGTGGCATTATACACCTATTTAAGACCATAGGATCCTGATTCCTTAGCACTTTCCAAACAATCCTCGGAGTTATTCCTAACTTCATACACTCCGTGTCTGGAAGCATTTTCGGGGGTCTACCTCTGATACTCTCACTGTAGCTGGAATCTTGATTATCGTCTACCTGCTGCGCAATGGACGGACTATCCACGAGCGATATTCTGAAAGCGCTCCTTGAAAGACAGTACCGTGAGCTCATGGTACAGCATCTCGGTGCCCCTCGCCTACGAGAACTAAGTGCTTCTTGGTTCCTATCCTTCAGACCAGTCTTTGAGGACTGCATCGTACCTGTCTTTTGATGCCTTTTCTGCGGAGGCAAATGTGAGTTGGACATCTGTCTGACACCTCTAACGGAGACGCCAGTGGACCTAGACTCCAGGCTGGAACCCTTGTGGTCCCTTGCATGGCTCTGTCCCCAGCGTATTCTCTTCTTGACACATAGGCTAACATATGTGGTGGGGGTGTACAAAGTCAGTCTACCACCAGACCCACAGTATATGTTATCCGTAAACAGCGTGGGTCCTGCATGAAAGGGTACTATTGGAACTACACTACAAAGTTGAAGAGTGGTGGTATCAGAAAAGGCAGAGGGATTGGTTAACTTATGGCATGATTTTTTCTGAATCAGATACCAACCTCTCCTGAATGGATCTTCAGTGCTGGATGGCGGGTAGAAAAAGCACAAAGAGAGAACAGAAATGCGGTCCATGGATGCTCCTTTTTCCCCCAGTACTCGAAGAATTGAACCAGCTCGTGCAGGATTATTGAAGTGCAGTATTATACAGTTACTTAATCTGCAATGAGATATTTTGTAGCAACGGTTTTAAGTAACTATGCTAAATAAAATAAACTACAACAGTCACTCAAGGATGTTTTGTGGAACTGTCCTATCCAACCAACCCTTTGGGACATTAAGATTTCTTATGTAAAAGTCTGGGTAGGAGGCTGATAAGCATTCACCCTGCTTGGCAGCCAATGGACTGCTTTATTCTTAAATTGGGCATATTTTACCTGTCCACAAATGCAACAATATAACAGGTGACTGCTGGTGGTAGTTGGATGGTGATGTTGGAAGGATAGTTCACCAAAGGAAGATTTTGGGATGTACTAGGAGCAGCCGACACTGAGTTGGAACATTTCCTTTGAACAAGCACTTGGAATGGACCTGAGATTGGCCAACTGGAATTATATCTAGATATACAAAAGGGAGCAGGTTGGTGATGATTACATATGTTCGAAGGCGAGTGTAATGAAGCTCTAGAACTCCCACTCCAAGGTAGCAAGCAACTTTGGTTTGAGGAATTCTAGAGCCTGTATTCGTCATAGTTTTGAAGAAATCATTTATCCGGCTGCTAATGCTTAAGTGTAGATTGTACACAGACCCTTTCAAAGATCCTACTATTTGCTCCAGTACAGATATCTGAGAACCAAAGTCATTTAAAGCTTCTGAAATCTTGATTTCAATATTTTTCAGAAGTTCCACAAGGGAGCCCTCTGTTGTATCCTGGCTGTAACTGTGTATTGTATCCTGACTGTAACTGTGTCAGATGCAGATATAGCTACAATCTTCCTAAGGCTAGTTGTGGTCATCCTAGATGGTTTGGCAGGATGTGGCTGTCCCGTCATAGGTATTTTACGCCGAGCACCCATTTAATAAGGGTTATCAGGACATTTCAATGTAACATCACTAAATGTAATCTGTACAGGTCGAGTGCTGGAAGAGCTGGTCAAAGAAGCTCGGGTGGTAAAAGGAGGCACAGGAGATGCCCTAGTAGTAATATTGACAAGATCAACACCCAACCCACTTTGAGCATCTATATCATGCATTAAGACACAATGAATAACTGGCAGCTCTATTACGGCACTGGTAATCTCATCTAAGAGCACTTCACGGCTTGATTCAAAAAAGTCAATATAGTATTGCCGGGCCTTGGTCTTTTTTCAGTCCCTTTGGAGGTTTTCGCCTTTCTCTTCCCCATCCTCAAAGGTCAGATTACCTCAAGACTACAGGCTGGGCCAAGCTGACAGGTTACGTAGGGAAGTGTGATTCCCAGCAGACTGGAGGGTGACAAAATCAGGTAACATAAATCAGAGAAGCACCCACTCACTGTTTCCAGATTCCAGGATCCAGAAGCAAGTGAGTGGGTCCAGTCCAGTCTCTTCTGAGCAATGACAAGCGCAGATGGGCTCACACTTGGCCTGGTATTTGCCTGGGCACATGCCTGGCCACATCCCACACACATCCCACGCTTCGGGAGCACAAGTCCAATTATGAAGGTGCCTCCGGGTGCAGAATGGCTGATGCAGCAGCAGTTTCTATGTTCGCAAGTGCTGCTGGGGCAAGAAGTCTAGCCCCCTCCACCACTGGATACGGGCGTCTCATGCAGAGGGAGCCCGACTCCAATTATGAAGGCAACTCCAAAGTGGGAGGGGGGAGGGGAACAACAGAATTTTGAAACAATTATAGCTTTATGCAAGTCAGATTCATATGCATATATGTGTACGTGTAATACGCTCTGGAATGCAGCACAAAAAATTGCTCTGCACACTAAAAGAAATGATAAAGATTTGTATTATACCGGGTTCACTTATGGATGTGAAATCACGAGCCATGCCTAACCCTACACTTCTGAACCTAATGACCTGGAATGTGAGAGGCTTAAATAACCCCAGGAAAATTAGACAGGTATTTGCATATTTAGATAGACACCACACAGACATAGCGTTTCTCCAGGAAACGCATCTACTCCACCAGAAAGCAGACAAATTCGGTACTAGATGGGCTGAGCTGGTGGTATCCTCATCCTATTCATCATATGCGCGAGGGGTGATGATCCTCATTAGGAAGGGGACTCTTTTTATACCGGATCAAACGTTTACTGACCCTCAAGGGAGATATGTTATTATTACAGGGATATTGAGAGGCATGAAATTAGGCCTCATAAATGTATATGCGCCAAACGTAGACGATCCTGAATTCATAGAGAGCTTAAGATCCAAACTCCGTGACCTGCCCACTGTGGATCTGATATGGGGAGGGGACTTGAATATGGCGCTAGATGAAACACGAGACAGATCCCAACCTACGGTGGAACATCACCCTTGCGCTGTGTCGACTATGCTGAATTGTGTGATTGAATTTCGACTGTATGATATATGATGAGTATCTAACCCCACTGTACGAGATACCACTCACTCATCAACAGTACATAACAGCTGGGCAAGACTCGATTATTGGCTCCTTACAAAACAGGCTTGCACTTGGGCCCGAAATATTTACCATTTGCCAAAGACTCTTTCAGATCACAAACCTGTGCTGTTATCACTGCAGGTGCCCACATACGTCCCTCCCCCATTTGTATGGCGTTTTAATGCCATGGCCTTATTAGACCCGCTATACAAAAGACAATTCACTCTGCCATAGTAGACTTCTTCACACTAAACAAAGGTTCAGTAGACCATGCAGGAACCCTATGGGAAGCGTTTAAAACAACTTTAAGAGGCATATGCATTAGTACAAATGCCGGAATATTAAAAGATCTCCGTACGCAATTGCAGCGGAGTGAAACACATATTAAGCACCTAGTAGCTGACTATGACACAACCCATAATGCACAGACCCTCAGCAAAATTAGGGAGGAAGTAAGCAATTATAATATTTTAGCGGATGAGGAAATAAAATACATGTCGAAGCGCCAGACAGCAAGAAGGATAGGTGAAGGTGGCAGGTCAGGCCGGACTTTGGCACAACATATTCGAACAGAGCACAAACAATACACTGTTCTACAAATAGAAGATGATAATAAGATAATGCATTATGATACGGAGGGCATATTACGAACGTTCATGGACAATTATGGTGCGTTATATAAATCGCAAGACACTGCACCCACACCTGAAATCTTACGCTATATTGAGGACATAGCATTAGTCGGCTTTCGGATGCCCAACGTGATTATTTAGCAAACCCCATCACTGAAGAAGAAATACAATTAGCTATTAAGTCCTTACCTAACGGTAAATCCCCCGGTCCTGACGGCTATACAGGGGAATTCTTCAAAGCATATTCTGAGTTGCTCAGCCCATATCTGATTGAAATGTATGATGAAGCCTATAATGATAGAATTCTTCCACCCACCCTATGAGAAGCACTTATAGTTGCTCTGCTAAAACCCGATAAAAAACCCGAAAAAGCTGAATATTATAGACCCTTATCTTTAATAAATACAGATGTTAAGATATTGGCAAACATTATTGCCACAAGACTACAACCCTTAATGTCGACTATAGTTTTACCTGACCAATATGGGTTCATTCCTGCCCGCTCGACTGCACACATACTATTTTCGCTCTACTACATCAGCTTAACCCAGACCTACAAGCAGTGGCAGTACTTCTTGACGCGGCAAAAGCGTTTTATTCCGTTGAATGGTCATATATGTTCACAATACTACAAAGAATAGGGTTACCACCCATGTTTATTCATTGGATACAACTACTTTACAACAAACCTACAGCCCACATCAAAGTTAACAGGCACATTTCAGAGCCCATATCAATACAAAGAGGTACCCGACAGGGTGGCCCACTGTCTCCCCTATTATTCTCAATAGCACTGGAACCCTTAGCTTGTAAAGTACGACAAAAGTACAACCACGCAGCATTAAACTTTCCATTACGGCCAATTGGCATTTCATTATAAGCGGATGATATGGTGCTATATATCAAGGACTCAGACACAAACCTATCCCCGCTACTATGAGAATACATACAATTTGGATGGCAATCCGGCCTTCAGATAAACTGGAGCAAATCAGCACTAATACCACTGACTGGGAATACCCAACCACCACAAATAGAATTCCCACTAACCTGGCAAGCAGACCCAATAAAATATCTAGGAATATGGATTCACCGAGATCCAGAGTTGGTCATTAGATATAACTATGGTACCGTAATCGAGAAGATAGAGAAACGCAAATTGCCAGATGGATAACGCTGCCCCTCTCCAGGGCAGATAGAATATCCCTAGTGAAAATGGTAATACTGCCCAAGTTGCTCTATCTTTTCACAAATATTCCAATACATCCCCCAACTTCAATCTTTAAAAGATTGCGCACAAACCTCATTATGCTAATATGGGCTGGTAAACAGATACGGATCAACATGGATACATTAACTCTCCCATATGCATCGGGTGGATTCACGCTACCCGATCTGTATTTATACTATTTATGTGCTCAAGCACAATACGCATACTATTGGTATCACCCAGTAAAGTACATGCCACATCTGGCAGTAGAGGACGTCGATGCGGACCCTGTCGCCCTAGCAAGTATATTATTATACCATGGACCACATCTCTCCAAAAATGAAATAAACACAATCCGAACAACCTCCACAGCATGACAACGAATTAGCCAACTTACAAAAAAGCTCCCATTTATGCTCCAAACATGCCTCTCGCACAACATCCAGCTTTATCAGTAACGCAGGAAAAAGGCAGCATGACACTCCTGACGCAAGTAGGCATAACAACAATGGGAGACCTTTACCCCAATGGTACTTTTATCACCCCAGATGACCTTACATACATCAATACCAGTCACTGTTATTTAAGTTTACATATCACAGACTGCGAGCGGCTATTAAGGTCTTATACCCCACGTACCCAGAAGAACCTCCTACATTAGAATCGCTACAAAAGTTGATTACCACCCCACATCATACTCACATGGTGACACGCCTTTATAATCAATTACAGATGGAAATTGATGCAAATACACATAAAGCACAAGCTAAATGGAGTGCCCTGTTATAGACCCCTCTAACAGATGATGACTGGAAAACCTGCTGCTCACTGACTGAGCTATTAACCCATAACGGGAATCTCCGTATTATTCATTATAAATACTTGCACCAAGCTTACCATACTCCACTCAAGCTATGTAAATATGGGTTACGGAATAATGCGCACTGCAAACGATGCAGGCTTGATCAGGCTGACTTCATGCACTTAGCATGGAATTGTGACAGGATTAGACAATACTGGGTACGTGTGATCGGTTTACTGGGGAAAATAATGCTGTGTAAAATAATTTGTATGCCACAACTATGTCTATTAGGCCACCAACAACCTCTGAAATCTTTTTTTTTAAACTAATTGCGATAACGCTATTGATGGCGAAGCGAAGAGTCGCCATACACTGGGATAGTAAACAAGTCCCTACTGTGGAACGATGGATAACAGACACTATTTACTGTAGAGATAACTTTCTGTTATATGCTGAGGAATTGCCAACTGCCGCTAAACCATCTAACTTCTGGGAACCTCTCACTATCTACCTACAGGACAATCCTGATCTATTCAAAACAAACCATTAATGTATGCAAATGTGATGTCATTGATATATTGTTCCAATGTGCAGAAGATACATTGAATTACTCCAGATTATATGCAGAGCATTAGCATGTATTGTGCCTTCCTTAATATGTTTCTTACTACTGTTCTGCATATACTGTAACAATCGAGAAAATTAATTTAAAAAAAAAAAGTGTCAATTGCGTAAAGGCCAATATTACTATGTTTCAATGAGTACACAAGCACTTTACCACAGGTTAGCAAAACAAAGTCAGCAGAAATTGATGGATTGCAGCAAAAAAGTGGGGAAAAAGCAGCTAAGGGTGTCGGGTCCAAAACAGAGCCCATGACTTTTTTGGTTGTGAGAGCTGATTTCCTTACACATTAAAACGCATCAGAAATGTGGCCGTATGCTAAGCTAAGTTGTGTTTACAATGTCATCCATCTTGTATTAACCCCTTCGGTGCTCATGACGAGCTCAGCTCGTCATGAGGCACAGTGCTCGTGTGCTCAACTCGTCATGACCACACCCATTTCTATTATGGTCCAGCACAGGAGGGGGAGATCTCAAGCAGCCAAGGTGTTAAGGGCATCAATATCACATGTTACCAGTTGTTTTCTACTTCTTTCAAATAAAGAACTGCAATACCCACACTAATAAACTGGAAAATATTCCAAGAGACCTTTTTTGTTTTGTCCGTAAGGAATGACATTTCAACTGTCCCAGGCTACTGACGTACAATATATTGGGTTGCCAAACTAACTGTGAGAAAGCCTGCAAATTCACTGTAGCACTACAATGAAAGAATCTTCAAATGTATTCTATAGTAAATTGTTTCTTGGGGGCAGATGTATCAACATCGATATTTGCGAATCTCAAATAGCGATTATTTAGAAATCGCTATTTGAGATTTGCAAATATGTCTGTGTGTAGAAAATCAATTTTTTTTGTGATTTCTTAAAATTCCTTAATTGCGATTAGCAAATTGCGAATCGCAATTAAGGAATAATTTGCCATTCATTTCAATGGGCCAGGAGGGCCATAGGAATGAATGTGAAGTTATTCTCAATTTGCGATTCGCAATTTGAGAATCGCAAATTGAGAATAATTTCAAGGGTGCAAGGGTGTCATAAGGACACCCTGATTCACCCCTGAAATTCACATGTGCCACATGGCACCTTCACAAATGCAAAAAAGTGCTTTTGAGAAAGAAATCGCAAATTACCACTAACTTCAAGTCGGAGGTAATTTGCGATGTCTTAATGAGAAATCGCACAACTTGGGTGCTTCTTACATTGCATTTAAGGAATCTCAAAATTTGCGATTCCTTAAATGCAATCGCAAAATAAGGAATCGCAAATTTGCGATTCCTTATTTTGCACTCAATTTTACTACATACATACCATTTAGCAAAAATGAATTCGCATACGCCGAAATTCTGTGAATTTCGTAGTTTGCAAACCCATTTGAGCTTCATACATCTGCCCCTTAGTGCTTCTTCCCTATTGGTGGACATCCTGAGAATCTCGACCCTGTGTCGATGTATGATTGTCTGTCTAAAATCCTATAAAAGGATGTGAATTTATGCCAGATTGCACTGAGAACTATACTGAGTTCTTTGTAATTTTGATTTGTGTGCGTTGATACTAAGGGGGTCATTAGGATGACGGGCGGACTCAGTCCTCCCGCCATCCTATCAGGACTCGGGACCGCCCTCCATAAGGGCGAGGGTCCTGTGGGTGGTATTTGGATGCGGCCGCCACAGTGGCGGCCGCATCCTAAATTTATACCATTGTGGCGGGCGGTGCTCTCTGCACTGCCCGACATAATGCCATAAATGCATGTATGCATTTGCATACACAATGCGGCAGGCACCGCGCGTTGCCTACCGCATTGTATATGCAAATGCAGGGGGGTACCAAAGGTACTCCCCGTGTGCACCCCCCACCCCTCCTTCACTTTGGGGGCCTGCAGGGGTCTATCAAAGTGAAGACCGCATGCCTTTCCGTGGCGGCATTGACGCCACGGAAAGGCATTGTAAAATGCCCATCATAATATGGCTGGCGGTGTCTGATAGACACCGCCACCATATTATTCTTTTTCTGACAAGCGGCGGACGGTCTTTCCGTCCGCCGAGGTCCCCCCCGCCATACTAATATGGCGGGGGGAAACGAGTGTGGATGTTGGGCGGATTGCCCCCGCCAGGCTGGCGGGGGCAATCCGCCCGACATCATAATGGGCCCCTAAATGTTTCCTATGGTGTATCTATTTGTAATCGGCCTGTTGATTCTTATATAAAGCATTGAAACCACACACCTTGTCTGTCATCCTTGCGAGAATAATTATCACCTGCTACTGAACTAAACTGCCTAAACAAAAAAGATGGCGTCAGTCGAGAAACACTGAAGTCTAGATGGAGGCTACACCACTCACAGCCCTAATCATTAACGTGCCCCATGAGTTGGATGTTAAGGTAGATTTCTCTGCGCTGACAATGTCATGCATGTGAAAACTGTTTTAAAAGCACTTTTTGACCCAGTGTTATAAAAAATCTCTAGGGGGGAGAACTCGACAAACTACCTAGAAGAGGTTTGGATAATTTACTTTTCTCGCTTGCTACATTGTAGAGCAAGTGATACATCCCACCAAACATCACGTCAGCTGCCTAATGTAGGTAGTAAGTGAAATAGGCATTTGTGTTGTTACATTAATCATGCATTTATCATGGAACTTCATGGGGTTAGTTATTGTGACCTCTTCGGGGTTAAGGTCATATGACATCACGTCCAGTGAAGATTCAGGGTCAAAGCTCCTCTGATTTCTCCTCCTGTGAAGAAATTAAGGTCAAAGGGTGTTTGATGTCATTTCGGTAACCCTGGCATTTAGGTGAATAGACATCCATGCAGGTAGGGCCATTTTGTATTTCCCTTTCCTTGAACATAAAACAGCGTGAAGTCCGGGTAGATGGACGCCAGGGAGCATGACGTCATGTCCTGAAGTTTCACAGAGAAATAAAGGGGATAACTGAAAAACGAAATCAGAATCACAACCTCTAATGTAATTACATTTTGTGCTCTTAACTTGCAATTAAGGCCTGGTCCATTATCCTCATTCCTTAGAGCTCTTCCTGAGCAGTTACTTCAGACGCGTGCTCGCTTTTCCCCTAGTCCCACGGGGCACAATCATCCATAAAAGAAGCCCGGAATGAGGTGGCACGAGAGCGCTGTGGGTCTCGAGTCACACTCAGGCGGAGCAGGTAAGGTGCAAACAACCAAAAGAAGGCGTTAGAGCACTCGGAGCTCAAAGAGGGCCCCAGACAGTACAACATCTCTCCTGAAACAAAGAGACACTCAGCAAAAGAGGATGCCCTGGAACAGAAGGAAGCATTACTGCACTCTGCAATCACAAAGACCCTTGGAAAAGTAGTCAGTGCAGAGGAACAAAGAGAAGCTCAATAGAAGACAGAGGGCCCTGGCTCTGTGCAGACACTCAGTGCAGGATAGTACGGCGTATGTAGAGACGAATACAGAAAGGGTAATCAGGCTTACAAAAACGTAATGGTACTCTGCTTGAAAGTGCTAGTTTCAACTTTACAATTAACATATTTAATAGTTTAGCTATCCACTACAGCGCTTTGATCTGAAATAAGTTGAAAACGCCAAAGTGTGTGGCACTTTCATAAGTAGGTGCTGGTGTTTATATGCGTCGAGTACAGGCAAACGCAGGCACAAATTAAGCACTCGCTTTCCTTGCTTACAGTAAGACCCGAAGCACCCTTGCCACGACACTGAGCCCGGGCATTCAACCGAGATGACGTGGTCCCGGAGCTCAGCCATTTCACCACTCGTAATCTAAGCAGATCAGGCCACTCAAACCTCGGATGAAAGGAGTGTAGAGGGGCAGTGTGGAGGAGCTGTAAGACTTTGAGGAAAAGCGATAGCCCCCTAATAAGTAGCCATACCTTAATAGTTAGTTCTTGCGCAGTGCTCTTCTCTCCAGCAACACTTTCCAAGGCGCACTCAGAGAAATAAAGTCATGGGGGCAGATTACAAGCCCCTTGCGCCACTTTTGCGTCACTTTTCCCATGTTAAAAGAGACGCAAGAGTGGCGCAAGGGGCTTGTAAATCTGCCCCATTGTGTCTTGCGACGGTGTATAGAAGCGAGAATGATCTTCAACAAGATTTCAAGGTAATACTCAGAAAAAAATGCTGGCTGTATGTTAAAATCCCAAGTTGACTCAGCCTCTCATCCTTCATATGTCGAACCATTTTAAGTTTGCTGCAGATATTTAATGACCCCCAGTTGACTCGATTATCTAGGCTGGATGTTACGCTGACGAATTCGGCTCTGACCAACCTGACATTCGGCTCTGTTGACGAAACCGACTCTCTGAATGAAAACCGAGGAAAATGTTTTATATTACATGGGGAAGTTACTTAATTTTGTCAACACATATTATAACAGGTAAGTCCTATAGGGGCATATTACCAACCAATAGTTCTTTTGTCTGGGATAAAACACTCGAGCCGCGTAATTTAGAGCTCTATGCATTTATTCATCACATTTATGTAATCAAACTATATTCAAGGTCGTGTTTATGCCAAATGTACTCATTTGGCTGCCATTTTCTTTCTTGTCTGACCGTGAATAGAGCGCTTATCTTATCTTATATTAGAGCTTATCTCATGGTGAACCACACTTTCACGCTTTTCCAACATGGCGTAATGCAGGCCTTCATTCCCGGCGTGTGACTATAAATATGTCGCAGCACGTGTTACCCTCTGCACTAAGCACCGCAGATTTCTAGTAAATCTGGGTACAGGGCAAACGGGTTTCTTTCGTTCTTTTTCGTTAGCTTTAGTAAACATCCATTTATAATGTAGGTCTCCAGTCAAAATTACATTTTCAAACATCTATTCTGACATTCAACAGAAATACATAAAAGCCTTCATCTGTGGTCGTCTAAAAAAATGTAGAATTCTAAAAGGTGGTACGAAATGTAAAACGAAGAGGGCTGGGATATCTATGTCATTTTGCATCTTTATATATGATGCATGCTCCTGTAATATTTATTGAGATGTAATACTTGAAAACATCAAAATGGCACTTTCACTTTTTGTGTTTCAAAAGCCATACAACTAGAGGATAAATGCATATTCATGCATTAACAATACACATCAGGATGAGCCTTCATAGTACAATAACAACATGCACTGCTTTAAATGGAAATACTGATGAGCTTTGACTCAATGTCCTGCTTGCTCCTAAGAAGGGCTGGTACTCTCTCTTCGAATGTATTGCAGCAGTGCACAAACATGCAGGTAATCTTCCTTTTAATTTTAAAAGTGCAGACCCTCTCCATTTTAAATTAAAGAAGTGCAGGAACCTCAGTACCAGACAGTACCTGTCCATGTAAAACTCTGCCAACAAGTTTAGTTATTGCGCTGTTACCGCAGCTTTGTGGTCATGAACATTACTACTCCTGGTTAGGAGTAGTACGCTTTATGTAAATGCAATTACAATACAATGCACTACTACTTAATCAAGTGAATGGTGATCGTATGGATTTGATTAGAATAACAAGTTGACTTTGACTTTGGAGCCTAGTACTTACGGCCAACTCTCCCACTCTCTCCAACACACACAAAAATGCAAGCATGTAACCTGCTTAGTACTCTTGCCATATATTCAGGGCGATGAAAGAAAAGTGAGCAACCCAGATCAACCCTTGAGGGCTTGGGTAATTGAGTAGAGGGGTAAAGATGCCTTCAAGGGATATGATTTAATTTAGAAACAATTTATTAATAGGACTTCATTTAGGAGGAGAAATCAATTATCCTCATGTGTAACTAATACATAAAAATGCAATGAATCTAATTTCTTAAATCACATTTAACAAATCTTAACATATACAAAACATATAAACAACAAAACACAAAGGTGTATGTAAAAAATGAATTTTATCAAAAGTTCTTGAATACGCAATAATTCAACAAAGCAGAGAAGGAAATGCAGGTACACAAATTATACTGATAAATTAATAGATAACACAGCAAAACCTAAAAGAACATCTATCCCAAATCAAAATGAATCAAACACTGCAGGGATAAGATGATAGTGTCGACGTTTCGGTCTCCTAAAGCATAGTTATCGAGACCATCCTCAGGACTGATGTCACTTATACACTGCTAAGAACTGTACTGTAATCTGAAACATAAAATGTTTACAATTACATATCCATAATGATTTAAAAATTAATTCATACACCCACGTGACAAACCTAACTACATAGATACATAAACCACTAATGTTGACAATACAGACATATTTAAGGCTTACAGAAACATACATAGACACCTATTGCGTCACTAATTTAATAAAACAAAAGCAATGCTCATTATTTATAACGTTTGGTCCTGAGTTGTATCTTCAGGCTGAAGACTAATCATACAAAAAAGGTTTAATCAGAGATTATTCGTGCAAAAGTAACTGATAACTAGACCATTTAGAAAGATTTTTAGTGAACAAAAACAGCTAATTGACAAATACTTAGCACAGCGACACTGCTTACTTCATGCAGTAGCACTAGTCAAATTATATATGTAGGCGGAAGAACATTTTTAATTCCACCGGGCCTAAAGAGTCACAACAGATCAAAGTGCCTAGCGCACTGGCTTTAATAAAATAAATGCGGATGCTTAACAAACATACCAAAGTGGAGAAAGTTGCCACAATGAGAGTCACGGAGAGGGAATTTTTCACAGCCGGATGCTATGCCTAAATAGACAGAACTAATTACTTACAACGAAAAGGAGTGGCTATGGGTGCGATTTTCGCCCCAGATATAGCGAACATTTATGTCGCTGCTTTTGAAGATCAATATATTTGGCACATCCCTGATCCATTCGCTGCCAATATATTGAAGTGGCTACGTTACATAGATGACGTGTTCATGGTTTGGGCAGGATCTGTTGACCAACTACATGATTTTCACCTTTGGCTTAACTCTAGAAATACGAATTTACAGTTCACGTTGGAACATCATACTGTAGAGATGCCTTTTTTGGACATTACGATCAAAGTTGATTCCAATAATCATCTATATACCACCCTATTTACAAAAAAAACAGCTAGAAACACCCTTTTGCGCTACACAAGCCATCACCCTCAGGCGCTGAAAGACGGGCTGCCATTTGGACAGTTCCTCCGTCTACGACGGAACTGTACATATAAAGATGATTATATCTGTGAAGCCCGAAAATTGAAGGAGAAACTGCAAGTGCGGGGCTATCCTTCAAGACTTCTAAGAAAATCAATGAAAAGGGCTTGGTATAATGACCGCGAGGCTTTGTTAACTGTTAACAAACGCCAAAATAAAACCAACATTGTCTGTGTATCAACGTTCGGTACACACTCAAATGCAATCAAAAAAATTGTTTCCAGACAATGGAATTTGCTTCACTCTCTACCTGAACTTGCACAAAAACCACTATTTTCGTTCAAACGTGGCACAAATCTGCAGGATAGACTTATCCATGCGTATGATAACACTCCACAAGATAACATCGTTGACAACATGAGACAACTTGCTCCGTTAACTGGCCATCATAAATGCAACAATTGTGTGGCTTGTGCCACCACCAAGACTGTGAAAACATGTACAATTAATGATGTGAAGTTCACAGCCAAGAATTTCTCCAACTGCAATACCACAAATGTGGTATATTGCATTCAATGCCCTTGCCTACTCCATTACTTGGGCAAAACCATACAACCCATCAAAAAGCGTATCTTGCAACACCAGTCGCGAATTCGCTGCAAGAAGGATAATGCCCCATTGGTTGAACACTATTCACAATTGGGCCACAAGGAGACTGACGTGCTCTGGTGGGTGCTTGAAGTTATTCGACCTTCCGCACGACAAAACAACGTTGACAGAATTCTCTCATTAAGAGAAGGCAAATTAATCTGCCTAACAGACACAGTTAAAAGGGGTCTGAACTCTGCAACCGAATGGCATGCTTTGGCATGTCTCCCCTAGGTAGTAGCCCTGTTTTCACTTTCGGCATGCCTGTTAATTTCCGTAATCTGTTTAGACTTTGAAGTGTATATTCTGAAAACTTAGCTAGTGTAGCTTGTCTTTATTGGTTGTTAAGACTTTTTATTATGTTTCCATATGACTGATAGGTGATGTTTTTATATGTATGGAAAATGCGGATGCTTTACCAACTAACAATCCCCTTCCTAACATTACCGTAATACATTGAAATTGATCAAGGTATTCTCAATAAAATACAGATTTTGCTCTCCTTTATGTCACTACTCCTAAATATTACTACATTATATCATGAATTAATTCTGCACTTGATGTATAAACACTTTAGATGGTGACCGCGCCGTTGTACACATAGGCTTTAGCCGCAGTTTTTCTATGACCACTCTAAGATGGCGACCAAAACTCCCGTTCAGACAGACAGGTGCGGAGTCCTCTTTCGCGCTCCAAACAGTGCTTTAAATCAGATGGCTGTAGACTACTGACTACTCCGTCTCAGCCGTGCTGCCGGTCAGACTGATCCCGACCCCCGCAGATACAATAGGTAAGCCATACGCGCTGGACTGGGTCTGCAGTGTAGCCTGTTCAGCTAAGTCTTCTGTACTCATGCTGACTGTCTACCCGTTTTTTATCGTTTTTGACTTTAGAGACTTCAAAAATAAATGATTGAAGCGTCCTATGATTCCACTCTACGATATTGCTGTATCGAATAAGGTAGTTACTCCTTTTCAGTGACACTTTTTATAAGTCTGTAGTATCTCATTCACAATTTGTGCAGTAGTTTATTTATTCATTATCCTTTCAGATCAAATCATTCTTTTTTATATATCTACTTGACGCCACGAGGAATCCACACTCAAGGCCCATATTGTCGTAGATAGAGGTTTGTAAAGACTTTGTCTAATTTAATCCGAGTGTAGTAGAGGCACTTTAGAAATATATTTACGGTCCTCTTCCTTCTTTCCAGTGTTTTTTACACCTGGCTACCATCGTACATTGCCCTTGAAGGTCTAATTTGTCCTTTGTCACCAACCTGAGGCTTTGGTCTGCCATACCACTAGGTACTGTATACTTTATGAGCATTTTGAGTACCTATGTAAGCTGTAAATACAACCTTCTGGTGCTAAGTAATTAGTTCTGTCTATTTAGGCATAGCATCCGGCTGTGAAAAATTCCCTCTCCGTGACTCTCATTGTGGCAACTTTCTCCACTTTGGTATGTTTGTTAAGCATCCGCATTTATTTTATTAAAGCCAGTGCGCTAGGCACTTTGATCTGTTGTGACTCTTTAGGCCCGGTGGAATTAAAAATGTTCTTCCGCCTACATATATAATTTGACTAGTGCTACTGCATGAAGTAAGCAGTGTCGCTGTGCTAAGTATTTGGTAATTAGCTGTTTTTGTTCACTAAAAATCTTTCTAAATGGTCTAGTTATCAGTTACTTTTGCACGAATAATCTCTGATTAAACCTTTTTTGTATGATTAGTCTTCAGCCTGAAGATACAACTCAGGACCAAACGTTATAAATAATGAGCATTGCTTTTGTTTTATTAAATTAGTGACGCAATAGGTGTCTATGTTTGTTTCTGTAAGCCTTAAATATGTCTGTATTGTCAACATTAGTGGTTTATGTATCTATGTAGTTAGGTTTGTCACGTGGGTGTATGAATTAATTTTTAAATCATTATGGATATGTAATTGTAAACATTTTATGTTTCAGATTACAGTACAGTTCTTAGCAGTGTATAAGTGACATCAGTCCTGAGGATGTTCTCGATAACTGTGCTTTAGGAGACCGAAACGTCGACACTATCATCTTATCCCTGCAGTGTTTGATTCATTTTGATTTGGGATAGATGGTCTTTTAGGTTTTGCTGTGTTATCTATGAATTTATCAGTATCATTTGTGTACCTGCATTTCCTTCTCTGCTTTGTTGAATTATTGCGTATTCAAGAACTTTTGATAAAATTCATTTTTTACATACACCTTTGTGTTTTGTTGTTTATATGTTTTGTATATGTTAAGATTTGTTAAATGTGATTTAAGAAATTAGATTCATTGCATTTTTATGTATTAGTTACACATGAGGATAATTGATTTCTCCTCCTAAATGAAGTCCTATTAATAAATTGTTTCTAAATTAAATCATATCCCTTGAAGGCATCTTTACCCCTCTATATATTCAGGGCAGCTGGATTTAGGCAAAGGGGGGTCCACCTTTTGTGGCAGGGTTGGCAAAATTATTCAGCATCAAAAGGCAAATTATGTGGTGTATTGCATCACATTTTGTGATAGTATTACATCAATATTTTGTTATTTGTAAATGTTAGCAGTCTGGGCAAAGGTTTCATCTCATTAGTACCAGTTTAACACCCAAATACAGCAATAACCAACTGAACGTTGTGTGGCAATATCCACTGGTGCAGTTTTAGCTACTTTTCAACCCCTTGAGTTTAAAACATTTTTGGGGGTTAAAATCTGCAGATTATGCAGCAGATTATGGATTATGTGGCAAATGCGGTAAACTATAATCATGCAGAAAATGAAGCGGCTGTAAAACTGCACAGTTCTAGTTGTCCTGTATATATTGCTCTCTAACACAGATCACATCATTAAAATCAGTGGAGACATTTTGGTTTCCACCACAATCTGATATTTTGTAGCAGAATATATGTTGTGTATTGTGCACATGAAGCATTAATTCAGAAATACTTAACCACACAGAGGGCTATTTTAGTTCGATAAAGTACCTTCTGGTAAATTTATAGGGGTCAGATTTACAAGCCCCTTTGCGACACTGTTGCGCTGCAACTGCGCCACATCTGTGACGCAGCGGTGGCGTAAACCATGTGCCACTTTGCACCTTATTTACAACGTGACGTATCTAGGGAGATGCGTCATGTTGTAAAGCCCTGTGCCACATTAAACTTGCGTTAGGTTTCATGTGGGCGTTCCGTCGTAGGGTGGGCGTTCTGTTGCAGGAACGCCCTGTAAAAGTGAAGCAGCTCACTGAGTCACTTTTCCGAGGCAGCTGCGATAAAACATTACGCCTGCTTTAAGCAGGCATAAAGAGTGGGGCACCACGTTAGGTATGGGCGGCCCCTGTGCATTGCTGTAGCCGTGTCGAACTTGTGACACAACTCCAGCAATGCGGTGCCATTATGCCACAGGATGCGACACGCATCAGTCTATCCTTGCGCCATGGTGCGCCGCACTCTGGAGCTTTCGGCCAGCCCTCTTCAGCAATCCGGCTGCTATAGTGCCATTCACATTTTTCTCTTCTCCATTTTTCATGTCTACAGCATGGGGAAGTAGGTTCAATGGGTAAGCCATTTTTACCTTTTGTGTGTCATAACATTTTGCTCAAGCACAATGTTGTCATCCACACAGAAAATAGTCCCTCTCAGTACCAGAAACTGGTGAGGCATTTGTTTTTTAAGTGTAAGTGTCATTTCTGGGTTGACTTGTTTAATTTAATAGATGTCTTCTTATTATTTTTTTTTTAAAACACGCTTGAACCGGCACCTTTAGCAGCTTCAGATGCTCCATTCTGCATCAAGGGCTACCCTGCCTTCACCTCCATCATCGTGAGGTATGCTGGTTAATCACAGTGGTTATGGACATAAGAATAGGAGAGAGCCACAAGGGCATGAGCAGAGTATAGAAAAACACCCAATAACTTCAATTCATTATTGGTTTCAATAAAATACATTCATTATTGAACGAAGTGATGACGGCCTTCTAAGTAGATGGTAAAGACAGTGAGGGGGTGCTATGCTGATTTGAAGTTAATACAAATGCAGATTTATGGACAAAGAACTGTAGTCCCTTCTTTGTCTTGATGCTTCTCACTTCCTGGACCTTAGGTTCTTAAAAATGTACAATAGGAGAGCACTAGCATGCCATCTCTTCTGGAAGTTCATGTGTTGTGTCTGCTAAAATCTGGAATGCCAAACTCTTTAAAGTTATGGCAATTGCTAATTTCTGCCACGAATATGCATATAAAAAGATGTGATGCAGGAAGTTCCTGTAAGATTTCTTATAAAGCCAATGTTTATTCATCTGTCTGGGACGGCAGAGTGCAGTTTTGTTGTGAGATATCCTTTGTTTTTCAATTGAAGCTGATGTGAGGCCTTAGGATCTGAATAAGAGCAGTGTGTGCAGTGTAAAGGGCACTGCTGAGTAATAACTAATGGAAACTGAACCTCTCCCAAACTACCAAAATAGAATACAAGCGAGTGTTGTTCTGCAGCACTTCAGTGTGGGCAGTTCATGTGCGACTCCGCATATCTAGATTGGTTCGACTGACTGACACATAACCCTGGCACCCAGTTGACTATTTGTCCACAAGCAAATTCTCTCTTCGGTTTTCAGATCTCTCATATCTGATCTGCATGGGCTTTAGTTTGATGCGCTGTATAAGAAATTATCCGCCCCTGTGCTGTGGCCTTAACCCGTTCGATGCTGATGACAGAACCGCTCCGTCATCAGCTGCAGTGGCGCTGTGCTGATGACGGAGCGGTTCCGTCATGGCCCGGCCGCCGCGCCTGCGCGGCGTGTTCTATTGAGCGGGCGGGGCCATGACGGAACAGCTCCGTCATGAGCACAGCCCAACCGCGGCTGATGACGGAGCGGTTCCGTCACCAGCATGCGGCCGCCGCGCGGCTGCCCTGCGGCCGCCCCGCCCCCTTTGCGCTGCGGCGGAATAGTTGCTGAAGCGATGCGGTTAAATGCTTCTCCGACTGAAAACAATGATGTTGAACCCCTTTTTAAATGAAATAAACCATGAATAGATCTTCTCATTTCTATAAGCCACTTTTGGTTAGGAAGAATGTTAGGGTCCAGCAGCCACCTAGGCTTTTCCCCTCTAATTGTATTGACCTCTGCTATGATGGTGGCCAGCAAATGGTCAGAAAAAGTGTTATCCCAAGTATCCGAGCCCACCCGTTTAGTAGAATGAAAAAAAAACAATAAGTGAAGTGGCATGAAAACGAAGCGAGAAACAAGTATATTTTAAAATGCAAGGATGGTCACTACACAACAGATCGATTGATGGAAATCTTGTTTCAGCACATTGACTACTCTTTTAGTTTGGGACTTCAATTGCTTTTTAGCTTTGTTCGATGTATCCAATGCCACATCCCGGATATCATTAAAATCACCCCCTAAGATTATTGGCCCTACTGCTCCCATAGCAATAATGTAAATCTGTAATAATGAGTCTGCTTCATCAAAAACTAGGACATAATAATTGACCAGATTCAGAGGGTTTCCATATGCACTAACTTCCAGCCATATCCACCTTGCATGGAGATTGTTAAATACATCGGTTACCAGCCAATCCAGCCCCCTACCTAGCAAAACTGCAACCCCCGCACCCCTTTACTGCCAGCCCAGCTGAAGCAAAATAAGCATATGGATTGTGCTTAGGAATAAAAGGACCTGGTAGTTGTTCTTAAGATGGGTCTTCTGTAGAAATGAGATTTCTGGGGAAAAAGAGGTTAACCATTGAATCAACTACCCCAGTGTTTCCGCTTGTTTGACATGCCGTTAACATTGCAGGAAAGAAATCTAGCTTTAAGACTGATTACATTGAAACCTTTTCCTAATTAATGTAGTTCCCATGTTGCTGATCAAAAAATTGTTCCAACCCTGACACGATTCTCCTCTTTTCCAATAAAAGTGCACCCCACTACTTCTGCAACCACCGCCTACAACCCCAAGTGACCCAAAAAAAACATAAATCCTGCAAGGGGGAATCACCCACAATACTCCTCTTGTAGCTCCTCCTACCCCACGTGGTGCCAAGGATCTGCACCCTGGTACACACATGGCCCTCCCACCACACCCTCCACCACTCCCATGTGTAGCACTTTTGGTATCATCAGGTATCATAACATCTAAAGCATACTCAAGACCCTGACACAAGGCATTATTTCACATTTCGTAGCTGCCTTGAAAGGTATCGGCACCTAAACCAGACAACTCCTTCTTTAAAAATGCAAAAACATTCTGGAGCAGAGCTGTAATAAATGCTGTTGATAGAGCCCTGCAGGCCAAGAATAGGCCTCGGATGTACAGGTGCCTAAAGAGAACCATCTTGAAAAGGCCAAGCAAAAATGTAGGGATTTTTTTTATGATAGAGGAAATTAACAGTTCTAAGGCATTTTAGCAATGAGTACACGAAGAGAGTCAGGAGATTGGGACATTTTTTGCATGGTTGACATTAAGTGGGATGCTGCTCTTAGAAAGGTAGCTATGGAACCCAGTTACTGGAGAATTCATTTTAGAGAAGACTGAAGTGTCCTAAGTTTTTTTTGCAGCACTAAAAGACCTTTTATGAAAAAAAATATTCAATCCTGTTGGCCAGCATATCGCAATATTATTAGTCCATCTGGCTGTCTCAGTTGGCAAGTTCACAGTCAGAAAACATGACCTCTAACATATCAGTCTTTCAAAAAAGAGTTTGGCCCATGTGGACAGAAGTGGGGTAAGGGCCCAAATACTTTTGAAAAAAGGAAAGAAACCCACACTTCACATTTCACACCATGCAATTTTGGTTGAAAAAAAGATAAACAAAACTTAATATGTTTATCCTGGCAATTAATTGCGCCGTTTTATTCAGTAAAAAACAACCTTTGCGTGACTATTCATAAAGTCTAGAGAAATACCATTGCCTTTCATGTACTGGCCATAAATGTCGCGATGTCTAATTTTTACAACACAACACAGAGAATTGAATCAAGATTACAAATACAGTGTGAAAACATATAAATAATGTGCAAAAAAGTGATACCATATCACACAAAAGGGAAGAAAATGTCGAAGTATCTTTCAATCAAAACATAATGAGTACTTAATCACAATATTTGACCAACAAGCGGACTACCAATGAGTCTGCTGAAAACACAACCACCACTCGGTAGAAGTGTTAGTAGGCTTCAAATTCCTAAGCAGTTTATCTATGTTTCAAGACTAAGGACTTGATCCAGTTCGCCTACGCGTTTCGAGTTTGGGAGGGTTCTTCACAAACTCTCTTCAGGGCCAAATGAATTCGTTCCCTCGTTTCTTAAACCTCAGGGGACTTGAGGTAAGTTCGGTTCATCCAAAGCAACTTTCATGGATTTGTAGATTCTGTGCGCCTTTCTGAATTTAAAGTAAGGGGAGAGCCTGTTGTGTTCCTGCCATTTCCTATTTTCTATTTAGGAGTTTATGCCACTCGTTTTTTCATGAAGCATGCGTTTATATGAAAAAATCGTCTGAGATTGTGGGTCGGGGCGGCTCGCGGGCCTCTCAAGAACGTCTTCGTTTTCTGAGATTCCAGGGTGTGTCCAGTGTCCCTTTAGGCTGCACCCAGGTTCAGTGATCCTGGGAGTTTGGCGGCGCGTTCCACTTCCTCATTCCATCACATCAGACTCTGTGTGATGGAATGAGGAAGTGGAACGCGCCGCCAAACTCCCAGGATCACTGAACCTGGGTGCAGCCTAAAGGGACACTGGACACACCCTGGAATCTCAGAAAACGAAGAAGTTCTTGAGAGGCCCGCGAGCCGCCCGGACCCACAATCTCAGACGATTTTTTCATATAAACGCATGCTTCATGAAAAAACGAGTGGCATAAACTCCTAAATAGAAAATAGGAAATGGCAGGAACACAACAGGCTCTCCCCTTACTTTAAATTCAGAAAGGCGCACAGAATCTACAAATCCATGAAAGTTGCTTTGGATGAACCGAACTTACCTCAAGTCCCCTGAGGTTTAAGAAACGAGGGAACGAATTCATTTGGCCCTGAAGAGAGTTTGTGAAGAACCCTCCCAAACTCGAAACGCGTAGGCGAACTGGATCAAGTCCTTAGTCTTGAAACATAGATAAACTGCTTAGGAATTTGAAGCCTACTAACACTTCTACCGAGTGGTGGTTGTGTTTTCAGCAGACTCATTGGTAGTCCGCTTGTTGGTCAAATATTGTGATTAAGTACTCATTATGTTTTGATTGAAAGATACTTCGACATTTTCTTCCCTTTTGTGTGATATGGTATCACTTTTTTGCACATTATTTATATGTTTTCACACTGTATATGTAATCTTGATTCAATTCTCTGTGTTGTGTTGTAAAAATTAGACATCGCGACATTTATGGCCAGTACATGAAAGGCAATGGTATTTCTCTAGACTTTATGAATAGTCACGCAAAGGTTGTTTTTTACTGAATAAAACGGCGCAATTATTTGCCAGGATAAACATATTAAGTTTTGTTTATCTTTTTTTCAACCAAAATTGCATGGTTTTTCAAAAAAAACTCTAACATATCAGTGGCAGAGGTGCAGGAAGCGCTTGCCACAATGGATTGTGAGAAGGCATGCGGGAATGATAGGTTCCCAGCTGAGTTTTTTCGAACATTTGCAAGTGAACTTATACCATTTTTAACTGATGTTAAAGAGGGTGGGGAGGTTCCTTCATCCTTCAAGGAATCCACGTTTGTTAATTTTTTAAAGAAAGTTAAGAATCCAAGTGATGTTAATTCATGTCGCCCTATCAACATTTTGAATGCTGATCATAAGCTCTTAATGAAAATATGGGATATATGTATTACTCCAGCTGCCCAGACATTAATACATATTAGAACATTGGAATGTTGGGAGCTCCATTGAACACAATGGAGTGCTCCGGGCTTATAATGGCTGGTATAAGCCCGGAGCTCCAACATTCCAGTGTTTCTTTGTTCACTGCTCTGGCTGTGAACAAAGGGTTCAGGGAACCTGAGGGATTCCAATCCCCTCACGCTCCCATAAGGTTGGTTTTTTTTTTGTTAGAACATTCTGCCCTCTAGTGGTAGAATGTTTTAATAGCCTTATAGCCCTTCGTAGTCGGGCTCTACCGCTATTAAAGTCCCTCTCCCTTGTTAAAGGCCCTCGCCTTCGGCTCGGGGCCTTTAACGCTGGAGAGGGCCTTTAATGGCCGGTATAGCCCTCTATGGCGGGCTATAAGGCTATATGATTGGGATGGGGTTTGTGGCAAGACTTGTGACATCTGCAAATACGGGTTTCTTAATACACGCACTGGACTATATTTCTGTTAAACAGACTTGAGCAGCTGTAATATTGTTTGATGCAGAGAAAGCATTCGACCTGGTTAATTGGCATGCGCTCTTTTATGGTCTTGAGAAGTTTGGTTTTCCTGCTCAATTCATTTTAATGTTGAAGAGTTTATATCAAGGGGCACAAGCCAAGATGTTAGTGAATTCCAACTACCCTGGACAGCACCATCACTGGGGCATCCAGGCCAATCTTTGGCCTCCCAAAGTACTCCTTCCTGCACAAATAAGTTTGGAATTTGGCCTTCAAAGACAATCCTTGGCCAGAAAGGGGGGATTACATCAAACTCTGCCACAAGAAAAGGGGTGCTGAACAGAACACATTAAATTATCAGCTTTGGTAGAAGTAATGTCACACGAAAAATCCACTGCTCGGAGGTATCTTCATGACTCTGTAGCTCAGCTAGGTCTTCAGGCAATAAGGAAGATGCCAGCAACTCACACCAGCTTTAAAACAGTTGTCACAAAATCCATTAAAATGACCCAATTCAAAAAAAAACTTTATTCGGAAACATGTAAATCATGTCCATAAAAGTACATACATACAATACATGTTAAAAGAAAATACACTTTGACAATCGCAATCAGCTACAAATACAGTAAGATACATATAACAATCAAATGACACACTTAAAAATTTTCCAATAAATAAAATGGAATAAGAAATTTGATAAATGTTTTTAAAAAAAATCATGCTTTTCCTATAGCTGATGGCCCTAAGTAAAAAACTAGCCGTATAAAAACAGATGTCAGGGTGATGCAAGTTAAAAAGTAATTTCATTGCCGCTTTAACAGTTCTTGCTCCAAATTTAATAAATAAAGGTTTTAAAAAGAATTTACGACATTCGCTATACAGGTTACATATAAGTAGAAAGTGCTCTGTGCTTTGTTCCGAAATATTGTCGCACCGACATGGACCTGTAGGGCGCATCTTAATCTCAGGGAATGCAACCAGTAGGTGGACCGTACCCATCCTCATCCTGGTGAGAACAAACCGGTGTTGCCCTTTGGTCACCTGGATGAGGTAAGGGTGTAGGCCCACAAATTCATTCAAATGGTTATAACGTATACAGGTGGAAAGTTTAAGATCATCCGTAGCTCGTCTTTCTGCACAATGATTTAAGAAAATTGATTTCAGACTCTCCTTAGAGAGATCCGAGGCAGAACAGTGATCTAGTGTAACGTTAAGCCCAAATACACTGGAGAAAGAATCAATTGTGTATTTAATCCATGGGATTTTAAGAAAATAGTCTAGGCGTAAACAATCCTCAATGATGGCCCTATTAAATGAGGTTTCGTCTTTCATCCAGACTGAACGCCACAACATCAAAGGTCTCAACAATAATAGATCGTTTATATGGTGTAGTCCTAGTTCTTTATGGACCAAACTATTAGCAGTGGAGGTCGGGAGACACAGTAATTTTTTCAGAAACATATTCTCTTCTACCTGTAGGGATTCTACCCTAGATACCCCCCATACCCCTGCTCCGTAGAGGGCAGCCGAGAGACACCTAGCTTCAAAGATCTTAAGCATTTCTTTAGGCCTTCTACTACCTAATTTACTTGCAAATGCAAATATTCCATTGGCACTCCTGATCATTTTGTCGCGCACCAACTTGTGCTCGACATCCCAGTGACCATTTTTGGAAAAGTTAACTCCCAGGTAGCAGAAGTTTTCCACAGACTGCACCACTTGGCCGTCAATGAGATACCTATAGGGCTTTTTAATTTTTACCTTACTAGCTCCGCACTCCATCACAAATGTCTTGCTTTTATTAATGACCAACTTTCTTTTCTCAATAAAGGCCACAAATTTATCTATCAAAAGCTGTAGACCCCGGGGAGTCCTAGAGAGCAACACAGCGTCGTCCGCATAGAGTAACACGGGGATGGTACTTGTGTTTACTCTAGGTGCGTCAGCTGGTGCCCTCTGTAAGATCGAGTCTATTTCATTAATAAACAGAGTGAAGAGCAAGGGTGCCAATACACACCCTTGTCTGATACCTCTCCTGACCCTGAATTTATCTGTGCATTCGCCCGAAGGCCCGTACCGGACACTCGAGCTAAGCCTCTCGTATAAACGGGCCAGAAAATATATAATTTCCCTGGGTGCTCCCATTTCTAGCAAGGTAGTCCATAGTATGGCGTGATCCACCAGGTCAAAAGCGCTGCTCAGATCAGCGAAACAGAGGTAAAGTGAACCATTTTTTGCACGGGTGTATTTCCCAATCAGTAGCTCCAGATTTAAGCATTGTTCAATGCAACCTCTCCCTTTCCTGAACCCATATTGGCAGTCTGTCATTATTTGATTAGACTCTGCCCATTCTTCCAATCGGACGAGGAGTACACGGCTCATGATCTTGACCGACGAATCCAACAACGAGATTGGCCGGTAGTTTTTGACGTTTCCTCGGTCCCCTTTCTTATGAATTGGAACTATTATAGATTCGGACCAGGTACACGGAATAATATAGCGAACAGCAGCGTTAAAAACTTTGGCTAGTACTGGCCCCCAAGTCTCGGGCGCAAATTTGTATACATCAACTGGGACACCATCGGGTCCCTGGGCCTTACCGCCCTTACTAGCCCTGATACTACTTAGGACCTCCTGTAAGGTGATATCTAAATTAAGTACTGGCCAAGAGCAACTTATCGGCAACGTTACCGTATCAGGATTAAAAATGGCAGAAAAATGCTGTACCCATGATTCCTTACCCACGTTTGAAGTTAACATGGGAAGTTTATCATCTCTTAAAAAAGGGCTATTTACTGCTGCCCAAAAAAGCGTACAATTATTCGATACAGCCGCTAGATCAAATCGCTCCCAAGCTTCCTCACGTAGTTCAACTTTCCTTTGCCTAAGAGCTAAATTATAGTCAGATCTAAGCTTAACTACAACTGTTTTATCTCTAGGTTTGATGGATAATGCTTTTTTTAATGTCTTCAATGCCACAGTGCATGCATTGTTAAACCATCCCCTAGCTTTGTAGTTGAAATTTCCAGCAGACCTAGTAAACTTACTACTAATAAAAACATTGATTTTTGTAAAGTGGGAAATACAGGCCTTCATATTTGATTTCTCGTCAATAATAGATGTAATATCATTTAAACAGCAGGAGATAATGCAATTAGAAGTTACTTCAGCCTTATCCCCTGCCCACCTTATTCTGAATCCATTCGGCCTATGTACTTCAATGTTTAAAATAGGACTACTATCTGGAATTATACAAGCTTCCCAAAACCTAGTTTCAATAACAAGACAGTTGTGGTCACTAACCATGTGGTCTACAACCTTGACATCAGAACTAAAATCAGCTAATTCGGAAGACATGCAAATAAAATCAATCACAGTGTTCGCCCCTCGCCCCACAAAGGTTGGCAAACTATCACCCTTCCCGTCCTGCTCAATCTCTAAAATCTCCAAGTCATAGGCGAGTAGGAAGGAGTTCAAAGTTTCTCCATATGTATTGTGTTGGAAGTGCGTAGCTGGCTCTCCAACACGATTCAAAGTACCACACAACCTTTGGTTAGAGAGAGGGCAAACAGAAATATTAAAATCTCCAACATATATGTATTCAAAAACTGTATTGGAGGCTTTCATCAATTGTTTGATTGCGACATCTAGTTCTAAAATAACCATATATCTACTGGCATCAAAAACATTATTGTACATATTAATCAACAGAATGTTTTTGCCTGCCTCATCCGCTAACCATAGCAGTTGGGAATTATTGCCCACAGTAATATGTTCCTTCACCCTGATTCGCATTTTCACAGAAATCAGAGTTAGCAAACCACCTTTGGCCCTCCCTGAGGTAGTTGCCACTGCTGGTAACTCATAGGCTACAAAACCATCAAGGCCCTTAAAATTTAAACACCAGGTCTCTTGCAAACATAAGATATCAAATGTTCTAATTAGTTCTAGCCACCCTAGTACATTTAATTTAGAAACTAGTCCTGCTATATTCCAACTGGCGATAAGGCAAGTTGTTGACGCCCCCACTAGGGTATTGCAGGATGTACCCACAGACTTAGGCAGTGTACTACCAGTTGTAATTGGGGGCTGATGTAAATCTACTCCTGCAACCACTGCGACAGACTCATGTCTGACCTCTTGTCAATCGCAGTTGTTAAGACCAGACAGGGCATCAAATCTATTGTGCAATAGCAGACTTGGTACTAGGGGGGATGCCCAGCGATTATGCATATTCAGGTTGTTAATCAAGCTGTTATCCCATCCTAATGCTGGCGTTTTTGGTAGGGTTACGTTTTGCTGTTCCCCATGGAAAAATTTTAGTGTTAGGGGAACCACCGTACCTCTTCTACGCTGAGGTGGAAAAATATGTGTTAGAACATTAGGAAGTATATTGGGATGTGCAAATGTTATCGCCACGCAATCCCCTTTAAATCTTTTGGGGCGATTCCCTATCCAGGGAACACGTTTAACTGCTTTGATATCATGCGCCAGTTGCTGTAACCCACCAGGCGCTAACCTCATATTACCAGAGAGCCAGTGAAGGGCCTTACTACTCAGAGAGCTGGCTGACTCGATAATACCGTCATCCAACTGGGGTACATTAGCTAACACTAATACAACAGGTGAAGCTTCCTCAATAAATTGCAGAGGGTCTGTACCGTGGACTTGTGCTTGTGGAATATTAACTATCAACGGGCACCCTTCTACTGTTGTAATATTATGATTAACTTTGGGGGCCGACGTATGGGCTGGATCAGTCAACACACCAGGTATCCCTTCTCCGGCATGATTAACCCCTTCTATAATATTTCTTGTTGATAACGAAGTATTGAGACTACCTATTTCCTCCGTCAGCTTAGTTTGCATACCTCCAAGTCTTTTTACTTCCGCCTGGAGTTTATCTATTTTAGAGATCAGAGGTTTTACAATTTCGATAAGTTTACCCTCTACAACCTCAAGCAGTTTAGCAAACATTTCATCCTCTCCTTTGTTTCTTGCAGTCCCTTCCCCTACTGCCTTTAGGGGAGCTCTCGAGGAACCTGGCGATAATGTTCTTTTCCTTTTCACTCTTGGTCTTTGACCACCCTGTTTCCGCTGATTCTTCACACAGGCACGCACAGGTCGGGGTGTGTGCTCTATCAGAGGTAAATCGTCCTCCACAGGACCAGTAACAGTGTCTGGATCTGAATCAATAACATTATCAAAGTCTACATCCAAAATAACAGGGGATACTGTGATCAGTGGCTGACTGTCAGACTCAATCATAGGTGAATCGTTAGTTGAGACCCTTGTTTCCACCATCACAAAAGGGCTATCCTCTGCTGACATAGGTAAGGTAGGGCTTAACCTGCGCAAATCTGGTGACTGGCTTAGCCCAAGTGATTCCCTCCTTTGTTCGTTTATTTTCTTTACAGTTTGCACAACATAGTTATCCATGGTGTTAGCGGGCACAACAGCAGGTTTCTTTTTAGTATCCATATATGTAACACGGTAAACAACGGAGCAACTAAATCTTACTTGTGGACGCGTCTCTGGTGAAACAGGGGGTCAGGCCCTGCCCCTGCCTCTTCCTGCCGATGAGGGCCGTAGAGGGCCCGCCCTTTGCCCGGGCTTAGCCCGGCGCTGCCCGCGCGCTCCCGCGACGCGGGGGCTGCCTGCTCCTTTTCAAGCGCCTCCGGGCGCGCTGGCAGGCGGAAGTGCTCGCCGAGCACCCTGGGAGCTGTAGTTCCCCCCACCGCGTCCTCAGGTGTAATGGACAACTTCGGCGAGGGAGAACAACAGCGTGGGCTCCCCAGGGATGTTTGCTGGTCTGGCGGTGAGTAGCGCTGCCCCCAAGGTCCGTTCGGCGCTTTACAAAAACTCTCCCCGCTCCTCCGAGGCTGCCTGCTCCTTTTCAAGCGCCTCCGGGCGCGCTGGCAGGCGGAAGTGCTCGCCGAGCACCCTGGGAGCTGTAGTTCCCCCCACCGCGTCCTCAGGTGTAATGGACAACTTCGGCAAGGGAGAACAACAGCGTGGGCTCCCCAGGGATGTTTGCTGGTCTGGCGGTGAGTAGCGCTGCCCCCAAGGTCCGTTCGGCGCTTTACAAAAACTCTCCCCGCTCCTCCGAGGCTGCCTGCTCCTTTTCAAGCGCCTCCGGGCGCGCTGGCAGGCGGAAGTGCTCGCCGAGCACCCTGGGAGCTGTAGTTCCCCCCACCGCGTCCTCAGGTGTAATGGACAACTTCGGCGAGGGAGAACAACAGCGTGGGCTCCCCAGGGATGTTTGCTGGTCTGGCGGTGAGTAGCGCTGCCCCCAAGGTCCGTTCGGCGCTTTACAAAAACTCTCCCCGCTCCTCCGAGGCTGCCTGCTCCTTTTCAAGCGCCTCCGGGCGCGCTGGCAGGCGGAAGTGCTCGCCGAGCACCCTGGGAGCTGTAGTTCCCCCCACCGCGTCCTCAGGTGTAATGGACAACTTCGGCGAGGGAGAACAACAGCGTGGGCTCCCCAGGGATGTTTGCTGGTCTGGCGGTGAGTAGCGCTGCCCCCAAGGTCCGTTCGGCGCTTTACAAAAACTCTCCCCGCTCCTCCGAGGCTGCCTGCTCCTTTTCAAGCGCCTCCGGGCGCGCTGGCAGGCGGAAGTGCTCGCCGAGCACCCTGGGAGCTGTAGTTCCCCCCACCGCGTCCTCAGGTGTAATGGACAACTTCGGCGAGGGAGAACAACAGCGTGGGCTCCCCAGGGATGTTTGCTGGTCTGGCGGTGAGTAGCGCTGCCCCCAAGGTCCGTTCGGCGCTTTACAAAAACTCTCCCCAATTATTAGAGGACAAGGCAGTATTGGCATTCAGGTCTCACGGCTGGCTTGTACTGAACACATATGCCGCAGAAAAGCTGCAATCCTATTTAGGCATAGGCTTGAACCAGTCAGTAAAGGAAGAATGTTTTAACTATCGTCTAAGAATGCTACCTCTGCTCTTGTATTTACCACCTTGGAAGCGGGATATAACGTAGTCCTCCTGCCGCCTATGCGGGTCGGGTGCACAGATCTTCTCCATATAATATGCATCTGTACAAAACCTTTGAAGGAAGGACGATCTATTCTACTCGCCCTCTTCAATCAAAGAGGAATCCAAACCTGCAGACAGGTCCTGTTTTGATTCAAACTCGACGCAATTAAACTACTGCTGTGCGAGATTCTTAAATTAGGTAGAAAAGAGGTTGCCCCTATTGTCACCTAGTGACAGCAAAAGAGGTGAAGTAAGGACCGGCTAAAGAAATATTGGACAATAGAATAGTTTAAACAGCAGGTATGGATCATAAAACCTGTCACAAGAACACTTACTCCAAACTGAAGAGGGTAAAATGGATTCAGGAACCACACAGAACTCGCATATTAGAATTAGCTTATAGCACTTTAACTGCATAAAAATAAACCACACTGTCCATATTGTTTAGATTACATCAATGTGGTTGGCATCTGATGTTAGTGAGTTTTTAGTTTGGAAATGTTTAGCAAGCTTTGCACAGTTGGGCGAAATTGATATTCTCTTGCTGCTAACAATTCAAGGATCAGCTTAGAACTCTTGCCAAATCACATCTGGATTGAATTGGTAGCCAATCTAGAACCCTTTGCACATGGACTTAATTTCTCGGTGAACCTTTTACACTGCACACTAAGTAAATTGTTGGACGGTTTCTTTTAACAAAGCCTTATTTAATTCTTATCTTTTCAACTACAATTGTATTGTTTTAATTAAGTGTCCCATAAACTAACCTTAACCTTAACCAACTTGCAGGGGCAGTGGATATGAATGGGGGAGTGCGTCAGGGGTCAGGGGTGTACTCTGTCCCCAAATTCATTAACTTTTTTTTGATAGAGTCCGTGGCTGCCAGGATCCAGGGTAAAGAGGAGATTGAGGACCCTTTGTCGGGTATGGCAAAATTAAAAGGGGATGTTGGATGAGTTTGAGCAGTTAGAAAGATTTGGGGGCTATAAAATTAATACGAATAACACTGAGCTGCTCCTTTTCAATACTTAAGTTACCAATCTCCTGCAGCGGGAAACATCCTTTACAACGCAACTTTTACCACGCAGGGCTTTTACATCGCAACTTTACATCGCAAACCATTACAACGCATTGCGCTGGGGGGCGCTCTAGGACCGGGAATAGATTTAATTTACTATCCAACACCTTCCCTACTATCCACGGGGACTGGAGTTGGAATAGTAAATTAAACTATTCACTATCCAGCACCCCAAAGCGCTATGCGTTGTAATGGTATGCGTTGTAAAAACTGCGATGTAAAAGCATGCAATGTAAAAGCATGCGTTGTAATGTCATACATCCCCTGCAGCAAGCCTGTTCCCAAAGCCAGATGCTCTTTTTGGGGGGCTTTGTAACGAATAACTACTCACAGATTTATCAATTGAACTATATAGAAATGTTGAAGAAAATAAAGGTGTTATTGGATAATTGGGCCCTCCTTCCCCTCACATTAGTCGGTAGAGTAGCTCTTATTAAAATGTCTGTTTTACCTTTGCCTCTATTTTCATTTTAATGTTCCCATAAAGATGTTATTAAGAGTTATTTTAGGGATCTGGAAGCGCTTTTTAGGCTTTTTGTCCGGAACAGGAAGATACATAGTATAAAGCTCTTTGCACTTCAATTAGATATTAGCCAGGGAGTGCTAGTGTTACCCCATGTACAGATATATTTCAAAGCTCACTTTTAGGTGCTTTTGCAAGATCATTAAATGGATAGAGGGCGGGTGATCTTTTCTTTACCTATAAATGATGCAGGAAGACAGCAAAGCTTCCAAAGAAATCCAGACTCAAGGTCCTGCAGCATCTAGGTGGCCAACTCCAATCATTCTAGCTATCTAAACATATTACATTAGGTTACATGTATCTTAAATTACAGGAGTGCCAGTATGTTGGGCCTGAAAATACATCTTGTCCCTAGACCCAAACTGTGGGGGGTTCTAAGAGATTTGGGGATTCCTCCCTATTTACTCGACATCTTGACCAAGTTGCATGAAAACAACTATGCCAAAGTCAGGTGTGGAGGAGGTTTATCCAGCAGGTTTCGAGTTGGCAGAGGCGTAAGACAGGGCTGTGTGCTCTCACCTACCCTGTTTTGCTTCTTTGTCAACGCACTAATCCCACTCCTGGCTGAGCTACCCAATAATGATGCCCCAAAGTTAGCAAACACCAAGGTGGCAGCATTGATATTTGCTGATGGATGATACCCTCCTTTTGTCAAAGACACCAATGGGCATGCAGAGGCTTTTAGACAGTTGTGCCTCATTCTGTAGCAATAGGGGCTTGACGATTAATACTACAAAAACTAAATTCATGATCGTCAATCCTCCTAAAACATCACGCCCCAACCCACAACTGAATGGTTCTTGCCTGGAAAGGGTGTCTGTTTTTTAATATCTTGGAGTAACCCTTTCAGAAGACATGCAGTGGGTGCCCCGAATAGCCAAAGCCAAGCTGAAGCTATCACAGATTGCCGGGAGCATAGCCAAATTAGCTAGGGAGTCACCCTTTAAACCCATTGGTCCCGCTCTTGAAATGTATAGGGCTCAAGCACGTGGAGCTACCCTTTACGGGGCAGAACTATGGGGGCACTGTTCGTCTTCTACCCTAGCTGTAGTTGAGAACAGTTTTTTAAGACAAATAACGGGATTACCAATGGGTACCCCGCTAATCCCCCTAGACTAGATTTGGGTATTCCTCCAATTGAAGATGAGGTTGCCCTCAAACCCTTAACATTCTGGCGTAGACTCTGGGCAACTCCCGAACTAGCAGCATATCAGAATGAGACTAAAGAGCTTTTGTCCTTCCTGGGCCTGTTAAAAAAGGGGCCCCTGGTTTGCCCACGTGAAACATGAGTGCGAAAAGCTTGGCCAACCTTCCCTGTGGAGTACTCCAGACACCACTAGCATTTCAGTCCCCCAAGCACTACTGCCAAAGACCTATCGTACCCTAAAACTTGAAGCCATGCTGATAAATCCCAAACAGGGTTCTCTTACAACACAGTTTCTTACAGTAAAGGACCACTATGAGCTAGAAACCTTTCCGGATGATATCCTGCCTTTGGTGGCTAAAAAACTGTATCTACAGCTTAGATATAGCACCTTGCCAGTACGCGTGTTTACCAACAAATGGGCTGGGCAGAAAGAGGAGGGTTGTCCTGTCTGTATTACACAGAGGAAACTGAAATGCATATTTTATTCTTTTGCCCCGGCCAACTAGCGAGGCGGTATTAGCTTGCACAGCTCTGCCGAAATTTGGGATTTAAGCATTGTAGGGAGGCTTTTCGAGTCCTTAAATATGATACATCTAAACCAATTGTGTTTGCTGTTTCACAATATTTAAACACAATTTGGCGTAGGAGAAGTGCTTTTATTCAAAAGGGGAAAAAAATCATAAAGTGTGTATTGGTAAAACATTTCTTGAGTTCCAGTGCTATGTTCATGAAATTGGTATGTAACTTTATATTTTATTGTACATAGACTTATGTTTGATTAAATGAATTTTACTGTAAATAGAGTAATCCTCCTTTTTAACTATTTATATAAACATAATTGTTATTACTTCCTAGCTACCTGCCGAATGCATTACACTAATCGACATATTCTAGCATTCAAGTATATCCCCTGCCCCCCTCCCGCCTCCCTGTTACGCATATTCTCTGATTTGATCTAAAAATTTACTTGGTTTACCTGTGGAGTGTTTTTAATTATGTATCTACTGATTTACATTGGATGTGTTTTATATTATGTCTACTTTTTAAGGCCCTAGTGTCCGAAATAAAAGTTTTTGAAACGAAACGAAACGAAAATACATATGCTCAGATACGATTGTGGAATGCTGGTATTTCTAAGGAGGTTGGACATTTTATTCTTATGGGTTAATGCCTTACATGGCAAGACCTGCATGCTCATTGCGGTGATCGCTGTAAGCTTTTCTTCCTGGGCTTCCAGCAGATCAACCTCTTTTTGAGGATACATTGCCAGGAACCTAGACAAGATACTCATTCCGCTATATATGCTCGCTTTTAAGGTCTAAGCTTCCGGGAATTGGAAAATAGGTATAGGTTATTTTGGAATCAGCGGGTTAGACAACATGTGAAAAGCCTTTAAAAAAAAAAGTAGGCTTTCTACACAATGTAGCATCCCTGATGACTGGCAGACTATTTTGGTAGCCATAAGGTGTTAGGAGCAGCAAATTTTAGGAGGATGTCTTTCCTATCCCAGTGGATGGTCTATTATACTCCTGTGGTTCTACATAGAATGTATCCATCAGTTCAGGATCATTCCTTTTGATGTCAGCAGCAGAGGATGAGGGCCCGGCTTCATATTGTTTTTACTTGCCACTTGTTGGACAGTTTTGGGAAGAGATCTTTTCTGCTCTTGGGGCCTCATTTATGAGGCCTTGCGTCAGTTTTGCGCTGCTGATGCGATACTTTTTGTGACGCATCGGCGGCGTAAAACATGCGCCTTGTTGCGCCATATTTAAAAAATGACGCATCTAGGTAGATGCGTCACTTTTTAAACCCCTGCGCCACATTATACCTGCGTCAGGTATAATGTATGCAGAGGGGGCGTTCCCCCGCAAAAAACCTCGTAATAGTGACGCAGTGAAATCTATGAGATTTCAGTGCGTCACTTTTAGGACGCTGTTGCGTCAAAATCTTGCGCCTGCCTCACAGCAGGCATAAGACTGACGCAAGCCCTTTCACATGGGGCTTTCCCCATGTGAAAGGACGCATTGCTGGAGTTGCGTCACTTTTGTGACACACTCCAGCAATGCGTCACTTTTGCGCTTACAGATACGTCAGAAATACTGACATATCTGTAACTCCTTGCGACATGATGCGTCATACATTAAATATGACGCATCATTGGTGTCGCAAGGAGTGCGCAGTGAAAAGTGACGCATCGCTGTTTTCACGCAGCGATGCGTCACTTGTCATAAATAAGGCCCCTGGTTTCGTTCGCCAGGTAAAATAGATGCAGAAGCTTATTTAGCACTCTTCAGGAATTTTAAAAAGTGCCAGGGCTCTAGCATTGGCAAATGTGGACAGGTATTTATTTCAATAGCTTCTTTAATTGCTCGCTCATTGATTTTACAAAAGTGGAGAACATGTGGGGTTTCAACATTCCCAAATTAGCATAATCAAAATGCTTTGAACAAAAATGTTTGATAAGGCGTATCCAAGACGGGTGGGGGGCTTAAAGAGATTTAATGCTTCTTGGGAATTTTGGGATTTAATCGAGAAGGCGGGCTCTGACCCACAGGTAATGAAACCTGTGATTACTTGAGGGCAACATTGAAGACGCATGCTATCCGCAAGTTTTTTAATCATGGATAGGGAGACATGGCATGCTTCTATTTTAGCATACTGCTATATGGTACACTGCAATTTCTTTATCTGTTAACTGAGAGCTAGAGGGCGCAAGGATGCTTTGCTCTTATTACTGGCATTCGTGATTAATGGGGTTTGAAAAGCTTGAAGTTGTGTTCAATGCTGCTACCACATTTGTATTGTATATTAATGTAACCTTTGAACGACTTAAATCATTATTTAAGTAGAGATTTAATAAGGCTCAACAGCACTTTATCTATCGCCATTATGCATTTGATTTTTGTTATTTTGTAAAGTATCGACTGTCCTAAACTCAACTTTTGTGATTGTCTGTGTACTTTTATATACCTGTATGAGCTTTTATATGTTTGTTTTTTGGATAAGCTGCCCTCAAGGGACACTTTTAAATATTTAGTATCTGATGTCACTTTTTTTCAATTAATCATATTTGTATATACACTTATGTGCGATCCTGCTTAACAAAAATAAAAATAAAAACAATTCTGATTTCTGCCTGATAAGTTTGTATTTCTTGTGGGGGGGGGGGCATCTTTTTAATCTTGTTGTGTTTGATGGTCTTGAGTGCCATATTCTTCTTCAGACAGTACTAAAAAAGGTTACAAGTAAAAATAACACATTCCTGGCTTTTATTCCTGTTTCACATTTCATTCGATAGCAAGAAGATTGCTAGGTCAAAATTGCCCAATGACAGCACAGTGCAGTTTTCATCAACAATCTAGAGTTATTGTAGGAAAGATCAGATAATGACTTGTATCAGTTTCCTCGTTGTAAGTAATTAATTAACTGTACTTTGCTGCTTGTAATAATATGAATATTTTAAGCTGAGTTCGATACTCAAGTACAACATGCATCTTTACTGCAAATTGAAGTACCCTGACTCCAGGAAGTTGTTTACAGTGATTTAATTATTAACAGGTCTGCTTTTTTTAACCCCTCCCATGCTCGTGACGGAACCGTTCCGTCACGACCCTCAGGTGGGCTGTGCTGGTGACGGAACTGTTCCGTCATGCCCGCTCGCCACGCCTGCGCGGCTCGAATTCCGCGCCTGCGCTGACGTTCTAAAGAGCGGGCGGGGCCGTGACGGAACCGTTCCGTCACAAGCACAGCTCACCCGAGGGCCGTGACGGAGTGGTTCCGTCACGAGTACGGGAGCGCCGCGCGGCCCCGCCTCCCCCTTAGCGCAGCGGCGGAATAGCCGCCGCAGCAAAGGTGTTAAAGAATCATTTATGAGTAAAAACATACCAGTTTTTGAGCCTCACCAGCTGCATCCTAGGACAGGAATAGGAATTGGTCCACAATGTCAACATACACTTCATAAAGATTTCTTTAATAATCGTTTACAATGAAAGTATGAATGTAATTTGCTCCATGTAGTTATTCTGAGTAAAAAAGGCAGTTAATTTTAGTGAATCTATTGAAATGAACCATGAAATGCCCAAATAGCTAAAAATGTCATTTAACATTTGAATAAATCTCAGTACGCTGCTAGAATACTACAAGACATTTCTGATTACAGAACTTTGTAAGTATTTCCACCTGTGCCAACTGGGTGTTGGTGGTTACAAATGTGGTGTCCTGAATGTCTCAACTTTAATTCCCAGCACGTCTGACTCATTATTCCACCTTTTAAAGTTGGTAAATTTGAGTACAATTCATTTTTTCATATTACCCCCAGGTCCCTCCTGACCTCTTCCCATTCCTTAAAATATGGAGATAACCATCTTCATGACAGAAAAAAAGAAAAGGAGCATGCTGGTATACCCTACCTGCTCCCCATCCACTGGGAGTACATAAGCAGTACCAGCCCAGCATGCAGCCTGTTCTTTTTTTCTGTCTCCGACAGAATGGATGTTTGAGTGTGCTGTGATGTGTTCTACCTACTGCCTGCGCCCGCTCCTGCTGGGCTGGGGTGGCGTGCTGGTCCTTCTCTGCTTCCCCTGCCCGGCTGCCTGGCTTCGCGGGCAGGGGTGCTGTTTCCTGGTGATTCATTTGTCTGCCTCCCGGCCTGCCTGGCTTGCTGGGTCGCGGGGCTTCTTCCTGGCTGCTTTCCGGTTTGCCGGCCCTTTGCGGCTGGTGCGCCGTCATCCCGCTGTTCTTCCGGGTCGCCAGGGCGCGTCTCCCCGTGCTTGGCCGGGTGGGAGACGCGCTGCTCCTGTGGCTTGCTGGCGTGGCGCTGGTTGGATTCTGGTGCCGGCGGTGTGTGGGGGCCTCGTTTCCTGGTGCTGCGGCCCCCACTTCGGGTGAGTCCCGCTTTGTGGTGTTTGACTCTTTTCTGGTGCCTAAAGTGTCTGTTGCTTTGCAGCAGCCTTCGCTCGCATTTGCCCTATTCAGGCTGTGGACCCGGGAGCGTGACAGTACGTTTCCATGACGGGGAGCCACTTTCCCTTGCCTGCTGGACGCACACTGGTTGCTTATGCTGGTGTCTGTGTTGAGTGGCTGCTGGGGCTCCTCCTGGTGGTCTGGCCTGCGCCCTCCCGGTGGTTGCAGTTGATGTGTCTTCGCTGGTTGTGCAGTTGGCGGCCACATACGCTGGCACCATGTCTCCGTTCCTGGTTTGACCTCGCTATGCCTCTTGTTGGCGGTTCTTTTCCGGTGTGTCCTCACTTGGGGCTGCTGTTTGTCTTCCCCAGATGTGCGTGTGGTGTGGCCTACTCTGCCTGGCGCTGATGTCCTGGTGGGCGCATGGGCAGGTTTCTTGGGGGGCGATGAGCTGTTGGAGCGCTCCTCCTGCCCTCCTGGTGAGTACCGCGTAGCGGTCCCTGTTTCTTTCTTTGTTGTTGTCCGACTTCCCTGCTGTCTTTCTTTTGCAGGTTCCTCCTGGGCCGGGTCCTTGGCTCCCTGCCTGTGGCCAGTGTGGATCTTGCTGTGGCCTCGGCGGGGCGGACTTCTCTGCCCGGCGCTGGTGTTCTGGTGGGCGCCTGTACGGTCTGTTGGGGGTGGGGGGGGTGCTGTTGTGGCCCTCTTCCTGCCCCCCTGGTGAGTACCGTGTATCGGAGGTCCCTGTTTCTTTCCTGTTCACTGTCCTTGTGCACTGTGTGGCGGTTGAGGCTGTGTATGGGTGGGTTGGCCTTGCTGGACGTGGTTCCGTCTTTTGCCTGCTGTTGTCCGTGCCTGTTGCTGGTGGGTGTGGTCCTCTGGGCGTCTCCCTGACGGTTGTGTGGGGTGTGTGCTGTTTTCCTGCACTGTGTCCGCATGTCGCTTGGTCTCCTGTGCTGCCTTGGCTCTTCTGTTGCTGCCTTGGTTTGCCTTCCCCGTGCCTCCTCGGCTGTTTGTGTTCTGTTGCTCGGGGGCGGTGGGCTGGTGGTGCGTTTTTCCTGCCACCTTGGAGTCCTTTTCTCCTCCTCTTGGGTTTCGTCTTCGGGGGGGTTCTAGGGTGTTTCTCCTGTGGTGGGGGCCTCCTGCTTCGTGTGTGTTGGCCCCCTCCTTTTGGCTCTCTCGGGCGTTCTCCTGCCCGCCTTTTTTGCTTCGGGGGGTCCCTTGTTGCTCGGGCCCCCCTGCTCTGCCCTTGTTGTGCCCCTGGTGGGTGCGCTTGTGCCCTTGGAGGGGTGTACGTTCCCTCTCGCTTCCTGCCTACGCCCTGGTTCCCTGTGTTTCCTTTTTAGGTTTTGCCTACGCAATGCGTACGAAGTACGCATGCGTTAGCAAAATCTAATGATATCTAGATATCTCTCTATGAGGGGTTGGGTATCCGCCCCCTCCTCCCATTGGCTAGCTCCATAAATGGAGGCTAGCCATTGGGAGCCGGATCTGTCCGTCAAAGGCCGGACCAGATTCGGGGGCGTTCCCGAGAATTTTTCCCTTTCTGCTCACGTCATGTAGACGTGTTCACTCGGTGGGCCGGGCGTTTTTGCGGGCTCGTCGAGGTTTGTTTCGCCGGCCGAGGAAGTCCAGGTGAGTCTTCCCTTTCCTGTCCCCCCCTCCCGCTGTTGGTTAGTTTCCCGCCCCCCCCGTCAGTGTGTGGCCGTTCCCGCCCCCCTCCCGCTCTCCCGTCAGTGTGTGGCCGTTCCCGCCCCCCTCCCGCTCTCCCGTCAGTGTGTGGCCGTTCACGCCCCCCTCCCGCTCTCCCGTGGCCGTTCCCGCCCCCCTCCCGCTCTCCCGTCATCTGCCAGTTTTAAAAATTATTTTGTTTTAATTTGAATACTAAACTAAGTTTAAAACAGGTGGAAGCGCCCGCCATTAGCCAGACTGGTTTCGACACCAACTAGTAATGTGGTTGCAACACCATTCTAAGATGGCGGTCAGGTTAACCTACTATCGAACATGCGTACAAGATAGCCTTTGAAGCTCCTGCGTCCCACTTGAATTTAACACTCTATTTCTACACACTGCGCACTACCGGAAACTGTAGCAGATCGCCCCTGCGTAGAATCAGCTAACAGATACCGTCCGGCAAGATGGCGAAGATCGCCAAGACCCACGAAGGTAAGAGATGTCGGAGGGGCTACGAAAATCTTCCGCCGAAATTAAATAAATAAAATGCTAGGGGTGCAGTCGTGCACCTCGTGTTTATGGCTCGGGCCGTCTCCCTTAGGGCGCCGTTGGGGGATTTTAGGCCTGGGTGTTTTGAGGGTAGTAGTATGCCTCTACTGTAGTATAATCCTTCGTTGGCATTCACAGTCCCTCTCGTCTGGCCTTAGCATGGTGTGCTGGATAGATCAAGGTATCGTGCTTTCCCCCACTCTGGGCCCATAATGTAAACAAACTGAGGACCACACGAAGTCTCGTTGCCCTGTTCATTGGGATGTATGCTGTGCGTTGAGTGTCGCAGTATAGAGCGCTCTCTTAGTTGTTTATAGATCGTGCTCAAAAATTTGTGGTGTTCTGCGTTATTGAAAGCCTAAAAATGGGTAAGTATTGGCAATACGTCCTTAGCAACATGCCGTTGCCTGCGTCTAATGCCAAAGCTAGATGATGCAAGAAGCTCCTACCATGTTTTGATTTGAAGGACCCATCCATATACTCTTTGAGAAGGACGCATCACTTTCATAATCATTCTATTCTGTTGTGGCGTGGTGGGTGTATGTGGATGTTCTACTTAAAGTGAATACTTGTTTTGGAGATTCTTTTAGACAACTGATTGTTTATAGTAGTTTTTTTTACAATGTTGAGTAAGTAGATTGTAAGACTTATGCGTTTTTTTAACTGCAATTTGTTTTCTTGTGTTAAGCGTACAGGACAGTGTTTAGTTTTCATCGCATGTACCTCGAATAACATTACTTATCAGATTAAACGCCGTTGGAACGTACAGCTGTGGTTAGCAGCAAAATACCCATGCTCAAACGTCTTTATAAAAGTTAGTCATCATTTTTTCTAATACCACGCACACAACCAGAACGTTCTACTTCTTATTTTAAAAAAAAAGTATATTTTCTCCACCCCTCTCTGAGGCAACATGTAGACCATTTTGTACAACAAGCCAGAGAAGCCCCACTATGGGAGTAGTTAAAAACATTTTCACCGTTCATTTTTTTAAATCTATATCAGTCTGGGCTATTTGTATCTGCTTGCTTTCACTATTAGCTCCTCAATACAGAAGGGACCATCCTCCAGATGGACAATTTAAACCAGCTCCATAATACAGGTCTCCTTTTATTGGGTGCACATGCAACGCTAGACATTTTTGACGGTTATTGTACCTTATCAGTGGTGCAAATTGTGATCCTCTTTGGAGGGCTAGTAGCCCAGGATTTAGGCGTGGTGGGGGATAAGTCCTACCCTAGACAAATTTGCAAGTTGTTGGTATATGTTTCTAAAGAAGCAGATGAGCTGAAAAGGAGTTGCCATTTAAGGACTGTGTATAACAGTGGCTCACATTTGCTTTTGGTATGTGCCGGTCTGCTGGCTGTAACCATTTGCTGGGTAGCGGTGTCAACATTTGAATGAATGTTCTGATAACGTGCACGCTTTGACTGAATTACTTACTATTGGCGTTTTTATAGCGCTGATCATGTCATTTGTTAGCTACTTTAAAGCACTCGCTGGTGGGTAAATCAGTCTCATGCGCAGTCTCGCTGGCGAGATTTAACAAGCATTAAAAATGCAATAAGTCTCACCTTGTATTAAGTTAAAGCCATTTGCTTTGCTATACAATACCATTAGCAAAGCAAATGGCTTTAACTTAACCGAGGCGAGAGCTGTTGCATTTTCAATGCTTGTTTTATTCTGATCCTGCTGTCTGTGATCTCTGCTTTGATTTAGTAATGTAATCTTACTGTTTGTTTTGCGCATAAAGTGCTTGTTAGTTGTGTTTTCATTTATTCTATTCGCCTTATGTGTTGTGTTTATGAAACTGCCTCATCTGTGCAGACTAATGTTGATTCGTGGCCCAGCTTCTTCTTGCGCGTGGAACAGTCACAGGGATGGTGTTAAAATGTAGTCTGTCTTTGTGGTGGGCAGAAACAGACGCATCAGCCAATAACCTCTCCTTCACTTCAACAGTGATTTGTTATTATTATTCTTGTATCATTACGAACTCTCGTCCTTTTCATTTACGTGACCCCCTTCTATTTGCCTGTAACTACGCTTGGCCTCGGGCTTGCAGTGTGTGTGGGGGCTTGCAGTGTGTGTGGGGGCTTGCAGTGTGTTGGGGGGGCTCGCAGTGTGTGGGGGGGCTCGCAGTGTGTGGGGGGGCTCGCAGTGTGTGGGGGGGCTCGCAGTGTGTGGGGGGGCTCGCAGTGTGTGGGGGGGCTCGCAGTGTGTTGGGGGCTCGCAGTGTGTGGGGGGGCTCGCAGTGTGTGGGGGGGCTTGCAGTGTGTGGGGGGGGCTCGCAGTGTGTGGGGGGGCTCGCAGTGTGTGGGGGGGCTCGCAGTGTGTGGGGGGCTCGCAGTGTGTAGGGAGGCTCTGTGGGTGTGTGGGGGGGCTTTGTGTGGCTGTGTGTGTGGGGGGCTCTGTGTGGGTGTGTGTGGGGGGGGCTCTGTGTGGGTGTGTGTGTGGGGAGGCCTCTGAGTGTGTGTTGGGGGGGCTCTCTGTGGGTGTTTGTGTGTGTCATTTGCGAGAGATAAAGCTAGTGGCATTGTAAATGACAATGCCATTTATTTATGTTAAAAAAAAACATAAATAAAAATATTGTCAAGAGCAATGCCAGTAGCTCAAACTTTAACAAAGGCAAAACCATTGCATTGTAAATGCTTGTTGTGTTCTGGGGACGCGTCTGTTTTCCCCTGTGTGCCTTGGGCGTGCCTCTTTGGTTGGCTTGCCCTTGTACCTTGGTTTGGTTTTTTTTCTTCCTGTTCCCCTGGCCTGTGTCCTGTTTGGGGGTTCCGGTTGGGCCTTGCCGGGCTCCTGTTCTGTCATTCTCCAGCTGCTGCGGCTCCCTGTGCTTTCTGGTTCCGGGGTTCTTGCTGGCTTTCTTTTCTGTTTCCGTCTGGCCTCTCCCTCTGGTGCTTGCCGCTTGGATTGGGTCGTTTGCCGCTTGTGCTGTGCTCTGCGGCTGTGTTGCCCTGTGGCTGTGGCTTCTGGTCCTCCTGCTGCCTGGCCGTCCCTGGTGGGGTGTCTTCCTGCTGGGCCGTGGCTCACTTTCTGCGGCCTTCTGCCCTTTGGTTCCGGGCTTTCCTGTGGGTTCGGTCCTGGTGCGTGCCTGTCGGGTTCCTGCGGTGTCTGCTGCTGGTCACTTCTTGCTTCCTCTCGGGTGCTTTGCTTGGCCCGTGCTCGGGGGTTCTGTTTTTCGGCAGGTTCCTGTGTCCTCCCCTTGTTTTCTTGTTGGGGGGGGCTGTTGGGCCCTTCCTCTGTCCTGGGGGCGCCTTGTCCTTGTTCGGCTGTTGGCTCCGGGCTGGGCTGGTTGTGCTCCTCCTTCTTGCCTTCTGCCTAGTGGGGTTTGGTTTCCTGTTGTGGTTTCCCTCTCCCCTCTTGTTTCTCTGGATGGTGGGTTGTGTTTTGCGGCTTTGCTTCGCTAGCCTCTGTTGCCTCCGGTGGTGGCTGGGTCGTTGGCTCTGCCTTCGGTGGGCGCTTGTTCTTCGTGTGCCTGGCTCCTGTGCCTCTCCCTGTCTGCCGGTCCTGGCTGTGCTGTGCCCTTTCCCTGCTGGTGGGTTTTGGGTGTCAGTCTCCCCGGGTGTGTGGCCTCTCTGCGCCTTCCTTTCGCCCCTTGGTTCCTGCCCTTCTGTTGGTTTGTGAGGGGTGGCTGCCTGTCTGGATGCCGGCCTGCCTACCTGCCTTTGGTTTTCGCTGTTGGGCGCTTATTGCTCCCTTCGGGTGCTTTTTGCTTGCCCCGTGCTCGGGGTGTCTGCCTTCTGGTGGTGTCTCCCCCTGGTTTCCGGGGGGGAAGAGGGGGGGTTGGGTTTGTTGTGCCCTTCCTCTGTGCTGGTGGGCCTTGGCCTTTTTGGTGGTGTTGGCTCGGGTTTCTTCTTGCCTGCTGACCTGTTTCCCCTCTTGTGCCCTGCCCTGTTGGCCGTGCCTTTTCGCTCCTTGTGGGGTTTGGGTGTCTGCCTCCCCTGGTGTGTGGCCGGGTTTCTGCTTCCCGCCTCTCTCGCTCTGCCTTGGGTTGCGGTTGGCTTTGCTTCAGTTTTGGGGCTTTGGGGGGGGCCTGGCGTTGGCCCTGTGCCCCCGCGCGGGCTGTTTTCGGCCTGTGCCCTTTGCTCTCTCGTTGGTGCTGGGGTGTCCCTTCCCGCTCCCTTGTTGAGTGGTGCCCCTTGGGCTTCTTTGGGCTCCTGTCCTTTGCTTTCGGTGCCGGGGTTTTTTCCTGTGTGCTCTGGGGGCCTAGGCTCTGCCTCTGTTGGTTTTGCCTTTCCGGTCCCTGTTTTGGCATCCTGTTCGCTTTGCGTTTGGGTGTCGGGTGCGCCTCTTGGCTTGCTTCTGTTGGGCTTTGTGCTGTGTGGCCCTTCTTTGCTTCGGGTCCTTCTTTTTTTGGTCCCTGCTGGGTTCCGTTCCTGGATGCTCCTTCTCTTGGGCTTTGTCACGGTCCTGGGTTGGTCTTCGGTCCTTTCTGGGTCCGCTCCCTTCGGTTGGCTGTGGCGCTGGATCCCTTGTGTGGGCTCTGGGCTTCCTTCCTCTGGTTCTCCTTTCTCTGGGAGGTTTGGCTGTGGTTGGCTGTTGTGCCTTTCCTGCGCCCCTTCCTGGTTGGGGGTTCCTTTTTGCCTCTCCTTCTGGGTCCTGGTGGTGCGGTGTTGTGTGCCTCCTGGCTGGCTGGCCTGCCTGTTCTACGGCTGGTTTCTTGGGGTTGGGCTGTGGGCCTTGTTGTTGGCCTTCTGCCTTTGGGGTTTCGCCTTCGGTGGTTCCGTGGTGTCTCCATTTTTCCTCCTGGGGGTCGGTTCCTCCTGTCCGGTTCTGGGGTTTTGGTTTCCCTGGTTCCGTGTGGGCCTTTGTTGTCTTTCTTGGCTGCGGCCTCGTTTTTTGCCCTGGTCTTATTCGTTTTTGGGGCGCCGGGTTCTTCTCCCGGTTGGTTGGCCTTTTGGGTGCTGCTGCTCTGCGGAGTCTCTGCGGGGGTTGGCCTTTGGTTGGTCCTGCCCTGTGGCCTGGTTCCTCTGTGGTTCCCTGTTGCTGTCCTCTTTTCGGTTCTGCTGGGGGCTTCCCCTGCTGTGTTAGGGTTGTCCCTCTGCTTTGTTCCTTCCTGTTCCTTCGGTTCGTCCGCCCTGTGCGGGCTGTTCTTTTCTGCCCTTGTCCTTTGGGCTGGGTTGGCCTGTTGGTCCCTGTTTGTTTGGCGGGCTGGGTTCGGGGGCTTCGCCCTTGGGGGCTTCTCGCTGGTTGTTTGCCCTTTCCTGGCTCCGTTCTCTGTTGGGGCGCGTGCGCTTCTCCTGGGCTTCCTTTGGTCGTGGTGGGGGGGCCTTGGTTTTGGCTCCTCTGCTTGCTCCCTTGGGGGCCTGGCTCTGCTTCTGTGCCTCCCTTCTGCGTGGCGGTCCCCTTCTGGCCTTTGGGGTCTTGGCTCGGGCCTGTGGGGTTCTGTCTTTTTGGTCTGGTGCCCTTGTTGTTGGTGGGGTTCCGGAAGGCCGGGTTCTCTGCTTTGGTATTCTCCATATTTTAAGGAATGGGACGAGGTCAGGACGGACCTGGGGGTAATGTCCTATTACTTACCGGTAATCTTCCTTACTCCTGGTCCCGTTGACCTCGTCCCATTCCTTACTTCCCTCCCTCCCTCCCTTGCGGCCGGCCTTCCTGTTGTTGACTTGGTGTTTTCAGGCTGCATGCTGGGCTGGTACTGCTTATGTACTCCCAGTGGGAGGGAGCAGGTAGGGTATCCCAGCATGCTCTTTTTCTTTTTTTCTGTCATGGAGATGATTATCTCCATATTTTAAGGAATGGGACGAGGTCAACGGGACCAGGAGTAATGAAGATTACCGGTAAGTAATAGGACATTAACAAATGTTGTTTGCAGTACTTACAAATAACAGAAATGTGGTATAAAGTATTACATTTTAAATAACTTTTAATATGAGATTTTTGTGCATCTATGTTAGAAATTAGGTTTCTAGTTCACAGAAGGATGCACCCTGTCCAAGCAAGAACTACAATCCTAGTTAAGCTATGTCTGATACACACCATAAATTAACCTGTGCTCACCCTCTGGTAGCACAGAGCAGGCAGTCTTAAATTAAGAGGCAATGTGTAAAGTATTTGTGCAACTCATCAAACAGTAACACAGTGAAAACTCTACAATAGGACTCCACACTAGTTTGGGAAAAATTAACTATGATTTTATAAACAAAACAAGACCAAACTGACAAAAATCCAATGAGTAGAACACGAGATATGAATTCTTAAATATTTAATGTAAAAATAGCGCTTAGAAGAAATAAACGCATGTGGGGGTTATCTGTTCACAATGGACCGGGGCAAAGTCAAGAGTTCAGGCTGACCATGAAGGAGTGTAAGCCTGATTCAGGAGCCATGCAAAGCCTGCTGAAAAATGTACCTTGATCCTGGTCGAAACAGCAAGATGCGGGGTGCAGCTGAGCGATGCGTCAGTTTGGATCCCGCAGTCGAGGTGTTGCATTGATTTACTCCATGCAATCTCCATGCATGATGTGCCGGTTCTAAAAACGAAGCACCAATACTGAGATATGTAGGTCCGAACTCGATGTGACAGATTTCTCCACATGGTTGAGGGGATGTTTTGATCGTCTCTGATTGCAGAGGTAGAGATGCAGTTGTTCTGAAGCATTGGATCTGGAGAAGATGCGTTGCTTCCTAGTGCAATCCATCGGTTCTGTTCCTACAACGGCGACATTGTGTTGATTTTGCTGCACACAGCAGATGATGCATCAGTTCCACTGGTGCAAGTACCAGGATCTACTTACAATGGACCAGGAGCGGGAGGTGAGGCTTTGATCACCCTTAGTCTCAAAACAGGAAGCAAGTCAGCATGCCCTTGGAGACCACTCTTGGATCAAGCACGAGCCCAGTTCTTCCTCAGCAGCAGGATAGGATAGCAGGTAGCAGGGCAGCACAGCAGAAAACAGTATTTCAAAAGCAACAGTCCAGTAGACTGACAGTCTTATCACCACAGCAGTCCTTCTTCCTGGCAGAGTTCCTTTACAGGTCCAGAAGAGTTGGTGGTATCAGACGTCCAATACATATACCTAGTTGTGTCTTTAAAGTGAGGAAGACTTCAAAGAGAGGCTATAAAGTACACATATATCCTCCCTTCCTGCCCTGGCTACAGACTCACTACAGGTGATTAAATAGTCCTTTGTGTGGGGACAGGACACAGTCTATTCAGGTGAAGTGAGGCAGTGCTCAGCTCTGCTCCCATCAAGCCAGTTAATGGCCCTTTAAGGCCCATCAAGTCGCATCAAAACTCTAATTGTGTGTGACTATCTAGAAGGAATGCACAAGGTCCAGCTAACACCCACCCCAGACATGTATTGGAGACAGGCAGCAGGCACACAGGGCTAAGAGCAGAAAAATCTGCAACTTTCTAAAAGTGACATTTTCAAAATTGTAATGATAAATTCACCTTTACCATTAAAGAGGATTCATCATTGCAATTTCATAGGTACTAAGCATGACAGCTCTACTTCCTTCCAATTGGGAACTACACTGATTAGATGTAACAATAAAGCCCCAATGTTAACCTATAGGAGGGTTAGGCCTCACAGTAGTGTAAAACGAATTCCAGAATTTTTCACTGCCAGGACATGTAAATCTTAAAAATACACGTCCTTCCTTGTAATTACACAGTAGCTTGCCCTATGGGCTAGCTAGTGCCTACCTTAGGGGGTGACCTATATGTAATAAAAGAGGAGTTTAAGGCTGGACAAGAGGTTTTAAATGGCAAGTTCATATGGCAGTAAAACTGCACAAACAGGCTCTGAAGTGGCAAGCCTGAGACATGTTTAACGGACTACTTAAGTGAATGGCACAATCAGTGCTGCAGGCACACATTTTGCATAGATTTGCAGACCCTGGGCACACATGGAGCACTTTACTAGGAACTTATAAGTAAGTTAAATATGTCAATTGTGGATACACCAATAATACCATGTTTAGAGGCAAGAACACGTACTGTTTAGCAGTCGTAAAGTGCTAAGGGTACTAAAGCCAATAAAAATTAGTTCAGTAAATAAAGGTGGAGGAAGTCAAAACATTTGGGATGTTCCTGCAGAGAGGGCCATTTTCATCAACTTCTTGTCTCTCTGGTACTTGGGCTTGGAAACATTCTCTCACCAGGCGCTTTGACTTTGGGGCGCAGGGAAGTCTCAGATTAATATTTCTCTCTTGTCTTGGCAGCACTATGCTGAAATGTGACATTTCCTCAAAAGTGAAAGTGCAAAAACTTCCTAGAGCACTGGTATTACCAATAATGGTGTTTCCCCAGATGACTATTGGACCTAGATAGAAGTTCTCCAACTGAAAATGGGAACAAATGTGAAAACAATTCTCTTTGCAACTAGGTTTTCTGTAGGGTTTTCCGATTTCTATAACATTTTGCCTAAGAAAATTCCTAATGACCCTTAATTGAAAGAGTTTTTTGAGAAAATACACACACACACATATATGTATTACATAGTAGTGATCATCAGTGCATAGTTATGATTAGGTCTGCTTTTCCATTGACAGAGAGTTTTTTGTTTGCTAATAATTTTGGCCCCGTTGAACCAATATTCATGAGATTTCTCCCCAAAATCTTTATCCACCTCAGCTCCTTCCTGGAAAGTTTCTGGGTCATCCATCAATTGGGGTTAAGAAAATGGGGGGTCTCATAAAGCTAAATCCCCATGCATTTTCCATAGACTTCTTTAGACAACGGTACAGCAAAAACTGTTGAAAGGAATTACACCAATTTCGGCAGGAAACTAGATCTTGGTCTGCAGTGTGTACTTTTTGTACCTTAGTGTAAATCGGTTCAGTAGTTTTTGAAATAATAAGGGTCAAAATAAATTGTGTATTTTAGCAGTTGGGCTCACAAGAGCCCCAGAGGTGTCTCGAGAGAGTGTAAAATCAAAAATAGAGCCCTCTCAGTGGTCTACAGCCAATTTTACCTGTGAGCCTTCACGTTCTTGTGGGAGGAAGAGATTCCTACATGTCCGCAAGAGCAAGCACTCTGATTGACTGTCTGGTGGAATGTTAGAAATGAAATGATCCCCATTACTGTTTACTGTGAAAAATTAGTGGTGCTTTTTTTATGAATTAAAACGGAAATAAGAGGGCAGCAGAAAGGAATGTTGTCCTCCATTTAAAGAAGAGGTGTCGAAGGGATAAGTACTGTGATGAAAATACATGTATATTGCTTTTAACTAAATTTTATGACCTTACTTGACTCCGGCGTGATCATGAATAGTAAAAAGGAGTAGAAGAGTTCTCAGTACACTCTATTAGAAGGAATGCATATTGTGGTCCTTGCGTTTAAGAGGAACTAAGTAAGAGGTAAGTACTATGATGATTATAATGTTCAGTCTTCAGTCAGTCGTGGGATAGTGAAAAAGTAGAAAGGAGTAGATATCTTTGTGTACACTGTAGTATGCACACTCGAACCTGTAGGAAGGAGCATTACTGGAGATGATGTTTATCAGAGCCTACTGTTTATGCCCATCGGCTTACTAAGAGTTGTGAGTAGAGTACAGTCTCTTTCTGCACTCTACTATGCACACCTGTCACCTTAGAGAGAAGTGTTAGTGAGGAGAACAGTCTCTTACAACTCACTACTACACAAACTCATCATCTAAGAGAGCGGTCTCAGCGTAGAGGCCAGGTTCTCTCTACACACCCTACCACGGACACCCATTATCAGAGAGAATGGTCTAAAGGAAAGGGCTGTCCCTCTCCCCTCACTACTACACACATTTGTAATCTCAGACAGAGGTCTGAATGAAAAGAGCAGTCTGATCCCACTCACTATTACATACATACATCATCTGCAAGCAATGTCTCAAAGGAGAGTTTATACCATCCACACACCCTACTATGCACACCTGTCATCTAAGAGTGAGGGTTGGAAGGAGAGTCCAGTTCCTCTCCACTGACTACTATACACACCTGTTATCTGAAAGAGAGGTGTGAAAGAAGAGGCCAGTCTCAGGACTCCCCTACTATGTATACCCATTATGCAAGAGTGACATATCAATGGAGATGCCAGTCACTGCACGTGCCCTACTATACATAGTTGTTATTTGAGAGAGAGTTTTGAAAGTGGAGGGTAGTTCCTCCTCATACTCCAGTATGAACACCCATTATCCAACAGATGGTTTTTAGTAGAGAGGCCTATGCTAACCATATACTACTATTTCCCTACATTTGTGTTGTGATCCCTCATTAGTCTTGTGAGAGTAGAGCGCACGCTTTAGGGAGTAGGGCTTGCCACATGAAGTTAGCGCAATTCTGCAAGCCTCTCAAGAGAACCATTTGGAAAATTACTGGGCATGCCAAGAGAGTCTTGTGAGACCGTATGGGGAGAAGTAAAAAAAAAAGGACAAAGGATTCATCAATAGTTACCATTCTTTTTAAATGTTTGGAGAAACACTGTGATGTGATTGGGTGGAGAACAAAAGATAGCTTAGTTTATCCTTGGTGGTTTGAAGGAGAAGGAAGTCTGTTTCAGTTGTGCCCAGCAGAAGTGAATTTGTGTGGAGCTGAAAGAGACTGGTGTATTCATCTGCATTAAACAAAAAACTCATAGTTTAGATAATTAATATTATATTTTATAAACTTTGTTGTGCAGTGTCAGTAAGTGTACTAATGTCTGTAAATGTATTCTACAGCATGTTTACAGAGTGAAAAGATGTTGAGGAGGTGTAGTTCACTTAATATAGCGTTTGAGAGGAAAACATTAGAATGCAGAGAGATATCAGCAAGGACGGCAGTTTGTGTTGCAAAATGAAGTGTTCCAACTGTATGTACTTGTAAGTAAATGAAGCAGTGTTTCTCAAACTGTAAAAGAAACATTGTGCAATGTGTTAATACAAGCCCAAGTTTTGATGTTGATATTTTCAGTGTAAAACCCTGTGGTGAGTTTTAGCAAAGGTGTGTGAAGATGAATGTGTTACTTTAAAACTGTTATGAAGCAGAGTTCATAGCATGCTATAATTTAATTTTGAAAATATGAAAATAGAGTGGTTGAGGGTGTGGACATTTTTAGGAGAAAGGAATATTGAAAAGCGACTGGTGCACTACATATACATATGTGATTGTGGGTGAAAAATATAATAAACCTTAGACAGTATAGTAATGTTTCACTGTTAGAGTTATTGATAATTATGTAACTTTTATTTTTTGGGTTATTTTTTCTCTTTTTTTAGGAGGAATATGGAAATTTGTCTCATGGGGAAAAATATCCGCTTACATAAGTAGCAAAAAATAGTTTTTTTAAGACAAGCAGGATTATTATCTTATTCAGCAGTGTGTTAAAGAGCAGGTGCTGTGTATCCAGGTTGAAAAGATGTGGAAGCACATCAAGAGCTCTGTAGATCAGCAGCATGAGCTAACTCAGGCCGAGCTAGCCTTTTTGATCACCTTTTAAAAAACTGTACGCATGAGAAACGTTGCTGAGGATTGTTTGCTAGTTGACCTCAAAAGAAAAATATCAATGCCATATCAAAGACTTTTTGCTAGGTTGAGGTGGCTGAGGTGGTGCAGCTATGCCAGGTCACTCATTATAATGCCATGAAAACATAAGTTAGTAAAGTTAATGTAGTAGTTGTTGTAGTTGCAGTTTTGTAATGTGGTTAAATTGTTTTTTGGGAATAGAAATGTTTTAAATTACAACTAATGTGTTTGCTTAATAGTTGTTATAGAATTGAATATAATTACAGTATTGTAATGTTGACTAATACTGGCAGGTCCATCTCCATGGAGTGCAGATGTGCAGCTGCATGAATATATATCTACACAGTGCTAAGTATATCTTTTATGCTACATGTGGAGAATGCAATTTTTGAATTCCCATGTATGGTGACTTCTCATTAAACAGTGAGGTCTCACTAGAGAGATCAGATTTTGTTCTCACTGTAGTATACAGGCCTCTTATACAGAAGATATGATTTGGCACAGAGGCCATTGTATACTTATATTCTGATATGTACTGCTATCAGCTGGTGGAGATGTGATAGTGGCGAGGGCATTTCCTTTGCACATATTACCATATATGCTCGTGACATTAGAGAGAAGGTTTGGCAGAGAAGTCTGCACCTGTGCATTGACCCCTTGGGTAAAGGTCTGAGGGAGAGGTGGGTGTGTCTCCAGATTCCACTATCCACACCAATCAACCAAGACACAGTTCTGAGGAGAGAGGATACTCCATTTCTGTACCCCAGTATCCACAGTCTACTTTGCACATAGAGTATTCTGGGGATATGTCTCACCTGACATGGCAGTGTATTTAAACATCATAGTCTCTATACTTGTATTGCAAAATTGACTTCTCAGCATTAAGGTAATTTAATTCCCACACCTTACTTGTACATCTCTCATCCTGGGAAGAGCTGTGACTAGTAAGGTAAGCTCATTTTCACACCCATCATCTGGTACACAGGTCACAGAAGAGGGGCCAGTCTCTGCCCACCATGTACTAGTGTCACAAGGCTTCTACCTCCCGGTAGGAACTATGTGTTTGTCAGACAGCAGAATTTGGGATTGTGCCAGACTAGTTCTATGCACACACTCAGAATGTGTTAGCCTAGCGTCTTTCTAGCTCTCAGAGCAACCTTAAGTACCCCTAAACCTAGGAAGGTAGCAAATGGATTATGCAATCTCCAAACATGACGAAATTGACTCCCCCAAGGAATCATGATAACAGATTTAGAACCTTTTTGCTGAGTCACTAGTGCATACCCAAAGAAGTAAAGAAGAAGTACACACACAAATCGTGTCAATATTTATTGAATATATGTGCTGTAACAATTAATACACTGAAACAGATAATAGTTATTAGCATCACAGTGAAAATGATAAACAATTCCAACATTGTGTTAAAGATGTCTATATATGCTGGAATATAAGTACTGTGCATAGTGTACTCCTACTATGTGCTCCCTAACCTAGTTGCATTGGACGGGTGGTCTGACAAAATCCCCTACTGGATGATCTAACTCCCCATTACCTAAGGGTAATTGTCTTCAGGGGCTCGTCTTGGTGACAAGTTGGACATCTCTCCTCTAGAGAGAAGCAGGAATATCTGGGCTGGAATTCTGACAAGCAGCGACCTTGTAGTGACAGCAGAGTGCTCCTCTCCTTTGAACATGGAAATTCTCATGTTTATATAATAAACAGATTCATGTTACTGTGCTGAGATCCCAGCCAGACTGTCATTGCTTACCTTCTTATGATAACTGTATCACCAACGGATGATCAAAAACGTTATCACTTTTACTAAATGTTCAAGGTGTCATGATAGTGTGCCCTCAAAGTTGAAGTGTAAGAAAATGTGGTTTCTAAGAACCTTATCCTACACAGTAACTCAAGCAAATGTGTGTTAAAAGTCAAAGTGTAGAAAAGAAGGCAACTTGAGGAAATAGTGCTAGTAAAATGCAGTTTTTCTCCCCAGGCATAAACCAGCCAATTGACACTAGGAAGATTTGTCATGCAAGAGAGATGTGCCAGTAAACAGGGCACTTCCCCCTCACCGTCTACTATGCATACCTTTTACCTTTTAGCATGGGAAGAGGTATGATCAGAGAGATACATTGATTCAAAACCCTACTACAGATACCTCTCACCCTGGTAAGATGTGTTAGTGGACATGTCACTTCCTTCCCAGATATCACCTCATATCCCTGTTGGTCTAGGGAGAGGTATCAGCAGAGAGGCCACTCCTTTTCAACACCGTACTGCACATACATGTTGTTCTGAAGGTAGGTGTTAGTGCAAAGAAGAATGCTTCCCCACACATTTCTGTATATGTCTGTCATCCGGGGGAGAACTGTGGCTGGACAGTCGAATCCAATCCCATAACGTAATAAATATGGTTAACTTCCTGGGGAGAGGTTTCAATAGAGAGGCTATTACTTGCTATACTTACTATGGAATACGGAGGTCTTACATGTGAGGTGTGTACCTTTCTTTCCTTACTATGCATGCTGATGAGTCAGGGTAACTGTGCGAATGGAAAGGCAGTGTCTCTTTACACCCTACTCTACACACTGGTTACCTTTATGCACGGTATCACTGGAGAGGCCAGTCTCTCGCCATAGGGTACTATACACAGATATTAAACTGTGAAGAAGTGTCAGTGAGATCCCAGTGTCTCCTTACACCCTATTGTGCACTAGTGTTATAATGTGAAAAGGCCTCATTTGAGAATCTACTTTCTCAGCATACCCTACTAATGGGGACTATAAGGTGTATTAAATGCTGTAATAAAGGAAAGTATACATTTCTCAAAACTTTACGATATTGCAAGAAACTTGTGTATCATGAAAAAAGTAGTGATTAAACTTTTTCTAATAATAATACATGGAATTAAAGTAAATAAAAGATTATCATTATGTGATATGTACCGATGTTTGTTTCATGCAGATAAAATAAGTGGGGGGTTTCCATAAATCTAAGTGATTTCTTTTTTTCCACAATTATATAAACAATAGCATTTTTTATAAATAAACACACTGCTACTATTCTGTTGTATATAAATTATACATACTATTTCAGGATATATTCAGTGTAAATGCAAAGTCCTTTATAAAAAGTATGATCTCGCAAGAGGCTTGCGGTTGCAAACCAGGAAGGTTTGCCCCCTTGGACTGCATACATGGGACTGCCTTCCTGGCGCTCACAGAGTGCAAACAACATAGATCATGAACCTTTAGGGTAACTCAGAAAAGAGCTGCTCTTCTGAACAGTTTGGAACAAATATAAAAATTAATTGTGTTTCCAAACATTTTAAATATTTTTTTGTATTTTCTTTTATTTAAAGGGTAGGAAAAATACATAAAAATAAAAACCTACCACCTTGAGATGCACTTCTGCTTTTGGGAGAGCTTTTCCTTTGCAGACCTGCTTGTCTTAGATGAAAATATTATCTGCTTACATAAGTAGCAAAAAAGTGCTTCATTAACAAAATCAGACTGATTGTTCATCTGTGTAGTACTCACCCATGGAGGCACAGTATCACCTTGTGCAAACTTTTTTGAAGCCCCAGTAGAGTTGTCTATCCACGCAGCACGAGCCAACTCTGCCCATGCAAGCCTTTGCAGATGCATTAACCTCAAGTGTCTCCCCCATCCCTGCGGTACTCATATTATATTGTTTATTTCTGCTCACCTGGCTGTACTCTTTGTTATAAAGTTTACAGGTCACGTACTTCAGAGATACCTTCTTGGCACCTGGCCTCATTGCGGACAATTGGTCACAACAAGGTTTCCTTGGTTGGCTGTTGTGCCTGGGGTGGTGCAGAAGCCCCTGGCTGCTCATATGAATAAGACAACAAAGCTTTTCTGCTCAAAGGGAAAGAGAATAGGTGAGGAAGTCCAATGTGCCTACTCTCAAAAAAATCCAATAGTGAAGTAAAGAAAAAAATAATGGAATATACTTCTTCTAAATAAAGACTTCCATATGAACCAACAATAATCCTTCCTTAGGTGTGATTCCTCTCCTGGACCTCTCATTAGACTCCCACAAACATCTTGTGAGATTGTAAAAATATTATTGCTTTATACATTTCATGGAACAATTCATATGTAATCTTTACAGAGTAATAAACATCTCAAATGTCTTTAATCTTTAATGTCTTAATTGGTTCAGAAGTACAAGAAAACCTAATTCCAAACGCAAGATCTTGGAGGTAGATCGCAGAGGACTGAACAGGAAGTACAGCACACTAAAATCCATGCTGGAGATCATATGTTTGACTGCAAACTACTCGTAAGGCTGCCTGTTACTTTGTTCAGAATTACATGAAAACCCTGTTCTTAACATTGTGCCTGATTACGAGGTTGGCAGATAAGATACTCCTTCACAAACATGACGGATATCTCATCCGCTGAATTATAAGTTCCAAGGGATATAATGGAATACGGCAGATGGGATATCCGTCATGTTTGTGACTGAGTATCCCATTCCACAAACTCGTAATTAGACCCTTATTTTGAAATTAACAATTTTGCAAGAGGGTCACAAAATCACAAAGTAGATTCCCCTCGGAGTACATGCAAGGGGATTGTGTGTTCAACTCCCATGAGCATCTCACGAGAATCACCGCCTATTGTAAAAAAATACTAATATTACAAACATATTTGAATGACTCTTTTTACAGATTATTATTAAATGATAACTGAACACATAAAAAAAACTTTAAACAGTAGATTAACACAAAATATAGAACACTTAAATAACAGATTTATATAATGAAACTTAATACTATATAATATTAAAAAAACTGATTACTCTTTTTCTGAATTATGATTCTGATTTTAATGTAAAAACACATAAAAGGCTATTCAAAGTATGCTATTTCTACCTCAAATAAAAAAAAAAACACAGTTGAAACCAAATATGATTTTGGTTAGGCTATTCGACATAAATGCCAATTAATAGATCCTTGGCAAAGTATTAATTTGGAGAAAAATACTTTTACCTGTCACTCACACCGCTATCAGACTGCTTCTCGAATAGATTTTTTCTTAACATCTAGATCCCTGCCTGATTCAAGGGCAGACATTGAGACAAACCCTTACTCGGGTCACGCTTATGTAGGGCTTGACCTCTAACTTGATGTGGGTAGAGGAGAGTTACCCAGTTGGCAGCTGGATCGCCTCCTCCCCCAGGATCAAGATTGGGTGGAGAATTTTGAAGTATGGATCTCTGAATTTTTTAGGGTGAATGCAGAAACAGCCGAACCCTTTGCGATCTGGGGGGGCTTCAAGGTCGCAGCCCACGGGCAAATAATCTCCTTCTCGGCCGCCCAATCTAGTGCATGGCGGATGAAAATAGCTGAATGGCAGGGTGCAGTGGAGAGGGCTTATGCCCAGAGGACTCGATCATGTCCACAGCAGCTGGAGAAAGCTAGAAAGGCCCTGAGAGACTTTTTTGTCTTAGAAGAGATCAAAAGCTCCCGAACCTTCCAACAAAAGATTTACGAAGATAGTTAACTGGTCGGCAAATTGCTGGCCAGCTCCACAAAAGCTAGACAGGAGGCATCCCTGGATTTGAAGGTTAATGATCCTCAGACTGGATTGGATGTAACTAACACGGAAGAGATTCCGCGGATTACTTTAAAGAATTTTCAGCAACTCTACACCACTGAGTAGCAAGTGGGAGAGAAGATGATACAAGAGTATTTTCAGGGTGTGGATATTCCAAAATTACCTGATTCTCGGATCGATCATTTAAAGTCCGAAATAAAAACCATCAAGATTGGGGCAGCTATTAAGGCAATCGGATGGGGCTAAGGCGTGTGGGGAAGACGGGTTCCAAATAGAATTTTATAAGGCTTTTTATAAATAATTAATTCCACATATGTAAAAACTTTTTAATCATATTAAAAATGGTGGCCAGGCTCCTCCGGCCTTCAAAGCGGCAATAGTTGTATGCTTCATAAAAAAGGATGAGAACCCGAACGATGTAAACTCACACAGGCCCCCCAAAAAAAGGATGCTATTTCAATATTAATGAACTTGTTTGGAAAATGTGTCAATAACAGAGTCAAATGTACTGAGGAAATATTACATTTTTTACAAACATTTTGCTGTTAAGGTATAATACAATGGTAACTTCCTTTCAGAATAATTTCTGCACACTGGATATTCATTATTCAGTTATTTTACCAAACGTATACTTAAAACAAATAATTTACGTTAAAAAACATAGACATTTTCAGAAAAAAAGGTTAAAGTAAAGTTATTGTTAGGTATAATAAAAAATATATTTTTCTTTAAAACGAAAACATAGAATTTCAATAGAAAAAATAAAGGTTGAAGTAACGTAATTGATAGGGGAATTTGTGAGTGACGACATTAATATTTTGAACTAAAATAATCACAGAAATTCAGCATTTATAGTTAGGAGCACAATTGGATGCCATGCACTGCTTATGACCTCACATACAACATCACTCATGACATGTTCTATGCCTTAATTTAGGACATCACTGATGAGATCTTTAATGACATCATTAATAGTAATTGCTGCTGATTATAATTGCTGAATGTTTGTGTTTTTGTAGATCAAAAAGTTAATGTTGTCACTGAGAAATTCACCTAATTAACTTCCCTTAAACCTTTGTTTTTCATTTTGTCATTGAATATATATGTGTGTGTATGTGTGTGTTTCAAAGACATTGCTGCTGGACCTTCACCAGCACTTGTGCATATAATTTTCTGAAATGGGCCAATTAACCCTTTCCAAAATAGCTATTGTTGCACACATGCACACACTAGCAGCCCTATTAAAATGGGCTTTCAATCCAATTCATACTGGATGTCTTTTTGTGCATATGATGTGTAAAAGTGTATAACTCTACTTTTGCCGTAGAGCAACCTAAAGCTAGCCCTTTAGAAAATACAGAAAACCTATTGTCAGAAATTAAAAAACAATTTAATTTTGTGGTCCACTGATCACTGCAAGAGAATATATTTATTTTTTTACTTGTAATCAGGTGAGAACTTTTTGATTGTGTGATCTATTCCTCTCATTTTAGAATGCGGCTAATGTATTGTGCTCAGAGGACATTACTAAATTGCAAAGAGTACAGGGCTAATTCACAAAAGTGCATAAGAGTAAATACAACAGTACTCAAGCAGTACTCTTTTATGTACTCTTGCATTCCTTTCTGAATAGATTCCAAAACATCTAAATTGGAAGAAAAATTGAATATTTAAGTAATGTTGGTCTACACTCAGCTCATATGGAAAGAACTGTGCCCTTTTTCCATTTTTATGAGTAGTGAGTTTACTATTTAAGGGACAATTCACAAAGGCACGTGAGCATATGTAAAGAGTACACCTATAGTGCTACTTACTTTTATAAAACATCAACAAGAGCAACATAAAAATATTCCTGAAGACCTGATCACCTTCAGCTACTAAAAATAACAATACTGAGCAACATATTGCATTGACCAGGACCCGACTGCAAAATCATTTTTGAATGATTGTGTTTGAAGTAGAGATAAACATGTGTATATCAGTATAATAACATGACAGTTAACTGTTTATATCCCAGTAAATAAAGGCCAATTACACCACTTGGAATGTCTGGTTGCTGGGTATTAGAAACGTTGTTAGTTACATTAGCAACTCATATACGACCTCTCTTTACTGTAATGTTAAGATTTCATTATGTTTTTGCCAATTCAAAGCTGCATCAATTACATATATTTTGAAGCAGCAACACCACATGCTGAGGTAGGGAAAAATGTGGATCTTTGTATTAAGTAGAGAAATTGACACAGTTTCTTATTTGGGCAGGTGGAAGAATGTCCTTCACTGGCAGTACCAAGCTCCTCACATTCCGGAGGGTCATCTTATATTGGACCAGGCTTCTCCTAATTTTATGGTGTACAGCCCTGCTCGTGGAACCAGCGTGCAACCTTCAAAGATCTACCGTCAATGGCTTTTCAAGAGATGGAAATATTCTAATCGGTGGGACATTTGCTGTCCATGATGCCATGAAGTACCAGACAGTTACCTTTAGGGAGAAACCTGCTAACATCGCATGTCACACGTAAGCAATCCTGGTTTAACCAGGGTTTCAGTTGCACTTCTCATTTACTCCAATATTTTTCCCAGCCAAAGATGAATGTTAATGCTCAAGCTAAGTGATTCACAACAGTCTATTATTCATCTCCAGTCAAACATTTCTCTATAGACCTGTTTGCCTATGTATGTACTTATACTTGTTCCGACAAGTTTAATGTTTATCGACAATGAATGCGCTAATGACCTCTGCTGAATTCATAACTTGGAATGTTGCTGCAGTTGTGAACAAAGTTGAGGTGATTCAATGCAAATAAGTGGCATTTAAGTGAACATCTGTAGTTTGAATTCTCAATAAATGTATATTTTGATTTTGAAAAAGTGGTGTAGCTACACATTAAGGTGTATTGATGTAGACATGCCTCAAAATCCCAAAACTGGAGCGGCATGCATTGAGCCAATTTTGATTAATTTACATTGGTAAATTTGTTTATTGGCCCACAACTAGAATAGCCAGAGCTGCAATACAATAAATGATATGGATATCAAATGACCATTTATGCAATATTAGGAGGTGCAGCATGTTGTAGGAGGGAGGATTTAGCAAAGCTGAAGCAAGACAAGATTGTTGGCAATTGGCGCAGTTGGAACGGTGGGCTCAGTTATGAGATAGTGGGGTGCAATAAGGTTGAACCAATGTGAATTGGTAAAACTGCAATGGCGTTCTTGGTACTGAAAGAGCTCAGAATGCTGGAACCACAGTTGAAGATGGATCAAAGACATAATATTGATGCATGCAATATCAAAACACAAAAATATTGGAAAATCAATATCTTTAATAAAAATATCACTTCTTGTACTGAACTAATAAAACCATAAATATCACAAATACAAATATCATTGCTAAAAACAGATTTTTGCTCTTATCAAAAACAAAAATATCTGAAACAAAAATATCATCACATTTAAATAAACATATAATATGTCAAAAATATTGATTCCCACAAAAAAATAGTAAAGCACTTTTTATGTAAAACAATTATTAAACATAAAATATTGTATACAAATGTATGAATTAAAAACAAATATATTGCAACACCAACATATTTATAATTCACCCCAAGTAAATATTTAGCAAAATTCATAACAATATAATCCCCAATAAGTACATTATACATATATATGTGTGTTTGTAGATAGATAGATAGATAGATAGATAGATAGCTAGATAGATTCACTGAAAGAAATAACGGTTACAGTGGCGTTATCGTTAGGTTCAGAATTTACTCACACAAAACCAGAGAAATTCAGCAGTTATATTTACTTGAGCTAACTATAACATGCATCCCCACAATGCACTGCTTATGACCTCACATAAGAGTGATATCACAGCTAGTGCCTGTGTGATAGAGGGTGGCAGGACTACATGTCCTGGCAGGCTTTGCCAACAATCCAGCCTGTTTTCGTGCCTGGAGGCGTGCACATAACCTCGCTGGGGCTCCTGCAGCGAGGGAGAAGGAGATCGTGGCAGGTGCCTGCGTGACAGACAGGGGCTGGACTACAAGCCCCGGCAGCCTTTGCCATGAACGCAGCCTGTTTTCGTGACTGGAGGTACGCACATAACCCTGTTAGGGCTCCCGCAGCGCAGGAGGTGCGCAGGATGCGCCCAAAAAATATGGCCCCGTTTAGCCCATGGTAGCCTGTAAGAGGCTGGGCTGGGCCACCCCCTTATTTTTCTTTGGTTTCAAAGTCTTTTCATTTTGAAAGATAAAACCCGTCCCCATCGTCAAACTAGGAGTTATGGGGAAAAGGAAGGCAAGGGCAGATACTGGGGGTAGACACCATCTCAAACATAGACTCCATTTTGGTGACGGTTGCAAGCATTATTTCCAAGGAAATAGCTCTAACTGAAAGAAATGTATCCATTGAAAATCCCAGAGGTAAAAACAGGCAGCAGCTACAAACTGAGACTAAGGCTATAGTCAATACATTACCAGGAACACAGATGCCCCTTGCCCCGTGTCATTCTGAGGTCGAGGTGAACTCCCCTGTGACTAGTAACAAGTTGTTTAAGGGCCTCCGGTCAAAAGAAAGAGGGGTAGGGGAGAAAATATTCACTGACATGGAAAAGGGGACCCATCCTGTCTCACCTTGAGGGATGGGGCACTAACAGTCTAACATATACCCCACAATAATAGTCTCACCAGTGCTATGGAAGGTGTTTCCTCTTCCCTGGGTCAGGGAGGCCAGCAGAGTCCCTCAAGTGTCGACACTATTTACACAGGGTTGCACTGGTGGGCCCGAGGTAGATTGTGCCGGAGGGAAACATAGATATGAGGGGTCCTACGAGGGCCTTGCGTCAAACTAACCCACAAACCAGCCCTTCACTGGCAACAGACACCAACAGGCAGGAAGACACCCCACCAGCTCCCAAGCAGCTAAGGGTCATTGTTCCCAGTTCAATTTCCCCCAATGGAATTTCATCAGCACATTTAGGTAACACAACAATATTACATCTGGTACCTTAATCAGCCCCCCTGGTTAGTATCCTATTGGGGGTACCTGCTGCTAAACAGGGTGCAAGGGAGACCACTCTGAATCTCATACACAAAGTAAAGCACTGGTATGATAATACTTTAGTAAACAGGCATCTTTTGTCTTGCCACATTAAAAATGCTAGAAGAGTGAGATTGGTGGGGTATACAGTGGAGAAGAACACGGAGTGGGACTGTATTGTGGTTAAATTTAGGCACCCGAAATTCACTAATGCATTTTCACAGAGCAGCCTCCTATTGCAGGACAAGGAAAAAGGATAAGAATTGTTCCCCTACAGCATTTATATCCTCTGACCCCACCCAGGTCAGCTAGCCGAGGTTGGACTACTATATGACCCATAGCAAGGAACCCGGGGGCTCAGAGGGAAGTGCCAAGATTCAATTTATTACTACACAATAGGTTTGCACCATTGGGTAGGTTGGATGAGAATGATTGACTGTTGTCACTGTCTTTGGACCCTATTGGCCTAAGGCATCAGATCCCTTAAATAGGCCGGGCAGCCATACCTGAAAGCTTGTGTCCTTATATCCCTTTATTTAGGGTCATGACTTGGACGATCCTAGATGGCTAGATTGTTTTGGGCGGCACCATAATATAACTATGCAGGAAACCTGGGGCAAAGAAAACTCTTTCCTTATAGATTGGTACTTGATGTTCTTTAAAGCTGCGCTCCCCTCGCCTGCAGGGAGTGCTAAGGGCAGCCTTCTTACTCTAGTTTCCGTCAAGATCCCCTGTATTACCTCTGTGGTGAAACACACTCCGCTAACTATTTTAGAAGTTGAAATGAGATTTACCAATAAACCTCCCCTGCTGAAGTTTTATAATTATTTTTTCAGGCAAACAGACACATAACAGGTACACTCTTGTAAGCATTTTGATGGTGGTGAGGGTAAGGATGCCTATTATCTGGTTATGTTATAACATTCACCTGTGTCAGCAGTTTTGTGTCCTCTCGAAAAGCACATTTGATGCTATCCCCACTCAAATGCACTTCGAGCACTCCAAGCAAGGCAACATTTTAGAGGAGGGATTGGCGGCCAATTACTTGTTTTGTCTGGAACAGGGGGCATATTATCAACAACTAGTGATATTTATTTCTAAATGAGCTTAGCGATATTGTTTTTTATCACCGTGCATCGCCTGATTTTATTGCAGAGATAACGTGCTATCAGCAATGTTTATCTCTAAAGCGATAAAATATCCGACGTTAGCGGCGAAATGCATGAATATCGCGGGGAATCCAGCAATATTCAGGCATTAACGCCAATAGGGTCTTAACCTGAATATACAACTCCCATTGGATATACAGGTTAAGAAGTGGTCTGAGCAGGTGTTAGTGTTTGTCGATATTCGCGCTTAGTGCAAACTTTTTTATCGCTGTGCCTGCGTTGATAATAGGCGATAGTGATGTTAGCGACTGCTTTCAGTCGCTAACAGTTTGGGTACACCCACTAAGCATGTCATTAGCGATAAATATCGCTGACATGCAAAGCGGGCCCCAAACCGCTCGCTATCGCCTAAAAGCTGTCGCTAACTGCTGTTAACGACAGCTTGCTAATACGGCGATAAAAATATCGCCGCTTTTGCGGGAATAAGTCCCGCTAAAGCGGCGATATGGCTCTTGATAATATGCCCCAGAATGCGGTGGGTGAAGCCAAATATTCATTTACTGGATGGGGCTGTTCCTCCACAATTGATTTTATCATCCTTTCATCTGTTTTGATCCTAGCCATAATATCCTTGAGCGTTTCTTGGAATAACTTTAGTGACCACAACCCGATAATGTTAATTTTAGCCTGGGATTTCAACCAGGATCCCAGGAAGATAAAAGGCCATCAACTAACACTTTTGGGTTAAAGAACAAGCCCGGAGACTTAAATGGGACAGGATAATTTGTGAGGCTTTTCTAGATAATCTCCATACAACAAATATGGGAGACTTAGAACTCTGTCTAGAAAGTGGCTTGAGGAATGAACAGATCATCAACGCCTTTGATAGTCTCTGCAAGTAGATCATGGCCAAACTTTCGGCTTGTGGTGCGCACAGGACTATTAAGAAAATTAAGTGGTTTGACGGGAGATGCTCTAGAACCCGTAGAAATCTAATGAAAGCCATGAAACAGCAGCCCAGGGATGAAGCAAGGGTTAGGGAGTGCAGAAAAACCTATAAATTAGCAACTCTGCACAGGTTAAAAGATATTAGGGAGCAGGCTTTGGAGAATGTCTTGCTGACTGCTGTGCTCTCGAATAGTTCCAAATTCAGGGAGATTGTGAACAGACTTTCTTTTGCAGAGACAACTGACCCCAGTGTGGCCTGTACCATATCCCCTGACATATGGTTTTTCCACTTCAAGGGGATGTACAGTGGGCCGCTTACAGAGGCAACAGATAGGCTGTGGGTACCGGATAAGGACATCCCACCACTGATTTTTAACATAGACGAAGTATGTAATGCCATCACTGCCACTGCAGGGCAAAAGCTCCCGGCTCAGACGCGGTTTCCCAGATCTTTACAAGGCAGATCCTATAACTTGGACAAAGGTGTTGACCCGCATATTTAATGCAGCCTGTAACCATGACCCTCCACTTACATAGTCCAAAGCCAATATACTACCCATCTTTAATAAAGGGGCAAGGGATAAACCACTTTGCTATCACCCCAACTCACTTCTAGTCTCTGCTGCTAAGATCATGGGGAAGGTTGTCCTCAAGCGTTTAACATCTTAGCTGGATAAAGCAGATATTATATCAGAGTTCCAATATGGCTTTAGGCTGGGAATAGGGACCCTGGACCACTGTATTGACTTAGAGTTGATCATAGGTAAATACACTGTAGCCAAGGGGGGATGTCTGCACTTTGCCTTTATGGATCTTACATCAAACTTTGACAGAGTAAATAGATCATTCTCCTGGACATGGGTATTGAACCTAAGACAGTGGCCTTCCTACATAGTTCACATTCTAACCTATCGGCTTCAGTAAGGTATGATGAGAATGACAGTTTCTAAGATTCATGGGAGGTCTAGAGAGGAGTAAGGCAGGAGTGAATAGTAGTTCCCCTGCTACTTACACTATATATTAATACACTGGGGGAAGCCCTGATAGCCTCTTGTGGGGGCATTCCAAAAGTGGGATCTAAGTTCATAACAGCCATCTTGTATGCAGACAATGCCGTCCTGATTGTGTGGACTGCTGTGGGGCTACAATGTCTTTTAAACACTTTTATAGATTTCATGGACTCCCTAGATCTGTCCACCAACTATTCTAAATCCCATACAATGACGATCGATTGGATGTTGGAAGGCTGCCAGAACCAAGTTCTATGGTAATGGGGTTGAACTCACCAAAGTATCATCCCTCCTGTATCTCTGAGTACACTTCGATGATAAGGGGTCATGTCAAGCACAAAAATCCCTGAAAAAGAATACCCTATTGAGAGCTGTAGGACCGACTACTGATCTTTCTAAGAGGCTTGGAGCCACACCATTGCATGCTATGGCCAAGATATATCGCGAGAAGTGTATCCCAAAGGCATGTTATGGGTATGATGTTTGGGGGTAAAAAGACACAGTGGAACTCCAAGTGATAGAGAACAAATTCTTACATTGCCTTGTTGCTGTTTCGGCTTCCACACCATATTTCGTGGTACATGAGGAAAGTTGGCCTTGGCTACATCACTGACACCATCGTCCTAGCACCTATTTTGCAATGGCTAATAATCTGGTCCAGCCCGCCCCTGTGAGGAAAATTGAATTTTGCCCTGTCATGTGTCCCTACGTGTTCCCCATCATATGTTATATGTGCATGATTAATATGCATATTTACCCTTGACCGAATAAAGACGCATTTATAGTTGTGTCCAACGTTAGTATGCCAGTTATCCAGCCCTTCTTAAAGCAACGTGAATTAGGCTTTTAGGCCTATGTTGCCAACGTCTTTACATTGTGCACGATAAATCATCGAGTTGCACCCGTTTCTAGGCCTCACAGGGCCCGGACACCAGATTCAAGCCTCAAGTCTCCTGAACCACTCCGAGGAGAGATGCAGCCCCGCCCGCATCCCTGACCCTTCACTTACTCCCTGCCCAGCAGCGCGGTGCCCGGCCTGGCCTGCCTGCCTGTCTGCCAAGAATATGTTATGCCTACAGTTATCAGTTTAGCTCCCCGGTTTCACATTCCTAGCTAACGAACCGCATAAACATCTTCATCTATAGTCTAGTCTTCCTGTCTCCAGGCAAGTGAATTACTGAATTAGTATCCGTAGAAGATCCATAGCACACGCAATACATGAGGAGATATATGCATGCACTAGCCTTAGTGACAAGTAGCCTTTGCCCTGATGACTTTTAGATTCAAGCAACATGTACTCCAAACACAAGATATCAGATATGCTATAGGTACAGGTCGTTCTGACATCTGAGACTTCAGTCTCCTCTTCTAGTGCTAGAAGTCAGAGCCCCCAGCTCTCCCCAGTTACACGTCATGTTTCGTTTGCGCGCACCAGTAGGTTAAAGGTTCCAGCTGTCCAGGTAGCCCCCTCCATGTATCCACCCACTTATGACACTTCTGTGACGTTTACATCACACACCTCCGTGCACGCCCTGTGCCCGCCTTTTTTTTACGCCCATATGTTCTTATCTTCCGTTTGTCATTTGTTACGCCTACTGTATTCAATGCAATTGTACTGTTTTACTATATATACTGTATGATGTTAATATGACAGTAGGCTGTCCCCTCTTCTCCCGTGTCTGTCCCTTCCTGAACCTTAGCAGGTGATGGAACCCGATGGTCCATTGGCTCGAGCCATCTAATTAAAACCCGTATGACTCAGATACCACGGATTCTGCCTCTTATTTATTGAGCTATCCTTTTCAGTTAATGCATAGAAAAATAGTACCGGTAATTATTTATTTATTTACCACATAATGGCGCCCGAACAGGGACAAGCCCCTTCCCCACGCGCCGGCGATGTAACGCAGGCCCTCTGACCCTTCTACAGCCGTGACGGACCCCTACTGTGCACCTGCAGATATTTCTGCTCAAGTCTCCCTCAGGCCCACGGAAGAGACGGAGACTGCGGTCCAGCATCCAGACGAGGCGGTGAGGAAGGCGGATCGTTCCGACCAGAGCCCAAGCCGAGAGAGCAAGGTCCGAGGTATCCGGAGGCCCACCTGTTTCCGAAGCCCGAAGCGCATGCGTAGTGTGTAGCAGTAACCAGACGTCGTAGCAGTCCAGTCCAGTCCGAGGCCTTCAGTTTTGCTTCCCGGTAGGTACCGTTGCTGGGAACGTATCTAGACGGGTTCATTAATTTGTGCCCGGTCCGACGGGTTTGGGTACACAGATCCGGTCCGACGTGTTCACTTAGGTGGATACGGTATGACGTGTCTCTTTAGGAGACCGGTATGTTCTGTACTGTTTTAGCAGTGCATCCAGTAATTCTAGTAAGTCTGTTCTCTGGTATAGCTTCTCGAGAAATTCTAGTATTATGTCTAGTATATTATATTCTAGTGTTATGTTTTCAATGTATTAAGTAGTATCTGTTCAAACTGTTTTTCATGTGTTTTTGATGTCGTGGTATGAGTGATTTGTTTGCTATTCATTACTGTGTTCATTGTGTATTGTGTTCAAGTTCAAGTACGTTCAAAGATGCCTCTGTTTTCAAAGTTACGTCAGATAGAAACTAGAAAAGCGTTACTCGAAGAATCAGTTCCTGTCCCTCCCAGGGACATTCCTGGACATTTCATGTATCATAAACATGGCTTAGATGCCATACTGTATCTAGATTTATGGGTGAACTATACCAAAGATCTCGAAGAGAAATATAGATGGCCTGTTTCAGGAACATGGGATGCCGAGTGCATCATGAGAGTAGAGGAAGCATTATGGAAAAAGAAAGCCAGACAATCCCAGAAAGATGCCATAGAATTGTGGCGTAAAGAATCGCATAAAAGAACCGAAAAAGAATTCAGAAAAGCAGAACTAAGTAGGGAATCCTCAGAAAAAGCCCGAGAAAGGGAATTGCTAGAAGAAGGTGAACGAGTTAGAGCAGAACAGTCAGCCAGACAAAGAAATGCCCTTATTAAAGGTATGTATCCTCTTCTCGCTGAGGGTTTGCCGAAGGCGACCCCGGAAGCACCCTGTAATTTACCGCCACCATTGGTCCCGACTAAGCTACGTCATAAACCGACTGCAGCTGAAATCTTCCTTTCTTCCTATTTAGATGACACTGTCCCAGAGTATGCTAATACGAATCCTACTCCGCCTGTTCAACTTCAACACCCTGTTAATAACGTAATTACTGTGCCTCCAGCCGTTGGTCCCGGGAATCCTGTTAATGTACCAGTACCCCAGGACCAACCCACATTTCGTACGCCTACTTTACCAGTCACTTTACCAGCAGCCGCACATTCAGTATTGACTGACGACTCTAGTTTAGGAGGAGCAGGGGGAGGTATTCCTATCACCCCGCCTCAAACAAAACGACTGACGCTGAGAGACGCAGCATTACAGCGCACGCCAAAAGTGGCTACGTACGAAGCCCTCAAAAAGTACCTTACTGATTGCCGATATGACCCAGTGCCAGGCGAAGATCACATGATATTATATTCCGTACGTTTACGACGAGTTGCAAACTTTTTGACTACCATGCCAGATATGAAGGAACATTTAGACAGAATATATCATTTCATCCGAACAGGGGAGAAACCAGAAAGTATTCACGAAGCTATGGCACACAGGAAAGTCGAGATTCAAGGCATGATTTTGCAATTTTTAATAAATTGTTTAATAAGAGAACAGGATCATCCTGATAAAGACAAAGACGAGATGAAGGTCCTGACAAGATGGAGTGACAATATAGCAGATGGAAAACACAAGACACAAAATTGTATAGAAACCATGTACAGAAAGATTCTTAAAGAAATTATAAGCATACACGAGAAGGAGAAAGCAAGGAGAGTAGCCGAGAAAGAGAATGACTCTTCAGACGAAGATGTAGACACCGAGAATCCCACCAGAATAGCGTATGTAGGTAGGACGAGACCTTTTGACAGACACGCACGCCTAGACTACAAGAGAGCTTTTCCTCCTCTCGTACCAGAACAGTGTTCTCTTGAACATTTATTCCAGGCTACCGATAAAGTTCTGAAACTACGAATAGGTTACAGTGAGCTTAGTAGCAGGCATGAACAGGAACTAGCCCGGTCAGCTGTTCGATGGACTAGTGATTCTACCACGTATACAGACGAAGTGGTAGCTCGAATGTTTCTGAAGCTTCCCCCAGACGAACAGCGAATGGTGGGTATGTACATGATCCAGCACCTCATTACACTGTACGAGGATCAGCATTCTGATCCAGGTCCTTTATATAATGTATTGAACGAGTTACTCCTAAATAGATGGAAAGGTCTAGGTACCGATTTGATTAGTGTCATTTTAGAACAGCGCCACAAATACGGAACGTTCCTGACTTCACATTTTGTTCCTGTTCCACCCCCATTTTACATAGATAGACAGAATCCGTTGCGAGAAGTGCATCCTGTTAAGGGAACGGGGGGTGATCTAGAACGAGTATTTGTTTACACCCCTATAACGAAAATAGAACTACTAGAAATGAAGAAGTTAGTGCCCTGTCACGATAAAGATCCAGCAGGGTTCCACCGTGAATTAAAAGACATGCTCCGTATGGGAGAATACACGTATCCTGATATCATCAAAATGTTAAAGGTCCTGCTGCCTGCGGGCATATATGAAAAACTCAAAGAAAAAGAATGGGAGGTGGGAGAGAAAAAGATTGACTGGGCAGCGTTAGAGAACGAAGATAACACACGAGTTCCAGGTACTGGTCTCGGGGAAAAAGCCAAAGAATTGCCTGAGTTGTTAATACAGGTCTTGCCAAGATTACTAACCACGAAAAAGGAAGACTGGGATGCCATCTCAGCCTGTAAACAGAAACAAGACGAAGACACTAGTGATTTTTATTCCAGATTTGAGAAATGTTTCATTATCAATAGCGGCTTGAAAACAAGTAGTGAGTCGTATCCACATCTTTTTGTTACCAAACTAGTTGAGAATTCTCTACCACAAGTTAAAAACCGAGTACTAAAAGTCGAGAGTACCTGGCAAGCTAATACCCCGTCCCAAATGTTACAGATGTTACAATACCACCAGAACCGAATCAGGGAAGAGCAAGAACATGAAAGAAGACGTATGAAAGACACGAAAATGAAAGTACTAGTTGCACAGTCTGTTCCAGCAGATAGTCAGAAGAGGGGTACGAATCAGACTACTCATTTTGCAGCTCCCGTTAAAGGGACATGCAATTACTGTAAACAGCCAGGTCATTATATAAACGAATGTGCAGTTCTGAAACACAACATAGCGACAGGTAAGACGAAAGAGAGACCGCGCCCTCCTAGACAGGAACAGGTTCCGCAGAGTTCACAACCACCGCAGAACGCACAACAGACAGTTACAGTACCGCAGCCTATAGCTGCCACACAACACGTTACACAACAGATGTACCAGTACGCACAGTCAGATTATCCAGAATATCAGCAGTATTCATGAAACAGCCTAGAGAGGGAGGTTGGCTTGCCTCTCATCGAGGTTCCTGTAGATCAAGAGGGTCCCTATGTACACAGTCAAGTATTAGGGAAAGACAGAAAGTTTCTGATTGATACAGGGGCAAGTAGGACTACCATCAGTCATGACGAGGTTCCAGGGGCTCCACTCTCAGGCTCAAGAAATGTTTCCCTGGGATTTTCAGGAAAGCCTATTGTTAATGAAATATCGAAACCAGTTTCCCTAGAAGTTGGTCCATTGTCCCGAACTACAGACTTGTTACTTACGAAATCATGTCCTGAAAATGTACTTGGTATTAAAACATTGAAAGAATTAGGTGCTGTGATATGCTGTTCTCCGGAAGGAGTGAGATTGTTTTTACGTGATTTTAAAGGACATTATGTGTTAAGAGATTTTGATCCCAGATTACTGAATGTACCACAGCATTTATGGGCGCGAGGTCCAACTGATGTAGGTTGTATGCACATTACACCATATCGTGTCACTTTGAAACAAGGAGTTGTATTACCCAGAATTCGACAATACAAGTTACCCCATGAGGCTGTAGCAGCCCTATTGAAAATCATTGACGAGCTCATTGCTCAAGGAGTAGTTGTAGAAACTGACTCCAATGTATGTAATTCTCCTATCATCCCGATTCTTAAACGTACTGACCCAAATGCACCTCCAGTTTATCGATTAGTGATTGACCTTCGAGAACTTAATAAATGTATCATACCCCAGTACCCAGTAGTTCCAGATATCTCTTCCCTATTGACTGCCATTGATTCCGAAGCTACGTTCTTTACTGTTATTGATCTCAAGAACGCATTCTTTAGTGTCCCCATTCATCCAGACAGCCAGTTCCTTTTCGGATTCTGTTTAAATGGAAGAAGCTATAAATTCACACGAGCACCTCAAGGTTTCACAGAAAGTCCTAGTATTTACAGTCAAGCACTTAAACGACAACTAGACAGTATTCACATGCCAACTGACACTGCCCTGCTCCAGTATGTCGATGATCTGTTAATCACAGCCCGTACAGAACGTGACTGTGACCGTGCGTCACTGACCGTCTTGTATTTTCTGGCAGAGATGGGGCACAAGGTGTCCCCAAAGAAACTGCAATTCTGTGTCCAGCAAGTGGTATACCTTGGACCCTTGCTGTCCAAGAGGGGTAGACAGTTGACACCTGACCGTATCCAGTTAATTGCACATCTTCCACAGCCCAGGACACAGAAGGAGGTACGAGCTTTTATCGGCCTCACTTCTTACTGCAGACAATGGATTCCTCAGTACGCATATCTAGCCAAGCCTCTGATACAGTTGACAACAAAGGAGGCAGCGACATCGACTGTCCTCCCTTGGACCCAGGAACATACACTTGTTTTTAATGAGTTAAAGAAAGCTTTATGTAATGCACCTGTGTTAGCGACACCAAACTACAGCAAGCCTTTTACACTCTTTGTTACTGAACGTGATGGTACAGCATTATCTGTTCTCACATAAGATCAAGCAGGACAACACAAGCCCTGTGCTTATTTTTCTAGCACATTAGATCCAGTAGCCCAGGCTCTGCCTGCGTGCCTCAAATCAGTTGCCGCCACAGCTCTAGCTATCAGACAAAGTGATTCCATAGTGTTAGGACACTCCCTGACAGTACAAGTTCCACACTCCGTGGAAGTTCTTTTAAACCGAACACAGACTCAGCACTTGACAATTGCACGTTTAACAGGATATGAACTGACACTGTTTCAGCCACACATAGAAATCAGACGCTGCAACATATTAAATCCTGCTACGCTGTTACCCTCGATTACAACAAACCCTGCCACACATGACTGTGTGGAAGTTATTAACATTATGACAAAGCCAAGACAAGACTTGACGGACATTGCATTACCTGACCCAGACCTGACACTTTACGTGGATGGTTCATGTATGAGAACAAGTACAGGAGAGTTAGTAGCCGCATATGCAGTGACTACTGAAACTGAAGTTATAGAAACACATCGTATTGATACCCTGTCTGCTCAAGCAGCAGAGCTCATCGCTCTGACCCAAGCTTGCATATGAGCTAAGAACCTGAAAGTAAACATATATACAGATTCACGTTATGCATTCGGAGTCGTACACGACTTTGGAGTCCTCTGGCAAGAAAGAGGTTTCATGACCTCTCATGGAGCCAAGATTCAGCATGGCCCCCTCATTAAAGCTCTGTTAGAGGCAATACATTTACCGACAGCCATTGCCATTATGAAGTGCAAAGCACATACGAAAGCCACTGACACCATTTCCCAGGGTAACGATCTAGCAGATCGAACAGCCAAGCTTACCGCTCAGACTCCAGACATTCCAGTTAACACGACAAAGACAGATGTTCCAGACCAGACGACTTGTATGACAGTTAAGGACCCTACACAAGATGTACTAGACATACAGTCACATGCTACCCCAGACGAAATCAAGAAATAGTCTGAACAAGGAGGGGTCCAGACAGATCAGGGATGGTTGATGAAAGGAAAAGCCACATGGTTTCTCCCCGACTCTATGGTTCAAGTCATTATTAATACAGCACATAGTCCAGCACATTTAGGAGAAAAAGCGTTAGATAGTATCCAGAACCTCTGGTTTAACAAGCATTTACGAGCAGCAGCTAAGCAGAAAGTGCGTACCTGCATGATCTGTTGTCAGTTCAATCCAGGTAAAGGTGTTCCGGTGGAACAAGGTGGATTCCATCCTCCTGACCACCCTTTTGAAGTCCTCCAGATGGATTATATTCAGATGGATCGATGCCGAGGTTTCAAGTATGTTCTCGTAGTTGTATGCGCTTTGTCCAGATGGACAGAAGCATATCCAGTCCCAGATTACACTGCCGCGACCACTGCCAGACAGTTGGTTCGTGAGTTCTTCCCACGCTATGGTTTGCCGAGGGTCGTGTATTCAGACAACGGACAGCCATTCTCATCCGAACTCATGAAACAAGTATCACTTTTGTTAGGGTACCAGTGGAAGTTCCACTGTGTGCGACACCCCGAGGCAGCTGGCCTCGTCGAGAGACACAATCAAACTCTGAAAATACGTATAGCGAAGGTTTGTGCAGAGAAAGGTGTAGATTGGATGGTAGCCCTGCCGGTTGCCCTTTTCTACATGAGAATGGTCGCTCACTCCCGTTCTGGTCTGTCGCCTTATGAAGTAGTGTTTGGTCGTCCCCCAAACATGTGGGGTACACCTATGCCACGTAAAATCACCGATGTTGACAGTAATATGCTGACAGATTACCTAGCTTCCTTTATGTCTGCACTATTCTCTTGTCGTTCACAGGTCGCGGCTGCCTTTCCAGACAACACCCAGGTGAAACCGCACGAGGTCGTTCCAGGCGACCTAGTCCTCATTAGGAATTTCGATCGTTCAAGCCCGCTGGAGCCCCGTTGGAAGGAGCCGAAACTTGTTCTGATGACCACAAGGACTGCCTTGAAGCTGGAAGGCCGGAAGGGTTGGCTTCACTCCAGCCACATCAAGCGTTTCCATGGACTGTGTCCAAAGACTTTTCTCAAGGACTGCCCCGATACTGACTCTAAACTTCCCCTGTTAGAGAAAACTCCGCAGCAGGAGTATAAACTCAAGTTAAGGTCTAGCAAGTCAGACAGCGTTTAATTGTTTAAGTCCCTCTCGGGTGAAGCGGTTAGACAGGTTCCTGACATGTATGAGATAGACCCACATAGTGAGAGAGATAGACGAAACTCCAAGAAAATACGTTACTGTAAGAGTCTGCGAAGCAGATGTGTTGTTACGTTATTGTTTATGTTATTTCTGAGTCTTACGATCACATGCATAAGTATTACGCTACATGTATTTTTTCCTCCTCTTGATTTACATGTACATCTTTCTTCTAATGATACAGTAGAGCACACTTTCAGTGAACTACCCCCTCACGAGTTATCCTACCGACTTGCAATGCGCAACAATACTTTTATTCGTATGTTACACTATTCACACCAGACCAGCAATGCCACTAATTGTTGGGTGTGTGGTCGACTCCCCCCTTTCCAGACACCGAAGGGAGTTCTGCCACTCTTTCCCTATCCATTTTCACACAATGGTTCGTGTGGAGCATGGTTTACGTTAACATCATCCTTAGACGATAAGTCCCTTCTGAATAGAACATGTTTCCCAGACAAGGAAGGTCTTTCCCATAGGACAGGGTTAGATCTAGAAAATGAAGTATATGATCTAGGTAATTTTTCCTCCAACCTCATGGTTTTGAATGTTCAGTCCGAGACCACTCCAGACTTACCTTCTGTAACAGTTCTACCAGTGAAAGGCGAATTATGTGTTAGAAAGAATGGTTCAGTACATCTAGGACACAGTGATTGTACTACTGTGGTCGAGTATAGTGACAGTGGGAAATCTACTCTCAAAGCCTCACGTCATTCCTATTTTATATGTGGTCAGACCGCATATGTACGTTTGCCCCTAGATTGGGATGGAACATGTTACATTGCCTTCCTACTGCCACCAGTTTTCCTAGCCCCATCCGATTATCACCGAAATACACATCTAGTACACGTCAGACATAGAAGGGAGATCGAGTCCCCAATCGTCGATCAGACTGAAACCGCATTCGAACAGTATACGGATTTCAATAAAGGTTTCTTTTTCTTCATAGGACCTATCCAGAATAGTAAATTAATACGCAGGTTAACCAGAACCCTTGAAGCAGTAGTGAATGAGACTACTTCCGCTCTAGGTAACTTAACAGAAGAGCAATCTGCTATGAGATTTGTCGTTCTTCAGAACCGCCTTGTTCTTGACGTCATACTGGCCGATAGGGGCGGAGCTTGTAGAGTCATCGGATCTAGTTGTTGCGTTTTCATTCCTAATAACGCACCATCTGTATATTCAGCAATAACAAGACTTCATAAAATAGCCCATCAGTTACACCAGAATCCAGGCACCTGGACATGGTCCGCTTGGCTCTGGAGTATAATATCTGCCTGGGGATGGAAAGTACTGTCATTCCTAGGAGTAGTAGTAATGATCATATTCAGTTGTTGCCTTTGTTTACAATGTGGCCCTGCGATTTGCGGCTTGTGCGCTACATCTTGTATTCCCCGTCCAAAGTCCTATTCCCAAAAGATAAAAGACGAGCAAATGATGCTGTATGAACAGATAGATGGTATCATGAATATTGATGTTTCCTGGAGGAAACGTAGGGAACAAGGAGGGAATGAGGAAAATTGAATTTTGCCCTGTCATGTGTCCCTACGTGTTCCCCATCATATGTTATATGTGCATGATTAATATGCATATTTACCCTTGACCGAATAAAGACGCATTTATAGTTGTGTCCAACGTTAGTATGCCAGTTATCCAGCCCTTCTTAAAGCAACGTGAATTAGGCTTTTAGGCCTATGTTGCCAACGTCTTTACATTGTGCACGATAAATCATCGAGTTGCACCCGTTTCTAGGCCTCACAGGGCCCGGACACCAGATTCAAGCCTCAAGTCTCCTGAACCACTCTGAGGAGAGATGCAGCTCCGCCCGCATCCCTGACCCTTCACTTACTCCCTGCCAAGCAGCGCGGTGCCCGGCCTGGCCTGCCTGCCTGTCTGCCAAGAATATGTTATGCCTACAGTTATCAGTTTAGCTCCCCGGTTTCACATTCCTAGCTAACGAACCGCATAAACATCTTCATCTATAGTCTAGTCTTCCTGTCTCCAGGCAAGTGAATTACTGAATTAGTATCCGTAGAAGATCCATAGCACACGCAATACATGAGGAGATATATGCATGCACTAGCCTTAGTGACAAGTAGCCTTTGCCCTGATGACTTTTAGATTCAAGCAACATGTACTCCAAACACAAGATATCAGATATGCTATAGGTACAGGTCGTTCTGACATCTGAGACTTCAGTCTCCTCTTCTAGTGCTAGAAGTCAGAGCCCCCAGCTCTCCCCAGTTACACGTCATGTTTCGTTTGCGCGCACCAGTAGGTTAAAGGTTCCAGCTGTCCAGGTAGCCCCCTCCATGTATCCACCCACTTATGACACTTCTGTGACGTTTACATCACGCACCTCCGTGCACGCCCTGTGCCCGCCTTCTTTTTACGCCCATATGTTCTTATCTTCCGTTTGTCATTTGTTACGCCAGCTGTATTCAATGCAATTGTACTGTTTTACTATATATACTGTATGATGTTAATATGACAGTAGGCTGTCCCCTCTTCTCCCGTGTCTGTCCCTTCCTGAACCTTAGCAGGTGATGGAACCCGATGGTCCATTGGCTCGAGCCATCTAATTAAAGCCCGTATGACTCAGATACCACGGATTCTGCCTCTTATTTATTGAGCTATCCTTTTCAGTTAATGCATAGAAAAATAGTACCGGTAATTATTTATTTATTTACCACATCGAGGAATGTAATTCACACGCTGATGCACTTACCACACCATGGTTAAGGTATGTCAAGCAGATGATGATGACTGTTGTTTGCACAAATCTGTTCACAAACATAAGACAGCTGCGATTAGGGGAGCTCAAGGTCTTAAATAACTTGTTTTTTTCTGGGAGGCAAAGTGCTAGAGATGGTAAGGAGTTACTCAAACCCAACGTGAGAAAATATGCTCTATTGAAAGCATGCCCTGGGGGGACCCTAGTTGTACATCTGTAATCTGTTCTAAGATCAGATACTCACCCCTTGTTTGCTTGCTGCCTGGCAACATTTCTGGGATGGGCTTGGAGGATAAGATCTGTGAGGAAATTGCTCCTCCAGTAAAGGTCATCCATCCTGACTCTTCTGGTTTTAGCCACTTGATGTTGTGTTTTTTTTTACTCTTCCTAATGATGGTATATTGCTGTTTATTGTATAAATGTATTTTAGATGGTTGAATTGCACAATTGTTGTACATTTTAAACTGTCTTGTACTGTACTGCCTTTCTGTATTAGATGGTCGAACTGCACAACTGTTCTATATTTTAAAATTGTTTTTGTACTGTAATGCTTTTAAGAAATGATAAATATTTCGAAATAAAGCTATACAACAACATCTGTAACCAACGCCTACCAACGCTTTTCTTTAACAAGGTTCAGGTTAAATCAAATCTACTGGTCCCTAGCTGTCCCCAGTGGCTTTCACAAAACACTTTGACTTAAAACCCTGCCCATGGGACATCCTTTATTACCAAGACATTTTGAAATGTATGTTCTTTTGTGATTTCTATCTGGTGTTAAGGTCCAGATACATCCTGCCACCGGTGGGAAATAGGCACTTTGCAGAGGTAAGGCCAGCCCTGATGTATTTACAATTGTTGTCTTCCTCTCAATTTTCTATGGGGTAGCATGCTTTCTTGCTCGGGCAATCAGACCTTGGAAAAAACTGTTTCCATTTGAATAGTGGTACTTTACATGGTGCTATGTGGGGATTGCAAAGGGGCCTACCCTCTGTTTACACTGTATTTACTTGTTACTGCAAAATTGCGCTTTCGCTTTTTTATATGACTGGCTGTTGTAGCAACGCTTATTCCGGTGTACATCACTGATGACATCTCAAATTATATCACTGATGACATCATCCAGGGATTGTGAGTGTTTTGAAAAGTTATTAAATGTTAAAATGTATACTAAGTGTTAGATTTGGGGGTCTCCAGTTGGCAATGGTTTGCACCTTTGTCCAAAAAGGGGCCCTCCCGTCTAGTCAGGGTATGGGGCTACACTCCTAAAATAACCCCTGCTCACCCCCCTCGTAGCTTGGCATGAGTAGGCAGGCTTATCTCAGAGGCAGTGTGTAAAGCATTAATGAACACATACATTAATGCAGTCAAAACACTACAGGTGAACACCACACAGGTTTAGAACAATAGGTATTCTTTACTAGACTTAAAACAAGACCAAAGACAAAAATCCACAATACTGTAATCAAAAATAGACTAAAAAAATGGTAGGAAATAGCTCAGTTCACTTTAGATTGCAAATGCGATACTTGACTTTCAAAGAACCTTGATGCGTCGGTTCCTTACACTCAGGGGAGTGGATGCATTGGTTCCTTACTGCTGTGCAGGGGAGTTGATGCTCGCTTCCTTACTGTGTGGGGAGGTGATGCGTCGGTTTCATACTGTGATCTGATGCAACGACGCTCCGGTGCGATGCAACAAAATGGCGTCTTGGTTACTGTGCAACAACGTAGATGCAATGCGTGCATGCCCGACGACGGCCGGCGACTCGATGATCTTCTGAGCCGTGACACGCCCTGCGACACGCTTCTCCGGCAATGCGACGGTGGCCTCTGCAGCCACGGAATGCTTCTCTAGTGATGTGATGCACTTCAGTGATGCGATGGCTTCAGCGGCAGAGGTGGCACGCTTCCTCGGCAATGCGACAGCAAATGCTGCGGCGGCGACACGCTTCTCGTCATTGAGTCGCGCTTCCAGCTCCCAGCAAAATACAATCTCTCAGAAGTGTTTGAAAAGTTTCAGCACTCCGTCCATCATCTCCTTGTGTTTGCTTTGTAACCCCTAACTTGGCAGGGTATGCCCAGACGTGGATCCCTTGCTCACTATGCCACTGGATTCAAGCTAGCCTGGCTGAAGAGGGCTGTCAGCCCATAACCGGTCCCAGGATGCTTGTTTCCGTTCCAGGGAATACATGGCTTGGCAGTTCGGGCTAGACTGTTTCCATGAGGCACAGGGTCAAGACTGATTTGCATATAGCTGTTTCTGAACTGGGGTGGCAAAGTGAGCTAAAGAATGATGATGGATTCAACCCAGATCTGTGACTGGGGTGAGTGTTTGAAAAGCTTCGGCACTCCTTACATCATATCCTTGTTTTTGCGTTCTCAGAAGGCCCAGCACAACAGCAGACACTTCAATTCCCAGCAAGGGAATTTATGGGGGAGCTGGTGGTGAAGTCTAATATCCCTGAGACTTCAGGCAGGAGGCAAGCTCAAAGTTCAAGCCCTTGGAAATCTTCTTACAAGACGATGAGAAGCACACTTAGTCCTTTTCTACTTTTTGGCAATGAAGCAACCCCTGCAGGCCAACCCCCAAACACTCAGCACAGGGGTGGTCTCCTCCTTCAGCTTGTTGGTTCTTCTCATCAGCAACAGTTTTTCTTGAGAGCCAGAAGTTATCTAAAGTTCTGGGGTCTGGGTCCCCCTTTTTATATCCACAAATCCTTTGTCTCTGAAAGCAGAGAGTGTCTGTACCTGGTCCAAACCAGTTCTGGGTTCATTCTGCTTGTGCACAACTTCTTCCTTTGTCAGTGTTGGCCAGGGTCATCAGATGCACCAAATGAGGTGGAACCAGCATTGTGGAAGGCAGGCACATCCCTTTTCAGGCCCAGGTGCTACTCCTCCCTCCACTCCCATTGCAGATAGGTCTATTATGCCTTGTGCTGACTCACCCTATCTTCTGGAGCCACCCCAATCCCTGTCGCTCACAAAACAGTCCAGGAATACAATACCAAGCAGACAAAGGATTGGATGGTTAGGCAAGAAAATACCTACTTTCTAAAAGTGGTATTTTCAAACACAGAATGTTAAAACCAACTTCACTAAAATATGTATTTTATCATTCATGCATACTAAACTCAAATTTCGACCTAGTTCCCTGAGTCAGTTAGGATTATAAGATGTTATATTCAAACTGCCCATTTTGGCATATGGGAACAGGTAGCCTTGCAATAGTGAAAAACGAAATTGGCTGTAAGTCACTATCAGGTCATGCCACACACATCATGGCATGTCCTACTTTTACAGTCAATGCACCCTGCCCTTGGGCCTACCTTAGGAATGACTAACATGTAGAAAAGGGAATGTTTGGTGACTGGCATGTATGTGCACTTACCAAGTCAACATGGCAGCCCCAGGCTGCACACAGGCTCTGCGATGGCAGGCCTGAGCCATAGTTTACAAGCTGCTTCGCTGGGTGGCACACCCAGTGCTGCAAGCCCACCAACAGCATTTGATTTACCAGCCCTGGGCACACGCGGTAAACTGTACTAGGGTCTGACAGGTAAACTGAATAAGCCAATCATGGAGTCACTAATCCATTACATCATTTTAACATAGGGAGCACTTGCACGGTGGCACTGAATAGCAGTGTCACAGTGCCCAAAGCACAGTGCAAAACATATAGCAAAAACACAGGAGGCAACAGCAAAAAATGGAAGGGAGTCCCACACCAATGGTGCCAGGTCTAACACTAAGGTACTGCAACAGTTAAATTAGTTCATCATGTGCACTACTAATGATTGATACTATTTCAAACATATATTTTGTGAGTGGCTATGTAACTTGTTCATCTGTGAGTGAGGGGATGTGTGGCTGTAGGAGTGTACATGAGTGGGTGCATGAGTGGCTGAATGGGCGAATAAGTGGGTGTATAAGTAGCTGTATTGGTGAATAAATAGGTATGTGAGTAGCTGTATGGTTCAGTGAGTGACTGTGGGAGTAGCTGTATTGGTAAGTACATGGGGTTGTGAGTGGCTGTGTGGGTTTGTGAGTGTGTGTTTGAGTGGCTGTATGTGTGTATGAGTGGCTGCATGGGAGGATGGGTGGGTGTGTGAGTGGTTGTTGGGTAACAGAGTCACTGTGTGAGTGACACTATGCACAGGTAATTGGGTGTGCACGTGGCTGTTTGGGTGAATGAGTAGCTTTTCAATGGTGTTTGGTTAACCGAGTGGTTAAGCATTTTATTGTACGACTATGATGTATAAGTAATTTAGACAATGCAAAAGAAATACAACATCAATTTATAAATATGGAGGTCATTTTTTATATAAATATAGACTTCAAAATGAACTTTGTATCATATATACAACTGGAGTTGTGGATTATAAAAGCGTTCAAAAATAGATGCAGTAAATCTTCAAACTAATCCCATCAAAGTGAATGGGGGAAAAGACAGGTGACACTCGATCACTTACAGGGTGAGTTTAAATGAACCCTCTTGAGGATAGAGTCATGCGTGTCCCGCCTAGACCAAGTTCCAGCAGTCATTACTTTGCTACCTTGCCCAGGGAGTCTGGGTACAGTGGTGACGTGGCTGTACTTGGTACTGAACGGGATCCACGGAAGCTGTCAACTTGCAGCTCTTGACAAAACTACACTATCACAGAGAGTGGAAGCCTTTGGGGTCCTAGGACCTGGGATCAACAGCTGGATTTCTTCTACCTTGCTCAGCTGATCTGGGTGCGGAGGTAGCTGGCAGTTGTCAATCACTGGGGCAGGCCGCAGCAAAGATGCTTAACCACACACTCGATGACTTCCACTTCAGGATGCAGGAACACAGCAGCAGTTTCACTGTGCTGTGCTCTCTGGCTGGGGAGATGTCATTCAAGGGGTTGATCACCTGACTGGCGATCACCAAGCCTTGGCTGCAGCAAATGTAATGCATGGTGGCTTCAGCAACTGGAGGTCAACTGGATTGGAGTAGCAACTTGAAACTTGGGGAAAGCTTAGTTACCACCACGGGCTTGCAGGACACCACTTCTCTTCAGGCTCTCTTTACAGGCCCAGCAGGTCGCAATTCCTGTCATGCAGCAAGTTGGTTTTCCTACAGCTTGCAGGGCACAGGTCCCACCAATCCAAGGGAGTCTGCTTTGGTTTTTGTCGTCCCCTAGTGTCCCTCTTGCTTGGAGAAATGAGCTTTTGCCAGGGACACACAACAAACACTTGGTTCCAGTATATGGTCACTTAAGTTTCCTATCTTCTTGGGGGCATGGCCAGGCTACCGACCATGATGGCCGTGTAGCCCTGGAGCTCCACTGACCCGCCTGACATCCTAGCTCTTAAGCCTGAAAATAACAAACCATCCTGCCCACCAGAAGTTGCTCTTCAGGGTGAGTTTAAATTAACCCTCTTGAGGATAGAGTCATGCGTGTCCCGCCTAGACCAAGTTCCAGCAGTCATTACTTTGCTACCTTGCCCAGGGAGTCTGGGTACAGTGGTGACGTGGCTGTACTTGGTACTGAACGGGATCCACGGAAGCTGTCAACTTGCAGCTCTTGACAAAACTACACTATCACAGAGAGTGGAAGCCTTTGGGGTCCTAGGACCTGGGATCAACAGCTGGATTTCTTCTACCTTGCTCAGCTGATCTGGGTGCGGCGGTAGCTGGCAGTTTTCAATCACTGGGGCAGGCCGCAGCAAAGATGCTTAACCACACACTCGATGACTTCCACTTCAGGATGCAGGAACACAGCAGAAGTTTCACTGTGCTGTGCTCTCTGGCTGCGGAGATGTCATTCAAGGGGTTGATCACCTGACTGGCGATCACCAAGCCTTGGCTGCAGCAAATGTAATGCATGGTTGCTTCAGCAACTGGAGGTCAACTGGATTGGAGTAGCAACTTGAAACTTGGGGAAAGCTTAGTTACCACCACGGCCTTGCAGGACACCACTTCTCTTCAGGCTCTCTTTACAGGCCCAGCAGGTCGCAATTCCTGTCATGCAGCAAGTTGTTTTTCCTACAGCTTGCAGGGCACAGGTCCCACCAATCCAAGGGAGTCTGCTTTGGTTTTTGTCGTCCCCTAGTGTCCCTCTTGCTGGGAGCAATGAGCTTTTGCCAGGGACACACAACAAACACTTGGTTCCAGTATATGGTCACTTAAGTTTTCTATCTTCTTGGGGGCATGGCCAGGCTACCGACCATGATGGCCGTGTAGCCCTGGAGCTCCACTGACCCGCCTGACATCCTAGCTCTTAAGCCTGAAAATACCAAACCATCCTGCCCACCAGAGGTTGCTCTATGATCGTGGGGAATTCGCCGACCTGCAGCGCTGCTCCGAGTGTTTCGGGGTGCCTGGAATCCAGAGAAACATCGTGGTTGAGAACGCGACTGTTGTGACGACGCTGGGAGCAGCCGGACCGCACCACGCACGTGTGGCATTGCCGATAGCTGAGGAGACCTGGTGTTTCGATTCCTTGAGGCGCAGATCTGAAATTACCATCCCATGGGATCTTAGGGGCATATTATCAAGAACGGTGTTAAAAAATTATCGCTGGTTTAACGGCAGACAACTGCCGCTAAAGCGGCGATCATGGGCTTGATAATATGCCCTTGAGAATTCAAATAGAAGTCCATGTTCTGGTGTGAAGGAGGCTCAAAAAATGACTGGCAGAATTGAGGAGCCCCGGGCATGTCCCCTGTAATGGCAGCTGGCGTGGACCACACCTGATCTCATGTGGCCCTGGCGGGGTAAGAGCGAGCGGCCTGCTGGCCTTCCACACCCCTTTTAATTATAGCCACAACCTGCTCGCTCTACCCCTGGAGGCCCAGCGGCAACAGGGGCCACAGGTGAGCCTGGGGGCTGACCTCCTGGTCGGGCGATATTGCGGCCCAGGTGCCGGGGCAGGTGGGCTTTTTCATACAGTATATTACGCACTACTATCAGCAAGCTTGGGACTATCAATTAAACTGCTTAGCAGACATTCTGGCCACATTGGAAGGGATGGTAAAAAAAGACTGTGAGCAGAAGTTACAGCAGTTTTCCAAGCTTGGTGCCACTACAGCAATGGCTGATTCCAATATGGCAGAGGGAGGTGGCGAGGTCACGTGCAGCGGAGGCTCCCCACAGCTCAGACGCCATTATGGCAGAATTTAAAGCTGGCTTACGCTCCCTAGATGGTTGGTTCGACTCTCTGAAGAAGAGATTGGACACTATGGGAACTCGACTGGATATCCATGAACGGCATATAGACACAGCTGAGGGAAGGGTCTCTGATCTGGAGAAAAAGCTTGACCGCATGGATTTTTTTTAAAGTCCATTGCAGTGAAAAATGAATACTTGGAAGTGAGAAGTCGACGTACTAACCTGCACATTCATGGGATATCAGAGTCCACAAATACTTGCAGAATGGACCATTTTGTAGAAACATTGCTCACGGATCTGTTTGTTAAGGAAGCACTCACTCCCATGTTCCTTATTGAGAGAGCTCACCACTCCCTGGGTCCCCTTCCTAACACGGGTGCTCCTCCCAGACCGATCATTGCTAGAATGTTAAACTATTGAGACCACGTGCTACGGCTATCGCGTCAGATGGGAACATTGTCCTGGCAGGGTTCAATGGTATTGATATTCCCTGACTTTATTGCAATGGTACAAGAAGCTTGGAGGAAGTTTGCAGGAGTGAATGCCACGTTGAGAAAGTTGAGACTCAGGTACGGCATGCTTTATCCTGCCCGATTGAGAGTGGATGTGGATGGGAAGACTCGAGTGTTTGATACACCTACAGCTGTCCAAGAATTTTGTTGAGACTTTAAAAGAGTTGGGAGCTCCCAAGCGGGGCGTCTGGCTGGCTTCTCTCCGCCGCAGCGTGGTTCGGCGGCCAGCTTAGAGTTGTTTATATCAGACTGAGTTGCTTAACGCTATGTCGAACTGGTGGGCTACTATTTTTTTATTATTGGAGCTTGTAAAGCACGCAGCTACCTTCGACAGAAGTGTCCCGGTGCTAGCAGCGCGTCCAACCTGTGAAGAGTGAACCGGACTAGACAGTGAGCTCTAGGGCAGGCCGAAGAGCCATGTTTTTAAAGCTTTCCTAAACATGGTTTCCGAATTAGCTTTCCTCAGATGCTCAAGCTTGGAGTTCCATAATGTAGCGTTTTTCACCAAGAAAGCACGGCCACCGACCCTGGCCTTTGTAAAACGGGGAATCGCCAGTAGATTCTGGTCGTTTGATCTGAGTACTTTGGCCAGGCTTTATTTCTGAAGCCTCTGCTTCAGGTATTGGGGACCAGTACCTCTGACTGCTCTATGTGCCAAGGTCAGTGCCTTATACTCTATTCTTCTTTTTACCAGAAGCCAATGTAAACTGCGCAAATGGGGGGTAATGTGATGTTGCAGTGGCATATTCCTAATTAGCCTGGCTGCCGTAATTTGAATAACCTGTAACCTCCAAATACTCCAAGGTAGCGGCTATTAGCATAGTCAAGTTGAGAGGTGACTAATGCATGCACCACTGTCTTCCTATAGGCAGGCAGTGAAGGAATCTCCTCAGAGCCTTCAGTTTCCAGAAACACAGTGAGGTGACATAAGCAATTTGCGCCTTGCCAGTAGAGAATCAAACTTAAATCCTAGGTTCCTAGCAGAGGCAACTGGCAGCGGAGGCGGATTTAGGTCAGACGTCCACCAGAGTACCGACTGAGGGGGAGTAGGTTGATTAAAAAACAGGACCTCCCTTTTGTCAGTGTTTAATTTTAAGCAGCTATCCTTTATCCACAACAAGATATTTAAAAGACACTGCTTAAAATTGGCGAAAGCTGTCTCGTTGTGTTCCCTAAAAGAGAACACCAGTTGTGTGTCGTCGGCATACGAGACAAATTTCACCCCACATTGCTGAACAATTGCAACAAGGGGAGTAAGATAAACATTAAAAAGCATAGGGCTCAAAGCCGAGCCCTGAGGGACACCACACATGAGGAGGCTGGAACTTGAGACATGGGGGCGGGGAACCACTTGTTGAGAGTGACCCTCAAGAAATGAACGAAACCATGCCAAAACAGTTCCCATCACTCCTAGATGGTTAACCTTATACAAGAGAATCTTGTGTGACATGTTTCAAAGGCTGCGGACAAGTCCAACAGCACCAGCATTGCGCAGCTGCCCTGATCTAAGGTTTCACGAATTGACTCAGCGACTTCAAGCAGAGCTGTCTCCGTGCTGTAGTCCGATCTAAATCCAGACTAGGAGTCATGCAGATGGTTGTTCGATTCCAGGAAGTCCGAGAGTTGTCTCTGGACTTCCTTTTCAAGAAATTTGCCTGGGACTGGGAGAAGAGATATTGGCCTAAATGTTTTAGCTCTGCTGGGTCAGCATCCTGTTTCTTGAGTATTGGCTGGACATATGTTTTTTTCAGCTAGTTGGGTAGACCCCAGTCTCTAACGAAGAGTTCCAGATAGAGTTCAATATAGGATTGAACCAGGGGGCTAATACTTAAAAAATCTGTCCGGGCAGGGGTCCAACGGAGAGGCTGATTTTGTTTTATTTAATTCCACCAGGGACGCTTCCGGGCAAAAAGGGCGGAAAGCCGACCACATGCCCAGATAGTGTGGGGTATGTGTTACCAAATCAGATAGTCCCATGGATGGAAAAGAGGAATAGATAGCTAGAATTTTGTTCTGGAAGAAAGTGGCTAGATCTTCACAGAGAGCCATTAAGGGGGGATAGTACTCTTCAGGGCTTGAGGTTTAATAAAACTTTGGACTATCTTAAAAACTTATTTTGCAGAATTGTCAGAGGACTTGATCTGCTTTGCAACCTAGTCGCTGATGAGTTTACATTTTAGGGTGTGAAATTTCCTCAGTGCTGCTTTGTATGCACACGTGGGCAATGGTTCATAATTTGTTTGCCAGGCCCACTCCAGCCTCTTACGTAGGTTTTTCTCTGTGCGGAGCTCCATAGTAAACAAAGGGGCTGAAGGTATATTCCTGGCCAATTTCATGGTCTTAATTGGGGCTATTTTGTCAAGGGCTGAATCGACCCAACGGACTGAAGCATCATGGCTCGGATCAACTTAAGCTTAGGGGGGGTGTTTTGTAGCACGCAACCCATAGATTCAGGTGAAATCTTCCTCCAATTTCTCCTGTCCTCGGATGTTGATCTGGCCTGATTATTACAGGCAGCCCAAGTTAGTTTAAAAGGGACCAGCCAGTGATCCAACCAAGTCACAGGTGAGGGATCTTCTACCTGTAGTGTATGATCATTAGTGAAGAGTAGATCAAGAGTGTGGCCAGCCACATGCTTGGTTAATAATACCTTTTGACACAGGTTTAACCCTTTAAGGGTGTCAGCCAGTTGAACCGTTAAGGGGCAGTTCTCATTGTCCATATGGACAAACAATTTTGTGTTTGTTATATGCTAAGAGCACACAGTTTTATGGTTCATCCATTGTTACATATTCTATAAGTTGGGTGGATCGGCGAGGCGTGTATCACCTTTGATTAGTTCACTATTAGATTGCATATGTGTGACCGCTTTTTGTCACTGAGTTGGGAGAATAATGATGCATGTTTCCCATTTGGTAAGGGGCTATGTCCCTGTGTTGGGGTTAGCAGGGATGGGAGGGGGGAGGGGGAAGGGGTTTGTATGTTACTATTTCAAATTATTGCCATGTCTAGTATGTTATTTGTTCTTATGGTACGTAGATTTTCGGAATGCAGACTTGCACACATGGGTAGACACTTTCCCTGAGGGCGCGTGACGGCTTATCCATGTATACTGACCTGTCAATCCTTATTTGGAACGTGCGAGGATTAAACAACACTAGAAAAGGTAGACAAGTACTAACTTAGGGGTAGCATTCCTCCAGGAAACGCACTTGCCCAAAGCTGTGGTCCCTTCGTTTGCATCAGCTTGGGGCCCCCACAGATACTTTGCTAATTATAGCTCTTACGCTAGGGGCACAGCTGTGCTCACACACAAACAACTTCCATTTCAGCACTCTGCGACACGTGCTGACAGCAAGGGGCGTACTTGATTGTGACAGGACACCTTATGGGGCACACAATTCAGTTTGTTTGCCTATAAGCCCCTAATGTGGACGACACAGACTTTTTTAGAGTGCTCCACTCACAACTCCTTCAAGTGGACGCAGATCACATATGCATGGGTGGGGCCTTCAATCTCTTTTTAGAACCCCTTCGGAATGGCACATCTACATCATACCAAACCCGAGCTCATACTGCCCTGTTGGCGCTGAGCGAGGACTTGGGCTTATTAGCTGTGTGGAGTCACTGCCACCTGGGCGAGTGGGCTTACACATGCTACTCCACATCGCACTATACCTGGACACCACTAGACTATTGGCTAGTGACCCCTTCATTAGCCGCCTGGTTTAAAGTAACCCTAGATCTGCCCAGAACCCTTTTGGATCATTTGCCTGTGATCTTGACGCTTAAAATCCCCAGACATGAGAGAAGTGAAAGGCAGTGGAGGTTCCCTGATCAGGCTTTACTTGATAGCGTATTGAAAGATGAGCTTCGAGAAGCAATAATCGAATATTTTGTGATCAATACTGGATCGGTCTCGTCATGGGCTACTGTTTGGGAGGCCTTCAAAGCTTACGCAAGAGGGATGTGCCTTTCTAAACATGCTGAGGTGTTGCGGGATCTCAGAACAACACTCAAATAGATTGAGATGCAGCTGAGTGTGTTAGACCAAGATTCAATCCTGCACCCAGATCGGGAGACACAAAATAGATGGTTAATATTACTGACAGAGTTTAGAGAGGCTGCAGAGCACAAAACACCACGGTTAGTCGTTACGGCGAGGGAGAGTGCCGAGGCCACATGTTTGCTAGAACACTACGGCCCTCGACTCGGTAGTCATGTATTACAACGCTATGATCCACGCAGGAACACCTGCTCACTGGTACCCCAGAGATTCATCCTGAGTTTCTGAGGTATTACACACAATTGTAACATCGCGGCTAATGCTCAACAATGTTGATTGGGATAAATTTCTGACTGAAGTAGCCGTAGTTAGAAAAAACAATGCAACAATTTCTTGCGGAACCTTTCTCTAAGGACGAGATTAATAGTGCTATAGAAGCTATTAACAGCTCAACAGCTCCAGGTCTAGATGGGTTCACCGGCGATTTCTATTAAATATATAAGGAAATACTCGCCCCATACTTATTGGAAGTTTACAATGAAGCTCTGTGGAAAAGCAGATTCTGCTTCCCACTTTGCGCGAGGCTGTGATTATAATGCTGCCAAAACCAGGCAAGGACCAGTCCTTGTGCGGCTCACACAGGCCCTTGTCTTTGTTGAATTTGGATTACAAAATACTCGCCAAAATTATAGAACTACGTCTAGCCTTGTTGCTTGACCGGATAATATCACCGGTACAGTCCGGCTTCGTACCCCACCAGTCCACAGCATTAAATATTAGAGCTTTCTTTGCCACCATCAATAGGATTGGATCGCAAGCCCCTGCTGCTGTGGTTCTTTTAGACACCAATAAGAAGTTTGACTCTTTGGAGTGTTTTTTCTTCTTAGCTGTTCTGAGAAAAATGGGCATACCAAAGGGCTTTGCAACTCTCCCATTGCCAGGCTCAGAATGAACGGAACTCTCTCACCCCAATTTCAATTATGTGGGGCACCAGACAGGGATGCCCGCTGTCACCACTGCTGTTCATAATAGCCTTGGACCCGTTGGTCAGACACCTGCAGGAGAAACATTTGCACTGCAGACTTCAGTTTACAACTGTGCCTTTACTAATTGCTTTATGAGCAGATGATGTTGTCTTATATGTTCGTAGACCACAAGAAAATCTAGAATATCTAATCTGAGAAATCAAACGTTTTGGTGGCTTCTCTGGCTTAGCCATAAACTGGAGTAAGTCTGGGATATTCCCGCTAACAGTCAATACAACTAAATGGGATTGTCAATTCCCACTGACATGATGCGAGGGCACCACTAAATGTCTAGGGATTCATCTGCATACAGAGGCTGAGCAAGTTATTTGCCTAAATTATGGACCAGCTGATTATGCACTGGAGCAACAAGTGGAGCGTAGGATACAGCTGCCTCTTTCATTAGCTGGTAGGGTGGCAATGATTAAAATGATAGTGCTAACTAGATTTCTGTATTTATTCCAAAACATACCCATCCCACTCCCTAACAAATTCTTTCTCAAACTGCGCTCGCATCTCATTAGACTCGCATGAGGTGGGAAACACGCTAAGGTCATCTGGGATATTTTTACCCTTCAATACGAGAAATGGGGCTTGGGGGTCCTGAATTTTCATATCTATTACTTGGCCACGCAGTGTAGCTATACATACTCATGGTACCACCTGGATGCAAGCATCCCCTACTCTAAGCTTGAAGCTGACTTAGTCAGCATGGCCACACTAAACACGATCCTGCCCAAATGGTTCCCAAGAGACCCTGTTGACATCCAAATGGCCTCCACAACCAGTTGGGCCTGGCGTAAGCTGACCACAGTCACAGGGGGGGGGGGCGCAAGTTGCATTCGTCGGCTATCCCACTCACAAATAATCCATGAGTGCCTCTCACTGAAGAAAAAATTGTCCACTTGTTCAATTCGTATTACATACCTTTGGGACCTATTCCCAAGTGGGCAGATATTTCATAGCTCAGAGGATGACAGATTCCTGAACGCCTCGTTCTTGGATATATTTACACTCAATAGATTGCGCTGCACACTCCGTGCACTGTTGCCTGACGTTCCCCTAGAACCGGAATCTTTTTTGCCTCTGACAATATTGATCACTAGCGCACAGAGAGACCACTTAATTTCCAAATTGCACAAAACTCTATCTCGCTATTACCTGCCAGGGACACTAGAATCCAAGCGGTTTGGGAACGGCATCTGGGACACCCTATTGATGACACACAATCGGCTTTCTGCTGCTCACAAATCAAGGAAGTCTCATTGAATAGCAAACATAATTTGTTGCATTTTAAGTTCCTGTGGAGAGCTTACATATCTCCAGCGAAACTCCATTCTATTGACCACTCCAGACCACATCACTGCCCTAAGTGCGGGGCCCTGCATGCTGACTAACCCTGGGCGAAGTACTACGCTACGCTCGCGTAGTTTGCGAAGTTTACGCTAGTTCGCACTACGCAAATTGCATGTAGCACTTAATGTCAAGTTGGCGACTGAAAGCAAGCAAAATGACATCCCGGTGAGACTTTTTCCTCGTTCGCAATCAGCAACATAAAGTTGCCGATCACGAGCATGGATCATAAACCTCCCGGTGAGATTCTCAACGAGGGGAGGTCAGGTTTCTCATTGCGAGTGGTCGCCTATGCACGTGACCGCTCGCGATGAGAAACAACCAGTCTGTGTTGAGAAAGCTGCCGCTCAAGTAGAAATCTACTCGAGCGGCAGAAAACAACCTCATGCACTGTGCAAGATGCGGTTTGCACTGATTGCACAGTGCGGACAAACCTCCGGCACTGTGCAATCAGTGCGAACAGCATTTTGCACGGTGCACTACGCAGTTTGCGTAGCTAGCGTAGTGCGAGTGCACTTTGCGTAGCTACGCGTAGTGCTACTACGCGAAATTGCATGAAAGTTGCTGCATATTGGAGAGGGGTATATGTCGCATTCTGTAAGATGACCAACCTAGACCTGTAGCTCACTCCACAAGTTGCCCTTTTAGGTAATGTCCAGAACATCCCCAAACAGCTATGTCGATTCACCTCAATATCATTATTATTAGCAAAAAGCTAAATAGCTGTGGCCTGGGGGCGTAGGCCTACCCCCACTGTTAAGGCATGGTTAAATAGCCTGATTTACTGCAACACTATCAGTGATTTGTTTTCCTTTACATTGCCTGCGACCTCCAGACCTAAGGATATCTGGGGGCCCCTGAAAGTCTATCTGCTAGAAATTGCTCAGCCCTCTTCATCAACATCTCTAACCGGGATAGTACCTGCTGAGGTTGGGTGAGACTCCATGTGTCATATTAGAATGTGAATGTTCAGTTACTTACCAGTAATCAGCGATTGCATTTTTTCATAGCAGAGGTCTTGCTGAATATGGAGTTGATGTTCACTGTGTATGTGGTTAAGTGTCCATGTATGCTCTGTAAACTTTTTCTTTATTCCATCAAAGTGTTGCATTGTGAACATGTACCTGACAATTGTAACTGTTTGAAATGGTTTAAATCAAAAAAGTGTCCTATCTTCTCACAGTGGCAGAGTCCAAAGTCCTGTTTCAGTGACAGCATCCTCTTTGTGCCGCTTCTCAGATTCAAAGTCAGAACTGAGGTTCTGGTGTCAGGGGAGCCCCCCTTAAACTCTAGCTTAGGGGGAGTTAAGGGTAGGAGAAACAGAGGCAAATGGGCAACTGGTCCATGCCGCTAACATGCCCCTGTAGTGACAACATCCTGTGGATTTATATCACTTTTATACTCAGAGTCCTCTAATTTAGGGTCTTCAAACATGACAGAACCCTTCCTTGGCTGTAAAAACCGCGTAGCACACCTTAAAGTTCTAGCTATCCTTTTGGATGTGTACATCTCCTGAATAATTAATTTTTCCACCTGTTGGGCCGGACAGGGTAAGAAGGAATTTGTCATCAAGTGGGGGGACAGGGAATTACAAGGTTGGTGAAGGTCTTTGAAACTCACAATTTTGATGACTGTAAACCCTAGCCATCCTGGGAGGGAGGAGGTGTGACCTACGTCCTACCCAGACCTTTGTCTCTGTGTTGGGGAAGTGCTAGCACATCCCACCAGGAGGGAAGCAAATGGCTTGAGTAAGCCCACAAAGTCACTGGAGCAATAAACTGTAGGTGGGCACCCACACAGGATGGCATCTATGTGCATGCTAGCTCACCCTCAACACGAGCCCCCCAAAAATGCCACAGTCGTTCTGCCCCCAAGGAGGCAGATCGAGCAGTAGCTCCTGATCTGACTCCCAGGGGAGCAGAAAGCCCACTAGGCACCAAGGATTTTTTTTTAAATACATAGGGGGTGGGGGCTGCCCAGAATGGGCATGTCAATGCCCCATCCAAAAAATAATCACCACAGCCTTTCTTCCCCCCAGGAGGAAGACGGGGGCAATAGCCCCTAACCATCCGGCCCCAGGTGGGCAGAAAGCCCGCTAGGCACCATGGACTTTTTTTTATTTCAGGGGTGGGGGCAGTACAGAATAGGCAGGATAATATCCCCAACAAAATTGCTACAGACTTTCTGCTCCCCCAGGAGGCATATGGGGGCAAAAGCCCCTGATCTGCCCTTCGGGGTCAGAGAGACTACTAGGCACCAGAGATTAAGCTGGGTTTTTTATACATAGGGCTGCGGGCTGCCCAGAATGGGCACACCAATGTACCCCCCCAAAAAATAGCCACAGTCTTTCTGCTCCCCTTGTGGCATATCAGGGCAGGAGCCCCAGATCTCCCCTCAAGGGCAGCCGAAAATCCACTAGGCACTGACCTTTTATTCGCAATGTGCCTAGCTGTGGATTTTGGGCCCTAGGGCAGCCCGCACCTTGGGAAACCTGCAAACATGTACATTTTTTAAAACTAGACACCAAGGGGAATCCAGTATGGGGGGACTTGTGTGCCTTTCACAGGATTCTGTTACACAGAATCCTTTGCAAACCTCAAACCTGGTGAAAAAAAAATGTTCTTCACATTTCTATGGTAGATAGTTCTGGAAGCTAAAGTAGCAACAAACGTTTAGCAACCCAGCATTCCCCCAAGTCGCCCGATAAAAATGATACGTCACTTTTGTGGTTAAGCCTAGTGCTAGCACCAGGAAACGGCCCAAAACACAATATGAACACCACATTTTTTCCGGTGAAAATTGACCCTTTTATGGCAATGTGCCTAGCTGTGGATTTTGGAACCTAGCTCAGCCGGCACTTGGAATCTGAGCAAATCTTTTCATTTTTTTAAATTAGACGCCAAAGGGAATACAGGATGTGGTGACTTGTGTGGCTCTCACCAGATTCTGTTACCCAGAATCCCTTGCAAACCTCAAACTTTGTAAAAAGAAAAAACACATTTTCCTCACATTTCTGTGATGGAAAGTTCTGGAATCAGTATGGGTCCACAAACATCCACCGGCCCAGCATTTCCTAAAGTCTCCCGAATAAAAGAGACCTCACTAGTGTGGGTAGGCCTAGTACCGAAGACAAGAAATGGCCCAAAAATGCAACGTGGACACATCCCATTTTCCCTTTGAAAACTGACCCTTTCTTGCAATGTGTCTAGAAGTGGATTTTGAACCCTAGCTCTGCCAGCAAATCCAGGATGGGGTGACTAGTGTGGCTCTCACCAGGTTCTGTTACCCAGAATCCCTTGCAAACCTCAAACTTTCAAAATTTCAACCTTCCAAATGTAAGACAATGTGTAAAAAAATAAGTCATTTTGAAAAATGACCTCTAATTCATATGCTTGTATGGGTACCCACATGTTTGGAGATGTGCAAATAACCATTGCATCTTAACTCTATATTTTGTTCCCATTTTGGGAATATGTAAGTTTCCTTAGTACCTATTTTTACTCTTTATATTTTACTAAATGAATTTGCTATATACACAGTACACAGTTAAAAATCATTGCAAGACGCAGCTCAGTTATTGGCTCTGAATTACTCGGGTTCTTGGTGAACCTACAAGTCCTATATATCCCCGCAACCAGAAGGGCCCAGAAAATGTAACAGTATATTGCTTTTGAAAAATCTGTCATACTTTTAAGAAGTTACAGGTGTAAACGTTGGCACAAATGGTTGTTTATTTCAACTCAATTCCAATATTTTTTATTTTCAACTGTTAGTTTCTATAAGAAAAAACCTTGAAGGATCTACACAAATGACCCCTTTCTAAATTCAGAATTCTATCTAGTTTTCATAAATGTATAGCTTACCGGGATCCAATATTGCTTTTATACCCATTTCTACCACTAACTGGAAGGAGGTTGAAAGCACAAAAAATAGCAGAAATAGGCTATGTCCTAGTAAAATGACAAAACGTTGCAAAAATTTTGGTTTTATGACAAAAGTCTGCCTGTCTCTCAAAGCTTAGAGGATGTTGATTACAGCACCACGAACCCTTTGTTGATAACATTTGCAGGGAACAAAAAAGACAGATGCTTTCTTCTGCAGCACTTTTTCCTATTTGAAATAAAAAAGAAATAGCTATATTTTGGATAATTTCTGGGTCCCCTCCAGGGGTATCCACAAAATCTGGGTACCTTTAGAATCCTCAAGATGTTGGAAGAAAAGGACGCAAATTTGGTATGGATACCTTATGTGGACAAAAAGTTAAAGGGGCCTAAGAGCACACTTTCCTAAATAGCTAAAAAAAAAGACAGCAAAGGAGGGCGGCATAGCAGCAAAGGTGATAATTACCATAGGAGATTTAGACACACCCGCAGCCCGAACTACTGGATGGAACTACAAAGAATTTAGCAGAAAGGTAGTTTTGGTTCACAGATTATGCTTTCATTGATTAGATGTAAATCCGTTCAGTAGTTGTTGAGAAATTTAAGGAAATTTTGATTTGTTTTCTGGGATCGTGATGACTTGGCGAACAATGACAAGCTCATGCATAGTTCTGCAGAGCTCTGATTGGCTGTAACAATCCAACCAGGAAGTGTTGGCAACCATCTTGGGACTTGGGTTTAGCGGAGTCTCCAAAACAACATTAAAAAAAGAAAAGGGGGCAGGGATTGAATACCTTGTGGTGGTGTCCCAGTGGTCCCCGCTGGGGCAATAAAGCATTTTTTTTAAACAATTTGCAGCAAATTCACAAAATTCACATTCATGGCAAAAATAAAAAAACCAAGTGGAGATCCCTGCTTGCCCACTTCCTGAAGCTCATTGAGCCCTGATGACCACCACCTGATGACCACCACCTCCCTGGGGCTTTATGTTTTTAATGGATGGGGGCACACCACCTCCGCAGGCTCGAATGAGCCCTGGGGGACATCACCTTCTCGGGGCTGCTGTACGGACCGCCCTCCTGAGTTGTTACACGTCCCGGGGAACACCAGCAAAGAGCAAAAGTGGCAAAAAAAAGGTCAGCAATGAGCAGAAAGAGGGAAAATACAGTTGAGAAATGAGCAGAAAGAGGAAGAATAAAGGTAAGCAATAAGCAGCAAGAGGCAAGGTGAAGGTGAGAAATGAACAGAAAAAGGCAAAATAAAGGTCAGCAATGAGCAAAAAGAGGAAGTATTAAGGTCAAAAGGGTGCAGATTGAGGCAGAAAAAAGGGGAGAAATGGGCAGAAAGTGTCAAAACAAAGGTGAGAAATGAACATAAAGAAGTAAAGAGGAGAGAAATGAGCAAACAGAGGCAGAATAAAGGTGAGAATTGAGCAGGAAGAGGGACATTAAAGGTAAGAAATGAAGAAAAAGAGGCAGAAGAAAGGACAGAAATAAGATAATAGAGGCACAATAAAAGTGACAAAGGAGTAGAATGAGTTAAAATAGAGGTAAGAAACCTGCATCAAGAGGCAAAATAAAGGTGTGAAACAAACAGAAAGAGGGAAATAAAGGTCAGCAGCAAGAAGAAAGAGCGAAATAAAGGTGGGAACATGCATAAAGTGGCAAATAAAGGTCAGCAACAAAGAGAAAGAGACAAAATAAAGACGAGAAATGAGCAGACATAGGCAAATAAAGGTCAGCATTTTGCAAAAAGAAACAAAATAAAGGTGATCAGGGGGCAGAAAGAGGCAGATTAAAGGTGAGAAATGAGCAGAAAGAGGAAAAACAAAGGTGTTAAATGAGCAGAAAGAGTCTAAATAAAGGTCAGAAATGAGCAAAAAGAGGCAAAATGAAGGTCAGAAATTAGTTTACTAAGAATTGCTGAGACCTCTTTGGAGGCTCTGCCCCCTTTCTCAACCACTCTACACAGGGCCACCTGGTTGAGGGATGAGCTCGCCTTGGCTACTGAGGGTCGTTGGGGGCCAAAAATTCCTATTTTTGTGATTTCTTAGTCCCGCACAGTGGCATTGCTGAGATGTCGGTGACACCGTTCTCTTTGTTAACCACTCTGCACAGGGGCCTTCTGGCATACTACTGGTTGGGAGGTGAACTCCCCTTGGCTGCTGAGGGTTGTTGGGTACCAAGAACCGCTATTGTTATGATAAGTAAACCCCCACAGCCAGCTTGCTGAAATGGCATTGCAGGCCCTAACCCCTTTCTCAATCACTCTGCAGATTGGCATCCTAGTGTACCACTGGTTGGAGGATAAACTCCACTTTGCTGCTGAGAGTCATTGGTGGCCAAGAACCCCTATTAGTGCGATAACTAAGTCCCCCACAGTTGGATTGCTGAGACGTTGTCAGAGGGCCGTCCCCTTTCTCAACCACTCTGCACAGGGGCTTCCTGGTGTACTACTGATTAGGGGTTGAACTCCCCGTGGCAGCTGAGGATCATTGGGGTCAAGAACCCCTATTGTTACGATAAGTAAGTGCCACAGATTCAAATTGCTGACACAGCATTGGGAGGCCCTGCTCGTTTTTTGTACCACTCTACACAGGGTCCTAGTTGGGAAATGAACTCCCCTTGACTGCTGAGTGTTATTGGTGGCCAAAACCCCTATTGTTGCATTACCTACGTCCCCCACAGCCAGACTGCTGAGACATCATCAGAGGCCCAACCCCCTTTCTCAACCACTCTGCACAGGGGCCTTCTGGCACTACTGGTTCAGGTATGAACTCCCCTTGGCTGTGAAGGGTCATTGGGTCAAGAACCCCTATTGTTGTGATAAGTAAGTCACCCACAGACAGATTGCTGAGACAGCATTGAAGGCCCTGTCCCCTTTGTCAAACACTCCACGCAGGGGCCTCCTGGTGTACTACTGGTTGGGAGATAAACTCCATTTGGCTGCTGAGAGCCGTTGGAGCGTAAGAACCCACTTATTGCAGCAAGTAAGGCCTGCATAACCAGATTGCTGAGACCTCATCAAAGAGCCCCGCCCTGTCTCAACCGCTCTGAAAAGGGGCCTCCTGGTGCACTAATGCTTTGGGGATGAGCTCTCCTTGGCTGGTGAGGGTTGCCCGACTGCTAGTGATATTGAAAAATGACGTACCAAGCCCGCCAATGGGAAAATAATGTCATTCGTTGAGGAGTGCAGAGTTTATCGGTAACTCCGCATTCTCTGCAGCACACAGATTTGCCGAGTTCTACAAACTCCGCAAGCGGAGGGGAATTTTATGTGCAGGCCTAGAAAAAATCAAAGGTTAAAGGGACGTTATAGTTAGGCTAATATTTCACTTCTACAAAACCAGTGAAATCTAGCAGTTACCTGAGCTAACTTTAACGTATGCCCCCGCAATGCACTGCTTATGACCTCACGTATTACATCACTCATGACATGGTCAGTGACATCACTGATTACATCACTCATGATATCTCAAATGGCATTACTGATGACATCAATCACTGATGACATCATCCAGTGAGTGTGAGTTTTTTCTAAAAGTTTATGAGTGTTGAACATGAATTCCAAGTTGCTACAAAAGTTAAAATAGTATGCTTTCATTATGCTGTTGCACAGGGGTTATGAAGGTACTTTGTCCCAAGTGCATCATGCGTACTCAGGAAGGATTGAATAAGCATTTTATTCACAGAGGTCCAGCCCCTGCCATGCATTTCTGCCAACATGCTTTTTCTTGCATGGGGTTGCAGTGAAACAGCATATATACCACACTGGTAAAAATGGTGAAGCCCGGAAAAAATGGAAACCATGTCAGCCATATTGGAATGTACATAATATGCAAGTGGACAATACCAACACTGAATTCCAATACATTGCACAGAAGGTAATATTTCATAATGATGATGTTTTCCTAAGTACTTTGTGAGCATGGCAATCACCCAGTGTCTTCTATTTGGTATCTTTCCAGATTTGCCATCAAGTGGAGCGTATTTTCTGCTTTCATATGTTATGCCACTTAGGTATCTTTGTCTCATAGTTCATGAGCACTTGGGCTTCATTTGAGTGGTTTGCATTTCAATTTTTTATCTTAATTATCTTATTTGACTATGATTTGGGATTTCAAGATCAGCTTTCATTATCACGGATCATGATGTAAATGATGAAAATTATGCGATTGGAAAACGCAACTGAATTTCATTACGTGCTGATTCATGAGATGCTTGATGTTTATTTTGCACATATATTTTGCTATTTTGATACTTTGTATCTCCTATGAATTTTTGACTTCTGTGAAACATATTGGAGCACAGTGTTGGTATTGTGGACGTACATAATATGTACACTCCAATATGGGGAAATAGTTCCCAAAGTCCTGAGTTTCACCATTATACCAGCCTGTTGTCTTTGTTCATGTTTTAGAACACTTGAGTTTGGTATATATGCTGTTTTGAATCACTGAACCCCGTACGTGACCAAGGCTGTTGGCCAAAACACATTGCAGGGGCAGGAGCACCATGAATAAAATCCATATTCAAACCTTCTAGAGTGTACGTGACTCACTTGTAACTGAGGACCTCAAACAGAAATAAAGATCTATCTATCTATCTATCTATCTATCTATCTATCTATCTATCTATCTATCTATCTATCTATCTATCTATCTATCTATCTATCTATCTATCTATCTATCTATCTATAAATATATATATATATATATATATATATATATATATATATATATATATATATATATATATATATATTACCTACTGGCGGTCGCCAGTAGGTATATATAGTTAGGATTTTTTCTCTATGGGTTTTTTGAAAATTCTATGTCTAATAACTTTGGCGTTTGTGGACGGAATTGGCTGAAATTTTCAGGAAAATGGCACATTTTGTTTCTGAGCAGCCCTTGAAAATTTGGGGGGGGTTCGTCCAGTGGGGGCCGAGAAAAAAGGGGGGTCCCAAAACGTGTTTTTAACATTGAGTTTTCCATAGGGCGGTTGGCCTCACTTTTAGCCCGAACGGCTGAATGGATTTGCACGAAACTTGGCAAAATTGTAGGGACTGGTAGCCCGATGTGCCTTTTGTAGGTCTCAATATATGTGCTCCAGTGGATTTTGAGAAATTAACGTTTAAAAAAAGATATATATCTGTAACAGCGGACCGGTTAGCGCTCTGGTTCGCGGACTTTTCGCGCAACGGAGCTTTGTGAAGCGAAGCTGATTGGTTCTCCGGCGTCTGTCAACATTCCAAACAGTCCGTAGCGGCCGCCATCTTGTCTCTCGGTAGGATCGAGAGACAAGAGGAGGTCAAAACAAAGGGGGAAATAACTATAAGGGGGCATAGTAGATCCTCGCTGACCCCCTAGGTTTGATGTGGAGGTTTTAAAAGGGCCCCGCGGGGCAAAAAAAAATAATAAAAATAATAATTGAACGGCTGAATGGATTTGCACGAAACTTGGCAAAATATTAGGGACTGGTAGCCCGATGTGCCTTTGCTAGGTCTCAATATATGTGCTCCAGTGGATTTTGAGAAATTAACGTTCAAAAAAAGATATATATCTGTAACAGCGCTCCGCTTCGCGTAACGGAGGTTTGCGAAGCTGATTGGTCATTCTGTCACTGGGCTATAGTTGGGCTACATCTGGCTGATATTTGGGCTACATTTGTTTTTTTGTGTGTCTGGCGGCCATCTTTGGGCTACATTGGGCTACATTGGGCTTCATTGGGCTACATTCGGCTAATTATCAAATAGCTCATCGCAAACTAGGAATGGTAAAGAATCGCTATTTATTCCTTAAAGTTCGCTATTTAGGAAATGCAAATAACTTTGATGATACATATGGCGGTTCATCTCTAACAAGATAAGAAGCATAGGGATAGATTTATGATGACTGGCGCATCACCAGGGATGTGTTAGTCATTCTGTGCCGCTGTTCCGTCACCTATGGTGTGCTGCATTTACAATGCGGCGCATCATGGGGCAAAAACAGCACAGATGCGTGATGTATCTGTGCCGTAAAGGTGGCGCATTGCTGGAGTTGTATCGCAAGTGTGATGAAGCTCCAGCAAGGGTCGGGGGTGCCCCTGTCGCAGGGTTTCTGTTCTCACACAGAACTGTGGACAGAGGATTGGAACCTCGGCGAATTAGGGTGTCCCAAAACTCACGTTAGTAATCAAAAACTATTTAGCAAGCTAGGTACAGTGTCACATTGGATATAACAAACTCTCAATGTTTAGACAATCCAGAATATGAACTTATAGTACCTCAGGATACGTGGAACTCATGAACAGTCGGTCGTTATATATTTCTTAGAAACCAGAACATGGAGTTAAGAAGAACACATGTGTATTTGAAATGTTTATTTACTAATGCCGTCTTCTCAGGCGTAGTACCTTAGATAATAAAAGTACACATATTATCAGTAGCAAAATTACCAGCATAGTTACTAGTACATAAAAAGTGAATGGTGATAGTATGTTAACATGCTGTAAATGAATAAGAGTTAGCAACACTTATAAGCAGCCGCGGGCCGTGGAGGGAGTTACGGTGAGGCAGGGAGGCGGGGAGGGGGAGAAGCAGGGTGGAGAATACAAGTACACATATTATCAGTAGCAAAATTACCAGCATAGTTACTAGTACATAAAAAGCGAATGGTGACAGTATGTTAACATGCTGTAAATGAATAAGAGTTAGCAACACTTATAAGCAGCCGCGGGCCGTGGAGGGAGTTACGGTGGGGCAGGGAGGCGGGGAGGGGGAGGGGCAAGGTAGAGAGGGCTCCACCCTGCTTCTCCCCCTCCCCGCCTCCCTGCCCCATCGTAACTCCCTCCACGGCCCGCGGCTGCTTATATCTCACCCTCCCTAATACACATATTATATTATTTGCTAAGAAGGTCTCTTTGTGTTGGTTTAGGGCGTGTCCATACTTTAGTGTCTTAGATTTGAAGGAATCACATCAGCATACACCAGCTCTCTCTTCATGTGAACCGCATCAACTGTTGTGTATGTGTGTTCGGCAAAGCAATATAAAACCCGCCTCATGCCCAGAATTGGCAGAAGTTGCACTTATGTTATGAGTATGAAGTCGTGGAGATCAGACCTCATAACAATTCTGTATCGTGTTGTTCTTGAAACTTTAGCACTCGCTGTACAGATATAGTTTAACAAGTAAAGCAGATAGTAGACCAATAACATATTATTCTCATGTAAACCACGATGAACTACTAGGTGGAAAGCTAAAGCAACAACTAAGTGTCGTGTGCAGAAGTTGCAAAAAAGGAAAAATGGCGTTTAAACCGGTAATGAGCCCATGCTAACTTAACACGGTGTAAAGATATCCAGGACCTAGATGACACCTCCTCATGATCCGGAAACGAACTGAATAAGATAATAGAAGTGCCATCTCATGAGAGCAGATTGCAAGTTTATATGTGGACGGTCCGCAAGGTAAAGCATTAAAAACTAGGAAAATTCAATGCTAAAGAAAAATAAAACAGCCAAGTACTTTATCGAGTCTTAAGCCAATAGGCAAGGTAAATAATAAAAACTTGACAAATAAGTCAATGAATTGTCAATGAAATGCTAGTACTCAGCATATCAAACATGAAAAAGGTCTATGACATAACTGTGTATGCAAAATAAGCTGCAACAGCCTCCAATAGGAAGTCACCGTCTTCATCCGAAAACAGTTCAGCCATCCAATTTAAAAGCGGAAAAGAACATACGTGCTCTCCCAGCACCGGATCCTCTATCACCATCAGAGGACAGCTCGGTGGGTTTTCAAGAAAGCTGTGTTCCAAGAAAGACTGTGCTGCCGCCAGTAAATTCCAGGGACCAAGTAGTCCATGCATCAATGCCACAGCCATAATCCTTTCGCCAGGACAAATCAACTCGTGAGTAATGATAGGAGTCATCAGCTGATTAAAGTCGACGTCAGGAGAAACCGGTCCGCAGAGACACAAATCAATGGCCCAATCGAAATCACAGGTCAGGCAGTGAAATACAGGCTGGACACAGGTGAAGTAGGAGAACCGAAAAGATAATCCATATGCCGTGCTTAATATCGCCAACGGCATTGTGCCATAATATTCTAGCATGCGATTGCGGAACAGTGTCAGCAGCTGCAGGGTCGGAGGTTGCATAGGAGGGACATCCATATTTAAAAATTTAAAAAAGCACAAGAGCGTCCGCTGGTAATGCAAGTAAAAATGCCAATCCACGAACCAGAGTGCAGAAAATACAATGAAAGGGAGCAGGGATGACTCCAAAGATTTTCTCAAATGAAGTCACGAGACCACTGGTAACAACTTTAAAAAAGTGTGCCAGGGATTTTGTGGAGGATGCGTTAAAGATAGTCGGAAACATGTTGCTGAAATTGAAAGGCAAACCTGTGTACGGGTGTTCGCTATGTGAAGTACGAAAGTTTCACGGGCCGAACTCAAGGCCACCTCTCTCTGAGACAAAAGAGCTCTTATTCTTGTCATGCCGTTGAAACGTGTCCCAAGGTTGGTATTTGTGGCCAGATTGAAAACTCCCTATGTTCATGTGTGGGAGGAAATAGAACATTTCTGCAGCAAATAACCCGTTCACTTACTGTTACGATAAAAGGAATACTTTTAATTAACTCAGAACAATCTTCATTATTGAGCATCAAATAACTACCATTTTCCAACAACTTGAACGTGGGGATGATAGCAGGAACTGGCGTGCCTTGCAACACGCAAGCCATATTTGGTCGGTGTTTGTTGCATGAATCGTGTAACTGTATGTGCCTACACATTAGTGAATGATCTGGCGTCTCAGTGCATTCCTCTCCATTCAGATAAACTTCTTGATCATCTTTGAAACATCTGTATGTGTATGGAAGCGACCAGACCTCATGAACAAAAGCACTACCTAAAGGTTCATAAAGACCTATTGGTATATATTTCATACAATTTGAAAACTTATATAAAGCAAAAGGCAGCGTTATTAAACCGTGGATAAGGCATGTTGCCAAAAAACCCGCAATCCTCTGCTGATGATGTCACTGAGCATGTCATGAATGATGTAATATGTGACATCATCAGTAGTGGATTATGGGTAATAGTATCTCTAGTTTACTCCCCTATAGCTGTCTTTCTTTTAACATAAGTGTGTGTTTCCTTCCCTTATACTTACTGTTTTTGGTTCGCTTCCAGTTCGCGTACCAGCGAGCGAACTAGGAAGCGAACTAAGAGAAATAGAGGTTGGCACAGTTCCAAATATTGTACCAATTTTTTAATAACGGGGAGGTAGTTCTGAAAAGAACTTTTTTTTTTATTTTTCTGAACATTTTTTTACTGTTTTTGAATTTTTCGGAACAGTTTTATATTTTTTTGGGTTTTTCTTGGAGGGGGCAATGAAAACGATTCATTGTAAAGGGCTCAACAGGAGCAACAAAACAAAAAAAAGAAGTATTTATTATTTTGGGCGTTTCGGACAAACTTGCATATGATAGTCAATAGCTCTGTTGATCAGAGTGATGCTTCTTTCTCCGTAGGAAATGAATCCATCGCAAAATACGCAGGTGTGTTTTACTTCACCAAATCTCATTTGTATATTTGGCACCATCTCCCTGCCCTCTGGTCCCGTTACTTCCGGTACAACAGATCTTCTGGCCATAATAGGGAGATTATCTAGGTCGTTCCGAAACTGTGCAGCACTGTAGTTGTTAGGATGCCACCTAGTCATATGGCGATGCATTGTGTAGTTTCCGAAACTGTATTTTTTGTCGGTCCCTCTGGACAGTCTATCTTGACATATAAGGCAAGTTACGTATCTTGCATTTACTTTTTTCTGACCTTTGGGAATTTTAAAAAATTGCCAAATGAAGTTTTCTTTCCGGTGAGACGTCTTGGGCTGCTCAGGCAAAAACTGCCTCTCTTCGTGCTCGTCCTCCTGTTCCTCTTCTTCTTCTTCTTGTTGAATTACAACTTGAGCAGGTGGTCCACTCTTCCTTGGATGTGGTGGAGGTGGTGGGGAAGCATCAGCTGAAGCTACTAAAGAAGCCATTGCTCAGTGATCACAAAGGGTCTTTCTCTCACAATGATGAAAGTCAGAGTGAGGAAAGAAGGAGGGATTTTCATCATTTGGGAAAAACAAGAGTTCTCAACCAATCAAAAGTGTTCATTTTAGATTATATGACCTAGTCTTACATCATTAGGAAACCAAAAGTGAAATGAACCAATGAAAAGTGTTATTACCAAGTCACATGACTTGCTGTGTTTACGTTAAGCGCTTTGCAGGGCCTCCCGGTTTGCTTCCAGAAACCTGCGCTTTGGCACTCGCTTCGCGTACCAGTTCGCTAACGTAGCACGTCATATGACGTATCACGCGACAACGTGGAACGTCATGCGGACGGGAGGCGTCACGATGTTGTTTTCTAACGCGGCACTTGCGGTAAAGAAACGTTTACCGGCTCGCGGTCTATTTCGCGGCATCAAGGTCAGCTAACGGGAAGCTTCCCGATTCGCGAAGCGGGAACGAAGAAAAAAAAATATTTAAAAAAAAAATTATTCATAAACATATAAAATATATTTTTGGATTTAAAGAAGAATACATTTTACAGCTACAGATATTAGCTGTTAAAAAACCAATGAAATTCACAGAAAAAACCTTAGGTTATAGACCATATATAGTTAGGAATTAGCATTTACAAAACCTTGAAAATTCACTGAAAAAACCATAGGTTATAGACCATATATAGTTAGGAATTAGCATTTAGAAATCCTTATTTTACTCACACAAAACCATTGAAATTCCATATATAGTTAGTTGCACTAACTATATATCGCGCACCTGCAATCCACTGCTGATGATGTCACATATTACATCATTCATGACATGGTCATTGACATCACTGATGACATCACTGATGACATCTCAAATGACATCACTGATGACATCACTGATGACAACATCCAGTGACTGTATGCTTCTGTAAAGTTAAAATATGTCTTACATATTGAAGAATGAGTGGATGTATAAGTGTCTGGATGAAGGATTTAGTAGGTGCATGACTGACTGTATAAGTGAGTGATTAAATGTGTCTCACTGAGTGCATGGGTTAGTGACTAAACTGTTTTAAATTGTGCATCATTGTGTCTGTTGTTTTGTAATCTGATGCATGTGTTGATCATTAGCTATATGACTAACTATATGGGTTATTGATTAGTTGCCCAAGTATTTGTATGGGAGACTGAGTGTGTGTGTGGGTGTCTGGGAGGTGTATGACTCTGTGCATAGATGTGTGAGCAGTTGATTCACTAGATGTATGGGTTCAAAAGTGCATGTGGAAACATCTGTATGGGCGGTTGACTGTGTGCATGAGTGTATTGGTGAGTGAATGGATATCTCAGTGCTACATGTCAAAGTAAGTACATATGTAAAACACAGTACATGTGATAGTTGACATATATAAATAACTGTGCAGAAGAGCCAGTGAATGTGTGAGTGGCTGTATGGATTATTGTGAACTTGTATCAGGGATTGTATAACAGAGTAAATATGTGTTATTATATGTTCCAATAAGTAAGGTGTGTATAACTATATAGTTGAGGAAATCGAGGTGTGATTGATTCTTTGCAAGACTGACTAGGTGTGTGAGTAACTCCATGGATGAGTGACAGTCTGTGAGTGTCTGTTTACACTGAGTGTATCTAAGGTTATATTAGAGTCTGAAGAGGTTCATTGTATCATCACATGAATGATGTCATCAGTGATGTGATCAGTAATGTCAAATGAGATGTCATCAGTGATGTCATCAGTGATGTCATTTGAGATGTCATCAGTGATGTCATCAGTGATGTCACTGACCATGTCATGAATGATGTAATATGTGACATCATCAGCAGTGGATTGCAGGTGCGCGATATATAGTTAGTGCAACTAACTATATATGGAATTTCAATGGTTTTGTGTGAGTAAAATAAGGTTTTCTAAATGCTAATTCCTAACTATATATGGTCTATAACCTATGTTTTTTTCAGTGAATATATATATATATATATATATATATTTATTTTTTTTTCAAAACTTATAGACAAAACCTAAATAGTGTAGAAGATTACAAAAATCAAACTATGAACCACCTTAGCCAATAACATTTGGCAAATGATAAAACCAACAATATAAAAGGCACACCAATTTTATCAACTAAATTCTTCAAAAATAACAAATACTGCAAGACAAGGACACTCTGCCGTATTCTCTGATCAAACCCTTAAAGAAGAAATATATACTTCTCGACAACGACGTAACCAACTAAGTAAAACTTGTAGAAAACCTCTCTCCAACTTCTATCTCTTTACATGTATTTCCTAAAAGGAAACTTCAAAAGTGATAACTTGCCAGACAGAAAACACCTATCACAAACCAGCAAAGAGTTAGAACAAGGTAGGTATGCATAAATTATTTAAAAACTATAAACTCATCCTAAAAGCGAGTAAAGATAAACTGACCTCAACCTCTATACACTACCAACAAATAAACATTAAAAATGAAACTGATACTTTTGTTTTGTTTTTTAACTGAAAAGAAATAATCTGCTCCAAATGAAAACATTCACAGCGGAAAACCTGCAAAACAGTGAGAAACATCTAAAAAGAACATACATGGAAGTATAAATAATAGAAGTAGTTGTATAATTTAATATATAATAATAAATGAATACACTTATTAAAAATATTCATATATACAATTACACTACTTCCAGATGCAATGATAGAAAAAGCTAAAAATATAACATCCCAGAAAGGAAAGCAGTTACTAAGGGCCTGATTATGACTAGAGCGAGTTGTTGTGGTGGTCCGACCACTGCCACACTGCAGCACGGATCAAGAATTCTGCGGCGGTCTTGCAGCGATCTGAGGGCACAAGCATATTTTGAGTTGCCTTACTGCCACCCTTTCCATGGTGGTGAGACCGCTATGAAAAGGGTGGCAGTGAGGCAACAAAAGGTTCCTCTGGACCTGGCGTGAATGCAGGCTGGCACATGTTTTTCCCCCTGTAGATTTGCACGACAATTCCTGCATGGCACACCATTCACCAGATAGTACATGATGCCCTCTGCAGGAATGTGCTGCGGCTGTGTCACAGCGGTGATTGTCTAAGGGTCTCCTATGAGCCTTAAAAATATATTATAACATAAACATTAACCTACAAAAGTCACATAAAACTGTGACAAAATCTAAACCAACACGACAAATCATTTTATATATAAATAATAAACATAGAGGGAGATTTACAATACCTCCGTGCAACGCAACGCAGCCCCCGCGAGGCTGCTCTGTGTTGCGCGACAGGGAGGGAGCAGGAGAGTGCCATATTTTTTAACATATGGCTCTCTCCTCCCCTTTCCCTTGCACCGGTGCTGATTTCAGCTGCAGACCACCGTGCACAGACTTTAGCGCTGTAGCGCTAGGGTGTGTTTAAAGTGTAGAAGGGTACGTACAGGATGGTAACCCTTCCTGTACAAAATACTATGCTAGGCACGATGCAAAGCTTTTCCCACTTTGCATACGTGCTGCACAGTACAGCACACATGCACAGTCGGAAAAGGAAGGAGAAAGCCTAGTTGAAAAAGGGTGACATTTTCTTACGCTAAACCTAATCTACCATTTTTAGTAAATTGGGTTTAGCGTGGGAAACTTTGGGTGGCTGCATGGGAATGCCAATGCACCACCCTTGGTAATCCCCCATGGCGCAAAATAATCAAAAGCAGCACCAAAAAAGTTTAGCGCTGGAAAGTTAATTTGGAATAAAAGCTATGCAAACACGGTGCAAAATGTTAGTAAATTTCCCCAATAGTATTTTATTACATCAGTGTAAACATTGAATAAATATCCAAAGTTAAATAAGATTTAGATAATAAAATAAAATATACATTTTTACATTAAAAAGTTAAACCTCACCAACCAAAAAGCTCAAAGAATGAACTCGATCTGTCACGTAAATTAAATACAACATGTAAACCAAACATTTCCAAACAGCAATCATATACAAATTATACAAAAATTAAAATATAACATTTCCCAACTAAAATTACTTACTGTTCTGTAGCTGCATATCTTCCACCAAAAAAGGGAAAAATATTTTCAAGAATCCCAAAAAAAGTGCAAACATAAAGTAATCCAATAGTGATCCCTCAAAGCAATCCAACGTACATAGGGGCCCATTATGATTGTGGGCAGATCGCGACTGCCGGTCCGGCGGTGGCGATCTGGCCGTCAAATGTCCCATGTTCATCCACCGCCATATTAATATGGCAGGGGCACTGCGGCGGACGGAAAGACCGTCCACCGCTTTTCCGCCAGTCGACTTGTCAGCTGGGCGGAAAAGGCCCTTACTATGGTGGCAGTGCCGTGCAGGCACCGCCATCCATATTAGGATGTGCCAATTTCAATGCCTTTCCATGGCGGAGACTCCGCTATAGAAAGGCATGCAGTTTTTGCTTCAGGGGCCCGTTGCGGGCCCCCATGGGGGGAGAGGTGAGGGGCTGCACTTGGGGGGTACCTATGGTACCCCCCAACTTTGGCATGGACAAGTGAGGCAGGCACAGCACGGTGCCTGTCACGTTGTGCACGCCAATGCACAACATGCATATATTGCATTGTGGCGAGTGCTACTTACAGCACTGCCCGCCACAATGCAATATATGCGGTGGCAGTGGCATCCTAATTGCCAATGCGGGACCGCTGCACCTCTTGCGGGCGGTCCCGTTTGCGCTTGCGGTGGCGGCCCGCAATCATAATGGGCCCCTTAGGAACCATGAAAAAAATCAAAAAACCCGGTTGAAAAATAAATAAATCCTCTTGGAAACCTGAAAAAAAGAAAGTTAAAAATATTAGTTTCTTATAAAAAATAAAAAAAAGTGCCCAAAGGACACTTTTTCAGAACAAAACCTTTAAAGAAAAAAGAAAACCCTCCCACAAAACAGATTACATTCCCAAAAATACATATTCTTTACATTTAATCATCATAAAATAAGGAACATAACACAATGTAACATAACGATACATTACTAAAGCAGTATACGAAAACCTAAATTTACATATTAGTGAAAAACACAACGATTAATACAATCTTGAGCCTCATTACAATGTCGGTTGGAAAGACTCTGAATGGCGTTCGGTTTGACTAAACCCGTTTCGAAGCCAAGTTTCCAACTGACTCAGAAACATTTCCGACCGACCAATCATGATACAAGGTGGTCGGTCGGTCATTCTGAATCGGTTCTGACTGGTATTTGGAGAGTCCGAGTTGGTCAGAGCTGAATGGTAGAGCTCTACAGGCCGCGGTTCCGACAGTCTGATTACGATGTCAGATTCCGACAGCCATTCTGACTCATCTGTCTCACGCGGATCAGCTATCAGAAACCGACTTTGGGGGCACGTAGCAGGCCCCCCTTCACCTGGAGGCCCCCGGTTGGGGTCCGTGGGGGTACCTATGGGTCCCCTCTTTCGAACCATACAGTGTGACAGGCACCATTGGATGCCACATGGTAAATGGTTTTCCACCCCCACTCCTTTTTTCAGTGGGAGTGAGTGTTGTCGATTGGAACACAGGCTCCTATTGAAGTCACTGGGAGTCTGACCGAACGGTGTTCGAAACCATCTTCATCGGTCGATCAGACTCTCCGACCTCGAGTTGGTTGGAAACCATTCCGACAAGGAGTCGGTTGGTATGCTTTTCCGAACGACATTGTAATGAGACCCCAAATGTAGAAAAACCCACTAACATTATAACAAACCTCTAGACCTCACCCAACCCTCAAAACCCTTAAAGAAACACCTTTAAAAAGGACTTACTTGTTCTGATGAACAGCAACACCTCACCTTGACCTAGATCCCAGAAAATAGACTGAAAATGGCACACATAGACCACAAAATAGAAGGTAGTGGTAAAACATGTCACAAATGATATACAAATGTTAAAACATATAACATATAAAATAAATAATAGTATAACATGTATTTAATTATTTCATATATACTATAAAAACCTATGTTAAACCAATATTGAAAATTAAGTTTATAAAATAAAAGGTTAGACAATTGAAAAGTAGAATATGCACGACATACAATTCTATTTAAATATGACTTACATATTGTATGTAATAATAGAAAGGTATTGAAATGTTTTTATTCTCTATATTTAAAAGTTTATTTTTAATTTGAAATATATTTGTTTAAATATGTAAAAAAATACATTAAATAAACTTTGAAAACATAAATAAAATTATAAGAATATGTTGCATTTCTTTATTCTATAAAATATATATTAATAATGTTATATATTACTAGCATACACAATTATTTTTTCATATTTCTAAATGCCAACAATACTAATAAAATAAAATAAACTATTTCTACTACATACAAATTCAATATAAAAAGGATTTCACTCAAAAATTAAAGAATTTAATTAAATAATCACTCTCCAACATAAGCCATTTTGAAGAAAGTGTTGGACACTAAAGGGGTGACATTTAGACTCTTGTGTTTTATCATGCTGCATCATAGGCCGCCAGGGTGGACTCAAAGCTCAATTTGGACTATCTTGAGGGAGTTCTTAGAAATTACTCAATCCGGATAATTATCTGTGATCTAGTTATCTTAGCTAAAAACACCTTGGGGAACCACAAGAAATGCATTGGTAGGTGGTAACTTCTGTATATACATCTAAAGAGCTTGTGTTTTCCACCTAAAATGTGGTAACATTGGCTTATCCACAATTGGCATATTTAGTTTATTCATAACTCCCTAGCAAAGTTCAGTACATGTGCCCAGGGCCTGTAAATTAAATGCTGCTAGTGGGCCTTCAGCACTGCTTGTGCCACCCAACTAAGGGGTCGATTCCGATTTGGGAAAAACCGCTCCGAATAGCCGTTCGGAGCGTTTTTTCCGTACGAATCGTACCCTGCAACGTCCACCGTACGTACGTCGAAGTACGATTTATACCAGGAGCCGTACTCCGTACGAGTCGTACAAGACACCGTACAAATCTAATCTCCATTTGATTCTCCCTCGGAACCCGCTGTACGCGACATCTGTACGGTTCGCGGCTGGTTTTTACGACCCAGCAAGTACGATACGTGTCGGGTACGCACCGTACAACCCTTTTTCTACGGGAGCTGAAAACAGCCGTAAAAGCAGAGTTTGCGCCGAAACAGGTACGGAACGCCCCCCCCGGGTACGGTGCGTACACCCCATGATCGCAGGGGTACGCACCGTACCCCTGCGATCATGGGGTGTACGAGTCGTACCCCCATTGTACGACCGGTGTACGAGCCGTACCCCCATTGTACGATCGGTGTACGAGCCGTACCCCCATTGTACGATCGGTGTACGAGCCGTACACCCATTGTACGATCGGTGTACGAGCCGTACCCCCATTGTACGATCAGTGTACGAGCCATACCCCCATTGTACGATCGGTGTATGAGCCGTACCCCATTGTACGATCGGTGTACGAGCCGTACCCCCATCGTACAATGGGGGTACGGCTCGTACACCCATCGTACATGGGGTACGGCTCATACACCCATCGTACAATGGGGGTACGGCTCGTACACCGATCGTACATGGGGTACGGCTCGTACTCCGATCGTACAATGGGGGTACAGCTCGTACACCGATCGTACAATGGGGGTACGGCTCGTACACCGATCGTACAATGGGTGTACGGCTCGTACACTGATCGTACAATGGGGGTACAGCTCGTACACCGATCGTACAATGGGGTACGACTCGTACACCCCATGATCGCAGGGGTACGGTACGTACCCCTGCAATCATGGGGGGTACGGACCGTACGGTGTGTATGTGTTTGTGTGCTTTTCCGTACGACTCGCCCTTACCTGACGTGGACCGTACGAATCGCGTCCTCATACCCCGGTCCGGATCATACTCCTCGGGTCATACGGCCTGTGTGCGAGTCGTTCGGTATGTGTACAAGTCGTACGGTTCACGGTTTCAGCCTTGCAATACGTACGGATCGCGACGATTCGGACGGATTCACGGAATACGGATCGTACTTTGCGACTCGGACGGACGGGTACGATTCGTACGGAGAGGGCTCCGGATACAAATCGTACGGACGTTTTTTATCCCGAATCGGAATCGACCCCTTTGTAGCCTTCTAACCATGTCTCTGGCCTGCCATTGCAGAACCTGTGTGCACAGTTTACACTGCAATTTCGACCTGGCAAAATACACTTTTTTGCAAGGCCTTAACCTTCCTTTTAATACATATAAGTCACCCCTGTGTTAGGCCCGAGACAACCCAGAGGACAGGGTGCAATGTATGTAAAAAGTAGGACATGTAAGTTTAAACTTTACATGTCCTGGTAGTCGAAAACTCTCAAATTTATTTTTCACTACTGCAAAGGACTATGTCTCCAATAGGATAACATTGCAATGACCTTACTATATTTTTATGAGTGTAACTTCCAGTTGTGAAGAAAAATACTTTTCAAGTCTGGTGTATCTGGAGTCACAATTAAAAATCCAAACTTATGGTGAAGTCAGTTGTTAAATTGCAATTCTGAAAATGCCACATGTAGAAAGTCTCAAAATCAGGAATGTATCCTCATTCTCAACAACTTCTCTTTTCCTTTTAAATGTTTTTTCATTATCCATTTCAGTGACGCCTGACGAAGGGCCCTTGTGGCCTGAAATGCATCGGGTGAAAAGTAATGAACATCCTTTGAGCCAACTTGTCTTTAATGTTTCATTTCAATGTGTCCGGACCTACTGTTGAAGGCACGGAGGGCATGCATGAGATATGTGATAATATTAAATGAACCATGCTGGAATCAAGCAGCTTTCACTGTGATGCTGGAAATATGGAAGAATTTTGGCTAATGGTTCCATGATTACTGATTGGTTTACTGTGAATAAGAGGATTACAATTTAAAAGGAAAAGAGAAGTTGTTGAGAATGAGAATACATTCCTGATTTTGCAGTGCGACAGATTGGTGCGCATGAGCGTGTCCTTTTGGATACTCTTTCAAAGTACTGTGATAGCTGGGACAGATCGCAGCCTGATCACATGCACTCACAATGAGCAGTTTTTCCATTAAGTTCGATACAATTTACTGAGAAGGAAAGGGGTGCATTCTTTCTATTTTTCAATTTGTAACATTTAGAAATTTGGCATTTTCTTCCTTTAGCCATGTGGTGCATACTGCCTGTCTCTGTTCACATGTCTGGAGAGGGTGGTAGATGGACTTTGTGTATTCCCACTAGACAGCCACACTCAATGGGAGCTTAGGTGTGACTTGCTAGGCAATCCTGGCAAAATAGGAGGAGGGGCTGAACTCAGCCTCACTTACACCTAAATTGGCTGTGTCCCACACACAAAATGGCTGCATAATCCCCTGTCATGAGTTTTGAGCTAGGGCAATTCAAAGTCATATATAGGAAGACTCTACGACTGAAAAGGCCCAACTGAGAATTACTATTGGACCTCTGACACAACCACTTCAGTACACTTCTGCAACTGTGAAGACTACCAGGAAGAAGGACTGCTGTCTGCTGAAGTACTGACACTCTGCTGGTCTGCTGCTTCAGCAACAGCAATGAATCCTCTGTTGAATCGATGCATCAGTGCTATTGCATGGATCAGAACCAGAGCATCGACTCGGTTGAGTGGATTGGAACTGGAACATTGCTCCTGTTGAGGGACTAGAACTGGTACATTTTCTCTACTGCGTGGATTGTCTCCAACACATTGCCTTCGAAACCACTACTACACAAGGTCTCTGCATCTCCATCAACAGCATTCTCGACAACAATGGCCAATCTCTACATTTCACTGTGAACCTGTTACGCAGATCAACACCAACGCATTTCTTCAGCAGCACCACGCATCTTCAACATCGACGCAGCCAGGATCAAGGTACTTTTGTACAGTAGGTGTCACGTATTCCGGGTATTCGGAAAGAGCTCCATCGCAGAAGGCCTGACATTTTTGCTTTTTTCTGGTCCAGTGAGACCAGATATTAAAAGTAAACGTGTATTGCTTCGAAGTGCGATTTTACAATTTATTTCATTAAAAAATAATATGTCAAGTTCTACTTATTGGATATTTGCTGATATGGTCTTGTATTATTGATTAAATTACACTTTATTTTTATAACCTGGTGTGAAATCTTTTGTGTGGTGTTTTCACTGTTTTACTGTTTGAAGTGTTGCACAAATACTTTACACATTCTCTTGAAAGTTAAGCCTGACTGCACTTTGCCAATCTACAAGAGTGTGAGCACAGGTTAATTTATGGTTTGCCTGCCTCTTACTCTGACTAGGACGTTGATTGCTGCTCGACCAGGGCTCATACCCTAGTCAACCAACCGAATTTCTAAAAACACTGTAATCTAGTTTGTTTGAGGAAGGTGTTGGGGAGTAAAGGAATTACCTTTACTATTCCCATTCTCTTCTAAACCAATCACGAGAAAGGAGTTGGACACTAAAATGGTGACATTTACTATTCCCACTCCAATGTGTAGCAATTTGGAAAAGTTGTTGGACACTAAAGGGGTGATATTTACTATCCCCACTCCAAATTAACTATTTTGAAGAAGGTGTTGGGCACTAAAAGGGTGGCATGTATTAGCCACACTCCAATTAAAACCAATTTGGGGAAAGTGATGGACGCTGATAGGGTAACATTTACTGTTCCAACTCCAATCCATACCAGTTAGGGGAAAGTATTGAACACTAAATGGGTGAGATTTACTATTCCCACTCAAACCTAAACCAAGGGAAGGTTGTTTACACTAAAGTTGTGACATTTACTATTTGAACTGCAATCTAAAAAATAAATTGCAAGGCGCTACACACTAAAAATTCAATATACAAAATAAATACTCAATACTCATACATAATGTTTTTACTTTAAAATAAATATTTACCTAAAAAAGACATTGACCCAAAATGCATTCCTATATATTTCACATTCAACATCTACATGTAATAGATTATTGTTATCACTAATAATAATTGATATATATATATTAAAAAAATACTACCATTACTAAAATTGTAACATTAAAAAAATAATATACATTTACACATCATAATTAAAATGTATTTATATTGTTTAGATATCATATGTAAACAACATTTAAAGCACATTTCAAATAAATTTAAATATAAATATAACATTTATCCCAAAACGTTTTTTACATTTACAATATAATTTAAACATAAAAAACAAATATTTAATTTTTTGATAAAATGTATTTAAAAAAAACTTAAATTAACAATGATTTTAAAAACAAATTTAACATTATTATAATAATAACTCTTATTATAATAATTCAATTTCTGATCTATTTTTATTTTTCATATATTTTCTATAATTGTAGTATTTATTTTAAAATGTGCAATTAAATTGTATATTTTATTTAATATAATTAATATATATTTTCAGAATGGTGATAAACTATTATTTATTAAAATATTAATATAACAAAAATAATTTGAACATTTTACTATACTAGTTTGCATAACATTAATATGCATTTTACTATTATTATTATGTAGAATTTGTATCGCGTGACAAATCAACCCCACAGGGATCTCTCAACGCTTTTGGTTACCCAGTGCTGCAGGCTAGGACAAAATTGCAGATTTAGAACAGCCAGGTTTTTAACTGCTTCTTAAACTGCCCCAAAATTGTACAGGCACGTAGCTCCTCCGGCAGACGATTCCAATGGAGCGGGGATAGATGTGAGAATGCGCACCCTCCCATTTTGGCTTTCCTGATTTTACAGGGATGGAGCAGATTGTGATTGCTAGATCTCAGTAAGCAGGCAGGTATATAGGGAATTAACTTCTTCCTTAGATAAATCGGGCCAATCCCTGCTTTGCTTTAAACACCGACGTCAGGAGCTTAAATACTGCTCTCTTCCTCATGGGCAGCCAGTGTAGTTGTTGCAAGAGAGGTCTGGAGGGGGTACGTACTGGTTTGTTGAGGACCAGTCGTGCCGCTGTATTTTGCACTACCTGTAGCCTAGATGCAAGGTCCTCCCTAATTCCTAATAGTAGCGAGTTCCCATATTCCAATCTACTGACTAGTAGTGCCCTTACTAAGGTCTTTCTGGCCTCCAAAGGGATCCAAGGAAAAATCTTCCTCAGCATCCGCAAGATGCCAAAGCAGGTGCTCGATACTGACTTCACGTGTTCCTCCATCGAAAGCTTGTTATCAAACAGGATACCAAAGTTCCGTGCCTGAGTGGTTGGATTGCGTGCCTCCCCCAATTCCTCTGGCCACCAGTCCAACAACCATAATTCCGTCGCCTTTGCAAACAGAAGGATCTCCGTCTTATTGGAGTTTAGCTGCAGAAAATTCTCGCTCATCCAAGTGGCAATTTTCACCATGCAGGATTTAAACTTTTCTCTGGATTCCACTGGGTCCGTCTCGATGGGGATTATCACCTGCGTGTCATCCGCATACAAGATTGTCTCAAAATCACAAGATCTAATGATGGTGGCCAGCGGTGCCACATAGATGTTGAATATTGTTGGGCTTAAGATGGAGCCCTGCGGGACCCCCTTGTCTACTGCCATGGTCTGAGAGACAAATGTGTCTAATTGGACACATTGTGCTCTATTGTTAGGATAGCTCTGCAGCCACGTTCAGGCCAAGCCTTCAACACCAATCTCCCGCAACCTGTCCAACAGGACATGATGAGAGATGGTGTCAAAGGCTGCCGATAGATCAAGGAGCACCAGCATGGTGGGCGTCCCCCAGTCCAGTGACATCCTGACAGTATCCATGACCTCCACCAATGCCGCCTCCATGCTATGGGCTGCACGGAGATCTGTTTGCACCTCAAAGCCCAATACCCAGCTGCTAAAAAATACAAATCCATTATTTTTAGAATTTAACACCATAAACATTTTAATTTTAACAATTTCAGTATTAATAAATTGTCTTCCTAAAAACATAAATAAAAAATAACATATATTATTAAACACAATTAACTACATACAAAATAACACTTACAAATAATCTTACATGCAACATTATTTTCTAAATCAATATTTTTACAACAATATTAAAAACAACATTTGAAATTACATTTACCTATGATAATATGCCTACAGTTTTTTTGATATCCTGATATTCTTGACAAAATATTTTTCTATCACAATATATTTTATTTGATATTTTGTCCAAACACCATTAAAGACAATTAAGTGACTCATGTCTAATAATAGCGGGTACAAATCTTCTGCTCTAAAATTCCAATGCTTATCTTTCTGTTTCTCGCTTTTTTTAATTTAGAACATTCTGCCGTCAGTGGGTGGAATGTTCTGATAGCCTTATAGCCATTCTGCCTCGGGCTATGCTGGTTCTTAAAGGCATTCTCCCTTGTTATAAATCTCATTCTGAGTTCCACTTGCAGGAATGACTGCCTTAAAATTAGAGGACACTGATTGTGAGATTCAACATTAAGATTCATTGAAAGTCTGTCCCTTACATTTTAATTCTAAATGCTGTTTATTAAGTCCAACATGTTTACTGCATGTTTCAGGTTTGTGTTGGAGAATTTCCAGTGGATGCAAGCTATGGTTTTTACTATTGAGGAGATTAACAATAATCCCAACCTCCTACCCAACATCACCCTGGGATTCTGGATTCATGACTCCTGCATGATCATAGAAAGATCACTTGAGGGCACTCTTTGGATGTTGACAGGGCAGAAGGAACCAATCGCAAACTACCACTGCTGGAAGAATCGCCCACCTGTGGCTATAGTAGGAGATGTGACATCAACACGTTCAATTCTTATGGCACATATATTGAGTCTCTACAACCATCCCCAGGTAAGATCCAACAACAGTCAAGAATGACTAAGGTTAACTTAGTAGCATTCATGAGAAGATAGTGGAGTTTAAATTCTGAAATCAGATCAGGATAAAGTTCACAACTTTCATATTTTGTGATATTGCAAAAGTTAGGCTTTTAACCATCAGCCAATATTTCCCCAATATAAAAGTCCTTGCAGGAGACATTTACTTCTAAGCATAAATCCCTGTATAATATTGCACTCTTTAACTTCCCAACCTACATTGTGTTTAAACTCATACAGCCACTTTCACATCTAATCACAGACTACCACTCACATAAACATAGAGCCACTGAAAGACACCCTCACAGACCCAATTACCTACTCACACAGCCACTCACAGACTCATACAGCCTCTCATATACCTACTCACTGACCCACAAAACCATTCACACACCCACTCACATACTCTCAAATCTACTCATATACCAACTCATACACCCATGCAGACACTCACACACCCACTCACATACACATACAGCCACTCACACACCCATGCACAGACCCATAAAGCCACTCATACACCCACTCACTGACCCTTACAGATAATTACACACCCACTCTTAAAGGTTACAGGTTAATACTATTTAAAAAGACATAGAAATTCACTAAAAAAACAAAGGTTACAGGGATATTATAGTTAGGAAATAACATTTAAAAAATAGAATTTCACTGAAAAAGCCAAAGGTTACAAGGAATGCTACAGTTAGGAAATAGAATAAAATAAAACCCTTAGAAATTCACTGAAATAGCCGAAGGTTAAAAGGAAGGTTACAAGAACGTTATAGTTAGACTCAGATTTCAAACGTACAAAAGTAAGTGCTAACTATAACTGCTGAATTTTACTGCCATTGTATCAGTGAAATCTGAGCCTAACTATGATATACCAGGAACTTTTGTTTTTTTCGGTTAATTTTTTTAAATTCTATTACCTAACAATAACGTCCCTGTAACTTTTTGGTGTTTTTTTAATGTGAAGGAAGATGCCAATCACAATGCACAGTGGGGGTAAAAATGAATGCAGGGCCTGGCCTGGATTGTGTTGCCCCCACCCACACTTGCTGTTGCTGCCCCCTCCTCCTTGACATCCATTGTCCAAGTACATGCCACTGATTACATCTCTGTGTGGCTGTTGCTCTGCCACTGACTTTCCCATCTGCCCAGAACACTTACCTTGCTGCCCCATCTACCTCCTTCCTACCCTGTTATCCAAGCCCATGCCCCAGCTCCCTCCTTCCTGCCCTGCATGGTCTGATGTGCTGCCACTGCCTTCTTTTCAGTTCGATGTCCCTGCCCAGTCCTCCTTCCCTCCGTTCCCTGATTCCATGCAGCATCATTGTCCCCCTGCTTAGCCTCTGTGCTTAGGTTGCTGTCCCTGCTCTACTTCCCCATGCCCTCCAATGTCTGGGTGCTTGCCCTTGCTCCCTTCTTTTTGCCCACCAAAGGAACTGCCACCTTCCTATCTATGTTCTGTTGAGCTGCCACTATCCATCCTGTCTGACTAGCATGATCAGATGGCTTCCCCCTGTCACTGCCACCTCCACCCTGATTGTCCAAGCCCTCCCACCTGTCCACTATGGTCCATTTTGCTGCCACTTCCTTCTGCCCTCTATGTTCCGTAGTGTGGCAACTGCGCCATCTGTCTGCCCTGCATGGCCTGTTGTGAAGTCCCTTCCTGTGCCCTCTTATGTCTGTGTCCTGCCCCTACCCATTCCTTCAGTCCTCCAGGGTCTTTTGTGCATGCCCCTGCCCTCTCCCTCTTGCCCGCCATGACAGTTGTGCTGCCACTAACCCCCTGTTTGCCATGCAAGGTCTTCAGTGCTGCTACACCCCCCCTGCGCTGTGTGGTCTGCTTGCTGCCCCTGACCCCCTCCTACCTTCCATCCATTGTCTGCCATTATAGTCTCACTGTTGCCCTCAATGGTATGTTGTGCTTCCAGTGCCCATATGTCCTGCCCTCCATGGTCAGCTTGCTAATCCTCCCCTGCCCCCTTGCCTCCTGCCCTCTGTTCTCCATGTGCAGACCCCTATCACCTCCCTTCTGCCTCATTTGGTCTGCTATCGTTCTCTTGCCCCCTCCCTGTGCCCTTCATGATCATTTATGCGGAAACTGCCCCTCCTGTCTGTCCACTATGGTCAGATTGCTGCCCTTGACTCTTTCCCCTCTACTCTCTATTGTTCATGTGCATGGCCCTGTTCCCTCCCTATTGCTTTCCATTGGTCCGTTTGCTGCACTGCTGTTCCACTTACCCTGTGTGATGTATAGTGATGCTGTAACCCCTGAGGCCTGCCCTGTAAGATCTGTCTATGGTCCCTGCCCATTTCCCTCCTGCCCTCTCTTATCCGAGTATGCGTTGCTACCCCATTCTCCTACCCTCTGTGATCCAATGTACCAAACTTGCCAACATTTTGACCTTGGTAAGAGGGAGGTTTTTAAAGAGAACCCCGAGAAATTGATTTTCCACATTGACTTATACTAAAAAGGAGGAGATTTTAGGCAGAATTCAAATAAAATAAAGGCCTTTTGGGCTTAAAAACATTGGTAGTCTCCTACCTGAATCGGGTCTCTTGGCATGTATGGTTGTACTGTCACTGCCTCTTCCTTCTGCCCTTAATGGTCTTTTATATTGCCACAGCCTCTCTTGCCTTTACAAAAAACACAGTTGATGGACAGAATGTAGAATAATGTCATACATTCACCCCAGTACAAGGATCTGGGCCTAAATCCATCGTTTTTTTGCACTCCACAGTCGACGTGACGTTTCGATCCCTATCTCCAAATACTAACTGGGATCGGAGTTTGATCCCAATTAGTGTTTGGAGCTAGGGATCGAAACGTCACGTCGACTGTTTTAACAGAACTGCATGTCTCAACTGCATATATCTATTGCAGTGACTGTTTGTGTGTGCTTACACAAGATTGCATTGTATTGTAAGCCGCCATTTGCTCCAACTCTTTTGCCTGTTTAACTCTCCTTATCTTTCTCCCTTTATTGTTTTTTTTCCCTGACTTGGTACAGGCTTGTGCCCAGTTTGTTGATCCATGTCGTGTTTCACGTATTCGTAAATCCCTGTTTAAAATTTTTTGGGAAAATAAATATTTCCTTGTCCGGCTGGACATTGGAGAAAAACAAGCCATAGCTCTTATTTAAGTCTATGTTTGCCATTTACAGATTTATTTGCTAAGCTTAGGACCTGTGTTCTTGATAAAAGTACTTGGTGGCTTTGGGGCAGAAGGAGGGGAGGCGGACGCTTTGTGTTCTGCCGGAGAAGAAGGAGGTGGTCCAGTCCAGGGCTTTCTCTTGGAAACTTGCGTTGTGTAGGCGTGTATGAAGTGTGCGGTGGCAGAGTGTGTCGAAGGCGGCTGACAGTTCCAAGAGGATGAGGGCTGCGGTTTCTCTGTGGCGGCGATGAGGGCAGTTTCGGTGCTGTGGTTGCTGCGTAACCCATACTGGGAGGGGTCCAGTATGCTGTTCTCCTCGAGGTAGCGGGTCAGTTGTTTGTTGATGGTCTTCTCGATGACCTGCGCCGGGAGCAGGGAGATGGGTCGGAAGTTCTTGAGGTAGTTGGGGTCCGCCTTGGGTTTCTTGAGTAAGGCGTTGATCTCGGCATGCTTCCAGCTCTCCGGGAAAGTAGCTGCCTCAAAGGAAATATTGATGGCTTTCCAGAGGTGGGGTGCGATGGCAGTGCTGGCTTTGTTGAAGATGTGGTGTGGGCATGGGTCTGACGGAAATCCGGAGTGGATGGTGTTCATGATCTTGATGGTGTCGTCGTCGTTTATGTTGGTCCAGGACAGCAGGTGGTTGGTGCGGATGGTGGTCCTGGGGCGGAGGCCTCAGTGGTTGTTGGGGCGTTCGTGGCGTTGAAGCTGTCGTGGATGTCTGTGATCTTGCAATGGAAGAAGGTGGCCAGCGAGTCGCACAGGTCATGCGAGGATGGGATGTCGTTGGTATTGGAGCTGAGGTGGGAGAGTTCCTTCACAATGTTGAAGAGCTCTTTGCTGTTGTGTGCGTTGTTGTCTAGGCGGTTTTTGAAGGAGGCTCTTTTGGTGGATCTGATGAGGTGGTGGTGTCTGTGGGTGGAGTTTTTGTGGCTGCTTAGCTGTCCGGTGTTCATTCAGGGAGCCATTTCTTCTCTAGCTTTCTGCAGGTTTGCTCGGAGGCCTAGAGGTCTTCAGTGAACCAGTTGGCTTTTTTGCTTGAGTTCCTGTTGGAGGGTTTCTTGAGCGGGCCAAGGGTATTGGCGCAGTCGTCGATCCACTGGCTGAGGTTGCAGGTGCCGGTTTTCGGGTCAGTGGGGTCTGTTGGGTCAGTGGGTGGGCTCTGTGCGAGGGTGGTGGTTAGCCGGTCTTCAGTGACTTGGGTGCAATGGTGCATGGTGTGCTTCCGGAATGTGAAGTGGATGCAGCGATGGTCGGTCCAGTGGAGTTCAATGATGTGGTTGAAGGAGACGTGGGGGCTAGCGGAGAAGGTGGGGTCAACCATGTGACTGGCGGGGTCAGTGGGTGTTGTGATGAGTTGTCTAAGTCCGAGGTTGGCGAGGTTATCGATCAAGGTGGTGGAGTTGGTGTTGTTGTTGTTCTCGAGGTGGAAGTTTAAGTCCCTGAGGAGGATGTAGTCCGTGGAGGCGAGGGCGTGTGTGCTGACAACGTCGGCGATGGAGTCACTGAACAGTGGTCGGGGTCCGGGAGGTCTGTAGACTAGGGTTCCTATGAGGGTGGTGTTGGGGTCGGTGGGGATCTGGAAGTGCAGGTGTTTGGCGTTGCTGAGTGTGTCATCGGTGTTAGTTGAGACTCTGAGAGTGTTCCTGTGGACGATGGCGATTTCTCCTCCTACTCCATTGGTGCTGTTCCCGCAGGTGATCTTGTATCCTTCCGGGATGGCTATGGGGATATCAGGTGCGGAGGAGGGGTTCAGCCAGGTCTCCGTCAGGAAGGCGAAGTCTGGGGTGGTGTTGTTGAGTTGGTCCCATAGTTCAACAGCGTGTTTGCGGGCGGATCGGGTGTTGAGAAGGATGCATCTGAGGTAGTCGCGTTCTTTGGTTGGTGGGTTGGCGGGCCGGATGCTGGTGTAGCTGCAGTTCCAGCAGGAGAAGGGGCCCTAGGTGTGCTTCGGGGAAGCCAGGAAGCAGGTGTGTGATCGTCTGGCGTTGAGTGCATGGAGGGTGCTAGCATTGTATAGGTGTCGGATGTCCTGGCGGTCATGGGGGCCAGGGGTTCTGGTGCTGGGTGCGGTCCAGGAGCGGACAGGCGCAGATGGGCTTGCCTTAGGGGCACCCACCATATGAGGGGAGAAGGAAGGGAGGAGCAGCTAGAAGGCAGGAGCGGGGCGGTGAATGGATGAGCGGGGGCTGCAGGGGAGCAGAGAGGGAGGTAAAAATGTACAGAAATGGAAGGCAATAAAATACAGTATAAGCAGAAACAGAAAATACAGTCAACAATCACAGGCGCAGTCAAAAGCAGTAGGGCAGAGGAGGGGTGGCAAACTTACAGAGCGGCAGCAGCGGGGCAACAGAGGCACGGATGCACAGGCGGTGCTGAGCGGCGGGGGGAGCGTTCTAACCTGCAAGCAGGGTGAGTATATATTACACTTAAGAGAGAGGATGTGGCCTTACAGCTGGAGCTGCAGACTTTGGGTCAAGTCGGTGCTATATAAAACTGCAAAAAAACAAAATAATTAGATGTTATGCACAGTTCTGTCATTGGGCTACACTTGGGCTGCATTTGTGCCATATTAGGTCTCTTTTTTCTCCGGTGGCCATCTTGAGAGACGTATTTGTTATGAAGCTCCCTAATTTAATTATTAACTGCAGTATTCTGAGTAGAAAACGCTTTTAGTTTTCTACTTTGATTCCATCATGATGGCATTCATATGTGCCACACATTTGTCATAAATTCAGGATGTTAGCACTCTAGTTGCTCATTAGAACACTGTAGTAAGACTGCTGCTCACCAGGGAGATAACTGGCAGTCTGCTGCTGGTGTTGAAAGTGTTTGTTTCAGTCTACATGTGTGCATCTGTTGAAAGTGCATGTTTCAGTCTGCATGTCAGAATGTCTTAATGATATTGGAGGGGAAGATATTTGAGAACTCACTTAAAATGAGTCCTGTTTCTTTCTACAGCACTAACTATAATTTCTATGACAAACTGAACCCCTTCATTTTACTACTTTCTGAATTAAATGTTTTAAGTTTTACCAGTTTGATTCAATCAACATGGCTTCAGGTGTGCCATACGTTTGTCATAAGTAACACCTTTAGCTCTCTAGTTGTTCTTTAGTTCTGCAGTAGAACACAGGGGAATCAACTGTCAGACTTCATTTACATATGGCTGAGAAAGATAATATGAATTTACGGAAAATATGCTCCTATTTTAGCTTCAAAGCACCTTCCATAAACTCTATGGGGAAATCATAAGAATTGTTTTTTTCTCAAACGTGATTCTTGAAATTCCAGCGGAAGGCTTTCCATGGGGTAAAATCACATTATAACACACCACAATTCCTAAAATGAGTATGGTATCATCAACACATTATTTATATTGTAGCTAAAATCTGTTATCACCCTTTATATGTTCTCCATTTTGTGACCCTCAAAAGCTGCCATTCACTACACTGCATTTCAATAGGGTGCTCTCATGTATATTGGTCCCATGATGGCTGCCAACAGATCCTGGTTGAAGTGTTGGCAGCCAATCAAATTTCAGTAGGATTTTGGGCTCCCAGATATCTATATGTTTAAGCCTAAATATCTGTGAAACTACTGAACCGATTTACACCACATCACAAAAAGCACGCTTTCTAAACCAACATCTAGCCTTCTGCCAAATTTGGTGTAATTCCGTTCAGCGATCTGGGTTGTACTCATGTTAAAAAATTGAAAAATCCCCTTAGCATAACATGGGGAAAATATGTTTGAGACACAGCCTTTTTACTCAGCCCCAGCTTGAAAATTCACCCCAAAACGTTCAACACATCAGCTGAACCTGAAAGGAAAGTTTTGTGAAACACACACCTATACAACCACTTAGACAACCAACTGATAGACCGATACAGACATTCATACAAGTCACTCACCCATACATTCACTGAGACACCTAATCACTCACTTATACTGTCAGTCACACATGCACTGACTCATCGATACAACCACTTAGACACCAACTGACAGACTGATGCAGATATTCACACAAGTCACTCCCCCATGCATTCACTGAAACACCTAATCTTTCACTCGTACAGTCAGTCACTCATTCACTGACTCATCCATACAGGTACTCATACACATACCTATTCACCAATACACCTTGGTGTATATATATTTAATACTCATAAACTTTTTTAAAACACTCAATGACACTGGATGTGGTCATCCGTGATGTCATCAGTAATGTCATTTCAGATGTCATCAGTGATGCCCCAGACCATGTCAGTGATTTAATATGTGAGGTCACACGCAGTGCGTTATAGGGGCACAAGTTATTGGTGGTTTTTTACACGTGAAATGTCAGTCTAACTATAACGTCTCTGTAACCTCAGTTTTTTTCAGTGAATTTGTAAGGTTTTTAAAATATATTTTCTATCTACACCATCCCTCTAACCTTTGTTTTTTTTCATTGATTTTCTTATGTTTTTTATGCTAATTACTAGCTACAACATCCCTGTAACCTTTGGTATTTTCAGTGAATTTCGAAGGCATTTTTTATTTTATATCCTAACTGTAATCTGTAAACGTTAACAGTGGGGGGGTGAGTCGCTGTATAGGTTGGTGACAAGGTGTGTGAGTGGCTGTATGAGTCCATGAGTGAGTGTGTATCTGAGCCACCGTCCTTTGGAAATAATACAGATAAACACGGGTCACATGACAGACCCTAAGGGGCCAACTCACAAGGGTTCTCACTGTGAGGTTTTTGTCTCACTGGGTCTGACTGTATTTGTAGAGTTGCATTTTATAAATTGATGTATTATGTTGGAAATCGATTAATATATGTACACTGGTATTAAATGTGATTGGATTGATTAATTTTTATGTATTAAAAAAAATGTCTTTGCTCGGTGCACTTTTAAGTAATTGAGCCAAAATAAAGTTAATATTGATCGATTGAGTGTGTAATGTCTAGGTAATTATGTAAGTACATGAGTAGTGCCTTCGTGACTGTATGATTACATAGGTAGTTCTTTTATGATTCTATGAGTGCAATTGCCAAGAACAAACAGCAAATATTGCGTGTTTTTAATAAAGTGTTAAAGACATTAATAGACATACTTTACCTAAAGTTTTAGTCTAGCTGTTTAGTAAGATATTAGTTTAACTATCCCCTTTGTATTCATTTGTTGAAAAACATCAAAAACACATTTTCCTTGTTCATGGTGACTCCAGAGGTCGAGATGACGTCTGTAGTTGTGAAAACAAATGACAAAGTGTAAAAAACACATATATAGACATATTTGTATATAAAGTTTGAGTCTAGCTGTTTAATAACATATTGGTCTAACTTTATTTAACAATTAATGTTGATAAAACCATTGTGGATTGTCGAGCTCCTCGCCTCATGATTGTGGTGGAAATTACCTAGGCACACTAAGTGGGGTAGGGCTGGAAATCCTAATGAATTATACCTTTGCAGAACTAATGTCACTTTTCCCTAACAAAGCCAGGAAACATGTACATAAAACTGTTACTGCAGTCCTCAAAGACCATCACATGGGCTGTATCTATAACTATAAGCTGCGTTTTGACATGCATGGAATTTATAGAAATTATGGTGTGCACTTTACAGATAAAGGAAACAGGGTGTTTCAAAGTAACAAGAAGCTCTGCATCCCGTCTTATGTACAGCAGACATGTACACACAACCAAGGCACCCTAGTACCTGAAATATTGTGAAGTTTTTTTCAAAATGTTTTTTTTTCTTTAGTTTATGACAATCTCGGCGACGATGTCGAGATCGTTGTGGACATGTTGTGATAACAGAAAACAAAAGCAGAAATTCCACCAACACAACCACAAAAAATATGTAAAAAATCAATTCCCTACATATAATACTATATACATACTTTCTTCAAAGCATATGCAAACTCATATTTTTGTGCTAAGTTTCTTTGAAAACCAGCTCTCAGACCTATTTTCTGTTTTTGCGGTTATTCGGGATGTCCCAACAGCACTATTAACCACGACGTCTGCTCTTTTTCTATAAAGTGAAAACACATATATGCACACAGATGACAGTACACACTAGGGGTTCATTACTGTACACTTCAAACTAATTTTTGTGTAGTGCATCTCTAAAACCTATTTTCCGTTTTTGCTGTGAGGCCAGTGAGTGCAATGAAGTTGGTAATTGTGATCCCAGCAGTTATGTTGCAAAAGCAGAAAGCAAAAGCAGGAATTCAAAAACCACCAACACATTAAAGAATTCTAACTATATAATAAATTGTAACCATCACAGTAGATAACTCACTATATAAATACATCTATAAAAACATTTATCAGAATCTCAATATCTCCATAACAATGTGTATTAATGATTCACTGATATATTTTTTTATATTTCCCTAATATATTCGTGAACACTTTGATCATCACAACTACCCCTTGATGGTACAAGGGGGGGCATGCTGGTGGTCGCAGCATTACCGTGAATATCATGTGAAATAAAAAAAACAATTTTGGACACATAACTTGTCCCATTTCTCAACAAAGAGGTCAGAGTATCTCTACTATGACCCCTTTTGCGGGCTTTAACACACATTTTCAGCCCTGGTAATCATTCCAAATAGATAAAATGATGGTTGCAACTTTCTTCTCAGGTTGCATCCAGCCAACCAGAGCATTATCGTTGGCGTGTGCATTCGTGGTTCATTGCAAAATCACAACAAAATATTCACGGCCAAAGATATCACTATAAATTTAAACTTATATTTCTCAACAACTACTGAATGGCTCTACACCAATAAGTACAAGGCACTTCCTTGAACTGACATTTACCTCACTGCCAAATTTGGTGTAAATCTGTTCAGCGGTTTGGGCTGTAGGTGTGGCTAAATGTTCCAATGCATATATTACCCACTGACGGTCGCAAGTAGGTAGTCATAGTTAGGACCTCGTTTCTATTCAAAAAGCATTTTTGTCTTGCCAATAACTTTGGCATCATTTGACGAATCTTCACGACATTTTTAAAACTAACAGCCATCTTGTGACTTGGTATCCGAGTCACAAGAAAATAGTGAAAACAACATTAAAAACAAGAAAAGGTGGTAGGGTAAAAACATCCTGACCCCCTAGGCCTGCTGAGCCAAAAAGCACTTCTTTTAAAACAGCAGAATTCGCTTTGGGTGTGCGAATCCTGCCAATAGAATTTTTTAAAAAGAAGCCCACGCTTCATTATTGTTAAGCCCCCGGGTCGGCCAGGTCCCGGGGGCAATACCAAAATATATATTGGGTGCCCATGGGGACCCCTGCATCCCAGGGACTGCTGCCTCCCAGGGGCACTATTTTTTTCTAACTTAAAATGTGTGTGGGGGGCTTAAGCCCCTCACATGCCCAGGGGACCACCACCTCCCCGGGGATTTGCCAATTAATTGCGGGGGCACGTACCCCCCTGCATCCCCGGGGACCGCCACCACCCCGGGCCTCTGTTTAAAAAAAATACATGTGTGTGGGGGGCTCAAGCCTGGGGACCACCACCTCCCCAGGGCTTTACAAATGAAGGAAGGGAAGCCTCCCTTCCTGATGACTGCTGTCATTAGTGATGTCATTTGAGATGTCATCAGTGATGTCACTGACCATGTCATGAATTATGTAATATGTGACGTCATCTGCATTACATTGCTGGGGCCCGAGTTATAGTTAGTTGAACTAACTATAATGGCCGAATTTCACTGGTTTTGTATGTGTGAAATGTCCAACTAACTATAACTTCCCTGAAACCTGTGTTTATTTCAGTGAATTTGAAAGGTTTTTAAATACTAATTTCTAACTATAACGTCCCTGAAACCTATGTTTTTTTTCAGTAAATGTCAATTTTTTTTTTAATACTAATGTCTAACTATAACGTCCCTGAAACCTGTAGTTTTTTCAGTGATATATTACCTACTGGCGGTCGCCAGTAGGTAGTTATAGTTAGGATTGATTTCCATAGGGAAATCGCAACATTCTATTGGGAATAACTTTGGTGCCGGTTGAGGAATCTGCCTGAAATTTTCCTCAACTTTGCCTCGCGGCGCTCCGGTCCTTCCCTGAAAGTTTGGGGGGGATTCGTCAAGCGGCGGCCGAGATAAAAGGGGGTCCCAAAACGTGTTTTCCCCATGTTAATTTCCATAGGGCGGTCGGTCGCACTTTTAGCTCGAACGGCTGAATGGATTTTCACCAAACTTGGCAAAATTGTAGGGACTGGTAGCCCGATGTGCCTTTGCTATGTCTCAAGATAAGTGCTCCAGAGGATTTTGAGAAATTTAGGTTCAAAAAAATTTATTTATCTATAGCGGCGCCCCGGTACGCGCACCTGGGAGCGCTCCGGGCGCGCCACGCGACTTGCGCACGGAAAGCTGATTGGCTCTCGGGTGTCTGTAAACATTCGAAACAGTCCGGAGCGGCCGCCATCTTGTGTCTCAGTAGGATCGAAGACACAAGAGGTGGTAAAAACAAAGGGGGAAATAACCAAAAGGGGGCAGGGTAGACCCCCCCTGACCCCCTAGGTTTGATGTGGGGGCCATAAAAGGGTCCCTCGGGTAAAAAAAAAAAAAAATGAAAAAATCGGTCTTCGCCGGGGGGGGGAGGGGGGGGTGCCCGGTACGCGCACCGGGGAGCGTACTTTGGTGAAAAATAGTTAAAATAATAGTGTAAAATAATCATTTTGAGTGATCAGAGGTAGGGTAGCTCTGAAAAGAGCTTTTGGGTTCAAAAGAGCTTTTGGGTTCTGTGGCTGTTTTAGGTACCTACAAGTATGTCCCACACACACCCACACGCACACAACCCCACATCCCCACACCCACACACTCCCCACACACACCTCACACACGCACAGCTCCACCCACACCTAAACACCCCACACCCCCACACCGACACCTTTCACATCCACACCCACACCCACACATTCCACACACCCACACTCATACACACACCTCACCACCCCCCCAACACACACACACACACGCACACACAGATACCTCACAGACACACCCCACACATCCCACAGACACACCTCCCCCCCCACACACACACACACACCTCACAGACACACCCACACATCCCACACATACACACATATCTTACACACATACCCCCCACACCCACACACCCCCCACACACACCTCACACACCCACACCTCCACCTACACTCAAACACCCCACACACCCACACACACACCTTACACCCCCACACCCCCACCCACACCCACATACCCCATACACCTACATACACCTATACACCTCACCCCCCGACACATACACACACACACCTCACAGACACACCCCACCATCCTCCACACACACCTCCCCCCCCACACATGGGGAAAACTCAGTGAAACAGTAAAATGATAATTTAAAGTGCTTAGAGGTAGGGTAGCTCTGAATAGAATTGTTGTGTTGTGTGGGTGATTTAAGTACCAACATGTAGGTACCAATGTAGAGTTTTAAATTTAATGTACACCTTTTTTATGTAGATATCTAGCATGTTGTTACAGAAGTTATTGTGGTATATGGAATCCATACTATAGTTTGTCAGGAAAGCAGAAACAGATGCTTTAAGTACTCCCTGAGAAGACCTAGGGGATCATGGGTAGTGTACCCTGCTCCCTTATGATGTTTTCAAGTATTACATTTTACTCTCTTCTGAATCTACACAAAATTGGCAGTGATATGGTGCATTAGAGACTGAGAGTGAGAGAAAGGAGGCAGGAGATGAAAAAGAGATGTGAAAAACACATTGGAGATAATATAGTGGGAGAAAGGAAGTAACTATGAGCAAATTTACTATGTAACACAAAAAAAGTTGCACTGTAAGTCTCCGTTTATATTATAATCATGTTGGTAGTATTTAAGTTATTACATATAAAAATGAATAATGTCTCGAACAATTTTTAATTATTAAATAAAAATTTATTGTTGAGATTGTTCATAATTTAATAACAGTTCTAACATTACATCATCCGAATGTCCTCCAAATTTTCATTACATGATTCAAATGATTCAAGACAGTCAATTAGTTGTTGATCCTCAGACTCATCCATGAAATCCAAGTCTTCGTTAAGAATATCTTTATCCATAATTTCAAAAGAAATTGTATTGCTCTCCTCTTTACCTTCCATTTTTGCTGTAAATTGCATAAAAAATAACTATATCAGTAGAGTTAGGGCACTGTTGGGTTTAAGTTCAGACAGGTACTTCTGAGTTTTTAACAGTGAAGTTATTTTTGGGCAGTGTATGGTATCAGGCAGGAAGTAGAAATATAAAAAAGTGCATGTGATGAAGCCTAAGTAAATTCATAATTATACCAGAGAAGCCTAACTCAATCCATAAGTATAACAGAGAAGCCTATCTCAATCTATAACTATAACAGAGAGACAGCAAAAAACTATCAGAAAACGTTTTTCCAATTTAAGTTAAAGTGCAGAACATAGTTCCCCTTACAAATGAACAACTTACCTTTCAGAAAGGAGTTGATGTTTTCAGAGGAAATCTTTTATAAATGTACCTCAGGTAGTACTAGTCAAAATGGCCGTGTTTCCCTCTCATTTTTCATTTATATTCATGTACATAACCAATCAAATGTCAGGTGAAAAAAGTAGAAAATGAAAGTAACATTTTAATTGGTTGTAAATCCAAACTCTTCATATGTGTTTTTGTCATGTAATTTACCTCAGGATATTTAGACAGGGCTACAGGGCAAATGGCTCAATGGAATTCCATCAAATTTGGGAAAATGGTAGGGACTGGTATGTAGTATGGCCTATTCTATATTTGGTGAACATCTCTACAGAGGTTTTTATGTAAATTAACTTTAAAAAAATTTAGGGAGCGCTTCCTGGTGCGCGCCCTGGTACGCGGACCGGCAGCGCTACGGGAGTCCTCTATCTTGTGTTTCGGAAGAATTGAGACACAAGATGGAGGACAAACAACGTTGGGCATGGGTATAAGGGGGCATGGTAGGCACTCCCTGACCCTCTAGGTTTTCTGAGGGGGTCTTAGGAGGCCCATATAGGCGAGAAATTTTTTTTAAAAATTTTTCGCGGGGGGAGCGCCCGGTACACGTACCGGGAAGCGTACCGGGGAGTGTACTTTGGTGAAAAATAGTGAAAAAAGTTAGAAAAAGATAATCATTTGGAGTGATCAGAGGTAGGGTAGCTCTGAAAAGAGCTTTTGGGTTCTGTGGCTGATTTAGGTACCTACAAGTAGGTACCAATGCACAGTCTTAAATTCAGGAGGAATATTCTATTCCCCTCATCTGAGAAGTGCACACCATCTCCTCTGTAGATATCTTGCATGTTGTAACGCAAGTTGTTGTTGTATATTGAACCCATTCCATAGTCTCTCATGTAAGCAGAAACAGATTTATTCACATGTTTCCGTGCTTGCTCAAATTGTGGACAAAATTGGTTGGACCAGTTCCATTTCTGTCTTTGGCATATATTGGAATATACCAAGGCAGTTTGAGGAAAAAGTGCCATCAATTGTTCAAAGGTGTCCTTTAAAAGCATTTCCAGACCTACCCCAGTCAAAGTGCCTGAGTCATTTCCACCACAGTGCAGAATTATGAGGTTAGGGTGTGGCAAATGCAAAAAGGTTTTCACCAATGGTATCAATTGGTGACATCTCAATTCTCTCTGGCCAATCCATTTAATGTTCACATTTGGTAAATCAAGGTTGTGAAAATTTCTGGTAGCTGCATACCTTTGAGCCCAGTGGATATAGCTATGTCCAATAATCCAGACAGAATACATGGTGAGAGGAGGTTCTGGTGCAGTCAGATGAAGTGTAGGAATAAAATGGCAGTTGGAACAGTAGGAGTTTGCAACAAAAAAACCTGTGGAGTTTCAGTGCTCTTGAATCACAAGCAATGATTGGTAGATGGAGATAGTTGAAAACTGTAAGTTAGGGTGCATGGTTGTGTTCTGTGTAAGAAGAAATTTGAATGGTTAAAAAAAAGTCGTTTAAAGAAACATTGCACCAGATAAGCTGGTGTATTCACAGGTCAAACATCCTTGCTGAGGTGATTTGCAACATTGTAGAATAAACTTTTAAACCTGAGAGCTCAGTGAGGAGGGAGTTGCTATGGTAACAGGTAGAAAGGGCTGAGGGGGGGAAGGGTGTTGGTTTGAAAATACAGAGGGAAGAGTTTTGATTGGTTACCGTGAGCAATATGTGTGTAGAATTAGAGGTTTTCTGTGCCATTAATGGTTGCAGTGCCTGGAGAACATACCTTTTGGTCTGCTAAAGAAATATTGGTGTGTCTATCTGACACTGTTCTGAATCTCCTAAAGCATTTGTAAAGGTGAGTTATGATTCATTTAGAAAGAGAGTTCAGATTAAGAAGCACATAGGACCTGTGTTGTGTTCCTAAAATGGTAATTGAAAAACGATTTTAGTGCAAATCAATGGGTTTCAGTAGTGAAAATGAATGCTTGTATATAGGATCTGTGCAGTGTTTCTAAAATGTTAATTGAAAAACGATTTTAGTGCAAAACAATGGGTTTTAGTAGTGAAAATGAATGCTTGTAAATAGGATATGTGTTCTGTTCATAAAATATTAAATAAAAATCGATTTTAGGGTAAATTAATGGCTTTCAGTAGTGAAAATGAATGCTTGTACATATGACCTGTGTTCTGTTCATAAAATGGTAATTGGAAAACGATTTTAGTGCAAATCAATGGCTTTAACATTTTTAAGAAGGAATAAATAGTGTGTGCATAATTATATAAAAATATTTGAATCTTTTACAAACATGTCACGTGTTTTACTTCAGATTGGGAAGCAGACTGAGTTTCTTTGCTGTTGGTTTGTTTCATTTTTTGGGTAATGCTTGCTAGGAATGTTTGCAAGAGATAGGAAATGTATTTTGTAAAATAGTGACTTTTCAAGACTGAAATGGATTGATTGTACATAGGACCTGCACTGTGTTTCTAAAATGTTATTGAAAAATCGATTTTGGTGCAAATTAATAGCTTTTACATTTTTGAGAAAGAATAAAAAGTGTGTGCATGATTAAATAAAATAATTTGAAGCTTTCACAATCATGTCACCTGTGTTATCTCAGATTAGGAAGCACACTGAGTTTCTTTGCTGTTGGTTTGTGTTATTTTTTTGGTAATGCTTGGAAGCATTGTTTTCAAGAGAGATGAAATGTATTTTGTAAAATAGTGAGTTTTCAGTAATGAAATGGAATGCTTGTACTCCAGCAATGCATCCTTTCACATGGGGAAAGCTGCATCTGAAAGCGTTTGCCTCAGTCTTACAAATCGATTTTGGTGCAAATTAATAGCTTTTACATTTTTGAGAAAGAATAAAAAGTGTGTGCATGATTAAATAAAATAATTTGAAGCTTTCACAATCATGTCACCTGTGTTATCTCAGATTAGGAAGCACACTGAGCTTCTTTGCTGTTGGTTTGTGTTATATTTTTGGTAATGCTTGGAAGCATTGTTTGCAAGAGAGAGGAAATGTATTTTGTAAAATAGTGAGTTTTCAGTAATGAAATGGAATGCTTGTACTCCTGCAATGCATCCTTTCACATGGGGAAAGCTGCATCTGAAAGCGTTTGCCTCAGTCTTACGCCTGCTGTGAGGCAGGCGCAAGATTTTAACTTAACAGTGTCCTAAAAGTGATGCAGTGAAATCTCATAGATTTTACTGCGTCACTATTATGAGGCTTTTTGAGGGGGAATGCCCCCTCTGTGTACATTACACCTGACAGAAGTATAATGTGGCGCAGAGGTTTAAAAAGTGACGCATCTACCTACATGCGTCACTTTTTAAATATGGAGCAAAAAGGTACATGTTTTATGCCGCAGATGCGTCACAAAAAGTGACGCATTAGCAGTGCAAAACTGACTCAGGGCCTCATAAATGAGGTTCATCTTTTTTTGCACACTACTCCAGTTTAGTCATGTCCACTGCACTCTTGGACACAAGCCTCACCTTTTGTGCTCCCCTGGACAGGCTTCATCTCATCTGCACTCCTGCTTAGGTGTCAGAATCCTATCACATGGGGAAAGCCCTATGTGAAAGCGTTTGCCTCAGTCTTATGCCTGCTGTGAGGCAGGTGCAAGATTTTGATGTAACAGTGTCGTAAAAGTGACGCAGTGAAATCTCATCGATTTCACTGCGTCACTATTACGAGGCTTTTTGCGGAGAAATGACCCCTCTGTGTACATTACACCTGACAGACGTATAATGTGGCACAGAGGTTTAAAAAATGACGCATCTACCTACATGCGTCACTTTTTAATTATGGCGCAAAAAGGTACATGTTTTATGCCGCCGATGCGTCACAAAAAGTGACGCATCAGCAGTGAAAAACTGACACAGGGCCTCATAAATGAGGTTCATCTTTTTTTGCACACAACTCCAGTTTAGTCCTGTCCACTGCACTCTTGGACACAAGCCTCACCTTTTGTGCTCCCCTGGGCAGTCTTCATCTCATCTGCACTCCTGCTTAGGTGTCAGAATCCTATCACATGGGGAAAGAACCATGTGAAAGCGTTTGCCTCAGTCTTATCCCTGCTGTGAGGCAGGTGCAAGATTTTGATGTAACAGTGTCCTAAAAGTGACGCAGTGAAATCTCATAGATTTCACTGCGTCATTATTACGAGGCTTTTTGCGGAGAAATGACCCCTCTGTGTACATTACACTTGACAGAGGTATAATGTGGCGCAGAGGTTTTAAAAATGACGCATCTACCTACATGCGTCACTTTTTAAATATGGCGCAACAAGGCACATGTTTTATGCCGCCAATGCGTCTCAAAAAAGTGACGCATCAGTAGCGCAAAACTGACGCAGGGCTTTATAAATGAGGCTCATCTTTTTCTTGCACACTACTCCAGTGTAGTACTGTCCACTGCACTCTTGGACACAAGCCTCACGTTTTGTGCTCCCCCGGACAGGCTTCATCACATGAGTATTCCTGCTTAGGCCTTATAATTTTTTTTTAGAATAACATTTGAAAAACAATGAAAAGGTCATATGTATAATCTTTTCATTACACTACTAAAATATTTTTGCTGCAAATTAATGAGTTTTACATTTTTGAGAAAGTTTAAATAGTAGGACCTGCACTGTGTTTCTAAAATGTTATTAAAAAGTCGATTTTGGGACTAATCAATGAATTCTACATTTTTGAGAAAGAATAAATAGCGTGTGCATGATTACATAAAAAAATTTGAACTTTTTAGAATCATGTCACCTGTGTTACCTCAGGTTAGGAAGCACACTGAGCTTCTTTGGTGTTGGTTTATGTTATTTTTTTGGTAATGCTTGGTAGCATTGTTTGCAAGAGAGAGGAAATGTACTTTGTAAAATAGTGAGTTTTCAGTAATGAAATGGAATGGTTGTACTCCAGCAATGCATCCTTTCACATGGGGAAAGCTGCATGTGAAAGCGTTTGCCTCAGTCTTATATCTGCTGTGAGGCAGGCGCAAGATTTTGACGTAACAGTGTCCTAAAAGTGACGCAGAGAAATCTCATAGATTTCACTGCGTCACTATTACGAGGCTTTTTGCGTGGGAATGCCCCCTCTGTGTACATTACACCTGACAGATGTATAATGTGGTGTAGAGGTTTAAAAAGTGACGCATCTACCTACATGCGTCACTTTTTAAATATGGCGCAACAAGGCACATGTTTTATGCCGCCAATGCGTCACAAAAAGTGATGCATCAGTAGCGCAAAACTGACGCAGGGCTTTATAAATGAGGCTCATCTTTTTTTGCACACTACTCCAGTTTAGTCCTGTCCACTGCACTCTTGCACACAAGCCTCACGTTTTGTGCTCCCCTGGACAGGCTTCATCACATGAGCAGTCCTGCTTAGGCCTCATAATTTTTTTTTAGAACAAAATTTGAAAAACAGAGAAAAGGTCATATTTCTAAGCTTTTCATTACACTACTGAAACATTTTTGGGCCAAATTAATGTCTTTTACATTTTTGAGAAAGAAGGAATTGTGTGTGCATGATTGCATAAAAAAATTTGACCTTTTCACAATTATGTCACCTGTGTTACCTGAGATTAGGAAGTAGATTGTGCAGATGAGGTGAGACATGTCCAGAGGGACAGAGGAGGTGAGGTCTATGTTCAAGACTGTAGTGGGAGAGAGGCCTTTCCTGAGAAGCATAGGTGGTGAAGCCTGTGTATAAGAGTGCAGTGGACTAGACTTCATGAAGTCTATCCCCTACTGGACTCTTAGACACAGGTCTCATCTTCTTTGTACCTGTGGACAGAGCTGTCTTCCACTATACTCTTCAATACAGGCCTCACCTTTTGTGCACCCCTGGAGAATCCTCACCTGATTTGTAACCCTGAATAGATCATTTGCTTTTTGTCATTGCTTTGTTGTTTGGTAATAGTGGTCTATAATGTGCTATTTTTTTCTTTAACACAGATTGAAATCAAGATTTCAAGAGTAAGCAAACATGCCCTCAGGGGAAAGGAGAAGAAAACAACATAACCGCAAAAAAACAAAAACAGCAACGGAATTACAGCACTCTTCCACAACAAATACTTCCAAAAACAGGAACCAAGCTCCTGGTAAGACAACTGAGGGGTATATTATCAAGGGGTTTATCTCCGCTTTTTTGGCTTTAAAATCCAAGAAAGCGGAGATAAAATTATCTCCATATTACCAAGCTGTCGCTAACACCAGTTAGTGACAGCTAATAGGAGATAGCGACCATCTTGGGCCCCGCTTTGCATGTCAGTGATATTTATCACTAATGACATGCAAAGTGGGCGTGTCAAGATGTTAGTGACTGGAAACAGTCGCTAACATCGCTATCTCCTATTACCAACTTTTGGAGATATTCGCGCTAAGCGCGAATATCTCCAAAAGCTAACACCTGCCCTGAGCAGTTCTTCACCATGTTATCCAATGGGAGGTGGATAACATGGCTAAGAGCATTTGCTCGATAATGCATGAATATCGCTGACTTTTCAGCGATATTCATGCATTGCGGCCGTTTTTTATCGCATTTGCGATAAACCTTGCTAATAGCAAGGTTTATCTGCGATAAAAATCGCCGATGTGCGGCGATAATTTTTGTCTCTAAACAAGTTAGAGACAAAAATTATCGCTAGTTGTTGGTAATATACCCCTAAGTCTTTTATACGGAAGATATGTACATCAAAAAAAAATGTTGGACAGCATGTAGAAAAAGGAAGGAGAGAACCTCAAAGAATCCTACAACTGGAGCAGGAGAGAATAATATAAATAGGAATAGAAGGCAGAATCAGTTTAGAGACATTCGTAAACGAATGTTTCGCAATAGGATGGTTTTAAATTTGTTAAAAAACATTAGGAAAGGTAAACAGAGAGCTGCTTTTTATAAGAAAAAGAAAAGTGTGGAGAAGATTGTTGATCAAGCTTTTGAAGTTAAGAAAAAATTATTTATTTTAATAATCAATAGAATTAGGACACTTAACAAGACAATTGAAGTTTTCAAATCAAACAGTAGATGGAAAAGAGTAATTAATCGGACTAGTTTTTGTAAAGTTTTTTCAGGAGAATGGATGCACAGTTCAAGTTGTGAGCCATTTTTTAATGAGGAGAGTTACTTCCAGGAGAATGATTTAGTGCATGCAGTTGACACTAGTGGTCGAGCGTATGAAGTGAAAGGCGGTTGTCCGATTGAAAAATAGAAACTTGTGCCTAGAGAACCAGAAGAGGTGTTAACTGATGAAGTTTTAGGGAGACGTACTAAGGGTCCAGTGTACACTTGGAAGTGTAGTCGTATTTGTAGTGTGCGACAGGAATCAATTGATTTATTTTGTAGTTTCTTACGTACATATAGTAAGAAAAGTCTAAAGCAGAAAGTGAAGTTGTTGCAAGACTTAGATCCTTGCAGAGTGAGAGAAAACACAGGTTTGCAAGGGCATTCACTGGCTTGTCTTTCTAGAAAAGTCTGTCAGAGTGTTGTTCATCATTTTAGGATGTTAGCAGTGCATCATACCAAAATGAGGAAATTAGTGAGAATGTTGTATTATGCAAAAAGTCCAGCACTTAAGCTTAAACAATTAAACAGTGCTCTTTTGCATGGAACTGAATTAGATGTGAAGAAGATTTGTGAAGAAATTGAGATTTGTTATTTTGGTAAAAAAGAGGATAGTGTAGAAATTGACACAGCAATTCAAGGTAATGTGGAAGACAATGTACAGATTTCAAGTACAGAAAAGTTTGAGCAGGAAATTACCAGGTTTAAGGTGAAATCAAGTGAAAGGCCGAATTTTACTTGTGTGTGTTGTCGACGAAGTCATTATAAGCATCAAACTAGATTAGTTGATTTATACGTAAAAAGTGAAAAGATGAATAATTATGAGTGGAAGGATTTTGCAACTTATTTGTGGGTGGAGAATTGTTTTGATTTGAGTTCTGATCAGCGTATTTGTAAATATTGTTATGATAAATTAAATCAAAACAGAATGCCTGCTAGAGCTGTTCATAATAATCTGGAGTTGGTAGACATTCCCCGTGAATTGATGGATTTAAATACATATGAGTCTATTTGTATTCAATGTGTCCATCCTTTTCAGGCAATTGTTCGCATGGAGCCTAAGATAGGGAAATTGCCTCCTACAGATTTGCAGAGAGGTTTAAAGGGAACAGTTGTTTATTTGCCTCTTGATTTCAAAAAAATATTGATACAATTGGTATAGAAAAAGTAGAAGAGGAACCTTTAGTTATTCTAGTTAATGGGGTTTCGACAAAGAGTAAGAAAATCTGGCAAGATTTAGTGGATGTTAGGAAAGTCAAAAAGGCAACGTTGTATTTAGTCAAAAACAATGAGTATCACAAAGATGTATCTGTTGCAGCAGAGGAAACAGCTGCAGATGAAGACAGTGATTTTTCAGGCGGCCAAATTGAAAAAGTTGATGTGTCTAGAAGTGAAGAAATATATGAACATTATACTGTTCATCCTTTGCATTCCAAAGAAGTAATGGGGAATGCAATTGAATTGTTTCAAATGAAAGCAGCAAAAGGAAGTCCCATTAGTGTATGGGAAGAAAGTTTGGAAGCTCGTTGTTTTCCACAGCTATTTCCAACAGGTCGAGGTGGACGAAATGACGATGGTCCACTTCAAATTCCTGCATCTGAATATCGAACTGTAAGATTATATGCTGAAGATCCAAGGTTTTGTCAATGCATTCCCTATTTGTTTCATCTACTGTATGAAAGTGACTTGTCTGGGCTTTCTTATGCAGTAAACCATATACTGAAAAGTGAAGCACATATGCAAAATGTTTCGGCGAGGGACATTATGGAGAAAGTGAATCTGCAAGATAATATTTTAGAATCTCATCTAATCAATCTCATGGCATGTCAGCGTGGTACAAAGGAGTATTGGTACCGTCGTCATGGAGAATTGAAATGTATGCTAAGAAACTTAGGAACTACTACATGGTTCCTCACTTTTAGCTGTGCCGAGTATGCATGGGACGACTTACTTCAATTTCTACGAGAGGCAAATGCAAATATACAAAATATAGAATTCAAAACACCTGGAGAACTGTGTTCTTTGGATCCTGTGAATGTGTGCAGATATTTCAATCATACATTTGAAGATATGATGTGTTTTATTACCAACAAAAAAAATCCTCCCCTTGGAGAGGTTTTGGATTTCTTTTGGAGAAAGGAGTATCAAGCGAGAGGTGCTCCTCACATACATATGTTGTTGTGGATTAAAGATGCACCCAAATTTGGAACAGATTCGGATGAGACAGTGATGAGCTCCGTTGAAGAGTATTCAACATGTGCTGTTCCAAAAACTACCGAAGAAAACAGTTTAAGGCAACAAGTTTTACGCTTTCAATCCCATCGTTGTGGAAAGTACTGTCGTCGAAAATTCAGAAACAAGGACAAGTTCTACACAAAATGACGTTTTGGCTTTCCACGACCAGTGATTTCTAAAGGAAGAGTAAATAATTTGATGTCTTCTCTGCGACATACTGTGATGAGGAAATCACCAAAAAATACATACAATTTAAAAAGAAACGAAGAGTCCAAGTACATCAACGACTACAACCCAGTGATTTTGTCCATGTGGAATGCTAACATGGATATTCAGTTTGTTGCTGACAACTCTATTGCTGTGGCTCGATATGTGACGTCTTACATCACAAAAAAAGAAAAGACAGAACTGAAGGAAATGTGGGAGGACATTTCACATGAATAGAGTCTAAGCAAGAAATTATACAGTTACAGTCTGAAGATGTTGTCGCATCGAGAAATAGGAGCATATGAATGTTCTGATCGATTGTCGTCAGCAAGTCTCTATGCGAAATCTAGAACCATCATTTGGGTGAGTCTAGGTCTTGCGGCAACACGAAACCGAGTTTTGAAATCTGTACAAGAAATAGAGTATTTGGCGGAGAAAGAACCAGAAAGTACAGATAGTTTGAAGACAAACATGTTGGATACATACTATCCAAATAGAAGTAATCATCTTGAGAACAGTTGTTTGTATGAAGTTCTGCAAAACTATATTTATAAGAGAACCATCAGAGAAGATATTAACAATGGAATATATGCTATCATTGGGTGTGAAGGATGTCTAGTGAGACAGAAAAAAGGCCATTTGATTAATCATCGAAGATTGAGTTGCGAAAATCCAGAGAAAAGGGAATTTTACTATTTAGTTCTTTTGCAACTCTTTAAGCCATGGCGTACAGAAGAGGAACTACTTGGAGATTTTCTGTGTTACGAAGATTCTTTTAATGCAATCAAGGATACCATAGAATGCCCTGTTTTTCCAAATTATCTGCAAATGTTGAACGAAGAAATAGAGCAAGAAGCCACAATTGCTGCAGAGATTGCTAGAGACAGTTCTCAAGACAGTCAGAGTTCTGCTTCATTGAGTCAGGTTCCACTCGGAGGACCAATTATTCAAAATGAAGCTGCCACTGCCATGGATGAGGTGGAAAGAGCTATGGAACAAGCTCAAGATGATGTAGTTAACTTAGAAGATTTGGTGAAACAACTAAACCTTGAGCAGAAACAGATATATGACGAAGTCACAGAACAGATTGTACATGGATTCAGTCATGAGAAAAAAGAGTGCTCATGTACATCATTTAAGCCTGTCCAACTGTACGTGAGTGGAGAAGCGGAAACTGGAAAAAGTTTTCTGATTAAAGCAATTGCAACTTATCTGCAGAAAAGGACGGAATCACCGCTGTCTTGTGTTGTTACCGCTCCAACTGGGCTGGCTGCACATAACATTAAAGGGATTACTTTACATCGTTTACTGATGCTGCCAGTGGAGCATGATAACAAATTGCAATATCACAAGCTATTTGGAGATGCGTGTTCCGAAGTTTCGAGAGTCCTGAAGAAAATGAAACTTCTTATCATTGATGAAGTAAGCATGGTGTCAAATATAATGCTTGCTTTTGTGCATTTGAGAATGCAAGAAATTCTTAGAACAGACTATGATGTCTTATTTGGAGGAAAACACATTATTGTTTTTGGAGATCTACTGCAGTTGACTCCAGTGAAAGGACAACCTGTGTTCAAAATGCTCACGCATGAAGATACCAGGAAGTGCTTAGGAAGCATTGGTAACGTTAATATATGGTTAAACTTCAAATATGCAGAACTGCTTCAAAATATGCGGCTGGCAAAGGATGAAGATTATAAAAATATTTTACAAAATGTAAGAATCGGAAAAGTAAGTCAGCAAGGGAAAGAAGCTTTACATGGACGATTAATTTCAAATTTGTACCCAAATGAAAACATTCTTCCAGAAAATATTTTTAAGAAAATTAACGAGAAGAAATCTGGCATATGTTTGATGCCAACTCTGAAAGAATGTTCCATGTTCAACAACAAAATGTTAAAGTTAGAAAATGAAGAGATAGTGAAACTGGAAGCTACAGATAAAATAGAGCATATGGGAGCAACAATTATTTTGTCTGAAAATTTTAAATCAAAATTGGATTCAATAGAGAAGACTATATCTAAAACTGCTGGTTTTGAAAAGACTCTGATGTGTGTTTAAATTGTCGTATCATTTTGAGAAGGAATTTAAATGTTGAAAGAGGTCTGGTAAATGGAGCAATGGGTCATGTTGTTGGTTTTGTGAATTACAAAAATAGAGATGGAATTGAAATTTTAAAAATTACATTTGATGGCATTGATAAAATAGAACAAATTTGTTGTTGTTCAGCTAGATTTTTGCTCGTGAAAGACTTATATGTTCGGCGAAAACAATTTCCTATTTGTTTGGCATGCGGTGACAATTCATAAGTCTCAAGGTTTAAGTGTAGATAGCGCTTTGGTGAACATTGGAAGTTCTGTGTTTAAAGAGGGTATGGCATATGTGGCATTATCCCGAGTCAGAACTTTATCAGGATTGTACTTGATTGAGTGTGATGAAACAAAGATTTGTGCAGATCTACATTGTGTTAAAGAATACAATAGGTTAAGAAGAGAGTATGCTCCACATTTGCCTCAATATCCTCTGATTGAAAAACGTGTGGTAGGCCGAAAAAGAAGAAATGAGAGTAATTGCAGTGAGGTAGTAGCAAAAAGACAAAAAGTAGACGAAACTGTAATTGTAAGCAGAAGGAAAAAAGATTCTGTTGAGGATGTTGTTGGATTTCAGTTTGAAAACAGTTCTGGTGTCAACTGCTATGCTAATGTAGTGGTTAATGTTGTTTTTTTTCTTCAAAATATACAAGAACAGATTGTTGAAAATCGGGATCAAAGATTGTGTTGTTTGTTGAATTCCGTGTTTGAGAAATGTACCAGTGATAGAGCAAAAATAGAAAGTGTTTCAGAAATTCGAAATCTTCTAGACATATCTACTGGTCAAAATCAATTTTCACAGAATATTGAGCAGGATTGTCAGGAATTTTTAATGTATATGTTTGATGTATTGGAAGATGAAGGTGTAGATATTAAAAATCTTTTTTAGCATTTCTTATCAATGGCAGCATGACTGCGACAACTGTACTTTATCAAGTACTACTAGAATAGACACTGAAAGATTTATATATTTGACTTTACCAGACTGCAAATCAGTGCCTTTTAATAATCTAGTTAAAGCAGCGGATCACAATATGGTGTGTCCCCAATGTAAGTCTACAATGCTGTCCACATTATTTCTACAAAATTATGGTCAGTATGTCATTTTAATGTTCCAACGATGTAGACCTGATGGAACTAAATTGACAACTTCTATTAAACATTTTGTGGCTTCACAGTTATCGATATCAGGAAGAACCTTTGCAACTGCAGCTATTATTTTTCATGATGGTCCTTCTACAACATCAGGGCATTACACATGCTATTTAAAAAGTTGTAAAAGTTGGACCCAATGTAACGAAACTCATTTGACTTTCAAACAACGTTTGCCTTTTGGCTTAAAAAATTCATACCTAGTGTTTTTACAACCAAAATGTAGGTAAAGGTAATTGGCCTATGAAGACGGGAGCAGTTAATAAAGGTTATTTTGCTGTTTAAAAATATATTCTGAGTAAAAGTGATCCAGGTAATATAAAAAATTGACTTGTAATATAGGTACTGTAAGTGGATCTCATAGTAAGTGATATTAGAATTATACAAAATGATGAACATGAGTGAGTCAGAGATGGTTTTAGAAATACTTAAATATTGTGAATATGTTGTATGAGCCTTTCTTTCAGAACGTCGGAAAAAAGGTCATTTCAGAGTTTCTTTGAATTAATTTGAAAATATACTCATACATCTGACACTATTTGGCCAAAAGGAAAGGTACAGGAATGAGTAAAGAGTCATGACTGAAAAAAAGGAGTATATGAAAATAATGAAAATATTGCAGATGTTCTTGGAGCTTTTCTTCTAGAAAGTCGATGAAATTGATTTTTTACTGAACAGCAAAGTACTTTGCAACGAGAAAAGGACCTCCATGATATACTATTTGGCCTCAAGGAAAAGTAAGTCAATCCAAGATTAGTGTACATTTGTCATTTGTCAGTATCTAAGGGTTTTTTTAAAACACAGGGTCATATTACCAAGCAATAGCGATAGTTATCGCTATTGCTTGGTTAGAGACAAAAATTTACCGCTAAGCTGCGGCGATTTTTATCGCAGATAATCCTTGGTATTACCAAGGTTTATCGCAAATGCGATAAAAAACGGCCGCAATGCATGAATATCGCTGAAAAGTCAGCGATATTCATGCATTACCGAGCTAATGCTCTTAGCCATGTTATCCACCTCCCATTGGATAACATGGCTAAGAACTGCTCAGTGCTGAAACAAAAACAGGGGTTATGCCCACATTACCCTCCCATACCTGGACAAGGAGCATCAAAAGATGAAAAAGTAGAACAAACTAGTATTGAGGGATAAATTCAATTTATAATTTTGAAACATGAAAAGATTAATTATCCTGTTCTATATAACTAAATATATAACAAATCACTTTACAAAAATCAGAGGACGTATAAACATGTACATGTAAAAGGAGATGGTGCAAAACAACTGTATATAAAGAAAACAAATTCACTATATACACACAATACAATGCATTATATACAAATCACAAATACACTATATACATTACATATATATACACAAAGGTGTACCCAAATACAGATCTCAATGGATGACCTATCACACAATGTATACACTCTTAACTTCGAGTGATATAACTCTATAATGGAGATTCCCAATATGCCTGAGATGTAACTTCTCTCAAACTCTCTTTTGAAAAAGGCGCCTGAATATATAAGCAATGATAAAATAAGCAGGGACTCCTAATCACAAGGGTGTCGACGCTGTCGCGGTCGCGTTTCCGCCACTGGAATCTTTTATGGCTTCATCAGGACAAGGGTACTACAACAACATTAAATAAAGCAAAATTAATCACACTAATACATAGCCATATCTATTCTCTCACCCGTCTGTAGCAGTGCAGTGCCACTCGTGCCCAAAGGACAGTGCTCATAAATCATATAGCTCCTCACCCAAAACAAACAATACTATAATAGGACCCACGTGAGCCTATGGTGAAAGAAAAGAAAAGAGGAGACAAGGGGAAAGCACCAATACCAAAGGAACAACCAATTATTCCATGAGAGATTCGAACCCAACTGTGAACAAGAGTGGAATTTCGGCAAATGAATAAATAGAAGGGTGTGAGATAAAAAAGGCAATTAAGAACCCCAACCAAGAGATACAAAGTAGAGCGCACTACAAGCCACCCCATATCCTGGGTTATAAATACCTGAAGACAAAAAACTCGCGCTCATCCAATAGGTGGCCACCCATGAAGGTGAAGTAGATATTAATCCAATGGGCACCAGCGCCCATAGAGCACTAAACACAAAGTATGGAAGTAATATTATAACAATATCGTCGCTATACACCGGTGAAAAGATCACAAGTCAAAGAGATGCAAAACACACATTAAAAGGGTACCTTAATGGAACAAGTCGATGTCCCACAAGTAGATATCCGGCTTCAGAAAGTTAATTAGTATATCCGAAACCCGAGTCGAGGCAACTGCACTCGTTCCTAAAAAGGGGGGGGGACAGACTAATCAGGAAAAACCTAGTTCTATTTGCAGGGTCGTGGTTTTTTTTTGGACAGTAACCACACAACTAACGTTAAGGAAAAATCGGGCTGCAATACTTACAGAAAAACAGGCAGCCAAGCATTAATCTATGGTCCATCCACGTTAATCACCCGGAGAAACACTTCCGCGTCTACACAGGCGACTCACAATCGCCATTATGTGGAAAGGCGTTCTCAGAGAGCGCGCAGGTGCGTCCACGGCGTCCTAAACATGGACAAGGGGCTACCCTGCTCAAAGAACGAGCAGCAAAAATAAACAAAGGACAGCCTCATCTTTATCAAGTCCCTCAATAATAAAAAGAGCGAACAACGGATCGTGCCGGTGGCAGCAACAAGGGCAAAAAAAGGGGGGGGGGGGAAGAGACCACCTGCAGTACTGAATACAGCGGAATTAAAAAACATCTCAAACAAAAACAACGTGACCAAAACACAAAAAATATATATAAAACCAATATATATATATATATATATAGGGAAACCACGAAAATATGTGTATAAATCTACCCGTCACCAAAAGGCATGGGCCGAGGATCATATGCACTGCACAACCACACAGGGATTTACAATCTAAGAATATCCACCTGCAACAAAGTCTAGCAAACAAATCTCTCCCACCTTATATAAAAAATGATAAAAGGCAATAAAGAGGACTTATTAAATCAAAGTAGCAAACTAGCAACATACATCAGTGATCTGAAAAATCCTAAGGCTTCAAGGAACATGTCCAGGGAGAGCCCTCCCTGGGTGCCTTTCTCCGGAACTGCTCAGGGCAGGTGTTAGCTTTTGGAGATATTCGCGCTTAGCGCGAATATCTCCAAAAGTTGGTAATAGGAGATAGCGATGTTAGCTACTGTTTCCAGTCGCTAACATCTTGGCACGCCCACTTTGCATGTCATTAGTGATAAATATCACTGACATGCAAAGTGGGGCCCAAGATGGTCGCTATCTCCTACTAGCTGTCGCTAACTGGTGTTAGCGACAGCTAGGTATTAGGGAGATCATTTTATCTCCGCTTTCTTGGCTTTTAAAGCCAATAAAGCGGAGATAAACCCCCTTGATAATATGCACCACAATCTTTTAGATTGTGTTTTTTTTTCCCCGCTGTCATATGATGAGTAATTTGAACTCACTGTTTTAAGTGAAATTCAATATATTCTGAGAACAGCAAAAATAAACTATGTAACATGTTGTACAAGTTATTCTATACTTTGGATTGTGTAAATTAAATTGTATTCCCATTCTCTGACACTCACTTTCCTTTTTCCATCCTCTTTCAGCTCTTTTTACTCACTTATAATGTCTTTCTCTCACTCTCTGTAACCCCCGTTCCTTTACTCCACTTCTTTGACAAGCCCTCATTCTTATTTCAACTGTCTGCATCCCCTCTCTCCCTTGCATAACTTATCAGCTTTCAGTCTCTCTGCTTTACTTCCCTTTTCCGTATTTTCCTCCTTTGTCTTTTAGTAATTCCTGTTTACTCACTCAGCAGTATTATCGCACTCTATCACTATAAATCAGCCACTCTCCCTCGCCTATTTTTGTTTGCTCCTTACTTTTGACCTTTTCTCTCTATTTTTCGTTCACTACTTCTATGTCCTCAGTGCCCTACTCTCCTTGTGTTATGTTCACTTGTGTTTATGTTTTCCGTCTCAGTCATTATCTTTTTACTTACTACTGTTTCCTGATTTAGTTTTGCTAACTCACATTGTTTTAGTATATTTCTTACATTCAGTTCATTTCTCTGTTCTTCTCTTCCTCTCTGTCAGTGAATCTATATGCCTTACTCTTAGTAATTTGCTCTCATTCTATTTCTTTTTTTCTCTTTTTATCCTTCTACCTTACTTTATTTCCCTTTCTGTGTCCTTCACTCTTACTTTATTTCTGTATACACTGTTATGATTTTTAACCTCTTCATTTGTATATTTTAATTTAAAATACACATTTTACTAATTATAACTTATTTTTCTTCTCTCTTTCACAGATACAAAGTGCAGTAAAAAAAATAATTAAAGTTACATTTATTATATGGTAAGTATGACTAAAAACATGTACTTTGTCATCACCCTTTGCTTTAAGCTTACTAATATTTTCTCAACCAACCTCACTCCTGTGTCTTTATTCTGCTTACCACACTTATTCTTATTCTCCATGTTTACTCCAATTTCCCTATTTCCCCTCTCATATTCAACTTCTTTCAATCCCTATTCTTTACTTCACTTACCCTCTGCTCCCTTCCTTTGCTTCTTCACTCATTTTGCTTTCCTTAATTATTTATCTTACTCCTACACACACACCTCATCCCCCTCTCAACACATACACACACCTCTAACATACACCCCACACACACACCACACATACACCTCATACACACAAAAAATCCCCCCACAGACACTCTTCACATACACACACACATTCCATACACACACATACATCGCACACATATACACCCCACACCCATACACTCCTCACACATACTTCACACACCCTCACCTCTACCCACACCAAAACACCCCACACGGCCACACCCACAGACACACCTTACACACCCACACCCCGACCTACAGCCACTGACTCCCTATAAGTCACACACCCTGCATTACTTATCTTTCTTTGCTGTTTCACTCAAATCCATTCTGGTACTGTTTTCTTTACTCTCTTTGTCCTTTCTCTTTGTCACTCCCCATGTCTTATCCTAATTCAATTTTTCACCCTCTTTCACTCCTCTTTACTTACACTAACTGGTCTTTTCTTACCCTCACTCACCGTTCTTCATTTATCCCGGTTACGCCACTACCCTTCATTCTCAATTTTTTACTGTCCTTTCTTTTTCTTTCAACACCCACTCACATTCTCCCACTTTTCTCACTTTCACCCTATTACACCTTCTCTGTTTTTTACTATGTAATAAACAATCCCTCTGTGTTCATCCTGTAGCTCTCTTTCTCTTAACATTACTCTCTTTGTGTTCTTCCCTCATGCTAACTCCTTCATTACATTTTTTTTCCTATTTTTTGGGGGGGCGCACCCCGGTGCGCGTACCCTAAGAAAAAAACATTGACAGAGATTTATTAAAAATATAGGTTTATTTTTATAAATGAAAGGTAGTTCTAAAAATAACTGTTTTTTTTCTTCTTTTTGTTGTTTTATATTTTTTTTAAATGTTGTTTTGAACATTTTGTACTTTTTTTGGCTTTTCAAAAGAGTTTTATATTTTTTTTGTATTTTTTATGGGGAGAAACAAAAAACAGGGAATTGTAAATGGCTCAACAGGAGCAAAAAACAAAAAACTGAAAAAAATACTTTTTTGGGGGCAATTGTGATTGTCACCAGCAAGGACGACGAGCTTTACGCTCTTTTCACCATAGGCGATGAGCTTGCCACATTCAATGCATGTGATTCTAAAATCAGCAAATCGTGGCTGAATACAAGGCATTGTCTCCGTTGTTTCTGGTCCCGATTCAGTGGGTTGCTTTCTTTTGGAGCTGGTCCTTGAACACTGGGGGAGGTGACTGGCCAGTTCCCTGATCTCTGCACGAGAATAGTTGTTAGGATGCTTCCGGGTCATGTGTCGAATCATGGTATTATTACCAAATGAATATTTTTTGTCTGGATTGCCCCTTGAGAGTTGTTCGCCACAGATTAGGCAAGTTACCTTGGCCGCATTCACTTTTTTCTTGCCCTCTGGGAGTGAAAAAAACTCCCATACAATGTGTTCTTTTGGCTTGTATGGGGTATTTTGTTCAGGCAGCCATCTTCTCCCCTCCTCCTCCTCCTCTTCCTCCTCCTCCTCTTCTTCACCACCAATGTATTGTTGTGGTGGTCCTCTTGGTGATGGTGGTGGTGGTGGTGCAGATGCTCCAGCTGTTGCTGCTACAGTAGCCATTTCAAAGTACAAAAGAATTGTCTCTATAGATGAAACAGGTCTTCCTCAGTCAAAGGACAAAGTCAGAATAAGGAAGAAAGGTGGGGTTTTCATCATTTGGGGAAAAAAACTGTCCTGAACCAATCAGAAGTGTTATTTTCAGGTCACAAGACCCAGGCTTTACTCATTTGGGAAAAAAACTGTCCTGAACCAATCAGAAGTGTTATTTTCAGATCACAAGACCCAGGCTTTACTCATTTGGAAACCAAAACTGTTCTGCACCAATAGAAAGTGTTATTTTCTGGTCACATGACCCGACGCGCTTACGCTACGCGCCCCGGGGCGCGCCCGCGGGTGCGTAGCGTAAGCGTGTCAGGACGTTCCGCGATCGTATGCGATCGCGTGCTTTCGGTTGCGATTACGCTGTGCTTCATATGACGCATCACGCGTCTACGCGAAACGTCACGATGTTGTTTTCGTTCGCGAGAATTGCGCTAACGGGACGCTCCCCGGTACGCGACCCAGGGCGCGCCCCAAGTTAAAAATTAAAAAAAATTAAAAAAAATTGACATAATTATACAATATAAAATTTGTTTTAAAATTTATTATTTTTTATACCTATAAAGATTAGCTATTAAAAAACCATTGAAATTCACCGAAAAAAAACATAGGTTTCACACCAGGCATAGTTAGGAATTAGCATTTAAAAAACCTATTAAATTCACTGAAAAAACCATAGGTTTTACACCAGTTATAGTTAGCTGGAAGTTTTACTCGCATAAAACCATTGAAATTCCCACGTTATAGTTAGTTGGACTCACTATAACTTGCGCGTGCAATGCACTGCTGATGACGTCACATATTACATCACTCATGACATGGTCAGTGACATCACTCATGACATCACTGATGACACCATCCTTGTGACAGAGTGACAGACCTCTTTTCACTGTAATGTAACTCTTGAAACACATATTCAAAAATAGAAACTTACATTTTCAAAAAAATGGAGATACCCATACCAGTTACAACAACCAATTCAATAATTCCACCATCTATATACACATCCACTCATTGACCAACAGTTCTATATAGTCACTCAAACATATACTCACTCATCATATGTAGTGATACACCTATACATCCTGTTACACACCGACAGTCATTCAAAAGATACTCTCACACATACTCACACATGCAAATAAACTATTGAACATCCATTTATTTGCATATACAGCTTTACACACACAACGACCTTACTTCTAAGGAAAATTACACATACTTATTCTCTTAAACAATCACTTATAGAAACACATACTTATTTAAACAGGAACTCTTACAATTTCTTACTCTCACATATACTCACTTATATACATCAATATTCACATATACTAGATTAAAACATATGTAGTTACTGATAAAGACACTAGTGAGACAGTCATTCACTCACTAACACACACATATACACACTCATCCACCCATACAGTCCTGCACATATGCTGTCTTCAAAACACATACAAAGAGAGAGTCAGGCATTCATGCATGTATGTGTAATACCCCCACCAAGCCATACAAACAATCATACTGATACTAAGAAAAATATCTAATAACCCATATACCTACACATGTAGCTACTCACCAACCCATGCAGCCACTTATACACAAAGTGAAACACTAATACTTATATTTAAATATTTAATCATTACTCTCTAATATATGTATTCACTAAGATACACTTAATAAACCAGTTAACCAATCAATTGTTTTTAAAAAAAACATCCATGTAAACACTTATTTAAACATTTATTCTTCCATCAACTTTTACATATACATATATAACACATATTTATTTTTCAGAAAGACACACATTCACTGGATGGTGTCATCAGTGATGTCATGAGTGATGTCACTGACCATGTCATGAGTGATGTAATATGTGACGTCATCAGCAGTGCATTGCACGCGCAAGTTATAGTGAGTCCAACTAACTATAACGTGGGAATTTCAATGGTTTTATGCGAGTAAAACTTCCAGCTAACTATAACTGTTGTAAAACCTATGGTTTTTTCAGTGAATATAGATATAGATATAAATATATAGGTATAGACAGGACACATTTTAACTGTTTAAACGGACTTTATCACACTAAAAGACTGCAGTATGAGTCCATATATGTGTACACTCTGCACAAGCGTCAGATAAAATAAACATAGTAGAAATACTTTCAAATTGCCATTATTCAGCATTTCAAACAATAATGCAGTTGTGACACATATTAAATGGATAAAATGGATAAATCCATCTTGTTGACTCACTTCACCTTTTTGTTGCAATAGATATACATGTGGCACTAGAAATGCATTTACATATTGTTCTGGGACAGGCAAAAAATTAAGAGACTGTGCAACAATTAATGTAAAAATCACTGTGTACTGAAATATCATAAATGAATGCAAGTGGCATATCCCACAAATTTGTGCAGTTATTCTTGACAGTTTATTTACTCATTAATTGGCACCTGCCATCCTAGACTTTCAATTCATTAATGCATGATTGATCTCCACTCCTCTGATATTTTACCTTTGTGTACCCCGCTTACAGTCAGTGGAGCTTTGATCCTCCTTAAACTGCACTTCATGCTGGAAATTGAGCACTGCTTTTTTTACTCAAAATCATGACTGTCGCTTTCTTCAACACTTGGCTCATTACCTACATCGTGCCCTGCTCTGGAAATCCAGGATATTCACAGGAGTAAGACAGTGGTGGCAGGCATGGATCAGGGTGGAGAGGTGGGGGAGGGGAAGGGTGTGAGGAACAAAAACAATTACCTCTTCACAGCCGCGCATCTCCTCTATGGTCTCTTCCCAAACAGTGGTGTAAAAAGAGGCGTGGCCTCCGACCACCTCTCAGCAATCCAAGTATGTGGGGTTACTGGACGTAACAAATGGGCTAGTCGGTCAGCAGTGCAGGGGCCTTCATCCCTTAACCAGGAGCACGCCAGGAGGCATGATTGCAGATTAGTGGAGAAAGGGGGCAGGGCCTCCGGCGAGTTGCCAGCTTCCGTTTTATTTTAGGAAGGGCCTTGCCACTTTTAGGCCCCCGGGACCCCATATCTGGGGCCTTACCCTTTTTTTGTTTTTAGTTAAATACAATGAGAGTGGGGCAGTCCGGCCCCCCTCCCAAGGCTGACTTGTCCCCAGGGCCAGGCCTATCTTTATTTTTTCAATTATAAATGGTAGAGAGCTGTGCGTCCCACTCCCCAGGCTGATTTTGGCCCTGGGGATCCAAGCCCCTGAGGCCCGGAAAATTATAAAAAATATTCAAAATTTTTTTAAGGGAGGGGGCCGCTCTCAGACTGCTCCTGCCATGCCATAACTTCAATGTCCCGGGTGTGGGCACCCGGGACATTGCTGGAGACGGCTCTGGGTGTGCCGGTCCCAGGGCCATTTACAGCTCCACAAAGAAGGCCACGTGGCACCCTCTCCAACAATATTTAAGCCCCAGGAAGGTGGTGGTCCCTGGGGCTGTGTGGGGGGCCTCGAGCTCTCCCACACTTTATTTTGAAATATAGCCCTGGAGAGGTGGTGGTCCCCAGGGCTGCAGGGGCTTGCATGGCCCCCTCCTTTTAATATTCATAGACCCGGGGAGGTGGCAGTCTCCGGGACTGCATGGAAGGGCTTAGCCCCCCCACACCTTTTCTTTGATCATATCCCCCCGGGGAGGTGGTGGTCCCCGGGGCTGCGGGGGTCTTCATAGTCCCCAGCATTGAATAGATAAGCCTGCGCAGGGCCCTGCATGTATTTTATTCATTGCCCCGGGGCCTAATTAAACAAAGTGCAGGAAAACACGCTTTGTTTTTCGGATTCACGAATCCAACGCAAATCCCACACAAATTTTTTTTTAATGCTTTTTCTGGCCCTGGGGGTCCCTGTGAGATCCCATGAGCAGGCATAGGGGCTCAGGGTGTTTCTACCCTGCTCCCTTTTCTTGATGATTTTTGATATTTCTTTTATATTTTTTCCTATGAACCGAGTCACGTGATGGCTGCCAATACTTCCTGGTTTGAAGTGTTGGCAGCCAATCAGATTGTAGGCACGAGATCGGGAGGGTTTGTGGATCCTCCACGTCTCTCTTTGAATATCTGAAAAATGTGTACATTTCTTAGGAACTATTGGACAAATTTCACCAATTAACATGAGAGTGCATTCTTGACCAGGAGCTACCTTTCAGCCAAATTTGGTGTCATTCTAGTGTGCAGTTCGGGCTGTAGCCGCATCAGTTTCCTATGAAATGTCTGAGGTCCTACCTGGCAGGATGGAATTTGAGCTGGCCAACCTGGAAGCTTACACGGTGGCGCAGCTCAAGGAATTCTGCGAGGAGAAAAGGGTGGCCTTCAAGCGAAGCACCAAAAAGGCAAAGCTTCAGAAAGCCTGGGTAATGGCCCACCCAGAAGGAGAAGGAGACAGGCAAGGAACAGAGCACAACGTCGCAGGAGATCTTGACCTACTGCCCTTGGTGGAAAATGGCAATTTGTTACCAGGTACAAGGGTACCTTCTAGGGCAGGCATTAGTGAGTCAGTAAGGACCCTGTCCTCAGAGGAACTGGAAGACAGGAGAGAGGAGAGACAGTTTAAATTGGAGCTCGCCAAGTTGGAAAGGGAGCATGAGAAAGAAAGGTGGGGAATGGAGGAGAGGAAACTTGCCCATGAGCTCAGCCTGAAGGAGCTAGAAACAACAGCAACGAGAATTTGTGGCAGCGTACCTACTGAAGCTTCACGTGAGTCCAAGGCCCTTATGCCTAAAGATGTGATGGCCTGTTTTAGGGTGGGGATAATATTGACAAGTGGTTAGCAGCCTATGAGGTGTCCCTAGGAGCCCATGGGGTCCCAGAGAATTACTGGGGGGTTGGTGGTTTGTACCTCCAGAAGTTAGGGACACACTCTTTTACCTGGAAAAGGAAGACCAGACCAACTATTCTGTCATGAAAGCAAAATTGCTCAAAAGGTTCGGTCTTACCCCTGAGAGGTATCGACAGAGGTTTAGGAATAGCCACAAACTTCCCACACAGAACTTGGTAGATTTCCTGGACTACGCTAGTAAAGCTTTGGAGGGCTGGGTGCTGGGCAGCAATGTTCATGACTATGAAGAGTTGTATGACTTGTTCTTGAGAGAACATCTTCTAGAGAAATGCTTTATAGAGCTGCGTCAACACCTGGTTGACCGCAAGTTGACCAATCCTAGGAAGCTTGCGGAGAAGTTGGACACCTGGGTCAGTACCAGGGTGTCCAGCAAGGGTTCTGGGGGGACTCCCAAAGGGGTGGGTAGGGTTCCCACCAGAAGAAAGAGGGGGGAGATAAAAAGGAAAAGTTCTCCAAAGACCCCTAAAACAATTCACAAGGTAAAGGGTATGGGTCCCAGCCCCAATCTGGCCACCAAAAGCCCACTTATCCTGACAAAGGTCAGCAGGCCAGAATTGTCCTGTGCTATGAGTGTGGTGAAATTGGACACTACAAGGGCGATCCCAAGTGTTGCAAGAGAGCACCATCTCCCACTGGAGGTAAAAACCCCAGGGTGACTGGTGTAGCGCTTGGGGAGGAGCTGTCCCTATGTAATGGGAGTTAGGGGGCAGAGCTTGTCCTAGTGTCCCTGGGAGACAGTGAGATGGTTCCTAAGTTCCATGTACCCTCAAATACTACCAAGTATAGGCAGTGGGTCACCATCAATGTTCATGGGGTGGAAGCCCTGAGAGTCACAGGTGCCAGCAAGACTATGATAAGGAGTCAGCTGGTGTCCCCAGAGCGAATAATTCCTGATGTATTCCACCCAGTTGTGATGGCTGACAACAGGGAGGGTCACTATCCCGTAGCACTGGTTCCATTTGAGTGGGGAGGGGTTTCAGACCTTCTAAGAGTTGCTGTGAGCCCTGCCATGCCAGTGGACTGTCTGTTAGGGAATGACCTTGAGCAAACTGCATGGAAGGAGGTAGAGCTCAAAGGGCATGTGGAGATGCTAGGGTTACCAGAGTGGATCTGTGCTACCACACAGTCCTTGGCTGCCCGGAAAGGGAGTCAACCAGGGCGGGAGCCTGGAACAATGGCCCAGCCAGCTGCTAAAAAGGGAGGAGCCCAAGGGCGTGGGAAGCCTGCCCCAGGGCGGTCACCCCGTGAGATGGATGGGGCACCTGAGGAGGTCGCACCGAAGTCCACAGAGGGGGATGTTGCCCCATTGGGGGACCTACCTACCCCTGCAGAGTGGCAGGTGGAAGAAGCGCCCACCAGGGAGGAGTTTTGTCTTGCACAGAAGGAGCGCCCCACCCTTAAGGGCATGAGGCGACAGGCTGAAGCCTAAGCAGAAGGCAATGCCTCCAGGAAGTATCACATTTACTGGAAGGATGGCCTCCTTTACAGTGAGCCCAAGGCTCATGTGCATGGGTCATGCAGGGCCTTGGTGGTGCCCCAATGCAACAGGGCCTTTCTTTTGAAATTGCTCATGAGATCCCATTGACAGGACACTTGGGCCAAGGCAAGACCTTTGATAGGCTTGTCCCACATTTTTACTGGCCACAGATGAGGATCTCCTCAGATACATTCTGCAGGACCTGTCTGACCAGCCAAGCTAGTGGGAAAACAGGGACCAAGCTAAAGGCTCCCCTGGAACCACTACCTATCATTAGCACCCCCTTTGCATCAACATTATTGGGCCTATGGATCCGCTGACTTCTTCTGGTCACAGGTTTATTCTGGTTCTGGTGGACCACACCACCCGGTACCCAGAGGCTATTCCTCTGAGAACCATCGCTGCACCTGTGGTGGCCTGGGCCCTGACGGGGATTTCTACCAGAGTGGGTTTCCCCAAAGAGGTTGTGTCCGACAGGGGCACCAATTTTATGTCTGCCTGCATGCAAGCAACGTGGAAGGAGTGTGGGGTTATTTATAAGTTTTCCACCCCATACCACCCACAGACCAATGGTCTTGTGGAGTGATTTAACAAGACCCTAAAGGGCATGATCAGGAGTCTGCCTGAGTGCCTGAGGAAAAAGTGGGACATCCTCCTGCCCTGTTTATTGTTTTCCTACAGGGAGGTACTGCAGAAGGGGGTGGGCTTCAGCTCCTTTGAGCTTTTGTAGGGTCCCCCTGTGAGGGGACCTCTCAGTTTAGTGAAGGATGGGTGGGAGAAGACTCCCAGGAGGCTTCCTTAAGATGTGGTGAGCTACATGCTGGCCTTCCACAGCCAAATGGCTAAGTTGTGGAAGCAAGCCTCTGACAACTTAGAGGCCAGCCAGGCGGTGATGAAGGAATGGTATGACCAGAATTATCACCCTGTGGAGCTAGAACCTGGACAGAAGGTGTGGGTCATGGAGCCTGGAGAGCCCAGTGCCCTCGAGACCGCTGGACAGGCCCTTATGAGATACTTGAGAAGAAGGGCAAGACCACTTACCTGGTGGACCTTAAGACCCCCAGGTAGCTCCACAGGGTACTATGCGCCAACCGCCTCAAACCCCACCATGAGAGGTCTGAGCTCACCTTACTGATGGTGACTGATGGGGCCTAGAAAGAGGAAAGGGAACCTCTCCTGGACCTCCTTGCTTTCAAAGAGAAGGACGGATCGGTGGAGGGAGTGTTCCTCTCCCCATCCTTGACTCCTGAGCAACAGAGGGACTGCCACCAGGTCCTGCAGCAGTTCTCCTCAGTGTTTTCCCGTATCCCTGGGATTACCCACCTATGTACACATGATGTGGACACAGGAGACAGCCTCCCTGTCAAGTCCAAGTTTTACAGACTGTCAAACAAGATGAAGGCCAGCATACAGAGTGAAGTCACTAAGATGCGGGGGTGATAGAGCCCTACAACAGCCGCTGGTCCAGTCCGGTGGTACTGGTACCAAAATCTGCCCCGCGGGGCACCACAGCAGAACTTAGGTTCCGTGTGGATTACATAGGGCTGAACTCTGTGACCAAGACTGATGCTCATCCCATCCCTAGGGCGGATGAACTCATTGACCGGCTGGGGGCTGCCCGATACCCGAGTCCCTTTGACCTCACATCAGGGTATTGGCAGATCGCCCTAACTGATGGAGCCAAGGAGAGGTCTGCCTTTTCCACCCCAGAGGGCCAATACCAATTTAGAGTGATGCCCTTTGGACTGAAAAACGCTCTTGCCACCTTCCAGCGGCTGGTGAACTGGGTCCCCTCTGGTTTAGAGGCCTTCTCTGCTGCCTACCTGGACAACATAGCTGCCTTCAGTAGCAGCTGGGAGGAACATCTGTGTCACCTCAAGGAAGTGCTTCAGGCCCTGCAGCAGGCAGGCCTGACTATCAAAGCCGGGTTAAGAAAAAGGGGTAACCCTGTATCCCTCAGAACCTGGGTATTAGTAGTTAAAGAAGAAAGTGGTTCTGTTGGGTTGGACCAATTGCTTTTAGACACATTCATTAAATGGAAACAAAAAAGGGGGGGCTCTCTGATACAGATACAGTGTATTGAGAAAAGAATGCTCAAAATCTTGAAATCATGTGATCAATCAATTATATTAAAAAGAAGAAATCCAAAACATTTGGTATCTGAATTGTAATCATTCAAGGATAACAATCAATGTATCTGGTGACTGTCAAGTGCAAAGTGACTTTTTACAACACAAAGTATGTACAATTATATACAATGTCTTCATTGGCCAGAAACTGTTTTAAACCAAGGAATCCTAGGGTTCTCGTATGGATCCTGGTCACTCTGGGCCTATGGAGTTCGTCGACGTTTCGACCCTCGTGTGCCCCGGTTGGTGGTCACGGCGGGTCTTTTTCAAGACGGGGGAAAGACAGTTTGTTGTTCAGGCTGGACCAATTCAGCCTGAGGCCGGTGTGGCATGTATGCCAAATTACTCTTGTGAGCGGATTCTACACGGTAAACGGAGGTGCTTCTTTCCTCTCGTGTGCAACGCTGCGGCTCAGCGACCAGGATCCATACGAGAACCCTAGGATTCCTTGGTTTAAATCAGTTTCTGGCCAATGAAGACATTGTATATAATTGTACATACTTTGTGTTGTAAAAAGTAACTTTGCACTTGACAGTCACCAGATACATTGATTGTTATCCTTGAATGATTACAATTCAGATACCAAATGTTTTGGATTTCTTCTTTTTAATATAATTGATTGATCACATGATTTCAAGATTTTGAGCATTCTTTTCTCAATACACTGTATCTGTATCAGAGAGCCCCCCCCTTTTTTGTTTCCATTTAATGAATGTGTCTAAAAGCAATTGGTACAACCCAACAGAATCACTTTCTTCTTTAACTAAATGACTATCAAAGCCAACAAATGCCAGATAGGGCAGGGGTCGGTAGTCTACCTGGGACACTTGGTGGGCAGGGGTAAGGTACAGCCCCTACAGGCCAAGATAGAAACCATCCTGGCCTGGTAGCTCCTCAAAACACAAGCTTTTCTGGGCCTCACAGGGTACTACCACAGATTTGTCAAGGGGTATGGCACTATTGCAGTCCCCTTTACTGAGCTAACCTCTAAGAAACACCCCAGGAAAGTGATTTGGACCGAAGTTTGCCAAAAAGCCTTTGACTCCCTAAAGCAGGCCATGTGCACAGCTCCTGTGCTCAGGCCCCCTGACTTCTCCAAAGAGGAAATTGTCCAAAGGGACGCCTCAGAGCATGGCATAGGGGCAGTACTTTCGCAACTCAATGAGGAGGGCCTGGATCAACCAGTGGCTTTCATCTCCAGGAGGCTACTTCCCAGGGAACAGCGGTGGAGTGCTATAGAGAGAGAAGCTTCTGCGGTGGTCTGGGCTGTTAAGAAGCTGAGGGCATACCTGTTTAGCTCCCACTTCCTGATTCAAACTGACCACCGGCCCCGCAGATGGCTTATGCAAATGAGGGGCGAAAATCCCAAATTGTTGAGGTGGTCCATTTCCCTACAGGGGATGGACTTCAGGGTGATACACAGACCCGTAGTAGACCACGCCAATGCTGACGGTCTCTCTAGGTTTTTCCGCCTTAGGGATGAGAACTCCCTAGAGGTTGGATAGTTCTCCCCACTTTTAGCTGGGGGGGACAGGTATTGGACCTGTCAGCCTTAGGGTGGTCTCCCCCTACATTTTTGCCCTTGTGCCTCCCATTTTTACCGTACCTTTTTGTTGGTCTTAGGACTCTGGGCGCCTCACCACTGCTAAACAGTGCTGAGGTGCAGGTGCGCTCCCCTAAAACATTGCGACACTGGCACACCTGGCAGAGGCCCCTGCTACCGCAGTGAGGCCTAAACCTCCATAGGTCAACATTGGGGACCCCCCCCCTTATGGGATGACATCTGACTGGGACCTAATGAGTATGTCATGTTTTTCTTGTTGGAACCGGGGCGGGGAACCCTTCCCAATGATATATGGGGTTTGGGCACTACTACTTTAGAAATCCCACTTTTAGAAAGTGGACATTTTCCTGCCTACACTTAGTCTGGGTACTGCAGACTGCCCCCTCCCATCTACACACTGATAGCTGCCTGGGTTGGGAGGTGGGAGTGGTGATTCACACCTTCTTCTCTTGAATGGGCTGTGAATGGCTGCTCACTGTAGCCTTAATGGCCCTGCCTTTCGTCACTGTGACAGCCAGGTCAGGGAAGGCCGGGAACATCTCAGAACTCCCTGGACTCTTCCAGAAACCCCTGCCCCCAGACCCTTCCAGAGACTTCTACCACCTTCTAGTAACTGGACAGTAGGGTATAGAAGGGAGGACCCTGGCCTCACATCTTTGTTACACTACTGGACCAGGAAGAATCTCTGCTGGAGTGAAGACTGCTGCGCCAGGAGGATGGCCACACTGCTGAGGCTGACTGCTTCTAGGAACTGCTGCCCCCATGTGCTGTGCTGCCCTACTGCCTGCTGATCTTGCCCTTCCAGGGAGACTGGGAATAACATCCCCAGAGTGTCTCCACAACGGTTGTAAGGACTTGCCCCTGCAACGCAGTGCCTGCACTCAACATCTTTTCAACTGCCTCTGCAATGGAGCCCTGAGAACTACGATTGTCCCAGGGGCTTTGGGGTCATGACCACTGCTGGCGCAGAAAACTCGTCATTTAAATTGCCATTTGAAATCCCCGCCGCTGGCCCGTGGTGAAAGTGCTCCAAAAACGCTTTTGAAAATTAGCCCCTGGGTTCACCGCTGCGGGCCCGAGTCAGAGTCATATGCAAATTGTCCCCGAAGTCACTGCTGCGTGCCCGGACTCAAGCGCATTCAAACGTGCTCCCTAAATCACTGCTGCGGCCCTGAGTGAAGGTGCAAACGAGACGCCCTTTGAAAACACCCTGAAGTCCCCGCTGCCAGCCCGGGAGCCTCGGGAACCCCGTGCACGTCACTGCTGGCGTCAGCAGTTGAGCTGCGTTGGAATTGGTGGCTGCCCAGAGTTGCCTGGAAACAAGGGGCTCGTCACAAAGTGGAGCCCTGTTGAGGAAAGGAAATGAGGGGCACCGCCCGGCCACCCAACCTCGTCTACAACCAGCTGCTGTCGGCCCGAAGTGGGATGTGCAACCGGGTGTGGGTACCTCGTAGCTGGAGGTGAGGATCACCACTCGCGAGCCGCCCACGGAGTAGCACATCCTCCTGCCTCCGCACGAGCCGCCACCCTTCAGCAGCACAGCATCAGAGGAATGTGCCTCAACGGCAGAGGATCGACTCGCAAGTGGATCCCCGCTGTCGCGGTGAGTTTTGCAGGCACAGGTACCTTGTTTTTGGGGCATTTCTTCTAAGAACAGGCTGACGGGGACTGAGTTAATTTCCTCCCAACGGGACTGAGTGACTGTGAGCCTCCCCTTTGGGACGGAACGGTCCACTGGAACTTGCTCACTTTACTCTGGGACATCAGGGCTTTACTGACAGGATGGCACGCATTTGGGCATTTTGTGATCTTCACGGGCTGCGAAGTCAGTATCAGGGATTCTGCAATATCCTGAGGAGCACCACTCATCGGTAGCACGTGAAGGGTGCCATTAATTCACACCATTGCTAATAAAAGGGAGACACGGTTTCTACCAGTGACTTGCTCTAACCCTGGGAACCACTGACTGCATCAGAGGGACTTGTCCTGATAATTGCTCAACCGCTGCCAATAGAGGGCATATCTATTGAGAACCTCCGCGTGCGTAATGGACTCCTGTTAAGTTTTTCACTTTGCCAAGTTACCTTCGCAACAATCTCCCACAGACCTTATTTCTGAAAACCCTTGATTAGCTATATGTGGAGCGTACTATTTTTGGTACCTTGCATAATTTTTAGATAAAGATATTTTCATTTTTACATAAAATCGGTGTGGTGTCCCTTTTGTGAGTGCTTTTACTGTGTCACTGTCGGTGTGTGTTGCACAAATTCTTTACACATTGCCTCTTGACTGAAGCCTTCCTGCTCTGCCCCAAACTACCCTGTCGAAAACGGTGGTCCCTACTTGGACTAGGGTGCACACCCCTGCCAACTAGAGACCCCGGTTCCAACAATAGTCATATATGATTTGTCCAAAGATCGGGACTGTGGCAAGAGAGAATATCTACGATGAAACCGTAGGACACGATCAGCACCGTTCGGTCACTAAAAATGCTAATGTGGCCATGGTGCACAGATAATGGATAAAGTGCCCACTATTGTAAGAACTAAAAACTGGTATAGAGGTTAATAGGGGAATCGGGAAGAGTAACATTGTGGGTCATATTAGTAAATCGGAAAACCCCATGCACCTGAGCATAAACCATGTGAAAGTGTGTCACATTGGCTAATACAAGTAGGAAAAACTCAAAAATGGGAGTCAAACCGCAACATGGTACACCATGTTGTAGGGGTATAAGAACAACTGTCAGCACAGGGAGGCAATTCCAAGGGACGTGTAGTCATACTTAATTTGCCACAAGGGTTGAACAGTGACAAACAATTATTATTTCCAATGTACAGGTAGGACAAGAACGGCACTGAATAGTCACTAAAATTGCTAATGTGACCATGATGCTCAAATGATGGGTACAAAGCCCATTGATGTAGGATGTCAAAGAATATTAAAATAACAGGCAATGCAAACGGGGATATAATCCAAAAGGTATATTCGAAAGAGGTAAACAATGAGGTTTTAAAGGTGGTAGTGCATTTTGTCCTCAGTGTTATGTCTCATGTGTGTGCATCTCAAGCGACATATCCAGACTGCCTCTCGGCGGCGCAGAGCCAATTCATGATTCCCACCCTGTGGATGCATGGGAATGTGATAGATGCCGTGAAACCACAGCATGATGTTCCCTCATGTGATAGGTCTTGGGATACTTGAGGTCATTATTCCTGATAGCACGTACATGCTTCTGTATGCTGTTTTTGAGTGGTCGAATTATACTCCTCACATACATTTCTTCCCACTTGCAGCCAAGTACATAAACTACATATTTTGTGTTGCAGTTTATGAAGTGTCTTATTTTGTATTTTTTGGTTGTATTGTAGGAGAACTCCTTAATCTTGTTTCTCCCATGTGGGCACATGTTACAGTTAAGATATGTGGTAAAACCCATTGGTGCTGAAGGAAGCCAGGTCATGTTGAAGGGACTCCTGCTGTAACTGGGGCAGAGTAAATTTCGCAGTGTCTTCCCCTACGAAATGTCACTGTAGGTGTGGGTGAGATGTGTTCTCTCAATCTGGGAGTGTAATGTAGAAGCCCTCAATGTTTTCTCAAGATGTTAAACAGAGCAGTGCTGTTGTTGGTGTACTGTGTTATACAAGTCAACTGTGAATTCGTAGATTTAATACAGCCTTTGTCCTTTTTGGCAACTAATGTGCTCGCTCTTGTGACCTTTTGTATACGCTGGTCCGCTTTTCTCAGTGTGTCTTTATTGTACCCTTGGTTCATAAATCTGCAGTTCCTGCGAACCCGTACCATTTCCCCAAATGGAATGTTTTTAATTACAGACTGGGGGTGGGCACTGGTGGCATTTAGCGTGCTATTGCATGCAGTAGATTTTCGAAAGTTGGGGCTTTGAATGGTGTTATTTTCAATGTAAAACAATAAGTCCAAAAATTCCATACTGCTTGGACTGTGTTTCATGGTTAAATGAACATTGTGCGGATTGTTGTTAAGAAAAGAGTAATACTCAGTCAACTGATTAACAGATCCCTTCCACAGTAGTATAATGTTGTCAATATACCTCCCCCAGAACACACTCATGTCCATCCAGGGGGAGGCATATCTACCCCAGGCGTGCTCCCTCTCCCAACTGCCCATAAATAGTCCAGCGTAAAAGGGAGAAAACCTGGAAGCTATGGCTATCCCTTGGGTCAGATGGTACCAGGTCCCATCGTGTAGAAAGAAATTCTTAGATAAAATGATGTCAGTCATTTCCATGAGCATTTCATTATGTTCAGTGTAGTCTGCAGTATGTGTTCTTAAGAAAGATTGGACTGCTTTTGTGCCAAAGTCTTTTTGAATACATCTGTATAACCCTGTCATGTCCATGATTACAAACAACAAATCTTCAGACCACACTACACTGTCCTGATTCTGTAAAATATCTCTAGAGTCCTTAATGTAAGCTGGGAGATTAACAACAAAAGGCTGGAGGAATTTGTTCACATACTGAGAGAGGCGTTCTGTTGGTGAGTCAATACCAGCAATGATAGGGCGACCTGGATGGAAAATACCCTCCTTATGAATTTTAGGGAGAATATAAATACAGGGGACCATAGGATTGTTGACAGTCAGAAATCTGTGTTCTTCTTCTGACAGTAAGCCATTTTCACACCAATCATGCAATCCAGTGTTGATGTAAGTGACAAGTAAGGCAATGGGATTACTGGTGATTCTGCTCTAACAACTGGAATCACTGAGTTGTCTATTAATTGTGTCCATGTAATCAGTGGTGTTCATGATCACCACATTGCCCCTCTTGTCCGCCTGTCTGATGATGATAGAATCATCATTGCTTAAGGTTTCAAGCGCCAAACTCTTTAGTGGATTCGGTTTATGATGATCCTGTCTGTGTGGAGCATCCATCAGTTCATAGAGATCCTTGGCTACCTTCTCCCTAAAAAGATCTATATTGGTGTGTGTATTGACAGGGATAAACTTAGACGGGGCTTGAGTCCACTGCTAACCTCCATGTTTTCTCTGATGTTAAGGTCATCCCTAAGGTCTTAAATGGTGAACTATTCATCCACTAATATTGACAACACCATCTGAAGGTTATGTAGGTCTGAAACTGTGTGTGTCGCAGTCTGTGCATTTAGAGGATTTGCATGAAAAAAAACTTTTAATTTCAAAAGTCTTACAAATCTGTACAGGTCATTAATCATATCAACTGAATCACCCCATTGGGAGGGACGAAAACGTAAACCTTTTTGTAAAACCTTACATTCAACATCTGATAGGGTGCGATTCGATAAATTAACAATTGCAAGTTCATTTGTTTTAACAATGTCATGTGAACCTGGCACTATGTTGTTTTCAAACGTTTTGACATCCCTTTGGTCATATCTTTCTATATTTCTTTTTTCTTGCCACCTTTTACCCCCTCCTTGTTTTAAGTCTTTATTTTGTTTTATTTTTTGTGGCCTTACAGACGAGCCTTAATCTCTCCAGTTCAACTAAAAAATTCTGCCAACCTGGAGTCGTTCCCTCTTCATGAGACATACTACTCCCTATGGAGGAAATTGAGCTACTGTTGATAGATACAGAGTCAGCCGATTCCTCCCTTGCTCTTTTTCCTTTGCCTATTGGTCTGATGTTATCAAATTTGTGGGCAAAGTGTAAATTCTCCCATTCTTATAATCGTTGTCATCATGTTTTATTTTCCTTAGCTTTTTGCCCCTCAGATAGATTTGGTGTGTCTCAATCACTCTGTTATAGATCTCATAATTCTTTTTTATGACCTCTTTAAGGTCAGAACTGTCAATAACCCTTTCTAAGTTTATGATTTCCTCCTTAAGACTAGCCACTTTTTTATCCGCATGTTTAATTAGGATGCGCATCATGATGTTTAATGCCTGTTGCAAATTCTCCTCCCAATCTTTAAGTGCATCCTCATCAAGGTCTCCGAATGTTGGAAAAATTTGTATTCTCAGACCTCTTGGGATTTTACCATTATCAATATATTTTTGTAATGTAATCCCGTCCCACCAGTGGGACATTTCCTCCTTCTTAAGCCTTTCTAATCTCAGGAACTTTGATCGCAACCCTTCTCCTGTTGTTTCCCTTATTGTGTTTGTAATATTTACATTTGAGGTAGAGAAGAGGCCAAGAGCCAATTCTTACCTTTTATCATTGAATTTAGACATCACTCAAAGAGTATGGTCTCATTGTAATCATAAATCGATAAACACCATGAATTATTTGGCAAAACAGTTGTCAGTATATAAATGCTACATATCCTGTGGCTTTGATCGTGCCAATGGGTCCTTCATTCCTTACAGGTGGCTCTTCAACAGTGATGAGTCTTTCTGTTTGAACTTCTTGGATTGTAGCTAGAGGAGGGCATGTGCTACAGCAGAGTCCACTAGGCTTACTGTTTAGTATCGGCCACATAGTGTGGTTTGATTAAGTTGATTGATACAAATCTTTTCTCCTTTTTTCTGGCAAGAGGCGGGAGCATCACAGTTCTTGTTACATGTACTGCAAGGACTGCTACAGGTTTTCTGTATGAAGGTCCAAATTCCTTTTTGTCCCCAATTTTCTCTCTGACAAGATCCCCAGCTTTTGGGATCCAGACAAGTCTTCCTGTGACTACCTTGACTTCCTCAGTGGCGGTCTGCTTTAGATGGACCTTGCTTTTTTTCCTGGATTCATTTATATCCTGTAACACAGCCAAACAATCATGGATATCAAATGGTTTTTCATCTGCCACTACGCCTTCACAACAAAGATCAGGTACCCACTTTTGTGTCCCAAAGAGCACCTCATATGGAGTTACACCCCCTAGAGACTTTCTTGGCTGGTTGTTTAATGCCCGCTGTACCCCATAAAGGTGTGTGACACAACTTCTGCCCTTGCCTAATACCCTAGCTGTTAAAGATTGCTTTAAGTCCAGTTTTTTTCTCATCACTACTGAATTTCCCTCAGGATGGTACGGAGATGAGAACCGCAATGCTACGCCCATTCCTTCCATGGCCTCTTTGTAAGCCTGTTAGCTAAACGCAGGGCTACGGTCAGAATGTAACGTGCTAACTCCGCATGTGCCGATAAAGATTCGCAAATCTCTGATAACAGTTCGAGCGTCAGCCGAGCGCTGAGGCCATACCCATAGGAATCTCGAGCATGAATCCACTGCAACCATGTTTAATTTGTAAGTCCCGTCCGTTTGTAAGGGGCCGCAGTGGTCCAAGTACACACATGCAAGAGGTTTGTCTTATTTTAACATTGGCGTCTGTGCCGGGCGTGCAACGGTGGAGCCTTTCATCTGCTGGCAGATGTCGCATTTTAAGACATATGGCCAGATGTAGGAACAGATTTTCCCATAGACACAGAATGGTCAAAACTGTTTGATACACCTGGCCCATAGTCTTTAGTTTGCTTAGTTAAACCTGGCCACCAATAGCGCTGTTTCAGTAAAGAAATAGTCACTGTAACACCTGTGTGCGCAGAGCCCAAACCCTCATGTGCAGTTAGTATTAAACCTTGCCTACGATACATATTTGGTATTACTCTATCCCCCACTTCAGAAATCTGAGCATATGGAATGTTTTGTGCATCTAACTTGTAGGAGTATTTGAGTGGAAATTGTTTAGGTACTGCTGTGCTGCCTTTGCGTGACGCAATGACAGCTACCATAATATCTCTGTCTATTCTCGGTTTTGAACAAGTCAGCGCAGCTACGGAAGCCCTGCAAACAGCCCCCTTTGTAGCGTCATCAGCCAATGAATTCTCTGGAATGTGAACGCGTCACGTTGATGACTCATTGAATGGATCACATGAGTCCTCGGTAGCTCGGCTTTCAACTCTGCCACCTCTCCCAATAGCATTTAATGCTTAATTGTGCCTCCTTTCGCATCCTTAAACCCGTTTTGTTCCCAATGTTGTAAGTACTCATTGTATGACTGTACACAGTAAAAAGATTCACACACGGTTAGTGTGGGGAGTTTGTGATCCGTATTTACTAGTGCCAGTATCAATGGTTTCAATTCTACCAGCTGAGCCATGCAGTCTCCTAGAGATTGCGTTTTTTTGCAACTAGGATGGAACTTGCCATCATACATGCAACATTTAACGATAGCACACGCCAAAAAATAGTGCTGCTTACTTCCTGTGGCTGGTTGCACAGATCCGTCAATACAAATAATATATTCATACTGATCGAGAGGCAAGAGTTCATTTGGTAGAGGATATTCTTGTTCATATTGCAGGAATGCTTGTGTTTTTAAACTTGGATCAAATCTGTATTCAATGACTGCCGCAGTAAGAGAATTAGCCCATTGTATCCATCTTGGATGTAACGCTTTCGCAATTGGCATGCTGGCCTTTGTAACAGCTACTAAAGCCGGTACTGGGGTTACGACAATAATGCATTTCCCCTGAGTCAGTGCTCTTTCTCTGGGTACAGCAGTCTGAACGGCTGCCAGTATTTTTTCTGTTGAAGTGAAACGCATTTCTGCATTTGTGTACAGGTGTGATTTGTAAGCGATTGGTATAGTTTCTCCGTCATTGAAGGTCAAATAAGTGTACCTGCATTGAACTGCAATTATTCGGCTCACTAAGTGGCATACTTTTACGCGTGTTTGTAAGTTTTTGGAAGCAATCATGTCTTCCTGGAATATACGATGAATATTAGTATGTTCTTGTGTCCAATCTCTGGCTGAAAAGTCAGGTTTTATTAAGTCATAGAAAGGTTTTACCCTTGTGCATAATCTAAAATGTATGTCCTGCTGAAATTTAGGAATCAAAGTATTGATTGTAAATTTTGTTATGATTTGGGAGGCTGGAGCAGTGCACACTTTTCTAAAAAGTTAGTTGCCAGACTTCTGCCTTCCCTTGACATCCCATATCCCAAGAATAGGACATTGAGGAGGGGTATTTTTGATTTTTTTATGTTGAATTCTTAGCCCTCTGTAGCAAATACCATAATAATGGTACTTACCCTGGTCGAGTGCCTCTCTAAGTCGTCGTCTGTCAGATAAATATCATCCACACAGGACAATGCTTCTTCATCAAATATTTGAAGTAACTCTGTTACTCTTGCTGAAAATACACTGGGGCAATTCTTATACCAAAATTGTCGTTGGGACCCTAACACACTGAATGTGGTCAGATACCTGCTTTCAGGCGCTATATTTTGGCAAAAAAATCCATTTGAGATATCAAGTGTGGTTTTATACTTTTTGCGCATAATGTTATTCATTAATGCGGCACTATGTGCATTTTGGACAGCAAATGTCTTTGTGCAGGAGTTTAAATGTCTGTAATCTATATCTGGATGATATGTATTGGTGGGTTTAGAGACGGGAAACAAAGGATTGTTCATTGGAGAGGTACATTTTTCAAAGACCCCCTCATATTCTAGTTGATCTAAGATCTCCCTGACCTGTTTTTGGGCTTCTTGCTTTATTGGATATAGCCTCTGAGCAGTAGGTGAAACTTTTAACGGGATTACATAGTAGGTTGAGTTCTCATCCCACCGTGTGTGTACAATGCTGGAGCTTGAGCTACTGCCCACTCCTGTGCATATGTATGTTTAAGGTAAAAGGTAACATGATTGGAAAATGCAATAAAAAATTATACTTTCTCCCCTGGGGCACTCCATTACGAATGCAGGTGGCCAATCTTGTTCTACTAACAGTATGTCATAACCAGATGATAAGTTCTTTAAAAAAAGACTTTTTACTTTCCTGGGCTTGTCCTCCTCCAACCGGAGTGTTATTTCATATAACTTATGTGGGACGCTCACCCTGGTGTCTGGTGTTTCCACCGTGATGTAATCATTCAACTCCGCTGTCACCAGAAATTCGTTCAGGTTCTGGCGAGCTATTGTTACTTCTACCGCACTGTCTAGCATCGCCAGAGCCCATTCAGAAGTTGTGTCCTCAGAATTTTGGGCATGTCTGATTTTCAGACTAGCAAATTTCTTTTTCTTAAATTGAGATTTTGAGTCTAGCTTATCTTCTTTTTTAGAAGTAAAGTCTTGAGCCCGCTGCTTTTCTCTAGACTATGTGCGCTCCTCTTTATGTTCTGACCGTCCTTATCTTTTGGAGCCTTTCTTCAAACCCAGAAAGGAACAAGAGGAACGTGTATCAGTATCCTGATTCCTGTCAGGTTTCTGTAATATTATGCCTTTCATTTATCATTTACCTGAATGTATATAGCTGTTCCTTTAAGAGCTCTAGTTATTGTTTAATAAGCACCATAACAATGGAATTCATATTTCTGACCAGCAAGTCAGTTGCACCTGACATGATCTAGCTGATGGATGGGACATTTCCTTCTCCTGAACAAATGTATCTTTATTCATCATCTTGGAGATTTATCTTGATTTTACTCTGGCGACGATGGTCTGAAACCTACCCTGCGTATCCAGCACTTCATTTTCATGGATTTGTCTCAACATCAAACGATTTGCAAAATCAGCAGCTCTGTTCTACAAAGAAACTAAGGGGTCCATTAGGATGGTGGACGATGGCACCACCGCGGTGCTGGCGGGGTGGAAAAACGCCTTTTTCCGCCTGCAAGCAGCGGTACTCATGTCTGCCATATGAGTATAGCAAAACATAGGTCATTTCCCGTCTGCCGCGGTGCGCCACGCACCGCCATCAAAGTGCACCCGCCATCAAAGTGCGCCCGCCACCGCGGCGGTGGGAGCCAATGGAGACTCTCTGCCGTGCGGAATGACATCCGCCCCGCTTCACAAATTAGGATGGCTCAAACAGACAGACGCACCGCAGCGGAGACACCGCCCAACCAGAGACGGCGGAAACTCGACAGCGGAGCGCGATAGCAGAGACCCGGTCCACACCACTCGGTCACAACCGCCATGGACCCAGCTCCACATGTGTTTCCGGTGCTGTACCTGCTACACCACTATCATCTAATGGGCTGCCGCAGACGCCGCTGCAGGTAGGTAAATACACAAATATACAACACACAACACACGGGCTGACACATGGTCCAAAACTATAACAGACACCCTGCTGGGGGCAACAACACAACTACAAGGTTACCCACACATGGCCCACCTGCCACCATGTCACCCCACTGTATCTTGGACACACATCGACTGCAAACCTGCAGCAACGTCCCGGTCATGTCACCGCAGAGGTCAACACATGCGCACAATGCACAAGGCAGGGCCAGTACAAGGCATGGGCAGGGCACAAACACCACAGGGACACACCTCCCCCAACCACACATCAACACACCCCATCAAGTCACAGGCCAGGTGCCCATCCTGTGCACCCCCATGCACAGCAACAAGCACAGCAACAAGCAAGCACAATGCACCACACAACAAACAACCAGGGAGACAGCCACTGCAGGAGTGGCTGACAAGGAACACACAACACCAGTGCCTCACACACTGAAGGCTGCCAATACTTGCCAGCACATACACACACAAACAAACACACACACTGGGTGTAGCCATAAGCAGAACACACACACAGGGATGCCTAAACAGATGCCTGCCCAAAAACCACACACAAACACTACAGAAACACATACAGAACCACATCAGAAACAGACATGCCCTGTCAGCCAAACTGTGGAAAGGCAATGGAATGGGAACAGAGACAAAACATGAGTGCACTACCTCATCACACAGGAACAAAACACACACAACATACCACAAATCACACAAGAAGAGCACCAGCACAGAACTACACTCACTGCCACATGAAACCAACCACAGATGCACATCAAATCAAAAATGAATAAACACCACAGGACATCAGGGGATGCACATCAGGCAATGTCAAGGCCACATACACACATCACTGTATGCACAACAAGCAGTGTGTGCACAACAAGCAGAACAGTCACACACAGACATGACTGACACAACTCAACACACACAACGCTAATCAGCACAGCACAAACACAACAGCACACCCAGGAAGTGAAGCAATACCACAGCCAACACACATACATCCAACACAACAAGAACAGATGCACCACTCTGGGACACAAGAGCAGAACCATCTTGACCAGAGCACTGGGCAGCACACACAGCTGAAGTGCACACGAGCAATCCTCACTGATCAATAGCACAATAATACCACACATAAACCATTGGGGCAATGTCCAGAGTTGAACATTTGCCCTGGCCCAAGAACTGCACCACAAATCACAGTGTCACAAATGAAGTGATGGGGAGGCACACACACATGTAAATCAAGGGGACAGCTGACATCAAGGTGAACTCACTTGCTTGTCAATAGTAGACATGGAAGGGGTGTACCCTACACAAAAAGAGGGAGTGCAGATCCACAATGGGTAGCCATAAGCGGCACACATAGGGGATGGCATCACACCACACAGGAGGAGAAAAGGCACCATGTGCATGCAATGCATGAGAAACACAAACACATTGGCAGTGTGGTGCTGCAGTACCACATAGTCCACACAAACACACTTATGACACATTGATGATCAAACAAACACAACACTGATGTGCAAGTCACACACTTTGCACACTCATAAGTGACCAAAACAACAAGGAGGAGTCACACAGAACAGCATGTGCAACACCAACACACTGCACAGTGCACATCAGACAACTCAAACATGTCCATACAACCATATCCACAGGGCACAACAATACAAACAACAGGCACATAACTCCTGGGTGACACATGTTGTCTTTCACAATCCAGGGGCACTAACACATCCACACCCACTACAACATCACACCCTTCACACTGCACACCTCTTGACTACCCAAGAGCACACAACTCATGTAGCCCATGGGACCAGGACTAAGGGCCAACACAGGATGACCCTACACATACACAGCTAGGCACACATAAAGTAATAACACACATACATCATGACAGTGCCCAGCCTGCATGCAAACCTGTGCACAGCATCACACCCTGTGCTGGCAGTATACCCCAACCTGACATGTGAACAATGTACTCAACAATAGCAAACCACAAAAAAGAGAACTGCATGCCAGGTAAAAGAGCCATTACAGATAATACTAGGGTCATTGTCTGAATGGCCTGAATACCCTGTCACCCCTGTATAAAAATTTGATGCAGGCAAAGATCTTGGCAAAGTTGAAGTGACACATAGAGCATGGGGCACAGGCAACCAAATGCACACACCAAAATACCTTTAATCAGCAAGGATACTGACAAAACAGTCAACAGGAGTAACTGACTTTATTCACATATTGCACAGATGTGACAGTAGAACAACCGTAGACAAGAGCAAGGCACAACATGCTGATCATATGCAAGATAATCAGCACAGGCAAACTCCAAACAGGAAGGCCAGGGTCCAGAGCAGGTGGCACAGTAGGTACATGAGAGGCTGCACAGGGGGGAGTACAACACAGCAGAGCAACAGGGCCAGTGCCTATGGCACAGGTGAGAGTACAGACCAAAGGGGATTGGCATGGTGCACAGCACTGGAGTCTATGTTTCAACAATCTGTAATGTTTTTAACGTAACTCTCACAAGGTGGGGTGCTCCTGGAGGTAACGTATCCGTCCGTGTACGTTCTCAAATTACTGTAGAATGTGTGCACACATACATTGTGGGTGCATCCCTGCCAATGGGCACACCTTTTGTTCTTCACAGAAGACTCCGTTCATGTAGGTTGATTATTTCTTTAATATTGTGATTCAATTCAATATTTTTACTTCATATCAAATGTAAGTTTCAAGCAATCCATATGTTTAATACATATTCCATCATGTTTCTAACCGCTCTGATGCATTTCGGGCTCCATAGCCCTTTAGCGAGGAGCTCTACAAACGATAACTAAATATACAGCCCATCATTTCAACATTCATATACTAAGTAATAGCAGTACATGCACAAAGATATCATGCTCATTTGTGGATTCATACGCAAATCGACGGGTGATATGTGATACGTGATCAAGTGTTCGGTTCGGCGGGTGTATTATCCCAAATACCAGTATACCGTGACAGCGCGTCGGGGTAAACCTACTACACTTACATGGAACAAACGTAGACGAATTCACCAACTGGAAAAAAGGTAACAAGCATCAGTTAGTGAGGTCTAGCCTCTCAGGGCACGAACTCGCTACATTGCCTAGGTCAAACAAGGTGGCAGCGGACAATAAGCCGACTTACATGAAAGGTTGGGGGGTGCTTGAAAGGTTCTCAGCGGGTATGTTACGGGAGCGAGTTCCAAACGCATAGAGTCAGTTTCTTCCCAGGAAGTAGTAAACTTGCCGGACTGCGGGATATTTAAACAACAAGCGCGGAAATGAAAGGTGAAGAGCCCTGATTGGCTCAAAAAACGCTCACATGCGCAATAATAATAAAAAACGGACTAGGTGGGCGAGTTACTGATGGAGTGACCATATTGGGTGTACGCCGGGGGTGTGTGAAATAGAAAACGGTGCATCATTTAATGACATGGCATCCAACCCACAAATATGTAAATCATGATAAGGTCAATAGTGTCATTACAGGCAGCAAAAAAGCATTATACATTAGATATCCACCTTCATAGTGGTTTACAGAAAGCAACTAAATTCGGTCCTGTCATTCAGCCCAAAGGGCTTCATAGCCTGAAGGCGATATATCCAAGCTATTTCACATTGCACAAATGTCATCCAATGAAGGGTCATAACATCAAATTGAACGTCAGCGCCACTTGTGATTCATCTAACTTAATCTACTATCCTCACTAAAAATGACAAATCGAACATTGCAATGCATTTCATGGAATATAAACACAGTATTGCCCAACTTAAGTTTCTGGTATTGGAGATCATTGAGAAAAAAGAGGGCAAGGACAATAATAAGACACTACTGCAACGTGAAATAGCTTGGATATATCGCCTTCGGGCTATGAAGCCCTTTGGGCTGAATGACAGGACCGAATTTAGTTGCTTTCTGTAAACCACCATGAAGGTGGATATCTAATGTATAATGCTTTTTTGCTGCCTGTAATGACACTATTGACCTTATCATGATTTACATATTTGTGGGTTGGATGCCATGTCATTAAATGATGCACCGTTTTCTATTTCACACACCCCCGGCGTACACCCAATATGGTCACTCCATCAGTAACCCGCCCACCTAGTCCGTTTTTTATTATCATTGCGCACGTGAGTGTTTTTTGAGCCAATCGGGGCTCTTCAACTTTCATTTCCGCGCTTGTTTAAATATCCCACAGCCCGGCAAGCTTACTACTTCCTGGGAAAAAACTGACTATACGCGTTTGGAACTTGCTCCCGTAACATACCCGCTGAGAACCTTTCAAGCACCCCCCAACCTTTCATGTAAGTCGGCTTATTGTCCGCTGCCACCTTGTTTGACCTAGGCAATGTAGCGAGTTTGTGCCCTGAGTGGCTAGACCTCACTAACTGATACTTGTTACCTTTTTTCCAGTTGGTGAATTCGTCTACGTTTGTTCACGTAAGTGTAGTAGGTTTACCCCGACGCGTTGTCGCGGTATACTGGTATTTGGCATAATACACCCGCCGAACCGAACACTTGATCCTGTATCACATATCACCCGTCGATTTGCGTATGAATCCACAAATGAGCATGATATCCTTGTGCATGTACTGCTATTACTTAGTATATGAATGTTGAAATGATGGGCTATATATTTAATTTTCGTTTGTAGAGCTCCTCGATAAAGGGCTATGGAGCCCGAAATGCATCAAAGCGGTTACAAACATGATGGAATATGTATTAAACATATGGATTGCTTGAAACTTACATTTGATATGAAGTAAAAATATTGAATTGAATCACAATATTAAAGAAATAATCAACCTACCTGAACGGAGTCTTCTGTGAAGAACAAAAGGTGTGCCCATTGGCAGGGATGCACCCATAATGTATGTGTGCACACATTCTACAGGTCAGAGTACAACACAGCAGAACAACAGAGCCAGTGTCCAGGGCAGGTGGCACAGCAAGTACATGAGAGGCTGCACAGGGAAGACTCTAACACAGCATAGCAAGAGGGCCAGTATCCATGGCACAGGTGAGAGTACAACACAGCAGAGCAACAGGGCCAGTGTCCATAGCACATGTGAGAGTACAACACAGCAGAGCAACGGGCCAGTGTCCATGGCACAGGTGAGGGTACAACACAGCAGAGCAACAGGGCCAGTGTCCATGGCACAGGTGAGAGTACAACACAGCAGAGCAACAGGGCCAGTGTCCAGGGCAGGTGGCACAGCAAGTACACGAGAGGCTGTACAGGGGAGAGTACAACACAGCAGAGCAACAGGGCCGGTGTCCAGGGCAGGTGGCACAGCAAGTACATGAGAGGCTGCACAGGGGACAGTACAATGCAGCAGAGCAACAGGGCCAGTGTCCAGGGCAGGTGGCACAGCAAGTACATGAGAGGCTGCACAGGGGAGAGTCCAACACAGCAGAACAACAGGGCCAGTGTCCATGGCACAGGTGAGAGTACAACACAGCAGAGCAACTGGGCCAGTGTCCATGGCACAGGTGAGAGTATAACACAGCAGAGCCACAGGGCCAGTGTCCATGGCACAGGTGAGAGTACAACACAGCAGAGCAACAGGGCCAGTGTCCATGGCACAGGTGAGAGTACAACACAGCAGAGCATCAGGGCCAGTGTCCAGGGCAGGTGGCACAGCAAGTACATGAGAAGGTGCACAGTGGAGACTCCAACACAGCAGAGCAACAGGGCCAGTGATGAGGGCAGGTGGCACAGCAAGTACACGAGAGGCTGCACAGTGGAGAGTACAACACAGCAGAGCAACAGGGCCAGTGTCCATGGCACAGGTGAGAGTACAACACAGCAGAGCAACAGGGCCAGTGTCCAGGGCAGGTGGCACAGCAAGTACATGAGAGGCTGCACAGGGGACAGTACAATGCAGCAGAGCAACAGGGCCAGTGTCCAGGGCAGGTGGCACAGCAAGTACATGAGAGGCTGCACAGGGGAGAGTCCAACACAGCAGAACAACAGGGCCAGTGTCCATGGCACAGGTGAGAGTACAACACAGCAGAGCAACTGGGCCAGTGTCCATGGCACAGGTGAGAGTATAACACAGCAGAGCCACAGGGCCAGTGTCCATGGCACAGGTGAGAGTACAACACAGCAGAGCAACAGGGCCAGTGTCCATTGCACAGGTGAGAGTACAACACAGCAGAGCATCAGGGCCAGTGTCCAGGGCAGGTGGCACAGCAAGTACATGAGAAGGTGCACAGTGGAGACTCCAACACAGCAGAGCAACAGGGCCAGTGATGAGGGCAGGTGGCACAGCAAGTACACGAGAGGCTGCACAGTGGAGAGTACAACACAGCAGAGCAACAGGGCCAGTGTGCAGGGAGAAGTGCAGAGTCAGGACATGATCAGCTACACAGGCAAGGCCAAAACAGGAAGGCCAGTGGGCATGGTAAAGTGCAGAGTCAGGACGTGAGCAGCTGCACAGGCAAGGCCAGAACAGCAGTGAATGACAAAGCCAGTGGTCAGGGAGAAGTGCAGAGTCAATACATGAGAAGCTGCACAGGCAAGGGCAGAACAGGAAGGCCAGTGGGCATGGCAAAGTGCAGAGTCAGGACATGAGCAGCTGCACAGTGAGCGTGTTTGACTGTACCCTTCCATGGCCAGCAACACACCCAGGTTGTATTCAATGGGCAGGACTACCAGACCTGTATGAGAGACAGGTGTATGAGGGGGACTAACACTCACTCTTGGCTGTCAGGCGGACTTGGAGCTGGCTGTGTGTGCGGGACAGCGGGACCACTTGACTGGGGAGACAGAGGCCCGGGGGATGTAGGGATATCAGTGGCTTTGCAAGCTGGAGGGCCATTTGGACCAGGTGGTGTAGTGGCACGTGGAGGCGGAGTCATGCAGACCTGTGACACAGTGTTGGTGGGAGAGGTTGGAGGGGTGCCTTTCCACTTCTTGGGAATGCAAAATGGCTTCCTGTACTGGGGTTAATGGGAACTGGTTGGGACACAACAGGCACACACACCAACAGAGCCGCTTCAGGTGCAGACACTGGCACTCCCTCTGGTAACGGGCAGGATCCTGCGGCACGCTTTGTCTGGCTATGCCTCTGGACCACCTTCCCCTGTTTGCCAGGTGTCCCCACTACAGTTCCCTCCTTTACCTGTTTGTCAGGGGTAGGCCCTACAGTGCCCTCCTTCACCTGCTTCACTGGGCTTGGAATTGGAGTTGATGTGCCCTGAGCCCTTCCTAGGTGTACCCTTGCCAGACAACACCCCCTCAGTGGGCATAGACACTGCACGCCTAGCTCTGTGTGAAGTTTTAAGGCCTGGAGAGTCCTTGGCTGGTGATGCCTCTGAGGCATGGGAGCCTGATGCCTGCTTCCTTGCTTTTTCTGCCTTGCTCTTCCCTGACGGGCTCTTGTCTTTCAATTCTGGACTGGCTCTGCTCTTCTGTGGGTATGGTGTCCGTGGGCGGGACCACTTGGGTTGCTTCTACTGGGTGCTTCTTGTGCTGTATCGTTACTGGGAACCGTGGTCACGATCATCTGATGTGGCCACTGACTGGGGGGTGGACAAAGGCACTGGAGCAGGAATGGGAGTATGTGCTTGTTGAAGGGCAGACGTCACTGTGGACGACAAAGGCTGGACTGTACAGTGTAGCCCACCCACATCAGAGTGTATGACCTCCATGTAGGCAACCACCTGGCCTACTTTTTTGTCATGGTCACTGAAGGCATTGAGCAGGGCTCTCTGGCCCACACAAAGCTGGCACATGAGTTCTACAGACTCAACACTGAGGGCAGCAGGAGGGACAGGTGCAGGCTCAGCGGTGTCAGGTGTGAATCTAACTCGTCCTCTCTTACTGACACGGACACGGGCAGCACCAGAGGAAGTGGATGGGAGGGTGGGCACTGGCCGCTGTGTCGTAGTAGATGATGCAGAGTCCCCATTCCCTGTGCCTTCCAACATGGATGCATCCCCGCTGGATTCAGATGATATTGTACTCTGTGTCTCAGGCAGGGATTCCTCCTGCATACTCCGGTCCCCCTCAGATGCGCTGGTGGGCTCTGTGTCACTGGCCTCCAGTGCAGCTGTAGTGCTACCCTCGCCACCACTCGTTTCCGGCTCTTGTTCCTCCGTGTCCACTGTTGATTCTGGATGAGTGAGAGATGCAGGGTTGTGTTAGTGTCATCATCAGGACAAAGCAAACTAATCAATGCAGTCGAGGAGATGCCCAAATATACATGGTGACCACCACACCCTGCAATCACATTACAACTACACACAACATAGACCACAACAGTGCCTGTAACCCTGAATATCTGCCATGTTGAGGCCACACAGCACAACACTCTGCCCGTGTATGAAGTGTACCAGACACACAACTTGCTCTGCACACCCCTAGGTACATGATGTGGGGACACCACTTATTACCACTGACAGACCTTGAGGGAACAGGAGGGGACAACACACAACACACACCTATTAGGACATGACAGTCCACATTGGCAAGTAGGCCATAACAAAGACCATGTGGTACTCTGGGGCACATTCTTGTCTGATGTGTATGCCTCACCGATCATTGTGCATGCAAAGTAGGCCTCCATGCAGTCACAGTCAGATAGTGGACACTGCTGTTCACCCCTAATAGATTCCCCACACCATCCCAATGCTGAATGACCATGTAGATGCTAACACATCTGGCAATGGGAAAGCACAGCAGGGAGGCTCACCCTTGTAAGGGCAGTTTGGGCCAATGCATGACACTGGCACCCATCCCAGCAGCCACTCACATGACACAGCACAGCACCACCCCACGAACATCACGTGTGCCACCGCTGCCACAGGTCCTGTACACATGCATCCGCTCCCAGGCAAAGTCACCCTCCCCAAATACTCACCCCTGCCTTGCTGCCGGTGCTCCTTCAGACGTGCATCCATCTCAGAATGAGTCACTGCCAATATACATCCCATCAGTGGTGTCATGGTGCGCCCTGCCTAAAGCCCAGTGCATGGTAGCAGCCCCAATGTCATCTCTGCCACGTTCTAAGGCTCACCCTTACCTAGGGACGTGTAAGTGAAAAATATTATTTAGAAAAGTGAAAAAGTGCAAAAAAAGGGGGGAGAGCGATTGCTCATTCCCGGTAACTCCTGGTTTAGGAGGATTTCTGCACTTTTAAGTTAGATGCAAAATGCACCATGGGTCACAGGAGGGGGGTGGAGGCTTAATTGGCACACCGCCCTCAAAGCCCGGCACCCGCGTGGCACCTAGCTAATCCTCACACTGGACCCCGAAGATCTTCTTAGGGTGCTCATACCACCAGGGTTTATTACGCTACCTGAGTCCTGAAGAATGCCTGGTAAACTTACACCGTTTCATAGGCTGAAACATGTCGACTGATACTAAGACTAATTGGAATTAACCAAACCATTACTCTTGGTTAATATTCCGTTCACATAACTTTTTATCTGTGTCTGAGGGATCTTTTATTAAAACATTTTTTTGATACTCTTTAGACACTTTTAAGTATTCTCATTGCACATCTACTTCACGAAACCCGCTCTGCAGTAATTCTGGCGTCGCAGCACACCAAAAAGGTACTAGACCTTTTTGGTGGGGCCCGATGATGAAGCATGACACCGACCAGGTCGGTGTGTGAGGGCTTTCTTACCTACCTTAGTTGGGTCAGGTAATGGTTTTTTCTCCCAATTTCCTTGCTCCTTCAAGTAGTTACTGTTATACCACAGACCCCTCTTTTCTTGTTGGCATACTATAACCAGGGACTAAGAGGGTGTCCTGACTCTCCCTGCCTCTCTTCTTGTTGATACATATACTGCAGCAGTACAACTACATCTCTGACCCCCCTGCCATACTCCTCCCTTTACGATGACTTACCACAATATTGGGTGCCCCATACAGCCTTGGGTACTGTGCCAGCACCTCGTCCACAAGGACCTCCAGCTCCTCGCTTGTGAATGGACTGGCACAGATCTTCTCTGTCCTTGCCATCCCTGTGGACATGGAACACCTGTGGTGGAAGTGGGTGGGGAGCGATTTTCAAAACTGCATCCTGCCACAACAATCATCGCTCCCATTGGCTGTAGGTAATGCTCCATGGCGGTGATGCACTGCAGGGGCCCGGGGTGCGCTACTGCAATGGTGTATCTTTCAAACCCATCCAATGACCGCCTCCGCGGTGGCGGAGCACTCCTTCCGTGATTTTCAAAACTGCTTCCTGCCACCACAATAATCGCTCCCATTGGCTGTAGGCAATGCTCCATGGTGGTGATGCACCGCAGGGGCCCAGGTTGCGCAACCGCGATGGTGCATCTTTCAAACCCATAAAATGACCTCCTCCGCGGTGGCGGAGCACGCCTTCCGCGATTTTCAAAACTACATCCTGCCACCACAATCGTCGCTCCCATTGGCTGTAGGCAATGCCCCATGGCGGTTTCACACCGCCGTGGCCAGGCGGTAGCTACCGCGATTTGGGTGGCGGAGCATGCCCACCGCCATCTATCCATGTCTCCATGCCAATGACTACCGCACTTGTCAAGGGGGTGGTGCTGGTCTCACACCGCCAGGGCCAAGCGGTAGCTACCACGATTTGGGTGGCGGAGCATGCCCACCGCCATCTACCCATGTCTCCATGCCAATGACTACCACACTTGTGAAGGGGTGGTGCTGGTCTCACACCGCTGGGGCCAGGCGGTAGTTACCGCGATTTGGGTGGCAGAGCATGCCCACTACCATCTACATATGTCTCCATGCCAATGACTACCGCACTTGTGAAGGTGGTGGTGCTGGTGTCACACCGCCGGGGCCAGGAGGTAGCTACCACGATTTCGGTGGTGGAGCATGCCCACCGCCATCTACCCATGTCTCCATGCCAATGACTACCGCACTTCTGAAGAGGGTGGTGCTGCTCTCACACCGCCGGGGCCAGTCGGAAGCTACCGCGATTTGGGTGGCGGAGCATGCCCACCGCCATCTATCCATGTCTCCATGCCAATGACTACCGCACTTGTGAAGGGGGTGGTGGTGGTGTCACACCGCCGGGGCCAGGCGGTAGCTACAGCAATTTGGGTCACATCCAATGGCAATGCCCATCGTGAACACTTCTACAGTACACAGCGGAGCCATGGTTAAGGGCACATCATCGTGCACACAATGCTATTATTCCATCAAATCCACAGGTTGATGCACGTGCCATGGTTGGCTATGTGTGACGTACATTGGTCTGTGGTCCCTGCCATGTCAATTATATAATTGATGGTTGATGATGCGTGACAATGTTGTAGTGGACTCAACAATGTGTAACAAATCAATGTGTTGTGTGTCATTGTTGACCTTGGCAAGGCTTGTCTCACTGTATGGTGTTGTTACTTACTTGTGCTTTCATATCTGATCATGCACACAAATGACTATTCGCTGCATTCTGTGATCATTGTGTTGTGGTATTTACCGATTCGGTAATTACCGAAACTTACCGATTCGGTAATTTTTTCGGTAAAATCACCTACATCCCATTTGCCTGTTCTTAAATACCGAATCGGTATGTTTTGGTATTTAAGAATTGGTACCTACATCGGGCCCGTAGTTTGCCAACTTGAAATTTACAAATATTATTGTCTTTGTGTAAAGGTCTTGATTAACAATGTATTTCCTTTTCAGGTAGGAGCATTTACATTTAGATTTAAAATCATATTTGCACTTCTAGTACATGTTGGGTTGTGAAAACTCTTGATATATCATACTTTGTATTAAGTTTCTTTTAGGTTTGCAAAATGTAGCCACACCACCATTTTTCCAATCAACACCAGGAGATCCACCCATAAAATGGCAAAAATGGAAAAAGGTGTTTGAAAGATATGCTAAAGTGTGTGGAACCAACTTAAGTGCAGAACAAAGAACGGCACCTTTACTACAATGTCTAGGGTCTGAGGGGCAGGAAGTATTTGATCACCTCCCAGAAGTTAATGATCAAACATTGAATGAATACGAAATATGCATTTCAAAGTTGGATACGCATTACTTGCCTAAAGTAAGCACCATCCTTGAGAGGTATCATTTTGGGCGGAGAACTCAAAATGAAGGTGAAACTATAGAGAACTATATCACAGCTTTACAGAAGCTAGGATCTTCTTGCAAATTTGATGCTTTGATTGAAGAGAGAATAAGAGACCAATTCATGCTCGGATGCAACATACAGAAAGTAAGAGATGATATCTGGCAAAAAGACGATCCCACTTTAGATGAAGTGGTTAACATAGCTAAACAGATTGAACACTCAGTAAAATGTGTAGAGATAATAACAAAAAGAAGAAAATAAAGGTAATGTTATACATGAAGTTAGGACCTCTAATGGGAAAACATATAGGAAAACTGTCAAACCAAGTGGTAGTGATTCACTTTTGCTTCCGGTGTGGGAATATTGGTCACTTAGCCAATGATAAAAAAATGTCCTGCATTAAAAGCCATGTGTATTAATTGTAAGAAGATTGGGCTTTTCACATCAGTTTGTCATGCAAAAAAGAAAAAGGTAAAAGTGAATTCAGTGTCTCCACAAAATATTTCAGACTGTGATTCAAATTCAGATGTAGATTGTGGACAAATTGTATCATAAGTATCTGATAGTGTACTAGTGTATTGTTTAACTCTGGAGCAAAAATAAACATTGGTTCAAAACACTTTTACAGCCAGCATTTAGAAGGTAAAGTCTAAGGGGCAGATTTATGTTAACTGGCGTATCCCCAGGGATGCGCCAGTTAATGTGCGCCACAGTGCGCCACAGCTCCGCTACCCATGGTGCGCCGCATTTATAATGCGGCGCACCATGGGGCAAAAACGGCACAGATGCGTGACGCATCTGTGGCGTTAAGGTGGCGCATTGCTGGAGTTGCGTCGCAAGCGCGACACAGCTCCAGCAAGGCTCGGTGGTGCCCCATCTCAACAATGCTGCATCAAGACCTACGCCTGCTTCAAGCAGGCGCAGGCTTTTGACGCAGCATTGGCCAGAAAGTGACTGAGTGAAATCTCATAGATTTCACTCAGCCACTTTTGCGAGGCGCACCTGCCCCGGAACGCCCACCCTGCGCCGGAACGCCCACAAGCGGCGCAGGGCTTTACAACGTGACGCATCTGCCTAGATGCGTCACGTTGTAAATTGTTCGTAGGGATGCGTCACGTTTACGCCGCCTTGCGTGACGCAACAGCGGCGTAAACGTGGCGCAAGGGCTTCATAAATCTGGCCGAAAATGTTGAAAGCTGACATTAAACGCTATGATTATGGTGGAGAACCTATCAAACTTATTGGGTATTTTCAAGGCTTGATTGAAAATAAAGGAAGATTAGTTTCTGGGAAGGTCTATGTTTCTCACAGAGGAGACAGCATTTTAAGCTGGTTCCACCAGCAAGATTTGGGGGTCATGCTGGATCCTAACAGTAATCCACCCATTATTTTTAAAGAGAGACTGCAATTGAATGAGATCAGTGGGAGTGAAGATGATATTATCTACACTGAACATCTTAAAAATTAGTTTTCCACTGTTTTTAAAAACAGCCTAGGTTATTTACGTGATTACACCCATAAAACTAAGTTACTACCTGACGCCGTACCAGTCACCTGTAAAGTTTGTAGTGTACCTTTTTCAGTGTGGGAAGAGATGAAAAGTCAATTAGATAAATTGAGGGATGAAGGCATCATAAAAGAAGTCAAGGGCACTCAATGGTTGGCCCTAGTAGTCGCATCCAGGAAATCTGACGGTAGTCTGCGCCTATGCATAGACACGCTCTCTCAACACACAAGTTGTAGTGGACAGGATTCCTGGATTGATTCCAGTCGACAGTTTACGCCGAGCCCAACGTTCCGGAAACCGAGTAGAGGAAAAGTTTGAAGCAAGCCGACCGGCAGCAGCGCGAGGCTCGAACCGGTGCGCCTTGCAGGATTATCCGATATTTCTGCCTTTCTGCCACCGGGGACCAGGGGGGGGCGTTCAAGCACTGCTGGCTGTCCTGCTTGACAGCCTGCCTCCCCGCCCGCCGTCTGCTGCTGTGATCCGCCCTCTGCCCCAGCCTCAGCCGTCAGCCATGCTCAGGGCGGGAGAAGTGCGGTAGAGAGGTGCTGCGGCTGCTCCTAAGCCTCTCCTCAGCCACCAAGCCAGCCCTCCCCAGCCGTCCCCAGCCCTCGCCCCCCGTGCCAGTCCAGCCCAGACTTACCAGGGTCAGCCCCAGCACCGGCAGTGCAGCCTGGCAGCCTGGCAGCGAGCAGGGGACAGGGTGCTCCAGTAGAAGAGGAGGCACTCGGAAGCGCCCTACAGAGCCCGGTGGAGTCCGGGGACGACAAGCGGCTGAATTAAGGTGGGGCGGTGGCAGAGAGGAGCCCAGGAGGAGCCCAGGAGCCCAGGAGCGCAAGAGACTGACAGACATCAGCCAGACCTCAGCACAACCCAGCCCTGCCCAGCCCTGCCTAGTCCAGTGGGCAGCAGGGGGGGGGGGCAGTTGCAGTAAGGAGAGACAGGAGCCGCAAATCCAGCACAGGGCTTCAGCAAGAGAGTCCGGACCCAGTGAGTAATCTCTTCACCTCTTGACCTCTTGTTCAGAAGTGCGCGCCCCTTATCACCTTCCTTAGGTCCTTTTGGGACCTCCCTATCTACAATATAACCGGCGTGACCAAACACTACCTTTGATCTGGCTCCACATTTTCAGTTCTATTGCCAAATTCATGCAACGAGGGAATAATACCCCATTACAACGTTTATGGCCAGTATCACAAGCGGGATTGAAGGAGAGTCAAGAATTCACAAGGGAAAATGAGATCAGAGAAAATCCGCCCACCGGTGGTAAACAAAAAAACCAAAAAAAATCGAGAAACCCATCCGAGGAAGCCATTCTGCCGATTATAACAGGAATCCCGCCAACTCAAAGGGAGAGGTTGGTCTCAGCACCGACTCCTGGACCAACGTTGAACACTAGACGGAAAACTGGTCTTTTAAAATTTTTCTATCTAAAGGATCCAATGGCGGCGATTTACGCACCAACAGCCGAGGCTTACAAATTGCCAAGCCCCATCGTGCAACTTAATGCACTGTCTCCTCGGGCCAAAAGCGTGATGAAAACGAATAACGACCCAATAGGGTCCCAAGTTCGGCAGCCTCAATTGAAACACATATCTCAGGCAAAGTCGGCATGACTCACTGCCCGAGTGCATCATCCCAAAATTCCCACTGCTGTAAGGGAATCAACGAGAAGTATATTTATAAAGGACAGCACAGAGGATCTCCTCTCAAATGCAAATTGTATGAACCTGAGCAAAAGCATACCAACTGCAGAGACAGCTGTAGTAAAGGACTTCACAAAGGAATCCAAGGAATCCAGGGAGGAAATTTTAAAACTCAGTAATTCTTCCATGTCGTCCGTACAAGAAGTGGATCCATGGCTAAAACCTCTTTCTCTATCAAATGATTCCCAATTCGAGGAAATTATGGAATCAATAACCAAGTATAAAGATTCCCAAGGGAGAGCCCCACAAACAGAAACAGGTAATAATGATCATCAGAACAGTCCGGGCATGGTGGTTTCCACGCCTCGCAGCCCCTCGGCAAACAGAGACCATCAACGGCTAGTAATGGGTGATAGCACTATTATGCCAATAAACCAAATCCACCCTAACCATGCCGCGCCAATTACATTTTCTTCAGTGAGCACAAGGGACTTGGATCCCAAGGACTCGCGTAAACCCCAAAAAGAACAGCCACCTACTCCATGGACCCAATCCCTGCTAAGCACCTTAGATCAAGCAATAAGGGCGCTGAATTATCAATTGGACACAATGGAGGTCCAGATTGACGTTATCAACTTAATCGCTGGCCACATGTCAGGCATAAATGCAAAATTGGACTCACTTTCGTCTGTTTTAACCAACAGGGGTGAGGTTCCGTGGATTCTGGACCCGTGTCATAAACATCGTCGTATCATAACGATTTTGGTATCAACAGACCGAGAATGACGAATATACTATATAGTAGTATTTTTGTCGTGTTCGAGTGACGAGATCACCATAAAATCAGAGATTCCGTTCTGAACCCTCGGGTTCCATTTTGTGTACGGCAGCCATTTTGTGGTTGCCCTCACATAGGCCGGTGACTAAGGCCAAACCAGTCTTTAGGACACGTACACCTTTTGATGACTTCTGTGTGACCAGGGCAAGCTGACTCCGTTGCCCGAGGCCAGACTTGTTAGGCCAGTTCCTTTCCCAGTGGCCGATCGAGATTAGGGATCAAGGCACAGCATGCCATAAACCCTTTATTGCGCACAACTACGTCTAATCTTACTCACACCTGTCTCTGTTCCTTTCTTTATGACCTGCTTTACGATGAGGAGGTGCCCGTTTTTATTAGGGGTCCGTCCGATTATCTGATGAAAAATGTTGAGCCTTGCCGGGTAATTGATGGTGGGCTGGACAATGAAATGTGGGTTTGTCATGCAATGCTTTTGTCGTATACACATGGGATTAGTCAACTGTAAATAAGGAATGTTTGCCTGAAGCATAATATTTTGTATAAAAAGGGATGGCTGGCTTTGTAAGATTGAGCAGTCTCCTGAGAACATACACCGTGTTGTACTTCTAGGATATCTGTTACTGGTTGCAGCCAATAAATTTGATCTTTGACGTCACCAAGACGTTTCTGCGTTTCTGTAGTCTGAGACAGGAGAACCCGAAGTCTTTAGGTGTGTCCCCTGGCACCGCTGGGTTCTAAATAACCCGGTACTTCATTTGGCGCCCAACGTGGGGCGATTTCAGCGGTACCGGTCCAAGCCTGAGGTTCGCGAGGAGCTTCATGTGAAAATTCTGGAGGAAGGCCAGCCACTTCATAGACCCCTGTATGTCGTCGTGGTCCGAAAGTCTTTGCTGCGAGGTTCCCCGCTTTCCAACGGCAACGAAGGACTTCTGCCCTGACTATCGCCCTGTCTTAGACCCTTTGATGATTTGTAGAGCGAGACGATAGACGGGTCTTCTGGTGACGTCATCGATACCTCAGTTAAGTATGAGTGGAGCGTCTCCCAGTCCTTAGTTTTTGGGTATCCCCTTGGGATCTTTGATTTGGAACTTGCAAGTACCAAAGCAGAGGGACTCGTGTATTCACGAGACTATCATTTTTTATATTCCCTTGTAGTTTGAAGCTAGACTAGTGAGCGAAGATGCCTGGTTTTAGCAGACTTGGAAATTTGTTTTGTTGTGGTCGAAATAGGGATTCCCGATTGGAGGACTCGTGTCCGGTTCCTCCGATTGGAACTCCAACCTATGAGCTCTATGTGAAGCATGGCGTAGGCCCAATCACGTATAACGAAGTATGGATTCATTACACAAAAAAGGATGGTGTCCTACTATGGCCCCGATATGGTAGTTTTGACACAGAAACTCTAGATAATCTAGAGGTTAGACTTTTTAAGAAGAAAGCCCGGCCGGCGATGTTTGACTCTTTCCGCCTATGGCAAAAGGAAGCCAAACAGAAAGAAATTAAATTAGCGAAGAGGAATAAAAGAGAAAGGGGTATCTCGATAATGCAGGCTGCTATGCAGTATAAAGATAACGAAGAAGAACAAGCGAGTGAACAGTTGCACAGGCAACGTAAAATGGCGATCGACAAATGCTATCCAGTTTTGCCACCTCATCAGCAAGATGCGGCAAAGGAACTTGAGAAAGACCCTTTAATGGCACATTTGTTGAGCTAGCCACCCCCTTATGAGCAGAGTGCTACAGCACCTCCGCAACTTGTTGCACAGCCGCCAGCTCCTCTTCAGCTAGCTCCTACTCTTCTGGCGCCGCCTTCTCAAGGGCCGCTGACTTTGCTACCTGCTCCGTATTTAATTCCTACGACTTTTCCACCTATTCTCGCTGCCTCCTCTGCTACTGCTCCTACATTGGCTTCCTCTCAATCCGCTTTATCTCCTGTCCTGTCAACTTCTCCTTCTGTCCGACAGAGAATGACGGATACTGTTACTAGTCTTTTGTCTCCTTTCTTTGGGTCATTAACTACGACCCCCGTTTCAGAGCATAAACAGTTACGTAGCCAACTGCCTGATTCTAGAGAAAAGGGAGTATTGGATCATTTGGCGCATAAATGGGTTACCGACCCTACAAGATATGAGTTAGAGTCTGTCATGGATGTCTTCCGCCAATGGGAAGCACCGAAGCAGAGATATGTTTTTGATAAAATGTGTGTTTTCCTTTGTGAAGAATTGGAGGATAATGATTTGGAACCCAACCCGCCTAAGTTGTGCCGTGTACGGATCGAGTTTGCGAAAGGCACGATTGTGGGTTCCGATGTTGAAAGGGCAGTTGCGACATTGTTGTCATTTAGGAGTGAGGCTGTTTCTCGGTCGTTGTTTGAGCCGGATCCTTCTGTTAGGAGGAAAGTGAGACAATATCCCATGAGAGAAGTTCCCCCAGTTTGGAGAGAAGGGGACCCAAACGCTAATCCAATTGTTCCGCCACATTTTCACCGTGTTTGGGTACATGTTCCATGGAAGAGAGCTGAAGTTTTTGCTCTTAAACAGACCTTACCTGACCCTCGTAAAAATCCTGCAGGGTATTATAAGGAATTGTCACAGACCACAGATTCATGTATTATGAATCTAGCAGATATAGACATGTTGTTTGGAAATGTGGTTCCACAGCCTTTATGGGGTTTGATTAGTCACACGGATCATGCGCAGGAGTTAGGTGATACCTGGGTTAATATTGCTGCTGCAGATGGCCGACAAATTGGTGGTGCTAAACCTGAGCCTGTAGTTGCAGAACTTCCTGGTAGGATTGTTACTTACATGAAGACTTTAATGCCTGCTATGCGAGTGAATTGGGACAAATTGTCTGCGTGTAAGCAGAAGAAAGATGAAACGGTGTCCGATTTCTTCAGTAGGTTTGAAGAAACGTTTATCGACCACAGTGGTCAAGACATGAGTACTGAAGGTGGCCAACGGTTGTTTGTTGACAAGTTTGTGCATAATTTACTTCCCGAGTTATGTTCCAAGTTGAAGGATTCCGAGAATTCGTGGGCTGTTTCCTCATCAGCAGAGATATTGGCTACTGCTCAGTACAATGAAAATAGGGATAAAGATGAGAAGGATAGAGCAGACAAGAAGACTAAAGAGTTGAAGACAAAGGTTCTTTTACAGCAGGCGTATCCGCCTCGTGGTGGTCAGCGTGACTACCAGCAACATCAGCAGTTTCAGAGAAACTCGCAAAGGTTCGAGTCTTCTCCACCACGTTTTCCTGTAGGCCCTAATCAATGTGCATATTGCAAAGAAGATGGTCATTTCAAAAGTAGCTGCCCTGTTTTATTACAGCGTATGAATGGTGTTTCTAGCGCAAGAGGTCGAGGTGTTCCACAGGCACCTAGAGGTAGAGGACGTGGAGGGTTCCCCCAGAATGCACGTTCCTTTCCTCCACAAAATTCAATGAATAGTTTTGATCAGCAGAATAGCGCGTCTGGTAGGACGACTCAGTACTATGCTGATGACTACTATGCAGAAGGTGAAAATACGGAAGGTGATGATTGCTAGGACAGCCATAGACAAAGAGAGGGAGTTGTTTCAGTTCCAGTAGATCAGAGTGGACCTTATGTTGAGGTGATTACATCAGGTGTGTCAGAACCTTTTCTGTTGGATACTGGTGCTACGAAGAGTTCTATTATGCACTCTAAACTCCCTGGTGCACCTTCGTCTGGCGAGACGAATGTTTCAGTAGGTTTTTCTGGCGCCCCGGTTAGGAATCCGATTTCTAGTCCTATGCCTCTTTCTGTTGGACCTTGTGAATTCGAAGCACCCCTTATTCTGACGACAGGTTGTGGTGAGAACTTTTTGGGATTGGATCTGTTGAAAAGATTGTACGCGACATTGTATTGTTCTCCCTCGGGAGTACAACTTACATTGGGTAAGAAAGTGGTCTCCTCGATGTATTTGTCAAAGGATAAACTTCCGACAGAATTGTCGTCTCTTCCTGACATTCTTTGGGCTATGGGTCCTAATGATGTGGGTCTTTTGGAAATACCGCCATATGTTATGACGCTGAAAGCAAATGTTAAAATGCCACGCATTGCCCAATACAAGATCTCCAGTGAAGGTGAAAGGGCTTTGCTAGCGATCATTCATGACCTGATTGAAAAAGATGTAATTGAAGAAACAAGAGGTAACGTTTGCAATAGCCCTGTTCTGCCGGTTCTGAAGCGTACTGATTCTTCTCAGCCACCTGTTTACAGGTTTGTGATTGATCTTAGAGAGGTGAATAAAATAGTTGTGCCACAGTTTCCAGTTGTTCCTGATATCACTGCCTTATTAACTATGGTTCCAGCTTCAGCCACATGGTTCTCGGTGATCGATTTGAAGAATGCTTTCTTCAGCATCCCGATTGCCGAGGAGAGTAGGGATATTTTTGGCTTCTGTTTAGGAGGTCGAAGCTTCCGGTTCAAAAGCGCTCCTCAAGGCTATTGGGAAAGTCCCTCAATATATAGCCAGGCTTTGAAAACACAGCTTGATACGATTGTCTTACCTGATGGCGCTGCTCTTCTTCAATATGTCTATGATTTGTTAATCGCTGCCAACACTGAGGAAATTTGTAAGAAAGCTACTTTGTCATTGTTGCATCATTTGTCTGATTTCCATCACAAGGTGTCTCTTTCGAAATTACAGTATTGTCGACAAGAAGTGACCTACTTAGGTCATCTCTTATCGAAGGAGGGAAGAAGATTGACCCCAGAGCGAATTCAAGCAATTGCGAAAATAAGTGTGCCAATTACACAGAGAAAAGTGCGTGCTTTCTTGGGTATCACGTCATATTGCAGACAATGGATACCGAATTTTTCCCTACTGGCCAAACCTTTGGTGGCTTTAACTTGTAAAGATACACCAAATCCCCTCCCGTGGTCCGATGATTGTCAGAAAAGTTTTTCGGAATTGCGCGATGCATTGTGTTCGGCTCCTGTGTTGGGTACCCCCGACTACAGTAAACCCTTTACACTGTATGACCATGAGAGAGAAGGATGTGCGTTGTCAGTGTTGACACAATCTTTTGGGGACAAGCAGCGTCCATGTTCGTATTTTTCGTCAACTTTGGATCCGGTAGCTAGAGCGTTGCCGAGTTGTTTGAGAGCTACGGCGGCAGCCGCTGTTTCTATTCGACAGTCTGCTGGTTTGGTGATGAATAATACGTTGATTGTAATGGTTCCACATGCAGTGGATACTTTGTTAAACAGGACCAAGACGCAGCACTTAACTAGTGCTCGATTGGCAGGTTATGAGCTGACACTCCTAGCGAGTCGTGTGCACATAAAGAGATGCAACACGTTGAATCCAGCTACGTTGTTGCCGATTGTAGCAGAGACAGATGTTTCTAAACAGCATGATTGCTTTCTTAAGACAGAAGCGGAAACGAAAGGGAGAGTAGATCTTAGGACACTCCTCTTGTGAAGTGTGATGGTACCTTATGGGTGGATGGTTCATGCTTCAAGCTTCCGAATGGTGATACGACTGCGGCATATGCTGTTACGACTTTGCATACGATTGTTGAAGCTGCACGTATCCCACATAATTCGGCTCAAGCTGCAGATTTGATTGCACTTACGAGAGCGTGTGTGTTGTCGAAAGGAAAGAAAGTGACCATATATACCGACAGCCAGTATGCATTTGGTGTGGCGCATAGTTTTGGACGATTGTGGAAGGAACGTGGGTTCCTCACGTCTAATGGAACTAAAATTCAGCATGGTCAGTTGGTGAATGAGCTTCTTGAGTCACTTACTTTGCCGTTGCAAGTCGCAATTGTGAAATGCAGTGCACATAAGAAGGTTACTGACGACATTGGTCGCAGTAATGCGTTTGCTGATGAAGTTGCGAAAGAAACGTCAAGAGATGTGATGAGTCGAATGTATGTTGTGGGCCCTGCAAGATGGATTGGTGACGTTGGAATGTGTGAGGATACAATAGAAAGCGTGAAGTCTATCCAAGCTGAAGCTACAGAAAAAGAGTTGAGTATGTGGAGAGAGAGCACGGCTAAATTAGACTCAAATGGTTGTTGGGTTGAATTGTCTGAGCATCAGCGATGGTTGTTACCCGATGCGTACGTGCTTGCAGTGGTTGCAATGGCACATGGAATGGCTCATATCAGTGTGAAAGGGATTTGTAAGTTGTTGGCTCCAGTATGGCAAAATGCTGGAATTCCTAAGTGTGCAGGAAATGTGGTCAAGAAATGTATGGTTTGTCTGAAATACAATCCTGGTAAGGGAACTCCAACTCCAGCTGGTCATTTTGCACCTCCAACGTATCCGTTCGAGGTTTTACAGCTAGATTTCATCCACATGGAGAGGTGCAACAACTTGAAATACATACTCGTTGTTGTTTGGGCCTTTTCGAGATGTGTAGAAGCATATCCCCTGAAAGATAACACTGCCTTATCCACAGCTAAAGCCCTTGTCAAAGAATTTTTCCCTAGGTTTGGTTTGCCGAGAATGGTCTGGAGTGATAATGGGAGTGAATTTGTGGGTCAAGTGATGAAGAGAGTATGTGAAGGGCTAGGTATCCGGCAAAAGTTTCACGCTGCAAATCACCCCCAATCAGCTGGATTAGTAGAATGCTATAATGGCACCCTCAAATTGAAGTTGGCCAAGATACAAGCAAGCTCTGGTCTTAAATGGCCCGATGCCTTGCCATTAGCACTCTTGTCGACTAGAATGACTGTGCATTCACGAGTGGGACTTAGTCCATACGAAATAATTTTTGGACGCCCGGCCAACATATGGGGAGTGCCAAGGCCGACGAAATTTAGCGAGATTGAACACCCTGTATTGCTTGATTACTTATATGATCTGACGGCTAAATTGCGTGTCTTACACTAACAGGTTCATGATACACTGCCTCAGGCTTCTGAAGATCCGGGACATGCTATCGATCCTGGATCGTGGATACTAATCAAGAACTTCCAGCTGACAAATAACGATCAGCCCCGCTGGATCGGCCCATACTTGGTACTTTTGTCCACGAGAACTGCAGTGCGAGTGCAAGGAAAAAATAACTGGATCCACGGCGTATATTGTAAGAGGGTTCCTTTGCCTCTGCCGTACGACCAGTGGGTCCAGAAGGGCCTTCCTGATTCTGAGACCGAAACTGTGCCCCGTTTTCTGCCTTTTAGCGATGCACGTTTAATTGGGACAAGCTCTGAGCGTGAAAGTGACGATCTTTTGCAAGAAGCCGTACCACCGTCAGTTCGATTGGACACTACTGAGCCTGAACTCTTATTCCAAGACCAGACGTTACCTGAAAAAAGCTGTTATAATTTGAGACCAAGAATCATGGACAAATAAAAAAAAATCTTTTTGCTATTTTTTTAGAAGTGCAGCTCTCTCATCTGAGAAACTATTTTGATTTTTGTTTTTCGAACCACCATCCGGGATCAGCTGTAGGGTCGCGGCGTCAAGTCTTTGGAGTGCAAGCCGAAGACACAAGGTCGACGGTTCTGGTTGGTCCTTGGGAGTTCCCTGGACTGGCAGGCGCATTCCTTAGCACGGAACACCCTACCTCCGCGAGCAGCAAGGTTAGAGGATGGAGTTTTTCGAGATGGAAAGACCTGCCAAATAGATGAATTTCAGAGCCAAAATGTGTACAATGATGATTAGAAAACGTTTTCTGATATTATGCCTTTTTATGTTGTTTAGCGTAATGATGTTTTTAATAGGATATGTTTTATTCTCTTTTCGAGTGACGTTTTTACCCACTGCACAGCCTATGCCTTCTTCGACTATTTCCTCACATTCTTTTCACCCTCTGCCTGAACATGAGTCCGTTAGAAGATTAGAGTTCGTCAATAACTCCTCCATTCAGCTTCTGCACCAACACCAATTAGTAGTGAACACAACTAACTGTTGGGTGTGTGGCCTAATGCCTCATACTACTGATAAAGGTATTCCTTATCTGGTCCTGCCATTCAGCTGCAATGGTTCTGTGTGGGCATACAGAACGATGTTTATCTATGCTCGTGAAGTCCACCCCCTACGTTCTGTAAAAGATAATCCAAAGAATAGTGCTCTAGTTAAGGGTATAGTAGATATGATTAGAGGAACTACTCCCTATGAGACTATCCAGAGAGATGAGACACTGGCGTATATTGGATGGAACATAACCGGATATGGAGTTAGTCTGAGTGAGAACCAGCGAGCGAAAAGATCCTCCCCGATTTGGGTTGTACCCCATCAGGGTCACTACTGTCTGCAGGGTAATGGCAAGAATCCGAGAGCTCAGCTAGGGAAGAGTATCTGCAATGAGACATATGTCTTTGCGTCCCAGACTTCCCCTTCGTTCCTAGCAGCTAAGGGTACCTATTTCATCTGTTATGATGGAGCATACACATGGTTGCCCCCTGATTTCTCGGGCACATGTTTTGTCTCGTTCCTGTTGTCTCCCACCTACACAGCGGCGGCAGATTCCCACAAGACAAGGGTAGTTAGAGATGTCTTCAGTAAGGAAGATACTGCAGGACAAGAATTAGGTGATTTCCTGAAGGGTTTTCTGCCATTTTGGGGACCTATGATTAACAGCAGGAACATACGGCAATTGACGAGAGTGGTCGAGTCCACCGTAATTGAAACTGCCGGTGCCCTTAGTAACTTGACTGCTGAGCTCCAGTCGGACCGACTTATGACTCTCCAGAACAGAGTTGCGTTAGATGTCATACTTGCAGACCGAGGTGGGGTATGTAAAGTGATCCAATCAAGTTGCTGTGTTTTCATTCCAGAAAATGCTCCGACAGTGTACCAGGCCATTTCCAAACTGCACAAGATCTCCGAATCTATACACGTGGATAAAGGAGATTGGTCGTTGATGGGATGGTTTTAGGAGCTGTTATCCGCCTGGGGATGGAAGATTCTAATGGTCATTGGGATGATCTTAGCCATTCTTTTCCTGTTCTGTCTTTGTGTACAGTGTGCTCCTACTATATGTGGCCTCTGTGCTACATCGTGTGTAAGGAAACCTGTATCAAGAGACGAACTAAGTAATAGGATGATGCTACAGCAACATCTCAATGATTTTATGAAAATAGACCTGGACTCAGATTAGCGTGAGTATAGGTTATTGCCTATGTGAATGAATGAATGAATGAATTCGGATTTCTAAAGCGCGGGTAGCTGCCCTGAGGCGTCCAAGCGCTAAGAATATTGCTGAGGTTTAAGTTGGAGGGGAGGCAGATTCAGCTTCATTGATTATGCAGTAAACAGTAGCGTTTTCAGCTGTTTGCGGAAGGAGAGAATGTCAGGGTTTGATCTGAGATGCTGAGGCAAGGCGTTCCACTTTTTTGCGACATTGTATGAGAAGGAACGGCCTCCGGACCTTGATTTCTTTATTTGTGGCACAGTGGCTAGATTAGCAGAGGTGGAACGCAGCTGTCTAGTGGGTAGGTAGGGTGTGATGAGGGGGAAATTGATAGCCGGGCCTCGAGACCAGAAAGTCTGGTGTGCGATGCAGAGTGATTTGAAATCTACTCTTTCCTTTACGGGGAGCCAGTGCAGTATCCTTAGTCCTGGTTTTACTGAGGATCTGCGGGGGATTTGTAAAAGTGTTCTGGCTGCGCAGTTCTGTATTAATTGTAGTTTGCGTAAAGTGAAGTCAGGAGCTCCGAGATACAATGCGTTTCCATAGTCCAGCCGCGATTGGATCAGGCCCAGGACTACGGTTTTTCTTGCTTCAAAGGGGAGTAGAGGCAGGATCTTCCTGATGACTCTCAAGATGCCGAAGCAAGTGGCAGAAAGTTTCGTTGCCTGTTGGTCAAAGGACAGGGACCTGTCGAGCCAGACACCAAGGCTCTTAATAGCGTCTTTGGGAGCTGGAGCCGGACCTAAGCTGGGGGGCCAGAGAGTGTCTATAGTGGATGGTAAAGTGTGACCCAGGAGCATGAGCTCTGTCTTGTCTCCATTAAGTTTGAGACAAGACTTGGTCATCCAGCTTTTGACCGTCTCCAGGCAACCTGCGAGATCTACATTCGCCGAGGGACCGCCTGCCTGTGCCAAGGAGACCACCAGCTGGGTATCGTCCGCGTAGGTAACGATCTTAATACCAAACGGGCGGACGATCTCAGCCAGCGGCCTCATGTAGACGTTAAATAACGTCGGGCTTAGGGATGATCCCTGCGGGACTCCGCACCCCAGAGGCTTGCTGGAGGAGGTGACATTGCCCTCGTACACCTGGAAGGATCTATCGCTCAGGTAGGATTTGAGCCACTCCAGAGCTCTGTCAGATATTCCGATGTCCAGGAGACGCTGCAAGAGGATACCGTGGTTAACGGTATCGAATGCGGCGCTTAGATCGAGGAGGATGATTGCCACCGATCCTCCCCGATCTACGATTCTCCTGGACTCCTCCGTGACTGCCAGCAGTGCCGTCTCGGTCCCATGCTTTGGGCGAAAGCCAGTCTGGGATGGATCGAGCAGTTGGTATTGTTCGAGAAAAGTTGTTACTATACTGTTTATGTGTTTCTCCAGGATTTTGGCTGCCCAAGGCAGCAGGGAGATCGGGCGGAAATTGTTGAAGTTCTTGGTGTCAAGGTTAGGTTTTTTGACCAGGGCCCTCACCATAGCCTGCTTCCACGCTGTTGGTACTGTGCTGGTAGCGATCGAGGTATTGAGTACTCCAAGCAGTGTGGGAAGGATGGTTTGAATAGCCGAGACTAGAACATATGGGGGTGCTGGGTCTCTGGGGGAGCCCGACTTCACTTGGTGCATGAGGGAGGTGAGGTGATCTACCTGCAACTGGGGGAATTCCTCCAACACCGGAGGGTGATAGGGTGAGTGGTTATGAGGGGGACCAGGGAGTGCTTTAGTCAGAACAATCTGTTCTGTAGATGGAAATGAAGAGTAAATAAGATTGATTTTCTGAGAGAAGAAATTAGCCAGGTCTTCACAGCGGAGCTGTGGATTCTCCGTTATAGACGGAGGGGAAGGGAGGGTGGTGAGGCTTTTGACTATTTTGTATATCTCTTTCGAGCTGGAGCTGGCCTCTGCGATCTGGTTTGAGTAGTATGATGATTGCGCACTTTTTATGTCTTTTTTGTATAGTCTGATGGCGTCTCTGTAAATAGTTTTATCTGTTTCCGCGTATCCCAGTCGCCATTTGCGTTCCAGTCTCTTACAGAGACGCTTTTTCTCCCTTAGTTCGATGGAATACCAGGGAGCTGAAATTCTAGATCTTTTGAAAACTGTTTTCTTCAAGGGGAGCGTGGCGTTTAGGGAACTCTGGATCCATTCATTGAATATTTCATTGGCCTGTGAGGGGGTCTGGCCGATTGAGGGAATAGATTTTTGTAGTTCCTGGGTCCACTGGGCCAGCGGTATTTTAGACCAATTTCGGGTTTCTTGGACAGTAGGTGTTGGGAGTGTAGGTTTCTCTGTTGTCCAGAGCAACGGGACTAAGGCATGGTCTGTCCAAGGAAGTGCTATAGAAGGACAGGCCTTCAAATGAGGACAGTTGCTGAAAACTGGATCCAGCAAGTGGCCTTTCGTATGTGTAGGAGATGAGACCAGCTGGAGCAACTGCAGGGCAGATAGGTCCCTGCTTAATTTGTTAGCGATGGAGTTATTGGTGTCGTCAAAGTGTATATTGAGATCGCCCAATAGCGTGAAGTTGGAAGGAGATAGGGCCAAATCGGCGACTAACGGTGGCAAAGTTTCGTAGAACTGTTTGGGAGTGCCTGGTGGGCGGTATATAAGTGTTCCGGAGAAACTTAAATTGGGGGAGAATTCCAAGGTAAAGGACATGCTTTCACATTCCGGAAAGGGGTTAGGGATGCAGCGACAGGTGAAGCAGTCTTTAAAAATGATGGCTAGTCCACCCCCTCTATCCTGTTCCCGGTCCAGTCTTACAATTTGATATTCCTTCCCCAGGATTTGAACCAATTCGGGGTCAGAGTGAGGGGTAAGCCATGTCTCCGTTAGAAAGAGAACGTCCGGTTTTTCCTCTTCAATTAACAAGGAGAGCTCTGTGCAGTGTCTAGGAAGAGACCTGCAATTCAGTAGGAACAGTCTAAAGAGTTGTTGGTTTGATGTGGGGGGTTTAGGCTTGAGGTGAGTCTTGCAGTCATTGCATTGGGGAGGTAGCTCGAGTGGGCCATATTTATGAGCACAAGACAAGTTTACCTGAGAATTGATGGTTCGAAGTTCATCGGAGGTATAGTGCCAGGTTTGCGTAACAGGAGATGTAGGGGTTGTGGCCCCTGGTCCCGGCCCGTCGCGGACGGGCGCAGACGGGCTTGCCTTAGGCGCGCCTTCGGCGCGCAAACGGCGCGCCCGCTGCGCTCGTCCGCTGCGCTTCCTAGGGTTACACATTTTTGTATGGTCAGGGAACAACGCTAGGGGCGTGGCCTGAGAAGTGGGCGTGGCCAGCAAACTCGCCGGTAATGTCGGCGTGGTGCTTGATCCTTTAGCGAGGGTCCGCTGCGCGCTGGCAGGGAGGTATGCCCAGTTAAAAGTGAGTGCTAAAACACAACAAGTTTTACAATTTTAAAATCAAAGAGCAATAATTCGCCTACTCCCGGCTTTCCGCCTCAGGAGATATTCTGTCTAAGGACGCTCGTGATCAGCGTTCCTTAAATAGGGCGGGCAGGGGGCGTGGCCTGAGAAGTGGGCGTGGCCAGCAAACTCGCCGGTAATGTCGGCGTGGTGCTTGATCCTTTAGCGAGGGTCCGCTGCGCGCTGGCAGGGAGGTATGCCCAGTTAAAAGTGAGTGCTAAAACACAACAAGTTTTACAATTTTAAAATCAAAGAGCAATAATTCGCCTACTCCCGGCTTTCCGCCTCAGGAGATATTCTGTCTAAGGACGCTCGTGATCAGCGTTCCTTAAATAGGGCGGGCAGGGGGCGTGGCCTGAGAAGTGGGCGTGGCCAGCAAACTCGCCGGTAATGTCGGCGTGGTGCTTGATCCTTTAGCGAGGGTCCGCTGCGCGCTGGCAGGGAGGTATGCCCAGTTAAAAGTGAGTGCTAAAACACAACAAGTTTTACAATTTTAAAATCAAAGAGCAATAATTCGCCTACTCCCGGCTTTCCGCCTCAGGAGATATTCTGTCTAAGGACGCTCGTGATCAGCGTTCCTTAAATAGGGCGGGCAGGGGGCGTGGCCTGAGAAGTGGGCGTGGCCAGCAAACTCGCCGGTAATGTCGGCGTGGTGCTTGATCCTTTAGCGAGGGTCCGCTGCGCGCTGGCAGGGAGGTATGCCCAGTTAAAAGTGAGTGCTAAAACACAACAAGTTTTACAATTTTAAAATCAAAGAGCAATAATTCGCCTACTCCCGGCTTTCCGCCTCAGGAGATATTCTGTCTAAGGACGCTCGTGATCAGCGTTCCTTAAATAGGGCGGGCAGGGGGCGTGGCCTGAGAAGTGGGCGTGGCCAGCAAACTCGCCGGTAATGTCGGCGTGGTGCTTGATCCTTTAGCGAGGGTCCGCTGCGCGCTGGCAGGGAGGTATGCCCAGTTAAAAGTGAGTGCTAAAACACAACAAGTTTTACAATTTTAAAATCAAAGAGCAATAATTCGCCTACTCCCGGCTTTCCGCCTCAGGAGATATTCTGTATGTAAGGGCAAAAGGAGGGACTGAGGTTCCGTGGATTCTGGACCCGTGTCATAAACATCGTCGTATCATAACGATTTTGGTATCAACAGACCGAGAATGACGAATATACTATATAGTAGTATTTTCATCGTGTTCGAGTGACGAGATTACCATAAAATCAGAGATTCCGTTCTGAACCCTCGGTTTCCATTTTGTGTACGACAGCCATTTTGTGGTTGCCCTCACATAGGCCGGTGCCTAAGGCTAAACGAGTCTTTAGGACACGTACACCTTTTGATGACTTCTGTGTGACCTGGGCAAGCTGACTCCGTTGCCCGAGGCCGGACTTGTTAGGCCAGTTCCTTTCCCAGTGGCCGATCGAGATTAGGGATCAAGGCACAGCATGCCATAAACCCTTTATTGCACACAACTATGTCTAATCTTACTCACACCTGTCTCTGTTCCTTTCTTTATGACCTGCTTTACGATGAGGAGGTGCCCGTTTTTATTAGGGGTCCATCCGATTATCTGATGAAAAATGTTGGGCCTTGCCGGGTAATTGATGGTGGGCTGGACAATGAAATGTGGGTTTGTCATGCAATACTTTTGTCATATACACATGGGATTGGTCAACTGTAAATAAGGAATGTTTGCCTGAAGCATAATATTTTGTATAAAAAGGGATGGCTGGCTTTTTAAGATTGAGCAGTCTCCTGAGAACATACTCCGTGTTGTACTTCTAGGATATCTGTTACTGGTTGCAGCCAATACATTTGATCTTTGATGTCACCAAGAAGTTTCTGCGTTTCTGTAGTCTGAGACAGGAGAACCCGAAGTCTTTGGGTGTGTCCCCTGGCACCGCTGGGTTCTAAATAACCCGGTACTTCAGGGGGAAATTGGAGCCACATACTCGCTACGGTAAACAACAGTTCAACTGTGGTTGCGGGAGTTTAATCGAGAAGTTGGCAAGTCTCCCGGACATCTTAAAGGATATCCTAGGGGAGGTAAAACAAGCCCGCATCAGTAATCAGGAGAAGGAAACGCAATCAAATCAGGACATGTCGCCTATTTTAAGGAGTAACTACCTTCAAGGATTCCTAAGAAGTAAAGCAATAGATGACCAAGAACAAATATCAGTTGAAGAAAGTTTAGAAAGATCAGTCAAAGGAATGGAAGTAACTCAGTCCACCAATAAGTCCCTCATCGAGGGTAAGCCAACAAAGAGACAAAGGAAAAGGGCAAGGAAGGCCAGACTAAAGTATAAAAAGCAACAAAATATAGACCAAGGGAATATCTTTCCCATATTCAAAATGAATACTCCCCATGAAAGCAAAAGTAAATCACTGAACACGCAGCTAGGGGGAGAGGACGGATTCAATGTATCACCATACAAGCACATTCTAGCAACCTCATCAAGGGAAGGATGTTTGATTTCTGGAGCAACCACCACCCCCTTTACATCAAAGCGAAACGAGCCAATCCTCCCCCGCAGACAATGACCAGCAAAGGGCAAAAAGATCCGTTTTTAAAAAAAAGACAAGAATTGCGACAAGAAAAAACTCAGCCTACAAATGTCGCAGGTCATGGAAGAAGCTTGCAAATGAAAACAACACTCATCCCGGCAGAAAACACACGTAAACAAAGCGTGGTGGTTGAAGATAACAAATGGGGAACAATGGTCAGTAACGCACAGCAAACAATCACAGTACTAGACAATAAATTAAACGAAACACATGGAGAAAAAATAATATCAGAAAACAAATCCGAGCTAAACCCCGTGAGAGTTACAGTCATTGATAAGGAGCGTAGATGTATGTTACTCCAAAGGTACTCAATCCCCGATTCAATAAGGACAATTAAAACAGGATCAACACACATAATAATAAAAAAATCGAGGAAGTGAAGGAAGAGCGAGAGCAACAAGTTTCTTTTGCAACACGCGATACCAAAGCAATTCATCATCTTCTGGCTCCCAAACCAGATACTATGCAATTGCCTGAAGAGATTCAACATCACACAGAGCCTTTCGAGTTCAAATTAACATTCATACCCGAATATCCAACAAAGGGGACGCAGGACATCCTCAATCGAGGTAACCTGTTAAAATTGTTTAAAGAAACATCAGTACTCAATGAGATAACCTCCCAGGACCTGTTAGCCGTCGAATTCCAATCAATCAGACATAACGCGGACACGGAGGAATCTGAAAAAACCTGGGCCTCAAAGGATCTGGTGGACAAGATATATTCTGCAAGACCCCAGTTCGGAACATGGGGTATAACAATACTGCGACACAAACGGCCAAGGTATCCCTATCCCTTACTAGATAGCTCACGTAATCAAAAAAAGGAAAAGGCAACCGGAAAAAGTCAAAGAACTTGCTTGTGAGGCACTGGGGCATCCACGCCAGCATCCACAGGCACAGGGAACATGGTCATTACACTAGAAAACACATAAAAAACTGGACATCAAGGAATGGACAGGATGGATTGGTCATGGGTACCCACGGTACTGAGCAATAAACATACCTAACCCAGAGCCCAATTTTCTCATGGCAGCAGAAAAGCGGAAGCAACTACAGAAGGCAAAAAAGCCGCAAAGTGTCTCGTTTTGCTCTTGGAACGTCCACGGTTTTCAAGAAATGGCCCATGACCACGAAGCGCTAGCTTTCTTTCAACAACAAGATGTAATCCTGATCCAGGAGTCATGGAAACTAACGCCCACTTCAATTGCAGGGTTCAAAGAACACCACACAAGATTCTCAACTTTCGGGCATCCCCGCGGCGGATTATCAACATACGTAGCCCAAAAATACAACTGGGAAACAGAAGATCTGGACGTGGGGTTTAATTGGGCCCAAGTGATCAGAATCACCGATAGGCCACCATCTGGGACTCAAAAGTGGCAACTTTTAGTAATCAACGTCTATATCAACCCAGATAGGAAGACCCGGAAAGAAAACATGTAAACTTAATATCCTTGATAAAAGTGATGCAAAGATCTTACGCGCAATGCCCACTGTTTATCTCAGGGGACTTTAACTATGACCTCATAGGAAAAAAATCAGTTGAAAGAGAAGACGACAGCGACCTGCGGCAGACAAAAGTTAACAACCGTCTTTGGAGACCTGGGATTGTCAGTTTTGAATGGTAATACAAAGGGGGATAGGCCGGCAGGCGTCACATACTTGAGCGGCAAGGCCCACTCAACAATTGACTACACAATCATAAGCAAGGAGCTAAATCCCAGAATCATTTCAAATTGACCAATGCATAGTAAGTGATCATTTCCCCTAAATAACGAGAATGAATATTGCGCTCACCTGGACACAAAGATCGACCTCTCTTTTACATCACGCCGTAAAGTTCAACCTAAAAAAATTAAAATGGCACGGAGGGGGGTTGGAAAAGATTCAGGACACAGTAAAAGTTTATATGTCCAATTTAGGTCCCCAACCAGAGGAAGAATGCGTAACCGACTGGGAGCAGCTGACCCTGGACCTACTGCATATGTTTCCAGTTATGCCAGGGAATCCAAGAAGCATAAACATCAGGAAGGAGCCATGGTTTAACATGGACTTAAGAGCGAAAAAAAGAAAGGTCGCAAAAGAGGTCCGAGCACTTGCACGGGCAAAAAGAATGGGGATCTCTCCATCAAATGTAAACTGAAGGAAGCAAGGACCATTTATAGGAAGTCATTGAGGATTGCGAAGATCACACACAAGGAAACGATCTGGAACAAACTACTAAGTGCGGGAAAATTGCCAAACAGCAGGGACTTCTGGGGTATCATCAACGATCTAAATAAAGGGGCAAGCCTTCAAAAGGAAGCAGGGGTCGGAGAGGAAACTTGGGCCCTACACGTGCAATCTTTGTATTGTAATACATACCCTGTCCCCACTACAGGTTCACAGGTGATGGAGCCTGAAGAGGGGATAAAAATCGGAAATAAGAGCTTGGATCACAAAGAAAACGAGAATGGGGAAGGAGTCAATGGGCCCACCGAAATGGCTCATTTAACCACCAAAAAACAATTGAGAGGCATAATATCAAGATTAAAGACAGAAGGAGCAGCAGGCCCAAACGGGCTGCCCAACGCGCTCTTCAAGCACGACCCGGACTTCTGGTCAGAGATCTTAATGCCCCTATTCAATTACATATATAAACAAGCAGACATCCCCGACTCCTGGAAAGGAAACATTCTTCACCCGATATTTAAACAGGGAGACCATTGCAACCCCGCAAATGACAGGTTGATATCCTTAATAGATGTGGAGGCTAAGCTCTACGCCTCTTGTATCCTATCACAGCTACAAGACTGGATAGGAGATACAAACATAATTCCCAAGTTTCAAACAGGGTTCAGGCAAGGGATGGGAACCATAACAAACTTAGCCTGCCTGTCACTCCTAATGGAAAAAGCAGTAAGCAAGGGATCGCGGTTGTATGCCTGTTTTATTGATATAAAGTCAGCGTTTGACCGGGTGAGCAGAGAGCGCCTGTGGGCAAAGTTAAACAGTTGGGGCCTGCTGAACCAACTTTTAAAGGCCATAATAGCCCGATACAACAATACTTGGGCAAGAGTGAAACTAGGTAACGGAGGCAGTACAACCTCGAATATTACAACGCATCAAGGCCTCAAACAAGGCTGCGTGCTAGCTCCTAGCCTTTTTAACCTTTTCCTCTCAGATATGAGTAAAGTTTTGGAAACTGTTGAAAGTCATCCACCGCTATTGGCCAATAACCCAATATATTTCTTACACTACGCAGACAACATTGTAGTGCTAAGCAAAACACCAATTGGACTACAAAGAGCAATAAATAAACTAACATCCTATTTGAAACGGGAAACGTTGGAATTAAATAAAGCAAAAACGAAAGTTGTCCGTCTAGTTGAACCAAAAAAGATCAAGTACAAATGGACGGCGAACATAATTCTGGCCTGCCGGGGAGTAAAATTCCTGGCAGAGGTCAGAAAATGCTTAGTGCAAGTTGAGCAGGTGGATCACTGAGGAGGAAGGCCACCAAGGCCACCCTAATTCTGGGACTCTCATGAAAATTATAAACTGAACTTAAAAGTTGATTGAGACCCCATAGAGATGGCAGGAGCTGGCCTTGACCCAAATTTTTAAAAAATTGTATTTTATAATATTTTTTAAGCTGAGCTGTAAAATGACCAGGACATTTTAATTGTTTCTATACTGTTATTTTTATCGTGTGGAAATTGTAATAATTTTAATTAATTATGCAATAAACTTTTTGACTTGACTTGACTTGTAGTGGACCGGTATCCCCTCCCGAAAATCTCGGACATGCTCATGCTACTTAAGGATGCCAAGATTTTCTCCACGGTGGACCTAAAGTCAGCCTACCATCAGATACAACTAGATGAGGGTTCCAGAGATCTAACCGCTTTCATCACCCCATTTGGCACGTTCAGATTCCTTAGCGTGCCTTTCGGTCTTGTCTCGGCAGCGTCAGTTTTTCAGAGGGCTTTAGAGAAAGTGCTGAGGAATCTAAGTGGTGTTAAAAAAAATCAGGATGATGTCCTGATTTTTGCTCTTGACATGGAGGAGCATGATAACATTTTGAAAGAAGGAGGGTGCTAGAGGGCACGCAAGCAGAATGGCCGCCATCTGGTGAGGCTCCTGCTGCCTGGACATTAATCCTGCATTTATCCGCTGTTAACAGTTCGCCATCTGGCTGAAACTCGGAGCACACGCTCGTGGAACCTCCACCCGACCTCGGTGTGATTTTGACGCCGCTTGCACGTCGCTAGTCTGAGAACGACCACCTTGAACTTGACCCCGGAGCTGCTGTGGAGCAGAGAGATCAGCGATGTGCGGCACCTGGCAGTAGGAAACTCCGAGTCTTCCCAAGAGGGCAGTGGGCCCCAACTTGCTGCTCGTATGGCGAGGCTGAGGCGCAGGGGCGCTCTGAAGGTACAGACGCCTGGGGGTGGCATAACGAGTGTGAACTGCCGAGGGCGCGCACCCCCCCTGCCGCCTGACACCATCCTAGCAGCAGGGGCGGGGCTCCCACCTCCCCCGGCATACCCACAGCCATTGCGATTGGAACGCCTTGGAGGCTGCGACGTGGCTAAGCCACCATTCTTTGCGGGCACTGACCGGACCACACGAACCACACGGCTCTTGAACTCCGGGGCCTGTGGAGGAGCTGTGGCTATCTCTGGCTTTCAGGCACTGACCATTGGACTTGCACACTGGGCAATATCGACCGGGCCGCCACTGCGGAGGCCATCTCACGGGCCCACGAGGATTGCGGAACACGCTTGAGCGCCATGTCGCAATAACAGGGCGGAAGTTACTCTCAATCCTACAGTCCTTGAGCTGTGGCTACATGGTGGGTCCAATATGACCAGTGGACCTTCAAAGGTGTGGTGGTGTATCTCTGGTGCTGCCATGGCTGTCCTTTGAGGTATGCTATACCTGCAGCAATATAAATGAGCTCTACTTGCCAGTGACTGGAGGTCCTTCATATATATCCACTTTTGTTACGCAGCACGGACAGGGGGCGTCGCAATTCACAAGGGACAACTGGGCTCTGAGCTAATTGCACGGTTGCGAGGTGCGCTTACTCTGGTGACATTATGGGGAAACAAGAGACTCGGCAGCCCAAACTTTCCTTTGATGCGGCCAAGAAAGGGCCCCCCAAAACTACTCCGATGGTGGCTGAGGCGTGGGGTGCGGATGCGACAAGCAGCGGCGCAGCATCTGCGGATCTTGATATGCGCCAAATTTTGCAAGAGATGAGACAAGGATTCGCTACTGTGGTGGACAAAGTGGACCGGATGTCCTCCAGGCTGGACGCCTTAGTGCACAAAGTGGATCAGCACAAAGAACGACTGAAGGAGGCGGAAAGACGCAGTTCTGACAGCGACGACATCACGGCTGGTCACACGACGCAATTAACAAGAATGAATAACCTACTGCGGGTCATTGCTGCGAAAAATGAGGACTTGGAAGCCCGCAGTCGAAGTAATAACATACGCGTGACGGGCATACCGGAATCCACGAACACTGGGCGTATGGGGGTTATATAGAAAAGTTACTCCTGACGTCCATTGGGTCTGAAGCTTTTTCTACGCATTTCATAGTTGAGCAGGCACATTGGTCTCTTGGGCCCAAACCTAAACCTGGCGCCCCACCACGGCCCATAATTGCGCGCCTACTAAATTATCGTGATCGAGATGTGCCACTGCGTGCTGCACGCACCCAGTTGTACTTGATGTATGAGGGAGTAGCCTTTTCGATCTTTCCAGACTTTAAACCCCTAGTCCAAGAAGAGCGACGCAAGTTTGTGGAGGTAAAGAAGAAGCTCCGGACGGCAAAAATCGTCTACGCATTGCTGTACCCTGCGAGACTTCGGGTGACACATCAGGGGAAACAGCGCTTTTTCATGAACCCGCAGCAAATGGAAGACTTTCTATGAGCCTTGAAACGTGCACAACGAGGAGGGACTGATCGTAACCCGGCACGCCACGACGAAGCGCAAGAGGCGGATGAAGAAGCTTGATAAACGAACTCTGGACACTGGCTTACATTTCACGACTGCCGCATGAACTGGTGTGGTTTTACGGAGAGACTCCGAGGAGGGAGGCGTTCTATGGCCCATTGCCCACCTACGTGTACGACGGCTCCAGTGGTAACGTATTCTAGGCCCCACTGCCCCTCCTCAGATGAAGCCCATTGGTCGCACAGGTTCCAGGGCTTCGAGAGGGACAGTGGCTGTGTGACTGTCTATTGCTGTCCCCCTGTGGGTATTCCCCAATGTTAAACTTTAGCAATGGGGTGACTTAGTTGAGGATGTGTATTACAAATGAGGGGAGGGGGGTAGAAGGGCTGTTAGACAGCATTAAAGGTTTGAAGTTTTTTATAATGGTACACTTGGAGCACACACACTGGCGCTTTGGTTATCTCATTACTGTAAAGATGGTAGATCTGCTGTGGTATTTTGATAGGACTCTTACCCCGGTGAATGCTGTTTTACTTTTATTGTACACTGTAGATATACAGCTATTTAGCATACGCCGCAGTTGGGATGCTTGCCCGGGTTTACCTTCCTCTGGCAACGAATGCATTGAATGTCATCACTTGGAATGTGCGGGGTTTGGGGGACCCACGTAAACGACGCCAGACATTGTCATATTTAGATAGGCACACTGTCCATATTGTCTTTCTGCAGGAAACACACTTCCGGCCCCAGACTACTACTACATTTGCCAGCAGATGGGCTGAGTACAGGATTTTCTCTTCCTACTCGTCGTATGCGAGGGGGACTGTAATACTTGTAAAGAAAGGCACACCCTTTGTCCTAGCGGGTGAAAGGAGTGATACACGGGGACGGTATTGCATTGCATGGGGCCAGCTGGGACACTTATCGGTTACCTTGGTTAATTGCTATGGCCCCAACACGGACGACCCACAATTTTTCATAGAGCTCTGGGCCGCTGTGGTCGACACTGGTCCTGCTGACATAATCTGGGGCGGAGATTTCAATACATCACACCACCCGAATATAGATAGATCACACCTGACCTCTCACCACTATACTAAAGCGCGGGCTGAGTTGCATGGTGCACTTGTGGAGTACGGTCTGATTGATACTTGGAGACACCATCATCCTAACGCTTGCGAAGGCACACATTTCACCGCACATGCAGCGTCATGGGCGTGACTAGACTACATATTTTTATCGCCAGCTCTGTGTCCGGCGATAGCAGCCGTGAAACATCTGCCTCGAACCTACTCAGATCATGCACCGGTACACATTACATTATGCTCCAAGGATCTGGGGCCGCCACGATCCAACTGGCGTATGCAGCCTACCATGCTGTTAGATGCAGTGTTTCAAGAAGAGCTGCGGGAAGAAGCTCTCAGTTTTTTTTGAGGTAACAAAGGCACTATTGCAAAGGTTGAAACTATATGGGAGGCCTTTAACTTCACATTACGGGGAATTTGCATAGCGAAGGGCTCTGGGGTCCTAAAGAGCATACAATCCACGCTGCGGGATTTTGACGCTCAGCTTAAGTCCCTTGAGGAATCCCTGACTATATGTCCTGAGGAAAAGTTCAAGCAGCCATAGGTGAGAAACTCACAGCCTACATGGACGCAGCCAGCAGGGAGATTAAATTCAGAGGGCGTTATTGGACAGCTCGCCTCTATGGTGAAGGTGAAAGGCCGGGTAAAGATCTGGCCGTTCTGACCAAATTGTCACGACGGACGAATGTTATCCTTGAAATTGAGGGGCTAGATGGGGTGTTGTACAGGGATACTGCTTCTATTTAAAATACATTTGTAGCACACTACACTACATTATATACTACGACTCGTACTGGCAGTCTGGAGGTGGATGACTATCTAAAGGATGTCTTCCTAGCCTGGTTAAGCGATACGCAGCAAAAATTCCTTTTGTACACCGTTTGAAATAGACGAAATTCGCAATGCCATAATGCATATGCAATCGGGCAAGGCTACAGGTTTAGATGGCCTCCCGATCGAATTCTATAAAACTTACATCGACTTTATGGCTCCAGTACTGCGGGAGGTTTATGAGGACGCATTGGAGGTGGGCCATCTACCCCCATCCATGAGAGTTGCTCTAATTACATCGCTAGTGAAACCAGGAAAACCCCCGCAAAGCCGTGACTCCTATAGGCCACTATCTCTGCTGAACTGTGATGTCAAGATACTAGCGAAATTAATTGCCACCCCCTCAATCTCCTCATGTCTAATCTGATATTACCTGACCAATCAGGATTTGTCCCTGGTAGGGCCACCTCACACAATCTGAGGATTTTTTTCACGATCCTGAATAATGTCTCCGAAGACCTGCCTCTGGCGGCTATCTTTTTGGATGCTACCAAAGCATTCGACTCGCTGGAGTGGGATTATCTGTTTGCGGTTTTGAAACGCATGGTGTTCCCTCCTTTTTTTGTATCCTGGATTAAATTGCTCTATGACTCACCTACGGCCAAAGTACTTATTAACGGGAAGGTGTCCCAGGATGTACCCATTACAAGATACACGCGCCTGGGCTGCCCGCTGTTGCCCCTACTCTTTGCGATTGCGGTTGAGCCATTGGCAGCGAAATTACGACAACATCATAAAGAACCGGGCTTACATTGTAATTTGAGGCAGATACTTATTTCCCTTTACGCAGACGATATTACGCTTTATATTTGCGACCCCCGCCATAATTTGAATCCCATATTAAGGGAATTTATAAGGTTTAGTGTGCTATCAGGAGTCTAGATAAACTGGAACAAATCTTGCCTGTTTCCCCTTATGGGTGCTACAACTAAATTTCCTCTGGATTACCCCATACCTTGCTGTGAGGACGAATTTAAATATTTAGGGATCCACGTAACTAAAGAAAGAGATGCACTCATGCGCATGAACTATGGGACGACCATGGTCCGTATATAGACAATTACGCAATGGATTTCCCTGCCACTCTCTATTGGGGGTAGAGCATCCTTAATTAAGATGGTGGTGCTTCCACAATTACTCTATTTGTTTTTGAATATCCCCTTTTTCCCCGGGAGATATTTCTTTCAACAGTTAAGATCAGAGTTGTCTCGATTAGTGTGGGGAGGCAAAATGCCCGGCCTCAGATGGGATGTACTCACCAGGCCCTACATACAAGGAGGCTTTGGAATCCCGGATTTCGAGTTGTATTATTATAGAGCCCAGGCGCATTATGCTTTTTATTGGATATTCCCGCCTAGATACACGCATCAGATAGCGGCAGAACACTGGCTGGCCCATCCGGTACCTATCGAAGGAGCTCTATATGACCTGACCCCTAGCAGAGACAAAACTTCAACGACGGTGACTAGCACGGTCAATGCCTGGACACAACTAGGCAACAGATTGAATGCAGCTTTCCTCTACTCGCCACTTTTGCCACTGACATATCACCCAGATATGTCTCTCCTACAAGAAACCATATTCCACAGGCTGACTGAGCGTACGCAGGTTAGAACATGGGGTGACCTATATCATGAAAGGACTTTTCGTATGATTGACCATCTATTTCATGACGAACAACGTACACCCCTTGACACGTTTCTATACCTTAGACTCTGTCAAGGCCTCAGGTCAGTTACACCCGATTTTCCAAGTGAACCCCTTCCGTTTGCACCATTGCACCGCATACTCCAAGGTGCAACAACCAAAAAACTAGTGTCGACAATCTACAGAACAATGCACGCCTTGAGAGAGCTGCCGAGTCCTGCAGCTAGGGCCAAATGGGATCGGGAACTGGACGTAGCACTAACAGACAGACAATGGGACTTTTGTACACAACAGACCGAACGCATCTCGTCTAGTAGTAGATTTAGAATCATTCATTATAAATTCCTACATAGGCTTTACTACACACCTGTACGACTGCATCGCTACCAGTTGCGAGACTCGGATGCTTGTGCTAGATGTCATGCCCCAGGTGCGGACTTCTTGCACTTAGCATGGACCTGTGAAGGGGTGCATACATACTGGCTTCATGTTTTCGAGGCCCTGTCTCAAATGCTCGACACTGAACTGGATCCATCCCCAGTACTAGCATTATTGGGCTACGTGGAACCAATCCAAGCAGGTCATCGCAAATTTGTAGCACTGGTGCTGCTTATGGCCAAGAGGAGAGTGGCTTGTAGATGGGGTAGGGGGAGAGCGCCTAAATTCAAGGATTGGCTAAACGACCTTACATATTGTTAGGAACAGATATCGACACATGCTGAGCTGCTGCCGGTGGCTTCTAGGCCAACAGACATATGGGTCCCGTTGACATGCTATCTACAAGCGCAAACACACTCTGACACTGAAGATTGAGCTTGCCCCTTCTTTCCCCCGCCTTACACTTAATCTGATATTTGTTGTACTACAGTGGCGGAGATGTTGAACACTAAATTGGTATGGGAAATGTATTGGTTGACCGTGGGAGTAATCCCAAACTGTATGATATGTGTGCAGGGCTCGGAGCTTATGAACAATATGTGAACTGTCACTCGCCAACTCTGCAAATTTTTGTTATGAGACTCCTGGTACAAATACCGATATGCCACGGTGGTTGGAGGATGCTAGACTTCATCAGTTTCTGCCTCAGAGACTTCCAAAGTCGACAGTGTTCTGATTACGAATCTATTGCCCTACTGGGGGAGTCCTCTTACAATATGTACATGTTCATTATGCCTACCATGTGTATTACTGTTTATTATGGTTTTGTATATGCTATGCTTGTCGAGGCGGCATGTGGGACTCCTTGTGTACCATCTAAGTTTGTACCAGTACTGAAAAGATGAAAATAAAGTTTAACAAAAAAAAAAAACATTTTGAAAGAAGTATTAGGATGATTCTGCAAATGTAATCTTACGGTTAAGTTAGTGAAATGAACATTTAGGAAATCGTCCATTGATTATTTGGGTCACACCATCTCTGGAAAGGGTGTAGAACCCAAACGTGAATTAATTGAGACTATTTAGAATTTAGCATCCCGCACCAATAAGGAAGAAGTTATGAAAATGCTAGGTATTACATAATACTACAGCAAATTTGTAGAAGGTTTTGCTGAGAAAACAGCCAATATAAGGAAATTGTTGTGTAAAGGTGTTGATTTTCATTTGTCTGAGTTGTGTGAGAAAGAATTCATCATTTTGAAAGATAGTTTAAAGAAGACACCCAAACTTAGGAGTTTTGATCCAGAATTGAAATCTGTACTTATTACAGACGCAAGCATGAAGGGCTTGTGTGCTGTCCTACAACAACAGCAAGGTAAGGAAGTGAAAGTTATTTTGTTCCTCTCTCAGTTTGAAAGGCGCCAAGCTAAGATACTCTGGGATAGAAAGGGAGGCTTTGGCAGTTCATTGGGCCATCAAGAAGCTTACAAATTTACTATGGGGTACCACATTTTTGGTGAGAAGCGACCACAAACCCTTGTGTGAGGAGTTTAATAAGAAAGGGTTTGATGCTATTTCTAGCAGGATTTCTAAATGGATCTGCAAGCCTATGATTTCAAGATTGAATATTTGCCAGGGGTGCGTAACTGCATTGCTGATACGCTTTCCAGACGAAGGTGAAATAAACTCTGAAGAGGAGGAGATGAATGAATGGGTATGTAATATCCAGCATGATGGTATGAAGAAGGACAAATGGTGTGAAGACAGTGAATCTGATGTAGACTTTGCAGAATTACGTCAAAAAAGGTTGGTCATGTAAAACTGGTGGGAGTGTGGATGATTAATGGAATGTGAGAGATGAATTGTCCTTAAGTGGAGGTTTGATATTTAGAGGGCCAAGGTTAATTCCATCTAAAGTGCTGCGTGAAGAATTGATGAATTTAGCACATGAGGGTCATCAGGGAATATTGAAGACTAAAGAAAGACTTAGGCTTAACTACTGGTGGCCTGGGTTAGACTTACAGGTAGAAATATCCCTCTTGACAGACAATAGTGTCCAATTTTTATCTTGTGAGATGAAGGATTTTTTCCAATGATGTTTAATTGATCATAAGTTAAGTGCACTGTACCACCCAGAGTGCAATGGTATGGTGGAACGTTTTGTACGTGTACTCAAAGAAACCATAAATATGTCTAAACAAAATAAACTTGATTTGAAAAGTGAGGTGGTAAAAAGGTGGAGGCTTATATGTTCACTCCTCATGCCACCACTGGGTATAGCCCGTTCACACTTTTGAAAAACAGGCAACCTAACACCTTAGTAGCTCCATTTTGGATAAATGTAGCTGAGTTCAAAATGAATATAGGTGTTCCCTCTCAACACATGTGGGAGGCAAATGAGGAGAGGAAGGCAATTGTTAGAAAAGAACATTTTGATTCCAGGAAGTCTGTGAAATACACGGTTGTCAAAGTAGGAGATTGGGTCATGATAAGGGCACCTGTGCGTAAGAAAACTTCTGGTTTATTTTCTAAACCTCACAAAGTTGTCAAGATTCTAAGAACTGAGATCAAGACTGAAGATACTCGCTTATGGAACTTAAATAGGGTGGTTGTTTTAAAAAATAAAGCACTTTTTAATAACAGAAATGACAAAGATGCAGGTGACACATGTAATCCTGATACCACTTCTGATGTTCCTACTCAAACTCAAAAGGAAAGTAGGAAAAGAAGAGTACCTTCTAGATTCAAATATTTTGAGATGAATGTTTAAAAAAAAAGAAAAAGAACACGTTGTTATCATTTCAAGCTCTTTGTAAGTTTTTGTAGTTTTCTTATTGTATGGAGGGAAGGTGTGTAATATTGTGCCTTTCACTTATCATTTACCTGAATGTATATAGCTGTTCCTTTAAGAGCTCTAGTTATTGTTTAAGCAGCACCATAGCAATGGAATGTATATTTCTGACCAGCAAGTCAGTTGCACCTGACATGCCTAGCTGATGGATGAGACATTTCCTTCTCCTGAATAAATGTATCTTTATTCATCAACTGGAGATTTATCTTGATTTTACAGTTTCCTAATATCATCCATATTCCTAAGGTTGAGCCTCTTTTCAGAGGGCTCCTTTGGAGGAGACCTACCTCGGGACTGAGATCTCTTGTCTTTAGAGTTTTGTTTTTTATTATCCCACTTCTTCTTAGAAGAAGTAGGTGTCTGCTTAGAAGTGCCTATATCAGGACTGCCCCGTTGTTGAGATTTTAACGATTTTCCCCCAAAACTATCCCTGCCTAACTCTGCATAAGCAGTTTCAATTATTTTGGGTAGTTCATTCTCCTGTTCTAATGGAGAGAACTCCCATAGGCGTTGGCGGATTACCACTGATGCTGCTTCCCCTTTAATGGTAGCTAGTATTATGGTTGATACCTGGTCGTAGTTATTTAATAACTTCATCCCTAAGTTTAGGGCAGGTTCTGCTCCATACTCATTTTATTTGTCTTAATACATCAGGTATTACTGCTAGTGAAGGAATACCAGGAGTTCTGGTATATATGGCAGCAAAGACTGTACCCCAAGAGGTACAATCCTATAACTGTGGTGTAATCCCCATTGGCAAGCAGATTGTTAACATTCTGTGTTTTTCAAATGGTGTTGTATTTAGGAATACGGCTTCTAACTGGGTTATTTTCTGAGCTACCCAGAAAGGAATTTGTTCACGTTTTGTGAGCACTTTGCCCATTACCGCGTGTAAGGTTGGTGGAGTAATTTTAGTACCTGTGCTCTGTGTAGGAGTTGCATTAGGTGTATTCGCTGTAGGTTGGGCCTCTGGTGTTCTCAAGACAAAGTGTGTCATGTTTTTGTAGAGTTTTATCAACTGTTTGTGTTGAACAAGCAGTTCATCTCGTGGCATTGTGTCAATGACAAGATGTGGTACATAGGTCGCTATATCGGCCATATTGCTCCTGGTCTTCCTAAAGGACCAAGCCTTGTTCTTTTTTGTTGAGTGGGGTAGGGTGCCATTAAACCAGAAAATATGTTCCTGGTAGGTTGGCGGAATCTCAGAAGAAAAAGTGATCCTATGTACGGCAGACGTATGTAGCCTATACACAAGCATACCCCACAACATGGGGATTGAAGCTATGGAAGCAGCACTCCTTAACACCAAATTGGACCAAGACTTTCAGGTATTCTTAATGGAACTAATGTGCTTTACTCTACATCATAGCTACTTCAAAACCAAACAAAAATGGTATCAACAACTCACCGGGATGGCCATGGGCAATTCGGCCGCACCCGTGTATGCGAACATCTTTATGCAGTGGTACGAAAATTCACATATACTCACGAAAACAGCATGGACCAAAAACTTAAGAATGATAATCAGATATATTGATGATTATTTCATCATCTGGAACAACTCTGAGGAATCATTACGCACAGAACTCATAAAATTCAATGAAATTGATCCACGTAATCAACTGACCTGGAACATATCAGATACCTCTGTTAATTTCTTGGACGTGAAAATTTCAGTAACTCAACATGGCTTCATAACAGAACTTCATGTCAAACCAACCGACAGAAACAATATGCTTCTACACTCGAGCTTTCATGAACCCAATCTGATCAGGAATCTACCATTCTCTCAGATGGCCAGAGTAAAACGGATCACCTCGGATGTTGTAACCCTAAACGCAAGTCTGAAGGAAATGTCAAACAAATTCATCAACAGAGGTTATCCACAAACCCTTCTTGAAGAGACCAAAACAAGGGTCATGCACATCGACAGACAGGAACTCCTGACTCCTAAAACAAAATCTGAGCAAACAAGAATTGTGGCTGTCTCTAAATATTCAACAGTTAGCAACAAATTCAAACACGCAATACTAAAACACTGGCCAATATTAAACATTGAACCTGATTTTAAGCAATCTTTCAGGCAACCACCACTATTTGCGTTCACAAGGGCTAAGAATTTGGGAGAAATCTTACAGCATAAACCAATGCCGTCAGTAACATTTTTCGGAACTAAACCTTGCCTGAATTGCGGGAATTGCAATAGCATAATCAAAGGGAACATCATCCATCACCCAATGCAAGGCAATGCAATCAAACTCAGAGTAAACGCCACCTGTGACACAAGTAACCTGATCTATGGGATCAAATGCCCTTGTGGCAAGATGTACGTTGGAAAGACAGAACGACGCATCAAAGTGCGTCTCACTGAACACAAGTCGAACATTCGACTCAAAAATTTGAAGTCATCATTATCATCTCATTATGTTGAAGAGCAACACAACGTTTCTCAAATCAAATACATCGTCCTGGAAACTGTACAAAAAATGGAGGGCACAGACAATAACAGACACCTCCTTAGAAGAGAGAACTTTTGGATTCAATAATTGTCCACTCAAAAACCGATGGGCCTCAATGAAAGAATTGAACTGTCCTGTTATCTTTAATTATTTGCTCCACAGACTGAAACTTGTGATTACTGTGTTTGTTCATTACACATCCAGACACCTCCACATACTCCCCCGTTCTGATCCTTACACCTTTACCCAGCCCTCACCACCGCAGCACTAGCACACCTTGTTAGCACTCCACGCTAGCTCCAAGATTATTCGCCCCAGTTCGAATCCAACCCGACACCCGCATTTTCCCACCGGTTACTAGGTCCACTTTTATTTTTATTTTTTCACCCCATCAGCAAGCCTATTTTACACTGCACTTTTTCATGTCCCGGATAACTTTATCACATACTTCCTGACACCCCATATGTCACTATAACATTTCTTCGCTGACGGTATAGACCGCTATAGTCTTTTTACTGTGTTTATCACGTGACGCGTCACATGACCAGCCACTCTTAAAATATTCAAACGCGGGCAGGATCTGCTGCACCGGCGTTCCGTGAAGACGAATAACCGAACCACAACAGCGCTATACCAATTTTCAGGTTAGTTATCGAATTTGACTACCGCAAATCCTGAACGCTCCACCCATAGATTTCAGCAGCACGTTTTGACCGTGTTCCTCTCACTTTTTTACAGAACTCGATTCATTTTTCCATGACAGGCACGTAAGTGACACGGCACCTTTCCATTTACCCCCATTAGTCCTCGCCCATTTAGGATCACATCATTGGTGTGCACTACCAGTAATTTTGATTCACTATACATGCATGAGCACAATGAACAGCACAACGCATTTTGTTTATGTTTAACTATATTGTTTGTTGACATTATTTGTAATACATAGTGATACTGTTAGAAGTCACACTAACAGTTATTTATATCATTGTTTCACAGTGTCTATTCCCTGACGAAGGGCATGACATCAATGCCCGAAATGCATTGGACACGTTTATAAAGACATTGCCTGAAGTGAAAATTGCATATCATGAATTTGAATTTATCACACAATACATTTGGGAACTCAAGTCTAATATGAAATGAAATATAAAATAATGTTCAAAGAAATCTTTTGATTGGAAGTCTTTCTTCATTAGACAAGACAAAGACATGTGTGCCTGCGCAGGGATGAAACTAGAGATCCTCTAATTTCACGTTTTCTGTGTAGCTGATGGATGAGACATTTCCTTCTCCTGAATAAATGCCTCTTTATTCATCAACTGGAGATTTATCTTGATTTTACAGTTTCCTAATATCATCCATATTCCTAAGGTTGAGCCTCTTTTCAGAGGGCTCCTTTGGAGGAGACCTACCTCGGGACTGAGATCTCTTGTCTTTAGAGTTTTGTTTTTTATTATCCCACTTCTTCTTAGAAGAAGTAGGTGTCTGCTTAGAAGTGCCTATATCAGGACTGCCCTGTTGTTGAGATTTTAACGATTTTCCCCCAAAACTATCCCTGCCTAACTCTGCATAAGCAGTTTCAATTATTTTGGGTAGTTCATTCTCCTGTTCTAATGGAGAGAACTCCCATAGGCGTTGGCGGATTACCACTGATGCTGCTTCCCCTTTAATGTTAGCTAGTATTATGGTTGATACCTGGTCGTAGTTATTTAATAACTTCATCCCTAAGTTTAGGGCAGGTTCTGCTCCATACTCATTTTATTTGTCTTAATACATCAGGTATTACTGCTAGTGAAGGAATACCAGGAGTTCTGGTATATATGGCAGCAAAGACTGTACCCCAAGAGGTACAATCCTATAACTGTGGTGTAATCCCCATTGGCAAGCAGATTGTTAACATTCTGTGTTTTTCAAATGGTGTTGTATTTAGGAATACGGCTTCTAACTGGGTTATTTTCTGAGCTACCCAGAAAGGAATTTGTTCACGTTTTGTGAGCACTTTGCCCATTACCGCGTGTAAGGTTGGTGGAGTAATTTTAGTACCTGTGCTCTGTGTAGGAGTTGCATTAGGTGTATTTGCTGTAGGTTGGGCCTCTGGTGTTCTCAAGACAAAGTGTGTCATGTTTTTGTAGAGTTTTATCAACTGTTTGTGTTGAACAAGCAGTTCATCTCGTGGCATTGTGTCAATGACAAGATGTGGTACATAGGTCGCTATATCGGCCATATTGCTCCTGGTCTTCCTAAAGGACCAAGCCTTGTTCTTTTTGTTGAGTGGGGTAGGGTGCCATTAAACCAGAAAATATGTTCCTGGTAGATTGGCGGAATCTCAATCTCCTCAAACGGAGTGTATACCGATGGGACTTCTTCATGTGTGTAATAATGAAAAGTATTTGTTACAGCATTCACTGCTGGGAATATATCCCATGAGTAGAATAGCTCTGTTTGGAAATCTTTGTGTGCCTCCTATGGGTGGTAACCCATTTTTGAGTAGTCTAACTGTCAGAGTATGTCTTACCTTGGGTGCAATCTGTATTGCATTGACAACGTCTTCTTTAGACTTATTAAGTGCCTGGTTTATTGGGTTTAAGGTTCCTTCTTCATTAGCCATTGTGCATAGAACACAGACTATTTGTCCAAGGAAATCAAGATAAGGTTTTATGCACAATTTAGGCAAAAATGGTCCTTCAAGCTTGATTAACCAACAGCCAATAAATCGGATATCTCGTCTACTCAGCTGTGGTGGAGTTTTGGGCCCATCCACTCCAGACGTCTCTGGTTTATAAGCACGAATAAGCTACTCAGATTCTACTGTTAAATAAGTACCAAATGTTGGGCGCCATGTAGTGTAGTTCCCTTAGTACCCTTCATGCAGGACCTGCGCTGTTTTTGGATAACATACACTGTGGGTCTGATGGCAGACTGACTCTGTGCACCCCCCCCCCGAGTATGTTAGCCTATTTTTGCATTAGCTAGCTCACTGTGCCAATAGAATCTCCTTTTATTAGAGAGATTAGTTTTTGGCAACCTCAGAACACAACAAACCCTGTTTTCTCAGACTCAAGGAAACAATTTACTACTTTTCACTCAGTCACTCGTGTTTGCTCATTTTCTCTCAGAGAGATCCACAGAAGAAACAGTCCGTGTGTTTACAATAAGAATTTATTGTACCGTTGTTCTTCTCATGTAAAATATATGTGCTGCTACAACTGTTACACAGTAGCAGAGACATAGAATTAGCAGTACAGTGAATAAAAAGGAATAGTACAGTTCTAAAAATTTTCCATTGTCATGAACATATACATGAATATAAAATGCATTTATAAAATAAAGTACGTACTCCTAAGATGCCTGTCTAGATATACCTAAGTGTATCTAGCATGTGAGTAGGTATGAAAGAGCTAAAAAGCCTAAGAGACAAGAATCCCTCTAGGATTTAGTCAAACCCAATTACCTGAATAGTAAGAGTGTGTGACTTCATCCTGGACTTGAGTTGGACACCCCGCAAGAGATAGTCAGACCACTGTCAGCTGGAGCGATTGCATGTAGGAGCTGCAGCTTCTCAGGTCAGTGTGTCGGCCTTGAAGTCTCGGATCCCTCCTGCCTACTGATAGCAAGAGGTGCTGTATTTATACAGTCCATGTGCAAGCCATTGTTCAGTATGAGGATGACATTGGGGATTAAACCTTGTGCGAAGATAGGAGAGGTGAAGTATACACTTAGCAATATCGATTGGGAAAAAAACACCCTTTACATTGAACTAGGTGAAAGGTTTAGTCCATAAAAGGCGGCAGTCCTTATAAGGCGTTATGTCCCTATAAGGCATTCTGTCCTTATTTGGAGTTATGTCTTTATAAGGCTTGTTCATATAAAAGGAAGGGTAGATGATGTAGCGAAAGTGTACGATGTTCCCTGGACCTATATTAGGGTACTGATATGAAACATAACATTAACAAATATTAGCAAAACGTGGTCAATTGAATTTGCCATTGCTTGTTTTCAATTAGGAATCCAATCCTTACAGGTCCGGACCGCTATTCAAATCTGATGAGTCATATTTTCTCTGCATTTTTGTAACTAATTGCAGAAATTCTTCAGACTTTGTGCCCTTTGTATTTCTCATGCAGTTCCGTGCTTGCTCAGCAGAGTAATGTTTGTTGATGGAAGAATACAAACAAAATTACAAATTCTTTATTGAAATCAAGCAATAATCCCAGATTTTAGAATAATATTTAACCTTTTAAGCTCTCAAAAATGAACTAAGGGCCTGATGATGAGTTTAGCAGAGTTGCGCTGGCCCGCCACCGGCACAGCTGTGCCAAACCCGCACAAGGTCTGCCGGCCGTATGATCAGTTGAACTTGTGTTACATGAGTTCAACTCGTAATACGGCCAGCAGTCCTTTGCCTTTCCCATGGTGGTGCCTGGAAAATCGGCACCACAATGGGAACAGAAAAAAAGTTCCAGCACAGCATGGACATGGACGTCCATGCCGTGCTGTACCTCTGCGGGAATAAAGAAAGGGGGTACATTTTGTGCGCCCATGAAAGTATCCCCTTGGCGGGGCAGCCATGCGAGCCCTGTAGGGCCCCCTTGGTTCCTCCATCACCAGCCTTTTCATAGAGGACTTCCAGCCATGAAATGCTGCCAGTGGACGAACTTGTAATATGCTGAGTCGGACTGCACCAATCCCCACTCATTATATTGCATTGGGGCGCAGTTGCGCCACCGCCAGTGAACAACTATTCCCTGGCACAGCCTGTGAATGTCCTAATCTGCAAAACTGTGGACTCCCACTGCTAGAGTAACCAGTCCACCAGACTCGCAATCAGCCCCCAATGTCTTCTTGCAGACAACCAGCCATACCGGATGTCAATATTGATATTTTAGGCAGAAGAGCAAAGGTCAGATTGTAAAAAAGATCATGGGCCTGATTACGAGTTTGGCGGTCAGGTTACTCCCTCAAAAACATGATGGTTATCCCATCTGCCTATTACAAGTTCCATTATGTTCCATTGGATACAGTGAAATGACGGATGGGATATCCGTCACGTTTGTGATGGAACAACCCATCGGGCAAACTTGTAATCAGGCCCCATGTGTTGTAAGAGTTGGCAGCATCAACAGCAACTAACTACATTGCTACAGGTAGTGGAGGTAATGTCATACACCCTTTCACCCATGATGACATCACAAAATTAACATCTTGTCCTGCCTTAATTTCTCAAAAACCTCCTATTTGATCATAGAGTACTAGGAGAAGTGCTAGAATGGATAATCTTAAAATACTGATTACCTTCTTTTCTTGATTTTTGCTTTTTGCTCTCTGAAATCAGGTAAAAAAAGGACGTGGCAACAATTTTCATGTTTGCTTTAATGCTAAAAATCTTTGAAGGATACAATTTAGAGAATTACTCTTCTCTTAATTATTATGACAATGGAAATCTAGGGTTACGGTAATGGATAACTGGGGGGTGAAAGTTTCTGACTATGAACTAAATTTAGAGTTTGGCAGCTGGAATACTCTATCAGGTGTGGCGCCGCGGCCAGGGCGACTGATGCTGGATGCTGGGGATCACGGTTCGATCCTCGGCTCTGGCGGCAGGGGTCTGCCTAGCACCATGCGACTCTGGGCAATAGCATGCTTAATCTTCCCATTGGCCCCCAGCACCCAGCTACCCCTTCGGGGGTGATTCGTGTCTATACAAGTACTGGATTTACATTTATCACTTATGTGGTGGATGATTCGTCAGCTATGTTTCATAGCCAATGGCACTTATAATACGGCGGACAGGATATCGATCATGTTTTATGGGATATCTGTCTGATAAACTCTGAATAGGATCCTACGCCTTGCTTTGTGGCTAATCAGGGGAGTCTGTTGATCACAGACAATCAAATAGGTTACTGCCACAAAGTGCCAGAAATGAGCAAATCTGCATCCTGACACTTTCTTCCTTGCCCTGGTGTAGTTTTAATCATTTAGACATACACAAAAAAGTCTCCAGTTACACCTGAATACCTGAGTCAATACTGCTTTCCAGGCAAACTCCTGGAAAGGTTTTGTGATTTCCATTTCGCATGCAAGTCTATGTATTCTTGCATGTGATAAATCAGCGCAAGTTCAAATATGCTTCATAACTTTTTATTTTTCTTAACAGGGAAAATGGTTTCTAGATAAACCCCTACTGTTACAGCTCTGTCAATATGAAGATGAAGCTTACTGTTTCCAACTCTGTAAAGGCATTCACACCTGCCCATGATGGTAGTAAATCTCCAGCCTTTTCCTGAGTGTGAAGATACTAGAAAACACTCTGTGAATGTATTAGTAAGAACGTTGGGGCATATTATCAAGGGGGTTTATCTCCGCTTTTTTGGCTTTAAAAGCCAAGAAAGCGGAGATAAAATGATCTCCCTATTACCTAGCTGTCGCTAACACCAGTTAGCGACAGCTAGTAGGAGATAGCGACCATCTTGGGCCCCACTTTGCATGTCAGTGATATTTATCACTAATGACATGCAAAGTGGGCGTGCCAAGATGTTAGCGACTGGAAACAGTCGCTAACACCGCTATCTCCTATTACCAACTTATGGAGATATTCGCGCTAAGCGCGAATATCTCCAAAAGCTAACACCTGCCCTGAGCAGTTCTTAGCCATGTTATCCAATGGGAGGTGGATAACATGGCTAAGAGAATTAGCTCGGTAATGCATGAATATCGCGGACTTTTCAGCGATATTCATGCATTGCGGCCGTTTTTTATCGCATTTGCGATAAACCTTGGTAATACCAAGGTTTATTTGCGATAAAAATCGCCGCAACTCGCGGTAAATTTTTGTCTCTAACCAAGCAATAGCGATAATTATCGCTATTGCTTGGTATGGGCGAACCTCCAGGGAATGACCACTAACGACACACAGCTTGTTATCCACTAATATGGGAACCTCAGTTTACATGTACCTAAGCAATGATTTGGTTAGTAGTTATGCGCTCGTAAATAAGCTTTTGCCTGTGTTACATGTGAATATAGATTCAACAATGAGACCATACTCAGTCCCCGCACAGCGCGCGCG